>NC_140590.1:1604492397-1606892397 GCF_964204655.1 Triturus cristatus | reverse complement strand
GAAGATGTAGGCGCAGAGGCAGCCTAATGCCCGCTGCTGCCCTCCGTGAGTTTACCCAAAGAGTCGGCGGCATCGCTCCCAGCGACATCGTAAACAAGCATTTACAATGCAATAGGTCTCGCATTTGTTAAAGTTGGAGCTATTGGCATTGAAAATGATGATTTTTACTTTTTTATTTGCAGTAGATTAATATGATTTTCATGTTGCCTTTGCTTTTGGTATGACCTTGTGGTGCTGGAGAACGAGTTAATGGGAAATAAAAAAAGAGCAAGCCTCTGATGAAGGGAGGTACAGGGTATCGAGGAGAGTGACGGGCAGGAGGACAAGGGGGGGAACCATTAGGAGAGATGAAAGGCTGAGGTGAAAAGAGGAGTCCGGTATGAAGCAGAGACTCCGATAAAGGAAGGCGCAGGATGACAAGTAGAGCCCATGAAGTGCTGGTGGGGAGTGCTACAATGAGAGACTGAAAGATTGTGATTAAATAAGTAACTGTGTGAAAAATGGAAAACCTCTGGAGAAAGGAGGGACTGAATGACGATGGGAGAGATAGCCCATGAAGTACTGGAGGCGAGTGTCATTAGAAGACAGTGAAAGGCTGAAGTGAGACGAGGAGTCCACTAAGAAGCCGAGAGCCTCTGGTGAAAGGAGGGACAGTGTAACAAGGTGAAAGGAGGGACAGTGTGACAAGGAGAGCGGAGAGACTGCCATAAAGTACTGGTGGGAGAGCCGTAAAGAGATGAGATGAAGGAGAGATTAAAAGGCTGGGATGAAAAGAGGGACTGGCTGAAAAACAGAGAGCCTCTGTTGAAAGGAGAGACAAAATGACACCGAGAGTGGAGTGATAGCTCATGGGGAGTTTTTGTAGATCAAGAGGGGGGGAGAAGGAAGGGATTGTGATCCATTCAGCTTCCTTGTATAGTATTCAAAATCAGTTAGAAATGGATCACTTGACCTGAGAAACCAGGGTCTGCAACATTCGTCGAGATAGTCAATAAAAAACCCTCATTCACGTACTCAAATCGTGAGGCGGTATATCTTGGTTCTCCGCCCTATGTTAAAAACGTGACAGCATCATCATAGGGTTTAGTTTTTGTTGTATGCTTCCTCCAGCCGGAGGAAAACCACTGGTTATTGCAGTAGTGATCAACGAAAAAATAATAAGTGGTGAATGTGATATGGTGAGGTGAAGTTAAGTGTGATGTTAAAAAATCATGTTTACCTAGGTTAAAAATTATTTAATGGTCTAGGTTCACGATTGTCTTAAAAAACAATTTCGTACGTGTGTAGACTTATTATCAGTCTTACGCACTATAAAGTCCAAGGTAGAGAAGAGACAGCAATAAAGTAGTGGTAATTGTTTTATGCATGTTATTTTATTTGAAGTGTAGGTTTTGTTTGTAGTAAATTAGAGTTCCAGCTATTGAGGCTGTAAATCAAGCGATCGGCGCTCAGGAGACAGCGGGAAGGGAAGTAGCTCAGGGTGGAGGAGGGGTGGGGAGATGAGAGGCTGGGGGACAGAAGAGCAAGTTGGGTTAACAGTGAACAGTGGGGTGGGGTGATCAGGGTATGGAAGAACAACCAGCTGTTGGCCCAGCACCTTCGGAAAAGCGAATCAATTTGTTTGCCAGTGTGAAAAAAATAAATGCAAAACATAGTGAAAGCAACTCCATTCTTAAAGAATGAAAGGCGTGTTTAAAGTCAAAGCGTTGCAATTTAGAAATCAATAAAGATGCGAGGCGATGCGGATTGCTTGCTGCCACACCTCTCTGTGCATTTTCCAAGGTGTTTACTTACTTCAGCGCCTGAGTCTAAGCAAATAAGTGGGTAAATGAGTCTTTTGGATCTGACAACAAAAGTTAACAAGAACTGAGTAAAGACTGTTTAATATCTCTTACCCAGCACGTGGACGGGCAGAGAATTTAGACCCCGGGACTGATGGCAGTCAGCTATGTGTGCACGAGGGTGGTAATTAGAGCGGCCAGATGTGCTCTGCTAATGGCTGACAGCGGAGACTGCTGCAGGGGGAATGGGTGTCGGATAAAAACTAGCTAGAATGCCGCTGCCCGCGTCCCACGCAGGGGGACATCAGGAGGGCAGCTCTCTAGTGGCCACCCGTCGGAGCCTCATCCCCCCCCCGGTCATCACTCTCGAGAGGCCGCGCCTTGGGGAGGGGAGGCACCAAGAGGCATTGCTGGGGGAGGCGGGCCTATTTAAGCCTCCCGCCCCCGTAGATCGCCCTCTGCTTCCTGTGTACGCTCCTGGCCGCGCGAGATCCCGGGAACATCGCTGTTTGTTAACTTTTTGGTTGCTGACGTCGCCATTTTGAGAACAGCATTTCCGTAGGACAGCGTCAACAGGATTTCGCGCACATCGCGTGGGTGCAAAAGGACAGGACTCGCCGCGGGACCTTGCGTAGTCAGCCCGGGAGAAGAGCTGTGCGGTGCTGGGGATAGCAGTCTGGTCCCCGTGTGGACGGTGGTGAGGTGTCGGGGCTCGGGCGGGTCTGTTGGGCAGCCCCCGTGGGTTGGAGCGTGCGAATTTTGACCCAGAAATCCTTACTTGGGTAGTGCGCAGTCGATCCTCGGGGGTTGCCTGAGAAGCTGCTCGGGGGCTCGGGCCATTCTTCCGACTGCATCAAGGGACCATATCAGACCACAGGAGGTAGCCCGTAAACCACAGTGAGACTGGGGCAGTACATTATATCAAACAACAGTGTCTCAATGTGGAATTCATTGTAAGGACAAGTTATGCAAAAGCAAACCGTAAAATAGAGAACTTATTAGAGGAATAAATCCACATAGGGAAGACACAGGGAGACGGAAGGTGTAGAGATACATATATATAAGAATGCTCAACACATGATGGACATATTACGTCATATGTACATATCATATGGACAAGAAGCACTGCGTGACATTTACTGACAATGCAACCAACAAAATACTGTGCACAAGTGCTCGTGAAAATTGTGACGGTGCAAGTGACACATGAAGTGGTATATACAGCGGTGAAAAAGGGGCGCAACAGAAAGAACAATGGTACATTAAATCTGGCGCATTTAGGGCATTCAGACAATTAATGTTGGAGGTTTTCAAGGAACAGTAGAGCAAATGCCCATGGCCAAAAGGGCGCCAAAAGTAACGCTGTTGAAGTCGACGGCGTTTCGGCCTGTAACGATCTAGGCCATCATCAGGACTGGTTACACATACTTGGGGCAGTGTTAACGCTTGTACTCCTGACAAATTAGTTCCCCGTTCACCTGGATGGACTTGGTACTAAATTTGCTACACTTCTAGTCTCTGCTGTGAATGAACCTACATGAAGATGCTAAAGTTTCAGGGGGCCGGGGTGGCCTGACAATAAGGGAAAGGCCTGGCTGAGAGTGAGCTCCGTCTCCTCGGTGCCACAATCTCAGCGCTGCTGCGAGCCTAATGCATTGACAGCTTTCCCGACACAGAGGAAAGGCTCCGGAACCACTGGGGAATGAAATAAGTGGCTCCGGGCTGCCCCTTGCAAGCATATTACTACGGGAGACACACCAAGGACCGCTCGCGACTTGCACCGTGCACGATCCCAGAATACAACGAGGCCGTAAGTAACGATCCAGAAGGACCACAACAGACGCTTGCACAAACGTAGGATTCAGCACAGATTTCCTCCCTCCCCACATTTCTGAGTGACACGAGTGACATTTTCTTCCTGATATGGCATATTCAGCATATTTGGCAGCACTGATGAGCCTAATTTTGCAGCAATGATTTTACCTGGATTACCCTGCATGGCTCCCTGAGGCAGGCTGCATGTTCTCTTTCCTGCCTTCGTATACTTGGTTCAACAGACCACACATCGCCCTTTATGATGACATGGTGAGGTCTACCTCCTTCCCCACTCCTAAAAGCATGATGCATTGTCCCACAAATGCAGTGTAAATGGCAACTCTAACTATCCTATCCTGCCCAATCCTAAACAGGCATTCACTCAGACAGCCCTTCATGGACCCTTGACTCATGCCTTTTTTCTTCTCTTCTTAACCACCTGCTCGCATTTCCTTCACTCATCGGGCCACACATTGACAATCTAAGTGTAAAAGTCCCCTCTCCTCTTGGCGAGCCCAGTACAAGGGAACCAAATTGTTAGACGCATTGAAATGCACACTGCCTATTATACATGGCTGTTAAAGGGGTGGTGAGTGTTTTATTACTGGAACATAATACCTTAGATAACTGGAAACTAACTAACTAACTGCACTACATTGTATTGTTACGGTTCCAGGACCACCCCCTGAGTTTCCTCCTTACCATCACATATCCACTGAAGAAGATACAGAAACTACCTCCACCAATTTGTTGCAATAGTAACACTTAACACCTGCCAGCTCAACATTCCTATGTGAGCGGTCCCCGATTACTGCTCACAACCTTGAACTAAAGCTGCTGGGCCTCTTTTCTTATACGCAGCCCACTCCTCGCTTTGGGGACCACATAGCAACAGTATGATGGAAAAAGACTTCAAGCTAGTCACGAAACAGACCAAACCAGAAACCTCCTGCACCAGAATCCACAATCAAAGACAAAGCCAAATTGATAGAAACAATAGATACCATTCTTAAAAAGCTTTTGGGTGTATTACAACTGGCTTAGACGACATAAATCAGCATGGACCTTATTCAAAAAGATGTGGCTTAAATTAAATCTGACAAAGCAAATAACTGACAAACTATCTGTAGCGGAACAACAGGTCAGTGACCTTGAAGACAAGTCTCTCTCTTAAAAAAAAAGACCTTAGCTCACTGCACTATCGGCATCCATGCAACCACGAGGGCCACGAGGGAAAACATGGCTCATGCGTTGCCCTTCTGGAAGATGGGTCTCCCTCACAACATGAATATATCCTTTGACAAACATTTCAAATGTGAGAGAACTCATTGCATTCCCACACGTCAAAACAACCGTTCTGTCACCGCTGGCCCACCAAGGTCAATCATCCACAAACCCTTGCGTTATCAACATGTGGAACTAATCCTGGAACTCATACGTAAACACAGATCCATCACATGGGAAGGACACGAATCACTATCTTGCTGGACTACTCCAAGACCACCGTTCAAGTGAGGAACGGATGCCTCTTCCTCAGACCCAGGCTACGGACCATGAAAACTCCTTTATCCTTTTCAGGTCCCACTAGGTTCCACATCACCTTCAAAGCTCACCTCATCTGTGCCATGAATTCCGGGACCTGTCTTCCTTCGTGGAACAACATCCAAGAGGATGAGATGGAAACACACTCACTCAATTCAGGCGCGTCGTAAAGTACTGCCTTTCGTGTTGAACTTCTATATTCCCTCATGTACATCAGATGCTAGGATTGCTCAGTCACTCATGTCATCCTAGCTGTGCCCATTATGCTACGCACTTATATTTGCTCATCCGCACTTTGGGCTCATTAGCTTATCTGTGTGTTTGTTTTGTGGAGCACAGGAGATGCATGGCGTCCTCCTTTGGGTTCCACGCTGTACCTATTTCAGGTTGGTCGGGGTGGGTTAAATTGCTGGTGAACTCTACCTTTATGTTTTCCCTAACTCTCCCCCCCACCGCCTTTCGATGACTGCCTCCTTTTTCATGCAATACTAAAGTCATATCTGATAGCCAATGTCCATGTCGTTTGACTCAACCTGTCTTTGCTGCATAATACATATCCCACAGGTGGCACCTCTGTACAATGTATTGCAACAGGTTTGTCTAACTTGTATCCATCCGGCTTCCCCTTGTTTCCCCAATGTTGAAGACAGACTCCCTACAGGTGGTCTCACTTAACACAAAAGGGTTTAATCATCCAGGTCTTGCAGATCAGAAAGGGGGATACAATGGACAGTACTCACTCCTCCAAGCAATTAACTCTCCAGCCCTAACTACCTATCACAGTGAAGGGACAGGTTTAGTCGGTAGTAGGATGCGAGACTTTGAATCCTTCCGAGCAGTAATACATCCAGGTGAAAATGGCAGCGTTGGAATTAGCAGCATTTATGTTGTGGATGAGCATGTAAAGTATTCTGTCCTGTTTATCATGAGTGCCCCTATAGTTAAACTAAAAAGAGACCATTCACAAGCGAAATCCGATTCAGGAATTGTCTTCAAATGATTCTGCTCTGTGCTTAAAGTTGCTAATGTGAAGGACCGTTAATTTGGTATTGCAGATGCAATACTGATAGCCCGGGAAATGTCTTTAAATATCACCAAAGAAGGAGGAGCCTAGCGCTTGACCAAGATGGCCGCGTGAGCTTAGAGCTCCCGAGACCCTCGCGCCCTCCGTCGACTATCCTGTCTCTAATCCTGATGGTATGCATGGCACCGTGTTGCTGAGTTGTCAGGGAGGCGATTGATGCTACCCGCGGTCGGATCGCCCATCGGGAACCGGACTTACGACTGGCGGAAGATTGCGGCCTAACTCCCGGGGATGCCAGGGGCTAGAGTTGGCAGGATGCCCGACTCCTAGTTGATCAACAACGGCCTGGCGAGGTGTGAACTGTCGGACGGAGGTCCTCGCACTTTCACTTTCGATTTCGTTCCCTTTGTCGGCCCGGACACTGTAGAGCTCTGAGTGGTTTTATTACCCCAAGGATCGGCGGGCTGCTCACTCCTTATCCCTCTCGCTGAGAGGGAACAGTCTTAACTGCACTGGACTGCCCGGAGTCCATTATGTCGGGCAAAGCAGAAGGGGATCGGCTGAAGACTAAGTCCACCAGGCGGGGAACGTATTCCCAAGTCAACAGTATGGACCGCTACGCCCTCCTGAAAGCATCGCCGAGTGGATCGAGCCAGGCGCCGGATGCCCAGAAGGAGGACTCGCCTGGGACACCGGAGCTCTCCCTACAGGATGTCATGGGCGCGCTCGACGGGATGCAGACCTCGATGGGGAGACAGTTCGAGGCCCTGGCGCATAAGGTGGATGCCATCCTGGTAGATGTCAATCTGATCCGCTCGGACCTGGGCAAGACGAACGAGCGAGTTAAGAACCTGGACCACAAGACCACGGGCCTCACTGATGATGTTGCGGATCTGCAGACCGAGGTTCGGAAGCTGAGGGCCGAGAGTGACCTCGCCGCCCGCCGGCTGGAGGACTTCGAGAGCCGGGCCAGGTGCAACAATGTGGGCGTCATCGGGGTCCCGGAGTCCTCGGATGAGGCTTCGGCGGACCTGCTTGTGGAGGATTTGGTCCTCAATCATCTGAAGCCTAAGGGCCTTGGAAAGTTTTTTGCGGTGGAAAGGGCCCATAGGGTGCCG
Source organism: Triturus cristatus (assembly GCF_964204655.1). Taxonomy (NCBI): domain Eukaryota; kingdom Metazoa; phylum Chordata; class Amphibia; order Caudata; family Salamandridae; genus Triturus; species Triturus cristatus. The sequence continues at coordinate 1,606,885,117 of NC_140590.1, read as the reverse complement.
GGCGGGCGGCCTAAGGCGGGTGCCCCGCCGCGGCCGATTGTCGCTCGGCTCTTTCATTTTCGAGATCGGGACGCTATTCTGCAAGCTTCGAGGGTGACGGGCCCAGTCCCCTTCCAGAATGCGTCGGTGAATTTTTATCCGGACTTCACCCAGCAGGTGCAGAGACAGAGACAGAGCTTCCTGGGGGTGAAGCGGAGACTTCGGGAACTGGATCTGAAGTATGCCATGCTTTTCCCTGCCAGACTACGGGTGGTGCATGAAGATCGGACATTCTTTTTTGACTCTCCTGTTATGGCCGACGAATGGCTGGACGCTTTGCCCCGGCGACGGACGGGGGATGACACAGCCGAGCATGGAGACAGTGGTCGGGATGGACAGGGCTGAGATCTCAGAGCCGGCCTGACTTGATTTGACCATAATTGAAGATTCGAACAGAGTGCAGTAACTGTGGAGGGTTGCGGGAGGACGAGGGGTGCTCTTTTCCTCCCTTAGGGTACTTTTTGTAGATTTTTTGTTTTTGTAGGGCGACAGGCACACTGCAAGTTGGGGGGGCTTTGTAAGCTGCAGCAGGGGTGCAGGGTGGGGGGAGTTTTGGGGATTTTGAGTTTGTTGTTGGGGGGTTTATTTCTGCAAGGCATGATGATTATCCTCAGGGCTGTTCCATGGTGGCTCCTCGGGTGTGGGGTGGGCCTCTTTCCGTTTGAGTATGGGGGGTAGGGGCTTAAGTGTTATAAGCTGGAATGTTAATGGTTTGGGGGATCGCATCAAGAGGGGGATTGTTTTGCAATTTTTGAAACGCTCAATGCCAGATGTTGTCCTGCTGCAGGAGACGCATCTCATAGGTAATATGTGCTATGCCTTGAATAGGAAGGGGTATAAATTCATTGCACACTCGGGATTCTCCTCTGGGTCCAGGGGTGCGGGCATCCTTGTTAGAGCATCGTTGCCTTTTGAGGTGGACTCCACCATTGTTGACGATAGGGGGAGGTTTGTGGCAGTGGCGGGGAGGTGGGAAGGAAGGATTTTGGTTTTGGTTTCGGTTTATGTCCCGCCGGCCCTGCAGGCCTCCACACTTGCCGACCTGGGCAGGGCTTTGCTGACTCTCCCGGGGGGAATGCTGGTAGTGGGAGGGGATTTCAACGCTGTGGGCTCCGGACTGTTGGATAGATACCCGCCCAGGGACACAGGGGGGGCTCAGAAATGGCTTCCAGATTTCCTGGATACGTTTGGTCTGATAGACTGCTGGAGGCTCCGGCACCCCACGCAGAGTCAATACACGTTTCACTCCGGGGCGCATGGTAGCCTCTCCAGGATTGATTACCTGCTCACTCTGGCCGCACATGCCTCGTTGATATCCGAGGCGAGGCACATGGCACGCGGTATCTCTGACCACTCGCCAGTGTGGATCCGGCTGGATCTAGGTCGGGAGGGAGGAGGCAGGGTGGCCCCCATCAACCCATGGTATTTCCGAGACCCCAAGATGCGCAGCGCCCTGGTAAAGAAAGTGGATAATTACTTTAAGGACAATCTGGGAACCGTGGACTCGGCGGTGTCGCTGTGGGAAGCCTTTAAGACCGTGCTTCGGGGGGAAGCCCTCTCCCTGGTGGTGGCTGCCAAGAATCGGAGGGATGGCGAGGTGCGGCAAGTGGAGGAGGAGATCGTGGCCCTTGAGGGGGCTATGGAGGAGGAGGTTACAGAGTCCTCACTGCATGAGCTTTGCTTGAAGCAGGCGGAGTATAGGGACCTGGTTACGAACGCCGCTAAGACCCTCAGTAGGGAACAACAGGGCCGCCTGTATGACGTTGGTGATAAGGCAGGGAAACTCCTGGCGTGGTTGGACAGGAAAGAACGGGTCAATAGAGTGGTGCCAGAGTTGACGGGAGAGTGGGGAGAGGCGATCGTGGAACCTGAGGGGATTGTGAAGTGTTTCGCCGAGTATTTTCGTAGGGTTTATTCCTCTGTGTCGGACAGGCCGCCCGAGGACTCGTCTGAGCTCCTCCGTGATATCGAGTTGCCCTGCCTCTCTGACGTAGATAGGGATGATTTGGATGGTGACATAACGGTTGACGAGGTGGCGGGGGCGATTCGCGCGTTAAACTCGGGTAAGGCCTCTGGACCGAATGGACTGCCGATCGACCTGTATAAACTGTTCCCGGATAGGGTCGCCCCTCACCTGCGCGCCATGTTTTTGGAGGCGCGGGGGGATGGCATACTTCCGTTGGATCAGCGGCTCGCGTCGATCGTGGTAATACATAAAGAAGGTAAACCCCGAGATAGGTGCGCCTCCTATCGGCCCATTTCACTCCTCAACGCTGAGCCGAAAATTCTGGCCAAACTCCTGGCTACCCGTTTGAGTAGGGTGCTTGGCGACTTGGTCCACCCGGATCAATCTGGCTTCATCCCGCACCGAAACACAGCATTAAACCGTAGGCGTCTTCATGGCGTCATCGCCAGGGCGGGCACGCTGCGTGAACCGGCTATTGTGGCATCTCTTGATGCCACGATGGCCTTTGACACGGTGGAGTGGGCATACTTATGGGCCGTGCTGGCCAAGTTTGGTTTCGGTCGCGGTTTTGTGAGTTGGGTTCGGTTGCTGTACGAGGGGCCACTAGCGAATGTTGTGGTGAATGGTCGGGCATCTACTCCGTTTCAGCTTGGTAGGGGTACTCGGCAGGGTTGCCCCCTGTCGCCTCTGTTGTTCGCCCTCGCCCTTGAACCGTTGGCTGCGTGGATACGTTGGCACCCGGATATACGGGGCCTTCGGTGGTCGCCTGATCACGAGGACCGTATTTCGCTTTATGCCGATGATATCCTACTGTATCTTGCCTCACCTAAGAAGTCACTTATAGTGGTCTGTGACGTACTCGCATCGTTCGGTAGGAACTCGGGGCTTGTGATTAATTGGGGCAAATCGTACTTGTACGTTCTTAGTGGAGAGGTCCCACCGATCCCTAGAACATGTTCGATACAGGTTGCCCAGCAGGGTTTCGTGTATTTGGGGATTTTTATATCCATGGATCCTGCTGTGCGCTATGAGAGGAATCTGCTCCCCCCCTTGGCGCGCTTGAGGCGAGATGTTGAAGGTTGGCGGAGGCTGCCGCTCTCCCTTGTTGGGCGTGCGGCCCTGTTTAAAATGATGTCTCTTCCCCGCTTCCTCTATGCCCTCCAGAACACCTTGGACTGGGTACCGGCCAAATACTTTCGGGAGGTCGAAGGCCTCCAACGGACGTTGCTGTGGGATGGGCGGCCGCGAATAGCTATTTCAAAGTTGACGCTACCATGGTACGATGGGGGCATTGCGCTCCCAGACATCCGACGGTACTATTGGGCCACGCAGCTGAGCGCGATCAACCATGGGTTTTATGGCCCTGCCCTCAGCCCTGGGTATGCCCTGGATAGGTGGCTGCTTCGTGGCGGCAACTACTACAGGGCGTTGTATTCGCGGTCCTTAGACTCGTCCCTCACGGGGCCCACAGGTGTGGCGGTGCGTGTATGGAAGATGGCGACTGATTCGTTGGGCTGGAAGGATAGGCTCACCCTCGCTACCCCATTGTTTGAATCGGAGAGATTGGGAAGACTCTGGCATACGAAGGGCTTTGAAAAGTGGGACCTGATAGGTATATCCAAGGTGGGAGATGTGCTGCATAAGGGGAGGGTGAAGTCCTTCGAGGAGTTGCAGACTGAGTATGAGCTAGGGCCCTCAGAGTATTTCAGGTATATCCAGCTGCGTCACGCCCTCCGATCAGTCCTCGTGGAGGGTGAGAAGGTGCCGGAGTCCTTTCCCCTTGAGGACCGAGTCCTTGATGGTCATATGCCCGAGAGCACGATCTCGCTCATATATAAGAAGTTGATTAACGTCCGGGCAGATATGCTTTTGGGACTGAGAGAACAGTGGACTAGGGATGGCCTTGAGTTGGATAATGAGGACTGGCAGTCAGCGGTTTCTTCTCCTAAGGAGGTTGCGATCCCGTCGCGTCTGAGGCTGGTGCAGCTTAAAATACTGCACCGGGTGTATGTGACGGGGCCAAGGCTGGTCCACATGGGATTCTCGGAGGACGGCCTGTGCAGAAGGGGATGTGGTATGGTGGGTACTTTCCTGCACATCATTTGGGAATGTGGTGTCATTGTGGAGTTCTGGAGGAGAGTCCATGCAGTTATGGGGGAGGTGACGGGCACTGCGGTACAGCCGGAGGCGCGGTGTTGCCTTGTGGTAAATAATTTAATTACCGGTACTTAATTTGATGCGGAAAACTAATAAGAATAGCTCAGTAAAATAAGAGGCAGAATCCGTGGTATTAGAGATTCGGAACGGGCTTTATTCCTATACAAAGGAACATAATTCGAATTATGGGCCTTCTATTCCATCACCACGAAAGTTCAGGAAGGAAGGAACAATACATTATTGACAGGTAATCATTTTTATAGAAAAGGCATTACAGTGAAACAGATGCAGGAGGCGTAACAGTTGATAACAGAGATAAAGGCATACATGCGTAACTAAAATGAGTGTAACTAGGCGTAACTAAAGAACGTCATTAGGTATGATGTCACAAATGGGTGGTTCCATGAAAGAATTTCGCAATGTCAGCAGAAATACTTGGCAGAGATGCGCGCGCAGCAGCATGACGTGTGATTTGACGTGCAACTAGGGGGAGAATGGGACTTGACATTTAGCTCTACATGTGGAGACAAAAGTCTGGGGTTATGTCAACCTAATCCCAAATCATATCTAATATCCTATGTTTAAAGAACTGTGTTATCCAAAAAGAGAGGTCTCTTAGGATAGAATCTTATTCTATACTGACTATACTGACTGTTAGTGCGTGTACAAGCGTCTAAGTGTCTACACTAGATGCGAGGGGGTAGGAATATTCCATGGTAACGGGGCTATGAATTACTTGCATGAGGGCAGCGAGGCCTGGCCCTTTGCACGGTAACTGGAGGAATGTTTACCTAAACTGCTAGACAGGAATGCATCGGATGAGGAGCGAAGGAGATAATCTCGAAGGTGAAATACAGTTTTTGGCAGGCGACGGGCTGGATCAGGCACCGTTAGCCGCGCAGGGAGTAAGACAAAGTTCATGGTCACAGATGCAGGCTCAGACTGGAGCTTTCATAGGCAGAAGGCAGAAAAGGCTTGGTGGCAGAATCAGGGCCTACTCGCCTGGACTGTAAAATGGGATAAATGAACCATATAAAGCCGGTGGCCTTTCATACTTAGGAATAGAATATCCGGCCCATTCATGGCGGATCTGAAAGAGGACATGTTGACGGTGGACGCACATGTGTTTGCGTCTTCATAACTGGAACTGGAGGGAACATACATGTACTTGTGACTTATACATGAAACCGTTGGGGTCCAAGATAGGGGACATAACCGACCATAAAAATCCAATTTTCCACATTCCCTCCTTGTCCCCTACTTGCCCTTAGGAGATATCAATCTTCATCAATCCATCGATCTGTTCATATAACATCATTTGTTCTTCTTTCTTCTTCCGGGATCTCGAACGAAAACTTGGATGTGGGATACACGAGGTGGCACATAGACCACAAATCGCTGGCCCACATTGTAGACATAAGCAGCAACTGAATAGTATGAGAAAGCCAATACCTAGGAAGGAGAGCATTCTCCATCCCCAGGCTGACAACACGCCCCAGAACCAACCGGACCAAGTCCAGGTGCCTGGACTCTGGTGTATCTGGCTTACAATCTTATGAAGGCGGGTTATGGCTTTATATACTGACGGTGAATTTTCTGGTATGAAAATGCAACAACTTGATCCGATGACCCTACAAGCTCCGCCCCTATCGGCCAGGATGACGTCAAGGACAAGACGATTCTGAAGCACAACAATCCGCATAGCAGACTGCTCTTCTGTTAAATTGCCTAAGGCGGAAATAGTTTCGTTCACTACTGCTTCAAGGGTTCTGGTTAATCTACGTATCAACTTACTATTAGTGACTGTACCTATATAGGGGAAGAAACCTTTATTGAAATCTGTGTATTTTTCCCATGCTGTTTCAGTGTAATCGACCATTGGGAGATCTCTCTGCTGTCTATTGTGTACTAAATGAATATTTCTATGATAATCAGGAGGAGCTAGGAAAACAGGTGGTAGAAGGAATGCTATGTAACAGGTACCATCCCAATCTAAAGGTAGGCGTATATATGCGGTCTGGCCACATATAAAGTAGGAATGACGAGAAGCTCTAAATGTAGACTTGCCTTGATCACTGAATTTTATCACAGTGGTGCATTTACTATGGCCCATGTGTATGGAGCCATTCTTTCTTATACATAGTTCCCCTTTTACTGAGAATACCGACATGGCGGGCAATATTGGTGTAGCTTCAGATTCAACGTTCAGGATCATGAGGTTAAGTGTAAAATTACCTAATCCATATACTTCATTTTCTAGATCAGTTCCTGTTCTTTTGGGAAGTCCCTCCTTGTTAGGGTAGCAGACTTTAAGCAAAACTAAGTTCAGGTTTCCCCATACCCAGTTGTCTTGATAAGCTACTGAGTTTGAATCTAAGGAATTAATTAAACTAAACCATGCTCCACAGGAGCCATTGTGTGTGAACGGATAGGGAAAGAGGGGCAAAACTCCCTTATAGTTCTGATAGGGAGGGAGTTGGCCACATATCCAACAATTTGTAGCATTGCTAGTCTGATGGGAATGATGTAACATACTAATAAAAGTGTTATTGCGCAGCGCAAATCTATAGGACAACTCATGCGGGGGTAATTCACTAAAAGAATGTTCAGCAGTAACATTGTAAACATGTTTAGAAATAGGATAATATATGTGCAACAATATACTTGCAGCGATTATTAAAAGACATAAGAAAAACAAAATTAATAACGTCACTGTGCAATGACTACGCAGTAATTTACAGTACGCATGTTTTTTCAACTGCATTTGATTACTTCTTTCTCTATTCCGGTCCAGAGGATACATGTCAGAGACAAATTCAACCGATTCACCTTGGAGAGGACTTAAACAATCAAATTGTCTGACTGACTGGACCTCAATTTTAGTCTATATAGTTCTGAGTTTGATTGCTCAACCAAGGGGAGCTTTGAGTCTGTCTTTGAGGAAATACAGGGTTTAGTCTCTATATCGGATGGTAGTCCATAAAATTTCTTGATATGACTTGAATGTATCCATCCTTTGCGACCTTCGATCTTCACGGCTGTCCTCGTGGTGAGCAGTACAAGTTGAGGCGATTTCCACCTAGGATCCAGCTGAGTCTTCCGGTCAAAATTCCGCACTAACACCAGGTCCCCGGGAACTACTTCATGGGGTTTCACCTCGGTGTTGTCGGGAAAGGCTGCAGCTACCTGTGAACGACAAGATTGTAGTGCAGACATCAAGGAAGCCAGGTAATCTGTCAGCATATTACAGTCAACGTCAGTGATTTTACGAGGTATAGGCGTCCCCCACATATTTGGTGGTCTACCGAAGATCACCTCATACGGGGATAGCCCTGTTCGAGAATGTGCTACCATTCTCATGTAAAAGAGTGCAACTGGTAAGGCTACTACCCAATCGACACCTTTCTGTCTACATATTTTGGACAATCTAATTTTCAGAGTTTGATTATGTCGTTCCACGAGACCTGCTGCCTCGGGGTGTCGGACACAGTGAAATCTCCATTGATAGCCTAACAAAAGTGAAACGTGTTTCATTAGTTCGGACGAGAACGGCTGGCCGTTATCTGAGTAGACAACACGTGGTAAACCGTACCGTGGGAAGAATTCTCGAACCAACTGTTTGGCAGTAGTCGGGGCAGTGTAATCTGAAACCGGGTATGCTTCTGTCCAACGGGAAAGAGCACAAACAACTACAAGAACATATTTGAATCCTCGACATCGTTCCATCTGGATATAATCCATCTGGAGGACTTCAAAAGGGTGATCAGGAGGCTGAAATCCACCCTGTTCTATGGGAATGCTTTTACCTGGGTTAAACTGACAACAGATCATACAGGTACGAACTTTTTGTTTAGCTGCTGCTCGTAAATGTTTGTTGAACCAAATGTGTTGAATGCTGTCTAGCATAGCTTTTTCTCCTAGGTGCGCTGGACTATGTATAGTGTTAATGATGACTTGGACCATTGAGTCGGGAAGAAACCATATAGATTTTTCCTTCGTCATCCATCCTTGATTCGTTTGGATCCCTCCTAATTCAGTCCATTTCTTTATTTCATCTGGTGTAGCATGTGTCTGTATGTCAATTACGTCAAGAGCGGGATCCTTAACCGTCATGCAATGTGTTGGTGTCAGAACTATTGTCTTTGTCATGTCAGATGTGTGAGTTTTATTCTGAGCAGTCTGTTTAGCTGTTCTGTCAGCTAGGTCATTGCCTTGGGAAATGATATCAGTAACTTTCGTATGAGCTTTACATTTCATAATTGAGATTGCAGTGGGTAGATGTATTGCATCTAATAAGGCATGAATAAGGGATCCGTGCTGAATGTGGGCACCGTGAGAAGTTAAATAACCTCTCTCTCGCCACAGTACGCCGAAGTCATGTACAACTCCGAATGCATAACGTGAATCAGTGTATATGTTGACTTTCTTATTTGTGGCTTGAATACAGGCTTGTGTCAGAGCGATGAGCTCTGCTGCTTGAGCTGACAAAGTGTTAATATAATTTGTTTCAATGACTTCAGTGTCTGTTGTGACTGCGTAAGCGGCCACTAACTCTCCTGTACTTGTTCTCATACATGAACCATCTACATACAACGTCAGGTCTGGATCTGACAATGGGACGTCTGTCAAGTCTTGTCTGGGTTTCGTCGTGATAGTAATAACTTCAATACAATCATGTGCTAGTGGATCTGTTCCGCTCACTGGTAGCAGTGTGGCAGGATTCAATGTACTACAACGTCTGATTTCTATGTGTGGCTGAAACAATGTCAATTCGTAACCGGTAAGTCTTGCTATAGTCAAGTGTTGTGTTTGTGTGCGGTTCAAGAGAACCTCTACTGCGTGAGGTACTTGTACTGTCAATGGATGTCCTAACACTATGGCATCGCTTTGTCTGATTGCTAAAGCTGTCGCTGCCACTGATTTCAGGCACGCAGGCAGAGCCTGAGCTACAGGATCTAATGTACTAGAAAAATAAGCACATGGTTTGTGTGATCCTGCTTGTTCCTGTGTGAGTACTGACAAAGCAGTACCTTCGCGTTCTGTAACAAAGAGTGTAAACTGTTTACTGTAACATGGTGTTGCTAGGACAGGTGCTTGACATAAAGCTTTCTTTAGGCTTTCAAAAGCTTGAGTATGTTCCTGAGTCCAAGGGAGGACAGTCGATGTGGCCGCCTCCTGTGTTGTCAACTGAATGAGTGGTTTTGCTAGAAATGCATATTGAGGGATCCACTGCCTACAGTATGAAGTGAGGCCTATAAAAGCCCGTACCTCCTTTTGTGTCTTGGGTATTGGCATGTTAGCAATTAACTGGATGCGATCTGACGTAAGCTGCCTTCCCTCCTTGGACAGCGAGTGCCCAAGATAAACAACTCGCTGGACACAGAATTGCAGCTTAGAAGGGGACACCTTGTGCCCCTTTTCGGCCAAAAATTGTAAAACCGTCAGTGAAGCTTTTTCACATTCAGTTTCGCTTCTAGCGGTGATCAGCAGATCATCGACATATTGAAGCAGGGCAGTGTTGACTGGCATGTGGATACTGTCAAGTTCTCGTTTCAGTGCTTGGCTATAGATGCTGGGGCTTTCTGTGAATCCTTGAGGTGCGCGTGTGAATTTAAAGCTTTGTCCATTTAAACTAAATCCGAACAAGTATTGGCTTTCCGGATCTATTGGGACGCTGAAAAAGGCATTCTTGAGATCAATTACAGTAAAGAACGTTGCTTCGGAATCAATGGCTGTCAGTAATGAAGAAATGTCTGGAACTACGGGGTATTGTGGTACAATACATTTATTTAATTCGCGCAGATCAATAACCAATCGATATACTGGCGGGGCTTTCGGATCAGTTCGTTTAAGGATCGGAATTATCGGGGAATTACATACATTGGAGTCGGTTTCCCCAACCACTCCTTGGGTAATAAGCTCGTCAATGATTTGCAGTAAAGCCACTACAGCATCTGGGGGTAACTTGTATTGTCGCATACGTGGTAGTACCACTCCTGTCTTTAGTGTGACTCGATATGGTGTGATGTTCATGCAACCAACATCTGTAGGGCCTTGCGCCCATAAATGTGTGGGTAAAGTCTGCAGTCGGTGATCCATGTCTCGGGACACATAGTGCCCTTTGAAATCACGTAAAAACAATCTTACTCCTTCCGGAGAACAACATATTATAGCTCCTAGAGCTTTCAATGTTTTTATACCTAACAGGTTTTCTGGACATGATTTAGTAAGCAATAAATCTGTAGTTCGTGTCAAGGGACCAATCGTAAGTGGAAGAGGCTGTGACACTTCGTTAATGATAGGTTTTCCTGAAAAACCAAGGGAAATATTCTGTGAGCCTGAGAGGGGTGCCCCTGGAACTTCACTACGTTTTATGGTTGTTCGGCTTGCCCCTGTATCAAGTAAAAATTTTCTATCCTGGCCTAATAGTTCACTATGTACATAAGGTCCTTCTTGATCTACAGGGACCTCGATAAGGGGTAAGCCAACTTCCCTCTCTAGGCTGTTTCATGAGTATCGTTGATAATCAGGGTAGTCATACTGTGCAGTCTGGTACATCTGTCGTGTCATTGTTGGTGTGGCAGCAATAGGCTGCGATGGTGGAGCTGGCATAGACTGTTGCGGAGCTGGCATGGCCTGTGCATGCTGCGGAGCTCCTTGTTGGTTCTGATCCTGTCTAAGTGGCCGTGGTCTTTCTTTTGTATTACCTATGGCGATATTATGTTTTAAAACTGGACAATCGTGTACATAATGACCTGGCTGTTTACAATAGTTGCATGTCCCTTTTACAGAACCTGCTGAAACACTGGACTGTGTCATACCCTTTTTATGACCGTCAGCTGGAACTGTCTGGGAAACTAGCATTTTCATTTTCGTGTCTTTCATGCGTCTTTGTTCATGTTCTTGTTCTTCTCTAATTCTATTGTGATGGTACTGTAGCATTTGTAACATTTGTGACGGAGTGTTACCTTGCCAGGTACTCTCGAATTTCAATACTCTATTCTTAACTTGGGGCAGGGCATTTTCAACTAATTTTGTCACAAACAGATGTGGATACGATTCGCTACTTGCTTTTATTCCACTATTTATACCAAAACATTTTTCGAATCGGGCATAAAAATCACTAGTGTCTTCATCTTGCTTTTGTTTACAGGCTGAGATTGCACCCCAGTCTTCCTTTTTCGTAGTTAATAAACGTGGCAGTACCTGTACTAATAAACCTGGTAGTATTTTGGTCTTTTCCCCAAGCCCTAAACCTGGACCTCGAGCTGTTTCTTCGTTTTCTAATGCTGTCCAATCTATCTTTTGGTCTCCCACCTCCCAATCCTTTTCTTTGAGTTTTTCATAAATGCCCGCAGGCATTAATACCTTTAATATTTTCATAATGTCGGGATAGGTATACTCTCCCATGAGCAACATGTCTTTAATTTCACGGTGGAAACCCGCTGGGTCTTTGTCATGACTGGGTACCACTTTCTTCATTTCTAATAGTTCCATTTTAGATATGGGTATGTATACAAACACACGTTTAAACTGATTGTCATCACCTTTTATCGGGTGCACTTCGCGTAAGGGATTCTGTCTATCCATATAATACGTCGTTCTTTCCTTGATGGGCAGTGAGACATGTTCGGGGCATACAAAAAGAATGTACTGCTTTCTGGATTCTAGTATTTCTCTAATTAACTCAGTACCTGAACCTCTCCATTTATTCGTGAGTAATTCAGTTAATATATCAGGTAAGGGACCAGGATCGGAGTGTTGGCTTTTATATAATATAAGGAGTTGTTGAATCATGTAGATACCAGCTAAACGCTGTTCATCTGGGGTGAGGTTCAAAAACGTGTGTGCTAGTGTATCATCACTATATTTTCCGGGACTGTCAACCCAGTGAACGGCTGACCTGGCTAATTCTTGTTCGTCCATAGAATCGAGTATATGATAACCCCTTCGTTCTCGGAGTAATTTGTCAGCGGCTTGGAACGAATGTTCGGGGGACCTTATATTTATTATAGGGGTTTGGAAATTTCTGTTATTTTCTGGACGTATCGGACGTATCGGATCAGTAAAGCATCTAGTATTATTACAAGATCTTCCTCTACCTACATAGGCCATGGTTTCTAACTGTCCTGTGGGCAGTTCTAATTCTTCCTCCTCCTCGTTTTGTTCAGGCTGGTCTACCGCCAATCTTTCTTCGTGTATTCGTTCTACTTCTTTGCGGATCTTTCGGCACATAGCTACTATACTTTTTTTTTTTTTTTTTTTTTTTTTGGAAAAAGTTTTTATTGAACAATAATTCGGTTACAAGTATGGGCCTACAACCACCCGGGCCGGCCGCTAGGTACATAAGGAAATATACACATATCAAAGCTGCAATCCGTTCCCAGGGCACTGCCCCGCAGTGGCTCAAGATAGTCCTCGAGGAACAGCAAGCGTCAGTCCAACAATAACAGAAACAAAAAGAAAAACAATAAAAACAAAAGGCGAGTTACGAGGGATACCAGTGCGGTTCAGGCTGCCCCCGGGAGACTCCAGTCAGAACATTTGAGCAATCCGCTAAAGAGAGGAGTACCGGGAGGCCGGGGACGGAGGGGGGGGGGGAGGGGGTCAAGGGAGATGAACGTCCGTATGTGGTTGTTACAAAAAGCGCCAGGAGCCGTCAAGGGTCAGGGGGACATGGCGATATCAGTGTCTACCAGGGGGGGCGTACAGATGCCTCCGCGATACGCATTCCATTGACCCCAAATTCTACCCCATGCCCCCGGCTTGCCACGGGCCACATACACTGTCTTCTCCCGAAACATACACCAGTCCATATTCTCCTTCCATACAGACACGGTGGGCGGCCGTTGAGCGCCCCAATGTTGCGCTATATCCCTCTTGGCAATCATGTTCCCTAGGGCCGCCCACCGAGTCTGAGCCGCGTTGTAGTCATTGGGCTCCCACACATTCAGGACACAGCGACGCACCTCCGGCAGCAGCACAACCCCGGTGACCTGTCCCATAACCGTGTGGACCCGGCGCCAGTAGTCCGCCACCTCGCGACACTCCCAAAGGATATGAAGAAAGGTGGCGCTGAGCCCGCAGCCTCGTTTACAGAGTCCGTCGTCGGAGAATCCCATCGCGACCAAGCGCGGACCCGTAACATACACCCGGTGGAGAATCTTGAGCTGTACCAACCGGAGACGAGCCGGAATGGCAACCTCCTTGGGGGACGACAGTGCAGACTGCCAGTCTTCGTCGTCCAATTCAACCCCATCCCCAGTCCAAGCCTCCCGAAGGCGCACCAGGAGATCCGCCCGGTGATTAATCAATTTTTTATAAATTAAAGAAATAGTACTATCAGGGACATGTCCGTCAAGTACGCGGTCCTCGAGGGGCGAGGAAACAGGGATCTTGGTCCCCTCCCCGAAGACCGAGAGCAGGGCGTGTCGAACCTGGGCGTAGCGGAAGAACTCCCTGTCGGTCAGCTCGTATTCGGCCTGGAGCACCGCGAAAGTCTTGACCGCGCCCTTGTGCCACAGGTCCCCCACTTTGCTGATACCAATCGTGTCCCACTGGTCAAACCCCTTGGTGGTCCACAAGCTGCCCAGGCGGTCGGAGGCAAACAAGGGAGTAGCACATGTCATTCGCTCACTCCAGCCCGTGGCCGCAGTGGCAGCCCTCCAGGTCCGCACAGCAATCTTAGTAGGACCCGTAAGGGTCCGGTCAGCCAGGCGGGAATAAAGTGCCCTGTTGTAGTTCCCGCCGGGAAGCAGGAACTTGTCCATCTCATACGCCGGATTCAAGCCGGGCGCATACGTGGCGTGGTTAATGGCAGATAGCTGCGAGGCCCAATAGTACCTGCGAATGTCAGGAAGCGCGATGCCCCCGTCATACCAGGGGAGAGTGAGCTTGGCAAGAGCAATACGCGCCCGGCCGTTCCACACCAGTCTCCTCTGCAGGCTCTCCACCTCCCGAAAGTAGGCCCCTGGGATAACGTCAAAGGAGTTCTGGAGTGCATAGAGGAACCTGGGAAGGGACATCATTTTAAACAGCGCGGCCCGACCCAGCGGGGACAGGGGCAGCCTGCACCACCGGGCCGTGTCCTCCCGCAGCCGCCGAAGTGGACGCAGAAGATTCTGCTCGTAGCGAGCCACCGGGTCCAGCGAAACGTATATCCCCAGGTACTTAAAGCCGCTCAGAGATATTTGAATCGGGAGCCGAGGCGGCAGGAGAGGAGGACCACCAGCGATGGGATAAACGCAGGATTTAGACCAATTGATCGTGAGACCCGAATTGTTCCCAAAGGAGGTCAGAACGTCAAAAAGGACGTTGAGTGACTGCCGCGGTGAGGTGAGGTACAGGAGAATGTCGTCCGCATACAGCGAGACCCGATCTTCAAAGCCCGGGCCCCACCGGATCCCTCTAAGCGAGGGCTCCCAACGGAGCCAGGCAGCGAGTGGCTCCAGGGCGAGAGCAAAAAGCAACGGGGACAACGGGCACCCCTGCCTCGTGCCCCTGCCAAGGGCAAAGGGCCGAGAGACCCGCCCATTCACCACCACTTGAGCCATGGGTCCCGTGTAAAGGAGCCTCACCCAGCCAATAAATCCCTCTCCAAAGCCGAATTTATCCAAGACGGCCCAGAGGAATGGCCACTCAATAGTGTCAAATGCCATCGTGGCATCCAAAGAAACCAGCACGGCCGGTTCGGAGAGAAACTCCGCCCGGGCGAGGACCCCGTGCAGACGCCGCAAGTTAAGAGCGGTGTTGCGGTGCGGGATAAAGCCGCATTGGTCCGGATGAATAAGGTCGCACACTACACTCAACAATCGATTGGCCAGGACTTTCGCCAGGATTTTAGGCTCCGCATTGAGCAGTGAAATAGGCCGGTAGGAGGTACAGCGGTCACGAGGCTTGCCCTCCTTGGGAATAACGACTATAGTGGCCAAGCGCTGGTCGGCAGGAAGGGAACCCGCCGCAAGAGAGTCGCGGAACATGCGGCCGAGGAAGGACGCAAGCTTATCAGGACGCAATTTGTATAGTTCAATGGGCAGACCGTTAGGACCCATAGCCTTGCCCGAGCGAAGGGAACGAATCGCGGTCGCTATTTCATCCGACGATAAGGGGGCGTCCAACCGCTCCCGGTCCTCAACGGACAGGCCGGGCAGAGCAATATCTCTCAGTAGGAGGCGAGAGTCATCCTCGTCCCTGTCAGTCACCGGGGAGTACACCGCCCGGAGGTGATCAGCGAAGCATTCCACAATCTCATCCGGCTCAGTCACACACACACCATCCGTAGCACGCAACTCGGGGACCACACGATTCACTCTCTCTTTTTTGTCCAGCCACGCAATCAACTTACCCGCCTTGTCCCCCGCGTCATACAATCGGCCCTGCCGCTCCCTATACATAGTTTTGGCCGCGTCAGTGACCAGGGACCTATATTCGAACTGTTTCAGGCTAAGGGCATGTAGTCCGTCCGGAGTAACATTCGCCTCCAGGGCCGACTCCAGCCCCGAGATGTCAGTCTCCAGCTTTACCACCGCCTCGCTCCTAACCTTCTTGGCCACCACTATCTGGGCGAGGGCGTGTCCGCGTAGCACAGTTTTAAAGGCTTCCCAAAGGGACAACGCAGACGACACCGACCCCTCGTTTTCACTAAAGTATTGGTCCATGGCCTTAACCAGGCTGTCCCGAGTCACAGGGTCCCGCAGGTACCAGGGGTTAATGGGAGCTATCCGACCTGCGGACCGCGACCCGGTGTCAAAGAGAAGCCACAGCGGAGAATGGTCGGAGATACCACGCGCCAGGTGTCTGACCTCTCGAATCCGACCAGTCTGCGCCGCGGGCATGAGAAAGTAGTCTAACCTGGAGAGACTCCCATGCGCCCCTGAATGAAAGGTGAACTGGCACTGGGTCGGATGCAATAGTCTCCAACTATCCACCAAGCCGAAGGTCTCCAACATCCCACCCAGCCATGACTGGGCAGCGGGGAGGGTCCTAGGTGGGTGACGATCCAGTTCACCCGAAACCACAGAATTAAAGTCCCCGCCCATGAGCAGGAGGCCGTCCGGAAGGTCAAGCAGCATTCGACCCAAGTCAGTGAAGGTGGAGTTCTGGAGGCCCGGGGGGACGTAGACTGAAACCAGGGTAAGGGGCTGCCCCTCCCACCTCCCAGTCAAACACACATAGCGCCCCCTGTCATCAGAGACTATCCTCGTGATCTCCACCGGAAGGGAGGTTCGCAGGAGAATGCCCACCCCCCTGGAGCCAGTTGTGAAACCAGAATGGGCTACGAGGCGGTATCCCCCCCTGTTCATCGCATGGCAGACATTGCCGACCAAATGCGTCTCCTGGAGAAACACCACATCAGGAGTCAAACGACGCAAATATTGCAGTACAACACCCCGCTTAATACGGTCCCCCAACCCATTGACGTTCCATGACATAATCCTCAACCCGTCTCCCCCCATCCCATCCAATAGCTCAAGAAGCCCCCAGCCCGCAGCACCGCTCCCAAATATGGATAAAAATCAATACCTCGCCCTGTAAACAAAAAACACACAACTAAACAACCCCTCTTCCCCCCCAACCCCACCCCAAGTCCAACGCCCCCCACCCTGCACCCCTGCGGGCCAAAGACCCCCCCCAACTTGCAGTGTGCCTGTCGCCCCATTAACCCCATTCTACAAAAAGACCCCGGAGGAGGAAAGGGACCCGTACCCGCCCGCACCCCTCACGGGTCCTGGTAAAGCACAGTATGCAAAAGAAGTAAGACCCAACTGTACAGTGCCAAGCCGCAGAAAGTAAAGACCAAAGGTCAGTCTAAGGGGACCCGTCACCTGCGGTGCCCCCAGAGGGCCCGGGCCGGCCACCCCCGTCCGGCAGCGAGTCCAGCCAGTTACTTGCGGCCACAGGAGAGTCAAAAAAGGCTGTCCGCTCTCCATGCTCCACTCGAAGTTTCGCCGGGTAGATCATTGAGTACTTCAGGCCTAGCTCGCGGAGACGGCGCTTCACCCCTTGGAATCCCATCCGCTGTTTCTGGACCAGTTGCGTGAAGTCCGGATAAAAGTTGATGGTCGAGTTCTCGTAGCGGACCGGGCCACGGGTCCGTGAAGCCTGCAGAATAGCATCGCGGTCCCTGTAGTGGAACAGTTTAGCCACGATAGGCCTCGGGGGGGCCCCCGGCCGCGGCCGGCCGCCCGGAACTCGATGGGCCCGCTCCACAGCGAAGAATTTGCTTAGGCCAACCGGGGACAGCTGTTGCAGGATAAGTTCCTCGACCACGAGGTCCACCGGGCGGCTGTCGGAGGACTCCGGTACCCCAATGATGCGGATATTGTTGCGTCGGGCCCGTCCCTCGAAGTCCTCAAGTCGCCGGGCCATATGGTCGTTGACCACTCTAATGTCCCCAAGCGCGGCCCGCAGATCCGACACCTCCGCACCCAGGGTGGAGGTCCGTGCATCAAGGGCCTGGACCTTCTCGTTGGTTTTAGAGAGGTCGGCCCGAATCAAGGTGACGTCGATCGCGACAGTGTCGATCTTACGGGCCAGGGCCTCATATTGCGTCGCGATAGTTTCCCTGATGCCCTCGATGGCGCCCATAATGTCCTGCAGGGAAGGTTCCGCAGCAACGGTCGTGCCTCCCCCTGCAGCATCCGGGGAGAGGCCAGCAGCGCCAGGGGACCTCCTGCCCTGGGTATAGCGGTCCATGTTGTTGCTCTGGACCGCTCCCCCGCGCAGTGAAGCCTTGGTCTTGCGCCCCTCCGGACCCCCTTTGCCCGCCATATGAGCACAGTCACTTAATGGGACCTCCGATCAAGGGGTGCGCGGGTGCCAGCGAAAGGACCACAAACCGTCGGTGTAGGGGCCGGAGGCGTCAGACCCGCCAGTAGCAGATGAAAGCAAACCTCGGGCAGAGGCCCAGGAGGCACCTCGCCACCTTGAGCACGCACGCCAGCTGATCTCCTGAAGGCCAAAACCGAAACCGAAAGTGCTGAATCGGTAACTGGCACCGCGCTGAGGCCGCTGTTGTTCAATTGCAGCCCGGCCCCACGGGTCACCTTCACCCCGGCCACCTCCGTCGGGTGGGTCCCAAAAGTTCCGGCGACAATAACTCAGGAGCCCCAGGTCCGATTAGAGTTTTGAAAAGAGATATATGATCAGCTGGTCTTCATCTCCCAGATTCCATACACCAAATCAGGATAGTCTCAGGATATATTCCGAGGAGCAGAAAGGGTCCGGGGAGCCCTGTGCTCACGCGACCATCTTGGATGCGCGCTAAGCTCCTCCTCGCTACTATACTTAATAGTCTATCATGTTTCCCCTCTGATATATTCCGACTCCATGTGGTAAGAATCCGCATTTCTTCCGGATTTACCCCTGGTCGATCTTGATTTCTGATCACACAATTTATGAGGAAACGTAACAGTTCCCCCTGTATCTCCACTTTCTGGTACTCCATGGCTCTATTAATACTTTCAGAATCTCGCCCTGACTGGACAAAGTGATATATATTTTCTAAATGTGTAGTCATTCCTGGTAGCCTCCCTAAATATATTGCAGCTCGTCGGATACGTAATGAGGCCAGCAGCATTTCATCCTCTTTGCCGGGCACAGGGTCATATCTACAATCTACTAGAAGTTCCTTAAGCATGTCGGGAGTTACTAGTTTGGGCGTACGTTGGTGGGCTAATTCTTGAAAGGAAAGTTTATTTACTCTGGGTGGCGTGGAAAAAATGTTTGTTGTACCTCCTGTAGCACCGCCTGGGGTGCTGGATGTGAAAGGATTCGTTGAACGTGATATAGCAACCATAGGTGTGGGTACAGCTGTAGAAACAGATGTGCTTGCCGGAACTTGTGTCGGAGTTTGTTGTTGCGGAGGTACAGACGGAGGGTCTTGGCGTTGAACCCCCTCGGCAGGCGGTCTATGTGGTGCAGTATTAGCATACTCGGGAGCTGCGTCGTCTAAATAAGATGAAAGGAAAACATCTTCTGCGGTTCTGGGATGCCCTTTGGGATGTGATTTTATCGGAAACAACGGAGGTGGCAAGTCTTTTGGTATCTCCGGAGTAGCCTTAGGTAACCCTTCGGCCAGAAGAGGATACATACCGTTCATAAGGGCATTTCTTTGTCTGTCTACTTGTTCTGCTTTTGCTCGGGTACCTTCTTCAATTAATAGATTTTCTCGGACTTTATTTGAATTCTCCTTACTCTTCTCTTCCTGTCTGAGTGCTTTTTCTGTACGTCTATACGATTCTTTACGCCATAATTCAATGGCATCTTTCTGTGATTGTCTAGCTTTCTTTTTCCATAATTCTTCCTCTACTTTCATGATGCAATCTGCATCCCAGGTCCCAGCTGCGGGCCACCTCTGACTTTCTGGTAATTCCTTGGTGTAGTCTACCCATAAATCAAGAAATAATATGGCGTCTAGGCCATGTTTATGATACATGAAGTACCCTGGAGTGTCCCTAGGAGGAATGGGAACAGCTTCTTCGAGTACCCCTTTTCTAGTTTTGATCTGTCTTAATTTCGAAAAGAGCGGCATATTGAGAACTGATCTGATACCTAATTTTGAACACGTTTAATACAACAAAACACAATAATGAACAGTCATTCACACCACAATATGCAGAACGTATTTAAAACATTTAACATTTAATATTTAATGAACAACAATGATGGCCATTTAGGGATCTAGTCACTAAGCATAATACTCGGCACTAACTAGGTAATTCGGAATTATATACTAGACATACTAGATATACTGCTAAACAGTACAGATACACTGCTGAAACAGTGCAGACCGGATTTGTGTACCCAAACCCGTCTTGACCGGCACAACCTATGTGCACGTCAGAACGCCTCCCCGGCAATGGTACTCACCGGGTAGCTCGGAACGGAAGGCCTCGGAACTGAACTGAACTGGACTTGGACCGGACTGGACTCGACTCGAAACTTCGGAACTTCGGAACTTCGGAACCTGGTGGGCCTCTGTATACCTCGGATCTTGCTCTCTCAGCTAGGCTCTGGTCGGGATACTTCGCACTTCTCACCGCCTCGTCTGGGTGTTGATCGCAGCCTCAGTTACCCCCGCTCGGCAGGAGGGAGATACAGGAAATCCTGTGGGTACGCGTTGTTGTCCGTCCAGCTGTGGCAGGAGACCGGGCCTGCAACGCACCTCCGGCGCGTGAGATGAGAAAGTGTCCCTGTTCGGGCGCCATATATGTGGTAAATAATTTAATTACCGGTACTTAATTTGATGCGGAAAACTAATAAGAATAGCTCAGTAAAATAAGAGGCAGAATCCGTGGTATTAGAGATTCGGAACGGGCTTTATTCCTATACAAAGGAACATAATTCGAATTATGGGCCTTCTATTCCATCACCACGAAAGTTCAGGAAGGAAGGAACAATACATTATTGACAGGTAATCATTTTTATAGAAAAGGCATTACAGTGAAACAGATGCAGGAGGCGTAACAGTTGATAACAGAGATAAAGGCATACATGCGTAACTAAAATGGGTGTAACTAGGCGTAACTAAAGAACGTCATTAGGTATGATGTCACAAATGGGTGGTTCCATGAAAGAATTTCGCAATGTCAGCAGAAATACTTGGCAGAGATGCGCGCGCAGCAGCATGACGTGTGATTTGACGTGCAACTAGGGGGAGAATGGGACTTGACATTTAGCTCTACATGTGGAGACAAAAGTCTGGGGTTATGTCAACCTAATCCCAAATCATATCTAATATCCTATGTTTAAAGAACTGTGTTATCCAAAAAGAGAGGTCTCTTAGGATAGAATCTTATTCTATACTGACTATACTGACTGTTAGTGCGTGTACAAGCGTCTAAGTGTCTACACTAGATGCGAGGGGGTATGGAATATTCCATGGTAACGGGGCTATGAATTACTTGCATGAGGGCAGCGAGGCCTGGCCCTTTGCACGGTAACTGGAGGAATGTTTACCTAAACTGCTAGACAGGAATGCATCGGATGAGGAGCGAAGGAGATAATCTCGAAGGTGAAATACAGTTTTTGGCAGGCGACGGGCTGGATCAGGCACCGTTAGCCGCGCAGGGAGTAACACAAAGTTCATGGTCACAGATGCAGGCTCAGACTGGAGCTTTCATAGGCAGAAGGCAGAAAAGGCTTGGTGGCAGAATCAGGGCCTACTCGCCTGGACTGTAAAATGGGATAAATGAACCATATAAAGCCGGTGGCCTTTCATACTTAGGAATAGAATATCCGGCCCATTCATGGCGGATCTGAAAGAGGACATGTTGACGGTGGACGCACATGTGTTTGCGTCTTCATAACTGGAACTGGAGGGAACATACATGTACTTGTGACTTATACATGAAACCGTTGGGGTCCAAGATAGGGGACATAACCGACCATAAAAATCCAATTTTCCACAGCCTCCTTAACGTCTGGGGGCCCACTGACCTCGATGAGGCGCAGACCCAATGGGTGACTCTGGGTAACATGGTAGCTAAAAGGGATATCGCGCGATTGTGGGGCTCCTCGGGACCCCCTACACTGACCGCGTGGAAGGAGAACATGGACTGGAGCATGTTTAGGGAGAAGACGGTCTACTGCTCTAGAGGTCGCCCCCGGAAGTGGCACGCCATCTGGGGGCGGTGGAACCAATACAGGGGGGGAATATGTCTTGCCCCGGATCTGGAACCTCCCGAGGAACAGCTTTCCCCCTGACCTACTTTCCAGCACAGTTTGGTTTTAGGAACCGTTTTGGGCCTCTGCTGTCCCCCTTCTTCCTCCGTACACAGTCTTGTAACTAGTAGATGAGCGGGGTCCGGCCTCCCCTGGGGGCTTTCGCCATGGGCTTTCAATGTTCTGCCTTGCTGGGGTTTGTTGTGAGTTTTTTCTGTGTTTATTTAAAATTGGACCTATGCATTACTCTTTGAACTGTATTGGGGACACATCACTGTATCTAACTCTCAATGCTGCCGAACCTTCGGGCTGTCGGCTGAATAGCTGTGTCCTGAATTTTGAAATAAAGGTTTTCAAAAAAAAAAAAAAAAATATCACCAAAGCACTACATTTCTGTAAAAAATGCTTATGCTCAGCCACGAACTGCGTAAAAGGATAGTTATTGAAAGCTTTGAATAGCAGCTTCGCTAAATAGAGAAAATTCATATTTTCATGGAAAATTAAATATCTATACTGGAATCGACTAGATAGAAAACTCACCAGCAAAACAGGCAGAAATATCCATAAGTTCTATAAATGGAGAGTAGCAATTTATCCTCCAACATAGACATGTTTGGCAGCGAGAGCACCCTCTTGTTTTCAACCGACTTGCTAAGCACGGCAGATTTAACAATTTCGTACAAGCACTGTACAAAAAAATAGATTTAATGTGTGCCTCGATTCCTTTCACCTGACGTTTAATAATTGTTAGAGTTTTTAGATAAGCCTATGTATTACATCTTTCAGATATAAGAGCCCTTTTAAAGGTGCTTAACTGCAAAATATTTTCCGTCTGTTGAGGTGGGCTACTATTTGCATTTTCTTCGTCTGACAGAACAACGTCCGCAGATTAAACCGTGTAGTTGAAGATAATGTGGACCAAATCAAGGTGTCGCCGACCACAATGAACAATCTTTTGTGGATTCTGACTAAAGTACAAGTACTGAACAACTCACACTGCTGAATTTTAAAGTTCAATTGTGTTTAACAAAATGGGCACCCTTGAGACTGACAACAAACCTCAGGGGCGGGTACGGCAGACCCGAGTCAGGTGGAAGACCCAGAAAAAAGCTGCTCGAGCCCTTCCCTCTCCATTAATGCCATCCTTTGATCTGCGCACCCCTTCACCACGAGCCAGCCACTCGCCATCAAGATGAGACCATTGTTAAACCGATGCACTGCTCCCACAACAGGCCCCCTATCTCACCAGCGCAGGCTGCTGCTTCTGTCCGCAGACCAGGATGGGGGTGACGGCCTTCTGCTTCCGAACCGTACCATACTTGTGCATCTGCATTACTAAACACAGCCAACAGTCGTTGTATTTGGTGGTCTTTGTTGGCCGCAGTTTTATTACTTATTACACACGTCATACGTGTATAACTCCCCTGGACACCTTCTTGGGGCCGGGGTCATAAATCATTGTCACACATTATTACAGATTGGATGTCACACATTGTCAGTTGGACATCATAAATCATGGATCATAAATCATTGTGTATCATAAGTCATTCTGCCGCAATCTGGCCTTATTTTGTTGTCATAAATCACTCTGCCTGATCATCATAAATCAGCAGCCATAAATCATGGGTCATAAATCATCTGCATGTCATAAATCATTCTGTCACAATCTGTCATCATTTCATTGCCATAAATCATTCTGCATGAGCATCATAAATCATCAGCCATACATCATCGGCTGGCCATAAATCACTGGTTTGTCTTTTGCTCATTTGCATCTCCTAGGGTCGTAAATCACCCTGACAGCTCATAGATTGTTCTTTGTTGTTTACCACGCCCCTTTGCGTATGGCGGGGTAGCCTTTCCTGGGAGTTAGGCCCAACTCGCTACCTTGTTAGTCTCTTTTGTGCCCCGCCGTCTGGCAGGGAAGGGCTGCAAGTGCCGTCTCCGTTTGCTACCCCGATTTTGTCAGGCGTACTCACCCTGCCATACGGCATCCCAGAGTGAGTGGCCCTCCTTCTGCACACCGCCCTGTCGGTGTGTTCCCATAACCAAACCAATAAACTTTGTGTTTCCGCCATGCCGCCAGGGAGGCTTCCGTCTTCCTGCGGCTCCCCCAACCCTGTGTCGTCCATTTGTGCCCCCCGCTGCTCTTTCTGTGCAGCCTGCCAATGCCGTTGCCCCAACTTGAGTGCTAGGATACCAACCTCTAGCTGTGGCTCCGGGAGGCCGACGGCTGGTCATCTACGACAGCCACCTTCCCACAAACGCAATGATGTGCTCTGCTCCATCTTTGCCCTTATGCAGTGGCACGCTTGTTTCCTGTTCGGTGTCATATAGTAGTCTCCTCTCGCCATGGGTCATACATGAAATCACAATTGGGAGACCGTCAGATACCGCTTGTGGAGGCGTGATACAGCATACATTCATTAAATAACATCCTCTACTACACCAAGGCTCCTGGCAGGCTCCTCCCAGTAAGTAACACTGCGAAACCAGCAACCCGAAATTAGTATCCGCTAGGCTGTACTACCCACTCCACTGTGCTTATTTCTTACTCCGGGGGATGAAAACCTGAGTTAGCGCTGCCGGGGACGCAGGGCAAATGCCCGCGTATAGGTAAAGATTATTGATTTATTCCTGCACTCTGAATAGGCACCTCTCGTGGGCCCTTGGGCTTGGTGTTTTTTTTGTTTTTATTTTATTATTACCCAGAGCCATGGTGTATCTACAACCCGCCATCTCATGCAAGCGTCTTGCACCCAAAGGAAACTTGGTGATGAATAACAGATGTTTATTGTTACCCACATCCATGGTCCTGCTATTTTCGGACTACCAGTTATATTACTGTCCTAATATGGCAGGGGTGGTGACCTTTGTCTTATTACTGGTCAATCATGCTCAGGAGCGTGTATTATCAATCTTTTCTTTCCTTTTTTTTTCTTTCATATAAACCATGATTAAATATTAATCTTTTCTTTCTTTTTAAACCACGGTTAAATATTGCCAGGCTGTGTTTTACTATCGCTTTTTATTTTTTGGAACCTCCCTTTTTAGGTCTCGACCTTGCTATCGCGTAAGCGATCGCAAAGCGAGACTATAGAGAGCGGGTTTGAAAAGTGCTCCCAAAAAGCGGATTGCATGGCTAGCACGCACACAATCACGCGCATCATGCCGCCATGCAATCCGCCTTTTGGGAGCACTTCAAAGGGTCCGCTCCCCCGCCCCCAAGCGCGCGCGCACCACTCTCCACCGGGCTTGTCTTTTTTTTTGTTTGTTTTTTTTTTACTTTAAGCGCGAGGCGCGCGTGCGGCCAATGCTTGTTGAACCTAGCTTACCTGTTTCAAGATTTAGATCTAACACAACTCTCTCACGCTAAACGGCTTACTTCAGATTTTTTTTCCCCCCAAACTTGCTTCTACTTTTCTTATCTGCTTGTTTATTTAACAAGCAGATAAGAAAAGACTTCAAAACAGCCGTGAAGCGGGTGTGCTACAAGCTGGCTCTTCATTGGCAATTGTACCCGCTCCTCCCTTCCCCCCACCCAAAATCAAACTTGCGCACTCGTCAGTGCGTTGGATGCTCCGTCCTCAGTACATGTTTATATGTGCGACTATTTGGTTTTCATCCTCCATTTCGTGTTCTCATTATATCCGTCCCTGGCTCGCCTCTCCTTGTGTGATGCCGATGTCGAGCCCTAGACGGGCCCCGAAGCTGAAGACATTTTAAGAAACGCTCTGGATGTATGAATCTAAAGCGGCCCGTCACTGGAGCAGCCCCGCAGCCGGAAGCTTGATTATGCAGATGAGGTCCTGCAGCCCCGCTGGCAGGTTTCAGTGCAACCAAGAGAGAGTGCGTGCATTTCGGAACATTCCGAATACAGTATAGCGCAACGCAGGGTGTGTGAGCGCTCTGGCATAAGCAAGGCACATGGAGTCCCTTTAAATAAAGAGCAGAAAACATCCCTCCCAGACCCCGAGATCATGGACGCTCTTGGCGGCTGAAGGGAAGGTTGTTTATAAGGGCACCCCTGCCATTCTGTGCCCTCTCCCACTAGCATGCACCCCCTGCGCCTCCTCGCCCATCTCGCTAGCCACATCTGCCCTTCCTGCCGGCTTCTCGCTCTCTCAGCCCTTGTTTCCCCCACCTCTCTCGCTCCCCTTCTGAGCCCCCTATATGTGTATCTCTCTCCCCTCTGCCCTTGCTTCCTTCACCCCTCTCTATCTCGTTCCACTTCTGACCGCGTGTGCACATCTCCCTCCCGCGGCCCTGGTTTCCATCTCACCCTCTATTCCGCTCCACTTTTGACTCCGTGTGTGTTTACGTCTCCCTTCCCTAGATTCCGTCGCCCCCTCGTTATCTGGCTCCACGCCTGACCCCCTTGCGTGTCACTCTCTCTGCTCTTGTTTCCGTCTCCCCCTCGCTTTCTTCCCCGACTTCCGAACACCTGTGTATCTTTCTCTGCCCAGTTTCTTTCTCCCTTTCTGACCTCCATGCGCGTCTCTCCCTCTGCCCTTGTTCCCCTCCCACTCACTATCTCGCTCCACTTCCCTGTGTGTCTCTCTCTGCCCTTGTTTCCACCTCCCCTGTCTCTTTCTCCCCTTCTGACCTCCATGTGTTTCTCTCTCTGTGCCCTTGTTTCCTTCTCTCTCTCGCTCGCTCCCCTTCTAATCCTTGTGTGTGTCTCTCTCTGCCCTTGTATCCATCTCCCTCTTTCACTCGCCTCCCTTCTGACCTCCAGCGGTGTCTCTCTCCCTTTGCCCTTGTTTCCTTCTCCCCCACTATCTTGCTCTACTTCTTACCCCTTGTGTATATCTCCCTCCCGTTGTCCTGGTTTCCATCTCACCCTCTATTCCCTCTCCACTTCTATGTGTGTACGTCTCTCTCCTCTAGGTTCCGTTTCCCCTCCCTCGACGCCATGGATTGGGGTTCTCTTTGAATCAGAACTGATTTGAACCCAATTGACCCCTTTTGCGACATTCGAATATTGACAGTCTGGGGAAAATACATATGCTCCAATCTATACTTTGAAATCCACACGTAGTTCTTTCTCAGGTAATAGCTCACTGTAAACTGCAACTTTAACCAAAGGAAGTCTCTGACAAACCCCGCTGACCTGTTGACATTGCCCTCTCTTTGTGATCTGCATGTTACATGGTCTTTGCAGCAGGCATACTAACCCTCGGCGCTGCATACTATGAATAAAAAAAAAAATAATAATCCCCTGAGGCAGAAATCCTACTACACAAGACTCTGATCTCCCCAGGAAAAACGTTAATCACTGGAGTTTTCTAGACACGGAGTTTTGTAGACATTTGAATTCATCCTGAAAATTGCTGGAGGACGTGCATGGCAACAGGGCTTTTTATCACAACATAAACTAGAACAAACAGGCGCCCCTATGCCAAGTCAGCACCCGGTGCGGTCGGACCGCCCTAAAGCCAGCCCTTAGCTGAACAGCATGCATGCAGCCAGGGCCTGTTCGATCTCCATTGAGGAATGTAATGTAATAAAAAAATGTTTGGGGGATGTAGTGTCCTATAGCACGAACTTGGCCCGAAGGTACCGGAGCGCTTTACCCTAGCCCTAGTTGTGTTACACGGTATTCTTTTTGTTAGGCATGTGATTTGCCCAGCATCAGCAATTGGTCAGCGACAATGCCGCTACCCGAAAAAAGTGTTCACCAGATGCGGGGTCCCCCGCCCTAGCCGTTAGGCCAATTCCCCTCACGTAGGTACTAAAACTCTTGAGATGGACCCCAGTTCCATTACCCACGCATATGTTCGTTTTTGGTAGGCGCATGGAGATGAAGTGATTTGCCAAAAATCACAGGAAGCTTAGCCGACGCCGGGGATCAAACCTTTTCCCCAGCTCCAAAGTCGGCAGTGACCGAAAGGCCATATGGTCCGGTACGGCCTACCGCCCCCTTCTCCCTTCTATTGGGACAGACACCAATACAATCAAATTGTTTTGGAATAGGGGGTCGTTGACCCCCGATCGTATTTATTAACAAACACACATATTTGCACACAAATATATAAATATGCAGAAATGAAATGATAAGACAGGATTCGGTACATTTGATTTATTCCTAGCTTTAACCAAGTTCTAATACATAATGTTCCTATCCTAGTCTAACATATTGCTGATCACATTTCTGCGTATTACTTTTGGGCCTACGGCAAGGTCAACACGCTGGCCCCTCCCCCTTTAATCCAAATTGTCCCGCGCACCCTAACCAGAGTGCGCATGCGCAGGAGGCCCAGCTGACCCGGAAGTAGTTCTCTCCATATTTGTCCCGCGCCCCCCAACCAGGGTGCGCATGCGCAGGGGGCCCAGCTGACCCGGAAGTAGTTCCTTCCAGGCAACCCCCATGCGTTAAAGACTTACTCCATAAAGGGGCCATGCAGACAGCGCAGCTTACTTACGCCCGCGTGCGGGGTGGCCAACCAGCCAATGGAAAGCGTAACCCCCGTTTGTCCCCGCACCGTTGCAACCAACCGGTTGTAACTGCCCCTGGAGTCAGGTGAGAGCCACATGTCCCTCCCCTCTGGGCGCCCCATTTAATAAGGCACCCCAAAAGATTAGTCAATTTAGTCTGTCCAACCGATGACCTTACCGCCTGACAAGCAATACCGCCTAAAACACGACAAAAAGGCATTTACATACAAATTGTCTTCGTAATTGACATCCTGTGGAAAAAACACACTAACATATTTCACTTCAACAAACTTCTATCTCAGGGATGGTGGGTGGGGAAAAAAGGTCCGACAATCCCAGACTTCAGAAGGAGCGACGCTGTAAGGAGAAAGAGAAAAAAGGTTAAAGGTCCTCCCGCGGGAGGAGGCACAAGTGACGGGTGTGCTGCCGAGGGGGGCGGAGAGCAAAGAGACTGCTCTTCGCGCTCCCCCCCGGCTTTATACTAATGCACATCCGCCAGCTAAAACCGGTTCATGCGGAGGGGATCACCCGCGCCCCGGAAGTGATCCGATCACTTCCTGGGCGCGGTGGAGTCTCCCATGACCCGGAAGCGATCCGATCGCTTCCGGGGCACGGCCCCCAGCCAATGCGGGGGCCAACGGAACGGGCAAGGATACGAGGGCACGGTCCGACCACCATAATGGCGGCGGGGCCGATGCTGGCCCCGCCTTGCTCTATGGTCCGGTACGGCCTACCGCCCCCTTCTCCCTTCTATTGGGACAGACACCAATACAATCAAATTGTTTTGGAATAGGGGGTCGTTGACCCCCGATCGTATTTATTAACAAACACACATATTTGCACACAAATATATAAATACGCAGAAATGAAATGATAAGACAGGATTCGGTACATTTGATTCATTCCTAGCTTTAACCAAGTTCTAATACATAATGTTCCTATCCTAGTCTAACATATTGCTGATCACATTTCTGCGTATTACTTTTGGGCCTACGGCAAGGTCAACAGGCTGGCCCCTCCCCCTTTAATCCAAATTGTTCCGCGCACCCTAACCAGAGTGCGCATGCGCAGGAGGCCCAGCTGACCCGGAAGTAGTTCTCTCCATATTTGTCCCGCGCCCCCCAACCAGGGTGCGCATGCGCAGGGGCCCAGCTGACCCGGAAGTAGTTCCTTCCAGGCAACCCCCATGCGTTAAAGACTTACTCCATAAAGGGGACATGCAGACAGCGCAGCTTACTTACGCCCGCGTGCGGGGTGGCCAACCAGCCAATGGAAAGCGTAACCCCCGTTTGTCCCCGCACCGTTGCAACCAACCGGTTGTAACTGCCCCTGGAGTCAGGTGAGAGCCACATGTCCCTCCCCTCTGGGCGCCCCATTTAATAAGGCGCCTCAAAAGATTAGTCAATTTAGTCTGTCCAACCGATGACCTTACCGCACAGGCCTGCATAGTCGACCGATTATCAGGCCCCCCACAACAACCCAAGGTCATACTCCCATTGAAAATTGTTCCAGCAAAGCTAAAATGTCGCCCAGGAATATCCCGCTCTCCCACCTAGAGAGGTGAACCCCGTCCCGCAAGTAGCAGACATCCCCTTTCATGCACCCATGAGCAATAACTCCTAATCTGGGGAGTCCTAAACAACCTGCCTATTTTACTATCGATCCTCCGAACCGAGTGACTGCGAGCCCTCACTGATTCCCCTCCCTGCCACTGAACCCTTTGGCAGCATGTGCAACCGCACAATAATCACACTTGGGCAGCGCCTGGCCAGCCATGCTGACTCTAACCGCACTGATCCACTCAGGATCCTCCGATTTTGGTGCACCAAGTTGTTACCCCCAAGATGTGACATGATAGCGTCGGGTAGTCGGGTGAACTTGTCGAAACGTCACCCCCCGTGCCCCAAAAGGGGACCCTGCAACCTAATCGCTTTGCGCGTGCTGCCCCATTTCCTGCAATAACAAAGTTACCTAGACAGGAGAAATACGAATGGCCGCAGATACACGCATGACACTCCAACTCGGCGTCCAGAGAATTGATTGACATCGCGGTTGTGCCTTCTTCTTGGTGAGGTGTCGCTGTCTCTTCCTGCGTGACAGGCCGAGGGAACTTATGAGCTTCTTCTTCGATCGCCCCAGAGCCTTGGCTCCGCTGCTTACCATTGCCGTCCTGGACCCACCGGTCCCCTTGCCGGCCCACATCTCGCAGGCCTCGCGGTGCTGAGCGCCTCCCATGCAACAGTCATGGATCCAGCCATACATAAATGAGAATCAAAACAGATGATTAGTGTTATTGTCTTTTGGTAAAATTACAGCGTGATAGAATGTGTGACACCAAACGTAATGCAAGATATCATACGCACCCAACGCACTATAAATGCACACACATGCCCAGGCCATGAGCGGTAGGTACCGTGCATCGCAGAAAACTAGAGCAGAGATACCGCGTGACAAACAATCAGCCCCTAATGCTTGATCTGGCATCTAGGGTGGACCGGTAGCAAGTGCCACCACACCAATATCCCATGAACCAGTGTGCTGGCACCTGGGCGTAGCGCGTTTGTATAACACCATAACCTAGCAGTATGCATACCTACCGGTAGAGCACATGGGTGCCCGGTACCATGTTAACCAACGGCATATATTGCTGCACCCTCCCTGTGACCTCACGGGTTTCTAAATTATAGGGGTCGTTGCAAAGGGCGTCTGAGCTTTTTTGGGCCGTCCCCCACCTTGTATGTGTAACTGTTCCGGCGTGCTTAAGTGCTCAATAATGCTTGACAACAAGGCATGGGACGTACATATAATACATACCCTGTGGCAAAACCCTTCTCATGCGTGATGTCACAATCCATCATGGGAGCGCCAACCTTTGGCTCTTTGTTTCCTATTCCGAAAATCAAGTAATGTAGAGAACCCTGACATCAAACTTTTCAATGAGGCCTAGCATAGCCCCAAGTGCAATAACATAGGACTGTCCGCTGAGAGTGCTTAGCATACCACCAGTTGTATTAAAGAACGTGCTCAGTTTAAGTTTTGTATGACTACAGCTCATGTAATGCCAGAATCTGCGCATAATGCTGCTAAATAATTAGGGCCTTCCGGGAAACCTAAAAGCAATAGTTGCGTCAAAACGCATTCACCCTGAAGCGTAACAGTAACATGACAAAGCGATGGATCTAAACCGATCACTGCGTTTGTAATCACGTGCAATACAGCTAAGGCACGGTCCAGAGAATTTCACCGAGGTATGAAGTGTGATCGCTGGCTGAATGTACTCATTTTTCCATCTCTGAATGAGACACGGCTGTATGGGCTCACAGGGATCTGAAACTGTGGCCATAAGGTCAGACCCAGGACCGTATTTCTAAAACTAATGTGGAGTAAATCTGTGGCCTTTTCCCTGTGTTACTGTGAGTGTTGTTACAAATACTTTACACCTTGCCTTTGATAGCCTAGACTGCTCAGGCCAAGCTACATAGAGGGTGAGCAGGGGTTAATTTAACTGTCTATCTCCCTTTCCCTGACTGGAGGCAAGCGTCCCAACTTGGACAGCAGTACCTACCCCGCCAACCGGAGACCCCGGATCTAACATTGGTCAGCCCGTTGAACAAGACCCACCTTGTATGGCAAGCTTAATACCCGAACATGTATATACTAACAGGATGCAAAAGCCCTGCCATTTTTGACAAAAGGCAACAGTGACCAGAAAACAGGCCTGATTAACAAAACAGTCTGGCGATGAACCTCCCCCCAATTGTTTACATGTTACAGCGAAAATCAGTAGGTCTCATGACGCCCAACTCGGAGATAAACTGTACATATCCCTTGAATCAAGTGGTGAAATATTGGTGGAAATATCACCCTTTGTTCGAGTTGTTCAAAGTTCACTGTGAAGTAATATTTAACTACAAGTTGTGGCTAAAATCATGAAGGGAAAAATCAGCCATGCCCCCCTTAGCTAATAGTAAGTAAACAGCGTAGCTGCAGATACTTAACATTTTATAATCCCATTTAAGTAATACCCCCAGCATCAATGCCCATGTAATCTAGTGGCATAATAATCCGCACCCACGAGCAATAGATCCCAAAAAACCGCTTCCGATGGTGCAAGTGCATTGTTGACAATAGGTAATTTTGTTTTTTAAGAGCGCACCACCGCTGCTGCCTAGCGGCAGTGAAAATTCACTAAAATAATAGCTTTGAAAAGAAAGGGGTGCTCCTCATTGTACCTTAGTGGACCTTGTCAAACACTGCATGCTGAATGGTTCTAACCCTTCGAAACAGAGTCTGGAACATGACCATTTGCTTCAGTCCTATGTCCACAGCGCGGAGCCACTCAGATGGAAAGAACTGAGCCGTTCAGCGTTAGTCTACTCATAGACACAGCATCTAGTCACAGCCGTGTCAAGGAATATGCATGCATAGATTTCATTGAGATGGACACCCCTCCAAGGTCCCAATTCTAAACCCCCAAATGTTCAATAATTATTCGTCTCTATGTTTCGCTTTCAGATGTATCGACATACCTACTGTAACAAGCCTGGCGTGTGATCTGTGTTTTACCAAACCCCCCCCCCCCCGATAAATAATAACGGCCTTCCTGCAGAGGGAGGATGTGCTGTGCCGACTTTCTAATGATGAACTGAAGCCCAGTTACAGACTTCACAAGCTGCCAGAGAAATTTGGCAGACTCCTGGGGTTCCCGGGCCCGAGCTTTGTACATCAGGACCCATTCAAGTGCATCCGCCCTCTGTGCGGAGAGGACCAGTCTAGCAAGAACCCCCTGTAGTCCCACGTGCCAAATGTGGACTGTGTGATCGACTTTATCATCTCAACCATAAGGCTCTAGTAGCAAAGTATGCAGTTCGGTGGCTAAGGAAAAAACAGCATGCACCTATTCTGCAGACTGCTGGTATCAAAACAAGAACCAAGAACAAGCACCATATCCGCAACGATGCATCAGATTAAAAGTCAACATCGTGGAAAAGACAAAGATAAACAAAATTACCTAAAATACTCTTGAAGCAGTCACTGGCTACCAGTGGTGGTAGCTTTATATGTATTCCGATAGTGAACATATAAAAACCAAATATCAATTTAAAGAATGACGTGGTTTCTAAGACTGGTAGACTCCAAATGCCCGATGGATACCCAATAGACTATCCCAATCTGGAAGCGGCACCAGTCGCAGGTAGTTTTTGAGAGATAGCTTGTCAGTAGCTCCCCCTTATCTTCATGAACTGTGCACCCTCTCGTAAAACTAACCCGCACCACTCTTGTACTCTCTTTGTGGTTCCATCACGCACAACATGGCCGCCGTAAATACCAGGTAAATGAAACCCCAGAAACAAACCCATGCTCTCTAACCAAGACCATAAAAAACCTTTAAGAAGGTTTGTGATTGAAGGGAAAACTATCTCCCTTCGTGAAGTGTGGACATATCACGTGGCTATAAAGATGGTGGCGCATGCAATGTTCCACTAATACAGCAGCATCACTCCCAGTCTGATATCCTATACGCGGGCCCCAGGGCACTGGGGTTCTGTAAGACAGTGCAATGCACCCACAGACCAGGTATAATATGGGAGAGCTTTAGAGCCCGATCAAGACCATTTTACAGCATGTGGGTCCGCGCTCAGACGCTTAGAAAGGTTTGAGCGAAGCGGTAGCGTAACTACTCCTTCACGCACTACAGCCCAGCCCTACTTTTCCCCACTGTAATGATGCCCCAATCCATATGTGCAACATCATACTAATCCGGCGGCGGGACCTGCTTGAAATCTTTCAGTAGCTCAAAACAATCGGGAGCGCAAGCATTACAGCACAGCCTTACACCCGGGAGCGCAAGCATTACAGCACAGCCTTACACCCGTAAAGACTCTCCGCCTCCCCTGCACTCCACTGTAAAATGATGCCCAAAACCACCCGTGCAACATTATCCCAGTCCGGCGGCAGTGCTAAAAATCACAAATTACATTTTATAAATCAAATGACAATTAAATAATCACGCAGTCACAAAATGTGCTGCATTATTCATAATTAGCATTTCTTTCGCATAATTACAGCGGCCCTGATCAGAAGCCTGCCTAGTGACTAGCACGTTTTCACAACATAACACAGGTTTTCTTTTGCTCCATAGTTTAAAAGGAAAGTTCAAACTGCTTTCACGGGCACCCTCTTTGCATGACTCCCCCTTAGCGCGCGCTTGTCAGGGTCAGTATCGCCGAGTGCCTTCACTCTTGGCGCGAACGGAAATATGCATTAGCGCTTGCGCGCGGAGTGTGAAACATCGTAGGAAATGCTCCAATTCGCAGAAAAAACACCCCCTCTCACCAGCCAAATGAAGGCAATATCAGCCCGTTCGCTGCACCAGTACTGCTGAAAACACACAGCCCCTCTCACCCGTGCTGCCGCAAACCGTACTCTTGATGCGTGAGGATCGTCCGATCGTCAATTCCAGAGCTCGCTATTTGTAACCTCCGGCTCCCACCAGCGACACGTGTGAGGGATTTGAATCAGCGATCCAAGCCGATGCTGTCACCGCTCCGGGCTCCCCTCGCGCTGCCCCCCCACGTGCTCCCGATGGAAGGGGAACACGTCGGCGAAACCTCTGTGCTTTCTCCGTCCGCACCGACAATCCCAGACTTCAGAAGGAGCGACGCTGTAAGGAGAAAGAGAAAAAAGGTTAAAGGTCCTCCCGCGGGAGGAGGCACACGCGACGGGTGTGCTGCCGAGGGGGGCGGAGAGCAAAGAGACTGCTCTTCGCGCTCTCCCCCGGCTTTATACTAATGCACATCCACCAGCTAAAACCGGTTCATGCGGAGGGGATCACCCGCGCCCCGGAAGTGATCCGATCACTTCCGGGGCGCGGCCCCCAGCCAATGCGGGGGCCAACGGAACGGGCAAGGATACGGGGGCACGGTCCGACCACCATAATGGCGGCGGGGCCGATGCTGGCCCCGCCTTGCTCCAACCTTCCCTTCATGTAATTTCTCTTTTGAACAGCCCAAGACCCTGTTTCTTTTTTTTGTTTTTTTTCACCCACTGTCCTTCTTTTGGTGTCCCCGTTTCCACAGCTCTGTCCCAACGCCTGATTTGGCCATACGTTTCTTTAGAGAGTCAGTTTTTTCTTTAGCTGTGCCCTATAGTGAGACTCGAGTAAGTAAGTAATGCATCTTCATTTGCTTCCGAGTCACCGCATTTTAATGCTAAAGTACTGCGACTAAATTTGCAAAGCTGCGACACGATGCTGCGTAACTGCCTTTTTAAAAGAAATAGACCGGGCCTCACCGGCTTTCTTATAAGACAGGATGTGTACCTGACGCTGGCAATCGAACCCGGGTCCCCAGTTTCAACGTCTACAGTTGTAACCGTAAGGCCATACCAATGACTCGGCAAGGGTATCAGAGTGCTTTACCCACGCACCAGCAGTGTTATACCGGAGGGGGGGGGGGCATTTCTTCCTGTGAATCCCTGGGGGGTTACGTGATTTCCCTGCGTCGCTGGGATCGGGGCCAACGCCATGGGTCAAGCCTGATTCCCGCGAACCCAAAGGCAGCTCTGACCCCAAGGCCACATTATCCCTTCGTATCCGCCGGGACTGCAGCAGACGAAGCACAGTCCCACTAACCCCACCACACTCACCGTGCACTGCCCAGTTACCCTACCAAAGGGGCCTATTCATTTTTTGACTCATCCCCGTTAAGCACGAGGGGATTACAAGGTTTCCCCGGCTACAGCTTTTCA
The DNA here is from genome assembly GCF_964204655.1 of Triturus cristatus. Lineage (NCBI taxonomy): Eukaryota > Metazoa > Chordata > Amphibia > Caudata > Salamandridae > Triturus > Triturus cristatus. The sequence continues at coordinate 1,606,849,104 of NC_140590.1, read as the reverse complement.
TACCGGAGGGGTGCACGTTGTCTCACTAGGCACTTTAAAACTATCCTGGGCTACCCATGTGTGGTGTGATCTGGTAGCTAAGTTGAAGTATTTGAATGCGGCGTCTAGCGCCCAAATCTTGGCTGCACCCACCGACCGTCTGTGACCCGGTGCACATCATATATATTCAATATCCCCGGTTTGCAAACATGTGGCATTTGAGAGACAGGGGTACGCAGTCTGTAGTGGGCGCCACCCTAGGACATTAATTTCCTGTGCTCGTTCCTTAGCTACAAATACAGGCAAAACACCTTTTTTGTGATTCGCCACCCTGCTGGACTGAGCACCAAAGCAGCCATTAAAGCCCATGTCCGCCATCCCTGTAGCACGGGACCCGCTAAGCAATTTGTGCTCGGGTTTGTTACCTCTGCCTGCTCGCGCGCCTGCTCCTCATTATTACAACTCCCCCCCCCCCCCCTTTTTTTGTAACATATATGAAAGGCTGCATTTCTTCCGAGAAACAGCAATATGCTCCATGTCAGCGGCACCAGAAGTCTTGCCTTGTTAACTCTTTACTCATCCTCATCCTCTGGTTCACGCAGCACAGCGCCCGACTACCTTATGCGCATAACTAACTCGAGCTTATACTGCTCCCCCACAACCTCTTGCACATGGCCCCTGCCCATGCTCACCTTGCCCGAAATCTTCTACTGCGAATGCGGTTGGCCTTTTTCGGGCTACCGTCCAAGCACGAGTTCTTCGACCTGCTCTTCTCCGTTCATGGGGGTGTGCCACGTAGTTTGCTCCTGGGAGTCTTGCCACTGCCGCTGCCTTGCACCGCCTTACGGCTAGGGGGTGCGACGTCCTCCGTCCCCTGGTACCTCTCATGGTAGCTGGTTCCTTGATCTCTCCACTCGGCGCTGTTCCCTGGGACGCGACGGCGACTCGTCCGGCAACCCCTTAGACGCTTTGGAAACTTTGTGGTGCCGCAGCATGGCCGTACTCGAAAATCATTGTCGCCACTCCCCCAGCTCCCTGATGTGCAAGTGAGCTGCCCCAGGGGGAGCGTCGCCTTAGGTGCGTTTCGCCGCGCGTCGCTTCCCGGCGGCGAGAACCAGTTCCGTTCCTTTTTGGGCTCTGGCGGCGATTATAGCGTGGGCCCTCGAGTCCCCCTTCGGGGGCAGCCTTTGCTAGTGCTGGCGACGTGCAGCGAGCAGGAGTTTCTCGATCCAATGTTTAACTTAACTCACCTGTTTTGGTTGTTATTCGGGACGGGGTCTGGCAGCAGATATTTGTTCCAAAAAATAAACAATAAGCGGCAGCGACGTCGGAAAGTAAACATTGAAAAAAAATATTTGCAATGCTAAAGGTTTCGCATTTAAATGCAAGATCTATGGCATTGGAAAGAAATGGCTGTCCTTGTCCCAGCTTCTGAGAAAGTGAAAGCGGGCACGGCCCGCTGAATGTAAGTAAAGCACGTCCTCGAGCTTCAGGTAGGAGAAACTCAATAAATAAAATAGAACACCTACCGTGTAACAACCAAGTAAAGGGGTCAGTAGCCATGGGAGGTTACAAATGACAACATGCCTGTACTAAGGAGGGACTAACAAGCCTCATAATGAATTAGAAGACAGCATTAACAACGGACAAACACACAAGCCAATGAAAGATAAGGGCGGGGGAGTTGGCGGTCCTTTTCTTCCCTACTGAACTACCAAAGATCTTCGCAGAGCAGAGCTTAGGCGCTGGCTCAGGCTCGACCTAGAAAATGACAAAATAATTATATAATGCTGTCACAAAATGTGCTTTATTTTGGCACATAATTTGCCTTTTCTTGTCGCATAATTTACGCAACCCTGCCACATAATTGTGTCCTCCCTTGCTGCATAATTCCTGTGGCCCTAGCTATACTGCATCTGTTACCTAATTGTCTCTTGGTGCTGACACTTGCAGACTTTTCACAAGCTGAATTGCTTATGTTCATAAGTATTACCAGGAAACAATAAGAGACTGCTTCAACCCCATGAGGATTAGAACCTGTGACATGTTTGTTTATACACAGACCAACCTATTCTGTGAGTGACTAAACCACTTTGCTATCTGAGTGCGTTTGAATGGCAAACCTGCCTTCAAGTTGTACCCAGGTCTCTGGAGCTGGTCCATGATCCAACATGCTAAGATCATGACTTGTGTCCTTCTCTTTAGTAATATATATTGACTCTTTTATCGCCGTGTCGAAGCCAGAAGGGCAGCCCCGCTCCTATCCGGTGCAGCTTTTGGAGAGAACCCGGCGTCCTGGGAGACCCGCGAAGCTGGTGCCCACCTCAGGTAACGGACAGCGTGCAGGAAGCTGCTGTGCTGGGGGCAGAAGAGGCTCCGGGCAGAGGATCACCCGTAGCAGGCGGGAGCGACCAACCAGCCCCAGGTAACAATTGACTGCACCAACGGTTGCTGGGTTGCCTGGGCAGGCTGGGGATCAGCGGGACTGCCGGGGACTGAGCACTGTGTGGCAGCCCCTTGACAACGCGCCTGCCAGCGGGGACTGTGTTAAACTGCCGAGGACTCTGAGCACCTAATTGCAGACTGGGGATTAGTGACTCTGCACAGTGTTGGGCCCCACAGGGTTAAAAACATCTCGCCCACGACACGATCAGTGTGAGAGGGTGACCCGCGCTTTTTCTACTACAAGCAGGGTGAAAGTGACACATGTTTCCAAAATGCGGCGATCGTGGCTTAATCTTTGCCGCCTAAGGAACTGTTATGCCCCCCATGGTTACCATCTAAAAGACATCTAAAAGACAGTCTCTCCCAGCCTGCTTTGGAACAGAGCCCACCGACTCATTTCCCTTGATGATACTTTCCCCAAAGACATTAATAGTGAAAACCTTTGATGATCTATATGTGGACTCCCTTAGGACTACATGCCCCAGGAGCCTGAGGGGCATGTGAGGGGCAGCGTCAGTATTGGATACCGGATACACCCCTGACACCGGGACTCTAAATTTGATCTAATCCCGCGGAAGACGCACCGAGACATTTGTAGGGGAGCGTGGAGCGCTGAGGACAGCGTGCTACATGCCCCAGATACCAAGTGCTCATCGACTGACGGACGTGGGAAGGAGTGCTCAGGCATAGGGCAGGCCGGCTGTCTGTGTTCCCTAATTATTGTGGATTGGGAAGTACCTGTAAACGCCGTTGGACAAGCATTGGGTCAGTGCATGTTCTTTATCTAACTAAAGGCCGATCCCTGTAAGCCACCTCTGGGACTAGAGATGCTTTGGAGTGATTGTGAGTGGCTGAAATTGTTGGACATCTAATTTGAGCCTAATATTTTTAACTCGGGGTGACCACTTAACGGTATCATTTAAAGGTATCATTTGGCGATTTAGATTAAGCACAAGCATATTGACATGGCAAATGTAGTCCAAACTCGGTCGTCAAAATTTACTAAGCGTATAGCCCCGTATATATTAAAAAACAGTAAATTAAAAGGAATGCCCACTTTGAATCGTGAAAAACCAACCGCCATCGACAGAATGCTTGATAAAGTATTAGGGGAAGTAGAATCTGCGATCGAGCGTACGGAGAGACGTCTCTCTCTAACCCCCCAACCTGTTTCATCATACCAGGAGCAGGATCTAGATGCCCAAATATCATGGGGTTCGGGACTAGGGTGGATAATTGAGTTGTTTTTTAGTATTGTTTATCATTTAAAGGTTGTCTTATGATTTGTTGGTTCAATGGTTTCTTTCACTTTATTGTATAGATCCCTGACGAAGAGCCACACAGGCTCGAAATGCATTGGATATTAATATACACGTCTTTTCCATGAAATGATTGACTTCAACTGTAACGTGTTGTTGTACGAAGCCTGGATGGGCTCACAGCGCATGAGAAGATTTTGAATAAAGTGTTTGAACGAAATCATGCTGTCTCCGCAGTGATTTAAAGAAGAGTTCATAAGTCTTGAAGAAACAAGCGTAAAAAATTTGGTATGGTGTGTCAAGTATGGATTACCTGGATTAACTTATATATCGGAGGGCTTTTCCCATATCAGCAGAGCGACAGTTTGGAGCGCAATTAAAATGCTCCTGTTCATGTTTACTTCAGTATTTACTGTGATTGGAGGCGTTTCACAGTCACTGATCGCACGCACTTTTGACTCAAACAATTTAACTCGACATTTACTAACTTAAAGGGAAGGAGTGCATCCTCATTGATGTTTTCTGCTTAGCAACTATTTTCGCCTCCACGAGGTATGCACCCCAGCGTTTATGAAATCCTTTGATTATGGAGCACAAAGTATATGACAAAATTGTCACCTTGGAGACAGCGACCAAATGGAATAGAGACACATTAAGTCATGTTTGAACACCATAAAGAAACTACAACAATTTAATCATGTGACAATCATGTTTTCGATTTTGATTTATCATCACTAAACTATTTATCACTCTGAGTTTTAGTTAGATTGATGTATTTTTAATTGCAGAGTGTTGATTTTAGTTTTCAGCGAGTATGTGTCATTTTCGTTTCAGTGTTGGGGTAGAGCACGAGTGTGTTGACGTTTATAGGCATTGTGGGAGGTTGAGTCCTTTTACATAAAGTTTCCATTAGAACTGAGCACAATTATTGAGGAAGAAGTCACGTGACAAAATTGATTTAACAGGTGTTGGGAATCGTTTAGTTCACTAGGGGGTATTTAATCAGCATAGCGCACGTTAGTGAAGGATTATCACGAACAGTATGAGGAGATTCTGTTGCAGTTTGGCGGTTTTGTAAGGTAACATTCATGAAGCATTGTAATATAGAGATACGGGTTAAGGGTAATATTCAAAGCATCGCTGGGAGTTAAGAAGGGGTTGGAAAGTAGAAAACGAATTTTCGTCACACTTGCAGGTTTTATAATTTTGGTAAAAGGGTATGTTCACATTTTTGAAGGGGGGATAATAAGTGTGCCTCTGTAGAGAGGTTGTGTTCTTTTCGTTTTTTCATTTTTTCATGGGGTTCGGGACTAGGGTGGATAATTGAGTTGTTTTTTAGTATTGTTTATCATTTAAAGGTTGTCTTATGATTTGTTGGTTCAATGGTTTCTTTCACTTTATTGTATAGATCCCTGACGAAGAGCCACACAGGCTCGAAATGCATTGGATATTAATATACACGTCTTTTCCATGAAATGATTGACTTCAACTGTAACGTGTTGTTGTACGAAGCCTGGATGGGCTCACAGCGCATGAGAAGATTTTGAATAAAGTGTTTGAACGAAATCATGCTGTCTCCGCAGTGATTTAAAGAAGAGTTCATAAGTCTTGAAGAAACAAGCGTAAAAAATTTGGTATGGTGTGTCAAGTATGGATTACCTGGATTAATTTATATATCGGAGGGTTTTTCCCATATCAGCAGTGCGACAGTTTGGAGCGCAATTAAAACGCTCCTGTTCATGTTTACTCAAATATCAGCATTGGCATCCCCTGACCGTGGGACATTGGATATCCCATGTGATCAAGGGGGGTCATCACTGGCACAGGTTATAACATCAAGGGGGGGAATACCATTAAAGGGTAAGATTAGAAATACCAACGGAAAAAAGTCTAGGCGTAAGAGGGTTAACACAAATAAGGGCACACCAGTTACCTGCTCTACAGAAGCAAGATGGAGAGGACGATTTAAACACACAATCGCCCCCAATGTGGGTATCCCAAATAATATCTAACCTACAGATCCATCTCGAGCAACTTGTTGCTAATCAAACTAAATTGATCCTCAGTAGGTTGGATAAAATAATAACTCTAGTTAAGACAAAAGGGTCGGTAGGCGGCAGCAATCCCCCCTCCCTGGGTAATAATGCAATGGGGAGGGCATTAGCAGTGGTATAGAAACATCAACCTCAAATAGGACCCGAAACGACCAAACTAACACAACCACACATCTCTTGACCCCATTGAACACACAATCTGTAGACTTGACACAGGCTCCCCTGTCCATCATTAGCAGGGAAGCCCCCCTGGGAGTACCAAAAGGCACACACAGGGTGATGGTTCATAGAGAAGCTTTATCCCCCCCTGCTAGTCGGGGTCAATCAGAGAACTGAGTCACGAAAGGGCACTCAAACACGCCAGTAACTCTCAATCTACCCCCTGACGCAGCCCCTTATGTGATTATACTCAAAGGAGTCCCAGTGCTGAGACAAAACCAGTTCGACACCTATGAGGAGCTCAAAAACAAAACTATGTTTTGGTTAAATAAGCATAGGCCCCTAGTGGGCATGGAACAAGGGGAAATACTAATGGTTAGAAGGGTGAATTGGGTGGGAACTAGGCCCAAGGACAATATTGGGGATTGTGTGGTTGTGAATTTTAGAAATACGCAGATTGTTGACCAGATATTGAGGTGGGGCTCAACTACGGATTCGAGTAACATCTGGTCTATGCCCCTTAGTTTCTTTTACCCGAAGGGGGTCTACAATGGGGGGCATGCTACGGATGGCCTAAGAGGTAGGGAGTTGAACATGGTTGTGCACAATCGTAGGCCTCTCTCCGTAGCTGTGAGGAACCAGGATGGGATTAATCCCCAGAACAGATTTGAACCCCTGACGAATTTAGAAGAACAGGACTGACTAGGGATAGACATAAACCCCAGGCTGAACCAAGATAGAGACAAGAGCCCAGAACAGAATAAGGCACCCCTGATGGAAACATCGCGACATGAGTCAAGTCAGAGAGGGGAAGGTAGGGGGGTAACTATTGCAGAGAGATCACAATCATCCTTAGTAGTAGAGATTGAGACAATGGGGCCAGATAGTGATGCCCTAGACACCCAATCAAAACATCTATCTACTTCAGCCCACCAAAACGAAATTTTTACAATGGAGGGAAATGTGGGCACTTACCCCCCCATGGTTGGGGCAAGAAACCCTGTCAAGCAGGACGGATTAAAAATAGTATCCTGGAATGTAGCAGGACTTGCCGCCAAATATGAGGATCAGGAATGGAGGCAATATATCACCAGGTTTCATGTTATATGTCTCCAGGAGACCTGGTTGATTGATTGTAACCATTTCTCCCTGGAGGGGTTCAAGTGCTTTGTAGTTCCCGCACAAAGGTCAGCCTCAGGGAGAGCCATGGGAGGGTTGATTATATACGCAGATCTTTCTATCGAAGGGGTTTGGTCTAATTTAAATTGGGCATCATACAAAATGCAGGCCGTGGGTCTCCGCTCAAAAGGGGTAAATATCACCCTAGTTAACTGGTATAATGCGGTGGGAGCAAATGGGAAGGAAAGTATAATAAAAGAATTGGACTCTCGCCTAAATGCCCAGCTGTCGGTTGTGAAGTCGGGAGCAGTTCCATCTGTAGTTCTCGTAGGTGATTTTAATTGTCAACTGTGTGCGAATTTAAGACCACTTACGAAGGACTGGTCACGGTGCACAGTGGAGAAAGGGCCACACTTTTTGCATACACCGGAAGGGGCGCATTTAGATAAGGTTTTGAAAGGCCATAATTTGGTCCACACCATGGACCTGGTAGGAATGGGCAGAGGTGGGGAGCCTAATCCCACCTTTAAGGGTAGAGGATGTCGATCTTATATCGACTACATCATGGTTTCACCCATACTTAAAACCTGGGTTAGTAGGGCAGACATCGAAATGAGCATTTTCAGTGATCATAACCCTCTGGTGTTAGAGCTAAAAGGACCAATCATTAAATACGTATCACGAGGGGCAGGTGCCGTGGAGACGATATCAGACCAAGGGAGGAGGCTCAGATGGTCCAAAATAGACGGGGATAGCTTTTATAAAAGCTTAATAACCAGAGGGGAAGATGCTCTCAAAGTATGCCTCGACCCCAACATTGAGGGGGCCGCGGTAGTATCCGCTTTCGAAAAGATGGCGTACCTCATTGATGGACTATTAAAGACCAACAAGACTAGGACATTACCTACTACACCCAGATGGTTTGATAGAGATTGCTCAAAAGCACATAAAGAGCTTAAATCTAGCCTAAAATTTCTGCCCAGGGATAATTTGTATATAGCCCAATGTAGGCTGATATATAAAAAGGCATTAAAAAACCGTAAGACTAGCCTCCAAATGCAAGCCTGGGAGGATTTAAGGGAGGCGGCGGATAGAAGAGACTTAACTGAGTTCTGGAAAATTATAAACAAACCAAGTTTCCAGGACTCTAATGCCCCACAGATTCTAAATGTTATTTTGCCGGAGCAGTGGCATTCCCATTTTTAAAATCTATATAATCACACGGGTGAAATTAATAACGATGAAGGGCAGAGGTTAAAACTGACTGCAAAGCCTGATATTACCGTGGCAGAAGTGGAGGGGGCCATCCTGGGCCTAACAAAAAATAAGGCGCCTGGCCCGGATGGGATTCCTCCAGACCTTTATCTTGGAAAAGTGGAGCTGTGGGCACCCATTCTTACGAGGGTCCTGAACGCGGCAGTGGTGGCAGGTCTGCCGCGTTCTTGGTCCTCGGCAACAATAGTTCCAATATTCAAAAAAGGAAATAAGGATGGCCCACAATGTTATCGCCCGATATCCTTGATTGATGTCACGGCGAAGGTGTTGGGTCGTGTTGTCCTAAATCGTTTAACGGATTGGACAGACACCCATCAGTTACTAATGGACACTCAATATGGGTTTAGAGAAGGAAGGTCAACTACGGACCAGTGCCTGAACCTCTATCTGCTGGTCGCTAAGTATACTATAGCCAGTAAGGAGGCGGTTTATTTGGGGTTCATGGACCTCTCCGCGACCTTTGATCATGTGAATAGGGAAAAGCTATGGGCCTTGATGATAGGGCTGGGGCGGACCAGGACCTAGTCAATATTCTTAAAGCACTACACTGGAACACAACTGCGTCTGTTCGCTTCAATCAAGACGGAAGTAAGACCCAATCATTCCCATGCACCAGCGGAGTGCGGCAGGGCTGTATCCTAGCCCCCTTTTTGTTTTCACTTTATATAAACAACTTAGATAGTGAATTGTGTAAACTGAGAGTGGACTCTCCTCAGGTAGGCACCCGCCCAGTCCCTGTCCTACTCTACGGCGCTCCCAGCACGGACTCCGCGGGGATTACAGAGGCTGATTGATGGATTTGTAACTTTTATGTCCTCTCTTGATTTATCTGCAAACCTAGATAAATCGTATATCATGCTTGCGGGGGCCAGACCATACAAAAAAAATTCTTATAAGATAGGAACTTATAAAATTGGTCGGGTCCAGTCCTTTTCCTACCTAGGGGTATTATTTGACGGGCTTCTAAAGTTTAGATCTTTAGTGGACAAACACTGTTCAAAATTGGTGGCCTCATCTGGGGCCATAATGGGTTATGGGAGAAGGCTGGGAAGATGGTCCCCCGAGCAAGTGATGAATTTGTATAGATCAATATGCTGTGCCAAGACAGTTTATGGGGCTGAAGTCTGGGGCTTTGTGAATATACATCAGGTCCAGACAGAGGAAAATCAATTCTTTAGAAGGATACTGAAAGTCCCGCACAGTACATCAGCCTACATGGTACATGAAGAACTGGGAGAAGCATATATTGAAGATCAAATCAAGGTCGGGCCGCTTTTAGCCTGGGTGAAGATTTGGTCTAACCCCGAGGCAGGCTTCAGCAGACAAATTATTATTCATTGTCTGAATCGAGACAAAGGGAGCTCCATTCCATGGCTAAATTATGTAAAGTGTACTTTGGTGGCTATTGGTTGTAAAAACCTCTTCACTGAGCCTGGAGCCCTTATTGCCCAGAATAAAACGCTAGTTAAGAAAAAGTTTGGGGAATGGACAACTGCAAGCAGGGCGGCCACTGAGGAGTGTAAATCTACAGTTGTGGCCTATAGATTACTGAAATGGGAGACAGGAATGGAGCCTTATCTTTCACTGATCCATAACGCACAGGACAGATTTGATATGACCCGCTTTAGGTTTAACCTCTTGCATCACCTATTATCTGATCCTCTTGGTTTTACCTTAACGGTGGAGCAGAAGGGTACCTGCGGCTGCGACAACAAGTCTCCGCAGGATACCCTTCATTTTGTTTTGTTATGCTCATTTTATACATCACCTAGGCGTAAGTTCCTGGTGGGAATCTTGAAAAGAGCCAAGTTTAGACATGCCAAGATCGCCTTATTGTTTTTGCAAAGGGCCAATGATGCATATACCTTGTCCTGTATTATGAGTTTTATTAAGACGCCGGTAAGGATAAGGAATTCGAGAGAGATGGGTTGATTGTAATGCCCTGTATATAGAGATCCTGGATAATGAAAAGAAATGACATGATTTGAACTGTCTTTTTAATGTTTTTAATGTGTTTTAACTGTTTTATGTACTTTTATGGCATCTTTATAAGTGCCGAATAAAGAATTATTGATTGATTGATTGACTCTTTTATCAACCTATGTGAATATCCAGTCGAAGAGGGAGAACTGCATCACCATATCATTACCAAGGCATCATCCACCCCAGCCTCATCTTGTGGGTTGCTTACATAGCCCCCTCTCGGTTTCTATTGCTGCCTGAGGCAGAGGGAATCTTCCACTGTTGCTAGCTGTACTTGGTGAGTGTTCTGTGTATGATAGAAGCATGTACATCTGCTGTCTTTGTCTTACCGGAAATTTTACAATGCTGCTAGCATTGCTGTACGATGCACGTCTGCGACTGTTGTATTGCTGCTGTCTTTGCTGTTCTTGACTGTATATGAGAGAGCGCTATACTGTTGCTATGTTCTTTGTTTTGTCTTTGTATGTGAGAATGCATGCAGAGTTGCTGCCACTGTTGTCGCATGTCTAATGATTATAGCTTATTTAAATATAGTGCTTCAAACAGCACGTCTGCCCTTTCTAAACACTGTAAATGACATATGTTAGTGTTTCCACTTTATGCCACTTAGTTTACTGACCTCAGAAGGATAGAAGGCTGAGTGTGCTTTGTTTGGATTTGAACTTGTGGCCTCCAGGTCACCTCCTTTGGCAGAAGCAAACATTCAACTCACTTAGCCACTGTAATGGGTCATGATGCTTGTACTGGTGCCGGAGTACTTTACTCTGTGTGTCTGGCAGAAAAAATAGTTGTCTGCAAATGGCACTGCTGCTGTACTTGCCGTGCTCTGTAACTACCGCTTTCCTGAGAAGATATAAAAGGAGGAAAACTAAGTATTGATTAGTAAATGCATGTTTGGGTCGGGACTTGAGGAGCTTTCAATGTATCACCAACCACATGGAAAAAAAATCTTACACAAAAAAAAGCTACTTATATTAGTACATAGAGTGGCTTTGGCAATCGGCGTCCTCTATTGGTCCATTCAACAACCTTTCACAGGTTGCTTCAATCCACTGCAGAATATTGCACCGACGAGTAGCTTAGCCTACTCCAGTCATTGTCTCTATTGCAATGCAAGTGGCAGCATGTTTTTTTCCTGATCCCTTTTTCACATCTGCGTAAAAAAAACTGCACTGGAGTGCCAAGGCTGGTAGGACAATAATTTTCTTTGTCAGTGTTTTTTTCCCTATGCATTCTTTATCGGTTTTTATTTTATTAGTCATCCTTGTATGTTTAAAATATGTTTTTAAGTTACAGTAATAAAAGCCAGTAGTGCATTTGCTTTGCACAAATAGCAATTACATATTCCTATCATGCATTAAAACCAAAAAAGCATCATATAATCTGTTCTAAGTACATCTGACTGCAGGAAGCACAGTCAGAATGTTCACTTAAAGAAATATGCATTGGTTATTTTCTAATGTTAAATTTGTATGTCAAGCATATAGTCTCCACATTTATTCGACAGCATGTTTTCGTTCTTCTTTTGATTTGTGTGTCATATGCTTGAAGTAAAACTTAATTTTAAAAAATCATCAAATCAGCTTGCCAATTCCAGACACAGGGCTTTTAAAGGGATGAAAAACTGAAGGCTCTATCAAGGAGGCGTGGCTTTTCTAATTGAGGGTGTGGCTCAAACACATGAACTACATTTCTGTGATTTTCATAGTGTACCCGACTGTCATTTTGGTTCTTCTCTGTGCTTTCGCTTTCTCTGAGCATCCAGATATATAGCTCAACTGACCTACACCTAAACCAGCCAGGACTATTGACGAAGACAATGGTTAGCTGTTTAAGATAATTGAGTAACAGAAATGCCTTTTTTGTAAATAATATTGAAAATGTTTTAATTCTCCAAAAACAAAGGGAGGAAAGATGGCGTCTGAGCAGTCTTCCTGCTCGAGACGCTCCTCAGGACTAATCCTTGTTTCCCGGTCTGACCGCCTGGACTGACACCCGATGCTTGGCCAATGATGCTATGATGCAGGGAGTCTTGGTCACTTACCTGTGTCCCCGAAGCTCCGCCCCCGTAAGCATGAACCTGCCGGGGAGCTTCCTCGCAAAGATGCAGCGGACAATTGAGCAGCCGGATCAATGTGCTGTTGCGCTTGTTGGCCTGTGGCGGGCCCGCCCCAGTCGTTTTCGGTAATCTTGGTGCTCCCGGCTGTCCTGCGATGGGAGCGTACATCAGATCAAGTGTGGCTGACTGTTACAATTCTAACCACGAACACACGAGTAAGGAGGAGGCACAGGCTTCGAAAAAAGAGACTCTATTTTTATATTCTCAAGTTGTAACACTGTAGCATTATTCAGGACATGTCTGGTCGGCGAGGGAAACCCGGCAAAGGCATAAGTAATCAACAATCCGTGGCTACTACAAGCCAGCCCTCAGCTCAAAAAGAGCCCCTGATTGGAAATTGTGGCAAAAAATCAGAAGGACGCAAAGGAAAAGAAAAAGGTGGGGAAAAAGTTGAGTGCATGGACAGATCTAATAAAATTGAAACAATTAGAAAAGCCCCGTCTAAGGGCTCTCGGGACACAGCGGACTGTCAACCTTTAATTGCCAACCTTTTTGGTATTGCTACTCAAAAGGGGGCACCTCCATCAGTAACGGTGGAGCAGGGCAAGAGCAGAGGAAGTGATTATAAAATGACTGCTAACATTGATTCTACCCCTGTGGCTGAATTTTCCTTTGATACCCAGGATAATTCTGACGTAGGCCAGGCTGTAGCCACAAAGGACCTCGCTCCCATAAATCTTAGCAGTTGACCTCAGAGGGGGGACAAAATAACCAAAATCAACTTGGAAGAAACTGAGGCTGAGAATACCCCATCAGCACAGGCTCGTTCCCCGAATATACCTTAACATTTTTCTCTCTAACAGACGAATCTTAGATCGCCGATGTCAGTCTATCGGCCTCCAGTGAAGGTGAGGGGGCTAACTGGAACAGCAGCTCAGAGCCTGGGTTTCCTTCATCCACGCTAGGACATAAGAAGTCCCTAACAGAAAAAAGAAAGGGAAGAAAAATCTACCTGAGACTTCAGATTGTGGCAGCCTCGGGGATCTGAAATGGGATTACTCTGCTTCACAATTAACAACACAACCAGGGCAAACTATCAGAGTGGAAGGGACCCCCGCTGGAGAACTGGTTGGTGCCGGGCAGATGAATGACCCAGCTTTATCAGTGGTACTGCAAACAATCAGGAGCTTCCAGGAGGAGGTGAAGATGGACAACCGGAGGGCACGTTTGGCCCCAAAAAAACTGCGGGGGCTATTAGGAAGGTCGGAAAAACCTGTGCAGATATTGCGGACAGAATGGCCTCCCTAGAAGTACGCACTGGGTTCCTTGAAAAAGATGTCGCCGCTGTAAAGACTCAAAATAACAAACATGAGGGAATCGTAAAAGACCTGATGTGGAAGATGGAAGACCAGGAAAACAGGCAACGACACAACAATCGTCGTTTTCTGGGAGTCCCTGAGGGGGTAGAGGGATGCGATCTCAGAGACTATATGGTCTCTCTGTTAAAGGGGGTCTTTCCTGAATTGAACACCTGGGATTGGGATAAGGAGATCCAACGAGCTCACAGATTTCCCTTAAACCCCTCCAAATGTCCGACGAACACACCGGAACAACCACGTACTATGCTGGTATACTTTGGGAACTTTCTACTCCTTCAATCTCTATATGACCTAGCCCGCCCAACAGCGAAAAAAGAATACGAAGGAGTGACTTTCTTCACCAGGCCTGATTTTGCTCACGCCACTGTGGAACAGAGGTGGATATTAAGACAACTTTTTTTTTCCCCATTTCAACAGATAGACGCTGAGCTCTATTTACAGAACTCCGCTAGGCTCAAGATAATTTTTAAGGGAACAACAAGTAGCTTTGTTTCAGAGATTAAAGCACAAGCTTATCTGAAGGAGATTTCCGGCAGCTCTGGGAATAAGGATTGACAGAAAGCATAAACACAATATAATGTCTCAACATGTTGCTAGGTTAGCCCTCATGATTAAGCAAGTAAAAATTTGGTGGCCTTTTTTTTCCTTGTCCTCTCCAGCTTGCTTAACTTTAATTAGCAAGTGATTTTTTCACGGGTGTTACTATATAGAAGAGGGGAAAGGCCAGAGGAGCGACAAGGTCACGGTCACTTAGATGTCATCATCCTGGCTCGGGTCGAGCCAGGTCACCTCAGCTATAGGTGGTGGGAGGGGGAGGGGGGGATGGGTACGGAAACAGCTTGGGGGAAAAACGGGGGCTACTCAGTGGGAGAAATGAGATCTTCTAAACCTTAATCTTGCTTTTTTCTTATTGTATCTTTGATGGATAGGATACGTATTGCCACCATTAACATCAATGGTCTGAATGACCCTAAGAAAAGACGCCATACAGCAATAGGGCTTCGCCTACTAAAAGCTGATGTAGTATGCATACAGGAGACTCACATAGAGGGAGAGCAAAGACATCTCTTGAAATCATTAGGATATAGAGTGGTTGGAGGGACAACACAAAATACAAAGATAAGAGGGGTGGCGATTTTGTCCTCGAATACCACATTACAATTTCTGCCAACTCGGGTTGACCAAGCAGGGAGATGGATGATAACAGAATGCTGCATATCTACTGGAGAATCACTAACCATTTGTTCAATCTATGGCAGCATACTTGACGACCCAGGGGTATTTGATCAAGTAAATATTGAACTTGCTGCTTGGCCACTCCCTATCGTTTTCTGTGGGGATTTTAATATTAATAACCTGGCTAGTATGAAATTGAACTTAGAATTTAAGGGGCCCTATAGTGGCCGGAAGCCTAAAGTATTCCGAGCATTAAGAGCATTATGTATAGATCACGAATGATGTATGGAACTGGCAAAATACGTCGGACCCTGGTTTTACTTTGTTTTCTAGTCATCACAATATGCAGGCCAACTTGATTTTATATTTGTACCTTATTCCCTTCTTCATGATTGTGAGATTGAAAACGCTCCACACATACTCTCTGATCATAATCCTTTAGTTATAGAAATCAAGAGGAAAGATTCTAGATTCCAGCCTCGCTCCTTGAGTTTTGAGCAAGCCTTACTTCTGAATGAGGATTATTGTAAATATATTAGGAACTGGATACCTCTGTTCTTAAAGGAAAACCTAGATAGTGCAGAAATCGATTATGTCTGGGACTCATTGAAAGCAGGTATCCGGGGGAACCCTTAGATTTTCTCTGAACCTCAATAAAAGGAAACGACAACAAACTCATGATTTACAAAACGCGTTAGCTCAAGCAGAGGAGGATCTGGTCAAAATGCTTCAAAAGGGAGGGGGGACGGAGGAGGTACAGGCCAAGGTAACAGTAGCAAAATCACGCATTATGGAAACTATCGCTAAAGACGATGCTGACAAACTTTCTGTTTGGAAAGGGGCTGCTTATGAGTGTAGTGAGCAGATAGGGCATCATTTAGCCGTGAGAACTAGACAAAAAACGACTCAAAATACAATAAAGGAGATCAGGGATCCTAAACGAGGACTAGTCTCGGATCCAGATGATATACGAAACACGTTTTCACAATACTATCAAAAGTTATATCAGGATGACCATCCAGGAGATCCTGTAAAAATCAAGGATTATTTGAATTCAATTCCGGGAGAACGAATTCTGGTGGAAGATCAACAACAACTAGAAGCTCCCCCAGATTGTATCGAGATATTATTAAGCATTAACAGCCTACCTAATGGTAAGGCCATAGGGCTGGATTACATCCCTGCTGAATTTTACAAACAATTCTCTCAGCAACTCAAAGTGTGCATGACCCTGCTATTTAATCATGTATTTAAAAGGGGGAACCACCGAGCTCCTGGTCTTCAGCCAAAATTGTAATCTTCCTTAAAAAGATTAAGCCGGAGAGTGAGCCCGATCTTATCGACCGATAACACTAATAAATAGTGAAAGTAAGATATATTCCAAAGCCAATTATCCATAAAGTAGTCTGTGGCCAACAGCATGGGTTTATCCCAGGAAGGAGAACGGTTGAGCACGTCACAAGGGTAATCACACTTTTAGATGCCACTACAACATCTAACGACCAAATGGCCCTGATTTTACTGGACGCAGAGAAAGCCTTTGAGAGGGTCTCCTGGTCTGTTCTATGGGAGGCCCTGTCAAGGATTGGTATTAAAGATGGGTTATTACAGGCTATCAGGATGCTCTATTTTCAGCCGGTGGCCAGGGTCTGTGTTAATGGCACACTGTCGAAACCATTTTTTAAAAAAAGTTTTCAAAAACCTTTATTGAGAATTGACCACAACAAAGTTACAAGATTGTACAGTGTCAAAGTAACATGCACAGTTATACAATAGGGTATAGCGAAGGTTACCTTATACATGTACCACTGAAAATCAATACAAATGAAAATGTTTGTGAAAACACTACAACAATAAAGGGGAACTACAGTGAGAGGCACCATGTGTGGAGAGGGGAGGCTTTGAGGAACAGGGGGGAGTGGGAGCGAAAAAGAGGCAGCTTATTGACCTTTACCGGTGGCCGCCGCGGGCGGAGCGCCGGCGGGGAGCGCGGGAGAGGTCACCGGGTGCTGGGGATTGTGACTCAGAAGGTAGGACACGAGCGGTCCCCATATATCAATTGGGCGGGATCTGGCAGGCATTAGGTCCAAGAATTCGGACAGGAGAGTCTGGCAACGGGAGGCATCCTCCAACCAAAGGGCCACTTTAGGAGCAGGCCTGTGACCTCAACACATGGAGACCCTATGCCGCGTGATGACCAGCAGCATGGCAATCAATCTGCAAGAGGCATCTGGACAAAATTTAACAAAGCCTGAGAGGCAAAGCAGAGGGTTGTGTTGGACCAGCGACGAGGTGATCTCAGAAATAGCAGCCCAAACCTCATGCCAGTAAGCGGAGACCTGGGGGCACAGCCAGGCGAGGTGGGAGAAGTCAGCCGCAGGCGCAGAGCAGCGCAGGCATCTATCATTGGCAATGAGTCCCATCTTGTGCAGTTGGACAGGGGTCCGATAGAGCCTATGTAAATACTTAAAGTGTATAAGCGGCAGGTGATAGTTAGGGGAGAGGCGTTTAATCTGATTACAGCAATACAGCCAATCGGCTTGGGAGATTTCGACACCTAGGTCCTCTCCCCACACCACGCGCGCCCGGTCAGTAGAGATGGAAGATGCCGCTAGCTTGAGAGCATAGATTTTAGTGACCAATTTCCTTGGGGAGGGGGACATGTAAATGAGATCGAGAGTGGCCATCTAGGAAGGAGGCTCGGGGAACGAAGGGTGAAGTTTCCTGCAGACTGCCCTGAGCTGATAGTAAAGCAAAGTGTCCATGGGGCCGGAGTCAGTAACAGGTGTGAAGAATGTGTTCCCAGGATGGAGATCTGACACAGTAGAGAGCCCCAAACGAGTGGTGTGCTTTATCATCCCAGAAGACTGGAGAGGAGGGAAGGCCGAGTGATGAGCGATGGGCTTCGCATCCGCAGAAAGCGTGTCCAAACCTGAGATTTTCCGGAGCCCCTCCCATGCCCAGCGTAGGGTCTCAACCGTATCGATCTCAGCATGTGGAGGTTTCACTGGGACAAATAAGGCGGTAGTGAGCGGCCACGGGCGGCTAGGTCAGCCTCCACCGCGACGTGGGGCTGGAACGGAGTAGGATGAAGCCAGAAGTGAAGAAAACTGGCCTGGGCACTGAGGGCATAAAGTTTAGAATCGGGGTTGCCAAGCCCGCAGCGTGACATTGGGAGGGTCAGAATATTGATGCAATCCTGGGTTGTCGGCCGGCCCTGATCAGAGTGATTAACAAAGAGTGAATTTTACAGAAAAAATGGGCTGTGAGAGGGATGGGGATATTGACGAATAAGTATAAAAACTTTGGGAGCACTACCATCTTGACAATGGCTATGCGACCGGCTAAATGCATTTATTTATTTATTTATAACACTTATAGAGCGCACTATCACCTTGCAGGCATCCTGGCGCTAAACAAACACAAGTGCACATAGTGTGGGTAAACCACCTAGGAGCAGACAACATCTTGGATACTGGAAAATAGCCAGGTTTTTAATCTCTTCCTGAAAAGGAAACGATCCCTGACTTGTCTCAGTTCCAGCGGAAGCGCGTTCCATAGTCTGGCAGCTGATACACCGAAGGCTCTCCCGCCTGATCTAACTTTCTTAACTCTAGGTATTTTCACCAATCTGGCTGATGCAGAGCGCAGGCATCTCCCTGGAGTGTACCATTCAAACTTTCTCTGCATGGAGACGGGCCCGATCTCATGCAGGGCCTTGAACACCAAGCAGAGAGATTTAAACTGGATTCTCTGTCTAATTGGGAGCCAATGCAGCTCTGTCATAGCCAGGGAAGATGATGTATCTCTAGGCCAGAATAGTACTAGCTTGGCCGCTGTTGACTGAATCCGCTGCAGTCTATCTAAAAGGTATTTCGGGGACCCAAGTAGCAGCGCATTGCAATACTCTAATCTGCTTAGTATGGTACTTTGTACTACTAGCGCTCGTCCCTGGGAAGGCATTAACGGAAAGATCTTTCGCAAAGTTCGTATAATAGCGAAACAGCTTCCCACTATTTGGTTAACCTGAGCTTCCATCGTTAACTTCTTATTAAACATAACGCCCAGGTTCCGAACCTTCTCCACTGGTCGTAGAACGGTGGGTAGATCTAAAAGCCAAAAGTTTACAGGCAGCACCGAAGGAACCTTCTCGATTAAAAAATAAAGGACCTCGGTCTTTCCAGCATTAAATTGCAAAGAGTTTCCTCCATGGCCCGCAGACAGCTATGAAACGCTTCCAAAGAAGTCGACTCATCTCCCTCTAAGGAGAGAATCAATTGCGTGTCATCGGCATAATTTACTGCGTTAATATTATGCGCCCATATGACCGCAATCAGAGGTAACATATAAATATTGAAAAGAATCGGGCTAATTGCAGAGCCCTGGGGTACCCCATGCGTGATCTTAGTAAAGGGAGATTGATAAGGAGGCAGGGCCACTGCTTGACTCCTCCCCGAGAGAAAGGATTGAAACCAACTCAGAGCAAGGCCAGTCACCCCAACCTCCCCCAGCCTCCTCAACAAGATGGCATGGTTGACCGTATCGAATGCGGCAGACAGGTAAAGCAGAATAAGAGCTGCTGCCTGCCCTTTGTCTGCCCACATCCGAAGCTCGTCCATCACGGTCACCAGAGCCGTCTCAGTGCCATGCGCTGGCCGAAAGCCAAATTGTACATCCTCTTAAGATTTTATTTTTTTCAAGATGTTTTGAGAGATAGTTTCCAGCCACTCTTTCTACAATTTTGGCTTTAGTGGCGTCAAGCAAGGCGGCCACTGCCGGGAGCGTTGGGTTTATTTGATGGAGAACGGAAAAAATGGTCCGAAGATTGTGGGGGGTCGCACGGCCGGGGATGAAACCGGAGTGGTCCGGGCGGGCAATGAGCCGCATGAGGAGAAGAAGGCGAGAGGCGAGTAATTTAGCAAACATTTTATTTTCCGTAATAATGAGTGACAAGGGGCAATAGGAATCTCGCAGGGCAGGCGGTTTGTCCTGCTTTAGGAGTAAAGTGTGTAGGGCCCCACGGAGTGATGGGGGAAGCTTACCCATTTCGAACGACTCGGTATACATGTCGGCTAGATGAGTGACCAAAATAGGGACGAAAGCCTTGTAGAAGGAGGCCGGCAGGCCGTCCGAGCCAGGGGCCTTGTCACCGGGCATGCCATTAATCGCAGCTAAGATTTCTTCTTTGGAGAAGGGCTTGTCAAGGAACTTCCGGTGGGAAATGCCGAGCCATAGAAGCTGGAGGGTGTCGAAATATTGGTCAAGAACCTCCCGTGGAGGCACAGAACCGGCCGTGTAAAGTTGTGTATAAAATGTAGTAAAGCGCACTTTAATTTCTTCAGGTGAGGTAGTTCAATCAGGACCGCCATCCTGGAGGGCGGTGATATAGGATGCGGCCCCAGGCAGACGAAGGAGGTTGGACAGGGTTTTTCCAGGGCGATCACCCTCGCTGAAGAGGCACAACCGCGCCTCCCTACCTAGAAACGCAAGTTCTCTGTTGGCCTCATCAGCGAAGTCTGTAAGTTTCCCCCGGATCTGGGTAAGCGTATCGGGGTTGGGGTCCCAAGAGTGGTAAGAGTCAAGATCCTTAATCTCCTTTTCCAATTTATCAAGAGTGCCGCGGATGGAGCGAAGGACACCGGACTGTTTAGAAATACATTCCCCTCGAATAACGACTTTGAAACCCTCCCATAGCATGGACGGGGAATCAATGGAACCCTCATTAGGTTCGAAGAAATTTGTGATTGCAGTTTGTATCTCATCGCAGAATACCGAGTCGCGTAGTGCATTAGGGGGAAGCCGCCAGGAGAAAACACGGCAGGGGGAGTGTGATGAGTGCAGGCATAGGCGAACAGGAGCATGGTCGGAGAGGGTGGTCCACGGAGGTGAGACATGCAAGGGCGTCCGGGGTAGTGATCCAGAGGTCCAAGCGGGACCAGCAGCCGCGGGAGCCAGTGACACAAGTGCCTTTACACGTATCGGGGTACCATGCGTCGTACAAGGAGTTATCAGTAAGAATGGAAGGGCAGTAGCGCACGGGTGGGAAATGCGGGGACCGGTCGAGGGTAGAAGATAGTGTTACATTGAAATAGCCCCACCCAGAGGAGAACAGCAGGGCCGAGTGCCGAAATGTGGTGCCAGACCTGCGCGAAGAAGTCAGGGTTGTCACTGTTGGGCCCGTACAGAGCAGCAAGTGTCAAGGGATGGGCTTGTAGAGTGCCGTTTAGGAGTACAAACCGCCCCCCAGGGTCGACAACCACCTGGGAAGTCTGCCAAGGGAGCCCCTTGCGCAACAGGATGGACACCCCCGAGAGTAGTTAGAGTAGTTAGAGTAGTAGGAGGAGTGAATTTCGCCCCAGTGTCGAGAAAGAAGCCTGGAGGACGTGGCGGGCATCAGATGGGTCTCCTGTAGAAAACAGACGTCCACATTATGCCGAATGAGGTGAGCATGGACCAGGCGCGCCTTTTGGTGGTTGTTAAGTCCACGGACGTTCCAGGTCCATAGGACAGTGTCCGTCATAGCGCTGAGTCAGGGGGAACAGTAATACAAAAGGCGATGGGGGAGGGAAACATTTTGTGCAGATGCGTGTGGTGCTGCCAGGAATGGTGCGAGACGAAGGTCAGTGCAATAATCATGGGAGCGCAAGGAGGTGACATGATCCAAAGTACCTCACACGGGGCGCGAATTCAAACATCACAGTCCCCTCAGTGGAAATTCGAACAACAAAAGTGCATTGAGAAAGCATGACTTTGAACCCATAGGGTGCAAAGGACAGACGTACATAATTGGAATGACTCGTCATAAAGGAGCCAGTTACGTAAACCAGTGCAAGAAAGAACAATATAGCCTCAGAGGGAGGCAACAAACCCCAAATACCCCCAACCCAACCACCCTCTCGCCCCCCATGAAACAACCCCAGAGGACCCACCACCCCCGCACCCACACCAACCCCCCAATCAGGCTGAGATACCACCCATACCCACCCCGGGAACCAACAACTGGGAAGGGGAAATTCAGTGTCCAGCAAGGGAATTATCCCGTGGAGGCATGGCGTTGCTCAGCATACACCCCTGCCAAGCCATAAGGCATGGCAACAACACAAAAAAGGATACCAGATAGCAAAGGGTCACAAGCCCAGTACATAGACAGGGAATGGTAGGCCCTGGTGGCTGTAGCGACAAGGAGAGCCAACTTAGAACAAGCGCTTAAACCACATGGAATGCAATCAGCAGTCAAAGAGGAGTGAGCAGCAGGTCAGTCATTATCACTGAGGTTGTCAGCCGCGGTGGCCTGAGAGTCGGCAGGCAAAGAGCGATGCGACCTGTCCAATTTCTTTGCAAAGGCCAGAGCTTCTTTAGGATCCGGAAAGATTCGTGTTTTAGAGCCCTGCCTGACACGCAGTTTTGCTGGATATGCCAATGAGTAGGAAACCTCATGCTTTTGAAGGATCCGCTTCGCCGGGAGGAATTCACGGCGAGCCGCCTGGACCGCGATGGTGTAGTCGGGGTAAAATGACAGGGAGTTGCCCTGGTGGCGAATTTCGCCCTTCTCCCTGGCCGCCCGGAGAATGGCATCACGGTCTCTGAAGTTCAGGATTTTGGCAATGATGGGGCGAGCCGGCAGACCAGGGCATGGACGAGGGCCGAGGGAGTGGTGAGCCCGCTCGACAATGAAGATTGAGGACAGGATGTCGCCAAAGAGTTCTCTGATTAGCTGTTCCACAAAGTCCTCCATTCGAGATTTATTGGTGGATTCGGGCACTCCTGTGATGCGGAGGTTGTTCCGGCGGGAGCGCGCCTCCAAGTTTTCATTTTTATTCCAAATGAGGTCAAATACCTTATCCATCTGTAACACTTTTTGGTGATCTTGAGCGGCGGCATCCTCAACATCAGAGACCCTAGTTTCAACATGCAGAAGACGGGTGTCATGTGAATCAACTCGGGCCTTGACTGTGTCCAGACAGGCTGATAACTGATCAAGCTGGGCCGCAATGCCCGTGACTGTGGATTTGACATCCAGCATCTTTGCCTTTAGATCATCTTCACGTGTGGGGCTGTCTCCGTGAAGGCAGCGGGGTCGTCCCATCAGATATTGCGCCATCCTGACATGTCGGGCGGCGCTGGTCGAAGGTGATCTTAGGCTGCTTAGGGTCGGTTCTCCCCATGGCCGGAAGAAGCAGGTGGGAGACTCGGCCAGAGAACAGAGGGGAGGCAGCGGTGAAAGAAGAAGGCGACCGGCGGTGTTGCAGGTGGATAGTGGACGAGCAGCGGTCAGGCCAAATGCAAAAGTAATGAAAGAGCCGCAAATAGCACCCACAATGCATGCGGGCAGAGACAGGTGATCGCGGGGCCTGCGGGTTCAGCGGGGAAAGTGGCAGGACCTGGCTCAGGGTGTGTCGTCTACACTGGCAAGATGGCGGGATAAGAGAGGCCGACACAGCAGCCACAGCGGAGTCCCACGGAAGCCACGCCGCTCCCAATTCCGAAGGATGGTAGGTGCCCAACAAGTCCAGGGGGCCCAGCCGAGGGCAGCAGGGTAGACGGCGCGATGATAGCGTTAGGCCTACAGAGATGGGCTGGAGACGCAGGAACCAGATGTCGCCCAGCGAGGCGTGGCTCTGGGTTTATTCATCAGGGTGTAGGCGGCATAAATGATGGCACAACCACAGGTGTGAAGCAGCGGGGAGACATGGGGGTCAGGCAGCCCCTGGCGCAGGGCCAGCGTAGCGGGGCCAGCTGACGAGGATGTAACAAGAAGGTCACCACAGCAGTGAGTAGTGGAGGGGCCCGCGGTATGGCGTGCACACCCTCAACACCGCCGCGAGACCCACGCATAAGTAGCACTTGCCGGAAAGTTTAGCGTCGGAGGGCACCAGGAGCGGCTGTGGAAGCGCGGTGGGCGGTATAACGCCAAGGCCAAAACTAGATGTCCAAGATTATGGCCAAAAGGAGGGTCGGAATGACCGCAGGGTACGTTGCCAGGTGTGGATCAGCAGGTAGGCAGTTGTGGCAAGTGGGGCCGGAGGCGGACAGCCTAGTGGAAAGCAGGCCGAGTAGGCCAGACGAGAGCCAAGGAGGTGCGGCAGGTAGCAGGGAGGAGGAGGCCGAGTGAGAGGCAGAGGGCGCCAGGCGGCTGCAGCAGAAAACCGGGGGGAGCCGAGGAGCCATGCCAGCAAAGAACCAAGCGCGGCTGGGAGTCGCGGGGAGCGCGCCACCCCGTTGCCAGACCCGGGCACTAAGGGCCGCTACAGCAGGAGCCAAGGAACAGGCAAATTCCGCCTGTGCCGCAGGAAGGCCCGGACCGGGCGGTGTGGCTCGCGTGCCCCTAATCCCGCCGCAAGAATCGGCAGCGGCACTCACCTGCTCCAGCAGTCCAGGATCGCAGGCAGTCCTCCGGCTGGCCCTCCAGGCACGAGGGGCCGCAGCAGCAAGGTAGCAAGAGAGCCGGGCCTCACCATAGGCAGGGCCTGGACCCGGCATGAGGGTCGGGCGGCAGAACATGACTCCGCGGCACTGGGGGCCGAGAGTCACAGTGTATAACGCCCCAGTGTGAGGTGAGTTTGAATTGTGGGGTGCCGGGCAGATTTGATGCAGTTGTCAGCAGGATTCTTGCTGATTTTAAGCTTGGCCGGTAGAGCCCACTTAAAGTGTGGCCATCTTGCAGCCGGCTAAGCCACGCCCCCCACTGTTGGAATCATTTGACATTACTTGGGGGACCTGACAAGGCTGCCCGAGCTCACCCCTACTATCCACGATTTACATTGATTCCTTTTTACGACAGTTAGGAAATAAAGTCATTAGACCTATGGTGAATCATGGCTGGGAGACGAAAGTGCTGGCGTATGTCGACGATATCGCATTTGTAAACCCAGATCCTATTAAGACTCTTCAGGAGGTTGAAAAAGAAGCAGATAGATTTTAGAAACTCTCTGGATATACTCTTAATCGTTCTAAAACGCAGCTAGTAATTAATAAAAATATAACAATGACTAATTATAGAATCACGGAAAAAAGCAACTTATCTAGGGA
This sequence comes from Triturus cristatus, assembly GCF_964204655.1. Taxonomy (NCBI): domain Eukaryota; kingdom Metazoa; phylum Chordata; class Amphibia; order Caudata; family Salamandridae; genus Triturus; species Triturus cristatus. The sequence continues at coordinate 1,606,824,188 of NC_140590.1, read as the reverse complement.
TAGATTTATCTGCAGAAATAGATGATATCTTCAAAGATAACATAGAACCGCTAATAACTAGAACTAAGCAAGATTTATATAGGTTAAATAACCTTAATTTAGCCATCATTGGGAGATGCAATGTTATAAAAATGCTTTTCTTTCATAAAAGTTTATATTTTTCCGAGCAATTCCACTAGAATTTTCGAATGAGTGTCTTAAGAAAATGGAAGATATGTTTTCCCGATCTATATGGGCATATGCCAAGCCAAGAAGGGCTTTCAAATTTCTTACGCTCCCGAGGGAAAGAGGAGGGTGGGCCTTACCTAACCTCAAATTATATTACTGGGCCACTAAACTGGTATATGACCGAGTTTTGATTCAGGAAAAACCGACTGATAGACGCATTGGAGAGACTCTGAATCCTCTTGAGCTTTCACTTGGGGATGAAGCTTGTGGATGGCTATGGCGATATTTGAATGATAATCACTATAAAAAAAGTTATATTTAAGACTTTACCAGGGGGATTTAAAGTTTGGAAAGCTGTTTGCAGATTACTGGGTATCGGAAAACTGAATTTTTATACACCTTTGTTAAATAACCCAAATCTGCCTGAAATATTTCAAAACCTAACAATACAAAGATGAGGGGAGCTGGGCTTGGCAAAATGTGGGTCTTTTTTACTGGTGAAGGATTTGTTTCCTTTGAAAATCTTAGAGAAATATTTGAGAGTGAGTGGAGGGATTTTTTTAAGTATCTGCAAGTTCGGGACTTTGCACTTAAAAAGGAAGGTGGACCAATTGACTTTTCTAAACACTGTATAATTGACATAATAGTAGGAGACAGGGATCCCAACATAAGCACCATTTATAACCTCTTCAATGCTCTGATGAAAGAGGATCTAGAACGATGGTTGCAAAGATGGAAAGAGCAAATTGGTATATCGGAGGTCCTATTCCAGCACTCATTCGAGATGGCACGGGAGATAGTAATCTCGTCTTGGTTACAGGCACAATATTATAAAGCCTGCTTCTCTTTATTCTACACTCCTAAAAAGATAGCTATATGGGGGAATGGTGAAGGGGCACATTTTTTCTTCTTGTAACACACTCATGACCATAAAACGAGTCATTACTAAAAATGTTATAGAAACTCTTGGAATTTAATATACCGTATCTCCTTGCATGATGGTTTTAGGGGTTGAGGAAGTTGAATTGGAGGACACGTGCTACTGTTTATAGCCATGGCAGTTTTATGACTTTGTATAGCATCTGCATGGCTGGATCCTAATCCCCCAACTTTTCAGCAACGGCTAGCCTGCTTCTTGGCAATTTATAATCTAGAAAAAGTGGTGTTTGTGAGAAAAAAAGGTCTGTGCATGAACTTAGGGGGTTAAAAGGTGAGCTCCAGTAGCAGGGTGGGTAGAGGGAAACAGTTAAAATACTTAGGAGAAAGTAATGCAGAAAGGTTCATTTATATCTCAGTAAATGTGTTAGGAAATAAAGACCTTATGATCTGACAGAGCTGTTAGGGAGATAAGCTGAGATCTTAGTAGCCCCCTGGGGTGGGTGGTTTGGGGTTAAAACGGAAAATAGAAAAGAGTGCACTACTGTTTTGAATGTGTTGTCAATTCTGTTATGTGTGTATATATACATAAACACTGTGCAAATAAAACATTTATTAAAAAAAAGAAAATGTTTTAATTCTGAAATTGAGACTGCATTAAACAATTTTTTTATTCATTGTTCAAAAATCGATCAGTGTTTCCGCCAGTAAAGCTAAGGACATAGATAAAGGTCGCAAGAAACCCATTTCAATGTCCGTTTTTAATTACTACCGGGTCTTTGAGACCGAAGGGGCTCGGCCATATAAAACCCGGGACAGACAAATAAGAGTTGTTTAATTTGCATAATGATACCTGTTGCACTGCATTTATATCAAGGGGAGCCAAAACTGCAAGTACCATAATGCAAATAAAAAACACATAACTTAATACCTACAATAAACATGCAGTAACTTTTCAATTGTGATCTCACGTTGAGCTTAGCCCTATCCCCCACTGCCCCTGTCTGTGCCATTTGAATGAGGGAAAAAAGAAGCAAAATTGCTGTCAATGGATGGAGGGCTAATGTTCCCAATGACCTTCCCTACTTTTCTGGGATTTGTTGGTTCCTCCTTCCTCCCTCCACACTGCTCGTGGGGAAACATCGTTTACAACGCGGGGATTACATCACGATGCCATTACATCGCGGTTTTTACAACGCAACTCGTTACAACGACTTGCGCTAGATGGCGCTCTAGGACAAGGAATAGTATAATTTACTATCCAACACCTTCCTTACTGAACGTAGACTGGAGTTGGAATAGTAAATTATACTACTCCTAAATCCTATTCCTTGTCCTAGAGCGCCATCTAGCGCAAGTCGTTGTAACGACTTGCGTTGTCAAAACCGCGATGTAGTGTACCGCGATGTAAATGTATGCGTTGTAACGTCATACATCCCTGCTCGTGATCTTCTTAGATCACCATTTTTTTTTTCCGTAAATGGCCATGGTTATATGTAGACGTGGGTCCCTTGCTCAGTGTGCCACTGGAAACAAACTGCACTAGACAGAAGAGGCCCATTTGTTTAGTAGCCAGTCTGGGATTGCTTATGTGCCGGTTCAGAGAAGACCTGGCTCGCCAGTTTGGGCATGCCTGTTTGTAGTGAAGCATGGCTAAGACTGTTTTGCAAATGGCTGGGTCTAATCTGAGGAGGCATGTTGGGCAAGTGAACGATGGGTTGGAATGATACCCCAGTGATTGCCAAGCTACAACTGACTGAATAGGTTAAATCTTGCAAAACAGATTTTGGGTTGCTTGTGTCCCGGTTCAGAGAGGACCTGACTTGACAGTGCAGACTGGACTGTTCCTGTTGGAACAGGCTCAAGACTGATTCGCATATGGCTTGGTCTAATCTGTGTTTGCATGGTGGCCAAAATATTGTGTTGGAATGCTACCCCAAACGATTGCCAGTAGTTAGACTTATTGCAAGCATTTCTCTCATCACCATTTGCCTGTTTGATGTAATCCTTAAGTAGCCAAGAGTATCCCCAGACGTGGGTCCTTTGCTCACTGTCCCTCGTGGAACCAAACTACACCTGACTGATGAGGCCCAGTCAGGTTGAAACTGGTCTTGAGCTGCTTGTGCTCTGTTCAGAGAGGACCTGGCTAGGCAGTTCAGGCTGGACTGCTCCTATTGGGGCAGTACCAAGATTGATTTGCACATGGCTTGGTCTACTTTGAGGTAGCATGGTTGGCAAAGGAATCGTGGGTTGGAATGCTACCCTGAGCAAGTGGCAGTGGTGAGACTTATCACAAACATTCCTCCAATCAACTCAGGGGCGTAACCCCTTCAAGTGGGCCCCATTCAGGCAAAGGTCAATGTATATCTGTGACATATAGGTGACTCAGGGGCCCTTCCTCACTTCCTACAGGGGGACACATCATTCTGTGTTATCCCACTGCATAAAATAGTTTGTGTTTAATCTTCTCATAGCGCCCTTTTGTGTGCAAAGGACAGCCGTTGGCTCAGAGAAGTGACTGGCTTTCTGTGAATGCACATCTCCCCGCTCCCTCCCTGCCTTGCCTGACTCTCCCCAAAACCGAATGGGAGTTAAAGAGTGTTAGAAATGGGATCTCTGGTTGGATAAGGCTTGCGCCAAAGCCAGGCAGAGACCACCACTCTAAGTCAGGGCTGGGGAGTTACACGCCAAAGATAACCCCTGCTCACCCCCTTGGTAGCTTGGCGCGAGCAGTCAGGTTTATCCCGGAGGCAATGTGTAAAGCGTTTGCGCGCGCACACAGCAACAACACCCTAGGCCCACCACAAAGGAAAAACCACACAAGGTTATATATAAAAAGTAGCCTTTGTATTATAATAAACACATTAGATGATAATCACATAATTTACAGAGAACTCACACCAAAGTATTCAGCAAGCTCCTTATCTCAGAGAACTCACACTCACCTGTCCAGTGCAACACACCATTCATCCACCCCCCACCGACTGGTAAGACAGTATCTACTGCCCCTGATTTCTCAACCTGACCACCACGTGACACAGGTACCATTACTCCGGGAACTGGGAATGGGACGTTCACATTCATCCAGCGCATCACACATTCATCCCCAAACCCCTCCCAAGACTGGTAAGACAGTTTCTACCACCCCTGATTTCTCGACCTGACCACCACGTGACACAGGTACCATTACTCCGGGAACTGGGAATGGGAATACATGCACTGGACACACATCTGCTGCCACCACTGGATTCCACCCTTACTGGTGAATCCAGAAAACTCACACTGCACTTAGGGGATGATCTACCCTCCCGAGCTAGTGACTCCAAACCAATTAAGTACCCACTGTAGGCCAACCCATGAAATAGCAAACAGCACAGGGGCAGTTACCTCCTCCAGCTTCTACTGGAATCAGAGAGCTGTTTCTTCACTTTTCAGCTTACTCCGACCAGCTCCCTGTCAGGCCTTCTGGTGTACCGACCTCCCGGCCACTTCGCCCCCTTCGCAGCTTCCCTCTTGGAAATTGTTTCCTCTTCAGCTCACTTGTCATCAAACTTCCTCATAACAGGCGACCTCAACATACACTTTGACGACCCGCTGGATACAGGTGCTGCCGATCTTATCTGCGACCTGGCATCTCATGGCCTTCTCCTTGCCAACACTGGTCCAACACATGTTAAAGGGCACCTTCTTGACCCAGTCTTTTCGAACATCCCCTCCCTCCAATTTATTATCTCCCAACCACTTCCATGGACGGACCATTTTTTGATCACTTTCCACATTCCTGGGGCCACCAAGAAACCCCATAAAGCCCCCATCTTTACTAAAGATAGATCGTGGGCCAAACTCTCTGCGGTGGACTGGTCCATAGCTCTGGACTCTTCTACCCCGAGCCTTGCGGCTGACCCGTCCGAGGCTGACACCCAAGTAAGAGGCTGGCTCTCCTCCTCCCTCGATAGCCTTATTCCCATAAAAAGTCGGGAGATCAAAGATAGGACAATGGGCCATGCCCTGTGGTACACCCCGGAACTCCGAGACCTCCGCAAGGAATGCAAAAGAGCGGAAAGACTGTGGAGGAAAGACTGGCTACATAGTAATAAAGATACCTACAACATAGCGGTAAGACGCTACAAATCGGCCATTAAACTAGCCAAGACCACCTTCTACGACAACAGAATTAAAAATGCGACCAATTCGGCCAAAGAATCCTTCCTGATAGTTAAGGAACTGCTCAACATCCCCTCATCTCCCGCTGCCTCTCCTCCCCCACCGGACAGATGCAAGGACTTAGCCTCATACTTCGATTCCAAAATCACGCGGATCTTGGAGTCCCTTCCCCCAATCAGCCCCCCCATCCCGGTTGATGCAGACGCCTGCTCCACCAGCCCACGGCTGTCCTCCTTTAGAGGAGTCTCCCTCGATGAGGTCACCACCACGCTGGCCAAAATGAGAAGTGGATCCCCCCTGGACCCGGCACCCGTCAGATTCTTAAAAACCGTTTCTCCCAGTACTTCACCTACCATTAGGGATCTGATTAACACATCTCTTGCCCAAGGCACAGTGCCCTCCTCTTGGAAGAGCGCAGTTGTCAAGGCCTTGCTGAAAAAGCCCAATCTGAACCCGGACGATATGGCAAATTATAGACCCATTTCGCTCCTCCCCTGCATCAGCAAGGTGGCTGAGAAATTAGTCAACGTGCAACTCTCCCAATTCCTCGAAACGAATAAAATTCTACGTCAGTCACAAACCGGATTCCGGCCGGGCCACGGCACAGACACCGCACTCCTCTCCGTCATCGAGGAGGCTAGGTGTATCCTGGATTCAGGAGGATCAGTGGCAGTGATCCTCCTGGACCTCAGTGCCGCATTCGACACGGTGGACCACCGTGTCCTCCTCCATCGCCTGGCCAAGGCAGGAATTGTGGGAACGGCACATGCTTGGATCAAATCCTTCCTCTCGGGTCGCTCATTTCAGGTGTGGGACGGCAACTCCCGCTCAGACCCCCTTCCGCTCACATGTGGTGTGCCCCAGGGGTCCTCGCTTAGTCCCACCTTGTTTAATGTGTACATGGCCCCGTAAGAGGATGTGGTTACCCCCTATGGGATAAAAATAGTCAATTATGCCGACGACACCCAACTCGTCGTCTCTCTTTCCCAGCTGGACAATAACCCTAAAATCCTACTTAACTGCCTACAAGACATACACACCTGGATGTGCGAATCCTCGCTGAAGTTGAACGGGACAAAAACAGAAATCATGCTTCTGGGCAACAAATGGTCCTCCGTCCCTCCTTCAGTCTGGCCGGATTCCTTCGGTGACATCCCCACGCCTAAGACAGAAATTAAAACACTGGGCTTCTGGTTGGAGCAGGACCTCTCCTTGAAGACCCAGGCAGTCAAGACCGCGGGGACCTGCTTTGGCCTTCTCCGTTCAATTCGTAAGATCCTCCCCCTCCTGCCCCCCCTGTCCAGGAAACTTCTAGTTCAAGGGCTCATTCTAGCACGTCTGGACTACGGCAACGCCGCATACCTCGGCGCTCCTGAATCCACCCTGGCCAAACTCCAGCGTGCACAAAACGCCGCGGCGAGACTCATTCTCAACCTTCCTCCCAGAGCCCCGACCACACCGGCCCTTAAATCTCTGCACTGGCTTCCGGTCCGCCAGCGAGTAGAGTTTAAGGCCATGTGCATCACGCACAAACTCATCAATGGGGCTGGACCTGCCGCCCTCAAAGATATGATCACACCTTATAAAGCCCACAGAAACCTTCGCTCGGACAACGAACATCTGGCCACAGTCCCAAGATTCAAGAAGTCGCGCACCGGTGGCCGCCGCTTCTCGGTTAAGGCCGCCTCTAACTGGAACGCTCTCCCTCGCCTGCTGCGCCTGGAACCTAGCCACGCACTTTTCCGCAAAAAACTCAAAACCCTCCTCTTCCCCAAATAGTTCCTGGTTTCCGCCTGTCCTGGATTTTACATTCTTATAGCGCGGGGATGCCCTCGGGTCACCAGGCGCTCTATAAATCTCAAAATAAATAAATAAATAAATACTGCAGGCCAACCCAAGAAATAGCTGTCTGCACAAGGGCAGTTACCTCCTCCAGTTTCTGGTTTCTGTCCTTGGCAGGACACCCAACTCAAAGTGCACAAGAAACACATTTCCACAGAAATGACACTTAAAACAACTTAGAACAATAATCCCTTTCCATGTGACTATCTAAAATGCAGAGTTTTGTAGTGCCGCCAGCTGTCGCTGTGGTACTGTGCAAACGCAAGTCCTAATCCCACCGCTGATCACTAATGTTAGAAATGGGATCTCTGGTTGGCTAAGGCTTGCGCCAAAGCCAGGCAGAGACCACCACTCTAAGTCAGGGCTGGGGAGTTACACGCCAAAGATAACCCCTGCTCACCCCCTTGGTAGCTTGGCACGAGCAGTCAGGCTTATCCCGGAGGCAATGTGTAAAGCGTTTGCGCACGCACACAGCAACAACACCCTAGGCCCACCACAAAGGAAACTCCACACAAGGTTATATATAACAAGTAGCCTTTGTATTATAATAAACACATTAGATGATAATCACATAATTTACACTGTGCCAACTGGCACTGGGCAGAATTTTACAGGGGACTATTTACACAAGACAGGGCCACATGGACAACTGTCAGAATTAGCACAAATCACCAATTGTAAATGTAGAACATATACCAACTGTAACACAAATTATCACTGTAGAGCACAACCAGTAACTACTGGCGCAATAATGACCTCAGCATTATCACAATAGAATCAGGTATAAAACCTATCCTGTATTCATCCCAGGGGCATAAGCACATTATGCAATTTCTCATAAGTCTAACGCATTAGACACTACCTCCTAAGTATAATTACACTAGGGGCCTACATCACACAGGGAAGTATAATCTCCCTAACATAAACCTAAACAGATAAAACAACCTCCTATGCAGAAATCATATCTAGAGGTATAAAACACAGGGTGCGCAAAACATACTACACACGGTACATTTCCTAACACCATAAGCATTAACACAGGGTGCGCAAAACATACTACACACGGTACATTTCCTAACACCATAAGCATTAACACAGGGTGCGCAAAACATACTACACACGGTACATTTCCTAACACCCAAAGCATTAAACCACAATAGTACTTCAATCACATTAGGGTCCGGTTGCACCAGAACCTAAACGTAGCAGCTGCCCACTACTTGCTGGGCAGCTGGGGACAAGAACAGGGCCTAAACGCTGCAGCTGGCACTAAGTGCTGCGCAGCTGTGGAAGTCAAATATGAGGAAACCAATGTGCCCCACGTTGGAGCCATCTGGGTCAGAAAACAAACATGTGCCCCTGGAGCGCACGGGCTCCGGAAATCAATATGCGCCCATACAGAAAAAGAAGGACTGGCCCTGAGCACTGGGGTGCGCACTGGCATTTTAAATAAATGAAATGGTCAATTGTTGGAGCCACGGAGGCTCTAAAAATAACATGCCCCCAAACGTTGGAGTGACCCCCTATCAGGCGGGGGCCACTCAGAAAATAGTCTAGGACATGGAGAAAGACATGGGCCCCTCTGGGCCCTCTATAAACAACGATGCCCAGGGTTAGAGCCACACGGGGCTCTAAAACAATCGTGCCCACGTGGGAGCGGCCCGCAATGGCGGGACCGCTCTTGCCCCCCACACTGTGTTCAAAGCGAGCCCCACTCACCGGGATCGTGCCTCGGGCAGCACCCACCAAATAGCCCCAGACTCACCGGGACTCTCTGCAGCAGAGCTCCTCTTTGCCCAGGCGGACCGGCAGCACTCCTCTCGCGGCGCGGGGCTTCCCTCACTCCTGGTAGCCCCGCGCTGCCGTCTTCACCCGGGCCCCCTCCTGGGACCCGGGACTCTCTCCTCACCATGTCCAGAGTGGGGTGGGCTCCCGCCTGGACTCTCGGTCGACTTCACCCGGGCCCCCTCCTCGGACCCGGGACTTTACCTCTCGGCTCGTGGAGGCGGGGTGGGCTCCCACCCTCCTTGAAGGATGCAGCCACGCTCCCGGCCGCACTTCCTTTCCGGCCGCGCTGCGATTGGTCAGCCGGCCGCAATGTCCCACCCACAACCAGGCAACGGTACCTGTCTTACGGGTCGCGCTAAGTCGCGGCCCGGGAGTTTTTCTTTTGGCTGCAATGAGGGGTAGGCTCCCTCTACTTACATATGTGAAAGCGGGATAGGCACCCGCGATGAGGCTCCAAACGCGGGGTGTCCAACCGCTGTATATAAAAAGACAATGCCAGATCCATCCAGTATAAGCGGGGTGGGCACCCGTGTTCTCGCAGGACGGGGGAATCCCCACGCTGGGGGTTCCCTCTCTTCAAAGACTGCAGCTCAGCGCCACAGAGCCCATGCGCTCTTCCTGGGGAATCCAAATGAAGCGCACACAGGGTGCAAGGAGCCCCAGCTCCACAAGCACAAGTCCTCAGCCGTAAAGAAGAATTGAGTCCTTAGGAATGAAGGGCAATGCAGGGCCCAAGGAGGCCAGCCCTCCCCTGGGCCCCCCAGCAGCAGCACGCCCCAGTAAGAACAGCACACTGAACTGAACATTTTCATGGGGTCACAGCCCCTTTTTTATACACAAAATCCTTTGTCTCCAAAGGTGCAGGGAAGGGGCGAACCAGATGCAATTGGTTCCTGAGCACTTTGTTTTGCTCAGCTCCTCTCCCTATTCACAGGACAGGCCAGGGACATCAGACGCACCACAGGGGGTGGAGCCAGCATTGTGGAGGGAAAGCCCAGCCCTATTCAGGTCCCAGGTATACTCCTCCCTGCCATCAACATGCAGATCTCTCCATTCACCACCGGGGCAGACCCATCCTGACTCCTGGAGCCAGGCACACCAGCCAATCACAAGCCAGACAGTCACTTTACATTTATTACACAGACATGCCAGCTTCTAGAAGTGGCACTTCTACAATAGACACAGTAACGCCACACACATCATCGCGCAGCATTCAATCTCACGAGTTCGCACATACCAAACTCGACCCTGCACTCCTCTCACATCAGGACTTAACACGGTCACTCAGATCCCCCATGCATTCCTATGGGAGGGCAGGTCAGTCTCACTAAAACATACACAGAGCGCACGCACTTTCCACAGGGACACAGTGTAAAAGCGCCTAGAGGCCTAAAACCACTAATGCAACATAGGAAAAAGGCTAGGATAAATGCAAAAAGTTCTAGGGGTGAACTTGCAAGAAGGGCCAAGTCCAACACTACCCCCTTCCAGCCAAAACGCAGGGCAGACCAATCACCACCGTGATGGTCTTCTTTGCTTGGGGCGATAGAACACGGATGCAGGCCCGCACTGCAGGGACACCCTCCAGTTCTACGCCATTCTGAATCAACGTGGTTTCATCTGAAAAAACAAACAACAAAAAACTCAGGCCCAACTAGGCTACCCCACTGGTACTACCTAGTTGTCCACGGCAAGGCCCAGGCCCTAGGCCACCCAGATACCACTGGTCCTTGCCAAACCACAGAGTGGGGGGTAGTAACCCCTGGCATCCAATATCCATTCTCCACTCTCCCTCTCAGTGTAGTTCCAAACTACTACTGATCCTTCAACCTAGGGTCCGCACCCTCAGGCTGACCAGAGGTCACGGGCAAAAATGCCCCACCCTACCTCTACTTCTGGGGTTCCGCACCCTCCCAGGGCAGCACCCACCAGAACACAACTCTTCCACCAGTTCAGGACCTCTCTCCATCAACTGGTCTACCACCTGAGATCCACATTCACCGGATGCACCGGGGTCGGAGGCGAGGCCGTCCTCCCTCTGCACCCCCTTCCAGAGTTCCGCACCCTCCCAACTGGAGTGGTACCCCTAGAAGGCAAACCGGCCAGGACACTGATTACATCCTCCTGACGTCCAGAACCGGAAACACCGACTACTGGCTACCCAACCGAGGGACGTACCCTTTGGTCAGATGCCTGGCGAACCAGGACTTAACGAGGGTGACACATAACTAATGGGTCGTGTGACAGTCTGCCTGGCGCTGATCTAACGACCTCCTGTCCATCTGACAGTGCGTGCAGACCCCCAGGACAGAAGTGGCGACACCATGGTCACTCAGTGGCGACTCAGCCCTCCCGGCTGGTCCCTGACCTACTGGTTCCCACTGGGGACTCCCTCCCCCTCTCACCCCTCCCTCTGGACTTCCGCACCCTCCCAACTGGAGCGGTACCGCCAGACACTAGGACTGCTGGAGCTCTGATTACAGACACTCCACGTCCTCTAGACACTGGGAGATCCTACACAAGTTGAAAATTAAGTACACACACAGTTCCTTACTCCTTTCTTGGGCAGTCAGGCAACCACTGCAGGCCACTTCCCCCAGTTTCATGGATAGCCTCTCCTAAGTTTCATCTGGTTCCTCTACCCAACAAAAGCTTCTCCTTGTTTCCTAAAGTGATCACTCCCAAATGCCTCTTCAGATCCTAGAACACGGAAGATCCTCCTCAAATGGCTTATTAGTACAGCCTAGGCTATTTTTCCCGGGTGTTCCCTTAAGAAACCATCCAGGCCCTGAGACGGGTTGAGGCTCGGAATACGGCCCAGTCGCACACCTTCCTCACAGGACATGATGTGGGGCTTGGCAACCCTCTCACTATACCGGGACCTAGCTGGGCTACCCTGAACCTCTTCCACCACTCTAGCTGGAAGACACCTCAGCCACTCCTTTTGGAATCACTCCCCAATCACCTAACACAGGGAGATCCCCCCCTAAAAGAACAGTCCAACCAGACAGACTAGGCACCCAACGTGGTGTTCCTTCTAAGAACCATCCAGTGTCGGAGACAGGTTGAGGCTCGGAATACGGCCCAGTCGCACACCTTCCTCGCAGGACATGATGTGGGGCTTGGCAACCTTCTCACTGTGAGGGTACCTAACTCTGAACATCTTCCACCCCCCTGGGTTGGAAGACACCTGCACCATTTCTCTAGGGTCACTCCCCCATGTAAGCTCCTTATTTCAGAGAACTCACACCAAAGTATTCAGCAAGCTCCTTATCTCAGAGAACTCACACTCACCTGTCCAGTGCAACACACCATTCATCCACCCCCCCCCCCCGACTGGTAAGACAGTATCTACCACCCCTGATTTCTCGACCTGACCACCACGTGACACAGGTACCATTACTCCGGGAACTGGGAATGGGAATACATGCACTGGACACACATCTGCTGCCACCACTGGATTCCACACTTACTGGTGAATCCAGAAAACTCACACTGCACTTAGGGGATGATCTACCCTCCCGAGCTAGTGACTCCAAACCAATTAAGTACCCACTGTAGGCCAACCCATGAAATAGCAAACAGCACAGGGGCAGTTACCTCCTCCAGCTTCTACTGCAGGCCAACCCAAGAAATAGCTGTCTGCACAAGGGCAGTTACCTCCTCCAGTTTCTGGTTTCTGTCCTTGGCAGGACACCCAACTCAAAGTGCACAAGAAACACATTTCCACAGAAATGACACTTAAAACAACTTAGAACAATAATCCCTTTCCATGTGACTATCTAAAATGCAGAGTTTTGTAGTGCCGCCAGCTGTCGCTGTGGTACTGTGCAAACGCAAGTCCTAATCCCACCGCTGATCACCAATGTTAGAAATGGGATCTCTGGTTGGCTAAGGCTTGCGCCAAAGCCAGGCAGAGACCACCACTCTAAGTCAGGGCTGGGGAGTTACACACCAAAGATAACCCCTGCTCACCCCCTTGGTAGCTTGGCACGAGCAGTCAGGCTTATCCCGGAGGCAATGTGTAAAGCGTTTGCGCGCGCACACAGCAACAACACCCTAGGCCCACCACAAAGGAAACTCCACACAAGGTTATATATAACAAGTAGCCTTTGTATTATAATAAACACATTAGATGATAATCACATAATTTACACTGTGCCAACTGGCACTGGGCAGAATTTTACAGGGGACTATTTACACAAGACAGGGCCACATGGACAACTGTCAGAATTAGCACAAATCACCAATTGTAAATGTAGAACATATACCAACTGTAACACAAATTATCACTGTAGAGCACAACCAGTAACTACTGGCGCAATAATGACCTCAGCATTATCACAATAGAATCAGCTATAAAACCTATCCTGTATTCATCCCAGGGGCATAAGCACATTATGCAATTTCTCATAAGTCTAACGCATTAGACACTACCTCCTAAGTATAATTACACTAGGGGCGTACATCACACAGGGAAGTATAATCTCCCTAACATAAACCTAAACAGATAAAACAACCTCCTATGCAGAAATCATATCTAGAGGTATAAAACACAGGGTGCGCAAAACATACTACACACGGTACATTTCCTAACACCATAAGCATTAACACAGGGTGCGCAAAACATACTACACACGGTACATTTCCTAACACCATAAGCATTAACACAGAGTGCGCAAAACATACTACACACGGTACATTTCCTAACACCCAAAGCATTAAACCACAATAGTACTTCAATCACATTAGGGTCCGGTTGCGCCAGAACCTAAACGTAGCAGCTGCCCACTACTTGCTGGGCAGCTGGGGACAAGAACAGGGCCTAAACGCTGCAGCTGGCACTAAGTGCTGCGCAGCTGTGGAAGTCAAATATGAGGAAACCAATGTGCCCCACGTTGGAGCCATCTGTCTCAGAAAACAAACATGTCCCCCTGGAGCGCACGGGCTCCGGAAATCAATATGCGCCCATACAGAAAAAGAAGGACTGTCCCTGAGCACTGGGGTGCGCACTGGCGTTTTAAATAAATGAAATGGTCAATTGTTGGAGCCACGGAGGCTCTAAAAATAACATGCCCCCAAACGTTGAAGTGACCCCCTATCAGGCGGGTGCCACTCAGAAAATAGTCCAGGATACGGAGAAAGACATGGGCCCCTCTGGGCCCTCTATAAACAACGATGCCCAGTGTTGGAGCCACACGGGGCTCTAAAACAATCGTGCCCGCGTGGGAGCGGCCTGCAACGGCGGGACCGCTCTTGCCCCCACACTGTGTTCAAAGCGAGCCCCCACTCACCGGGATCGTGCCTCGGGCAGCACCCACCAAATAGCCCCAGACTCACCGGGACTCTCTGCAGCAGAGCTCCTCTTTGCCCAGGCGGACCGGCAGCACTCCTCTCGCGGCGCGGGGCTTCCCTCACTCCTGGTAGCCCCGCGCTGCCGTCTTTACCCGGGCCCCCTCCTGGGACCCGGGACTCTCTCCTCACCATGTCCAGAGTGGGGTGGGCTCCCGCCTGGACTCTCGGTCGACTTCACCCGGGCCCCCTCCTCGGACCCGGGACTTTACCTCTCGGCTCGTGGAGGCGGGGTGGGCTCCCACCCTCCTTGAAGGATGCAGCCACGCTCCCGGCCGCACTTCCTTTCCGGCCGCGCTGCGATTGATCAGCCGGCCGCAATGTCCCACCCACAACCAGGCAACGGTGCCTGTCTTCCGGGTCGCGCTAAGTCGCGGCCCGGGAGTTTTTCTTTTGGCTGCAATGAGGGGTAGGCTCCCTCTACTTACATATGTGAAAGCGGGATAGGCACCCGCGATGAGGCTCCAAACGCGGGGTGGGCAACCGCTGTATATAAAAAGACAATGCCAGATCCATCCAGTATAAGCGGGGTGGGCACCCGTGTTCTCGCAGGACGGGGGAATCCCCACGCTGGGGGTTCCCTCTCTTCAAAGACTGCAGCTCAGCGCCGCAGAGCCCATGCGCTCTTCCTGGGGAATCCAAATGAAGCGCACACAGGGTGCAAGGAGCCCCAGCTCCACAAGCACAAGTCCTCAGCCATAAAGAAGAATTGAGTCCTTAGGAATGAAGGGCAATGCAGGGCCCAAGGAGGCCAACCCCCCCCTGGGCCCCCCAGCAGCAGCACACCCCAGTAAGAACAGCACACTGAACTGAACATTTTCATGGGGTCACAGCCCCTTTTTTATACACAAAATCCTTTGTCTCCAAAGGTGCAGGTAAGGGGCGAACCAGATGCAATTGGTCCCTGAGCACTTTGTTTTGCTCAGCCCCTCTCCCTATTCACAGGACAGGCCAGGGACATCAGACGCACCACAGGGGGTGGAGCCAGCATTGTGGAGGGAAAGCCCAGCCCTATTCAGGTCCCAGGTATACTCCTCCCTGCCATCAACATGCAGATCTCTCCATTCACCACCGGGGCAGACCCATCCTGACTCCTGGAGCCAGGCACACCAGCCAATCACAAGCCAGACAGTCACTTTACATTCATTACACAGACATGCCAGCTTCTAGAAGTGGCACTTCTACACTAGACACAGTAACGCCGCACACATCATCGCGCAGCATTCAATCTCACGAGTTCGCACATACCAAACTCGACCCTGCACTCCTCTCACATCAGGACTTAACACGGTCACTCAGATCCCCCATGCATTCCTATGGGAGGGCAGGTCAGTCTCACTAAAACATACACAGAGCGCACGCACTTTCCACAGGGACACAGTGTAAAAGCGCCTAGAGGCCTAAAACCACTAATGCAACATAGGAAAAAGGCTAGGATAAATGCAAAAAGTTCTAGGGGTGAACTTGTAAGAAGGGCCAAGTCCAACACTACCCCCTTCCAGCCAAAACGCAGGGCAGACCAATCACCACCGTGATGGTCTTCTCTGCTTGGGGCGATAGAACACGGATGCAGGCCCGCACTGCAGGGACACCCTCCAGTTCTACGCCATTCTGAATCAACGTGGTTCCATCTGAAAAAACAAAAAACAAAAAACTCAGGCCCAACTAGGCTACCCCACTGGTACTACCTAGTTGTCCACGGCAAGGACCAGGCCCTAGGCCACCCAGATACCACTGGTCCTTGCCAAACCACAGAGTGGGGGGTAGTAACCCCTGGCATCCAATATCCATTCTCCACTCTCCCTCTCAGTGTAGTTCCAAACTACTACTGATCCTTCAACCTAGGGTCCGCACCCTCAGGCTGACCAGAGGTCACGGGCAAAAATGCCCCACCCTACCTCTACTTCTGGGGTTCCGCACCCTCCCAGGGCAGCATCCACCAGAACACAACTCTTCCACCAGTTCAGGACCTCTCTCCATCAACTGGTCTACCACCTGGGATCCACATTCACCGGATGCACCGGGGTCGGAGGCGAGGCCGTCCTCCCTCTGCACCCCCTTCCAGAGTTCCGCACCCTCCCAACTGGAGTGGTACCCCTAGAAGGCAAACCGGCAAGGACACTGATTACAGCCCCCTGACGTCCAGAACCGGAAACACCGACTACTGGCTACCCAACCGAGGGACGTACCCTTTGGTCAGATGCCTGGCGAACCAGGACTTAACGAGGGTGACACATAACTAATGGGTCGTGTGACAGTCTGCCTGGCGCTGATCTAACGACCTCCTGTCCATCTGACAGTGCGTGCAGACCCCCCAGGACAGAAGTGGCGACACCATGGTCACTCAGTGGCGACTCAGCCCTCACGGCTGGTCCCTGACCTACTGGTTCCCTCTGGGGACTCCCTCCCCCTCTCACCCCTCCCTCTGGACTTCCCCACCCTCCCAACTGGAGCGGTACCGCCAGACACTAGGACTGCTGGAGCTCTGATTACAGACACTCCACGTCCTCTAGACACTGGGAGATCCTACACAAGTTGAAAATTAAGTACACACACAGTTCCTTACTCCTTTCTTGGGCAGTCAGGCAACCACTGCAGGCCACTTCCCCCAGTTTCAGGGATAGCCTCTCCTAAGTTTCATCTGGTTCCTCTACCCAACAAAAGCTTCTCCTTGTTTCCTAAAGTGATCACTCCCAAATGCCTTTTCAGATCCTAGAACACGGGAAGATCCTCCTCAAATGGCTTATTAGTACAGCCTAGGCTATTTTTCCTGGTGTTCCCTTAAGAAACCATCCAGGCCCTGAGACGGGTTGAGGCTCGGAATACGGCCCAGTCGCACACCTTCCTCACAGGACATGATGTGGGGCTTGGCAACCCTCTCACTATACCGGGACCTAGCTGGGCTACCCTGAACCTCTTCCACCACTCTAGCTGGAAGACACCTCAGCCACTCCTTTTGGAATCACTCCCCAATCACCTAACACAGGGAGATCCCCCCCTAAAAGAACAGTCCAACCAGACAGACTAGGCACCCAACGTGGTGTTCCTTCTAAGAACCATCCAGTGTCGGAGACAGGTTGAGGCTCGGAATACGGCCCAGTCGCACACCTTCCTCGCAGGACATGATGTGGGGCTTGGCAACCTTCTCACTGTGAGGGTACCTAACTCTGAACATCTTCCACCCCCCTGGGTTGGAAGACACCTGCACCATTTCTCTAGGGTCACTCCCCCATGTAAGCTCCTTATTTCAGAGAACTCACACCAAAGTATTCAGCAAGCTCCTTATCTCAGAGAACTCACACTCACCTGTCCAGTGCAACACACCATTCATCCACACCCCCCCGACTGGTAAGACAGTATCTACTGCCCCTGATTTCTCAACCAGACCACCACGTGACACAGGTACCATTACTCCGGGAACTGGGAATGGGACGTTCACATTCATCCAGCGCATCACACATTCATCCCCAAACCCCTCCCAAGACTGGTAAGACAGTTTCTACCACCCCTGATTTCTCGACCTGACCACCACGTGACACAGGTACCATTACTCCGGGAACTGGGAATGGGAATACATGCACTGGACACACATCTGCTGCCACCACTGGATTCCACCCTTACTGGTGAATCCAGAAAACTCACACTGCACTTAGGGGATGATCTACCCTCCCGAGCTAGTGACTCCATACCAATTAAGTACCCACTGTAGGCCAACCCATGAAATAGCAAACAGCACAGGGGCAGTTACCTCCTCCAGCTTCTACTGCAGGCCAACCCAAGAAATAGCTGTCTACACAAGGGCAGTTACCTCCTCCAGTTTCTGGTTTCTGTCCTTGGCAGGACACCCAACTCAAAGTGCACAAGAAACACATTTCCACAGAAATGACACTTAAAACAACTTAGAACAATAATCCCTTTCCATGTGACTATCTAAAATGCAGAGTTTTGTAGTGCCGCCAGCTGTCGCTGTGGTACTGTGCAAACGCAAGTCCTAATCCCACCGCTGATCACCAATGTTAGAAATAGGATCTCTGGTTGGCTAAGGCTTGCGCCAAAGCCAGGCACAGACCACCACTCAAAGTCAGGGCTGGGGAGTTACACGCCAAAGATAACCCCTGCTCACCCCCTTGGTAGCTTGGCACGAGCAGTCAGGCTTATCCCGGAGGCAATGTGTAAAGCGTTTGCGCGCGCACATAGCAACAACACCCTAGGCCCACCACAAAGGAAACTCCACAAAAGGTTATATATAAAAAATAGCCTTTGTATTATAATAAACACATTAGATGATAATCACATAATTTACACTGTGCCAACTGGCACTGAGCAGAATTTTACAGGGGACTATTTACACAAGACAGGGCCACATGGGCCACTGCCAGAATTAGCACAAATCACCAATTGTAAATGTAGAACATATACCAACTGTAACACAAATTATCACTGTAGAGCACAACCAGTAACTACTGGCGCAATAATGACCTCAGCATTATCACAATAGAATCAGATATAAAACCTATCCTGTATACATCCCAGGGGCATAAACACATTATGCAATTTCTCATAAGTCTAACGCATTAGACCCTACCTCCTAACTATAATTACACTAGGGGCGTACATCACACAGGCAAGTATAATCTCCCTAACATAAACCTAAACAGGTAAAACAACCTCCTATGCAGAAATCATATCTAGAGGTATAAAACACAGGGTGCGCAAAACATACTACACACGGTACATTTCCTAACACCATAAGCATTAACACAGGGTGCGCAAAACATACTGCACACGGTACATTTCCTCACACCCAAAGCATTAAACCACAATAGTACTTCAATCACATTAGGGTCCGGTTGCACCAGAACCTAAACGTAGCAGCTGCCCACTACTTGCTGGGCAGCTGGGGACAAGAACAGGGCCTAAACGCTGCAGCTGGCACTAAGTGCTGCGCAGCTGTGGAAGTCAAATATGAGGAAACCAATGTGCCCCACGTTGGAGCCATCTGGGTCAGAAAACAAACATGTGCCCCTGGAGCGCACGGGCTCCGGAAATCAATATGCGCCCATACAGAAAAGGAAGGACTGGCCCTGAGCACTGGGGTGCGCACTGGCGTTTTAAATAAATGAAATGGTCAATTGTTGGAGCCACGGAGGCTCTAAAAATAACATGCCCCCAAACGTTGGAGTGACCCCCTATCAGGCGGGGGCCACTCAGAAAATAGTCTAGGACACGGAGAAAGACATGGGCCCCTCTGGGCCCTCTATAAACAACGATGCCCAGTGTTAGAGCCACACGGGGCTCTAAAACAATCGTGCCCACGTGGGAGCGGCCCGCAACGGCGGGACCGCTCTTACCCCCCACACTGTGTTCAAAGCGAGCCCCCACTCACCGGGATCATGCCTCGGGCAGCACCCACCAAATAGACCCTGACTCGCCGGGACTCTCTGCAGCGGAGCTCCTCTTTGCCCAGGCGGACCGGCAGCACTCCTCTCACGGCGCGGGGCTTCCCTCACTCCTGGGAGCCCCGCGCTGCCGTCTTCACCCGGGCCCCCTCCTGGGACCCGGGACTCTCTCCTCACCATGTCCAGCGCGGGGTGGGCTCCCGCCTGGACTCTCGGTCGACTTCACCCGGGCCCCCTCCTGGGACCCGGGACTTTACCTCTCGGCTCGTGGAGGCGGGGTGGGCTCCCGCCCTCCTTGAAGGATGCAGCCACGCTCCCGGCCGCACTTCCTTTCCGGCCGCGCTGCGATTGGTCAGCCGGCCGCAATGTCCCACCCACAACCAGGCAACGGTGCCTGTCTTCCTGGTCGCGCTAAGTCACGGCCCGGGAGTTTTTCTTTCGGCTGCAGTGAGGGGTAGGCTCCCTCTACTTACATATGTGAAAGCGGGATAGGCACCCGCGATGAGGCTCCAAACGCGGGGTGGGCACCCGCTGTATATAAAAAGACAATGCCAGATCCATCCAGTATAAGCGGGGTGGGCACCCGCGTTCTCGCAGGACGGGGGAATCCCCACGCTGGGGGTTCCCTCTCGTCAAAGACTGCAGCTCAGCACCGCAGAGCCCATGCGCTCTTCCTGGGGAATCCAAATGAAGCGCACACAGGGTGCAAGGAGCCCCAGCTCCACAAGCACAAGTCCTCAGCCATAAAGAAGAATTGAGTCCTTAGGAATGAAGGGCAATGCAGGGCCCAGGGAGGCCAGCCTTTCCCTGGGCCCCCCAGCAGCAGCACGCCCCAGTAAGAACAGCACACTGAACTGAACATTTTCATGGGGTCACAGCCCCTTTTTTATACACAAAATCCTTTGTCTCCAAAGGTGCAGGGAAGGGGCGAACCAGATGCAACTGGTTCCTGAGCACCTTGTTTTGCTCAGCCCCTCTCCCTATTCACAGGACAGGCCAGGGACATCAGACGCACCACAGGGGGTGGAGCCAGCATTGTGGAGGGAAAGCCCAGCCCTATTCAGGTCCCAGGTATACTCCTCCCTGCCATCAACATGCAGATCTCTCCATTCACCACCGGGGCAGACCCATCCTGACTCCTGGAGCCAGGCACACCAGCCAATCACAAGCCAGACAGTCACTTCACATTTATTACACAGACATGCCAGCTTCTAGAAGTGGCACTTCTACACTAGACACAGTAACGCCGCACACATCATCGCGCAGCATTCAATCTCACGAGTTCGCACATACCAAACTCGACCCAGCACTCCTCTCACATCAGGACTTAACACGGTCACTCAGATCCCCCATGCATTCCTACGGGAGGGCAGGTCAGTCTCACTAAAACATACACAGAGTGCACGCACTTTTCACTGGGACACAGTGTAAAAGCGCCTAGAGGCTTAAACCACTAATGCAACATAGGAAAAAGGCTAGGATAAATGCAAAAAGTTCTAGGGGTGAACTTGCCAGAAGGGCCAAGTCCAACAAAGAGTCCAGGGGGAAGCAGACCTGCCAAGTCACATAGTGCTCGTGTGTCACACAGATTGGCCCCCTTCACATTGTCACTCGGTGAAGAGCTGATATCATGTAGTGGTAGGAAAAGCAAGCTGGATACCCCTGCACTGAGTGACTTTCTGACTCGTCTTTGGAGGTTCTTAGCAGCTAATGTCTATCAAGGAGTACGAAAACTCCCCAGGACATCAGTGGCAACCTCAGTAAGCTTTTGTTTTTCTTTTTGAAAGCAGGAGGTCTGTAGGGAAGGGGGTAGAATTGCATCTCAAGCATTTCTCTGCATCAAGCCGCACCACCAATCAGGCCTCGCCCCACCACGCACAGTCAAATTTTTTTCAAGTTGGCAGGTCTGGGAAGGGGCAAGAAGCTTGGGTTTTAACAGGCAGGGCACCAGCCACAGCATAAAATAAAATTAATTGAGCGCTTTTCACTGAGACGAGATCAGAGGGTGACTACTGCATCAACTGGCATGGACAAGCTCCAGGCTAGATAAGCGCAAATCTCAGAGTGAGCAAAAGTGAATGAGAACAAGTGGCAGCTGTTCTCCTACAGTGCTACTTTTATGGAACTTCCTGTGCCCAAACCATTATTAATGCCTTGAGAGCATTCTTTTTTTACCATGCACTCTTATAAAGTGCATGGCAAAAAAGTTTTTAAAAAAAAGAAGTGTCAGGAGGTACGCGTGGTCTGTGGACAGACAAACAGGAAGCTTTGCTAGGTCCATGCTCCATTGAGGGACAGAAGCCCTGGTAAGAATGCAAGAGGAGGTGTGCAACTTGCAGGAAGCTGGAGGTGTCATGATTAAGATGCAAGGAAACGTGAGAGACACAGAAGCCAACCAGTGGTAAGTTTTGGTATGTAATGGGCGGGTTGTAAATATGTTTTTAAGCTGTTCTAAATTAACAATAGCTTTCGCTGACAGCACATGCGCGCTATAGGCGAAACCTAAAGAGCTGCGTGCATTTTGAAGGTGTGTAAACTAGGAAAAGCTTCATTGTAAAAGAGAACAGGCCTACGTTTAAAGTCCTTGACTACAGCTTTGGTATATACCTACAGTTTGATGTTTTAAAATTTGATGGACGCAGCTTCTTTTTTGTGATGTAAAAGGTCTGGTTTCATTCTGAAGGTTATCTGGAAATTGTTTTTGTTGACATTTGTAGGTCTTAAGACTTAGTTCCAGCGGAATCTGTGCAAATGATGTTTATCTAGTATTGGGGTATCTTTCATAGATTCATATGCCTGAATCGTTTCCCGTCGTCGAGATGGAAGTCACATGGTAAAATATTCAAGCAGTGCTTAGAAGCTTCATAGGCTATAATGGCCTTAAGCCAAGTAACTAGTAGCCTGGCTATGTCCTTTTTAGGTCGAGCCTAGCGTTGCAGCGCATGCGTTGCTCGCGTTGCGAGGCATGCAGTATTCAGTATCGCGAGGAAGCTTTGTGGAAGCTCCGCCCACTCTCAGCCCATCATTTTCATTGGCTTGTTTCTTAAATGCTGCCTTCTGATTGGTTGTTGGCATGCTGCCTTCTAATTGGTTGTAGGCGTGTTAGTCCCTCCTTATGACGGCCATGTCGTCATTTGTGTCCTTCCATGGCTACTGGCCACTTTACTGCACAGACTACTTTCTTATCGTGCTCTCCCCATCCGCAGTCGATGCCTTCTCAGTCCGTCCCCCCCTGCCCTTTTGTGCCTTGTCGCCCACAGCCCGTGCCATGCCGTTTGCAATGCAATCGGTCTCGTGTAAATGCGAGTCCTATTGCATTGCAAATGCTTGTTGAAACTTAAAGTCCCTGATACTCACACTGAGCTCCTTCCCTGTCAGTCTAATCTCAAACTTCACACACTCGGATTAAAGTCTGCTCCGGTTTAACGGTTACTTGCTGCACCACTGTGAGTACAAGGACAGGAAACGAACAACGTAAGCAGCGCTCATATACTGCACTCTCTTTTAGTAATCTGTTTGTAAGCATGCGCAGTACAATCATATAGAGTCTATCTACTAAAAGTATCTCACATTCTGGGCACGCGCACTGGAATAGTTGGACAGCACATACTAGTGTTCACTAAGAGAAGGTGCTACTGTCTCTCTCCAGGTCTTTAGTTTTTCGTTCCCGGTGTGCATCTCTCCATCACTGCAATGCGTCCTCCAAAGAACAAACCCTTTAAGGTCATATAAGAATGTACCGGCAGCACACTGAGTAGGTGAGTTGGGTTTTGTATTAGGGAGTTAGCTGAGTAAGTGTTTGTTGAGGTGAATCTTCTCATTTCGTTGTTATTTAGGGAGACTTGAACCTAGTTCCACAGTGTCAAAGTCGGCAACTCAAGCCGTAACTTCACATCTACCCTATCTGATGATTACATCCCGCATTTGTACCGCTGTCAATAACACTCTTCATTCCCCTAGAGAGTGTCACTGCCACGTCATTTCAAGTTAAACATTAGCTTCAAAAAACGCATTAATTATAGTTTTATGTTTCCTAAAGCTCTCTCAGGCTTGCAATCCCTGTACTGATGTAGCTTTACGCAGTTGTTTTCCTTTTTATTCTGACATTTTTTATTCATATAATTACTTACAAAACCATCTTGAATGTATTTATATGAACATGTTAATTCGTACCTGCTTTACATTTAATGCGAGCGAGAGAAACCACAGTAGCACAACGTTTCTCCATCCCTGCAACATCACAGACTCACCGGCACACCTGATTTTTCTCACCCATGTGTAATCCAGGAACTCTTCTTTTTCAGCCAACACCAGTGTATTTGGAATAGTACTAGTCTGGTTGTAACCCTTTCTACCTGACCCTACTCTGTCTCACTAGAGATGTCGCCATGCCTCTCCTCAACCAAGAGTAGTCCCCCTAAAACAACTTTATATCGGATTCTGCCTGCCCCACAGGTTCATAACATCAGTAGCAACGGGCTCTACTACCACAGCACAGGGGTGATATGAAAGTTCACCTTAAGGTCCCTGAAGGCCTAGGAGACAGCGGCACCTTACAGTCTGTCCAAGACACCTCTAAAGCTGGCAGATGTGAATTAAGATTGTTTCAATAAATTGTAAACAGAGGTGCTTGGTGCACCCCGCATTCTTGTAACTCAAAGGCCTACCTCCATGAACTTTATCTTAAATTCTGTGACAAAAAGCTCTTCTATGAACTGATTTTTTTAGGTCAGCCTTGACCTGTTGTATTCTCTCCAGTGAGTATTACAAACACCCACCTTTTGCCATTGGTTATTAACTGTGGCATTCAGAAATGCTGGCTTGCTCTTGGTGGTTGTCAGTGTTGGTCCCTCCTTTACGTGTCTTGTCAACCCGGTGGCGATTTCACTTCTGGTTTCCTTTTGTCAGTTGCAACTCTCCTTCATAGTGCATGCGATGGCCCTCATCCTGCTGGGCATGCTTTGCATGAATAGTTTTCTACCACAGAGGTTTCACATCCTCCTTGGCCTCTGTCCCGCCCTGCCTGTCGCTTCACTTTTCTGCCGTCACTTTCCATCCTCGTTGCATTTGTTTTCGCTTTGGGAGCGCTTTTCCCAAGCGCCCTTTAAACTCGCAAGTTTCCTGCTGCCTCACATGGTCCTCCACGAGATAAAACGAAAGTAAGTGTCATCACGTCGGTTGAACAAAGCGCTTCACCCCATGGGAGTCTGTCGGATTAGGAAATGGAGAACACCGGATATATTTTCAGTTGTCTAAAGGATAAATGTAAAATGCATTGTTTGGCGCTGGTTTCTCTTATGTCTCGTAATCAGATCTGTAGCAAGAGTTGTAGCTAGCACATGCCAACTGCGAGTTCAGGCCTTGGCTCAATTAAATGGTACGTGTGAAAAACGCTCCAAATACCATGTTGCAACCATGCAAATGCGTAAACTACAATCAGGCACCCCCCCACACACCAGTAGGGAAAGCATACACGTAGAGGAGACACCCTAATGGACCAGCATGCATGCGTGGGGGGGGGGGGGGGGGGCTTTGTGGTCAATGTGGTGTTGCAGCTGTCCGTGTGCACTTGGGCTGAATATCCTTTCATGACAAGCCATTCAAACAGAACAGTGTCCGGCAAATCATTTTTCTGATGCGTATGCCCAATGATGCAGCCTTTTGAAATTTCGTGCCGTTTCAGCAAACATGCAGAATCACTGGCTCACGCGTTGCCAATACAGTAAACTGGCGGGGACCAAAACACGCACAGGTACTTGCTTTGGGGCCGAGCTTAATGATATTAGACACGCTACATATACCAATTCAGCCTGCACACCAAAGGAAACCTTTCGGTGCCTCGAAGTCACATACGCTACATCCCGGAAGTTGTTAAGTACAGCATTTGCGTTTACCGATATATCTAATAAACTGCAAGGGTGCTCATAAGGATGGATCAGAGCCGCAATGATTAAGATATGTGCTTTTTAAAACTGCAATTTAATTAGTGTAATTCCTAAAATAAGTAAATTCAAATAACGAGTACAATGCACTTCCTCACGGTTTACATCCTTCTGGAACTGTAACTTTATATTTTGCTTTTTTAATGTTTCCCGTTAGTTCTGCAGCAAAGTATCATGAGGGAGCGTTGTTTGTAGTGGACAGATTGGGCGATTTGGTGAGGGCAGAAAAGGTATATGGGAGGAGGATAAAGGGGTGTATATTCGAAGGTTATTCTTCCTGCTGATAACACATGGTGTAGTGAGGTCACCAGCAGTTCACATTCTCGCTCGTCAGCATATTATATAAGTATTTAAAACTTTTTAAGACTGCTACAGTCACCTCCTATTTGCTTTGGGGCACAATACGAAGAACAGAAAGGAAAGAGGGGAGCTACATTAATCAATACCTATTCCTTCCTGGAGTGTGAAGTTTAGTTCGCTCAAAGTTGCTAATCCTCTCCCACTTACCTGGACTGACCTCTTTGCTTTCTCTCTTTCCTCTTCCCAGGAAATACGTATTGGTGGACAGAACACACTTTTTAAAAGTAACTGGAAAAGGCTCAGTGAAGAAACCCTATCCCAGTATTTGAAATATTGCAAGCGGCCCCTCTTTAACAGGGACATTTTAATGATTTTGGAGGCCCCTGTTTGGAAGAGCTTTGACTTTATGACCCAGTTTCAGCTCTTTCATGCCCTCTTTGTCCAGGTCACTGACAGTGCACAGGTGCACTGTATTCTGTTTGCAGTATATGTGTAGCACAGATCTAGCCATGTAAAACAGTGCTGTGCACCGCACAGTGAACGTGCTGCATCATGGTGTGTGTGGTAAAAAATAACAATCAAATGTATTTATTTAAACACTTTATTTTCAACATTTTGATTTGCCACCATCCTGTTTAAAAGCGTTTATCAGCACCGCTGCCTACCAGCAGCACCAGAGCAGAGTGCGCTTAAGAGGTTGCCTTAATTGCAAGCCCACGTCACACATGCATGAACTTCTTTGTAGTCTTCACCTTTCCCGATCTTTCTCCATTTCTCTTTGTACCCGTCTGTAAAAGTCTCATTGTCTCTGCCCTTGTCTCTTCTTCCACTTCTTTTTATTCTGTGCGTATCTCAGTCCCTACTTGCATTTCAGTCCCTCTTAATCTCAGTGCCAGTTTCTCTTTCTCTCCCTCGCTTCCATTCTTTTATCATATGTTTATCTTCATTCCTCCTGTTTCTCCCTTTACATTCCATTGTCCTTTTCTTTCTTTGCCAGTCTTTTTGCTGAGTCTACTCCTACTCTCTCTGTATGTTTCAGTCTTTGGACATTTTTGATTTCTTTACTTCTCTTTTTCATCATTCTATCTTTATTGTGCCGTTTCCATTTTCCCCTCTATCTTCTTTTCACCCCAGTTGTCCCCTTTCCTCAGATTAATTCCATCTCCGTTTCATTTTCCTCCTATCCCCTTGCATCCTTTCTGTTTCCATATTATTTCCTCTTTCATTCCTTTGGTAGGTAAAAGACATTGTTATTTACAACGCCAATACCTCTAACTCTCACAAATGCGAGACCAATTTGCATTGCAAATGCTTGTTAAATTAGCTGCCAGCACCCTCTAGAACACTCTCAGCAGAGGCAAGTTCTCTCAGATTTTCACTGTATATCTCTGAGTGCTGCTTGGTTTTTCTTAAGCTTTCTTAAATCTTGACATCATGTCAGACAAAAAAGGCCTTTTCCGCCCATGTAAAACCTGTGGCAAGAAAAGAGTCCATGTGGATGATCCACATAAGGAGTGTATTTACTACCTTTATCCAAGGCATGAGGTGAGAGATTGTAAGATCTGCCGCACCTTCTCAAATAAAACCCTCAAGGATAGAGAGGGAAGGTTGTTATTATGGCTTCAGACCACTAAACACCAGTCGCCTTCTTCTGAGGAAGATGAGAGAGCCTCTACATCCCAAAAGAGGGCCAGATCTAAGGACAGTTCCTCAGATGAGGGTAGAAAGCATCACAAGCCTTTCCAGGACTTCAAGGCTTCAAAAAAAGAGAAGGTAGCTAAACACTCTTCTGAACCGGCGTTGTCTGTACCTTCTACACCTGCCAGGAAGGAAGGAGATCGTCCTAGAGCCTCCTCGTCAGATCCTGTGAAAAAGAAAACTCCCAAAAATCATTGACGACGCTCCCTCACTCATCGACAACATTCAGTGTTACATCGACAACGCTGTCGTCGACGGCAACAGTGACGATGACGGCAATCCAGGCTTGAATACTGTCTACTAGTCTCTGTGTCATCGGCAAAGACCCCATTATCGACTGTGGATGCTCCCTCGTCGACTAAGATACAGTCGACGAAGATCCAGGTGACGACCAACTTGTCGACGAGTGCACTGTCGATGACGACTGCTCTTTCGCTGATGACACCATCAACGACGACACTGTTGACTAGGATGCCGCCGCTGACAACACCGTCAACGAGGATTACTCAAGTCACCAGAGTAACTAAGACTTTCATACGGCCACCCATGCAAGAGTTTAGGAAGGTTTTGTACTTTTTTTAAAATTTAATTTTTTATCGAGTTTTATATAGCGTGAACTTGACCCGAATCGGGTATCAGAGCGCTTTACATAGCATCAGTTGCATTACATGAGGACACATTCATTTTTTCAGGCACTGGGAGATTAAGTGATTTGCCCACTATCACAGGATGTTCAGCGTCATTGCCGAGACTCGAACCTCGTTTCCCATATTTGAGGTCGTGGCCCTAGCCGTTAGGCCTACTCCTCTCCCCTTACTTTCGTCACATCTGCTAGAGGGCTATGTAGAAAATGATGATAATGACGGCGATGGTGGTCTTTATGGGGTGGCTCACAGCCAATCTGAGTTCCATGTAAAGTGTGAGGATGAAGATGAGGAGGATGAGGACTATCATTACGAGACACAATACTACCAGCAGGGGTATATGGCTCCGTGTCACAGTTACCCTTCATATGGTTTTCAGACATGGCCCATCTGCTACCATCACTGATACAGTATCTACAGGCTATGTTGGCGGATTACTGTTGAGGTTCCCGCCACAACAGAATAGAATCAGACAGACAGGCCGGTACTTCAAATAGGTCCCCAGGTACGCCAGCCGCTCAACTGCCAAGCACACATGTGAAAATTGTGGACCCCGTGCCAGCCGCCCCTGGAACACCAGATGCCTCCTCTTTGGATGAGTTTAGAGAGGAAGGTGAGCTGCCGAATCCAATCTCTGCTCCTGATCCTTGGGACGATTATGTGATAATACCTCCTTCCCCTCCACTGCATCGCCATCAGATTCTCCCCCGGAGGATATTGGAGGATTTCATCACTTAATGCAGAGGGCATCCAACAGGTTTCATCTGCCTATTACAGTCCAGCAGACTGAATGCTTTTTATATGACTTCAAAAAAGATACGAGGAAATGGGTATGCTCCATACCAATTATAGATTATATATGGCAGGAAGACATCAAAATAATGAAGACACCAGCGTCCATACCATCTGTGCTGCCCCGTATTGAGAAAAAGTAAAGGGCGCCAGAGGACTCTCCATCTTGCCTGATTGGTCACCCCAAGCCGGACTCAGTCATTTTTTCAAGCGTCACAAAAATGCTATAAAAACCTTGCTACCGATTACCACTCCTCCGGATACCCTGTTCTGTTTAAACTTGCCTACCTGTTGGTGACTCTTCCCGGACGCCCCGGTGTTGGGCTTGCTGCCGTCGCTCCTGGGTGCCTTCTCCTCGCCGCTGCTGCTACCATCATTCACGGCCGGAGACCACAGCCCCCACAGTGCTTTGCGCTGCATACGCGCCCGGAGGCGCTTAAAGGTCCGTCGCTCTTCCTGTAGAGCGGGAACCCTGTTCTGTTTAAACTTGCCTACCTGTTGGTGACTCTTCCCGGACGCCCCGGTGTTGGGCTTGCTGCCGTCGCTCCTGGGTGCCTTCTCCTCGCCGCTGCTGCTACCATCATTCACGGCCGGAGACCACAGCCCCCACAGTGCTTTGCGCTGCATACGCGCCCGGAGGCGCTTAAAGGTCCGTTGCTCTTCCTGTAGAGCGGGAACCCTGTTCTGTTTAAACTTGCCTACCTGTTGGTGACTCTTCCCGGACGCCCCGGTGTTGGGCTTGCTGCCGTCGCTCCTGGGTGCCTTCTCCTCGCCGCTGCTGCTACCATCATTCACGGCCGGAGACCACAGCCCCCACAGTGCTTTGCGCTGCATACGCGCCCGGAGGCGCTTAAAGGACCGTCGCTCTTCCCGCGTCGCGGGACGCGCGCGGGCGGCGCCGGGCTGAGCCCGGGCAGAGGGCGGGCCGTCTGTGGCCGTCCGGGGCTGGACAAGGCTGGGCTGGGCCACCCCTCCAACCAGCACCACACGTACTGTGGGATTATTTGTTGTAATACCGGGTCAGTCGTGAAGGTTTGCCCAGTTAAGGTATCTCAAGGTGTGATAGATGTGGTAACAATATGGAGAAAAACTACAACAAGGGCTCTACAGCGGGGTGGTCAGGGACCTTAGACGCCTATTTAAAAAAAGCCGAAAATGCCGTGTCTAAAGAAATTGAAATTGTGGAAAGAAGGTTGTCACTAGAGCCTTTTACCCAGCTTAATTCAGTTGTTCCCATGCAGGCTACTCATTCTACCTCTTCTGGGCCTGCTTTAGAGACCTGCCAGACCAGTGCCCAATTTTCGATGAATGTCTCTAGTCCTTCTCTTTCTCCCCCAGCCTCACGCACTAGGCAGTTAAAGACCTCTTCTGTTGCCCCTGTTAAAGTTCCCAAGGGTAAGAGAAAAGCTTCCCACACCCCCAAAGGAAATTGCCAACATGCTAAACACCCTAGGAATAAAGATCCCGGTCAAGGGTTGGTTCATCCGGGAGGTAGTTCAGTGGTTGAGGCAATTCCTTCTAAGGGAAATGGGCTTACTGAGCTTGGGGCCCAAGGGGACGTAGTTATTATGAGGGACATTTCAGCCGATTTGATTAAGCTGTTGGACGAGCGATTGAGGGCGATTATATTGCCAGTCTTGGACAGACTCAGTAAGATTGACGATAGACTTATTCTTATCGAACGTCATATTGCTGGTCAAAGTGCTCCGGTGTTAAGGCCTAATCCTTCTGATCTACATCCCCTAAGTGAAGTCACTTCTAGAGTGTCTGAACTGGTTGACTCAATGTCAACTCCTGTTGTGGGCCCTATAATCCCCTTTCCACCTGCTCGGGGTATCAACGGTGGTAGTCCAGGGCCGAGGGGTCATACTGATAGACGAAGTACTCGGGGGGAGCCTACACATAAGGACCGTCCATTAAACTTGCCACCAGAGGCCTGCCCATATACGGTTATTTTGGCCAATGTCCCGAAAATTTGTGATGGCAAGGAAGAGCATTGGTCCTCCTTGAAAAATAAAGCCCTCCACTTTTTGGCTGGTAAGACAGCCTTGGGGAGTCACCTCTTTAATTGTTTTAAAATGGTGAGAAGGGTCCCCTGGGTGGGTATGTCCAATAAGACTCTGAAGGGTGACTGTGTCGTTGTGAACTTTAGCTCCCCCCGATATAGTTGACCATATTTTAAGACAAGCAGGGTCTATTAGAATTCAGCAGGATTACGTTAATGTTCTCCCATTGGGCTTTTTTTATCCACCAACCTTTTTGGGGCCTGTCAGATTGAGAGAGTGCCCCTTTCAGCAAGTCCCTGCAAGTAAATCACTGCTATTAAGTAACAGATATGAAGTCCTTAGTACTTTAGATGTTAATGACTGACTCAGGGTCGATGGAGTCTATACCCATAATGATGTTTCCAGTATAGTTCCTTCCAATTCTTTTGGGATTTTATCTCCCAGGACACCTGCTGTGGTTAATACTGTCAATTTCACTGCTTTAATAGGCAAAAACTTACCTTTACTGACAGAGGTTGCCACAAGAGTCACGCAGAGGTGTCCTGAGGTAGTTTCTGTAGTTAAGAGCGGAATAGCTCCTATTATTAACTTTGATAATTTAGGTGTTGAATTGCCTTCTAATGGAGTAGAAGCTGACCCACTACCTTTTTCACTTAATTTGGAAAATTGTTTATCAAAAGAGCAAGTGTGTGTAGTAGGCACTCCAGCAATAGATATTATTACTGCTTTATCATGGAATATTGCCGGTCTTCGCTCTAAACGAGGCAATCAAAATTGGAGGGCTTTTCTTTCCACTTATCATATAATTGCTTTACAAGAAACATGGGAAGCTACAGATCCTTACTACTTGGATGGGTATCAGTCCTTCGTTAAATATGCTGTGCCTTCTGTCATGGGGAGACCACGAGGGGGTCTTTTGTTATTATTCAGTCTAAAGCTGCTATATAGTATGGAGCTGTTAGTAACCAATTCTCCTCATATTTTAGCGGTGAAAATGGAATGTGCTAATTTGCCATCATTCTTGGTGGTTAATTTTTATAACTCATTCACTAGGTTGGATGAGTTAGAGCATCTCAAAGCACTGTTCAGTTTTTTAGACGAGTATGATGCAATTAATGTTAAACCTTATTTGCTTTTACTTTTTGGCGATTTTAACATTCATGTATGTCATTTTAATTGTTTTGCAAATAACCATCATGAGTTTTGCCCACAAGAGGCTACCCATTTCGAACACTCTAAGGGTGGGATATATTTAGAGAATATGGTATCGACCTATCACTTACACATGCCTGTTCAAGAGTTGCAGGTTCCCGTCCATACGTTTACAGGTCAAGGCCATTGTACTACAATTGATTACATCTTTGTATCACGCATTATGTTGAACTTACTGGGTACTTTTCGTGTTACGCAAAATGCCTTAAGTGATCACAATCCACTTACTCTGGAAATTAAAGTTAAGGCATTGAGGAAAGATGTTCCTTTACCTCCGATCTCTAACACAAATCTAGTGTCTACTAGTCAGGGTAGACGATTGAGATGGGATGTTATTACCCCGGCCGATTTCCTTGATAATTTATATGAAAGTAAAAAAGAGGATTTTAGCCTGTGTCTTTCAGCAGAGGCACAACCGAGGGTCATTCTGGGTGCCTTTGACAGAATTACTAAACAAGTCGTGGGGAATCTTACCAGCCATGGGAAACCAAGGCCCAAGAAATTTAAAAATTGGTTTGACCATGCTTGTTCTAGTGCTCACTCTGTTCTCTTATCGGCACTGAAAGAACCCGGTAATAACCCTAGTAAGATAACAGTGGCTAGAAGAGGTTACAAAAAAGCAATAAAGGACAGGAAAAACCAGTTAAAAAATAAGGCATGGGATGATTTGTCAGATGCAAGTATTCAGAAAAATAGTAGCCAGTTCTGGAAGGTGATAAATAGTCCTCTTTTTAATGAGCTGGAGAATACTAACAAAGAATGTCTCATCTCGCCAGACAGATGGGTGGCCCATTTTAGCGGTCTTTACTCGGAGATTCAAGATCCTAATCCAGTAAATTATGCGGATAACACATTAGCTTCAAGAATCCTTTTTAAGGAGGAAGAGGTCTTGAATGCCATTGAGGCTATGGCAATAGGCAAAGCCCCCAGGACCGGATGGAGCCCCCGCGGACCTTTATAGGGCGGACTCAAGGTTTTGGGCTAAACTCCTAAATCATGGGGCAAAGCTGTTATTGTCCCTCTTTTTAAAAAAGGTTCAAGAGAAGATCCGGTTTGTTACCGGCCCATTTCTCTCTTGGATTCTGCCATGAAAGTAATGGGTAAAGTTGTCCTTGCTCGTTTAACAGTGTGGTTGGAGGAGAAATCCATAATTTCTGACCTACAATATGGGTTCAGACAAGGAAGGGGTACTGTAGGCCAATGCCTTAACTTACATCTCATTATTGGGAAATACACGATCGCTAAGCAAGGGGACCTCCATTTAGCTTTTATGGATTTGTCCACTGCTTTCGACCTTGTAAATCGGCAAAAATTATGGGCCTTATTAGCCGCCTTGGGGCTTGATCCGGTACTGATTTCCTTCTTGGCTGTTATCCACGAGGACACTACCGCAGTTGTCCGCTATAGTGAAGACGGAAGTCAGACAGATGCTTGGCAGGTAAAGCGTGGAGTAAGACAGGGGTGTATTCTTGCCCCCCTACTTTTCTCACTTTACATCAACAATCTGGGTGTGGTTTTAACTTCGGTTAGTAAAGACATTCCCAAAGCCGGCTCTAAAATGATCCCCGCATTACTATATGCGGACGACACTGTTCTGTTGGCTAGAACCGTGAGAGGTTTACAAGCTCTTTTAAATGGATTTTATGATTTTATGGTCTCTTTAGACTTATTAATAAATTTTAAAAAATCACATTCCATGTCAATAGGTACGGGGAGGGCGAAAAGGGTGAAATTTTTCTGTAATGGGCAGGAATTAACAAAAGTGCAGACCTTCCCATATTTAGGGGTCGTAATTGACGACAGAATTTCTTGGGTCATGCAACGTGCTCAGAAAAAGAATAACCTCGCTAGAGCTACAGGCCCTCTGTTGGGCTTTGCAAAGCGCCTGGGGTGTAAACCACTCCCTGCTCTAATAAAAATCTATAGAGCTAAGTGTATTCCCATGGCACTATATGGTAGTGAGGTCTGGGGTTATAAGGCCTCTCCTGACATTCAAGCAGTAGAAAATACTTTTTTCAGGAAATTGTTGTCTCTTCCCCCTTCTGCATCAACTTTTAATATACATGAGGATCTGGGGGTGGGATATCTTGCTGACCAAATATCTGTGGCACCGTTACTAGGCTGGTTGAGGGTTTGGGCGCAGCAGCCTCCAAATCTAAACCAACAAATTATTCAAGATTGTTTGTCCCTAGATGAAGCTATGTCCATCCCATGGATCTGTTACATTAAAAATAACTTGAAGTCGCTTGGCTGTCTTGAACTGTTTACCTGTCCTTGTGTGCTGAGTAAAGAGCAAATCAAGGCCCTTAAGACCCAATTTTTGACAAGAGCAATGTCGTCAAGGGAAGGAGATGAGTTGGGGAAACCGACAGTTAGGAGGTTTGTTATGTTGAGTTCAGGTGGCGAGATCCAGCCTTACTTAACCTACATTAACAAACCTTTCCATATGTTTTTGCTAATAAGGTTTAAGCATGGTATGCTCCCTTGGCTATTGGCCTACCCCTAAGGCTTCTTCAAGGAGGGAACTTTGGGGCCTTGTCCTTGTGACAACATCTGTGAACAAAACATGTTGCACTTGATATTTTTTTGTAAATTTTACTCTTCTCAGCGTAAAAAATATATTCTTCCGATTTTCAAGAATCGTCAATTTGAGCAAGTAAGGCCTGCGTTGGCCTATTTACAAATGTTGGCGTCTCCTTTGATTTGTTTTGGGGTTGCGAGCTTCATCGTGGGTGCTTTAAGATCTAGAAATAGGGCTCAGTTTATCTAGTTATTCCCCTCATTTCCCAAGGAGTATTGTGCTTAACAAACTGTTGAAGATGGAATTTTTAAGGAGAAATGATTTTTAGATCGTAATATTACTGAATTTATTGAAAGACAT
Organism: Triturus cristatus; assembly: GCF_964204655.1. Taxonomy (NCBI): domain Eukaryota; kingdom Metazoa; phylum Chordata; class Amphibia; order Caudata; family Salamandridae; genus Triturus; species Triturus cristatus. The sequence continues at coordinate 1,606,789,124 of NC_140590.1, read as the reverse complement.
ACTGTCATTGTATTTAGCGCCAAATTGTTTTGTATTTATTTTTTGTGTGTTAAAATATCTTTTGTAATTGCATTTGCCTGTACATAGAATTATTGTTCTGTGCTTTGATGGTTTTAAAATTTTAACCGAATAAAGCAAACTTTGACTTTGACTTTGACTCACTCCTCCGGATAAGGAAGGGCATAGAATGGACATTTTAGTGAAATGTTTCTCTTCTATGGCAGCAGTGACAATTAGAGCAATGAATGCTTTAGCCATTATCGGCTGCTATGACCAGCCAAATGTGGTCCGACATGGCAGGTTTAATAGTCCTTATCCCTGATAAGAGACAAGAAGCACTAATGATACTAGTGGAAGGTGAGCGCGCAGATTCGGAAACCATTGACTGTGCCCTTGATGTAGCCAATGCTAGATTTAGACAACCAGTGGGAGCAAAGGTGCTCAGATGGGAAGGATAGCTGAAAGCAACCACCTTTAGACCTGAGATGCAGACAAAAGTTTTGGATATGGCTTTTGATGATGAGTCCCTCTTCAGAAAGCACATCGATGAGGCACTGTTGCTGATTAAAAATGATGCGGACACTGCAAAGTTGTTGGGCACATTACCATACAGAAAGGTGCCATTCAGAGGTGCTAGGGGACGAGGATTTGCACCTAACAAATGAGATTACCAGAGGGCTCAGAAGAATCAACCATACCAGTCTCAATACTGACAATCCTACAATCCTCCATCTTACCATCAGTCATCTGCAGTTGGTTTGTCTCACCAGGGAGGCCGCAAACGAATGCCTCAACAAGGTCGTGATTCAGGCAGGAAACAATGATCATGCCAGGATACCAGCCTTCCTCCCCTTCCAACCTGTGGGTGCAAAGATTTCCAGCTAAGTCCACCAGTGGCGCAAAATAACAACAGATCTCTGGGTGCTAGACCTTGTCACCAATGGTAACACTCTAGAATTCATTCAACGCCTGCCGACTACTCCACCCAAGGGTTCCTCCCCACTCGTCTTCACTTATTACGCAAAGAGGCTTTGATCATGATCGCCAAAGGAGCGATAGAGAAAGTCCATATGTCGCAAAAGGGAATAGGTTTTTATTCTCCTTTTTTCCTAATAAAAAAGAAATCAGGAGAATGGAGGCCGATACTAGACCTGAGGTATCTCAAAAAACAGACGTTCTGAATGTTAACGCTTAATGATATCCTAGGCCACTTAAACAAAGGAGACTTTATGACCTCGCTCGAGATGGAAGACGCATATTTTCACATCCCAATCCATCCGAAACATCGGAAATTCCTAAGATTCACAGTGGCTGGTACCCACTACCAATTCAAAGTACTTCCGTTTGGTCTCAAATCAGCGCCAAGGATCTTCACCAAGTGCCTGGCGCCTGTAGCAGCATCCCTGCGATCTCAAGGGCTCCAAGTATTCCCATATCTCGACGACGAGCTGCTCAGAGCCTCAACAGCACAGGAGGCGAATCAGGCTACAAGCACGTGCCTTCACATGTTTAGGACTGTGGGACTCACTGTAAACAAAGAGAAATCTTTGTTCCATCCAAGTCAGGTCATATCCTTCCTGAGAGCATCCATAGATACCATCCAATGCCAAGCCTTCTTATCTCACGAAAGACAGATACGTTTGGAAAGTCTTGCGAAAAGCATATCAAGAAATAGGTCAGTTTCTGTGAGAATGTACAAGTCGCTCCTGGGGATGTGCTCTTCAGCAATAGATCTGGTGCCACTAGCCAGACTGAGAATGAGGACTTTTCAAGAAGAGCTACAAAAGCAATGGCAACAGGCTTCAGGATCCTTCGAGGATGTAGTTCAGATCACAACACAAATGGTAGAGGCACTGCAATGGTGGTTTTATGCACCAAATCTGGTAAAAGGCCTTACTTGCTTCCAGACTTTATACTGACAACAGACGCCTCCATGGAGGGCTGGGGGCTCACCTGCAAGAGTTACAAATTCAGGGCAAACGGTCCTCTGTGCAGCAGCATCAGCACATCAACAGGCTGGAGCTCAAAGCCTATCTCTTCAGGCTTGCTTGCCAAGGATAGTGGGCTCCTCCGTGCTGGCTCGTACAGACTATACGACGAGCATATATTATGTCAACAAACAAGGGGGAACCAAATCCATTACGCTATCTCAAGAAGCGCAAGAGCCATAGGATTGGACGACGCAACATGGAATCTCATTAAGGGCCGAGCATGTCAGAGATCTGCACAACACTCTAGCGGACATGTGAAGCAGAACAGAGGCCACTTGTCATGCGTGGGAGCTGGAGCAGTCCCAACTCGACAAGGTGTTTCGAAGATAGGGAAAACCAGCGTTAGACCTCTTCGCAACGACGGAGAATGCCAAATGCCAGTATTATGCCAGCAGATTCCCTCTACCAGGTCTGAGGGGGAATGCCCTTTTAATGCAATGGTCCGGGATATATGCTTATGTTTTTTCCCCGTCCCGTTAATTCCCAGGGTATTAACCAAGATGAAGACGGAAGGCTGTTGTCTAATCCTGATAGCGCCACAATGGCCCAGGCAGTACTAGTTCCCGGAGCTACTCCTGCTGTTAGAGTTGAGGCCCATACACCTGCAGCCATCCCCACTCTACTGACTAGAGAAAAGGACCAAGTGAATCATCCAGACCCACAGTCTCTTCATTTGCATGCATGACTCCTAAGTTCCTAGAATTTAGGGACTTGCATATCTTGCAGAAGTGCAGGGAAGGTATTGTTACTAATAAGACATACCGCCTAAAATGGAAGCAACTCTGTTTCTGATGCCAACGAAACAACCTTCTCCAGCTTCAAGCGCCTCCTGAGAAAACTTTACCATATCTCCTCTCTTTGGCCAAGGCAGGTCTCACTTTCTCTTCAGTGAAGGTTCACCTGGCTGTGATTTCCTGTTATAAGAAGACTCCTCAAGTTCCTTTTCTCTGTGCCTATAGTATTATAAAACAGTTCATGAGGGGCCTTTTCCGCGCATTTGCCCCGGTCCGTGAGCCTTCTCCGGGATGGAAGCTTAATTTAGTCCTTGCACAGTTAATGAGGCAGCCGTTTGAACCAATTCACAAAGCAGAGCTCAAGTTTCTCACCTGGAAAATGGCCCTCCTACTGACTCTCACTTCTGCAGGGAGGGTTAGCGAGATACAAGCTTTCACAATCAAGGAACCTTTTCTACATTTCACTGATAACTATGGAGCTCTGTGGATGAACCCGACTTTTATCCCTAAAGTTCCGACACAGTTTCATATCAACAAACCAGTGATACTTCAGTCTTTTTTCCAAACCCATCTAGTCAGCAGAACTGGCTTTGCCCACTTTGGATGTTAAGAGGTGTTTAAATTTCTACGTGCATAAAACAAAGGATATAAGAAAGATAGATCAGCTGGTGGTGGTCTAAGGAACAGTAGTAACTAAGGCCACGGTTGCTAGGTGGGTCTCTTCTGCTTTCCAATTTGGCCATGACAAGGCTAACAAGCCTTTAACAACAAGAACCAAAGCACACTCCACCAGGGCAGTTTCCATGTCAGCAGCTCTGTTCACTGGAGTAACATTGGTGAAAATTTGCCTTGCTGCGACTTGGAAAAGTGCCCATACTTTAACGCTGCATTTACTGTCTCCAATCTACACAACATGAAGATGCAGCTGTGGGCATGATCTTTTCAATTAAGGTCAGCCTCTTTATTTGTATAACTTTGCTTTCTTTCTATTGTCAATGTAGTTTTTTTGTATAACTCTGGAAGTTAAACAGTGTCTTAATTGTTTTTGTATTTTATTCTACTTCAACACTTCATTGCATGCATCTTGAGTATTATAGTATGTTAGGCTGCATGTTTTGTTCTAGGCATCTTTCTGACAGCTGTCCAGAATTTCAAAGAGTATTTGCACGATTACAAAAGGTAACTGTTATATTTCAATAGTTTGGGGGCTTATGATTTACAGGTCTCCCTCGTTCCTCTAACGACAGTATGATTCTAGGTACTGCTTGCTATTCTGATTCAGGCATGTGAACCTATGAAAGATACCCTAATACAGGATAAGAAAATAAGTTACTTACCTGTAACTGCAGTTATCCAGTATTGGTATATATTCCACAGATTCACATGCAACCCACCCTCCTCCCCGTAGAGGTAGTTCTCTTTAATTTTTGGGATTCTTACTTTCCACTTACGCCTAGAAAATCTGAGAGAACTTGCCTCTGCTGAGTGTTCTAAAGGGTGCTGGCAGCTGATTGGCTAGGTGCCAACATTTGTTCCTTTTTTAAAAAGGACATAGATAGGGTGGTGGCAGCTGATTGGCTAGGTGCCAACATTTGTTCCTTTTTTAAAAAGGACATAGATAGGCTACAATTTACTTGGCTGAAGGCCATTATAGCCTATGAAGCTTTTAAAGCACTGCGTGAATATTTTACCGTGGGACTTCCATCTCCATGACGGGGAATGATTCCAGCATGTGAATCTATGAAAGATACCAATACTGGATATCTGCAGTTACAGGTAAGTAACTTATTTTCATATTTTCTGCCTAAATGTTTCTATTGAGTGCTCAGTTCACAGTGTTTCATGTGATTTGAGACAAACAGCAATACCAGGATGAGCAGGGCTCAATTTAACTTTCAAAAGAAAGCTACACACAGGCAGATGGAAACAGCCTGTCTTGAAGAATCAGAGTATATCAGCACACATCCAAGGCTGTAGCATTTACATTTATCTTTGATTATGTGTGTCATCCTTCTGCAATTCTCTTTTCCACATACTTGAAAAGAACAATGTGCGGTGTGTGTGTCTCTCTCTCTCTACTCTTTAAAATAGATGGGCTGATTCCCTGTCGGCATACAACAGACCGTGGACGGGATAGGTGTTGTCATTGACTGACTTGATGTGCCACGAAATGCAAAAAAGGGCGCGTCAAACCAGAACGTATTTTGTAAAGCCCATAAATTACATATATTGTGCATTGTGTAAGGTCTTCCCTACCTGTTCCCAAAACCCCAATAAATCTGTATTCCTCAGACTAGCTAGTAATTGAAACTCACATCCCCAAATACCAATGTAGTTACTATGTGAACCACAATGATATAAACAAATACTGGCCTTTGGTTAGATAGAGTATCCACCAGAAACAGCTTTAACATAGGTAAGTAACTTGTATTGGTCTATAATTTGAAGAACTAGAAAGTTTGGTACTTTTTTTCACCAAGATGGCAGCAACCAAGGCATGTTTTCCATTCTAGCGATACCTGATAATGATGTTAGTTAAACGTTGATTTGTTAAAGTGTTACTAATAGCTTCACTAACTAAATTAATTGTTTTCACCTCCAACAATCTAAAGGAGAACTAGTTCTGATTTTTAAGAGTTTTTTTAAGGACCATACTCACTGAAACAGGCTCAAATATGTTTAGAATACATTCCCCATAAGTATTTTTAGGTAGTATACAATCGGGATTCCGTGTACATGAATTGAAATTAGCCATAATTTTCTTATCTTTGCTTCGAACAAGCAAGATAATTGGTCTAAAAAATCTTGAGTTGATTGAGCATTTTACAGTTTGCATTGTGGTGACGTGAGGTTTTATACAATATTAAAAAATTCTGTAGTAAGAGAAGAACACCAGTAACTCTAAGGGGATGGAAAGTAGAGCAGCCACTGAGAAGGAAGCACCATATCTGTTGATCGCCTGCTAGGAGGTGCCAAATAAGGGCGTTGATATAAGTATACACTAACTTTTTATTTAAACTCTCCCATGTGCAGCACCATTGCTTTGGGCAATTCTCTAGGTCGTAATGACACATTGTAATGCCTGTGGACTTTCACCAAAGTACACTCAATCAGATAACCTGACAAGACGTGTTACAGCTCACTATGCAAGGATCGGTGCTTGCTGTACAGAGCAGCTGGCAGGGTCTAGCTCTAGGAGGCAGGCCGGAAGAAGTGCATTCTTAGGTCCCACATGAATGGAAGTTGACCGGGTAATGCTTGCTATTCGCAACATATGCGAGGTGGGCATCCTAGGACATTCCACGCTGGTAGCTGTCCTTTTCCAGGTTCAGTGCAGAGGCCAACCAATGGACTTCCATCCGTCTCAATGTTTCCGTGGTCGGAGCTGCAGCAACATAAAAGCTGGCTGCTCACAGTGATTCTTTGACTGACAATATCCTGTTGGTAGGTTCCTTTCCACACTGTACAGTTTAAACCACATCCCCACCCCCACCCCTCATCCGTGGGCATATACATGTTTCTGCTTCAAGGACACATTGTCTACAGCTCATAACTGTGTTTTTTTACATAGTATGAAGCACATTCTAATTTCTCTGTTTTAAGCAGGCCTTGGGGCTATAGTTTAGTGACTGAGCAACAGTTGTACTCGTGTCTGGTTTCTAGTTCCAATTAACATTCAACCCAAGAGACTTTCCTAATAAGAGAGGAGCTACCATTATTGAGTTGGTCGTGTGTGCATAGTTACTCAGGTCTAGTTGGAGAAAACTTAACTCTACTCAGGATGCCTAAACATCAAGGTAACAAAGTGGTGCTCATTTGAAAAAAACAAGTGCAGGGTCCCAAAGTTATTCTTAGGAGCTCTCCTATGGTGATGCCACATGCCATGGTTGTAAAATACTAAGGAATGCTAGTCTTGATTCCACCTTTTGAACATCTTCACCACTCTTCACTTCCTCTGTAAATGTCATGCTTGCTGATTCTTCTTCTTCATCACTGCTTTCCTTTGTCACTGTCCTCTATAAGATGAAAAATAAGTATCACTCTGCAAAAATAAGTGCCTGTGCCCACTATCTGCAACCACCAGCACAAATTAAGCACTTAACCCAACACACACCATTTAACATATGTGGCCCTTTCCTTTTTGTTCACTGAAATCTTCCCAGACAAAAGACCTATAGGAAGGTGGAGTATTATGTAGATGCTTGTTAGGCTTCACTATGCAATATTTTCAGAATACCTCAAAGATGGTCCTTGGATTCACAATAATAAATCCTTAGCTCAATCCTGGTAGAGTGATAAAGAGCAGTGAGGCTTTACTAGAGGAACATGTGTTAATCATTTCAGACTACCAACAAGTACGATAAGTAATTGACACAACTCGAAATAAATCTGACACAAGTTTATAAAAATAAAGCAGGTTTTTATATAATTGTAGACACCAAAATGAAGTCAATCAGATAAGTATAACTGGAGTTAATGGATTTCAGAAGCAAAATTAAATCAGTGCAAAACAATACTGCAACACTTTAGCATTGCTGTCATTAGGATAAGGCACAAGTGACAACTGGTCACTTGTAAGTCAAGTTGCATGGAACCCAATGAGGGTTAAGGTGATGCTGTACCCGGGATGAAGCCACAACAGTTAGTTTGATTTTACCAGGCTCGAGAAGGTCAGCAAGAAGTTATTTCGACGTCCAAGGAAAATGGTAACCACCTGAAACTTGCTGGAGGTCAGGACTATGTTCATCACTATGCACACTGGACCATCTATTTTTGTGCGTTCAGAGCGCTCAGAGGGCACGATGGCCAGCGATTCTTTTGTTCTGGAATGTTGTTTTTACCTGCGGTGTACAGCGGACTAGTGCCACTAGTCCAGGGGAGTCCGGAGTTGCATTTGGCTCTCAAAGGGGTACCTCTGTCTGGGGGAACTGGTCTATGTTCCGGGACAAGTCGTGGCCGAGCGGTTCCAGAAAGGTTGCACAGGTGCAGAGTATCTAATTTATTATTATTAAGTGCACAGTTAATTAAAACCTTTGCACAAAGTGCCAATATTTAGAAAAACTTTACATGAAAAAGTGACATAAAACAGTAGTTATAAAAACTACGTGTTAAAGTGCTGAGGTTTCTAAAAAGTCATTTTGAGGCCTGCATGACCTTTTAATAATTCTCAGCTACTCTCCCATATATTGCTCCAGGCTGCTGCTGTTCACTACTATGCTGCCATTGTTCATATTCAGTTACTAAAATCATCTGATGTTGGGAGTGCTCGGATTGAGCTCCCCGAAGTGGCCCTCATGTAGTCTTTAGCAGAATTCTTGGACCAGAGCTGTATGCAGTGCTGTTAAAATGATGTTGGTGAACTTCCCTGCCCGTGCTAGGATTTTACGCAGTGTTTTTAGTGAAGCACAGGTCTGATGCTTCCTTGCAATGTATAAGGAGCTTGCCCTGGCAAAGTAGGAGAAGAAGGTGGTCGGCGGTCGTTGTCAAGGTAGGGGCCACAGCACAACAGATGTAGCCAGGACTCGTGCGGGTAGTTACAGTGCAGAGTATCACATCTTTGGTTTATGCACCTCCTGTTGTCGCAGAGCGGGTCTCTTCTGTGCCCTTTGTTGTAACTGAGAACAGAACTGATGTTCTGGTGCCAGGAATGCCCCTTAAATCATAGATTTCAGGGTGTGGGTTCAAGTAGCCAATAGGCCACTATCCTCAGCTGCAAATCCACCCCTGCGGTTAACACACAACGGGTGTATGTCACCTCTTCCACCTAGAACGCTCTATTCTACCACTTCTAATATTGGCAGATACCTACCTTAGCTGTACAGACCAAGTAGCCCACCCTAGGGATGAGTCTAGCCTTCTGGGGGTGTACACCTCTTGACTTCATAATTTCCTTATCTGTCTAGGTGAAATGTGCCTGGGGCCAGGGGAAGGGTTGTTTCCTCCTTTGGGAGGCAGCCTGGCTGCATATCACAGGCAGTGAAAACTTTGAAGCTCACCCCCTTTATGTGCCACCTAACTAGCCATCCTGTCAGGGAGGGAGGTGTGACTTCCTTCTCGTCCAGGCCATTGTTTCTGACTCCGAGGAGAGTTCACACCTCCAGACAGGGGGGCAGATTCCTGTCTTGGCAGCAGCAGCTGTGGGCTGCTAGCCAGAGCACAGGAAAGGCTGAGGCAACCATGTAGGCAGCCTCTAAGGTAGCCACCTAGGTTAATGCCACATCATCCTCGACAAAAGAATTGTGTCCGGGGTAATGGAACACGTTGTTGGGTACCAACCATTACCTATTTCAGCAGTACTGTAGTGGAGCTGCCAACTAAGGGAGTGCCCGGTTGCCAGCCCATGTTATCCTGTGGACCGCTGATCACTTATAGTAGCCTTTAGTGAATACGGATACCATAGGGTCATAGCATGCACTTATATGTCTTAAGCTTTAATATAATTAGACTGTCCGGTTTTAGGTTTAAACCTATAATAACTGAAAAAACCCCACCGAAAGGGAAATAGCCCTCACCAGTGTAAACATATAAATACTGAAAAAACACCTTTACAACCACAAACTAAATGCCATTCAAAAAAAGGAAAAGACAAGTGAAAGTCATTTTTTTTCTTCTTGAATGGGCCAATACAATGTAACTTTGTTATACAAGCTAGCAGCAAGAAAGACTGGGCTAACATTATTCTGCTTGAGTTTTGTTGTTCAGGGATGCCACTAAATATTGTTTCTTCTTCCTTTTTTCAGTTTTGAGGTCTTTGGTCTTAAGACGCAGGGTTTAGAAGCATGTTTTAGGTCTTGTTTAATTATTTAAACTGCAGAGAATCAGGAAATATCAAAATAATATTTGATATTTTGGCTCCGTTTTATTATTTCACTGATAAGTACAATGGCTGGTTTCATAAGAATCTTTCCCAATATTTGCCATCATATTTACCCATAGAGAATGGGTAAAAACCCTTGATACATCAGCCCCAAGTTTCTAGTGAGTCAGTATTGATAGTAGGTGAATTGCAAACACCTCAGGCTTTAAACATTCAATGCAAGGTATAGTGACAAGTATATGTGAAAGAGTGCTATCACCAAGCATCTGGAATAGTGGTGAACAAATGACACCAGGCTTTTGGAAAACATGGAACGCAGTGTCACTTGGAATGCTGCTGCAAAAAGGTTCTTTCCATGTTCAACAAAAATTGGAGTGATATTGTTTGTATTTGCAGGGATTCAGCTACGTATATAGAATAGTTGTGTGATGATATGTCAAAATCAATACCAGAGCTGAAGTGCTTCCCTGTAAGAGATCCTTGCCACTTGTAAGATGGTTAGATGGTATGCTGAAAGTCTTTATAATCTTCAGAGTTAACGAGGAATGATATTGACTTTTTAGTCCATTCTGGAACACAGTTTTGTTATGCACAGAAACTAAAACGCAAACATTTCTTATTTTGTGCTTTGTGTGGCATCAAAGAAAGAGTCATCCCAACTTTGTCACTTAGCTGATGGTTCTCAGTCAAAGGGGCTCTACATGCTATATTATCCATGTGGCAACCGTTCACAGGATATTTGCTGAGTGATGATGCCAAAGGCAAGAAATGGGAGGATCGTTCGTTGCATATTGATAGTGATGCGAAAAACGTTTGCTCTACTGCATTCTTGGATTTTTTCAGGAAAACATAACTGCTGTAGTGGACAGCCTCTTTTCCTGTCAGTAACAGGTGTTCTGTACTCTTGTGAGAGTGGAGCCACCTATAAGTGGAGAAGGTGCAAATAACCTGCTTGTTCTTCAATTAGGACTCCAAGGGTTGTGACACCTTCTTAGAATCATTTTGCAAAAATTATAATCTGTCACCGTCCATTAATATTTCACATCAAAATGTATATGTTTGTCAATCATGTAGTCTAGACAGACAATACGCATTTCATGAACAAATATAATTATAGTAAAACTAATATTATCATCTAATACAATTTTGTTAGAGAAAACCCAACTGTATTTAAAATGTGATAGACAACAAAAAGCCTGCAGGCACACATTAAGACCTTGCAGATAAGATACAACATTAGGAAGTACAGATCTGATTATAAAAAATGTAGGAAGCATGTTGAAAATTGAAATGTTAATGTTCCATTGCAAGCTTTGTAGGAAATCCAACTTTTCTGAAGATATAAAGTCAAAGTAACACATTGGTGACAACTGATCCTCTGAATACAGTAGAAGCCCAAATGGTACTCTCCACCAACACATTTGGCTACCCACTTGTTCTCCACAAACACTAAGTTCAGAAAAAGTCATAAAGTACTCCAAATTTCTATGGGTAAGGTACAGCTGATAACATCAAATCAGAGTTCTAGACTTTGATGAAACTTATGTGCATTGGCATCACTCCATGACTGAGGGGAAGTGTACCACAAACAGAATCACAACCATTCCGTCAATGGTTAGGCAAATTGCACTGCGGATCTCTCCAAAACCAATATCTGCACAGCATTCCAAAATATCCACCAATGATTTTTACTTTTGCCCCAGCAGATGAAAGGATGACATGACCTAGGACGGAATAAGAAGATGAAATCATAAGCTTAAGGCTAACATTGTCTTGAAATTTGTTGATTATACCTACATTTTTACAAGGCAACCTCAACTCCTGTACTTCCGAACTGGTCAGCATGCATGGTCACTTTTTTAAATACAATTGTATAAATTCAAACAGATTATTTATCTAACTAGTAATTTTAAAATACAAAACAAACTATTAATTATTTGGTTAGTAGACACCATTGTCAAAGTGGGTATTTCCACATTCCTGATCACCAAATCACATATTCATTACAGTCACTTACCATTAGGTAAATATATATTAATGAGTGAGTTCATGCCTGAGGTCATTGCCTTCATCCTTATCATTGTCATCTTGCTGATGCAATTCAACATCATACTGGGCTTCCCACTGGTAATCATTTTCATTAATGAATGATATAATTCTCCCCTGGGCAGTGTTGTGAAACATATAACAGAGCGCCACAATCTTAAGGACCTTGCCAGGAGAGTAGAGGAGGGACCCTCCAGCCTTGTCTAGGCACCTGCACCAGGGCTTCAGGTGACCAAATGCATGTGCCACAGGACCCCTCATTCATACATAGGTATCAGTAAAGCAGACTTCCCCTGGTGTTCTTGGGGCCTTTAGAGGTGTCCACAGCCAGGTACAACTCAGGTACTCTGAGTCACCTAAAAACAGAATCACAAAAACGATGGAGTTATTACGGGTCTGGCTACCACCCTATTATGACCAGAGCGGTCAGGCCGCCCTGGGACCACAACAGCAGCCAGAGATCAGAGATCCCTGGTGATGTTGCAGCGGTCTTGAGGCCGCAATATGCCTGGTGGGGCTGCTGCGGCCCTGCCAAGCATAATAAACATTCCCTCACCGCCAAACTTTTCATGGCGGTGTGACCGACATGAAAAAAGAGTCAGTGAGGAAACAAAGGGGGCCCTACAGGGGCCGCAGGTACCTCACACCATGTGGATACACACAGGGGGCACAACATGTGCCATTTCGTGTGCATGCACCCCAGTACCTGAATGTCATGGACTGCTGCACTCCATGCTGCGTAGGTACTACCTTTGATGTTCCCATTGCTGTGCCTATTTCATAGGCACCGCCCTGGGAACGCCAAAGCAGCGCCCGCTAGAAAGGAGAAAACTCCTGATCTAGCAGGCAGTTTGTACATGGGTTTGGCGGTGCGGGAGGGGAGTGGTACCACTCCCGCATCACCAAACTCATAATAAGGTTCTTTGGGCCTTATTTAGATCTTGGTGGATCGAGTCCTGCTGTGGCTTTTTCAGCGGTTATCTCGCCTGCTGGCTTGACAGTCTGCCCACCCTATTTAGATGTTAGTGGGGCCATAGATGAAAGACCACCAGGGTCCTGCTGGCAACGCCAGGAAATCTCTACCGTGTCAACGGCGGGATAGGTAAAAGTAGCTGTCGAAGGGAGGACCTCTAGTTTCCCCACCAGCCCAATCACGATGTGCCTTCCCGCTGACTTGACTGTGGCAGTAAAACCGCTACACCTGAGTTGGCGTAATGGAAGGGATATAAGCTAGAAACTCACGTTTTCTCACTTTCACACTTACTGTCCTGCCATGGTTCCAAACTTTCAAGTCCTGCTGCTGCTTCTTGATGATGAACAAAATCAACACCATTGTGGACGCAATCGACGGTAAGCTCCAGATTTACCTGTTACCTATTGACTTGTCTGTTAACATTTGCAAAGGACTCTTGCATTTATAAATCTCTCTTACAAGCAATAGCATATGTCTGTAATGTTGACGTTTAAGACATTTTAAGAAACACATCTGTATGATCACATTGTATGTATAAATTTGATGCAAACTGCCTGCCAAAAAATGGACACTTGAACGAAAAAGGATATCCAAATAAAAATCAAAAAGTTACTATACAGGTATGATTAAAGACATTTCTAAAATTCCCACATTAAAAACATATGCAACTCATATCATAGGAATGAGTGCAATGTAACTTGATGTAGAAATTGCACTAGACAAGGTGTAAGCTTTACCTTTGAAATTAACAGTAAAATCAATGTCAGTCACAAATTAGAAGTATTCAACATATACATCCATGTAACATTTCCCCTTGTCTGGTGTGAGTCCTATACTGTATCCAGTTTCAACAGTTACAACATTTTTCACACTTATCAGTAATCAAGGTAAAAAAAACACACATGTAGTAACACATGCAAAAAATTGTATCCTCAATTAGTTGGTGCAAGTTGCCATTACTATGATGAATGCATGCACCTAAATTCAAATTACTATCACATATTATGTTAGCTAGAGTATGCACTTAACAAAGTAGACATTAAAAAAATCTGTTGTATTACCTGCCATCACGGTAAAGGAAAATAAGTTCTTCCCATTTTACTCAGCAACATTGCTAGGAATCAAACAATTGCTTGCTTAGGATCAATAGGCAAAAGACACACAATTGATGGACAGAATGCAGAACAAATCAAAACATTCACCCCCAGTCAAGAGATCTGGGTTAAATCCATCATTCTTTTGCTCACCATGCCACCCCAGTTTAGACCTGCCGCAAGGCAAATCAGTCTTGACCCTGTGCCTCATGGGAACAGTCCAGCCCGAACTGCCAAGTCAGGTCCTCCCTGGACCGGAAACAAGCATCCTAGTACCGGTTTTGGGGTTTCACTTCCCATCAGCCAGGATTGCTTGATTCCAGTGGTGCAGTGAGCCCGGGACCACGTCTGGGCATACCCAGGCACTTAGGGCGAGAAAGCAAAAGACACACAATTGATGGACGGAATGCAGAACAAATCAAAACATTCCCCCCCAGTCAAGGGATCTGGGTTAAATCCATCATTCTTTTGCTCACCATGCCACCCCAGTTTAGACCTGGCCATATGCAAATCAGTCTTGACCCTGTGCCTCATAGGAACAGTCCAGCCCGAACTGCCAAGCTAGGTCCTCCCTGAACCGGAAACAAGCATCCTAGGACCGGTTTCGGGGTTTCACCCATCATCAGCCAGGATTGCTTGATTCCAGTGGCACAGTGAGCCCGGGACCACGTCTGGGCATACCCAGCGCACTTAGGGCGAGAAAGCAAAAGACACATAATTGATGGACGGAATGCAGGACAAATCAAAACATTCACCCCCAGTCAAGAGATCTGGGTTAAATCCATCATTCTTTTGCTCACCATGCCACCCCAGTTTAGACCTGGCCATATGCAATTCAGTCTTGACCCTGTGCCTCATGGGAACAGTCCAGCCCGAACTGCCAAGCCAGGTCCTCCCTGGACCGGAAACAAGCAACCTAGGACTGGTTTCAGGGTTTGACCCCTCATCAGCCAGGATAGCTTGATTCCAGTGGCACAGTGAGCCCGGGACCCACGTCTGGGCATACCCGGCGCACTTAGGGCGAGAAAGCAAAAGACACACAATTGATGGACTGAATGCAGAACAAATCAAAACATTCCCCCCCAGTCAAGAGATCGGGGCTTAAATCTATCATTCTTTTGCTCACCATGCCATCCCAGTTTAGACCTGGCCATATGCAAATCAGTCTTGACCCTGTGACTCATGGGAACAGTCCAGCCTGAATTGCCAAGCCAGGTCCTCCCTGAACCGGAAACAAGCATCCTAGGACCGGTTTCGGGGTTTCACCCCTCATCAGCCAGGATAGCTTGATTCCAGGGGAACAGTGAGCCCGGGACCTACGTCCGGGCATACCCGGCGCACAAGAGTATGAATTTGTTCCACAGAATTAGATAAGGCTCTCAAAATAATATTTAAGCCAAATGGCAGCCCAAAAAGTACTCGATTCTGCACTACTGTGCATTGGCACAAAGCTTTCCTCCTAATTCACTGCCAAGGGGAACCGCCTCAGGAAGGGACATATAGTGGGCAGAGCAGGCTCCTCAAAGATCTTACATGGGGGGCAGGGGGTTGGGTTTAGGAGGGGTGCCCTTGGGATTGGGAGGGATGTCCTTGGGTTAAGGAGGGGGGTGGTTTTGGGAGGAGTGCTCTTGTGTTTGGTAGGGGTGGGTTGGTTTGTGGAATAGGTGGGTTGGGGTGTGGAAGGGGTTAGGGCATGGGTAAAAAGGACATCTTTTATGAGAAAATGTGTAGGGTGTTCGGGAGGGAGTTGGGTTGGGTTGGGGGGTAGAGGGAGTGGCAGTGGGTGATGTGCAGGTGCCTGTGGGTCTGGGGTATGTCATGCATGTTTGGGTGTATCTTACTCACTAGGTGTCTGTTGTTTGCTTGAGTGTGGGCGTTTGAGTTTTTTGGGTGTGTATTCTAGGGTGTGTGTGTAGATGGGAGTGCTGTGGAGGTACTGGGTGTGGTTGTGGTGAATGTGGGTGTAGTGGTAGCTGCGGTGTTTGCAGAGGTGCTGGTGGTGGGGTGGTGCATGTGTGTGTAGTGATGACTGTGGTGTCTGGTGGAGCTGGTGGTGTATGTGGGTGTGGTAATGGCTGCAGTGTCTGTAGGTGTGCTGGTGGTGGAGTGGTAAATGTGGATGTGGTGGTGGCTGCGGTGTCTGTGGTTGTGCTGTGGTGGGGGTGGTGCTTGGGGTGTGGTGGTGGCTGTGCTGTCTGTGGAGGGGCTGGGTGTGGTTGAGATGCATATGGGTGTGGTGGTGGCTTTGCTGTCTGTGCATGTGCTGGTGGTGTGGGTGGTGCATCTGGGTGTGGTGGTGTCTGTGTTTCGTTGTGCACCTGTGTTTTTTGTAATGTTTGTGTGTCTGTGTGGGTGTGCTTCTTGTATCTGTTGTAGTGGGTGCATGTAAAGGTGTGAGTGTACTTGGGAGAGGTCTGGAAATAGGGAATGTGATTAGGGAAGGGGTGGGAGGTGGGGCACAAGGTTGGGGTGGTCGGGAGGCTGCAGTCAGTGAGGATGCTAGACTTTGAAAAGACCTCTGTAGGCCAAGCATAGCACTTTGAATGTCTTCCAGGTAAACTACCATTTGTTGCAATTGGCAGCCAAGCCCCTGGATGGCATTCAGTAGTGCAGTCTGGCCTACAGTGATGTTCCGAAGAAGGCCAATAGCCTCTTCACTCAGCGCAGCCAGGGCGACAGGGGCAGGGGGTAAGGTGCCTGGAGCGAAGGAAGCAGGTTTGGCCGACTGAGGGGGAGCAAGAGGGAGGGTGGAGATGGTACACAGGGTAGCGGATAAGAATGCAGGTGGTAGACTTCCTGTTGGGTCTGCCACCACTAGAGAGTGCTTGCTGGAGGAGGCCTCCAAATAAGATGTGAAGGAGCTGGAGGCCTCCTTTGCACTTCCCTCACCCTTTGTCCCACAGGGTTCCTTGGTGGGACACAGTGGCCAGCTGCTTTCCCGCTTACGTTGATACTTTCTCCTTCGCCTGCTCCGGATGATGCTGAAATGACTTATACCATAGTTTTATTGAATCTGTGTAAACAGAACTGATCATCACCTTTGATCACTAAATAGTTCCTACGTTTTCAGATTTCACCTGCTTCGAGGTTCTCAAACTTTGGTTCTACATTAGCATAACCTCATGCATGTAGACAACATTGTCAGAAAACCTTTGCTCACAGTTATGTAATTCCCAATGATAGCTCCTATGCCATGTATGATCTTGTCTCGCATCCATTATTATGTCTCTCCAGGAACTGTTTCACACCTCTGAATGGTTGGCCTTTGTAGTTTAAAATAGTGAATTGATGTCACCAAACAGGATATCAACCCCGCGGACAAAACCCCAACAATATACCCTGCATTGGTGCAGCTCTCCGGCGCAAGATAACTGCTGCTCAACATTCACGACATAGTGCATCCCCCCAGTTCACATATCCCCAGTTTGTTGACGGTTAACATATGGCTGCAATCCCATAGCCTCTACGGTAAAATGCTAAGGGGAGTAGGCACACTTAGTGGCCCCTGCAGGGCGCGGCGACCACCATGTGCGCTAGCTGGGTATACCTAGGCACGCCTGACTGCAACTCATAGACTAAGTGGAGACCCACATGCCCTCGGCTCGCACGCTCCAAAGTCCACACAGGGCGCGATTGTGCGTTCCTGTTTGTAGGCCCATATCAAATCGCATTACCAGATGTGCTATTGTATGTATTGTTTTTCTAAATGCCAATAAAAAGTGTTTTAAAAAAAAAAACGATATCAACCAAAATTACCGTTGTACAATGTGTTCACAAGGCCCTAAAATCGGTATACTTTTCATTCTCAATAATTAAAATATGAATAAATGTGTCAACAAATACCGCAATGTTGTACCAATAATAGCGTAAACTGAAAAAGCAGGTTAACTTTGTTTGAGCATTTCACAATGGTACCACTTGCTTCATGTCCCTAAAGTATATGTCAAATGTTAGAAATCATAGATGAATTCTGTACTGAAGTAGCTTAGCAATTTATCACATACTGTGTATATACCTATGCTGTTGAAGACAGTAAGAAACAAATAATTGGTTGGATTGACAAATGACTACTAAGCATAAGAAAATACATTGTCCTTGAAACATTTCTAGTACACTTCAGTACAGAGCCAAAACATTTTCACATTTGACTTCTAAGTGTCTCTAGGTATTTGAAGTTTGTTGTATCATTGTTAAATTGTTTCATTAAATATGCTGGCTTTCACTGTAGTCACAAATTTGTAAAACATCACAGTTATCATTACATACACTGATTCATATTACTTCAAAGATTCAAATGTAAATCACAATATGCAACATATTACACCTTGATGCATTTCAACATTTTCCATATGAGTCCTGAGTTTTCCTGATGGGATACTCCTGCATACATGTGAGGGAACGTTCCATCTTCCAAAATCCCTTTAAGATTCTAATTTTTCTTCATCCTTGATCTAGCATCTGTACATGATAAAGGACATTGAGAGACAAAGGACATTGAGAAATGGTTTTGGGTATGTGTTACTCTGTCACCTATGTGTACACATTCCTGTCTGTGTTCAACAAAAATTGTGTACCTATCACAGTTATTTGTCCAAAAACAGACTGGCTTACACACACGTTTGTGAAGGACTAAGACATCATGCTAATCTGTCACTTTTAACATGTATGAAACAGTATTTCCAATGCTAAACACAATAGGGATGTGTTTTGTTTAAAAAATGTAGCCATTTATTCTGATGTCACTAGTCATTTTTGATCTCATGCTCACTCTTCATTGTGAAAAATCCCTACTTAACAATGTGATGTATCATAAGTGCATTTTATGCTATGGCACATGTAATATGGCTACCATTATATCATCCACAACAGTGAAGGAGCATCACACCTGACAGAATAAAGACTCCTGGCCTGTTTGGTACAATTGTCTCTCCTGACATCAAATAACCTGATGTAGATGAGGAGTTAAGGCAGCCAGGTCTCTGCTCAGAAAAGTCCTTTGGTTGTTAACAGGAATCAGGTGGGATACTTTCCAACAAATGTATAGACCAAGTGCATTGTCATACATATTGTGCAAAACTTACACCTTCAAGAACTCTTCTTGTGCGTTGGACATGGGTCACCCTTAATGTTAATGGGAAAAATCCTGGCTGTAACCAAAAAATAATCATGTAACGTGAAATTCTGATAAGAACTTACCCCCTAGTTGCTGCTGTTGGGCCCCCAACTGCCCATCAAGCTCCGGATAGGCCACCACAAGCATGCATACCATTGGGGGGGTCAAAGTGCGGCGCACGCGCTTCCCATGTTGGGAGGACTGCCCAACTTGGACTTCGCTTGACTTTCTGGTCCAGCGTCGTAGGTCCTCCCATCTCTTGTGGCAATGGATGCTGTGCCACTTATAGACCTCCAGGGTCCGCACCTTCCTGGCGTTGTCCTTCCAAATGTTCCACTTCTGATGGGCGTTGACCCATATGGATACAAGAAATGAAAGAAAAAACAATGGTTTTGTGACTTTTTGTTCGCCTGTATTGATGTAGCAACATTCTTCTACATCTATAACTAGCATGACTCATAAGTTAGCATACAGCATACTCTACATTGACAGCTGATGAGGAGTCTGGGTGGGAACAGGGCCGCGGAGGGAGGTCGCTGCGGGGCCCCTTCTCTCAGGAGACCACTGACAGGGTTTTCCTGTTTGTTCGGAGCTGGGATATCTCAGACCATGGGGCCCGATTGGCAGCGGGTGATGAGGGGGTTGCTGCGGGCACACTGACGGGGGGGGGGGGGTAGAGAGGGCGGTGGGTGGGGAATATAAGGTGGGAACATAGCAGAGTGGTTTTCTCCTAATGTGTATTTTGCCTTTTATGATGCTAATGTGTGTCAATAAAAATCTTTAAAAGAAAAAAAAAGTTAACATACAGCATGTGTATTTTCGCATGCTGAACAAAACCAATATCTGTTTTTCTTAAAAACAAATATTATTGGTTTTAAAAAGGCATACAAGAACAGAAACCAGCAGCACAAACAGCTCTTACAGTTAGTGCATTGAGTGTCACTTATTGCAGTGTGAAGTTTTAGTAAGCATAATCGGCTCCAAAGCATTTCTCAGTGTCCCTCCCTTCCAATCACCTTGATAACCCCAACTATTTCCCCCACATTCAGCCATGCTTAGCAGGACAGCCTCTTGCTTACCAGATGGGTTTTTCTTGTGCAGCGCACCAATCTACCCCTCTACACCATTTAGCAATACTAGTGGGGACAGGGTCTTTCTATGCCGCTACTATATTGTGCTTGGCTACCATAGTAGCTGTGCTGAGAAAAATGTTGTCCACTCGGGTCCAATCCAGGCCATCCATGATGCCCAGGAGCAAGGCTAGCGGGTTTAGCAGGACCTCCCAACCCAGGACAATACTCAGTTTGGACGCTATTGCTTCCCAGTAGTGGGCGAGGGGGTCACAGGCCCACACCATGTGGTAGAAGTCTGCCGGTTCTATCTGGCATTGTGGGCTGGGGTCAGATAGGCGCAGTGGAGATAGTAAAGCTGGACTAGTCGAAGTCTGGTGGAAGTAGTGGTTGTACGGGGGTGATTAGGGCGTCCCTCCAATCCGCCTGCTCCAAGGGGCCCAGCCAGGTTTCCCAACGCGTCTGAGGGGGTCCAGGGAGGTAGGGTATTATTGACTAGTGAGCGATAAATTTTGGACACCCCTCCCTTCCCAAGGTCACCCATCAGGATTCGTGCTTTTAAGGGACTAAATTCTGGGAATGTGTTGACTATGGGTGTGTAGGGGGAGAGGGCATGTCGGAGTTGTAGGTACTTATAGAACTGGGTGGGGTGCAATGTGTTTGAGCTTTGTAGATCTTGGAAGGAGCAAAAGTGCTTTCCTCGCCATACGTCCCCAAGCTGCGAGATTCCAATCAAATCCCATTTGCGAAAGCCTTTTAGTGTCCCTGTGTCACCAAGCCAGGTTCCATTCCACAAGGGTGTTTGTAGTGTCAGCTTTTTGTCCCATTGTGTGTATCGCAATGCTGAGCGCCAGGTGACCAGGACTGCTCTAGTGACTGCGGGGAATCGGAGCTCCATAAAGCATGAACTGAATCCGAGAGAACCCAAAGCTCCCTAGTTCAATTTGATACGCCAGGTTAGACCAGCTGCCGGTGAACCAATCGTTTATCACTAGGAGGTGAGTGGCCAGATAGTATAGAAAGGGGTTGGTCATGCCCATTCCTACATCGTATGGGGCCTTTTCACAGGAGGTGAGGGCCAAACGAGGTCATAAGGTACCCAAGAGAAAGGCTGGGGCCATGCTGTCCAGTGTTTGAAACCACCCGCGAGAAAGGTGGAGTGGAAGATTCTGGATGACGTATAGGAACTGGGATAGTACCATCATCTTAAATAGGGCAACTCTACCCATCGGGTGAAGGGAAGGGATTGCCATCTACGGAGGTCCACCTTTGTTCTCTGGAGTACGGGGACTAACATTAAGTGACCAGGTGAGTTCTGGGAGCAGTGCCACCCAAATTCCCAAGTATTTGAAGGAGAGTCGCTTTACGTGGATAGTCTTCTGCCAGTCTATGCATTCCCTGGGCATGTGTAGAGGGACTAGTGTCGATTTGGCTGGATTTAGGTGCACGCCTGAAGCGACCTCAAAGGAGCGGAGAAACTGGAGGCATCTGGGGCCTGAGCGGGCTGGGTCAAAACCAATATCTTAATACAAACTTTTGTAGTGACCTGTTGACTACCCTCAGCACATGTCGTGGTCTAAACTCACCAATCCAGGCCTGTGACATCATCTACCCCAGAGGGCTCCTACATATTCTGTGATGTGACCGACTTCTGATCAGTGCAAAAGATTGTGAACTTCTGAAGGCTAAATGTAAATACTTGTGGCACAGTAAATGGTGGCCACTGTGAGTAAGCGGCCTGCAGTTTGGGCATGACACACTTTGAAATGGGAGTAAAATGAAATTAAGTGGAGGGCGTGGCCTGAGGCGTCAAGATGGCGGTCGCACTCTAAGAGTGCTCCGGACCCCTCTGTCATCCGTCTTCTATCCACCCGCTACCAGCTGCCATCGGACCCTTCCTACGATCAGCAGGGGTCCCCTGTTCCCTTCGCTGTGCTCCGGTCCCGCTTTGCGGCGAAGCGGAGCCCCCGTTGCACCAATTTGGTCTCCCTCCCTCCGAGGCCTCACTGGGCTAAAATGGCGGCCTCCCCGGCGGTTTCTCCTGGGACCTGATGGCTTAAACCCTGGCACTTTATCCTGAGGCCTCCCTTGCCGTTCCCGGGGCCGGAGGTGCTCACCTGCTGCCGGAGCTGCCCGTGACCTGGCTGTATCCTGGGCCGAGTGTGGTGTCATCGAGGTGGCGGCGGGGGCTGTGGAGTGAGGCCGGTGTCCTGCGAGGGAGAGAGCGGTGGGGACCGGGCGCGGGCACGGTCCGGCTGAGTTGGGGACACTGCCAGCCACCCCTGGATGCTTGCTGCTCCCGGAGTGCTGGCGGCTGTCGGACTCGGCTGCCTCTGTCGAGCAGCGGCGTACCAGATCTGGGCCCCTGTTCCTTCCTGCCTCCGCTGACCTGTTCTTCTCCGCCTCGTCTGCTGGAGGAAGGGGGCTCTCCTGACCCTTCGGGGACTGTGTGCCGGTGCCCTGCCTCCTGGCCTGCCGAGGCCCACCGGAATCCCTTGGAGACTTTCGCCCCTGGAGGGGCCCTGTCGCCGCCCGTGGCTGTGCGGCCTCCAGCTCCAGCCTGCTGCGGAACTCCCGATCCCTCATGGGTTGTGGCAGTACTGCGGCCTCGTCCCGGCCTGCATGGGGGCCTGGCCCCTGGGGCGGCGATTCGACAGATATAAAGACCTGCGGACTATTGGTGAATGGGGGCCGGCCCAGGCCCGGCTGATGGGTTGAGGGGGGGAGTTGGGGTGGTGTGGTCGCTGCGGGTCCCCCCTGCCCCCTCCCACTGCCTTGAGTCGCATTGCCGCCTCCCACGACAGGAAAGTCCTGGCCTTTGCCCTGGGGGGACACCTCTTTGGCCTCGGTGGTACCGGCTGCTATTGTCGGGCAGCAGTGCGAGGAATCTCTGCGTAAGTATTGTTTTTAGGGGTCCCTTGTGAGACTGTCAGTCTGTGAGTGGAGGGTGGGCCTGCTTGCCCATCCTGGTCCGGAATCAGCCCTCGGCGGGCGGCGTACCCTGTGGGGTCGGGCCCATCCCTCCTCCCTGCGGCCCCTCCGCTGGATGGTAACATTACAACAGCCTCAGACTCCCAACCGGCCTCTGCTGTCGAGGGGCGTGGAACATGTTGCCACGTCCTCCTAGCCGTGGCCCCATTGCTTGGACCTGCCTGCACCCTAGTAGACCCGACTGCCCATCGCTGGCCGCCAGCACCGAGTGTCGCCTACCTCCTGCGGGTGGCTTTCCGCCCTTCACCGTGGTGCGGACTGGCGGTCCATCTTCCAGGGGCCCTCCATACCTGGCTCGCGGAATTGTGTCTGGGGGCCCACTGGCTGCGCGGATCGGGCAGCGGGCGCCCCTTTTCCCTCACGCCACCCCCATCTGAGGGGTACCCTCACCTTGCTGGAATCTGCCTAGGCATCCATCCCCCCTGGTGCTGGGCGGTCTCCTGCGCCCGGCGGCATACACGGATCCCTGGGCTGCCTCTTGCCTCTCCTGGACCCCGTTTTGTTGGTGGCGGCCGGCTGAGACCCACACGCAGGTCTGTTCCGGTGAGTGGGGAGTAGGCTGGGGGATCGGCTGCCTGGCCGGGCGGCGGGCCGGGAGGTCGACGCTGGGACTTCCGGAGGGTACCCCCCACCCCTAACCCGGACCGTTCAGGGTGCTACTGCGGCCTGAGGCGCCATACCGGGCCCCACTCGATGGAGTCTTGGGGACTTGAGGGTGCCATGCCTTCAGCGAGAGTACGCACCTCTGCTGGACATGCCCTGGTGAGCCCCTGTCCTTCCGCCGACCTGGTACTTGCCGTCCTGCTGAGAGGGGCTGTGTTGCGGGTCATTGTGTCTGGGTCCAGGGCGCTCTTGGCCCATCAAAGTCTAAGCCACGAGGTTTAATCCTGCCATACCAGGCCTGCACCCCCCTCCGTCGACGACCAACCAGAGGGGAGCTTGCTGGGAGGCCTACCGTCTTCCTCCTCCCCCTCTCCCCGCCAGCCTCGTTGGGGTGTAACAATGTGCGGCATCGGGACGGCCTGAACTACCTTGTCCACCCTCCGACTGGTGGTGAACTCCCTACCACAGTGGTCTACCGGGCTGATTCTCACTCCCACATCTGGGCCCTTGGCTGAAGTTGTCGTTCTCCCTACCCCAGTTACAGTTCGGCTGCCATTGTCGGGCAGAGGGAACCCGCTGTTGGCCCCTCACTGCTGCTGCCTGTCCGACCCGGCCTGTCCGCTCCCCAATAGAGTGATCCTTACGGGCCCCGCCAGCGACCTCGGGCCTTGGATTTGTACTGGTTCTTCCCGGTGGTTCTCGAGGACTTGAGGGGGCGGACCTGAACACCCGGGCCTGAGTATTTCGACGGTCTGGGTGTCTGGAGGCCCCCTCCTCTCTGGGAGCACTGATCACCCCCTTGCCTGTGCAGTGGCAGGACCTCACCCTTCGTGGCGATGGGCAGGTCTTGCACCCTGCAGACCCCTAATCCTCCAACCCAAACCAAAATGGATCAATACACCACTTCCGACCCAGATCCTGGAGGAGAGGCGTCTAATACTCCTGCCCCCCCTGGGGGTGATCTCTCCACTATCCTTCAGGCGATAGGTGCATCGCAGGCCTCAGCGAAAACAAGATTGGCGAGGTGAGGGTAGATATGACCCTTATTCGCCAAGACCTGCCCAATGCCACTGCACGAATTACGGGAGCGGAATCCCGTATCTCCACTGCCGAAGATGACATTGGCGAACTCAAGACCCAGGTAGTTCGCCTCCAGACCCAGACCTCGGAACTCCACCTACGGGCCGAGGACGCCGAAAACAGGTCGAGGAGAAACAATCTACGCCTCATAGGATTTCCCGAAGGGGTTGAGCAAGGCCATGCGGACATGTTTGTGTGGCTTGGGTGTGATCCTGGCTGCCCAAAGAATCCCTCTCACCCTGGTTTGCAATCGAGCGGGCCTATCACTCCCTGGCCCCCCGACATCCACCTGGAGCTCCCGCTCAGTCCATTATCCTGAGGGTCTTCAACTTCCGGGACAGGGACGCCATTCTCAGGGCGGCTAGGGCGCAGGGTCCACTGGCGTTCCAAAACAACAAGATCATGGTGTTCCCAGATTACACCAGGGAGGTACAGGCCCAACGTCGACCTTATGATGATGTCAAGCAGAAGCTCCGTAACCTGGGTCTTCGCTACGGTCTCCTTTTTTCCCGCAAGAAGAGTGACCATCGTGGTGAAGCTTCCCGCTCATCGGGTGCAGCGTCCCAGCGGCCCCCTCCTCATGCTTCAACTCAGAGGTCTGCCACTCCCAGCTCGACTGGCTCCCTGATTGACTTGAGCCGTATCCCAAACCCCTCCGAGACCCTGCACCCTGCCATATCCGGCTCAGACTTGTCAAGAAACCCTGCGCTTTGTGTAACCGGAGACGACGAGGGAGTTTGAACTCAGGACCCTAGGCAGGGGATGCTTATTCTGTTTCCTAAACTGCTCCTGCAACTGAGGTCGCAACCATATCCATACAGCAGGAGCGGTCCATCTCCATTGCGACCACGTTCTACGAACTGTTCCTTACCTCAGCTCCTAGGCTTACTTGTATTCCTCTGGTGCTTATCTGTTTAAATGTAATTACAGCTGTTAACGATTTTTATTCGACTACATGGAGGGGTCAAGTTCCTGTTCTGCTAACCATTTTAGCTTAGCACTCAGACTCATTTGTGTGTTGTTGCAGCGGCGTCACTATGGAGGTGCGGGGGGTGCGGACCACACCGGTTGACACCCTCACATGGGGTGACACCAACAGGGCAGGTGTGCGCTGAGCAACCTAACCTTTCAGGAGGAGGAGGTGCATGTACGCAGTGCGCACTGTCTCCTCTCCTTTCTTTTATTTGCTTCCCTGTGAAATGGATCCAAAAAAGAAAATCACTTTTGCTGGAAATCAATGTCGTATTTTTCTGACATTTAATTCCAAAGTGCAGCATCTGGAATAAAAGTTTAAAAATATGAAAAATAAATAACTAAATAAAGTAAGACACAGTGGTAGCAAACTGGCCAGATTGATTTTATTGACACCCAAACACATTAGCGCCACTTTTACAGAGTTTGCCAGTGAAGCGCTATTTTTGTTGTCTTGGCTTTGTTTTCCCTGTGCTTGGACCTAGTGCACCAATCCTGGAGGTACTGCAATGTGAGGATTGAAAAACAAAATTTGTACTGCTGCTCTGTATCTAGGGATGTTGTCTTTTTTTACCATACTGCTTACGTTTTGTAAGGATATAAGCAATGGCCATTGAAATGGGTCCATTCAGGGCCCTGTTGTCATGTCATTAACTTTTCAGGCAAAAGCACTCACTGATTTTTGAACAGTGAGTGTAAAAGCGTTAAGGTAACCATGTTGTTCCTGCTTACATTTCACATGGTTTGCAAAATTTTGCATTCCCTATGATTGTTTGCTTTTTCCAGGATGCTGTCTGTTAGAAATGGGATTTCTGGTTGGCTAGGGCTTGCGCCAAAGCCAGGCAGAAATCACCACTCTAGTCAGGGCAAGGAAGTTACACGCCAAAGATAACCCCTGCTCACCCCCTTGGTAGCTTGGCACGAGCAGTAAGGCTTATCCCGGAGGCAATGTGTAAAGCGTTTGCGCGCGCACCCAGCAACAACACCCAAGGCCCACCACAAAAAGAAACTCCACACAAGGTATTATATAAAAATAGCCTTTGTATTATACCAAAACACATTAGATAATAAATACACACTTTACACTGTGCCAACTGGCACGGGCAGAATTTACAGGGGGATTATCTACATGGGACAGGGCCTCATGGACCACTGTCAGGAATAAGCACTATTAGAACTAACACTTGGTAGGAATAACACTTTAGAAAATAGCATAAAGGAAATGCATTTTGCGCAAAAGTACACTGGTAAACATAACCATGTACCCTAGGTGAGGGCACAACACAAGAAAACTGTCCCCCAGGCCAACTTGGCCTCTCAGGGGCTCAAACGCCCTTTGTCCAGCAGAGTCAGGGCAAGACTGCGCAGGCTGCGCAAGCCAAAGCGTAAAGGCCACAACCTAAACGTTGCAGCTGCCCACTAAGTGCTGGGCAGCTGGGAAAAATGAACTATGCCACACGTTGGAGCGCAAGCTCTAGGACACACTATGCTGGGCTGGAGCCACCTAGGCTCGGGGCATAACAATGCCACCCGGGGGAGCGTGCAAGCTCCACAGGAATATTGCCCCAGTCACGTTGGAGCGGCCCGTATACGTTGGAGCCTCGTGGGCTCAAAGCCAAAGATTGCCCTACTCGTTGGAGTCCCGCTCGGGGGACTCGTGACAGAAAATTTGCCCCGTCGTTGGAGCTTCTACTCGGGGTTCTGCACAACACTGCGGCCTGCATTGGAGCCTCACAGGCTCGAGAAGCACTGCCCCCTTCGGTGGAGCGTCAGGCGCTCTTAAAACAACAATGCTGCCCCCACTCACCGGGACTCTGGCGGCTGCTCCGGTCACGGCGGGAGGCTCTCTGCTCCCCTCCGGCGGCGCTTCTTTTCTCGGCGCGGGGCTTCTCAGCTTTGCAGGGCTCTCACCACTCGCGGGAGCCCTGCAGGGGAAGCCGCCGCATGTTTTCACCGGAGCGCGGGCTAGGCTCCCGTCCGCTTCTCTTCTCGGCGATCCCAGGAGCGCGGGGTAGGCTCCTGTCCGCTTCCTGGTTCGGGGAGTGCCCCACCCACACCAAGGCGGGCCTTCTTTTACTTCCGGGTCGCCGCAGGCAGCGCGGCGGCCCAGGGCTCTTCAGCGGCAGCGGTGATACGGGGTAGGCTCCCGTCGAACTATGGCAATGCGGGGGTGGGCACCCGCAAAAGGCACTAGTATGCGGGGTGGGCACCCGCCACAACCCACGGGCAAAGCGGGGGAATCCCTATGTCGGGGACCCCTCGTAGATTACTGTAGCGCCGCGCTGCTGGCCCCCAATGCAGGCGCTTCCTTCAGTAAATCAAGGTTTAGCGCTTCCCAAGCGCTGGAAGGCAAGGTCCAGGGAAAAGTCCTTCAGGAAAGGTCTTCAGAAGCAGGGGGGAAAAGACTGGGCCCAGGGGCCATCTCACAGGGCCCTCCAGCAGGGAGGCAGTCCCCAGTGGCGGTCTCTCCTGGCACCCAGCAGCAGCAGGCCCCCCTAAAGTTAGGATCAGAAAGAGAAGAACATTTTACTTGGGGTCCCAGCCCCATTTTATACACAGGTTTACCTTTGTTTCAAGGTGCAGGGGAGGGGCGAACCAGTTACAACTGGTTCCTGAGCACTTTGTTTTGCTCAGCCCCTCTCCCTATTCAGAGAGCAGGCCAGGGTCATCAGTCACACCACAGGGGGCGGAGCCAGCATTGTGTGGGGAAAGCCCAGCCCTATTCAGGTCCTAGGTGTACTCCTCCCACCCATCTGGCTGCTGATATCCCCATTCACCACTGGGTGACTCCTCCTGAGACTGGGGATTCCCTAGCCCATCACATGACCTCAGCCAGCCAATCACGCGCCAGGCAGTCACTGCACATTTATGCCAGCGTCTAGAAGTGGCACTTCCACACTAGCTACAGTAACGCCGCACACATCATCGCGCAGCATTTAATCACACGAGTCCGCACATACCAAACTCGCACCTGCACTCCCCACGCATCAGGAACTACCAGGGACACATACATTCCCCCATGCATTCCTATGGGAGGGCAGGCCAACCTCACTACACGCACGCACTTTACCCTGGGACACAGCGGTAAAGTGCGCAGAAGCCAAAAATTACTTACACCAGGTCACAATTAACAGCAAAAAGTTTCCGGGGTGAACCTGCCAGAAGGGCCAAGTCCAACACAGTCACTTTTTTTTGTAGGCCACATATTGCTCTTGCCCAGTGCGTAATTTAAATTGAGCCGCATCCAGGAGTTTATAGCTGGCAACAATTGGGTTGTAGTTGAAGGCAGTCTGAGTTTTTCTCAGTGGGGCAGTATGGTGTTCAGTGGGGGAGAGGATGTGGCACTATGGCCAGAGCTGCTGAATTTGGAACTGGAGAACGAGGTTCAGCCTTAATAACCAGTCCGCCAGACCACTCTCCTGAGAGAGCACTATCTCATGCTAGACCTTAGAAGGCTTCGCAAGACATTAGAAGCCTCGGTGTCGAAGCACCAGCTGGTGGACCCTAGCATGACAAGTGTAGGTTAACCTTCAAGGCTTGTCCACCACTATTCACTGAGATCACAGGGCCCTTGAGAAGGGCCAGCTCTAGGGTGTGACCGCACCAGGTGCTGACTTTAGGTGGAGGCATCATTTTTGCAAGTATATTATGGTTTTAAAAGCGCTTGCTACCTCCTTCCTGGCCTCCGGTAACAATAAAAATGTCATGATGACTCTGGTGATTAATGTTCTTCCTAGCGAGAGATCAGAATTTTGTCTAATGGAAGATTTCACTCATGGAAAGGTAGCTCAGAGGGTTAATGTACCTGCTGCAAAAGAACATGTACCATGCAGATCACAAAGTGCACATAATGTAAATAGGCCAGTGGGCTACTGCTTTTGTCAGAGAGATCCTTTTGTTACTTGCAGTTTATAAGTTAAATTCCTAACATAGAACAGTGAGCTATTAAATGTCATCTACTCCGCAGCAACACAAGTCACATTTTTTATTAACTTTTGATACGTTTGAGCTACGAACAATTTATTAGTTTAAATGGTCAGATCATGCTGCAGATCTTGCATTATGAGGCAAATATGGCAGAGCCATTATTATTTAGAAAACATTTGCAAACTAGGATTTTTAGCCATTCATGTTTGAACTTCTGTTTTGGAAAAGGGAGAAGTGCTGATGACAGAAACTCCATGGCTCAGAGACAAATGGCTTGTGCTTCCACATTTTATCGTATTTGGGGACATTCTGTGATTAGAAGCATATCCCACTTTGTGAATACATTTTACTGTCAATAACTCATTATAACCTTAAATAATCATGTGTATCCATTGGTTGATAAAACCGGGCAGTGAAACCAAACAAATACAAAAAATTGGGATGTTTGCGCATTCTGGCCACGCCTCTGGCTCTGCCCACTGATCCAATCCTTGGGTTATTCCCGCCCTCTGATTCTCCGCCCACAGTTCCCCTACTTTTTTTCCCCCACTTCGACCACTGATATATTGTGTTGCTGGATAGTGGGAACACCACACCAGTAAAAAGTACCATACCTATGATATTATAAATTCCAATAAGCTGTTGACTAGCAGGTAGCCCACTGTACAACCTGATTAATGAGTCATTATCACATTGTTGTTAACAGGCACATTTTGTAAATATAGGACCTATATTTACAAACGTTACTAAGGATTCTGTATGGTCCCGTTATTTGCCAACTGTGTCCACTGGCGGACTCGGAGTGGAGGAGGTCCATGCGGTAAGTCGTGAGGGGGTGACACCATGAGTTACCCGCACCGGGTGACACCAACCCTAGTGACGCCACTGTGTTGTTGTTTTAAGGTGTTTTAGTGCGACAGATGCTCCATCTTTGGAAGTGTAGGGTGGGGGGTGTTGGGGGCATGGGAGGGTGGGTAGACCGTTGTCTCCCAGTTGTTTTTGGCCACCTACGGGCCGCCGTTCTTTGTTTTCCTTGGTAGCTATCTATGCACGCACACCATCGATGACAACATGAGACTTAACAGACCGCACAAATTTCACCCAAAGGCCCCGGCCACGGGGTGTTGCCTTCCCTGGGACCCGGGTCCGCTTGCGCTGTTCTTTCCACACACTGTCCACCCAGATGATGTCCACCTTAAATAGACCCCTCCACATTCTGTTGTGGAATGTGAACGGCCTACTAGACTGCATAAAAAGTACTGCTGTTCTTCCCAGCGCTCAGCGTCATGCGCCCGATATCCTTTTTCTACAGGAAACACACCTTCTGGGCACTCACTGCACCTTCCTCGCCCGGTATGGGTGCGACAGGGTCTGGCATTCTGGTTTCGCATGGGGCTCCCGGGGGGTTGCAATACTGCTTCGCAAAGGGCTTCCCTTTACCTTGGCACAGGCCGAGACGGACACACAAGGCCGCTATGTGGCCCTGTCGGGCACGATCGAAGGACATCCTTTTAATCTTCTGTGTGTTTACATCCCCCCGCCACAACGTCCTCTGCCCTTCGACGTCTCACACTCGTAGTTTCCACCTTTCCACAGGGTCTGACAGTCATCGGAGGCAACTTCAATGCCGTTATGCAACCCTCCCACGACACAACGGGTGCTCCCTCGGCGTCCCGTCTTGCCTCTGCTAAGCGCCTATCTGACTGGTCCTCCGCGCTGGGTCTCTGCGATGCATGCAGGGTGTGGAATCCTCGCCGGGAACAATATACTCACACTTTGGCTGCCCACCATACTCACTCTCGTATCGACCTGCTCCTGTTGCCAGCCCCCGACTGTCAGTTGATGTCCGGGGTTACCATCCTGCTCCAAGGCATCTCGGACCACTCACCTGTTTCCCTCCGTCTCGGGAACACCCCTGGTGGCGTTCGTACAGCTTGGCGGATGAACGCCTGGTTTCTGCAGGATGGGGAATTCGTTGAATCCCTCGGGTAGGAACTGAGGCATTATTTTTCGACTAATATGGGTTCGGTCTCCTCGCCGGGAACATTATGGGAGGCCGGCAAGGCCACTATACGGGGGGCGGCTAGAGGTTTGGTCCACGCAAGCGCACGGAACAAGCTGCCCGCGCTGCACAGTTAGAGGCGGCCCAGGCGTATACTGAAAGCGACGACTCCGCTCTGCAGCTTACATTGCTCCGTGAAGAGATCTGTCAGATCTTGTTGGAGTCTGCTAAAATGCTTTGGCACTCCTCCGTGGCACGTGTGTACACTTGGGGTGATAAGAATGGCAAATTACTTCATAATTTAGTTTCATACCCCAAAGCCAACCACATAATTCGCGAGATCCGTGATGGGACTGGCATTCACCACGTTACCTCTTGGGCTATTGCCCAAGTCTTCGCAGGCTACTACGCGTCCCTTTACGTGGCCTGACCTCCCGAATCCTCCCTGGCTGATTTGCTGTCTTAAACCGGGACCCAGCTGCCCCGCCACTCCCATACAGTCTCAGAGACTCTGGATCTTCCCTTCACTCCGGAGGAGATACATGGGGCCATTTCGCTCCTGAACTCCAGCTCAACGACTCCGCCCCCATTTCCAAGATTTTGTCCATCCAGACCAATGCGGTTTTGTGCCTGCCCGGGGTATCCGACATTGCATACGCCGCCTCCAGCTCGCCCTTGCACACCGCCATCATCTCACCCCGTATCTGGCCCTGCTCTTCATTGACTTTGAAAAGGCATTTGATATGGTGGACTGGAGCTACTTGGGAGACGTGTTAGAGGTGATGGGTTTCGGCCTCCCGTTTTGGCGCCTCATCCAGGTCTTATATTCCAGTCCTAAGGCGAGGGTCCTAATTAATGGTGTGCTCTCTGAGACGTTCCCCGTTCAGAGGGGCACCCACCAGGGATGTCCGCTCTTGCCGCTCTTATTCGTGCTAGCAATGGAGCCCCTGGCCTCTCTCATACATCAGGACCCCCGCATCCAGGGATGGGCTTGGGACCCCTATCACGTCAACAAGATTGCCCTTTACGCCGATGACGTCCGCCAGGTCCTGGCGGACCCCGAGAGCTCCGGCCCACGGTGCTTGGATGCCCTCTCTGCCTTTGAGCGGGTCTCCGGCCTCCGGCTCGAACCGGCGAAATCCACTCTGGTTCCCCTCCACCCGTCCCGGGCTTGCTTCAATTGGCAAATGACCATTCACCTGTGCAGGCAGTCATTCAAGTACCTGTGGGTGTGGGTCACCCTCCTTCCAGAACTCGAGTGGGCCCTGAATATTACACTCCTGGTTACCAAGGCCAAGGCGGACCTCAGGAAATGGCAATCCCTCACTCTCAACCCCCTTGGCAGAACAGCCCTTTTTAAAATGATGGTTCTCCCCCGTTTTTTATATATCTTACAAAATATTACTCTTCACCTCCGGGGGAGCTGGTTTTCCTGAAATCGACAGTACCCTCACCCGGTTTTTATGGGGGAACGAGAGACCGCGAATGTCCCTGGCACACTGCCGCATACCTCCCTACGACGGGGGCATGGGGTTAACCAACCTCCACCTCTACTACCTGGCCACAAGACTCATAGTGATCCACAACTGGTTCGCAGGCGGCTGGTCTGACCCGGCGTACCGGGTGGAGCTCCGATCATTGGACTTCCCACAACTCCAGGCATATCTGTATGGGGCCCCCATACCGCAGGTCCTCCCCCCCCCATTACCTGAACGGTGCTCATGGCCTGGCGCACAGCCTTGCGACACACAAAATGGGACGGGAAACTCACCAGGCAGACGCCCTTGTGGTGTGGCGTTTGGCTGAGAGAGGCCTCATCTCTCCGGGACTTCCGTCGGTGGGACCACATTGGGATCTCGCTACTAGGAGACATCTGGGTTGGGGACCACATCAGATCCTTTGCAGATCTACAGTAGCGCTACTCTCTCCATTCCTCCCAATTTTATAAATACCTGCAGCTAAGGCATGCCCTTCGAGTACATATTCCGTCTCCCACCTCTTTCCCTGAATTCAGCCCCCCTTGAGGCCCAAGTGATGATGGGGATCCTGGGCAGAGGAGGGGTGTTGCGGATTTACCGCTCCCTGGTGAACAATGGCACCGCATCCCTAGACTTGCTACGTGCCTGCTGGGAGGGTTAGTTGGGCCCCCTAGAAGACGCGGACTGGATAGATGCTCTCATGGCCCCCAAGGCCTTGACGACCTCCTCCAAGTTGCGTGTAGTCCAACTCTACTACCTCCATACGGCTTACCTCACTCCTGCGCGCCTATACAGCGCCCGTATGCGGCCCTCCCCGACCTGCACGCGTTGCAATCACGCCCCTGCGGACTTCTACCACATGGTTTGGCAGTGCCCTGTCCTTGCACCATTTTGGGTGGGGGTGGAACTGGAACTCACACAGACCCTGGGGTGGACAGTTCGCCATGACCCATTATGTTTGGTACTGGGTGTGTTTGATGGCTTCGACGGATCCCGGGCCGATGAGTGCATCCTAGGAACAGCGGTGGCAGTAGCGAAGCGAGATATAGCAGCACTCTGGTCTCAGGCCATGCCCCCTACTATGCGGAAATGGAGATGGGGGGGGTGGATTGGTGTGTAATCCAAGAGGAACCCCTCTTTGAGGCCCGGGGCTGCCCCGAGCTTTTTGGCAAGATATGGGGCAAATGATTCAATCTACTGCCCTAAGGGGCGCATGTGGGTCTTGTGATGGGGATCCTGGGCAGAGGAGGGGTGTTGCGGATTTACCGCTCCCTGGTGAACAATGGCACCGCATCCCTAGACTTGCTACGTGCCTGCTGGGAGGGTTAGTTGGGCCCCCTAGAGAATGCGTACAAGTCTCCGTCGTCTCCCTTTCAAATGTATTTTATCCAAATAATGTGCTTGATTTCGCTGCCAATGTATTTTGTGATTTCTTCTTTAAAACCAATCAAAATTGATTATTAAAAAAAAAATGAAATGAAGTGTTAGCTCAAGAAGTTAGGTAACTCTCCCTTTCAACTGTCGTTCATTTAAAAGCATTCAGAGGCATATTTTTAAGCACACCTCAAAATTTGACCTGCAAGGATATATGTTTATAACCAATATACTTCAGTGCTTCAGTTGTTTGCCCCTGTGACTCAGCCCTAGACTGGCCCATTATTCTGACTGAGCACTGCTCATTGTCAGATCTTGTATCTGCAGCCGGATGGGTAACATCAATTTATGAACTAAAACACACTAAAATAATGAAAAAAATGTATTTTTTTTAAACCGGATTATTAAAAACAACATTTAAAAAAATGATAGTCTTAAAAACTATATTACTTACCTAAAAAATGATATTCCTGACAATATATTTATGTTACAATATTGTTTTGTCACAATATATTTTTTCAGATACTTGTGTCTCCCGATATTCAAAACTCAATATTTTGTCAAAACACCTTTACTGAAACCTGTAGTATTGACTCCTTGTCATAAACCATTTGTCTATAGAAAACAAGCACACACCATTGGAGTAGCATAAATGTACATGCAAATGTTTATGTAGGAGCTACACCCTTCAACATCGTGAAGGACTTTTCAAGCACTTGCATCTGACTCATGAGGGACATCTAATGTGGCCCGTCTGGTTGTTATGAGAGAGGGCTGTCGAGGTGCCTTTTTTGGCTAGTAGTGCAGATGTTATTTCATATATCAAATGTGCATTGATTTATATTGCTGAATCACCGTAGAATGGCCTAAGTGATTTTCCCAACTATGCCACTCACAGAAGAAAATATTTTTGAGAGACAACCAGACTGTTATATATGGATCAGTCTGGGTTTGCTTGTTTACACAAGAGTTGGCTTGATTTCTCCATGTATGGATATTTGACGACTGTAATATTGGGCCCTGGCAAGAGTTTTCACTGAAACATCTTAGGGTACATTCTGGCTCCTGGAACATCCCCTAGATGATCCACAAAGGGAAGTGAATATAGAGTGTATATGCAGTTTTAGTACTGATGGAACTGCACAACCTGCTTTTATGAAGTGAGCCATGTCAGCTTACCTGATCTGGTCCACACATACATTGACTTGTTTTAATTGGCGCTGTTCCACTATCAGTAAAATGACCTGTGCGGAGCCGAACACCATCTATAATAATCCGTTGTGACTGACCTTGGACTCTGTTGTGTTTCTCTGACAATCTAAACTAGTCGATTTTAATGATCTTACATTTCTCCAGTAGTGAGCAATTAAGACATTTTAGTGTTGAGTCAATTCATCACTATTTGTATATACTACGAGAACTCCAGGATTAAAGTGATAGGTAAGGTTAACCCTTCTGCCACTTGGTCAGTGTAGGGCACACCAAGCATGAGAAGCCCTATGGTGTTTATTGAAATGTTCCTAGTTCTTGTAAGTTGCCTCTAAGTTTGAGTGTTTAACAGGCATAAGAAATATATTTCTTCACGGTATATGCAGACGGTAGTGAACCAATGAACAGGGTAATTTGTTTTCCATGTGCCTTCCTTATAATTATAAGAAGGTGACCGACTCAGTGTGTTGATTGGACTATTTTTTTTTTTTAAATATCTTTTTATTAACAAAAACACAAACAATCGACAAATCATATGTACTGGAAATTAAGGCATAGTAAATATGACATTTCATTCGGGATACACAGCAATGATGAGAAACAGCACGTGAATCGGGAAGAGTCTTCAAGGGGACAAAGATTCACTGTCAGGAGGGGTCGTAGGTGCAACACAAATATCTCCCCTGTATGTGTTCCACTTGGCCCACACTCTGGACCAATTCTGGGGGCACCCTCTTGCCACATAAACAGTTTTCTCCCTAAACATGCACCAATCAAGGTATCGCTTCCATGTGGCAATAGTAGGGGGTGTGAGCCCTCCCCATAGTTGAGCAAAATCTCTTTTAGCAACGGTGGCACCCAGTGCGACCCACAGCCTTTCCTCCCTACCAAGTCAGTGGGCTCCCACACATTGAGTAAACATCTCTTAGCCTCTGGACGGATAGTCCTATGAAGGACCTCACTCATGTGTATCCCCCTCCAATATCTCTGAATCTGCTCACATTCCCAAAGTATGTGCATAAAGGTGGCAATCTGTCCACACTGTCGCCTGCAGTCTGCGCTTTCCCCACGCCCCATGTGGACCAGTCGTGGTCTAGTGATGTAAGTCTTGTGGAGAATTTCCAATTGTACCAGAGACGTGCAGAGATCGCCCCCTCCCTGGGGGAGGCAACCACCTCTCCCCACTCCTCGTCGTCCAGTAAGAGGCCATCCCTCTCCCATGACTCGTGTAATTTAACCAGGGGATCTGGTGTGTGCTTTTTTATAGATTAACGAGATAGCCTACTGTGGAAATAGCCCATCCAACAACCTATCCTCTAGGGGGGAGGAGTCGGGGAGGGGGGGAGTCCCTATCTATGGCGGTGGTCAGTGCGTGTCGGATCTGTAGATAGCGAAAGAACTACGAGTCTGTGAGCTCGTATTGTTGTTGCAACTTGCGAAAGCTGAGCATGCTACCCTTCACCCAGAGGTCGCCCACCCGAGAGATACCAGTGAGGTCCCACTTATCGAAACCTTTGGAGGAGTTTAGACTACCCAGTTGTTCCAAATCCCATAAGGGGGTCGCAAGCGTCAGTTTACGGTCCCATCCTAAACTTCTGTTAACTGCGTGCCATACTTGGACTGAGTGGGAGGTGGGCCCAGTCAAGGGGAGTTTCTTGGGATTGGCATATAGGGCTCTATTGTACATCCCACCCGGCAGCAGCCATCTATCCATGGCATAGCTCGGGTCTCCCGGAGCCCGGTACGCACCCTGGTTGATGCAGCAAGGTGAGCTGCCCAGTAATATTTCTTTATGTCGGGGAGGCTAATGCCGCCGTCATACCAATTGAGGGTTAGTTTGTGAAGTGCTATTCTTGGTCT
This sequence comes from Triturus cristatus, assembly GCF_964204655.1. Taxonomy (NCBI): domain Eukaryota; kingdom Metazoa; phylum Chordata; class Amphibia; order Caudata; family Salamandridae; genus Triturus; species Triturus cristatus. Next base: position 1,606,751,790 of record NC_140590.1, on the reverse strand, counting down.
CCCATCCCATAGTAACTGCCACTGTAGGTCCTCGATCGTTTTAAAATATCACGCTGGAACTGGGACGGGATTATTTTGTAGGGCATAGATGAAGTGGGGCAGGGACAGCATCTTAAAGAGAGCGGCTTGACCGAGCAGCGAGAGAGGGAGCGCCCTCCAGTTGGCAACATCACGTCGCAGGCGCTGTAGGGGCGGGCGCAGATTTCTCTCATAAAGGAGCCTGGGGTCGGCGGTAACAAAAATCCCCAAGTATCGGAAACCGTCGGACACCACCTGTATCGGACAGTCCCCGGGGAGAGACGGAGTCTCACCAGACAGGATGTAAAGGAGCTATTTCTTCCAATTGATGGAGTTGCCTGAAAATCTACCGAAGGATGTGAAAATGTCTAAAACACATTTCTTGGGGGAGGCCAAGTAAAGAAGAATGTCGTCCGTGTAGAGCGAGATACGGTCCTCCCACTGTGCTGACCACCGCAGTCCACGTATGGCCAGATCGCACCGGATCCAGGCAGCCAGAGGCTCCAAGGACAGGGCGAAGAGCAGGGGCGACAACGGGCTCCACTGCCTAGTACCTCGACTGAGAGCAAAGGAGTCGGACCGTTTATTGTTGACCACCACCTGTGCAAGAGGAGCGGAATAAAGGAGCCTGACCCATGATATAAACTGCGGCCCAAACCCCATTTTGAAAAGTACTGCAAAGAGGTAGGACCATTCAATAGTATCAAATGCCATGGAGGCATCCAAGGACAAGATTACAGCATCCTTTTGGATAGTGTCAGCCCGCTCTATCACCCCATGCACTCGTCGCAGATTTAGAGCAGTATTGCAGTGGGGCATGAAGCCCGATTGATCCAGGTGCACTAGGGCACCAATCACTCGCGATAGGCGGGTGGCTAGAAGTTTGGCGAGGATTTTTGGTTCTCCATTGATCAGGCAGATGGGTCGATAGGAGGCGCATCTATCTCTAGGTTTTCCTTCCTTGGGGATGACCACTATCGATGCAAGCCACTGGTCAGGTGGTAGCTCCCCCACTTTCCTACTCTCCTCAAACATAGCCCGCAGATGTAGGGCAAGCTTGTCTGGACGCAGTTTATAGAGCTCAATGGGCAATCCATTAGGTCCCATTGCTTTACCCGGTTTGAGTGCCCTGATCGCCTGTGCGATCTCGTCATTAGTTATGTCGCTATCCAAATAACTCTGGTCGTCCTCGTAGAGGACAGGGAGTTTAATGTCTCTGAGGAGGCCAGTAGAGTCTGCCTCGAGGAGGGACGACTGGGTCCGATATACAACATTATAGTGTGCGGCAAACTCGTTGGCACTGTGAACTAGGTCTATGATCTTTGCACCCGAATCGGTCGTCGGCTCAGGCACAAGGCGGTTGGCCCTTTCTTTCTTGTCCAGCCAGGCAATGAGTTTCCCAGCCTTGTCCCCCCATTCGTACACTCTACCGTCTCTCTCCCTCTCCCAGGACCTGACCCGATCAGTGGCAATGGCTTTATACTCAACCGTCTTCAATCGCAAGAGATGCGCTGTCTTTTGGGTGCCCCCCTCCCAACGTCTGCCTCCATTCGTAGGACTTCCCTTTCGACCGCCTCAAGCTCTTTGGAGTTTTCTTTCCTAACTCCCGCTATGAGAGAGAGGGCTGCCCCTCGAACAACTGACTTGAACGCTTCCCAGAGCGTCTGAGGGGAGTCCACTGAGCCAAGGTTCTCCTGAAAATAGCAGTCAATTGCCTTTTGCAGGTCTGTGCGAACCATGAGGCTTCGCAAGTACCAGGGGCTAATGGGCGTCACAATGTCAATTCGTTGGTCCCCCAGCACCAACCTAGTTCACACAGGGAGATGGTCAGATATCCCGCGTGTGACGTGACGGACCTCGTGCAAGTGTAGAAGTTGAGAGGCCAGCAAGAGTAAATAATCAATGCGGGAAGAGTTATGGTGAGCGCTAGAAAAAAGGTGTATTGCGAGTCCCTGGGGTGAAATGCCCTCCAAGCGTCCGATAGGTCGAATGCCTCAAGGAAGTCGGGGAGCCAACTATTAGAGGACCCCATCACACGAGGGGGCAGGCGGTCCAGTGTACCAGATGCCACATCATTAAAATCACCCCCCACTAGCAGTAGGCCCTCCGGGAGGGAGAGGAGCAGAGTACCCAGATCCGTAAACGTTTGACATTGCAGTCCCGGCGGGACATACACCAACACCAGAGTCAATGCCCTACCGTCCCATTGGCTAGTGAGTGCGATATACCTCCCGCATTCATCAGCGTGTGAAGACTGAATAGCAAAGGGGAAGGAGTTTTTAGCCATGATGCCCACTCCCCTAGACCCATTGGTGAAACCCGAGTGGGCAAGGAGCCTGTATCCCCATCTATTTAGGGCTTTACACATATTTCCAACAAGATGCGATTCCTGAAGGAGGACCACATCTGGGGAATGCCGTTTTATGTACTGCAGGACGATGGTGCGTTTTACCCTATCCCCCAGCCCATTCACGTCCCAACTAATTAAGGTGAAACTTTTGTCACAGTGTGTTCCCATAATGAAGTGCTAAATGTGGACCCGTATCCCAAAGCCATATTAATAGGTGATGCAGAAAAAACAACAATGAACACCCCAGAACCCCCAACCCCTGATCCAACACCCCCCTCCCAGCCCCACTGCACCCCGGGCATGAACCAGCCCAATGAATGAAATGTGCAGAGTGCCTGTCGCCCCAACGTACCAACAGTAGCTAAGTGTGGGGAAGCAAGCTCGATCCCCCGACCCTCCACCCACCCCCTGAACCCAGGGAAGAGAAAACAGAAAAATGAAACACTAGTCCACAAAGGAGTGACCGCTCGAGGTCAACAGTCAAGAATACGGAGTCATTGGACCCTGCATGCACAGATCCACACAAACGCGCAGCTAACGGATCTTGGGGCTTAAGCAGTCAGTGTACACAGGGACCCCAAGGTGGGGTCAGTCCACGCGGGACCCGATCCGGCAAGTGGCACCGATGGGTCAATAATCAGCGTGAGTTGTGTTCTCTGGCATCTCTCCAGCCCTCCAGCCAGTCGGCCGCCGCCTCCGGATGGTCAAAAAACCAGGCCTTACCGTTGGCTTCGACCGGCAGCCGGGCAGTAAAGAGCATGGCGTATTTCAACCCCCTGTCCCTGAGTGTTTTTTTAATGGCTAGGAACGACCGTCGCTGCTTCTGCACGGCTTGCGTAAAATCAGGGAAAAAGGTAACAGTAGAGTTCTCATATTTGAGAAGCGGTAAACTTCTGGCACTCGTTCAGAAGTCTCGCTAGGATTGGACGAGGTGGCGCCCTGGGTTTTGGGCGCCCACCCAGGACTCTATGGGCCCTCTCCACCACAAAGAACTTCGAGAGGCCCTTCAGCTTGAGGTGTTGAAGCACTAGGTCCTCGACAAACAGGTCTGGAGCCTGCCCCTCCGATTTCTCCGGTACCCCCAGGATGCGAACGTTGTTGCGCCGAGAGCACCCCTCGTAATCAACCAGCGTCTCTTCAGCGAATTTCTTGAAGTTGTGTAGTCTCTGGACCTCATTTTGGAGCTGCGAAACATTATCTACTAAGTTCTTTGTGGAAATATGAATTTTTCTGGTCAGTTATGTCCCCTATCTTGGACCCCAACGGTTTCATGTATGAATCACAAGTACATGTATGTTCCCTCCAGTTCCAGTTATGAAGACGCAAACACATGTGCGTCCACCGTCAACATGTCCTCTGTCAGATCCGCCATGAATAGGCCGGATATTCCATTCCTAAGTATGAAAAGCCACCGCCTTTATATGGTTCACTTATGCCATTTTACAGTCCAGGCAAGTAGGCCCTGATTCTGTCATCAAACTCTTCTTGCCTTCTGCCTCTGAAAGCACCAGTCTGAGCCTGCATCTGTGACCATGAACTTTGTCTCATTCTCTGCGCGGCTCACGAAGCCTGACATCAGCCTATTCTCTGCCAAGAACTGTATTTCACCTTCGAGTTATCTGCTTCACCCCTCAGCCGATGCATTCCTGTCTAGTAGTTTAAATAAACATTCTTCCAGCTACCGAGCAATGGCTCGGCTTCTCTGTCTTTATGCAAGTAATTCATAGTCCTGTTACCATGGAATATTCCTACCCCCTCACATTTAGTGTAGACACTTAGACGCTTGTACACGCACGCACAGTCAGTATAGAATAGATTCTGTCCGAGAGTCCTTCTTTTGTGGATAACATAGTTCTTTAAACATAGGATGTTAGATATGATTTGGGATTAGGTTGACTTGACCCCCCAGACTTTTCGTCTCCACATGTAGAGCTAAATGTCAAGTCCCCTTCACCCCCTAGTTGCACGTCAATCACACGTCATGCTGCTGCGCGCGCATCTATGCCAAGTATTATCTTATAGATCCACCTATATATGACATCATAACCAATTATGTTCCTTTTTACTCCTTATTACACCCATTTTCGGTTACGCATATGAATCGTCATTTTCCTTATCAATTGTTACGCCTACTGTATTCGCTTCATTGTAATGTATGTACTATAAAAGTCATTTCTTGTCAATAAAGTATGTACTTCACTTCCTGAACCTCCGTGGTGATGGAACTTGGAGCAACCGATTATAATCGTTCATTGGAATAAAGCCCATTCCGAACCTCTAATACCACGGATTCTGCCTCTCATTTTACTGAGCTATATTTATTATGTTTCCGTATCAAATTAAGTCCCGGTAAAGAATTTTATTTACCACATGAATGGCGCCCGAACAGGGACACTTTCTCATCTCACGCGCCGGCGGTGAGTTGCAGGCCCGGTCTCCTGCCACAGCTGGACGGACAATAACGCGTACCAGCAGGATTTCCTGTATCTCCCTCCGGTCAAGCGGGGGCGACTGAGGCTGCGATCAACACCCAGACGAGGCGGTGAGAAGTGCGAAGTATCCCGACCAGAGCCTAGCTGAGAGAGCAAGATCCGAGGTATACAGAGGCCCACCAGTTTCCGAAGTCCCAAGTCGAGTCCAGTTTCCGACGAGTCGAGTCGAGTCCAGTCCGGTCCAAGTCCAGTTTCCGAGGCCTTCCGTTTCCGAAGCTACCCGGTGAGTACCATTGCTGGGGAGGCATTTCTGACGTGCACATAGGTTGTGCCGGTCAAGACGGGTTTGGGTACACAAATCCGGTCTGCACTGTTTTAGCAGTGTATATGTACTGTTTAGCAGTATATCAAGTATTCCGAAGTATCTAGTTATTGTCAAAGAATTATGCTTGGTGATTAGTTATGCAGACGATCATCATTGTTGGTTATTTTAAAGGTTAAAAAATGTTTAATGTTTAATGTTTAATGTGTTAAACGTCCTGCATATTGTGGTATGAATGGTTGTTCATTATTGTGCTTTTGTACTAAGTGTGTTCAAGATTAAGTATCAGATCAGTTCTCAATATGCCGCTCTTTTCGAAACTAAGACAGATCACTACAAGAAAAGGGGTACTCGAAGAAGCCGTTCCTATTCCTCCTAGGGACACTCCAGGGTACTTCATGTATCATAAACATGGCTTAGACGCTATATTATTTCTTGATTTATGGGTAGACTACACCAAGGAATTACCAGAAAGTCAGAGGTGGCCCACAGCGGGAACCTGGGATGCAGAGTGCATCATGAAAGTAGAAGAAGAGTTATGGAAAAGGAAAGTCAGACAGTCACAGAAAGACGCCATTGAGTTATGGCGTAAAGAATCACATAGACGAACAGAAAAAGCACGTAGACAGGAGGAGAAGAGTAAAGAGAATTCCAATAAAGTTCGAGAAAATCTATTAATTGAGGAAGGTATCCGAGTGAAATCAGAACAAGTAGACAGACAAAGAAATGCCCTTATGAATGGTATGTATCCCCTTCTGGCCGAAGGATTGCCTAAGGCTACTCCAGAGACACCAAAAGACTTGCCAACCCCATTATTCCCAATAAAGGTACATCCTAAGGGGCATCCTAGAACCGCAGAAGATGTTTTTCTTTCCTCATATTTAGATGACGCAGCTCCCGAGTATGCTAATTCCGCCCCACATAGACCGCATACCAGGGAGGTTCAACGCCAAGATCCAGTACCCGTATCCCTACAGCAACAGATCGTGTCACAAGTTCCGACAAGCACATCTGTTTCTACATCTGTTCCTACAGCGGCTTCTATAGCTGTGTCCACACCTATAGTTGCTGTGTCACGTTCAACGAATCCTTTCACACCCGACACCCCAGATGGGGCTACGGGAGGTGCTAGTAACATTTTTTCTACGCCACCCAGAATAAATAAACTTACTTTTCAAGAGTCAGGACATTCACGTACACCCAAACTCATAAATGCCCGTACGCTTAAGGAACTTCTTATAGATTGTAGATATGACCCTGTGCCCGGAAAAGAGGACGAAATGACCCTAGCATCATTACGTATCAGACGAGCCGCAGTGTATTTAGGGAAATTACCAGGAATGACTGCGCATCTAGATAAAATATACCATTTTGTCCAAACAGGGCGAGATCCAGAATGTATTAACAGAGCTATGGAATACCAGAAAGTGGAGATACAGGGGGAACTGTTACGTTTCCTCATAAATTGTGTGATCAGAAATGAAGACCGACCGGGGGTAGACCCGGAAGCAATGCAAATTCTTACCAGATGGAGCCAGAATATATCAGAAGGTAGACATGATAAACAAAATTGTATAATAGCCATGTGCCGAAAGATCCGTAAAGAAATAGAACGCCTACACGAAGAAAGATTAGCGGTAGATCAGTTCGAACAAAGCGAGGAAGAAGGGTCAGGACTGCCCGCAGGACAGTCAGACACTATAGCCTATGTAGGTAAAGGAAGATCTTGTAATAGTAATAGATGTCCTATTGACCCGATACGTCAGATATGTCCAGATAATAACAGGAATTTCCAAATACCTATAATTAACATCAGGTCTAACGAGCATTCGTTCCAAGCCGCCGACAAACTACTCCGAGAACGAAGGGGTTATCATTTTCTCGATTCTATGGATGAACAAGATTTAGCTAGGGCAGCTGTCCATTGGGTGGACAGTCCCGGAAAATATAGTGATGATACAGTAGCACGCGCATTTTTGAATCTCACCCCAGATGAACAGCGGTTAGCTGGGATTTATATGATTCAACAACTCATTATACTATATCAGAGTCAGCATTCGGACCCTGGTCCCTTACCTGACATATTGACTGAATTACTCATGAATAGATGGAAAGGTTCAGGTACTAAATTAATTAAAGAAATTCTAGAATCAAGAAAGCAGTATATTCTTTTTGTATGTTCAGAACATGTTTCACTACCCATTAAGGAAAGAACCACGTATTACATGGACAGACAGAATCCCTTACGAGAAGTGCACCCAATAAAGGGCGAGGACAATGAGTTTAAACGCGTATTTGTATATACGCCCATATCAAAAATAGAATTGTTAGAAATGAAGAAAGTGGTACCCAGTCATGACAAAGATCCAGCGGGTTTTCACCGAGAAATTAAAGACATGTTACTCATGGGAGAGTATACCTATCCCGACATTATGACAATATTAAAGGTATTGATGCCTGCTGGCATTTATGAGAAACTCAGGGAAAAAGAGTGGGAGGTAGGAGACCAAAAGATAGAATGGTCAGTATTAGAAGCAGAAGAAAAGGCCCGAACTGCAGGAGCAGGACTCGGGGATAAAACTAAAGCACTACCAGGTTTATTAGTACAGGTACTACCACGTTTACTAACTACAAAAAAGGAAGATTGGGGTACAATTTCAGCCTGTAAACAGAAGCAAGATGAAGACACTAGTGATTACTATGCCCGATTTGAAAAATGTTTTGGTATAAATAGTGGCATAAAAGCGAGTAGCGAATCATACCCACATCTGTTTGTAACAAAATTAGTAGAAAATGCCCTGCCCCAAGTAAAGAATAGAGTATTAAAATTCGAGAGTACCTGGCAAGGTAACACTCCATCACAAATGTTACAAATGTTACAGTACCATCACAATAGAATTAGAGAGGAACAAGAACATGAACACAGACGCATGAAAGACACGAAAATGAAAATGTTAGTTTCTCAGACAGTTCCAGCTGAAGGACATAAAAAGGGTATGACACATTCCGATTCAGCCGGACCTGTAAAAGGGACATGCAATTATTGTAAAAAGCCAGGTCATTACGTACACGATTGTCCAGTTTTGAAACATAATATCGCCATAGGTAAAACACAAGAAAGACCACGGCCACCTAGACAGGACCAGAATGAACAAGGAGCTCCGCAGCATGCACAGTCCATGCCAGCTTCACAACAGTCTATACAGTTTGTGCCAGCTGCACCAGCGCTGCCTGTTGCTGCCACACAAACCACGACACGACAACTGTACCAGACCGCACAGTACGACTATCCTGATTATCAACGATACGCATGAACAAGCCTAGAGAGGGAAGTTGACTTACCCCTTATCGAGATCCCTGTAGATCAAGAAGGACCTTATGTACATAGTGAATTATTAGGCCAAGACAGAAAATTTTTACTCGATACAGGGGCAAGTCGAACAACCATAAAACGTAGTGAAGTTCCAGGGGCACCCCTCTCAGGCTCACAGAATATTTCCCTTGGTTTTTCAGGAAAACCTATTGTTAATGAAGTGTCACAACCTCTTCCACTTACGATAGGACCTTTGACCCGAACTACAGATTTATTACTTACTAAATCATGTCCAGAAAATCTGTTAGGAATAAAAACACTGAAAGCTCTAGGAGCTATAATATGTTGTTCTCCGGAAGGAGTAAGGTTGTTTTTACGTGATTTTAAAGGTCATTATGTGTCTAGAGACATGGATCCCCGACTGCAGACTTTACCTACACATCTATGGGCACAAGGCCCTACTGATGTTGGTTGCATGAATATTACACCATATCGAGTCACATTAAAGGCAGGAGTGGTACTACCACGAATGCGACAATACAAGTTACCACCAGATGCTGTAGTGGCTTTGCTGCAAATCATTGACGAGCTCATTACCCAAGGAGTAGTTGTAGAAACAGACTCCAATGTATGTAATTCACCGATAATTCCGATTCTTAAACGAACAGATCCAAAGGCCCCGCCAGTATATCGATTGGTTATTGATCTGCGCGAATTAAACAAATGCATTGTGCCACAATTTCCTGTGGTCCCAGATATCTCGTCATTACTGACAGCTATTGATTCCGAAGCGACATTCTTTACTGTAATCGATCTCAAGAATGCCTTTTTCAGCGTCCCAATAGATCCGGAAAGCCAATATTTGTTCGGATTTAGTTTAAATGGACGTAGCTTTAAATTCTCACACGCACCTCAAGGATTTACAGAAAGCCCCAGCATCTATAGCCAAGCACTGAAACGAGAACTCGACAGCATCCACATGCCAGTTAACACTGCCTTGCTTCAATACGTCGATGATCTGTTGATCACCGCGAGAAGTGAACCGGAATGTGAAAAAGCATCACTGACAGTTTTACAATTTCTAGCTGAAAAGGGACACAAGGTGTCCCCTTCTAAGCTGCAATTCTGTGTCCAGCGAGTTATTTATCTTGGACACTCGCTGTCCAAGGAGGGAAGGCAGCTTACACCCGACCGCATTCAGTTAATAGCTAACATGCCAATACCTAAGACACAAAAGGAAGTACGGGCTTTCATAGGCCTCACTTCATACTGTAGACAGTGGATCCCTCAATATGCATTTCTAGCAAAACCACTCATTCAGTTGACAACACAGGAGGCAGCCACATCGACTGTTCTCCCTTGGACTCAGGAACATACACAAGCTTTTGAAAGCCTAAAGAAAGCTTTATGTCAAGCACCTGTTTTAGCAACACCATGTTACAGAAAACAGTTTACACTCTTTGTTACAGAACGCGAAGGTACTGCCTTGTCAGTACTCACACAGGAACAAGCAGGAGCACACAAACCATGTGCTTATTTTTCTAGTACATTAGATCCCGTAGCTCAGGCTTTGCCTGCATGCCTAAAATCAGTGGCAGCGACAGCTTTAGCAATCAGACAAAGCGATGCCATAGTGTTAGGACATCCATTGACAGTTCAAGTACCACATGCAGTAGAGGTTCTTGTAAATAGAACGCAAACACAACACTTGACTATAGCGCGACTTACAGGGTACGAACTTACATTGTTTCAGCCACACATAGAAATCAGACGCTGTAACACATTGAATCCTGCCACACTTTTGCCAGTAACCGGAACAGACCCACTAGCCCATGACTGTATTGAAGTTATTACAATAACAACGAAACCTAGACAAGACTTAACCGATGTCCCATTGTCAGACCCAGACCTGACATTGTATGTAGATGGTTCATGTATGAGAACAAATACAGGAGAGTTGGTGGCTGCTTACGCAGTCACAACAGATACTGAAGTCATTGAAACTAATCGTATAAATACTTTGTCAGCTCAAGCCGCAGAGCTTATTGCTCTGACACAAGCCTGTATTCAAGCCACAAATAAAAAAGTCAACATATACACTGATTCACGTTATGCATTCGGAGTTGTACATGACTTCGGCGTGCTATGGCGAGAGAGAGGTTATTTAACTTCCCACGGTGCCCACATTCAGCACGGACCCCTCATTCATGCCTTATTAGATGCAATACATCTACCTACTGCAATATCAATTATGAAATGTAAGGCTCATACGAAGGTTACTGATATCATTTCTCAAGGCAATGATCTAGCCGACAGAACAGCTAAACAGACTGCTCAAACCCAAACATCCGACATGACAAAGACAATAGTCCCGATGCCGACACATTGTATGACAGTTAAAGATCCTACCCTTGACGTAATTGACATCCAGACACATGCTACACCAGATGAAATAAAGAAATGGACCGAATTAGGAGGGATCCAAACGGATCAAGGATGGATTATGAAGGAAAAATCTGTATGGTTCCTTCCTGATTCAATGGTCCAAGTTATAATTAACACTATACATAGTCCAGCACATCTAGGAGAAAAAGCTATGCTAGATAGCATTCAACACATTTGGTTCAATAAACATTTACGAGCAGCAGCCAAACAAAAGGTCCGTACCTGTATGATCTGTTGCCAGTTCAACCCAGGAAAAAGTGTTCCCGTAGAACAAGGTGGATTTCATCCTCCTAATCACCCTTTTGAAGTCCTCCAGATGGATTATATCCAGATGGAACGATGTCGAGGATTCAAATATGTTCTCGTAGTTGTCTGCGCTCTGTCCCGCTGGACGGAGGCATACCCGGTTTCAGATTACACTGCCCCGACTACTGCCAAACAGCTAGTTCGAGAATTCTTCCCACGATACGGTTTACCACGTGTTGTTCACTCAGATAACGGCCAGCCGTTCTCATCCGAATTAATGAAACATGTTTCACTTTTGTTAGGTTATCAGTGGAAATTCCACTGTGTCCGACACCCCGAAGCAGCAGGTCTCATAGAAAGACATAATCAGACCCTGAAAATTAGATTGTCCAAAATATGCAGGGAGAAAGGTGTCGACTGGGTAGTAGCACTACCAGTTGCACTCTTTTTCACAAGAATGGTAGCACACTCTCGAACAGGGCTATCCCCGTATGAGGTGATCTTCGGCAGACCACCAAATATGTGGGGGACGCCTATACCACGCAAAATAACTGATATTGACTGTAATATGCTGACAGATTACTTGGCTTCCTTGATGTCTGCACTACAATCTTGTCGTTCACAGGTAGCTGCAGCCTTTCCCGACAACACTGAGGTGAAACCCCATGACGTAATTCCGGGGGACCTCGTCCTTGTGAGGAATTTCGACCGAAAGACTCAGCTGGAGCCCAGGTGGAAGACACCCAAGTTGGTCTTGCTGACCACAAGGACAGCCGTGAAGATTGAAGGCAGGAAAGGATGGATTCATTCAAGTCATATCAAGAAATTTCATGGACTTCCTTCAGATGTAAACAGCCCACCTCGTGTGTCTTCACCCATTGACTCAAAACTTCCTTTTGTGGAAAAAAGTGACTCTGAACACTATAAACTAAAGCTTAGGCCCAATCAGTCGAGCAATTTGATTGTTTAAGTCCTCTCCAAGGTGAAGCGGTTGAATTGTCTCTGACATGTATCCCTTGGACCTGAATAGAGAAAACACCCAAAAAATGATGAAACGACAGGCGTATTGTAAATCACTGCGTAGCCATTGCATAGTGACATTATTAATCTTGTTTTTCTTAAGTCTTTTAATAATTACTGCAAGTATATTGTTGCACATATATTACCCTATTGCCAGAAATGTTTACAATGTTACTGCTGAACATTCTTTTAGTGACTTACCCCCGCATGAATTGTCTTATAGACTTGCGCTGCGCAATAACACTTTCATTAGTATGTTACATCATTCCCATCAGACTAGTAATGCAACTAATTGTTGGGTGTGTGGCCGGCTCCCTCCCTATCAGAATTATGAAGGAGTCCTGCCTTTCTTTCCACATCCGTTTACACATAATGGCTCCTGTGGAGCATGGTTCAGCTTAATGAATTCCATAGACTCAGACACAGCAGTTTATCAAGACCAGTGGGTATGGGGAAATCTGAACCTAGTTTTATTCAAAGTCTGTTACCCTGACAAGGAGGGTCGCCCCAAAGGAACAGGAACTGATCTAGAAAATGAAGTATATGGATTAGGTAACTTTACTCCTAATCTCATGGGTCTAAATGTCGAATCCGAAGTTGAACTAGTTTTACCAACCATGTCAGTATTCCCAGCGAAAGGTGAATTGTGTGTAAGAAAAGTTGGTTCCATACATATGGGCCATAGTAAATGCACTACTATAGTAGAATTCAGTGATCAAGGCAAATCCTCATTTAGAGCTTATCGCCACTCCTACTTTATATGTGGTCAGACTGCATATATGCGTCTACCTCTAGATTGGGATGGTACCTGCTACATTGCATTCCTTTTGCCACCTGTTTTCCTAGCTCCTCCTGATTATTATAGAAATATTCATTTAGTACACAACAGAGAGCGGAGAGATCTCCCAATAGTTGATTACACTGAAACAGCATGGGAAAAATACACAGATTTCAATAAAGGCATCTTTCCCTATATAGGTACTGTTACTAATAGTAAGCTGATACGTAGATTAACTAGAACCCTTGAAGCAGTAGTGAATGAAACTATTTCCGCCTTAGGCAATTTAACAGAAGAGCAGTCTGCTATGCGGATTGTTGTGCTTCAAAATCGTCTTGTCCTTGACGTCATCCTGGCTGATAGGGGCGGAGCTTGTAGGGTCATCGGATCAAGCTGTTGCATTTTCATACCAGAAAATTCGCCATCTGTATATAAAGCTATAACTCGCCTTCATAAGATTGTAAGCCAGATACACCAGAACCCAGGCACTTGGACTTGGTCCGGTTGGTTTTGGAGTGTGATATCAGCCTGGGGATGGAGAGTTCTATCCTTCCTAGGTATTGGCCTTCTCATACTATTCAGTTGCTGTCTATGTCTACAATGTGGACCAGCGATCTGTGGTCTGTGTGCCACATCGTGTATTCCACCACCAAGATCTCATTCGTCACGGAAGAAGAAAGAAGAACAAATGATGTTATATGAACAGATCAATGGATTAATGAAGATTGATATCTCTTGACGGGCAAGTAGGGGACAAGGAGGGAATGTGGAAATATGGATTTTTCTGGTCAGTTATGTCCCCTATCTTGGACCCCAACGGTTTCATGTATGAATCACAAGTACATGTATGTTCCCTCCAGTTCCAGTTATGAAGACGCAAACACATGTGCGTCCACCGTCAACATGTCCTCTGTCAGATCCGCCATGAATAGGCCGGATATTCCATTCCTAAGTATGAAAAGCCACCGCCTTTATATGGTTCACTTATGCCATTTTACACTCCAGGCAAGTAGGCCCTGATTCTGTCATCAAACTCTTCTTGCCTTCTGCCTCTGAAAGCACCAGTCTGAGCCTGCATCTGTGACCATGAACTTTGTCTCATTCTCTGCGCGGCTCACGAAGCCTGACATCAGCCTATTCTCTGCCAAGAACTGTATTTCACCTTCGAGTTATCTGCTTCACCCCTCAGCCGATGCATTCCTGTCTAGTAGTTTAAATAAACATTCTTCCAGCTACCGAGCAATGGCTCGGCTTCTCTGTCTTTATGCAAGTAATTCATAGTCCTGTTACCATGGAATATTCCTACCCCCTCACATTTAGTGTAGACACTTAGACGCTTGTACACGCACGCACAGTCAGTATAGAATAGATTCTGTCCGAGAGTCCTTCTTTTGTGGATAACATAGTTCTTTAAACATAGGATGTTAGATATGATTTGGGATTAGGTTGACTTGACCCCCCAGACTTTTCGTCTCCACATGTAGAGCTAAATGTCAAGTCCCCTTCACCCCCTAGTTGCACGTCAATCACACGTCATGCTGCTGCGCGCGCATCTATGCCAAGTATTATCTTATAGATCCACCTATATATGACATCATAACCAATTATGTTCCTTTTTACTCCTTATTACACCCATTTTCGGTTACGCATATGAATCGTCATTTTCCTTATCAATTGTTACGCCTACTGTATTCGCTTCATTGTAATGTATGTACTATAAAAGTCATTTCTTGTCAATAAAGTATGTACTTCACTTCCTGAACCTCCGTGGTGATGGAACTTGGAGCAACCGATTATAATCGTTCATTGGAATAAAGCCCATTCCGAACCTCTAATACCACGGATTCTGCCTCTCATTTTACTGAGCTATATTTATTATGTTTCCGTATCAAATTAAGTCCCGGTAAAGAATTTTATTTACCACATCTTCGTGGTTACCTCCAGCTGTTTGACTTTGTCATGCGTTTTATTGAGTTCCGCCCTAAACAGGGTCATTTCCACTGTAATGGCGTCTGTGAGTTGTTCCATGGAATTGCGCACTCCTGCGATGGCCTCCATAACGTCCTTCAGGGTGAGTTCAGGGGTGTCACTCTCCAACTCACTGGTAGGTCCCCTTCGGGAGGCGGGCTCTGGGACAGTGCCCTTTGAGTAGGCATACTTGTCCAATTTGTTTTGTTGCATCACCCTGGGGGCCTTTCCCCCCGACATTGTGGCCACAACAGTGGAACTCAGGTCGGACAACGTCACTATCCTCGTCGAGGTCTCCACCAGCCCCTTTGCAGGATGTAAACAAGGAGTGGGTCACATGTCAGCAGCAGGATTGTCACCAAAAGGGAGCTGGGGGCCAGAACTCCTCCACGAAGCCCCAAAGAGTTTGGCGGCAGCACCGCAAGCCGTCCCAGACTCCCGCTCCTTCAGGATCTGCTGCTGCCTACCCCCAACTGGGTGGGGGTGGACCACAAAGCCCCAAGAATGCACGGGCAGCACCAGTGCCCCCCCCAAGGGCAGGCGGACTCACCGTCACAGGAGCAGGGCACCGCAGGCCCAAGGGTGGAGGATGGACCGCCTCTGTAGCTGCTTCAAATCGGCCCACTCCTTGCGGACCATGCCGCGAGCCACGGTGTAGACTAGCGGCGCACCACCACGTCGGCGAGGTCACAGCGGCCTCCGAGAGCACTCGAGGACGCAGCTGCAAGTTGTGGGCAGGCCGCAGGTTGCGGCGGGCAGCGCGTCGTCTGTTCGAGCGCAATCGGGCTGAATAGCAGGTCGGCAGAGTCTCGGTCACCTTAGAAGGTAGTCCCCCACTTCTGGACTCGGATAAGATTGGCGGATTGATGGGTTTTGGGCCGGCGGGTCCGGAGCTCACTCAAATCGCGGCCATCACTCTGCCGTGCGTAGCCACGCCCCCATTGGACTATTTTTATTGCGTGTCGTCCCAGGAGTTCTTTTGTTGTATGTTGTAAGTGGGGGCAATTCTGTTTTTCGCATTTTGCTTTTCTGCATATATACATAGTCTTTGCTTTACTACAGCTTTATGAAAGACTTTTTGAGCAATGGCTTTTGTTTCAAATAAGATATCTAGTTAAGCTGGGGGCGCTAGGTGGCACACGACCTTGATGGCCGCACGCCTGTGAGGCTCCAGCTGCTTGGCTCGCATATATTTCATTTATTTGCTACCCCTGCCGTGAAATCCGCCAGAAAACATCGGAAACCGGTACCTTAAGTCCGCCACCGATGCCAGCGCGGATTGCTGCCGCGCCGTTTACTCCAGCAAAACCAAAGGAAATGATGGACGGAGTGTTGAACATTGCAAGCACTCACCCCCAGTCAACTGATCTGGGTTTAATCCATCACCGTTCTTTAGCCCACTCTGCCACCCCAGTTCAGACATGGCCATATGCAAATCAGTCTGACCCTGTGCCTCATGGGAACAGTCCAGCCCGAACTGCCAAGCCATGTCTTCCCTGGACCAGTTTCTGGCATTTCAGCCGTCTTCAGCCAGGCTTGCTTGAATCCAGTGACAAGGGACTCACGCCGTTTACTCCATGCAGCAATTGTAGCCCTGCGACGTGACTCCCGGAGATCGTCTGCCTCCGACCTGGAGCCCTGCCTGGCGGCGAAATCCACTTGAGTGCTGCGTCTTCCCACGTGGGTGCTGGGCCGCGCAGCCTCTCACCGCGATCGGAGAGAGAGCGCGGCTGTGTCGACTGTGTCCCCCCCCCCCTGCCGTGAGGAAGAGAATTGGGGCTGCCAGCGGTTAGTGCACTGGTTGCGCGATTTAGCCCCGAGTGCGGACCGCAATAGAAATAACCCTGGCTGCCGAAATGAGCACAACGGCGCGGGACGGGCCGGTATCAGTGCCCTGCAAGCCTTGATGTTTAATGAATATATAATAATAAAGTGGGCCCCTCCAGAAGCATAACATATAAGGCCTGAGTGTGGGGCAGCGTTAGAGACTACTTTGCTGGTGTCCCCTGCAAAATTCACTAGACTGCTGATTTAGCCGCTGCAGCGACCAACTCCCCCACACTTGCTTAGTCGGTCGATGCTGACCCTGCTTCGTGCGCGGTGACTTGTGGCCTGCTCAGATAGCCACAATTTGCCTCAACTGCGATATCCCCCATTGAGACATTGCTAGAGACAGCACATGCGGCCGTTGCACGGGGGAGGCTGCGAGTTGAGCCGGTGAGCCCCCCGTGAAAAACGATGCAGGCATAACTCTGTTCGACCACCCAGTTGCCAGGTCGGAGGTTGCGAATACTTCCACTTCGCAAAGGGACTGCTGGGTGGGAAGCTGTGCTCTGATCGTCGCTTCCTCTCAGTGCTGGAAATTGTGGAAGAGAGGAGGACACAGGGAAGACTGGGTGCTTCGCTTCTACAACCTGAGGTAACCACATACAGTTGCATCTTCCGAAGCCCCGGCTAGCCCCCTCCTCCCAATACTCCTTTCGCCTCAAAGTAGGGAATCCTGTTTGTATCCACCTGGGGCAGGTCACGAGTCTCCTTTTTTGGTCATGGGCAAGCCAGATGGTAAACAATCGAAGCCGGTGTTCGACGCTAAGAGGTTAGTCACATGCTCCAACTCAGAAGACTCTAACCAAGCGACTGGAGACATGGCGCAAACACAACCTCAAATGCAAGGTGATGAGGTCAAATCACTACTACTAGCCCTGCAGCACAGCATGACTGATTTGTCCGGAAAAATGGACACTATGAACACACGCCTGGATTTCCAGGTCCAGAAAGTTGATAAGCACGACGGTCAGCTAAAGGAAGCAGAGCGGCGCATATCAGACACTGAGGACTCCACCTTGAAGTTGCAGCAACAAGTATCGCACATGGATAAGCTGCTTAAAGTCATCGCAGCCAAGAAGGAAGACTTGGAGGCTCGCAGCCGCCGTAACAACATTAGAATCATGGGAATTCCAGAAAGCACCAATACGGGACGCATGGAGGAATACGTGGAGAGACTGTTACGGGGTGCCTGTGAAGAAGATCCCTTCTCGTCCCAGTTCATAGTGGAAAGGGCTCATCACTCCCTGGGTCCCAGACCACCTCCTGGTGGACCCCCCAGACCAATCGTAGCAGGTCTCCTTAACTACCGGGATCGAGATGCTGCCCTAAAACTGGCTAGGGAACACAAGAACTTGCAATATGATGTAGTGGAATTTACCATCTTTCCCGACTTCACGGTGGTGGTTCAGGAGGCCCGGCACAAATTCATTGGTGTTAAACAAAAGCTCCGGAAGGCTCAGATCGAATATGCCCTACTGTATCCGGCTCGCCTGCGGGTAACCTACCGGGGAAAAAGCAACATCTTCACAAACCCGCATCAGGTGAAGGTATTCCTTAAAGTAACCCAACATCGCTCTCCTGGGGGTGCATCGGAAGGTTGGACTTCTAGATCCCCCTCCCCACAGGCAGATTGATGGCCTCCGCTCAACTGAGGTGGAGCTAGTGGCTGGTTCAACTTCCCCATGAAGCCGACGTTCCTTGGCAAGACTCGCTGCACAGGCCTCCTGTGGCCGGAACTGTATCACCTGATGGCGACGGTATGGCAGTCTGGAGATGATATGCGAACTGCCGCCGGTGCACTCCAGATAAGTGACTTAAACTGATGTGTATAACCTGTTCCCCCTGATGTTGACTCTGAATGTACTCACTCTTCAATGTGGCAGTCGGTAACTCGCTCTGATGAGCCAAGTGACCCCCTCCTTCCCCCTCCAGCCGGCTTTATTCCCTTTGAGATACCACTCATAACCGGCCAATGAGGGAGAGAGGAGTGGGTTTGTTTTCTGTGTTGCCCTGGCGACCCCCCCCCCCCCCATATGGGAAATCCCCCTTATCACTTGTTGGTTCTATTTGTTTTGAATTTATGAAATGTATTCAATTGCGTGCAAACTTTTTGCTGACTTGGGGCTCGGGTGGGTGGGCTATTCCCGGCATGATTGTGGTGCCGCAGTGGGTGGAGGCGGGTAGATTTCTGTTATTACATTACAGATGTTCCAGTATGTCATATTACCAACTGAGCACATTGTCAGACATAGCAGTGTTTACAACTTGGCCTCTCAAATTGGCATCATTCAGCACCCAGTTACAACATAAGCATGGCATCGTCCACTGATTCCCTGCGGATAAATCTTCTTACGTGGAATGTTAGAGGCCTGGGAGACCCCCGCAAACGTAGACAACTGTTATCCTACCTGGACAGACACCAAATACATATAGCTGCATTTCAGGAAACAAACACTAGCCCCCTCGGGGAGCCCAGCTTTGGAAGCAGATGGGCGTCAGTAAGGATATTCTAATTGTATTTGTCCTATTCAAGGGGTACGCTAATGCTAATCAGGAAAGGCACTCCTTTTCTCTTAGATGAGTCGATGAGTAACCCATCGGGTAGACACTGCCTGCTATGGGGACACCTGGGTATGCAATCCCTCACTCTGGTATGTTGCTATGGTCCTAATATTGATGACCCTCATTACTACACCTCCCTTTGGGGACAGATCCTGAAAATTGGTTCAACACATATCATTTGGGGCGGGAATTTCGATACGGCTTTATGCCCTTCATTAGACCGATCTCACCCTCAACCGCATCACTACACACGGACACAAGTCTCTCTCACAGCTTCTAACGGTTCAAGGCCTGGTGGATGCATGGCGGCATTGTCACCCGGGACAGCGAGAAGGCACATACCACACCACTGCTCGCGCCACTTGGTCCCGGTTAGATTATTGGTTAGTCTCCACGGGGGTGGTCCCTTGGGTAACCTCCGCAACTCATGTGGCTAGAACATTTTCAGACCATGCACCTGTGGTCCTACAGCTGACTCTCCCCTGCACCACTGCCCCTCCATTTAGCTGGAGACTGGTACCCACAGCACTTCTGGACATGGTGTTTCGAGCTGAGCTGGGGGAAGAAATTACAGACTTTTAAAATCGTAACAAGGGCTCGGTTACTAGCATGGGCACGCTTTGGGAAGCTTTTATAGTTACAATATGTGGCTTCTGTATGGCGAAGAGTTTTGGGGTGCTCAGAGACATTCGATGAAGCTTACGTAAACTGGAAGATGAACTGAAACACCTGGAAACAGATATGTTGCGGGACCCATCAGGCATGCAGAGGTCTGACCTTAGGCACAAACTCACCGACTATATAGACACTGCTGAGCGGAAGACTCGCTTTCGTGGGAAGCATTTCAATGCGCGGCGCTATGGGGAAGGAGAGAGGCCAGGAAGGGCGCTAGCCCAAGACATACAAAAGCCAAAATTCTCTAATTATGTGTTAGAGGTACTAGATGCCTCGGGCACACGTCACAGAGATAGCCGTGCCATTCTAGACACATTCACCACCTTCTATGAGTCACTATACACCTCCCGGCGCACCGCACCCCAGGATTTCACTCCTTTCTTGAAAGGTATTGCCTTGGGCTGGCCGGGAAATTCCCAACTGGAGTTTTTAGCTGCAACTTTTGGGATAGATGTATTTAGAGAAGCGATTATGCAACTGAAATCAGGTAAGGCTCCGGGGTCTGACGGGCAACCAGTAGACTTCTACAAGGCCTACTTTGAGCAACTGATACCCATACTGAGTGAAGTTTATGAGGAGGCACTGGAGTCTCAAGTTTTACCAGATTCCATGAGGGAGGCCCTCATCATCTCGCTGCTAAAGCCAGACAAACCTACGAATCAATGTGATTTGTACAGACCGTTATCCCTAATCAATACAGATGCAAAGATCCTTGCCAAGCTCCTGGCGAATAGACTGAGCAGCTAAATGGAGAAATTGGTGCTGCCGGACCAGGTGGGCTTCATACCGGGCAGGGCGACTGCTCATAATTTGCGTACGCTATTCTCAGTAATGCATAGTGTTGACTCGCAGTTAGCGCTTGTGGCGGTCTTTTTAGACACCACGAAAGCCTTTGATTCGGTGGAATGGGATTGCCTGTTCACCATACTGCAATGCATGGGACTCCCAATCAGGTTTCTATCGTGGATCCGACTCCTGTATACTTCCCCTACAGCTCGGGTGCAAATAAATGGACATGTCTCATCTTCCATCATGCTTACGAGGGGCACCCGGCAGGGCTGCCCTCTCTCCCCGCTATTATTTGCCCTTGCCATTGAGCCACTCGTGGCAAGACTCCGCCAACATCATTTCGGAAAAAGCCCTCAGATGCTTCTTGCGTCCGATATTGGTATCTTTATACACGGATGATGTCACTCTATACGTAAAAAACCCGATCCACAATCTCAACCCGCTGCTGCGCGAATTTATACTATTTGGCGGCATGTCAGGCATAACGATTAACTGGTCTAAATCACAGATATTCCCACTGACCGCAGCTGCGCAGCCTTTCCATATTGATTACCCTATAGAATGGTGTGACGAGAGGGTGAAATATCTGGGTGTACAAGTCACTTCTGACCGTGCTGAGCTCCTACGCTGTAATTATGGATGTGCACTAGAACACATCACAAACTGAATCACTAGGTGGATAGCCCTTCCGCTCACAATGGCAGGACGCATCTCGCTTATAAAAATGATTATCCTTCCAAAGTTTCTATACCTTTTTTTAAACATCCCGCTCTATCCTGGCCGCCCCTTTTTTAACATGCTCAAATCAGCGCTCATAAGACTGGTTTGGGGAGGCAAGCAACCACACTTGCAGTGGGAGATACTTACTAGGCCGTACCTACAAGGCGGCTTTGACGTGCTCAATTTCGAATTGTACTACCTATGCGCCCAGGCGCACTTCGCGCACTACTGGTTTCACACCCCCAGATATACACCTCAGGTCGCCAAAGGAACATTGGCTGGCACATCCTATCCCACTAAACGGGATCATCTTATCCGAGCCTGAAAGCAGGCCCGCGGGACCATCATCCGTTGACTGCACTATTAAAGCCTGGTAGCGCCTCCTTCGCATACTCAAGGCACCAATGCATTATTCTCCGATGCTCCCCCTCACATACCACCCTAAGATGCCACTTCTGGAAGAGGGGGTATTCTCCAAGACCAAATCCAAATTCCACATTCACAACTGGGGTGACCTCTATCTTAATGGTAAATTTAAAGACATGTCACAACTCTTTCAAAAAGTACAGGCATTCTCTATGGATATATATTTTTATATGTTCAACTGAGACATCGCATAAAAGAATATACAACGTCCTATCCCCAGGAGCCCCCCACGGTTGCCCCTCTGCACCATATACTGCGTACCTCTGAGACCTCACATCTGGTGTCAACCCTTTACCACAGATTATAAACAGATATTGATTACACGCCTTGCCCAGCCCGAGCAAAATAGAGCTGGGGAGCCACATTACAGATCAGCAGTGGGATTACTGTTGCAAACAGACCGAACTTGTCTCCTCGAACAGCCGGTTACGTATTACACATTATAAATTCTTACATCGTACATATTACACCCCTGCCTGCCTGCATCGCTATGGTCTGCGAGAAAATGCATAATGCGATAGATGTAAAGTAGACGGTGCAGATTTCCTTCATCTGGCATGGTCTTGTGGGGCAGTTCATAGGTCAAGTTCTGGCACTAATGACCCTACTGGAAATGCAGATGTCCCCAATGTTAGCTTTGTTGGGGTATACGGAGGCGATTCCAGCCGCCCAACATAAATTTGTTGCCTTTAGCATAATATTTGCCAGGCGACGGGTGGCTTGTCGATGGGGTAGGGGAAGGGCTCCATAATTTAAGGAATGGCTTGGAGACCTGATCCTGTGGAAAGGGCAACTGATCACCTATGCGGAATTGATTCCCGCTTCCTCCAGACCTCGAGACATATGGGCTACACTCACTAGGTACCTCATTGAACACCCACTCACGTAACGAGCTGACACGAACCCAGAGCCTACATAGAGGATTGGCCGTAAATTGCATATAGCTGGTGAAATTAATTTGTGTAATGTAGAATAACCAATTATGTAGTAGATTGCATTCCTACAGACAGATCCGTATGTTTCCTTTCTGTAATGCAGTGATATTTGTTTATTTATATAACTATAGTCGGGATTGTGTAAAGGTCTTCTACTGAATATCAGATGCCCGGAAGAAAGAACTCCATGGACTTTCGCCAACGCTGTGCATATTGTTATGTGATACATTGACATGCTTTAATGACTATAATTGTACTGGAATTAACAGTTGGAAATGTTTATTATAGCTAAATTTAAAAAAATTTACTTTTTTAAAAAAAATGATATCTAGTAAAGCTTTGCTGTATTGCAGCTTTATGAAAGATTTTTTAGGCCGTTGTATCTTACTTGTGAAATACTTTTCAAGCTGTCGACGCTGATACTCGAGAGACAGCTAGTACTTCTGTCATGAATAAGGTGAGGAGGCGCTCTAGAGGAGGCACACAACGCATGGTATGAATGTGGGGGGGACCGGAACTACCTCTCCCATGAGTCTGGGAGAAAGAACTACTGCTCTCATGATACCGAGAGAGCAACGGGATTGGCCTACTTAAGCTCCGCCCACCTAGAACGCGGGGCTTGCCACTTCGAAGACTTCCTGGATTCCTTGAGGACTATTGAAGTAAGCCAACTAGGGCATTCTGCTCTCTGTTGAGAAACCGCCGCCTGTATTCGTTCCAGCGAACTTCACCACAGGGCTCTGTGCCCGATTGTATTGAGAATTCCCTGCCGTAGCGCGAACGCGCTACTTGGACAGCTTTGGGCGCATACGCCAACGGAACCTGAACCACGGAAGCGGAGCGGGGAACGGCTCCCCGTGTGTTAACCCCAAAGCGAGTACTGCGACGTGAAACCCCAGAACAGATGGGGAGACTTGGCCAGCAATTCCAAGTGCGGACCAACGCGGATGTGAGTGAGTTACATTTGGCAAAGAGTAGCGTGTCTTCCACCCGTGGATTATGGGAGACGTCATCGGCGCCATGGTGGTCCTGGGAATTACACGCAGCTGTAGGAGGATCTAGAACACCTGCCTTACAGACTGGTGTGGACGCAGCCCAACTACCACCCCCATTTCCCCTTGGTTGGTAGGAAGCCAAGGGAAACACCGGCTTCTATCCGCCGGTTACTTGGTGATGTAACCATAGAAGAATACTGATTCGTAATCATGGCAAGGCGATCTTGACTTCGCTTTAACCCGAGATAAGTACTTTCTAAATATCGTTTACAAGACTGTATATACCAGAGATTTCTGTTATCTTAACATTGCTGCTGTGGGGAGGATAACGAGCGCTGTTTATGTAAGTGTGCCCACACAAGGAGTGCTGGGGGAGGGAGGTGTGCCCTTCGAGCTCGCATGATGGATTGTTTGTTTTGTGTCTCACTTACAGGGTTTATGGGATGAAGCATAGGCGAGTGAGGTTCGACCTAGTGAAGACATCCCGTGCCAGCGCCTAGCAGCAGCTGATTATTTCCTTTTGGTTTCTTTGTCCCCTTTTTTCCCTTTCCCCGGAGGAGGTAGTAAACGTGCCGTGTTTTGTGAGCACGCATGGGTGTCACCCCCGAGGGGATAGGGTTAACTTGCATCTCATTGTTCCCGCTGTGCCTGGCTACAAGGTACGTCCTACCTACCTCTGTGTGACAGAGTGGCAAGCCCACGGTTACATACAGCCTGAACGATGGACACCCACATCGTGCTTACTTCGGTGCTGGAAACATTAACAGCCCTGCGATTAGAAGTAGACGCATTCAGGGGCGAGAACATAGAGCTCCGCAATGAAATTAGCACTATGAGGCGGGAGGTCACAGGGTTGTCTCGTCCTGGGCCCGGCGATGCACAAGGAGCTCAATATATTAAACCAAGGACGCTACCTCCGCCCAGCCATCAGGGGGTAGGGGCAGGGCAACCATCTCAGGCGGTAGGGGATAGTTCGGGTCCTTCTACCATACAAGTGATCCAGCCCGCCCACTTGGCCTTAGCACCACCCGAAAGATTCTACGGAGACATAAAAAAGTTTGGCATTTTCCTGGGACCAAAATCGCGTTTGTTATGTCCTACCTGGGAGGGAACGCGGTCAGTTGGTCTTTTCCCCTCATAGAAAGGGATGATCCAGCCCTGCGGGATTTCGACACCTTCTGAGACAAAATGCGCAAACTGTTTGATAGGAAGGCGCACCTACTCTCCTTAGACAGGGAACTGCTCACACTGAAGCAAGGCAGTCAAGACTTACTTTCATACATTACTACCTTCAATAGACTTATCTCTGAAACAGACTGGCCCATGGAAAAAAGACCCTCCCTGTATTATCAAGGATTGAGGAGCGAGTTAAAAGACGTCTTGGCCCAAGTGGTACACCTGCCCTCCGCCTGTGATGAACTCATCGATCTCACTGTACAGCTAGATCATCGGTTACAGGAGAGGAAAGGAGATAAACAGCGCCCGGAGGTTAGGTATACTACTCCTCGCTCCCGAGCAGTAAGCGAGGGAACCACCCCCAGCATGGAAGGGACAGAACCCATGCAAATCGGTGGCATCAGAGGACCGTTAACCCAAGAAGAGAGGGAAAAAAGGAGAAAACAACGACTGTGCTTGTATTGTGGGAAGTCAGGACACTTTATTAAGGAGTGTAAAGCAAAAACCAGAATTCCATATAGAGAAGGCAAGGGGGAGCAGAAGGTGCCTGCGCTGGTATACGTGCCTGAAACATCGGAAAACTAGATCACCCAAATACGATTCAGACCCCTTGTTTGTGGCCACAAGAGGATGAGGTCTGCCATGCAGTGGTTAATACAGTCCAGAACGCTGTTGCCCATCTCAACGTTTGCGTTACCTTGGATGTGCCGGAAGTAGGACTGGTGTCTGTGCATGCTTTATTGGACTCCGGAGCAACAGGCAACTTTATTGATCAAAAATATGCTTGGGAAATCGGCATGCGAGGCATTAAGAAGAAGGTACCTGAGTTGGTTAAGACCGTGGACGGCTCAGAATTAACGTCAGGACCCATAAGATACCACACTCCATTGGTTCAGATGCAGATTGGATTGAATCACAGCGAGTCCATCCAATTTGATTTAATAGACGCCCCCCAGTTTACCCTGATATTGGGCATGCCTTGGCTCACGCTCCACGATCCTTATGTACAGTGGGCAGCAAGGACGGTTACGTTGAACTCTCCCTACTGAACTGAACACTGTAATCTCGAGACAGTACAAGCACAGCCCAAGAAAAACAACCCCGCGGAGTTTCTAGCCAGCGATTCTGTCACAGCAAGCGTGAATTGTACTACGACGCTACCAAGCGTATACCAGAAATACCAGAACGTATTCAACGAACAGGAAGCAAGTAATCTTCCCCCCCATAGGGCGTATGATTGTGTCATTGACCTTGAACCTGGAGCCAGCATTCCGTGCAGTCGCATATACGCTCTCACTGAAGCCGAAAACTCGTATCTGCAACAGTACTTGAGTAAGCTGTTGGCCAATGGATTCATTCGTCACTCTACTTCCCCGGCGTCCTCGCCTCTTTTTTTTATTCCAAAGCGTGAGGGAGGCTTAAGGGCGTGTATAGATTACAGGGCCCTAAACCGCATCACGAAGAAGAACAGGTACCCCTTTCCCTTAATTCCAGTACTGTTGGATCAGTTGAAGGGAGCCACGGTATTCACGAAACTAGACCTCCGTGGACCTTATCATTTGGTACGAGTGCGGCGGGGTGATAAATGGAAGGCGGCCTTTAGAACCAAGTTTGGCCTTTACGAATACCAGGTCATGCCTTTTGGGCTCTGTAATGTCCCCGCCGCCTACCAGTACTTTATGGATGAGGTGCTGAGAGGATTATTGGATGTGTTCTTTATCGTCTACATCGACGACATGCTAGTGTATTCTTCGTCCATAACAGACCACATAACTCATGTAGCAGCCATGTTGGAAAGGCTCCAACGATATTCCCTATATGCAAAGCTAGAAAAATGCTTTTTTCACACCCGAGAAGTGGAATTCCTGGGGTATGTCATCTGCCCTAATGGACTATGTATGGATACGAAGAAAACACGTGCCATTCGGGAGTGGGAATCACCTTCATGTGTGAAGGCCCTACAGAGTTTCTTGGGGTTTGCAAATTTTTATAGAAGATTTATACGAGACTTCTCTAAGATCATTCAGCCGATGACACACCTCCTGAGGAAAGGGGAGGTGTTCCAATTGTCAACACTAGCCGAAGAAGCCTTTCAAACTCTCAAACGGCGTTTTACGTGCGCCCCCATATTGCGACATCCGGATGCGTCACAACCATTCATCCTAGAGACAGACGCTTCGTATTATGCGGTGGGAGGAATACTGTTGCAACGACACCCAGATACGGGTCAATTACATCCAGTTGCCTTCTTTTCCAAAAAGTTAACCAGCTGTGAAATTAACTACACCATCTCCGACAAAGAGCTATTGGCCATCAAAAGAGCCTGTGAGGAGTGGAGACACCATCTGTTGGGAGAAAGGCACACCGTAGAAAGATACACGGACCATAGGAACCTGTTATTTCTGAAAAGCGCCCGAGCCCTAAAACCCCGGCAACTACGATGGTCATTGTTTTTTGCAGACTTTGACTACGTCATCAAGTACAGACGAGGCCCCCTGAACGGGAAGGCAGATGCTCTTTCCAGACCCCCATCTTGTGGAACCACTGAACACAAGGAGGAAGAAGAACCTCCCGTGATCCTACAGAGGGCGTTCTTTCCCTTAAGGAAGTAAAAGAACACTCCTCGTCCATCGATCAGGCAACCTGGGTACAGGAAGCACCCCAACATAGATGTGTGAAAGAAGGATTGCTGTTCCATGAGGGCAAACTCAATCTGCCCACAAGACCTCTCCAACAACAGGCCTTACAGTGGATTCACGACTCCACCTTGAGGGGACATCCAGGAATTCATAAAACGGGACTTGCCATAACCAGATATTTTTGGTGGGAATCCCTGCATGAAGATGTGAACACATACATTTCCGAATGCTCTGTTTATTCCCAAGCCAAGGCACAGCATCAACGACCCAGTGGGCTGCTCAGATCAATTTCCACACCACCATCCCCGTGGCACACAGTCTCCATGGACTTTATAGTGGAAATGCCCCTTAGCCGAGGTTACGGCACCATTCTAGTGGTAGTTGACCATTTGACCAAAATGGGTAATTTCCTCGCTCTTACCAAATTACCCACTTCAGTTGCCTTAGCCTCTATCTTTTTGCAGAACATAATTAAACTGCATGGAGTGCCGTCCGTCATCATCACTGACAGAGGGTCCCAGTTTACATCCAAGTTTTGGAAAGACTTATGCGAGATCATGAAAATCGACGCCCGTCTATCTACCAGCTATCATCCACAAACGGGCGGTAAAACTGAACGGCTCAACCAAACCTTAGAGCAGAGGTCTTCAAACTTTTGTAGGTTGAGCCCCCCCAACTGAATTTTTTGAAATGTCGGGCCCCCCCACCACCTGACAGAAATTTCTGGAATCTTGTACACTACATAATTGACTGCCACCCGCATATCCCGGGCCATATCTGGCAAATAATGTTCAACGCAATGGGAGTTTAGTGAACTGTAGATTTGTGAGTGGGTGTGGTTAATGACAGGCTTATTACACAGCTCAAAACAAACAAAATGTTCCAAGATAAAATGTGTGCAAATTGTTTTTACTAGGATGCTTTGTTTTACACATGACAGATTGATAATAACACCACCAACATTAATGTGACGGGTGTGCCTGTTTTTCACCACAGAGACGGTCAATCTGTGGATGGATTTTTGCTACTGCCAACGGTGAGTGTAAAAATTCAGGACAAAGGGTCAAAATTCAGGACACAAATTCAGGACAGAAGGTCAAAATTCAGGACAAAACTTCAGGACAATAGGTACGTTTTACAGACACATCAGAGGAGGTCACGCCATAGTATATAAGTAAGCCCAGCCAAATCCAAACATATTCAACCATTTGCAAACCTATCCATCACGTATCCTTCCATCTATCATTTCACTCAAACATTCCTTCACCCATCCTTTCACTCATCCATCATCCATCCATCCACCCTTTCACCCTATCACCCTATCCATCTGTACACTCATCCATTCACTCTTCTACCCATCCATTCACTCATCCATCCAGCCATTTACCCTTTCACCCATCCAGCCACCCTTTCACTTACTCATCCATCCACCCAGTCACTCATCCTTCCACCCATCCACCCTTTCAGTCATCCATCCATCCTCCCTTTCCCTCTCCATCGACCCTTTCACTTAGCCATCCTTCCTTCCATCCATCCATCCACCCACCCATCCATCTACTCATCCACTCATTAATCCATCCATTGACCCTATCACTCATCTATCCTTTCTCTCATCCATCTATCCTTTCACTCCTTCACTCATCTATTCATCCTTTTGTCCATCTACCCTCCCTTTCACTTACTCATCCATCCTTACATCCACCCTTTCACTCATCCTTCCATCCATTCACCCTTGCACTTATCAATTCATCAATCCATCCAACATTTCACTCATCCATCCACCCACTCACTCATCATCCACCTTTTCACTCATCCATCCTTTCACTCATCCTTTCACTCATCCATCCTTTCACTCATCCATCCTTTCACTCATCCATCCACCCTTTTACCCATCCAGCTACCCTTCCACCCATACATTCAGCTATTTACCTTTTCTCTCATCCATCCTTCCACTCACTCATCAATCCATCCATCCTCTTGCATTCTCCATCTATTCAATCTTTCATTCATCCATTCACCCTTTCACTAATTCATCCAGCCATCCACCCATCCCTTCACTTACTCACTCGCCCACATTTCATATTAATTTTGAGCTGAGCCTTTTTGAGAAGAGGCCCATCAAGAACTTCACCCTCGCTGCAGGAGCCATTCCAGGACTTGGACAGGATCCACCAGGGTGGGCACAGGGGTGGGCATGCAGTTTTCAAGTATTCCAGGGAGGGGTAGGGCTCCTCACCCCCTCCTGGACAAGACAACGAGAAGACAGGCTCTCTTTCCAAAATGTTAGTTTTGCCATACCCCACTGTGATGTACAGTACTTAAAGGAGATACTCCAAGATAACTGATTTAACTGATTGTCCTCCATACTTTGTTTAATCAGTGTGGGTGCGATTGTGCCATTTCTTTATTTTATTCCAATTATAGACGGCATGTTTGCAGAACCGATGTTAGCTTCCAATTTAGTGACAGTAATTAAGCTCTGTGAAGAGAACCACTGCTGCCTCGGGGTAATCAGGGCCGGTTCTAGGATGTTTGGGGCCCTGGGCAGAAAGGGAATGTGTGAGGCCCCTCTAAATTGCAGAGACGCATTCAGGGCTGTTTGCATCTGAATAGATGCCCCTGCGCCTGAAGCTGCAGCCCCTCCCTCTCAGTCACCTTCAAGCACCTCTTAACAGCTCATCAAGGGCTGAAGGTGTGAGGGTTGCCATCCCGCTGTTTTCAAAACCTCCGTTACGGCCGAATATCAGCCATCAGATTTTCTTGTGGAGTGCGCGCCCCCCCTGGAATGGTGGCGCGCCCCCCCTGGGGGGCGCGCCCCACAGATTGAAGAACACTGCCTTAGAGTAATACCTTCGCTGTTTCACGCTACAACAGAAGGAAGAATGGAGCAGATTGTTATGGACAGCGGAATTTGCGTATAACAACGCCTCCCACTCTTCATTGGGTTGTTCACCCTTCTACTGTCTCCAGGGGTTCCATCCCAACACGCTGCCCTTCGAACACCCAGTAGCATCAAATCACCCATCCATACAGGAACACCATGCTCATCTCAAGCTGACATTAGACACCGCCAAAGGACATTTGGAAGAGGCTCGTAGAAGAGACAAAACACAGGCAGATAAAAAGAGAGCACCTGAACCGATATATAAAGTAGGAGACAGGGTGTGGCTTAGTACCAAACACTTAAAACTCAAAGGGAATAACCGGCTACAACCCAAATATATAGGTCCCTACACAATAGCCAAGGCCATAAATCCTGCTAAGGGTACATGGAAGGGGTGAGGCAGTGCAGCACATGGGCTGTAGGGGGCAGGCAACATGTAGAGAGACTAGGTGTGCAGAGAGGCACGGACAGCATGGCAGCACACAGGCTACAGTGGAGTGTGGCACATAGAAGGTATGCAGGGAAGGCAGAGTGTATACAGGTTGCAGGGGGCAAGTATAGGGGAAGCAAGGGCAGAGCAGCACACAAAGAAAATGCAGGAAGGTACAGCCGCAATCAGCATCATATGTCCACTCAACCATCGACATATGTCAATACCCACCATCATACGCCAACACAGCTACCAACATACTCGCTATTATACATTCAGACAACCAGAATAATATGCCAACACACCTATGCTCATAAGGCCACACAAACCACATCATATCCCAACATATCCACCTTCATAATCCACCACACCCAATGTCATACATCAGCACACTCACTATTGTTTTAACACGATTAGGGTTCACAAAGATAAATCTACATGGGTAGATTTTACTACAAATAAATTTACTTTTACAGTTTTGAGTAACTTTACTACTTTTGCCTAATCACTATTTACTCGACTTCGCAAGATGGGGAGTCATGTTCATCTCTTGAATGGGTAGGATGAATACACGAAAAATTACCATCGTCCTGCGACTGCTACACCTATTCCACAGGGTACCGGCAATTATAACTAAACAAGATCTACAACAAATCCTAATAGCGTGCAATAGATTTATTTGGCATAACGGCAAACCAAGGGCGGCTAAAATGGTTTTACGGAGCTCACGAGAGTGCAGAGGTCTATGTCTTCGGGATATGCAGTTTTATTAAGATGGGGCTCAGCTACGCATAGCGTATGAGTGGTTGCGCAGAGAGACAGAAAAGCAAGCACTAGGCTGTCATGGAGATGCACTTGCTGTGGTGGATTATATGGGATGTATTATGGTTCCCCACGACAGCAAGACCGAAAAAAGAAGCATACTTATCTGATGTCACGCAGCCCTTAATGATGGTTTGGGATGGACTGACCAAATCCTCCTTAATAACAAAATTCCCCTTCCCATTTACCCCACTATTGAATAACCTGGAATTCACGCCAGCCCTGAACATGACCCAGTTTGAGACGTGGCGCCATGGTGACTGCACTATGCTCAGTGACCTCTCCCATGGTCAGGTGTTCAAGTCATTCAACCTGTGCAAAAAAAAGTTTAAAATCACAGTAGACTTAGATATTGTCAGTTATACTACTGCTGCTTACATCCACTGAACAAAGAGGCAGGGATCGGGGAACTAACAAGTTTTGAAAAATAATTCCTCACCTTTGATACAATCAAAGGCCTTATCAGCTATTTACGCTAACTTAAAAGACCCACCTAAGAAACACAAATGGTCCCACATGCACAAGAGATATACGTGAAAGAGTGAAGCAGACTGTGATGAAACATAACGAAAATTGTTTGGTAAATTCAGGGCAGGGAAAGATGGTATTAAATTGGTTATGACTTTTAGAACCCCCCCAGAATCTGAAGCAAATGTTCCCCAATACAGACAGCAAGTCCTGTTGAGGATGCAGAGAGGAGGGAATTGCACTACCCATCTGGGTGGGATGTCAAAATCTCAAAACTTTCTGATAAGAAATACTCAGCCATATCAAAGAGGCTATAGGCTCTCCAATACTACATGATCCACTAGTTGTAGCACTCGGGGTGTGCCCAGGCAGATAGGTGTGTCTGAAAAGGGGGTAATGAACAGTAATATTTACACAAGCTACTGCAAGCTAAACAGGGGCAAGTGGCACATTGGAATCAAGATAATTCCCCGGACATTGTTTAATGGGTGCGTTGACCAGCTGCTGCTCGCCATGGAGTTGTGGATGTATGATTTGAGAGATGAAGGATGGAAATTTGAAGCGACTTGGCAGCCTCTTCTAGACTACCACTGCGAGGGGAATCCTACCCTGCAATGCCCCAATACACTGAGAGGCCTGTTCCTTTACTGGTCACCAGAAGATTATGGCCATAACAATAATTAGAACATTGGAATGTTGGGAGCTCCGTTCAAGGCAGTTGAGTGCTCCGGGCTTCTAATGGCCGGTAAAACCCAGAGCTCCAACATTCCAATGTTTGTCGTTCACAGCTGCTGCTGTGAACAAAAGCCTCATGGAGCCCAAGGGGATTTACATCCCTCTGGGCTCACTGAGCCCTTTGTTTTATTTGTTGTCTGCCCTCTAGTGGCTGAATGTTCTAATAGCCTTATAGCCCTCTGTACCTTCGGCTCGGGCCTTTAAAGCTGGAGTGGGCCCTTAATGGCGCTATAGCCCGCTACAGTGGGCTATAAGGCTATATTAAATGCTCTCTCCTTTGTTATAGGCCCTTTCATGTGGCTCAGGCCTATAACTCAGTTTCAGGGCCTTTAACAAACAGTATAGCCTTCAGCAGTGGGCTATAGGGCTATAGCACATTTCTTGTGGTATCCGTCTAGGGTGAGACTGAACAGATAACTTGAGGAGCCACTTTCTCCTGTCCCTCCCACATTTACTAATAAAGTGTAGACATACATATAGGGAGATCTCTGCACAGAAAAAAAATAGGAGAGATGGAGGCAGAGACCACTACATGTAGGTTTGTGAATAGCATTTTTGGTAGTACATTAGGAGCTATATTGAAGTACCATTTAATCGTACTACAAAATTAAGTTTGTGAATAGGCTCTTTACTGTCATACATCAACACACCCACTATCATAAATCAACACAGCCATCAACATACACTAATACATCGACCATCATATGTCAACACAAACAAGCTTATAGGTGCACTCACCCTTCCTCGAACGTCCACACAACCACTCTCAGATAAAACATGGTCATGACTATGCAGCTACACAACCAACGTCACATTACTCCAATACACCTACCATCTTATATCCACGAAGGCAGCTTTGTATACCAGCACACCACCATCAAGCTCCAACACACCCACCATCTTATCTAAACACAACTCACATCATACGTCCACATACCATCCAACAACATCAACTGAATCACCATCATACAAGAGCAAACCCGCCATGTGTTCACACAACTAACAATATACACAAACACACTCCCCATCATATTGTAATACACCCATCACACACGCAAGCAACCAACATCAGATACCAAAACTGCCACCATTTTATTCCAACACATCCACCATTATACTTTCACACAACTCATATCATATGCCACCACGTACACACAACTAACATTATAAGCCAACACACCCTCCATTATAGGCCACAATAACCATCAAAAACCACAGAACCCAGAACATATGCTAGCTAGTACATGATAAAACCAATAATAGGCCGAAAAGAAACGAAAATTGAAAGCAAGTTCAGGTTAACAAATTTGTTAACAGTGGCTTCAACATGAAAACATAAGAGTCATGAAAATCAGAAGATAAGGTACTGCCTTCATCTCATGTCACAATCATGCCATTTTAATCAGCCAAATAAAGGAAATTTTCAATAGCTCCCAAGAATTGTCCACTAAAGTGCCCTTAAATGTAATTCTAAAGTATTTCAACAACACAGTAAAAAATGTTTAATAAAAATATTAAATTATCAAAATGCTTCAATCCATCACCACTTTCCTGGGATTGTCTACACGGGAGGTTACAGTCTATCTTCAAATATTTTAAACTTTGAAAACTCTTGATATTCTAAGTCTGGCCATTAAAAAGGCATCCAAATCACAAGTGGATACTTGCGATGGATACAACTAACCTGGTCAATGCCATCCTTCTCTCCGGAATGGTTCCTGGCCCTCTGAAGGATGCTCTCTCTCCCCTTCTAAAAAAATCCCATTATAGCAGCCCATTAATACTGATTAACTACCCGCCATGCCCAACCTCCACTTGCTGTGTAGAATCATGGAAAGAGAGTTGACAAGATAGCCCCAAAAATATGTGAAACTGAAACACATTTTCGAAACATATCCATCTGGTTTTTGATAGCCGAGGGACAGCAAAACAGCGTTGGCCAACAAACCTTCTCTTTATGTTTGCCAACATCATGACCCTAAAACTGATCTTTTACTTTTTGACTTCTCTGCCACCTCTAACGCTGTCAATCCTGAAATTCTGTTGGAAAGGCTCAGATACTGGGGAAGCAATCGATCGGCCCTTTAGTGGATCCATTCATTTCTCACCAGCTGCTGCCAGAAAGCCAGTATTAGATCAGTGGGATTGTCCACATGCTCAGTGCCTTGTGGCGCTCTTTCCCTTCATGTGTTTTCTTTTTATTTTCTAAATATGCCCCAGATACAGCTTCTTGAGCTATAACAAGTGAGCTTTCAAAAGTATGATACTGATTCTAGTAATCAGTGACACTATGGGACATATTATCAAGCCAGGCGATAAAATTATCGCCGCTTTAGCGGCAGAAAACTGCTGCTGAATATTTTAAATTTTTAAGCATTTTTATTTGGATTAAATAATGTTTATACTTACATTGAACAGTTTTTTTAATGATTTGTTTACTATCAATATGCCCATAGAAGTTTATTAATTACAATAAGTATGTACTGCTTGCCAATTTACATTTTTGCTCATTTTAATTTAAAAGTAGACTTAACTTTTTAATGGTGTGATGACTGGTAAGTAATACTTTGTCCCAGAGGATGCATTATCTCAGCTTGGGCCCTATTATGAGGGGGCCTGTAAATTTCGATCTTAGTGCAAACCCGTGTTCACACAGGGGTATGAATTATAGGTTTTGCTGCCACACCTCCACCTCCCTTCAGCTTTCGCCAGGAAAATTTCAGAATGCAAGAGCTGGATAAATATAAAGGGGGAGGAGGGACAATAATGTCCTGTCAATACAAGGATACTTTTTTGCAGGACACAACAATTTTGCATGTACTTCACCATTTTTCTCACTATTGCTCGGAATATTAAATATTTATTATGAGGTACTGGCACTTACGAGTGCAGTAAATACCACACACTAGTCTAGCCACTTGAAATCAGGACCTTAGACAGTATTTCTATTTCTATCATGCAATTGTGTCTTGACTAGGTACTACCCCTGACTCTCAAAGCTTAGTAGTAGATAGTGTTTACTGAAGTGCAGAGTTAAATATTGTTGATCTTTGAGTATGACTTCAAGGGTTTGCAGATAACAACAATGAAGTAATTACTGGCTCCTTATAGGCCCGTAGACTGTGTGCAACTTTAACAGACACACCCAGCAGTGCTCAAAAGCCAGCATAACATTGTGCAATATTATTCAAATGTTGTAAACCTGTATGTGTTTGTGCTTGCAACTCTAAATGTTCCTTACCCTTATATTTCATAACACTTTCTCTTTCTCCAGATCTGGGATATTGAGAATTACTGCAGGCATAAGGGAGAAGGGAGTGAAGTAAAAGGAAAAGATGGAAAAGCATCCACTTCAGAAGGGCTTCCTCTCCGTTTCTCAATTCCACATTTCTGTAGACCCATTGCGCCAAAGCATATGCCCCTGGGGTCAGAGACTGAGGTAGTTACACAGTTTATTAGAAGTTCTGCTGTAATTATCAAGACAGTTGAAAGCATAAATAAATGTTGCATCCAAAAGGTTCATAACTTGGTCAGCAGTGATGAATTAACATGTACATTTCTTCAGTGTTCCTGGTTAGTGACGTATATAAAATGCATGCTGCAATCAGAGCTTATTTTTGGCACACCAATTAATAAAAGGGGCAGAAGACAGACCAAGATTACGTTGTATTAGTCCATCACAAAACAATGCTTAAATCCACTGTGGTAGGTAACCTAAACAATAAAATACATCTGACGCATGAAAGAAAAACAACAAACCCAAGTGTTGTGTCTAAGATAAAATTCAAACTCTGTTCTCCAGCATTGAATCTTTCATAATTCCACATGCTTTGAATACTCCGTACTGGGAATCCTTAGTACATGAATAAATGGAAACATCGGTAAAATACATCTAAAACTAACAACTTATGTCTCTTAGGTTATGAGGGTTCAAACTCACTTCAAAAAGCTAAGTCGCATTGTTTCAAGGCACGAGCGAGAGGTTCTGATTTAGAGTTTGGTGAATGAGATACTCCGTCACAAACTTGAAGGATACCCATTCACCGTATTACAAGTGCCATAGGTTATAATGTAATATGGTTGACAGGAAATCCATCAGGTTTGTGACGAAGTATCCCATCTACCAAACTGTAAATCAAGCCCACATTCTCCTCAGTGTGAACTCTGCCTGCCTTCCTTGAACTCTGGGTGGCTCTCTTAGACTCTGGCTACACCGCATCGCACAATCCAATTTACTAGTTTTTTCTGTGCCTTTGTGATTAAGAGCACCCTTTCTACATTGATACTTGCATTAAGTTGCAATCTTCTTGTAAGAATTAGGTACCCAAGAAAAATACGATCCTGTTAAAGAGTAAAACAAGAATGTGAGCATTGCACAGACTTACTAGTTTTGCACTTTAGGAAGAAAACACTACAAAATATCACCTTCATTCAGAGCAGTAAAGTTGAATCAAATCAAGTTTATATTCAAGTGTTTTATATTATCTCCATATGTACATTCTATGTATTTCGGAATGTAATCCATATATATATATATATATGTGTGTGTGTGTATATTTATATGTCTCACCATGGCGATTCCCACCTCAGTCTCTTAACTCAGGACAGGTGCTTTCTCCATAGAATGAGCGTGGGGCCTCATTTCTGCTACACAGCAACTTAACAAAATTGGCACACTTGCGGGATTCATAGAAAACTTGTTTCGTCATTTACCGCCTTTATCAATGCTGAAAAAGCTTATTACAAGGTACGTCATGTGTGATTGAATATTTGTACTGTGTCCATTTTTGCCAATGGTGTATTACTGGCCAATAGGAATCCTATTGGTGTTTTGACTGCCCAATTCCTTTTACGGGCTGTCATGCTGATACCCCATCGCATCACCGTAATAATATTTAAAGTCACAATTTACATCAATTTGTTTCATCTGATCGTTCCATCCTAAATGGACCAAAACGGGGATACGATGTCTCATGGCTTTTACTGGCGATTGCCCCGCAGTCTTTGCCAGTCCACAATTTGAATCACCAAACAATGGCTTGACCATACACCCCTTGCCACAGCCGTCGAATTTTGCACACTGTTCCTCCCATTGGCGTCAGCTCAATAGCCAAGCGTCCCTGAGTTTGTATAACTCACGACTCTTCTGTGTTCGACGGGCGAGTCTTGTCGGCAGCGGTTCAATTGATTCACTGAATATCGCTATGGTGATTCCCACCTCGGTCTCCGAACTCAGGACGGGTGCTTTCTCCATAGAATGAGGGTGGGGCCTGGTTTCTGCTACACAACAACGTAACAAAATTGGAGCATTCGCGGGATTCATAGAAAACTTCTTTTTATTGCCAGTAGACGTGTCTCAGTGTTTACAGCCTTTATCAATGCTGAAAAAGCTTATTAAAAGGTGCCTTCATGTGTGGATGGACATTTGTATTGTCCATTTTTGCCATTGGTGTATTACTGGCCAATAGGAATCCTGTTGTGTTCTGACTGCCAATTCCTGTTTCCGGCTGTCATGCCGATACCACATCACATCACTGTTGTTACAGTTAGCGCTCTAGCGTTAGACGCTAGAGCGCACAAGGTCACTACGCAATGCGTACGCCACGTTCGTGGCGTACGCCTCTGTATAAAATAAAGGGGCGCGGCCTGCTGAGGCAGTCACGCGCCGATACCCAGACACAAAGTGTGGCGTCCATTATTATAGCTGCGGGGCCTATAACGAGTGCCTGCATCAGCGCGAGCGGCCCCACAACACTGGCGACGAGGATGGGATCAGAGCCCAGATAATATGCGGCATATGCAGCAAAAAGCTACGGACACTCACTCTCCGCCAACCGAACATCCCGATGGCGGACATTCTAGTGCTGGCACGGTCCCATGATCTATCCGACGCCCGCGCAGAGGAGATGGAGATGGCGCTCACACGAGGCGCCGGGTCAGGAGTAACAGTCAAAACGGAGCGGGCCGACGCAATACAGACGCGTGAAGCCTCCCGCCGACCGGCGGCAAAGAAGCCTGCAGCCCCGTGCGGGTACTGCGGGTATGACGAGCACGGAGGCAGGACGTGCCCTGCGAAAGGAAAGGCGTGTGACAACTGCGGCGTGATGAACCACTTTGCGTCTGTTTGTCGCAAACGAGCCACGCAACGAGACCGGAGGGGAAAGAGGCCGGAGAAGGCCTTGGTGAGACAACTATCCCAGCTGTCGCTGTCCTCCCCCACCAACCCAGGGCGCAAGCAAGCGCAGGCCCTGCAGGAAGATGCAATGGAGTCCGATGATGACGAAGGGGAGACATACCTGATTTCATTCACCAGAGCCCTCAAGAGCTCGAGAAGACCACAACCAAGGTGCGACGTCCTAGTCGCTGGGTCCCGGATAAACGCAGTGATCGACACAGGGGCGTCAGTCACCGTGATGGGAGTGCAACAATACAATCGCCTCCGACCCAAGCCTGAACTCCGACGGTCAAAAGCCCAGATTTATGCCTACGGAAGTGACACACCGCTGCCGTTGGCCGGAAAGATGACGGTGCCGGTGAAGTCAGATGACGCAGAGATAACGATTGACATACATGTGATCAATCAAGAGGCAGACACCCTCCTCAGCGGGCACGCAGCCGAAGACCTAGGGTTGATCGCATTCCTCCGGAAGGTGCAAGAATCCCAGACGACTACCCTGCTGGACCAGTTTCCGGAGCTGTTCACTGGCCTGGGGAACATCCGACGACCACCAGTCAAGCTCCACATTGACCGTTCAGTCACACCCACAGCGCTAAAACACAGGAGGATTCCTTTCCACCTACGCCCGCTGGTAGAGGAGGAGCTGAGGAGGTTGGAGGAGCAAGGTGTCATAGAGACAGTAACCGGGCCCACCCCCTGGGTATCACCCATGGTGATAGCGGAAAAGCCCCGGCAACCAGGCAAGATTCGAGTGTGCATCGACATGAGGCTGCCCAACAAGGCCATCAAAAGGGAGAGGCACATCACGCCCACGATGAATGACATAATCGCAGACCTTAACGGAGCACGGTGGTTCTCCAAACTGGACCTCAACGCGGGGTACCACCAACTAACGCTAGCCGAAGAGAGCAGGTATATCACTACCTTCAGCACGCACCTGGGGCTACGCAGGTACCGACGCCTTAACTTTGGCATCTCTTCGGCGGCCGAAATATTTCAGAACACTATCAGAGACATCTTGCAGGGGCTACCAGGAGTACTAAACGTCAGTGATGACATACTGATACACGCCACAACAGTGGATGAACACTACCGACGAGTCCGGTCCACACTGATGAGGCTGAGAGAGTTTGGGGACACGTTGCACAAGGAGAAGTGCCAGTTCTTTCAACAAAGCATCGAGTTCTTCGGATACACGTTCACCAACCATGGCATTCAAGTAGATCCAAGAAAATCCCAGGCCATCAAGAACGCCCCAGCACCGACTTCTGCGTCGGAAGTCCGCAGTTTTCTCGGGATGGCCACGTACTGTGGGGGTTCATCCCAAACTTGGCTACCACGGCGGAACCTCTCAGACGCCTCACGAAGACAGACACCCTGTGGCGCTGGGGGCAAGAGGAAGAAGATGCCTTCCGTGCTATCAAGACCACGCTGCTGGACCAGGCCACTCTGGTCTACTTTGATCCGACCAGGAAGACAGAACTACTTGTCGACGCCAGCCCGGTGGGACTGGGCGCAGTCCTTACGCAACAGCAAGAACCAGGAACATGGGCCACCCTGGCCTACGCCAGCAAGGCACTCACCCCAACTGAACAGAGGTATTCTCAGATTGAACGCGAAGCACTAGCCATCCGATGGGGTTGCCGGCATTTCCACCTATATGTCTGCGGACACCCTTTTACTGTGGTGACAGACCACCAGCCATTGGTGCCCCTGTTCAAAGGGACAGCACCCCACCCCCCCCCCCGAGGATCGAGAGGTGGGCCATTGGACTACAGCAATACCAGATGGAGGTGACATACCGGCCAGGTGCGAAAAACCCGGCAGTCTTTCTGTCACGACACCTGGAAAAGGGGGTGACGTCCCCGGTCGGGAAAGAAGAGGAAGAGGAAACCGAAGCACACATCGACCTCTTAGCTGCTCTGACTTGCCCTCGGATACTAACAATCCAGGAGATCATACGTGCCGGGGAGCACGACGCCGTGCTGGCAAGGACATGGGGAGCTCTTCAAAAAGGGTCCTGGGCTGATTTCCTACACACCGCCAACTCGTGGGCAGACGAGGACAAGAAGGACTTACAGCAGATGTGGCGAGTGCAGAATGAACTAAGTATGACCCGCGATGGTGTCGTCCTGCGAGGGTCTAGGATCGTCATGCCCGCCGCACTACGCCATCAAGCCACGACCATTGCTCACGACGGCCATCAAGGGACGGAGAAGATGAAGACCAGGATGAGGGCGAAGATATGGTTCCCGGGGCTGGATGGCATGGTGGACGAGGTGGTAAGGAGCTGCGCCGCGTGCCAGGTGACGAGCGGCCCGGAGCCTCCGGCCCCCATCGTGACAGAAGAACCAGGAAGGTACCCGTGGGACAAGATTAGTATAGACTTCGGGAGCCTCCCAAACGGAAAAGTGTCGCTGGTGGTCATTGACAACTTCTCGAAGTATCCCATAGTGGAAGTTCTACCGTCCACAGCCTTCATGTTCGTGGGACCAGCGCTGGAGAAAATATTTGCCATGTTCGGGCGCCCCTCGGAGGTGAAGAGTGACAATGGGCCACCCTTCCACGGTCATGAGTTCCGGGAGTTCCTTCAGCATCAGGGAGTACACCATCGGCGAATCACTCCTCAGTGGCCACAAGCCAACGGAGAAGTAGAACGATTCATGAGGACCCTGAATAAAGTGATTCGAATAGCCGGCGTGGAGCAACTAGACCCCGAGAGGGAAATACAGCGATTCCTGGGAGAATACCGGAGCACGCCCCACTGCTCCACCAAGCAAGCCCCGTGGTCTCTCATGCTCAATGGGCCCCGCCGCGATGGGCTACCCACAGTCCCTGGGTGGGCGCCCCCACCGTTCGAAGCGGAGGAGGTTTTCCAACGGCGAGCATACCGCAACCGACAAGTGAGCCGGGCCAGAGGCAGTCGAGACCGCGACATCAGACCAGGGGACAGCGTCCTCGTGAAGGACAGAAGGCCAGGAGGAAAATTCAGACCCCGGTATGAACCAGGTAGTTGGACTGTGGCACAGAGGCGGGGTACAATGGTCACAGCAGAAAGAGGGGTGGAGTCGACCACCAGGAACATCTCGTGGTTCAAACGCATTCCGGAGGCCACCGACCGCGGCCAGAGGGGACTGGACGGAGGGGAGGAAGAGATCTCAACCCCAGAGTTGGGACCAGGACTGACGTCCAGCGGAGCCTGCAGCGCCCCAGAGCAGAGCCATCATGCCCCCACGGAAGGTGAAGCCCCGAATAGCCACCCACCCAGCTCCGGCACTCGTGCCACTGCCAGGTATGGTCTGAGAGCGAACCCCACGCCTAGCAGCCGCCTTAAAGACTTTGCCTGCCAAGCAAGTGAGTGACTGTTATGGACTTTGGTTTATTTTGTTATCCAAGTTGGGGAGGGATGTTACAGTTAGCGCTCTAGCGTTAGACGCTAGAGCGCACAAGGTCACTACGCAATGCGTACGCCACGTTCGTGGCGTATGCCTCTGTATAAAATAAAGGGGCGCGGCCTGCTGAGGCAGTCACGCGCCGATACCCAGACACAAAGTGTGGCGTCCATTATTATAGCTGCGGGGCCTATAACGAGTGCCTGCATCAGCGCGAGCGGCCCCACAACAACTGTAATAATATTCAAAGTCACAAATGACAACAATTGTTAAATCTGTTCGTCCCGTCCTAAATGGACCAAAACGGAGATACGATGTCTCATGGCTTTTACTGGTGGTTGCCCAACAGTCTTTCCTAGTCCACAATATATATATTTGAGAAAGGCTGACTGACGGTCAGCCGAAATGCGTCAGTGTTGGACTGCTGCTAATAAAAATTACGAAATGACATGTTGTTTGGAGTGCTCACGTTTTGTCTCGTGTAACGGTAAGGAATCAGAATATATTTATATATATATACATATATATATGAAACAACCAACACGTAAAAACGTGACAGCGTTTCGGGGGTAGAACGGGGGGGAACTTGTCGAATAAAGCATTTATGCTTTGAAAAACATTGTCCCTGGATTTTTGCTGGAGTGCTCTTCAAATTACACGTTTTTACGTGTTGGTTGTTTCGTGTATTGGCGGTTCACCACCGCCGGAAGAAAGCACCCAGGACAAAGACGGAGCGGCGGCGGTGAAGTGCTGTTGACAAAAAAAAAAAAATAAATCAAAAAAAAAAAATATACATATATATATACGAGACACCAGCCTGAAGGTACCGTACTACCATGTCAGCCGACGCGCTGATAGAGAGATAGGCGGCGGCGGCCGATATGTTCAATGACAACCGAGCTCCAGAACAGAACTCACTCTCCCATAATGCACCAGCAGGGTCCCAAAGCTCTGGATTTAGAGATAAGCTAAAACTACTTGAGAAACTCAGTAAAGCTGAACAAAGTAAGTGGTGGGAAGCTAAATCATTACAGCACTATCTAGATGTAGGGAGAGTGCCACAAGGCCTGCGAATCCTGTTAGCCCCCAGCTACGAAAATCCAGAGAAAAACATGATGAGTGAGTGGGCTGAGACTAATTTGGAATCCTCACGCAGACTTATAATTATATTAGTAAAATATGCTGAAAAAGACCGGGAGAAGTTACAGGAAAAAATTGAGAAATTAAATGAAGAGCTCAGCACAATGGGGCAAAATGACGAATTATTCAAACCTAAGGAGGAAATGACCAAGAGAATCAAAAAAGAAGAAGATAAAATAAGAGAACGAAAGGCATATAAATTTCATCACGACCGCATGGATTATGAGAGCGGGAGAATATTCACATTCGCAAAAAAAATGACAAATTGAAAGTTTCAAAATATGGAGAGGCGCAGCAAGAAATTAGGGCGAACCTGGTAAATCCGACGACACGCCCAGAAGGAGCTTACAGCTCTGACTTCAGCTCGGCCTTGGAGAGTGAGACAGAAATGGATGCCCGCCTCCAAAGAATGAAACAAGTACCAGCGAAAATCTCCTTAGCAGAAGAAGTGTATTTCTTATGCCGCGAATGTCGGGACACCCTGCGTCCAAGAAAACCACTAAACAAACAACTAGAAATCGAACCATCAAACGCAGGGAAAGGAGGCAAGCAAGACGAAAAAGAGCAGCCAATAAAATTCCAGAAGAGACAATCAAAGCGCAATTGGAGACACTAACTCAGACTGAACCCACAATTAACTAAACCGTCATCAATCTGACAAATGTGGATCTCAATAAAGCTGAATTGCAATTGTTACAACTTGGGTTAACATACTGCCCTGAGTGCTTCTTCAGAT
This sequence comes from Triturus cristatus, assembly GCF_964204655.1. NCBI lineage: Eukaryota > Metazoa > Chordata > Amphibia > Caudata > Salamandridae > Triturus > Triturus cristatus. The sequence goes on along the minus strand of NC_140590.1, from coordinate 1,606,707,369 downwards.
ATGAGGCAACGCGGTGCGACATTTTCAAAAGCATCAGAAAACTAAAATTTAAAAAATACTTTTTGCAACAAAAACAAGAGTTAGACAAAGAGGTAAACAATGGCCAGGCAACCAGCCCTTTCCCACCAAATCTAAATACCAATGATATGCCAACTTTGCATGTAATGATAGAATTGGCTCAAGAAAGCAACACTAGGGATCTTCCAAGTGGCAACGCAGAAAATAAAGCAACACAAAAAAGACTTACCATGCCTTTCAAACCTCCTTCTATATTTAACCCAATTACCATCAGGGACTCTATTGATATGTTTAACGAGCAGGTAACTTCCAGCATTAAAAAACTCAACTATAAAATAAACAACCAAGCTAGACATAAAACTAACAAACCAGAGATTCAATATTACAACCTTATGCCCAAGCTAAAGAAGAAAAAAGACATAGGTATCCGTAATTCGGATAAAGACGGAAACTTAGTCCTTTGGAATAAAGTGGATTACATTGAAGAAGCCACAAACCAGCTAAAAGACAAAGGATTTTACCACCGAAGTGACCAACAAACACTTAAAATCATGTACAGTGATTTTAGGATGGAACTGGTGGCTTGGAAAAATGGGGGATTACTGTCTCTGGAAGAATACAAATTTCTAAAGAATGACAATCTGGTAACCCCCATTTTGTACTTTATACCTAAGGTACACAAAAATCCACTGAGACCCCCTGGGAGGCCCATCTTTATAGCTCGTAACAGCCTCCTCGAAAAGACGGCCCAATATGTAGATTTATTTTTGCCGGATTTTGTGCAACATCTACCCTCAGATATAAGGGACACAGGGGATTTTTTGGCAAAACTACAAATAGTCAATTGGCAAGACAATTATCTGCTCATCACTCTTGATGTTACATCTTTGTATACATCTATCAAACATCAGGATGGACTAAGGGCTTTACGTCATTATCTAGCAACAAGAGCATTGAAATTTAAACTACACAGTACAATGTTAATGAATATGGTTGAGTTTTGCTTAAAGAATAACTTTTTCATATTTCAAAATGTTTTATACCAACAGCAACGTGGGGTAGCTATGGGGGCCAGCTTCTCCAGCTATGCTTGTCTCTACATGGGCTGGTGGGAGGAGCTGGTCCTACATAATCAGTTTATAGCATATGTAACCAATAACATCAAGACATGGTTAAGGTTCATAGATGACCTTTTATGTCAGGGCACTAAAGAAGAAGCAGAGAAATGTGTTGAGGAGTTGAATGACAATAATTTAAACCTACATTTCATGGCATCCATCAGTTCTGAAACGTCAATTTTCTTGATGTACATTTCACGGCATCCATCAGTTCTGAAACCGTCAATTTTCTTGATGTACAAGTGTATGTGAAGGATGGCCAGTTGCAAACCAAACTACATAGAAAATTAATCGCAGGGAACTCGGTACTGCATGCCAGCAGCGCTCACCCGAAGCATTTAATACAAAGTATACCTTTTGGGGAGATGCTGCGGCTGAAACGCATTTGTAGTAGTAGTGAGGATTTGAGGAAACCCAAGCTGCTAGCAAAAATAGATTTTTGGCTAGGGGCTATTCCTCTCAGTTTGTTAATATGGCCATCCTTAGAAGTAATGCAGTGAATCGAGATACTCTACTGAACAAGGCCTAAACTAAGCTGACAGAAGAAGAAAAGACAGGAACCTTTAGGTTTATTCTCAGCTACAACAAACAGAGTAATACCATCAAAAAGATCATAGATAGGAATTGGCCTTTAATCTTAGGGGACCCTATGATAGGCCATCTATTGCCAAAGAAAGCGGCAATCACATACAGCAGGGCACCTTCCATGAGGGACACCCTTGTGCAAAATGATCCTGAAGGCATTACGAATACTACTTGGCTGAGTCAGCGTAGAGGTTTCTTCAAGTGCAGGGCATGCACGGCTTGCCTACATGGGGTCAATACCACAACGTATAAGACATCCTTTGGAGAACAAGAACATTTGATCAATAAATCCTTGACATGTAAAACAGACCATGTGGTCTATGTGCTGGAGTGCCCTTGAAACCTCAAGATATGTTGGCAGTACTATACTGCAGGGACACAAAAGGGTACTCCAGCACATCAGGGCGATCAAAAACCAAGACCCCACCTACCCAGTGGCCCGTTATTGTGGTGAAAAACATGACCTCCACTATTTTCTAATAGACAGTGTACCAGCCAATAAAAGAGCTGGCGGCAGGGTCAAGGCATTGAGACGTCCAGAAACAAGATACATCCTTGACCTCGACTCTAAGTCCCCAGGAGGTCTCAATATCACAGAAGACCTCTACACATGCCTCTAACAAAGAAACAAAGTTTAAGCACTTAGAAGAATTTGAGTTTTTATAATTGAGCCAGTTGTCATTTGACACTTATCATTTAAACACAGATTTTAGATGAAACTGCCGCCAAACCACTACTTTTAGATTTCTTACACGGTTTTATGGTATATTTAAGGCAACACGTTTTATAAAAATTTAGCACTTAGCACTTTATCTAAGCGAATTTGCACATATCCCTGAGTTTCAATGTTGACAAATACAATGTTTACAATCGCAGTACTGTATAAATATTGTTATTTATCTATTGAATGGTGGCTACACCAACACTTGGTATTTAAACCTGAACGTAGATTAGTTAAACTAAAATATAATATAAAAGGGAATTATAGTGACTCCTTTTCTATATATTTTAGTAATACATTTTAAGTCATGCAAATGCAATAACTTTCAAAAAAATGTCTCAATACGGTACGGATACCTTTATTTCATTTTATGGTGCTTTAGGATGGAAGGTTTGAAGGTTTTAAAATTAATATGTAATGTATTATTTATTTAGTATGTACATGTATTTTAACCTTAACCTCTTCAGCGCTGCGCGGATTCCCGCGCAGTGCTGAAAGATCTGAGCGCGGGCGGGGCCATGACGGAACGGTTCCGTCATAAGCACAGCCCAACCGGCGTGCATGACGGAACCGTTCCGTCATCGGCATCGAAGAGGTTATCCTATACCCTTTGCGATTGATAACACATGTTGTTTATGTCTATGAATTTGACAGCGAGATCAGGGCACTTGTCACTTTAAATTGTTACATCACTTAAAACAAAATGGTATATATAATGAGGCACCTCCCGTGAAGCGCGTCATGTGATCAAGATCCCATGGGATCGAAACGCGTCATGCTGAGGGGTACCACAACAGAGCTGGAATAAACTTTCTGCACCTATTTGTGGTCCGGGCTCCTATTTTCCAGCAGAGCTAATGGTGGTTGGCGAATGACGGAATGAAAGTAGTGCATTGATATATATATATATATATATATATATATATATCGTCACTTTGTCAAGGCAAACGCCGAAACGCGTCATACTTAAAGTTTTTGTGCACAATAAACCTGTTGTGCCGTTTCCTGGTGTGCCGCCTCTTGATTTTTACCATCTGGGTATGGATTAAGAAAAGTGATGATAAAGGAAGTGGTTGCTGCTACTACTGGCTGGCACAAACGTCGCGGGAGGGGAGCCCGCTCAAGCAGCAATTTCGGTGAAGATTCATATCTATATATATATTCACTGAAAAAACCATAGGTTTCACACACGTTATAGTTAGGAATTAGCATTTAAAAAACCTTGCAAATTCACTTAAAAAACCATAGGTTTCACACATGTTATAGTTAGGTGGATATTTCACTTGTAAAAAAACAATGAAATTCCCCCGTTATAGTTAGTTCAGATAACTATAACTCGCGCGCCCGCAATCCACTGCTCATGACGTCACATATTACATCACTCATGACATGGTCAGTGGCATCACTCATGACATCACTGATGACATCATCCTTGTGATAGAGTGGCGGTCGCGCGAGTTATAGTTATCTGAACTAACTATAACGGGGGAATTTCATTGGTTTTTTACGAGTGAAATAGCCACCTAACTATAACTTGTGTGAAACCTATGGTTTTTTAAGTGAATTTGCAAGGTTTTTTAAATGCTAATTCCTAACTATAACGTGTGTGAAACCTATGGTTTTTTCAGTGAATTTGTACGTTTTTTTTTTTCTTTCACCGTGCGCGCACGGTGGGCGCACGGTGCGCGCACCCCCGCAATTTAAAAAAAAACAAAAAAAAAAAATGTTCTGCCTTCGGGGTCCTTCAGGGACCCCCTGACTAAGGCTAGGGGGTCAGGAACTCTCTACCCTGCCCCCTTTTCACATTCGCCACCTTCCTTTTTCACTCTCGCACTGAAAACAAACAAAATGGCGGCCGACACTTCCTGATTTCGACCGATTCGAATGTTGACTAACATGTAACCACCAATCAGAATTACGCACGCGCACGTTAGGGTGCTCGCACGGTGCGCGCCTGGTGCGCGCACGGTGCGCACACCCTGCGCGCGTATAGATATTGATATGCTTTTAAATGCTATTTTCTCAGGAAATACTGAACAGATTTACACCAGACCTGCAAAAGGCACTTCCTTGACCTTATGGCTACCTCTCTGCCAAATTTCAAGTAATTCTGTTCAGCCGTTCGGGCTGTAGCTGTGTCTAAAGGTCCTATGGAAAAATGCATGGGGAAAACGCGTTTTGGGACCCCCCTTTTTTCTCGGCCCCCGCTTGACGAATCACCGCGAGACTTTCAGGGTAGGAGCTGAACGGAGCGCCCCATTAGTTTTGAAAATTTCGCGAGGATTCGTCAACCGGCGCTAAAGTTATTCAAAATAGAATTTTGAGATTTCCTATGGAAACACGGTCCTAACTATAACTATCTACTGGCGACCGCCAGTAGATAATATATATATATATATATATATATATATATATATATATATATATATATATATCAAAACCACACTCCCTCTTGGTAAAGAAAGCGGAGCACACACGGGTTTCCCGGTAAGCTGCCTTTTATTGTAACCATCGGCATGACGCGTTTCGTTTCTCCAAGCTTCCTCAGATGCCGCCAGATTCTTAAATGGTTTTTCAGCTCACTTATTTAAAAAGGAAATGCCTCTCTCCGATTGGTTGAAGCACCTCTGACACAGTCACCCAGGGATTGGCCCGAATTCAGTACTCCAAGTTCGTGTCGAGCAGACACCAATGGCGTAAGTACTAGCCCCAGTGGGCGGTGTCTGCTCTTTACCCAGTACGTGCCTTGATCTTGTTTTGTGGGCGGTAAACAGCTCTCCTGGTCCCTCACCCCACCGCTGTGAATCCGAAGTCTGCCTTTTAACACCGCTTCAGTGAGCAGTGATCTCACAGCGAAGTCGCGCTCCATCCGATCACAACCAGGCACGGTTTCAGGTATGCGGTGGTTTCAGCGTTTCTAAAAAGTTTTTAGAATGTCCACAAGTTGCCACACTAGCCGCTGAAACACTGGGGGGTTGGTACTCCTTACGGTGCATGTGGCCGTACCCAAAATATCAAAACCACACTCCCTCTTGGTAAAGAAAGCGGAGCACACACGGGTTTCCAGGTAAGCTGCCTTTTATTGTAACCATCGGCATGACGCGTTTCGTTTCTCCAAACTTCCTCAGATGCCGCCAGATTCTTAAATTGTTTTTCAGCTCACTTATTTAACAAGCATTTACAATGCAATGTTCTCGGCATTGGTAAAGTTAGAGCTATTGGCATTGCTCATGACATTATTTTTGTTTATGTTTTTGTTTTTAAAACCTTTAACGAAACGGCATTGTCAGGAGCAATGCCAATAGCTCTAACTTTAACAATGCCGAGACCGTTGCATTGTAAATGCTTGTATCATAGTAGGTTTGGGCTTAAACAGCCCAGTCAGCAAAGGACAGTGCAATAAAAATCCAGAGCTTGTTTATGATGCCGCACGTTTGGTAGGGGTTACATACCTGTTTACCGACGGAAATAAGACGGGGTTACTCACATTTTCCTTTTAAATAAAATGGATTAAACAATACAGAACATGTGCAGGTCACTGCAGAGAAGCATGAGATTCCACTTACTGAGGCCGGCATCGAGGACCTAGGTTGCGCACAGGTCTGTGGTGGTCACCCGGCAGAGCAGCCCCATGTCACCCCTAGATTCTGCCCGGGCCGCCCTCTGGGATAGAGTGAACCCAGAGACTCGAAGCACCATCCTGGGCGGTCGCTAAGGACTCTTTGCAGGTGTAACCAAGGGACGGCGAGCCTTAGGAGCCAAATTACACAAAACGGGTGACGTATAAGAAGGACTCAAATAAAGCATCCGACCTGACGGAGACCGCGGCCATCTTGGAATGGGAAAGCTCTCCGATGAAAGGAGGGCGAGGAGATACGAGTAAAGGCTTAGAGGCGTTGATACATTTTACGTTCCTTTGTTTAATTGACTTCATGAAATGTAGAATTACGGATAAAATGTTTCAATGATGTGGCGGAGTCAATTAAGAAGGCCATGGCCGGGGGCCCATAGCTGCAAAGTTCAGACAAGCATGTGTGCTTTTGTGTGACATTTCCGTGGTTTCAAAGCTTTTCCTTAATATCTCGTGCCGAGTTAAAATATGACTCATGAGGTCTTGGGCCATCCCACAATATCCGACACTGCGCGTATTAAGTATGTCTGTAACTTGATGGGGGAGAGGGCCAGAGGTGCGGCGTCTGTGACAGGAAAGTGATGCCTCCTTTAACAAAGAAAAACAAGGAGATCAGGTGAGGGAGCAACGCCGGGACACCACCGCCTTTCTCCGAGGCACAGCAGAAAATGCCTCGGAGAAACGCCACGTCCTTTTCGGATTTGGGGGCGTGTTTTGCTGTTGTCTCCTCCCTGAGACTTCTCGCAAAAAACACGCCCCCCGATCCGAAAAGGACGGGGCTTCAACGGAGTGACTGGACCTTTTCTCCAGTGGCTGGCCAGCATTTAAGAGGCCAGCCAATGGAAAACAGGAGAGAAGAGGGGCGGGTGCAAGCCCCTCTTCTCAAAGTCATTAAATCTCGGAGCGAGACTGCGCAAGCGCAGCCTTCCCAGCCGAGACCTAAAAAACCACACCACACCAACACATGCCCGTGTGGTGTTCGCCATATGGGGCCTGGGTTGGCAGATAAAGTGAACACGCTGCGGCCTGCTACAGGTAACCACGAGATGTGGTCTCGGCGCTATCCCAGCATCCTACCAGGCTGCTTGCTTTTAAGCGCTATGCCTCTAGAGCAAGAGGCTAATTTAGGCCTGCTTATCCTAGCGCAATCCAGGCAGCCTAGTAGGCATGCTGTTAGGCGCTATGCTTGCACACCCCAAGCTTGTTCCCAAGTACTATGCATGTTTTCCCCGAGGTTCACTAATGACTACAACGCCTTAGCCTTACCCTTAGGCGCTGTACCTGCGCCCCATGAAGGTTAGTTTTGGTTGCGTTGTTAATAGAGATATATTTGTATGCAAGCAGCCCACGAGGCTTGCTTTTGGGCGTTATACCCACAGCCCACGCGGAGTGCTTTCGGCGCTACGTCCAAGGCCCCCCCTTTAGACTTGTTGTTCGGCGCTGTGCCTGCAGACTTAGGTACTTGTTTTGGGCGCTAACCCTACAGTGCATGAAGCTTGTTTGTGCTGCTTTTCCCGTAGAACATAACGCGTGTTGTTGAGGTATACCTGCAGCCGTGGGAAGCTTGTTTAGGGCCGGAGTTAACGTGTTTTGCTCTTAAGTACGCCTTCTGCACTGCAGCACACCAAAAATGTGTCGCTGGGCACTGTTCTTGCCGCCTCTAAGGCATTTTCAGGTGTCCGCAACAGTGGCGTCTGGTTTGTAGACTCCTAGCAGCGGCCGGAGTTTGTTCTTGGGCGCTATGCCTGCGGTTCCGGCGGCTTGGGCGCTGTCCCTCAAGTCCCTGCATAATTTGTACGCACTAGTGCCATGCCTCTGGCTAACCTCTGCTGCACGACACTTTCAACGGACATCCGGGCTGAAGTGCAAAACAACTACCCATAATGAGCAAAATGAAATAAGACAAAGTTTCCGCCTCCTGTACTTGTGAAAGTACAGCGCCTCACATCGGAAGCACGCCATTTCTGAGCGCTGCATGTTTGTGTAACAGAGGCCACGGGAAATTAATCGCGCTGCCCACGATCACTCAGTGTGGAGAAGCCTGCCTCTTCTGGCCCCACATGACATTTTGATGGAGCAGACCACCTACCTCTCCGTATGGCCGCGAATGCCCGCCAAGAAGGGCAGGGAAGGGAAATTCCATTGCGGGGAAGTGGAGAGAAACACGCGTCAAACTGCTCTGAAAACCTGTAAATTAAAATCGATCATCTACGGTCGGAGAGGGGGTGTCCTCTCACCAAGAACGCAAGGGGAAACGGGCAGAGCTGTATGTTCTCAATTTACTTTGTTAAATACACTACTTTAGTTGTAATAAACACCCGATTCAAATATGTGGCAATTGGAATTTGTCCCAAATAGATAAGTCCTTTCACCCCAAGCCTGCGGAGTTCTGCCTTCGCCCAGATCCTGCCCCTGTGGCCCATAACCACATTCAACGTCTAAAACTGCGGCGAGTGGATGCAGTGGAACAAGAACATTTCTTGTAGCGCTTACAATACACGGGAGGCGTGTATCGCTGGATGCACCAGCTCTACTTTCGCCAGTCGACGCCCTTGCCTCGGGGTTGGGAGACGGCTAGTCTGCCCAGAGGCCCCGCATCACTTCTGAGCGCCCGTGTGGCAAGGAAGTTACACTGTTACAAAAATGAATCGATTAAAAGCCCCACAAGCCTCTATTCTGGTGCCACTGAATCTGACCTCAGTCGAGTGCTTTGAATTTCAGACGTGCGCCGCGGCGCTACTTTAGTGTCTGAATAAACATGACCGCAGCTCACTCAGTATGAAGGGAGAGTGTCGTCTGTAAAACTAGGGCATCAAGGGAAAGAGATTGTTTTTAATTCGTGCATTCTAGAGACGGTGCGTTTATGTTTGGGGGCAGTCTGCAGTCGCGGGGATGCGTGTGATATGTGGACGCTTTGAATCAGACTGAGCAACAAAACAAGAACAAAAATATAACTTTGAAACAGACCGTCCAGGCTGGACCCCGATCGAATTCCAAAGCGAGGCGGGTTGTAGATGTGTGCCCGAGGGTACATGCAGCGCACAGAATTGTGAATTTAACCTGCGATTTGGGGAGCGACAGGACCGTATGTCGGGTTTAGTTGTACAACTTTCAAGTGAAGCCAAATATGCAACGGGAAAATGCGATTTGTCGTCTTCTAAAAGATAAGACAGTTTAAGGCGGCGGTATCTGAATGTGAGCAAACTACAGCTGCATACGCGCGTATTAAGTATGCCTGTAACTTGATGGGGGAGAGGGCCAGAGGTGCGGCGTCTGTGACAGGAAAGTGATGCCTCCTTTAACAAAGAAAAACAAGGAGATCAGGTGAGGGAGCAACGCCAGGACACCACCGCCTTTCTCCGAGGCACAGCAGAAAATGCCTCGGAGAAACGCCACGTCCTTTTCGGATTTGGGGGCGTGTTTTGCTGTTGTCTCCTCCCTGAGACTTCTCGCAAAAAACACGCCCCCCGATCCGAAAAGGACGGGGCTTCAACGGAGTGACTGGACCTCTTCTCCAGTGGCTGGCCAGCATTTAAGAGGCCAGCCAATGGAGAACAGGAGAGAAGAGGGGCGGGTGCAAGCCCCTCTTCTCAAAGTCATTAAATCTCGGAGCGAGACTGCGCAAGCGCAGCCTTCGCAGCCGAGACCTAAAAAGGAAATGCCTCTCTCCGATTGGTTGAAGCACCTCTGACACAGTCACCCAGGGATTGGCCCGAACTCAGTACTCCAAGTTCGTGTCGAGCAGACACCAATGGCGTAAGTACTAGCCCCAGTGGGCGGTGTCTGCTCTTTCCCCAGTACGTGCCTTGATCTTGTTTTGTGGGCGGTAAACAGCTCTCCTGGTCCCTCACCCCACCGCTGTGAATCCGAAGTCTGCCTTTTAACACCGCTTCAGTAAGCAGTGATATATATATCCCAGCGTTTTGGCTCGCTTCGTCGGAAGAAAATGGCGCTGCACACCAGTGCGGTATCCTACGGTCGAGCCAGACCGTTCAAATATATCCAACTCTCTCAGAAGGGAGAAAATAGGGTCGCACTACGCAAAAATTGAATAATCCTTTTATTTCAATTTAGCCCATCGGTCATTGCAAAAATCCAAAGAAAATCAACGCGTTTCGGTCTTACCTCAAGACCTTGATCATGATACTGTGGCCCCACCTTGCTCACACATATAATGGTATTCTCAGAGTCTAAGACACTTCCTGTCATGTGATCACAAGAGCATTGTGGGAGTTGTGGTTCGCAGAATCACATAATTTTTTCATTATTAATTACATTGAAATCAATCAATTTAAATAAAATAAAATAAATTAAATTACATGTGCAATCTGTATAAACAGAACTCTGTACGAGATTGCGAACCATAGTACCACAATGATGTCATATTTTAGAAAAATATTCCACAAAATCTTTTTGATGCCACAACTGATTTGTGCATTGAAACTCCTCCAGTGGGGTGTTGAGATTATGTGTATATATCGGGTTCATGTGTCCTAATAAGATAGCAGTTTGGCACCAATACGTTATTACGGGAGAGAATTAAGGCAACGAAGTAAAGTCAAAATCTTTACAAATAAAGGTTAAAAAATTATATGTGTGTCAATGATTGTTCAAAACATTTGGGCTGCACAAGAGACCTGGAAATTTAAGAAATTAGAGATCAGTTCGCTTCAAAGGTGGCTGTATAGTTCCTCACTTTGATTAAGGCCATGAGGTGTTAATGTCCTGAGTTTAATAATGTAGCGAGACTCTTTTTGGCGTAGATTTTTCTCTCTATTGCCACCTCTGATGGTTAGTGGAATTGATTCAATGCCATAAAATTTCAGGAGTTTCCAATCATTTGTGTGCGTTTGTTCCATATGTTTGGCCACAGCATTGGTGGCATCCTTATTTGTTACAGCTCGTGTATGTACTAAGATACGTTTTTTCAGTTCACAAGTGGTGCTACCCACGTATTTCAGTTTGCATGGGCATTCGATGACGTAAATTGTGAATTGACTTTTGCACGAGATGAGTTGTTTAATTTTCCAGGTTTTTCCATTTGCTAAACTGAATTCTTTTGTAGGTTTAGCAATTTCACACACTTTACATTTCTGACATTTGATAAATCCAGTAGTTTTTAACCAATGTAAATCCTTTTTCCCTTTGAAATGACTATTGACCAGTCGATCTTTGAGATTTCGAGCTCTGCTATACGTTATCATTGGGTGATTGCCGATGATTTTTCTGACTGTTTCGTCCATTTGTAATATTTTCCAATTCTTTCTCAATATCTTACTGATTTTTGTGGCATCATTTGAAAAATCCATGATCATTCTTATCGGTTCACTGTCCGATTTATTACCTTGTTTGGGTTTCAAGCATTCTTCTCTTGGTTTATCATTGGCTCGTTTCCAAAATTTTTTGATGAGTGTTTTATTATATTTTCTCAGCTCGAATCTCTTTGCTGTTAGCTGACATTGATTTCTCCATTCATCCTGTTCTGTGCATATCCTGCGGAGCCTTAAAAATTCACCGTAGGGTATACTGGCAAGGAGTGACGGTTGGTGAAAACTGGTTGCTTCCAGTGTAGCATTGGTTGCTGTGGATTTCCGATGTACTGTGGTCTCAATTTGGCCATTTTTTATATATATGTCTGTATCAAGAAAAGTCACTCTCTCATTGTTTATCTCAAAAGTGAATTTCAGTTTAGCCGTGCTTGAGTTCAAGATTTGAAAATATTCAACAAATTCAGCTTTGGTCCCATCCCAAATTATCAGTAAATCGTCAATAAAACGATTCCACATGACGATTTTATTGACATACTTGTCATTTTGTGGGTGCCAGGCTACTTCTTTCTCCCACCAACCCATCACTAGGCAAGCATAGCTAGGGCTGAAGGAAAAACCCATCGCCGTACCCATGTTCTGACAGTAAATTTCATCCCCAAAGACAAAGATGTTTTGCGTAAGACACATGGATATCATTTCTAATAGCATTGTGTTGTGGTCATTATAATGAATGTTTCTTTCTTTTAAAAAAGATTCACATGCCTTTATGCCCATTTCATTCTCAATGTTCGTATATAGGGCTATGACATCCATAGTAATGAAATAATAACTGTCCTGCCAAGGGGTGTCTTGCAAGTTTGTCAAGAGATTTGTCGTATCCTTTATGTATGAATTCAATTTGCATACAAAAGGTGCTAGGAAAAAGTCAATGTAATTGGCTATAGGTTCCAACAGGGTGCCCTTTGTTGATAGAATTGGCCTCCCTGGTGGTCTTTTAGAGTCCTTGTGCAGTTTGGGAAGAAAATAAATAGTTGCAATTATTGGAAATTGGACAGTCAGGTATTTTACTTCATCCTCATCCAACAACTTTTTTCTGGCCCATGTCAACAACTTTTGGTCTAAGCATCTTTTTATTTCAGCTGTTGGGTTAAGGTTAAGTTTCTCATAATATTATCCGTCCTTTAACCTCTTCAGTGCCCATGACGAGATAGTCTCGTCATGGAGCACGGTTGCGCTGTGCCCATGATGAGACTATCTCGTCATGAACCCCGCCCGCTAATGTAACGCCCGGCACAGGGCGGGGAAAGGGCGTGGCACTGAAGGGGTTAATTGACGATGCGCTTCTGTGGCATAGGCATTGCGATCCCAGATGACTATGTTGCCACCCTTATCTGCAACTTTTATCTCAATTTGATTGTCTTCCGCTAGGCATTCCAGCGCTTCTCTTTCTGTTGTTGTTAGGTTGTCCGTGTATTTAGAAGTTTTCATTTTGTATATATCCTGTATTACCGCTTCCTGAAAAAGGTCCACTTTATTTCCTGGAGTTAATTGGGGATAATATTTTGATTTTTGTTTCTTCTTGCTCAAGCCAGCTCCCAACTGGGTGCAGGCTGCCTGTAATGAAATGTTCTCATCTTCATTTTCCACATTCAGGTTCAACAGGGCCACATAGCTTTCCGAATCCTTTGCCAGCAAAGTTGACACTGTTTTGGACATACTTTTCTCTTTTTTATTCCATACATTTTGATTTTCATGAAAGATTTTTGCCAATTTAATTTTTCTGATGTATTTATAAAAATCAATTCTCAGTTGCGAGATATCAGTTGGCTGTGTTGGGCAAAAATGTATTCCTCGTTTCAATAGAGAAATCTCTGCCTCGGTCATTTGTCTTTGTGACAGGTTAACCACTTGTAATTCGTCTGCAGGGATTGTTGACTTCAGTAATTCTTCCTCTGTCTCATGCTTCTTGTTTGGGCCCCTATCTTTTCTGTTGTTTCGTTTACTTCTCTTGTTTCTTCTCTTGGATTTCTGGGCTTCCAAATCCGTCCTCTTCCCCTGCCCCTGTAGCTTTGTTGGGTTGTCCGATTATGCTCCCATTGCTTCTGTTGAAGGACGAGGCGCATATCCCCTAAAAAAGACAATTTAGTGGGGTCTGCTGGTCCTTCTAATTCACCATCACTTGCCTCTGTTGATGTCAGTGAGGATAAGCTGCTCATAGCCCCCATCGCATCTGATGATTTATTTTGCTGTTTAAAAAAATCGAATTTTCGGGCAAATGTAAAAATGTGTCCATCTGAGTAGTCATTTTTGTCCCGTATAAATTTAGTTTGTTTCCTTTTTCTTATTGTTTCTTCATGTCTTTCTATTTGACTCTCCAGTTCCTCTTTAAACTGAACCATATCGGGCGTGAGTTTAAGTGTTTGTAATTCTTTTTCCATTTCAAATAGTTGTTCCTTAATTTTTGTTAAACTGATTTCAAGGTGTTTTATCAAGATATTCATTAAACCCAATGATGAATTTAAAATAAATTCGCCCCATTCATGAAGTAATTCATTTGTTGAGTCTTGATTGCTGGGCATTAGTAGTATTCTTAAGCCACGTGGAACCCTTCGAACTTCTATGTATTTTTTTAAAGAAATTAATTCCCATGATTTATTTATTTCCTTCCTGCTTAGTTTCTCCCACATTCGAAGTTTACTTTTTGTGTCCGTTTTGCCCGTTGTTTTAGTTTGGATTTCAATCGTTGAATCTATATTTATCTCAAACATTGTATCCATTAGTTCGTTCCTTTTAGCTTCCCGTTTTTCCATGGTCCAAGGATTTTCGCCACTATAATGCTGTGTTTTTGTTTAAGGGCTTTCAATAATGTAAAAAACGTGCTATTTTTGATTTCTTTCCGCACGTTAATTAAATATTCCAATCGGAGATCTCTCCGTTCATTTCTCTTTGCGAACAAGTAGGCTGATGAGATACTGTATCACTCTAGTCAATCCGCTTGTTTCAATTGAAACTCCTAGTGCGGCTCCTTACACAACGATACGTCTCCCAGGACTTGTGGTTAGCCAGCCTTTCCGCTTAAATGCGTTATGCATTAAAACATACGATCCATACACAAACACTCCCGCTGACGGGACATACACGCTTACCTCGACCCTCCGGTTGTAGATAGGCGCGTTTCCCCACTTCAGCTTCTGATGCGTGTATTCGTAAATTCAGCCGGCGAGCACCCTTTCCAACTTGTGAAATAATCCCAGCATTTTGGCTCGCTTCGTTGGAAGAAAATGGTGCTGCACACCAGTGCGGTATCCTACGGTCGAGCCAGACCGTTCAAATATATCCAACTCTACAATAGGGTCGCACTACGCAAAAATTGAATAATCCTTTTATTTCAATTTAGCCCATCGGTAATTGCAAAAATCCAAAGACAATCAACGCGTTTCGGTCTTACCTCAAGATCTTGATCACGATACTGTGGCCCCACCTTGCTCACACATATAATGGTATTCTCAGAGTCTAAGACACTTCCTGTCATGTGATCACAAGAGCATTGTGGGAGTTGTGGTTCGCAGAATCATATAATTTTTTCATTAATTACATTGAAATCAATCAATTTAAATAAAATAAAATAAATTAAATTACATGTGCAATCTGTATAAACAGAACTCTGTACGAGATCGCGAACCATAGTACCACAATGATGTCACATTTTAGAAAAATATTCCACAAAATCTTTTTGATGCCACAACTTATTTGTGCGTGATCAAGGTCTTGAGGTAAGACCGAAACGCGTTGATTTTCTTTGGATTTTTGCAATTACCGATGGGCTAAATTGAAATAAAAGGATTATTTTGCGTAGTGCGACCCTATTTTCTCCCTTCTGAGAGAGTTGGATATATATATATATATATGCCGATTGACTTGGAATAAATTTGCACTACTACATACCTACTGCGTGCTGTGGTCTGTACCCGTCTCCACTACCTGCTGGACCTTTGGGGAACCTGCTTTATATATATATATATATATATATATATATATATATATATATATATATATATATATATTACCTACTGGCGGTCGCCAGTAGGTAGTTATAGTTAGGACCACGTTTCCATAGGAAAACCTCAACATTCTATTTTGAATAACTTTGGCGCCGGTCGACGAATCCTCGCGAATTTCTCAAAATAGGTGGGGCGCTACGCTCCGCTCCTACCCTGAAAGTCTCGGGGGGATTCGTCAAGCGGGGGCTGAGATAAAAGGGGGGTCCCAAAACGCGTTTTTCCCATGCATTTTTCCATAGGACCTTTAGAACGAGCTACAGCCCGAACGGCTGAACAGAATTACTAGAAATTTGGCAGAGAGGTAGTCCCTAGGTCAAGGAAGTGCCTTTTGTAGGTTTGGTGTAAATCTGTTCAGTAGATTCTGAGAAAATAGCCTTTAAATCAATATATATATCTGAGCCCGCTTACGGTACGCTTACCGTACGCTTACGGTAAGCGTACGGTGGCGTGCGCGAGCGCGATTCTGATTGGCTCTTAGATCTTAGTAAACATTCGAATCGGCAGAAACCAGGAAGCGGCGTCCGCCATTTTGTCTACCGCACTGAGTGTTATGTATCAAACATGATGGCCAAAAACATGTTACGGGGATGTTTTGACAACTCCCTCTCACATAGTCATGTTGAGGGAGTCCCCAAACATCCCCCAAGAGCAAAAACGGCATTATTTTTTTTTTGGCAATTTCGCGGGGTACGCTTACCGTACGCTTACCGTAAGCGTACGGTAAAAAAATAAAAATAAAAAAAACACTAGCCACACTTTCTCCACCCCTTGTGCAAATGGTGGCCGAAGGCCACCATTTGTGCATGGCTTATCAGAGCACAGAAATTTCCCAAAAAATTTCAACAGATTACCTATCACAAGGAAGCGCATAATATGTCCTCCATGTGCGCACGGTGCGCGAAGCGCATCGTGCGTACATGGCCCATCTAGCGTAACGTGGGCACGGCACTAACTGCGTAAAGTGGGTGCGCGGTGCGCGAAGCGCACCGCGTGCTCACTGTGCGCGCACGGTGCGCGAAGCGCACCGTGTGCGCACGGAACGAACTGCGTTAAGTGGGCGCGCACGCCACGAATGGCGTAAAGTCACTTAGCATTTAAAAAACCGTACAAATTCACTGAAAAAACCATAGGTTTCACACACGTTATAGTTAGGAATTAGCATTTAAAAAACCTTGCAAATTCACTGAAAAAACCATAGGTTTCACACATGTTATAGTTAGCGGAAATTTTACTGATAAAAAACCAATGAAATTGCCCCGTTATAGTTAGTGCTGGCAACTATAACTCACGCGACCGCAATCTTCTGCTGATGACATATGTGTCTTTATGAAAAAAAAATATTTGTAATATATGTATAGCTAAAAATGTATGGAAGAAGACATGGGCAAATAAGTGTCTAAATACAGTATTAGCATCAGCAGAGGATTGCGGTCGCGTGAGTTATAGTTGCCAGCACTAACTATAACGGGGCAATTTCATTGGTTTTTTATCAGTAAAATTTCCGCTAACTATAACATGTGTGAAACCTATGGTTTTTTCAGTGAATATATATATATATATATATATATATATATATATATATATATATATATATATATATATATATATATTCGAAACAGTCGATTCCTGGCCAAGAAAAGAATCCACACGAGCCCACTCGATCATTAAAGCAGCTTTATTCCTCAAAGGGCAGAAGAGGACGACGCGTTTCGACCACGTCCGTGGTCTTGGTCACATGACCATAGTCTCCATTTGCACCAGTTAAAAAGGGTAAGTGCACTTTTTAATGCATAGACATAGAAGAAATAAACAATTGGTAGTTCGTTTGTACATAATGCAACCAATTATATAATTGTAATTTGCAAAATTACAATTCCAAAGAAGTACAGAAAATAAACTGACAATACAATTCTTTTCATTGTTGGTTCGTGACAGTAACCAGTTGGTGAATATGCAAAGGTGTAGTTTTGCATGTGTTAACACGCCATGGAGGACTAGTGCCTATTGGTAAACTATGTGACCAAATTAGTGAGGTTTCTAAATAATATAGAAGAGATTTTTTCTTTTCTCACAAAATAAAACGAAAAATGTGATGAAGGGTCTAGTGCCCTTTAACATCTATCCAAATGTTGACTTGGAGTAGGTGGGACTCCGGTGCTCGTAATTCTATCACTGATGTGAGATACAGGAGAATTCATAGTGGTGTTCCTGTATAAGATCAAAAAGACAAATTGGATTAATGACATAGTTTAACACAACCATTATTCAAGGACATAGCTATATTTCACTTTCACTGGTTACATGTGATTTTCTAAATCCTGTACATTCAATAAAATATAATCAGAAAAAGGAAAGCGCAATTTTGTTTTGGGGGTTTTTTTTAAAAAGGGGGAGAGGGATATGGGCAGGGCGTGAGTAGCCCACCAAGGTCTTTATGTTTCAGTATCAAATGATGTCTCATTAAAGATGGGAATAAAGTTCCTCGTCCTGATTCAGGCCATCCGGAAATTTGGTGCCTGCTAGGAGGATGAAACGTGATTCAAGTTTGCGTAAAGAGGCAATACGGTTCCCTCCTCTAGTGTTGGGTTTGACTGTATCCAATCCAAAATATTTGGCTTTGGTCCAGTCGGCCCCATGTTCCTTCGAGAAGTGTCTTGCCGTGCTGTAAGTTTGGTCGCAATTCGTAATTGCTCGCCAGTGTTCCAGGATACGTTTTTTAATCGGGAAGGTGGTTGATCCGATATACCATAGCTGGCAAGGACATACTATTGCATACACCACAAAGTCAGTATTGCATGTAATGAGTTTCGGAATTTTCCAGAGTGTTTTTGTTCTTTCAAGTGTGACTTCTGATACATTGTTGCTGTTTTTACAAGCCTTACAATTCCCACATTTTCGGAAACCCTTCATTTGCTGGAGCCAGCTTGTTTCTTTCGTTTGTAAATGGCTATGTACCAGCATGTCTTTGAGAGATGGACTTCTCATGAATGTAATTGATGGGGTGGCCCCTATTTCATTTCTCAAGATTGGATCCTGTTTAAGGATGTCCCATCTGTTTTTTAGGATACTTCGCATCTGATTGGATTGACTGCAATATTTGGTTATGAATCTTACTGTTTTTTTGGGAGTGGTCTGATTAGTTACAGTCTGTTTGTTTATATATATATATATATATATATATATATATATATATATATATATATATATATATATATATATATATATATATAATCTACTGGCGATCGCCAGTAGATAGTTATAGTTAGGACCGTGTTTGCATAGGAAATCTGAAAATTCTATTTTGAATAACTTTGGCGCTGGTTGACGAATCCTCGCAAATTTTTCAAAATAGGTGGGGCGCTCCGCTCCTACCCTGAAAGTCTCGTGGTGATTAGTCAAGCAGGGGCCGAGAAAAAAGGGGGGTCCCAAAACACGTTTTCCCCATGCATTTTTCCATAGGGACCTTTAGTCCAAGGTACAGCTCGAACGGCTAAACAGAATTACTTGAAATTTGGCAGAGAGGTAGTCCTTAGGTCAGGGATGTGCCTTTTGAATATCTGGAGTCAATCTGTTCAGTAGTTCCTGAGAAAATTTCAGTTAAAAGTACATATATATCTATAAGCGCGCACCGTGCGCACACGGTACGCGCACGGTGACGTGCGCGAGCGCAATTCTGATTGGTTGTTAGATGTCAGTAAACATTCGAATCGGTCGAAATCAGGAAGTGTCGTCCGCCATTTTGTCTCTCGCAGTCTGAGGCAGTGAAAAACAAAGGTGGAGAACGTGAAAAGGGGGCAGGGTGGACAGTTCCTGATCCCCTAGCATTTATCAGGCGGTCAATGAAGGACCCCCAAGGGTGAAAAAAACCTTTGTTTTTTTTCCGAAAATACGCGGGGTCCGCGCACCGTGCGCGTATGGCACGCACAACGCATTTCGCGCACCGAGTGCCCACAGCACGCGCACGGTGCGCGCTCGGTGCGCGCACGGTGAAAAACCTGAAAAAAAAATATTAATAAATACATAACTTAGCATTTAAAAAAAGTACAAATTCAATTAAAAAACCATAGGTTTCACACACGTTATATTTAGGAATTGGCATTTAAAAAACCTTGCAAATTCACTTAAAAAACCATAGGTTTCATACATGTTATAGTTAGCTGGACATTTCCCTCGTAAAAAACCAATGAAATTCCCCCGTTATAGTTAGTGCAGGCAACTATAACTCACGCGACCGCAATCCTCTGCTGATGACGTCAGATATTACATCACTGATTACATATGTGTCTTTCTGAAAAATAAATATTTGTAATATATGTATAGCTAAAGATTAATGGAAGAAGACATGGGTAAATAGGTGTCTAAATACAGTGATGTAATATCTGACGTCATCAGCAGAGGATTGCGGTCGCGTGAGTTATAGTTGCCTGCACTAACTATAACGGGGGAATTTCATTGGTTTTTTACGAGGGAAATGTCCAGCTAACTATAACATGTGTGAAACCTATGGTTTTTTAAGTGAATATATATATATATATATGTATATATATATATATATATATTCCAAAACTAAATTGAGTGAAGAAAAAGCACCTCACGACGAGCCCACTGGTCAGGTATCATCAGTTATTTATTGTTGCATGACAAAAAGACGCGTTTCGACCACGTCTTGGTGATCTATATATATATATATATATTCACCGAAAAAGATTCCAAATAAAGTGCGCTCTCAGTGACAACAGCATCCACCAGATATGTTGGTATTCCAAGGGTGTTTATTCACAACATGTTTCGGCTACAAAGAAGCCTTGATCACGTGAATATGTGCGCACAAATCAGGGCAAATAAAGCTACGAGCAAGGACGTAGATATCAACATAGGACTAACAAGGTTGAATATGGTGCTGACAGATAGCGGACATCTTGTAATGTCTATGATGCTTGTTAAGATATTGCATGAATATACAATCATAACAGAAAGTTCATATGTAAAATACCAAAATGTGTTATCACATCACCCAATTATAGAAAACATATTTACCACAGTTATCAAATTCATCTGGTGTATGCGTACTCTGTATGTGGCACAGTGACAATTACTCGTGAAAATCACGTGATAATCGCAAATAACGAAATCAAATGTCCCTTGCAGGATTACCTGTACCCTGCATGACGGGTAAGGTAATGTGTATATGTATATATCGGTATTGTCAATCCAATAGTAGTCCTTGCAATGAAAATTCATGCTTGCCACTGAGTGGGATCGAGGCTGTCGGGATTAAAGCCCGGTTTCTCTATATGTAGCAAATGCTCGTTTTAGCCCCAATATCCCAACAAAAAGATTTGAGCAAGTGCTCTAATCAAACATAACTGGGTGAGAATAATGATTACCATAAAAACATCATACTTGCAAAAGTTTCATAGTCCTTGCCCTTCTTGCCCATCAGTGAAAGTGCTCTGTGCTATTAAGGTGAAAAGGGTAGGATGCAAGGTGAGTGTGATGTCTGGGCCCCTTCTTTTTCTCCTATAGGAAGAAACAAAACAGCAACAAATTACAATCAAATTAAATTGTCATTAATTAATAAAATTAATAAAAAATTAATAAAAAACAGTTCAATATGACTTCCTATGTTGCACTTAATTGCAATACAAGAGAAGAGAAAGTACAAGAAGCAAGGCCGCCAAAACGCAGCTTAATTTAAAAAACAGCAAAATAGACTAAGTCATGATCCAATTATTCTTCCCTCAAGTGTATTGCTAGTTCCTCATCCTGATTGAGGCTCCCTGGGTTTTTAGTCTGAAAATCTACTATATACTTGGACTCTTTATGTCGTAATTTTAGCACTCTATTCCCCCCCCTAGAATTCCTATTGATTTGCTCCAAGATAAAACATCTTAGCAAACCTGGGTGCATCTCTGTGGAAACTGTTACATTTGAGACTGCTACTGGTCCGGCCCGTTGCCGCAAGAACCGCAGAAGAATATACGCAAGACAGACTGCACGTTACAGAGGTGAGATCGGGTCCCGGTTATCCGCCCCGTCTGATTGAGAGGGCGGTTGTCTTGGCGGTTGCTGGGTTTCCTGCCTACTCCCTGGGGCAGCGGCACGAGGACCTGCTGAACTTTCCATTTTCTCCCTCTCTACGTTGCACTGCACATTTGTGGATCCGTACTCAACACTATGATGTAACGGCTAAATTTTAAGTTAATTCTGTATGTTCTTACGCACCTCCTGGAACATACTGTTTCCGGATTGCGCTCAACGAGCTTGCATTTTTTGATCTGTATTTATTTCAGACACTATCGGCAAAGAGCAGGAGGAACCTGTATTTATACAGGGGTGACACATTACCCACCAGGATTAGATATACGAGCCAAGGGAAATTGCATAATGAAGGAAGAAGAGACAAGAAGAGCGGCTGCTCAGGTCGTATTTACAAGGAGACATAAACCTAAAGCCGCAACAACAGCGAAGACAGATTACTCTCAATCTCTGAATGATAAGATCAATAAACTGGAGAAACTATAAAGAAATGAGATCTCTAAATGGTGGGAAGCCATTTCCCTACAAAACTATATTGACCAAGAAATGGTTCCCAGGGGATTGAGGATATTCACCACACCTACATACTTAACTCCCACCCTACAATGCTTAAAGAATGGTCAGAGAATTCGGCTCTCAGCTCCAGGAGGATGCTAGAAATTTTGATGAAGTATGCCTGGATTGATAGAGAACTGATTCTCAAACAAATTGAAGAAGTAATGGAGGACCTCAAGAAACACACTGAGGTCGATGTTGTAGAGAGACTTACTAGTGCCATGAAAGATCGTCTTACTAAATATGAAGAGGACATTAAGGCACGTAAAGAAAGGAAGCTAGACCGTGACTATAATGACTACGAAAGTGGTAGGATCCTTATGTTTAGTCGCAAGTATGACCACCTGTATAACTCAAAAGAAACATCTTCCACAACTCTTGGAGGAAATGAAGAGAACCAGCCAGCCGCTATTTCAATAACAAGTGAAACGGAATCAGGCATCTCTACGGATGGGCCTGACAACACAGAACATCTACATCAACCTGTGAATTTTTTAGAGGAATATCGGCATCTGCGCCGGAGCCGACAGACGATGAAAGACACTCCGGCAACAAAGACAAGGGGACAGAGAGGTCGAGGACGCGGCAGAGTACGGGGAAACGTGGAAATAGAGGAAAAAGTCTCCAACAAGGATGGCTTAAGAGGCAAATCAAGGGGCGGTGTGGGAAACAGCAGAACACGCTCCAGAAGAGGACGTTAATGGATCAAACAATGGTAAATAAGACGGTCATTAACTTATCGAAGAGAGAGATGAGTGACATTGAAAAAACGACATTAAACCTGGGGCTTTCTTTTTGTCCCTCTACCCCTTTTAGCTACACTGATGCAAAGGTTGATTTATTTAAATTCAATCGTAAATTGAAGCTAAGAAAGAGGCACAAACTGAAAAGGTTGGGGGAGGTCACGATAACTAAACCCCATATTCATAATTATCAGGACAATATCAGTATTAGCGATATTGACACTGTTATTAATATTTTACAACTAGAACAGGAAAGTGATGTAATGAGAGACGTGAGCAGCAACAATCAGACACAACCATTAGAAGGAGAGAGTGAACTGATCAGTACTACGCAAATATTACAAGATGCAGAACTGTATATAGATTGTAGTGCCTCTTCAGGATTTCGACCTAAATCTACTTTTTTCCCTACACTACCACATGATGCGATTGATACATTCCATGATAGCGTCAACAAAGCTCTTTGGGCCTATAGACATAAAAAGACAAATTACAGTTCCAACAACAATAATCTTTCCTTTACCCAAAGACAGGTACTCAAAATCATTGATGGAAGATAAAAATATTGTCATCCGTCCAGCGGACAAAGGTGGCAATATTGTTATCATGGATAGGGAAAAGTATATTGCTGAAGCACTTAGACAGCTTACTGATTTGAGATTCTACAAGCCCATCACCTCAGAGATATACAATGAGAGTATTATTAACATCTGGAATAAACTCACAAGTGGAAGGACAAGGGGATTCTTGAATGGGAAGAATACAGGTATCTGAAGAATGACCCTCCGGTATTCCCTGTATTCTATTTGTTGCCCCAACTCCACAAAGATGCCATCAACCCACCAGGAAGACCCATTGTTTCCTCTAGAGGCTGTGTTTCTGAACATGTCTTGAAATATGTAGAGAAGAAACTAACCATGGGGTGGTTACCACTGTGCACAGTGCTAGGGGTGACTATGACCCTTCGTTGTAAATCACCTTGACATGTACTAAATAATCAATCAAATCAGTGAAATTCAAAAACCATATATTAATTCATATATGTCAAATGTTGGTACACGTATACATATAAATAATTTGTTATGCAGTATACATCACTTATAATGCGTCATAATACTGATACGTGTTATAGCAATGTATGAACTCGATACATCTTTAGTTCATTCAATTTGGTACATAAAAGAATTATGATGAGCCCAATGCATTTCGGGACCGGCACGTCCCTTCGTCAGGGGAAATCTGCGAACAAAAACATAATGATAGTACACATTACTAATACATGAATGCATATTTGTGATTCTCAAATAGAACCATTAGTATTGGTTGAACCGGCTGTGAGCCATGCGATATTGTGAACATACCACTGTTTATGGAGTTTTATGCATAGAGCAAAATGTTGTGCTTGAATGAAGGCAGCAAGAACAACGCCACCGAGGTAGATGATGCACCGTGATGTAATTAGAAAGGGGGGAATAGTCTTGGATTTAAGAAATGCAGATTAGAAGAGGAGTACAATAATATATTGGGCGAGGTGAACTCACCTCGTCTAATGTACCAGAGATGGCCTCTATAAGGAGAGGCTGACAAACAAAACGAAAATACCAGCCAGTGTACAGCTGCGGAAAAAACCACGAGAGAAAGGGTTTAAAAACTAAGAGCTAGAGAAAGAATAGAAAACGTGTGCAAATCTAGTGTAGACTCGCTTACCAAAAATGGTTATCCTGAGATCCACAGAGGTTTGAAGCTATAAACGAAGAGGGTATGATTAAAATCATGGGTCTGCCTGACAAACAAACGAGTGTCTGTGGTGTCCTAAGACGCGGATCAATAATAAAGAAACTAGAGAGGAAACTTACTTGGATGTCAAGAAAGGGATGGAGACGCGAGCCGTTAGAACAGGTGCTAACCGGTAACAGAGTCGGATACTTGCGTAGATGCACCGTGTCGCTAAATACATGTTGAAGAAAGCGGGCGGCTCCGGAGAGTGACGTCCAAAGTGGGGGATGATAGCAATAGAAACAGGACTGGCGGGATCCGCCATGTTGTGATGGTAACATATCTTCGTGTGTAGATATTTACGTATATGAAAGTAATGAAAAGCTAAGTAGCTGGAAAAATGGTGCCATTACGGGACAGATAAAGGAGTGTGATAAAGAGAAAAAAACAAAAATATAACATGTCGATAAACACGAGTTTGGCAGAGGATCTGAAAAGTATCTTCAAGGCTGATCTGTAAACAGCAATGATGGGCTGGGGACAGCCAACAAATGCATGAGACACTCCGGATAGCAAAACTGATGGGTGAAGAGCTACTGTATGGGAAACACTGAACGACATGAAACAGGGTGTTCAAGATGAAGTGGAAATACTACAGGGGGTGGGTGCCAAAAGCTAGAACATGAGATATGATAGCTAAGGAAAGAACAGTCAAAGAGATAATGAGAGGACAACTGGACGCTGGTAAGGGAATGGTAAAAAATAGAAATGGAGTGAAAGTTGAAACATAAAATGTGCGGTGAATCCTGAAAGTTGCCATAGATAGCGTGCTTATAGAAAACATAAAAATGCTATGTGCATGAATCCTGGGGGTTACTGTAGGTGGTGTGCCTATAGAAAACATGACATATCCAGGCGATCATTGAGACCAGACGGGGTCAGTGTTTGAAGTTTTTTGATCCAGAAGATTTCTTTGCGTAGCAGCGTGTTGGTTATGTCTACGCCTGGTTGAAATTTTATGATCTCAATGATTTGGAACCGCAATTGTGAGATTGTGTGTTTAGCCTCAGACTAATGGGTTGCCATACTTGAGGTGGTATTCTTGTGTCTGATTCTGGATTTGTGTTCAGTTATGCGGGTTTTGATTTTGCGTTCGGTCTTACCGACGTAGGCTTTTCCGCAAGGACATTTGATGCAATAGATGACGTTAGCTGTATTGCAGTCACTGGTATGTTTAAGCTGTATTTTTGTGCCAGATAACGGGTGGGTGAGAATGTTTCCTGTGATTACGTTATTACAATGGATGCAAGATAAACATCTTCTTGTCCCATGGTGTACGCTCGGTTCTTTAATGACAGGCGGGGATTTCAAAAGAGAGCGTAGATTTCGGCCTCTAGTGTACGCAAACCTGGGTTTCTGTTGAAATAGGCCATGGAAATCCTCCTCTTGTTGAAGCAGTTCCCAACGGGAATGTATGATATTCTTTATATTGGTGGAGATGGTTGAAAATTTACTCACAAATACTAGTCGTTTTTGAGAACTGCGTGGTTGTTGTTTGAGAAGGTCGTGACGAGGTTTGTCCATAGCCTTGGTTAAGCAGTTTGCCAATACTTCCTGGGGATAACCCCTTGCTGAAAAACGTTTGGAGGTTTCCTGTAGTTCAAAAGAACTATTTTCAGTTTCAGAACAAATTCGGCGTATCCTGATGAATTGGGATAAAGGTAAAATATTAACAAGACTTCGTGGGTGAAAGCTTGAAAAAGCTAATACGTTGTTACGGTCTGTGGGCTTATGATAGATGGTAGTGTGAAAATGGTTAGATGCTGTTTTAACAATTTGCACGTCAAGATAATGTATAGTATCTCCATCAATTTGATACGTAAGTTGAATATGTGGATTAATGCTGTTGAGAGACTCAATCATTGTAGTGAAAGACTGTGCAGTGTCATTCCAGATAAGAAAAATATCGTCAATGTTCCGATAGTAGAGAATATGTAGACCATTACCTCAGAGACTTGGTGAGTGGCTTACCCAGCTATATCAGAGACACCTAAGATTTTCTCACCAAGATCAAGGATGCACAGTGGGATGAGAATTCTTTTCTCATTACACTGGATGTACAGTCACTGTATACCATCATTGACCATCACCAAGGCCTAGAAGCTTGTAACCACCTTCTTAAATCTCGGCCTTTACGTTTCAGGGAACATACTTAGATGTTGCTTGATATGATGGAATATTGTCTTTCCAATAACATCTTTCTATTTGATGGTGTCCTGTACAGGCAGCTGGTTGGTACCGCGATGGGTTCATGCTTCGCTCCCAGTTTCGCAAACCTGGGACGCTGGGAGGAAGAGATTTTTGCCAGCCCTGTTTATGCAGGACATCTCGAACATGTGACCACATGGTATCGATACATTGACGACTTGTTCGTCATTTGGAAAGGCAGTGAACAGGAAGCGATCAACTTTATTGATGAACTGAATTCCAACAACAACAATATTGTTCTTACCAGTCATATCAGTAAGACATATGCAGAGTACCTTGATGTCAGGCTTGCCATCATGGATAACCAAATAAACACTACATTATTCAGGAAAACCTCTTCAGGCAATAGCATCTTACATGCCCTCAGCAGCCACCCAGAGATGCTTAAATGGAGCATCCCCTATGGTGAGCTGCTGAGGGCGAAAAGGAACTGTAATACTGAAACATCATACCAACTCGAATGTGATGAGATGTTAGCCCGCTTTAAGATTAGAGGCTACCCTAATTGGGTGCTCCGTAAAGCCAAAGATAGAGCTGATAACATCCCGAGATCTATCACTCTTGCAGAAAAACCCAATGAACCAGAAGATGAGAGTGACAATAACACCCGACTGATCATGACGTTTAATGCAGACTCTAACAGCATCCATAAGATACTAACCAAAAGCTGGGACATTTTAAAATGTGACAATATTGTTGGTGAATCTATTCCCAATAGACCCAGTATTATATATAGGAAAGGCAGAAACATCAGAGATATGCTAGTACACAGTGATGTCACCACATATTCCACCGGACAAGAGCATGGACTCAAAGGGTTTTTTCCCTGCGGCTATTGCAATGCTTGAACAGTACTTTCCCGAATAAGATCTTATACAATGGAGTCAAAAAGGAAATCAAACAATTTTCGACATGTAGCTCCACTTTTGTTATCTATGTGATCGAATGTCCCTGTAAACTTTGGTACATAGGTAGCACGACCCTTTTAGAAAAGAAACGCGTGCTTGAGCACTGTCATGCCATTACACATAATGATGAAAAATACCCGGTGGCTCGGCACTACAGAGACAAACACTTTTCCAACCCAGGTTTGCTAAGATTTTTTATCTTGGAGCAAATCAATAGGAATCCTAGGGGGGGGGGGGGGGGGAATAGAGTGCTAAAATTACGACAAAAAGAGTCCAAGTATATAGTAGATTTTCAGACTAAAAACCCAGGGGGTCTCAATCAGGATGAGGAACTAGCAATACACTTGAGGGAATAATAATTGGATCATGACTTAGTCTATTTTGCTGTTTTTTGAACTAAGCCGCCTTTTGGCGGTCTTGCTTGTTGTACTTTCTCTTCTCTTGTATTGCAATTAAGTGCAACATAGGAAGTCATATTGAACTGTTTTTTATTAATTTTATTAATTAATGACAATTTAATTTGATTGTCATTTGATGCTGTTTTGTTTCTTCCTATAGGAGAAAAGGAAGGGGCCCAGACATCACACTCACCTTGCACGGGCATCCTACCCTTTTCACCTTAATAGCACAGAGCACTTTCACTGATGGGCAAGAAGGGCAAGGACTATGAAACTTTTGCAAGTATGATGTTTTTATGGTAATCATTATTCTCACCCAGTTATGTTTGATTAGAGCACTTGCTCAAATCTTTTTGTTGGGATATCGGGGCTAAAACGAGCATTTGCTACAAATAGAGAAACCGGGCTTTAATCCCGACAGCCTCGATCCCACTCAGTGGCAAGCATGAATTTTCATTGCAAGGACTATTATTGGATTGACAATACCGATATATACATATACACATTACCTTACCCGTCATGTAGGGTACAGGTAATCCCCAAGGGACATTTGATTTTGTTATTTGTGATTATCACGTGATTTTCACGCGTAATTGTCACTGTGCCACATACAGAGTACGCATACACCAGATGAATTTGATAACTGTGGTAAATATGTTTTCTATAATTGGGTGATGTGATAACACATTTTGGTATTTTACATATGAACTTTCTGTTATGATTGTATATTCATGCAATATCTTAACAAGCATCATAGACATTACAAGATGTCCGCTATCTGTCAGCACCATATTCAACCTTGTTAGTCCTATGTTGATATCTACGTCCTTGCTCGTAGCTTTATTTGCCCTGATTTGTGCGCACATATTCACATGATCAAGGCTTCTTTGTAGCCGAAACATGTTGTGAATAAACACCCTTGGAATACCAACATATCTGGTGGATGCTGTTGTCACTGAGAGCGCATTTTATTTGGAATCTTTTTCGGTGAATTGTTTACCGGCGCACTCCGCCGGTGTGTGTGCCACCTCCCTTTGGGGCCCCAGCGGTCCGAAGGAGCATCTCTGTGGAAACTATATATAATATCAGTTCATTACCAGGCGACACTATTAGCCCTACTAATGTCACGATGTAAAAACCCACCTAAAAAAACTAGAAAAACTCCTACGTACAGAACTGAACAAATGGTGGGAGAAACGGTCATTAGAGACATATAATGAGGTGGGACGAGTGCCACGAGGACTGAGAGTGCTTATGGCCCCCTCGTTTGAAAACCCAAACCCTCTTATGCTTAAGGAATGGGCTGCAAACAACCTTGAAGCTTCAATGAACATGGTATTGATACTAATAAAATATGCAACCATCGACAGAGAGGAGATCCTAAAACAGATTGACGCTCTTAATGCAATACTGGCTATCCATGAACAACAAGACAACATTAAAAAAGGTAGAGAAGAAATTGATTCACGCCTTCAAAAATATGAAGAATCCATAAAAGCGCGCAAAATATACAAATTTGCCAGAGATAAAAAGGACTATGAGTCTGGAAGAATCTTTACTTTCTCACGCAAGTTTGACAACGTTAAGAAACAAGCTTTGACACCTAAAACAACTATACCAGTAACATCTAATTCAAGAAATCATGAAGAAGTTGAATCAGACCTTAGCTCAATCGCCAGTAGCATCTACTCAGAAGAGAGCGGATCAGATACAGGACTTACTTCAATACCTAACAACATATCTCCATCTGAAGAATTGGGTTTTTTAGTGGAGGATCGCCGCCAGACCTTGCGGCAAACTACTCAATCCATGAGAGGACAAAACGGAAGAACGAATGCAGAAAACAAAGACGTAAAGCAAAAAGGAGGATACAACAGGGGAAAATGGAGAAACACGAAGAAGAGAAACTAGACAATGATGTAATTATGGATAACACTGTGATTAATTTGACTAACATTAACCTAACGAAAGCTGAAACCAAGATACTATCTTTGGGATTGTCATTCTGCCCCAAAAGCCGTTTCAAATATGTTCAAACCCGAATAGATATTTTCAAATTCATTAGGAAACTAAAACTGTTAAAACACTTCAAACTTAATAAAGCATCGAATGTAGCTGCAAGAATAGCCACTTTGGACACACCCAATACACGACTGGCCGCGAGTGATGTAACCAACCTCAAAACTCTATATGCCCTCGACACCAACTTGGATGAGGTCGAGTGTTCAACTCAGGAACAACTACTCAACCTAGGCACCAGTGGCAATTCCTCAATCATGAGCCCATTTCGACCTAACTCCACATTTATTCCACTCATGCCCAAAGACGCATTGGATGTATTCAGTGATTGTGTTATCCAAGACCTCAAAACACTCAATAAAAGGATTTTGGTTAAGAATAAACATCAATCTTACCAGAACCAGCAATATTTCACCATAATGAACAAATTGAAGAATGAGGCTGACGTTGTCATATCCAAAGCTGATAAGGGAGGCAACATCGTTTTGTGGGCCAAAAGTCTATACGTACTTGAAGCATATCGCCACCTAAATGATGAACAATGCTTCATAAAGGCGAACGTCAATGATATAAGGAAATTAAAAGATCAAATCCATGGTGAACTTGGACAGTGGAAAAGAGTCGGCCTGATCAACAAAAATGAATACAACTATTTGAAGGTCGAGTTTCCCACTACTGCGGCCTTATACTTTGTCCCAAAAATACATAAACAACAAACTCCTATTCCTGGCAGACCTATCATCTCTGCTCAACGCAGCTTATGTGAAAACATATCCAAATATGTAGATTTTTTCCTACGTGAATTTGTTGAAGAACTGCCATCTTACATCAAGGATACGGGACACTTTCTCACCACCATACAGACCATATCCTGGCAAGAGGGATATTTGTTCATTGTCATGGATATTTGTTCCCTGTATACAAGCATACGCCATACTGATGGCGTACAGGCAGTGAAATACTATCTGGATAAGAGAAACATCATTTTCCTCCAACACAATGCCATGCTACTACGTATGATTGAACTATGTCTGTATAACAACTATTTTATGTTCAACAATGAGCTATTCCAACAGCTTCAGGGCGTAGCTATGGGGGCATGCTTCTCCCCTAGTTACGCGTGTTTACACGTTGGCTGGTGGGAGGAGCATGTCCTCAACCGCACATATGGCGAAACATACAGGGCCCACGTTATACATTGGTGGAGATTCATAGACGACATATGAATCATTTGGAATGGCTCAATTGAATCAGCTAACGAATTCGTAAAAATGGTCAATGTAAATGAGCTGAATTTAAAATTTATTGCTCAGATCAATGCAGAACGAGTGGAATTCCTGGATGTAGAATTGTATATTAAGGACAATAAGATACAAACTAAATTACATCGCAAAAGCACAGCTGGAAATTCTATACTCCATGCTCAGAGCTCCCATCCCCACCATTTACCCAACAGTATTCCTTATGGAGAGTTCCTGCGCATTAGACGCATATGTAGCTTAGAGTCTGACTGCAACATCTGTCTAGCTGAATCTTTTTCAAGATTCTTAGCTCGGGGATACACAAGAAATAACTTAGAACGGGCTATGGCGAAAGCTAGAATGATGAATCGTAATGCTTATCTTGCAACAGTCAGTAAAACCACTACACATACTACTGCAGACAACACAAGCAGTGTACCCAACAAGGGGGATTTGTTGCGCTTCATCACTACTTTCAGTAGTCAAGACAGAGATATAAGGAAACTTATATATAAAAATTGGCCCATAGTGAAAACAGATCTGACCATGTCACAAATGGTACCAGACCTATCCCAAATCACATTTCGAAGAGCACCCTCTATGAGGGATGCCCTGGTGAAAACAAGCCCGGAGGTATCCATTACTAATACCTGGTTATCCAAACGCAAGGGTTTTTTCAAATGCAGCTCTTGTCGAGCTTGCAAATTTGGCATCAACACCTCTGAATTTGTGAGTGCTTTTGATCATACCCCTATCAGTCTTAGAGGTCTGTTTACATGTAAATCTGACCATGCAGTATATGTACTTGAGTGTTCCTGTAAACTCAAATATATTGGCAGCACGAAATTACAGGTATTCACCAGGATCTTACAACATCTACGTGCTATAGTTAATTCTGACTCTAGTTACCCTGTTGCACGACACTTCAAATTAGTCCATCACAATAATTTGAACGATCTAAAATACTATGTGATAGACACAGTACCAAAACTGCCGAGGGACGGCAACAGGGAAAAACGTCTCAGGCAGTTAGAAACCCAATATATACTGCTACTAGACACTAAGATGCCTAATGGACTTAACACAGGGGAGGACATGCATAACTTCTTATGATCAGAGCATATGAGTGGATTGCTGTTATCACTAGCCATTCAAGTTTCCTTGTACCATTTTAGACCATGCATTTGTATCTTGATTTTATTTACCATTTTCCCTGTAGCTGTATTTCCTGTTTCCTCTATCTCCCTTATTCTACGCTGCTAATGGGTTGCTATTTTGCACATTCTTTTGGCCTTATCAGTACTGTTGCACTAGCACTTTACAATACATGAGCATTTTTGTACTGTATTAAGCATTAGCACTTTTTAAACACTAGATTTTATAATACGCTGTAGGTTTTAATATTTATATTTGCAATCTCATCCAGTTTATCAATATCCCCCATCCTTGACAGAATCCCAATATTTATTGCACTTGTGTTATACATTGCTCAGATTCGTATATGCACTATATCGATAGTTCATTTAGTTGGGGATTTACCTACTACCTAAGTGCATGTAACATCGGTGTATTATACACATTGCAAACTAAGCTGATTTCTATCCTGCTATCTGCAGTAATAATAATTTCCTGTATTTATTAAGCCATATTACATTTGCAGCCAATAACTCATGCAGTAGAGCATATTGATGTATATGATATGGGTTTATTATTATTTTTTTTGACAACACACTTTATTGGCATTTTAAGGACACCGGGGAACTCGCCCCTATACATGGTACCAATACAGATATAAGAATAGTGAGAATTGGCATCCCTGTTCAGCCCCCCCCTGGTCTGCAGAACATCAGACCCACAAACCCTCCCCCCCCCCGCACAGCACACCAACCCACAGTCCAACATGGATATGCAACATTTCCCATCAGTGTTCGTTCCATATTCTGGTTCCCCTCCTGCAGCTCATAGGTCATGGGGCCTCGAAGGGGAAGCCACCGGGGCTCTGATCAGTCTCTCTAGTGGGTCCAATGTCGCTGCGCCCGCCCGTACGGATAATACGATGCCCCGATATCGTGCCCATCTTTTCCAGACTTTACTATGCTTGTTCGGACAACCCCTTGCCAAGAATACTGCCTCTTCCGCGGACATGCAGTGATCCAACGCCTTCTTCCAAGCCTGAACCGGGGCGGGGTAGAGGACTTCCAATGCTGGGCAATATCTCGTTTGGCCAGCGTCAAACCCAGAAACAGAAGGTGCCGCTTATAGATATTGCCCCCTATCTCCTCGGTACAGTGCAATAGTGTTAATCGGGGATCGAGGGGTAGCTCCCAGCCCAGCACTCCCCCCAAGCATGACAGAACCGTATCCCAGAACGGGCGCAACCGACCACAGTCCCACACCGTGTGTATGAAGGTGTCGTCGCCAGCACCGCATCTGAGACACGTGGGGGACTCAATTAAGTTCATGCGCCAGAGGCGGTGCCGAGTGTAATATGCCCGATGTAAATACTTGAATTGTATAAATCGGTATTTAGTGGCCACCGCCGCATTTCGCGGACCCGCGACAGCCTCCGCCCAATCGTCCTCCGTGAGTGTGGGGATATCTCGCTGCCACGCCTCCTTGGTAGTATCTAGGGTGGTTTTCATGTATGTTGTCAGCGTCTGATAAATCTTTCGGATTTTGTGATCCCCGAGGTCCCCCATCAAGAGTCTGCCTTCTAGCGGGTGGAACTCTGGCAGTGTCCAGATGTTGGACGCTAGGTGTGAGGGCGTGTCTCAATTGAAGGTATCTGTGAAACTGGGATTTATGCAGCTCAAATTCAGCCTGCAACATCTGGAATGATTTGAGCGACACCCCCCTCATTACGTCTCCTAGCGTGGAAATCCCAATTACGTCCCAATAGCGAAAGCCCTCCAAACGTGCCGTCTCCTTGAGCAGGGTACCCTGCCACAGTGGGGTGGCCTGCGTAAGCCTGCCTCGCCATCCGATGGAGTTGACCGATTGCCGCCAGATCCGGACCACCGTGGCACACGCCGGGGGCAACCGTCCTAGCGAGGAACGGCTATAGAGGAAATGCAGCAGAGGCGTCCCCGCCAACGCGGCCCGGTCCAGCGCATAGGCTGGATCCGTGGGGGAGGCGTACCACCATTCGTTTATAACTAGGAGATGCGCAGCCCTGTAGTATGCCTGAACGTCCGCCACCGCTATTCCCCCGCAGTAAGTAGATTGCACACACATCGCCAAAGCGACCCTCACCGGCCCGCCATGCCATAAGAATCCATTCAAAAGTGCATTAAGCTGACGGAACCACGCCTGGGGCACCTGAAATGGGTAATGTTTAAGGTGGTACAAGAGACGCGCTAATGTCACCATCTTAAAGATGGCTGATCGGCCGTAGAGGGAGAGTGGAAGGTGTGACCACACCGTAGTTTCATTGCGGACCTGAGTCAGCAGGGGTGCAATGTTCAGAGTCCAAGCAAGATCCGGTGTACGAGTGACTTCCACTCCAAGGTATTTGATGTGATCCGGTGCCAGCACTAACTGGGAGGCCCAAGCCTGGCTTCTCTGGTCTCCATACAGGGGGAATAGAGTAGACTTAGCTGGGTTAGCCAAGAGGCCCGAAGTCTCGCCGAACACCCGCAGAATCTGAAGCACCCTGGGCCCGGAGGCCCAAGGGTCCGTTATGAAGAAGATAACATCATCGGCATATAACGCGATGCGATCGGAATGGCCCGAGGGCCAGTCCATACCCCGAATGACCGGATCTGAGCGGGACCACGCCGCCAATGGCTCGATCGCCAATGCGAACAGCAAGGGGGACAGCGGGCATCCCTGCCGCGTCCCCCGTTTGATCGGGAAAGAAGGGGAGCAGGCGCCCGTCACCCGAACGGACGCTGAAATGTCAGTATACAGCAATCTCGTATACGCCAGGAAGCGGGGCCCCAAGTTCACCGCCCCAAGCAGCTTGAACAAGTAGGTCCAGCTAAGGGAGTCGAAGGCTTTATCAATATCAGCTTGGATCAGGGCCGAGGGCCGTTCCAGTTGCCCGGCCTCGGCGATGACATTGTGAAGCCGGCGTATATTATGTCTGGTCGACCTATTGGGCATGAACCCGGATTGATCGGGGTGGACTAGGGTAGATATGCAGGTCCGCAGCCGATCCGCCAGGACCTTCCCTAGCAGTTTCGGCTCGACGTTTAATAACGAGATAGGCCGGTATGAGCCTGGGTCTTCCGGGGGCCTGCCAGGTTTCAGAAATACTACAATCTCGGCATGTCGCCAGTCGAGGGGAAGAATGTTATGGTCAACTGCGTCTTCCAGAGCCGCAAGAAGGTGCGGGCCCAGTGCCGCTGCACGGGGCCTAAAGAAATCTCCCGGAAAGCCGTTGGGTCCGGGGGCTCGGCCCGGGCGCATATTTGTCATCGCGGTGCGGAGCTCATCCAGCGTAATGGGCTCGTCAAGTGCATCCCTCTGGGCATCCGTCAAACGCACGGGGGGAATATCAGAGATGAACTCATCTATGAGCGCCTCATCGAGGGGCTCCCGCTTCGCATATAAATCCCGGTAAAAGGCCGCGAACGTCTGCGCTACCGCCTCAGGGGAGGTGTGGAGTCGACCGTCACCCGCACGGAGGAACGGGACCTGTGTTTGGGCATCCCGAGATTGGCACAGCCGGTGCAGCATCTGGCTAGACTTATCCCCCCATTGATATATCCGGTGCTGAGTGGCGAGCCACGCCTCCTTAGCATTATCAGTCAGCAGCTGGCCCAGCTGACGCTGGACATGCAGCAGATTCCGCTGAGTGGTGGGATCCGAAGACTGGAGGAGCTGCGCCTGTAGATGATATGGGTTTTACGCTTTATTATTTTCAGGGTTCTCTAAGCTATGACTTCGAAAATGATTTCTGTTTTATTTAATTGATTTTCTGGGCTTCCTCCCTCTGTATTCTTTACTCATGTAATTGGGGCCAATTGTAGATCGAATATCAATGATCCCCCTTTTATTCTTGTATGGAATCATATGCAGTGTACTCCACAGGGTTCTCTCGAAATCTTTTGCATATTATGAAACTATCAGTTTTAAAGTTGCATGGTGAAATCAGTCTATTCGAACGAAAGTATTTCTTTCATGTTTACCTTGTGGATACTGTTAGTTTGCTGATGTGTCTGCGATCATTCCATTGGTCGTATAAGGAGGAAGTCTAACACATTACAGTATATAGTATGTGATAGGTTCATTGGTGGTCATGTGATCAAGGCCGTGGCAACGCGGCCGAAACGCGTCATGCCATCTGATATGGAATAAACTAATTTGCACTTTATACTTACGGCGTGCTGTAGTCTGTACCCGTTTCCAATACCTGTTAGACTGTTGGGGAACCTGTTCTCTATATATATATATGTTACGATGAATTGTGGTTAACCCTCCGCGAAGTCCCTTGTCGATGCTACTTGCTAGTCCTATTGACCAATGACCGTACTTATTATTTATATGTGTGTTTTGAACATGACAAACTAACACTGACGAAGGCCAGGGTGCCGGAACGCGTGTGTTAGTCTTCACGGAGAAGAATGAATATGGGGCGGTGTTGATTTTCGCATATATATATATATATATATATGTATATATATATATATATATATATATATATATATATTGTCTCTTTCTTTCTCGAACCGACAAAGATTGACGACGCAGTGTTCTGACCAAAAATTTATTGGAACAGCTTAGGAGGACGCGTTTCGCCTGCCAAGCAGGCTTGTTCACCAATAGTTCAACCATTTTTGAAATCAGACATTTTAAATCATGATGCATGAGTCACTAGTCACATGATAGGACTACAATTGCAGTGTGTTGGAAGACAGACTCGTAGTTCTCAATAATGGACAACTACTGTTCTCGCCGTTAAATTCATACATCGGTACGTAAGCAAATGCCACACGATCTGCCATTCTAGTGCAGTGCTAATTCCCAATTAGCTAATTTAAGCATAGAGAAAGTTTGTATAATTACATTTTTCATTTTTCAATAAAACTTTATATAAAATTTGGCATCTGGCTCGGCAAATCACAATCGATCATTCCTGAAATGTTTAAGCCTAGGACAAGCATAAGTATACTTGTCTTAGCGGGTTTGCCTTTTTATCATGTACATTCCATTCACAATAAAACTTTATGCAAACAATTCTGTCCTTGCGGGGTGTATTCCCGTTAACATTTAAGGTTTCATGCGTATAAATGTAACCTGTGCTTGAATATAGAATACAACCCAAGTGGGTATGAATTCCTCATTATTTCAAGCAGTTTCTTAAAAAAATGTAATAAACAGAATTAAATTATGTTGTTCAGCCTGAATTGTGCCCAAGTGGGCATACACTCATTTCCAATGATCTTTGCGAGTATGATTCTAATTAAAGTGACAGAGTTGTTACGTTTAACAAACAATCAGCTTGAACTCAATAATCACATAAACACCTCTAGTGTATGGATCCTTCAAACCACCTTCCAATTGATAGCTTCTCATGCCTTAAGAAAATGCTTAATAAAGTTAAAGACAAAAAATAAAAGAAAAATAGTTAAAACTAGAAATTGAGAGAGGTGTAGCATGCATTTCTTGCATCTTTGGTTAACAAGTTTCATCACAAATTTGATGCAAAGGTTATGCCTGACTTTACAAATGAGTTAGCAGGTCCTCTTCCATATTTAAACCCATAGGTGTTTTGGTGTTTAGTTCGATAATGTAGCGCGATTCTAGTCTTCTAAGCCTTTTCTCTCGGTTGCCGCCTCTAATGCTGGGAGGCACGCAGTCGATGACAAAGTAGCTTAGTTCCTGCGCATTTTTATCATGATATGTATATTTTTCAATGCACATTTTGGCAAATTGCCTTTATCAGGGAGCCACAAGATGGATGAATCTAAGAAATGTCTGTATGCAACAAAATAAAAAGTCCTTCATTACAGTGTATGCCCTCAAGAACCTAGATTATTTAATATCAAAGTTAAAAGAAGCTAGAAGAAGATTAAAAACGGTTTGTGTACTAGATCAGCTCTTTACCTAGTGAGTTGGTATGCTCTATAGTGTGCTACTGTGCCAGTGAGCAGATGGAGCATACACCCAAGGTAGGTGGCATGCCATAGTGTCCCAAAGTGAGAATATAACCTTGTGTATATGTATAGTGCTACCCGAGATTCTTCAGGTTAGAAACAGAAACATGCCAATACCAGTGTGTAGTTAGTCCAAATGGTTTATAAATATAATAAAACCTGCACCTTGATCATTCCTATTTGCAGTTGGGACCACCTGCACACTGTATGACTAGGTAGAAAATTCAATGCTCCAAAATATATTCTGTATAGGAAGGAATTATATACAGACAAAGACAGTATATATAAAGCACAAAATTCCAAATGGGTGAGGTAATAGTATAAATCTAAACGAGGAGGCTATGAAGCTTACCAAAAATGTAGTATTTGGCAATCATATTGACAATGTCTTGAGGGGTATATCATTAAATATGGGTGCCAATGGTCAATCTAGTAAAAATAAAAAATAAAAAAGTATTTTTCCAAAAAAGGGTTAACTATCCTAGAATGACTGTTAATGGAACACAGTTAAAGAACAAACTGGAATCATGAGATGAAGTGCTGACTTACCCAGAAGTGATAAACTGGCAAAGATCTTCACATATTGATAGTCTTGTGAAATCTAGTCATCATTAGTTCTCCAGCGTAAAGGTTCTAGAAAGTGTAAATGATAAGAGCCGCCATCTTTGAGTGGCAAAGCAACATATGTTAATATTATAGCCTTATAGCCCGCCGTAGCGGGCTATACCGGCTATTAAAGGCCCGCTGCAGCGTTAAAGGCCCGAGCCTTTATAGGGCAGAATGTTCTAATAAACTAAACAAAGGCTTCTCGAAGCTCGAGGGGATTTAAATCCCCTTGAGCTTCGAGAGGCTTTTGTAAAACATTGGAATGTTGCTCTGCGGGCATTTACCGGCCCGTAAAAGCATGGAGCACTCCATTGTCTACAATGGAGCTCCCAACATTCCAATGTTCTAATAGGATTTAAAGGATGAAAACAAATGAATTACGATGTTCGTGCGGGCAATCACAGATATGCTAATCAGGGATAAACTAGACCAAATAAAAAGAAATGGCGGGCGCCTCTGGGGAGATGGTGCTATAATTAAGAAGCTAATGTGGAATATCACCCAAACCTGGGAAGGCGGCTGGCTGCAGATGAAGCCCCCCATGTGTCTTATGGGATGGATGAAATCCAGAACCTATATAGCGAGCCTGTGGGCAATAGCTGGGCTTCTGCTGCACTCTAAGTGTAACCCAGCACACAGAACATAGGCTTTCTCAGGAACATGACGAAGGATCCAGAAACCGGTAGAAAATATCTTCGCAGTGGAACAAATGCGGATCTGAAGATGCAAATGCAAGTGCTGCCACTTGGTACCTAAATGCAAATCCACATGATGCCAATAAGTCAAAGCACGGAAGGGTGCATACACACAAGTGTAAACATATATGGGTGCTACTCATCTAGTACAATAGGAAGGATCTGTATAAATAATAAAATTAATGAACTGACCGAAATGCAGAATGAGATATAAGATGAGAAGAAAACAAAAATAAGTGCCAGAATAAAAAGCACTATTACAGAAATGTGAATATGGAAATAATAAAATAACCAATGAGGGTTAGTTGTTGAACCGTATAGCTTGGTCCAAGGGGTTTTCTTTATTGAGACCTT
The DNA here is from genome assembly GCF_964204655.1 of Triturus cristatus. NCBI lineage: Eukaryota > Metazoa > Chordata > Amphibia > Caudata > Salamandridae > Triturus > Triturus cristatus. The sequence goes on along the minus strand of NC_140590.1, from coordinate 1,606,667,323 downwards.
CTGTATATGTGCTGAGGGAAAAGATCCAGAAGACCTCTCTCCGTTTACAGATTTCCTCAGTGTTTATGCCTGGACGTGCATGTACTTTCTCAAGGATGATCTGTTTTATGTCCTCTGGTTTATGATTTTGATCTAAGAAATGTTTCACCATGGGGGCTGAACGTTTCTTAGTGTAGATTGCTGATATATGTTCTTTGAGCCTGGTAGATAGTGCTTGAGATGTATCGCCCACGTATCCCATCAGGCACGGGCAGATCAGAAGGTAAATAATATTCTTGGATTTACAATTAGACAAGGTTTTGAGATTAATGTTGTAGCCATTGACTCCAACATTTGTTGTTTCTAAAGCAGAGTCACATGCTTTGCAAGTTTTGCATATGAAATTACCCACTATGGGGTTTGCTGCCATCAACGGTTTTTTATTTAAAACCTCCAACTGGTTTCAGTCTTGCGTGTACTACATGGTCCCTAAGGTTCTTGTTTTTACGGTGGGTAAATAATGGTCTGGGTATTTGTTGACCTTTTTCTTTCTCTTCATTGAGGATGTGCCAATTTGAGCAAAAAAATGTGTGGTATTTTTTCCTTTAGAACTGAATGTCATGATACAATTACCAACTTAGGGTGTTTCTTTAGGTTCTCTGGTTTGTAAAAGATGTTGGCGGTCATAGAAGCGAGCCTTTTTGTAGGAATCTCTGAATAATCTTCTAGGGTAACCTCTGTTGATGAATTTCTCTTTCATCTTGCTAGCTCTTAAACCGTAGTCTGTTATGTTGGAGCAGTTACTGCATGGACGTAAAAAACTTCAAACTGTATACTCTTTTTCTGCAATAGAGGATGGAAGCTATTTAAATGGAGAAGTGTGTTTTGTGCTGCCGGTTTTACAAACAAGTCTACCTCTAAGTGACCATCTTTGTGTTTCATATTGATGTCCAGAAATTCCACCTTCTCCGAGCTGAGATTACATTTGAAATTCATATTGTCATTGCATAGATTTAACCATGAGATGAATTCATGGAGAAGATCAGTATGGTCTATCTAAATAAAAAAAATATTGTTGATATATCTGGCCCACCTAGTCACTGATTCAAAAAAAGGGAGCGACTTCATTATAGATGAATGTCATTTCAAATTTAGCCATGAAGATGTTAGATATAGTAGGGGCACAAGATGCCCCCATGCTTACATCTTTGATTTGTTTATATAACTTGCCGTTAAACTCAAAGGTATTTTCCTCGAGTACGATTTTGAGACAATCTATGAGGAAAGTAACAGAACAGTCAACGCGAAATTCTTCCATGAACCATATGACAGAGTCAATGGCTCCTTGTTTGGAAATATTGCTGTAAAAGGCTTCGATGTCTAGGGCGACCAAGGTGTGTCTAATTGGGTTAAAATTAAGAACTTTGACAATGTTTTTAATGTCCCCGGTGTCTTGTACATAAGATGGAATCTTGGGGACAAAGGGTCTCAGAATGGTGTCAATATATTTGGATAGGGGCTCAGTAATGGAGCCTATTGTTGTCGCAATGGGACGGTAGGGGGGATCCACTTTGTTCTGGTTTATTTTAGGTACGCCGTAAATACGGGCCATCCTAGGATGTGTGATATTCAGAAATAGATATTCTTTTTCTCATATGTGGTCATTACGGAGTGCTCTGGCAATAAGGCGTTCTATTTTGGTCCTAGGTCTTGCTTTAGGATCTCAGGTGACCGGTGTGTAATATTCTGTGTTATGTAGTAAATCCCACATTTTGGAGACATAAGTGGTGGTATCAATGACCACAATGCCAGCCCCTTTGTCACAATTCTTGATGGTGATAGTGGAGTCTTTTTTTAGTTGCAAGAGAGTATCAGATTTCTGTCGATCTAGGTTATATAGTGTTTTAGAGATGTGACGGGTGGCCGCAATGAGACGTTTGTATACCACCTGTTCGAAAATTGCCACTTATGGTCCCACGTGATCTAAATTAGGGGTAAAAATGGAAGTGGGAGACAAACCTGATGTGTTGGTATTGTCAGAATTAGGTGTTTGGTTGCAGCTAAAGAAAACCAGAAACCGAATCTTTCTAAAAAATGCCATCAGATCTGTAAAGAGCTCAAAAGTGTTTAGTTCTGTGTGGGGCACATAGGATAAACCTTTGAAGAAAAGGGAGTAAGTGGAGGGTTCTGAGGGTGTAGAGGAGAGATAGAAAATAGGAATTTCTTTCAGTCCCTCCAATATTGGGCATTCCTTGTGACCAGATATTGATTGTGGTCTTGTTGATAATTGCCACGGTATCGGGGTTGATAATTTAATCGCCATTAACCCTTCCGATTGTTGCGCCTGGCAAAAAAAGTCTGCCCAGTAGGTTGTTCTCTGGCTCCAACTCGATTCCCTCTTTGGTCAAGGTGATTAGAGCTACCTTCATTTTCGGAATCAGAGGTATCCGAGAATGTGGTTATTTTGCGATTCGGTTGCATAGCTGTACATTGGTAGCCTCGGTAATATTCTCCTTGACTTTAGTAGTTTTCAGTCAGATAAGGGTATGTTTTTCTTTTGTCGCAAATCGTATGTCTTTTTTTAGTTTATCAGTTTTCCTTTTTATCAAATAATCTGTACAGGAAGCCATCTCTTTATCTACTTCTTCTAATTTCTTTTTGGCCTCTTCTAGTGCTAGTGTACTTTTGATCTTATTTTAAATTTGTGAAATGTCAGTCATAAGTGTCTGTAATAATTATTTGACAATTAGCATCATTAGGTGTCTTGAACAGCGATTAGCTATCATGGACCAACGCTCCACGAATTTCCTAACTTGTACAAAGAGTCCAGAAATATTTCTGACTCTTAGACCCTGTGGGATCACTCCTGTGCGCAAATATTCCAACATGAAAAAGCCAAGTAGTTCCATGCGTTTGATTTTTTTCTTTAAAGATGCTAATTTCTGAATATCGTAGGTGCCTCCGCCTTGAGCATCATTTTGATGTTTAAAGCAAGCTGAATTTCCAACTAGGGAGGTAAACTCTTCGCCTGAAAAGCCAAGCGTTTGTAATTTCTTCATGAGTTTGAATTACAGTATGTGTCCTGACTCCAGGCACAGATGTTAAAAGCACTAGAGATTCAAATACCACCACCAAAGAGTGTAGCAAATACTCACACTAGGTGCATGAAGAGGTTACAGTGAGCAAAACATGATAAAAATATAAATGAGTTAGTACTACAAACTGTAAATGTCGGGAAAGCTGTTTCCCTAAAAATATAAAAAACACCGCACAGACAGGCTGTGGGAACAATGAATTAAAAAACAGAAGGGGTCCCCTACAACAAGCTGGCTTGTCCAATGCAGGGATAATATCAATAAATTTCAAAAAGCAATCTCAGGCAAGTGATAGCAAATAGGGTAGAGGGCATAATGAAGGACACACCACAAAACACTCTTATTGGTACAAAAATAAAACAATAATTTTAATCTTATAAATAACAATGTCACTGTATCAGTAAGCCTAATTATGATTAGAAAAAACATATACAGTGTATAGATAATATATATATGTAACCAACAACAGACATACTGTTTTTCATGCATACCCATAGATTCATCCACTTCTCATCTCTTAAACTGTCAATATGTGCCAAAAGTACAATATATTTGTGCACTAAATATGTTCATGGCTCAAAATAAAACAAGATGTTTGGATTATTGATACAACAGAGATACTGATTTTTGGTCAAAGGACACAATTCTGTAAATATATGATTTTCTACGTGTGTTTTGGCAAATTGCTTTCATCAGGAAGCCACGAGATAAATGAATCAGAGAAATGTCTGTAAGCAACAACATAAAAGTCCTTAATTATAATGTATGGCCTCAAGAACCTAGATTATTTAATATCAAAGTTAAGAGAAAGTAGAAGAAGATTAAAAACAGTTTGTGTACTAGATCAGCTGTTCACTTGTTGAGTTAGCATGCTCTATAGTGTCCTACTGTGCCACTGAGCAGATGGAGCATGCACCGAGGTAGGATGCATGCCCTGGTTTCCCACAGTGAGAGTATAATCTTGTGTATATGTATATTGCTACCTGAGCTACCCTCGAGCCTTCCTGACAATGTATTACCGAGTCGGGGTTGACGTGGAGTTCGCAACGTTTAAATTTATCAATAAAGATGAAATCTCTTTTTTTTTTTTTTACTTGTTTTTATTAAAACCTCTTCCACTGTATCAGGTACAAAGGACATGCACATACAATTTGGGATCTTATAAGCACTGTACAGTCTGTGTTGTCCACATATCATATCCTGTTCACAGACAGTCTCACCATCAAGTGAGCGTACTATTTGTCTATTATAACAGTGCAAATGCAGTTTATATTTTTATGTTCGTAGGACCTATACTCTACATAACAATTAAACAACACTAATGATCATCCCAACTAGGGAATTAAGTCCCCTCCCCAATCCAACTCCCACCCCCCTGCCCCACCCTTGTGACAGCGGCAGACAGATGTCCCAACCTGGTTAACCTTAGTATAAAAGCTGGTGGTGTACTCATAACTAGCATGTGAATCATATGTTCATGTTGTGAGAAGGGGTAGGGAACGACGACTCTTCAGGGTGTGTTGAGAAGAGTATGGTGCTCTGTGTGCCATGCGTGCTGTCCGTCTCACTCTCATTTTTTGTTGTGGACATTGCGGTTAACATTTGCCCCCATTCCAGGAGATCACTCTCCGCATTGTCATCTGTCCGCACTATCTTAAGACGACACTCCTCGGCTACCCCCCATTCCCGTAAGTCTTCCCTCCATTTTTTCCATGCCGGTGGACTTGGTTGTACCCAGTGAATAGCTATTCATCGTTTTGCTATTACCAGTCCCAAGAGAGTGAATCTATAGCGCATCTATGTCCCTTTCTTAGGTATCGGATGTACCCCCAGTAGGCAGTGCTTTATGGAGACATCTATGAGCACCGCAGTCATTGTGCCAAGAGACTGCACCACTTGGTGCCAATACCGCTGCAGACGGGGGCAGCTCCAGACCATATGTAGAAATGTAGCTGGATCTGTGCCACATTGCGGACATGCGGAAGATACCCCTGGCGTGAATCGAGTCTGGCGCTGGGGGGTCAGGTATGTGCGATGAAGGTAATAAAATTGAATTAGCTTAAATCGTGCATTAATGTATTGTTATTCATATTGACATCCCCCCTCTAGTTGAATTTTCAACTACACTATCTAACCCATACTTCATGACAGTTACTTTATTGGGGGACAGTTGTTCTTCAGTTTTGACAATTGCTACTTTCCTAGTTACTTGCATTATATCCAATTTGAGGACTGCGTTTTTACAGCAGGAAATCCCCAATTGCATGGAACCACACACACACAAGAACACGATGAAAACCGGATACAACGATATGCACAATCTGGAAAGCCACCAAGTGAGCCAGGAGAGCCAATCTGAGAGCCACTCCTGCAAAGGGGCACCGACCTCCTCATGCATGTCTCCTTGTAAACGGTGCAGGGCTTGGATGGTGAGAGTCAATGTCCCATTATGCAGGTCTTTCCCTGGGATAAACGTGCATCAGGGCACATCAATCCTGTAACACAATCCTCCCTCAATCGCTGTCATTAAGTCTAACACATACCGATGCTGCATCACCATGGGACGGATTGCTATCAGTTCTTCCTTGATTGAATTACGGCTGAGCTCAGTTCTGTTCTTCATCTTAAGCATTTCCAACCTGGTTATTTGGAGCCAGTGGGCATTGTCTTTCATCTTAAGGGTGAAGAAGAGGATTGACCCTCCCACCAATACATCTGAGTCTGAGAACAGTCTGAATTCTTCTGGAATGTCTATGTACGGATCCTAGCCAAAATCATATGTGGTTAGTTTTCACAAGCCTGATTCAGCAAGGTTGTGTTTTTCCTTAGAGGGTGCTAGTTTCCGGGAATGACTAGGGTTGGGGTGTGTATGGTGAAGAAAGAGCAGAGTCCAAGCCATCTGGGAATGAGCCGAGTGTAGGCAAACTCGCCGTTACACATTCATCAGCATGGAAGTGCCCCATTGCATATCTGAAATGTGCAGAATTGTGCCACAGTTCTCATTGGTACCCAGTGGAAGTGTTCCTTTACCCCTGAAACATAATGAATACAGTGTAAGTTTCCGTAGAATTAGGTAGTTCCCCCTTTCCTTCTAGCAAAGTGTATCCACCCATCTCGGTATCCCAGATTTCCTGATAGGGGCTGTCTATGCTGTCGTTCAATTCTCCCCTACGGGACCCACTTCCCTTCGTATCATCGAACTTGATGCTCCTACACAGGAACTCCATGTCGGGGTTCCACTTGTTTTTAATGAAGACTGCCCAAGCTACTGGGAGTGACTGTTTGACATTGTAACACATTCCGTCCATCAATTGTTCTTTTTGCATTTGTTGCCTTAAGTGGGAAGGGTATGACCAAACGTGGGTCCCGTGCTCACCATGGCACTCGAGTCTGGCTGATGACGGGTGATACCCCGAAATCGGTACTAGGATGCTTGTTTCCAGTCCAGGGAGAACCTGGTCAGGCAGTTCGGACTTGACTGTTCCCTTGGGGAGCAGAGTCAAGACTGATTTGCATATGGCTATGTCCAAACTGGAATGATGTGGTGAGCAAAATTACTATGCTTTTAGGTCCAGATCTCTGTACAGGGGGTGAATGTTCAGCATTTCGTCCATCAGTTGTACTTTTTGCACCAGATACGCTAAGGGCCACCATTGGACCACAAATGGAGACCAGAGCAGATGTGATTGTGCATTGAGTTGGGGGTTTTGCTACCTCCAAGAATCTCTTTTTTGGGAAGTCTAGTGGCCAAACAGTATTCTCCCCTATGGTGCCCTTCCTGCACATTCTGTCTAGCTCAGTTTGAATATCACTAGGCTCAGTGAAAAGGTATAGAGCCGCTAGGTTGGTCTCCTAAGGGGTCAGATTTATTGCATCTCTATGGGGTTCTACCTTGTTGGGATGGATTTCGGCCCTGATTCTGACTAGGTATAAGTGGAGAAGGAATTTTGCTTTTTAGGGGCTACCTCTTGGGATAAGTAAAGTCGATCTGCACCTACTGCATGCGGTATCAGTGAACGGACATAACACGACCTAGCTGATGTCTTGGAGCCCACAGCGGTAAAGTGCTGATACTAGGGGCCATATGTAGGTGGCATACACTTTACCGATTCTTAAATACCGAATCTTACCGATTCGGTATTTAAGAATCGGTAAAGTGTATGTAGGTAAAAATTCGGTAAATGTTACCGAATCGGAGTAAGTCGGTAATTACCGAATCGGTATTTACCGATTCGGTAATGAGGCATACCTTCCCATTGATTGAATCAATGGGAAGGTATGCCTCATTACCGAATCGGTAAATACCGATTCGGTAATGGGGGGAACACATTCAAGGGTGGCAGGGTGTCACATTGACACCCTGTTGCACCCCTGATTCTTCCATGTGTGCACATGTGGCGCACATACATACCCTAGGGGCATGTATGTCTGCCACATTGCACACTTCACAGTGAACAATAATGCATTTTCACACCTATTCGTCATTTACCACCAACTATTAGTTGGTGGTAAATAACGAATCCCCACACCCACCACACAGTCCCCCTACATCTCATTACTGTATTCGGTATTTACCGAATCGGTAAAATTACCGATTCGGTAATTTTACCGATTCGGTAAATTACCGATTACAGAAATGAGCCCCCTACATGTCAACAGCCTAAATACCGGTCGGTAACGGTATAATTACCGAAAATCGGCCGTTACCGACCGGTATTGGGCTACGTACATGAGGCCCTAGGTGTTGTGTAAAAGCACGCTGTGTGGTGCTTGTGGAATGCTAGTGTTTGGGTTGGTGTAATTATAAGTGACATGGGAGAAATCCGTAAGCATTGTGATAGTTTTTTAACAGGCTCCATTTGGCCAGGCAGTCCTTTAGCAGTGAATAGGTGCGGCAGCACCCAAACTAGTCAGATGGTACAAAGAAGTGCAATAATGCATAATTTGCTAGTGAAAATTGAAGGTCTTGGTATGGATCTAGGGGAGGTGTCTGTGGTCCTCCGTTGATTGGGGTTTTCCGTTCAACAGTTCATTCGAAAAAGAAAGTTCACAGTGCAGTTCGTAATTTTGATTCCCACACTTTAGATCTACGTTGGGGTGATGATGTGGCAGCTGAAAGGTGGTGCACTTGGAGGTTCGATCGCAGACCTGCTGGATAAGAACTCGGTTCATTTGCTAATTCGGAAAAACATTGCATGTGTGCCGTCGTTAATGATCTTTTCTTCGGGATTCCTGTATCTCCCTCAGGCTGTGTTTTCCACACTCCATTTATGCAATTTTTAGTGAGGCACCTGAAGGTGGCCTGATCGTTGTATCTTTTTTTTTGTTTAACTTTGTTTTATTAAATTTGACGTCACAGCAAGTACATTGCAAAACACAGCTGTTACTCTGCTATTACAATGCGGACGCACCCCCCACCCTACACCACCACTAGCCATAGCAATAAATCAATAAAGTCCCGAATATCCATGGGTGCAAGCGGAGTCGAGAGCACCGCTCTCTAACGGTTGCTAGGCGTCACTCCGGAGGTCGGAGTATCGGTAAGGCGCAACAGACAAAGATATTTGGAACAAGTGACTTCATGAAATTCCGATAATAGGAGTGATAGGATAGGTTGCCAGACTGTTTGAAAGGATGCCGTGGACTGTGTGAGGGTAGCTTGTATACGTTCCATACCCATTGTATACCATAATCTATGCAACCAGCCCGTGTGAGTAGGGCGGGTTCGCGTTCCCCAGAAGGAAATAATGTGCTGTACAGCCGCGCCCATGGCCAGGCCCATCTGACGCCCCCGGAGCAACTTCAAAGGGAAATTGAGTGCGTTGGGCAGCCCTAGAAGCGTATAGGCCGGGAAACGGGGAATCTCGGTTTCAAAATGTGTATCAATGTCATTAAGAACTACTGTCCAATATCCCGTCACCTCTCTACATTCCCATAACAAATGGGTCAAGGTACCCTCCTCCCCAGTTGTATCTTTTTGATGGTTAAACTTAAAGGTGGCTTATTGGTGATCAGACAAATTCTATATTATGAGCCTTTGTACCTAACTGGGGTGCTTGGATTAGTGCACATTTTTTATGGAGCGGTCTTGTGGTCATAGGGATAGATCGTATCAGTTTGTATCTAGGGTTTTATGGGCGCCACCAGTTTTCTGGAACTCTGTCTTTCCTGGTGTGTGTGCATTGAGGCACCATAGTTGTGGGCTGCTTTATCTATATTTGCGCAGGCCTGTGCCAGGAGGGGACATGTCACTGTTAAGTATTGTTGATGGTTGCAACGTGTCCTGAGATCACATGTATGTATTCTTCTCTGTTCTTGGCATATGGCATGCAACATTTCCCTCCTTTGGAGATTTGAAAAACCAGAGGTAAAGAAAAGTAAACACTGCCAGGATCATAAGAATGTGGGGAGCCGGGGCCCAATGCAAAGAACCGTCGCTGAATTTTGCCTAGGGATGATGACTCGACCGGGACGGCCTCGCTATTACTTGAGGACAGCTTTGATTGCAAACTAAAAGGGGGCCTCCATTTCGTATTTTAGTCTTTTGGGGGCACTGTTGGAATGTTTTCAAGTATTCATCTGGAATCCACCCCACCCCTTGTCAAATTGCTCTCCCCCAGGATATGGTCAGCTAACACTGCCCTGGGGGATTAGCAGCAGAGTGGTGCCTTGGCTTCCGCAGGCGCCCTTAATGGCGACCCATTAGTGAGGATACCCGATTGACAGAACACATATAGCAACCATGAATCCCAAGATGCAAGTAAAAGTGTGTATTCCCAACGTTGTCTAATTGGTCCTTCTTTTGGTTTTGGTACAGTTACATTTTGGGATGTGGGTGAATGGGTGGCATTTTACTCAGGTGTTTTTATCTTACTACACATTTGAATTCTGTGTTTGTGTGAAAACTTTACCTCCCCAGACAGTTACCCCTCTCAGCCGAGGCTGTGGCCCCAGTCCCTGTTCGGCTGAGTTCCCTGTCTGTGGTTTCTATTGGCACATGTTTGTCCGACTACCTGATCCCTATTGCAGTGGTGCAGCGGCTGTCTGACCTCCCTGTGGCTGAATGTAAGGCGCATTTGGGTTATCCTGGGCTTGGTATGCTTTAAACTGGCATCTGTCTTCCAGGTGGCCCATCCTGTGGCAATAGTAACATTACCTAGGGTCTGGTTGCTGCCAACCTCCCTGGAGTCTGCTGCTATAGCTAGGTTGAAAACCTCTGGGATTGTGCGGTGGAGCTCCCTTTAAGAATTGTGCCTTTTGCTCGCTTGCAGCCAACTTCGCTGGCACTCTTTTTCCATTTGTGTTGGACCAATTTAGCAATGTCTCTCTGGGCTTGGTCCTGTATCTCTCTATCCGTCTCTTGCTTCTTTTTCTAGTAATGCAGCATATGGGCTTATATCTCCAGCCAGGATTTGGTGTCTAACCCCACCACGTGTCCAATCTGCTTTGTATCTCAATGGGTAGCCCCTTTTTGAGAATAATGTGAAAGAATGCGACTTGTGATCCCGTATCAGTCTACAGTTGGCCTGTCTCTAGTCCTCATCATTCCCTCATCCTTTCCAAAAAATAAGTTATTGTCTCCGCTGGCTTCAAAGTTTCTGCCATAAACCCTCCTATGTCAGGGTGGTCAGGGAACATCTCCCACAGGGCCTACCATATTCGGTGCCTGTATGAAATGAATGCGGCCCGTCATGCTCGATGTTTGTCTGTGTAATTGCTGGGATGCAAACTCTGGCGAACAGTGTGTTAGTCTGCTCTCCGATAAGACTACTTAGCAGACTTCTGATATTGCCTATCGCTAGGTTTACTCCTGCCGTGTTCTCCAAACACAAAATCCATTTCCCCGCTCCATCCAGTAATAGCAGTAACTTTGTTCTGACGTGCCCTTCTGTAGTAGTGGGTACATTTTTACTTTGGGTAGCTCTACTGGTTTCTCCCTAACATGGTGTTCTCATCTTTTTAAGCATTCCTGCATGTAGGGGAAGTTCCACACGCGATCTCCCCTCCTTGTCGGATGCAGTCTTCCGCAATGGCAATGTCCTCTGGTTTGAAGGATCCCTCTTTTGGCCAAGGTCTATTGTATTGTCCTTTTTCCTCAGTCCAGTGGGCTAGCAGGTGGCAGAATGGCTGTGCAAAGGTCTTGCCTTCCTCTCTGGCCACTATCTCCCTTGGGGTCAGTCTATCTATCCCATGCGTTTGGGTGGAGCAGCATATGCACGCCTTTGTTGCTGCTCACCTTGTCCACGCGAAAAGATGTCATCCTGTTCTTCCTATGTCTTGGTTGAGTCAGTACCAGGCTACCTTGGTATCATATTTCCCGGTCAGCCCCTCTCATATGTTGAAAATTTGGTGACACTCAGATTCAAGCCAGAAGCCTCTCATCTAATTCTACCTCTGATTCTTCCCCGATCGGTGCCCTGTGCCTACCCCAGCTCTCCTCATGTGGGAGGCATGCTGCTTTGCTTCTCACTCTGCTACCTGGGTGCAAGCTCTTTCTCTTTCCCTCCTTAGCTCACGCCTTTCTTCCACATCCCGTCTGAGTTGCTTCCTTTGCCCTGAGATGTGGGCTATTCTTGCCTTCAAATTCTCTCTCAATTGATTCCTCAGCTACCTGAGCAAATCCTGTAGCTTTGCCCTGGTCATCGGATCCCGGGGCACTGGGGCCCTCTTCCTCACTCCGGCTAGCTGTATCACTGTCTAGAACCACCACAAATCTCTCTGTGTGAGTTCACCTAGACCAGTGGGGGTGCGGGTTCTCCGCTCTGCTGTGGTTCTATGTGATGGACACGACGGATGGGGTGATTGAACTTCTGGGAGCCCCCGCACCGGACTGGAGTTGCGCTGAGACTGCTTGGGCCTGCTGGCCTGTTATTCACTCATACCTAGGCCTAACCGGCGTTGTTTGGTAGGAGGCTCATCAGCTTCTTCAGCTCGCGGGTTGGAGTATCCTAATGCAGGGAGAGTGGGCAAGAGCACCACCATACCTGCATATGGTGAGGAAGGTGCTGATGCCTTGCTTGCTATCTATAGTGCAAGACTGGGCTTCCTTGAAGACTGCCCATAGTTCTATTAATGCCTCTCTTTTATATTTCTTAAGACCTGTGTATTTTGTTTATATGTGTGTTCATCATGTGTTCAATTGTGCTAATGTCAAAAGTTACCTCCTTTGGCCTGGGAAATGTATGTGCCTTTGTGTTTGCGTGCCATTCTTGGCAAACCTTATTACGTTTTTAGCCTGTGTGGGGAACCTAGCTTTCATGTGTATTAATGGTGTCTCCATGATAAGTTTGGTAGTTTTAGAGGATAAGACATCTTAACTCAATTGTTTTAGGAACTCTTTGGTTTCGATCTGAATCATGGGAAAAATATACATGAGCATTTCATAAACACAAATAACAATGCATACAAAGGGTTGCAGCATGGAAAAAGTACATTTTGTCAATATAAACAGTAGCTGAATGATATTGACTCTTGGCATCAAATACAGTTTGTGAGAAATAGCAGCACATTAGGTCATTCACAAAAGTACAATACTTAAGCCAAAACACAGTTTGCAGTAATTAACAGCACTCCAACATCACACATACACTACACATCAATCTCAACAAAAACTAACAGAGAAAAAATGATTTCTTTGTCAAAATGTAATTAGTCCACTCCAAGCGCCTGCTATCCTGTGATCAAGGGAAGCTCTGCGCAGTACACAGGACTAAATGAGCCTGATAGTCTGTCAATATCGTCTCTGGAACAAAGATTATAACAATAGTTTGCAACAAAAAAAAGGGAATACCTCGAGAACTACATTCCCTTCTTGTCCAAACACAAGTTACACCTAATCTCCCAGGTCCAAATCTTTTCCCCTAAATGTCCAAATTGCACCCTGTATCACACCCAGGGCCAAGTGTACCATCTGTGTCACACCCATCGGTCCAAGCGTATCGGCTGTGTCACGGCCAGCGGGAAAGCATACCATCTATGTTACGCCCGGCTGTCCAAGCAACCAACACCTCTCACTCCTTTCAGATACCAATGGTGTTGAGAAACCGGTGGCACTGAGAAAACCCTTTTAGACAAAAAAGCAAGATTGCGGTGCCAACTGTGCTCAATCAGTATAGCCGAACACAAAAATAGTGTCCTGTGAGCCATAAAGGGCTGTATAAATAAATATTACCTTTCCTAGTTTGCAGACTATTGAAAAAAGGTGACTTCCGCTGGATCGCCTCAGAGGCCGCCTTGCAACTACTCAGATAAGACATATAAAATAGGTAATATGCCAGATTTCTGTCAGTGGGAGGGTGCTCAGGTTATCTTTGTACGCTTCTCCATAGTTTGCTATACGCCACATGCTTTACTAATGTTCTGATGTAATCTTTTAACTTCTGTGATGGCTGCTTCAGGGCAGACCTCTGCCCCCCGGAGTCAGCCAGAACTTCCAATTAATTGCGGTGTCTGCTCACCTGTCCGGGCGGGGTCTCCTTCCTTTGGCTGTAGTCGAGTTCGAGGTACCAATCAGCTTCAATGGTGGCTCGCCACAATTTTGCTTAAACATTAAATTCCTTGAAAAAACAAGAGACAAGAGGCATTTGGCAAAAGAGGAACAGTTTGTTTAATTAAACAATGCGTCTGGAAGATCAGCCACGGGCATAGGGTCTTAGGAATGTCTCAATTTACAATCGGTCTAATATGGGTTCTTATGCAGTTCATTGAATGCAATAAAATAGCTCTGGCAATCCTTTTTTTTTTTGTTTTAAACTTTTATTTAACTGTTTTCATCATATGTAGCACACATTACAGCTTCAAAGAAACATAGTACAGATATACATGAGTTTCGCACAGTGAGCTTCCTGATTTCGGAAGGGGAAGAAGGAGAAAAAAAGGAAAGGAAAACAAAACTAATGAGTACAGCAGGTGAATAAGTCCTTGATAGTACGCCATTGCAGTTAGACAAAATTCCACAAATGTAGTACAATAGAGTGACCTACAAGGTGTCAGGAGGGTGCCCTTGACATACCATTAGCAACGTATTATGGCATAACATACATTTCACATGTCTTGAGTTGTGGAGCAGAAACGGCAAAGTGGGGGTCCATGGGATATAAACTATTTGCATTTGAGACCATCTCATGGGTCAGAGGCAGTGGAGGTGGGGATCGTAGGAGACAGGGGAAACAAGAGATTCCACAGCCATCAATCATCATGTCCCAGGGGGGAGGAGTTTGAGCCCGCCGTGTCTTGCATTAAGAGATAGTTTTGGAGAGGGCCCCAAATATCCTTAGGCCTAGAAGCCCGCGGGAGCTTTTCAGCATATGTTGTCAATTGCCCCTGGCAGTAGAGTAGGTCATCTAGCCACTCCTTGAATTTCAGGGCTCTTTCCCTACCCCACCTACAAGCTACTCTACGTTTGACCAATAGTAGCGATGTGGCAATGAATTTGCGATACGGCTTAGGTAATTGCTCGGTGTAGCCCAGGGGCGCCAATAAGGGATCACCTTCCAACGGGACATTTGTCATCTTCCTAAGAGCTTCGAAGACCAGTTCCCAATATTCCTGTATCTTTGGGCATTCCCATGCTAAGTGTAGGATCCCGGCTCCCAATCTTTTGCATCTCTCACAGCAATCATTGTCTTTCAGTTTGAATCTAAACCTGTTGGCGGGCGTGTAATAGAGGCGTTGTAGGAATTTGTAGTGTATTACACGTAATCTACAACTAGCAGAAATTCGTGAAGTTTGGAGGCAGCAGTATGCCCATTGTTCGTCGGTTATCTCCCTCCCCAGTTCAATACTCCATTGTGTGCAGGCTGTGCTGGGGGGCCCTATTTGTTGTGCGCGTATGCTATGATAAAACCAGGATACCAGGTGTTTGCCATCTGTGGATCCCAGCATCTGATGAAAAGGGGCAAAGCTTTCTTGGGTTCCTGCGGAAAGTCTGGGACAACAGAACGAATTCCCTGCCGAAGTCGGACATAGAGGAAGGTGTCGAGGGGCGAGGGTTGAATACCGTGGAATAGTTGATCGGAAGAAGAAAATATGCCATTGTGGAAGAGATCTCCCCATTTAGTGACCTTGATACGTGCGCACAGTTGGTGAAAACCGCGCTCCTGCAGCAGGGGCGTGCATGGATGATAGGATAATGGAAGACGTGATGAGTACAGCAGGGGGGAGCCAAGAAGATCTATAATGTGATGCTAAGCATCCACTGTACCTGTAACAGTAGTGGGTGGCTTGTCGCGAGTGCACTGAGGTGCGTGTATTATTCCATCCAGAGGGATGGGATCAGCTAGCCAGTGTTCTGTAGCCACCTGTGGCATGTATCGGGGGGGTTGACCCAATAGTAAGCATAATGGGCTTGCGCACAGAGAAAATGAACTTCAAAGTCAGGAATATCAAATCTGCCCTGCGCATAAGGTCTCGTGAGCGTGGACCATTTGAGCCGTGGTTGTTTCCCTCCCCAGAACAATCTAAGTAGTTCAGAGCGAAGAGTTAAAAAAAAATACTGACCAGGGTGATAGGGTATATTCATGAACAGGTATAAGAACTGCAGGAGCACTACCATCTTTATCAGGGAGGCGCGGCCAGCGAGCGAGAGAGGCAGGGAGATCCAGCGAGTAACATTGCTGGTAAGGCCATGTGTAGCTGTACCATAGTTAAGACGGAGCAGTTCCTCTCTATCCCTGGAAAGTTGTATCCCTTGAAAACGAAGGTCAGTATCACACCATTCCAGTGGGTAGTCTAGAGCGAATCTAGTGACCGCAGGTGTTAGAGGAAACACCTGTGACTTCCCCCAGTTAATATGCACCCCAGAGAGCCTTCCAAATACAATGAATTCCCGCAGCAGAGGATTGATGTTCTGTTGGGGATCCCTTACATACAGGGTGATATCATCTGCATAGAGTGATAGCAAGATTTGACGTAAGTAACAACGGAATGCCTTGTCTTGATGGTGCTGACGCAACCTGGATGCCAATGGCTCGATCGCAATAGCAAATAAGAGAGGGGATAACGGGTAGCCTTGTCGGGTGCCTCTTGAGATGGGAAATGCAGATGAGAGATGACCATTAATTAACACTTTAGCCGTGGGCTTTTGATATAATAAACGTATCCAGGAAATGAACAGAGGGTGGAAACCCATCCGCTGCAGCACCCCAAAGAGGTAGTCCCACTCCATGGAATCTAATGCCTTAGTGGCATCCAGGAATACCGCAGCTAATGGAAATTCGGGAGCTACATTCTGGAGCAAAGAAAAGAGGGTGCGGAGATTATGGGTGGTGGCGCGCCTAGGAATAAATCCCGACTGATCAGGGAGGACAAGTTTGTCCAGCAGTAGAGCTAACCGGTTAGCAATGACCTTGGCCAATATTTTCGCATCACCGTTTATGAGCGATAATTGTCTATATGAATCGCAAGACTCCCGGGGCTTACCGGGCTTCAAAAGGGAGGTAATAAGCGCCTCTCTCATCGTTGGGGGGAGTGTGCCAACCTCGAAGGATTCCTCATAGACTTCCTTAAGAACAGGAGCCATGATGAGATTTAATCTCTACATCACCCCCCTGGCAGAGATTATCCCAAAATTTGGCGTCAGTGTTGTGTCATATGCTGATGTCACACAACTGGTGGTGTCTCTAACACAAGCTCACGATAAGGCAGCCAGCAATTTCTCAGGTTAGCATCCCGACCATCAGAAGAGCAAGGATGGGTGGCCGCTCCTTCCGTTTTCTAGCGGCCAAACACTGGAATAAACTCCTCCCGGGACTCCGGCTGGAGTCCTCGGAGACAATAATCCAAAAAAAATGAAAGACCTGGCTCTTTAAGCCCTCACGTCTAATCTCTCCCTCTCTTTCTCTGCACTGTCCGAACATGGTCTAATCTGCCGCAGCGCGGGGACACACTAGCTAGTGTAACCATGTGCTTTACAAACTTGTTTATTATTATTATTATGATTTCTATATATGTTTTATAAAATTCGACAGGAATGCCGTCAAGGCCCGGTGCTCTGCCGGATTTCATCTGCATTATCGCCTCCCGAATTTCATTCAGCTCGAAAGGTGCGCAGAGGAACTCCCTTTGTCCGTCACTTAACCAACCCAGTGTCACGTCCCCCAGGAAGTTATCTAGGTCGGGCATACCGCTTCGCTGTGTGGTGTACAGCATGGTGTAATGGGAAGTAAATGTGTTTAGAATATCCGTAGTGTCTTGATGTATCACCACCCAGGCCCCTGAATTTCTAATATATAGTTGGAGAAACGTGGATGCCTGGTCACCTCAGCCAATGTCTTTCCGGGCCATTCGCCTTCACCATATCTGCGAGCCCAATACCTCCCCCTGAATTTCGCCTCTCGCGTTGCGGTATCCACATAATCCGACAGTTTCTCCCGGAAGACCGTCTGCACACGTCCTGTCTCCCCCACCTCCATCCGAGCCTCCAGCGCCTTTAGGTCCTTCTCCAATGTCGCTAACGTTCTCTGTCTATCCCGAAGTACCCCAAAACTTTTAGAGATGCAGAACCCCCTGATTGTGACCTTAAAGGCCTCCCATATCATTTCCACACTGTCCACTGACCCTTTATTTCTCTGGAAGAAACACAAATTTCTTCCCCAAGCTCAGTATTGAAAACTGCGTCTAGTAACGCCGTGGGCTGTAGTCTCCAGCTAGGCTTGGGTTTGTCATACCCTGGTGGGGTGAGCGTGAGTTTCACAGGGCAATGGTCCGAAAGTGTCCTGGCGGGGTGTGTGACATCCTGGATAGCTGGCCGCAAGCCCCTCGTGGTCAGGCAGCAGTCTAATCTAGCCCAGGTTGCAGCATATGTTGTAAAATGTGTGCCTTCTCTGGCCTGTGGGTGAGTATGACACCAGGAATCTATCAACCCCCCTCAATCAATATACCCTGAAGGACCGCTTGGGAGTTAATATAATGGTGTGGTGCGGTGTTGGATCTATCTAAGGCCGGATTAAGGGCTACATTAAAATCACCGCCCCAGATTATATGAGTAGAGCCTATATTTACAATTTTCCCCCAGAGATTGGTGAAGTAGTCAGGAGTATCTGCATTAGGGCCATAGCAGCTTATCAACGTGACCGAGCCCCAAGCAATCACATATCTTCCCTGTGGGTCTATTGTCGTACCTGCTAGGGCAAAAGGTATCTGCCTTTTTATTAGGATCGCCGTGCCCCGGGCATAGGAGGAATATGAAGAGAAAAGCCTATACTCTGCCCATTTGCTGGCAAATGTGTTGGGGATTTTTGGATTAACGTGGGTCTCCTGAAGCATGGCAATGTTTATTTGGTGACGTCAAGATAAGCAAGTATCTGTCGACGCTTACGTGGGTCCCCCAACCCTCTGACA
Organism: Triturus cristatus; assembly: GCF_964204655.1. Lineage (NCBI taxonomy): Eukaryota > Metazoa > Chordata > Amphibia > Caudata > Salamandridae > Triturus > Triturus cristatus. The sequence goes on along the minus strand of NC_140590.1, from coordinate 1,606,648,910 downwards.
TTCCAAGACATAAGCTTCAACTGAGATATCTACCTTATCACCCATACCCCCCTTTGGAGCCAGTCCTGCAATATTTCGAATCTGTACTCAGTAGCATTAGGACGCAAAGAAAGTCACAGAAATCAATGAAGATCTGTAAGTTGTACGTGCCAAAACATTCATTAATCCAGATCCCTACCGCCCCCTCCCACTGAAGCATCCCAAGCATGCCAGTTACGTCTACCCCTCCCCCTCCCTGATACCCACAGAACAGAACATTACGTTCAACTTTTCTAGTCAAAGACCAGAGGAAATCTAATAGCGGGATCTCCCGTAGGGGGAACACTGCTGGGTGGCACGCGGGTACCTCCTGCCGTCAAGGGGTAGTGATTGGGCACCAATTCCCCTTGTTGGCCACGAGGGTGCCTGGCAGCAATTGGTCTTTATTTCCCATCATAGGCTATAAATCGCCAGCTTGTGAATGTAGTCCGCTAGGATGAGGTCAAGTTATGTAGTTGTCCGTTGCATCATGTCAACACAGTCCCTGTAGCCTTTAGTGGAAAGCAGGCAGCTATGTCTTGTTATGTCTGTCAATCCGGGGAGGACGATCTCGGCTATCCATCCGGTGTGGCTGCAACGGTCTTGTGGGTCTTAAGACGTTTTAGAAATTCTTCAACTTGTTGGGGTTTTGTGTAGAACGCTTGTTTACCCTGGTAAATGACCCATAGGCGTGCAGGATACAGGAGAGCGTAGTCTATTTGGGCCTGTTGCAGCTTTTGTTTCACAGGGAGAAATTTGCGCCTTACCTCTTGCATGGTAGCTGTAAAGTCGGGATACATGGTAAATGGTACGCCATCAAAGTGCAATTGTTTTTTCTCCCTCGCCATCCTGAGGGCGACATCCCTGTCCCTGAAGTTTAGGAGACGCGCAATAATGGGTCTGGGCGTGCTGCCAGGGGGTGGTTTCGGGCCGAGGGAGCGATGAGCCTGCTCAACTATGAAGTGAGGGGAAAGAGATTGCGCCCCCACCACTTCTAGCAATAGTCTTTCAATATACTCATCCATTTTGCCCGTGTTTGTGCTGTCTGAAATGCCCAGTACGCGGATGTTGTTTCTGCGACTCCTTGCTTCAATATCTTCATTCTTTGCAGCGATGAGTTTTAGTAGTTTATCCATCTACAAGACTGAGCTTTGAATATGGGCTGTTGCATCCTCGGCATCTGTTATGCTTTGCTCTGTCTCCTTTATGCGTACCTCATGGCCCTCTAGCTTGCGGACAACTGCATCCATGCGCGTAGTCAGGGTGTCTATCTTGCCAGCAATGCTTGCAAAGCCCTGTCGGACTTCCAGTAGCAGTGCCTTCATATCTTCCCCCTGTGAGGTTTGTGCATCGGTCTGCGGCATTTCGGCGCCTCCATCTACTTCTGCCACCTGTTGTCGACTACTTTTCTTGGCATCAAAGGTGATGCGCGGTTGGCGCGCATCTGGCTTCCCCATGCTGGGCGCACTGAAGGTTCGTAGGAGCCGTGGGTGCCGTGATAGGGATATCAATACTCCAGACTCGATAAGGGCTTTCTCTGTAATGTCTACCGTGGAGCAGTCACCAGGCCGTAGCAGGGCAGGAGGGTTAGCCAGGAAGGTACCAGCCAGCGTCTTGAGTAGGATGTATTTCAGGGCAGCAGCGGGTCAGGTACTTCGGGTCTCCCTAGGCGGGTCTCGCAGTCTCCAGTCCCCCGTAGATCCCACGGGCCTGGAAGACAGACACCCCCACTTCTCGGTGCATCCTAGGCCTCGCGGGTGATTCCCTCATCCCCGCTCCGCGAATGCCAGCCAACAGTCTAGTGTGTCAAGTAAGATATTCAGGGTCCCACCCTCTAGCTGGATGTTGGTATCTAGGCGCTCTGCACAAATCTCTCCTGTGAAAGGGTGCCAATCTCACTTCACAGTCACAGCTACCGAGCCTCTGGAAAGTCAGCAAGATGGCGGTGCCGCATATGGCCGATCCGCCATCCGCACAGCTTCCACACAGTGGATCATCCTCGCACACCAGAGCCTAGACGTTTGCTGCACTTAAATATAATAGTGCACGCGCTTCGCTGCAGATGCCTTGCTCATTCAGGGTGCCCAAAGGGTCGCCGAGAGACTCACTGCGGCCGTCTGCTATCTCTCTGTATTTCTGGCCCACGCCCCACGTGGGATCCCCGGCACTTGCGTGAGCGCCCAGGCCCACTGACAGTTCCAGGCCGCCTAAGGTCACGTATCGGGGATCGCCGCTCCAGGCTATTGCTTTGGCACTCCGCAACGGACCTGCAGCGAACTTGCGTCGTGGGTTCCTCAGCTTTCGTGCTCGTCGGGTCTTTAATTATTGGGTGATTGTTACCATCTGGGCAGGATAACTGGCAGGAACACGGCGCCTGCCTGCGGGAGTCTCACATAAGGGCAGCCATTCCGCTTGTGCGCCACCTAGCGCCCCCCTAGTTCTGGCAATCTTTTTTTGGTAAGGAATGTGGACCTCTGTCTTTGAAGTCATAAATTAATGTAGTGGATGAGGAATCCAGGTGAGCCTCGACCTTGCGTGGAGACAATATGGCCAGTGGGTAACTGGTCTAGATGTCCGGCATGGGGAGCACAAGATCACTGCATGGACTGTACGTGCTGTGGCCTGATTGGCTATGTGTTCATAACTTCATGTGGCATCTGACTCAATGGTGTTTTGGGAACACCCGTGCCCCCTCCGGCCCCGTGTACTTTATTGGGGCCATCTCCCTTGACCATTGTGGTGTCGCTGAGCCTTTCTCTGGGATTGATCTAGGATTTCTTGTTTGCGCATTTGTCTGCTGGCTACGTGCCACCTCACCTGTGACCTGTCAATCAGTGACCTCGGGCCTGGGTCTCAGAGCCTTCCTGGCTATGTATTTCTGATTTGGGGTTGACGTTTAGTTCACAACAGGCGAATTCGTCAATAAAGATGCGATTTCGTTTTTACACATGAATGTATTGTTATTCATATTGACATTGACTTTTTCTATATTAACACCGAAAATGTCTTTCACAGATGTCCTTTTTCAGAATTCCTGTAGTTAAATAGTTCTTGGAAGGCTTTAAAAAGATATACCCTCCTCTCAGGAGATCTTTTACTACATGGGAGTTTAATATTGTCCTTTCCGACATTATGGGTTCTCCTTTGAATCAATTCGTAAAGCTTCTGTCCAACACTTATCGTGGAAAGCCTCCTTTTTGGTAACCATGCTTCTACTCATAGAATTAGTGAGATGCAGGCCCTCTGTTCACATGAACCGTACACAGTGTTTTATATCAACAGAGTAGTGATGAAGACCCATCCTGAATTCCTTCCCAAAGTAGTCACACGTTTCCATGTCAAACAGACTATTACATTGCCTACATTTTTCAAAATCCTTCTCTTGCAGAGAGGTCCATACGCTTGATGTTAGTAGGGTTTTGAACATCTATCTTGATAGAAAAAAGTCTTTAAGAAAGTCAAAACAGCTTTTTTAAACTGTTGTCCTTTGCGGACTGGATTTTCATCTTCTAAACATTCTTTGTCTGGAATGATTGTCTCATGCATAACCCTTTGCTATCAGAAGACTAAGAAAAGCTTGCCTAGTAAACCTAGAGCCAAACCCATCAGGGGCAAGACAGTGTGGAAATATGGATTTTTATGGTCGGTTATGTCCCCTATCTTGGACCCCAACGGTTTCATGTATAAGTCACAAGTACATGTATGTTCCCTCCAGTTCCAGTTATGAAGACGCAAACACATGTGCGTCCACCGTCAACATGTCCTCTTTCAGATCCGCCATGAATGGGTCAGATATTCCATTCCTAAGTATGAAAGGCCACCGACTTTATGTGGTTCACTTTCCACCTTTCACAGATTCAGGCGAGTAGGCCCGAATTCTGTCATCAAGCCTTTTCTGCCTTCTGCCTCTGAAAGCTCCAGTCTGAGCCTGCATCTGTGACCATGAACTTTGTCTTACTCCCTGCGCGGCTAACGGTGCCTGATCCAGCCCGTCGCCTGCCAAAAACTGTATTTCACCTTCGAGATTATCTCCTTCGCCCCTCATCCGATGCATTCCTGTCTAGCAGTTTAGGTAAACATTCCTCCAACTACCGTGCAAAAGGCCAGGCCTCGCTGCCCTCATGCAAGTAATTCATAGCCCTGTTACCATGGAATATTCCTACCCCCTCGCATCTAGTGTAGACACTTAGACGCTTGTACACGCACTAACAGTCAGTATAGTCAGTATAGAATAAGATTCTATCCTAAGAGACCTCTCTTTTTGGATAACACAGTTCTTTAAACATAGGATATTAGATATGATTTGGGATTAGGTTGACATAACCCCAGACTTCTGTCTCCACATGTAGAGCTAAATGTCAAGTCCCATTCTCCCCCTAGTTGCACGTCAAATCACACGTCATGCTGCTGCGCGCGCATCTCTGCCAAGTATTTTTGCTGACATTGCGAAATTCTTTCATGGAACCACCCATTTGTGACATCATACCTAATGACGTTCTTTAGTTACGCCTAGTTACACCCATTTTAGTTACGCATGTATGTCTTTATCTCTGTTATCAACTGTTACGCCTCCTGCATCTGTTTCACTGTAATGCCTCTTCTATAAAAATGATTACCTGTCAATAATGTATTGTCCCTTCCTTCCTGAACTTTCGTGGTGATGGAATAGAAGGCCCATAATTCGAATTATGTTCCTTTGTATAGGAATAAAGCCCGTTCCGAATCTCTAATACCACGGATTCTGCCTCTTATTTTACTGAGCTATTCTTATTAATTTTCCGCATCAAATTAAGTACCGGTAATTAAATTATTTACCACATATATGGCGCCCGAATAGGGACACTTTCTCATCTCACGCGCCGGAGGTGCGTTGCAGGCCCGGTCTCCTGCCACAGCTGGACGGACAACAACGCGTACCCACAGGATTTCCTGTATCTCCCTCCTGGCGAGCGGGGGTAACTGAGGCTGCGATCAACACCCAGACGAGGCGGTGAGAAGTGCGAAGTATCCCAACCAGAGCCTAGCTGAGAGAGCAAGATCCGAGGTATACAGAGGCCCACCAAGTTCCGAAGTTCCGAAGTTTCGAGTCGAGTCCAGTCTGGTCCAAGTCCAGTTCAGTTCAGTTCCGAGGCCTTCCGTTCCGAGCTACCCGGTGAGTACCATTGCCGGGGAGGCGTTCTGACGTGCACATAGGTTGTGCCGGTCAAGACGGGTTTGGGTACACAAATCCGGTCTGCACTGTTTCAGCAGTGTATCTGTACTGTTTAGCAGTATATCTAGTATGTCTAGTATATAATTCAGAATTACCTAGTTAGTGCCGAGTATTATGCTTAGTGACTAGATCCCTAAATGGCCATCATTGTTGTTCATTAAATGTTAAATGTTAAATGTTTTAAATACGTTCTGCATATTGTGGTGTGAATGACTGTTCATTATTGTGTTTTGTTGTATTAAACGTGTTCAAAATTAGGTATCAGATCAGTTCTCAATATGCCGCTCTTTTCGAAATTAAGACAGATCAAAACTAGAAAAGGGGTACTCGAAGAAGCTGTTCCCATTCCTCCTAGGGACACTCCAGGGTACTTCATGTATCATAAACATGGCCTAGACGCCATATTATTTCTTGATTTATGGGTAGACTACACTAAGGAATTACCAGAAAGTCAGAGGTGGCCCGCAGCTGGGACCTGGGATGCAGATTGCATCATGAAAGTAGAGGAAGAATTATGGAAAAAGAAAGCTAGACAATCACAGAAAGATGCCATTGAATTATGGCGTAAAGAATCGTATAGACGTACAGAAAAAGCACGCAGACAGGAAGAGAAGAGTAAGGAGAATTCAAATAAAGTCCGAGAAAATCTATTAATTGAAGAAGGTACCCGAGCAAAAGCAGAACAAGTAGACAGACAAAGAAATGCCCTTATGAATGGTATGTATCCTCTTCTGGCCGAAGGGTTACCTAAGGCTACTCCGGAGATACCAAAAGACTTGCCACCTCCGTTGTTTCCGATAAAATCACATCCCAAAGGGCATCCCAGAACCGCAGAAGATGTTTTCCTTTCCTCTTATTTAGACGACGCAGCTCCCGAGTATGCTAATACTGCACCACATAGACCGCCTGCCGAGGGGGTTCAACGCCAAGACCCTCCGTCTGTACCTCCGCAACAACAAACTCCGACACAAGTTCCGGCAAGCACATCTGTTTCTACAGCTGTACCCACACCTATGGTTGCTATATCACGTTCAACGAATCCTTTCACATCCAGCACCCCAGGTGGTGCTACAGGAGGTACAACAAACATTTTTTCCACGCCACCCAGAGTAAATAAACTTTCCTTTCAAGAATTAGCCCACCAACGTACGCCCAAACTAGTAACTCCCGACATGCTTAAGGAACTTCTAGTAGATTGTAGATATGACCCTGTGCCCGGCAAAGAGGATGAAATGCTGCTGGCATCATTACGTATCCGACGAGCTGCAATATATTTAGGGAGGCTACCAGGAATGACTACACATTTAGAAAATATATATCACTTTGTCCAGTCAGGGCGAGATTCTGAAAGTATTAATAGAGCTATGGAGTACCAGAAAGTGGAGATACAGGGGGAACTGTTACGTTTCCTCATAAATTGTGTGATCAGAAATCAAGACCGACCAGGGGTAAATCCGGAAGAAATGCGGATTCTTACCACATGGAGTCGGAATATATCAGAGGGGAGACATGATAGACTATTAAGTATAGTAGCTATGTGCCGAAAGATCCGCAAAGAAGTAGAACGAATACACGAAGAAAGATTGGCGGTAGACCAGCCTGAACAAAACGAGGAGGAGGAAGAATTAGAACTGCCCACAGGACAGTTAGAAACAATGGCCTATGTAGGTAGAGGAAGATCTTGTAATAATACTAGATGCTTTACTGATCCGATACGTCCGATACGTCCAGAAAATAACAGAAATTTCCAAACGCCTATAATAAATATAAGGTCCCCCGAACATTCGTTCCAAGCCGCTGACAAATTACTCCGAGAACGAAGGGGTTATCATATACTCGATTCTATGGACGAACAAGAATTAGCCAGGTCAGCCGTTCACTGGGTTGACAGTCCCGGAAAATATAGTGATGATACACTAGCACACACGTTTTTGAACCTCACCCCAGATGAACAGCGTTTAGCTGGTATCTACATGATTCAACAACTCCTTATATTATATAAAAGCCAACACTCCGATCCTGGTCCCTTACCTGATATATTAACTGAATTACTCACGAATAAATGGAGAGGTTCAGGTACTGAGTTAATTAGAGAAATACTAGAATCCAGAAAGCAGTACATTCTTCTTGTATGCCCCGAACATGTCTCACTGCCCATCAAGGAAAGAACGACGTATTATATGGATAGACAGAATCCCTTACGCGAAGTCCACCCGATAAAAGGTGATGACAATCAGTTTAAACGTGTGTTTGTATACACACCCATATCTAAAATGGAACTATTAGAAATGAAGAAAGTGGTACCCAGTCATGACAAAGACCCAGCGGGTTTCCACCGTGAAATTAAAGACATGTTGCTCATGGGAGAGTATACCTATCCCGACATTATGAAAATATTAAAGGTATTAATGCCTGCAGGCATTTACGAAAAACTCAAAGAAAAGGATTGGGAGGTGGGAGACCAAAAGATAGATTGGACAGCATTAGAAAACGAAGAAACAGCTCGAGGTCCAGGTTTAGGGCTTGGGGAAAAGACCAAAATACTACCAGGTTTATTAGTACAGGTACTGCCACGTTTATTAACTACGAAAAAGGAAGACTGGGGTGCAATCTCAGCCTGTAAACAAAAGCAAGATGAAGACACTAGTGATTTTTATGCCCGATTCGAAAAATGTTTTGGTATAAATAGTGGAATAAAAGCAAGTAGCGAATCGTATCCACATCTGTTTGTGACAAAATTAGTTGAAAATGCCCTGCCCCAAGTTAAGAATAGAGTATTGAAATTCGAGAGTACCTGGCAAGGTAACACTCCGTCACAAATGTTACAAATGCTACAGTACCATCACAATAGAATTAGAGAGGAACAAGAACATGAACAAAGACGCATGAAAGACACGAAAATGAAAATGCTAGTTTCCCAGACAGTTCCAGCTGACGGTCATAAAAAGGGTATGACACAGTCCAGTGTTTCAGCAGGTTCTGTAAAAGGGACATGCAACTATTGTAAACAGCCAGGTCATTATGTACACGATTGTCCAGTTTTAAAACATAATATCGCCATAGGTAATACAAAAGAAAGACCACGGCCACTTAGACAGGATCAGAACCAACAAGGAGCCCCGCAGCATGCACAGGCCATGCCAGCTCCGCAACAGTCTATGCCAGCTCCACCACCGCAGCCTATTGCTGCCACACCAACAACGACACGACAGATGTACCAGACTGCACAGTATGACTACCCTGATTATCAACGATACTCATGAAACAGCCTAGAGAGGGAAGTTGGCTTACCCCTTATCGAGGTCCCTGTAGATCAAGAAGGACCTTATGTACACAGTGAACTATTAGGCCAGGATAGAAAAATTTTACTTGATACAGGGGCAAGCCGAACGACCATAAAACGTAGTGAAGTTCCAGGGGCACCCCTCTCAGGCTCACAGAATATTTCCCTTGGTTTTTCAGGAAAACCTATCATTAACGAAGTGTCACAGCCTCTTCCACTTACGATTGGTCCCTTGACACGAACTACAGATTTATTGCTTACTAAATCATGTCCAGAAAACCTGTTAGGTATAAAAACATTGAAAGCTCTAGGAGCTATAATATGTTGTTCTCCGGAAGGAGTAAGATTGTTTTTACGTGATTTCAAAGGGCACTATGTGTCCCGAGACATGGATCACCGACTGCAGACTTTACCCACACATTTATGGGCGCAAGGCCCTACAGATGTTGGTTGCATGAACATTACACCATATCGAGTCACACTAAAGACAGGAGTGGTACTACCACGAATGCGACAATACAAGTTACCCCCAGATGCTGTAGTGGCTTTACTGCAAATCATTGACGAGCTTATTACCCAAGGAGTGGTTGTGGAAACCGACTCCAATGTATGTAATTCCCCGATAATTCCGATCCTTAAACGAACTGATCCAAAAGCCCCGCCAGTATATCGATTGGTTATTGATCTGCGCGAATTAAATAAATGTATTGTACCACAATACCCCGTAGTTCCAGACATTTCTTCATTACTGACAGCCATTGATTCCGAAGCAACATTCTTTACTGTAATTGATCTCAAGAATGCCTTTTTCAGCGTCCCAATAGATCCGGAAAGCCAATACTTGTTCGGATTTAGTTTAAATGGACGAAGCTTTAAATTCACACGCGCACCTCAAGGATTCACAGAAAGCCCCAGCATCTATAGCCAAGCACTGAAACGAGAACTTGACAGTATCCACATGCCAGTCAACACTGCCCTGCTTCAATATGTCGATGATCTGCTGATCACCGCTAGAAGCGAACCTGAATGTGAAAAAGCTTCACTGACGGTTTTACAATTTTTGGCCGAAAAGGGGCACAAGGTGTCCCCTTCTAAGCTGCAATTCTGTGTCCAGCGAGTTGTTTACCTTGGGCACTCGCTGTCCAAGGAGGGAAGGCAGCTTACGTCAGATCGCATCCAGTTAATTGCTAACATGCCAATACCCAAGACACAAAAGGAGGTACGGGCTTTTATAGGCCTCACTTCATATTGTAGGCAGTGGATCCCTCAGTATGCATTTCTAGCAAAACCACTCATTCAGTTGACAACACAGGAGGCGGCCACATCGACTGTCCTCCCTTGGACTCAGGAACATACACAAGCTTTTGAAAGCCTAAAGAAAGCTTTATGTCAAGCACCTGTCCTAGCAACACCATGTTACAGTAAACAGTTTACACTCTTTGTTACAGAACGCGAAGGTACTGCTTTGTCAGTACTCACACAGGAACAAGCAGGATCACACAAACCATGTGCTTATTTTTCTAGTACATTAGATCCCGTAGCTCAGGCTCTGCCTGCGTGCCTGAAATCAGTGGCAGCGACAGCTTTAGCAATCAGACAAAGCGATGCCATAGTGTTAGGACATCCATTGACAGTACAAGTACCACACGCAGTAGAGGTTCTGGTGAACCGAACGCAAACACAACACTTGACTATAGCAAGACTTACCGGTTACGAATTGACATTGTTTCAGCCACACATAGAAATCAGACGTTGTAGTACATTGAATCCTGCCACACTTTTGCCAGTAAACGGAACAGACCCACTAGCACATGATTGTATTGAAGTTATTACTATCACGACGAAACCCAGACAAGACTTGACAGACGACCCATTGTCAGATCCAGACCTGACGTTGTATGTAGATGGTTCATGTATGAGAACAAGTACAGGAGAGCTAGTGGCCGCGTATGCAGTCACAACAGACACTGAAGTCATTGAAATATATTGCATAAATACCTTGTCAGCTCAAGCAGCAGAGCTCATCGCTCTGACACAAGCCTGTATTCAAGCCACAAATAAGAAAGTCAACATATACACTGATTCACGTTATGCATTCGGAGTTGTACATGACTTCGGCGTGCTGTGGCGAGAGAGAGGTTATTTAACTTCTCACGGTGCCCACATTCAGCACGGACCCCTCATTCATGCCTTATTAGATGCAATACATCTACCCACTGCAATATCAATTATGAAATGTAAAGCTCATACGAAAGTTACTGATATCATTTCCCAAGGCAATGACCTAGCTGACAGAACAGCTAAACAGACTGCTCAGAATAAAACTCACACATCTGACATGACAAAGACAATAGTTCTGACACCAACACATTGCATGACGGTTAAGGATCCCGCTCTTGACGTAATTGAAATACAGACACATGCTACACCAGATGAAATAAAGAAATGGACTGAATTAGGAGGGATCCAAACGAATCAAGGATGGATGACGAAGGAAAAATCTATATGGTTTCTTCCCGACTCAATGGTCCAAGTTATCATTAATACAATACATAGTCCAGCGCACCTAGGAGAAAAGGCTATGCTAGACAGCATTCAACACATTTGGTTCAACAAACATTTACGAGCAGCAGCTAAACAAAAAGTTCGTACCTGTATGATCTGTTGTCAGTTTAACCCAGGTAAAAGCATTCCCGTAGAACAGGGTGGATTTCAGCCTCCTGATCACCCTTTTGAAGTCCTCCAGATGGATTATATCCAGATGGAACGATGTCGAGGATTCAAATATGTTCTTGTAGTTGTCTGTGCTCTTTCCCGTTGGACAGAAGCCTACCCGGTCTCAGATTACACTGCCCCGACTACTGCCAAACAGTTGGTTCGAGAATTCTTCCCACGGTACGGTTTACCACGTGTTGTCTACTCAGATAACGGCCAGCCGTTCTCATCCGAACTAATGAAACACGTTTCACTTTTGTTAGGCTATCAATGGAGATTTCACTGTGTCCGACACCCCGAGGCGGCAGGTCTCGTGGAACGACATAATCAAACTCTGAAAATTAGATTGTCCAAAATATGTAGACAGAAAGGTGTCGATTGGGTAGTAGCCTTACCAGTCGCACTCTTTTACATGAGAATGGTAGCACATTCTCGAACAGGGCTATCCCCGTATGAGGTGATCTTCGGTAGACCACCAAATATGTGGGGGACGCCTATACCTCGTAAAATCACTGACGTTGACTGTAATATGCTGACAGATTACCTGGCTTCCTTGATGTCTGCACTACAATCTTGTCGTTCACAGGTATCCGCAGCCTTTCCCGACAACACCGAGGTGAAACCCCATGACGTAGTTCCCGGGGACCTGGTGTTAGTGCGGAATTTTGACCGGAAGACTCAGCTGGATCCTAGGTGGAAATCGCCTCAACTTGTACTACTCACCACGAGGACAGCCGTGAAGATCGAAGGTCGCAAAGGTTGGATACATTCAAGTCATATCAAGAAATTTCATGGACTACCGTCTGATGTAAACGTTACACCTCGCGTGTCTTCACCGATTGACTCAAAGCTTCCTTTGGTTGAACTAAGCGATAAGGAACTATACAAACTAAAATTACGGTCTAAGAAGTCAGACAATTTGATTGTTTAAGTCCTCTCCAAGGTGAATCGGTCGAATTTGTCTCTGACATGTATCCCCTAGACCTGAATAGAGAAAGAAACCGAAAAATGCAGTTGAAAAAACATGCGTACTGTAAATCACTGCGTAGTCATTGCACAGTGACGTTATTAATTTTGTTTTTCTTATGTCTTTTAATAATCGCTGCAAGTATATTGTTGCACATATATTATCCTATTTCTAAACATGTTTACAATGTTACTGCTGAACATTCTTTTAGTGAATTACCCCCGCATGAGTTGTCCTATAGATTTGCGCTGCGCAATAACACTTTTATTAGTATGTTACATCATTCCCATCAGACTAGCAATGCTACAAATTGTTGGATATGTGGCCGACTCCCTCCCTATCAGAACTATAAGGGAGTTTTGCCCCTCTTTCCCTATCCGTTCACACACAATGGCTCCTGTGGAGCATGGTTTAGTTTAATTAATTCCTTAGATTCAAACTCAGCAGTTTATCAAGACAACTGGGTATGGGGAAACCTGAACTTAGTTTTGCTTAAAGTCTGCTACCCTAACAAGGAGGGACTTCCCAAAAGAACAGGAACTGATCTAGAAAATGAAGTATATGGATTAGGTAATTTTACACTTAACCTCATGATCCTGAACGTTGAATCTGAAGCTACACCAATATTGCCCGCCATGTCCGTATTCCCAGTAAAAGGGGAACTATGCATAAGAAAGAATGGCTCCATACACATGGGCCATAGTAAATGCACCACTGTGATAAAATTCAGTGATCAAGGCAAGTCTACATTTAGAGCTTCTCGTCATTCCTACTTTATATGTGGCCAGACCGCATATATACGCCTACCTCTAGATTGGGATGGTACCTGTTACATAGCATTCCTTCTACCACCTGTTTTCCTAGCTCCTCCTGATTATCATAGAAATACTCATTTAGTACACAATAGACAGCAGAGAGATCTCCCAATCGTCGATTACACTGAAACAGCATGGGAAAAATACACAGATTTCAATAAAGGTTTCTTCCCCTATATAGGTACAGTCACTAATAGTAAGTTGATACGTAGATTAACCAGAACCCTCGAAGCAGTAGTGAACGAAACTATTTCCGCCTTAGGCAATTTAACAGAAGAGCAGTCTGCTATGCGGATTGTTGTGCTTCAGAATCGTCTTGTCCTTGACGTCATCCTGGCCGATAGGGGCGGAGCTTGTAGGGTCATCGGATCAAGTTGTTGCATTTTCATACCAGAAAATTCACCGTCAGTATATAAAGCCATAACCCGCCTTCATAAGATTGTAAGCCAGATACACCAGAGTCCAGGCACCTGGACTTGGTCCGGTTGGTTCTGGGGCGTGTTGTCAGCCTGAGGATGGAGAATGCTCTCCTTCCTAGGTATTGGCTTTCTCATACTATTCAGTTGCTGCTTATGTCTACAATGTGGGCCAGCGATTTGTGGTCTATGTGCCACCTCGTGTATCCCACATCCAAGTTTTCGTTCGAGATCCCGGAAGAAGAAAGAAGAACAAATGATGTTATATGAACAGATCGATGGATTGATGAAGATTGATATCTCCTAAGGGCAAGTAGGGGACAAGGAGGGAATGTGGAAATATGGATTTTTATGGTCGGTTATGTCCCCTATCTTGGACCCCAACGGTTTCATGTATAAGTCACAAGTACATGTATGTTCCCTCCAGTTCCAGTTATGAAGACGCAAACACATGTGCGTCCACCGTCAACATGTCCTCTTTCAGATCCGCCATGAATGGGTCAGATATTCCATTCCTAAGTATGAAAGGCCACCGACTTTATGTGGTTCACTTTCCACCTTTCACAGATTCAGGCGAGTAGGCCCGAATTCTGTCATCAAGCCTTTTCTGCCTTCTGCCTCTGAAAGCTCCAGTCTGAGCCTGCATCTGTGACCATGAACTTTGTCTTACTCCCTGCGCGGCTAACGGTGCCTGATCCAGCCCGTCGCCTGCCAAAAACTGTATTTCACCTTCGAGATTATCTCCTTCGCCCCTCATCCGATGCATTCCTGTCTAGCAGTTTAGGTAAACATTCCTCCAACTACCGTGCAAAAGGCCAGGCCTCGCTGCCCTCATGCAAGTAATTCATAGCCCTGTTACCATGGAATATTCCTACCCCCTCGCATCTAGTGTAGACACTTAGACGCTTGTACACGCACTAACAGTCAGTATAGTCAGTATAGAATAAGATTCTATCCTAAGAGACCTCTCTTTTTGGATAACACAGTTCTTTAAACATAGGATATTAGATATGATTTGGGATTAGGTTGACATAACCCCAGACTTCTGTCTCCACATGTAGAGCTAAATGTCAAGTCCCATTCTCCCCCTAGTTGCACGTCAAATCACACGTCATGCTGCTGCGCGCGCATCTCTGCCAAGTATTTTTGCTGACATTGCGAAATTCTTTCATGGAACCACCCATTTGTGACATCATACCTAATGACGTTCTTTAGTTACGCCTAGTTACACCCATTTTAGTTACGCATGTATGTCTTTATCTCTGTTATCAACTGTTACGCCTCCTGCATCTGTTTCACTGTAATGCCTCTTCTATAAAAATGATTACCTGTCAATAATGTATTGTCCCTTCCTTCCTGAACTTTCGTGGTGATGGAATAGAAGGCCCATAATTCGAATTATGTTCCTTTGTATAGGAATAAAGCCCGTTCCGAATCTCTAATACCACGGATTCTGCCTCTTATTTTACTGAGCTATTCTTATTAATTTTCCGCATCAAATTAAGTACCGGTAATTAAATTATTTACCACAACAGAATACTGCTGCATTACTAAGAAACATCCCACTTGCTGAGATTTACAAAGCTGCAATGGTTCACACATTACAAGACATTATTATCTTGGTTTGGATGCCAAGGCTGGTGTTCAAGTAGGGCAAGCTCTCGGAGGAATTTATTTACTTGTTTGTAATATTCCTTTTTTTATCTCCTCCCTCGCAGAATTCTTGAGGATGAGCTTGCTAATCTATTCAATGCTTATAATTCTCAAGATCCCCTGAAAAAGAAGGAATGGTTTCTTACCTGTAATTCTAGATCTCTCTTAGGGGAATCTCCATTGAAATCATAAGCCACCCTGCCTCCTCCCTGAGGGAAGAGATACAAGTACGAAGAACTGCTTCAAAGCTATTCAAGTCTGGTTGCCCAAGGCTTTTATCAACCTAACCTAACAAGATAGAGCCACTTATTATACACCCATGTACATATATGTATGCTAAAATGCCAATAAAGTGATATTTGAAAAAGATAGAGCCACTTATTTAGAGTTTGGTGGATGCAAGAGATCTGCCAATAATTGGTGGAGGTCCTGTCTGCCCTATTTAGAGTACTTAGGGGCATATCAACAAGGTGGCGATAATTTTATCGCCCTATCAACAAGGCGACGCTAACCCCTGTTAGCGTGAGTTTTTGCGGTGATAGCTACCGGATTTTTATCGCCTTTCAAGCCAGCGACAATTATCGCTAATGACATGCAAGTTAGGCGTTCCTGACTGAAATTTCACAAACAAAGTCGCTAACACAGCTGCTCCATATTAGCAAGGTTATCTCCAAAACGCTTAGCTACAAAAAAACGCACGCTAACTCCAGTTTTTAACACCTGATAAAAACCTGACTTAAACTGGAGATAACTGGGTGTATATAAGGGAGAGTTGGCCCGAGCTTCCCAGAACAGCCACAGAAGCCATGGAGATAGTCATCATGCAGCTTGGAGTCCCACCAATGCAGCAGCAGCAACAACAACCACCACCAATGCCACCACCACCAGGACCACCACCACCCATGCAGCGACGAAGAAGACAGCGCTCACTGCGCAGATGTGCCTACATCACAGACTTAAGGCCCGAGGAAATCATAGCCCACTACAGGCTCAAAAGGACATCCATCCAGCACATCCTGACCCTCATTGCCCACAGGCTGACGCCACCAACACAGCAGACAACTAATATCCCTCCGCAGACAAAACTGCTCGCTGTGCTGCACTTCTTGGCCTCTGGGACATTCCAACCAACAACAGCCAGAGTCGGTGGCGTATCACAGGCATCCTTCCCAACCTTCCTCCCCACTGTCTTGGATGCCATACACAGCCTGATTTCGCAGCACCTATACTTCCCCAACACTGTGCAGGAGCAGATTGCCATCAAGCAAGCATTCCATGCCATTGCTGGCAAAACCACATGTGATCGGTGCAATTGACTGCACACATGTACCATTTGTGCCCCCTGCGGACAGTGAACACATCTACCGCAACAGGAAGCACACCTATTCAATGAACGTGCAGGCAATAGTGGACCACCACGGACTGTTCACAAATGTCGTTGCCAAATTTCCAGGGAGTGTACATGATGCATTCATCTTCCGACAATGCAT
The DNA here is from genome assembly GCF_964204655.1 of Triturus cristatus. Lineage (NCBI taxonomy): Eukaryota > Metazoa > Chordata > Amphibia > Caudata > Salamandridae > Triturus > Triturus cristatus. The sequence goes on along the minus strand of NC_140590.1, from coordinate 1,606,632,341 downwards.
CATAAACCAGCACTTCCAGGATGGCATATATGGAAATGCATTGCTTGTTGGTAAGTACCAACTGAACACACCACATGCACAAAAAACACAATCATGTTGACCCATCTAGAGCGAGGATGTAAATACATTGCCTAGGTAGTGATTGGGGGGGGCATAATATGCATGGGCACATGTTGATGTATTGTGTACGAGGATGAGGTATACAGGCTCCACTGTGTGGAGCACGGCTACTCACAGTATGGCCCACGTGCTGCCAGCGGCCTGGCAAGACTTTCTTGTTGGGCCGTGGACCTTGCAGACATTGTACCTGTGTGCCATGTCTGCAGATTTCAGAAGAGTGCCACCAAACACTGCCGCAGCAGCGCGGACTCCGAGAGACTCTGCACCATGGGGGCTGTGCAAGTCCAGCGATAGTCAGAGTGGAGATTCATGTGCACCAAGAGGTGAAACACAACAAAAATAGTTAACAAGTAAATGGTCCATGAAAGACCTGTGAAGTACTGGGGTGTGGCTGTGTGTGTGTGCCCAGGAAGCTGTCCCAGTCCAGGCTGCCAGGGGGGGAGGTGACAGAGGGAGAGAGAGGCAAAGAGACAGAGGGAGGGAGACAGAGGGATGGAGACAGAGAGAGGAGGGCGACAGAGGGAGGGAGACAGAGGGAGGGAGAGATAGAGCAAGAGAGGGAGAGACAGATTGGGGGAGGGAGACAGAGAGAGGGAGGCAGAGAGAGAGTAAGAGAGAGAGTGAGAGAGAGAGTGAAAGAGAGAGATGTGTGTATGCCAGGTCTGGTGGCTCAGTGACCGAGGGTGTGCGCACCAGGGGCCTGTGTCCAACCACATGGTCAGTTCCCTTACTCACTAGCCCTGCCCCCTTCCCCACTGACCCCGCCCCCACCCGTGTGGCACAGGGACACACACCACACAGCAAATTTGGGACCAGAGAGAAAGTATGTGAGTACCCAAGGTACTGGTGTACAGTAACCCCAGTACCTGGCTATCCATTTACCTTATTAAAGTCATCCGGACTGGTATCCCAGTCCGGTGTGTGGTCGCATGGTCGATGAAGATGATCATGTTGCAGTTCTTGTTGCCGGTGACCTATTAGAGTGACCCAACGTTTCACAAGTACTCACACATGTACAATCAGTGTGTCAAGTCTGCAGTCTGTCGTGACCAAGGTTGTTACAATGCACTTTGATTGTAGGAAGTGCAGAGTGTGGCAAATGTGCATGCATAGGCCGGAAAATGTGTCATGAAACCACCATACTGCGCCATTGGTGTTGACTGCAGTGTTGTTGGATGCTGCTGTTGATGGTGTCTAGTAGCATCTCCTCTCTCACTCTGCCACAAATATTTCTCAGCCTCAACCCTGTCATATGGTGTGTCATGTGGTTGCCCGATGAGTAAGTGGATGTGTATTCGGTCACTACTTGTGTGTTGTAATTGAACTTTCAAATGCTAATCCATTACAAATGCTAAGAAGTGTGCAAAGGTGAGCCATGCCATGTGTATTAGCGTGGGGAAGTGTGTGGACAGTCTGATCTTGTCGAAGAAACCACATAGTAAAAATGATTGTGAGAAGTTGTGTCATGTGAGTCTAATGCTCTGCTAGTGACAGATGACGCAGGCCAGTAAGTTTACGTGGTGTCACAAGTCATTGTTGATGGTGTGTGCCAACCTTCACTGTCCCCAGTGGGGCCTGCAGGTGAGGTGGCTGTGGTCTTTTCCTCCGTTTTACCTCTGGACATACAATTGCAGGGCTTGTGTGGTGTCACAGGTCTGCCATCAACATGAGATGCATGTCTGAATGTCAGCTGTGCCATGTGTGGCCTATGTCATTTGAACATTCACATGGCAGTGACTGCAACGATTGTGGATCAGTGTCATGGCTAGATGTTAGGAGAGCCAGACTGCCTGTCGGTGTCTGTGGTTATTGTGCAGGCATCATTCCCATTTTGGACACTTGTAGTGACACTTATGCAACCGTGCAGCAAACACCAGCAAAAAGGATGGTCAGAGAATCAACACTGAGGCAATGTACTCAGCATTGATGCCGCTAAATAGCCAGAAGCAACACATGTCTAACCTAAGTCAAAAAATAGCAAAAAGACCAATCGCAAAATATGTCAACACTGCCAACATAGTATGCCTAATGAATCATGTACACATCTCCCGATTACATCTCATAGGTGATCAAGGATATGCTCTCTGCCCGTGGATGATGACACCAATCCGAAACCCCACCACCCAGGCACAGAGGCAGTACAATGCTGCACATCGACGCACACGTGGGATCGTGGAGCGTACATTTGGCGTGCTCAAGTCACGTTTCCGTTGCCTGGACATTACAGGTGGCAAACTGCTGTACAGCCCAGAAATGGTGAACAAAATAATAATAGCATGTTGTGTATTGCACATTTGTGTCCGCACAAATGCTCCCTGGATCGAAGTGCTTGCAGCACCGGCCGATGACCAAGATGATGACGAAGATCAACAAGGTGGCCCACCCACCACTGCCAATGCTGCTGGAATTGCCCGAAGGGACAGGATAATAAACAATTATTTCACTTGAGCACATCACATTGTGACTGACAAAAACAAAGACATGTATATGGAAAATTACCTCAAGAACTGTTTGTGACAATAAACAAACTCAACACACATACCCTGTCTGCAAGTTACTTTCCTGCATCAGTATATCACTATGAAATGTTACCATTGTACAATAATTGCAAGTAAGAGTCCAAAAATAAAATCCTGGTGTGTATGTTTCATCATCACAGAGAGTTAATAGGGTGTCAATCGGGCACAACTTGACTTTACAAGGAGTAAAATCTGGCACACAATTCATCAATGGTTGTGTCAAATAGCATGCAAATCATGATTCACAGGGTGTGCTTATCATTAAAAATTGAAACTTTATGGGTTTGTAAGTGCCAAATAATGAATTTCATGGTTAATTTGGTGTTAAAGTTTCAGGACAAATCTGAAAATTGGGCGTGGAATGTTGCTCAAATCTGAGAAGTGGGTGTTGAATGGGGCTCAAATCGGAAATATGGGTCCTAAATTGGGTGCAAATGTGAAATTTGGGTGTGAAATGGTGCCAAGCCTGAAAATATATCTCTGCATGCATCCAAGAGCCACCAGCAGAGATCACATGCACACCATCTCTGGACACCTTCAGGAAGACCGTCCAGACCGGTCTTTACTTTGAACAAATCAGCTCATTGGCAGTATGACCCAACAGACAAGACAAACTATCTGACCATCTCCCTGCACCCCGTGGTGGACAAAGTCACTGAGAGACACATAAACACCCAGCTGACTGACTACATTGAAGAGAACTCCATCATGGACCACTCCCAGTCTTGTTTGGGTATCAAGCACAGCACCAAGAATGTACACCATGCTGACAATGCTTAAATATGCATGCCACTTGACCTGTGTCACATTGTGGACAACACATCCTACTACACCTCTATGCAGCCACAAACACCCTCTCACACACCACACCCCACATGCCAGACACCACCACAAGGGGATACGAGGAAAAGCCCTCCCCTGGAGTACAACATGGAGCGTCACTAAGACACACGTTTTGCTATATGCACATGTCCCCACTCACTGCCACTGCTAGACAGCATGGGGTAAGCATATCATCCCACACAGACAACACACAGCTCATCCTCCCCCTCACGAACAATGCAGAAGACACAAAAGCCAGCTCTCAGGAATGAATGTCGGAAATAGCAGATTGGATGACACACCTCGGCATAAAGATCAACTGTGAGAAGACTGACCGCCTCATCTCCGCTCCATCCACATCCGCATGGGACAACCTCTGGTGGTTGACTGCCCTTGTGAGCCCGCCCTCACTGACAGACCATGCACGCAAGTTTGGCATCATCCCAAGTACACCATCATCCTACCCAAACAGATCTACTCCATTGCATGCTACAGCTGTCTACAGACCGAACCTAATCCATCACAACGGATAACCCCAGGATGCATAAAAATTGGCCCAAACGCACTCATACACAGCAGACTGGACTACTGCAACAAAATCTACGCAGGGAGATACAAAACGCCACTACACAAGTTATAACACAGCCTGAAAGCTGCAGACACACCTGTCTTTCTGAAACCCACATCTCAAACACAAGAGGCAACACATACAGAACATCCAATGTAGCACCAACAAGGAGAAAGTAAGCCGCTAACTACTCACACACACATTCAATTCACTACACATCATCAGCCACAAAGACATCCATGACAGAGTCAACCTCAACATCCCCAAGAGGAACTGCTGCTCTGACAACCTTGCCCTTGCAGACTCGACCGGGATCGGCAAATCACAAGGCAGAGGGAGAGCTGCCACCTACGCCGCAAGCAAAGCCATGAACGAGATGAAAGTAAAATTCCAACAATTTCACACCCAGCATGCTTACATGCGGAACAACAAGACATGTCTATTTGGCTAAGGTGGAGCTGCACTCCTACTCCCCCACAGCGCTTTGGGAGCTGCACGTGTGAGTAGGGTACATCATGCCCACCCTTATTGTCGGATTTATATGCACACATACTCATCACCTACAGACCACCCCAGGGGAGTACTACCCTTACAATTCACATCTCTTTTTGGAAGGAATGTCTGTGAAAGTAAAAGATGTGGGGATGAGTAATGTCACATGCCATTTTGGCTGTCGACTGTCTTGGAACATAAAAGGTAGTCTGTGTATACCCCTGAGGAAGTGTTGGCTATGGAACAACAATTCCCATTCTGTTGTGTGCAGGGGGATACACAGTACCTGGGCCTACAACGTGCTCCGACTCTTGCCTGTACAGCGAAGCTCAAATATCCAACACTGTTGGATGAGACGGATAAGGCGCTGGACGCCTGCTCAAAAATGAGCCTCACATGGTTTCGAGGCATAGCGGGAGGGAAAATGTTGAGTCTTCCACGCATTTCCGAAGTATGTCAATTTGGACTCATGGTGTCCCATCCACGTGCACTCACACGATTGCAAGCCATCATAACTAAGTCTGTCAGGGAGGGCAAGCGGACTTGCCTCCCACATGTGCAGCTTACACGGCCGAAAATTCAAGGCTGCCTGGGATTGCCCCTCATTGGTGGCTACTAAAAAGCCACATGCCTCTGATATATAGTTGAATGGAATAGGCTGCTATGGGAGAAGCAATGGAACTTCATGGACCAGTCTGTGGCGGGCAAAAACATCTGGATCTAATTGTGGCTAGCCCATAAGCACTGGCCCTGGGGCTTGTACTCTTTGTCGGTTAGGATGCCCAGCCACAAGGTCTTGGACAGGGTGGCAGTATGGAATCAGTGGCCCTTTATCCCCTCACCGACAAACTACAGCGTGGATAACCCGGACTTGCCCCCGGATCAGGAATCAGTGATATTCCATCGCTGGCAAAAACAGGCCTGCAAAAGCCTAGGGTCTATCTTTGATCCAGAAGGGCATGTGCCATATCTGTGGCCCATACAGGATTATGAATTTCTCGCTGCTGTTGTGTATTCATAATGCCAAATAACACACTGGGTCACTGGACTCTACGTTGGGTATGTCATATGCAAAGTGGTTAGCGCGTAAGGAGGACAAACATTCCCTCATATCTGAGCTGTACGAAATGCTCCTCACCACTCTGAGTGGTCAGTGCACAAAAGTGCAGCTTTTGTTGGAAATGTAGCTGCGGAGGCCAATTTAAGCCAAGGAATGGGAACGTATCCTGTACTGCGCACACCACACTGTGCACAGTGTAGCGGGGGCTGGAACCCCCTACAAGGTTTGCTCTCATTGTTGTTACACACCTGTGCAACTACATGTCTGGTATAAAAGCCAGCCAGATTGCTGCTGTCGGGGATGCAGGAGGACTGGTACCCTCATGCACTTACTCTGGCGTTGTCCAAAATTGTAGAGATATTGGTGTGAGTCCTTAGATAACATAGATACAGCGTGCGACATAGCAATGCCCGGCACACCGGAGTACACTCTCCTTGGCCTCTCACATCCGAAGGCCTTCTCACTAACATCCCTCAGGGGTAGGCAAATAGTCCCAGCGTTGCTGGCGGACAGGCCGGTTATCCTAGCACAGTGGGGGACAGTGGCAGTTCCAGGGCCCCTGTTCTGGTTACAATGTCTAAGGAACCTATTAGCTCGGGAGCGCCTGTCTCGGGCTGCAGAGGGAAGGGTGAGAGAGTTTTGCCACTCCGTGTTTCCCCTTTGTGATTTCATTGTCGAGAGATATGAGGGAAGTCACATGCCCAAAGTACTTGCAGGTCTGACGCATACCAACGATTGGGCAATCATCCTCCGCCGGTCACCCAGTGGAGTGACGAGGGGGCTCCCTTCCACACATATTGTGTATGCTTACTATCATCTAGGTAGACTGCAACTATTGCAGAAGGTGGGGTTGTGGGAGGGTTATTGGTGGATGGGTGTCTTTTCGCCCTTGTTCATGATTGTTTCACTTCTCTGTTTTACATGGTTATTCTTTGGAAAATGAAAGACGCTCTTAGTGGCTTGTTTGCTCTTCCGGTATGTAGCCAGCAAGCTGGGTTGGCCACATTAGCCTGCCTTCCTATAAAAATAGGTAACCCTCAAATGGAGTCGGCCTTCATTGTGCAAACCTATCTTCACATTGTATTATTGTGCTCTGACCAGAGTTTTGGCCTGAATGTCCATCATTGCTATATAAATTCCGGGCCGTGAGATTCTCATCGCAAACACGATGATATATCCCCCGCGCATATAAAAGGACATGGCTGGACACACTCCCCAATAGGGTATCAGCATCAGGCCAGTAGCAGCCTCTTAGCGTGAAGAAACCCATTGAAAACTATGAAACATGCCGCATACACATGACAGTAAGCATATGGACATTATCAGGCCCTTAGCGTGCAGATTCTGGTCGCATGTATGCTGCATGATTACATTAGCTGCCCCTTAGCGTGCAGATCCTGATCGCTTTTCATTAAACTGTACGCATACACATTACAGTAAGCATATTGACATTAGCGGGTCTTTAGCGTGCAGATTCTGGTCGCATGTATGCTGCATGATTACATTAGCTGCCCTTAGCGTGCAGATTCTGATCGCTTTTCATTAAACTGTACGCATACACATTACAGTAAGCATATTGACATTAGCGGGTCCTTAGCGTGCAGATTCTGGTCGCATTTATGCTGCATGATTACATTAGCTGCCCCTTAGCGTGCAGATTCTGATTGCTTTTCATTAAACTGTACGTATACACATTACAGTAAGCATATTGACATTAGCGGGTCCTTAGCGTGCAGATTCTGGTTGCATGTATGCTGCATGATTACATTAGCTGCCCCTTAGCGTGCAGATTCTGATCGCTTTTCATTAAACTGTACGCATACACATTACAGTAAGCATATTGACATTAGCGGGCCCTTAGCGTGCAGATTCTGATCGCATGTATGCTGCATGATTACATCGTCCATCGTCCATCACCACCCTCTTTTGTACCGCTTTGTTCGCCATAAGTTGGCAGGGTATGCTCAGACGTGAGTCCCTTGCTCACTTTGCCACTGGATTCAAGCAAGCCTGGCTAAAGACGGCTGAAATGCCAGAAACCGGTCCTAGGAAGCTTGTTTCCGGTCCAGGGAAGGCATGGCTTGGCAGTTCGGGCTGGACTGTTCCCATGAGGCACAGGGTCAGACTGATTTGCATATGGCCATGTCTGAACTGGGGTGGCAGAGTGGGCTAAAGAACGGTGATGGATCAAACCCAGATCTGTTGACTGGGTGTGAGTGTTTGATTGGTTCTGATGCTCCGTCCATCACCACACTCTTTTGTACCGCATGATTACATCAGCGGCCCCTTAGCGTTCAGATTATGATTGCTTTCCATGAAAACGGGCCGCATACACATTGGAGTATCAGCCAGAGTACAGTAGCGGCCCCTTAGAGTGCAGTTTCTTGTCGCTTTGTACAAAAAACTGCCTCTAACACACAGGAAGTGATGTATGCCTGCTTCCTGTCTCCATGTGTGTGGCATTCACTTTCACTTTCTCTTTTGAGCACATTGTGTTGGATTTGGCTGAGTGAGGCGGTGTTTTTGGAATTGTGCTGGTGGAGAGTGTAGTTTGGAGTGTTGCTGTGTTGCTGTGTCCTGTCTAACGTGTTTTTTTTTATTATTTCACATTTTAATTACTTTCTACTGTCTACTGTCCTCAGTCTTGTTGTGTTTTTTGTGGGTTTTTTTCCTATTGTCATCCTTAGGTTTTCTTTTTGTATTCTGGGGTTGAGAACTGGGGTGTGCTGAGATGCCGGCGGTGGGCAGGTCAGGGCACATGTCGGAGGAGGCATTGGGGGGCTTCCTGTGGCTGGTGCGGTGCTACCTGCCTCTGATGCTGGAGAGGGGAGGGCGTATCCTCCAGGGGTATGGTGTGGCGGTGCGCAAGTTGCAGTTGGAGCGTGTGCGGGCGCAGATGCTCCGCTGCTTTAAGGTGACCCGGACCGTGCGGCAGTGAAAGCACCGCTGGCAGGACATGCTGGCGCGGGAGGCGGACCTGCTAGATCACACCGGAGTCATGCCTGGCATCCAGGGTTGTAAGTACCAGTTCCCTTGTTGTCCGCAACTAATGTTACGTACATATATGAGTGACGTGTGTGAGAAGAAGATAAGATGTTTTAATGCTGTCCCAAGACCGTGACACTGTAACAACGTGGTTAATGCAATGCGACTTGCGATAAATACTTGCACATGATGGCCTTGACCTTGGATTTGCATGACACACTCTTCCCACTACAGTGTGTGCAACAGTACGGAAGGTGGTGGGATAGACAATCTAAATACACATTATTGATGTGCGCCATGCAGTGCAAGGTGGATTGACGATATGCATTGCAATGACCTCGTAGAGTAACTTTGCCACTGGAAATACCACATAGGAATGGAGATCCCCGGTGTCAAACATCCCAAAATACACATGCTTAATGTGAGCGAATACTCAGCAGGAAGGGTTGCAGGGGCATGGCGGTGTTTGCATGTTGAAGTATAGCAAGGGATGTGTCTGTCAAAGAGCAATGTTCAGAGTTAGTGCTTGGAGATGGGGAGCAACGTTGCCTGTCAGAGGTGGCGCGGAAGTGTGCCACAGGCCATATCTGCAAGGTAGGAAAAGGAGCAGACTCACAATCAGGTCCCTCTGGGGCGGGGGAACACGGCATAGGCCAGCTGGTTGGATCGCCGGGTCCTTTGATGTATCATGGAAATAGAGTTGGATGTTAATGTATGTTTGCCCAGTGTTGTGGATGGCTGTGTGATCCTGGGTGCACATCTTGAATGTGACTCTAGCTTGTGGAGACAGTGGAGTGTGCGAAGGTGGTGGGAGGTGTGACAGGGTCCTGGCAGTGTGATAATCAGTCCTGTGGTTGCATTTGAGATGTCCTGCAGCTTGCGGTTGTGGTTCATGTAAAATATTTCATGGACTGTGTTGCCGTAGTAGGGTGAGCTATTGCACAGGGCATGAGTGAGTGTCTATGTGTGTTTGAGTAGAAGTCATTTGAGTGTCTGACATAGGAGGCAGGGTGTGTGGAAGCACGATGATGAGACCGGATAGATCTTGCAATTATCTTGGACATCGGAGTCCATCAGGGATTACATGTGCGTGCTTTGGCCGTGTTGGGGTGTGGGTCCCCCATGCCGTGTGAGGAGCCTTTGTAATTACATGCGTGGATGTTTTGGCGCATGATGGGTACTTTTCGTTTGTTTTTGCTCACTTGTATGCAGCTCTTTGACATTCATCTAGCAAGCTCTGCCATGGATTCGCAATACTTTTGTTTGCTGGAGTTGTGTGGGCTGGATGTGTCGAGGAGGAGTTGCCAGTCGTATGCCTATGATACAATGTTGAGTCCATAGCTAATCACAATTGTGGCATGCGGAGACATGTAGATCTGAAAGATTGTAGGTCTGAATGAGGATCCCTGGGGGACTCCACGGCTGGTTGTTGGAGTCTCCAAGACAACAGAGGGGTGTCTAACCCACACGTATGTACGTTGAGGAAGGAGCAGATCCAGTTGAGGGCCTTGTCTTGGATCCCTTTCTTGTGGAGTCTGCATATTGGTGGGCTTTGTTAGCCAGTGCTGAATGCCGCTGCGATTGGTCAAGGTTTTTTTGCGCTCCGTGTGGATGAGGTGCTTTGATATTGGGTGAAACAACTCAGATGTGCAGCTCGGCCAGCAGTGATGTTTTGGCTGTGCAGCCTCTGCTTCCACATATTCGTGTGTGGATGCCATTCAAAGTAGGCCCAGTCATGTCGCCAACATGAAGTCAACACCACAGGGATGTAGCATTGTTTGTCACTGTAACAATTCACATAGTGAATATGCCACGTTTGCTGGGGTTTTATAACAACACCTATTTGCGTTTGTTCTCTCACAGATGGACGCCAACCGATCACCCAGGGGGACATTGACTGTTTCCGGGACCCACACGCCACTGGTGAGTAGTGACAAGAAATATTGGAATGTTGCGTGGTCATGAGTGTCTGTGCCAAATGCAGCACGTTGTTGATTAGCAGTATGGGTGTGTATCGCGTGTCAATTGCCTATGGTGTGCAGAGGTATTCAGCCTTTCTGTACTGTGTCTAATATGGTAGTGTAAAGGTGTACAGTGCATCTCATTCAGAGTTGTGAGTTTGTCCATCAACAGTCATTGATACACGTGTCAATGTATGTGCCTATTTCCGAGCTAATAATGCTGCCAACAAGGCATTTACACTGCAGTTGTGATGGCAATAGGCCACTGGCATTTACTACCATGTTCATTTGCGCAGCCTAGTCAAGATGTCACACTTACATGCGGTAGACATCGTCCAAGGGGCGTGCAGTGGGTGTAGCATTGTGCACAATGAGGCAGTGCTATTATGTCCGTACAAGGTCAGACATCTTGGCACAGTGATACCTAAGGTATGCTGCATAGCACAGAAGCAGAAGTGGCAGGGTGTAGCTCAGATCCAATATTGTCAATGGTGTGTTACACAAACCCCTTCCATAGATGTGTACGTCAATTGAGAATTGATATTTGTGCACTGCAATGGTGTCGACAGGCTATGTCCGTGTGGACATACCTGGCTGGAATCAGGATCATGTGTACCAACTCATCGGACACAATTGGTGACATCATTTAACACACATTTCATACCCATGCATTAGCTCTCCATCATTTGATGTCACATAGATTAGCTAATCAGGACTGCGGCAACAAGATCTGTGTGTACACATGAGCCATAACAATTACACAATCCTCATGACCCCAGAGTGACATTACAATGTGTAATCCATTGTAACAGTTTGCGTAGTTGATGCATGCGTGTTCATCTCTACTATGGAGTGAGATTGGGGGTTACAACACATGCATGACTGGCAGTTGTGGGTCAATGATGTATCCCCCTCGCAGTGGATGACTATCACCAATTGCATAGTAATGGTGGAGTGCGTAAGTGCCTAAGTCCGCATTCATACCCTAAACATGTTTCCATGTGTGCGGCATGATGCAGCATGATTACAAGTGTGAGTAGGGCAGTCCCAGGCCTGTTATTGTGCATGTAGTGTGAGACTACAATAGATAGTTATTCACACCTGCACACATACACCCTTGCCTGTCTTGGCACTGACTTGATGTACTGCACACAGTTCCTGGGGGACACACATGGCTGCAAATGTGCATTGTAATTCTGATGCAGCTGTCTGTCACAGGATGGGAGAGGGTTGTGCTGTGCACGTAGGGGTTATGCCTCCCGAATGAAGTCAATTGTACAGGTCACCCACAGCCCGGTTGGCCAATGGTGCCATGTGTGTAGCATATCCTTAGCTTTCAGTTGTGTCAGTGCATGTACCATGCCATGCACTGTCATGTCAGTCTCAACAGCATGTAGTTATTTAATCCTGCGTAGACATTGTGTTTAACAGGTCAGTCCTTGACTTAACATGTTGTTTTTCACTTGTGATACAGATCTCATGTTGTACGGTTACATAGTGTAGAGGACAGAAAACTGACATAGATTTTTTTTCCTCTCAGACAACATGACACCTGAGGAACAGCACTAGTTCCAGGTCGCCAAGGACCGGTACCTCCATGTGCGGAAGGTACACAAGGGTTACAGGTTGATGGCAAGGAGGTACTGGGCCGGGAGGAGGGCAGGGACCTGCCATCGCTGCCAGAATGCATCTCCACTGGCAGCGGCTCTACACCATCCACCTCAGGTGTCGTCGTGGGATCCCGAGATGTCAATCCCCCTGCTGCCACACCCGCACCGGTGACAGGCCAGCATGCGCCGCCACCTGCACCAGCCCCGGCACCAGCACCAGCCCCCGCACCAGCACCAGCACCAACACCGGCCCCCATGGACCCTGGACTTGCACAGATCATGCGGATTGTCCAGGGCCACACTACCCTCCTCCAGGACATCCGCCGGGAGTTCCTCTATATGAACAGGCAGATCCACGAGATCAGGGTCCACCTCGGACTGCCCTGAACACTGCCCCTGTTCTCACCCCCCACCTCTTCTCCCTTCCCACACTGTCTCCCTTTTATTATTATGTTGTGTGATGTCCTAGTTGTGTGTGTTGTTTAGCATAGTTTTAGTGTAGGCTTAGTTAGGGTTAGTTTTAGACTGGTTTTACTTATTGAATGTTATAGGATTTGGGGATAGGTTTCATTTATCTTTGGGTGGGGGTTGATGTATTTATTCTTTTTCTGTTTTTGTAAATAGTTAGTTAAGATAGTTTTAGGTAGAATTAATAATTGTATTTTGTTTCGGGCTAGAGTTAGGGACATAGATTAGTGTAGGTTTTCTTTAATATATATTTCTTTGTATAATAAATCTTGTTAATTATAGTTTTCTGCTTGTACTTATATCATGGCTGATGCGGGGGAGTGGGGCTTGCCCCATCATGTGTAAATCATATCATCTTTGGAGTAATCATTGTATGTGTAACTATGGTCGTGACCTGTCACTCTGCAGGATGGATTGAGGCCAGATACCTTAGATGTGAGCACAATGACCTTGCATGTCTGATAGATTAGCAATTATGGTTTATGGCCTACTCTGGTGACAGTTCATTGTGACCTCCAACATCTCACATGTTCCTGGGCATGGCCAATCGATCTCCATTTCATGCATGCTGTTGGTCATTTGTGGGTCCATTGTTAATGTCACATGGCACAACAGTGTTAGTGAGTCACATGAGTTATATGAGACTGAGTCATGAGTTTGGAGTAGAGGTCACTCACAAGTGTCTTGGAGTATTAGCACTGTCCGGAATACAGACTTAACTTCGAGTTTCTTACTTTTGTGACACACTTAATCATTACAGTAATGCCTTGGGACCTGATGATGTTGGTTTGCAGATACACAGTTGTGCTGCACACAAGTGGTGACATGCTGCATTGCTCCCTGTACCAACAGTGCCATAGCCACTCATCCCAGGTGTTACTTTTGCATTGTCTCATAGTGATGACACCCTTGTAATCTTGATGAAATCCAATTGGAGTGTGGTTTATCGCACACCTGATTGTGTTTGTGTACTCTAGTTCGTTTGGGTAGTGGGTGCCGTACTGGTGAACCCTTCTGGGCACAAGGGTAAGTAACAATGAACGTACGAGCGTTATCTCCCGTAGGAGTAACGTCTCCAATTAGGCACTCCTCGAATACAATTTCGAAAACATTTGAATACATTTTAATAAAATCTCATGCTGAAGTCTTGAACTTGCTTTTATACGATTGTTTAATATCCTTTTATGTGGATCCCATGCTATTATTTTCATAGTACATGGTAATTCATATATTTCATTTTCTTTCACTTGTATTCTGCCCAATGCATTTTGGGCTCTGCCCTTCTTCAGGGGAATTTAAATCTGAAAGTATAAACAATAGTACGTTTTGTAACTGTTTATAAACTACAACGTGTCCATGTCATCACATGAAGCAATAGTCAACCTTATAAATCAATGACGGGTTCGAGCCGTGTTGTCGAAACAAGTTAATGCTGATGGTTACCTTGTTGTTAGTACTCTAATTATTGCTGTGATCAGAGGGTACGGATTTTTACACAGAGGGTGTAGATACACACGTCAACGATACTGAAACTTATATGAAAATAGATACAGATCCCACACAAGAATTTTAAAGAATTTTAAAGAATCTTGACACAGATCATCAACAACGCCATTCACCGTGGTACCATCAGTGAAAAAGAAAAAGAATACCTGATAAAAACCAATCCAGCCATTCCATACATTTATATGTTCCCCAAGATACATAAGCATGCCACCAGACCACCATTTCGACCCATAGTATCCACGATCAACTCCATACATGAACCCAATGGCAAATTTATTGACGGGTATCTACAAATCATTGTGAAGAACATGTCAACGTACATTAAAGACACCACCCACTTTTTGAACATTTTGGAAGAGCACAAAGAATTCTTCACCAAAGAGATGATCATGAGCACGATTGACGTTAAGTCATTGTATACCTCAATTCCACATGATTTAGGCTTAACAGCAGTTGAGCTTTTTGGTACAAAGTGACAAAGATGATGACCTCAAATTATTCTTGATGGAGTTACTCCACTTCTCACTTTTTCACAGCTATTTTCAATGGAAAAAACAATTTTTCATTCAATCATCAGGTACATCTATGGGAAATTGTGCCGCACCTTGCTACGCCAATATCTTTATGTATCGTTTTGAATTGGATCATATACTACAACAACAGGAATGGAGTGACCATCTCATCCTATATAAAAGGTACATTGACGATATCTTTATCCTTTGGAAGGGGTCAGAATCTACACTAACCACAGCCATTGAAAATTTGAACAAAGTAAATGAAAGGATTGAATTCACTTCCACCATTAACAAACATCAAATATCATTTTTGGATGTTCTGATCACAAACAACAGTGGCACACTACAAACAAGTGTATTCAATAAACCCACGGACCGGAATAATCTGCTACACTTCAAGAGTTTCCACCAACCATCTTTGAAAAAACATCTACCATTCTCACAACTCCTCCGAATAAAAAGAATTGCTTCTACAGAGGACATTTACAACAAGCATAAAACAATCACCCCACAGAAATTCAAACAGAGAGGATATCCCGAAACCACATTAAGTAACGCTATGGAAAGAGCACAAAAGATAGAAAGGAGTAGTCTATTAACTTCTCAATCTGCAAGTGACGAAGAAAGGTCCGTGTTTGTCTCCAAATTTTCAAGCAGAAGTTATTGCATCAAGAAATCCATTTTAAAACACTGGCCACTACTTGCACTCGAGGAAGACTTTAAAGGCATTTTTTCAAACAACCCAAGGTTCGCATACTCACGTACCCGAAATCTTAAAGAACTGCTTAAAGAAAAAACAGACACAGAAGCTAAAACGCATCGAGGTACCCTTCCATGTCACAATTGTGGCAATTGCAATGCTATAATTAAGGGCAATGAAATATCTCATACTGCAAAAGGCTCATCCATCAAACTCAGAGTTACAGGAACGTGCGACAGCAGCAATGTAATTTACATATTAAAATGTCCATGCGGACTTGCGTATGTTGGTAAGTCTCAAAGAAAAATAAAAACGCGTATAATCGAACACAAAAGCAACATACGGTTAAAAAATATGAAATCTACAGTTGTTGTACATTTTAATGACCTCAATCATAACACGAGTCAGTTACGTTTTTGTATTCTCGAACAAGTACCCCTATTACCCGGAAGAGACAATTCTCAACACTTATTAAGGAGAGAAACTTTTTGGATACAACATTTGTCAACGTTGCAACCAAAGGGATTAAATGAACGTTTAGACCTTGGGTGTTATCTATAGAGGTAGACAGTGGTTAATTAAGAATATCACAGTGAATCATGCGGCAGTAACTATGTTTATTGATTACATGATGTCTAATAACTTGTATTTTTTTGGGAATTGAATATGACATCGCACACCATTATTTATCATATTTATGTACAGTGAATATTTGATACATGTTGATAATGTATTTGGGTTACCCAGCAAGAAATAGTATCGGAGTGCAATTTGACTCTTTGATTCACAAAACTTTATTCATACTCTGTTTGTCGAAACCATATGAATTTGATTTCAGTCACCCTTATTTTCACCCGTAGTATGTTTTCACTATTTACTAACCACGTGATCGGAACTCGTTTTGAATACGGGTTACCAAGCAACACGAGACACCCGCGTACTGAACACGAAGAGCACAGACGCGTTCAAACCACGGTGAACGGTAAGCGAGTATGCGGTCTCCCGCTCCTCGTCACCTTTTATAAATGTTGACAGCACGGCGATAACCGGCGGTTTACTTACAGGTCACCATGTCTTAACGCAGGAACTGCAGCGCACACCTGAATGGAAATTTTCATTTAAACGATTGAACTGCCTAATCAGGTCAGCTGTTCAAACACCTCTGTTTTACTCCCGTCTGAGTCCGTCTATATTATTCACCATTCACTAGAGTTCACATACCGCAAACGTATTCAGAATTTCTCACGGGAAGGTTGAGCATGCTACGTGGCACCCGGCTACTAATATACAGGTAAAACACACTATGTCAGAGCATGACCTTTTTGAAATACATTGCTCTTAGCACACGGTGAATAAGAGTTCGTTTAGTCACGCTAAGAATACCCTCTGATCACAGCAATAATTAGAGTACTAACAACAATGTAACCATCAGCATTAACTTGTTCCGACAACACGGCTCGAACCCGTCATTGATTTATAAGGTTGACTATTGCTTCATGTGATGACATGTACACGTTGTAGTTTATAAACAGTTACAAAACGTACTATTGTTTATACTTTTAGAATTAAAGGCCCCTGAAGAAGGGCAGAGCCCGAAATGCATTGGGCAGAATACAAGTGAAAGAAAATGAAATATATGAATTACCATGTACTATGAAAATAATAGCATGGGATCCACATAAAAGGATATTAAACAATCGTATAAAAGCAAGTTCAAGACTTCAGCATGAAATTTTATGAAAATTTATTAAAATGTTTTCGAAATTGTATTCGAGGAGTGCCTAATTGGAGACGTTACTCCTATGGGAGATAACGCTCGTACGTTCACCCTTGTAATCTTGCCACTGATCCAGACTATATGCTAAGTGCAGTTCAACTGACATCCGTGGGCACATTGGCCAATATGTGTGCACTTCATGGCAGTGCTCAAAAGTTGTTTTTGCATTGTTTGTGCACAGGTAGGAGCTGACTGACGCAATGCACTTTGGCTTCAGTAAGTAGTGTGGACTCAACTTCAGTGTGGCTTACTTTGTAGTTCCATGTATGTATGTTAGACCTGTGCCCTTGGGTCTCCTCAGCAATGTGAATCTGTTGTGAACACCTAGAGATGTGACATGCAATGTGCTACATCACAACAATCTTGGACCAACACGTCCTGTGTTTGGCAATATGCCAGGAGATCATGCTTTGCTATCATTCTTGTCAACACTACTTGGGTCCTGCAACAGACTTGTACATGTTGTCACACATGCATATTGTTAGAAAGTGGCTAGGTATACACTGTTCCCAAATAGGTACGGAGTCCACAGTCACCTGAGTTTGGGCAGAGGTTAAAGTTAGATATAACCTTACTCTATGAAGTGTTAGCTTGGTCAAGCAGTAAGGCAGTATCAGAGGACAGTGTAAAGCTTTTGTTGTACATACTCAGTCAGCAGGTGGTCACACACACTCAATAACTGAACTCAAGGCCAATGTTTTTGATATAAAAATATATGTTTGTTTTATTTTATAACCAACAATAGGTACCAAAATATACTTCCTCAGATTGCGAGGCTTTAGTTACATACTTTGGCAATATGCAATTGACTTTGGTAGGTAATAGTTACAAGTTGTTGCAATAGGCAACACAATTTTACATTGAGCTCAGTGTGAGTTTGAAGTGATTTGCAAAAGATTACTTCCAGGATAACTTTTCTAAGTCATGGCCTGGATCCTATATTCAGTCCTGTGCAAGGTCTTGGAAACATGTGAGTATATCCATTGTAGTTGCTGTTGTGATTTTCAGGCAATATTTTGCTATTTCTAATCTTGACACTAAGAAGAAATTTTACAGAGAAACTGGCAATGATTTCATATGGACGAAAATTGTGTTATTGGTAAGTACGGTTGTGAGTAGTTTTCAGGGTCAGTGCTGGGCACCAAGATCCAGCATTGGGATCTCTCCTAATAGCAGTTGAGTTTTTCCATTTGTGTTAGTTGGTTGATTTTAAGCAAAAAATGTAACTTTTAGAATCTCCACACTTACAAGAAATTTCTGATGAAACCAATCAATGTTACCCTATGGAATACATTTGGGTTCTCTGCTTTTTGGTAAGTACTCGACTGGCAGAGTTAAGGTTCTGGGCTCAGACTCAGGGTTCCCCCAGGCTCAGGTTTGCACAGTTGTTACACCCTCTGTGGGACTGTGGCGGACGGAGGCAGAGTGAGTTTGGCACGATGTTATCCTATGGCAGGCAGGGGGGCCTTGGTTGCTGGCTGCTGACTAGCAGGCCACACAGCTGTGGGAGCTGGGCTCCTGGTCACTTGCTCAGGGCAAATGGGGAAGTAGGTAGGAGTAGAAGTTACACTGCCAGGGCCACTCGGGCAGGTGGGTGCGGGGTGCCTTTGACCCTTTGTGCACTCAATGGCTTGCAATGGGAAAGCTTCTGGCCAAACAAAGGCTGCAAGCTCGGGGTTGCAGCTTCTTCATGTGCCCCCACCACTTTGGGACTTAAATTGGGTAGTTGGAGGGTGGGTATGTCCCCAGGAGTCGGGCATAGGGGGCTGCAGTGCGCCGGGTGCTGGGGTGACTTTTGGTCTTGGTAAATCTTACCCTCTGTTGATTGTGGTTGGTGGGGTCCCTGGTTCTGAGGCTGCAGGCGTCGTCATGAGCGTCGAGTTGAGAGCTTGTTGTCCAGATTCGGAGTCACAGTCGCCAGGGGGGACGTCATCGGGGTCTTTGTCCACTCCGACACAGGCCAGGCTTGTCCAGTGCAGAGTGTGCAATCTTTGCGGTTCCGGGATGATGCCAGGGGTTAGAAACTTGCTTTGAGCAGAGCTATTGCTCATGGGCCTCCCACTTGATCAGAGTCACAGGTAGCCAGGTCCGCAGGGGTTTGTGAGGTTGCTGGCCACAAGTGGGTCTGGGCTGTGGCAGGAACAGGTTCAAGGATCGACAGGCTGGTAGGGCTGGGGCCAAAGCAATTGGTGTCTTTGTCTTCTTAGCAGCTGCACGGCAGTTTCTTTCTTCTTGCTCTTCCTTGCTTTTTCAAAATCTCGCAAAGGAAGCTTCAGGGTGCCTCTAAATGCTAGGTTTAGTTGCGTTACAGGTAGGTACAGGGTAGGGACCAATGGGTCACTGCCCTGGTGTGGATACACACACTATCCTGCCACTCACCTGTGGGAGTGGGCCAGTAGCCTAGTCCTGATTGTGCAGGGCTTCACATCTTCAAGATGGAGAGCGCCCGGAGATGGGCTTCACCTCGCCTCCCCCACCTGAGGGTTGGTGTGTGCAGGCTGGAACATACCCTGTCCTTATTTTGTGTTTCCGGTCAGTCTTCCCGCAAGAGTGGGTGTCAGAACGGGGTGTTGGGGGCAGTTTTCTGGGTACAGCACGTGGCCTGGAGAAGCTCACAGAGTCTGCAGGCCTTTGAAGGTTCCCCCTGGCCATCCTGGGGGAGGAGACCTAGCACCCCGCCCAGCATGTGCATTGTTGCAGGCCCAGGAGAGCGGGGGCTCTACACCCTGGGGTCCAGCAACATGTCTGATGTGTGGCAGCCTAGGCAGCCTCCCAACCAGATGTGGATTGTAGGTTAGTTGTCCATGGTTTGCCAATTTTGAATGTTAGTGTTTCGGGAAGGAACATAGGCCCTGGGCACCTGATTGGCATGAGTCCAGGGCACACTCAGTCAAAGTCCATTCAGCAGTTCCTCAAAAGGTGGGGGAATACCATGCATGGAAGATGGTACTTTCTCACACATATGTCATACATGTTGTGGGACCAGAATTGAGATATTACTAGATTGTGCTATCTGATCAATGTTGTCAGTGCAATTTGGCCCGTGTTATCTCGTGGGGCCCCCTTCTTCACTATCTGACTCCGGTTGTCTCATCTTTGCCTTCATTGCAAGTGTTATTTAATTTGCAACACTGTGCCCCCTTCTGATGGGTTTAGTTGTATTGCTCATTTACATTTCTTACCCTGTATTCGGACACGTGTTTTTCAAACCGCCCCAGCTCTCCCTTCCCGCAACAGTATCCCCTGCTGAGCCGCTCAGCAACACGCACATTTGTACCACCCACATGCCAGGCTGATCCGCCCACCTCCCCTTCCACTTGCGTACATCCACGCCGGGTCCCCGTTAAGTGCAGGGACATCCTGGGTCCGCGAACACAACTACACACGTTGCCACTACGATGCTAGCACACTCAATGCCCTCAACATAGGACGATCACACACCTGCTTCCTGCCCGGAACAGAATGCACACAAGGAAACATCTCCAGCCAGAACTGCATTGTCACCAGCATCGAATCTGCAAATCCACCCACTGTGTTGGAAGCCAACTACCTCAGATGCATTGTCCCCAACACCTGCCACAGATGCCAACACACAAGTGAACACTGGGACCTACTCAACTCAACCTCCCCAGACATGGTCTGCATGACAGTGACCTAATTGTACCCCTCCTCAGAACACTACCTCGCCATAGCCATCCTGTGCAGCTACAAGATCAACCATAGGGACCGCACCAACGGAGTAGGACAAGGAATTGCCATAGTCAACAGGAACACTCGCAGAGTCTCAACCAACAACGACAACATCCTCATCAACGCCAGACACATGCACATCCAGATCCACAACAATCCCCAACCCACCCTCAGAGTAACCCGCGTCTACATAGTCTCCAGACCCCTAGCACAGTTTTGCATCTCCATCACCAACTTTGTCAGTACACACGCCCTCACATCCACAGACTACATCCTTCACGTAGAGCTGAACTTCCACCTTGTGTACATTGAGAGCACCGTATCCACCACCCTGACCGACACCCTGGCCAACCTCGGCCTCATACAACTTGTCACAACACCCACACACCACAACAGCCACACGTTTGACCACATATTATCCGCAAGCTCCCACGTCTACTCCAACCACCCACCCAACCTCACCTGGAACAACCATCAACGCAGCAACTTCGCATTCCATGAAGACACCACGCGCCACCACACCCAACAGATCCACTGACACTGCTGGAGCACAGTCACAGAAGCACAGCTAACCAGCAACCTTGCCTGGAGCACAACCACCGACACTGACTCCACCGCCCAGAACCTCAGACAAGGGATCGGCAACAGCGCAAACACACTCGCCCAGATTAAGACACACTCCAACAGACACACCAGCAAGTAAGCCAGCTGGTTTAATGCAGAACACCAGGCCTCAATGCCGCCCTGCCATCAGCTAGTGAAGAAATTGCTGCGTGAACAGACACTGGACAGCTACGCAACCCACAAAGACGCCACACGCAGACACCATCACCTCATCAGATACGCAATTGGGCCTCCTTCAAAGACCACATTGCCAACAACGCACACACCAGCTAAGTGCTCTTCAACATAGTGAAAGAACTCTCCAACACCAGCTCCAACACCAACACCATCCCACCTTTGCAAGACCTGTGCAACTCCTTTGTTACTTTTGTCCATCGCAAGGGTGCAGCCATCCACGACAGTTACAACGCCACGACTGCCATGAATAGCACTGAGACCTCCATCATCACGGATCCCATACACGCCAAGCCCCTGCACTCCTGGACCAACGTAAACAACACAAACACAATGCACATCTGGTACAACATCCACTCCGGATCAACATCAGGCACATGCCCACACCACATCTGGTCCCAAGCCAGCCCCACCATTGCACCCCATTTCCAGATGAGCATCAACATCTCCCTCGTAAATTCAACATTGACGTAGAGCTGGAAGCACGCCGATATCAACCCCTTACTCCACAAACAAAAGACTGACCCCAAGGACCGCCTGAACTTACGTCCCATCTCCCTGCTACCATTCCTGTGAGGTGTCATTGCGAAGACCATCAACAGACATCTGACCCACTAACTCTATGGGAACAGCATCCAGGATTCATCCCATTTGCGCTTCAGCGGCAACAACTGGACACATCTCCGCCACCAATGACATAATGCCACGGATGGACAACAGTGAAAGAGCAGCACTCATTGATCAGTACCTGTGATTTGCCTTCAACACTGTCTTGCACTGCACACTATGCACACGCATACACGACAACGAGATCCAAGACAAGGCTTGTGACTGGACAAACTCCTTCCTCTACAGCAAAACCCAGTCCACCCTCCTCCACCCTTCCTGCTCAGAGTCCACAGTAATCTTCTGCGGATGACCCCAGGTCTCATCCCTCACAGAACATTGTTCCACATGTACATGTCACCACTCGCACACGTTACCCGACTGCACAACCTCAACATCATCTCCTACGAGAACGACAGCCAGCTGATCTTCTCCCTCACCATGGCACCCTCACTTACACGACCATTCACCATGTAGGACTGTAAGACGTTGCTGAGTGGACGAAGAACTGCCAACAGGAGATGAACATCAGACAAGACAGAAATGCTCATCCTCGAATGCACCCCCTACGCATGAGACACCTCCTGGTGTGCGGCCACCCTGGGAACAGATCCAGCACCAACCAACCACGCATGCAACACGGGGTTCAAGATCAACTCTACTCTCTCCATGCCAAAGCAGGTACACGCCGTCTCGTCCTCCTGCTTCATCACCCTCCAGATGCTTGTCAAGTTCAACAGGTGGCTTACCAGCCAAACCATGGGGAACAGTCACACAGGCACTCAGCAGCAGCAAGTTGGAATACAGTAACATCCTCTATGCAGGAGCCTCGGCCAAACTCTAATAAAAACTTAAACGCATTATAAAAGCCTCTGCACGCCTGGTCTTCAACACAACATCCCTCGCCGACAGCACATCACACCCCACCTGTGAGACCTGCACTGGCTCACCGCCAACAAGTGTATCACCTCCACGCGCAATAACCACGCATACAAGCCACTCCACAACACCAGATATGCATACCTCAACAGACTACTCAGCTTCTGCACCCCAATCCAGCAGGTCCGCTACGCTGACATTGCAATCACCACAGTCCCCCGCATCTGGACAGCTAACTCCTGCAGAAGATCATTATGCCTCCTCAACGCAAAGAACTGGAACACTCTCCCCACCCTCCTGCGGCAGGCACAGCACATGCGGACATTAATGTGACTCCTCAAGAACGGAATTTCCAAGCAGTGGCAGACTCCCCCCCCCCCCCCCCCCCCCCCACCGCTCCTTGAGACACTCACGGGTTAGTGGTGCACTTTAAAGATGTTATCATAGGAAAATTGTCTAGATTGCTTTTGCACATACACGGCCATCTCACTGCCTAGCCGTGTCAGGGGACACATATACTTTGATTGAATTAGCCTTGCTGGACCTTCTTGTGAATTCACAGCCCCTTACTTATTGCCTAAGTTAAATACTTGATTGTTCATGGAAACACGCACCTGTGTGATTTAAGTGAATTTATTTACAAAAAACAGGTTGTGCATTGACCAGAACTGGACCATAGGACATGGGATTGGCAGCCCATTGTGAGCGACAGAACCAGGGGAGGAGGCAGATTTAGCAGTGCCATTGTCAATGAACAAGAGGAGATTTGCTGTGGGTCAATGTGTGGGTCCACGCTGGGTGTTGATGGACGTCGGCAGACAGTGAGAGAGGAAGGGCAGTGAAATGATGTTATGTACAAACCGACAGGCCTTTGAACATCACTGCTAGCTGAACTTGCGCATCACCATGGTGGCAGTTTCATCCTCAGATTCGTCCGATGATGTGTCGTGTGTCTCACATGTGGGCAGTGGTATGGTGGGAGCAGCACTGTGAGGCACAGACACATCAGGCGGAGCTGAGGATGGGGATGCGCAAGCAGCAGATGTCACAAGACCATGGGGAGGTAAAGCTGTCATGTGGAGAAGCATGGCCTGCCATATCTGTTCCAGATTGCGCTGGTGTTGAGCCGTGGCACCCATCTGTTGGAGCTCCCTCCGCTCCCTGGACTCCATTACCGCTGCCAATTGGGATAGTGCAGCAGAGACACTGCTGGAGCTATCCTGCCGGGACAGTGTGTCTGCACTCCAGATCAGGACCCCAGCAATGTCATCCAGGGTGCGTTGGATGTTATTGAGTGAGGTGTGGATGTCTGGCATCCTCGCGATGTTGTCATGGGGGCGATTCAGACACCCACTGAGCTCCTCAAACTTGGCTGCCAGGCTCTCCAAGCCCACCCGCACCAGGTCCCGTGTCTCCCGTTGGACCTCCAGCACCATGGTGTGAAAGGCGGCATATGTGTTGGCTGGGTCCTGGGAGACAGCTGTGGTTGGAGGTGCTTGCTGCTGGGTGGTTTGTGCAGGGGGTGGGCTGGGCGCAATGCTGGTGGGTAGCCCTGCTACTGGAGTTGGTGTTGCGAGGGACTCGAGGAGACGCTGAAACTCATCCACATTGATGGTTGGTGTTTGGGACGAGTCATCGTGGTGGAGTGGGTCGTCCAGCTGTCCAGGAGGTGTTGTCGCACCCTCTGAAATGTTCATGGGAGATACAGTTTAACAGTGGTATCCATGTATGGGCATGCATTATTTGACTTCACAATCAGACTGAGGGCGACTGTACATTATAGATATTTTGTACAATATGCATGCTAGTTTCTGGATGGTGATTATTTCAGAGACATCAAGGATGTGTGGGTGTACTTGTATGTTGTAATATCACAAGTTGCCTAGGTGAGAAATGTGGTGGCACCTGCTGCCTTTGTTTAGCTGCCCCTTGTCCTTTTCATGAAATGGGCCTTTGACTTCTGTGTATGGACAATGCAGACATGTGGAAATATGTGTGGATTGTGTATCCTTGTCAGAGTTGTGACACTTGTGCATAGTAGGTCATCAAGTGTCTTGTTCACATCAGGGGTTGTGTGTACATAGGTGTGTGCCAGGGTGTGACATGCTCCCTTGAGGATGAGTTCCACACTCCGCAACATCAGTGAGGTGTCCTGCACCATGTGAATCTATTTGTCCTGCAGGCATGCTATCCATCATGCCCTATCACATGCATTATCAGTGTGGCTCAAGGAGTTGCAGCTTTGCAGGGGCTTGCACATGTGCATGTGTTTCGCGTGCTATTAGTGATGTGTGATGAGTACCCACTTTTGGCACATTGGCAATGGGAGCCTACTTGGGGGCATGTTATCATGGACGTCCATGGTGTTATCGGTGCTTTAGCAGCAGGAGACTTCCGCTACAAGCAGCAAAGATGTTCTTGGAAATATGCCGCCTAGATTTCCGGGAGAAGCACATGTTCTGGTGTGAACATGGGCTTTGATTTGAATTCTCTGCTGCATGTTATCAGGCACATTATCACCACTTTGGTGGCAGTTTCAAGCCGCTGAAGTGTCAATAATTTTAAGAACGTCCTTTATTATATACGCCGTTCTTTTTCTACAAAGCTGCACTGTGTAGGACACATGTGCCTCTAAGTCGCTTTGGCTCCTTGCGATTTGTGTTGTGTGCATTGCGTCTGTCATTTTTAATCTTGCTTCCTGCACTTCTTTTGGATTACCCTTTCAGAGTATGGTGCAGCATGTAAGGCAAATGTTGTTGCTGTATGAGCAGACAGTGTCCACACCCATTACCCACAGATTTGGTCCCACATGTGGAGTGTGTGTGGCAGTGGTGGGCCGTTTTGTGCATCATACCAGGCGCTAACCTTCTAGACTCTGCATGAGCGCTTTGATTTTAGAAGGGGGGACTACATACTCCATGCAGCGATCACAGCAGATATTCGTGCAAATTGTAAAGGGGATCAAGCAGAACCTGAGCTTTCTTTAGGGTGCCAATACATATGGACAGCAGCTGTAAAGTTTAAGGCAGTCACATGCCTGTACATGCGCATGGATCTCGTGGAGCTGCCCCCTTTGGACATACTTAATTGAAATGGGAGGTAGATGTAGGGAGAGAGATACCGGAAAGGGCTTGTGCTGAGATTGTAGAGTAAGCATGGAGGTGCAACAGACATCCCTGCTTCCAAAGGCTTCTTTTTAATGTTTTACATCGCCTTACCTCACACCGGCAAAAAGTCAATGCATGTTTCTACACTTACTCATAGGAATGCACAAGGGTTCAGGGAGAGGGGGCAAACTTCCCCTCACATGATTTGGGGAAGACTACTTTGGGCTACTTATTAGACCGTAGTGATGACACTATTGAAGGTGTTGACGGACAGGGAGGTAGATCTGGTGTTGGGGGCTTGTATCCTACATTGCTTCCCACACACGGCTCAAAGTGGGCTTGCCACAAGTTTATGGCTAGGGGATTATTAGTGGCCATGAGGGGATATTACGATGCACTGGAAGGCAAGTGGGGACACGAGTTTAGATCAATGGGAGTGCGTGTTCAACAAATGGCCAGAGTGTGATGGGATAGTTAGGCTACTACTGGTCAAGGGTACAGTGAGCAAGGGATCACTTGAGGCAGCTAGGGCATGGGACCATTTCTTTGGGCCATTGGTGGACAAAGACAGCGAGAGCGATGTCAACACTGAGCCAGGTGAGCTGGTACCAGGCTGGGGCCTTTATAGCCCGTAGATGTAACCATTCGACACCATTGTAGACATGCATGATGGGTGAATCTAAAGCGGCAGCTTGTATATTGTGTTTTTAGTGTTTATCTTCTGGATACCACAGATTATGCACTGCTAAGGCTATCAAGGAGTACAGGGCAACATGGGTAGTGACATGCCTTGAGGGATTTAGAAATGGACTTTCGTATGGATTTGTGCTGGTGATGTTTGTTTATATGGCCTGTGTTGTAAATTGGTTGTTATACCCCTTTTTACATGGTTGTTAATATTAAAGGTAGTAGAGGAGACATGTCATAGTAACAAGCCAAGGATCCTATGCTCAGAAAATTGAACACCATAGTGAGGGGAGAGGGACTAGGGGCCATATTATCAGGGTCAGCGTTAAAATGATCGCGGCTTTAGCGGCAGGTAACTGCCACTAAAGCGTCTGTGTTGGGCTTGATGATAGGCCCTGGTGAATTCCCATAGGAGTCCATGTTCTGGTGTGAACATGGGCTTCTATGGGAATTCACAGGGGCATATTATCAAGCCATAGTTTCCTGCCGCTAAGGCAGCGATAATTTCAACACTGATCTTGGTAATATGTCCCTAGGTTGGTGCGATTGTTAGATTTGAAGATGTAGCTTTCGCAGACATGAAGAGTTTTTTAATTTGCTAGAGAAAATAGTACATGCAATGCGTTGATGTGGGGGGGTAGAGGGTGGTGGGTATTATGGACAGGGATATGTGTGAATGCAGGTAAGTTGCCTTTGGATGACTGAATGGATTTGATGGTGCACCCTGCATCGCATTTTGCAATGGAGGGCACACGACTAAGGGGCAAATTATCAGAGACGGCATTACAAATTATCGACACTTGAGCGGCAGAGAACTGCCGCTTAAGCGGCGATAATGGGCTTGATGATATGCCCTTTTGAATTCCCATAGAAGTCCATGTTCTGGTGTGAACATGGGCTTCTATAGGAATTGACAGGGGCATATTATCAAGCACATGGCCGCCACTTTAGTGGCAGTTTTCTGCCGCTCAAGCGGCTATTATTTTAACGCCGTCCTTGGTAATATGCTACATAATCCGTATTTTTGTTGTGACATTGCATGTGTTGTCGGTATACAGAGTCACTCATTACTTTCTCATCTTGCTGTACACATTGCTGCATTGCATGTACAGGCAAGGGGGCATTTTTGTAGTACTGGCATGAGGTTGTCACAATGTCCCCCTTGCCTCATCACCACACTTATCCAACTCTTCTTCAGAAGTCCGCAACTCCCATGTGCCAAAATGAGTATGCAGTGTGAATGTGACTGGTCACGTGCACGAGTAAGCATGCCAGCGACAGGCTCAGCACACCTGCAACATTGCACATGTGTCTGGCTCGTGTGCAAGGTTGTGTGTGGCCCTCCAAGTCACACTTGTTGGCCATGCACATCCTTGCACACAAGTCAGCCACATGTGCTATTTTGCAGGTGTGCTGGTCTTGCTGTTGGCATGATTACACGTGCGCGTGATCAGTCACATTCACACTGCATACTCATTTTGGCACATGTGAGTTGCGGCCTTGTGGAGATGATTTGGATATGGTTTGTGATGGTGCAAGGGGTGCATTTTGGCAGCATGCTGCGTCTCTAGGTGATGTGGCATTTTGGAATGTGATGTGGCACTTATTTTGTGGTCTGATGATGTAGCTAGACTGTGTTTTTCTGACGTTTCAGTGCACATTTCAATGTCAGTGTGTCCGTCAAAGTGTGTCTATCAATGTTTATGTGTGTCCATGCCACAATGCATAGGGCTATCTGGGACCTGGACCACAGTAATTGTGGCTCTGCAATGCTATTTATTATACATGTGTGCCATTGTGGCCAAACACCCCCGTCCACCCACTCCATAGTTTGTACTCACCCTGTGGTTGTGTCTGTTGACCTGCAGCGGTGTCCCGACCCGGCACTCCGACCACCGTCTCCTCAGTGATGACTTGCGTCACCGTTTCCTCCTGCTCATCCAGCTCCAGCTGCGGCACGGGGCTACCACCTCCGGTGGCCATGGCTGCCCTCCGGTTGGTGGCCATCTTCTCCTTGGTGTTCTTCTTGCTGTCGCTCCAGTGCTTTTTTACCTCCTCTACGGTCCTCCTCTTCCTCTCTCTCACAGCATTGACCTTAGCTGTAATCTCCTCCCAGATGTGTTTCTTTCAGGACAATGCCACTGTCCTCCGTATAAACAGCTCCTGCTGGTGTTCAGCCACCAGGCTATACAGGACCTGATTCTTCTGGTGGCTGAACCTGGGGTTCCTCCTCCTCTTTTCCTTCCCCAGGCTCTCTCCCTGCTCCTCCTGGCTATCTGCGGGGTTCGCTGTGGTCTCTGTGCTTGGCCCACTTCCTCGATGTCTCTGGTCTGGTCTCTGGTCACTGGAATCCATTTTGTATTTTTTTTTGCCTGCTTGGGGCCCTTTTATAGTGCATTTTCCCGCTTGCTGCGTGCAAAATGCAGGCCTGTTTTCAATTGTCTGGCTGATTTTGGAGATGATTTGCTTATCTCTACTTTTTGCGGCTTAGCGTGCGGTTTTTTATCGCCGGCGCTAAGATTTTATCGCCATCCATAAGCGCCGGAAGTGATTGTTATCGCTGGCTAGCGGCGCCTTGTTAATACGTCGCTATGGTGGCGATAAAAAAATGACTTCGCAGGCGATAAAAAAAATTGCGCTAATAGCGCTTAGCGATAATTATCGCTATTTGTTGTTGATATGCCCCATAGAGACTCGTAACACCACTTTTTGGCAGGTGTCCCAAATCCACCAAATTCTTAGTATGGCCCAGAGTTTGTTCTCATTGGCAACAACATCAGGCACAATAATGACTTGATTAGATGACTCTAGATGTTCCACATCTCAACTTAACATCAGCATCAATCCCCTGGCCTTCTACTTTGATATCAGCCTGAGATACTGGGATCGTATGGTGCACTAGACCAAAACCACCTGGCTTTAACTGTTCCTTCTCTGCAGAGTAAAGCCAACACTTAATCTCTCTTTCTCTCTCTTCTCCCTTCTCTCTATCTCTCTTTCTGTCTCTCTCTCTCCTCTCAACCTTTGCCCCCCTCTAATAACCCAGCTCTTTATTGCCTCATCTCAAATATGCAGTTCTCTAGTCCTTTACTGTAACCCTCCTTCTCATGTTGACTGTTTGCTCCCCTACCCTTCCATGCTGCATGTATGCTTCCTCTCTGTTGTGCAGCCCTCAGTTGGTTTGTAGCAAGGCATGTCATTTATAAATCCACATATTCTCACATACAGTGTTCCCACCGTAGATCATGCTTGGACATCTGTTGCTGACAATCTAACACCTTGTCTGCTGCAGCCTTGGTGGAAAACCATGAAA
Source organism: Triturus cristatus (assembly GCF_964204655.1). Classification (NCBI taxonomy): domain Eukaryota; kingdom Metazoa; phylum Chordata; class Amphibia; order Caudata; family Salamandridae; genus Triturus; species Triturus cristatus. The sequence continues at coordinate 1,606,602,158 of NC_140590.1, read as the reverse complement.
AAAATACCAGTACCAGAATTTACGGTGTCATCACTAAGATCTCTATCCAGGCCACACTCACTGGTAATGACAGCGTAAAGAACACTTATCACATCATCTATTGTAAGCTGGGTCGCAAACTCATTAGCTATTTTAAGAAGATACCAGGGAGGAATGTAGAACAGAATAAAAGACCTTCTTCCTAGGGACAAGTGAGAGATCTCTTTCAAATTTCAAACTGCTAGTCAATGGGTCACTGTATTAAGAAGGTAAGGATGATAGAATTTTCTACCCATATGCATAGCCACATATCCTACTTATTTCCATTTGAAAGAATAAGCTGAATTTACTCAGTTTTCTTAGAACTGAGTTGTATATTTGATAACACAAATTGTATTTATAATTCTTTATATTTCATTTCCTTTCCTTAAAACAAAATATCTCTATCTGAAAGAGACAGTTAGTTCTGGATTCCTTACCTTAGAATTACCCCCAGGTGTCAGACTGGATCTGGGAAATTCTTTCTTAGCAGTACCCCTGCGCATCGGTGGGTGGCGTCGGTCGACTCTGCATCCATCGTCAGCGTCGTGGTCGCCAGGATGACGTTGCGGTGCCTACTTATACACCGCCCCTGCACGGTGACGTCAGTTCTTTCTTTTCCCGCGCCAGCCTAGCGCAGATTCAGAGAGAGCTACCCCTTTAATGACTAAACTTTTTTGATGTTTTGTCGACTTCTTCTTCGAGTCTTCGACTCCTGGTGTGCGAGGGATGTCCCATCGTCTGACCGGCTTCAAACCTTGCGAGGCCTGTCACAGGCTGATGTCTGTGACGGACCACACCTTTTTTTAATTTTATTTTTTTAATCTTGTTTTTATTTAAACCGCTTCCATTGTATCAGGTACAAAGGACATATGTATACAATTTAGGATCTTATAAGCAATATACAGTCTGTGGTGTCCACATATCATATCCTGTTCACATACAGTCTCACCAGGACCCACACCTTATGTGTGTTTGCTGTCTGGAGCGCGACCACGACCCGAAGTCGTGCTTTGACTGCCAGGCCATGAATCCAAAGTATTTGCGGGAACGGTCCCGAAAGCTTTTGGAGGCCCGACAGTCGTCTCCACATTGCTCCCGGTCTCTTTCGAGAGGAAAGTCTCGAGGCCATTTGCGGAGCTCCCACACCTCGTCCCATTCCAAGTCTTCGAAGTCCTCGAAGCACAAGAAGAAGACAAAGAAGCTCCGACGCTCTTCACCTTCTCCCTGTTGGTCGGCTAACATGACGCGGGACCCGAAGCGTCATCACTCTAAGACTCCATCTCCGGTGCCTTCTTCAGGGACTACTCCGCGCCACTCCCCATTTCTGGGAACCGGGGTATCCCCTGCCCAGCTTTTTACATTTTACGAAGCCCTCCACCGTATCTTTGGGCAGCCTGACTCCGCCGGCCCGCCTTCAGGGCCCAGCCGAACCGGTCAGGGGTCCTGGGCCTTCGAAACCGGTGGCTCCAGGCCCGGCGCCGGAGAGCCCCCGCAGATCCAGGCCTGGATCTGGATCGATGCCAGTTGATCTTACCCAACCTTCCCCGGTGCCGATCCCGACGACGATGCTCCCGGTGTCGGCCGTGCCCCCGTCTGACGCCGTCCCCATTCTCAGCCCCGAGATGGACCTAGAGTCGGACCGCCCCCCCCCACCCCTCTTGCAGCAGCCTCCAAACCCTCCTAGTCCGACCCTTCGGGACCATCAACGGCCAGTGGGTGGCAGGATTCTCCACTTCCTCCACTGGCAATCCATCACGTTGGGCTGATGGGTTTTGCAAATCCCTCCCCTTCGAGACTGCCCCAGCCCTCCATACCACCGTCTTTCTATCGCATGTCAGAGTATCATTTGGCACTTCTTTGCCAGGAAGTTTCCGTTCTCTTGGCCAATGGAGCTATCAAAAGTGTCCCTTCACCAGAAGTAGGTCATTTTTGCTAATCCTGCCACTTTCTGTTTCCCAAGAATGACAAAAGCCTGCGTCCTATCGCAGACCTCAGGGTCCTCAACCGCTTCCTCCGGAAGAAGTTCAAAATGCTCACGTTGTCTCAGGTCCTGTCTGTCCTCGCACCTGGAGACTGGATGGTGGCGTTGGACTTGCAGGACGCCTATTTCCATATTTCTGTCCTGCCAGCCCACAGACGCTGTCTACGGTTCATGGTAGGCCACGAGCATTTTCAGTTCATCATGCTCCTCTTTGGCCGTACCAGTGCCCCTCGGGGTGTTCATGAAAGTGATGGCGGTGGTCGCAGCTTATCTGCGCAGATTAGGGGTTCCAGTCTTCCCCTATCTCGACGACTGGCTGTTGACGGCGGGCTTGCCCCAGACTGTCGTCTCCCACCTCCAGACTACGGCAGACCTCCTGCACTTGCTGGGGTTTTCTATCAACGTGCCAAAGTCACACCTGACTCCCTCTCCAAAGCTCCCTTTCATCGGAGTTGTTCTGGACACAGTGCAGTTTAGGGCCTATTGTCCCGAGCAGTGAGTCTGGACTATTGGGGCTGTGATACTGATGTTTCAGCCTCTATCCTGGATTTCGGCGAGAATGACCCTGAGGCTGCTGGGCCTCATGGCCTCCTGCATCCTGCTGGTGGATCATGCTAGATGGCATATGCAGGCTCTGAAGTTCCAGTGGGAGCAGCATCAGGGAAATCATTCCGACTATGTCCAGATCTTGGAAGGAACTGCACATCAACTGCAGTAGTGGTTGATGAACCAAGATTGGGTCAGAGGCAGATCCCTCTCCCTTCCCCAACCAGAACTAACAGTGGTGACCGATGTATTGCTCCTGGGATGCTGTGCCCATGAGTATGGTCTCCGGCGGAGTCCAGGCTCCATATAAATCTGTTGGAGCTCCAGGCGATCCGCCTGCCACTGAAGGCATACCTTCCCTCCCTCAAGGGGAAAGTAGTGCAGATGTTCGCAAACAACACCACTGCCATATGATACTGCAACAAACAAGGTGGGTTGGCGTCGTGGACCTTATGTCAAGAGGCTCTTCGCCTTTGGACATGGCTGAAACATCAGGGTATGACCCTGGTGGTTCAACACCTGGCAGGTTCTCTGAATGCCAGGGCAGACAAACTCGGCCGTCAGTGCCTAGTAGATCATGAATGGCGTCTTCACTCGGAGGTGGTGCAAGTTCTCTTTCAGCGGTGGGTAGAGCCTTGGTTAGATCTGTTCACAACTAATGAGTACATGTCAGCAGTTTTGCGCGTTGGAGTTTCCAAGGCGGCACTCACTCAGCGACGCTTCTCATCGCGAGTGGAACTGCGGCCTCCTGTACGCCTTTCCGCCTGTACAACTTCTGCCCGAGTGCTGAAGAAGATCAAGCACGACCGAGCCCAAGTCATTCTTGTGGCTCCGGCCTGGGAATGAAGAGTCTGGTACCCCGAACTCCTGACTCGCAGTGGCGTCCGCTCCATTAGGGCGTTGGGGTGCCGTCCTACTGCTTTCTCGCGGCGCCAGAAGCAGAAAATAAAATGGTATTTAAAATACCATTTTATTTCCTGCTTCTCGCGCTGCGAGAAAGCAGACGTCAGGGATATGCCTGGTTGGGGGCGGGTGGGATGGATTGCCTGGTTGGGGCGGGCGTGTGGGCAGGTCAGGGAGGAGTGGCTTGCACCACTCTAAGTGCCCAGACTGCTTGGTCAGCCCTGGGGGCCGACCAAAGCAGCCATGCGCGCTCTACATTTTCTCTATGTAGGCTGCATGCAGCCTACATAGAGAAAAAGGCATCCCTACTGGTGCCCGGCTGGGCGCTGCCCGGGACTCAGCGCCAATCACAACGCTGCCATGGCAGCGTTGTGATTGGCTTACAGGAGGGGAGGGAGGTGGGAGCATGCTTCCTGTTTAGGAGCAGCAGAGAGGCGGGCAAACCTTGCCCAGAATCAGAGGCGGCATGGACCCGGCAGGTAAGTTTTCAATGTTTTTTTAAAATTTAATTTAACGCCCCCACCCCCGCGGTAACCCCCGCACGAAACCCCCCCTTCCGCGAGTATTGGGAGCCCACGACTGTCTGTTTGCTTCGGGCGGAATCTGACACGAACACCTGCCACACTGGAAAATATCTCTGTTTCTTCCACTTTTGTTTGAATTGCTGCAGGGAAGCCCATGGGAGTTAAATCCATTTACTTTTTTTTGTTGCCTAAGCACCATGAAATAGGATCTAGAGATGGTTCGGATAGGAAGCAGAACGTGCTGGGCTGTTTGCTGGCTCTTGCAGTTAGGAGTGGTGTATGTATCTGTTTTGCGTGGTATAAAGCCATTTCATGGTCCCAGGGTTTAACAAGAGGTTAACTGACTTGGATTCTTCCCTGTGAACAGATAATACACACCATGGGAGTTTTTTACCCCCAAGTTAAAGGCGAACTTGAAAACCATAGCTTAAAATATGTTGTAAGAAGATTAACATCCTGCAATGGAACATAGAGATGAACTGCTGGATGCACTGTGTGCGCAAACACGTTCATGCTGCGTGGGCCCAAGCACACAATGTGTTCTCTTGTACGAATCCTTAATCACAAATATAATGTTCTTCCATATACTGTCACTCCGTGGGAGCCTGGTGTTTCAGAGTGTTGCAGAGGCGAATGAGTCAAAATACCCAACATGCGGTGTTAGTACATTTTAAAGAAATAGAACATCCGGGCCCTTTCATTTGAATAAGGGCAATTCAGCTGGGTGGTACGGAGTCATTGTGTGTGTAAATCTTGCTTATAATTGGCTCGCACAGGCATTGACAAGGTGTGCAGAGGTCAGTGATTAACAGTCATTGGCGGCCATTAACTGTTGTGATCTATCTACTAAGGCATTACTGAGCCATGCTGACCTTGATGAGGCTGTGATGTCATCTTTGATCGTAGCTCTTTGGCCCAGAAGAAGGGACCTATTCTTAGCCTCCTAGCCTTGCAGAGGGGACGTGTTACCTTTTGCATCAGTATTTTATCATAATAGGGAGTTATGCTACAAAATATATGCGCTGTAAAATTATCTGTGGACTCAGAAATTCTACCTCTAAATCATGGTGGGAGCAGAAGCCAGGAGATCACACACAAAAGTTGGAGAGGAAAACAATGTTTACTATCAATAGTTATAAAAGAGGCTCTGAAACACGAAGTAACCCAAAGGCTGCCCCAATCTTTGAGACACCCTTGAGTTTTTGGGCAATTGAGGTATGGTGTTTTTTATGCCTGAACATTCTTGGTTCGAATGTGAACCTATAGGAGATTCTTAGCCATGCTTGTGTGTTTTTTGTGTGAGAGGGATGGATGCGGTTTATTTCGCAACCTTAATGTATTTAAAAACATGATACATCACCGCAGAGAAATGACAGCAACATTAAATATCGAAATTGATGTTTTATTTATTTTGCTGCCCAACGTATTTGTACGTGGTATGTATTATTTTTAAAGATGAAACATCAGGAATTAAGTAGACTAAAGAAGTTATTTTGAGTCTCATGTCAAATAGAAATATCTTCCATCTTGGAGAGCTAAGAGGTGCGAAAAGCCCTGTCCAGTGTTTGGAGATACAAGCGGTGTGATAAGGACTCCCGGGAGGGTGCGGAGCGAGACCACAGGTGTGAATGGAATTCAAATAGTGTGAATTTTAGTTCGACTTGTCACTGACATGGAGCTAGGAAATGAAATGCTTGGCTCGCCTGGTACAGCCAGGAAGATGTGATGTGCGTTCGCTGCCATGTGCCTGTAGTTGGTCTGGAATTCTAGCATGGACGCCTGCTCTGAATTCAGCAGGGCGCTGCAAGATCATTAATATGGGCATGGGCAGTGCATCCGGCTTGTAGTACAGTGCTGTGTTTCTATTGTATTTGCATCCGCCGCGTCGCCCTGTGCTGACCGGGATTAAGAGCACAGATGCTGTCGCCTTATTTTGTTTTATGCCTGGTTATTGGCAGTCAAAAAATATGAGGCAATTTTCTAGGTCAAGCATTTTAACGCCTGCTTTGATGCTTTTTTAATTCAGATTTATCTGCAAAGTTTGCACATTTAAAATAAAGCATACATTTCTAAATATTGGAAAATCGCGGGGAAGCGATGCAAGTCTATAAGGAGCTGCATGTCCACAGTACAGGAGATATGTTTAGGCCTGGGCGGTAAATTCCGTTCCGTTCGCGGAATTTGCGGAATTTCGGTAATTTTGCGTTCCGCGGAGAACGCGAAATTGCCCAAAATTCTGGTTTCTGCGACTTCGCGAAATTTTTTCTTGTTCGCGTTCTCAAAATGCGTGATCGCGAGATATTTCTCCCCGAGCACGCAAACAGCAACTGTGAACAGGAAAAAAGCATCGCGAACAAGCAATTCCGCATGTTCGCGGAATTTCTGCATGTTCGCGGAGATTTTTTACCGTTTCGCAGAGATTTGCGTAACGCGATTACGCAAATTCCGCCCACCCCTAGATATGTTCCGTTTCCTTGGTCACGTGACTTCTGTAGAATTAAAAATAAACTTAACATGCACACACTCTCTTGCTCCATCCTTTGCTAAATACAGTAATAGTGGAATACAAAGCAGGTTTATCCAGCGGTGCCTCCAGACTATGTAAAGGGACGTCTGAGAGGGCCCATCTGTATTTGAGGCTTATGGCTGAACTCAATGTAAACAGCGCCTACACATTGAATGAATGAGAATCTTAAATGTCATGCTGCTTGAGTCTGGATCAAATATATATGAGAATGCAAACATCTGGATGCCACTTGCATTCAGAATATGCATGTAATTAGTTGTTCTTTTGACCTTTTTGTTAAACCTGCTCTTGGATTTATGTATGGCTGAATCACTCTGGGAGTTTAAATCTGCTTGAGATACCTGCTGGCACACAGCGTGTATATTTCTCAGAGGTGCGTGGCACTGGAAGGGCCTATCTTCAGAAACATTTCTATTTATATGTTATATGACATCCTTTTATGAATGTAATAACTGCACTTTCACAATTGCTTTATTAACCTTCTTGCTTCTCAAACTTGCTTGAAAATGGACCATTTACCCACTCTTTTTTCAAAATTTTCTCGAGGGGAAGAACCCCCCAACCCCTCTGAAGATGTTGGGGCTTGCTGGCTGCGCTTGCTCGCCACGGTGCACTCTGACAGAAACTTTACGCCTCACCACTTTCAAAAGTCACCAGCCACCACTGCTCCTGAGCATGGCCATCGATCCTCTGATAAGACTGCCCCTTCAGGAGGATCTTCTGTCGCAGCAACAGGGGACGGTGCTCCACACAAACCTGTCAAGCCACCCCCTTCTTGCGTGGAAATTGAGCGGCGACAGTTGACAGCTTTTGACCTTCCGCCCGAAGTCTGTAACAGAATCTTGGTAGCCAGGCGTCCCTGCACAAAAAAGGTATATGCCTGTAGATGGAATACGTTTGGCATGGTGCACAGCAAAGGTTGTGAATCCCCTCTCTGCCCCTCTTACTGAGGTTCTCTTGTTCATCCTTTCTTTGGCCCAGCAGGGTTCTGCTCTGGGCACTCTAAAAGGCGAACTTGCAGTTATTTCTGCTTTCCTTCGCCTGCCAGATCAGCCCTCCTTGTTCAAGTCCGCTATTGTAAACAGATTCTTTAAGGGCATTATTCATCTCTTTCCTCCATCTCCTCATAATGCCGCTGTGGGACTTGAATCTTGACTTAACTTATCTTTTGTTGCACCCTTCAAGCCTCTTCACAACTGTCCTCTCAGACTTCTTACTTTGATAACTGCCTTCCTTGTTGCCATCACCTCTGCTCGCAGGGTGAGTGAGCTCCAGGCTCTATCCTCTAAACCCCCTTTCTTCTTTGTGCAGCCGGACAACGTGGTGCTTAGGACAAGACCCTTGTTACTTCCTTAAGTGGTTACAGCATTTCACATTGGACAGACGATTTCTTTGCCCACCTTTTTCTCACCTCCGCACCCTTTGAAGGAGGACGAGAGACTCCACCGTCTGGACCCAAAACATGCGCTTTCCTTCTAACTTGACCGAATGAAAGATTTTCGGGTAGATAAACGCTTCGTTGGCTATGTCGGTGCCAAGAAAGGTCGAGTTGTCCAAAAGCATACAATCTCTCGATGAGTTGTCTTTTGTATTAAAGTCTGTTACGCGTTTTTTGTAATTATTTATTTTAGAGTTTTAAATAGCTCGTGTAAGAAACTGGCTCTATATATACTGCACCAAAGTGAGGTACAGTGTGTATAGAGTCCAAGAGTCTCCAGAGTTAGGCAGAGGTTAGAGTTAGATAGAACCTTACTCTCTAAAGTAGTAGCTTGGTCGGGCAGTAAGGCAGTATCAGAGGACAGTGTTAAGCATTTGATGTACACACTCAGTCAGCAAATGAATTCACACACTCAAGGACTAAACTGTAGGCCAATTGTTTTTGTATAAAAATATACTGTTTATTTTTTAGAACCAAGCAAGCCTGGTACAGGTAAGCATTAAATACTTTTCAGTAATAAGTTACTGGATATAGAACAGTTGAAAAATGCAATAGGAATTGTACTTTGTTTGATTTACAGGGAAGCAGTAGTATGCAACTCTTAGCAAATGCAGTACATTGAAATGAATAGGCTTTTTCAACAAATTGCAGGTAAGTTACTTTTACATTACTTTTTCTAACTCAGTGCTGGATGCCTAGATTCAGCCCTAGGACATTTCCTGAAAACAGTTGAGAAAATGCATTTTTGTTATTTGTGCGATTTTTAAGGAATATTTTCAGATTTCAAAACGCCACACTTAGAAACTTTTTGGAGCAGTACATTGAAATGAATGGGCTTCTACAATAAATTGCAGGTAAGTAACTTTTATGATACTTTTTCTAACTCAGTGCTGGATGCCTATATTCAGCACTGGGACATTTCCTGAAAACAGTTGAGAAAATGTGTTTTGGGTATTGTTTCGATTTTTAGGGAATATTTCAAGTTTTCAAAATTCCACACTTAAATAGTTTTTTCGAAGGAAAATTGTCAATGTTATTCTATGGACAAAAAACAGATTATCGGTTTGCAGGTAAGTAAACGACTGTGGGAGTTAAGGTTCTGGGGTTAGACTCAGGAGATTGCACCCTCAGCGGCACTAGGGCGGCTGGGTGCAGAGTGTTGAGGCCCAATGTTATCCTATGGAGGATAGGGGGCATCCGGTTGGTGGCTGCTGGCTAGCAGGCCACGTGGCTGTGGGTGCAAAGCTCCTAGGATTTAGGTCTGGGCAAGTTGGGGACCAAAGTAGCACCAAAGGTGCACCCTCAGCGGCACTAGGGCAGCCGGGTGCAGGGTGCTGTTTTGAGGTCGGGTGCCCTGTTGTTTCCTATGGAGAACCTCCGGGACAAAGAAACACTGCAGGCTCGGGGACGAGGATCGTCTGGGTGCGACCACCACTTCAAGGGGTAAGTTGGGATGTCGTGGGTTGGTAAGGCACCGTTGGTTTGGGCACACAAGGCCGTAGGGCAACGGGTGCAGGGGTGCCTTGTTACGTCGGATTTTCTTACCCGCTCTGGTCGCGGTAGGGGGTCCTCTGGATTGAGGCTGCAGGGATCGTCTGGAGGCTTGAGGCAGGTCAGGGGTCACCGGATCTCGGGTCAGGATCGCCGGGGGGACCTCCTCGTGGTGTTGGTTCACTTGAGCTCGGGCCGGGGTCGGCGGGTGCAGTGTGTGCTGGATTCGTGGTCTCTGGCTGGCACCAGAAGCTGCAGTTTAAACACGTCCGGTGTTCTCTGGATATAGAGTCCTTGAAGTGAAGGCAGGCAGGTCCTCCGGGGTTTGTGAGGTTGCTGGCTGCAGGACATGCCGGGATTTCGCAGAAGCAGGTTCGAGGGGAGACGGGCCTGTAGGGCTGGGGCCAAGTCAGTGGGCGTCGTCCTCTTTGTCTTCAGTGCTTCTTCTTATCTTCTTTTCTTGTGGTTTCTAATCTGAGGAAGCAAGGTTCAGGGTGCCCCGTAAATACTATATTTAAGGGTGTTACAGGTAGGTAAAGGGCAGGGACCAATGGGCCCCTTCCCTTGGGTGGGTACACCCCCTATTCTGCCACTCTCCTGTGGGAGGGGGGCAGGAGCCTGTCCCTGGTGGCTGGGTCCCCCCATCCTCAAGATGGTGGGGACTTGAGGTTGTGCTTCACCTCACCTCCCCAACCTGAGGGGTGGAGTTGGCAGAGGTGAGCACACCTCCTTTCCTCACTTGTTTTTCCCTCCGGTTCTCCTGCCCAAGTTGGGGGGGAAAACCAGTGGGGACCAAATGCTGAAAGCAACAATTGGTCTGGAGAGGCTCACAAAGGGGGCATGCCTTGGAGCTTCTCCTTCGTGAACCCTGCCCATCCTGTGGGAGGAGGCTTGGCACCTCGTCCCGGGCATTGTTTCAGGCCCCCGAGAGCAGCAGGCTCTCGACCCAGGGGTCCAGAAACATGTCTGGTGGTGGCAGCCTAAGCAGCCACTCAGTCAGGTCACTAGTAGTTGGTCGAATTTCAAGGGCCTCTCTAAGATGCCCTCTGTTGTGCATTTTACGTTAAATCCCACACTGGCATCAGTGTGGGTTTAATGTGCTGAGAAGTTTGAGACCAAACTTTCCAGTCTTCAGTGTAGCCATTATGGTGCTGTGGAGTTCGTAATGACAAACTCTCAGCACCATATACTCTTTAATGGCAGCACTGCACTTACAGTGCCCAGGAATGGGTTTGGGTACTGTAGGGATACAGGGCTCATGCACCTGTACCCTCACCTCTGGCATAGGGCACCCAGCTAGAGGGGTGACTGATGTATGCCAGGGCAATGGTTTGTGGGTATGGCACACAGTGATGTGTGCCATGTCTACTCTTCACTTTGTTCTGCAACAGGACACTCAGTCTGCAAAGGCAGTGTGTGAGTGTAAGGGTACAGGGCCTCTGAGGGTTGCACAATAAGTGCTGCAGCCCTTAGAGACCTTCTCTGCTCACAGTGCCCTGGGTACCTGTGGTACCATTTGCCAGGGGCTGCCATGTGGCTAGAGATCCCAATTGGGTTTAGGCTTCAATGCAGTTATAGTGAAGGAACATAGGTCCTGGGTACCTGATTAGCAAGAGCCCAGGGCACACTCAGTCAAAGAACATCAGCAATTCAGCAAAATATGGGGGCATACCATGCAAGAAAGAGGGCACTTTCTCACAGCTCGAACTAGACCAGAAGATATGAGGTATCAGAGCGCTTTACAGGAGTACCAGTTTCGTTACAGAAGAACACATTAATTGTTTTTTGTTAGGCACGGGGAGATTAAGTGATTTGCCCAGAATCACAGGATGTTGAGCGCCGCTGGTAAGACTCAAACCTGGTTCCCCAGCTTCGAGGTTGACCGCTCTAGCAGTAAGGCTACTTTCTCTCCTTTCACTTAAGCGAAAAAGGAACCTCCAGTGGGGCTGCGTGCTCATTCCACTAGGGTTACGGCAACAACTACTGCATTGGTACATGAAGTCCCACTTCTTGACATCTGTAAGGTGGCCACGTGGGCATCCTTGCACACGTTCACCAGACATTACTGCCTGGACAGCCAGGTCCGGAGGACGGCGATTTTGCCTGTTCTGTCCTCCAGGATCATCTGGTATGAACTTAGTTCGCAGTCCCTACTCCGGGGATGGTATTGCTGGGGTATTTATTCTAAGTTAAGGAAACTATAACTAACTGTCACTTTCAGATGAACAAGTTACTTACCTTCGCTAACAATGTATCTGTCAGAGATATAGGTTAGTTATAGATTCCTTACCGCCCCACCCATCCTCCCCACTTTGCGAACTGATTTCTAGGGACTCCCTTACAGGGCCCTAGTTGTGGCACACCAATAGTCAGTGTCTTTCATGGCTCTGTGCTTCTGGCATATAAAGTCATGTCAGAACTGACGTCAGCACGCAGGGGCGGCGTCTAAGTAGGCACTGCGGCGTCATCCCGGTGACCGCGGTACCGATGACGGACGCGGAGTCGACCAACGCCACCCACCAACATGCAGGGGTACTGCTAAGAAATATTCTCTAGATCCATTCTGACTCCTGGGGGTAGTCCTAAGGTAAGGAATCTGTAACTAACCTATGTCTCTTCCAGATACATCGTTACGAAGGTAAGTGACTTGTTCGTTAATGTCTTTATCAGTGGACACATGGTTTCAGGACTGGAAATAAGTTAAAGAACCTTATAACAATCCCTTGTGAATTTAGCCAAAAGCATAAAACAGTTGGATAAGAACAACAAGCTGTCAGTATATCTTGAAATACTGACTGATGTCTCACAGGTCCATTTAAATATCTTTAATACGCATTTTTTATTAATCATAATATAATCCCACTATATCACTGATATTTTTACAGTACCCTTTATGATTCATTCAGCATATTTCTTCAAATGCTAATTATAGCCCTGTGATATGAAACTCAAAATAAAGTGAAAGTGGGAAGTTAAAAATGTTTTAGATTTTAAACACCACAAATGGAATTTTCAAGTTATTCAAGTCAAGTCAAGTAAAAAAGTACTTTATTCGGTTAATTAAAACCATAAAAGCAATCTATACAAAAAATATTAATATTAATGTGACATTTGTTAACAACAATAGTATTGCACTAATTATAAACATAGAATAAACAAAGACAAACAAATTAAAATACAACATTAAAAACCCTGATTTATTATAAGTTAATTAATGTAAACTAGGTCATAGGAATCACTCTCACTTTTTTCCTCTTTATTCTAACTGCTGCAGTAAGGAAACTCGCTATACTGAAAATTTCCCAGCCATTGGACAGCATCTGTAAATATATAAGTGCAGGTTTTGCATGTAAAAATCCTTTGTCCTTTAAAATTGGGAGGATAAAATGTTTCCGACTTTTAAAAGGTGCCTCCTGGTGCACAAACAACGCTGGCGGCTGCGCGACAACGCTGACACCGCAAAGGCCACTGGGGGTTGAAGTCCTCACTCCCAGTCTGCTCCCGGTCTGCTCCTCTTGTCTTGCAGTATATGGCCCCAGCAGGGGTCAAGCTGGCTGCAAATGGGCGTCCAATTCACTTTTTTCTAAGTCTTTAAATCAAACTAAAGGAGCTTTTTAAGAGGACATGCACAAAACTCATTCTTTATGTGCGTACTTCATTTTGGGCCAGATGTTGTTGCAGGGATTCTGCCCATGCACAGAACTATGCACAGGAAACCAGGACCTCAGTGAATTGCGGTGTACCAAAAACTCACCTCAGTACCCAGAACCCCTATCCGACTAGCATCAGTGTCTCATTCGGTCTTCGTATCATCTCGAAGCTACCAATGATTAGACAACCCAGAACATGCGACTTAGAGTACTCTCAGGAATGGTGGGAATTAGAAATACCTGTTCGTTATTATTCTCATATCAGTCCACAGCAAGAGTATTCAGAGACACAGTAAAGTTTAAAATGTTTATTTTATAAACTACGTGTCCTAAGATGCAGTACTTTGGCTAACATAAGCAGACAAATGATTGAAAATAAAACCATCAGCATTGTTACAATACCATAGAAAATGAAGGGAGAAATCATATTACAAATGATAGTGGAATACAACCACCCTCCCTTCGCTAGTAAGCTAGTATTATTAAATAATAGAGGGTCTCTAGGTTTGAATGGGAACCCCATACCGTAAATAACAGCTTAGGTGAATCACATCACAGGATCAGCTTTGCTCTGTGTCTGGAAAAAGTCTTCTCCAGAATGTGTCTCATGCATGCAAACTGCAATATTAAAGGCACTCGAGTTTCAGATATTTGCAGCTGTGTGCGTGTTATGGCTAGAGCGTGGGCCGATCAACCTGAATTCAAAAGCATACATTGTTTGTTGGCCCTGACTGTTTCTGCACACAATGTTCAGACCAAGGTCGTGATGCACGTCTAGGGATGTGAACAACAGACCGTTCTCATGTGAAGAAAGAGCAAGCAAGCAGATTTCATATAATAACATCTATCTACAGTGTTGTGTGCAAAAGCAGCAAAAGTGGCAAGATGGCGTTTTAATATCTAAGACGCTTATGCTAACATAGCAATGTGTATATCTCTAGTTCCGCCTCCACTACAATGTACGACCTGCCAAATAGCGCCTCGCAAATTGCGTCGCATTTGCGACTCGCAATTTGCGAGGTGCTATTTGGCATGTACAACAGTGTGTTTAACACTATTTGCGATTCCCAATGGGGTCGCAAATTGCGAGGCCCATGAATATTAATGAGCCTCTAGCAATTAACAGCCCATGGAATGACAGGCCCTCCCAGGGACGGTGGCCTGCTGGGCTCAGCAGACCACCATGTCTGGGACTGCTTTTAAATAAAACAGCTTTTGTTTTAAAAATGCATCCCGAAACGGGATGCATTTAAAAAAAAAAAGAAAACGTTTTTGTTTAAATTTTTAAGGGCAGACAGTGGTCCCTGGGACCACTGCCAGCCCTTAAACAAGCATTGGCATAGCCAATAGGTCTTGCCTTTGGGACCTTATAAGTATTTAGTTATGCAGCACAATATCCTTGGTGCAACAACATCAACTGTTGTATGGCTAAACACTTATAAGGTCCCAAAGGCGAGACCTATTGGCTATGCCTATGCTTGTTTTACTGTGCTGTCAGTACTCCGCCTGAGAAAGGTAAAGGGTCCGACTCTTTCTGGCCCATAGCCCCAACAGATACATTCACATCCAGAGTCCAGCACTGGTGAAAGGTTAAAGTCCTGTTTAAGGGCTCCATGTTCGCACAGGTGAAGAATCTCTTCTGGCAAGCACTCACAGCTGATCTGGTAGAATTGTAGAGACACTGACATTTAGAAATTTGTTTGAGCATTTTTTATTGTTGGGAAGTGAGGCAGATGAAACAAAAAAAAAACCTTGCTTAGGATATTTAAAAGGGCCTATTATACAACACTGAGTAAAGCTTTTTTCTCAAGAATGTCTTCAATATCACACAGTACGATAAACCAATAAAAACAAACTATTCTTATGGAATTTCCACTAGAACAGTATCACAATTAATTTATAGTATCTGGTTGTTGTGTTTGAGTTTTTGGTTAACATGGGCATTTCCAGTTTATTTAACAGACTTGCATTATATTTCCAGTTTCAAAGCAAATGTTGTGGCTGAAAAAGCAAGTCTGAGATTTTACACCCTCAGCTTCGCCGTCGTGTGCTAGGGCTCAGTCGTTCTAAATTATACCTGGTGTTAACTCCAGTTGACAAGTGGAGATAAACAGCGTATGTCAGGTTCAATTATTTATTCATTTAAGTGAAATGAGAATGCAAGGACTTAAAACACTCTGTTTGGCGTATGGCGAATGCTTATTACCTGGGTCATGACATATTTGCAGGCTTACAACACTTTTTTGGTGGGAAAGAACTTATGGTTCCTGCACTGTATTTAAGCGTAATCATATAACCAACTGACTTTTACCTGCCCCTACTCTGCACACAAGAAGCGTCTTTAAAACCACTTTTGCAGATCTGTCAACTTAATTCTTGAACCTTAAGTCTAAGAACACCTACTTCACAGCAGGGTTTCAAGCTAAGAACAATTGACAACGGATAACGGGACGGAGGGCGGGGGTAAACAAGTGACCACAGGAGGGAGGTTAGGGGTAAACAAGTGACAATAGACAGTGGGAGGGAGGGGGAGATCGGGGGTAAAGCTCTAACGACCAGCAGCAGCTAAATAAGAACATTTCCCAACATTACATGTGGGCCTGTGGGCCTGTTTGCCCGAACTCACACCACACAGACACAGCACACATACTCTACACATGCATAAACAACACTGAAAGCCGCAGGACTTCAAAGACTTCAAAGATTGCGAACAACCTACCAAGAAGCTGTGGCACTCTAGGCGCTGCAACCGAGACGAGTTGCTGCCCCAGGACTGGAAGGAGACAGACAGAGGAGCTGCAGATCTTGGACGAGCGTGAGTCTCAGACACAAAGGAACAGGAGACAGCGAGGGCCTGCTCAGCAGAGAAGTGACATACAGGGCCATCTGGAAGGGAAGCAGACGTATGGAAGGACAACACAGGGGCCGGGCTGCATTTAAATAACCTTGCTTAAAGGGGTCAGAGCTTGCTGTGACCCAGGAGTGGGCGGACCTAAGAGGAAATGCCAAAAAGCGGAGCACTGCACCCACCACACCACGTGGAACAGTCAAAACAAATGCACTTCTGCAGTACTTTGGTTATGCAGCCCACTGCGCTACTACATAAACTCAAAGCATTTATACTTGCTGTCGAACAGTTAGTGTCCAAGAAAGGGAAAAAAAGAAGGTAGCAAGGCCAAAAAGACAGCAACTGTAAACAGGCCCCCTAAGGCGCCATTAGAAGTCAGCCAGCGGTTTACAATGAAGCTGGGTTTGTGAGAAGCGACACTGGGGGCTTGTAAAGCCTGTGCAGGGAGAGGGCAGGAGGCGCGTCGCTCTGGCTGCAACTTTCACGACAGCTCTGCTTCCCAGCCCCGGTCCCGTTTGATGTGTCCGGGTCTGAGAAGGTGCTTATGACAGAAGCTGACACCCTGCTTCAAACGGACAGCCAAGGGTGTCTGACATGGCAGAAGGAGCACAATGCCCGGGTGCACCTCAGCCTTGTGTGTGATCTTAGAGTGTGCCTTTACTGGGGGACTGAGCTACAGGAGCTAACACCCCGGACGGCGGCAGGGAGCTAATCCTTGGGCTGGCAGTCGCTTCTTCGCCGTGAGGAGGTAAGGAGCTAAACCTCGGTCTGTGAGTGGCGGTAATGACCCTTAGTCCGCGGGATCACGATTATACCATAGCACACTGCACAGAGAATATAGCGGGCCGAAAGTGGCAAGCAGCTATCTCTGCTACATGGCGGCAGCAGGCTCACAACGGCGAGTCTGCAGCCGCCTCACGCGAAATGTAAACAAGCACAAGCGAGCGCGGCAGCAGGGGGAGGGGAGAGAGAGGAGGGGGCCTGCGTGATTCACTTGCGGGAGCGAGCAGCTGGCGCCGCGATAATTGATAACATATGGCGCCAGCCGCTCGCTCCCGCAAGTGAATCGCCAGACGTGCACGCGTTGCCATTGAAGGCAATGGAATGCGTGCACGTTTTTGGCTGAAAACCTGAAGCAATTGCTAAAGGTCTTTTGCCTATGCAGCGCATGCGCGCTGCGTAGGCGAGACGTAAAAATAATATTGAATGTATTTGCAAAGGGGAAGGGGCCCCTTGGGGACCTCTTCCCATTTGCGAATCCATTACCACCTACTTGAAGTAGGTGGTAATTTGCAAGTGTTTTGCGACCGCAATTGCGGTCACAAAACATTGATACATAGCTTTGCGGTCGCTATTAGGACGGGAACACCCCTTCCTAATAGCGACTCGCAAAACAGTATTTTGTAAGTTGCAATTTATTTGCGACTCGCAAAATACTGTTTGTACATGGGCCCATGCTTTTTAGCATGCGCAAACGGGTCTAAGACCCGTTTGCGTACAATACAAAGCGTCGTACATCTGGCCCTTTGTCCTGAATCCTATGTATTCACTGCAGGTTCTATATTTTTAAAAGTGGCATTACACATTGTGTGGATGTTTTATTAGCAAACATTTCTGATGGATATTTCTAACTGTAGATTCGTCATCTTAATAAATGCCCAGGCTCCACACTGGATTTGGATAATTCTTCAGTAATTATCACGTGCGTTGATTGTGGCGCTCTATGGCATGACGATGACTCCATTCTAGAAGTGACGGGGCAGAGCCGCATATAAGCACTAATCCTGAGCACTGGTGTCAATTTCTTTCTTTCTGAACCCTGCGCTGCCTTTTTGGTCTTCTGACAATTTCCAAATTCTTTCACAGTGTGCCAGGAAACGATTGGTCTTCAGCCAATTTCCAAATTCTTTCACAGTATTCCAGGAAACGATGGTCCCACTGATAATGACAGGATTCAATCCGTTCAGGGAAGAGATGCCGGTCACGGGCCCACATGCGGCCTGCTTCTGGTGCTTGGGCTCTGCAAGTGACTTTTATGTTGTGCCACAAGTGGGCTTTCATGTACCTAAATGCCATCTGAGACAGAGAGGTAAACCATTAAGTTGCCTAGCACCTAAAAATATCTCAGTCAAAGCACAGGTAGAGAGCCCTGTTGCAGTCCTATTCTCCGGGCTGTTCCTGCTTACCGGCTCCGCATCTGGACCCGGTGGACCCAGAGTTCCCAGGGCCGTCATTGACTGCAGCAGAGAAAGGCATTCAGAAAAGCCATGCTGCAAATATTCCGTAAACCTTTGTCATCCTCTGGTGCACCTGTAGGTCTTATAGTACTGCAGGGGTCATCTGTTGGACTATAGCAGGTGGATACGCCGCTGATGCTGTTTGCCCTCTCTGGCTCTGCTACCAACCCCGTACGGATTCCATTACAGACCTCTGCACCCCAGCTAGGGTCACACAGGTTCCTTCCATACCAGCATCATCTGCCCCAGTGACATAGAAGATCTTGTACCAACAACAATCTTGGACCCCGAGCTTACATTGGCCTGATGTCAACCATTGTGCTATGAGATCACAAAAACACGACCTGTTATAATTCACTGGGAATCTGATCCAAGACCTCTGCCTTGACACAGTGTTGACAGTCTAAATGCAACAGACAAATAATACTATTAATGAATTTGAATAGTTGTCTAGTGCTCAACATAAGCTTCCTTCATGTGCATCTTTTTGCCATTATTTTTGTTGTGCTTTGACACTGGGACATATTGAATACTATTTGGCGTTCATTAATTCTACCAATGACTTAATTGGGAGTTCTAGGCCATTTATAAATTGCACTACTGCATAAAGAATAACTATAAAGTAGAAGTTATATTTTGCTTTGCACTTGGTGTCCGTTGTAATAATTTTGTATTGTTGTATCTGTATATGTGTGCCTGTACCTATTTAAAGTCTGGTGTGAGTGTTGATAATTCCTCGTTTTTACATCTCTGAGACTTCATTCCACTCATTTGTTTATTATAGTGCTATATATTCTTAAATTGTTTCCTGTGAGAAACATTGTAGCACATTATAACTTAGGTACCCATGTACACATGGGCTTTAGTCTTGCTCATAGCTATATTCCTCGACACAGTTACCAGCTCTCTTTGGCTCTGACTCTGACCCAGCCCAAGACGTGGCTTATGTCCCTCAAAACACTGATAATGGGGAAGGTGACATATTGCTTCCTCCCGCACTACACTGATGATGCCCTTTTTCCAGTCCTACAAATGCCAGTGGGCTACACACCATCCTTGGAACAGTGCTGGATTACTGAAGAAAGGGTCTGGTTTGCAGTGCTCGTTCAAACAGGAACTGGGACACTAAAACTACTGTTGCCCACATCTGAGACTGAATCAAATACGCTGACTGAAATCCTCCAACTAGGGCCTACTTCATCTGAGTCACTGCTACCATTTAATGAAGCTTTTACTGATAACCCCATGGCTACATGTGCTGAGCTGTGCTCGTCATTCGTTCGACCTGTAGCTTGACAGCATAGACCTGTCCCTTATAATTCGGGCTTTCTAACTAACATTTGACATTGGAGAGCCTGAGTGTCCAAGCATCAGCATGTAAGGTCAACCTGGGTTCTTTTCCAGGTAATCCTATGGACATGGATCCAAAAAGAATAGATGCTTTTGGCAAGAGGCTGTGCTCTTCTGCCAGTCTAGTACTTGAATCTTTCAATGCCGTTTGATTACTAGTGCGATACACATAAGTCTTGTGGGAAGCGTCCAGTGATATTTTGCCATCAGTCCCAGAGGATCTAAGGACCACTTTGGTCCAGACTGTTCGGAATGCTGCAAAACTTGTGCTACGGGCCGACCTGGACACTATTGACTGTATTAGCAGGGCTCTGAAACCAGCATTGTGCTTAGAAGGCACACGTGGATGATGTCAACGGAAGTTTCGGGAGTTGTGCAGACTTATGTCAAACTTATGCCTTTTAATGGTTCCAGGCAAGTCGGGGAGACGGCAGATTAATTGCTGGAATGATTCAAATACAGCTGTATTACGGCACAATCCTTTGGCTAATCCACAACTGCGACAAACGTTCCTCACCAGTAAATTAAAAGGCTACTAAAGAGGGCTAGCTTATAGACCACATCAATCTTGACAGCCTGTGGTGCAGCAGCTGATCCACTCCTTTCAAGCAGTGGGCCTAGTACTAGTACTAGTAATTTGCATGACTCAGCAGGGATAGCATTCCTCCATCTGATATTCCTCTGTTTCAAAGGCTTCCAAGCCAGTTTAGTTTGACTTCAGCAACGCATGCTTGGCTGTTAGGAGGCAGGATCTAATGTTTTCTCCCCACCTGGAGATCCTGCTTGTCGGGCTGATGGGTCTTCTAAGTCAAAGAAAAAGGTTATGCCCTGCCTTTTACCTCTACACCTTCTTCCAGCGCCAGTTGCATTTCAGGCCCAGATTCTATCACCTCTTGAACCAGGCAATTGGATAGTGGATTTCAACCTGCAAGATGTGTATTACCATATACTGATCCTGCGGTCCCACACGCTTTTACCTGTGGTTCAAGGGGAGCCAGGGCCACTTTCAGTTTGCTGTGCTACCCTTCCATCTTACCTCTGCCCCTCAGGTGTTCATAAAAGTGGTGGTGGTATTCACTACCCATCTGCCGAGATCAAGGGTACGTGTATTCTTGTACATCAATGACTGGTTCCTGAAGGTGAGTTTGCTGGAGTCAGTTGTTGTAAGATTGAATTATTAGTTGAGATGATTGGAACCCCGCTTAAATAATGAACACAATCCTGATCAGGGTGAACCACAAAAGTCACTAAATTAACCTGTGCTTAGCCCTCTGGTAGCTTGGCACAAAAGCAGTCAGGCTTAACTTAAAGTGGATCAGGCGCGTAGCTAGGGGGGGGCGGTGGGGGCGGTCCGCCCCAGGCGGCACTATTGTTGGGGCGGCAGCCGCGCGGCACTACTGGTGGCCCGTTGCGGCGGCCTTTATAATTTATTTGGGGACACTGACACTACTGTTACAGTAGTGTCAGTCAGTGTCCCCAAATAAACTATAAAGGCCGCCGCAACGGGCCACCAGTGCCGCGCCGCGCGCGCGGCCCTGTTTGAAATGCAAGCGCATGCGCACCGTCACCACCCAGCATAGGCCCGTGACGTCGCAGGACACGAGCTTCTGCAAGGTTGACAGCGATCCGGGCGGAGGTAGTGGCAGGCCGACGGAGCTGCAAGCAGAGAGGAGATACAGAACGCCGGGCGCAAGTAAGTGATGTTAGATTAAGGGTAGAGGATGTGGTCCGTCGGCCGGCCTAAACTGCCGCCTTTGGTGTTCGAGCCTCGAGGTCACCACACCGGGTGCTGGCTTCCTGGGGGCGCCGTGTTTGAGTCGAGTTTTATTATGCTTTTGAAGCACCTGCTGCAGCATTTCTTCTCCCCACCCCCGCAATTACCAGGCCTCACATAAATGTCAAGATAACTCGTGTGATTAATTACCTTCCTGGCGAGAGATCCGCATTTTGTATAGTTGAGGTTTTGATTTAGGTGAAGTTAGTGCAGATGGTTAGTATTCCTGCTGCAAAGAACGTGTACCAAGTAGATTACAGAGTACGTATGATGTAAACAGATCAGCAGGTTACTGCTTTCAAAAGAGACATCCTTTTGTTACTTGCAATTTATAACTTAAAGTCCTAATATATAGTATAGTGAGCTATTAACTTTCATCCTGGAACTGCATACAGACTGCAAAGTATACATTATTAGAACATTAATTAATGTTGCAAAAAGGGTTAATTTGGCTTGAAATCGATTCTTATTATTAAAGAAAACTCCCAACTATGCGGTTTCATTTTCGCCTCGGAGTTTGTGCTTTTCCACACCAAGCACTCTTAAACTATACTGCCTATCATTATGGATGACATGTGACTCCTACACTTTTAGTCCTTTGGCTTATGTAACATTTCCTACACACTGATCTACACGCGTATGATTGATTGTCTCTGTGTAATGTGTGTGTGATGTAAAGTGCTCGGACACCCTACACTGGTATGAGTGGCGCTATAACTAATTCAGTGCATCTGAGAGAGTGTGGTTATGGAGATTTGGTCACTGTTAAAGGGTGCTAGCGAGAGATACCTGTGGTGGTGGAGGTGGTCATTGGGGGGGGGGGCGCCAACAAACATTGTCGCACAGGGCGCCACCAGCACTTAAGCCGGCCCTGGCTCTAATACCTTCGGGTCGAGTTTGCGCTATATAAATATGCAAAAAAAAAAAATGTCAAAGTACACAAGTTTTGTGAGTTCTGCTATAAGCACAGTTGCTCCAATGTGCTTCCGTGTTCACACTCCACTGAGTGGGGGTGAAGGAAGGTGTGTTTGTGATATGTTTATAGCTTCTTTAGTTTCTTGAATTAAACTTGCCATGGGTTTATGGTGAGCCTGTGTGTCAGTGTTGAGCTGTGATATCTAGCAACCATATGCATGACGTTACAAATTCTGCAGTAAACATGTGGTAGGTGCATAACATCTTGAAATAGTTTTTCACGTGTGATGCACTGGACAGTCCATGAACTGATTGGCTACAGACCGCCACTGTTTCACAGCCTAGCTAATGCATGCAGTAGATGACCCGAGGCCTGGTGATTGCGTGCGAGTGAGCAGGTGATTGTGTGCGAGCAGGTGATTGCTTGGAAGTGAGATCACAGAGAGCCATCACTGGGTCAGATCTGTGGAAGTTCTGCATGCTTTCACAGATACACAGCACCAAGTGACAATGGCTGTCTCTTCAAAGCACCAGCCATAGTCTGTGCCTACCTGCTCCACAGGGTTGTATGTGATTTCATAGAAAAACGGTTAAATGCCACATAAACTGACTGTTGGAAACTTTCGGGATGAATTGCATTTACCATTTCATAGAAACCGATGAATAGATTTAGCATGCTTATTGTTTAAGGTGTAAATCAAACCCTTCAGGATGTCACGATTGCAAAAAAAATCACAATATCAACACTTTTGTAAAAATGCCTCGCATTTTACAAAAGTGCCTGTGAAATTTTGATAATGCTTAAACTTTTGCCCTCCCCACCGCCCGCTCGTGAGGTTGGATCACTGCATTTCTAAAATGTTTTAGTGGCGCAGGCCCTGCGTCTTCTGCAGCAAAGCAACTCTTTCTCTCCTCTTCAGCGCGAATATCCAAAACCAGCCTTACCCCAGCTAATTTAGCAGCAGAAGTAGGCTCCAGCCCCTGAAGGTGGGGCTAATATGTGCGTTCTCTCTCTTTAGTAATATAAAACCTGCGGGACTGTGAGACTGAATAGCTCCTCCGCACTTCTTTCTGGACTGATTAGTTATGTTTCAAAATGTGCACACACTGCACTACGATGCTGAAGGAGTGGGTGGAGGAGTGGTAATACGTCAGCAGCCAGCAAGAAGGCCCAGCAAGTTAAGACCTCTAGTTTTACCTGCAGGTCAGAAGTTTGAATCGCAGTAAAGTGGATCTTAGCCTTTCATCTTTTCAAGGTTGATAACCAGAGCACTCTGTGAGTAATTATAGAATATGTTATTTAATTTGAAAAAAAATCCAATTTACTTTTATTGTAGTAATGCTTCAGGTGCCAATAACTCTTATTTATTTGAAGTTTTTGAAAAGTGCTCTTACAATTGTCCTTTCTCACATTCTCCATGTATCCAAGGCTGACATTCAGTTCTCCAGTGTGCAGCATTGAAGTAACAATTACCATGCAGCACTGTACCCTGCCTTCTCATCACACCTCATTCCACCCTGGCCCACTCCTTCCTGTCCCACCCTATACCACAACCCTACCCTGTCCCATCAAACCAAACCCCCACCATGCCCATCTCATCCCTTACCCTCACATCTCATTTCTTCCCTCACATCTCACCCCACCCCATCCCATTTGCATCAAATCCCACCTCACCATCTTCTCAATCCATCCCATCTGAACGCTACAAGATCAAACCCCAACCCTACCTACCCTCTACTCATCTCATCACATCACCTCGCATCATAGCCCATCCCAAAGACCACCCCATCCCTTTTACTTTCCCATCCCCTATCCCATTGCATTCCATCCCACCATTCTCCCATCTCTTTCCATCCACTTACATTCCATCCATTACACTTCAGTCACCATTGCATCTCCCTTCCCCACCCTCCCTTTTCCCATTTCATCCCATCTTCTCACGCCCCATCTCACTCACCTGATTCCAGGGGCATAGCTAAGAGGGGGGCGGTCCGCCCCAGGCGGCACTATTTTTGGGGTGGCGGTCGCGCAGCACTGGTGGCCCGTTGCGGCGGCCTTTATAATTTATTTGGGGAATCTGACATTACTGTTACAGTAGTGTCAGTGTCCCCAAATAAATTATAAAGGCCACTGCAATGGGCCACCAGTGCCACGCGCGCGGCCCTGTTTGAAGTACGAGCGCATGCGCACCGCCACCTGCTGCTTGCAACTGCTGCCTGCAGCGTACGCACGCCGCCACCACCACCTAGCATAGGCCCGTGACGTCGCACGAGCTTCTGCAAGGTTGACTGCACACTGGGCGGAGGCGTCCGGGTTCATTGTGCGCGGCGCCTGGGGTCTGGTCCGGGTTGGGACACAAAATAGTGCTTGCGCTTCCTGTGGACGGCGCGGTGCAGCGGAGCTTGGGGTGCCTTGGCTTGGGGTCTCCTGGTGCTTGCGAGGACGGGACATTTAAACCTGGAGCACTGTTTGTGGAATGTAGCGTGAGGGGAGCTTCATTCAAACAGGTAAGCCCCGGCGCAGTTCTTGTCTATTAGGTTCCTCTTGTGAGAGAAATGGGGACCGGGACAGGAAACGTTTATCCTTGCACACAAAGGCTTTCTTCGTTACTTTTTAATATAATTATGTGAAATGGTGACAGGCTGTGCCCTTACAGCCCTAGATGATGCAGACTTGATACATACAACAGTGTATTCCTGGTGTACCTACATAGAAGTTTGATTCAAACTGTTTGAACGTCAATATTCAAGCTTAATTTGGGAAATTTTATAAAAAAAATAATGGAAACACAATTGTAAGCAGCTAAATATAAAAAAAAATTGACAAGGACAGTCATTTTGATTTTTTTTTTTTTTTTAAGTGGAACGGTCTCTTAAAGCTTCGCTAATTCACACACAGCATAGGGACAGTATGGACAGCTGGTATGCAACGTTTTCAAACACACAGAGAATTTTTTAGCATGTGTAGCAGCAGTTCTGTTATGTTGACCTGCCAGATATGGTTCAGAGTTAGCCAATTACTTGGCCTCGGCACTTTATGCAGACATCAGTCTGCGTTTGTGATTCATCCATCAGAGGTTTTCCAGTAGAGGAACTGAATCACATTAATGTGGGTGGCTGGCTTGGAAGACATTGGTTATCCTCATAGAGCTGTTCTATAAAGGGAGTTGGGGGGGAGGAGAGACTCTTGACACTTTCCAGCCTAACCTGTGTTAATGTTGAGTGTGTTTGGGGGTTCTGCGTGGTGGTTCACAGTGGAGGTTAGGGCCTTGAATCCTTCCTCCTAATTAGTGTCAGCTATGGTAGTGTTGTTTGAAAGTAATGCCATGTGCCCTTCTAAATGACACAGGTGGTTGATGTAAGAGTCATTCTAGTGCAATATTTGTGGATTTTATGGTTCTCCTTTGGTATGCATTGTTCCTCATCTAGGTTCAAATTCAAAAATTCCACCCTAGGTTCTTATTTGCCTGCATCTTGTAGTTGGAACTGGCCTGTCTCTTGCTTTCATTGTCTCTGTTGTCTTGTTCTAGCCTTCCATTTCTACTCTGCCTGATGTTTCCCAGCCTAAAGCCGCTCAATATTGAGGTCTCTCTGTCTCCAAGGCCTATCTATTGCGTCTCCCGGTTCCTTTGTTTTACCTGTCCCGCTAAAGTATGAGAGGCTCTCTTTCTCCAAATGCCATCCTGAAAGCATTAGTTCCCGAACCCCTCTTGTTCACTGGTTCCCTGTTCCCTAGTTGCTTAGACACCGTGCAGACAGATTGTCAGAAGGACAATCACCTATTCAGGGATAGCTCAGCTGCTATTAAGGCATAGCTTTGCTCCCTGTAACTTGTTTGGGAATGCTCTGTTGTCTGGTGAGAGTAGCTCTGCTGACAAAAACCTTAAAGGATAGATTTGCTGTTTGCACTGAGTAAGAAATTAACCAGAAGAGCAAGGGATTGATCAGATGAATGGTACTAATCAGCTGGCTTTGACATGTGATGATAGCTGTGGTCACTGTGGCACGTAAGTAGTCTTTTTGCTATCTGTGACATATGAGTGATACTTGTACTATAAGTGCTGAGTGTGGAATAAGTCTTCATCTGAGTTAGTGGTGGCTGTGCTGTTAGCGCCAGTTAGACATGTGGGCTACTGCACCTGTCTCTGGGTAAATGTCAGTCTGTACCCTGCCCTTATGTTGATGTCTTCTTGTAATTCTCCTCAGGAAACAGCAGGGATAAACTGACCTCTCTGCTTCCATTCTCTCATTGATACATTTACCTGCGAGCACAGGCAAGCCTTTCTACTCTCTCTTCCTAAATAATGCATTCATCTGTAGAGCCTAGAGTTCTAGAGAGAGTTGAAGGTTGTGTGAGCTATTTACCTTAAGCATTTTGGCTTGTGAGAGGAAAGGAACATAAAAGATTGAGATACAAGATACAAGAGAAGAACCTGGTATTCTCTGATCCCAGGGCACCAGGGCCTAGGTTACGAGAGCTCCAGTTGTGATCGCAGGTTGCCAGTGTGATTGCTCCAGTTAGTCAGCAGTTGTCTAGGCGCATCCAGGTCTGTGTCCACTAAGGTTATGAACCTTTTGAAATGCGTAAGGGATCTGATGAAGGGCTTTATTCCCGGATGTCTGTGAGTAGAGCGATACCAGTAGTAGCAAGCTACCACTGTCCAATGATTAAGCCGTGGACATTTTGAAACACACATGCGTAAAAGCACACATAACTTACTTCATATCCGGACTTCTTTTAAGTGGTTATTTTTCTCCAGACCTTGGTTCTGCCATGCCTACATTCGGGTCTGGGAGGCAGCTGAAGACGTGTGTTACAGGGACGTGTGTTACACAGCCTTGGCGTTCCATACTAGACACGTTATTATGATTTTACTGTTTTTGCGGACTTTTAACACTGTTGGTTACCATGAAAGTAATGTGAAAACAAAATTGCAGAAAAATGTAATGTTTCTTGTTTCTTCTGATTATTCACGGAGTCCCTGGATAGGGTTGAACATATTCCCATGGCCCCTACAGCTGTGTTTAAGGATTGTGATGACAATGTGTCTCCACTCCCTATATTTTAGCTTTGGGCCCCCTGGGTAGGCTGTGCACCATGTGTGTGCTGAGGCTGCTCTTAAGGAGAGATGCACTATTACAACCTGGCTTTGGGTCCCAGGGAGTTGGTTGCTGCTGCTTAGAAGTAATGACAGGGCGTGATCCCTGGTTGTTGCCATTGGGCCACCAGAGAGGGCTTTGTATCTGGTCTGTGTTGGCAAGGTTGTGGAGCTGACTGACCCCTTTGTGCTGCGTTTAGTTCTAAGGGCACACAGTGAGTCATTACCTGTGAATAATTAATTTGCTGTTTTTGAAAGATAAAGAATTACAGGCTTCGACACTGTTAAGTTGGCTCTGGGTCCTTAGAGCACATCACGTTTGTGCACGTCCCCACTGCTTTAATGGGGGGGACCATGATATTTGGTCATTTATTGTCAGCTGTAAATGACGGATCCCCGAACAGTGTCATGTATGTGCATGTTTACATTGTGCTGAGGTGATAACCAGGTAATCGTTCACGCAGCTTTCTGATAGATGTCGTACGTGGTTTTTCTGAGTCCCCAGATAGATCATGCAGTCTGTGTGTCCTCCTTTGTACTGCCGGTCACTGGTGTATTCAACTGTGTAGCCTTGGACCGTGTCATGTATGTGCATGTAACTTGCATGATCGAGGTAACTATTAGCGGCGATGCTACGTGTCTCTCGGACCTCTTTCAAGTGCGTGCTGTCCTTTCTCCTCCCCCCCCCCCCGCACCGGGGCGGCAATCTGAGGGATAGCCCCGGGCGCCACAAGCTCTAGCTACGCCACTGAAGTGGATGTGTAAAGCATATGTACAGCACACAAACTGCAATAATGTGAAAAATACCTAAACAATTTAGGCAAATACAGTACATTTAAATAAATAAAACGACACCAAAACGATCAAAATCCAATCTGTAGAACTAGAGATAAGAGTTTTTAAAACTTTAGATGAAATAGCTTTAAGAAGCACAAATCGCAACTCACAGTTATCTGGTCTGTCTAGACTGGTGGAAAGTCAAAAGTTCAGACAGACCGCAATGGAGCGCGGGTCGCACTCTTGGACCAGGTTAATCGTGCTAAACCGTTACCTTCTCAAAGTATGCACGAAGAGTTCTATTTGCGTTGGCAGGGGCTGTAAGGAGGAGGCTTTAGACGTGAGGAGTAGGTAGAACATCGCATGCGCCATGCAAAGAGCCAATCAACGCTCAAACCTCTCATTGGTTGATTGTCATGGACGGTCGAAGTCGGTGTGAAGAGTAGGTCTCGCTGAAGCTTTGCATTGGCGATCACGAGCGGTCGATTCTCAGTTGGAAGAGGTCACTTTGTGTTCGCGAGGATGCCAAAAAATCTGTAACTTCACCTTTTCTCCCGGAGTTCTCACTGATGCCAGCCAAGGGTCCAGAAACATGGAAGCACCTCTTGGGGTTTAGGAATCACTCCAGCAGAGTCCAACAGCAGGTCTCAGACAGGTCTAGTTGGTGCTGGTCAGCTAGGCAGTAGCAGGGAGGCCTCTGAAAGCTTCTTGTGTCCCTTTAGTTCACACAGGAGGGCAGCCAACTAACTCTCAAAGTCACTGTGGGAAGCCTGGGTTCAAGACACGCTCGCCCATCCTTCTTCAGTCAGCAGGTCAATTCCTGTTCCTCAGACAGCAGTGTAGTCCTTCTGAATCTTCTACAGGTCTAGGAGTGTTCTGATGAGAGGTTCTGGAGGTGGGACTTTTATACCTGGTGCCAGCCTTTGTGTGGGGTAATTCCCTGACCTATTCCCAAAACTGGTTCGAGTTCGCTTTTCCCCTTACCGGGGATCCTGGCTCCAAACTGTCTAGAGTGACAAAGGCAAGGATAGGCCTGATGTCAGGTCCCTTTGTGTGTGCTGCAGGCAGGGATCTTTAAGTGTAATCAGGGCAGGGTACAGCTCCTACTCAGCTGTCCTGTCACAAAGATTATCTCCCCTCACACCTAGGCTCCCCTTTTCACACTGCCTAGAAGCAACACAGCCCACAACAGCAAAGCCATTTACAGTAATGTGACCCAGGACACTTGCAGAAAGGGTCAGTTGGTTTGGGCATAAAAAGGCCAACTTCCTAAAAGCAGCATTTTTAAAATCGTAGCTTAAAATACATCTTTACCGCTAAAGAGGATTTTAGATGACCACTCATTAGAGTGTAAACATAATTTCTCTGCCTGCTTCCATTCTGATGTTAGCACTTATTAAAGGTAACCCCGTGTTAGTCTATGGGAGAGGTAGACATAACAGAAACAAAATGCCTTTAGTAGTTTTTCACTGTCAGGACATTTAAAACTTAACACACATCCTACTTTTCAAATACCGTGCACACTGCCCTAGAGGCAATTAGGGCCTACCTTAGGGGTGACTTATACATTTTAAAAAGGAAGGTTAAGACCTGGCCAAAGGTTAATTTTTTTTAAAACAGATTTTATTTGTCAAAATTACACATATGATGCAGATCTCTGAACCCCAGAGACACCTGCCGCATGAAGGTACAACAATTGACTTTGACCATTTTACATATTTTGAAGAAAGGAGAAAATAAAAGGCAATACAAATAATATCAAATTCTCTAAACCACTACCCTCCGCCCTCCCCTCCCCGAGCGCACCGTCCCCCTATTCCGGAGCAACATAACATTAATTTGAACTGCCATTGGTCAACACAAGAGCTCACTTTCCACAACACCATATCCTGCCAAGGAATTATGGTCAACCCACCATGGGATGCTACGAAGATGGAAAACCTGAAATAAGGGACTCGGGAGGTCACACTTGGTCTCGGCTTTGGTCCCCCCGCGGCGGCTCAAGCTCCAAACCGCGGTAATCTACCCAGCGCCTCCAGATCTTGTAGTGCTTCCGGGGGCACCCTCTGTTCAAAAATAGGGAACTCCAAGCCCATGCAAAAGTCCAAACTATTTTTCCAAGCCAAAACTGAGGGAGCCACTGCCTTCTTCCAGGTTTTAGCTATGTCCCTCTTCGCCAGGGTAACACCTAGGAGCATGAGATGACGCTTGTAAACATTGCCCCCGATCCCTTCCATCACATGTAGGAGAACTAACTTCGGCGAATTAGGAAGCTCCCATCCCAGGACCTCAGAAAGACAGGCCAGAACTCCCCTCCAGAATCGTGCTAATGCAGCACAATGCCATATAGAATGCAACAGGGTCCCCTCCTCATGTTCGCAACGGAGACACACCGGGGAAGCCACCAATCCCGCCCTAAAGAGCCGGACCCTGGTATAATATACCCAATTAAGGTATTTAAATCGAATAATCTGCAGCCTCATTGCAATAGCCGCCCCAGGCGGGGAAGCCAAAGCTTCTGTCCAATCCTCCTCATCCATCTGACCCACATCACCCTCCCATACCTCCCTTAAACGCTGCAATGAAGAGGAACAATGCGTAACCAAAGATTGATACATTTTTGAGATCTTATGATCCAGGAGGTTCCCCATAAATACCTTCACCTCCACCGGGCTGAACTCCGGCAAAGAGTATATGCCCTCCAAACTGGGGGAGATGGCATGCCTAAACTGTAGGTATTTAAAAAAATTGAGTCTTCGGCATCTGGAAATCCTTCTGAATGTCTTGAAAGGACTTTAAAACCGGGCCCCGCAATACATCCCCCAGTGTAGATATCCCAATACTGTGCCAGTCACGGAATCCGGAAAGACTCGCCAACTGCTGAAAGCGGCCATTATGCCATAGCGGGGTCTCCCTAGTCAATCTGTTCCATCAGCCCATTCTACGGAGCACTTGCCTCCAAATCTAAAAAACAATCCTCGTGGCCGATGGTAGAGGGCGTCGCAGCGGAGCAGAATAAAGAATAGTATACAGGGAATGGTCCCCCATGCAGCGCCGCTCCACGGCGTAGGCCGGATCCGCCCTGTCTCCATACCACCACTCATTCATGACAAGCAAATGGGAGGCCATGTAATAAGACCAAATATCCGAGGTTGCTAGCCCGACGCAATACGTCGACAGAAAACAAGTCCAAATCACCACCCGGACCGCCACGCCATCCCAGAGAAACTGACCCATGGAAGAATTCACCTGGAGGAACCACCACAGAGGAATCGGATAGGGATGATTTTGTCATGGATACAATAAGCGCTGGAGCAACACCATCTTAAAAATAGCTGACCGGCCATAGATGGACAAAGGCATATAGGACCAGATCTTAATATCCTCACGCACCCGCTCCCATACTGGTGCTGCAAGATTTTGCTCCCATGCCGTACGGCATGGGGGAATCAGACAGACCCCCAAATATTTCAAACCCCCATGCACCACCTGAACCGACGACACCCAGGAACTGAGCCTGCCTCCACCTCCCAACACCCACAGGGTGGACTTCTGGGGATTCATGATTAGACCCGAGGTTTCTCCAAAGACCTGCATGATACGCAGCAACCGGGGGCCCGTCCTATCTAGATTGGTGAGGAAAAACAACACATCGTCGGCATATAAGGCGATGCGATCGGACAATCCGTGTGCCCACTCAAACCAGACACCTGAGTGCCCATCCGCACCCAAGCGGCCAAGGGCTCCATTGCTAAGGCAAAATAGAGGAGGGGATAACGGGCACCCCAGCCTGGTGCCCTGCCCGATAGAAAATACAAACCCGCAACTCGCACAGACGCCATCAAGTCGGTATATAACCAGGTCAGATAGGACAGGAAGCGCGGCCCAAAATTTAGCCTCTGCAAGAGTGCAAATAGATACACCCAGCTCAAGGAATCAAACGCCCTGTCCATGTCCGCCAATAAAAGCGCCGCCCGTTCTCCCAGTCCCTGAAACGTCGCAACCGCTACATGGGCTTGTCTAGTATTATGATGCGTAGCACGTAGGGGCATGAACCCAGCCTGATCGGGATGTACGAGCGAGGTTATATGGGGTCGAAGACGATTAGCCAGCGCCTTGGCCACGATCTTGTCCTCAACGTTCAGAAGGGAAATAGGGCGATACGAGGCATGGTACTCGGGCGGTCTACTGGGCTTGTGAAATACTACTATCTCCGCATGTCTCCAGTCACTGGGCAATCTCCCCTGGTCCCTGGCCACCTCCACTACCCTGCGAAAGTGGGGGCCCAGCTGCAGGAAATATATTTTTTTAAATTTGCATGGGTAGCCATTTGGGCCTGGAGCCCTGCCGAAATTCAGATCACCCAATGCCGCCCCCAGTTCTTCCTCCGTAAGTGGTTCTTCCAGCTCCTCCCGGACATCATCCGGGAGGGCCTTAGGCGGGAGATCATCCAAAAAACGACCAATGACTTCCGCTGATAGACATTCTGCGGGGGCATACAATTGCGCATAGTACTCCGCAAAACTACTAGCAATGGCCGACGATCCCGATACAGGCAACCCATCCGACCCCATGGTACCAGGGAGGACCTGGGGGCGAAGAGAGCCCTGACATAGTCTATGCAACATCTTCCCCGATTTGTCACCCCATTGGTAGATCCTACTGCGGGTGGCCAGCCAAACCTGGCGAGCCTCGTCTAAAAGGATATGGGAATATTCCAGTTGAGGCAACAATAATTGATGGCGGGCCAGTCGACCCCCATCGCCCCGGCTGCGCGCCTCCAGCTCAAAGATGGTAGGCTCTGCACGAACCAGAGCCTCTCTGCGCAACTTTCGAGATGCCACGCAGAAGGAGATGTCCACCCCACGAATCGTGGGTTTCAGTGCCTCCCAGAGAGTCCCAGCCCCAGGGACCGAACCCACGTTAGTGACTAAATATTGATCAATGGCGTCCTCCATCCATTCTCTGCAATCCTCCTTTTGGAGGTTCCAGGTGGATAAGCGCCATCGGAACGGCCCACATGCCCCTCCGGCACGTAGGGTAAGACCCACTGGGGAATGATCCGAGAGCCCCCGCGGGAGAATGTTCGCCGCCACCACCCTGCTGTCAAAGACCCGTGGGATAAATAAATAATCGAGGCGGGAGAAGGAACCATGAACCGCCAAAAGAAACGTGTAAACCTGTGTAGGGCCATGTAATCTGCGCCAGGGGTCAACCCAGTCAAGGCTCAGCACTAAAGAAAACAATTTAGTAGGATGACGGACTTCCGGCTGACCTCCCGACCTCCATCTGTCCCTGGCCACATCCATAACATCGTTCCAATCAACGGCAACAACCGCTAAACCCTCAGGTATAGTTGCCCACAGGGTCATAATTTTCTCCACCAGCCCCCAGGAAAGAGAGGGAGGGGCATAGATGCTCCCGAGGACTAGGACCTCCCCACCCACTGTGCCCTGTACAAACAGGTACCGGCCCTGTGCATCTCCCCAGGCCCTCACATGTGTATATGTAACTCGACGATGGATTAAAATGGCGACCCCCTGAGAACCCCTCACAATCCCAGTGAGTAAATCCTAAGCGCTGGAAGCATAACGCCTTGTTCCCCATGAAGTGCGTTTACTGCAATAGCAGCTCATCTGCACGGGCGCGCTTGGCTGACTTCAAAATAGCCCCCCGTTTGATCTTGTCGAGTGCCCCTCTAACATTCCAGCTGAGGACCTGGAGAAGACCAGAGGCCTCCTGTGTAGCATCAGGCATACCTATACTGTGTATGTCCCCATAGATCAATAGCAGCGGCAAGAGTCCTTTGTACATAAGAACAGACTCCAGAACCCAAGTAGACGGTGCAGCAACCCAGCAAACCCCCCTCCCCCAAAACACAGCACAACAGTTCCCCCCCCACCCTGTACCTCAAGAACGGTGAAGTACCTGTCGCGGCAGGCAAAGCAGGCCTACCCCAACAGGATGTCCCACCCCCTCCTGCCAATGGATCCCCAACGTACAGCCCATTGTCTGTCAAACTCTTCTCCTTCTGTGGAGCCCCACAGAGAGACAGGCCGTCTCACTTGCTTCTCTGGACAGTGCAGGAAATTACTATCCAAAAAGTTACATGGTCAACTCGGGTTCAGTCCACCGAGACGTGTGAACGGGAAGTGGACCCCCGTGACGCGGCACCACAGGATTGGGATCATCGCCTGGACTTGGAGCGCCTTCCCCCTCTCCCCCTCGGCTTAAGTTGGTTCCGGGCCGGCCCACTTGAAGATGAGTCGGATTCCCTCCCTGGGGGGGAATGTGGATGCAGCCGCACCATTTCATCCGTCCTTAGGAACACCTCCTCCGGTGTGTCGGAGAAATGGGTGCGTGACCGGTATACCACGCGCAGCCTGGCCGGATAGAGCAGAGCGTAGGGAAGCTTGAGCTCCCGGAGACAGCCCTTGGCGGCCAGGAGCGACTGCCGCCGTTGCTGAACCAGTTTAGTCTAGTCCGGAAAAATCAACATTTGCGAATTTTCAAACAGCAACGGCTACTTAGCCCGGGCCTGCTTCAGGATAACGTCCCTGTCATGGTAGTTGAGAAGTCTGGCTATAACCGGCCTCGGGCGGGCTCTCAGAGGTGGCTTCTGCATCAGGGCCCTATGGGCCCGCTCCACCACAAAGCAATTTGAGAGCTCCCCGCTAGGGAGCCAGCTCTCGAGTCAGTCTGTAAGAAACCTTTCCGTATTCCCAGATTCGCATCCCTTCGGGAAGCCAACAAAGCACAGGTTGTTGCGGCATGCTCTCCCCTCCGCATACTCCACCCTCACTGCCAGGTTCCGCTGTGAAGACTCAAGGGACGATACCTTCTGCTGCAGCGTGGTGACCACATCCTCCACCCCCGAGACCCTCGTCTCTGTGATGCGGGCAGCGGCATTCCTCAGGTCCTGGAGCAGTAGCATTACATCGGAGCCGACTGCCCCGGTTTTGGCCTCCAGGGCATCCCTGGATTGAGTAATAGCTGCCATGAGGGCTGCATTGTCCGGTATGGCATTGTGAGACCCCCGGGTGTTGCCGTTGGAGCTTCCTGACCTGTGAATTTATCCATCGAGCTCTGTTTGGTCAAGCCACCGCCGGGCCTATCCCTGGTCATAATGCTGCAATCACTGCCGCCGATCCCGGCCAATGGAACCCACGGAACGGGCACACCAGTGTCGCGGAGGGGGCCGGAGTCTCACTCCCTCGATGTCCAAATGGAGACAGGCCGTCTCTCTGGCCCTCCCCTGTCTGATCCGCCCCACCGAACTCTCCCAAGGCACCTTATGCACAAGGTCTAACCCCCCCTGCGGCCCGACATGACTGCTGAACCCCCAATGGACACACTCCTGAGGAGAAGCGGTAGGAGGGGGGGGAAATGCCCCAGGGATGAATCAGGGTGCACTGGCCGCCATTAGGCCTCCCAACTCAAAGACGCTCCTCACAGTGCCCCAATCACTGCGACCCGATTTGGCCGCTGACGCGCTCAGCACCCCCTTTCAACTGCCCCCCCTTCAGAAGGCCCCCACGATGTCTGGCTGACAGCCGACCGAAACAATGCCAGAGCCTGCAGGGGCCGAGGGTGAAGGCTCAATGCGGTGCTCCAACCCCGTAATCCCACCGATGGATCACCACTCAAGGGCCTCCCCCCTCTCTGCAAGCCACTCCTAGCCCCTACACTGCAGCCAGAATGCGGGCTTCACCCCCTCTGCGGCCCAACAAGACCACCGATCCCCCAGCAGACCCACACTCACAGAAAGGGGGGGAGGGGGAGGGGAGGAGTGAGGAGGAAATAGGCACCGTCCGCCGTAGGGCCACTCACCCAACAATGCAGCCACAGTCTCCTGCCCCGGCCGGGCGCCGATACAGGAGAAGCTCCGGGGGGTTGTAGGGCCCTTCACGCCACCAGGGTTCCGTGTGGGGGGCGGCTGAAGCAAATCAGGCACCAAGATGGCGGCCGGCTCCCCGCACCCCAGATGGCTCCACTAGCTCGCTGCGACCCAATCAGGCCGCTGATATCCCCATCTCCCCAACCACAAATCCGGGGGCTGGGGGGAGTGCCACCATCCAGGGCAAGCCCTGCTCCGCAGGCACCAGCCGAAGTCTACGCGACCACCAGCACGGGGCTCACTCCACCGATGGCCGACTCGGCTTCCATGCAGCACGGCCAGGAGACTAGGCAACCCCCCGGCCTAGGATGAGGCCTCGTCATTAGGAGGCCGCACCCCCTCTTGCTCGCCGCACCTCCGAAAACGAACCTCCTACAGTGCCCAGTGGGAAGTCATCCAAAATCAGCTGCGGCGGGGCAGCCCAAGGACCTCAGAATGTGCCGCAGAAGCAGGATAATTAAAGGATCAACGTGAGGCTGGACGGAGCGCACTCAGCCCACGTCAGCCATGATGGCCTGTCAAGCCACACCCCAAAAGGTTCATTTTACCAGGCCGAAATGGCAGTATAAAACTGCACTGGCAGGCCTGTGACATGTTTTACAGTGTTACTTTAGTGGGTGGCACAATGAGTGCTGCTGCCCACTAGAGGATCTACAGGCCCTGGGTACATGTGAGACCACCTACTAGGGACTTACAAGCATATTAAATGTGCCAATTACATGTGACCCCTTTTCTACCATGAGTTAAGAAATAGCACAAACACTTTAGCACAGGTTAGCAGGGGTAAAGTGCACAGAGTCCTAAAGCCAACAAAAACAAGTTCAGCAAAGTAAGGGAGTGAAGGCAAAACGTTGGAGGGCATGTCATAGTAAGGATCTCAGGTCTTAACAGACGTGGACCACCTCCAGATGGCAGCTGCACTCCTGATGTAATTGAGAGTCAACATCAATGAGGTGAAGTCTGACCTGAGATATCCACACAAAGGATCCACTTAGGATCCTACTTATTGGGGCAGTCCATGATACTGTGGAGTTCAAGGCCTTTCCACTGCGGCAACAAACTGGGGATGTTCAGGATTTCCTTGCAATGCTTTGGGATCATACCTGGGTCTAAGTGGGAATGGCTCTGAGGCTTATTTGATCTCCTGGGCTCATGCATCCTCCTCATCTGAACACCAGGTGGAACATATGGCGCTTCAGTGGGACCTCAAATCCCAGTGGTCCCAGCATCAGTGTTGCCTTTCAGACTTCATCCAGATATTTAAGGAGACTGCACAGGATCTACTTGTGGAATCCAACTTGACCTGATGTAGGCCATTATCCTTTCCCCACTCTATAGTTAACTTTATTTGATTAAAATATAATCATAAAAGCAGGACATACATACCACACATATACAAAATAGGTAATTAAAATGACCAAGAATGATATAAAAATTCGAGTTTTAAAACTAAGTAGCAGCAAAATGTTTTTTTTTTTTTTAAATTGATAATGTAACAAAGAAATGAGTGTTACTGTCAAAATCTGAGAAGAAGGCCCAGAGTTGCAAGGAGACCCAGAGAGTGTAAACGTTTCATTAAAACAGCTGTCAAATAACGGTATCAATGGAGAATCCTCGGGTTCACATACCCTTGTATTGCAGGCATAGAGAACAAAGGGGAGACCAAAGTAAGGTTTTGTGGGTCTACAGTTTTGTTGTAGACACCTGAGGCCCTCTTTAAAATTGCTACCGGGCCTGCAATTTGCTGGTTAAATTTACAATATACATGATAAATAAAAATTGTAAAACTTATGTTTAAAGCTGTGTTCTCTGGGTTCAAAGCCGCAATGATTGCCTGCCTGCAGGACCGAACTCCCAGTCTATTCCATTCTGGCCTCAATTTTAATCTGCGCTGAGTCAAAAGAGCGGGGCAGAGGCATACAACATGCTCCATAGATTCCACCGGGGCCCCACAACCCCTGCACTGTTGGTTATCTGACGTGCGACGCCAGATAGGTAAGTATTTCAGCAGGTGCCATTCCCCCAGTCTAAGCGCCATAAATCGCAATTTTAGATACAAAGAATATGTGCAGGGTAGATATGACGAAAGTGATGCCAACTGATAAGAATTGATTACTGCCCATGCATGCTTGCGTTTGGCAAGAGAAGCTTTGTCGATGGTGTGGGACAGGATGCGAATGCGCTTCTTGATGCTGGTTTTAAAGGCTGTTTGACTGGGGTTTAGGTTCCAAAGGTCACCTGCTGAAAATTGCTGTACACATTCATTGAAGAACTTACTGTAGGTCCCACTTAGATTATTAAAGCTAATGTCCGACCACAGCATTGACTCAAGAGAACCAGCTTCAGCCTTGCCTTAGCTTATGGCACAGATTTAAGTAGGCACCTGAGCTGGAGATTTTGTAGTTTAAAAGGCCCAGTTCTAGTCTAACCTGTGCGGCGGAGGCAGATTTCGGCATGTGAAAAACACTTTTATAAATCTTGGTCATGTGTTGATTTAATGTTGTGCTGATTTTTCCCCTGAAAATTTCAATACCGTATGACAGCGTGGGGCCAACTTTGGCTTTCATAACTTCCATAATTGGGGTTAGACTCGGACCCATCATTTTTTGAGAGTTTTGAGAAGTTCAATCGGAGAGCTGTGGCTTTCATTGAAATGTCGCTGCGATGTTTGGCGAAGGTGCCCCTAGAGTCAAAGTTAACCCCCAAGTATTCATAGGATTTTCCTACACCAAGACCAGAATTGTTGTACGACCAGCCACCACCTCCATAACGTTTTCTGCAGAATATAACCACTTGGGTTTTCTTTAAGTTAACCTCTAGGCTGTTCTTAACGGTATAACTATGTAGTTAGTTTAACAATCGTTTCAGCCCTACTCGGGTAAGACTGAAGAGAGCAAGGTCATCGGCATACAGAAGGTTACTTAACTGCACACCTCCCATCTTAGGGGAATGGCTATTTGTCTCGTCCAGTTCGGCTGAGAGGTTGGCAATAAACAGGTTAAAGAGCAGTGGGGCTAGCACACACCCCTGTTTCACTCCTTGTGTTGTTGAAATTTTTTGAGACAGATGTGTGCCAGTACCAAGCTTAACTTGAATCCAGGTGTTGGTGTGTAATTGGACAATGGCCTCCAGTAGTTTGACCGGGTTTCCCCATTTCGTTAACTTTGCCCAGAGTGCTGCCCTGGGGACTCGGTCAAAGGCAGCTTTAAAATCAATGAAACAACAAAAGACCAGCTTAGATGAGGTAAACGATTTATGAATAAGTATTGATAATGTCAGTAGATTGGACGTTGTACCTGAGTTTGCAGTAAAGCCCGTTTGGTTTTTTGGAATCAGATCTTTTTGGTCAGCCCAGGAGCTCAGTTCTTCAAGTAAGATGCTCGCAAAGTACTTTGCCTCATTGTACAGTAAGGCTATCAACCTATAGTTGTTTGGGGACGAATGGGCGCCGGACTTATATATTGGATGAATTACTACACCTCGCCATGAGTCTGGTATAGTTGAACAACTCGGCACAGATCTAAAGAGGGTTGCTAATTGCTGTGTCCAATAGGGAACGTTTGCTTTAAACAAGGCCTGTGGCAAACCATTTGGACCTGGCGCTCCGTCTGGTCTTGCTTTTGATAGTATTTTGGCCAGCCTTACTTGGGTAATAGAGATCGTTTTGCATTGAGGCTGCGTCAGCTCTTGGGAGCTATCCTGGTGCTCCAAAGGCCCGTCTTTGGACATAATGGAGTTTCTTTTTTACTAGAAAGTCTGCACCTCCATTGGCCTTAAAATGGTCAGTCAAAAATGTGACCCATTCTGCCTCAGCAATATTTGCACTCCCCTGTCTGGTTTCCCCACTCTGGCATTACTGTTTTGACAAATGCATCCCTGTTGGGTTGGGGAGGTCACCTGGAAGGGAAAGAGATCAGTGGCATCTGATCTTCAGTGGAGCACCGGTTCCATATCAAACTGTTGGAGCTTTGGTGATCCATCTCACCCTGAAAGCCTACCTGCCACCTATTAGAGTGTGAGTGGTGCAGGTCCTTGTGGACAAAATGACTGCCACGTGTTATTGCAGCAAGCATGGCGGAGTGGGGACCAGAATCCAAGGGCATAACTTAGTGAGATTCAACGGTGTGAGTCTGAGATTCCCCAACCATCTCCGCAGTGTACCCTACTAAGGAAGATTGTATATTAAGCAGAGGTTTGATGTTTGAATGACCATCATCAGAATGGTAGAGGATTTGGTTGTTATAGGAGTGAAAGGGAAGAATGGCAATTTTTTTGAAAATCATCCAACATCCTTGAAGCCCTTCAAATATATTGGTTCATTTTGTGTTGTATAAGAAGAGCTTGTGAGTGGCTGGTAGAAGACTGGTAGGATGGACACATCCTACGGGAAACTATCCTCTGTAACAACTGTCACCTGAACTTTACAGGTTCCAGGTAGACATCTTACAAGGTTATGTAAGAGCTGTTGGATAGTGTGCTGGACAGAGAGAGGAGCTGCTCAATATGACTGTTCCCTAGGTTCTAAGAGATGGGCCTCTGCTGTGAGCCCAAGGGAATCCCAACACAGATGCTGCTATATCCAACTTGGTCCCTGGACCGAACTTTCAAATGGACAATACATTTATTATGGGGTGTGACACTCCAAACACTCTCCCTCCAAAAGCTATGCTCCTGCCTGGGTCCTGTGGCAAGAGGCACTACACCTCTGCATGTGGCTGGACCAACAGAGCATGTCCATGGTCCCAACCACCTGGGGTGCCTGAATACCAGTACTGACAAGCTGAGCTGGTGTTGTCTGGAGGACCATGAGTGGTGCCTCCATCCCGAAAAGGCATGAGGTGCCTTCCATCAGTTTGGTACACCCTTGCTTGATCTGTTCGCCATCAATGAGAATGCAAAGGGTGAACAATTTTGCATGTTGGAGTATCCTCCAAGGTGCTCGTTAGGCAATACGTTCTGGCTAGAATAGAAGGAGGGTCTCCTGTCCACCTATCCTCTGCTCCCTCTCCTGCCTTGGGTTCCAAGGAATCGAATATTAAGTCAAACCAGGCCCAAGTCATTCCCATCACTCCAGACTGGGCCAGTACAGTGCAGTACCCAATGCTTTTGGTCCTGAGCATTTGTCCTCTGATCAGGCTTCCACTTCAGGATGGCTACCTGTCTCAGCAACAGGGCAAAGTCCTGCACCCAAGTCTCCATAACTTACAACTCTGTGTGTGGAGATTGAGCAGAGACAGCTAAATGCTTTTGAGTTGTCGCCCTTTCACAAAGTCTGTCTATGCTAGACGCTTAGACAACGTTGCTGCTTGGTGTGGTGCCCAAATCACGGACACCGTACAATATAAACTATCTGATGTTGTTTTGTTTTTAGTTTCTTTACCACAGCAAGGTCTTGAGGTGCATAGTGATAGATTATTTGTAAGCTTTTAAAGCCACCTTATGTTTACCTTACCAACATTAGTCATTAAAATCACAAGCTTTTCTAAAAGGTTTGACACACGTATCCCCTCCAGGGCATTTATGGTCCCTCAGTCGGATCTTAATCTGGCACTGACATTTCAGCCGCGTTCAGATTGTGGGATTGTCAGCTAGCTCTCTTTGGACTTTTCTCATGTACCACCATGGACGTAACAATCATGCCTATTTTCACCTCAAGGGATATCCTGGTTGTTCCTATTGTTTCTAGTTTGGAATTCGGAGGTCTTGTTTGGTAGATGCTCAGAGCTTGCTTCTTTTGCATCTCTTCTGTGGGCTTATTGGTCATCTCCATGTTTTGATGTGCTACTACATAGTAAAGAAGCCCTGTTTATTATTCTAGGCTTCCCCATGTGTAATTCTGCTTCTTTGCGGTGCTTGCTCCAAATGCCTCCTTTGTGTCTGAGGCAGGGGAGAAGGGCCTAGAAAGCGGTGATGGAGCTATTTGCTGGGTGCAGTCACTCAATATGTGTCCAATGGCCATGCTCCTTTGGCCCACTTTCCACCTTCAGAGTTCCAACTCTGGTTCAGGTGGGGGTGGAAGCATGAGGTGCTATTTTGTAGAGAATGTATGCTCAGTGCAGCGCACCATATGTGCTCAGCAAGCCTGTTGGCCCATCTCCCCTAAGTGGGGCCCTCTATCCATCTTCTATCTTTGATCAGGGCTGTAGCCAGGAGCATAGGTTTTGGGGGCCTGGCCCACATGATGATAACAACGTAAAAGGGGTTAACAAAAGGTTCACAAGCAAGCTTGATTGGGGTCATAGGTAAAGGGTCTTCAACTTGCAGGGATATTTTTAAGATATACTGCTAAGCATGGCAGGTTTTTTATTGTATAGTTCAATGGTGGTGTTATACTCCAGAGGACATTGTCTAAAAAAGATGTGTAATTAGTGGCTTAGTTTTAACACACATCAGTTATTTTCTATTGTATTTATAAATTTAGATATTTTTCTCCCTTGCAGATCTTTGGGTAAATGTGTGCATTTGCAGCACATTCGTCAAATATGAATGTAATGCATCTTTAAAAAAAAGGATAGTTGTGGTGGCTTTGGCTTCTTGGTTCTCTGCTTGAGCAAGATGCTGTTTGTTTTTTGAGAGAAGCACTTTTTCGTCCAGTGCCTTAAATTGTCAATATACGAAAATAGATCATAGCAAATGTGAAAAT
Organism: Triturus cristatus; assembly: GCF_964204655.1. Taxonomy (NCBI): domain Eukaryota; kingdom Metazoa; phylum Chordata; class Amphibia; order Caudata; family Salamandridae; genus Triturus; species Triturus cristatus. The sequence goes on along the minus strand of NC_140590.1, from coordinate 1,606,559,537 downwards.
TAGACTTGCGCATGGTACTGTCAAAATCACAATGCCCTTCTTCCTCTCCATTCCCAATATTCTAGTCTCTGTAATCTGATCTTCTCTTAACCCCCAACACAATATTGGTCTATGTACATAACCTAATTTTTTATATACACCTAGTATATGTTATGTTATGTTAGCATTTGGTAGAGCGCGACAGCTGCCCCAGCAAAGAGGCGTCCCGGCGCTAAGAAGACCACATCAGCTCCAGAAGGAAGAAAAGGAGAGAGCTAGGGGAACTAGGGTGAGGGGAACAAATGGGTTTTGACGGCTTTACGGAAAGCAGTCAAGTTCTCCAGTGAGCGGATGTGCAGAGGAAGGGTGTTCCATAGTTTGGCTCCCAACACCCTAAAGGAGTGTCCGCCAGTGCGGGCAAGCTTCGTCCGGGGAACAGTCAGTAGGTGTTGACCTAATGAGCGAAGGTTGCGTTGTGGCACATAAGGTGTTAGGAATGGGCGGAGTAGTTCTGGGCGTCCAGTTTTAAGTATTTTAAAAATCACAATGAGTGTTTTGAACTGGATACGCGATTCGATGGGTAGCCAGTGCAGTTTTCGAATAGTGGCTCTGGCTGAACATCTGCGGGGGAGACCAACTAAGGCTCTTGCCGCGGTGTTCTGCACGCGTTGCAATCGTGCAATCTCCGCTGTGTTGGCGCCCTGTAGTAGAACATTGGCGTAGTCCAAGCGGGAGAGAATTGTGGCTTGGACAATCAGCTGGCGAATCTTGGGGTCGAAGAATCCGAGTATAGGATTGAGGCTCCTCAGCAGGCCCACACAGGTAGCTGCCACTTTTTTTGTGTGGGTCTGGAAGCTAAGTGCGGAGTCCATCCAGACGCCAAGGTTTTTAACCAGGGATTTAGGAGGTGGGATGGTGCCCAGCGACGAAGGCCAACCAGTGCTCGTTCCAGTAATTGGTGTTCTTACCGAGGAGCAGCACCTCCGTCTTTCCTGCATTGAGCTGCAGGCAATTGTCCGTCATCCACTGGGCTACGGCAGCCAGACCATCTCTAAATCTTGAGGCCGTGGCGGAAGGGCCTTCAGTGAGAGTGAGGGCTAGCTGCGTGTCATCTGCGTATGATACTAGCGAGAGATCCCATACTTTAGCCACTGAGGCAAGTGGTTGCACATATAGGTTAAAAAGGGATGGGCTAAGAGCAGAGCCCTGAGGGACACCCTGTCCGATGGGGTAGGGCTGGGAAAGAAAAGGGGGAGCTGACACCCGAAAAGATCTGTCTTTCAAGAAGGAGCGGAACCATTCCAGGGCAAGACCTGAGATTCCTACATAGGCCAGACGATTTAGTAGAATGTTATGGGAGACCGTGTCAAAGGCTGCGCTGAGGTCTAACAGAATTAGCGCAGCACTTTGACCGGCGTCCAGTATCGTCCGTAGATGTTCAGACGTGGCTAAGAGGGCAGACTCGGTGCTATGTCCCGGCCTGAATCCGTTTTGGGATGGGTCTAAGATGTTATTATGATCCATGTGCTGGGATAAGATGATGTTAACGTGGGCCTCTGCAAGTTTAGATATCCATGGGAGCAGTGAGATCGGTCTAAAGTTCTCCAACTTGGAGGGGTCCAGGGTCGGCTTCTTGATGATGGGAGAGACCCAAGCTTGTTTCCACGCGGTCGGGACATTGGCCGAGGAGAAGGAGAGATTCAATATGGAAGCCAAGGAAGGCAGGAAAAATTCTAGGGATTCGATAAATTGGGCCGGTCTCATCGGGTCTACAGGAGATCCAGATTTGACTTTCTTACAGAGTTTCGTAAGATCCTCCTGTGAGATTTCAGGTATGGACATCATAATGGTGCCATTACTGATGGAATTAGGGGGGTTAGGTGCAACAGAAGCAATCTGTGGGAATGATTTGTAGATTTTTTGCACCTTCTCTACGAAAAATGTGGCAAGATCTTCACATTGTTGCGCTGAGGTGATGCTGGAGGAGGGAGATCTGCTACTCTGCAGTTCTTCTATTAGTTTAAAAATAACTTTAGTGGGGTTAGGGCTAGAGTTAATTTCGTCTGTATAGAAGGTGGCACATGCGGAGCGGATAGCTTTGTGGTAGACTTTTTGTTTAGACAGGTAGATAGCTTTATCCCTATCATTGTATTCTCTTCTCCAGACTCTTTCGGCTTTCTTGCATTCCTTCCGCATGGATTTTAGGGAGTTGTTATACCATGGGTTGGAAGGGGAACTACGTCCCCTTCGAACCCATGTAAAACCCATATAAAAACATATTCATTACAAAGCCCTCTACTACTTCCTACAGCAATGTCTGGACTTCATCAACTATCTAAAAAACGACATTTTAGTAGCTCCTTCTTAACTTCTCCTTCACCCCAGTGGAACCTACTGAAAAAATACAGTTCTCACCCTTGCTCACAGTATGCAGGCTGCAGATGTATGCAAGTGCGTACAGTCTTTTGCAAGATATATATATTTGTATTACATACGAGAAAATGCTGACATACTGTCTGTATCTCCAAATCAGGACTCTGATATATGCACATCACATACTTATATTCAACTATAGAAAAAAAGTATTAGAAATAACAGCACAAAAATGTTCTTCCCTAAATAGAGGGAACAAGACCTTCAGACAGACATATTCGAACAAATACTACATACATTCACTGTCTAGAAAAACACATTGTCTTAGAGCCTGCAGAACATTGTGTCACATTCTAATGCAGGTACCATCAGCAGACATCTATCCCAGTGACTGGAAGTCCACCTACATGAAGCCAGTCGCATACAAACAAAACCTCAATCTAGCAGACGCTGCCAAATAGCAAACATTCTGCAAGAGCTGTTCTTGACAAACTCATTAACACAGTAGGCTTGGACAATAACTAACCCTCTATCACAAATAGCTTTCTGGAATAGCCAGAAGCCAAGTGTTAACAAAAATGGCTGTGCTGTCTTAACATTATTAAACCCATCACTGCCTTTGATTCAGTGCATCGCCCCACATGGGTAGAAAGATCTTTTTTGTATATTGTCATTTTCAAAAAATGTCATGACTGCACAGTATTTCTCACCTTTGTAACCATTTGCCTCTTTTGGCTCAAAAAGCATGCACATCATATATCCTACACATGCTGCACTTTTGACATTCCTGTTGCGTTCCCCGCCCTTTGTAGCATGTCTCAACCCCAACCATATTCCACGTTGTTCAGTGGAATATATGACGTTACAACGCAAACAGTTACAACGCATGCTTTTACAACACAGGTTTTACTTTGCAACTACCATTACATCGCATGTTTTTACAACGCATGCCATTACAATTATTTTTAAGAACTACCATTTCAACACATTCCATTACAACGCATACCATTACAACGCATAATACTTTTAGTACAACAGTAGGGTAAGTGTTGGATAGTGTAGGGGTAAAAATTACTATTCCCACTCCAGTGAGTGCAACAGTAGGGAAAGTGTTGGATAGTTTAGGGGTAAAAATTATAATTCCCAGTCCAGTGAGTGCAGCAGTAGGGAAAGTGTTGGATAGCTTAGGGGTAAAAAATGACTATTCCCAACGACCCCAAAACCCATACCCACCCTAAAACTTAAAAATATCCATTACTTATCTTATAATGCGTTGTAATGGCATGCGTTGTAATGGCATGCGTTGTAATAGCATGCGTTGTAGTGACATGTGTTGTAATGACATGCGTTGTAATGACATGCGTTGTAATGACATGCGATGTAAAAGCAGTTGCGTTCTAAAAGCAGTGAGATGTAATAACAGTGTTGTAATGGATGTTCCCTTTTCAATGCAATAGCGCATTCCATGTGGTGATTGTGCACCTTTATGCGCCGTGTAGTACAGCGCGTTGCCCCTAACTTGCTTGTGTGGCGTGGCCGTCCTGGTGCCGTAGGTATTGGCTCAATGGTTGCCATATGTTTTTTGGGTGAGATGTCGGGGGCTGAAGCTCTGTGAATAGCGCACTTATGGTGTCACAGTGCATCATGCTTTTGACCGTGGGTTTCTGTTTGCTGCCCCCTTGCATGACTATTTCACGCTTAGCTAGTAGCATCACCATTGCTACAAATCTGCGCATAATCTTGGGGATCTCATCTACATAACCTAGTACGGCCATTAATGTGGAGCAGGCCAGTTGTAGCTCATTCATCTGTTTCACCTCCCTGAATATGAAGCACATCCATGTCATCTGTGCGAATGAGGTGTTAGTTGCACTTGGGACAATGTCCAAATCTAGTGCTGTCTATGCAGACCATCTGCTGTGGCGTGACGTAGGCCCTTCTTAGGATCTTGAAGTGGCAGCATCTTAACTAATATTTTGTAATCGAAGTTTAGCAATGAGAGCGGGCGGTATGAGCCACATTTTCCCGCATCCTTTCCGGGTTTCGTATAAGAATAATTACCGCCTCTCTGGACGAGGGGGGCAGAGCTCCCTGGGTAGAAAGTATTTAGGGAACTTTTCTAGAGTGGATCTCCTCTCATCTCTCAAACAGATGAAGCATCATCTTGTACCCACTGCCCTCTTCAACTCCTTTCTGTACTGACTAGGATGGAACACAATGTTTCATCATCTTGCCACACCTCAGCCAACTACGGGAACTCATCTGATCATTCAATCAGACGCGTTATAGCCATGAACAATACACCCATGGCATCCTGACGCTCAATAACCTGTCTTTTTCTCCTCTGTCCTAGACCACCGCCTCCAAGCCATGGACAAAGAATACTGATCATCCGCCTGAAATGTAACTCATCAAAAACTGTGGGAAATTGGAAAATTACCATCCTATGATTATCTGGTCTCATGAACTGAATGATTTCTAATTACATGCAAGAAACCTGGGCATTTTCATAGGCCACACTGATTCTCGGTGGCAGGGTACCTAGATTGCCACACCACTACCTGTGTTCAATTCAGTATACTAGAAACCACAACTGGTTTCCTATTTCGTCTAAAAAAAGTGCCCACCTCTGAGAACCAGCCACCGTAAGTGGACCTTAATATAACATTTAGACACAAAATAAGAGAGGCACATAAATAGAGACGTTTAAACACAATCCTTGGAATAGTCCACAGACCAGCGAAATCACGATGACAGAGGCAATTTGTTCTTAATATGTTCTTAATTCCTTTGTATTCATTGCTTGACACTATACAAGCGAATTGTGCAAAACAGCCAACGCGTTTTGCTCATGATTTGGGCTGCTTCAAGGCATGGTCAAATCCAGAGGTTCCCCGCTGGGGGTAACCTGGTGTTGGGATGAAGCTCTACTCAAAGTATTGTCCAAATCTCAGAACGTACTTTTCAAAGCTTAGTCGTAGTATTCAAGGTTCATGGGAGCAAAACTATAGCGCATGTGTGTTGCGCTGTGAGAACAAGGGCTGTGTGCGGCAGCCAAACGTAACTGTCGCGTCCAATTTGTGTCAACAAACGCACTATGACATGAAAAGCGAACCTGTCTGGTTGCCATGTATAATACAAAAACTCTTCCCACATAGGCAACAGTATAAAAACAAACTTTATGAACTTAGCACAACAAATGTAGTAAAAGTAAAAGGTTCAAATGTAAGGAAGGAGGACTCAGTCTTTCATCATTCTGAGGTCAGTAAGCTTCGTAATTGTAACACCTTCAATTTACATTTACTATTTCTAGAATCAGTGCTATATAGAAACACATTTCTAATATTTATCATTGAGGGAAAATGTATGTCTAACACAGGGTTAAAAACAATGTTACAAATCACTTTTCCTTTCATGTGGGTTAAATATTTCGCCGCTTTGAAATGGTCCTGTGGAGCCCCCAACCATTCTAAGGATCTGGCACCTGATCTTTTTGCACACACATTGGGTTAGTCTGCTGCTGCTGCAAAGGAGAAGGGCTTAATTTGTCTTTAGGAAGAGTGGTTCTCAGAATCCCATAAAAAAAATGCATTTTAAATGCAAACCTAAGTACTGTTGAATGTGTTTGTACAGAAAGCAGCAAAGTAATGCAGAATTCTCTGTAGTCACCTATAAAATGACTATCCATTTATAGGTCTGTAAGTTACATCGGGTCCCTATGTTATACTCAAACAACTTTCCTTTTTTGGGTAAATACTGAAGTGTTACAACATATTGCAGTCACCTCCTCTAACTCTGCTTGATACTAATAGTTTATTGAACAGTGTCAGTCCACCATGAACAATGAAAAAATGGTCAGGCCGGTGATAATGTGCATTATCTCCTCATAGGAACCCAAAGATCAACTGAGGTGGTGACCCTTCAGGTTTGCGATTGGGGCACCCAGGCTTGTACACTGACCCACAAACATAACTATAAGAAATTGGGTTACTGGTTGAAAGGGGTGAAGCCCTACTCAAACAGCAACCAAAGTCCTAATCGGGGTGGAGTCTCAAGCACACCCTAAATTAACCTGTGCTCAACCCTCTGCTATCTCGGCAAAAATCAGTCAGGCTTAACTTAGAGGCAATGTGTAAAGAATTTATGCAGCATTTCAAAAATTAATAAAGTGAAATTATAACACAAAAGAAAATTCCCATGCCAATGTAGAAAAATATAGAACACATTTTAATAAATACAGCCAAAACAACAAAAATCAAATCAGTGGAATTGGCGCTATGCAAATTTAAAGATTGAAGTGAAAATAGCACCAAAAAGCACATAGAGCCAACTGTGGTTATCTGGACGCACTGGACTGGAACTAAGTCACAAGTTCAGGCCGACTGTGATGAAGGACGGGCTGGCTACAGGGACCCAGTTAGGCCTGCTGAGCAAGAGTACCTTAAATCCTGCTTGCAAAGAGATGCGGAGTCCGGTATTTTGGATGCACCACGCAGTATAGGCAATGTGAGGCACATCAGTGGTTCCGAGGAGCTGTGAAGTGTGATGTGATGCCCTTAAATGGAAATGAGTCACGCATCAGCAGTTCCGATGGGCTTCGTTGGGTGAGGCAATGTCCTTGCATGAAGTTGCATCACACCGTAGTGGTTCTGATGGGCTGTGTTGGGTCAGGTAATGTCCTAGCTTCAGGGAAGTCCACTCAGCAGAGGAGATGTGTTGGCTCCAATGGCGATGCATTGTGAAGCAGATGGTTAGTGCCGGTTTAGCAGGAGATGTGCCTTGGAGTTGATGGATCAGTTCTGTTGAAACCATTAATGGGCTGACAGGGCACCTTCAGGCCTACTTCTGGGGATCCTGGACTGGGATGGCACCACTTGAGAGGGAAGACTCACAGATGGTAGAGTCCAGATGCTGGGTTCAAGGTTGTTAGAAGTATTTTCTGTCCCTGAGGCTTCTGATCAGGAGGCCAGTCAACTAGCCCCTGGAGTTACTCTGGCTGGGATCCTGGGTTTAGAGATGCAGATCTACTCTTTCTCACCCAGGAAAGAGAGCAGCAGGTCAGCGCAGTGGGTCAGTCGAGTGGCAGCCCTTTCAGCAGCACAGTAGTCCTTCTTCTGGGCATAGTCCTCACGTCCAGAAGTGTACTGAAGAGTTGAGTCTAAGGGTCTAATATCTATCCATGATGCCTACTTTGAAATAGAGGAAGCTTCTTAAGCTCCCTCTCCCTGAGATGTCAGGCATCACTTTCCTCCCTTTCCTGGCCTCAGCTTGTCTGGTGTCACAAAAGGCCTGTGCCAAACTCCATTGTGAGAGTGCTCAGGCAGTGCTTTAGTGATGTGCAAGTGTGGTAATTGACAGCTCCTCCCCTCATCTACTCAGAATGGCCCATCCTGCCAACACCTAGCTATCCTCTGTCTCACAGTCTGGGTGCAATACACAAAGACCAATTGCCTGCTACACATAGTAATGTGACCCAGGAACAGTGTCTACAGGCAACAAATGTTAGATCAAGAAAATGCCAACTTTCAAAACGTGGCATTTTCAGAATTGTGATTATAAATCTTTGTTTACCGTTAAAGGGGGCTTTTAATTACATTTCCAAAGACACCAACCTCAAAATTCATACCTGTTCCCAATTGAAAGATATCACTTATCAACCTTACCTGTTTCAAATTGAATCTTTTTGCTTATTAAATGTAATAAGAAAACTTAATGTTATCCTATGGGAGAGGAAGGCCTTGCAGCAGAGAAAAACTAATGTAAGAGTTTTTCACTAACAGGACATGTAAAACTAAATACACTGCACCTTGGCCTTTGGGCTGTTCAGGGCCGACCCTTGGGGTGACGTATATGGATTAAAATGGAAGGTTTAGGCCTGGCAAAAGGTTTATCTTGTTGCAATGGCAGTTTAAAACTGCATACACAGGCTGCAATGGCAGACCTGAGACATGTTTAAAGGGCTACTTAAGTTGGCAGCACAAGCAGTGCTGCAGGGACACGGCTAGCATTTAATTTACAGGTCTTGGGCACATTTACTACTATTTTATCAGGTACGTACAAACAAATTACAAATAGACCAATTGGGCATAAGTCAATTCTACCATGTTTTTAGGAGAGAGCACAAACACTTTAGCACTGGTTAGCAGTGGTAAAGTGCACAGAGTCTAAAACCCAACAGTAACAGGTTCGGAAAACAGGAGGGTAAAGTCAAAAAGTTTGGGGGATGACACTGCAGAAAGGGCCAAGTCCAACAAAAAAAAAATGAGTCTTCTGTTTCCTGACTGGTTCAATGGTGCTGCACTATGTAGAGACTGCAGTAACTGTGGTAGGCATATGCCAAATGTCCTTGAACTGAGACAGGGGTTTGCTTGTATGGTTGCTGTAATGGTGCACATATGGTTTTGCAAATGCTTCAGTCAGGTTTTCATAAAAAATATTTGAACTTTCTCTGTTTACTATCCATTGGGACTGCCGTGGACTGTAATGGTACAGATGTTCTGATCTTCATCTCCTTATTGTGAATGGAAGGGAGAGGGTTTTTACGCACGATTTTTTCTGATCAAGAAGACGCTGGAAAAATGGCGCCCCATTTTAGATCTCAGGGAGCTAAACACCTATCTCATAAAGCAATCCTTTCACATGGTGTCTCTCCAGGACAATTTACGTCTACTCAATCCGGGGGATTTTATGGCCACTCTCGATCTCGAGGATGCCTATTTTCACATACCCATTCATCCAGCCCACAGGAAGTTTCTACGGTTTACAGTAGGCAAGAGGCACTTTCAGTTCAAGGTTCTACCTTTTGGACTTCGGTCTGCTCCAAGGATCTTTACCAAGGTGTTAGCGCCGGTGGCAGCTTTCCTCAGGAAGCAGCATTTTCAAGTCTTTCCCTACCTGGGTGATTGGTTGCTGAAGGCCCCGTCCAGACAGACAGCGGAGGAAACAGTCGATGCATGTACGCGTCTGTTCAGCAATCTGGGCCTAATTCTCAACAGGAAAAAGTCATCTCTCTGTCTGTCCAAGGAGCCATTCTAGACACGACTCTCAACAAGGCTTCTCCATCCCTCGAAAGGCAAGGAAAACTGATGTCCATGGCTCAGTTGTTGAGAAGAAGAAGGTGTCTTTCAGTTCGCCATTACAAATCCCTGCTAGGAACAATTTCCTCTTGCATTCCTTTAATGCCTCACTGCAGGTTACGGACCAACTCGACCTACAATGGCGACAAGTGGACGGATCCTTCGACAAGGTTATGATCACTCCGGCTATGAAAAAGGCCGCCTTGTGGTGGACGAAGGAACAGAATATATCCCAAGGTCTATCCTTCGTACTCGATCCAGCTCCTCAAGTTGTAACTACAGATGCCTCGCTGGAAGGCTGGGGCGCGGTGTTACAATATTTATATGTAAGCGGTCATTGGTTACCTCAGCACCGCCTTCTTCATATCAGTCTCCTGGAACTCAGGGCAATTTGTCTGGCTCTTCGGGCTTTTCTTCCACGGCTGCTGTTCGACGGTTCTTGTCCGCACGGACAACACCACAGCCATGCACTACATAAACAAAGAAGGGGGTACCAGTTCTCTTCCGTTGTCACAGGAAGCCCAGAGGATTTGGAGTTGGGCTATCCTTCACAGGATATCTCTGAAGGCAGAACATCTTTCAGGAATACTAAACGAAAAGGCGGACATGCTCAGCAGGCTGTCGTCAGTCAGCCACGAATGGGAACTGAACCAGACTGTCTTGCAGGAAATCTTTCACCGGTGGGGCAGATCTGCAATAGACCTCTTTGCAACTCCAGAGAACAAAAAGTGCCTGTTTTACGCCAGCAAGCTACACCATTGAGGATCGCTGGGGAATGCGCTTTTGATAGCCTGGTCAGGCGCATTTGTATACGCTTTCCCCCCCATTCCGTTGATACCCAGAGTTATCAGGAAGATCAAAACGGAACCGTGCAAGATGATCTTGATAGCTCCAGCTTGGCCAAAGCAGTTTTGGTTCACAGAGCTTCATCTTCTCTCCCTGGTCCCTCCACGGCCGCCAAGGATGGTCCCAGACCTTCTCACGATGTCCCAGGGCCAGATAGGGCATTCGGACCCTCGCTCCTTACACCTAACAGCATGGCTCCTGAGCAGCGAGAGTTTCTTGGGCTAGATCTCTCGGAGGAGATTAAGGAGGTGCTTTCTCAGGCCAGAGCTCCATCTACTAATAAGACATACCGTTTAAAATGGAAGAGATTCTGCATCTAGTGTCAGCAGGAGGGGTTCGACCCTTTTACATCTCAACCTCACCAAGTTCTTCCATATTTCATGTCTTTGGCTAAAGCTGGGCTGGCTCATTCATCCATTAAGGTTCATTTGGCGGCAGTTTCTCGTTATAGACGCACTGCATCTGGTCCTTCTCTTTGGTCAGCCAGGATTGTCAAGCAGTTCCTCAAAGGCCTCTTTGGAGTCTTTCCTCCTGTGAGGCTTCCGCCTCCTATGTGGTATTTGAATTTGGTTCTCACCCAGCTGATGAAGCATCCCTTTGAGCCAATTCATCGAGCAGATTTGAAATTCCTTTCCTGGAAGGTAGCACTTCTCCTAGCTCTCACTGCTGCAAGAAGAATGGGAGAGTTACAGGCTCTGACAATCCAGGAACCTTTTCTACAATTCAAGAAAAATACAATGATCCTAAGGACTAACCCGGAGTTCATACCTAAGGTGCCTTCGGACTTTCATTTAAATGAACCTGTGATCCTTAAGACTTTCTTTCCTCAGCCGGCGGAAAGATCACTCCATTCTCTGGATGTGCAGAGATGTTTGAAATTCTATCTAGACCGTACTAAAGATTTCCAAAAATCTTCTCGACTTTTTGTTTCATTTAGCACTCCCCGCAAGGGCTTGCCCCTGTCCAAGCAGGGTATTGCTCGGTGGGTGGCCAGTGCTATAAGTTTTTGTCATTCAGCAGCGGGCAAACCCCTGGAGGGTAGAGTCGGAGCACATTCTACAAGGTCCATGGCTTCTTCTATGGCCCTCTTTGCTGGGGTCCAGATCAAAGATATCTGCAGGGCTGCAACTTGGAGCAGCTCGCTCACCTTCACAAGACATTACTGCCTGGAGGCCTCGACACAGGAAGACACGGCTGTAGGCCAGGCAGTCCTGAGGAACCTCTTCCATTGAGTGTTGAGCTTTCCTTTCTTCCCTCCTTCCTTTCTTTCTTGTTATTGGCACATTTTGGTTTTGGAATTATATGTATTTTTACTGTTATTCTTAAATGTTATTGCACTGGTTTTTAAAACAAGGAGAGAGCAAAATGTACTTCTGACTGCTAGCTACTCTGATACAAGCTATGGGAATCTATGAAAGTTCCTATACTGGAGTAAGAAAACAAGTTACTTACCTGTAACTTTGGTTCTCCAGTATTGGTAACTTTCATAGATTCCCATGCGCCTACCCTCCTCCCCTGGGAAAGCTCAGCCTTCAGTATGTTTTGTTATACTGTTATACAACGGCTACGAAAATCTGAGGCTCTTTGGTTCTCTCAGGAGGGTTCTGTGGGGTGAGGCTATTCTGATTGGTTGTTGCTTTATTTTGGTCTCTTTTACAAAAAGAGGTGGATATGCTACAAGATGTGATGAGGCCTAGGCCTTTCCTTCTTTTTTTGTACCTACTGCTATGTTATTTTTTTATTTACAGAGACTCCCATTCCGACGACGGGGAATGATACAAGCTATGGGAATCTATGAAAGTTACCAATACCGGAGAACCAAAGTTACAGGTAAGTAACTTGTTTTCTTCTGAACAGTGCAGTCACTGAAAAAAAGTTGTATAACCACAGTTTTTGGTCATGCACCACAACAATATTTTGGTCACATGTGGTGCTAAAACCATGCAGCTTTACCACATGTACAAACATTGATAGTGTGGTGGTTGTGAATCGCCCTTAATCAGTCCATGGCGTGGAATAGGTGCAAAAATAATTCTACCATTTTGCACAAACATAGGATAATTTTGTGATACTCTAAATGAGGCATAAATCATTTGGTAACATTGTCCAGCAGTTACAACCTCTGCCGCACACTAGCAAGATGGCTAAATGCCCTTTAGATGGCGATGGAAACAAACTGTGATTGAAATTAACCTTGTACAATGATGGGAAAAAGTCTTGGTATATTTTAATGAAAATGGGATAGACCCATGATGTACACTGCATGGTGACTGAATAGGATGATAGACCTTTTGGGTACCCAGAATTGAGAAAGCATCCTGCCATAGGGTACTTTAACTGGCATGTTGCCAGAGCTGTATGTTAATCCACAATGGTGATGGATTAGAACTTTGGCTACCTAGTGTGCTACAACTGCTTGGGTCCTCCATATGGTGCTAGCATAAGGACGGCACTATAAGCTCTCTTATGAGATACAAAAATCCTTGGGGTCCTCGATCTGGAAATAGAAAAAATGTCCTGGACCAAGTCTTTGAGCGTTTTTGTAAAAATCCTTAAGTTACTCCATGTCAGCGATGCAGTCCCTGTTTACTTTTGACATGTTTTACTTCATGTTACATCCTCTATAAATTCTTTAGTTTTTGCTGATGTCGTGTTTCACATGTAGTTTTTCATCATGCAACATATAACTTTTGTATAGTGCATACAGTGAACTGAGTTACCACTTAGATTTCCTGCCGAATTCAGGTTGTGGGTGAGTGTTTATGCTGAATGCAGTGGGAATTTCTTGCAGAGGCTGTAAGAACATCATAAAGGTGTGCAGACTACATGCACATCCAGTCGTTGGCCTCTCTGCAGAGCGTGCATAGCGACACTCACATATGTACCAACTGTATTTGTGATTCTATGGTAAAGTGTGTGAACTGGTGCTCCACTTTGGAAATATTGACAGCACGCAAAAGCACACAACACCTTATCGTCGGAGGGCAAGGCACGCCGCAACTTTCTCCCACTGGGGGGGCGAGCACGCAGCACTTTCTTTCACCGAGGGCCGTGGAGAGGACTACTTCTCCCAGGAGGACTAGCGCCAGGAGGCGCCATCATCACCTATCAGCGCCCAGAGGCGCATAAAAACTGCCCAGGTCTCCCGTGGCGTGGGACGCTCGCAAAAGCACACAGCACCTTTTCGTTGGAGGGCAAGGCAAGGCACGCCACACCTTTCTCCCGCGGGGAGGAGGGGGGCGAGCATGCAGCACTTTCTTCCACCCGAGAGCAGTGGAGAGGACTCCATCTCCCAGGAGGCCTACCGCCAGGCGGTGCTATCGTCACCTATCAGCGCCCGGAGGCACATAAAAACTGCCCAGGGCTCCCGCGGTGCGGGCCTAGCCCCTTCCATCTGTTGATCCAGTCATAAGGTACTGTTGTGCTCACATTATGTATTGGAGCAGTAATTCTAACATCTCTTGACTAACTCTGTCTGGGCTTTGTATACCACACCTGGAAATTGCATTTTGAGGATTAAAATGAGCAAAAGGAGGGTTCACAAGGAAAAGCAAGGGGTTCGATATGTTGGGACCCTCGATGCCTTTTTAACGAAGACTGAATCTGTCCTTGCACATGAAATAGAGCTAACAGAGAGAAGGCTTTCACTGGACTCACTAATTGTTCAAAAACGTTCCTCCTTGGGTGGAGGAGCCTTAGCTACTGATTATCCGATTTCTGGGCAAACCATAAGTGAGTCTAGCTCCACTATAGTCACAATGACGATTATAGCTTCTACATCTGATGTAACACCTGAACACTCTAAAGCCATTGAGAAGCAGTTACCGTCTCTCCAGGCGGAGACTAACTATACAGAGCCAAGGACTAGGAAGAGAAAGGGAGGTTGTCCATTAAAGCAAAAAACATTGAAAAGAGTTTGCACAGAGAAATCCACTGGGAACGAGGAATTGGACTCAGAACTCCCCTTACACTCAAGATCTACTAGAGCTACAAGGCAAAATGATATTACTAACCAACCAAATTTGGGGAATGACCTTGTTTATGAATTTGATTTGTTGACAAGAATTGAGACTATGATGACTGTACTTTTAAACCCTATAATGCATAGGCTAACCCAAATAGAGGGAAAAATATCTTCTTTGGAGGCCGCCTATCCATTGAATCAATCACCCCAAAATACTGTTAAATTAATAGATGATGCAAGGCTCTCTTCCCTGCCAGCTAGGATGCCATCTATGGTGCCTCTTGTGGCGCCAGATAAAACAGGAAGTCGCGATTACCGACAAGCGATAGGGTTATCTACCCACTTATCGGGTTCTGCTTGTGATTCAGCAATTAAATTGAGAGAGACTACACATAACCATCATCATGCTCTAACCCAAAATACCATAGCATAAACTGGCTCCAATAGGCCGCATGTTGAATCTAAAGGATCCAATGGGATTATGAACACCCACCCCTATGTTAATCCGTCTACTACTCCTTCCCTAGAGGATGGAGCTATGGTTCCTTGTTTGGGAAGGGGGGCTTCTCAGCACCTAGCAGAAGCTGAGAAATCTAAAGAAAGGTTAGATCTTCCACCAGCAGCCTGTCCGTATGTCGTAATCCTAGTTAATGTCCCTGAATTAAAGACAAATCTAGCAGAATCTATGGAACACGTAATTCATAAGTCTCAGCATTGGTTATCCAACTGTATAGGTGGAAACTTTAAGGTGCATAAACATATAATTATGGCTAGGAGGGTTAATTGGGTAGGGAGAGCTCCCAAGACTATCAAAGGTGATTGCAGTGTACTAAATTTCGATAACCAACATATAGTGGGTGACCTATTAACTATGTTACCAAGTATTCCATCATTCTAGTCTGAAATTTGTGCCCTTCTACTGGGTTTCTTTTATAAACCTTATTTCTCACCTCAGCCTCCTCGGCTTGTAGCACATAACGCTTGGAAGCCCTTTTGTTATTGGTTAAATCAGCCTTTTCTTCCCTTAGTTTCACCATTACCTCTTAGTAATAGATTTACTGCATTGGAAGGTATGCCTATATGTGATTGACTGGATGAACAGAGCCGTATAGTCAATGGTGATGGTGATATTGCAATGTTAAATGGGCCCCTTCCGTTTACTGCCCCAGTTGCAATTTCGCAAGAACAGATAAGTACGCAGATAGAGAGCCCGAATCTGTCCTTGACACCGATACATCACGAGAATACTTCAGGGTCTGTTGCGGTACTATCCTGGAACATTGATGGTTATACTAAAAAAAGATCTAATATGGAATGGTTGTCTTTGCTAACATCTAAAGATATAGTGTGCTAACAAGAGACTTGGGAACTTGAACCAATACATCTGAATGGGTATCGCTCATTTCAAACTCCTGCTATACCCTCACCAGCTGGTCACGCTAAGGGTGGGTTATTGACCCTATTTTACAATGCTTCCTCCTTAAAGTGAAATCCTTTTTAAACTCATTATCATACTATCATATCATTTTATTAGACTATTGTGTGGATCAATACTGGCCCCTTATTCATTTATATTATATTAATTTTGGTAGCAATCAAGCAGCTGTGTTAGCCCCCTTAGAAAGAGATATTGAATATTTGCAAAACAAATGTACTAAACCCTGTAACATAATCTGGCTTGGGGACTTTAATGCTCACCCTTGTGATAAGATGAACTCCCCAGTATGTGGAATGTTGGATGACGATGGAGAGAGTGTTCCTCCTTTTAGTCACTCTGAGTACGGTAATGCCCTAAAAAGATTATTAACTATAAATAATTTTGTGTTTTTGAAATTGTAACTGGTCAGTTAGGATATACCTTTTTAAATCGTTCTTTCTCCTCTACCCTTGATTATGTCTTGGTTTCTGATCCGACAAGAGGGTTATTTTCTCATTTCAAGATTAATGTTTTATGCTTTCAGTGACCAAGCTGCAATAATTCTTATCCCCTCTCTAATAAAAAAAGAACCTATTTTCAAACTTCATGTAAACCCAGTAATTGCAAGGGAGAACGGAATTGTCTTGAAGTGGGATAAAGTTGACACAGGGAGGTTCTTGGATAACTTAGTTTCCTACCGACTTGAGGAGATAATGGTTTGTTTAGATCCTATTCTTGACGATAACATGGTCTCAGCTTTTGAGCTGATTCTATCAGAAGTTAAAAATAACTTAATTTGTGTTATACGCAATGGCCATCGCAAGAAATATAGTTGGTTTGATGAGGACTGCGATAAATCACTAGGAAATCTTCACATGGCCTTGAAGTCCAAACCCCGTAACTTACCTTTGGGTAAGTCATTGCAACAGGCTTATAAAAAAAGCAAGGTTATTAAGGTTGAAAGCCCTAAAGGAAGAGTGGTGGGAAAATTTGCAAAAGGCGGCTTTATTAAAAACTTTGCAAGCCTTTTGGTCTGTTATTAATGTACCTTTTGTAAGAGACAATCAGTCTATTTCTACAGATACCCATGTTGAACAGGAGGAATGGGTTACACATTTTGAAGGTGTGTTTGGATCCAATGAAAAGGTAATTTCTCATCCTACCTCTGTAACCTTAACTGGGATAGGAAATATGATTAGTTTTACACCAGAAGAAGTAAGTATGCTTTAAACAAGTGTAAACGTGCAAAGGCATTGGGACCTGATGGTGTCCCAATTGATCTGTTCGTGGATAATCAAGATCTCTGGGCCCCTCTTTTAACAAATATTTTTAATAAAATTGCCTGAATAGGTGCTCCCCCAGTATGAAAAACGAAGTTATTGTCCCTATTTATGAAAAGGGGGATAGGTCAATTCCGAAAGATTATAGACCTATATCTTTGATAGAATCCTCTGCAAAACTAATGGGCCGCCTGCTTTTAAATAGGCTTGAGGAATGGGCCCTGGAAAATAATATTATAATCCCATGTCAGGTTGTCTTCAGAAAAGGGAAAGGCACTGAGGATCAGTGCCTGAACCTAAGCCTAATAATAGCAAAATACACTGCAGCCAAAAATGATCATTTGTATCTTGCCTTCATGGATCTGTCAGCAGCCTTCGACTGCGTGGCACAGCCTAGGCTCTTGCTGATCGTGGAGGCAATGGGGAGTGATTTACAGATTATTAACATTATCCATGATCTGTACTCAGGTGCCTCAGCCTGTGTCTGTTATGGAAAGGGAGGTGAATGCACTACGCACTTAAAAATTGCTAGAGGCATGAGACAGGGGTGCGTTCTGGCGCCCTTCTTATTTGCACTATATACTAATGATGTTGAATCCGCTCTCCTAGGATCCACTCCAGATGTTCCTTATATTAATTCATTACAAGTACCAATACTACTATATGCGGACGACGCAGTAATTTAAGCTCGTACCAGCAATGCGCTGCGTCGCCTAGTGTTGGAATACATGCAATTCATGAACAAGCTGGATATGAAAATTAACTATTCAAAGTCCTTTGTCCTAGTGGCAGGTACCAAGCAGTGGAAATAACCACAAATTAATGTTGAAGGGGGCAAGCTGGGAGTTGTGGATTCTTTTAACTATTTAGGGATTATGTTCGATCGTCAAAATAACCGGCTAACTATGGTTCTAAAAAGGGGGCTGCAGATGGAAAAGAACATTGGGGCATTATTTAAATGTATAAAAAAAACTGGTTCAGAACATAATGAAGCAATAAAGACAGTTTATGAGGCAAAAACGGTATCTGCTGCCACTTATGAAGCGGCTGTCTGGGGCATCAGAGACTGCTCGCAACTGCATTGTATAGAAGACAATTTTAAAACAAAGTTAGTCTCGTTACCAAAGTCATGCTCTAATTTTAACTGTCACATGGAGCTAAGAGTCCCTTACATAACAAAAATTTGTGTGGCGTCAATTCTAATGTGGCATTCGATATGGCAGAAGGTGACTCTTTCGCTCACAAGGGATATTACAAATTACGTTTTGCAACTAGATGGTGCGAGTAATGTCAGTTGGCAACGCTATGTCGAATCTACTCTTAAAGCTTCTGGGCTACACCATCTCTTTGTGGGCCCTATATCCTGCCGATCTATTTCTAAAAAAGATTTTAAAATCCATTTATTGTCTAGACTGCAGGCAAGACGGAATTTTTTAAATAGTAAGCTATCGACAGTTAGAGCATTCCTGACGGGACCGAGCATTATGCAAATGGGTATGAATTTAACATATCTATCGTTCGTCACTAATCTACAACACAGATATATATTGGCGAGATTACGGTTAAACTACATCCCCTTGATGTTAGGCCTTCCACGTAATACTTATGCAGTTTCCGATCTCCCATTTTGTGCATGTGATGATCGATCTATTCAGAATGATTTGCATTTCCTGGTTTTTTGTAAACATTATTGTGACAAAAGGAAAAGGTTTACTGTCCCCCTATGCGTAAAATCAATTTTTTGCAGTTATTATCTGACCCCTTTACATGTCTTTCAGTAGCGTCTTTCCTCTTATCTGCTTTAAAAAAGAGACGTTCAACTTGATGAACTTTATACTAAATATAGGAACTGATTTATTGAATTGTTGCAATAACTGTGCTTGTATATGAATTTTATCTTTTCTATCTTTTTAATAGGATTAATATATTTTAACATGTATTCGCTGTTGGAACTTCCTGCTATAACTTTTGTATTTTAAGCTTAATACTGATAAATGTTTTATTTGTAGTATACTTTTTATGCCCTCATTGTGATGGCGAAATAAAGTTACTTCTGACTGACTGACTGCAACAAAACAAAAGAAAATTCATTCTTAAAGGTGAGGGGGTGGGTTACATGTGTGGCAGAAATGGTGAAGTGGAAGAGACAAAAGGACTTGCGTGCAGGAGAGAGTGAAAATGGTGCTGAAGAGGAAAGAGACGGCTTGTTAGATATGCAGATAGAGGATTTCAGAGAGATGGAGGGGAGAAAAAGTAAGTTAGTGTCTAATTGTATGAGAGACTGCAGAGGAAAGTAAAGGGGAGAAAGGAGAGATTTAAACGCTCTGAAGACCACTAACCTTTTCAAAGACCTTGGTAATCATTAATTCAAACTCTCATATTTACAATTCTAGTTATGCAAAAAAAAATTATTGTTGTTGCCAATTGATTTGATACTGCTAACAGGCACTGGAAAAGCTAATAGGTGTGAATTGATTTTGTTATATGTCCTTTGACATGATCTATATGTCTGGGTTTAATAAAAGAAAACTCACAAAGAGATGCCTATATATTTGTTAGGTGGCATGCTGTGTGAAGCACATGATTTCACCCACAACCTCAATGACATAGGCAACTCCTCTTGGCAAGGAATCTTAATTACATTTCTTTAGCCGCGTCTATGTTAGAGACCTCCACCCCATTTCATCCAACTTAAAGCACTAATCAACATAATTAAAGAGCTGTGGTGTAATACCCACGAAAGCAAGTTATTTCATCCAAGTCATTTGGTCTCATTTTTAGAAAAACTAATGTTTCCTTATCTGATGCTACAAAGCCTTCATGTGGAGAGATGTTATCTCAGTCTGCTCTAGTTCAATTTTATAATGCCACGTTTGCAGCTTTGAAAACTACATAATGCAATCCTCTTACCTGCCTGGCCCACGCTTTCTCTTTCAGGCCCGGGCTTGCTCTAAGTTCAGGAATCATGTCAGACACCTTGAATCACATGGTGGAGGAAGAGCCATTATTATCTGACGATCCATTAAGCAATTGTGCTGCTGTTCCATCTTCACTGAGTTGCGCACAACCAAGTGAAAGCAAAATGGAAAGAAAAGCATGCGTAGATACTCTCGTCAGCCTTTAGCGGTAATACTCAGCTGTCTTGCAGGTGCGCACTACTCGCTGCCTTAGGGTGTGGAACCACAATATTTATTTATATACGTCGGTCGAGCCAAGGGCTCCATAGCACGTTTGTTTGCAGATCATAAAAAAGGGGGAAAAGAATCGGAAGAGAAGTTTAAAAGTTACCATTAAATATGGAGGCCTCAGATTTAATTAGGCCACGCAGTACTATGGGCTTGACTGGCCCCGCTTCACCCCAACCCCCCCCTCCGTGGAAACAGCCCTGCTTATGCATGGGGTTAGATACAGCACCATATAAAAAAATTCTAGGAACTGGAAAATCAACCAAAAGACATCTTTGACTTGGGGAGAGAGGAATCTCCTTCATGGAGAGCTACGACGCCTTGTGGTGAAAGCCAGAGATCCCTGAAAACCACAAAGCCGATCCGCCTGCTTTCGACCAAGACCATCACCATCCGAACATGGAATTTAAGGACAATGAATGAGACAGGTAAGACAGCCTAAGTGGCAGCGGGGAGGAAAAATACAACCTTGCACTGCTTGGCATCAGCAAGACCAGATGGACACAGTCTGCACAGAAAAGACTGTCTCCAGGAGGAATGCTGCAGTATTCTGAACACGAGGAAGAGAAAGTCCCAAACACTCAGGGAGTAGCACTGATGCTTACATCAACAGCCAACAGAGCCCTGGTTGAATGGGAAGCCACAGTCCCAGAATCGTCACAGTGACCTTCTGCACAAATATAACGAAGATCAACATGAATCCAGTCCTATGTACCTACAAATGACAGCAAAGAAGAGGAAAAAGAACAGTTTTACAACAGACTCTAATCCATCATGGGGAAATGCATTGAGAGACATCACCATACTGATAGGGGACCTCAATGCCAAGATTAGAAGCGACTATACTCTGTGCAAAGAAATCATGGACAACCATGGCCTTGGCAACATGAACGAGTATGGTGAAAGGCTTGCAGATCTCTGTGCTCTGAACAGTCTGATGATAGGGGTTAGTGGATTCTCACACAAACGAATACTCATGGCAACTTGGGTGTCACCAGACCATTTAACAGAGAATCAGATCGACCATGTCTGCATTGTCAAGAAGTTTCAAAGATCCCCGCAGGATGTGAGAGTGATGAGAGGCGCTGACTTGACATCAGACCATCACCTTGTCGTAGCCAGGCTAAAGCTGAAGGAACCATGGTTAAAACCGACAAACCAACACCAGCGATATAACACCACCTTCCTCAAAGATGCAGAAATGGAGTGAATACTCAACTACCCTGAGTAACAAGTTTCAAGTCCTGCAAGAACTAGAAGATGACAAAGACCTAGTAGAAAGTCAATGGAAAAAGATCAAAGAAACAGTAACCTCAACCTGCCAGGAGGTACTGGGTCCCAAGAAACACCAGAATAAAGAATGGATCTCCACCAAGACTCTCCGCAAAATCCAAGAAAGAAAGGAAAAGAAAGCTGCATTCAACACCAGCCAAACCAGAGATTAAAAAGTGAGAGCTCAAGGCAAGTACACCAAAACCAACAAGGAAGCAAAGAGAAGCTTAGGAGCAGACAAGCAAAGTTGTATTGATGGTCTTGCCACAGAAGCCCAGGAAGCAGCAAGCCATGGAAACATGAAAGAACTCTATGGACCTAACAAGGAAACTGTCCAGCAGATACAGAAAGCCAGAAAGACCTATTAAAGACAAAGCTGGGAAGACAGTCATGAGTGATGAAGGCAAAGAAGGAAGATGGGTGGATCAATCTGAAGAACTGCTGAACTGCTGAAATGACCCGTGCCACAGTCTCCTCCAGACATACAGCCAGCTGATAAGGACTTGCCAGTCGACTGCAGCAAACTAACCAAGGAAGAAATATGGCAAGCCATGAAACATCTGAGAAATTGGAAGCCAACAGGACCTGATGACATACCTACAGAGGCATTGCAGGCAGACATTGAAACATCAGTAGACATGTTCTATCCCATGTCTGGAAGGATCTGGGAGGAGGAAAAGTTGCTATCAAACAGGAAGGAGGGAAATCGTATCCAGGTCCGTAAGAAAGGTGACCTGAGAAACTGCGTAAGCTATAGAAGGATAACTCTTCTATCACCGCCCAGAAAAGTGTTCAGCAGAGTCATCCTGAACAGAATGAAGGAACAAGTCGACTCTCAGTTACAAGATCAGCATGCTGGTTTCCGCAAAGATAGATCCTGCACAGACCAGATTGCAACACTGCACATCATCATTGAGCAGTCGATGGAATGGAACTCCCCCCATCTATGTCAACTTAATCGACAATGAGAAGGCATTCAACAGTGTGGGCAGAGAGACCCTTTGGAACCTTCTCTGCCACTACGGTGTGCCAGACAAAATCGTAAGAATCCTCAGAAACTCTTACAAGGGAATGACCTGTAAGGTGGTCAGTGAAGCCTGGGTTGTTGGCTCTTGCCTTTTCTCTTCCTGCTTGCCATTGACTTGATGATGAAGACACCCACAGCAAGTAGAAGAAATTGGATCCAGTGGACACCTTGGACGCAGCTCGACAACCTGGACTTTGCAGACGACCTGGCCCTACTCTCCCAGACCAACATGTGGCAGCCATATCAGCACAACTTGACCTGAACATCCCTAGGGGGAAAAAAACAACATCCTGAAGGCTAACATGGCCAGCAACTACAGTGAATCTTTCAGACAATGCATTGGAAGATCACCTACCTGGGCATTATCGTAGACAAGCAGGGTGGCACAGATGCCGACTTCAAGGCAAGAATCAGCAAAGCAAGGGCTGCCTTCATTCAGCTAAAGAAGATCTCCAAGGACCTAATGCTGCAAACCAAGATCAGGCTTTTTAGGACCAACGTTAAAGCAGTCCTTCTGTATGGATCTGAAATTTGGAGAACAACAGTGACCACCACCAACAAAGTCCAGACCTTCATCAATACCTGCCTGGGAAAAACCTCCAAATCCGTTGGCCAAAAACACTCTGAAAAAACGACCTATGGCAGCAGACCTTCCAACTCAAGAAGAAATCATGAAAAGACAATGGGGCTGGATAGGTCATACACTTTCGCAAGCCCCCATCAGATGCCACCAGGCAAGCCCTGACCTGGAACCCTCAAGGGAAAAGGAAAGAGGAAAGCCAAAATACAAAACATCTGGCACTGAGGCCTCAATGCTGACTACATGGAGATAGGTTACACCTGCAGTCAGATTGAAAGAAAAGCCCAGAACACAGATGGCTAGAGAGTCCTGGTTGATAGGAGGGGTAGTAGGCATAAGTAAGTAAGTATGCCTCCAACCGCCCCATCCCACCCCCATCCCAAGAACCTCGTGCCAAGGATCTAAAACTACCTGCCACCCCCAGTCCTGGAAGCATCTGTCTCTGCAGCAAATAAAGCTGGTAAATCATTTCAAGCAATAAAACAGTCTCTCACATAGAAACTGCAGTAGGGGGGTGCAGCCCCACAAACATGTTGTGGATCAAGCAACCAGTATATATCAAGAGGGCACCCCGCAATTTTACGAATCACTCCGCCAATGATATTTGCTGTCATCGGAGTGATGTCTGGTAGAACCATCTCTTCTAGGTCCTCCTGTAATGTCTCAGAGTCGCCTGCTGTGTCCTCTGAGTATGTTGCTAGTGCTGCCAACCTTTTGTCACAGTTAAAGGATCGGTCTTGTTGTATTTCGGCCACAACATTAGCCCGCTCACACTTTGCTTGATCTGTCGTTGGGGCCGCTCGCGGTTAGCTGCATGGCTTGCGTCTCTGTTTCTGCCTTTCTCACTCTGAAGGCCGGTCCCTTTTCTGGACATCAGGACAAGAGGGTCCTTTCACCCCAGGTCGGCTCCACACCTCCACAGCTGACCCAAAAAGTGGGTCCCTTCTTTATCCTTTATCAGTGACCCGTAGTTTTGTGGGGGGAAACAGTGTATACTTAAGATTCCATTTACTCTGCTGACACTTGACTGTTATAAAGGTTTCTTTTTGATGCTGGACTGCGTTAATGTAGTCAGGATATATGCTGACTGTTCCGCTGTCCAGCTCTCCATGGCCATGAGCGCACACCACTTGCAGGATATGGTCCTGATCCAATTTGAAAAAGGCACCCCCTAGAGACAAAACTTTGTAGGTCTGGGAGTAAGGGGGAAGTAAACCAAAAATAATTAACATTCTCCCACCTGACCTTAATTACTTCAGTACTAACTAACATGTAGCATAGAAACGGGTCATTGACTCATAATTTCTCCACACATAGATCAATATTTCATATATATTTTATTTTATTATTCACATCATTAAAAACAATTGAATAAAGATCATGATTTTCATTATACCATTTCTTTTACACTATTTTTCATTTACATTATTTTTCATTTCCAATATATCAACAGATTTTAATAGTACATTTTCTTGGAATAATCATAATCCACGTGTAATCTATACAAAAAAACATTGACATTTCCTCTTTAGACACTAAAACGAATTTTCCAAACAAGAAACAATTTCCCCAAACTGATACTTCATTCACATAATCCACACTCATATCACTGACACATAGTACATGCATTCATACTCCCCAGTGCAACACTGCATGCACAGATGGAAAATACTCGGGGTGAAAACATCAACCCTCAAATGCTGTGCTGGTAACTGGGGCATCATACTATCAGGTCAGCAGTCTGGCCACAATTGGTCAAGGTGGTCTGTCAGCACTCTTATGTGTAAACATTGTTGAGCCCTTGCCTCCCAGTACTGTCAACTAAAACAGTTCCAAACTGGGGCCCTCTGCACTCTCTAGGATCCCCACCAGTTCTAAATTATTACTTCAGGGCCAACACTCTGCATCTTCCACCCTCTCCATCAGCTGTTTGATGGTCGTCTGCATGGAACAAATCTTTTTATCACTATCTGGGAACATGAGCTCTACCTAGGACTGTGTGGATTCAGTCTACCCCACACTGTCAGCAGGCTTCCTATGATCAGTTTGCAGGAGCCCCTGGTCGAGCACCACTGCATCAATCTAAGATTCCAGTGCTGTTTTGGTATCCCTTATAGCTGCCAGAATCACTGCAGTGTGAGTTTGTAGTCCCTGATCAGTCTCTGCCGATCCCTGATTGTGCGACTCCACTCTCTGGTTGGGGAGTCTGTTGGTAGTCCCGCCCTTGGAGAGAGACCCAACCGCCCTCACAGGTATGAACACCCCACGCTCACGTCTATGCTGCTGTGCCTCTAGTTCTGTGCCTCCACTGCTGCTTTCCATGTGGCAACAGCAGCTCAGAGGTACCCAGCTGGGCATCTTCACCCTGGGCTGAGGATGCCACAGCTCTCTGGGGTGCCCTTCAGCTATACCCCCTCCCTGTTGTGAAGCTGGCTGTGAGTTTAGATAGCTACAACTTAGCGTCCGTCCTGCATTGGTGGGCCGCTATCTTGCCAAGTCTCGTGGACTGCCACCTTCAGTGTCTGAGTGGGGCAGGTGCTGCTCCTTGTGGCCTGAGTTGTTGGCGGCTTTCTCTCTGGGAATACGTGGGGCCCCCTCGGTATGCCTCTGTCCTCAGCCATCGTCTCAGGCAGGAAACAGTCCTCTGTGGGACTGGGTGCTGGAGCAATAGGCTCATGTATCTTGACTCCATGGGCATCAGGCCACACACCCCCAGGGCTGACATGCTTACAGGGAGTTGGAAGTCTTTCATACCAGAGAGTAAATTGGTCATTCTTTTTCCTATCTTCTTTATTTCATGCGCTTTATTTTCCCTTTTCTTGGAGTGTAACTTATGCATGCTGTGGTCAGAAATCTTAAGAATCTCCAGCAGAGACCTACCACCCAAAGAGGAAGGAAACCACAACTTGCACTATGTCTTTGCTGGAAGAAAGCTAATATTTTTGATAAAGAAACAAAATCAATGTCCTTTCATGAGATTTGAGGGTTCCGAGAAAAAAACACTATCCATCGTCACAGTCCCACACACCAAGGTCTGGTTGATAGCAGTAGGTAGGTCCGCACATTGCATGTCATTTTTGACAGTGTTTTAAAAGACTGTATTTGTTAGATATAGAAAAGTGATCAGAGCTTTTACAGCCTTTCTTGACCCTAATTGAAGGTTTGCAAATTGACTGTGAAAACCTGTTCTGGTGGTTTGTGTATGTCCTGCAATTTTATGGATGTTCACAATGATCACAGATTGCCTTACATGGATAGAAAACAACCTATTCCTTCCTCTAACCCTAAACATAAAGTCTGACGATCTATCGTATTTGCAAATTTGGCAAGTTCAAACGATGTTAGAAAATATCCGCAGATCCTTATTCTGCGAATCAGGACTTGATATATACTCCAAAAGATAGTACTTTATGTACACTTACGTTAGGCATATAGAAATTGTAGTTAGTTCATCTGAAAAGAAAATGCTTTTTGTAACTACTGTTTGTTATAAGATACAGAAGATCCCTTGGAGGCTTTCCTTTAAAAAACAATTCTGAGAAGCGATTAAAAAGAGCCTTAAGCCCTCCCATACCTAGTAAGAACCAAAGAAGCTAGTTCTTCACCTGACGAAAAGTCCTGTAACATGATGTAGATTATAAAAGGGGGTCTGGAAGAATTGCAGCTCTTGAAAATCAGCCCCAAGAAGAAGGTGTGACTAACACTGAAAGAGCCAATACAAATTAAATTGAAAGGATTACAATATGATGAACTAAAATAACATGCTGAAAACAAATTCTCCAGAGAAGATTCCCTTCCAATCTATACTGTGAAATAAAGAGGACTGAGCATGAGAAGGGGGAACAACCCTCATTCAGGCTTTTTTTTACCTTGTTTCTAAGCAATTTAAGTTGTATGGCAGCTTTTCCAGTTCTGTCCATTTGAAGTATGTAACAAATAAAGGGCATAACAATCATCTCTAAAGTTGGAATTTGTACAGGTAAAGTTCTACTGGCTGCATAGTGTCTTGTAAAATATATACATATATTTGCAAGTTAAACTCTACACCCATTAGCTCCAGACAAAGCGTTCAAATTACTTTATATTACTCTGTGTCTTCTGCAGGTTCTTGATGGCTTGATTATTACTCTGCGCCCTCCTGGCCTATTGAGCTCTTGGCGGGGTCACTTGAAGAACATTTCCCACGTGGAATATGTCGACAAACATAAACTGATAGTTACTGCTGGCTACGACTGCAACGTCAGACTCTGGAGACTGTCAGGAAGCTGCTTAGGTTTGTAAATCCTATGTTTAGTCTAAAATATGGATTAAATGGTTTTGGTTATGTGGATGATCACTTAGTTGTGGGCTCTAGGACTATAGTTATTCTAAGAGATCAGTGCAGGAAGAAAAAAAACATAATCTGGTAACCATTTGTTTCTAAGTGGTCTAGCATTGCTCTTGCGTGTCAATAATAGGTACCAGGTGCTTCCACAAAGACTCCAAATGTTACAGAGTCCTGTGAGTGACCGAGTGGAGCCCCCCTTGTGCGTTCATATCAGTTCTTTCCACTGTCTTAGACACAAATCCAGAGCTCCGCTCCCCACTTTGTTGGTCTCCTGACGACTTCACAGTTTATCGCAAGCAGTGTGCAAGGGACATTGTCTCCTCTAAAAATGTTAGTAATAAATCTGTGCCACAACTACAGGAAGCTGTTCTCTTCACAGGCCCACATGAGGTGGCTTCTGGTGTTTGGGCTCCAGGCATGAGTCGAAGTTGTGTATTAAATGTGCCTTCATGCAACAGAAGGTGTTCCAGGAGCAGGAGGAGAAACTCTTTGTTGCCAAACTTGAGAAGAGGTCACAGTTATCACTTAAGTCCTTCTCCAGGCCACATGGTTGCTCACACTCTCATTCACAGAGCAAGTCTTGCAGAAATTCTTGTTCCAATACTTCCAGTTAGTAAAATCGGACATTTTTCATAAGTGCAAGAAGGCTAAGTGAGACGTCCCCATGCCACAGCTCGAACTCAGGCAAGAAGGCGCGAGGACATTAGTCAAAAAATGACACCCATCAAGCATCTTCAGAATTCAAGCGGTCCTGCAACTGGTTCAAGCGTGTCTCGAATTCCCCAAGCTGTTGTCAACCCCATGCTGCCTTTTTTCAGATGCTTTCCAATCTCTAATGTCCCCCTTTGGGGATTATAAGGCCACAAGTACCAGTTGTACTTAGCTGGTGGGCCCTTTCTCAGTGCCAACTCACCCTAGGTCCATTAGGACTCCGGTCGCAGGATCCATGTCAGTTCTTTCCATGCTGATGCCGACTCTTCTGGCAACAGCTTAGGAGCCAACTCCGACGTCTGTCCCTGACCCCCAACCGACATTGGCTTGCTCCGTGCCTAAGCCTCATCATGAGTTTACAAGAGTAGAACCACTCAATTTGCAGGCAGACTGTAGTCCTTGGCCTCTGTCCCAACACCAGTATTATCAGAGATTAGAAGCCTTAATTGGTTCCGACTCTGACACCTGCTCTCTCTTCAACAAACTGATGCTGACATATACCTTGATAAACAAAATGCCAGTGTGCTGGATACGGCCCCAGAGACTGAGCTAAACTCTCCACCCAGGCTACAGAGGGAAGAAAGTGTCTCTTTCGCAGGAGTTGTGCGAAGGGTAGTGGAACTCTCGACTTACAGTTATCTACGTTTGAAACTAAAGCAAACTTAATAACTTAGATCCTTTAACCAGGTCCTACCTCTTCCGGTCGACTGTTGCCATTCAAGGAGACTTTCATAGATACTCTCACTCTACTTCTTTCCAGGCGACATAGACCAGCCCAGGTGATTCTGATTTTCCAATAAGACATCCTACACCTGAAAGCCTGGTGGTAAAGACGTTGATAAGTAAGGTCACTTCTAATAAGTTTCCAACCATATTGTATTGTTGCCTTCAATAAGAGAATATCTTCAGCTAGTTCAACCTCAGTAGCCTTGAATGCAGGATGCCCTCTGGGCAGGTACACCTATAATTCATAGTTATAGTTGAAATTTATTTTCATAAGTTAATTAAAACCATTGCATTACAATAAAATAACAATTAGAAAGGAACCATTGCTCGTGAAAGTTAAAAGTTCTGATAAAGTGCAATTGGTTTGCGCGGTCATATGACTCGGGCAGTTGTCTCCATTATTTCACTGCAACCGGTCCCATGAGGCAGTGACACCCATCTGGTTCTTCGCTTTTCCAGATCTTGTTTCCTTTCTGTTCTCCTCGTGGGTACTAGTTCACTTGTAGGGTGCTTGTGCTTTGCAGCTTTATGGGAAATTATAACAGATTTTTGGAAGTTATGGTGCAAATGCTGTGTGCCATCATGTTCTCAAATGAACTTTTAACCATTTCTCTGCTTTCGGCTTCCGGTGGAAGATGACACCCGTCTAGCTCGTCGATTGTCCAAATCTTCCTTCATTTCTGTTCTCCTCAAACACTACATTTAATGTTGTTAGTCCTCTTCCGTTTTTAAAGTACTTGTGCATGTGCAATCTGATTTCATGCCAATTTAGTACAGACTTCTATTTGAGTAAAATGGTTTGAGGTCTCTGGTTTCAATTGCTGCATCCATGGTGGATCTGAATCCTTTTCAGGGTCTTTTTATATTTTTTTTGTTTTAAAGTAATTCAGGATCAGCTTTTGGACTGTGCAAGGGCGAGGTCTAGGACCAATGCGGGGCTGGAGAGAGTACCTGATTGATTGTTTAAATCTACCACAACGAGCCAAGATGTGGGGTACCTTTTGTGTGAAACATATTGCCGAGGCCTCAAGGCAAGTGCTTGCTTTTTCACTCAGGTATAGTTCCCTAAGTAGGATTCTCCTTTCGTTTACTAATGCCGGACAACAGCACAGAAGGTGAAGCCATGATTCTCGTTTGAAGTCACAGAGTCGACATGCTCCTTCAGTATTTTGGTTTGCACAGGCTTGGCTAAAATCCGTTATTGGCAGTGTGAACAAGCACATATTCATTATCTCTCTTCTAATTTTGGGGTACAAGAGGCGAGGAGGTAAGTCTGTGGTTTGATTACCAAATATGAGGGATTCAGCAGATCCAGGAAATGTGAAGTTTTTAAAGTTGCCTGGTCTAGCGAGAACGAGGCTAATTGAACTTGTTTATTGATGCGATTTTTTCCAAGTAGCATATGAGATGCAAGAGAGAGCCAGTGCTGGTTTATATATTTCAGTGAAGGCCAGGTCTTTCTTAAGATGAGTATTCCACGGGAAACCAGTAATTTCATATGTGTCTCTGAGGCAACTTTTTAAAGAATCCTCCAGGGATTTCAAGATTCGAATGTAGTATTTTAGGAAGTCAGCCTCGAGGGTTTTTGTTTGTTTGACCAGTCAGAGCTCCAGCCTAAGTCTCGTCCTAGAGAGATGTTTTGGGAGTTAAAAAAAATGTTTGTAGCCCACACACTGAGCCCGCTCCAAGATTTCCAAGCAGGCGCCCGGGAACGTGTTATGCCCATAAGAGAGTGCTGGGAGGAGAGAAGCTTGGATGACTTTTCTAATACTCTCTGCTGATGGACTTTTTAGCTTGTTGTTGAGTTTTTTATACCATAGATTATGGCCATCAATTTCTTGGACAGTTCTTTTTTGTGAGCGGAGGGTTAAGCGGATTCAGTGAATCAAACCCCCAGATACTTGTATTTCTGCACTGCGTTGATTGTCCTGAAGCCTATGGTGCACGTGGTTTGTTTTTTGTGCTTTTGCCGATCAAGTACAAGGATCTTGGTTTTTTCTGAGTTGAATAAGAGGTGGTTAATTGTACTGTACTAGTGTAGGCTAGTCAAGGCACGTTGCAAACCCACTTTAGCGTGATCCATGATGACAATGTCATCCGTGTACTGAACAAGGTGTAGAGGTCGGTGGCCTAGTCGGGGAGGGGCCAGGCAGCTGTTGTAGAGAGCTTTTCCCAAGTCCACTGTATACAGGTTGAAGAGCAGGGGTGTGAGCACGCAGCCTTGTTTCAGACCTCCGGGCGTACTGATTTTGGCTGAGAGAGATGTAGGGCCTGATTCTACCCATACCCAGGTTTCCAAGTAGAGGGACGTTACTGCAGTTAGGAGCGAAGATGGAATGTCCCAGTTTGCTAGTTTCCTCCAGAGGGTTGTCTTGTCGACTTTGTTGAAGGCTGCGGTTAGATCGATGAAGAAGCAGAAGGGTGGAGGTTTATTCAGCTGGGTGGCTCGATGACAAAGGGCAGATAAAGCCATTATGTAGTCAGTTGTAGCAGTTTCTCCGCAAAAACCTGTTTGAAAAAAGAGGAGCGATTAATTTTCTTCTGCCCAAGATTCCAATTTTTCCAGAAGATTCGGATGTATGCCTTTGCTTCCAGATGTAACAGAGCTATTAGGAGATAGTTGCTTGGATTTTGGTGGTCTCCTTTTTTGTGGATCGGGCATAATATTGAGCCTCTCCAAGATTCAGGTATCTTGCCCAATATATACGTGGTGTTGAATAGCGGGGTTGATAGTGCTGCCCAGCCCTCTGGGGAGGATTGAAAAATCCCGGTAGGGAGCCCGTTTGGGCCCGGCGCCCCGTTGGCCTACATCGATTTTATTAGTTTGGCTATTTCAGTAGGTGCAATCAGTGCTTGTGGATCTTCTGCTTTCAGTGTGGCAGGTGCCTTGATGACTATTGAGTTGTGTGCAAAGAACAGGTTCCTCATGTGGTTCTCCCACAATGATGCTGGGACTGCGTATGCCCTTGGAGGCCCAAGGGATTGCAGAGTGTTCACATAATGCTAGAATTGGGCTAGTGATCCTTACTTGAGCATACTAAAGATGTTTTTCCATTCCTCCTCTTGTCGTGCTTGTTTCAAGGCCCAGATGTTTTTTTGTGGGCTTTACGTGCTTCCTTTACAGCCAACAGATTCCCTGATGTTGGGTTAAGTTTGAGCAGGCAGGTTTTCTTCCTCAAGTTCTTATGCGTGAGGTTGATACTCCGTTGCGAGAGAGGGTTTTTTAGGAGACTAGGTAACTGCTGATTACGCATTGGGCGACCCCTGTGATCCTGGAGTGATGCTGCCAGATTTCTGGTCATAAGGTCCCTGTTAGTTAGGAGAACATCCCCCGGTTGGTCCTGTAGCTGAAGTATCTCCTTATCGAGCCATTTGGCTATCTTGAGTAATTGATAAGACTGACACTTGATTAGACTTACCAGGGTCTTTAATTCATCTCCTGCGGAGTAGCCTTGCTCCTGGCCAGAATCAGCTATCTGATGGTGTAAGTTCAGGTTTATGACCAGTGGATTATGGTTGCTTTCTCTGCAGGTCACTGTGTCTAAACTCTGGAGATGATTTGTGAAACTGCTTGATATGAAAATGTAATCAATTATGGAAATGTTCTTGAATGTGGGGCGGGCCTCCCTCTCCGCCTCCTTTGGTAACTAGGCTGCTGATTTTAGGCCATATGTAGTGAGTATGTTGTTGAATTGGTCTTGTATACTTCATAGGACATTGCCAGTAACATCTTGCAAGTGGTACCAGAAGATCTCAGGGCCACGCTTGCCCAAACAACACATTATGGTCATTACATTGTGAAGTATGCCTTACATGGTGGCTTGGACATCACAGACTGTGTTGGCAGAGCTATTGGCACGAGTGGAGTGCTTAGAAGGTACAAATCATTGCAAGCAACTGTTCTTTTTAGAAGATGTCCAGTAGTTCCTTATAAACCTATCCTTTGATGGCTCTAAAATGTTTAGAGAGAAGGCCGATTCAGGTCTTGAGCTATTTAAGGACAGCCAAGCCGCAGCAAGATCCTTACGACTGTTGTCCCTCACTAATCATTTCCACAGACAGGTCAGAGAGTTTAGAGGTTATTCCACGAAGCTGGTCCACAAACAACACTAGTCCTCAGCAACAGAAGGCCTAATCCTTTTAAGGTAGTGGGCTTTATGACATCAGAGGCCGTTTGCATCAGCAGCCATAGCTCTGCTCTAGCTCCTCCTCCATTGTTGCAGCAGCTGCCAAGCTGCTTATATTGTTCTCACAGGTCCATAACCAGCTGGTAGGAGGCAGGGTATGACATTTTCTCCCTGGAGATTCATCAGATCAGACAGATGTGCTCCTGCAAATCATTCTAGGGCCTATGCCCTACCTTTCATTTCATCCCCGCCTCATTTTCCCCCATCAAAACATCTGTCAATGAACCATTCCTCAATCTTGCTGCAGGAAGTCAACCTGCTGCTGGCCAAGGGTCATCGAAAGGGTGCTGGCTTCGGGGAGAGAGGAGAGGAATGCTAATTATGCTCCTTCCTCATGCCAAAGAAAGCAACAGCCTCAGGCCTGTATTGTGCTTCTGCCTACTGAATGCCTTTCTGCAGAAAGACAAATTCAAAATACTCACTCTGTCTCAATACTTTTGCGCTGTGGATCCAGGAGCCTGGATTGTGTCCTTGGATTTAATTAATGCATATTGTCATATACCCACGCTACAGCCCCATGGGCCTTGCCTTTGGTTCACGATGGGGTCAGAACACTTTCAATTTGCTGTGCTCACCCTTTGGCCTCACTACAGCCCCTTAGTTGTTCTCAAAATTGAAGAGGGTGGTCACTCCACACCTTCAAAAGTATGGGATTCATGTGCCCGTATCTTGACGACTGGCTGCTCAAGGCAGACTTCCATAGTCAATCGTGGACCTGCTCCGGACAAACTTGTGACATCTTTGGGCCTGTCCATCAGTGAGCACCTTGTGGAGGATCCCTTTCATTGTGGCTGTCCTAACCACAATGGTGTCCAAGGCCTTTTCACAGCTACTGTGACTCTGGGACATTCACAATATGATCCTGATGTCTCAGGCTCAGCCCTGGGTCTTGGTGAATGCTGGAGACAGCTCAAAATCTTCTGTGGTGGCAGATAAACGCCAGCCTGACCTGTAGCAAGCCCCTCTCCATTCCCAGCCCAGACATCACAGATGTCACAGATTCATCACTGTTAGATTGGGTGCAGTCATTTCGGGTAGGTGCACATCAAAGACCTCTGGTCTCCTCTTGCTTGTGTTCCACTGGTTGCCAGCCCTTCAGCCATTCCTATGCGGCTTCTGGTGTCATGAAGAACCATGATCTGTCTTCTGATAAATTCTTAATTTCCCCAAGAGTATCGTATATAAAATGTTCTGTCGCCGCATTTCTGTTTTTGCCCTGTCAAAGGACTGTTGATTTCCCTGCACTTCCTGAGTGTAATCTGAGAATGCCAATATAGTTTTATATTCACAGTGGAGTGGGCTGAATCTTTTTGCTGACCTGGCAATGGCTACTCAGGCTCAGTATTTTAGGATTTTGACAATTACGGGCCTTGGTCTAGTTGCTGTCTCAGGCGATGCTCCGGGAACACAATGTGCCCCTTCAAGCATAAATCAGGTGAACAGGTCATCTGTTTGTATAACAGTTTTAATTAAGTGCTCAAGAAAATATTCAAGTTCTTCCCCCTCAAACGTTTTAGGTAAGCCTACCAGGTGCACGTTGCTGCACCTGGACCGCCCCTTCTTATTCTTAACTCTGGTGTGGAGACATTGTGTGGTGTCTTGGAGGAATTGGACCTCTTTTGAAGGTTTTTTTTTTTTTTTTTATCCAACTTTGTTTTTATTTAGAAAAAGAGGTGAGCTCAAAGTACACAGCTGTGTGCCTACAACCATCCTGGCCGGCAGCGAACGAAGTCAAGTCCCATTAAACAAAGGCCTTACAGCATAACATATCACATATATTCCCCCTCCAATTCTTTGCCTTCAGCGTATCGTACCCAGAGCGCCCGCCACCCCATATCCTACCTAAAGCCGTGTACGCACCCGCTGGGGGGTCGGGTAAGGCAAGTGTAGCTGGTGTTGCACGGCAATCTCCGACACGGGTCCCGTAGCTGAGGGCCACCCAACCTCTAGGCCGGGGCTAGTGCGTGCCGCGTGCGTATACAATGTGTTGGGTAGCTCATGTATGGTAGTGTAGTGTCCCGAGGTAAGCGCGTAAAGTCGGAAGGGGTTGGATGGAGGAGCGTCGCGCCACCGCGCTGGGTTACCAAGGCCCTATCACCGCACTTAACCTCTACACGTCCTGAAGACAGGACAAACAGAGGGCGGGGGGGGGATGTGGCGGGGGGAGGGGGAGGGCGGCGGAGGAGGGGAAGCAGAACGGCAAGCGCCGCAGCGGGGTGGAAAGGAAAGTCTAAGGGACGCAGCCTGTGGGGAAGCATGCCTGCACCGTGGGAGGATCCGACCCCGGCGAGCCCACCCGCAGCTAGGGACCCACCAACGTCGAGGGTGTCAACGCCACCGGCCGTGTGAGAACCTCGGAGCGCGTCAGGGAAATCTCGTCGTCAAACAGTTTCAAGGCCCGCAGTCTCGGCGGTTGCAATCGCGCGTGCTCTATCCTGCCCAAGTGGTCCACCAAGGGAGACCAGAGGGTCTTAAACCTAGTATCTCTAAACTGGAGGCGGGCTGTAAGCAGTTCCATCGCCAAAACCTGCCAAAGGCGGGCGAACCACACGTTGATGGACGGTGGCTCCGCCTTCTTCCAGTACACCGCCACCGTTTGTTTTGCAGCACCTAGCATATGAAGGCTCAGGTGCCAATCACGGCCTGTCATTGCCCGTCGCGACGTCGGCCGAAGGCCCAAAATAATCGTGAGGGGGTCCTCTGGCAGGGGGTAGCCCAGCACCCTCTTGATGTGGCTGAGGACTTCCTTCCAATAAGTAGTCAGACTCGGGCATGTCCACCAAATATGGATAAAGTCTCCTGGCGCCTGGGTACAGCGCCAGCACAGCGGGGACACCTTGGGGAACATCTTCTGCAGTCGGACAGGGGTGTAGTACCACTGGGTCATCACCTTGTAGGCCGATTCCTGTTGGGGGATGCTGCGGAAGGTTTTAGGGATATCGCTCCAGAGCCTTGTCCACTGGGCGGAATTAATCCCGGAGCCCGAAAGATTCTGCCATCGCTCTTGGTACGGGTGTAGGCCTGGCCGCTGGGAATGCTGGAGCACTTTATAGACTCGAGAGACTAGGCCCTTGTATGTGCCAAACGTGCGCGCTAAGTGCTCAAACTGGGTGAGAGGTCTCGTGGCCGCCTGTACCAGCGAAGAGCCCTGCACCCAATGCCGAAGCTGTGCGTATTGGAACTTGTCCCTGTCAGTCAGCCCAAAGTCCCTTTGGCATTGCTGGAAGGATTTGAAGGTCCCTCCCTCAAAAAGATCTCGGATCGTCCGGCAGCCACTTTCCGTCCAGTTCTCAAAGTATGGCGAGCGGCAGGCCGGCGGAAACTGGGGATTGCGAGCTAGAGGGGTGTGCGGTGAGGGGAAGGTGGTGAGGCCCCTGCGGACCGCCACCTTATCCCAGATCTCTAAGACCGTCTTAGTGGGGACCGCCATATACGCACTACGGTGACGCGCCGCCCGGGGCAGCCAAGCGTGATCCCAAATCGGGCGACAGGTAACTGCTCTGTCCATGTGGAACCAAATTTTCTCGCTTTCCCACGCCCCCCACTCCAGGACATATCGGAGGTGTGACGCCCAGTAGTAATCCAGTAAATTAGGACAAGCAAGGCCGCCTCTATCCCGAGGGAGCTTTAGGATTTTGTTAGAGAATCGCGGCTTCTTACCTCCCCAAATAAAGGAGATCAAGTCCCTTTGTAGCCCCTGGATGTAATGTTCCGGGATGGGAGTCGGCAGGGTCTGAAACAAGTAGAGAATCTTTGGCAGCACGGACATCTTAATTGCATTGAGGCGACCAAGCCAGGAAAGCGGCAGTGCCTTCCAGGTGCGCAAGTCGTCCAAGACAGAGCGCCTGCACTCCGGCCAATTGGCCTGCGTCCAGGTGGCTAGGTCCGGCGTCAAGTTGAGACCAAGGTATCTCACGGAGTCGCTCGCCCATTGATATGGGGTGCTCGTCCGCAGCGCCGCCGCCTCCGCCTCCGGGATCGTGAGATTGAGCACCCAAGACTTGGTGTGGTTAATTTTAAGCCCGGAGGCCCGCTCATAGGTGCGTAGCAGCGATTGCGCGGCTGGGAGCGAGGTTGAGGGCGCAGACAGCGTGAGGAGGAGGTCGTCAGCGAAGAGCGCAACCTTATGGTCACGTCCCCGAAGGGAGATGCCCTTGACATCCGGCGACTGGCGAATGAGAATAGCTAAGGGCTCCGCTACCAGGGCGAAGAGCAGAGGCGATAGGGGGCAACCCTGCAGCGTGCCCCTGCAGATGGCGAATGGCTGTGTAAGTTGGCCATTTACGCGCACCCGGGCTGCCGGGGCAGCGTATGGGGCCATGATGCGTGCTTCCATTTTGGGCCCAACCCCTACTTTCCGTAGAACCGCTCGAAGGAACTCCCAATCTACCCGGTCGAACGCTTTTTCAGCGTCTAGGGACAACAGGCAAGCCGGGATATCCCAATGCCTGGCCTTTCCCACTATGTGGGCAATGCGACGAACATTGTCTGCCCCCTGGCGTTGGTGGATGAACCCCACCTGATCCGGATCCACGAGGTGCGGGAGGTGAACACTGAGCCGTTTGGCAAGGATTTTAGTATATAGTTTAAGATCTGTGTTCAACAGGGCTATGGGCCGGTATGAGGAGCAGAGGGTGTGGTCCTTCCCTGGTTTTGGGATGAGGGCAATCTCAGCCATCGCCATGTCCGCGGAGGGCCCTCCCGAATCTGCGAAAGAGTTAAAGAGACGAAGAAGGTAGGGTTGCAGCTGCGGCAAAAAGGCACGGAAGAACGCCACCGGTAGCCCATCCGGCCCAGGTGTCTTGCCTAGCGGAAGATCTCCCAGGGCTCCCGCTATTTCTTCCAGTGTAATGGGCTCCTCTAAGAGCTCAGAGTGATGTTTACTCAGCGGCTCCCATTCACATTTACCCAGAGTCTCTGTGATCAATGCAGGGTCCGGCGGGTCTCTCTTGTATAGGGAGGAATAGTATTCATGGAACGCCTGAAGTTTCGCTGCTTCAGTGGTCACCCATGCACCTCCCACCCCCTGTAGCTTCGCGATGTGGGCCCTGGCCGCCCTCGCGCGCAACCGCCGCGCTAGCACTGTTCCCACCTTATCCCCGCCGATGTAAAAGCGCTGCCGGAGCGCAAGGAGTGCCCGTTCCGCCTTATTCGTCCTGTGTGCCCGTAACTGACCCCTAAGGACCGCCAGCCGCCGCTTATGGGCCGCCAATGGGCGGGTCTGGTCCATCTTCTCCAGCGTCTTGAGTTCGCGGGTGAGTCTGGTTTCGTACAGTTGGGCCTCCCGTGTCCGCGCGGCAGCTATAGCCGTGAGGGTACCCCGTATCGTGGCCTTGAAAGCATCCCATAGGAGGGGGAGGGGAGTCTCCGGCAACTCGTTGTGCTCAAAGTATTCCAATATGGCCGTCTTTATTTCCTCCCTGTCTACCGGATCCCGTAGGGCATGATCCGGGAACCGCCAGCGGCGTGGACCGGAGGTGCGAGTGGAGCGCTCGTGGAGTAACATCTCCACATGGGCATGATCGGAGACCGAAATGCTCGAGTGTGAAGCCGACATAGTGTCTGGGAGCAAAGAGTGGGAGACAAAGAGCATGTCGATGCGAGAGTAGGAGCGGTGTGCATGTGAGTAAAAGGTGAAATCCTTCAGCTCCGGGGAGTGATAACGCCACACATCTACCAAGGTCAAAGCAGTAAGGGATTTTTTCACAGTGGCCGACAGGGCCCCCACGCCATGGAAACCTCCCCCACAGCGATCTAGCTCCGCGTCCCAAACCAGATTAAAGTCCCCCCCCACTATGAGGTCCGAGCCCACCGGGTCAAGATACTCCCGGATGACCCCGCGCAGGAAGGTGTCCTGCCCCTGATTGGGTGCATAAAGATTACATAGCGTAAGCCTACGGTGCCCCCTCGTGAGCTCCACCCTCAGGACCCGGCCCGCAGCGTCTCTACGCACCTGTGTGTCCCCATGACAGAATCCCGCCCGGCAGAAAATAGCAACCCCCGCTGTCTTAGTGGCCGCGGATGCCCAAAATCTATGAGGAAAGCGCGGATGGGCCATACGACCCACATCAGCCCGTAGAAGGTGCGTCTCCTGCAGAAATACTACGTCTGCACCCTGTTGGAGCAGGTACCTCCAGATCTGATGTCGTTTGCTAGGTGAGTTGAGCCCCTTCACGTTCAAAGAGACGACCTTCCAGGAGGGTACAGTAGTCATAGACATGGGTCAACATGTGCAGTTGTCCCCCCCCGCCGCCCCCAGCCTCCCCATAGAGCCCCCCCGCCAGAGGGTTAGGAAGTAATGAGGGAGAAAGACGAAAAAACAGGGACAAACGAAAGAACCAGAGTCACAAAACGGCCAACATGGCCAACAAGGACTATTCCAGTCTAGGGAGTGGCCAGGCACTTCGGCACAGGCTATCCCAGAGATGTCACTCTCCCAGGAATAGTGGTGGGGGTCCGTCGGCACTGCCGCCATTCTCCAAGTTAGAAGGAGCCCCGGGCCGCCGCCCGGCATCAGGAGCTGTAACAGCGATCACAGCGAGAGGGCCACAATCTCCTCCCCCACCAACAGCCGGTAGCCCCAGAGCGGGCCATCTCGTTTTCTCAAGGAAGAAGGAGCCCGAGTTGCAGGCCCGGAAGTTCACTAGGGAGCGGGCTCCTGTGATCCCGCCGGCGATGATCCGGCCTCCAGGGACCGAATGTGGCGTATGATGTCTTGCTTGTCCCTCGAGGAGCGACTAGCAGCAGGGGAGGAAGAGCGCCCTGGACCAGCTAGGCTTAAGCGAGGCACGAGGCCCCGCGGCACCGCGCACCGGGCTGGCCGGAGGGGAGTCTGGGATCTGGAGTAGCTGCGCGGCCTCCCTGTAGGACCGCAGCACCCGTCGTCTGGACTCCCAGTGGAAGATGAGGGCGAAGGGGTGTCCCCATTGATAGCGAATGTTGAGGTCTCGCAACTTGTCCGTAACCGGCCGGAAGGCCCGCCTGCGCCGGAGAGTCGTGGGGGCCAGGTCCTGGAACAGCTGGATCGTAGCCCCGTTGAATTTGATGTCCGTCCTGTCTCTGGTCGCCTTGATAATAGCCTCCTTTTCGACAAAGAAGTGGACCCGCGTCAGGATGTCGGGAATCAAACCTGGCCTCCCGGGTGGGCCTGACACTCTGTGGGCCCTGTCCAGAGTCGGCGGAGAGGCGTCATCATCCCCCCGGAGTTCATGCAGAAGGTCCGCCACAAAGGTCATGATGTCTGCCCCCTCCGCGCCAATCGGGTCGCCCCGAATGCGAATGTTGTTGCGGCGCCCCCTATTTTCCAGGTCCTCCTGCCTGATCTGCAGCTCAACATTCTGCTCCTCCAGGGCCGCTATCCTCTGCCACAGGCGTTCCTGGTCCTCCGAGCGAGCGTCCAGGGTCTTCTCCATGTCGTCGACCCTGTCTCCAAGCTCCCCCACATCTTTCCGGAGCTCCTTGACGCAGGCCTGGACCTCCGTGCGCAGCGAGCCGATTTCGGACTTGAGGTCCTGCATGAAGAGCGCCATGAAGGACTGTGTCACTGGCTCCGCCGACCCACCAGCCCCTACCGTCTGCGAGCCCGTCGGCGCCCCTCCAGGCTTATTCCAAAGGTCCTTCACTGTGGCATCTTTCGTGGGCGCCGATGAGTCTTTTCCCGGCTTGGTGCGCGTCATTATGCAGTTATACGCCGCCTCTACAGGGAGACCCCAGCCGCAGGTCGGCCCGTCCACTCAGCGCCCCCGGAGGGCCAGCCAGCGCCGAAGGGTGCACAAGCCAGGCCGAGTCGCGTCCAGCGTAGGGGCTGTCCCACACTCCAAGTCGCGGGCCCTATCGCAGCGCCGCAGCGGATGTGTCTCAGGTGCAGCAGTTGACCAAGGCCTCGCGGCCCACACCGATATGATTCGCCCTCAGGGCACGGACGCCGCCAGGTCGCCGGGCCCACCAGACTCCGACCTAGGGCCCTCCCCACTCTCGCAGGCAGCGAACAGCACAGCGTCCGGTGCTCCGAGGAGCGCGTTTTCCCCGCAGCTCAACAACCACTTAGGGGGGGTCCGGCAGCCAAGCAGTCCCACTGTCCCAAGTCCCGCTGACGCCACACCGCTCAGCCCCGCTCGTCCTTAGTGTCCAGCAGGGGGGGCGAGCCAGTATCCAGGGCCCAGTCCGGCTCTCAGGCCCACGGCCACAACCCGCGAGGATCGACCAGCCAGGCCGCCTCCGGTCCGGGGCTCAAATTCAGGGCCGTAGTAACATCCCCCGCTCTAGGCCTCCAAGCGCTCCCACAGCAGCCGCCGCCACCACGAGGACAGCGCTCCCAGGGGTACTCCAGCGCCCGGGCCCACCGCTGCCAGGGCTCCCCCCGCTACCTCAGGCTTTCCGCCCCCTCTGGTGTCAGGGCGAGCCGCCCCGCGGGCCGATGCCGCCCGCCGACCACCTCACCTCAGGCGGAGTCCAGCGCAGCAGAGTCCAGCGCTCGCTTGCAGAGGCCGCAGCTTCAGCGGTGCAGGGTCCCAAAATGGCGGCCTCGCCCACCGGAGCAGACGTCCCAGCGCCTCTGCCCTCAGCCGGTACCAGGGAGTCTCGGCCCCCGCTCTCCGACACCTCCGATCACTCCCAGGCCGGCCAAACAGCTCTCTCGGCAGGCTCAAGCTCCCGGGCAGTCCGCGGGACCCAGCAGTGTTCCCAAGCGCAGATCGCGCAAAATGGCGGCCGTCTCCTCCGCGCCCGGGAGCGCCCAGCGTCCAGCCTCCGGTGCCGCCAGTCGCACTCCCCGAGCCCGCCACACTAGGCAGCGGCAGCCCCCTCCAGTTCCGCCAGCCTCTCGCACCAAGGGGAGGCCGTATACCGGCCGTCGAAGTGCCTTAGAAAGCTCGTTTTAGCCGGCGGCAGCCCGGAGCTCCAGCAGCCCGCGTCCTACTCCATGTGTGGAAATATGGATTTTTCTGGTCAGTTATGTCCCCTATCTTGGACCCCAACGGTTCTATGTGCATGTTACAAGTACATGTATGTTCCCTCCAGTTCCAGTTATGAAGACGCAAATACATGTGCGTCCACCGTTAACATGTCCTCTGTTGATCCGCCATGAATGGGCCGGATATTCCATTCCTAAGTACGAAAGGCCACTGCCTTTATATGGTTCACTTATGCCATTTTTACAGTCCAGGCAAGTAGGCCCTGATTCTGCCATCGAACTCTTCTTGCTTTCTGTCTTTGAAGCTCCAGTCCGAGCCTGCATCTGTGACCATGAACTTTGTCTCATTCTCTGCGCGGCTCACGAAGCCTGACATCAGCTTGCTGCCTGCCAAGAACTGTATTTCACCTTCGAAAATTATCTGCTCCGCTCCCTGCCCAATGCATTCCTGTCTAGTAGCTTAAGTAAACATTCTTCCAGCTACCAAGCAAAGGCCCGACTTCTCTGTCTTCATACAAGTAATTCATAGCCCTGTTACTATGGAAGATTCCGCCCTCGCATCTAGTGTAGACACTTAGACGCTTGTACACGCACTAACCGTCAGTATAGTCAGTATAGAATAAGATTCTACTCTAAGAGACCTCTCTTTTGGATAACATAGTTCTTTAAACATAGGATGTTAGATATGATTTGGGATTAGGTTGACTTGACCCTCCAGACTTCTGTCGCCACATGTAGAGCTAAATATCAAGTCCCCTTCACCCCCTAGTTGCACGTCAATCACACGTCATACTGCTGCGTGCGCATATCTGCCAAATATTTCTGCTGACATTGCGAAATTCTTTCATGTAACCACCCTCTTATGACATCACATCTGATGACGTTCTTTCATCACTCCCAGTTACGCCTATTTTTGCTACGTATGAATATATTATCACCACTATCAATTGTTACGCCTCTTGTATTGGCCTCACTGTAATGCCTATTGTATAAAAGTAATTGATTGTCAATAACGTATGTACTTCACTTCCTGAACCTTCGTGGTGATGGAAC
Source organism: Triturus cristatus (assembly GCF_964204655.1). Taxonomy (NCBI): domain Eukaryota; kingdom Metazoa; phylum Chordata; class Amphibia; order Caudata; family Salamandridae; genus Triturus; species Triturus cristatus. The sequence continues at coordinate 1,606,516,623 of NC_140590.1, read as the reverse complement.
CTGGAGCAACCGATTATAATCGACCATTGGAATAAAGCCCATTTAGAACCTCTAATACCACGGATCCTGCCTCTTATTTACTGAGCTATTTTTATTATGTTTCCGTATCAAATTAAGTCCCGGTAATTAAATTATTTACCACATGAATGGCGCCCGAACAGGGACACTTTCTCATCTCACGCGCCGGCGGTGCGTTGCAGGCCCGGTCTCCTGCCACAGCTGGACGGACAATAACGCGTACCAGCAGGATTTCCTGTGTCTCCCTCCGGTCAAGCGGGGGCGACTGAGGCTGCGATCAACACCCAGACGAGGCGGTGAGAAGTGCGAAGTATCCCGACCAGAGCCTAGCTGAAAGAGCAAGATCCGAGGTATACAGAGGCCCACCAGTTTCCTAAGTCCCAAGTCAAGTCCGGTTTCCGAAGTGTTCAAATCGAGTCCAGTCCGGTTCAAGTTCAGTTCAGATCCGTTCCGAGGCCTTCCGTTCCGAGCTACCCGGTGAGTACCATTACTGGGGAGGCGTTCTGGCGTGCACATAAGTTGTGCCGGTCCAGACGGGTTTGGGTACACAAACCCGGTCTGCACTGTTTCAGCAGTGTATCTGTACTGTTTAGCAGTATATCTAGTATATCAAGTATATAAATTCAGAATAATTCAGTTCAAGTCGAGTATTATGTTTAGTGATTAAGTTTTCTTTAGATCGTCATCATTATTGTTGCTCAGTTAAATGTTAAATGTTAAATGTTTTTTAGTACGTTCTGCATATTGTGGTATGAATGACTGTTCATTATTGTGATTACTGTATTAAGTTTGTTCAAGATCAAGTATCAGATCAGTTCTCAATATGCCACTCTTTTCGAAATTAAGACAGATCACAACTAGAAAAGGGGTACTCGAAGAAGCTGTTCCTATTCCTCCTAGGGACACTCCAGGGTACTTCATGTATCATAAACATGGCCTAGACGCCATATTATTTCTTGATCTATGGGTAGACTACACTAAGGAATTACCAGAAAGTCAGAGGTGGCCCGTAGCGGGGACCTGGGATGCAGAGTGCATCGTGAAAGTAGAGGAAGAATTATGGAAAAAGAAAGCTAGACAATCACAGAAAGACGCCATTGAATTATGGCGTAAAGAATCATATAGACGTACAGAAAAAGCACGTAGACAGGAAGAGAAGAGTAAAGAGAATTCCAATGAAGTCCGAGAAAATCTATTAATTGAAGAAGGTGCACGAGTGAAATCAGAACAAGTAGACAGACAAAGAAATGCCCTTATGAATGGTATGTATCCCCTTCTGGCCGAAGGATTACCTAAGGCTACCCCAGGGATACCAAAAGACTTGCCAACCCTATTATTTCCAATAAAGGTACATCCTAAGGGGCATCCTAGAACCGCAGAAGATGTTTTTCTTTCCTCATATTTAGATGACGCAGCTCCCGAGTATGCTCATCCCGCCCCACATAGACCGCCTGCCAGGGAGGTTCAACGCCAAGATCCAGTACCCGTATCGCTACAGCAACAAGTTCTGACACAAGTTCCGGCAAGCACATCTGTTTCTGCATCTGTTCCTACAGCTACTTCTATAGCTGTATCCACGCCTATAGTTGCTGTATCACGTTCAACGAATCCTTTCACACCCGATACCCCAGATGGGGCTACCGGAGGTGCTACCAATATCTTTTCTACGCCACCTAGAATAAATAAACTTACTTTTCAAGAGTCAGCACATTCACGTACCCCCAAACTCATAAATGCCCGTACGCTTAAGGAACTTCTTATAGATTGTAGATATGACCCTGTGCCCGGAAAAGAGGACGAAATGACCCTAGCATCATTACGTATCAGACGAGCCGCAGTGTATTTAGGGAAATTACCAGGAATGACTGCACATCTAGATAATATATATCATTTTGTCCAAACCGGGCGAGATTCTGAATGTATTAACAGAGCTATGGAATACCAGAAAGTGGAAATACAGGGGGAACTGTTGCGTTTCCTCATAAATTGTGTGATCAGAAATCAAGACCGACCGGGGGTAGACCCGGAAGCAATGCAGATTCTTACCAGATGGAGCCAGAATATATCAGAAGGGAGACATGATAAGCAAAACTGTATAATAGCCATGTGCCGAAAGATCCGTAAAGAAATAGAACGCCTACACGAAGAAAGATTAGCGGTAGACCAGTTCGAACAAAGCGAGGAAGAAGCATCAGGACTGCCCACAGGACAGTCAGAAACTATAGCCTATGTAGGTAGAAGAAGATCTTGTAATAGTACTAGATGTCTTACTGATCCGATACGTCCGATGTGTCTAGAAAATAACAGGAAATTTCAAACACCAATAATAAATATAAGGTCTAACGAGCATTCATTCCAAGCAGCAGATAAATTACTCCGAGAACGAAGGGGTTATCATTTTCTCGATTCTATGGATGAACAAGAATTAGCCAGGTCAGCTGTCCATTGGGTTGACAGTCCCGGGAAGTATAGTGATGACACAGTAGCACACACATTTTTGAATCTCACCCCAGATGAACAGCGTTTAGCTGGGATTTATATGATTCAACAACTTCTTATACTATATAAAAGCCAACATTCAGATCCTGGTCCCTTACCTGATATATTGACCGAATTACTCACGAATAGATGGAGAGGTTCAGGTACTAAGCTAATTAAAGAAATACTAGAATCAAGAAAGCAGTACATTCTTTTTATATGCCCAGAACATGTCTCACTGCCCATCAAGGAAAGAACCACGTATTACATGGACAGACAGAATCCCTTACGAGAAGTGCACCCAATAAAGGGCGAGGACAATGAGTTTAAACGTGTATATGTATATACGCCCATATCGAAAATAGAATTGTTGGAAATGAAGAAAGTGGTACCCAGTCATGACAAAGACCCAGCGGGTTTCCACCGAGAAATTAAAGACATGTTACTCATGGGAGAGTATACCTATCCCGACATTATGACAATATTAAAGGTATTGATGCCTGCTGGCATTTATGAAAAACTCAAGGAAAAAGAGTGGGAGGTAGGAGACCAAAAGATAGATTGGACAGCATTAGAAGCAGAAGAAAAGGCCCGAGGTCCAGGTTCGGGGCTTGGGGACAAAACTAAAGCACTACCAGGTCTACTAGTACAGGTACTGCCACGTTTATTAACCACGAAAAAGGAAGACTGGGGTGCAATTTCAGCCTGTAAACAAAAGCAAGATGAAGACACTAGTGATTTCTATGCACGATTTGAAAAATGTTTTGGTATAAATAGTGGTATAAAAGCAAGTAGCGAATCATACCCACATCTGTTTGTGACAAAATTAGTTGAAAATTCCTTGCCCCAAGTGAAGAACAGAGTATTAAAATTCGAGAGTACCTGGCAAGGTAACACTCCATCACAAATGTTACAAATGTTACAGTATCATCACAATAGAATTAGAGAGGAACAAGATCATGAACAAAGACGCATGAAAGACACGAAAATGAAAATGCTAGTCTCCCAGACAGTTCCAGTTGAAGGACATAAAAAGGGTACGACACATTCTGGCGATTTAGCGGGACCTGTAAAAGGGACATGCAACTATTGTAAACAACTAGGTCATCATGTACACGATTGTCCAGTCCTGAAGCGTAATATCGCCACGGGCATTACAAAAGAAAGACCACGGCCACTTAGACAGGATCAGAATGAACAAGGAGCCTTGCAGCATGCACAGTCCATGCCAGCTCCACAACAGACTATACAGTTTGTGCCAGCTGCACCAGCGCTGCCTGTTGCTGCCACGCAAACCACGACACGACAACTGTACCAGACCGCACAGTATGACTATCCTGATTATCAACGATATGCATGAACCAGCCTAGAGAGGGAAGTTGACTTACCCCTTATCGAGATCCCTGTAGATCAAGAAGGACCTTATGTACATAGTGAATTATTAGGCCAAGACAGGAAATTTTTACTCGATACAGGGGCAAGTCGAACAACCATAAAACGTAGTGAAGTTCCAGGGGCACCCCTCTCAGGCTCACAGAATATTTCCCTTGGTTTTTCAGGAAAACCTATTGTTAATGAAGTGTCACAACCTCTTCCACTTACGATAGGACCTTTGACCCGAACTACAGATTTATTGCTTACTAAATCATGTCCAGAAAACCTGTTAGGAATAAAAACACTGAAGGCTCTAGGAGCTATAATATGTTGTTCTCCGGAAGGAGTAAGATTGTTTTTACGTGATTTTAAAGGTCATTATGTGTCTAGAGACATGGATCCCCGATTGCAGACTTTACCTACACATTTATGGGCACAAGGCCCTACTGATGTTGGTTGTATGAATATTACACCATATCGAGTCACACTAAAGGCAGGAGTGGTACTACCACGAATGCGACAATACAAGTTACCACCAGATGCTGTAGTGGCTTTACTGCAAATCATTGACGAACTCATTGCCCAAGGAGTGGTTGTAGAAACCGACTCCAATATATGTAATTCACCGATAATTCCGATTCTCAAACGAACAGATCCGAAGGCCCCGCCAGTATATCGATTGGTTGTTGATCTGCGCGAATTAAATAAGTGTATTGTGCCACAATTCCCTGTGGTCCCCGATATCTCATCATTACTGACAGCTATTGATTCCGAAGCAACATTCTTTACTGTAATTGATCTCAAAAATGCCTTTTTCAGCGTCCCAATAGATCCGGAAAGCCAATATTTGTTCGGATTTAGTTTAAATGGACGTAGCTTCAAATTCTCACGCGCACCTCAAGGATTTACAGAAAGCCCCAGCATCTATAGCCAAGCACTGAAACGAGAACTCGACAGCATCCACATGCCAGTTAACACTGCCTTGCTTCAATATGTCGATGATCTGCTGATCACCGCCCGAAGCGAACCTGAATGTGAAAAAGCATCACTGACAGTTTTACAATTTCTAGCCGAAAAGGGGCACAAGGTGTCCCCTTCTAAGCTGCAATTCTGTGTCCAGCGAGTTATTTACCTTGGTCACTCGCTGTCCAAGGAGGGAAGGCAGCTTACACCAGACCGCATTCAGTTAATAGCTAACATGCCAATACCCAAGACACAAAAGGAGGTGCGGGCTTTTATAGGCCTCACTTCATATTGTAGACAGTGGATCCCTCAGTATGCATTTCTAGCAAAACCACTCATTCAGTTGACAACACAGGAGGCAGCCACATCGACTGTTCTCCCTTGGACTCAGGAACATACACAAGTTTTTGAAAGCTTAAAGAAAGCTCTATGCCAAGCACCTGTTTTAGCAACACCATGTTACAGTAAACAGTTTACACTCTTTATTACAGAACGCGAAGGTACTGCCTTGTCAGTACTCACACAGGAACAAGCAGGATCACACAAACCATGTGCTTATTTTTCTAGTACATTAGATCCCGTAGCTCAGGCTCTGCCTGCGTGCCTAAAATCAGTGGCAGCGACAGCTTTAGCAATCAGACAAAGCGATGCCATAGTGTTAGGACATCCATTGACAGTACAAGTACCACATGCAGTGGAGGTTCTTGTGAATCGAACGCAAACACAACATTTGACTATAGCAAGACTTACAGGGTATGAACTAACACTGTTTCAGCCACATATAGAAATCAGACGTTGTAACACATTGAATCCTGCCACACTTTTACCTGTAAATGGAACAGACCCACTAGCCCATGACTGTATTGATGTTAATACAATCACAACGAAACCCAGACAAGACTTGACAGATGTCCCATTGTCAGACCCAGACCTGACGTTGTATGTAGATGGTTCATGTATGAGAACAAGTACAGGAGAGTTAGTGGCCGCTTACGCAGTCACAACAGATACTGAAATCATTGAAACAAATTGCATAAATACCTTGTCCGCTCAAGCAGCAGAGCTCGTCGCTCTGACACAAGCCTGTATTCGAGCCACAAATAAAAAAGTCAACATATACACTGATTCACGTTATGCATTCGGAGTCGTACATGACTTCGGCGTGCTGTGGCGAGAGAGAGGTTATTTAACTTCTCACGGTGCCCACATTCAGCACGGACCCCTCATTCATGCCTTATTAGATGCAATACATTTACCCATTGCAATATCGATTATGAAATGCAAAGCACATACGAAAGTTACTGATATCATTTCTCAAGGCAATGATCTAGCTGATAGAACAGCTAAACAGACTGCTCAAACTCAAACATCCGATATGACAAAGACAATAGTCCCGACGCCAACACATTGTATGACGGTTAAAGATCCTACTCTTGACGTAATTGATATACAGACACATGCTACACCAGAAGAAATAAAGAAATGGACGGAATTAGGAGGGATCCAAACGGATCAAGGATGGTTGATGAAGGAAAAGTCTGTGTGGTTCCTTCCTGATTCAATGGTCCAAGTCATTATTAACACTATCCATAGTCCAGCGCATCTAGGAGAGAAAGCTATGCTAGACAGCATTCAACATATTTGGTTCAACAAGCATTTACGAGCTGCAGCCAAACAAAAGGTTCGTACCTGTCTGATCTGTTGCCAGTTCAACCCAGGAAAAAGCGTTCCCGTAGAACAGGGTGGATTTCAGCCTCCTGATCACCCTTTTGAAGTCCTCCAGATGGATTATATCCAGATGGAACGATGCAGAGGATTCAAATATGTTCTCGTAGTTGTGTGTGCTCTTTCCCGTTGGACGGAGGCATACCCGGTTTCAGATTACACTGCCCCGACTACTGCCAAACAGTTGGTTCGAGAATTCTTCTCACGATACGGTTTACCACGTGTTGTTCACTCAGATAACGGCCAGCCGTTCTCATCCGAATTAATGAAACACGTTTCACTTTTGTTAGGCTATCAGTGGAAATTCCACTGTGTCCGACACCCCGAAGCAGCGGGTCTCGTAGAAAGACATAATCAGACTCTGAAAATAAGATTATCCAAAATATGCAGAGAAAAAGGTGTCGACTGGGTAGTAGCATTACCAGTTGCACTCTTTTACACAAGAATGGTAGCACACTCTCGAACAGGGCTATCCCCGTATGAAGTGATCTTCGGCAGACCACCAAATATGTGGGGGACGCCTATACCACGCAAAATAACTGATATTGACTGTAACATGCTGACAGATTACTTGGCTTCCTTGATGTCTGCACTACAATCTTGTCGTTCACAGGTAGCTGCAGCTTTTCCTGACAACACTGAGGTGAAACCCCATGACGTGGTTCCGGGAGACTTAGTCCTCGTGAGGAACTTTGATCGAAAGACGCAGCTGGAACCTAGGTGGAGGTCACCTCAGCTGGTGTTGCTCACAACAAGAACAGCCGTGAAGATCGAAGGCAGAAAAGGATGGATTCATTCAAGTCATATCAAGAAATTTCATGGACTGAAATCAGATGTGAATAGCACACCTTGTGTGTCTTCACCCATTGACTCAAAACTTCCTTTTGTGGAAAAAAGTGACTCCGAACTTTATAAATTAAAGCTCAGGCCCAATCAGTCGAGCAATTTGATTGTTTAAGTCCTCTCCAAGGTGAAGCGGTTGAATTGTCTCTGACATGTATCCCTTGGACCTGAATAGAGAAAGCACCCGAAAAATGTTGAAACGACAGGCGTACTGTAAATCACTGCGTAGTCATTGCATAGTGACGTTATTAATTTTGTTTTTCTCAAGTCTTTTAATAATTACTGCAAGTATATTGTTGCACATATATTATCCTATGTCTAGACATGTTTACAATGTTACTGCTGAACATTCTTTTAGTGAATTACCTCCGCTTGAATTGTCATACAGATTTGCGCTGCGCAATAACACTTTTATTAGTATGTTACATCATTCCCATCAGGTTAGCAATGCTACAAATTGTTGGATATGTGGCCGACTCCCTCCCCATCAGAACTATAAAGGAATTCTACCTCTTTTTCCATACCCGTTCACACACAACGGCTCCTGTGGAGCATGGTTTAGCCTAATTAATTCTCTGGATTCGAATTCTGCAGTTTATCAAGATAACTGGGTATGGGGACATTTGAATTTAGTTTTACTTAAGGTCTGCTATCCTAACAAGGAGGGACTTCCCAAAAGAACAGGAACTGATCTAGAAAATGAAGTATATGGATTAGGTAATTTTACGCTTAATCTTATGATCCTAAATGTCGAATCCGAAGCTACTCCAATTTTGCCCGCTATGTCAATATTTCCAGTAAAAGGTGAATTATGTGTAAGAAAGAATGGTTCCATACATATGGGCCATAGTAGATGCACCACTGTAGTAGAATTTAGTGATCAAGGCAAGTCTACATTTAGAGCTTCCCGCCATTCCTATTTTATATGTGGTCAGACGGCATATGTACGTTTGCCTCTAGATTGGGATGGTACCTGCTACATTGGATTCCTTTTGCCACCTGTTTTCCTAGCTCCTCCTGATTATCACAGAAATACTCATTTAGTACACAATAGAGAAAGGAGAGATCTCCCAATAGTCGATTACACTGAAACGGCATGGGAAAAATACACAGATTTCAATAAAGGTCTCTTTCCCTATATAGGTACCGTTACTAATAGTAAGCTGATACGTAGATTGACTAGAACCCTTGAAGCAGTAGTGAACGAAACTATTTCCGCCTTAGGCAATTTAACAGAAGAGCAGTCTGCTATGCGGATTGTTGTGCTTCAAAATCGTCTTGTCCTTGACGTCATCCTGGCCGATAGGGGCGGAGCTTGTAGGGTCATCGGATCAAGCTGTTGCATATTCATACCAGAAAATTCGCCATCTGTATATAAGGCCATAACCCGCCTTCATAAGATTGTAAGCCAGATACACCAGAATCCAGGCACCTGGACTTGGTCCGGTTGGTTTTGGAGCGTGATATCAGCCTGGGGATGGAGAGTTCTATCCTTCCTAGGTATTGGCCTTCTCATATTATTCAGTTGCTGCTTATGCCTGCAATGTGGACCAGCGATTTGTGGTCTGTGTGCCACATCGTGCATTCCACATCAAGATTTTCATTCAAGATCCCGGAAGAAGAAAGAAGAACAAATGATGCTATATGAACAGATCAATGGATTAATGAAGATTGATATCTCTTGACGGGCAAGTAGGGGACAAGGAGGGAATGTGGAAATATGGATTTTTCTGGTCAGTTATGTCCCCTATCTTGGACCCCAACGGTTCTATGTGCATGTTACAAGTACATGTATGTTCCCTCCAGTTCCAGTTATGAAGACGCAAATACATGTGCGTCCACCGTTAACATGTCCTCTGTTGATCCGCCATGAATGGGCCGGATATTCCATTCCTAAGTACGAAAGGCCACTGCCTTTATATGGTTCACTTATGCCATTTTTACAGTCCAGGCAAGTAGGCCCTGATTCTGCCATCGAACTCTTCTTGCTTTCTGTCTTTGAAGCTCCAGTCCGAGCCTGCATCTGTGACCATGAACTTTGTCTCATTCTCTGCGCGGCTCACGAAGCCTGACATCAGCTTGCTGCCTGCCAAGAACTGTATTTCACCTTCGAAAATTATCTGCTCCGCTCCCTGCCCAATGCATTCCTGTCTAGTAGCTTAAGTAAACATTCTTCCAGCTACCAAGCAAAGGCCCGACTTCTCTGTCTTCATACAAGTAATTCATAGCCCTGTTACTATGGAAGATTCCGCCCTCGCATCTAGTGTAGACACTTAGACGCTTGTACACGCACTAACCGTCAGTATAGTCAGTATAGAATAAGATTCTACTCTAAGAGACCTCTCTTTTGGATAACATAGTTCTTTAAACATAGGATGTTAGATATGATTTGGGATTAGGTTGACTTGACCCTCCAGACTTCTGTCGCCACATGTAGAGCTAAATATCAAGTCCCCTTCACCCCCTAGTTGCACGTCAATCACACGTCATACTGCTGCGTGCGCATATCTGCCAAATATTTCTGCTGACATTGCGAAATTCTTTCATGTAACCACCCTCTTATGACATCACATCTGATGACGTTCTTTCATCACTCCCAGTTATGCCTATTTTTGCTACGTATGAATATATTATCACCACTATCAATTGTTACGCCTCTTGTATTGGCCTCACTGTAATGCCTATTGTATAAAAGTAATTGATTGTCAATAACGTATGTACTTCACTTCCTGAACCTTCGTGGTGATGGAACCTGGAGCAACCGATTATAATCGACCATTGGAATAAAGCCCATTTAGAACCTCTAATACCACGGATCCTGCCTCTTATTTACTGAGCTATTTTTATTATGTTTCCGTATCAAATTAAGTCCCGGTAATTAAATTATTTACCACACATGCTCGGCTTCTTTTGAAGGGTTTTAAGTGAGTGTTCTTGTAGCATGGGATGAGCCACCGTCTTCTTGACCGACAGCTTCTAAAAGTCCATGTGCATTAGATTGATGTCCATTGTCTCTGTGTCTATTATTCTTTATAATGTGGATCTAGTATCTCCAAGGGGGGATCCAGGCCCTTATCCACTTTACAGCCAAATGCTGGTTCCATAGCAGACTTCGTTCATTCATTCAGAAGGCATTTTTCTCGAGCCTGGTGGGCTGCACATTTTTTGTCCCTGTCACGCACCATGATTCTCAGATGGTGGGAGTTCTTCCTTACACCGCCGTACACCAGACTTTATTCCTCCTATTTGAGCTGCTTTGGGGGTAGGTACGTGCAGTGTGAACACCAAGCTAACACCCAGGCAACCAAGGAACGTCTCCAGCATTAAACACAACACCCCCTCAGACACAGGGGGATCACCAACAGCCCCCAAAACAAGACTCTGATAGATGGTCCCACCTTGGAGCACACTTTCTATTCTCCCTCCCCTCCCATCAGGTTAGCAAGCCACCATGTTTCTTGCTAAGAGGAAGTCATCGCCTTCTTTAACCTTCAAATGTCAGCTGTGCTGGGTCTTCTTTGTCCACGTTCTTCTGAGCCAGCACCTGGCAGGTTGCTGCTCCAGATTGAGTCAATGTGTGTCAGGCGCGCCCATACTCTAGGTGCTCATTCCTGTTGAAGTCTCTTCTGAACTAGGGGGCTATTGCGCAGTGCCTCATTGTTAGACCTGTCAGCCCTTTGGGTGGTCCCTCCTCATCATTATTTATTTTGTCCCACTTTTGCCTCAAACCCTGTTTGACTTTTTCCTTTTTATTGGGAACCACCAGACTTTTTAGTGTTGCTACAGATTCAGGGAGCCATTTTAGCTACCCCTGAAACTTCTGTCTGAGGGCCTGAAGCACAAAATGGTGGCCTCCTGTGACATCACCAGCATCCACTGGAACCTACCAGCACCTTCCAGAACCTTCCAGGAGATTCCAGAACTGTGTGACAGTTGGAAACCGTTTAGAATGTTGGGAGGATAAGAGAGGCAGTTGGCAGTTGGAGCTGGCAGTTGGCACCTGACTGGTGAAGAGAGAGGAGCACAACAGTGAAGGAGGAAGGAGTGAAGCAGCAGGGGTGGAAACTTGTGCCTGGAGTGGGGTCCATAAACCCACCCTTGATACTTGTCCCTACTGATGGATCCCAGCCTATAGCCCTGTGTGGGAAGAAGTCAGAAGAAAACCATCCTAAGGACCTGGACAGCAGGAACAGGCCTTAGAAATAAGAAGACAGCAAGATTCTGACCTGAGAACTGGTTTCCCTGGAGCCTGGCGTCGAGTAGCCGAAGACCTGGAGCCCGAGGTGGAGAAGCGGCGCTGACTGAGGTAGCAGACGTCGTACCCGGAGCCGCCTGAGGTCGTAAGAGGGCGCCGGCGGAGGTCGAGAGGAATACCAAGGGTCGAGAAGGAGGTGAAACCGAGGTCGAGCGAGCGGCGTCATCGGAGGAGTGAAGTCCGCCCTCCGGAGTCGTCGGAGACCGAGGTAGAGGAGCACCGGAGGTCGGGAGTGAGGATCGCACTCCGGAGTCGCCCGGAACCTGTGAGGAGGAACACCGGAGGTCGGGGGTGAGGATCGCACCCCGGAGTCGCCGGAAGTCGACAGCGAGGCCAGGCCGGCCGACGTCATCGGAGCCGAGTGCGCCATCGGACCGGAGCCGCCCGAAGTCGACATCGTGTGGAGACTGGCCGACGCCGTCGAATCGAAGGTAGAGGTTGAACCGAGGCCACCGACATCGGACCGGAACCGCCTGCCGGCGTCGTCAAAGAACTGACACTGTGCCGAGGCCGCCGAGACCGAACCGGAACCGCCTCACGGCGTCGACACGACTCCAGCGGCGTCGGAACATCAGAAAAGGGCAGTAAGTGGAGTAGAGGGCGCCTAAGGCCCTGTGGAGACCTGAGAGACTACTCTAAGGGGCTAGGGAGGTGCTGAAACCCACCTGACTGTGCCTGGGGTGAACTGGGACTATCCTAGAGAGGTTCTGTGGAAAGGGAAGCCAGGGCATTGGAATTCCCCCCTTTGATCTACCTCAGTTTAGGCCTCAGCCTTTGCCTCAGCCAGGGAGTAGCCCCCCCTCAAGCCTTCCACACCCTACAAGCTGTACCTGGGCCAAATCAGCCCTTAAGAATTGAAGTGCCATCTGATTCACAAAGTGTACTGTATACTTCTAAATATTTATTGGGGATACTGTATTTATTAAGTTCTTATCTATTTATTGCTGCACTGAATTTATAGGTCCACAGGACTTGTTGGTGTACAGTATTTATTGGGACGGTATTTATTAGTACAGTATTTATTCCCTCAAAGTATTTAATTGTCTGTATATATTGCACTTGTATTTATGCCCTGTTATTTATAATCACCCCTATTTATTTCAGCAGACAGCAAATATTTATTTGACCTGCTCTATTTAAAATGTATATACTGTGATTGTTATTTATTTTCCCAATCAGCAACTAAGAGAAGAAAGATAAAGAAACATATTTTCATAATTTTTACGGTGTAGAGTCGTTTTTGGAACGGATGCACGCATGGTTATTGTATGGGTATATTGTATGCTTAGCACTGCGCCTGTTTCCTGACCACTCGAGCCAAGCTACCCCATTGTGTCGGGAAGGTCCACCACCACCCTGCGGAGTGGGGGTGGGCAGTTTCCAACATAAATTGGTGTTCAGTGGTGGGATAGAGCTGTGCCTACATATACTCAACAATAACTGTGGGTAGTCCATAGGCCTACACCGGGAGTTTTCTCACAGCGGCCTTCCTAATTGTGGGTTTTTGTTTTTTCCAAATTTACTCTGGTGGTGGGAGGAGGTATTATTAAAGGTACCCCCCTGCATTGTTACTGCACAAAACCTGTCCTCTAACCTGAGTGGGCAAGATGGAGTTTGTTCTTGAAGATTTAGAAACATACACTGTGGCCCAACTCAGGGAGTTTTGCCAGCGAGAGGGGGTGTACTGTCCCCCAGGAGCAAAGAAGGGTGCACTTCAAACCAGCTTAAGGGCTTGGGGGGAGGCACGCAGGGAAAGCAAGGCTGAGGAGGAAGACAGGGATGGAGAGCCTGACCCCGAGGGGGCTGAGATGTACCAACCTGAGGTGGGGAACCTGTCAGCAGGGCCCAGGACACTTTCTAGGGGGGGCAGCCGTGCCTCTAGTGGGGGCTTATCCAGCGTGGAGTTAGCAGATCGGAGAGAGAAAAGACAACTCACATGGGATTTAGCAAAGCTGGAGAAGGAAAAGGAGGAGCAGAGGATGGCCCATGAATTGCGCCTGAAAGAAATAGATCTTCAGATTTTGCGAATCGGGGCACAACCTGTTCCCAATGGTGGCAGCCAAAACCAAGAGTCCACCAGGGAATCCAAACCTTACCTGCCAAAGGACATTGTAGCGAGCTATGGGGCAGGTGACGACATCGCCAAGTGGCTAGCCGCCTATGAGGTCACATTGAGGGCCCATGGGGTTCCAGCGAAGTATTGGGGAGGGGGACTGTATAAATACATGCCTCCAGCTGGTAGGGATGCTTTATTGGCCCTCGAAGAGGATGAGCAAACCCACTACCCCACCATGAAACTGGCGCTCATCAGGAAGTTTGGACTTACTCCGGAAAAGTACAGACAGAAGTTCAGGGGTAGTCACAAACTGGGCACACAGAATTGGGTGGACTTCCTGGACTATGCAAAGAAGGCACTGGAAGGTTGGATTCAGGGCAGTGAAGTAAGGAACTACGAGGAGCTGTTTGACCTAGTGTTGAAGGAACACCTACTCGAGAAATGTTTCCCTGAACTGCGGCAACACCTGGTGGATAGCAAGCTGACCAGCCCCCGGAAGCTTGCTGAGGAGGCGGACATTTGGGCTAGTACCCGGGTGTCCACAAGGGGGACTGGAGGGGATACTCAAAAGGCCGGACAGGGCGCCCCCCAGAAGAAAGAGGGAGGGGAAAAGAAAAAGAAGTTCTCCAAAGGCCCCCAAAATAACTTCCAAGGGAAGGGAACAGGATTCACCTCTAAGGCTAACCCACCCAGAAACCCTAATCCTGGCCAGAGTCAGCAGCCAAGGGTTGTCCATTGCTACGAGTGCGGTGGCGTTGGACACTATAAAGGAGATCCGAAGTGTCAGAAACAATCACCCCCTCCCACTGGAGGAAAGCCCCCCGGAGTAGCTAGTGTAGTGCTCGGGGAGGAGATGCCCTTAACTAAGGGAAGGGAGTGGGCGGGTGTCACTTTAGTGTCCCTGGGAGAACGGGAGATGGTTCCTAAGATCCAGGTGCCCGCAAATACTGCAAAGTATGGGCAGTGGATCACCATCAACGGCCAAAGAGGGGAGGCTCTGAGAGACACAGGAGCCAGTATGACTATGGTGCGTAGCCAACTGGTGTCTCCAGAGCAGGTAATTCCCGATGTACTCCACCCAGCCGCGATGGCTGACGGCAGAACCGGTCACTATCCAGTGGCCGAGGTTCCCTTTGAATGGGGGGGGGTTGCAGGTTCACTTCGAGTTGCCGTAAGCCCTGCCGTGCCAGTCGATTGTCTGCTGGGCAATGACATGGAGCACAACGCTTGGAAGGAGGTGGAATACCGGACTCACACCGAGATGCTGGGTACACCTGACTGGGCCTGTGTTAGCACAAGGTCCGTGACTACCCGAAGAGGGAGTTCATTCCGGCTGGAGCCTGGAACAAAGGCCCAGCCAGCTGCCAGTCAAGGGAAGAACCGAGGACAGGAGGAGCCTGCCTCGGCGTCTCCACCCCGTAGGACGGATAGGCCACCGGAGGTGGTGGACCAGGAGTCTGCGGAGGGGGACGTTACCAACCTGGAGGACTTACCCATCCCGGCCGAGTGGCACGTGGAGGGAGGCCCGTCCAGGGAGGAATTCTGCCAGGGCCAGAGGGAGTGCCCTACCCTTGAGGGGCTGAGGCGACAGGCCGAAGCCCAGGCAGCAGGGAACGTTGAAGGGAACTACAGTGTTTACTGGGAGGATGGCCTCCTCTACAGTGAACCCAAGGCACCCCTACATGGATCGTCACGAGCCTTGGTAGTCCCTCAACGTTATCGAGCCTTCCTTTTAGAGTTGGCTCACGAGATACCATTGGCAGGACACCTGGGGCAAGACAAGACCTTCGCCCGTCTTGTCCCACACTTTTATTGGCCTCAGATGAAAGTGTCGTCCGATACCTACTGCCGGACATGTGTGTCTTGCCAAGCCAGTGGGAAAACAGGGGTGAAGCTGAAAGCTCCCCTGGAACCACTTCCTGTCGTTAGCACCCCCTTTGAAAGGGTGGGCATCGACATTGTGGGTCCATTAGATCCACCAACTACAGCTGGTCACAGGTTTATCCTGGTTCTGGTGGATCATGCCACACGGTACCCAGAGGCAATACCTCTGAGGACCATAACAGCACCTGTTGTGGCAAGGGCCCTGATGGGAATCTTTACCCGAGTGGGTTTTCCCAAGGAAGTTGTGTCCGACAGGGGGACCAACTTCATGTCAGCATATATGCGGGCAATGTGGAAGGAGTGTGGAGTGACCTACCGGTTCACGACTCCTTACCACCCCCAGACCAATGGTCTGGTGGAGAGGTTTAATAAAACCTTGAAAGGCATGATCAGAAGTCTGCCTGAAAGCCTGCGGAGGAAATGGGACGTCCTCCTACCCTGTTTACTTTTTTCCTACAGGGAAGTGCCACAGAAGGGAGTGGGCTTCAGCCCCTTCGAGCTTCTGTATGGGCACCCTGTACGTGGGCCTCTCAACCTGGTGAGAGACGGATGGGAAAGAACTCCCAGAAAGCTTCCCCAGGATGTGGTGAGCTACATGCTGGCCTTCCGGAGCCAAATGGCTAAGTTGTGGAAGCAAGCTTCTGACAACTTGGAAGCCAGCCAAGCAGTGATGAAGGCGTGGTATGACCACAACGCTCACCCGGTGGAGTTGGAGCCTGGCCAGAAGGTGTGGGTGATCGAACCAGGAGAGCTTAGTGCCCTCCAGGATCGCTGGTCAGGACCCTTTGAGGTGTTGGAGAAGAAGGGTAAGGCTACCTACTTGGTGGACCTGAAGACCCCTCGTCAGCCCCTGCGGGTGCTGCATGCCAACCGCCTCAAACCCCACCACGAGAGGCCCGAAGTCATCTTGATGATGGTGACTGACGGAGGAGAGGACGTGGAAAGCGAGCCTCTCCCTGATCTGTTTGCGTCTCAGGAAAAGGATGGGTCGGTGGAGGGAGTGATTCTCTCCCCATCTCTAACTCCTGAACAGCAGGAGGACTGTCGCCAGGCCCTGGGGCAGTACTCTGCGTTGTTCTCCCTTGTCCCAGGTAGGACTCACCTGTGCGTCCATGACGTGGACACAGGGGACAGCCCACCTGTGAAGTCCAAGATCTACCGGATGTCAGACAAGGTGAAGGCCAGCATTCATAGTGAGGTCACTAAGATGCTGGAGCTAGGAGTGATTGAACCTTCTAGCAGCCCCTGGTCCAGTCCGGTGGTGTTAGTACCAAAAGCTGCACCACCGGGTGCCCAACCAGAACTGAGGTTCTGTGTGGACTACCGGGGACTGAATTCAGTGACAAAGACTGATGCACATCCGATCCCTAGGGCGGATGAATTGATTGACCGGCTGGGAGCTGCCCAATATCTAAGTACCTTTGACCTTACTTCGGGGTACTGGCAGATCTCTTTGACTGATGGAGCAAGGGAAAGGTCAGCCTTCTCCACGCCCAATGGCCACTACCAGTTCTGTGTGATGCCCTTTGGGCTCAAGAACGCACCTGCCACGTTTCAGCGCCTGGTAAACCAGATCCTCACCGGAATGGAGAGTTTCTCTGCTGCTTATCTGGATGACATAGCCGTCTTCAGTAACAGCTGGGAGGATCACTTGCGTCACCTGCAAGCTGTTCTCCAGGCCCTGAGACAAGCTGGATTGACGATCAAGGCCAGCAAGTGCCAGATCGGGCAGGGGTCGGTAGTGTACCTTGGACACTTGGTGGGTAGGGGAACGGTGCAGCCCCTCCAGGCGAAGATCGAGGCCATCATGGCCTGGGAACCCCCCAAGACACAGACTGAGGTCCGAGCATTTTTGGGCCTCACGGGATACTATCGCCGCTTCGTGAAGGGGTACGGTACCATCGTAGCCCCTCTCACGGAGCTCACGTCCAAGAAACAACCTCGACGGGTAGTCTGGACGGAGGCTTGTCAGCAAGCCTTTGAGAAATTGAAGAAAGCCATGTGCGAGGCCCCGGTCTTAAGGGCCCCAGACTTTTCCAAGAAGTTCATTGTCCAGACAGATGCATCAGAACATGGCATTGGGGCAGTGTTATCGCAACTCAACGAAGAGGGTCTGGATCAACCCGTGGTCTTCCTATCCAGGAGACTACTTCCCAGGGAACAGAAGTGGAGTGCAATAGAGCGTGAAGCCTTTGCAGTGGTATGGGCTCTGAAGAAGTTGCGGCCATACCTGTTTGGCTCGCAATTCCTAGTTCAGACCGACCACAGACCCCTTCGTTGGCTGATGCAAATGAAGGGGGAGAATCCCAAGTTGTTGAGGTGGTCTATTTCCCTACAGGGGATGGACTTTCAGGTGGAACATCGGCCTGGAGTGGACCACGCCAATGCAGACGGTCTCTCAAGGTATTTCCGCCTTAGTGATGAGAACTCCCAAGGGGTTGGGTAGCTCTCCCCACTTTCAGCTGGGGGGGGACGCGTGTTAGACCTGTCAGCCCTTTGGGTGGTCCCTCCTCATCATTATTTATTTTGTCCCACTTTTGCCTCAAACCCTGTTTGACTTTTTCCTTTTTATTGGGAACCACCAGACTTTTTAGTGTTGCTACAGATTCAGGGAGCCATTTTAGCTACCCCTGAAACTTCTGTCTGAGGGCCTGAAGCACAAAATGGTGGCCTCCTGTGACATCACCAGCATCCACTGGAACCTACCAGCACCTTCCAGAACCTTCCAGGAGATTCCAGAACTGTGTGACAGTTGGAAACCGTTTAGAATGTTGGGAGGATAAGAGAGGCAGTTGGCAGTTGGAGCTGGCAGTTGGCACCTGACTGGTGAAGAGAGAGGAGCACAACAGTGAAGGAGGAAGGAGTGAAGCAGCAGGGGTGGAAACTTGTGCCTGGAGTGGGGTCCATAAACCCACCCTTGATACTTGTCCCTGCTGATGGATCCCAGCCTATAGCCCTGTGTGGGAAGAAGTCAGAAGAAAACCATCCTAAGGACCTGGACAGCAGGAACAGGCCTTAGAACTACAAAAGCAGCAAGATTCTGACCTGAGAACTGGTTTCCCTGGAGCCTGGCGTCGAGTAGCCGAAGACCTGGAGCCCGAGGTGGAGAAGCGGCGCTGACTGAGGTAGCAGACGTCGTACCCGGAGCCGCCTGAGGTCGTAAGAGGGCGCCGGCGGAGGTCGAGAGGAATACCAAGGGTCGAGAAGGAGGTGAACCGAGGTCGAGCGAGCGGCGTCATCGGAGGAGTGAAGTCCGCCCTCCGGAGTCGTCGGAGACCGAGGTAGAGGAGCACCGGAGGTCGGGAGTGAGGATCGCACTCCGGAGTCGCCCGGAACCTGTGAGGAGGAACACCGGAGGTCGGGGGTGAGGATCGCACCCCGGAGTCGCCGGAAGTCGACAGCGAGGCCAGGCCGGCCGACGTCATCGGAGCCGAGTGCGCCATCGGACCGGAGCCGCCCGAAGTCGACATCGTGTGGAGACTGGCCGACGCCGTCGAATCGAAGGTAGAGGTTGAACCGAGGCCACCGACATCGGACCGGAACCGCCTGCCGGCGTCGTCAAAGAACTGACACTGTGCCGAGGCCGCCGAGACCGAACCGGAACCGCCTCACGGCGTCGACACGACTCCAGCGGCGTCGGAACATCAGAAAAGGGCAGTAAGTGGAGTAGAGGGCGCCTAAGGCCCTGTGGAGACCTGAGAGACTACTCTAAGGGGCTAGGGAGGTGCTGAAACCCACCTGACTGTGCCTGGGGTGAACTGGGACTATCCTAGAGAGGTTCTGTGGAAAGGGAAGCCAGGGCATTGGAATTCCCCCCTTTGATCTACCTCAGTTTAGGCCTCAGCCTTTGCCTCAGCCAGGGAGTAGCCCCCCCTCAAGCCTTCCACACCCTACAAGCTGTACCTGGGCCAAATCAGCCCTTAAGAATTGAAGTGCCATCTGATTCACAAAGTGTACTGTATACTTCTAAATATTTATTGGGGATACTGTATTTATTAAGTTCTTATCTATTTATTGCTGCACTGAATTTATAGGTCCACAGGACTTGTTGGTGTACAGTATTTATTGGGACGGTATTTATTAGTACAGTATTTATTCCCTCAAAGTATTTAATTGTCTGTATATATTGCACTTGTATTTATGCCCTGTTATTTATAATCACCCCTATTTATTTCAGCAGACAGCAAATATTTATTTGACCTGCTCTATTTAAAATGTATATACTGTGATTGTTATTTATTTTCCCAATCAGCAACTAAGAGAAGAAAGATAAAGAAACATATTTTCATAATTTTTACGGTGTAGAGTCGTTTTTGGAACGGATGCACGCATGGTTATTGTATGGGTATATTGTATGCTTAGCACTGCGCCTGTTTCCTGACCACTCGAGCCAAGCTACCCCATTGTGTCGGGAAGGTCCACCACCACCCTGCGGAGTGGGGGTGGGCAGTTTCCAACAAGTGTCTTGATTGAATTGATTGACCGGCTGGGAGCTGCCCAATATCTAAGTACCTTTGACCTTACTTCGGGGTACTGGCAGATCTCTTTGACTGATGGAGCAAGGGAAAGGTCAGCCTTCTCCACGCCCAATGGCCACTACCAGTTCTGTGTGATGCCCTTTGGGCTCAAGAACGCACCTGCCACGTTTCAGCGCCTGGTAAACCAGATCCTCACCGGAATGGAGAGTTTCTCTGCTGCTTATCTGGATGACATAGCCGTCTTCAGTAACAGCTGGGAGGATCACTTGCGTCACCTGCAAGCTGTTCTCCAGGCCCTGAGACAAGCTGGATTGACGATCAAGGCCAGCAAGTGCCAGATCGGGCAGGGGTCGGTAGTGTACCTTGGACAACACAGATTCGGTGTATGCACCCCGTCTGACGCCACTCTACCACAATGCCAGCCGGCTCCCCATAACAGTCTCCTTTCACAATCTCCTTTTGTGAGAGGCCGACATATTTGGATTCCACAGGATGTTCCCAGAGGGAGCCGTCCTCAGCAGGAGCTGTCTCTTAGGGCCCATCTTGACTCAGCATCAAAGAAATGCACCACGTCACTGCAACTTCATGTGGTTATTCTGTGTGGTGTCACCTCTGTGCGCAGCATAAGTAAACTGCAGGCACAGTCCGTGAAACCACCCTGGACCACCTTCTTCCTAGACAAATTGGTGCAATGGCCCTGTTCAGGCTTTTTGCCCAAAATTGTGATGCTTTTTCCGGGGAACAACCTTTACAACGAAAATTTGACAACGTGTGCAGTTACATCGCGGATTTTACAACGAACGCGATGTAACCACGCGATGCCATTACAACGCAAGTCTTTACATCGAATTGCGCTAGATGGCGTGCTAACATTACAAATAGTGTAGTTTACTATCCCAACACCTACCCTACTGTTAAGTGGACTGGAGTTGGAATAGTAAATTACGCTTTTCTAATGTTAGCACGCCATCTAGCGCAAGTCGATGTAAAGACTTGCGTTGTAATGGCATCGCGTGGTTACATCGGTTCGTTGTAAAAACCGCGATGTAACTGCACGCGTTGTAAACACACGCGTTGTTACGTCATACATCCGCTTTTTCCATGTCCCCCAGTATATTAATATGCCACCTCTTGCTCCTCCTCCGCCTTCTGTGGGAAAGTAGGATCTGCATTTATGGTTACCCCCACTTTTTTGCCTGGTGCTATGCTGTTTATCACTCTGACTGGTATCCTGCTAATCAAGACCCCAGTCTCTGTGCTTTCTACCCAGATTGGATACTGGTGTACCCTTATAAGTCCCTAGTATATGATACTGAAGTACCCACAGCATAGGTACACCAGGGGTCCCCCATGGGCTGAAGCATGCATTATGCCACCCATGGGAGATCACTCAAACTGTCACTACCGGCCTGCCATTGCAGGGTGTGTAAGCTTATGCTAGCACCACTTACAACAGATATAGGTTTCCCTATGTCTAAAGTCATTGCACTTAAAACCTATAAGTCACCCCTAAAGCAAGCTTTTCAATACTGAAGGCAGGGTGCTCGGTTCTAAGTGTGAGGGTGCCCCTGAATGAGCTGGACACCCCTACAACCTTCGGAGTCCATTATCCCCGGCTGTAGGTGCATCAGCCATTAAGATACATATTGGCCATGCATTAATACATGATGACCATCTCTAACCTGGCTGTCACGAACCCTGTCGTGTTTGGTATCAAACATGTTGGAATCATGGCGTCACACCATAAATGGTGTGAGAGGTATGATTCCATGCACTGTAAAGCTCCTACGGGAGGCCCTCAGTGCTTCCGATACCAGTCTTCCAGACCCGGACTGAACAACATGGCTGCTGCCGACCAGAAACACAATTCTGCTCTCTTGCTGCTTAGCCAAGCTCGAGCAGGGGATGGCAGAACAATATATATCCTGTCACAGGGAGGTGTGACCACCTGGCAGCCACAGTGTATTTGTGCTACTTACCTGTTTTTATGGCAAAGTATTGTGCGCATTGCGTATATCTCTGGGTAGGAGATATCTGTATGTGTTATTGAGTGTCTTATAATAAATACATATTTTTATAAATACACTGTGTGGTTCTTGTTCACTTAATCTATACCAAGAAGATGATGTTCTGTTGAAACAAACTGCTTAACACTTCTTCTTGACTAAGCCTGAAGGCTGCTCTCCACAGCGACCACTTAGAAAGCTTTCTAATGTTGTCTAAAACCACTAAAATCACCATAAGGGTTGTCTGGATTAGTGCAGGGTGCCCACTTGCATAAGTGTGCACCATATACTAAGCCAGCTTTATACACTTTCCAAATAGAAGGAGTGGCTAACCTTAACAGGGCGTGGAGCTTATACATTGACCACACAAAATACCATTGTGTGAATTATCAGCTCTTTGTGGGTTTCTCTGAAGCATAGAAAGGCAAAGTGGTGCAAAAGAGGACTTCGTCCAAGTGGATAGTCTTATAGTCTTCTACATTAAAATCTGGTACATGCTGGCTAGTAAGGAGCCCCCAGAAGGCCTGCAGGCTTATTCTACCAGGGCCAAGGCTGCTACAATGGCATTGGCAAAAGGGGAGCCATTTCTGGATATCTGCCAGGCGTTAACATAGGCTCTGGGGCACACGTTCATGAAACACTACTGCCTTGACAACCAGGTCTGACAGCTATTTAGGGAGAGCTATTTGTTCTGCTCGGCCTTGCAAGCGTTCCGCATCTGAAGCCAAGCCTCAGGGCCTGCTTCCACATTCTCTGTTGCAGATCCAGAGTGGAGCACCAGTCCTCCTGTCCCAAATGGTACTGCGGGTCAAAAATAAGACATTTGCCACTCCAGCTGTGCCTTCAGGTTTGGAAAACACTGATCTGTCTACTAGGCTTCATCTACTAGGGCTCGTTTAGGGCTCTTGGACACTGAACAGGAGACCAATACTGGTGAGTGCAAGGACTTGCATCCAACCAAGCGCCCCCATGTTGTAGCAAGATCCTTGAAAGCTCTGTCCATTTAGATCTTAGCACTTGAAGTGGAAAAAAGATGGTCTGTAAGTCTTGGTGCCTGCAACAGCTCCCCCAACAAAGCTAACCCTTGCCATAGAGGTACAGGTTCTCTAGGATTGAGATTTGACGGAAGGTTTTCTCTGAGCCTGCCTTCGCATAACTATTTAGGCAACAATTTCCAGGCTCCAAAGTGGGTCATGTTGTTTTTGTATGGGAATTCCACAGCTTAGTCTATGGTTTGGTTTCACCTTGAAGCATAAAGCGCCATTCTCACTGTTGACAAATATGGTTAGTGTTAAACATGCAGAAATAAAAATGTACTAGTTTAGTAGTCTCCCTCTGAGGTAAGTGAACACCAACCGTCACATCCATGCTCCATCTTTAGCAAATGTTTGACCATTTTATCTTCTTGCTACCAGAATGTGCCCAGAAATAGCACAGGTTCATGCTTGAAATGGGTAAGGAAGATGCAGATCAGAAACTGATGATCCCCAGGGACCTTATTGACAAAGTTACAAAGACATTTGGCTTTAGTTTTGCCCTGCACAGCCAGCCGTTGATCAATCACTCAAATCTGAAGGCAGCAGTAGTGGCTGCTACCGAATGGGGGAGCCGGGGACGGAGGGGTGAGGGTCTTAAAAAAACTTCTTACCTGGAATGCGGCCAACCAGCTGCCACTGCCTTTCCCCCTTCTCTTCTCCTGGGGCAGCAGGAAGCACGCAGCCTCCCAGAAACCCCTGACTAATCATAATGCTGCATTACAGCAGCGTTGTGATTGATCGAGTGCCAAAGTTTGGCACTCGGACAGGGGCTGGGAGGCTGTGCATGTTCTCCACCCAGGCTGTAATGTAACCCGGATGGAGAACATGCCAAGTGCGCATGACATTGTGGCCGGTCCAAGACGGCTGGCCAAAATGCCATGCCTACTTAGGAAGTGCCTTCCACTTCTCCATCCTCTAAACAGCCCAGCCCTCCCCCTCCAAACCAACTGAGCCAGTACACTTAAATAAAATGATATTCACTTTAAGTTATAAGCATTTTATTTTGCCATTTTTAATTGCTCATTGGGGCGACGCTCCTCCGCTTTTGTGTAGGAGCCGCCACTGGAAGGCAGAGGCCCTTTAAAAAAGCATTTTCCTCCTATTAATTGGGAATAACTTATTCTGTCCTTTGGTTGTCAGTGTTCTTTATCAGTACAGGGTGGAAACAATCGCTGCAAACCATTGAGTGTTATCCAGCCAGAATTGCTGGAATCTCCCACACTCTTCCAGCTGGCACAGGGTTTTCAATCTGTAAAATCCTTTTGCTTTAAAACCCCAACTGAATCTTCCTCTTATTCAGGACTTTTGAAAAGGAGAGGCTTCAAAGGCAATGAAAATGCACTTCCCCACCCCCAGCAGTGAATTCCCATTGACTCACGAAGGGTGCAAGCAATTGTACTTAGCACCATCTCAGGAAGTCCACACTATTTCAGTGAGCGTAAACTTTCCCTTCATTTCCATCACAGGACCCATATAAACAGTGAAGCATGTGTTGTTTCACTAGTGAAGAATGTGCTCTACAACTATAATGACTGCGTGGATCCATGCCACAAATCTCCATCCTAGAGATGTCTGCAAAAGGTGAAGATCCTCTTTCTTTTGGGACTGATCTAGCCAGTACTACCTCCAGAAAGAGGTCATGTATTTGACTCTCACTGTTTCGTAGCAAGGAAAAAGGAAGCCCAATACAGGTTTAGACCTCTGTGATCTAAACCATTTCCTCCCAACTGCAGAGCTTCAAGATGCTGAATTTAGCTCAAGGGCTGAAACTGGACAAAACAATGACTAGCTATGCTCAGTGGCCCTTCAGGTGCATGTACCCGCCTGGGGGGAAGAAAGGAAGTACCTAAAGTTCATATAAGAAAATCTGTATTACCAGTTTATGACACTTAGGTTTGATCTCATTGTTGTCACTCTTTTCCCACAGAGAACCTAAGTCACAAACTGCCTTTTGCAGTAGAACAAATGCTAATCATAGACCTACATGTTGAAACCTCCCCCTCTCCTATCTTTTCTGTTAGGAGGTCTCTGACCTGATTGCAGCAATCTCTGAACACTTAAGCCTACAATTTAGTAATACATATGGGAAGGGGGGAGTGGCTGGAAAATGGGGAATACTTACTACAAAGAGAAAGGGAGAGATTTAGGGAGGATGTGAGAAGTTGGCCTGGTATATGATGCTCACTAGTTAAAGTGATCACCTTGTACCATGCCAAGCAACCCTTATGGTGTGGTTGTAAGTCAACCTTTTCGGACTAGCTGCCCTAGTGGTAGCGTAGGCTAAGCAGTCTTTGAGGCTAAACTCGTGAAGCGTGTTAAGCCAGCTGTTTTACCAAATGCAACCCCCTTTTATACCAATGAAAGGACACCACACAGATATATATTCAAAATATATATGTATTTATTTCTCAAAGTAACCCCTAGTCTCTTTATGAGCACAGGAGCACAAATCGTCAAACAAGATTACAGTAGAATACACAGAAGTTGCACTTGTTATGGATAGGCCCTGGTGGCCGCTCAAACCATATACTAAAATAGTGGTATAAGTACCACGAACAGAAAAGGGAAAAGGCCTAGGGCCTCTAGAATCGCTGGGCCTACAAGGAGCTAACGTCAGTTAGTGACCAGGAGGTCCACGGGTGGCGTGTGCAGAGCAAATAGTCACACGCGTGCTCCCATAGGTTTCAATGGGTGCGTAAAAAGTACAAAGTTACTGCAAAGAGGATCTTCCGGATGGACTAGGAACTCAAGATTTGGAACACAGGCACTAGAGATGTAATACTACACTTGGGCACAGGTGTGCCAGCTTTAACTCACCCACAGGAAGCGGGTGCATAGGCCTCGAAGTGCGTCGGGTTTCTTCTATCTGTTCCGTGGAGCCTGAAGACAAAGATGCTGCAGGCGGTCGGTCCGGGAGAGATGCAGTGGATCCAAGAGTGGATCGGAGATGTTGAAGACCTGTAAGCAGAGGGGACAGTGTTCACAGTCACTAGCCAGTGACCAGCGTGGCACCAGGTGGGTACCAGGCAATGTCGGGTGCAAACAGGAAGAAAGGTGTAGCTTGTCTCTGCAGCCACGTGGTCCCTGGAGGTCGACGACGTCCAGGAGTCGGTTCACGAGCTGTCCCACGCAGGCTCTCGCTGTCGGCGGTGTCGGCGACTTGATCGAAGCAAACAAGCCTTGGCAAAAGCAATTGTTGTAGGAGATGAAATAAGCTGATGGTTCTGACCAGCAAGGTCAGAAGGACTGCTCCTTTGGAGGGGAGCAAGGGCCAGTCTGGAGCAACCAGACCAGCGGTGTATTTCTTGAAGTTCGTCGCCAAGATGGCTACTAGCCAGCGGGCCAGCAACCGGTTAGGCGCGTCGAGTGGCAAAATGCAGAAGGGCCCCACGCAGATCGTGGAGATGCTGGAGGGCTCACCTTTGGTGCAGATGCTGCTCGGGTGTTGGGCTTCTCAGATCCCAAAGCACAACTTGGAGGGAGCCTCGGTTGTTGCACTTGTCAGCTTGTCGTGGTCGTTTCAAGATGGCTGGCTCCACGTGTCTCGGTGCCTCCACGGGTCTCCTCTTTTCAGGGACTGTGGATCGGGCGGTGAGAGGTCTGGAGGTCCAGGTCTTGTCAGTCTCTGGGCTCGGGCTCCGGCGGGAGGCGGCGGCAAAGCAGACGTTGATTCGCTGGATGGTGCTTGCGTTAGCAAGGTGGTCACTCCCTGACCACAGGGGAGATTTGCTTCAGTCCTCTGTGCAGCAGAGCGTCGAAGTTCCCGTCTTCTTCTTAGTGTTAAGTTGATTCCAGGATGTCTGAAGTCTTAGGACACAGCTCCTACCTTTAAGCGGATTCTAGGGGCCGGACTACCTGCTAGGTCCCTCCCTATGGGTGGGACCAGGAAGGGGGGTGGTTACACCCCCAATCCTTTGTCCAGCTCGCCCCAGGCCCGGGACTGGTGTGCCCCAGGACCGGTTTGAACTGGCATATGCACCGAGGCTCCTTGTGAGCCACAGGCATGTCTGGTTTCTTTCAAGCCCTACCTGACCAATACACAAAATCCTGTCTGGGGTGGTGCATGCACCTCCCCTGGCAGGAAACCCTTTGTCCACACCTCCCAAGCTGGAAGGACTCCCAGCAGCAGGAGGGCAGACTTGTGTCTGTGGTGGCAGCATCCATTTTGTGGAGCTGAGGCTATGTCTGATTTTACCCGGGTTTCAGGTACTGTACATGTCGTGTCCCTCTAGAAGGGTGGAATGCTAACCCCGTCGCCAGAATTGGCGAGGGGTTAGTATTCCAATTCGTATGACACCTTACTCGACATGTTTTGATAAAGCCAAACCAAAGATAGCATTTAACCGCGAGGTTCATAATGCACTTAAGAGTATATGGTATGACGATATCTGGAAACAGTAGAAGGGAGTTGTTCCGACCACTGCAGACAGGCTCAGCTCATGCCAGAGCACCATCTCACATGGAACCAAGCACTCTGCCTTCAGGATTGTTAAGGCCTGCCATAGGAGTGACTTATAGGTTACCATGTGTCCCATTTAAGGTTAGGTATAGGTATACTACACCTAAGTAAGAGGTGATTACACCAACTTACCCCAGCTGAGTGATCAGCCAGTTGTGTCAGATTGTTAGGCCAAGCCTGGGGTGGCATAATACATGCTTCAGCCCCTGGCAGGCCTTGGGTACACCAATGCCCTGGGTACCTAGTGTACACTGGTACAGGGGCTGACAGGGTGATCCACTTCCAATTGGTTATGCACCTAGGATGCATAGTTTTAATTTAGTAGAGAGAACAGCAGGCTGGGGGTCTGATTGGCAGGCCCACAGCCTCAATATGTCAAAAACCAGTGAAGCAAAAAGCAAAAATTTGGGGCGACCATAGGATAGCAGACCCTACTCTCCTACACAACCCCCCCCCCCAAACGCTGGGACATTAAACTAGCCTTGACCAGTCTCGTCTTCATGTCCTAAGTGGAAGTACCTGGAGAGACCATCTGCATTCCCATGGTCAGTACCTGGCCGGTGCTCCACTGTAAAGTC
The DNA here is from genome assembly GCF_964204655.1 of Triturus cristatus. NCBI lineage: Eukaryota > Metazoa > Chordata > Amphibia > Caudata > Salamandridae > Triturus > Triturus cristatus. The sequence goes on along the minus strand of NC_140590.1, from coordinate 1,606,488,469 downwards.
CATCCCCTGTAGGGAAATGGACCACCTAAGCAGGTGGGGTTTTCACCCTTCATCTGATTTAGCCACAAGAGGGGCTTATGGTCGGTCTGAATCTTGAAGTGAGTGCCAAACAAGTATGGCCTCAGCTTCTTCAGGGCCCACACCACAGCAAAGGCCTCCCTCTCAATAGCTGACCAATTCTTGGGGGTCAACCTTCTGCTAATAAAAGCAATGGGTTGGTCTTGACCATCTACATTAAGTTGTGACAGCACAGCTCCCACACCCAACTCAGAAGCATCTGTTTGGACAATAAACTCTTTGGAGTAGTCAGGACTTTTCAGGATAGGTGCAGAGCACATGGCCTCCTTCAGGTCATCAAATGCCTTTTGACAGCTTACTGTCCACTGAACCTTTTTGGGCATCTTCTTGGATGTCAGATCATTAAGAGGAGTCACAATGGACCCATAGGGGCAGATTTGTGACGACTGGCGCATCCCTGCAGATCAGCAGGGATGCGCCAGTTATTATGCGCCACAGTTGCGCCACCATGGATGCGCCGCATTTATAATGCGGCAAAAACGGCACAGATGCGTGACGCATCTGTGCCGAAAAGTGGCGCATTGCTGGAGTTGCGTCGCAAGCGCGACGCAGCTCCAGCAATGATCTGGGGGGCCCTATCTGTACAATGCTGCGTCAATCCTTACGCCTGCTTCAAGCAGGCGCAGGGTTTTGACGCAGCATGGGCCTAAAAGTGACTGAGTGAAATCTTGTAGATTTCACTCAGCCACTTTTAGGAGGCGTTCCTGCGCCGGAACGCCCCCACCTGCCCTGGAACGCCTACATGTGGCGCAGGGCTTTACAACGTGACGCATCTGGGAGATGCGTCACGTTTGTAAATGCCCCGCACCATGGCGCAGGATTTGCGCCGCTGCTGCGTCACAAAAGTGACGCAACGGCGGCGCAAAAGTGCCGCAAGTGCAACATAAATCTGCCCCATAGTTCTTAACAAACTTCCTGTAGTACCCAGTCAAGCCCAAGAAAGCTCGAACTTGAGTCTGGGTGGTTGGAGGGGACCAGTCCTTGATGGATTGTATCTTACTCTCCAGTGGTTGAACTTGGCCTCCACTTACAAGGTGGCCCAAATATACAACCTTACTCTGCCCTATCTGGCACTTAGTAGCCTTGATAGTGAGGCCTGCCCTTTGCAGAGCCTCAAGAGCCTTCTTCAGGTGGATCAGGTGATCCTCCCAGGTGGAGCTAAAGACAGCAATGCCATCAAAATATGCTGCGCAAAAGTCCTCCAACCCAGTAAGGACTTGGTTCACCAGCCTTTGGAAGGTGGCAGGTGCATTCTTCAGACCAAAGGGCATCACCACAAACTGGTAGTGCCCACCTGGGGTTGAGAATGCTGTTTTGGCCTTAGACTCCTCAGCTAATCTGATTTGCCAATAGCCAGCTGTTAAGTCAAATGTGCTCAAAAACTTTGCAGAAGCTAGTTTGTCTATGAGCTCATCTGCCCTTGGAATAGGGTGTGCATCTGTCCTGGTGACAGCATTGAGTCCTCTGTAATCCACACAGAACCTCATCTCTCTCTTGCCATCTTTGGTGTGAGGTTTGGGGACCAGAACCACTGGGCTAGCCCAGGGGCTCTCTGAGGGTTCAATGACACCTAATTCCAGCATTTTATGTACCTCAGCCTTTATACAGTCCCTGACGTGGTCAGGTTGTCTGTAAAGCTTGTTCTTTACAGGCAGACTGTCACCAGTGTCCACCACATGGGTACACCAGTCAGTTTGACTAGGTATCAAGGAAAACATATGTGAAAATTATTGTAGAACCTGTCTACATTCAGTCTGCTGATGGGCAGTGAGGTTGCCTCCAAGGGTCACTCCTTCAACTGAGCCATCTTCAGGGTTCTGAGACAACAGGTCTGGGAGAGGGTCACTCTCTTCCTCCTGTCCCTCATCTGTAGCCATGAGCAAGCCCATGTCTGCCCTGTCAACATATGCTTTAAGCCTGTTAACATGGAGTACCCTGTGGGGACTCCTGGGAGTTCCTAGGTCCACCAAGTAGGTGACCTCTCCCTTCTTTTCCAGGATTGTATGGGGTCCAGACCATTTGTCGTGGAGTGCTGCTGGGGCCACTGGCTCCAACACCCATACCTTCTGTCCTGGCTGAAACTCAACCAAGACAGCCTTTTGGTCATGCCAAGCTTTCTGTAAGGCCTGGCTTGCCTCAAGGTTTTTGGATGCCTTCTCCATATACTCAGCCATCCTGGAGCGGAGACCAAGTACATAGTCCACTATGTCTTGCTTAGGCTTTTTGAGAGGTAACTCCCATCCTTCCTTCACTAAACACAGTGGGCCTCTTACAGGGTGCCCAAACAACAATTCAAAGGGGCTGTAGCCAACTCCTTTTTGTGGGACCTCTCTGTAAGCAAACAGAAGGCAGGGTAGAAGGATGTCCCATCTTCGCCTGAGCTTTTCAGGTAATCCTTTGATCATACCCTTTAGGGTCTTGTTGAATCTCTCAACAAGCCCATTGCATTGTGGGTGATAAGGGGTGGTGAACTTGTAGTTGACACCACATTCCTTCCACATAGCTGTCAAGTATCCTGACATAAAGTTGGTACCTCTGTCAGATACTACCTCCTTAGGAAACCCCACTCTGGAGAATACTCCCAGCAGGGCCCTGGCCACAACAGGAGCTGTAGTGGTCCTAAGGGGAATTGCCTCTGGATACCTGGTGGCATGATCCACTACCACCAGTATAAATCTGTGCCCAGATGCAGTGGGAGGATCCATGGGACCCACTATGTCTATTCCCACTCTTTCAAAGGGGACCCCCACCACAGGTAGTGGTATTAGGGGGGCCTTTGTTGTGCCACCTGATTTGCCACTGGCTTGGCAGGTCACACAGGAGCGACAAAACTCCTTTGTATCTTCATTCATATGAGGCCAGTGAAAGTGAGGGACAAGCCTGTCCCAAGTCTTATTCTGACCTAAGTGTCCTGCTAAAGGAATGTCGTGGGCCAAGGTAAGAAGGAAGCCCCTAAATTGCAGAGGTATAACCAACCTCCTGGTAGCACCAGGCTTGGGGTCTCTAGCCTCTGAATAAAGGAGCCCTTCATCCCAATACACTTTATGGGTACCTTGAGCATTCCCAGCAGCCTCAGCAGCAGCCAGCTGTCTGGGGGGTTCAAGAGAGGGACAGGATAACTGAGCCTGCCTCAAGTCAGCCCTTGAAGGTCCCCCTGTCCCCAGAAACTCAACCTGATCAGGTTCAAGCTCTTCAGGGACAGTTCCTTCAGGGTCCTCTAGATCAGCTTCCTGGGAAGGCTGATCATCACTCTGAGGCAGGGGGGAAGGCACAGCCTTGACCCTCCTGTTCTTCTTCTTGGTAGGTGCTTGGTCCATTGTTCCAGGATCCAAGACCTGAGGTTCAGTGAGGCACTTTTTGGCCTGTGACCTGGTCACAGCAAGGACATGTGATGATATACCTAACATCTCTGCATGAGTCCTGTACTCCACTTCTGACCATAGAGAACTCTCTAGGTCATTGCCCAACAAACATTCTACTGGGAGGTCTGCACTAACCACAACCCTTTTGAGGCCAGTTACCCCTCCCCATGAGAAGTTAACAACTGCCACACTATGTGAAGTAGTGGCATTGCTGGCATTGGTCACCAGGTAGTTCTCACCTGGTATGTACTGTCCAGGGTCCACAAAGCCTGGTGTCACCATAGTGACACTGGCACATGTGTCCCTGTAGGCTTGAGCCACTTTGTCATTAATTAAAGGAGTCTGTCTGTACTTGCCCAGGTTACTGGGGCTCACAGTCAGGGACAAATCAATGTCCCCATCACAGATCAAGACTGCCTGTGTCAGGGTTCTGTCTAAGTCAGAATCTCCTTCAGTTCCCATAGTGATTCCCACTACACCCTTTGTCTGGGGACCAACACTGCTAACAGTAGTACTGGGAGCAGGTGCCTTAGGGGCAACAGTGTTGGGGGCTCCACCCTTTTTGCAATCACTAGTCCAGTGAGTTGTATTTTTGCAATGATTGCACCAGGGTTTCTTTTGACCTTCTTTCTTCTTTTTGGACTGTTGTTGGGACCCACCCTCCTTAGCAGTAGTTTGGGGCCCTGTTGAAGACTTCTGGTCTTTAGATTTCTGATCTCCACCCTTTTGGTGTGTTTTCTTCTGATCACCCCCTTGGCCCTGGTTCTGGTTCTTTTGCTTAACCCTGGTTCTGACCCATTTGTCTGCCTTCTTTCCCAATTCTTGGGGAGAGGTCAGATCAGAGTCAACCAAGTGTTGATGCAGTTGCTGGTTTTGACAGTTATTTAAAATCTGTTCTCTCATCATCAAATTATACAATCCTGTAAAATCAGATACCTTACTTCCCAGCAACCAACCCTCCAAAGCCTTAGTGGCACATTCAACATATTCAGACCAGTCCTGAGTCTGTGTCTTTTGGGTGTCTCTGAACATTAACCTGTACTGTTCAGTGGTTAAGCCTAACCCATCTACCAGAACACTCTTCAGGACTCTGTAATTTCTGACATCCTCTTCTCTAACAGTGAGGAGTCTGTCTCTTCCTTCAAAGGAGAGCCAGAGGATTGCTGCCCACTGGTCTTCAGGAACCTGCTGTACCTTGCAGGCTCTCTCAAGAGCAGTTATCCATTTGTGGATGTCATCCCCACTTTTGTAGGGGGGCACAACCTTAGACAGGTTCCTATTATCAAAGACCCTATCTTTGTCCTTAGGGACAATGCTGCCACCAGTGGGTATAGACCCACTCTCTCTAGGTTGCCTAGCCTTGTTCAGTTTTTCTTCCATCAGGGCTACCTCTAGCTCCTGCTTCCTGATCCTCAGCTGGGCTTCCTGCATTCTGGCCTCATGTTCCCTCCTCTGAGGGGTGGTCATCCTTTTCCTGGAGTGACCTTGAGAGCCTCTAGAGCCATGGGAAGCATTGGAGTCACCTGAGCGATTCCTTTGCCTCCCAAGCCCTGTGTTAAGTCCACTGGGGAGATCCAATGGGGTAAACCCACTGTCAATCCCCAATAGCCTTAGTTTAGCTGGGCCAAGTATAACACTTGGCACTGGGCTAGTTCTCCCTTCATCATCACTACTTTCTGTATCCTCACCACTTTCCTCCCCTGTAGTATGATTCTCATCTAAGGGATGGCTATTGGAACTGGGTACCTCTGTAGCATCTTCAGAAGGGGGGCCTCCTGTTCCTGACCCTAAGGGGGCTAACTGGGAAGCTTTCCTGAGTTCTCTCTGATTCTCATCATTTTGTAAGAGTTCTCTGAGCTCAGCAGAGGTAGGGTTCTTGGGCTGTTTAAGGCCTCTAAGAGTTGCCAAATGCCTGAGCTCATTCTGGTTAAGGGTAGCAAAGCTGGATGGTGCCCTCTGGGGGTCACTCTCAACAGAGATGGGTACAGTGGACCCCTCTGCCCCGGCCATTGCTCTTAAGTGTGGGTGGATGTGTTGCAATCTACCTACACTTGGGTTTACCTACTAAACCTATCTAGTAGTTGTAGTCAGGGTGTGCTACTCCCTTTGCTCTACAACAACTAAGTTCAGTAGAACTTATGTATATCTAATCTTGTTTTATATGTACCTACAGGTACCTATGTAATCTTTCAATTGGTAACCAAGAGATTACAATGGTAAAACACAGCAAGCTCAAATCCAACCGCTGCTCACCAATGTGAGAAGTTGGCCTGGTATATGATGCTCACTAGTTAAAGTGATCACCTTGTACCATGCCAAGCAACCCTTATGGTGTGGTTGTAAGTCAACCTTTTCGGACTAGCTGCCCTAGTGGTAGCGTAGGCTAAGCAGTCTTTGAGGCTAAACTCGTGAAGCGTGTTAAGCCAGCTGTTTTACCAAATGCAACCCCCTTTTATACCAATGAAAGGACACCACACAGGTATATATTCAAAATATATATGTATTTATTTCTCAAAGTAACCCCTAGTCTCTTTATGAGCACAGGAGCACAAATCGTCAAACAAGATTACAGTAGAATACACAGAAGTTGCACTTTATATGGATAGGCCCTGGTGGCCGCTCAAACCATATACTAAAATAGTGGTATAAGTACCACGAACAGAAAAGGGAAAAGGCCTAGGGCCTCTAGAATCGCTGGGCCTACAAGGAGCTAACGTCAGTTAGTGACCAGGAGGTCCACGGGTGGCGTGTGCAGAGCAAATAGTCACACGCGTGCTCCCATAGGTTTCAATGGGTGCGTAAAAAGTACAAAGTTACTGCAAAGAGGATCTTCCGGATGGACTAGGAACTCAAGATTTGGAACACAGGCACTAGAGATGTAATACTACACTTGGGCACAGGTGTGCCAGCTTTACCTCACCCACAGGAAGCGGGTGCATAGGCCTCGAAGTGCGTCGGGTTTCTTCTATCTGTTCCGTGGAACCTGAAGACAAAGATGCTGCAGGCGGTCGGTCCGGGAGAGATGCAGTGGATCCAAGAGTGGATCGGAGATGTTGAAGACCTGTAAGCAGAGGGGACAGTGTTCACAGTCACTAGCCAGTGACCAGCGTGGCACCAGATGGGTACCAGCCAATGTCGGGTGCAAACAGGAAGAAAGGTGTAGCTTGTCTCTGCAGCCACGTGGTCCCTGGAGGTCGACGACGTCCAGGAGTCGGTTCACAAGCTGTCCCACGCAGGCTCTCGCTGTCGGCGGTGTCGGCGACTTGATCGAAGCAAACAAGCCTTGGCAAAAGCAATTGTTGTAGGAGATGAAATAAGCTGATGGTTCTGACCAGCAAGGTCAGAAGGACTGCTCCTTTGGAGGGGAGCAAGGGCCAGTCTGGAGCAACCAGACCAGCGGTGTATTTCTTGAAGTTCGTCGCCAAGATGGCTACTAGCCAGCGGGCCAGCAACCGGTTAGGCGCGTCGAGTGGCAAAATGCAGAAGGGCCCCACGCAGATCGTGGAGATGCTGGAGGGCTCACCTTTGGTGCAGATGCTGCTCGGGTGTTGGGCTTCTCAGATCCCAAAGCACAACTTGGAGGGAGCCTCGGTTGTTGCACTTGTCAGCTTGTCGTGGTCGTTTCAAGATGGCTGGCTCCACGTGTCTCGGTGCCTCCACGGGTCTCCTCTTTTCAGGGACTGTGGATCGGGCGGTGAGAGGTCTGGAGGTCCAGGTCTTGTCAGTCTCTGGGCTCGGGCTCCGGCGGGAGGCGGCGGCAAAGCAGACGTTGATTCGCTGGATGGTGCTTGCGTTAGCAAGGTGGTCACTCCCTGACCACAGGGGAGATTTGCTTCAGTCCTCTGTGCAGCAGAGCGTCGAAGTTCCCGTCTTCTTCTTAGTGTTAAGTTGATTCCAGGATGTCTGAAGTCTTAGGACACAGCTCCTACCTTTAAGCGGATTCTAGGGGCCGGACTACCTGCTAGGTCCCTCCCTATGGGTGGGACCAGGAAGGGGGGTGGTTACACCCCCAATCCTTTGTCCAGCTCGCCCCAGGCCCGGGACTGGTGTGCCCCAGGACCGGTTTGAACTGGCATATGCACCGAGGCTCCTTGTGAGCCACAGGCATGTCTGGTTTCTTTCAAGCCCTACCTGACCAATACACAAAATCCTGTCTGGGGTGGTGCATGCACCTCCCCTGGCAGGAAACCCTTTGTCCACACCTCCCAAGCTGGAAGGACTCCCAGCAGCAGGAGGGCAGACTTGTGTCTGTGGTGGCAGCATCCATTTTGTGGAGCTGAGGCTATGTCTGATTTTACCCGGGTTTCAGGTACTGTACATGTCGTGTCCCTCTAGAAGGGTGGAATGCTAACCCCGTCGCCAGAATTGGCGAGGGGTTAGTATTCCAATTCGTATGACACCTTACTCGACATGTTTTGATAAAGCCAAACCAAAGATAGCATTTAACCGCGAGGTTCATAATGCACTTAAGAGTATATGGTATGACGATATCTGGAAACAGTAGAAGGGAGTTGTTCCGACCACTGCAGACAGGCTCAGCTCATGCCAGAGCACCATCTCACATGGAACCAAGCACTCTGCCTTCAGGATTGTTAAGGCCTGCCATAGGAGTGCCTTATAGGTTACCATGTGTCCCATTTAAGGTTAGGTATAGGTATACTACACCTAAGTAAGAGGTGATTACACCAACTTACCCCAGCTGAGTGATCAGCCAGTTGTGTCAGATTGTTAGGCCAAGCCTGGGGTGGCATAATACATGCTTCAGCCCCTGGCAGGCCTTGGGTACACCAATGCCCTGGGTACCTAGTGTACACTGGTACAGGGGCTGACAGGGTGATCCACTTCCAATTGGTTATGCACCTAGGATGCATAGTTTTAATTTAGTAGAGAGAACAGCAGGCTGGGGGTCTGATTGGCAGGCCCACAGCCTCAATATGTCAAAAACCAGTGAAGCAAAAAGCAAAAATTTGGGGTGACCATAGGATAGCAGACCCTACTCTCCTACAGAGGAGTAATGAGGGGTTAAGTGAGGCCTTAGGAGGGGTTTATTGATTGACTGCACCCACCCACAAAAGAGTAAGCCTAGTCTTACACATAAACTGGGCTTCTAAAACGAATGAAGACAAAAAGATCCCAAAACAGATGTAAATGTTCTCCAGCTTAGACCTGGAGTAAGTCCAATATTACACCTGGCCAAACACTGGTACTGCGGCACCTCCCATAGAAAATTATGAATGCAGGTAGTTAAAATGTAAGCCCCTAAGAAATAAATAATGTTAAAATAAATAAATTAATTTTGAAGTGTCAGTACTTCGTACATTTAATTGTGTGTGTGTGTGTGTGTGTGGTTGTGGGTTTGTGTTACTATCCTTGTGGGGACTTGAGTATGATAACACACTCACGCTGTGGGGACTTGATTGCACTGTGGGGACCTGAACCCAGGTCCCCACAAGGCAATGTCTTCTAAATGATAAAAAATGACTTCAAGAACACCTGTGCCAATTTTTACAACTTTTCAAAAAATGACCTTGTGGGGACCTGTGTTTCATCAAGTGTGTTTAAATTTTTGCTCAGCTCTGCCCCTGTAGACAGGTAGCGGTACTGCAGTGTTAAACACACTTTGCATTTAAACACACTTTGCTCTGCAGAATCACATACTAGCAGCAGATAGTTCAGACATTTGGAAAAGCTCAATTGCTTGTGTCTATCCAAGTACTTTTCATGCATATTAACCTTTCCTCTATTTATTAAAATAAAACTTTATTAATATGAAGCTATTGAATTTAGACTTTTTGTGTCTGAAAATTGTTAGTTGTTTTATGAACATTGCTAAAGCAATTTGGATCAGTTTCAAATCTGAAAATGTTTCACTATTGCTATTTGAGGCATCTCTGCAATTAAACAATGATGGTGCTTAACACTGTAATTCAATTTAAACTTATATGATCTTGTTTTGCACATAACTAACAGGCATCAATGCCTATTGTTACATTTTACTGCTTTTACCAGGAATTCAGAGTCTTTATTTTGCTTTTTCTTTGTTTGGATATGAATATACACAATATAATATGTTATTTTAAGTGATGGCTGGATGAGTGAGTGATTTGGAGTTGCATTTCACTAAGGGCTACGTTCTTGCAGGCAGGGAACTGAAGCAATGTTATGTCCAGAGTACTGCAAAGTTAATTTTTACCAGAAAAGGCATGCTCTTATAACATTACTGAACTTCTTGGAATATATATTCAAATATTGTCATAATATGTGACTACATTTAAATCATTTGAATTTTTTTTATTTAAAACTGTTTCTAAGGCTTTACAAATTAAAACAGTTTTTTGACATTCCAAAGGGTGGGTGAAGAACAATCATATGAAAAGGAGGATGCACCAAAATAGTTTTTTTCTCTCCTGAATTGGTGAGAAGCGAGGATTTATGTGACACCACATATGCTAACTTTGTATTGAAAATGGGTGAAGTGCAGTTATCTAGCAAGCACTAGGGTTTCTGATTTCAATAGTGCAGCAGGTGTAGTGGCACTGGGACCAAAAGCTCCAGGCCCCCCACTAAACATCTAATATTGCTATATGTTATTCCTAAACTGGCAAACCAAAAGTGCAGTTACCTTGAAGACAACAGGGTCATGGTTTAAATGGTGCAGGAGGTGCAGTAGCACCAGGCCCAAAAGTTGTCAGAACTCCTCTAAACACATAATATTGTTATATTCAACTACTAAACAGGCAGTTAAAATTGCAGTTAAGGGGCTTGCTTTGAATGGTGCAGCAGGTGCAGTGGCACTGGGGTCAAAAGCTCTAGGGACCCCACTAAACACCAAATATTGCTATATTTAACTACTAAATAATCAGTTCCCTTGCAGGCACTAGGGTCATGATCTCAATGGTGAAGCAGGTGCAGTGACACCAGTGCCCAAAGCTCTAGGAACCCCTTTAGACACCAAATATTGCAATATTTTACCACTACACGGGCAGTCACAAGTGCAATTACTTTACAGGCAATAGGGTAATTTGAATGGTGCAGCAGGTGCAGTGGCACTAGGGACAAAAGTTGTCACAACTCCTCTAAACACATAGAATTGCAATTACATCAATTAATTCAATTATTTCCCACTTAATTTAATTTTTAAAAATGTTACTATTAATTGCCCGCACTATACGACTAGTAACAGCACAATATATTGTCTTTTTGTACACAAACAAGTCATAACACTTTAACAGACTTTCTGTAACTTATATTGTACAACTACTCAGCAAGCTACATCTTACAACGAAAAAACAGCTTATTATTAATCACATAGGTGAAACCTAATACATTTACCAATGCTTGTTTGTTTTGTTTACATGTGTTTTCTTTCTTTCCACTTCTGAATTGTGTTCTGCTTCTTTTTCAAATACATGCCCTCATCTGCTCTGTGTTTTTGTCATCCCTCTTCTTTCTGTTGCTTCTCATCCCTTCCCTTGCCACTGGTTAATTTCAATCACTGCTGACTGCAAAGCTGACTTCCTACCCCTGCCACTCTGCTCCTCTGTTGGTCTCCTGTCCCTCCTCATCCTGTTTTTAGGAGATCTTGGCAGCTGCGATTTCCTACCAGGCCACTCCTTTTCTTAAGTGTGCTTTCATTCACTTTTTAAAAATGTACCGCTCCATGGTGCAAATCTGCCAACCATGAATGGAAAATTAAAAAAGAAATTGCTTATGCATGCGTTGTGACACATGCACACACATACATCATCACGTTGGGGCTGCCATAGCGTCATGATGCATAAATGCACGTGTGTTGATTTGGGTGCACACATCATACCACTAGGTTTTTTGCCCCAAAAGAGGAGACCTATTGCTTTGCTTGTATTTGTTGTTTTTTAATTTTTTTTATTCTGGTGCTTGTGGGCCTGTAGTTGTACAGAAAAAGGAAAGATAAAAGTTTCAGATGCGTTTGTGCGCTAATCTTAAATCAAGTTAAAGGTTCAAACTCATACAAAGTAGCTTACATTGTGTGAATTTCAAAAACAACCTACCGTTAATGCATGAGTTTAAATCGGTTTGTTTTTGAGCAACTGTTTACAGACTTTATAGGAAAGATGTTTCTTTCACTAGGGATATGCAATTAATTGTGTTAGGTGAATTCTATTATATTCGTAAACGTGGCTGGCAGATGGTAGTCGATTTTTTAACTGGGTTTCCAAGTCAAGCGATTAAGGTTAGGAAATGTCTATTTCCTCTTTTCTGGGAATGAAAGTTCCTGCTCTGCCTTGGCTAACTCTGCAACCTGAAACATGCAGGCCGTTGTATCCTGTTTGCAGCCCTCCAAGTGTACCTGTTGATATGCAAGTTGAGAGTCTCGCCCTGGTCTCCGTTGTCATGACTATGGCCGAGGAGAGGTGTGAATGCCTCTACCCCAGGATCAGCATAACAAAGGGCCGTGAGCTTGACTTCGCCAGCAGTGAGCGCCTTCCCGGGAAACACCTGCAGCAGGCAGCAGGCTCTAGTTGGGAGGGAAGAGATCCAGGGGCTGGTGTGTTGTCACACGAAGCTGTCTGCACACGAGTTTAGCATATAAAACACTGGCTTTTAGGTAAAGGTTATAGCCTTGAATTAAGTACGGCATATATGTTTGCAACATGCTTTTCTGTGAAAAACTAACTTGCTCAGAACTTTGACTCTCAAATGTCCAAGTAAAGCAAGGTATAGCTACATATACAACAACTTGTGATGGCTATTTTCAGTTTAGTTCCAAAACACAATCCTCAAATTTTAGTGCTTTCTCCACATGCAAAATGCTTTGATGTTGCAAGCTGCTCTTATCAAAATTCTAATTTTACACTAAATCGCTTTAAGTTTTAAAATGTTTAATGATGTAATGACGGGCACAATGACAAGAGCAATCTGAACTTGATAAACCTAAATCAGAGTGCTACAAGAAAGGTGAGTGTTCACAAGCGTGGCGTAAGTAAAGATTTAGCACAAAAAACGATTTATTTTGCATTTCTATATGTCTTTAGATAGTTTATATACAAATGAGCATTCATAGCTGAAAGTATAGCAGGTGAAGAAAGAATGAATTATGAATTTTCTTAGAAGAATTTAAAGTAACAGTTTGGCACTTGACACTTCAGTTTTAACAGTGTCTCCTGCGCTAAATAATTTTTTTTTGCACATTTGTGGAAGTCGCTTGATCTCCACTCTTGACTGCCTCTATATTCTACAAGTTCCTATCATATCCTTGCATCTGTAAATCTCTCTACTGGTGCTGCATGCATTTTTCCGTGTACGGCACCTCGTGTTTGGGAAGCTCCTTCTAAATAAAATTCTTCCCTGTACATTGTCCCGCAGTTCCTGGAAATTATAGGTCTGCTCTATTTACCGCTGACTTTAATTTTGCTGATGTTTTGCAATCAGCCATTGGAGATAGACACATGTGACGTCATGGACACAGGGGAAGACTGACAACGAGAGACAGTGGAAGGTAGACATGGGAAGATATGGAAACGGACAGATGTAGGAAGACAGAAATACACAGATAAAAAGAGAGATTAATATAGGATGCTTGGACTCGAGTAGACATGGGGAAAAAAAATGTATGAAAAAAAAATCAGATAGGCACAAGAACAAACAGACTTGAGTACTCACTGCCACAGGCATTGGACAGGGAGACACAGAATGAACACTATGGGAGGACAAGTCATGAGGCAGTGACATGGGGAGATATAGACACAGAAAGCAAAAATGGTACGGTAAAAGCAGGAAAGCACACTGAAATGGACATTCACTGCTAATGAGACAGGCTTACATTGACTCTGATATAGGGAGACACAAATATAGGCACAGAAAGAAATTAGCACTAACACAGGGACACTGTATCAGTGAAAAATAAACTATGAGATATGGCCGTAGGATAGAGCAATGGAAGAGGGAGATGTAGCGAGGTCCGAAAAAAGATAGAGGTATGCGTTAAGATTTCCTGGAGTTAATCGAAGAAGTTACAGCACAAAATGAGGAAGGCTGTTTCCCTGGTAAGTCTGACCATCAACTGTCACCCAGAATTTCCTACCATTTAATCTCACACACACATCAGACTTGCACAGACTCCAGAACAAACCATACATTCCAGACTCTCCGCCATTATGTACCATTCCACTGCCAGCTCTACCACAGCAGATACCAGTGGCAGCTCCTTTGCTAAGGCGGAGGAGCGTCACCCCACTGCTCTGCAGCAGTTAAAGAAAGGAAAAAATAAAATGATAACGTAATGTTATCATTTTATTTTGTCCTCCTGCTGTGGCAGCTTTGCGTGAGGGGGTGGGGCTGCAGAACAGGTGAGGAGTGGTAGAACCCTCCTAAGTGGCAATGAGTGTTTGGCCGGCCCTCTCGGGCCGCCCAAAACAGTCATGCACACTTTCCCTGTTCTCCAAGCAGGCTGCATTACATCCTGCTTGGAGAACATGCCCACCTCTCCAGCCCCTGGCTGAGCGCCATGTCACGGCGCTCAGCCCAATCTGTGATTAGTCAGGGGAGTCCAGCTGTGCTTCCTGTTCCCGGAGTTGGACGCAGGAGAGCAGGAGCAGAGACACAGGACCCGGCGGCAAGGTAAATGTTTATTTTATTTTTAAAATTACATTACGACCTGCGACCGCCCCACACGCCCACCCCGCCCCGCCTCCCGTGAGCCATGCCGGCCACCACTGGGAGATACAGACAAGACAAAGATATATTACTATAGGAGGACAATCGGTCATGGATATCAGTTTGGGGAGTCAAAAACTTTAACAGTGTTATTCACAAAGGTAAATAACACATGTAATTTACTTTTTCACTTTTGAGTTAGAACTTTTGGTTATTCACTAAATCTGAGTGTAAAGCTACTCTAAAGGGTAGTCCTATATGTCTTCACTTCCCAAAGAAGGGAGAGGAGCCAAATTTACAAGTGTAAGGTAAGTTACTACTACTAAAAGAGAAATAGTAAGTCCAGCACCACACATGTTTAACTACTGATACTGCACTCACTCATTAGGACTGGTCTTCGTAGGAGGGACAGCTCTTGCACTTCACAACTGGTGGTATATAACAGTAATGGACAATACCAGCACTTGTCATGATGGCTGATATATTTGTGAACAGGATTTTCTCACAGTAGCACTTCTCTTCTGGAATGCCGTCCCTTTTATGGGGTGTACCCATGGGACATGGCACTTAGTGGCACAACCAAACAGCAAAGCACAAATATGCCTTATAACCTTCCGTTATTCCACTCCTAACAGTACTTCCCAACAAAATTCATCACACATATAGATCCATTATAATGCATTAGACAGAACACTTCACATACATCCCAGACAGACGTGTCATATTGTCTGTTATGCAGTTGCTTCTGTGAGACTACATTTTTTCAGCTTTACCCCCACCTTTTCCCCCCAATTGTTTAACTGCTAGGTACTGGAGTAATGACTCTGTAGTGCCCTGGATCCTGCTGACGAGGCCTTAGTGCATGTGGTCTGATACATTTAATTGACTTATCCCCAAATGACATGAGGTAACTTAGTATAAATCCATAGTATATAATACTATGGATGTACCCAGGGCCTGTAAGCTAAGTGTCCATCATAGTTGCTGCACTGATTGTGCCACCACAAGTGTGACAAGTGTGCAAAGCCCCAAACTTCCTTTTAATATATATGTTATCCCTAGTGCAGGGTTAATTAGCCCTAAGACTGGGTGGCTCATATTAGAAAGAAAGACATGGGTTGGGTTTTTACATGTCCTGACAGTAAACACCATGCATTGTTATTTTTACTGTGGAGAGGCTACTGGCCCTCTTGGCGAGTATGGAGTTTCATGCGGATAATTCTGGAGCGCTAACTTCCAAATGCTACAACTAAATATTGTACTTCCATGGTATCGAAAGAAGAAGTGCATTAATCCCATGTTGTTGCTCAAGTCGAAATTAATGTCCCTAGTTCGCAAATGGCAAATTTAGAAAGTTACCACTTTGTTGCCCAAAGTTGTCCATAACCATTTTCTGCTGCAAATAGCTGTTGTCCTCTAGACAGATTCTGTTTTTATGTAAAGAGGTGTGAAGGGCTCGCAGGAAGAGGAACAAAGGACCTGCCTAGGGAACCGGTGCGTCGTCCTCCTGGCAGGATGGCCAGAGTGGGTGTGAGCCCAAAATGAAGAGCTTCAAAGGGGACACCGCCTTTGAAGGTCAAATGGCAATCACTGTGAAGAGGCTGTTCTTTTATTTTAGCAGACAGGCTGTCATCTCGTACATAATTCTCCCATATCTCACAAATATTCATTGTCTTTGTGCTGAATTGGCACCCCTGAAGGGTTGGGGAGACCCTGAGAGGGTTGAGAGCCTCCTGCTCCGCAAAGGCTGCAGGACCCTGCGTTACGCCTCGGTTTACCAGCAGTACTAGTTTGGTGAATACAGAAGTGATGTTAGTAACATACGCACAAACGCATTTACCACCAACATATTGATTCTAAAATAGTGTTGCAAAAAAGGTGGGGGGGAAATATTGTCAAGACGAAGCCATAATATAGTTTCATCATCAGGTTACCAGTAAAATCAGTATTATGTATTAAGGACAAGGGTTAGATTCAAGGTTATTCCAAGGCTTAAGTTCAGGGCTAAGGGTTGGCTCAAGGGCTGCAATTAGGCTCCTGGCTTTGGCAAGATTCAGAGCTAGCTTTAGGTTCAGGGCTAGGATTAGATTCAGGATTAGGGTAAGATTCAGGGTTAGGTAGTGTGGTTATTTGTGGCAAGGAGGTCCGATATGTCTTCAGCATGCACGACGACAGCACGAACACTGCTCACTGTGAAGTGACTTTAGTTTGGTCTCCAAAAAGTAATTGAGAGATGTTAAGATTCATCCTGTAATGTATAGGTTAATGTAATTTTCACATACCAATTTAAAGAATGGTTGCTCAAACGATACTAGGAATGGCCTCTCTACCACACACTCCTTGTTCTGCATGGGAAAGATGAGCATATCTTATCCTTATGAGTATAATCCTTGTACTGTGCAAAATATGATTTTCTAAAACCTATTCACAATTCTTAGTCTAAGAAACAGATTAATATTTTGTTTATTCAGAATAGGTCTGGGCTTAAAATTCCGCTCCGCTCATGGAGTTTGTGGAGTTTTTCCCACTCCGCACTCCACAGTTCCAAAAAAACTCAGCGGAGTGGCATAGAGTAGAGTGGTATAGAGTGGCATAGTGCAGAGTGTTGTAGAGTGGAGTGGCATAGTGCAGAGTGTTGTGGAGTGGCATAGAGTAGAGTGGCATAGAGTAGAGTGGCATAGAGTGGCATAGTGCAGAGTGTTGTAGAGTGGAGTGGCATAGAGTGCAGTGTGCAGAAAACTCCACAAACGCCGCGAACGGAGTGAAGTTCACCACCCAGGTCCACTGATTTTACAGCACCGGACAAACACCCGGTGCTAAAAATATTTTGTCTTTTGGTTTCATCTTAATTTATGAACAAAATCCTAATTTGCACATTTTGTGCATCCACACAAATTGTAGGCAAATCCAGACTTTTTTTATTTATATAGTAGTGTTTAAGATTATTGAGAGCAAAAAAGTAATGAATGGAATGCTTAGGTTAACCTCAGTTTCTGAAAACTCCCCTGGATGGAGTGGAGTGGAGTGGCGTGGCGTAGAGTGGCATGGAGTAGAGTGGCATAGTGCAGAGTGGCATGGAGTGGAGTGGCATAGTGTGGCAGAGTGGCATGGAGTGGAGTGGCATAGTGCGGCATAGTGCAGAGTTGCATGGAGTGGAGTTGCATGGAGTGGAGTGGCATGGAGTAGAGTGGCATAGTGTGCCATAGAGCAGAGTGGCATGGAGTGGTGTGGCATAGTGCGGCATTGTGCAGAGAGAAATGGAGTGGAGTGGCATAGTGCGACATAGTGAAGAGTGGCATGGAGTAGAGTGGCATAGTGCGGCATAGTGCAGAGTGGCATGGCATGGAGTAGAGTGGCATAGAGTGGCATGGAGTAGAGTGGCATAGTGCAGCATAGTGCAGAGTGGCATGGGAGAGTGCAGAGTGGCATGGAGTAGAGTGGCATGGAGTAGAGTGGCATGGAGTAGAGTGGCATGGAGTAGAGTGGCATGGAGTAGAGTGGCATGGAGTAGAGTGGCATAGTGTGGCATAGTGCAGAGTGGCATGGCATAGTGCAGGGTGGCATGGAGTGGAGTGGCATAGTGCAGAGTGGCATAGAGTGGAGTGTCATAGTGCAGCAGAGTGGCATGGAGTGGTGTGGAGTGGTGTGGAGTGGTGTGGAGTGGTGTGGAGTGGTGTGGAGTGGCGTGGCGTGGCGTGGCGTGGCGTGGAGTGGAGTAGAGTGGCATGGAGTAGAGTGGCATGGAGTAGAGTGGCATAGTGCGGCATAGTGCAGAGTGGCATGGAGTGGAGTGGCATAGTGTGGCCTAGTGCAGAGTGGCATGGAGTGGAGTGGCATGGAGTAGGGTGGCATAGTGCAGCATAGAGCAGTGGCATGGAGGGAGTGGCATAGTGCAGCATATTGCAGAGTGGCATGGAGTGGAGTGGCATGGAGTGGAGTGGCGTGGAGTTTCATGGAGTAGAGTGGCATAGTGCAGAGTGTTGTGGAGTGGAATGGAGAGGAGTGGCATGGAGTGGAGTAGAGTAGAGTGGCATAGTGCAGAGTGTTGTAGAGTGTAGTGGCATGGAGTGGCGTGGCATAGAGTGGCATGGAGTAGAGTGGCATAGTGCAGCATAGTGCAGAGTGGCGTGGCAGAGTGCAGAGTGGCATGGAGTGGAATGGCATGGAGTAGAGTGGCATAGTGCAGAGTGGCATGGAGTAGAGTGGCATAGTGTGGCATAGTGCAGAGTGGCGTGGCATAGTGCGGCATAGTGCAGGGTGGCATGGAGTGGAGTGGCATAGAGTGGAGTGGCATAGAGT
Organism: Triturus cristatus; assembly: GCF_964204655.1. Classification (NCBI taxonomy): domain Eukaryota; kingdom Metazoa; phylum Chordata; class Amphibia; order Caudata; family Salamandridae; genus Triturus; species Triturus cristatus. The sequence continues at coordinate 1,606,470,095 of NC_140590.1, read as the reverse complement.
GGAGTGGCATAGTGCAGCAGAGTGGCGTGGAGTGGCGTGGCGTGGAGTGGCATGGAGTGGAGTGGCATGGAGTGGAGTGGCATGGAGTGGAGTGGCATGGAGTGGAGTGGCATGGAGTGGAGTGGCATGGAGTAGAGTGGCATGGAGTAGAGTGGCATAGTGTGGCATAGTGCAGAGTGGCGTGGAGTGGCATAGTGTGGCAGAGTGCAGAGTGGCATGGAGTAGAGTGGCATGGAGTAGAGTGGCATAGTGTGGCATAGAGCAGAGTGGCATGGAGGGAGTGGCATAGTGCGGCATAGAGCAGAGTGGCATGGAGGGAGTGGCATAGTGCGGCAAAATGCAGAGTGGCATGGAGTGGAGTGGCATGGAGTGGAGTGGCATGGAGTGGAGTGGAGTTTCATGGAGTAGAGTGGCATAGTGCAGAGTGTTGTGGAGTGGAGTGGCATGGAGTGGAGTAGAGTGGCATAGTGCAGAGTGTTGTGGAGTGGAGTGGCATGGAGAGGAGTGGCATGGAGTAGAGTAGAGTGGCATGGCATGGCGTGGAGTGGCATGGAGTGGAGCGGCATGGAGTGGAGTAGAGTGGCATAGTGCAGAGTGTTGTGGAGTGGAGTGGCAAGGATTGGAGTGGCATGGAGTGGAGTAGAGTGGCATAGTGCAGAGTGTTGTGGAGTGGAATGTTGTGGAGTTGAGTGTTGTGGAGTGGAGTGGCGTGGCGTGGAGTGGCATAGAGTAGAGTGGCATAGAGTGGCATAGTGCAGAGTGTTGTAGAGTGGAGTGGCATAGAGTTGCATAGTGCAGAGTGTTGTAGAGTGGCGTGGAGTGGAGTGGAGTGCAGTGGCGTGGCGTGGAGTGGCATAGTGCAGAGTGTTGTGGAGTAGAGTGGAGTGGCATGGTGCAGAGTGGAGTGGAATGGTGCAGAGTGGAGTGGCATGGTGCAGAGTGGTGCAAAGTGGTGCAGAGTGGAGTGGCATGGTGCAGAGTGGAGTGGAATGGTGCAGAGTGGTGCAGAGTGTTGCAGAGTAGAGTGGCATGGTGCAGAGTGGTGCAGAGTGTTGCAGAGTAGAGTGGCATGGTGCAGAGTGTTGCAGAGTGGAGTGGCATGGTGCAGAGGGGAGTAGAGTGGAGTGGCATGGTGCAGAGTGGTGCAGAGTGGTGCAGAGTGGAGTGGCATGGTGCAAAGTGGTGCAGAGTGGAGTGGCATGGTGCAGAGTGGAGTAGAGTGGAGTGGCATGGTGCAGAGTGGAGTGGCATGGTGCAGATTGGTGCAGAGTGGTGTGGCATGGTGCAGAGTGAAGTAGAGTGGAGTGGCATGGTGCAGAGTGGTGCAGAGTGGAGTGGCATGGTGCAGAGTGTTGTAGAGTGTTGTAGAGTGTTGTAGAGTGTTGTAGAGTGTTGTAGAGTGTTGTAGAGTGTTGCAGAGTGGCATGGTGCAGAGTGGAGTAGAGTAGAGTGGAGTGGCATGGTGCAGAGTGGAGTGGCATGGTGCAGAGTGGAGTGGCATGGTGCAGAGTGGAGTGGCATGGTGCAGAGTGGAGTGGCATGGTGCAGAGTGGAGTGGCATGGTGCAGAGTGGAGTGGCATGGTGCAGAGTGGTGCAGAGTGGTGCAGAGTGGTGCAGAGTGGCATGGTGCAGAGTGGAGTGGCATGGTGCAGAGTGGTGCGGCATGGTGCAGAGTGGAGTGGCATGGTGCAGAGTGTTGCAGAGTGGAGTGTTGCAGAGTGTTGCAGACTGGAGTGGCATGGTGCAGAGTGGAGTAGAGTGGAGTGGCATGGTGCAGAGTGGAGTAGAGTGGAGTGGCATGGTGTAGAGTGGTGCAGAGTGGTGCAGAGTGGAGTGGCATGGTGCAAAGTGGTGCAGAGTGGAGTGGCATGGTGCAGAGTGGAGTAGAGTGGAGTGGCATGGTGCAGAGTGGAGTGGCATGGTGCAGATTGGTGCAGAGTGGTGCAGAGTGGAGTGGTATGGTGCAGAGTGAAGTAGAGTGGAGTGGCATGGTGCAGAGTGGTGCAGAGTGGAGTGGCATGGTGCAGAGTGTTGTAGAGTGTTGCAGAGTGTTGTAGAGTAGAGTGGAGTGGCATGGTGCAGAGTGGAGTGGCATGGTGCAGAGTGGAGTGGCATGGTGCAGAGTGGTGCAGAGTGTTGCAGAGTAGAGTGGCATGGTGCAGAGTGTTGCAGAGTGGAGTGGCATGGTGCAGAGTGGAGTAGAGTGGAGTGGCATGGTGCAGAGTGGTGCAGAGTGGAGTGGCATGGTGCAAAGTGGTGCAGAGTGGAGTGGCATGGTGCAGAGTGGAGTAGAGTGGAGTGGCATGGTGCAGAGTGGAGTGGCATGGTGCAGATTGGTGCAGAGTGGTGCAGAGTGGAGTGGTATGGTGCAGAGTGAAGTAGAGTGGAGTGGCATGGTGCAGAGTGGTGCAGAGTGGAGTGGCATGGTGCAGAGTGTTGTAGAGTGTTGCAGAGTGTTGTAGAGTAGAGTGGAGTGGCATGGTGCAGAGTGGAGTGGCATGGTGCAGAGTGGAGTGGCATGGTGCAGAGTGGTGCAGAGTGTTGCAGAGTAGAGTGGCATGGTGCAGAGTGTTGCAGAGTGGAGTGGCATGGTGCAGAGTGGAGTAGAGTGGAGTGGCATGGTGCAGAGTGGTGCAGAGTGGAGTGGCATGGTGCAAAGTGGTGCCGAGTGGAGTGGCATGGTGCAGAGTGGAGTAGAGTGGAGTGGCATGGTGCAGAGTGGAGTGGCATGGTGCAGATTGGTGCAGAGTGGTGCAGAGTGGAGTGGCATGGTGCAGAGTGAAGTAGAGTGAAGTGGCATGGTGCAGAGTGGTGCAGAGTGGAGTGGCATGGTGCAGAGTGTTGTAGAGTGGAGTGGCATGGTGCAGAGTGGAGTGGCATGGTGCAGATTGGTGCAGAGTGGTGCAGAGTGGAGTGGCATGGTGCAGAGTGAAGTAGAGTGAAGTGGCATGGTGCAGAGTGGTGCAGAGTGGAGTGGCATGGTGCAGAGTGTTGTAGAGTGTTGTAGAGTGTTGTAGAGTGTTGTAGAGTGTTGTAGAGTGTTGTAGGGTGTTGTAGGGTGTTGCAGAGTGTTGCAGAGTGGCATGGTGCAGAGTGGAGTAGAGTAGAGTGGAGTGGCATGGTGCAGAGTGGAGTGGCATGGTGCAGAGTGGAGTGGCATGGTGCAGAGTGGAGTGGCATGGTGCAGAGTGGAGTGGCATGGTGCAGAGTGGAGTGGCATGGTGCAGAGTGGAGTGGCATGGTGCAGAGTGGTGCAGAGTGGTGCAGAGTGGTGCAGAGTGGTGCAGAGTGGTGCAGAGTGGCATGGTGCAGAGTGGAGTGGCATGGTGCAGAGTGGTGCGGCATGGTGCAGAGTGGAGTGGCATGGTGCAGAGTGTTGCAGAGTGGAGTGTTGCAGACTGGAGTGGCATGGTGCAGAGTGTTGCAGAGTGGAGTGGCATGGTGCAGAGTGTTGCAGAGTGGAGTGGCATGGTGCAGAGTGGAGTAGAGTGGAGTGGCATGGTGTAGAGTGGTGCAGAGTGGTGCAGAGTGGAGTGGCATGGTGCAAAGTGGTGCAGAGTGGAGTGGCATGGTGCAGAGTGGAGTAGAGTGGAGTGGCATGGTGCAGAGTGGAGTGGCATGGTGCAGATTGATGCAGAGTGGTGCAGAGTGGAGTGGCATGGTGCAGATTGGTGCAGAGTGGTGCAGAGTGGAGTGGCATGGTGCAGAGTGAAGTAGAGTGGAGTGGCATGGTGCAGAGTGGTGCAGAGTGGAGTGGCATGGTGCAGAGTGTTGTAGAGTGTTGCAGAGTGTTGCAGAGTGTTGTAGAGTAGAGTGGAGTGGCATGGTGCAGAGTGGAGTGGCATGGTGCAGATTGGTGCAGAGTGGTGCAGAGTGGAGTGGCATGGTGCAGAGTGAAGTAGAGTGGAGTGGCATGGTGCAGAGTGGTGCAGAGTGGAGTGGCATGGTGCAGAGTGGAGTGGCATGGTGCAGAGTGGAGTGGCATGGTGCAGAGTGGTGCAGAGTGTTGCAGAGTAGAGTGGCATGGTGCAGAGTGTTGCATAGTGGAGTGGCATGGTGCAGAGTGGAGTAGAGTGGAGTGGCATGGTGCAGAGTGGTGCAGAGTGGAGTGGCATGGTGCAGAGTGGAGTAGAGTGGAGTGGCATGGTGCAGAGTGGAGTAGAGTGGAGTGGCATGGTGTAGAGTGGTGCAGAGTGGTGCAGAGTGGAGTGGCATGGTGCAAAGTGGTGCAGAGTGGAGTGGCATGGTGCAGAGTGGAGTAGAGTGGAGTGGCATGGTGCAGAGTGGAGTGGCATGGTGCAGATTGGTGCAGAGTGGAGTGGCATGGTGCAGAGTGAAGTAGAGTGAAGTGGCATGGTGCAGAGTGGTGCAGAGTGGAGTGGCATGGTGCAGAGTGTTGTAGAGTGTTGTAGAGTGTTGTAGAGTGTTGTAGAGTGTTGTAGAGTGTTGTAGAGTGTTGTAGAGTGTTGTAGAGTGTTGCAGAGTGGCATGGTGCAGAGTGGCATGGTGCAGAGTGGAGTGGCATGGTGCAGAGTGGAGTGGCATGGTGCAGAGTGTTGCAGAGTTGCATGGTGCAGAGTGGAGTAGAGTGGAGTGGCATGGTGCAGAGTGGTGCGGCATGGTGCAGAGTGGAGTGGCATGGTGCAGAGTGGTGCATAGTGGAGTGGCATGGTGCAGAGTGTTGCAGAGTGGAGTGTTGCAGAGTGTTGCAGACTGGAGTGGCATGGTGCAGAGTGTTGCAGAGTGGAGTGGCATGGTGCAGAGTGGAGTAGAGTGGAGTGGCATGGTGTAGAGTGGTGCAGAGTGGTGCAGAGTGGAGTGGCATGGTGCAAAGTGGTGCAGAGTGGAGTGGCATGGTGCAGAGTGGAGTAGAGTGGAGTGGCATGGTGCAGAGTGGAGTGGCATGGTGCAGATTGGTGCAGAGTGGTGCAGAGTGGAGTGGCATGGTGCAGAGTGAAGTAGAGTGGAGTGGCATGGTGCAGAGTGGTGCAGAGTGGAGTGGCATGGTGCAGAGTGTTGTAAAGTGTTGCAGAGTGTTGCAGAGTGTTGTAGAGTAGAGTGGAGTGGCATGGTGCAGAGTGGAGTGGCATGGTGCAGAGTGGAGTGGCATGGTGCAGAGTGTTGCAGAGTGTTGCAGAGTGTTGCAGAGTGGCATGGTGCAGAGTGGAGTAGAGTGGAGTGGCATGGTGCAGAGTGGTGCGGCATGGTGCAGAGTGGAGTGGCATGGTGCAGAGTAGTGCATAATGGAGTGGCATGGTGCAGAGTGTTGCAGAGTGGAGTGTTGCAGAGTGTTGCAGACTGGAGTGGCATGCTGCAGAGTGTTGCAGAGTGTTGCAGAGTGTTGCAGAGTGGCATGGTGCAGAGTGGAGTAGGGTGGAGTAGAGTGGTGCGGCATGGTGCAGAGTGGAGTGGCAGAGTGGAGTGGCATGGTGCAGAGTGGAGTAGAGTGGAGTGTCATGGTGCAGAGTGGAGTGGCATGGTGCAGAGTGGTGCAGTGGAGTGGCATGGTGCAGAGTGGTGGCATGGTGCAGAATGGTGCAGAGTGGAGCGGCATGGTGCAGAGTGGAGTAGAGTGGAGTGGCATGGTGCAGAGTGGTGCAGAGTGGAGTGGCATGGTCCAGAGTGTTGCAGAGTGTTGCAGAGTGTTGCAGAGTGTTGCGGCATGGTGCAGAGTGTTGCAGAGTGTTGCAGAGTGTTGCAGAGTGGCATGGTGCAGAGTGGTGCAGTGGAGTGGCATGGTGCAGAGTGGTGGCATGGTGCAGAGTGGTGCAGAGTGGAGCGGCATGGTGCAGAGTGGTGCAGAGTGGAGCGGCATGGTGCAGAGTGGTGCAGAGTGGAGTGGCATGGTGCAGAGTGGTGCAGAGTGGAGTGGCATGGTGCAGAGTGTTGCAGAGTGGAGTGGCATGGTGCAGAGTGGTGCGGCATGGTGCAAAGTGGTGCGGCATGGTGCAGAGTGGTGCGGCATGGTGCAAAGTGGTGCGGCATGGTGCAGAGTGGTGCGGCATGGTGCAAAGTGGTGCGGCATGGTGCAAAGTGGTGCGGCATGGTGCAAAGTGGTGCGGCATGGTGCAGAGTGGTGCGGCATGGTGCAGAGTGGTGCGGCATGGTGCAGAGTGGTGCAGAGTGGAGCGGCATTGTGCAGAGTGGTGCAGAGTGGAGTGGCATGGTGCAGAGTGGAGTGGCATGGTGCAGAGTGGTGCAGAGTGGAGTGGCATGGTGCAGAGTGGTGCTGCATGGTGCAAAGTGGTGCGGCATGGTGCAGAGTGGTGCGGCATGGTGCAGAGTGGTGCGGCATGGTGCAGAGTGGTGCAGTGTGGAGTGGCATGGTGCAGAGTGGAGTGGCATGGTGCAGAGTGGTGCAGAGTGGAGTGGCATGGTGCAGAGTGGTGCTGCATGGTGCAAAGTGGTGCGGCATGGTGCAGAGTGGTGCGGCATGGTGCAAAGTGGAGTGGCATGGTGCAGAGTGGAGTAGAGTGGTATACAGTGGAGTGGTGTAGAGTGGAGTGGCATTGAGTGGAGTGGTGCCACATGGAGGTTCGTAGAGTGGAGTAAAGTGGCATACTGTGAGGTAGAGAGGAATAGCATAGCGATAAGTGTCATAGAGCGGACTAAAGTGGTATAGACTATAGTAGAGTGGAGTGGCATAGAGTGGAGTCTCTTAGAGTGGCATGGAGTGGCAAATAGTGGAGTGTCATAGAGTGAAGTGTTATAGAGTGGAGTGGTGTAGTGTAGAGGGGAGTAAAGTGTCAGAATGGAGTGGACTAGAGCAGAGTAGAGTTGTATAGTGGAACAGAGTGTAGTTGAGTGGCAGAGAGATAAGTTGCATAGCGTGGTGTAGCTTAGAGTGGCATAGAGTGGGGTAAAGTGGGTTAGAGTGGAATGGCGAAGAGTGGCATAGAGTGGAGTGGAATAGAGTGTCATAGAATGGAGTGATGTAGAGTGGAGGGGTGTAGAATAGTGTTGTAGAGCAACATAGTGTAGAGTGTTGTAAAGTAATGTAGGAGCTATATCTTCCTCGGAGTCCTACGTTTCCACCTCGACAACCTCAACAACACTGCCATCCTCCTCAAAAGCATGAACAATATCGGCCTAACCCAACTAGTTACCAGCCACACTCACAACCCATAACACATGCATGACCCCATCTTCACGGCCAGTGACAGAGTCAAGTACAGTCGTGTCACAAGCTCACCTAGACAGACCACACCATTATCCCCTTCATCATCAAAAGACCCTCCCAGCACTTCCACCAAGCAGTGGACCGATGCCCTTAACACTTCCCACCCTGATACCACAGCAAACCCGGAACAGGCTGTCAAGAACGTCTTTTGTCTGAATCACTGACTGTACCGACAGAGTCGCCCCCACCAAGCCCAGCAAATGCAAAAGATCCACCAAGCAGAAACATTGGTACACCATGGAACTAAGAACGATGAAACGCAACAACAAGCAACTAGAAGGGAAATGGCGCACTAGCAAGGATTCCACAGACAGAGCCACCTTCAAGACAGCCTTCAACCACTACCACCAGCTCCTCAAGGAGATTAAGAACAACACCCTGGCAGACCGCATCGAAGCCAGCCCAAACCACGGCAAAGTACTCTTAAACAACATAAGATGGTTTTCCAACCCCTCAGCCACCGAAATCATCATCACCCCTTCCCAGGAAATTTGTGACACCCTGCAAACTTCTTCCATGACAAGATCTCCACCATCTACAAAAACGTAGAACCCCAACTTGCCCCCTCTGACCTCATCAGCCACCTCGCTCCTACAAATGTGACCCCTGACCACCTACTCACTTCCTGGGACCAGCATACCACACAGAACACTGCAGCCCCCATGGACTACTAACCCTACCACATCTGAAACCGCGGGAGCAAGTAAATCAGCAGTAAGCTTACTACCATTTTCAATGCATCCATTGCCAACACCACCTTCCCCGAATAATGGAAGCACGCATAAGTCAGACCCCTTCTGAAGAAACCATCTGTCGACCTCACCAAACTCAAGAACTACCATCCCATCTCTGTGCTACCCTTTCCCGCCCGAGTCCTCAAAAAAGCCATCAACCCCCAACTGGCAGAACACCTGGAGAATAACAATCTTATGGACACCTCCCAATCTGGATTTCACACAAACCACAGCACTGAAACTGCCCTGATCGCTGCCTTCTCCAACATCAGAACCCTCCTTGACCGGGGAGAAATGGCAACCTTGATCTTCCTCGACCTCTCTTCAGCATTCAACACTGTATCCCACTACACCCTAATCAAAAGACGTCATCCCATCAGAATCCAAAGAGATGCCCTCCAATGGATTGCCTCCTTCCTCACTGGAAGAACCCAGAGAATCTGCCTAGATTTGTTCACCTCGGAACTCAAGAACATCATCGGCGGGATCCTTCGGGGCGCGTCCCTCAGCCGCACACTGCTCAGCGCTTACATGGCCCCTTTGGTCAATATCAGAACCCATGGACTAAACATCATATCCTATGAAGACGAGACCCAGCTCATCCACTCATTCTAAGAAGACCTCACCACCACGAGGGCCAACATCTGCAGTTGTATGATGAGTGTCACAGACTGGCTGAAAAACAACTGCCTGAAATTCAACACAGACAAAGCAGAAGATCTGATCTTCAGCAACACCACCTCCCCATGGAATGACTCCTCATGACCGCTCAAACTAGGACCCGCACCAACTCCAACTGATCATGCACACAACCTCGGCATCATTCGTGGACAGTAAACTCACCATCAAAAGCCAGATCAATGCAGTTTCATCCGCCTGCTTCCTCACTCTTTGCATGCTCCAGAAAATCTTCAAATGGCTCCCCATCAGTACCAGATGAACCATCACTCAAGTCCTAGTCATCAGCCGCCTGGACTACGGCAACTCACTCTACGCAGGAATCACCACTAACCTCCTGAAGAGACTGCAAACCATACAGAACGCGGATGCCAGACTCATCCTTGACCTCCCCAAATAGACCACATCAACCCTCACCTACACTGGCTCCCAGTACAGAAGAGAAGTCAATTCAAAATGCTGATCCACACCTACAAATCCCTACACAACTAAGGACTAGCATACATCAACCACCACCTGAACGTCCACCAACTCTGCAGACACCTGCGCTACTCATCCCTCTATCTTACACACAACCCCTGCATCTGCTAAAGCAACATTGAAGGGTGCTCCTTCTCCTACCTTGCTCCTAAATCCTGGAATGACCTCCAGTTTCACTTCCGGACCTCAATCTCTCTCCTAGAATTCCCAAAGGCAGTTAAGACCTGACTGTTCAACTGAACCCACCCGAAGCAGCAAGTCCCTTAGCACCTTGATACCCTCACAGGTGATTAACCACGCTTTATAATTCCTGCTTGATTGAGTGATTCATTGGCATTGATTAGCTAGAACACCTCAGAAAAGTGTGTAGGAAATGGGAGCTACTTTAAATTATTGACTCATTCACCTACAAATCAAGAGAGAACCTGATTCTGAAAAATCTGATTAGTCACAAGAAATTAAATACAGTGATAAGGAACTGGAACACTATAGTGAACATGTTAGAGACTATAGGGGCACTAAAGGAATATAGGAATGAATCTGAAAAGACATTGGTGGAGCAATGTACTGTATCCAAGGAAGTGATCCTTCAAACCTTTTGGGTAGAATATGTAACTGAACTATTTAGTGTTCATAACAGCATAGCCCCTGTGCTCATATTTTACAGTTCTGTTTTTATTGCAATTAGGGTAACACATTAAAAAGTGAGAGTGACTATGCTAATTGATTAAGGGAATTTGCTGATATCAGTAGGACCAGATGGCCAAAATAAAAAAGAATATAAAGCAAGCTCGTATTGGGTGCACCATGGTCTTAGCCTCACTTTTTGCGGTCATCGTAGAAGGGCTCCCTTGCACTGCAAGTGTGAAAGGGAGCACTATTGGTGCCTATATTTAAGAGGATCAATAGTTTAATACTTTGTATTAAAGACTTCTTGTCCTGCTATGTCCACCTAGCAAAATATTCTCCAAGATACTCTATTATGAATTACATGCTTGGATAGCCATGAAGGAAATATTACCTTATAAATAGAAGACCATGTTGGCAATAGCACTCATGGTGAGCCAGAGCTTTACAGAGAATGTTGTTCCATTGCATAGTGTGTTTGTCAACTTTTTTAGCGCTTTTGCGTGAAATGCCCCAACAAATTCTCTACTAGGGACTTGTTCACAAGAACTAAAACGAGAACTACTGGGTCTGAAATATTACAAGGATGTGTGATTCAATATGGTCGCACATAGCCCATATCCTGGAGTTCTGAAAGGTGCCAATGCTTGTTTGCATTCTATGGCCTGTAGTCGTTTTTTGAAATCGGAAAATTGATACACTGCTAATTCTATAATCTAAATAATAAAACCATGATTTCATAGTATGCTCTTAGAGAACCCAGCGTTTTTGCACTAAACTTCAGCTTTAAGGAGAAGCTTGCTACGATCTAGTGCTGAAATCGTACATGTAGCACTTAGTGCAACACATTTAAAGCGAGGTCGAAGTAATGCTAATAAAATTCACATTACAGTAGAAGTGCACGCGTTATTTTAGACTGTTCCCGGTGTGCATGTTGCAGATAATATTTCGCAGGAATGCAAAATTAGTTTGTTTTAAAAAATATTAACAGATTTAAAGTAGCATGTCTTTTCTTTTCAATTTAAATTGTTCTCCGTTTCTTTCCCAAATTTACTTGATGACTGTGTTTAAAAGCAATTTGCCAGGTCAGTAAATGCGCCTTCTCACAGGCCTAAGACTAGAAGTTCCTATTCCCGTCACTGCAAACCCTTTAACATTACACTCGAAGGAGAAAAACTCTGTCTGATCCCTGCTCCATCCTCTGTGGCAACCCATCCCCCTCCTGTTGATGTGCAAGGTGAGGGCTTCCATTGTCATTCTTGTGGCCCAGGAAGAGGTGCGAACGAGCGCTGTCCCAGCAGCTGTGAATGGCAAAGGCGACCTTGACACTCCCGGCTCTAGCCAAGCCGCTTTAACCCCCTGACCCTAGTGTCTGCAAATGTCTCCCAAATGCAGTAACATCTCAGACTGGAGTCACCTTACATTAGCTAATAGCACAATTTTAAAAGCGAGTCATACTTTGCTGTGAAAAATATCTTCAAACCAGCAACTTGTGACATTCTTTACCTTATGTGATGAGGCTTAGCCCCACAGAAGTAAATCCCCCCCAAAACAAATGCATATTGCAATTCGATATGGTAATTTTTTTTGCCATGGATAGCTCAGATTTAAACATTAATTTACGCACAAATGTTGACAATGTGCCAATATCTGTGTGTGTTTTTTAAACATGTCCTTTACAGTCTATTGGTCATTTATTCCATATAATATACCTTTTACACGAACACCCTATGAGTAGCACTTGTTTAAATCAAAAATCTTTCACATCTTGTGGTGTTCTGCTCCAAGGTCAATGACATAACTACATTTGTAGGTAGTATCCCTGCCTTTGATAAAACGTTGCAAGAATACTGCTCAGATCATAACTTCTATTCTTGCCCATCTGGCATAATTTTTAGGTTTGGGCGAAACTGAAAACACACCATCGTAATTTGTGCAATTTTGGGAATTTATTGTTACTCGAAATTCCTGAAACTATGCCATTTCTCTATGTTGTTAAAGTATGTGCTTTTGACAGCAAAATGTTACCATAAACATATGGAGATAACGCATATGGCCAGAACAAAAGCTGCTGCTGCTCTCTCCACCCGTGTTTTTATGTGATATTTTTCCATCGAAATATGTCCTTGCATCAAAATTGATATGAGGACACATTTCACGCTAAAATATAGCGTTAAATGATGGATTCGCATTTTGCATTGTTATGCATTCATTTTTCTAATATGTAATGTAATAACACAAAAGCAAATTTCGCATACCCCTCTCATTTTTCTCATTTGACAAGCTCTTTGCCCTGTGCATGCTGCCAATTGGATATCTAGGCTTCTCTGATTGTCCCCTTTCTTTGGTGTACATGAACACAGAAAGCCATTGTCCTTCTGATTAGGCTAGCACTGTGTTGCTGACCATAGATATGTTGTATTCCTACCAATATTGTAATTTGTGTGCCTATTTCTCACAGCTCGTGCTCCATCCATAGGCACTACTCCCCAGAACAAAATAAAAGCACCTCTCTTGTGACTCACAAATGACAAAAAACACTTCCCACATAGTGCGATAAATACAACATTCTGCAAGCCGTGCACTCCCTGATGGTGTATCATGCGACTCATCCAAAAATGTGCTTCAGAATCACACATAGGGGTATGAAGCGCTAAGTAAGAGCTACAGTGCAATACAATTCAATGATAGCAGCACCCCAGTCCTTACTACTGGGAGCAGGCTACTATTGGCTCTGAACCCCGCCTGTGCCTGATACCACTGCACCTGCTGCGCTTGTGTTCCGTGCTCGGACTAGGATTTTGCTACAGTGAGCTCTTCTCCCCCAGTACTGGTGCCACTGTATCTACTGCACTTTGTGCGTGACAATGCCTAGCATCCTTGGATGAGGTCGGTGGACATAAATATTTTTTTACTGTTTGCACAATGTAGCACTGTACACTTTCACGCAGTGTTATACAGTCCATCTTTTTGGTACATTTAGGCTGAAAAGTAATAGAATGCTTTGAATAATCAGTTCCTTTTTGTTTTTTTTTAACAACAATTACAAACAAACTGAACTTTTATTAACCTTTAGTAAATACTGTGTGCCTTTTACCCCAGGCATTTCTTACAGACTAGCCTTGCTGTTTCCTCCTTCGAGGTTTCCAATTTCTCCAGAATGTATTTTGGACAGCAGGAAATGCAGGTGCTCCCAGGCTCAGTATCTGGACTTTAACCTCTGTCTCCTAGCCAGGGACTTTGAAACACAAAGAACGCAATCTGCATACATTAACACCTTCAAGTGCACGGCCTAGAAAGCTTTGAGTTGTTAATACAGGGATTCCTCCCTGCCTGAAAAGAGTGGAGGTTTTCATTTATTTTATTTTGTAAACAACTGCTTTGCAGTGCCTCTGCTTTCAGCGTGACCCTGCAGTAATAGTATTTTTATAAGGAGCTTCATGGCACATTTTTGCAGCTTTTTAAAATTCTGTAAATAACAGGTTCGTATAATTTAATGGTGAGAGAGGAAAATGAGGGAAACAACATTTAAGGTCTCGTTTTTCCCAGACAATTGCCATCTAATGTCCATTGTCCATTATTCATTTAATAACGGACAGCACTTGCCCGTACTTTCACAACTGTTGTACTTGTAAAAGTCAGCACGCTTTGGCGCATGCTCATGTGTCTCCGCTGTCCTTGTCATGTTACAGAATTTGATGCTCCGTAGTCGTAATACATGGAATAATACATATAGACATTTTACCCAGTGATTGTTCATTGGGATGGGTAGTTTCCCGCATTTTTGGTTATCAACAGCATTAGTGACTGAGCATCTTTGTTTCTATTCTTTGTCTCTCGTTTTCAGCGGGGAGGGCTGAGTGCACTGGACTGAGTGCACTCACTTTGCAAATCTAAGTGGAAAAACAGCAGCCATTGAATTCTGTGATGAAGCCTTGCTGTTTGTTCAAACTTCATACACCATGAACTGCGAGTTTCCTTGCCATCCAATGAAGAGGCAGGCTGGCATTAGAGTTCTGGGCTTTCAGATAGCACTCACAGTTTCATCTTTAAACAAATGGCATTTTTGTCTACTTCAGGATGCACAGACAATGCTGGTATTGATTAGCAGCTCCGTAGTAGCTCAGATCATGAAAGGGAGAGGCTAGCCTATGATATTTTTTCACTGCTTGTCAATGGTGCGAGCTACTGTTTGGTTAGCACAAGTTTAGTGGTTATCTAGTGGTGTTGTGTACAAAGTTATACCCGTGACCCTCTTTATTTCTCAGATTGACCCAGCTGCAGCCCTCCCTCTGCCATGTTCTGACAACAGTAATAAGTTAACCATTTGTAAACCAGGAGCCAACTGGCAATGCTGTCAGCAGGATCCATATCCTTTCAGAACAAGAATCAACCATGGTCTTATGGTCTTATCTAAGCCAACTAGAGAGTTTCACTGTGGATCCCTTCAGGCCAGAAAATGCAAGTTCTCCAATCCACAGCTGGAGGTGTTGACCAATGAAATTGTAAAGCACCACACACCATGTGGACCACATTGTCATGCTGCGAGATGTTGTTGTTGAGCATAAACAGGAGATCATGGCCAAAGTGGAGGACCCACAACCACATGTATCTGAAACTGTGAGAAGAGAAGGTTCATGCTAACGTCCATATACCAATAGCCCATAATGAAAGATTGGGATGCCAATACTTGAAACATGGCACATATGTACAATCAGCAAGAACTCTGGAAAGGGAAAATCAGTTTGTGACTCATTACTTTATACTGCAATCCACGTTCCACAACACCTGTGATTAGTGCTTCAGGATACCCAGGAGGCAGCGTCTGTGTAATTTGTCAGTGGTAAAATATGTTAGAAGATGCCAGAGAACAGATACCTTGTCTCTAAGTGAACTGGCATGCAGGTTTCTGTTTCATAACGGGCATTGACAAAATCTTACAGGTTTCACAGTAAAATCACACAATCCAAAATTGGTATGCAACAGATTGCCATGGTGTTGTGCAGAACAACAGTATAAAGGAATTTTAGACATATTAGAAGATCTGCTCGTCAGCACAGGCCCTAGGCATCCCTATATGCACACCCTTTCAATGAATTTCATATAATGCTTGTTCCTGAGTACCACTAGCCATAGGTGCCAACATTACATGATGTGTAGATGTGCACTACTGTGCCAATTGAAAATTGCTCCATCAGTGCTAACCAGCAGGACCACACCTATGGCAAGCACCACTGCTGCCTCTGTACCTACCATCACTCATACCTTAGAGGCCATCAGTCCACCACCTCCATGACTTCCACCATAGTCAACTCAGCAACACCTACGAGTGTTGTACCAACAGAAACCACACAGCCTAAGCCACTGTTCAGAGCTCTGCCTTTGCTGGTAGCGGCCTCTCTACAGCAAACAATACAGTGCCCATTGAAACATCTGTAGAGGTTCAAGTTCAGATTCATCATGGGCATATAATCCCATTTCTACATGAAGGTATGGGGGAGGTGGAGGAGAGTGTTGAGGCAGTGGGGGTGTCAGATGCTCAGGAAAACTGGAGGTCACAACACCTCACAGCAGAGGAGGGAACAGCTGCCACTTCTCAGGATGAGGCCCAATAACCTGCTAACTGAATGCAGGAGCTGACCAAATAAAACTCCTAGCTACCTTTGGTACACAATTTAAAAGCACATTTGCACTCATTATGATCAGGGACAACTTGTAGGGGCTGCTACATCACACACATAAGGTAGACTAGTAAGCTCAATGACACAGCACACTAGAGGCACTTCACATTCTCCTAGACATGCTCTCTGAAATGACTCAGTGCATTCGTAATGACAAAGAGTCAGCAGATATGCAAGTGAAACATCCACTGGCTCAGCTTTGAAAAGTTTAACCAACCTTTTAGATATGAAGGAGATGGGCGTACAATGTATGATGCGCTTTACAGTAAGCAAAGCAGCATCCACCAAATTGCCAACATTCTCCTCACAGGCCTCACCGTAGAGAGGAATTAAAAATTTGGCCTTTACGGCAAAACTTTCAGTAAATCATGGGAAGGCTACACACAGCAAGATGGAATAGGCCATGATTTATTTTTATAACTATTGGTTTGCTGCAGTTACAGATCTTTAAACTGCAGAGGTGTTCATAGGTTTTTTTGAGTGCACTCTTTATGATTTGTGTTGCAGGATATAGTTTGGCCATTAAACCTTTATGCACCAGCGCACCTCTCTGCTGTTTAAAGGGAACAAATGTTATGCAAGCTTAATCTAGGTTAATTACCAAATATAGGAATAACACATTTTGCAGATTGTATTTTTGGGTGGTTATCAATTTAAGTAACTTTTGTCTCACCGGATATGCCAACTTGGTTCGGGCTAAGAGTACATCAGTGGACTGATGACGTGACCGAGTCAAGACCCTGCCAGTCCTTTACAGGCACCACTATCTACAGTCCCCATCACCTGTGCTAAATCCTGAGGCATCATCACAGAGTGTTAGAGCGGCACTTGTGAGAGAAGCCTGTCACAGGCAGAACAGGCAAAGACCCTGCACACCATCACCAAAAAAGAATGGCGATGTTCCTGTCCATTGGAACCCTGTGCTCTTTTCATACATTGCAGGTGGTAAGAAAACCTGCTCCAAATCAATTAATGCTCTGAATCCCATGTTTTATTTTATAGCAGGCTCTAAATCTCAGTTTTTTTATTCACAGCAGATGGGAAATCAGAGGCTGCTCCTCATAGTGGTTAGATGATTCACACTCCAGATGCATGGTGAAGGCCCTTCCATCAGCTCTGTAGGAGGGTATGGATCCCTCCTTGCTATTTCTGAAGATTTGGTAAAGCAGTCTTCTGGTTCTTAAGTACCATCCCTCCATCACCTGAGGTATCAGAAGATGGCAAGTGCAAACTCATGGTTTGTTGCAGATGGTATATACCCCTCTGTGTGCTCCAATGTGTCTCTTGTTTCATGGCTTGTTGTAAACCCCTATTGCCCCTTTTGTGGTTTAGTGGCATAACAGATGCCCACAGTATAACAAACATTATCTTCATTCTGCAATGGCTAGCATGGCTTCCTACAATACGCCGTGGACTAAAACCATTATTGTAGGGTCTGATGCATCACTCAAGAAAATAAACACACCACCCTGCTCTCAGCCCATCACCCACCACACACCCACCACCAAACAGTCGGTACATTTATGAGAGAGCTGGCCATCAAAATTAGTGAAGAATGCTCTTAAGCACTGGATATTCTTTTTATCAAAATCATATGATTCAGATCTTGCTGGACTATTTTCATTTTAGTTTAGTGAAGGACTCCTATCTTTAACAGGGTCACATGTTATGGTTTAATTTCCCACCAAAAACGTCTGTTTGCCTTTCTCTGTTCCTGAAGAGAGGATTTACTATCCCCTTTGAGGAAGCCTAGTTGTATGCCCTACACACACTGACATATAACATTTGGACTCCTTAAACATGTTTATGGTGACATTGTGGAAGACTCCTATAATTAAGGTGGCATATTTTGAGTTGTTTAATCACATGAAAAAGACAGCAGTATGTAGGCTAAGGTGAAATTATCTACTCTTACACAACTATACCAGCTCAGTTTAGGAACTCAATTTGTTTGACTCATCAATGCTGTTGAAGACTCTTGTAGTTAACATGGGCAATTCTGGGAATGTGCTTTTTTCATGAAGAAGGCAGTGTTTAAGAACTCCTGTATTGCACCCAAATCTGAAACTTGGCTCCAAAATTGATTTTTCAACTTTATTAAAGGGCACATTTTGATTTTGTCTCTATTCCCATTAAAAGGCAGTCATACTATGCCACCGTCAATGTGGTTGTTTTATAGTCTTGCACAAAATGACAATCAGGCTCGCTCTGGAAATACAGCTGTATGTTCCACTTATAGAACTTGTGCTCCCAAACACAGCAAATGTTTTAATCTTTTTGAATAAAGTTTATGTATGTACATACAGTAGTTTATGGAGTGTGAGCCAAGGTAGCTTGAAGGAGCCCCAAGCGCAGGTAGAAGAAACACTCTGAGAGGAGAAAGAGCTTTGGGAGGAGATGCCTATTATGTTCCCGAATTCTAGACACAAAAATAACAAAGATGTGCCAGTCCTTAAAGCTATTTCTACAATGTAATATAACCAACAGGGTCAGAAAGAATTAGTGCTGGGAGGTTGTTACAATCAGAAATGTAATTTTGTCTTCAATATGGAGACTAGCAGATAAGGTGGTGACTAGAAAAGAGAATGAGAACTCAGATATTTAGATTTATAGGGAATTTTGGACCTTCAGGGATGAAAACAGTTCAATTCAGTTATTGTTGCATTTGAAGTGGGATTATTCCAATCTAGCTCCCACGGGGACTTGAATACCACTATTATCACATCACATCATCCGATGTATATTTATAAAGCACACACTCATGCCTGGAGGTGTCTTGGTGCTGAATAACAATAGATTTTTGTTACCCAAGTCAAGGGTGCTCATTTTATCAACCGTGGAAGAATGAAAGTCTAAGTGGGACACTAGGATTCAAACGTGTGTGTGTGTGTTCAAACACAAATCCCTTAAGTGGATAGATTAGTTTACTAAGCCACCAGACTAATACTATCTATTTCTTCTGGGTCTTCAAAATAACTATAATCGCACACATCACTGTGGAGACTTGAATAGGACTATAATCACACAATCACTGTATGTACTTGAACATCACTGTGTTCACACACTATCTCTGTGGGGACTTGAACATGACTATAATTACACACTATCTCTGTGGTGTCCTCTGCATCACTATAATCAATCGAATACTATCTGTGTGTGGTAGTGAACAAGACTATCATCACACACTATTTCTGCGGAGACTGTGGGAACACTGTAAACATACACCAACTCTGTGGGGAACTGAACATCTCTACAATTACACACTATCTCTGTGGGGACCTGGGAATTCATATAATCACACACTATCGATATGGGGGCCAGGGTATGTATAATTTCACACTATCTTTGTGGGGACCTGGGCATCAATATACATTCACTTTGTGGAGACTTAAATATGACTGTCATCTCATACCATCTCTGCAGGCACAGCATCATGTCTATCATAAAAGACTGTCTCTAGAGGGACTAGAACTCGACAGTTATCACACACTTTCTCTACAGGTCTACAATCACTATTTCTGTGGGGCATGTGGACATCCCTATTATCACACACTATCGCTTTGGGGACCTGGGCTTCACTAAAATCACACAATATCTTTGCATCAGAAGAGCATGAATTTAATCACAAACTATCTGTGCAGGCACCTGGACATCACTCTAATCACATACTACTCTGTAGGGACCTGTTCATGACAATTATAATACTCCTTCTCCCCAGGAACTTCAACATTACTATCATAACACTATCAATATGGGGACTTGAACATGACTGTAATCACTCACGATCTCTGCAGAGATGTGAATAAAAATAACCGCACACCATCTGTGAAGTGACTTGCACATGAATATAATCACATACTGTGTCTATGGGGCCTTGAGAGTGACTATAATTAAATGCTATATCTGTGGAGATACTGTTATGCCACTATTTCTGAATGAATATTTGAACAACACTATCATAATACTTTCTATGTGGGGCTTGAATCTGATTATAATCCCACACTATCTGTGTGGGGATCTGGGCATCCAAGTAATCACACACTATCTCTGTGGGGACCTAAGCATCCCTATACTCACACACTATCTCTGTGGGGATGTGGGCATCCTTATACTCACACACTATCTCTCTGGGGACCTGGGCATCCCTATAATCACACACTATCTCTATGGGGACCTGTGCATCCTTATACTCACACACTATCTCTGTGGGAACCTGGGCCTCCCTATACTCACACACTATCCCTGTGGGGACCAGGGCATCCCTATAATCACTCACTATCTCTTTGGGGACCTGGGCATCCTTATACTCACACACTACCTCTGTGAGGACCTGGGCCTCCATATACTCACACACTATCTCTGTGGGGACCTGGGCACCCCTATAATCACACACTATCTCTGTGGGGACCTGGGCCTCCCTATACTCACACACTATCTCTGTGGGGACCTGGGCACCCTATAATCACACACTATCTCTGTGGGGACCTGGGCCTCCCTATACTCACACACTATCTCTGTGGGGACCCGGGCATCCCTATAATCACACACTACCTCTGTGGGGACCTGGGCAACCCTATAATCACACACAATATCTGTGGGGACCTAGGCATCAATATAATCATCTAATCAATCAAATACTATCTTTGAACTTAACTATATTCACAAACTATCTCTGTGGGACCAGGGCATTACTCTAATAGCACTATTTCTGCATGAACTGCAGTATGACTATCATCATACACCAAAACCAAACACAATATCTGTGGAGACCTGGGCATGACTATAATCAGACACAATATTTTGGAGGATTTGAACAAGACTATAATCACACACTATCTGTGTGGCAATTTGGGAATCCCCTTAGTGACACACTATGTCATATGACTTCAACATAACCATCATTACGCACTACGTTTATGGGGACTTGAAAGTAACAGTAATTAAACACTAGATTTGTGACGAGCTGGCATCAATATAATCATGCAGTGAATATGATTATCATCACACACTATCTCTGTCAGCTCCCCAACATTACTATATTCTTGTGTCATATCTTTGGGAACTATTAACGCACAGACATACGAACATGATGCTAATTGGTGAAGTTGATCAAAAAGATCTAGGTGGTCAGATGGCAACTTGGTTATGCCACCTGACCACATTGCAGGATCTTCGGCCTCTAAATTAATTTAACTGTGTTGTTTTCATAGTCCTTAAAGTTTTTGAGCACTCAGTAATAGGCTAGGTATCTGTGAATACCTTTCCATGCACTTGATATGCTATTGTTTTCTGATGAAAAATGTGTTATCATCAAAATCCATACTCTGTGTGCTCCTAGAACACAATGAGCGACTCATATGTGAGTAAATTATCATCTAATTTAGGTACAGCACTGAAAAATAACATTTAGCCATTTGATTACGAACGTATTCAATCACAAATGATAATTATTAAGTAAGTCCCCGCAAGGATGGTAACACGTGTTCAAGTCCCCACAAAGATGGTTCTGTGCGCGTGATTAAATAACAACATATTTGCAGAATTGAAGCAGGATCCAGTACTATGAATTTTTTCTCAACATTTTTCTGTTATTGGTGTATTTTTAAAACATTGGGAAGTGTTAGTCCCCACAAGGCAGGTGTTCACACATAGTCCCCACAAGGACCTCTAGAATCGCTGGGCCTACAAGGAGCTAACGTCAGTTAGTGACCAGGAGGTCCACGGGTGGCGTGTGCAGAGCAAATAGTCACACGCGTGCTCCCATAGGTTTCAATGGGTGCGTAAAAAGTACAAAGTTACTGCAAAGAGGATCTTCCGGATGGACTAGGAACTCAAGATTTGGAACACAGGCACTAGAGATGTAATACTACACTTGGGCACAGGTGTGCCAGCTTTAACTCACCCACAGGAAGCGGGTGCATAGGCCTCGAAGTGCGTCGGGTTTCTTCTATCTGTTCCGTGGAGCCTGAAGACAAAGATGCTGCAGGCGGTCGGTCCGGGAGAGATGCAGTGGATCCAAGAGTGGATCGGAGATGTTGAAGACCTGTAAGCAGAGGGGACAGTGTTCACAGTCACTAGCCAGTGACCAGCGTGGCACCAGGTGGGTACCAGGCAATGTCGGGTGCAAACAGGAAGAAAGGTGTAGCTTGTCTCTGCAGCCACGTGGTCCCTGGAGGTCGACGACGTCCAGGAGTCGGTTCACGAGCTGTCCCACGCAGGCTCTCGCTGTCGGCGGTGTCGGCGACTTGATCGAAGCAAACAAGCCTTGGCAAAAGCAATTGTTGTAGGAGATGAAATAAGCTGATGGTTCTGACCAGCAAGGTCAGAAGGACTGCTCCTTTGGAGGGGAGCAAGGGCCAGTCTGGAGCAACCAGACCAGCGGTGTATTTCTTGAAGTTCGTCGCCAAGATGGCTACTAGCCAGCGGGCCAGCAACCGGTTAGGCGCGTCGAGTGGCAAAATGCAGAAGGGCCCCACGCAGATCGTGGAGATGCTGGAGGGCTCACCTTTGGTGCAGATGCTGCTCGGGTGTTGGGCTTCTCAGATCCCAAAGCACAACTTGGAGGGAGCCTCGGTTGTTGCACTTGTCAGCTTGTCGTGGTCGTTTCAAGATGGCTGGCTCCACGTGTCTCGGTGCCTCCACGGGTCTCCTCTTTTCAGGGACTGTGGATCGGGCGGTGAGAGGTCTGGAGGTCCAGGTCTTGTCAGTCTCTGGGCTCGGGCTCCGGCGGGAGGCGGCGGCAAAGCAGACGTTGATTCGCTGGATGGTGCTTGCGTTAGCAAGGTGGTCACTCCCTGACCACAGGGGAGATTTGCTTCAGTCCTCTGTGCAGCAGAGCGTCGAAGTTCCCGTCTTCTTCTTAGTGTTAAGTTGATTCCAGGATGTCTGAAGTCTTAGGACACAGCTCCTACCTTTAAGCGGATTCTAGGGGCCGGACTACCTGCTAGGTCCCTCCCTATGGGTGGGACCAGGAAGGGGGGTGGTTACACCCCCAATCCTTTGTCCAGCTCGCCCCAGGCCCGGGACTGGTGTGCCCCAGGACCGGTTTGAACTGGCATATGCACCGAGGCTCCTTGTGAGCCACAGGCATGTCTGGTTTCTTTCAAGCCCTACCTGACCAATACACAAAATCCTGTCTGGGGTGGTGCATGCACCTCCCCTGGCAGGAAACCCTTTGTCCACACCTCCCAAGCTGGAAGGACTCCCAGCAGCAGGAGGGCAGACTTGTGTCTGTGGTGGCAGCATCCATTTTGTGGAGCTGAGGCTATGTCTGATTTTACCCGGGTTTCAGGTACTGTACATGTCGTGTCCCTCTAGAAGGGTGGAATGCTAACCCCGTCGCCAGAATTGGCGAGGGGTTAGTATTCCAATTCGTATGACACCTTACTCGACATGTTTTGATAAAGCCAAACCAAAGATAGCATTTAACCGCGAGGTTCATAATGCACTTAAGAGTATATGGTATGACGATATCTGGAAACAGTAGAAGGGAGTTGTTCCGACCACTGCAGACAGGCTCAGCTCATGCCAGAGCACCATCTCACATGGAACCAAGCACTCTGCCTTCAGGATTGTTAAGGCCTGCCATAGGAGTGCCTTATAGGTTACCATGTGTCCCATTTAAGGTTAGGTATAGGTATACTACACCTAAGTAAGAGGTGATTACACCAACTTACCCCAGCTGAGTGATCAGCCAGTTGTGTCAGATTGTTAGGCCAAGCCTGGGGTGGCATAATACATGCTTCAGCCCCTGGCAGGCCTTGGGTACACCAATGCCCTGGGTACCTAGTGTACACTGGTACAGGGGCTGACAGGGTGATCCACTTCCAATTGGTTATGCACCTAGGATGCATAGTTTTAATTTAGTAGAGAGAACAGCAGGCTGGGGGTCTGATTGGCAGGCCCACAGCCTCAATATGTCAAAAACCAGTGAAGCAAAAAGCAAAAATTTGGGGTGACCATAGGATAGCAGACCCTACTCTCCTACACAACCCCCCCCCCAAACGCTGGGACATTAAACTAGCCTTGACCAGTCTCGTCTTCATGTCCTAAGTGGAAGTACCTGGAGAGACCATCTGCATTCCCATGGTCAGTACCTGGCCGGTGCTCCACTGTAAAGTCCATCCCCTGTAGGGAAATGGACCACCTAAGCAGGTGGGGTTTTCACCCTTCATCTGATTTAGCCATAAGAGGGGCTTATGGTCGGTCTGAATCTTGAAGTGAGTGCCAAACAAGTATGGCCTCAGCTTCTTCAGGGCCCACACCACAGCAAAGGCCTCCCTCTCAATAGCTGACCAATTCTTGGGGGTCAACCTTCTGCTAATAAAAGCAATGGGTTGGTCTTGACCATCTACATTAAGTTGTGACAGCACAGCTCCCACACCCAACTCAGAAGCATCTGTTTGGACAATAAACTCTTTGGAGTAGTCAGGACTTTTCAGGATAGGTGCAGAGCACATGGCCTCCTTCAGGTCATCAAATGCCTTTTGACAGCTTACTGTCCACTGAACCTTTTTGGGCATCTTCTTGGATGTCAGATCATTAAGAGGAGTCACAATGGACCCATAGGGGCAGATTTGTGACGACTGGCGCATCCCTGCAGATCAGCAGGGATGCGCCAGTTATTATGCGCCACAGTTGCGCCACCATGGATGCGCCGCATTTATAATGCGGCAAAAACGGCACAGATGCGTGACGCATCTGTGCCGAAAAGTGGCGCATTGCTGGAGTTGCGTCGCAAGCGCGACGCAGCTCCAGCAATGATCTGGGGGGCCCTATCTGTACAATGCTGCGTCAATCCTTACGCCTGCTTCAAGCAGGCGCAGGGTTTTGACGCAGCATGGGCCTAAAAGTGACTGAGTGAAATCTTGTAGATTTCACTCAGCCACTTTTAGGAGGCGTTCCTGCGCCGGAACGCCCCCACCTGCCCTGGAACGCCTACATGTGGCGCAGGGCTTTACAACGTGACGCATCTGGGAGATGCGTCACGTTTGTAAATGCCCCGCACCATGGCGCAGGATTTGCGCCGCTGCTGCGTCACAAAAGTGACGCAACGGCGGCGCAAAAGTGCCGCAAGTGCAACATAAATCTGCCCCATAGTTCTTAACAAACTTCCTGTAGTACCCAGTCAAGCCCAAGAAAGCTCGAACTTGAGTCTGGGTGGTTGGAGGGGACCAGTCCTTGATGGATTGTATCTTACTCTCCAGTGGTTGAACTTGGCCTCCACCTACAAGGTGGCCCAAATATACAACCTTACTCTGCCCTATCTGGCACTTAGTAGCCTTGATAGTGAGGCCTGCCCTTTGCAGAGCCTCAAGAGCCTTCTTCAGGTGGATCAGGTGATCCTCCCAGGTGGAGCTAAAGACAGCAATGCCATCAAAATATGCTGCGCAAAAGTCCTCCAACCCAGTAAGGACTTGGTTCACCAGCCTTTGGAAGGTGGCAGGTGCATTCTTCAGACCAAAGGGCATCACCACAAACTGGTAGTGCCCACCTGGGGTTGAGAATGCTGTTTTGGCCTTAGACTCCTCAGCTAATCTGATTTGCCAATAGCCAGCTGTTAAGTCAAATGTGCTCAAAAACTTTGCAGAAGCTAGTTTGTCTATGAGCTCATCTGCCCTTGGAATAGGGTGTGCATCTGTCCTGGTGACAGCATTGAGTCCTCTGTAATCCACACAGAACCTCATCTCTCTCTTGCCATCTTTGGTGTGAGGTTTGGGGACCAGAACCACTGGGCTAGCCCAGGGGCTCTCTGAGGGTTCAATGACACCTAATTCCAGCATTTTATGTACCTCAGCCTTTATACAGTCCCTGACGTGGTCAGGTTGTCTGTAAAGCTTGTTCTTTACAGGCAGACTGTCACCAGTGTCCACCACATGGGTACACCAGTCAGTTTGACTAGGTATCAAGGAAAACATATGTGAAAATTATTGTAGAACCTGTCTACATTCAGTCTGCTGATGGGCAGTGAGGTTGCCTCCAAGGGTCACTCCTTCAACTGAGCCATCTTCAGGGTTCTGAGACAACAGGTCTGGGAGAGGGTCACTCTCTTCCTCCTGTCCCTCATCTGTAGCCATGAGCAAGCCCATGTCTGCCCTGTCAACATATGCTTTAAGCCTGTTAACATGGAGTACCCTGTGGGGACTCCTGGGAGTTCCTAGGTCCACCAAGTAGGTGACCTCTCCCTTCTTTTCCAGGATTGTATGGGGTCCAGACCATTTGTCGTGGAGTGCTGCTGGGGCCACTGGCTCCAACACCCATACCTTCTGTCCTGGCTGAAACTCAACCAAGACAGCCTTTTGGTCATGCCAAGCTTTCTGTAAGGCCTGGCTTGCCTCAAGGTTTTTGGATGCCTTCTCCATATACTCAGCCATCCTGGAGCGGAGACCAAGTACATAGTCCACTATGTCTTGCTTAGGCTTTTTGAGAGGTAACTCCCATCCTTCCTTCACTAAACACAGTGGGCCTCTTACAGGGTGCCCAAACAACAATTCAAAGGGGCTGTAGCCAACTCCTTTTTGTGGGACCTCTCTGTAAGCAAACAGAAGGCAGGGTAGAAGGATGTCCCATCTTCGCCTGAGCTTTTCAGGTAATCCTTTGATCATACCCTTTAGGGTCTTGTTGAATCTCTCAACAAGCCCATTGCATTGTGGGTGATAAGGGGTGGTGAACTTGTAGTTGACACCACATTCCTTCCACATAGCTGTCAAGTATCCTGACATAAAGTTGGTACCTCTGTCAGATACTACCTCCTTAGGAAACCCCACTCTGGAGAATACTCCCAGCAGGGCCCTGGCCACAACAGGAGCTGTAGTGGTCCTAAGGGGAATTGCCTCTGGATACCTGGTGGCATGATCCACTACCACCAGTATAAATCTGTGCCCAGATGCAGTGGGAGGATCCATGGGACCCACTATGTCTATTCCCACTCTTTCAAAGGGGACCCCCACCACAGGTAGTGGTATTAGGGGGGCCTTTGTTGTGCCACCTGATTTGCCACTGGCTTGGCAGGTCACACAGGAGCGACAAAACTCCTTTGTATCTTCATTCATATGAGGCCAGTGAAAGTGAGGGACAAGCCTGTCCCAAGTCTTATTCTGACCTAAGTGTCCTGCTAAAGGAATGTCGTGGGCCAAGGTAAGAAGGAAGCCCCTAAATTGCAGAGGTATAACCAACCTCCTGGTAGCACCAGGCTTGGGGTCTCTAGCCTCTGAATAAAGGAGCCCTTCATCCCAATACACTTTATGGGTACCTTGAGCATTCCCAGCAGCCTCAGCAGCAGCCAGCTGTCTGGGGGGTTCAAGAGAGGGACAGGATAACTGAGCCTGCCTCAAGTCAGCCCTTGAAGGTCCCCCTGTCCCCAGAAACTCAACCTGATCAGGTTCAAGCTCTTCAGGGACAGTTCCTTCAGGGTCCTCTAGATCAGCTTCCTGGGAAGGCTGATCATCACTCTGAGGCAGGGGGGAAGGCACAGCCTTGACCCTCCTGTTCTTCTTCTTGGTAGGTGCTTGGTCCATTGTTCCAGGATCCAAGACCTGAGGTTCAGTGAGGCACTTTTTGGCCTGTGACCTGGTCACAGCAAGGACATGTGATGATATACCTAACATCTCTGCATGAGTCCTGTACTCCACTTCTGACCATAGAGAACTCTCTAGGTCATTGCCCAACAAACATTCTACTGGGAGGTCTGCACTAACCACAACCCTTTTGAGGCCAGTTACCCCTCCCCATGAGAAGTTAACAACTGCCACACTATGTGAAGTAGTGGCATTGCTGGCATTGGTCACCAGGTAGTTCTCACCTGGTATGTACTGTCCAGGGTCCACAAAGCCTGGTGTCACCATAGTGACACTGGCACATGTGTCCCTGTAGGCTTGAGCCACTTTGTCATTAATTAAAGGAGTCTGTCTGTACTTGCCCAGGTTACTGGGGCTCACAGTCAGGGACAAATCAATGTCCCCATCACAGATCAAGACTGCCTGTGTCAGGGTTCTGTCTAAGTCAGAATCTCCTTCAGTTCCCATAGTGATTCCCACTACACCCTTTGTCTGGGGACCAACACTGCTAACAGTAGTACTGGGAGCAGGTGCCTTAGGGGCAACAGTGTTGGGGGCTCCACCCTTTTTGCAATCACTAGTCCAGTGAGTTGTATTTTTGCAATGATTGCACCAGGGTTTCTTTTGACCTTCTTTCTTCTTTTTGGACTGTTGTTGGGACCCACCCTCCTTAGCAGTAGTTTGGGGCCCTGTTGAAGACTTCTGGTCTTTAGATTTCTGATCTCCACCCTTTTGGTGTGTTTTCTTCTGATCACCCCCTTGGCCCTGGTTCTGGTTCTTTTGCTTAACCCTGGTTCTGACCCATTTGTCTGCCTTCTTTCCCAATTCTTGGGGAGAGGTCAGATCAGAGTCAACCAAGTGTTGATGCAGTTGCTGGTTTTGACAGTTATTTAAAATCTGTTCTCTCATCATCAAATTATACAATCCTGTAAAATCAGATACCTTACTTCCCAGCAACCAACCCTCCAAAGCCTTAGTGGCACATTCAACATATTCAGACCAGTCCTGAGTCTGTGTCTTTTGGGTGTCTCTGAACATTAACCTGTACTGTTCAGTGGTTAAGCCTAACCCATCTACCAGAACACTCTTCAGGACTCTGTAATTTCTGACATCCTCTTCTCTAACAGTGAGGAGTCTGTCTCTTCCTTCAAAGGAGAGCCAGAGGATTGCTGCCCACTGGTCTTCAGGAACCTGCTGTACCTTGCAGGCTCTCTCAAGAGCAGTTATCCATTTGTGGATGTCATCCCCACTTTTGTAGGGGGGCACAACCTTAGACAGGTTCCTATTATCAAAGACCCTATCTTTGTCCTTAGGGACAATGCTGCCACCAGTGGGTATAGACCCACTCTCTCTAGGTTGCCTAGCCTTGTTCAGTTTTTCTTCCATCAGGGCTACCTCTAGCTCCTGCTTCCTGATCCTCAGCTGGGCTTCCTGCATTCTGGCCTCATGTTCCCTCCTCTGAGGGGTGGTCATCCTTTTCCTGGAGTGACCTTGAGAGCCTCTAGAGCCATGGGAAGCATTGGAGTCACCTGAGCGATTCCTTTGCCTCCCAAGCCCTGTGTTAAGTCCACTGGGGAGATCCAATGGGGTAAACCCACTGTCAATCCCCAATAGCCTTAGTTTAGCTGGGCCAAGTATAACACTTGGCACTGGGCTAGTTCTCCCTTCATCATCACTACTTTCTGTATCCTCACCACTTTCCTCCCCTGTAGTATGATTCTCATCTAAGGGATGGCTATTGGAACTGGGTACCTCTGTAGCATCTTCAGAAGGGGGGCCTCCTGTTCCTGACCCTAAGGGGGCTAACTGGGAAGCTTTCCTGAGTTCTCTCTGATTCTCATCATTTTGTAAGAGTTCTCTGAGCTCAGCAGAGGTAGGGTTCTTGGGCTGTTTAAGGCCTCTAAGAGTTGCCAAATGCCTGAGCTCATTCTGGTTAAGGGTAGCAAAGCTGGATGGTGCCCTCTGGGGGTCACTCTCAACAGAGATGGGTACAGTGGACCCCTCTGCCCCGGCCATTGCTCTTAAGTGTGGGTGGATGTGTTGCAATCTACCTACACTTGGGTTTACCTACTAAACCTATCTAGTAGTTGTAGTCAGGGTGTGCTACTCCCTTTGCTCTACAACAACTAAGTTCAGTAGAACTTATGTATATCTAATCTTGTTTTATATGTACCTACAGGTACCTATGTAATCTTTCAATTGGTAACCAAGAGATTACAATGGTAAAACACAGCAAGCTCAAATCCAACCGCTGCTCACCAATGTGAGAAGTTGGCCTGGTATATGATGCTCACTAGTTAAAGTGATCACCTTGTACCATGCCAAGCAACCCTTATGGTGTGGTTGTAAGTCAACCTTTTCGGACTAGCTGCCCTAGTGGTAGCGTAGGCTAAGCAGTCTTTGAGGCTAAACTCGTGAAGCGTGTTAAGCCAGCTGTTTTACCAAATGCAACCCCCTTTTATACCAATGAAAGGACACCACACAGGTATATATTCAAAATATATATGTATTTATTTCTCAAAGTAACCCCTAGTCTCTTTATGAGCACAGGAGCACAAATCGTCAAACAAGATTACAGTAGAATACACAGAAGTTGCACTTTATATGGATAGGCCCTGGTGGCCGCTCAAACCATATACTAAAATAGTGGTATAAGTACCACGAACAGAAAAGGGAAAAGGCCTAGGGCCTCTAGAATCGCTGGGCCTACAAGGAGCTAACGTCAGTTAGTGACCAGGAGGTCCACGGGTGGCGTGTGCAGAGCAAATAGTCACACGCGTGCTCCCATAGGTTTCAATGGGTGCGTAAAAAGTACAAAGTTACTGCAAAGAGGATCTTCCGGATGGACTAGGAACTCAAGATTTGGAACACAGGCACTAGAGATGTAATACTACACTTGGGCACAGGTGTGCCAGCTTTACCTCACCCACAGGAAGCGGGTGCATAGGCCTCGAAGTGCGTCGGGTTTCTTCTATCTGTTCCGTGGAACCTGAAGACAAAGATGCTGCAGGCGGTCGGTCCGGGAGAGATGCAGTGGATCCGAGAGTGGATCGGAGATGTTGAAGACCTGTAAGCAGAGGGGACAGTGTTCACAGTCACTAGCCAGTGACCAGCGTGGCACCAGATGGGTACCAGCCAATGTCGGGTGCAAACAGGAAGAAAGGTGTAGCTTGTCTCTGCAGCCACGTGGTCCCTGGAGGTCGACGACGTCCAGGAGTCGGTTCACAAGCTGTCCCACGCAGGCTCTCGCTGTCGGCGGTGTCGGCGACTTGATCGAAGCAAACAAGCCTTGGCAAAAGCAATTGTTGTAGGAGATGAAATAAGCTGATGGTTCTGACCAGCAAGGTCAGAAGGACTGCTCCTTTGGAGGGGAGCAAGGGCCAGTCTGGAGCAACCAGACCAGCGGTGTATTTCTTGAAGTTCGTCGCCAAGATGGCTACTAGCCAGCGGGCCAGCAACCGGTTAGGCGCGTCGAGTGGCAAAATGCAGAAGGGCCCCACGCAGATCGTGGAGATGCTGGAGGGCTCACCTTTGGTGCAGATGCTGCTCGGGTGTTGGGCTTCTCAGATCCCAAAGCACAACTTGGAGGGAGCCTCGGTTGTTGCACTTGTCAGCTTGTCGTGGTCGTTTCAAGATGGCTGGCTCCACGTGTCTCGGTGCCTCCACGGGTCTCCTCTTTTCAGGGACTGTGGATCGGGCGGTGAGAGGTCTGGAGGTCCAGGTCTTGTCAGTCTCTGGGCTCGGGCTCCGGCGGGAGGCGGCGGCAAAGCAGACGTTGATTCGCTGGATGGTGCTTGCGTTAGCAAGGTGGTCACTCCCTGACCACAGGGGAGATTTGCTTCAGTCCTCTGTGCAGCAGAGCGTCGAAGTTCCCGTCTTCTTCTTAGTGTTAAGTTGATTCCAGGATGTCTGAAGTCTTAGGACACAGCTCCTACCTTTAAGCGGATTCTAGGGGCCGGACTACCTGCTAGGTCCCTCCCTATGGGTGGGACCAGGAAGGGGGGTGGTTACACCCCCAATCCTTTGTCCAGCTCGCCCCAGGCCCGGGACTGGTGTGCCCCAGGACCGGTTTGAACTGGCATATGCACCGAGGCTCCTTGTGAGCCACAGGCATGTCTGGTTTCTTTCAAGCCCTACCTGACCAATACACAAAATCCTGTCTGGGGTGGTGCATGCACCTCCCCTGGCAGGAAACCCTTTGTCCACACCTCCCAAGCTGGAAGGACTCCCAGCAGCAGGAGGGCAGACTTGTGTCTGTGGTGGCAGCATCCATTTTGTGGAGCTGAGGCTATGTCTGATTTTACCCGGGTTTCAGGTACTGTACATGTCGTGTCCCTCTAGAAGGGTGGAATGCTAACCCCGTCGCCAGAATTGGCGAGGGGTTAGTATTCCAATTCGTATGACACCTTACTCGACATGTTTTGATAAAGCCAAACCAAAGATAGCATTTAACCGCGAGGTTCATAATGCACTTAAGAGTATATGGTATGACGATATCTGGAAACAGTAGAAGGGAGTTGTTCCGACCACTGCAGACAGGCTCAGCTCATGCCAGAGCACCATCTCACATGGAACCAAGCACTCTGCCTTCAGGATTGTTAAGGCCTGCCATAGGAGTGCCTTATAGGTTACCATGTGTCCCATTTAAGGTTAGGTATAGGTATACTACACCTAAGTAAGAGGTGATTACACCAACTTACCCCAGCTGAGTGATCAGCCAGTTGTGTCAGATTGTTAGGCCAAGCCTGGGGTGGCATAATACATGCTTCAGCCCCTGGCAGGCCTTGGGTACACCAATGCCCTGGGTACCTAGTGTACACTGGTACAGGGGCTGACAGGGTGATCCACTTCCAATTGGTTATGCACCTAGGATGCATAGTTTTAATTTAGTAGAGAGAACAGCAGGCTGGGGGTCTGATTGGCAGGCCCACAGCCTCAATATGTCAAAAACCAGTGAAGCAAAAAGCAAAAATTTGGGGTGACCATAGGATAGCAGACCCTACTCTCCTACAGAGGAGTAATGAGGGGTTAAGTGAGGCCTTAGGAGGGGTTTATTGATTGACTGCACCCACCCACAAAAGAGTAAGCCTAGTCTTACACATAAACTGGGCTTCTAAAACGAATGAAGACAAAAAGATCCCAAAACAGATGTAAATGTTCTCCAGCTTAGACCTGGAGTAAGTCCAATATTACACCTGGCCAAACACTGGTACTGCGGCACCTCCCATAGAAAATTATGAATGCAGGTAGTTAAAATGTAAGCCCCTAAGAAATAAATAATGTTAAAATAAATAAATTAATTTTGAAGTGTCAGTACTTCGTACATTTAATTGTGTGTGTGTGTGTGTGTGTGTGTGTGTGTGTGTGTGTGTGTGTGTGTGTGTGTATATATATATACACATTATATACAATATTTTAATAACCTTTTTTTTAACATCTTTTAATTGAAAAATAAAACAAAAAGTCAGACTATGACAGGTAATATTCTGGTTCACAAAGCGAAGATGTAGTCACATTGATAACTGTTAAACATTGCATAAGCTTGGCAGCGATCTATTGCTTTATCAAAAACACACAGTGTAGCATCTGAATCAAGGTCCCACCAATTTCATAATTCCATGAGTAGCATCCACAATAGGTTCACATAGTTCCCCCGGGAATGCATTTCACTCTCTACATTTTTTTGCACACTTGGACAAACAGCCCTTTCCTACTTAAACCACCCTCTCAGCTTGTATAAACATATCCATGTCTCTCTTCCAGTCTCTCAAACTCAGGCTCAGGTCAGTCCTCCTCATATGTACTATATTCCGGTTGGCCACCATTAATCCCAGGGTGCACCAAAGTCGGTCCATGCGGGTTAAGTCGGTCTCTGCCCACACATTGAGGAGCCACCATTTGGCTGATAATCTCCAATCTCCCCCCAAAACACCAAAAAGACAGGCAAGCA
This sequence comes from Triturus cristatus, assembly GCF_964204655.1. Lineage (NCBI taxonomy): Eukaryota > Metazoa > Chordata > Amphibia > Caudata > Salamandridae > Triturus > Triturus cristatus. The sequence goes on along the minus strand of NC_140590.1, from coordinate 1,606,437,209 downwards.
CCTTCCCCCAGTATCGCTGGAGCGGCGGGCAGATCCATATCATGTGGAAAAATGTGCGCTTCAGTGTACACTTCCTGAGACACAATGTGCTATTTAATTTACCCGTTTTAACCAGTGTAGTACAGGCATAATAATGACATAATAACTGCGATGGAGGATTATTAGTTGCATTAATCATAATTGTGAGCATATTGCCACCTCTCTCGGGAAACCTAGTCCCTCTGACCATTCATGGTCCTTCAAATCCTCTAAGTCTCGCTCCCAACTCAATCTCAATTTGGTCAAAGGGTCTGGAGTGTTATTTAACAATTTGCTGTAAGTTAGCGAGATCGCCTTTTACAGCATATACTAATTTAGTATTCTATTTTCCAGCAGGGATGATTCAGGAAGGATGTATGACGTTACAACGCACACTTTTACAACGCATGCACTTACAACGCATTTTTTACAACGCATAATCCATTACAACGCATGACATTACAACGCATGACACTACAACGCATTTTTAAAAAATACCTTTACAACGCACTACCATTACAACGCATACTACCTTTACAACGCATACCATTACAACGCATAATATTAAATTACATTTAAGGTAAGTATTAGATAGTATAGGGGTAAAAATTACTATTCTAACTCCAGGGGGTGCAACAGTAGGGTAAGTGTTGGATAGTGTAGGGGTAAAAATTACTATTCTAACTCCAGGGGGTGCAACAGTAGGGTAAGTGTTGGATAGTGTAGGGGTAAAAATTACTATTCTAACTCCAGGGGGTGCAACAGTAGGGTAAGTGTTGGATAGTGTAGGGGTAAAAATTACTATTCTAACTCCAGGGGGTGCAACAGTAGGGAAAGTGTTGGATAGTATAGGGGTAAAAATTACTATTCTAACTCCAGGGGGTGCAACAGTAGGGTAAGTGTTGGATAGTATAGGGGTAAAAATTACTATTCTAACTCCAGGGGGTGCATCAGTAGGGTAAGTGTTGGATAGTATAGGGGTAAAAATTACTATTCTAACTCCAGGGGGTGCATCAGTAGGGTAAGTGTTGGATAGTATAGGGGTAAAAATTACTATTCTAACTCCAGGGGGTGCATCAGTAGGGTAAGTGTTGGATAGTATAGGGGTAAAAATTACTATTCTAACTCCAGGGGGTGCATCAGTAGGGTAAGTGTTGGATAGTATAGGGGTAAAAATTACTATTCTAACTCCAGGGGGTGCATCAGTAGGGTAAGTGTTGGATAGTATAGGGGTAAAAATTACTATTCTAACTCCAGGGGGTGCATCAGTAGGGTAAGTGTTGGATAGTATAGGGGTAAAAATTACTATTCTAACTCCAGGGGGTGCATCAGTAGGGTAAGTGTTGGATAGTATAGGGGTAAAAATTACTATTCTAACTCCAGGGGGTGCATCAGTAGGGAAAGTGTTGGATAGTGTAGGGGTAAAAATTACTATTCTAACTCCAGGGGGTGCATCAGTAGGGTAAGTGTTGGATAGTATAGGGGTAAAAATTACTATTCTAACTCCAGGGGGTGCATCAGTAGGGTAAGTGTTGGATAGTATAGTGTAAAATTATGCGTTGTAATGGTATGCGTTGTAATGGTAGTATGCGTTGTAATGGAATGCGTTGTAAAGGTAGTTTTTAAAAATGCGTTGTAGTGTCATGCGTTGTAATATCATGCGTTGTAATGGATTATGCGTTGTAAAAAATGCGTTGTAATGGTAGTGCGTTGTAAAAGTTGCGTTGTAAAGGTTGTTCCCCATTCAGGAAGGTCATCGCCCTTTGGGATCACTTTTCGAAGAGTGTGTCCATTTGCAAGTATCTTATCATTCCAACCCATAGCGTGTAGTGTGGAGGGCCAGAGGGCTAGTTTTGCCGAGGTCGGACTGTAGAAGGGTGCAACACCTGAACCCCCATAAATGGTTCTGAGATAGCCCTCCGGTCGCATGGTATCCCTATCCATCCTGTATGCTGGTTCGTCATCTGGGAGGTGGACCCAGTGATTGATTGCAGTCAACAGCATCGCCCAATAATACCTTTGCATGTCGGGGATGGCTGTCTACCATCATACCATCTCTGGGTACGTTTCTGGAGGGCGATTTAAGGAGGGGCCCCATCCCAGAGAAGAGTACATATTACACTATCAATGGATCGAAAGTAGGACGACGGGACAGGGTAAGGTGTGTTGTGATGAGCATAAAAAAGTGGGGAAGGCCATCATTTTGAAGAGAGCTGCCCTTCCCAAGAGATTCAGCGGTAGTGCCCTCCTGTGTTGTACCTCTGCCCACAGTTTTGTAAGCAGCGGTTCCAAATTTTGCATGTAGAAGACCAGTGGTGCCCGGGTTATAAATATCCCCAAATATTGGAAACCTTCCATCACTATCTGGGCCTCACAGTCGACTGGCAAAACTGGAACTGCCCCACTATGTATATCAGTGATTTGTTCCAATTAATAGTGTATCCAGAGTACCTATGGCACAGGGGAAATATATTCATAAGTCTGTCAAGTGTGATGTTAGGGTCAGCAACATAAATAAAGCAGAATATAATCCGCATAAAGGAGATTCTACCTTCCCACTCTGTGGTCCACCTCATCCCTCACAGTCGATTTGTACCCAAGCTGTGAGTGGTTCCAGTGCAAGAGCAGGGGGGAAAGAGGACAGCCCTGCTTCATTGCCGTCGTAAAGGGAACAGTGCGTACGTACCTCCATTCACCGTTACCTGGGTGAGGGGATACGAGTATAGGAGCCAGATCCAGGAGAGAAAACTAGGGCCAAATCCGAGCTTCTCAAATACTGCATAGATAAAGGGCTACTCCATGGTGTCAACGGCCATGCTCGCATCCAGAGACAATATTAGAGCATCCTCACGGATCCGCTCAGCTCGACAAAAGACTCCATTTAGAAGGCGCAAGTGAAGTGCAGTGCTTCTACCCAGCATAAAGACGGATTGATCCGGGTGTACTAAAGGTCGAATTACTTAAATCAATCGTGTGGCCAAGAATTTCGCCAATATTTTTTCCTCTGCATTTAGTAATGATATGGGCCTGTATGAGGCACTGTTCTCAGGTGGCTTACCTTCTTTGTGGATCATGACTATATTGGCTGTTCTTTGGTCTCGGGCAGCACACCCGTCTCATGAATTTTGGGCGCTCACCACTTTACCAGAGTTTAATGCACGGATGGCCTTGCCACCTCTTCTTCCGACAAGTCCTGATCCATGAAGTCTCTATGTGTGAGAGACCAGGCATCTGGACATAAGCCAGTAGCTCACGAGAGTCCCCGATCGATGCCATATTCACTGAAGAATAGATGCATGCGTAGTAGTGCGCAAAGACTGCGGCCACTCCCTGTTGGTCCCCAATATAGTCACCTGTGTTGTTCATTATTTCAAGAACCCATTGGGTCCTCGTATCTCTCATGCTTTCTGGATCAGTCTCCTACCTCGTAGAGACTATGTTGGTTTGCACAATGGCAGGCCCTGGCTGTTTAAAACCCTTCTTGATTTAAAAATAAATGTAACTATTCAAAAAAATTATTATTAGCACAGTAATTTAAATTCATTCTATACACAAGGTTTAGCAATTTTAATACATATGGCATTTTTAAAAAAAATAACTGTAAAAATAAGATTTTTTTATTGTGCTCTAACTTTAAAATAACATTAAAATGCAACATAAAATATTTACTGTTTAATTTTTGTAACCTTTCTTAAACTTTTTCTGTTTTCCCCATACTTTACCATAGGGAGGAGCCCTCCTCCTACGTGTGAAAACTGACTAGTAGTTAATCTCTACCTTATCTTTCAGACAGTAGAAACATGTAAGTCCACACTTTGTAGTGCATTTACATTATAAACAGCCAACATTAGTGAGTTTGCTATAAAGTGTAAGAGTAAATTTACAAATGTAGATGTAAATGTAACTTTGTGAGTAGTCCCCAAAGAGCCTAGCGGCAGCCTTTCTGCAACAGCAAGAGGTCTGTTATGGTGTGTGCGTATATGGCTGTCACAGTGCAGTGTCAAAACAAGAATTCAGGCTACAGAAAAGTCCCATTCACGATTTTACTGAAACTTTCGTTCTCAGGTAAATACCCAAATACGTCTTTGTTCTCTCCAAAATAATTTATTTTCCCAGGGCAAGTCCGAACTCCACCCTAGCTAATACTTTACAGCCTCTAGAGCATTTAAATGCAATCTTAAAAGCAGTCGATCTCTTCATGATTAGTGTGACCATTATAGCAAGGTGGTTTCCGAGGCTACTGGCACAGCAGACATCATGCACAGAGTTGAATCCCTAAGCAAAGCAACACATGAATTTCCTGAAGCACTAAGTGGCGGAAACCTCGGATCAACTTCTGGTTGATTAGTGAAAGCCCATCCAGGTCCATCCTTTTTGGTTCCAACCAAGGAAAGGTGTACACATAGCCCCAGTTTCTTGGTCGTTATCCCTTCCATCTGCTCCTTCCACAACTTGCAGTCACCACTGACTCCCCATAGTACAGGTAAGTGTAACACTACTGGGAACTATCCATCAATGCGTGGAGAGGCAGATTAGATACTATCCTGCATGTAAACATTTTGGAGCGGAAGGCAATATTACCATTGAAATCCTTCCACTCGCTGGTGAGATACAAAGTGGTGGTAATCCACTCTTACACCTTTCCCTTCTTTGTTAGAAAATAGGGGAGCACCCACTCCAAGCAGCTCTGCTAGAAGACGCTTTGTGGGAATGGGTTTTGCAACATGACTTGTTCATGAGAATCTCCCATGTTGTAGATATCAAAACTCTCCTTTCAGTTGTTGTTTCTGAGACGTAAGAAGTCTTGCATCATTAATTATTCCAGAAAAAAATCTAAAGATGGCAAAAGAATATCCTGTCAATATGGAGACGCATCTCAATAAAGTTGCCACCCAGCGCTTTAACATCTTTCTTAATGCTACCCACTAATTTGCCATAAAACACCTTTGGGACCATCAACACTACCGCTTGGTGAAGCTGGACTGGTGTGGTGGGTCGCATTCAGCTGAAGTTCCCCCAACGTAGACCCGGGTTCATGCAGGCTGGATTTGGGAATTCACACTTGAAGAAGGCAGCATAGGAGAAGAGAGAAACTATAAGACAAACGTAGCATGTGAGACCAGGGGCAAAAGGCATTAGGTTGTTCCCCCGCCAGTGATTATCCCTCAACTTGGGATCCTGAGAGACCTCAGAACATGCAGTTGCAAACTGGTAGCAGGTGAATTTGAAATGGTGACTAGACATCTGACTGGGCAGGGCTCATTCTGTCTGTAGCACAGTTCTCCTTGGGTACAGAGTATCTTTGGCGAGACCCTAGCCAAGCCCACTTGGTGGAGAACGAATGCGCTACCATGGACCCTGGATACCACTGATGAAGAAGACGAGTTCCACCCACAGCAGTGCCCTCCTTTCCTAGGACACAGCATTGTCAGTGGGTTCCTATTTTTGCAGGTAGGTGATACACTGCTACAGGCCTGAAAAGCACCTGAGTTGAACCAGGCATTCAGCTTTGGCAAGTAAAGCAACCACATCCCTCCGTACAAAGGACCAGATGCTTGTGCTCTTAACCTCAATGCTTGACATTTCATAAACACTCAGCAGCAGGTGTGAAGTGTGCTGTAATCTGAAGGAAACTCATAGAATCTCAAGAAATATCTCCAGAACTGGCAGTTGGTGGGACCACGGAGACGTCATCTTCCTGCTATACCACAAAGCAGCACCCATCTACAGACAGGGCAACATGGCAACTGGGTGTCTGAAAGTAATGGAGAGCCCTTTCTCTTTGTTCTGTGCAGAGGTACTAACAGCAAAGGACGAGGTGGAAGACTTCTCACAATTTTACCAAAAGGAAGGCCAAATGTAGGTGTACAATTGAAATACCTACTCTCCTGCCACTGCCAATAATGTAAAGGAGACAAAACTTCTCTATCATGAGCATGCTGTGACCAATCGTTTGGGTCAGGACAGTAACAACTTGCCCTCACAGGCTACCAGGCCTCCATTATGGCTCCCACCTGAGTAATATTTAGCCTGACAAACTATATAGAGGGTGTCCCTCCCCCATATCATTTTCACCACATTGAGTGCAGCGGCTGTGGATTGATGCTCAGATGGAGACCTGTCTCCACAAAAGAGGAACCAGGCCTTGGGAGTATTAACTGGGGGATCCTAGGATCACTCATTGAAACCACACCTGACTCTAGACAGTACGTAGCTACACGTACGTTCTCTCATGTGACTGAAGGAGCAGAGTACCTTTTAAAATGGCAGGTCCCTCTAGTAGCTGTGAAGTTGCCTAGCATTGTTCAGATAGCAGACATGATGGTTTAATAAATACTCACAATGCTCTAGCTAGGATGTAAGCAAGACTGAACTGCATGCAACACAAACATGGGGATGGACAAAGCGGGACATATCCGTAACAAAGGAAAACTAGATAAATATATGCGAAATTGAATACACTGATAGTAACTACAGGCTAGTCCACCCAGACTATCCAGCTGTGTATGCAGGGAGAATCCCCTGCATCCAGAGGTTATGCTTCAAGCAATTCAGGCCTCCATGCCAACACTTGAGACAAAGATGGACACACTTGGTTTGGATGTAAGCTAGTATACTGTGACCTTGGACCTGTAGTTGATAGAACCACAGAGGCTGTCCTTTGCTGGACCCAATGGTCGCACCCAGACCTATGCAGATCTTTAGTATCAGTCAATTGGTGATTGCCTCACACACTAAATCAACAAGCCTAGACCTCACCCAAGGGCCCATGGCTACAATGAATGCACAGCGAGAGACGTCAAAGGATATGCAACAATCCACACAGTTGGCACTGTCAGATTAGCCAGTATCTGCAATGGCAAGCATGTGAACCTATATTTACCTCTGCTTGCTAGTGCCCTGATCTATAATATCACGCCTGTACATTGGACTGTGAAAAAAGATACGCAGTAGGGGAGCCATTTCTGGTCACGTGATTCACCACTTTCTGTACCTCGATACCCGAGCAGACCATTGGAGTAAGCCTGTACCAGATAAGCTGAACATTGTAAGCACAGTATTTGTGTGGGCACGTCAAAGTAGAGATATAATAGCTGCTCAGAATAAATATAGGATAGACCTGCACAATGTAGATGCCTGTCCTGGAATATCAATAGCCTTTTAGACAAAGTTAGAAGAAAGGGAGTTTTATGGAACATATCTTTGTATTCATTTTTAGAAGGCATAGCAACAAATATACACAGCCATTCGCCTACAACCACGGGGGCTGGCGGCCAGGGAAGGATGCATAGTGTAAAATATAGATGTATACAGCTTTATAGCCTACATCCCGGAGGCGGGCAGCGATGACAAACATGCCTAGTTAATAGAAAAACCAACGGAAATCATCAGGAAAACAGTGCCTGACCGAAGAACCGAAATATGACAGAGACAGAAAACCCCCACCCTCCCGGCCCCCCCCCCGGAAAGAAAAAGAAAGAAAGAAAAAGGAGCGTCCGTACCATGACCCTCAGGTGTCAGAAAGCGACCCGCACCCCTCGCCAGGTCCAATCTAAAATCCTCCCTTAACCCATCTTGGAGACGCCCTTTTCTTGACCTTGTGGCATCAGCTCGAGAATTTGCAGGAGTTTGGGGCAAGTAACTTCCCGGAGGTCTTTCGATATAGTGCAATGAAAGGAGCCCATAGTTCTGCGTATTTCTCGCCTTTATGGTCTTGTATTAAAGGGAGGCGTTCCTTTAGTTAGGGTCATCCAAAGTCTACGGAGCCAAGCCGTGTGGTCTGGGACCGTGGCAGTGCCCCAATGCACCAGGATCGCTTGACGTGCAGCGAGCAGCACCAGTGCAATCTGCCTGCCTCGCAGCGACCGCAGTGAAAATGTTATTGGGTTCGAAAGTCCCAGGAGATTGTAGCTCGGAAAGTGAGGTATCTCATTCTCAAAAGCGGTGTCGATATCATTGAGCACCTGCTCCAAGAATCTCTCCAGTCTTGGACAGTGCCAAAGAAGATGTGCTAGGGAACCTGTCATACCGCAGCCCCGCCAGCATTCCTCAGTATAGATCTTGTCCCATTGGTGGATACGAGCGGGCATGAGGTACCAGTAAGCTGCTACCTTAAATGCAGACTCGGTTCCAGTGGTATTGTAAGCCATGTGATGGGCTCTGTAATGGATATTGTCCCTGGCAAACAGGAGGGGTGAGAGTGGACACCCTTGCCTCGTGCCCCTGGTAATATTAAAGGGAGTCGAGGATACACCATTCACTCTGACAAACGCCCGGGAGCATGGTATATGCACTGAACCCATTGGATGAAATGGGGTCCAAGCCCAAATCGACGCAGGATATCAAATAAATAGTTCCAGCTCACCGTGTCGAATGCTTTTACGGGAGCGATGGACGCTGTTCATGAGATGCTGAAGGCGCTTGGTATTATTGTCACCCTGACGAGTCGGGATGAACCCCGCGTGGTCCGGATCGATTAGCCCCGCCATTAGAGGATTCAGCCATGCCGCCAGTATGCCCGTAAAGAGCTTTGCATCTATATTAAGCAGCGGGATCGGACGATAGGAGCTGCATAGCCCTGTGTCTTTGTTAGGCTTCAGGATGACTGAGATCACAGCTTCGGACATGTAATCCGTTACTGCCCCCTCGTCGGAGAAGGAGTTGAAGAGCCTAGAGAGGTGCCAATTCTCTACAGAATGTTTTGTAGAACAGGGCAGGGTAGCCATCGGGTCCTGGAGACTTATCGAGCTTGAGCCTTGAGATGGCCCAGATGACCTCATCCAGCCGGATGGGATCCTGCAGCAGTTCCGCCCGCGCTTTAGGGAGACGGCTGAACTTGCTTGACGCCAGATAGGCGCCTACAGCAGAGAGATCTACAGTTTCCCCACTATACAGAGATTGATAAATTTGCCGGAACTCCTCCACGATTTGGGAGTCCAGGTGTACCACCTCGCCTGTGGGCCGCTTCAAGGAGGAGATGGTCGCTGCTACGGCGTTGGCCCGCAATCTCCGCGCTAATAGCCTCCCACACTTATCACTACACAGGTAGAACTTGTGGCGGAGTCGCAGTAAAGCCTATTCCACCCTATTGAGGTCTATACGCTTAAGAAGCCGCTGCGTACCTTCTAAAGACCTCCAGACCCTCGGTGCGCCGGTGCATTTATGTATGGCCTCCAATTCTGCTACTTCTTGTTCTAATCTCTGGCAGGCTTCTTTGCGCTTTTTATTGTCGGCTGAGGAGATCGCCATAAGTTCCCTGCGGATAACCAGGTTAAGCGATTCCCAAACGGTCGCTAAGGAAGTAGCCCCAGTACCGTTGTTTTGGAGGTATTCCGCTATCTTTGAGCGTATGCTTTCTACAGTACTAGGCGAGTGCAAGAGTCCCACCCTCAAATGCCATCTAGAAGGAGTAGGTACGAGCCCTTCCGCTTGTATGTGGATGGAGATAGGCACGTGGTCAGAGAGGGAGTGCATGGCTATGGAAGCATCAGTAATCCTAGGTAAGAGTGTGTTAGAAACGAGGAACATGTCCAAACATGCATATGATTTGTGAGCTGCCGAATAGTGGGTGAAATCCTGCACAGTCGGATGCCTAAGGCGCCAAATATTGTGAAGGCCCTTGTCGGCCAGCCATTGTTTACCCTCTAAGGTAAGGGCACCCAATCGCTGGCCTGGCCGATCAGTAACATGGTCCATGACAAGATTCAGATCTCCACCCACCACTACCGCAGAGTCACAGGAGGCCAGGCTTTCTGCTAGATGTCGAAGTAAAAAGGGCTCCTGATGTGAGTTGGGGGCGTAACTATAAATGAGAGTGAGGAGAGTGGACCCCCATTGAACCTTTAGTGTTAGAACCCTGCCCTAAAAGTGGAGAGTACCTTGCCATCGGAAGAGATCGGGCGCTGAACGGGGCCACCTCTGTGAGAGGCGCACCAGGGAAGCTCCACACCAGTCACCGCTGGAGGCCGCACCCCCACCACGGGGGTTGCGATGTCTGCAGGCCGTAGGAGGGACAATGGTGGCGCTGCGCACTCACTTTCAGGCGCCTTCCTCCAGGGTACTGTAGAGGTGCAGGCCCAGGGTCGCAGTTGCGGTAAGGTGACAGCAAAGGACACACACACAGTTCTTGGTTACTGGGCTACACCAAAAAGACCACGTGCGGTCTCGCCCACCTTTATTTATCCACTCGGGGCGAGCCCGCCCCCAGGGGTGTGTGGATGCGTGTGTTAGCGCTACATTGTAGTGGAGAGCCCGAGTGGCTCTCTACATCCCTCCTTTGTTTTAGCTATACAGTCCACACAAAATCCACACTCATGGAAAAGTCTATACATAGTCTCTTAGTCTCTGGCTAGGCGCCGGATTGGGGCGCAGCCCATACCTCGGGCACCTGGAGTAGGAGTCGAGTGACCTGTCCCGCAAGAGAGTCCCAGAATCACCCGCCCCAATGTCTTGACTCCCGGACCCCTGGCTGACCTCCTCACCTGACTCAGACGATCGTCCACCGGCCAGAGGGGAAGTTGTTCGGGTGGGAGACGCTGGAGCCCCGTCCATGGCCCCGCCCTGGGCCAGATCAGGATCTTTGACCTCCCGGCCCGTCTCCGGCACCACCTTGAAGCTAGACACATTCCGTGTGATGGCCTGCGGGCCCCGACGTGCCGTGACCATGGTTCCTTGCACCCCAGTCACTGTCCACTTCTCGGGTTCATAGGGAGTTGGGAACTTCCATCCGGGGTGCCGGTCCTTGATGACCACGCTGTCTCCAACCTTGAGCTCAATGTCCTGAGCTCGGCGCGCTTCACTCGCCTCCCGGTTCGTCAACTCTCGCCTGGCCTGAATGGCAGCGCCATCTCGCTCTGCGGGGGTCCAGGCGGGATCCGTCGGGATGCTGTCCCTCGGGGCTCTTTTGAACAGAAGGTGCGCGGGCGCACATTTCGTGGTGCTATGGGGGGTCTGACGGTACACTCCCAAGAACTGACTTAAGGCTGCTTCGGCGATCCGCAGTGCCCGGTTGAGTGTCCTCATCAGCCGTTCCACCTCCGCATTAGCTTGCGGCCACAGGGGCGTGATTTTCCGGTGTCAGATGACTTGACTCGTCAGGTATTCACGAAACTCCCGCCCCTGAAATGGGGGCCCGTTGTCCGACTTTATCTCTTCGGGCAGTCCCATCGTTGCAAACACGCGATCCAGAGCTCTCTTGACTTGAGGAAATGCGGTGGACGCAATGACCTCCACTATCGGGAACTTTGAAAAGGAGTCAATCAGAACCATCATCTGCCGTCCATCCTGAAAACTTCCAAAGTCTATGCTGAGATGCGTCCATGGCGACGTGCTTGCTTCCTCAGTGATCACCCGGGCGGGTGCGGGATCCCCTCCCGTGATGGTACAGGCATGGCACTGCCTGACCATTTCATCGACCTTGGTGTCCATCGCCGGGAACCACACCTTGTCTCGGAGTTGTGCTTTGGTCTTGGCTGTGCCTTGGTGGCCCACGTGCGCAAGGGCTAAGACCTTCTGCTGGAGGCTCTCTGGGACCACTATCAGCCGTCCCCTCAGGATGACGTCCTTGTCCCCCACGTTGAGCTCACTCCGGATGTGCCACAGTTGCTGACGAGCATGACTGATCTCTGGCCGCAGAACCCGAGCCCCATCGAGGATATGGGTCCACCCCTCACGATCTAGAGCTTTCTGGACTCGGGTAAGAGTGGGGTCTTCCCGTGTGGCTATGCCGATTTCTTCTAGAGTCATCGCTTTAGGACAGTCCCCTTGCGACACCATTCTCACGAACGCCTCCGTGTTGCATGTGTCTTCCTGCACTCCTGCATCGGGGCTGGACTTTGGATGTCTGGACAGGTAGTCCGCAGGGTTGTGGGCCCCTGGCCGGTAGACCACCTTGAACTTGTACCCCTGCAGTTGGACGGCCCACCTTTCGATTCTGGGCGGGGCTAGCCTCGCCGATCCCGTGAACAGGGAGAGCAGAGGCTTGTGATCGGTGACCACTGTGAAGTCTTGTCCGCAGAGATACAGATCGAAGTGCTGGCACGCCCATTTGATTGCCAGCGCCTCTCTCTCAATTTGGGCGTACCTCGTTTCCGTGTCGGTCAGTGCCTTGCTGGCATATGCCACCGGCTTCCATACTTCGGAGTTGTGCTCCTGCAAGAGGACGGCCCCCAGGCCCACCGGGCTGGCGTCCACCACCAGCTCCGTTTTCCGTCGCGGGTGGAAGTATGCCATGATTGTCTTGTCGAGGAGCCCTTCCTTGATTTCTTGGAACGCTTTATGAGCCTCCGGGGTCCATTCCCATGGGCGATCTTGGCGCATGAGGGCACGCAGCGGTTCAGACATCGCGGCCAGCCGGGGAATTAACCGCCCGCAGTATGTGGCCATTCCGAGGAAGCTTCGCACTTCGGTCGGGCTCCGAGGGGTGGGTGCCGCTCTGATGGCCTCTGCTTTCTTCGGATCTACCAGCAGTCCATCGCGCGTGAACGTATATCCGAAGAAGTCCACCCGGTCCTGATAAAACGAACATTTCGCCTTGTGCAGGGTCAACCCGCACTCCTCCAGCCTTCTGAGCGTGGCCCTCCAGGGTGTTAGAATAGACCAGGATGTCGTCACTGAGCTTGATCACCCCTTGCAGTCCCGACAATGTCTCTCGAATGGCGTTCTGGAACACTTCTGCCGCAGAGGAGACGCCAAAACTTAGCCTCTTGTATCTGCGGAGACCTACGTGTGTTGAAAAGGTCGTTATGTATCGGCTGCTGGGATCCAGTTCCAGCTGGTGGTATCCCGCATTTAGATCCAGCTTCGAGAACCACTTGGCCCCGTTGAGATCTGCCACTATGTCGTCCATCGTGGGGGTGATGTGCCTTTCCCTCTTTACCGCGGTGTTGGGCAACCGCATGTCGACACAGAGTCGAATGGCTCCGGGCTGTTTGGGCTTAGGCGCCACGACTAGCGGGGACACCCAGGGCGTGGGGCCGGATACCTTCTCGATTACGTCCAGTTCCTCGAGTTTCCTCAGCTCCTCTTCCACCTGCGGGCGCAAGTTGAACGGTACCCTCCTGTGTCTCAGGGCTACTGGCCTCACGGTGGGGTCTATGTGCAGTTTGAACCTCTTGCCCTTCAGTTTGCCCAGGCCGGTGAAGAGAGCTGGGAAGTCTTGAAGTATGTCCTCCGCGTGGGAGTCGTGAACTTGATTCGCAAAGAAGACCAGGCCAAGGTCCTCGGCAGTGTGACAGCTGAGCAGCGTCCCCTTCTTGCCCTCCGTGACATAGAATTGCGTCTGCGTGGAATACCCTCCGCTGGCGACGGTGGTGGTAATGACGCCACGGAGCAGAAGGGGATCCGTCCCTCCGTATGTGTATATTCGCGCTTTCGACGACGCCAGCGGGGGTCTTGGAGATAGTCGGTCATACTGGTCCGAGTCCATGACGTTGACAGACGCGCCGGTGTCGATGAGGGCCTGGATCTCTGCACTTCCCACGGAGACTGAGCACATGGGCGGTGGCCTCCGCCGGGAGCTGGTCCTGCTGGCGAACGACACCACGAATACCTCATCGTCTTCATCCTCGTACACCGGGTCGTGCGCCTGGTGTTGGGGTCTTTCGCTCGGCAGAGGATCCTCGTGTTCGATCTGACGCACCTGTTGTTGTCCAAACCTCGGCCTCGCGGACTGCTGCCTGATGCGTCCGCCTCGGCACACCCGGGCGTAGTGGTTCATTCTCCCGCAGCGAGAGCACGTCTTGACTTTTGCTCCGCAGACTGCCGTCACCGGGTGACCCTCCCCACAGTATCCACACAGGCCTGACGTCGTGGGCTTGGGCACCGAGCGAGGCGCGGGTGGCCGCCTTTGTATGGCCTCTACCCTCTCTTCCTTGATGGGCACGCACTTGAGCCCCGGTCCTGCCGCCACGGGAGTGTGGAGGGTGGCTTCCATTTCTTCCGCCCTGGCATCGGAGAGTTCGTGGGACCGGGCCAGTATTAGGATGTCATCTAGCGAGATCCCCGGCTGCCGAAGGATCAGCTTCCGGAGGAGCTTGGAGCGACACCCTAAAATAATTTGATCCCTTCTCTCAGCCCTTTGATCGGTGAATGGGCACGTGCTGGCCAGCCGGCGCAGCCGCGCGTAGAACATGTCCACCGACTCCGCGTCAGTTTGACACGCCCTCCTGAACTTGAATTTTTTGAAGTCCGGGTTCAGTTGGGGATCAAAATGCTTGATCAGCGCCGCGACTGCGGCGTCGTAATCATCCTCGTCCCCGGTGTCAGGAAGCGTGTTGAACAGTTCGTATATCTCCGCCCCTCCATAGTAGATCAGTAACGATCTCTTCACCGCCCCATCAGTCTCTCGGGTCCCTCGGAAGTAGTGATTCAAACGACCTACCCATGCTTTCCATCGTGGGGCGGCAGTAGCTGGGTCCGATGCTTCGCTTAAGGGGGGTAAAGGCGCCACCGCTGTGTGGGGGACCACCGACGGCGGCGGGGGATTGTGGTCAGCCACCGCGGCGGGTCCGCACCCCTGCGATGTCCCTGCGCCAGTTTCCGGCCCGGTGGACATATTGTGGCTTGGGGCTGCCTTTGTGTTACTAGTGCTGGAGTACAGCCCTGATGGGATTATGTGTTTCCCCTTGTACTTTGGCTTTAGTAACTGTGTGGCAGAGCAGTGTCCTCATAGGCCTTGATTTGGATGTGCCAATGCTTGTTTGCCGTAGACCAGGCTCCCCTGCCTTGGGCCGTCGAGCTCCCCCCACTAGGGATTCCACACGCTGCAGCCAGCAGCCAAGAGCAGCACAAACGGGTGAATTTTCCGCAGGCAGCGCGAAGGGCAGCCTGCCTAGGCCCCCTCGCCGGAATCAGAGCGTCGGAGAGCGCCAGGGAGCGCGCGCGTGCTGCCACTCACCCGGCCAAGCAGGAAACGGCACCAGCGGCTCCAGGCGAGCGCTCCAGCCGACAGCAGCTTACCTCCTCTCTAACTTCTCCGCCTTCACTTCCATAGGTGATTGATGGAATCAGTTTAGCCTGTATCACCTTGGTCAGAGGGAGAAAGCTTGGTCCAGCGGTCATGTTTTTCAGGTTTCTTAATGCTACAGCTGTTGTTAAACCCCTCTTTTTTATTGCCTCGCATTGTGCTGTGTAATTGCCTTTATTGTCAATCGTAACCCCCAGATATTTGTAGTCTTGTACGACTTCAAGCTTGACTTTTGCCAAGTACCAGTTGTATTTTATTTTTATTTTCCGGTGATTTACACACATACCTTTTGTTTTATCTTGATTAATGCTTAGTTTGTTGGTCTCTGAGTATTGAGATGTAATGTCCATCAGGCGTTGTAATCCAATGGGTGTCCGACTGATGAGTACTAAGTCGTCTGCATACAGGAGGTTAGATAGCTGACAGCCTCCTAGCTTCGGGGCATGCGAATTGCTTCCATTAAGTTGAACTGAAAGCTCGGCCATAAAATAGATTAAAAAGTGTTGGGGCAAGTACACACCCTTGTTTTAATCCTGATGTTGTGTTCATCTTTTTCGTTAAATGTTCTCCTGCCCCCAGTTTTACTTGTACCCAGGTGTTACTATGAAGAAGGATTAGTTGTTTTAGGAGCAGCGATGGTATGCCTAGCGTTTTTAGTTTTTGCCACAGGATACTTCTGTTTATATGATCAAACGCTGAACTGTAATCAATGAAGCAGATGTACAGGGGTTGTTTGATTACAAGAGCAGCATCTATCATTAATGAGAGGGCGGAGATGTTAGTGGCAGTGCCCATATCTCTACAGAAACCGGTTTGATTGTAGGGTATTGCTTTAATTTCTGTAGCCCATGTTGTTAGTTCTTGGAGGAGTACCCCGGCATAATATTTGGCTTCGTTGTCCAAAAGTGCCACCAACCGATAGCTCTTTGGATCACTCCTGTTGCCTTTTTTATAGATGGGAGAGATTATTGAGCCCCTCCATGACGATGGTACCGTTGATGTCTGCAGGATTCTGTCAAAGATCGGTTTTAAGACTGTAGCCCAAAATTCAGGATCTTGTTTGAATAGTATGGGCGGAATCCCGTTTGGACCTGGAGCTCCTTCACGTCTGCCTTTCAAGATTCTTTTGCGGACTTGGGTATTTGTTATTGTGAAATTCTGTCCATGTTCTACATTAGAGTTTGGCTGGAATGGTTGAATTTCCATTCTTAACGCAGGATTATTTAAGCCAATTTGGGGAGTCTGTTCTTTATTGAAGTGTGGTTCAAGGTAAGTTATCCATGCTTCTTCTGTGACATTGGAGCGGATGCACTGACTTTGCGAGTTAGATAGGGCATTAATCTTCTTCCAAAATTGCGCACTTTTATTGTTTTTGATGTCGTACAGAAGTCTGGCCCAAAGAGATTCTTCGGCTTCCTTTTTGTTTTGCCAAATAAGTTTTTTACGGGTGGCTTTTAACTGCCTCAGTTCTTGTAATGCCGAGGGGTCTTTCTTCAATCTCCGTAATGTAAGGTTTATCCGTGCTTTTAGCTGTTTTAATTTGGCATTATTCCATAGGTTACAGCCTGGCCGTGGGTTTTGATGGCACGTTATTCTCCTGTTTCGAGAATGTCCCTTTATATCTCCGTGGCTATTTCGTAGGGCTATTGTAAATGCCTCCCAGCCTCCAATTATATCGGTGTTGGCTGCTTCCCCTTCTTCCCAGAGTTGTTTCGCAAAGGAGAGGAGGCCTGCAGGGTCGTTGGTGCTGTATTTTATTCTTCTCTCATTGTTGGTATATTCTGAGTTTTTGCTAGGGGCAGTTTGTATGTTGATGGCTCTTCTACCGTGATTTCCTGGGGTAAATAATCGCTAAAATCTATGCTCCCTATGCGATAGTTTTTTACTTTTATAAACATGCAGCGAGAGCAGAATGTATAATCAATTGTAGACCTTATTACTGCGTTGTTAAATGTTGCTGTTGGTGGGCGGTCTCCAGGAAATCTGCCATTTAATGCACGTGAGCCCAGTTGCTCTAAGAACGATAATAGATTTTTCGAGGTGTTTATAAGTCTTTCGTCTGTGTTGATGTCTTGGGACATTTCCTCCCAAGCAAATGGATCCTCCTCTGAGTGGATGTCCTCAGCTCTTTTCCTGAGCATGTTTAGGTTGAAGTCCCCTGTGATTATCCAGTTATTTGTTTTCTCTTCTGTTATTATTTTCACCAGTTCCTCCTTTAGGTGTTGGCTCCCTTTGTTTTTTTCGCGTGGGTGCAGATAGAGGTTTACAAGTATAATATGTTCTTTACTTGTCTTCCCCTGTAAAGTAATTTGAGTTACTTGCATTTCATTTGGTAGCGTTAAGTTGTATGGTAAAGGTTCTACTGCATAAATGCTACTTATAGAGCTGTATGTAGCTAGACCTCCCTTATTATGGCCGAATTTAGCGCTTCTTGTTGCCGGTAGATAGAGCATATTAAAGCCGTGCAATGCCGTTGGTACTTCACTCCATGTTTCTTGGAGCGAAATTATATCAAATTTCTGCAGATAAGATAGCAGTTCCAGATCCGTGGTCTTGTCTCCCAGCCCATTGATGTTCCAGGAACAGATTTTCATAGGGTTTTTATATGAGGGTGCACTATGCATGGAGTGTCACGGTCTTTCAATTTTGATGTTTATTGTCCTGGAAACCCTGCTCCACTCCGATGTGAGTTTGCTTCAGTCCGAATGTGCCCTTGGTGCATTATGTCCTCCGATCCCCTGTACTCTGTGCTGTTGCTGAGTGCACCTCGAAGAACTGAGAATGATCGTGGGCTTGGTTGTCCAGAACTAGGGTATTCTTCTTGGCACTTTGATTCGGCCAGTAAGGGATCAGGATACCTTGGTTTTGCAAGTGGCCGAAGTTTGATGCCCCATTCGTTAAATCTAGTTTGTTCCTTTAGAACTCTCTCGGCTAGCTCTGAGGTAACCCAGACTGTTTTCGTTAGCTCTATTCCTGGACAGTCAGGTGATTCTTTAAACTCGACTGACTCCAGGTCGGTGGTTTTTATGTTCTTTAAGGTGTTAATGGACCTAAGTAAACGCAGGATGTTGCCCCTGTTTAGTGTTTCAACCCGTCCCTTTGATATAAACTCTGGGTAAAACATGGCTGTTGTTGTTGCACCTGAGTGCCCTGTTTGTTGGTCCGGGATATTCTCTGCCACTGTTGAGACCTCTGTTAACGGTGATGGCCCCCGTGATGGTATGGTCGGGCAGAGTAGCTCGCTGTTGCTTGCTGAAGCTATCTCTGTGTTTGAAGCTGGCGTTGTAATTATCTCCCCCTCCTTGCAGATGCTGCTCTGTGGGGCTGTTTTTTTTTTGCCTGCTGGCTCCGTCGGCCCTTTTATTGATGATGTTGCTAAGCCATGTGTTACCTTGTTAAGTGCCCATTCCTTTATTGTTATTGATGGTTCCCCTGTTTCCCCCGATTTCTGCTCCAGTCCATCAATTATTAATTAATTGGCAGTTGTTCCCTCAATATTTTCTAATGCTTTTTCCTGGATTGGTCTCTTTTTCTCTTCCCGACCCGGTAATGTGTCTTCTTCCTCCCTACTAGAAGAGACTTGTTGGTCATCCATTGGTGCATCCCGGGGACTATAAATTCCATCCATGCTGTGCGGCAATGCCTGCGTGGGTTTTTGGTTTCGCCCCTTCCTCCTTTGTTTTCTCCGCTGTTTTGAGGATAATTGTGCACCTTCAGTCGGTAACTCTTTTTCCAGGGGTTTGCTGGGTTGCGAGGTGTTGCTCGTCAGGGGTGCTGTTGCTCCTTGGCTTGGTGCACAGTAGTTTAGCCCTGATATGAGTAAGTCCCCATCCTCACAAAGCTGCCCGCCATCTGGTGTCTGGGCCACAACTGCAGTTTGCTTAGCCTGAGTCTTGGGTCTTTGTACTGTAATTCGGTTTGTTGTTAGATGCCTGCCGATGCTGGTGTGGGCCAAGCCCAGCGCTGGTTGGGCTGGCACTGCTTTCCTTATATCAGCAAGGAGGTTATCCAGTGCTGATGGTAATGTTGCTAGCTTATCCACAATTGTTATGCAAGTGCAGCTGGCCTGGGCAAATTGTGTCTCTGACTGTGCCCTCTTGATCAAATTATTGAGGTCTGCCAGCTTATCATCAATGCTATCAACAAAGATGGAAAGTTAGTTGAGGACTGATAACTGGAGGTCCATCTTATCTGATTGATACTGCAATGCGTTCACAGACATTTGCATTGTATGCAGCAGAGTGGACCAGATATCATCTTTGTCTTGTGTTTTGTCCTTTTCGATGTTAGGTTTCGGAGAGCTGTTATTTCAATGGAGTATGACGCGACTAGTTCCTCCCATTCTTCAGGTGTAAGATATGATTACTCTGGTTCAATTTCTTGAGACATTAGTGGTCGTGTTGGCGCCCGTTGTGTATTACAGTTAGGTTGAGCGACAGTGCCGAGGCCATAATGATTTTTAGATTTTCCCCAGGTTGGTTGAGCGTGCTCATCTTGTGCTAGTGATGCTTTCCCGGCTTCGATGTTTTTTGTTAGATTATAGGAGTCTTCGCTATCTGCTTTGCTCAAGTTAGCCGTGCTCATTTTGGCCGTGCACGCCTCCATGTGTTCACGTGTCCCAAGTCTCTCCGGTGAGTCCTGGCCAAGAGAGCCCGAAGAGAAAGGGCTATCATTGGGACTATCTTCCGTTTTAGCCTTTAGCGGCATATCTAGTTGCTGTAAGGACCTGTGAAGAGCTGTGCTGTGCTTTTGTTCTTTTAAAGCTTCCACCTCTCCTCCCAGTTGCTGTACTCCCTCTGCAATTATTGCTCTACGGCTCGCCGCCTGTCCAGACGTGCTATGCCTGTGTTCATCATCTATGGTGATGTTTATTGGCAGGGCTATCTCTAATTGGCTCAGGTCGTCATATCCTAGGTGATCGTTTGCCGCGATTGCTTGAGTCTTTGCCTCCTTGATTATGACTGGTGCGTCTATTCCCTCTTTAGGGCTTGCATCACCACTGCCATGGCTTTTGCCGGAGACTGGTAAGCCTCTGCAGTCTGGCCCCGACTGCTGCCATTGCTGCTGTTGTGCCGACTGGTATACCGATTGCTGTGCCTTGAGAGGTTGGAGTGGATCTGGAAGGTTAGTTATTTTACCGCTATCTAAACACAGTACCGGCCCGGCGTCCTTTATGAATGAACATTTTGTGCAGATTTTTGATTGGTAACTTAACTTGGGCAAGTTAAGGTCTCTTCTTAAACGACTTGCCATCCCGCTTGTTGAGGGTTCAAGGCTGGTAAAAAGCGGAGAAATCAAATTGGAGACTTCGTCTTTTATCCTCGTATGTGCTTCAACACTTCCCTTATTTAGTGTCTTCTTGGTTGCCCTCCTCGTTCTTTTGGCAGGGTCTGCTGGTTCCTGCTGCCTTGTCTTCCCGGACCGCATTATTGCGTACAAGATGCTATGGGCTGATTTTAGTTGAAGTAGCTGTCTTCGCTGACTATTATGACCGCTGCTTTTCCAGATATCACGTTTTTCCAAGGTTGATATCTGACACCCCGCTCTCTATGAGCCTCTCTGGGCACTCCTCGTGACAATGTGGAGGGAGGGAGGCGTATCGGGAGCGCGGAACCGGCCTAGTAACTGTGGTAGCCGGAGATAAGCATTGCTCGAGACCCGGGGGCTTGAAGGCTTGAGGACTTGCTGGCCGGGTGCAGGGACTCCTGCTCCGGCGACACCTTGAAGAGCAACACTCTGGCTCCCGGAAGCGGCTGCCGGCTGATGAGTCCTGCAGAAGTAGAAGCGAAACTGCAGCCGATTAAACTTCGGTCCAAGGGGTCTAAGTATTCTTGGTGGGGGCTGCGCCAAATGGATGGTAGGGTATTAGGGAAGAAAAAGATCTCCAGATCACATAGTCATGTGAAACAAGGCTCTGGCAACTCCTCAAGGTGCTCTTTTCTGGCCCTCAGGAACAGAAGCAGCAGAATATCCTGTATCCTGTATTCGCGTTGGAGACGCGGTGCTGCCGTCTCCTGCCGTGCGCCTTTGGCTTGTGTGCGCTACTTCGCCTGTAGGGAAAAAAAACAGAAGCTCTAGGACAGGCTCACCTGTGCTTCACTGTGTGCTCCTTGATGCTCCTTGTTGCTCTTTGAAAATAGGGCCGAGGTTGAAGGTTGTGGCGCCTTCCTCTGTGCACAGTGCACTGTGCACCCTGAGCCACCTGCTATAAGTTGTCGCCCGTGTGCAGGGGCGTCTTCTGTCAAGTCCGGGTTGGCTGATGCTTTGGAAGCTTTAGGACCACGCTGTGCCAGCCGCTACTGCTGCCCACCTCCCATTGTTGCAGTTCATATGTGGAGGGGCAGGGGGGTCCGATAGAGCGGGGAAAAGCGGTTGTCTGTCTTGCCTGGCTGCCTGACTGCCTAGCTGATTTGGGCAGGTTGGGCCGATACGGAAGAGGCAGGAGCGTCCGCACCCCGCAGAGTCCCTCGGCTTAATCGGGGGTCAGCACTCTGGTGCGGCCGCTCAATCAGCGGCTCCATCGTGGGACCCCCCGGTGCGCTGAAGCCGGTGGAAAATCACCGGGGGAGCGGGGATCAGAGCCTTAGCAGTTTTCGGCGTCCTTCCGCTCGTGTCCTCCTTGCTCCCGCTCGCTCGTGCTGGTGCCGCGACCTGCACAAAGACGTGGCGTCTGGATTCAGCCGCAGTAGGGTTCTCTCAGCACGAACAGTGGTAAACAGGATCTCTTCTTTGGGCAGCCCGATTCCACCGGCGCGCCTTCGGGCCATGCGGACTCGGCTTGGGGCCCTGCGCCTTCGACGCCGGTGGCTAAGGGCCCCTTGGATCCAGGCCTGGATCCAGGTTGGCGCCAGTCGACCTGACCACACCTCCCCAGCACCCATCCTAACGGCACCACGTCTGCAGCCGATGCCCGTTGTGTCCCCAACCCGCGTCGACCCCAGTATTCACCCCAACGTGGATACATAGCCGGACCGACGTCGACCCGATGGGTACTTTTGTGCCCTTGTTCCACCCTGGTTCTTTTAGGCCAGATTGGCAACCAGAGGAGGTTGAGGAGGACTGGAAGGGGTCTGGACACCCTTTACTGACCAGTTGGAATATGACCTGGACTGGTGAGAGGAGTTGGGGGATGCCAGTGGACTGGATACTTCCCCAGACCTTGGCATGTTGTCTCCTCCTACCGTGGCTACGGAGGAGGAAGCTTCTTAAGTAGTGGTGTTTCGTAGGGCGGCCGAGGGTCTCAACCTCGAGCTACCTACGGTGGCGTTCAGGACTAACCTCCTGACAGAGGTGCTTCAACCGGCTGCGAGCTGTTCTGAGCCCCTGCTGCCGTTCAATGAAGCCCTCACTAACATCCTTTTGCGCCCCTGGTCTAGGAAAAATACGAGGGCTCCTGTGGATAGGATGATCGCCCAATGCCACCGCCCAGCTCAGGGCGACCCCTCTTTCCTCTCCCAACACCCCTTCCCTCAGAGCTTGTTGGTCCAACCCTCCACATCCAAAGGAGCATTCCCTAACGCACCACCTGATAGGGAACCCAAAAAGCTGGACCACCTTGGGAAGATGTTTTCTTCCACCAGCTTGGGACTGCGGTCAGTAAACACCGCATGTCTATTGGGCTGTTACATCCACTCCGTGTGGGATACTGTGGCGCAGGTGCTGCCCCAGTGCCCGGAGGAGGCCCGGGCTGTTCTCTCCCAAGCAGTTGCCGAGGGGAGAGACACAGCCAAGTTAATCATTTGCTGTGGACTGGAAATCGCGAGGCAGGACGATTTTAACGTCGATAGTCCTTCAACGCTACGCCTGGCTGAGGTCGACTGGTTTTTCAGTGTATGTCCAAGCCACCCTTATGGACATGCCCTTTGATGGCCATCGCCTGTTGGCGACAAGGCAGACAACGCGCTAGAGCGCTTTAAGGACTCTGCTTTTTGCCCCTTTCGTGGCTACAGAAGGGGTGCCCCGCCACGTTCCACCCAGAGCCACAGGCTGGCTCAAGCTGTTTAGCCCCTGCGCTGCCGGGGACATAGGAACCACCGCCGTGGGTCTGGGAGCCAGAGAGTGGGCCAGTCCACCACCACCTCCTCTGCAGCAGCCTCCAAACCCTCCTAGTCTGACCTTTCAGGGCCACCAATCGCCAGTGGGCGGCAGGATTCGCCATCACCTCCCCCACTGGCGCACCATCACGTCGGACAGGTGGGTTTTGCAGATAGTCTGAAGGGGCTACTCTCTCCCCTTTGAGACTACTCGTCCCTCCATGTCACCTCAGCACCATCGCATGTCGGAGGATCATCTGGACCTTCTCCAATAGGAAGTTTTGGCACTCTTGGCCAAGGGAGCCATCAAGCGAGTTCCTGCCCCAGAAGAAGGTTGTGGTTGCTATTCCCACTACTTTCTGGTGGAAGGAGAAAGGCCTGAGTCCTGTCTTGGATCTCAGGAACTCTGGAAGGAGAAGTTCAAAATATTGACGCTAGCTCAGGTCCTGTCTGCCCTCAACCCTGGATACTGGATGGTAGCGTTGGACTTGCAGAATGCTTATTTTCACATCCCCGTTTTGCCGACCCACCGGCGTTACCTGCGGTTCACGTTAGGCCACAAGCACTTTCAGTTTACCGTGCTCCCCTTTGGCCTTACCAGCGCCCCTCAGGTGTTCATGAAAGTGATGGCGGCTGTCATAGCTCATCTGTGCAGATCAGGTGTTCCAGTCTAACCCTATCTCGACGACTGGCTGTTGGAGGCGGGCTCGCTTCAGGCAGTCGTCTTCCACCTCCAGACTATGGCAGACCTCCTCCATTAGCTGGGGCTCACCATAAACGTGCCGAAGTCACACTTGATTCCCTCTCAGAAGCTCCTTTTTATCGGAGCGGTTCTGGACACGGCGCAGTTTCGGACTTATCCTCCCGAGCCGCGAGTCCAGGATATTCGGGCTATGATTCCGATCTTTCATCCTGTATCCCGGGTTTTGTCAGAATGACCCTGAGGCTGCTGGGCTTCATGGCCTCCTGCATCCTGCTGGTGGATCATGCCAGGTGGCATATGTGGGCTCTGCAGTGGGACCTGAAGTTCCAGTGGGCACAGAATCAGGTGAATCTGTCCGATTGCGTTCAGATCTCAGAGGGCACTGCACGTCAATTGCAGTGGTGGCTATCGAACTAGGATTGGGTCAACGGCAGATCCCTCTCCCTTCCCCACCCAGAGTACACAGTGGTAACAGATGCATCACTTCTAGGGTGGGAGGGGAGGGGCATATGGGAGAGGCGGAGATCAGTGGCCTCTGGTCTCCGGCGGAGTCCGAGTTCCACATCAACCTGCTGGAGCTCCGGGCGATTCCTCTTGCACTCAAAGCATTCCTTCCCTCTGTCCAGGGAAGAGTAGTGCAGGTGTTCACAGACAACACTACCATCATATGGTACTGCAACAAACAGGGTGCGGTGGGGTCGTGGACCCTATGTCAAGAGGCCCTCCGCCTCTGGACGTGGCTGGAACATCAGGGCATATCCCTAGTGCTTCAACACCTGTCAGTCACAGGTGCATGATGGATCACAAATCGCGTCTTCACTCGGAGGTGACGCAAGGTCTCTTTCAGCAGGGGGGAGAGCCTTGATTAGATCTATTTGCCACCGAATAGAATGCTCCATGTCAGCAGTTCTGCGCGTTGGAATTTCCAAGGCGGCAGTCGCTAGGTGACGCTTTTCGTCGCAAGTGGAGTTGCGGTCTTCTATACGCCTTTACGCCTAAACCACTTCTGCCCTTGGTGCTGAAGGAGATCAAGCGCGACCGGGCCCAAGTCATCCTTGTGGCTCCGGATTCGACACAAAGAGTCTGGTATCCCGAGCTGTTACACATGGCCATCGATCTGGGCACTCTTAAGGGCTATCTCTTAGCCATTTCAGCCTTTCTTAGGCTTCCTGATCAGCCTACTCTTTTCAAACCCCCTGTTGTAAATCCCTTCCTTAAGGGCATTACTCATCTTTTTCCTCCTGTTCCCTTTGTAATGCCTCAGTGGGACTTGAACTTGGTTCTTACTTACCTTATGTGCGCTCCCTTTGAGCCGCTTCATAACTGTACTTTCAGACAACTTACTCTAAAGACTGCTTTTCTGGTTGCCATCACCTCTGCTCGCAGGCTGAGTGAGCTACAAGCTCTTTCTTCGAAGACTCCTTTTCTGGCTGTTCATCCGGACAAGGTCGTCCTCAGAACCAGACCTTCCTTTCTTCCCAAGGTGGTTACTTCTTTCCACATTGGTCAGACCATCACTTTGTCCACCTTCTTTCCGCCTCTGCATCCTTCTTAGGAGGAAGAGAGGCTCCACCGTCTGAATCCAAAACATGTGCTTTCCTTTTATTTGGATCACACCAAGCAATTCCGGGTGGATGACCAGTTCTTTGTTAGCTACGTGGGTGCCAAAAAATGTCGGCCATGCCTAAACGGACCATCTCCAGATGGGTCGTTTTGTGTATCAAAGCTTGCTACTCTTTGGCAAAAAAAGAAACCTCCAGTGGGACTGTGTGCCCATTCCACCAGGGCGACAGCAGCTACCCCTGCTTTGGGACTGGGAACGGAGAGTTCCCTTCAATGACATCTGTCAGGCAGCTACGTGGGCATCTCTGCAGACATTCACAAAACACTACTGCCTGGACAGCCAAGTCCAGAGAGACGGCTTCTTTGGCCGTTCTGTTCTCCAGGACTTTCTGGTGTGAACTTGGTTTGCAGACCCACCTCCGGGGTTGATATTGCTGGGGTATCTATTCTAAGGTAAGGAATCTATCATTAATTCTCCCTCAGATGAACAAGTTACTTATCTTCGGTAACAATATATCTGTAAGAGATGTAGATTAGTTATATATTCCTTACCGCCCCACCCACCCTCCCTGTTCTGCGAAATGACTTCTAGGGTTTTCAGGGCCCTAGTTTTGTGCACCATTGGTCAGTGTCTTGCATGGCTCTGCGCTTCTGGCGTGGAATGTTGTGTAAAAGAATTGACGTCAGCGCGCGAGGGCGGCATCTAAGTAGCTACTGTGACGTCATCCCGGTGACCACGACACTAATGACGAACGAGGAGCCGACCAACGCCACCTTTCGACGCGCAGAGGTACTACTGATGAAAAATTGACGCTTGTGGGTAATTCTAAGGTAAGGAATCTATAACTGATCGATGTCTCTTAGATATATATTGTTAACAAAGGGAAGTAACTTGTTCTTCAGGGATCTGGGCCCCAACATTTATAGTCCATTTCTCTTTATTTTCTGGTGCCAGAGAGTCTCTGTGCTCAGTCCAAACCAGTTCTGTCCTCTCTGGTGCAGCTTCCCGGCTGGAGGTGGAGACAGCATTGTGTAAGGCAGACCAGACCCATTCAGGTGAAAGGAAAATCTCCTCCTCCTACCCTAAATGGAGCCCAGGTCTATTCAGTTCAGCCCTGACTCATCCAGGAAAGGCAGTACACACCTCAACCTCCCCAGTGACTGTCTACAGTGAATGCACATCCCCAGCCCATCACTCCTAGGCCAGACAGCCAATTCACAAACCACAGAAGCTCACAGGATGGCTAAGAAAGAAAATACTCACTTTTTAAAAGTGGTATTTTCAAACACAGAATGTAAAAATCATCCTTCCTAAAAGATGCATCTTTATATTCTGAGTTCAAGCATATTAAACTATATCTTCCCAGCTTGCCCCAATGGAAAGTTATATTTATGAGATGTTATAAATAAACTCCTATTCTATCCTATGGGACAGATAGCCTTTCAATGGTAAACAAGCATTTGCAATGCAAATAGGTCTCGCATTTGTGAGTTAGAGCTATTAACGTTGTAAATGGCAATGTTTTTTACCTTCGTAATAAATATATTGAAAAAGACGCAAAGTGTGGATTGTGTCAACAATTGCTTGGCACGTACCTCATGGGTGAAGTGTCGCCACACATGCACACCGTGGTGCTTTACTAATGCGAAACTCATTAATAAAAGTAGTGCTTACAGACTAACCAAAGCGATCGGGATCGGAGCATTGAATCCGAATCCCGGCTTCTCTTTCATTTTCTAGACTATTTGACTCACTCTCCTGCGTCTTGGTTATCCTCCAAACACTTGGAGGCAATGAAGTTTGCCAAGGAGGCGAGGGGCAGGGGGGCTCGGAGGTACATGAAAATGTATTCATTCATGGTCGCCCGGTGCTATTAGTTAAAAGTGTGCCGATTTCATTAAGATAATAAGAGTACTTTACTTGCATCTATGAGAAAATCAACATTAACTAAACAAAATGCCAGAATGCGTGTCAGTTTTCACAGTGTTTAGTCAGTACTGGTTGCTTAGTTTCATTGCATTCATTTTTGTATTTACTCTTTTACACAGCATCCAAAGTAGGTTACCAAAGCCCCGAGTTGTTAAATGACCCATAGAAGGGAGTGTTGTATAGTTGATCAAATGTGTCCAAATGTAATTTTGGTAGTGCCATGGAATGATCAGCCAATGAGGTACTCTATGAGCAGGTATTTAACTACAAGTTCAAAACGTACGGTATTGTGGCGGTTGTTTGTTTGTACACAACCACCTCTCTGAATGTGTTTATTAACATAGAGCTCCATCTACCAGACAGTGCTCACAGAGGGGCGACTAAAGCACAGAACAAAATGTATTCATTTATCCTGAGTGTGAAGGCACCCGGAAGGCTTAGGTGCCCGCCCGGAGAGGCTAGGGATCCCAGCGCTTCTACAAACTCTGCCGTGCTCCTCTGCACCGCGATACCAAAGGGGATGATGGATTTGCTCAAACGCTCCGTCCATCATCACCTTTGGTATCGCAGTGCTCCTCTGCACCAGCAGGGCACAGCTCAGAATCTACCGCTTCTGCTAAGAATAGGCGAGAAGGATGAGGTTGGAGCGGAGTTGCCGGCAGATTTCCAGATTATTGAAAGTGATGATTCTGACGTGAGGCAATGGAGACTGACCTTGTCTGTTTGTCTGCACCAGTCTATTTCTCTGCCATCTACCGGGCTCACTGTCATGTATCCATTCATCTCTCTTTGTTAGAGGTGCGCGAGCCAATACCATAGTCCCCTAGAGCTCACACTTCAATGGGGCATGGTACCTACTACGGTGCCTACCTGGCAGCTACACCCACACCTGCTCGAAGACGCCCCATTCCGCGCGACACTCTCTGACACTGTTGCCAATTACCTAGCTGACAATTGGAATACTGCGACATCACGCCTGGTTGAATGGGACGCACTGAAGGTAGTGCTCAAAGGGGTGACGATAGGACAGTTGGTGGGGGCTCGACAAGAAACACACCAGAGGCTGCGAGATATTGAGAGTAGGTTACACGCCCTGGAGAGGGAGGTGATATTAGACCCTGCAAAGCGCGAAGGGTTACAATCCACTCACATAGACCACGCGGAAATCCTGGAGACGTTGAGGACAATAGACTACAGAGCATTCCTGCAGCGTAAACATGTGGAGGCGGACAGGGCTGGTACCCTGCTTTCCCGCATGGTTAGAAACAGACCCGACCCGCCGATCATATCTAGTATTCGCACTATGGCGGGCCAGGTAGTCTACACACAGGTCGAAATAAATACCGCCTTTCGAGATCACTTGGAAAAACTCTATGCACCCCCTCCCCCCCTGGTGGACGGCTCTTCTATTGCGACTTCTTCCAAGGCCTCCCTTTCCCGACCCTCTCGGAGGAAGTACAGAAAAACATAGACGGACCAATTACCCAACAGGAGATCTGGGCCGCGATTAAAGGTTTAAATCGTAATAAAACACCGGGCTTGGACGGACTCCCAGCTGAGTTCTACCTTACATACGCGGAGTCCTTGGTGCCTACTCTGGAGACCGTCAATACGACGGCCATGGAGACGGGCCAATTACCGGATTCTACGATGCAGGCGCTGGTCATGTCTATACCCAAACCGGGACGAGACGGTTTGGACATGTCAAATTATAGACCTCTCTCTATGTTGGCCACTGAATACAAAGTACTGAGTAAGGCCCTCGCCAACCGCATACAACCGCACCTCCCCGCACTTATCCACAGTGACCAGTGCGGTTTTCTCCCAAACCGCAGCACTTCACTTAATACTAGACGATTGCACGCAATAATGGCGGCTACCCCAAGGACTCACCGCCATGCCGGATGTATTGCACTGGACCTTCGGCAGGCGTTTGATTCCCTATAATGGGATTTTATGTTTGCGACGCTACGATGCTTTGGGTTTCCGGACACATACTTAAAATGGGTCCACTTACTGTATACGTCCCCGACGGCCAGGGCCCGCACGGGCTGCTATATCTCTGATACATATAGTATCCATCATGGCACAAGACAGGGATGTCCTCTGTCCCCCTTGCTGTTCGTGCTGGCATTAGAACCGCTAGCCCTGCCTCTTCGAAGATCGGCGGCCCAACTTGGTATTTGCATTGACGGCATATACCATTTACTATCAATCTATGCAGACGACATGCTGTTATACTTGCGAGACCTCATGGCTGATGCGGCCCCCCTCCCGGATATATTTGCTGTTTTTGAGCGTCTATCGGGTCTGGCCATAAACCCTGACAAATCGACCCGTTACTTTTTCCAAGAAACAGCACACATTACTCATTTGCAATTCGGCACTTACTCCTTCTCGGTGGCTCCCACTACCTTTAAATACCTCGGTATTCATGTTTATCGAACGCAGGAGGACCAGATAGATGGCAATATCCAACGGGCAATAACGGGGCTCCGGCCAGTGTAGGCTACTGGTCCTCTTTGCCCCTTTCAGTAATGGGACGGATCACCATCGCTAAGATGGTGATGCTGCCTCGTCTGCTATACTATATTTGTGAATTTGCCGGTGGTTCTCCCACAATCCATTTTTAATACGCTGGACAGATTGTTGACAACGCTTATTTGGGGCGCGGGTCAGAGACGGATAAGTCTCCGGAAGCTTCAGCTGGGGACGCAGAGTGGCGGCCTGGGGGTCCCCGACTTCCGAGGATACTACTACGCCAGCCAACTCCAGTGGCTGTCATATTGGACCGCAGGGAGGAATCTAGGCGAGATTGGGTTCACACCACAGAGGCTGAAGAGAGGGGAGCTACACACCCTATTATTGCCGAGGGCCCGTGTTCCTCCCGATTGCCCCCCCCTATTGCGGACTGCCCTGATATGTTGGAAGAAGGCCTTGGCTTACACATCTGTGGCAACCCCATATACCTTTATTAGGCGTGCCCACGCCACAAGGGAGACTCACACAGACTAGACTCCAAGCTTGGACGGACAGCGGGATAGAAGAGGTGGGAGCCTTTTTTGGAGATGGCACACTGATGGACCATGATACCTTTTTACAGGCTACGGGAGTGCCGCCACGCCTCTATCTACTACATGCCACTGTCACACACTACATTAGAGCCACTTGGGCCCCACAGAGGACTGAACCCCCACAGCACAACCTGGTACACCTCCTATACTACATGGGACCTGGGGGACATTTAGTGCGTTGGTTATACACTGGAGTACGGGCACACGCAGCAATAGCTCTTACCTCCCTCAGGGAGCAATGGGCGACGGACTCCGGGGAGGGGATCACAGACCACGCATGGCAATGTATTCTGGAGCATCCCAAAAAAGTGTCGCGCAATGCACGGCTTAAATTCATACAGGCGATGGTGTTGCATAGATCGTACCTTACGCCGAAGCGACTCCACCGTATGTTCCCGGACTCCCCCCATAGCTGCCCCAGATGTAGAGAAGATGAGGCGGGCTTTATTCACATGCTATGGTCCTGTCCTCGACTGCAGGACTACTGGGAGGGGGTGCGACACTCCCTAGCTACAGTGACACACCTACCGGTCCCAGACGATGCCCTGACTTGCCTGGTGGGCCTTCGCAGACGCTCTAAAGTGCGGAAGGCGCGGCTAAGGTTTGTGGATCTTGCCCTCATCTTAGCAATTAGGGTGATTACTATGAGGTAGAAGTCCCCCAGATGCCCGGCGGTCACGGTGTGGCAGGCTGACGTGCTCCAGTGGGGAAGGGCGGAGGGTGTGTCTCTTCGGAGAGAAGAGGAGAGAGGGCTGAGGAAGCAACACATCTCCCTAGATTGGGAGGCCACGCTGATTACACTAGAAGCACTGGACCCGGCCCCCACACAAGATACTACTTCACTGTAAAGCGAAGAATGTGAGTCCATTCGTGCCTGTACGGCTCGAGGAACAGAGAGGCTGTGATTCTGACCAGTACATGGTACCCCTGAGAAGACGCTCCTATAGTGACTCCCTGCTATCGTTGACAAAGTGGCAGTTCGACTGAACAGGAGAGGGTTAGGGTGGGATAGGAGAGTGGGAGGGGGAATAGTTGGGGGTTGAACTTAAACAATGCACTATTTCAAGTTATGGGTGCAACACTACCTGTACATTAGTGGTTGCGAAAAGAGAACAGACTAACAATGCCCTCTATAGGACTCCCCTCTAATGCAAGATAGGAGAAACAAGATTGCTATGTACAAATGCATGGGGAGGTTTATGATGGGAGAAAACCAAAAGACTGTATTTGAATGTTTATATTTTGGAAGTACATGGTATACAGCGGTCACCAATGAAGTGTGTTAAAAAAAAAGAGGTGTGCGAGCCAATATATTAATTAACAGCTAGAGCCAGCCGGAGACGAGCCAAGTGTATATGAGCCAGTGGGCAAGCCGTGAAAATTATCGGCATGTTAATCATACAGTAAACATGATGTAAATGTGCGATAATGTCTCTTCAGAATTCAAAAATGTGCATTTCTTTAGCGCGTCACCTCAGTACCCAAGATTATAGCACTGAATTGAGAGGAAGTTATTAAAAGTGCTTGTTTTAAGCATGAGTTAAAACACTGCCGCTCCTCCCACCCGACAACAATGCCATTTGTGAACTAAGAGGTGTCAGTTGCCATGCATACCCCGAATGTTGCCTAGTCTTATTATATTTAGAGTAACATTAAAATCTAGTTCATTAAACACGAGAAGTTTTTGTACTGCACGCATCTTGAACTCGCATATTTCAAGGTGGCAATAATAAAGATCAAAACGGAAGTGCCGGCAGGCAAGAAAACACGAACGGGAGTGGGTGGGGGGCCGGGAGGGTGAGAAGTCACAGACTGAGGGAGGGGGCGGTGGGGTGGTGAGACAAGGAAGAAAATACTGTTATGAGTAAAGGGGCCAATAGCTGTGGAAGGATACAAATGATGAATGAGAAGGGACTAACAAGCCTAAAACCAATCGGAAGGCAGCATTTAAGACAAAAGCCATTGGGCAGAGAATGGGCGGAGCTTCCACAACGCTTCCACACTACAGTATATACTGCATGCCTCGCAAAGCTATGGCAGCGCATTCGCGCTGCAACGCTAGGCAAGACCTAAAAGAAAATAGTGCCAGGAGTAAAGGGGCAAATAGCCGTGGAAGGATACAAATGATGAATGAGGAGGGACTAACAAGCCTCAAACCAATTGGAAGGCAGCATTTAAGACAAAAGCCAATGGGCAGAGAGTGGGCAGAGCTTCCACAACGCTTCCACACTACAGTATATACTGCATGCCTCGCAAAGCGATGGCAGTGCATTTGTGCTGCAACGCTAGACGAGACCTAAAAACGAAATTCTCTGTAGTTCTCTATCAGGACATGTTACACACATCAAAACATGTCCTATTTTTTACAAACACTGCACCCTGCCCATAGGGGTACCTTCGGCCTACCTTAGGGGTGACTCACTTGTCAGAAAAGGGAAGGTTAGGGCCTGGCAGCTAGGTGCACTTGCCAGGTCAACATGGCAGTACTAAACTGCAGCTGAACATGTATGAAAATCCTCTTTCCAGAAAGAAAAATTATTTTCTAGAGTTCCCTCACCCACCAGGGTTTCCCCTAGGTGGAATGCTTTATCATTGGAGTCTTCTCAATCCGCTGCGGATTGAGGCGTGCTGCGACTTGCGGAACTACATAGGAGCACTAAGTTGTGGAATATGTGTAGTGCAATGAAAGTGAAGTGGAAAAACAAAAAGTTTAAAATACCTAATTAGTGGGCTAGTATTTTATTCCTGCCCCTAGTTGGTATGACTGAAATCAGGGGTTAATAATAGGGAAAGTCTAACTATAATGAGTTATAATTACCACTCTGTGTCCCCATTATTTCCTTAGGGTGTGACTACAAGCCCCTCTACCCCTGCAGATCATGAAGCAAATTTCTGCTTAAACTAAAGTATGTGTCATTAATATGCTGACAATTAAGTGTTATATGTTGTATGTCACGTGGTGTCTCTACATGAGTGCTTTTTCGTTATGTATTTAACCACTTATTTAACCACTTATTTATTACCATGCGTCGCGAGTGTGAGTTTCTTACCACACTGGATGTTTGCACTAATTAAAAACTTTTAATTACACCCACCCACTATAGAGGAGTACATCGATTAAGTTAAGACGCCGCATGTGTCAAGGGCCTACCAGCCTGGCTGGGAGGTGGGCGCGTTTTAATTATTTCTCTGCTTTATTTCCTCAGATACCACGTGTCAGTGATTAACCGTATGTATTACTTGTTAGGTGTATACACAGTAGATGTGCACCTCATTTATTCCTAATTATAGGTTTGCTTAGGAGTGGCACACACAGGGCTGGTCTTCGTGTGGTCCTGAAGAAGAGCTTTGAGGGGACAGCTCGAAACATGATGACCCAATACTAGGGACTCTATACTCATTATAGTTAGAATTACCCTATTATTAACCACTGATTTTAGTCATACCAACTAGGGGCAGGAATAAAATATTAGCCCACTAATTAGGTATTTTTAGCTTTTTGTTTTTCCACTCCACTTTCAGGGCACTACACATGTTCCACAACTTAGTGCTCCTACGTAGTTCCGCAAGACGCAGCACGCCTCAATCCGCAGCGGATTGAGAGGACCCCATTGATGAAGCATGCCACCTAGGGGAAACCCTGGTGGGTGAGAGGACTCTAGAAAAAGAAAATTCTTTCTGGTAAGAGGATTTTTATACATGTTCATGGATAAGTGTGTACTAGGGACTGTAATAAATCAAATAGGCCAATTATGAAAACACTTATCCATGACAACAATTTACAGAGGGAGCACTTGCACTTTGGCTCTGAACAGCAGTGGAAAAGTGCCCAAAGCATCTAGACCAGCAAAAACGAAGTCCAACACACAGTAAAAATACACGAGGCAGAGACAAAAATACTAGGGAGACCCGCGCCAAGGATGCCAGGTCTAACACGTTTTTTCATGCATTCCCATCTGATTCTTACACTTTTTGGTGATTGACAAGCTTCAGTGGTTATCACTATTAT
Organism: Triturus cristatus; assembly: GCF_964204655.1. Taxonomy (NCBI): domain Eukaryota; kingdom Metazoa; phylum Chordata; class Amphibia; order Caudata; family Salamandridae; genus Triturus; species Triturus cristatus. The sequence goes on along the minus strand of NC_140590.1, from coordinate 1,606,402,914 downwards.
TGTACTCCTTTGTTGTGCGAATACCCCTTGGTATTGGTATTTGTGGTATGAACATTAAGATACATAATATATAAATATATATATTTATTTATATGTCCTGATTCTCAACTCACATGGATGCATGTTCTTTCTAATGTTACTATAATCACTTGTTTAAGCTTTTTACCTTCGAAAAGCACAGTTGCTGATGCCTATTTTATTAAACAAATTTGTGGCTTCACATGTGTATTCCGATATCTGCTGTCCTGTGGAAGACACTAATTCTGGCATGGGAATTAGAATGTTTATTTATAAAGATGCAGCTTGTTGGAATAGTGATCCATCCATACTACAAATGTAACTTATATCTTATGAGGTTTTTTTCTTGAATTACCTTGTTAGAGCACACCTTTTCACTTCTATACATCCTTTCCATCTCACACTGACCAGTCCGTTTTGTAATATATCACAACAAGGCACTATTGTTTGTTATAAAACTTTATATGTACATGAATTATTAAATAATCTTTCTAGTTTTCCATCCCTGGGCCTTTTTTGCCATTTCTAGCCCTTTTTATTATCCAAGCATTTGTAGATCATTTTCTGCCTACAGATCTGCCTATTGATCCATGACCTATCACAAGTGAGATAATAAACATTTGTTCAGTCATTGCTGCAAGACAAGAACATCATCCTTGTTTGATAAACTGTATAATCCAAGTTCTCTTTAGGGATACAAGGTCCCCTTTCCCCAGCGTATGTGATATTAACTGCAGCACCAATGGTTTGTATAGTTATTTTTACCATTGTCATTATTAATATTTATATCACCCCCTCGTCACTCCAGTACTAACCCTGGAGGCCGCTCCCATCAGGACTGGACTTTTTACTGTCTCCTTACTGTATAGCTCGCATTAGCCCTTTGGGAGAACCTTTGCTTAATTAATGTAGAGGGCACTAGTGGAACGCCAACTTTAGCAATGGTAGCCGTTTTCTTGGTAATTGCAGCCAGCTATGAGCACTTTCACTTTCACTTATTGGGCGTCAGCTATAAATATGCCGCGTGAGTCGGGCGCTGTGTTAATTAAAGAAATCTGTGGACTCTTCCTCAATAGTTTTTTCTTACTTGTGGCTCGTGGCACAACTTTATATTTTTTTTCTTCAATTTGTTTACTTTTTTTCGAGAAGTAACAATTGTGTATGCGCGGGTATGCGCAGCTTGAAAAAACAGTGTTTTTAGTAACTCAGCGCGGTGCCCGCTTTATCACACTATAACTTTTAAATATGCTCTGTTCCTTGCCATCTCCTCTTGTTGCACTGATGTTGCGCTTCATGGTTCTTGAAGCGGGCACTGTAAATGAAAGAAATCTGCGGAGGCTACCTCCATGTTGCATTTTTCCCCCTCCTTCCCCCATCCATTCGCTTTGTGTGGCTTGACTTATTATTATTTATTTTTCAGGACGCGGTATCCGCTTCATGGTGTTTGTGGTTTTTTTTCTCGTTTTTTTGTTCATATTGGGGCGGGCCCTCAGCTCTGTTCAACTGTCCCCATCTCTGCAGCACATACGGCGGTACTTCGCCTCAAGTTGCAGTCCGTGCTGCTGCACCTGCCCAAGACCCACCTTCGCCGCTTTCAGCATCACAGCCCGGCCATGGACGAGGGGGAGGAGGAAGAGCAAGGATCCGCGAACCTCCCCGGGGAGCAGGTCAAAACGTGGTTAAACTAAATGCACGCATGGAAGAGTTGTGTACACATATAAGGTATTTTTCATTTATATTTAATAATCATTTTGCCCAAAAAAACTTGGTTACTTTGAGTCCATTATTAGTCTGCCGTCCACCCCCCCCACCCCCCCCACCACCAATCCCTCTTCTTTAAAACTTATTTGTGGATCACCGCTGTTATGTTCTGGGCCCTAGGCCCACATAATGGGGGAATGACCACGCGGACACATGGATAGGTGGTACGGATGACTAGCCCCGAGCACGTGCACCCGGGCCCTTTTATTAGCGGGGTCACCTGACTGGTGACACCCGTGTTGGATGGGTGAGGGGGTGTGTGTGGGCCAGCCCTCGGGGGAGTGGCTGGCAGAAACACTAGACTGTGTCCAGCAGGACACAACATTCCTCCCAAATTTTAATAAAACGAAAAGACAAAAAACAAAAGCGTCCAACCTATGGAAAGAAAATGAGAAAAAGACAAACTAAAAGAAATGGAAGCCTCACAGTTCAGAGATGTAGTTTACAGGACAGCGGTGGACAGGTGCAGCTGTGAGCATCAAGACATCTTGGCACATGTCCATACTTTAACCAGGTATATCTGGGGACGAACACAGTGCTTATGATATCCGGACCTTTCGGCTTCGCTTCAGTTGAGGAATGGTCCACCTACGAGATGTTCATCAGTCCAGCATACTCTTGCTGTGAGGCGATTGGTGTTTATTGTTCAACATGGGTGCATCAGGAGCGTATAGATGAGTCCACTGCCACACCGGACGATTGCGTCGCTTGACCCTTTGACGACAGACTTGGCATTCTGTGACCTGTTGAAATTCTCGGTTAGATGGCCTGGCTACTTCCTGGAATCCATTGGTGGGGCACAGTAAAGTCCATCTCTCACGCTCTGGGAGGCCCCTTGGATGAGTTGCCCTGGGACTGCATATGGGCTCTGACTCTGGAGCCACTGCCTCGTCACTCGTGCAAACTTCAGGGGTGGATGTGTCTTGGTCAGAAACATGCCCTCGCTACCAGGATCAGAACATGCGCCGGTTAAACGGATGGTCACTGCATTTTCGGATCGTCGATTGTTCTGGCAAGTGGTGTGGGACTCCAGGTGTTGTACTTGAAGCTCCAAGGATGGTAGTGATGCACATGACAGATATGGCGTGGATGCCATGAGACGACTCGCACCACATCTGGTGATAACTAGCAGTGAGTAGGGATGACTGGCGAATCTTGGCAGTCATGATACTCGTCGGACACTTTGGTTTGTGTAAGTAGAACAGGGATGCCCTTTCCTTTAAGCAGCCGGCGACAGGTGGATGACGGTCACTATGAAGAATGATGTCACCCCACCCCAGTGGCTGTCATATCTTAGAGGGTGCACTCAGGTGATCGTGCAAGTACTTGTTCTAGTCCCCTTTCGTTGATTCCCACTGCTCACTTGTTGTCGTCCGTTTTCCTGGAATAGGACTTTCACTGTCCTATATCTCGCCACTCCTTATCTTCTCTAAAATGTGTCGACAGACTTGTAATGCAGGTCGCTTCTTGCTGCAGTGGCATTTTGCTGCAGTGGCATCTTGCTGCAATGACATCGTGTTGCAGTGGCATCGTGCTGCAATGGCATTGTGTTGCAGTGGCATCATGCTGCAATGGCATCGTGTTGCAGTGACATCGTGCTGCAATGGCATCATGTTGCAGTGGCATCGTGCTGCAATGGCATAGTGTTGCAGTGGCATCGTGTTGCAGTAGCCGCGCAATGCAAGTCGCTTCTACACCTGCTCTGAAATGTGGCGATAGGGCCACGAAATCTCACAGGGACCTCCTGCTCGCTCCGTTGTGTTCTCTGGGCTATACATTTGCTCCCGCCACCGATCTCTCACCGGTCCGGTCAGGTAGGATAGGGCGTCTTCTCAGGTGCGCCCGCCAATTTCAGGGATGGTAGTGGAAGTAGGCGTGCTTTGAGGGATCCGTATAGTCCGGCTGTGATTTAGGGTTGCTGTGGGAGGTAATTATCTCCCTGTTCTTGCGTCAGTAGTGGTGACGCGCCACTCGGAGTGCTGGGTTCTCCTCCTGCCTGCAAATGGACCGTTGCACACCACAGTCTTTAAGGCAATATCGGGGGCACTCCCTGAATAATCACTAGCTCCCTGCTGGGCGATTGTGATGCAGGTTGGGTGATTACAAACTCTCTTCCTCCTGCTTTCGGACCACACAGGGCCCCTCTCCCTTCTGGGAATTTCCTTGGTGCTTTGCAGATGGCGGGTAATCGCCCTTCCGTCTCCTCTTTTCCTTGCCTCTGCTCTGGCAGCAGTGGTGCTGTCTACTTGCTTTTCCTTTCTGTGGTGGTCACTTGCCACACCTAGTGTATATGCTTGTCTCTTACTTTTCTGAGAAATATCAGCCAGGTTCTCTTTACTGCGACGGGATGCATTGGTAGTGGCATCAGGGTGTCTCTCTCTCTCCTGGTCGGGGGTCTCTCTCTCTCCACCGGCCTGGGGATTCTCTTCTTCTCTCCACCAGCCTGTGGGTCTCTTTTTCTCTCTCCACCGGTCCGTGGGGTCTCTTCTTCTCTCTCCACCAGCCTGGGGGGTCTCTCACTCTCTCCACCGGCCTGGGGGTCTCTTCTTCTCTCCACTAGCCTGGGGGTCTCTTCTCTCTCCACTGGTCTGTGGAGTCTCTTCTTCTCTCTCCACCAGCCCGGGGGATCTCTTCTTCTTTCTCCACCAGCCGGGGGGGTCTCTTCTTCTCTCTCCACCAGCCTGGGTGGTCTCTTCTTCTTTCTCCACCAGCCTGGGGAATCTCTTCTCTCTCTGCCGGCCTGGGGGTCTCTCCTGTGCGCCGTGGCTGCTTGGGCTTTATTATTTCGCCGTCCTGTCACCTGCGCTGGACCTTGTTTGGCCCTTCGATACTTCCTCTGTCTTTATGCCCTTTCGCTCAGTTTGGTCTTTGTTTCAGTGATGACGTCCTGCTATCAGGAGCATGAAAATGGTCTTCCCCTTGTGTAGGGGGGAGAGTTGCTAAGTTTCCTTTTCACTGCTAGGATAGCTTTCTTGGCTGCCAACGTTGGGCCTAGCAGTCAGGCGTGAGAATTAGCATTCTCTATGGAGACTCCCCCTGAGCTCATCTGCACCGCCTCTCTGTTAGAAAACAGTCTGAGTTGTCCCACTCTGGTGCAGTCGTGCATTGGGTCTCCGTAGGAATTTACGAGATGGCTGCTGTGGAGAATGGGACCCTTGGTAACTTTCTTGTGGGTAGGTGGCAGACCAATGACAGGTGGCGTGCACGACGCTCTCCTCACCCTCTCTGTTTCCTTTGTGCTCTCTGCGTCTCCGTGAAATTGTATTCCGGTGTTTCAGGGTGCCTGGGTCTGGTGAGGGAGAATGATGCAGCATGCTCTTCGGGCCAGTCCTGTTTTATTTTCGCTGCCGCCTTTCCTTATGCATAGTTGGTTTGGCTGCCCTGAATGTGCTTATCCTACTGTCCTCCTCAATTCTGGAGTGAGGTTGTAGTGTTTCCTGTTATATCTCGGTGTGCTTATACTGTTTGCTAGGGGTCACCAGCTTTACCTCATTCCGGGCAGCTCGTCTCCTTTAAAAATGAGAGCCCTTTGGGTTGCAGTATCGTAGACGATTGTGAGGCTGTAGGAATGGCTGGGCCAGTGTCTGTTTATTGGTTTTGAAAAACAATGAGGTCGTCCTTTCGGTGCGGTACCACTTCCGACCACTGGGCGGTGCTGTTGGCTTGTTACCGCTGTCCCCGGCAGTCTACTTTCACCCTGGAATCTCGATCGGTAACTTGTTGCTGCAGCTCGTCGTGTCTCTGCAGGCAAGAACCAACAGGCAACTCGCCCTGAGTGTTCCCCTCTACACGGCCGCTGCAGACACTCCGGAACGTTCTCGGGCTCCAGTGCCTCGCACCAGCAGACCCTGTGGCTCCACGGCCATTGTGTACAGCGCGGTAGGTTGGAGAAATGTCTTTTATATTTATTTTTGTTTGGATGTGTGGTTTAGAATTGGGGCTAGTCTTTGCTGCTGATGAGCGGGGTTATGAGCACACCACAGACCGTCCGCGCCCGCCCAGCATTACGGTCGCTCACATGGCCCTCCATGCTCTGTCGGTGCACTCCGACGAGGGATCTCTAAGTTTGCCGTCGGCCGCTGTCTGATCCTTTCTCTCCCCGCCCGCAGCAGCCTCTCTCATACATGCGCTGCACTGGGGGTTGAGCGGACACCGAAGACGGCTGGCCCCTTGCGGGCACACTGTCTATTCCTTGCTGAGGCGGGCAGCTACTCCCTTCTCCCTCGCTTCTCAGGGGGCTCACCTTGCGTCCGCTGGATCAGCGCGGCCGATGTGGGTGGGCGCCGCTCGGCTCGTGCCTCTGTTGGGGGCTCAGCAAGTAGGTGGCAGGGCTTGCCACCGGCTCCTCTCTCGCCACGCTGGAGTCTCCGGACACTGTCGGTGTAGGCGCCGCTATGTATCGACGGCCACGTGGTGGAGCTCCCGATCACCGCACTTGCACACCAGGGCTCTTAGTACGCCCCGCGGGACTTCAAACGATCTGTGCCAGCTGCAGGGGGCGCCCGAGACACGGGCAGCACAGTGCGTTCACGCCACCTTCACAAGCGGCGGCTGCACACGCGGGTGAAACCCGCTCGTCGCCAGTGTTATGTTCTGGGCCCTAGGCCCACATAATGGGGGAATGACCACGCGGACACATGGATAGGTGGTACGGATGACTAGCCCCGAGCACGTGCACCCGGGCCCTTTTATTAGCGGGGTCACCTGACTGGTGACACCCGTGTTGGATGGGTGAGGGGGTGTGTGTGGGCCAGCCCTCGGGGGAGTGGCTGGCAGAAACACTAGACTGTGTCCAGCAGGACACAACAACCGCATGACTTTATTTCATATGGCGTGTGACTTGGAATGTATTTTTGTTCAGAAAAATAGATTATGTACACACCAGTATATTAAGGCATATAGTTAAACGATCAGTGTGCGTAATCCTAATTTACACGTTTCAGTTTCAGATGCTACGGACCAGCATTTAGACAGTTGTCTCCCCCTTCTTTTTCCATGGGTTTGTCAACTAGCAGTTCAGATGTTTTATTGTATCTATTTTTTTTTTGCATTAGCTTTGGATTAGATGCTGCTCTTTTATGTTTTGTAAACTAAACTACTTGATCTTCTGCCTTGGGAAAGATTGTTTATGTGCAAGGAGCTGTCCCTTCCTGCACGTATACAATCACCAATGGCGTTTTGTGCCTTCTATGTGTGCTGCATTCTGCAGCACACATAGAATTTGCAATGCGTCGTTTTAAAAAAAAAAAGATTGTTTATGTGCATGAAGGGACACCTTAATGCACAAAAACAGACAATGGCGTTTTGCTGTGTCACAATGAAGCACACATAGAAACAGCAAAAGCAAGGAGAAATAAAGCATTTCTCCTCGTTTCGCATGGGTAAGACCAGGTTTTTTTGGTCTTAATTTTGGCGCTTCCCCACATTTACATCACCCTTGTAAATATCAGGCAGCATCAAAATCAATGGGTGTTACACCCATTGCCCTCCCCTTTCACGCTAAGTATAGCGTGAGAGGGTGATTTATTTACAAGGCAGCGCTAAGCCACTTTAAGTGGCTTAACGCTGCCTTGTAAATAAGACGAAGCCTGTATCGCCACCACAATGTGAAAAAAAGTGATGTTATGGTGGCGATGGGGTCTAGTAAATATACTCCTGAGTCACCTAAAAGCGTTCCACTCACATTAGTCTTTAATGTGCAATAATGGTATGATGCAATTCCTCTGTGATACGCTTGTTAGACAATGACTTTGTATTTGTATGGCTCATCCTAATTAGTAACAAGCATTTTCAATGCAATAGATCTTGCATTTACAAGAGTTTGAGCTATTGGCATTGTAAATCACAATGCCTTTTATTTATGTGTTGGTTTGTTAAACATAAATAAAAGGCATTGTCATTTACAATGCCAATAGCTTAAACTCTTGCACATGTGAGACCTATTGCATTGCAAATGCTAGTTTCTAAATTAAGCCAGGGTTAGTACATTCCACAAGCTCCCAGCCAGGCAACAGGAGCTTGTCATAGTTTCTCGGTTTGATTTACCAGCATAATTGATGAAGCAGTTTCTTTTGATTTAGCCCAACCAGCTGCAAAGCATTAAAAGCTTCTACCTGATGCAGGGATTGACTTTTAGCCATCTACCAAAGGGAAATATGTTCAATGGGCTCCACTCCAGGAGTTGCTTGAACACATTAGAGAAATGCTTTCCTTCCCTGAGAAAATATATCCCTCTGATAATTTGTGTTCTCAATATAACACCCCAATGTCAGATGACCTTCATATCTATGACGTTATTGAATCTGTTTTTCATGTGGCATGGAAGTAGATTGTTTAAACTAATTTTCCATACTTCCTTTGAGGACAGGTTTCCACAAATGCCAAATATCAATACTGATTTGGCTAGCATGTCTTCATCATCTCCTTTAGAGTCATAGAAGGCCTCTTTGTCAGACAATACGCATACCAAAATAGAGGAGACATACTATGCAGTATCCAATTTTACTTCATGAGCAGCAACTTAACCAGCTTATGCAACTCAGACCCCAAATGAAGGATTTTCAACAGCTTTATGATTGTCTTCAAGAACAAAAGGATCCAGCGCCATTCTTGAAAAACATGGAACTAACTCCTTTCTCAGTTCTTGTCAAATGTTTCCTTCAATTTCTTATGGTCATTAGCCACAGTTTCAGGTGCATCTATTGCAGCTTGACACCTTCTGTGGTTGAAAATGCGGAACCAACACAGTCTTAGAAGGCTCTGGTTCTTCGATTGCCTATTCCAGGAGTTAAGTTGTTTTCCTCCTAGCTTGATGAGCTGGTACAAAAATCATTGGAGGAGAAGAAGATTCTGCAACCCTTCAAATCTTTTCAACCACAGAAATCTTTCATTCAAAAGAAGACAGCCCAAGCTTTTCAGACAAACATCCCAGCCTCGAGTTTGCGGAGCAGCGACGGGAGGCAGATCCCTACCACATCATCAGCTTCAATCTCTGAAGCAATGACAGTCACTGTCCTATCCTGGGAAGTAGCACTCTTTTGGACAAATGGCAAATTCTCATAAGGGACAAATGGGTGCTCAATATTGTGTGCAGGGGCTATATGATAGACTTTCAGCTTTCTCCCCTGATCCTAATTTTCATCAGACTCTCTTGCCTTCAAGGGATTCAAGCTCTACCACAGAAAAGGGCGATTCTTCGGGTCCCAGAACAAGGTCTGTGGTTCTACTTGATCCTCGTTTTAGTTGTGAAGTCACACAGGACCTTTCACTGTGTTCTGGATCTGAGGATTTGAACAAGTTTGTAACCTACCTCTCGTTTAAGATGGTCTGTCTTCAGCATCAAATTCTGTTGGTGTCGGAAGAGGACTTAATTGTGACTATAGACTTGAAGGATGCATACTTTCATGTTCCCATCCATCAGGACTCACAGAGATGTCTTCGGTTCACTGTGAGCAACAGTCATTCCCAATTTGCATTTCTTCCCTTCGGTCTCTCTCCTTCTGTAAGGATCTTCACCAAGGTACTTGCTCCAGTGGTAGCTCATCTTCATATGTTGGACATTCAGTTATATCATTATCTGCATGATTGGTTAATTGTTGCATCTTCATTTCCCAAGGCAGAGGAATATGCACCCTGTGCCAGGCCTGCCAAAACACCAGCCCGCATGAACCAGAAAAGAGCACAAGATATTCTGTCCCCTTGAAACTGGAAAATGGAATGATGTCTGAATCTGGGGATTAGGACTGACTTAGAACTGAAGTCTTGTCCAAGTTGATAAAAAAGAGAAAGAACAAGAGACCAACAAATTAAAAGATAGCCCGGGAGGGCTGAGAATTATGTACTTTCCATTATACCCCTCTAGAAGAAATTCTTGAACTCTCACAAGATTTCTCAATCTCATTTTGGGCATGGCTGCTATATAAGGCCATACCCTCTTTCCAGAAGCTGCTTGCTGTACTGGAACACTTACCGGTAGGAATGCATCTTTATTTCCCATTGCATCCGGAATTTCCTCTGCGGAAACCTCCAGATGCACACCTGTAAAGAAGGACAAAAAGACAATATTTACTACTTGCCAAAGATAATGTGCCAGGAAATTAGCACATAAATAGTTTAGACTTACTTGAGGTACGAGCTTGATCGCGTTAAGTGACAACCCTAAGGACGGAAAAAAATGAGGCATAGAATTATTTGCTGTATGTGAATGTCAACATAACTAAGTGCAGTGTTGCATCCTGATAAAGTTTACTTGAATGTAAAGGGTCACTGTTCTTCTATCGTGCAATGTTACTTGTTATGCATAATCTGATTTCTTGAGAATAGCCTAAATAATCTGATGTCAAATAACCTGATATTGTATAACCTGATTTTATTTTTTTAGATTAACCAGGATAACCAGATACATGAATTCTGCTGGGTTAGTTCTAACTTGTCGTAGTATGTATCTAAGGGGATTTGTTGGCTAAACATTTCTGTCCAAGAACTTTTTGCCATATGGAGTAAACAAACTCTGGTATGTACTCTAAAACCATTGTGGTAGTAAATCAATAAAGTATTGCATAAGGTTCAAGACGCTAATTTCTATCCTTTTCTCCAAGGAGATCAGCAGAATTATATAAAGAGAGTGGGTGCACCAAAATCGGTAAAGAGGGAATTCAGAGATATAGGTTAGGTATTACAGGGGAACTTGGGGAGGGCTTTAAACCATAGTAAGGACAAAAACTAAGGTCATTTCTTAACTGTTGCAAGACAAACCACTGAGGGTCCTCAATTTAGGAGCTGGGTGCCTGACTCGTAGAGGAACAAAAAGCCACCACCCTTTACACTAGCTTTCATCACATTCCCCTTTTCTCCCTGGAATCCTATTCCTGTCTCTGTACAACGCAAGCGTAGGGGCTTGGGTACAGTGGTGGAGCTGGAAGCAAGCATCTGGACCTCCATCCCATCCACACAGGATAAACAAGTTAGTGCTTGACACCCTGGTTTGCACCACTCTGGAGTTCTTGTGCTTCCTTTTCAACAGGGAAAAGACACAGCTACTTCCGACACATCAAAATCCCCTCATAGGCGGCCTGCTGGGCACTGTACAAGCAAGAGCTTTTCTTCTGGAGTCAAGACGATTAAAGTTTATTCTCTCCTCCAGCAAAAGCTCCAGTTGAAATTGGATCTGGCTTGTCAATGGCTGAGGATTCATGGACTAATTGCCTCCAGTACAGCTGTAGTCCCATGGACTTGTTTTCCTCTCAAACCTCTGGTTCTGCATGTCCTCTCTCACTGATCCCCAGAGTCAGGTCAAATCTGGAAAATCTGCAGATGGTGGTTTTCACGTCTGAGCCGCTTCCTAAGATTCTTACTATAGATGCGAGTCAGTGGGGTTAGGGAGCCAAATTAGGGGATCAGGAAGCTCAGAGCAAGTGGTCTCAGATGGAGAGTCAGAACTCTTCGAAGTGGAGGAAATTGGCAGCGATAGCCAGAGCCCTACACTATTTTCCTCCCATCCTGGTAAATTCTCCTATGGTGGATAGGACAGGACAGACCTTCAAGTCACCAAGTCCTAACCCAACAGACAGGGAGAAATAAGATCTCCAGCTTTCATAATTCTTGCCAACGAGATATTTGACTGGGCTGAGACCAATCTTTTGTCTTTCAAGGCCATGTACATTACGGGAACAACCTTCATGTGGACAGTCTCAGACGGAATCTTCCCTCCTCAAAAGATTTCGATCTGTGTTTGGAAGCCTTCCAATATGTAATGGATCATCTGTTTGCCTCCCAGTCGAACGCCCATCTTCCTTACTTTTGCTCTCAAGTGGCATGCAGGGAGGCTTGAGAGAGCAATGCCTTGTAAATCATGTGACATCGGGAGCTCCTTAATGATTTCCCTCTCATTCTCCTATTGCAAAACCTACTTCAGAGGATTCGTAGGAAGTTGATGGAGGTGATCCTGATAGCCCTCTAATGGCAGAGAAGACCACTGTTCCCTCTTCTGATACAGTTGGCAATTCTTCCCCATCTGCCATTGTCTCTTCATCCTAGGCGCTTAGTTTTCTGTTGTTGACTACGAGTAGTTCTACCAACTGAGGTTGGTGGCCTGGAAATTGAGAGGTCTAGGTTGCAACACTGTTCAAAGAAAGTGGCATGTGATATCCATTTGGCTAAGAAACCTTCGTGTCTTAAATGCTATGCAAAACATAGGCCAATTTTTCTTCCTGGTATGAGAAATCATATGTAGATCCTATCTCTGGTGATCCCTTTAAAATCCTTGTTTTTTAAGAGACGGTTTATCCATGAGGTTATCCCTTTCTCCTTTGGCAGCTTAGTGGGCAGCAATTCATTTGTGCAGGGTTCCATCAAATTACTTAATGGACATTCGTCCTTAGTCAGTAAGTTCCTAAAATATTTTAGACTTCAAAGACCTACGGTTGATTGTCCAATTCCTTCTTGGGATTTGTCCTTAGTCTCGTAGGAGCTACAAAGGCAAGCTTTTGAACAAGACTAACGAGTTCAGGAAGTCTCAGGCCCGTTTTGTGTCCTATGGTTCTGCTGATAGGGGGAAAAAGTGGTTACGGCTTCAGTCAGCAGATGCGTTAAGCAAGCAATAGCTCAGGTTCCAATAATTTTTTTAGCCAAATCAAGTCGTGCCATGGCTGACTCTTCGGCAAAGACAGGGGGTCTGTCCTTAGAGGAAATATGTAGAGCTGCATCTTGGGCTACTCCTAACACTTTTTTTCCCATTTTTGATTGCTATTGTTTTCTCATGATACAGTTAACTCCAGAGCTTCAGTGTTGAAGACAGAAATAAAGTAATTGCTGAATACATAGTTTGTTGAACAGCATATAATGGTGTCTTAATTGACTTTGGTACATCCTCTGTAGTTAGTACTGGGACGAGTAGGACTATATATGGGGGTATGAATCTTTTACTTACAGTAATCTTCATTCATTCCATTTCAACCAGACAACAACACAAAGCGATTAACTACATTTCTGTCACAGGCCTACTGAGGAAAAAGTTATTCGACTTAACATTGATATACCTTTATGATGTTTTATAAGTACTTAAGGAAGTAGCAATTATTGAGTAAAAGGGAAAATGCAACCTATCACACATCACAGATAAACCGTACAATAAAACATATAATTTATGGTGCAAATTACATTAAATAAGAAAGCATATATTGCCATCTTAGCTGATTCTGATTTGTTTCTTAAAATGAAAACAAGCAGAAACAAAAAAATATTTTGTTATCTACTACTGTGATTAAATGAATACTAAAGCTTAGTACCAATCTTAATGCAATCTTGACACTTTGAGACACTGCTGGTAACCTAGGTTCCAAGCAGATAAGCAACTGGGGTGTTGATGAAGTTTTTTTCCGATTACTAATGGTTTCTACGGCGTCCAAATAGGGATGGAGTAAGGACAAAAGAACTGTGCAATATCAAGGAGGTCAACTTGGGCTTAAAGACATTCTTGAAAGAATCCCGAAATAAGCTGCCCGCACTGTTATTGAACCAGGCAGCCCCTACACAGTATGTCTTTCACAATTTGCAAACGATTAATTCTCCAATTCAGATTCCTGTTAATAGTAGTTCAAGGTATTTGAATAGTGGCATAACGTTGATTTAGAAACCCTTGCAGACCAGGGGACTAAGAGTGCATACTCTTATTTTCAAGTTGTGTTTACCCTACGGCAAGACTTTTGTCTGTGAGCTGCTCATGATCAAACGGTTACCCTGAATGTACAGCATCAGAGAACCAAACAACTGTTACAGTCTCATAGAGGGTGTATGACAGAATCACGCATGCCATTACCATGCATGCCTTTACAAAAGGTCAATTACCATGCATATGCTTTTACCACGCATACCTTTATAATGCATACCTTTATCACACAACTTTTTGCCACACATATGCCTTTACTGTGCATGCCTTTACAACAAAAATGAAAGTGTTTCGTAGGCAAGTATATATATATTATCTACTGGCGGTCGCCAGTAGATAGTTATAGTTACAACCTAGTTTCCATAGGAAATCTCAAAATTCTATTTTGAATAACTTTGGCGCCGGTTGACGAATCCTCGCGAAATTTTCAAAACTAATGGGGCGCTCTGTTCAGCTCCTACCCTGAAAGTCTCGGGGTGATTCGTCAAACGAGGGCCGAGAAAAAAGGGGGGTCCCAAAACGCGTTTTCCCCATGCATTTTTCCATAGGACCTTTAGACACAGCTACAGCCAGAACGGCTGAACAGAATTACTTGAAATTTGGCAAAGAGGTAGTCCTCAGGTCAGGCATGTGCCTTTTGCATATATGGTGTAAATCCGTTGAAGTAGTTCCTGAGAAAATCAAAAGTAAAATCATATACATATCTGGGCGGAGCCTAACCACACATCTCATTGTGAGATCTGATTGGCTGTCAGCACTTCATCCAAGAAGTGTTGGCAGCCATCTTGGGATTAATATACATGATAGCACCTCATTAAAAAGCATTGCAGTTAATAGAAGGTTTTAAGACCTTAGTTACATTATAAATCATTTGTTGATGGTACCATACTCATTTTAGGAATTGTAGTATGTTCTAAGGTGATTTTACCATGTGAAAAAGCCTTCTGCTGGGATATCATGAATCATGTTTGAGAGAAAACTATTTTCACATGCTTTTCCACAGAGGTTTGGAAGGTGATCTATAAGCTAAACTGAGAGCATATTTTCTGTAAATTCACATTATCTTTCTCAGTCATGTGAGAATGAAGTCTGACATTCTCAGTAAAACATGTACATCCAACAAGGGCAGAGACTTGCAGTTGATTCCTTTGTGTTCTACTGCAGCTTCCCAGAGTGTTCCAAAGAACAACTAGAGCGCTAACAGTCTTACTTATGACAAAGGTATGGCACACCTGAAGCCATCTTGATTGGAATAAAGTGGTAACATTTAAAACATTTAATTTAAAAAGGAACAAAATGAGAGGGTTCATTTTGCCATAGAATGTATGATTAGTGCTGCAGAAAGAAAAATTAGGGCACATTTTGAGTGACTTCTCAAATCCTCTTCTATTTCATTAAAGAATTCTGACATGCAGACTGAAACATGCACTTTCAATACCAGCAGCAGACTTCCCTGGTGAGCAGTAGCTTTACTACAGTGATCTAATGAGCAACTAGAGTGCTAACATTCTGAATTTATGGCAAATGTGTGACACATCTGAATGCCTTCTTCATTGAATCAAAGTAAAAAACTGACAGTATGCCTACTGAGGAGACTGCAGTAAATGAGGAAATTAGGAAACTTCATAACAAGCCTCCCAAGATGGCCACCAGAGACAAAAGAGCCCAAATGTAGCACAAATATCACCGAGATGTAGCCCAAGTATAGCCCAATGACAGAAATCCCAGAGTGTTTTAAAGAACAACTAGAGCGCTAACAGTCTTACTTATGACAAAAGTATGGCACACCTGCAGCCATCTTGATTGGAATAAAGTGGTAACATTTAAAACATTTAATTTGCAAAGGAACAAAATGAGGGGGTTCATTGTGCCAAAGAAATTATGACTAGTGCTGCAGAAAGAAAACTTAGGGCACATTTTGACTTCTCAAATCCTCTTCTATTTCATTAAAAAGTTCTGACATGCAGACTGAAACATGCACTTTGAATACCAGCAGCAGACTTCCCTGGTGAGCAGTAGCTTTACTACAGTGATCTAATGAGGAACTAGAGTGCTACCATTCAGAATTTATGGCAAATGTGTCACATCTGAATGCCTTCTTGATGGAACCAAAGTAAACAAGCATTGAAAATGCAATAGGTCTCGCCCTCGTTTAAGTTAAAGCAATTCTGTTTGTAATTAGGTGGCTTTTTAGCTTTGCTTTTATTAGTGTTTTTCAAAATTTCATGTAAATAAGATGCATATCTGTATATGTATGCATGCATTTATATTTGTATTTATATAGATATGCAGATTATATATATGTTTATATATGTATGTATATACATATATATACACATACATATATATAAATGCATATATGTGCATATGTGTGCGTGTAGAGAGAGGTAGAGAGAGGTAGAGAGGTAGAGGTAGAGAGGTAGAGGTAGAGAGGTAGAGAGTAGTAGAGAGAGAGGTAGAGAAAGGTAGAGAGTAGAGGATGAGTAATAGAGAGTAGAGAGTAGAGAGTAGAGAGAGAGTAGTAGAGAGTAGTAGAGAGAGTAGCAGAGAGTGAGTAGGAGAGAGTAGTAGTGAGTAGTAGAGAGTGAGTAGTAGAGAGTAGTAGAGAGTAGTAGAGAGTGAGTAGAAGAGGGAGTAGTAGAGAGTAGTAGAGAGTGAGTAGTAGAGGGAGTAGTAGAGAGTGAGTAGTAGAGAGTGAGTAGTAGAGAGTGAGTAGTGGAGACTGAGTAGCAGAGAGAGAGTAGTAGAGAATGAGTAGTAGAGAATGAGTAGTAGAGTGAGTAGTAGAGAGTAGTAGAGAGTGAGTAGTAGAGAGTAGTAGAGAGTAGTAGAGAGAGTAGTAGAGAGTGAGTAGTAGAGAGAGAGTAGTAGAGAGAGTGAGTAGTAGAGAGTAGTACAGAATGAGTAGTAGAGAGTGATTAGTAGAGAGTAGTGGAGAAGTAGAGAGTGAGTAGTAGAGAGTAGTAGAGAGTGAGTAGTAGAGTGAGTAGTAGGGAGTTGAAGAGAGTGAGTAGTAGAGTGAGTAGTAGAGTGAGTAGTAGAGTGAGTAGTAGAGAGCAAGTAGTAGAGAGTGTGTAGTAGAGGGAGAGTAGTAGAGAGTAGTAGAGGGTGAGTAGTAGAGAGTGAGTAGTAGAGAGAGTAGTAGAGAGTAGTAGAGTAGTAGAGAGTGAGTAGTAGAGAGTGAGCAGTAGAGAGTGAGTAGTAGAGAGTAGTAGAAAGTGAGTAGCAGAGAGAGTAGTAGAGAGTAGTAGAGTGAGTAGTAGAGAGTGAGTAGTAGAGAGAGAGAGTAGTAGAGAGTGAGTAGTAGAGTGAGTAGTAGAGTGAGTAGTTTTAGAGAGTAGTAGAGTGAGTAGTTGAGAGTGAGTAGTAGAGAGTAGTAGAGAGTAGTAGAGAGGGGGTTGTAGAGAGAGAGAGTAGTAGAGAGAGAGTAGTAGAGAGTAGTAGAGAGTGAGTAGTAGAGTAGTAGAGAGTGAGTGGTAGAGAGTAGTAGAGAGTAGTAGAGAGTGAGTAGTAGAGAGTGAGTAGTAGAGAGTGAGTAGTAGAGAGTAGTAGAGTAGTAGAGAGTAGTAGAAAGTGAGTAGTAGAGAGCGAGTAGTAGAAAGTAGTAGCGAGTGAGTAGTAGAGAGTGAGTAGTTTAATTTAAAAGGAACACAATGAGGAGGTTCATTTTGCCATAGAAATTATGATTAGTGAGGGAAAAAGAAAAATTAGGGCACATTTTGAGTGACTTATCAAATCCTCTTCTATTTCATTAAAAAATTCTGACATGCAGACTGAAACATGCACTTTCAATACCAGCAGCAAAATTCCCTGGTGAGCAGTAGCTTTACTACAGTGATCTAATGAGCAACTAGAGTGCTACCATTCAGAATTTATGGAAAATGTGGGACATATCTGAATGCCTTCTTGATGGATTCAAAGTAAACAAGCATTGAAAATGCAATAGGTCTCGCCCTCGTTTAAGTTAAAGCAATTCTTTCTGTAATTAGGTGGCTTTTTAGCTTTGCTTGTATTAGAGTTTTTCAAACTTTCATGTACATACCATGCATATGTATGCATATATGTATATGTTTGTATGAATTTATATTTATATAGATATGCAGATTATATTTATATGTTTATATATTCACTGAAAAAACCATAGGTTTCACGCACGTTATAGTTACGAATTAGCATTTAAAAAACCTTGGAAATTCACTTAAAAAACCATAGGTTTCACACATGTTATAGTTAGCTGGACATTTCACTCGTAAAAAACCAATGAAATTCCCCCGTTATAGTTACTGCAGGCAACTATAACTCACGCGACCGCAATCCTCTGCTGATGACGTCAGATATTACATCACTGTATTTAGACACTTATTTACCCATGTCTTCTTCCATTAATCTTTAGCTATACATATATTACAAATATTTATTTTTCATAAAGACACATATGTCATCAGTGAAAAAAAAATATTAATAAATACATAACTTAGCATTTAAAAAAACGTACAAATTCAATTAAAAAACCATAGGTTTCACACACGTTATATTTAGGAATTGGCATTTAAAAAACCTTGCAAATTCACTTAAAAAACCATAGGTTTCATACATGTTATAGTTAGCTGGACATTTCCCTCGTAAAAAACCAATGAAATTCCCCCGTTATAGTTAGTGCAGGCAACTATAACTCACGCGACCGCAATCCTCTGCTGATGACGTCAGATATTACATCACTGATTACATATGTGTCTTTCTGAAAAATAAATATTTGTAATATATGTATAGCTAAAGATTAATGGAAGAAGACATGGGTAAATAGGTGTCTAAATACAGTGATGTAATATCTGACGTCATCAGCAGAGGATTGCGGTCGCGTGAGTTATAGTTGCCTGCAGTAACTATAACGGGGGAATTTCATTGTTTTTTTACGAGTGAAATGTCCAGCTAACTATAACATGTGTGAAACCTATGGTTTTTTAAGTGAATATATATATATATATATATATATATATATATATATATATATATATATATATATATATATATATATATATACATACATATATATGCATCTGTATGAATATATCTATATATATATATATATATAAATATATGGAATCCTTTTTGGATAAATCTATGGGTAACCTGATAGGTCACAAATTGATGTTGATTGAAATGGTTGAGTTCTGTTTGATTAATAACATCTTTATGTTTAACAACCTTCTCTACAGACTATTAAGAGGAGTTGTGATGGGGGCCAGCTTCTCCCCAAGCTATGCATGTTTACACATGGGCTGGTGGGAGGAGCTGGTCCTCATGACAGAACACACTGAGGTTATGACAGTTAATGTTAAGTTATGGCTACGCTACATAGACGATCTATTCATTGTATGGGATGGCAGTCTAAATAGCGCACAAGATTTTTTGCAGGCCATTAACAAAAATGATTTAAATTTACAATTCACAGCCAGTATCAGTACCACCTCAGTGAACTTCCTTGATACGGAAGTTTATGTTAGTGACAACAGAATTAAAACCAAACTCCATCGTAAGGAAACTGCCAGAAAACTCAACGCTACATGCTAGCAGCTCGCATGTTAAACATTTATTGAACAGCATTCCTTATGGTGAGATGCTCAGACTCAGACGAATTCATAGCGAAGAAAGTGATTTCCAAATAACCCAACTGGAATGTAAACAAAGATTTATAGAAAGAGGCTACTCTGATAAAATCATTACCAATGCTGTTACAAAATCTATGCACATGAATAGAGCTGAACTTCTCAAAGAAACAGAAACAAAAACTATGACCAGCACCACAGAAACTAGAATAGGAACTAACACTGAGAATAATGAAAACAAATTCAGAATCATTATCCAATATAGTCAGCAACACAAAAAGGTCGAGTCTATTATAACTCGCAACTGGCCTCTGATTTTAAGTGATCCAGTGATAGGCCCCATTCTGCCTAAAAGGCCCTCTATAACATACAGCCGAGGTCTCTCAATGAGGGATGAACTGGTTAAAACTAGCCCAGAAACCATAGAATCAACAAACTGGCTACAAGCACATACTGGCTTCTTCAATTGCAAAACTTGCAAAGCAAGTCAACAGGGTGAAAATAAAACCAAATATATCACCCCTCTTAATCAAAAAAAGCATAGAATAGACAAACTACTCACATGCAAAACCGAGTATGCGGTTTATGTTTTGTCATGCCCATGTAATCTACTTTATGTAGGAAGCACAAAACTTCAAGTGCATAAAAGAATTTTACAACATCTAAGGGCGATCAATAACCAAGACAACTCATACCCAGTGGCTCGTCACTTTAAGGCTAAACATGATTCTAGAAGTAAAGAACTGAAATATTTTGTAATTGACTCTATTCCGGCCAGCAGAAGGGGCGGAAACAGAGAACAAAAACTACGCTCTATGGATACCAGATACATCCTTGAACTAAACACGAAACAACCCTTTGGCCTTAATATCACTGAAGATCTTTTCACATGCTTATGAAAATGACTTTCATAATTTATAAATACTGCCATTTGCACTCATTTCTCAAAATAATACTTTTACATATCTTTTTTAGCCTTTTATGTGGGATGTTTAAGAAATTGTGATTTTATCATTATATTTATCAATTGTTGAAGAATGAATAAATACACATATTTATTTGATGCATATTTTAATATATAAGCATATATTTTTTCTATTATAGATTGTATTTTATGGCTTATTTAATATTTAATATTTATGCAGTCATTCATCTATGTGTGGAAGTCACTGATTCTCTTAAAATTATAAATGTGATATTACAACTTCTTTCAATATATTTTCCACATGGGGTTATCTCCAAAAATACTTATTCTAGAAATGAATGTGAGATTATGCTTGAAAATCCCCCACTTGGTTGACTATTAGCTAAGTTACTGTCTGACGTCTTGCACTTGCACTTTTCGATAAACATAGAAGGGGAATTGCAGGAGCTCCAAGCAATTCTTTTACCCTTTTACCATATCCTTTTTGAATAAATATTCAAATCGCTATTCAAGTATTAGACGAGATGTATTTTACATCTACATATCCAAAAATGGTATTTGACCAAAACTTTAAGTTTTCCCTGATCATTTAGTGCCATAACTTGTCTGGAAAAAGAATCTCGTTTTTATTTTTAACTCACACTTTGCACTAATTATGCGCATTCTCTTGTGTGTTTCTATGTATAAAGATTTGCAGTTTGTATGTCATTTACGATGGACTCTCAAATGAACGCTTTTACTGATGCATTATCTGTAACAATGTTGTACTCTATGGCTTGATTATTATGAAGATTGATCTTGTTATATTAGGCTTCTCTTAACTTATGTTTGTTTAAAATCAACTTTAAAGTTTATGGAGTGAACATGACCGACAGATTTGTAGTTCACTGTAAGTCTTTCGTCCATTTCAATTGCTTTTGTATGCCTAAATGCTCCAATGATTACATCTGCAAATCCATGCTATTTAAACCAATGCAGACTCTTACACTGTGTCATGTGATCAAGGCCCGTGGGAAGGGCTGAAACGCGTCATGGTGACCTCTTACACCGATTACATTTTTGCACCTATTTTGTGGTCCGTATCAGTTTGTTTGCCAGAAGGAGTATGCAATACAAACAGAGCCTCTGAATATATATAAATATATATATATATAAATACATATATATATATTACCTTATCCACACCCCAACCCCTAAGCTCAGCCACCCCTTAACCCTATATATTCCATTGCCACCCAAATCCGCGTACCCACCCTAAAAATACCCTTACTCGCTATAAAAAATACACTTTCCACTGAAATACCTTTACCCGCCCTAAACCCTAAAAAATACCCTTGACACCCAAATACCCTTACACACCTTAAACCCTAAAAAAAAACCTTGCCACCCAAATACCTTCACCCACCCTAAACCCTGAAAATAACCTTGCCAGCCAAACACCTTTACCCACACTAAAAATAACTTGCCATCCAATTACCCTTACCCACCCTAAACCTAACAAGCATTGGCATAGCCAATAGGTCCCGCCTTTGGTACCTTATAAGTGTTTAGCCTTGCAACACTTGATGTTGTTGTACCAAGGATATTGTGCTGGATAACTAAACACTTATAAGGTCCCAAAGGCGAGACCTATTGTCTATGCCGATGCTTGTTGGGAATACCGGGGGATGTAGATATTCCTAAGGCCCAACATTTGTTTTGCAACTTGGGGCTGGTGGTAGCCAAGCATGATGTAGCATGATACTGGGGGTCGTCAGTCAGAGTGGAAAAGGGAGATGGATTTGTACATGGCCGAGAAGGTCGTATACAAACTTCAGGGGTGCCCACGCAAATTTTCCAAGGTATGTGGTGGATGGTTGAAATACTACGATATTCCTCTTTTGCAAGAGGCAGGGACCTCCTTCAATTGACTTTGACATTATGAAGGATTTGAGAGCGTCATTGTAACCATAATTGTGCTTTTTTTTGTTCTATGCAGATGTTATTTAATTGCCCTACTGTGACTACTTGAGGTGAGTGTGGATGAGGGCCTCCTTATTGTTTCCTTGTTAATGTTCAGTGGCTGTTTGGAACCAGAATTAATCTTTACTGCACTGCCTCTGAGACGCTGTAAACCTTAAAATCAATAAAGATATTTTGAAATAAAAGACTCCATCTCCAAGAAGCGCCACAGGTTTGACTGATGTTTTGAATGTCACTCAGGTGGGGTTTACATTTCTGGAACTATTTCTTATTCTGTTACTTTTGTTTTCATTCCAATGTTAAGGAGGGATGTGCTTGATAGGGGTGCGCACAGAGAGTGAGTATTTGTGTGCTCACGGAGAGTGAGAGTTAGCATTTGTGTAGAGGTATGGCTAGGTCATAACCCCATGGTTTGTATGTACTTATCAACCCCCTCCCAACCCACGGAATGGTTTAGTCGTGCATAGTTACGTAGAACCGTGAATAAAAGGGCTAACCCCGGATGGCACGAGGTTAGCAAGTGAATGCCAGCAAAGCATCAGGGCCGTTCCATTACGTGGCCTATCGGCGCCACCACACAGCAACCTAATGGTAACTGATGTGCTCTCTGGGCCGTCTTCTGGGATGAGTATTGCACAACTACAGCTTACACGCGCATTCTGCCACTACTGCCCGGGCAGACTCCGTCGGAGGCATCGGTCCCGGCCGCAGCGTCGTCCTCGCGCCCAAGGTCTGAGCGGTGAGAAGTCGTATAGCGCCTCGAGTCGGGGTGTCCGGGCGCTTCTCGGTTCATGTGTGGGGGTCTGGGAGAGACAGACACACCCACCGAGGTAAGAAACTTTCTAGAAAATGAACTTTAGCACACAGCGCTATGAGTCATTGAGCCATATAGTGTCTAAACTCCCAGGTATCCAGGTGCTGTGCAGTAAATTCAGTGAGATCAGGGAGAGTGCGATCTATCATCCGTCCTCGCCCTGGTGCGGCGCAGTAGAGGTTGCGGGAGCGAGCTTAGAATTGAGTTGAGTCATATAGCGCCTAGATGCTCATATACATAACAGTTAGGGGAAAATGTGAGATCCGAGGTGATATAGAAGGGAGGGACAAGAAGATGCGAGGTTATGAGTGGTTCTAGTGCAACCGTGCGGGCCGCAAGACTCAGGGGTTGGGTGCATTATCAGTTCGTATAGCGCCTAGTCTATTGCACTACAGTCAGAGTGGCAGTGTTTTGGGTATGGGGTGGAGAGAAATTATGTGTGTTAGTCAATTAACAGAAGGGGCAGAGCCTTATGCAGTGCTGACACCGAGCATGGTGACTTATAGTTTAATTGCACAAATCTCAGGACCCTAGGCGCTACATTCTCGAAAGGGGAGGCCATTAGAAGTAGTGTGGATTGAAGACGCGGCTGCGCCCACGGGGAGGGGGAGCAGTACATATGGGGGGAGGGAGGGGGCAAAGAGTTGTCTACAGTGCAGTGTACAGTGCGACATACAGTGATACACTGATTTGTGCAAGCTGACTTTCAGCACAATGTAGTTTGAAGCATAGCTGTTAAAATGGTGCTAACAAGGTGGCATTTTGGTTAGACATTATTAATATGCCTTAAGATTACAAACGTACGAAATAACATTGCTGGAGAGTAAGTCGCATTTTGCCACATCATTTTCCTTTATGTTGCCTCATAATTCGCTCAATCAAGCGGCATGAGTTGGCCCTCCCATTGCGGCAGACTTCCATTTGCCCTTCTTATGTGTACGAAATAACATTGCTGGAGAGTAAGTCGCATTTTTCCACATCATTTTCCTTTATGTTGCCTCATAATTCGCTCAATCAAGCGGCATGAGTTGGCCCTCCCATTGCGGCAGTCTTCCATTTGCCCTTCTTATGTTTTCATCTTTTTTATTTTTTTATTTTTTGAGGTTTCAAAACCACTTTATTGAGAATCTGCACAGTACATCAGCGTAATGACAATCATCCATGGTATTGCTGAATTATTACGACATTGATTTACACCTTCCCGTGCATATTCTCTACATATAAACATCCCTCTTCCCCTCCCCCCCACTTGGGGAAAGATCCACCCACCGGTCATAGGGTAACTTAATGGTACAGTGTGTGAAGAGCAACACAGTCCCTATAAAGTCAGATTCTCCAAACAACCGCACAATGCAGGGCATCCCCTTATGAATGACAGCTGACAGATTTCTGCGCCCGCCCGCCTCTAGAGCAAGTACCAGGCATGACCCCCCCCCACACTCCATATGGCACCTCAGCCTTGTATAGACTCCGCCCTGTTGCTCCCCATGAGCTTATCCCGCATCTGGGAATATCACAGTGCCCTCGGCTCCCTCTCCTGTGCAGTCCACCTCCTTCCCCTGCAATGTTGCTCCAGAGTCCAGAAGAAAGGCAGTCAATGGTCCCCATATATCCCACGGGCGAGATTTCATCAGTAACAGTTCCGCATAATCATGCAAGTGGCCACATGGCCATCTCATTTACCCAGTCTTTGAATTTTGGAGCTCGGCCCCGCCCCCACATACAAGCTATCTGCTTTTTTGCCAAGAACAGCGCTAGTGCCAGGAATTTCTTATGTACTGTTTTGATGCCCTGGATGAGACCCAAGAGCGCCACAAGCGGATCTGGGACTATAGGCAATCCAATCATAGTGGATAGCCTCTCGAAGACTTGTACCGAGTATGTGGCCACTTGGGGACAGCACCATGCTAAATGTAGAAAGTCCGCCCCCTGCTGCCCACATCGCGCACAGTGATCATGCTCCCTCAATCTCAGTTTGTGTAGTGTAATAGGGGTATGGTACAATCTATGCAAATACTTAAAGTGTATGAGGCGAAGTCTATTGTTACCGGTAACCTCCTCAGTCTGCCTGCAACCCAACTCCCATTGCTCATCCTTCAGCGGGGCAACTAGGTCCTTGTCCCACTCCCATCTAGCCCTTGGCGTACCGGAGGAAGACCCTTTCCTAATGTGTTTATACAGGGTTGACACCACATGGCGTGGGGCTTCCACTCGCAACAGGTCATGCAGGGGGGGGAATGTGTCCGGTTCCTCCGGAAACGCTGGAGTGACAGCCTTCACACTTTGCCGGAGCCTGGTGTACATGAACCGATCCATAGTGGGCGGCTCATGGCCCTCAAAGAATTGCCCTTGGGTTCGGAATTGCCCCCCTACATAGAGATCTCCCCAGGTGGTGTAGTGCAGCCTACCCAGTAAGTTGCGGCACAACCCTTCATACGTGACTTGTAATAAGGGGTTACGCAGCAGACGTATTTTGGGGTAATACATCATGAGGGCACCCAACTTGCACGCAATATGGTCCCACGCAGCGATCGTACAATCCACCGTGGAAGGGTCGCGCTCTCGCTTCGCCACCCTGGTGAAGAGGTACCCTTCTGGTGATGTCAGGGACATGTAGCCATCTTCCACTGCTAAGTGTGGCATGTAGGGAGGCGGATGAAACCAATAAACTGTAAAATGCGCATGCGCGCAATAGTAATAGCATTCAAAGTTGGGAACATCATACCCTCCCTGCTGATACGGTAACATCATCGTGGCAAGGCTTAGGCGTGCCTGCTTCCCCCCCCCCCATATAAGTCGTATAATTTGTGAATTCAATGCATTAAAGAAGAAGCGACCTGGGTGATAAGGGATATTGACGAAGAGATACAGAAACGTAGGGAGTAGGACCATCTTTATCAGGGAAATTCTCCCCGCCATTGATAGCGGGAGGCGGATCCACCTGGCAATCTTGTCGGTAACCCCATCTAGCGCCACACCATAATTCGCCCGCATCAGTGCATCCCTGTCCCTTGTTATCTGTACCCCCAGGTATTTTAACTCTTCATCCTCCCAGACTAAGGGGTAGTCCATTGGGAATTGTTGGGCATTAGGCGTGAGGGGAAACACCGCTGACTTAGCCCAATTTATTTGGATACCCAATATGGCACCAAATTTGATAGCCTCACGCAACACTGGATTGAGGTTTTCCATCGTTTTTTTAATATACAAGGTCATATAGTCCGCTTTCAAGGAGATAAGTAATTGCCTGGCGGGATATACCAAAGAGCGCTCCTTATGGTGCTGCCGAAGCTTTGCAGCCAAAGGTTCGATGGCTAGAGCAAATAAGATCGGGGAGAGTGGGCATCCCTGCTTCGTGCCTCTAGATACCTGAAAGGGAGTGGAGCGTGCGCCACTCAGCAATACCGTCGCCAACGGTCTCGTGTACAGCAGTTTAACCCAATTCAGGAGGGAAAACGGCATTCCCATATATTGTAGAGTACCTATCAGGTAATCCCACTCCACAGAATCAAATGCTTTAGTGGCGTCTAGAAAGACCACCACTGCGGAGCATTTAGGATCTATGTCCTGCATGACTGCGAATAAGGTGCGAAGGTTGTGGGCCGTGATTCTATTTGGAATAAAGCCCGCCTGGTCGGGCAGCACCAGGCGCTCCATTAAAAGACTGAGCCGAATTGCTAGAACTTTTGCGAGGATTTTAGT
Source organism: Triturus cristatus (assembly GCF_964204655.1). Taxonomy (NCBI): domain Eukaryota; kingdom Metazoa; phylum Chordata; class Amphibia; order Caudata; family Salamandridae; genus Triturus; species Triturus cristatus. The sequence goes on along the minus strand of NC_140590.1, from coordinate 1,606,376,461 downwards.
GTCGCAATTCAGGAGGGATAATGACGGTATGACTCACAATGTATCGGGGACTTGCCAGGCTTTAGCAACAAGATAATTTGGGTCTCCTACATTGTCGTCGGCAGTGTACCTTCCTCTAGCGCCGCATAAAACACGTCTTTCAAAATCGGCGCTAAAATTGGCACATATGTTTTTATAAAATTCAATTGGAAGGCCATCGGAGCCCGGAGCCTTTCCCGACTTCATACTCATGATGGCCTCAACGATCTCGTCCACTTCTAAGTCCAAATTTAAGAACTTTTGTTGTGTGGGTCCCAACCATGCCAGAGCCGTGTCCTCAAAGTATACCTGCAAATCTAACGGGTCCCCCCTGTGCGTGGTATAGAGTGCGCTATAATAACTGCGGAACACCTCCAGTTGATCAGTGAGGTTACGATGCACCTTATCCTGGGGATCCACCACCTCCGTGACGTAATTAGAAAACTTAGGGGGTCTAGTCAGCTGCGCTAACATTTTCCCGGGGCGATCCCCTTTCCCGTAAGCTCTGGCTCGGTACGGTTTCCCCCGAAACCTGCTCTCTCTGCTCGCTGCTTCCTCATGCGCTGTGAGTGCCTCCCTCAGCCTAGCCCGGCATGCCCCATCATCCGGAGACACCTGGAGGGCCGCTTCCAATATTTTAAGTTTGCCCTCTAGCTTTTGAATATCCCTTCGTAGCGCCTTTAGGACACCCCTTCCTTTGGAAATGCACCAGCCCCTGGCCGTAACTTTAAATGCCTCCCAAACAGTAGTGAGACTTGAGACCGAGCACACATTTCGCTCAAAGAAGTCTTTGATGTCCTGCTCCAGATCATTGCGAAAAACTGTATCCTGGAGTTGTAAGGGGTTGAGACGCCAACTGCGATACAGGCTATGTGGAGCAGGGGGCTGAATGGTCATCACCACAGGGGAGTGATCGGTGTAGGTGCGCGCCAGGTGTACCACATCCGAGAGCCAGTGCGCCATCCCCACCGATACCAGGATGTAATCCAGTCAGGCCCAGGACACGTGTACCGCCGAGTAATGCGTGCCTTCCCTCTGCGTCGGATGTGTGTACCGCCACGCGTCTAAAAGGACACCAGCGTCCAACACGCTTGTAATGCGCAGGCACGGCACGAGACCGATCCACCTGGGGCTGCACTACCGTGTTGAAGTCCCCCCCCCCAAATGACATACGGAGTGCCTAGCGTCTGGATTTTGTCCCATACGGAGAGTAAGGGTTGGGAGTCATCCGAATTAGGGCCATAGAAAGTGGCCTCATGTGAATTAAGCGTCCCCCACACCAGGCAGAACCGCCCGTCCCTATCCACTTCCGACCCACCTGGGACAAACCCCACCCCACATTTAATTAGTATGGCCACCCCTCTAGAGTATCCAGAATAGGACGCGAAGTACCGATGTGAGGCCCACTTCGCTGCAAAGGGGGGATCCGCGCCAGCGCGCAAATGTGTTCGCTGTAGCATGACTATAGCAACCCAGTGCCTGTCAAGATAGTTAAGTACCTGTTGTTTTTTCCTAGGGTTATTCGGCCCCCGAACTTTCAGATCGTTAAGGTCCCGCGTGCCCTCCACCATTTTCACCGCTATGATATGCGGACTGTGATACTAGCTGCTCCCTGCTGACCATCTGGGTGAGTAACAAAACTGCAGACCAAGAAACACCCTCACCCCCCCCCCCCCACTCCCGCATCCCCAACTCGCCGGGTACTAGCGCCCCCCCCCCCCTGAAAAGGCATCAACCCGTTAAACACTATTCCTCCCATTAGGAGGTTTGGGGGAACACCCGAGTGGGAAAAACGCTAGGGGCACGCACCTTACCCACTCTCCTCCATGTTTGCACCCACCCCCACTGCGCTATACGCGCAGGTAGTTTTAGCGGGAGGGAGGAGAGAGTCCAGACAAGAACAGTATGCATGCTATATAAATCTGAGAACATCTCCACCATCCAACAGCTCTGTGCACATCAGTCGTCAAGTGTCCATGTACGTGTAGGCACAAGGGCGCAGGTCAATCCGGATCCAGACCGAGATCGTGCTCCCGCTCCCGATGCTGTGTGCATACGATGCTTTTTGAGAAAGTCCTCCACTTGTTGAGGGTTCTGAAAAAATGTTGCCAACCCTGGTGCGTGACTTTCAGTTTTGCTGGGTATAGCATAGCGTATGAAATCGATTGCGCCTGCAGTTTCTTCTTCACGGACGTAAATTTGCGCCGCGCCTCCTGCACCAATTGTGTAAAGCCCGGAAAGAAGGACAGCGTGGTGTTTTCGTAGTGTACCTACTTCTTCTCTCGAGCAAGACGCAACACCGCATCTCTCTCCTGGTAATTAAGAAATCGTGCGATCACTGGGCGTGGTTGGGCCCCCGGGAGCGGGCGGGCGGCCAAGGATCTGTGCGTGCGCTCCACCGTTAGGTGAGCCGAGAGGGAATCGCGGCCAAACAGCTCCACCGCCAATTTTCGACGAAGTCTTCCATATGCCCTATATTGGCCGACTCTGCCAAACCCAGAATGCGCACATTGTTCCTTCGGGAACGCGCCTCCAACTCCTCGTTTTTGTCTGCTATTACCTTAAGTAGCCGCTCCATCTGTGAGAGTTGCGCCCCGTGGGCCGTAGCACCGTCCTCCAAATCAGACACCCTAGTTTCTGCCTCCGTAATCCGCTGCTCGTGATGGTCTAGTTTATTAACCACAGAGTCCATGCGGGCACTCATAGTGTCTATCTTTTCGACGATCGTTGTGAGACTCTGTTTCATTCCCAGCAGCAGTGACTTCCAATCCTCCTCCTGGGCGTTCATAGTGCCTTTATCTGTTTGGTCAGCTGAGTTGGGGTTGGAGGATTTAGGTGCCTCGAAGGGCAATTTCACCTGTTTGGCCTCAGTGCTGCCCATTTTGAAGCGGTGAAAGGCCTCTTCCAATAATAGGAGCAGTCTGAGACGGCCTGCGATGCGCCTGGGGCCCCACTAGGTACTAGGGGAAACGTCCTCCCCAGCGTCTCCTAACCTCAAAGTCCCACAGCTGGTGTCTCGGGGTCCCACGATAATGCCCCTCAAGCGGTCCACACTAATGAAAATGGGAGGGAGTGACAAATGCAAAGAACCAAATAAGTGCGGGAAGTAAATAGTATGGAGGTGGCATCAGGGAAAATATATAAAGATAGTTAAGGAAGGAGGGGGGAATACTGGGTAGAACGGTATGAAGGATAGGCAACTGGAGCGGTAGTGATGGATGATGTGGTGGATAAAGCGGTGTGAAAAGGATCTGAGATATGGTGCTAAGTTAGTTAGAAGTTAGTCAAAAATAAAATATGAAAAAAGGAAAGGAATAACTAGACAAAATAAGAATAAACGGGTGATAAGAGCGAGATAAATAAATGTTAAACTCAACAAAGTCATATTTGAATTACAATAATAACATACTCATAGTACAAGTGATCAGTGAAATATGATACAGAAATCATCAATGTATAACATGTAAATAAAAAATGCCTAAAAACGAGTGTTTATGTAGTCATGTGGGGGGATCAAGCTATCCTGGCTGAAGAGGGGTGAAACCCCGAAACCGGTCCTAGGATGCTTGTTTCCAGTCCAGGGAGGACCTGGCTTGGCAGTTCGGGCTGGACTGTTCCCATGAGGCACAGGGTCAAGACTGATTTGCATATGGCTGGGTTCAAACTGGAACGGCATGGTGAGCAAAAAAACGATGGATATAGGCCCAGATCTGTGTACTGGGGTGAATGTATGGCAGGAAACCAGTTCTTGGTGCAGAAGGAGTCCTTTTTGTAATTTGGTGTAAATACATTCAGTAGTTTTTAAATAATAAAAACAAATAAACTTATGTATGTCTAGGGATGCAGCAGGTTTGCGCATCCAACAGATCTCATGGTGAGATTTTTTGGCTGCAACCACTTCAACCAGGAAGTGGGGGCCACATACCCCCTCCCCTAAATAAATGTGCTTCACCAGGGCAAAAATCAGCCTACGGAGGGGGATTGGTGCAACCCTCCTTCACAAAGTGTGCCAGGAAGGCGAGCTGTGTTCCTTCTACTCCTTTAATATATGGCAGGGCCTAGGGAGGGTGGGCTGCATAGCCTCCTCCCTAATAATTATAATGGTAGGCCCAGGAGATGGTTGCCCCGGAGCTAAAAGCAGCCTAGGGAAAGGGGCCTTGGACCACCTCCCCTAAAAGCATGCACCGGTCCCCGGGCCAAATTCGTCTCAGGAAGGTGATACGTGCCCCCTCCTCCACAAAATGTGCCGGGGGATGGGGTCCCTGGTGCCGAAATTGGCCCAGGGAGGAGGGCTGCGTGCCCCCTCCCCCTTTAAAATATGCCCAGGATCCAGGAGATGGGATCCCCAGGGCAGAAACAGGCCCGGGCAGGGGGGCTGCATGCTCCCAACCACCTGCCGCGCACATCCTGTGGGGTTAGCTGCATGCTGAGGGTTGGCGCCACAAAACCATAGAAGTTCAGCAGTTATAGTTCGAGTTATCTAAAGTAACTATACCTCTTGCACTTGTCATGCACTGCTAATTTCCAAACATCTTACATCACTCATAACATCTTCTATGGCATCATTGATAATATCATTGCAACATTTGCTATAAATTTATTGCTGGAAACTGTGCATGGCGGGCGCGAGTTATAGTTACCTTAGGGCATGAGTTATAGTTATTTGAGATAACTATAACTGCAGAATTTCTATGGTTTTGTGTGTGTAAAATCTTAACCTAACTATAATATCCCTGTTACCTTTGTTTTTTTAGTGAATTATATATATAAATATATACACTTACCTGTGAAATACTTACATTTTCGTTGTCAAGACATGCGTGGCAAAGGTATATGTGTGGTAAAACGTTGTGTGGTAAAGGCATATGCGTGGTAATGGATGCATGGTAAAGGTATTGCGTGGTAATGATCACGTTGTTAAGGCTGTTTCCCTCCAATAGGTGCTCGATCAAGCTATATAAAATCCCCAATATACCCAAGGATAGATATGTTAACATCGCCTAATCGAACTGAAAAACATCTGATAGTAGCTAGGTGAGCCTTAATATCAGCCACGTAAAGATTGAATGAACGAGAATGCATGCATGCCTAAGATCATTGCCTGTGATTATCTTTTTATTTAATGTCCTGATATGACACTTAGATACTCTTGTAGATACAGCTGCATACCATTGTTGTTTCGTCAAGAGTTTAATTGGTCCCTTGCTTTTCCAGGATGCTCTTTTGAAGGGTAATTCCACTAGATCTATAATTGGTAGGGTCTGTAATAGTAGCATTGAACTACATCATTTACTGTTGTAACCAGCCAAAACTTGGGGTCCAAAGTACTAATGAGCAGTGGCGGTGCGTCCATTGGGGGCGTTGAGGCATAGCCCCCACCGCCCGTAGCTCCCGCCCGTAGCTCCCTCGGCGTTTCCAAACTTAAGTAAACACTTAAGTTCAAAGACGCCGAGGGAGAACCAACTGACAATCATGTCAGTCAGCATGACGTCGGACCGCCCACCCCCTTCAGAGTCTGAAGGGGGTGGGCGGTCCGGCGTCATGTTGACTGACATGATTGTCAGACCAGGGGCAACAGGCAGCAGCACAAGTGCGCATGAGTGGGGAAGGTGAGCAAATTTTCACCCGTGCCCAGTCATGCGCACTTGTGTTTGCACTGGCTTGCGCATGCCCATTAGGAGCCCCTCGGTCTCCTAATGGGCAGGCGGCGGGCGTAGCGTAAGCTGTGCCCTCAGCCAATCCTGGCGCTGCTGGCAGCGCCAAGATTGGCTGAGAGGGGTTGGCAGGCCCCTCCAGTGCCGTTCGTGAAGGCGCCAAGGGGAGCAGAGGTGGCGTGGACCGGCTGTGAGGTAAGTTTAGTTTTTTGTTTAATATTTCATTCCCCCCGTGCGCGATCCCCCCCTCCCTCCCCCCGCGACTGGTCTGTGGTATTCATTGTCCGGAATTTATCAGTAAATTAAAATTATAATTTCCAGCCTCTGGCTCATGGTCCAAAGGTTTCTAGAAAGAACGGAAATGAAGATAATTACCTGTGCAGTTAAAGCCAAAGGAGATAACTATGCAGAGGTGTCTCTCATTTTGAATTTCTTTTCCTTAAATTTCACGCAGAGCAAAGTACACTTTATTCACAATAAGCACGCCTTTGCAGCAACCAGTGCTTTTGTGTTTTAACTCTGTAACTCACAGCGCTAGTGATGCAAGGGTTAGTGTGCAACGGGCGCATGTTTTCGTTTCCTTGAATGGGTGCTCGTGCGTAATTGGTTTTCCCAGCACCGCCATAACAGGTGGACATTTTTAAATAGCTTAGTTAGCTATTAAGACTGTGATAAGGCTGACGCTGACGCTGAAGCTGTCAGGCGTTCAATGTTCAATGACAGCAATTTGATAATTGTTATGGCTTAAAAATTGCGTTTTTATTGGTACGTGACGTTTGGCCCTGGTTTTAATCACGTATCGACTTTTTTTTCAGGGGGTTCTGGGGCGACTGTCCTCGAGCGTAGTCCGACAATTTGTCAAACATTGGTACTCCGTGTATGTGTAAAATGTCAAACTTTATTGTTTCTTGCTTGTGACTGTTTTTTTGTGTTTGTATAGTGTCATAATACTTTTGTCTTATGTCTGCATAAGCATGCTTTGAATGGAATCAATGTGCAGTTGATAAAGATCATATGTGTTTACACTTTTGCATGTGGTCAAACATGGGATTATTCGCTGTTGTTGTTAACTTGTACAGCGACTGGCGCTATTTAAAACATGTTTTTGGGCTCGTGTACGCTTCTGTTCTGAAATTATGTATAACTTAAATATATGTATAATAGAAGCGCTCCAACCCCCAAGGGACGCTACAAAAACACAACCCTTGGACACATACACAGTAATATAAGCACACACACATACAAGGCGCTATGAAAAACATTCCTATTTCTGGCTTCTTGTGCACACAGACGTTAAACATAGATACAGAGCTGGGGTCAAATGCGCCGGTTCTGTTGTGAAATTATGATGTACATATTGTAATATAAGGACTCCACCATCATAAAGCGCCTTTAAAAACATGTTTCTTCGCTCTTGTAACACAAGCGTCGGACGGATACACACGGGGCCCAGGGGTCCAACTCTTCGATTCTGAGATGAAGTTACAGTTTAAATATTCAGTAATATACGCACACCGATCTCTGTAAGAGAGTTGAGCGTGTCACAATAGGCGATACGATTCCGTCTTTATTTAGCTTGTCAACGGAAGGTGATTTATACCGCTATCTTTTTTTTTTAAGTAATTTTTTATTAGGCAATTACGCTGCCGTGCATTGTCCAAGCTTTTCGAAACTGGAAACAGAAGTGTCAATGTGTTTAACAAATCTAGAGAGTGAAGAGTATTAACAATGATAATGTTCTTATTCCCCTCGGTTGTCCAATTAGAAATATACACTTGTCTAAAAGTAAAAACAAAATCCATTGTTTATAGAAATAAATTGTTGAGGGTTTGTACAAACACGTGCACAAAAGCAACGTCTAGCGAGAGTCACAAAAGCAATTTAAATCTATATATATATATATTGTTTTGATTGGTAATTTTACTTGGAGCAGGAGAGAAATGAAAATGTGTGGGCTTCTGTGATGTAAAGAACCGTAACAAGACAATGCCATGCTAATATCTTTATTTCGCGCCTTTATTTTAAATATGCTTTCCAGCTGTAAAATTCTGTATCACGTCTCTTCGTCACTAGTGAGTGCGCTAGGATTTCACTCCTTCAGACTAACAAAACATTACTAGACAGTTTGGTCGACTCCCATGTGTATAGAATGAGTGAGTGGCTGATTGTTGATAGTGCCTCTGTCTGTCAGGCAGCTGCAGGATGCTTCGCTAGAGTGACAAATGGATGATAAAGCTGAAACAGGAGTAATAGGACCCTTTCCTTAAACAGGAAAGTAGTAGTACCTTATTACCTTACCTTTGCTTGTGGGTGCAGGCAGGTAAGGAGCAAGGAATCTGTCCTAGTCCTGTGAAATTTTCTGAACTGATGTTATTTACCGGTGATGTCTTGAAATAAGCCCGGACATTCGGTGTTGATACAGTATTAGGTAATTGCACTATTGTTTGTCAATATTATTGATGGATCAGGTACATTCTCATTAGATTATCTGATTAATGTGATGTTATAATGCTTTCGTAACGCACTCAAACTGTATATATTTAATTTTTTTAAGCTGTAACAAGACACAAATATAATGAAACGTTAATACTGTGTTAAAAACGGCAGGGAACCACCTTCCAGGAGAGTGACTGGCAGATATTAAGATTTTGATGAAAATTGTCTTAAGTATGTATCATTCCCTGAAGTTTGGAAATGCAATTCGTACCTCCTTGATACTGAGCACTTTCAACACTAACTTTCGATATAAGTTTTTGCGCCCCCACCACTTTCAAATGTCACCAGCCGCCACTGCTAATGAGGCCTTCGTTTCTGATCCAGTTTCTAGAAAAGCGGTTTATTTGACTTCCTTTTCCCTATGTACAACTGTAGGCGGATTCTACTTAGTTCATTTTCTACATTCATGGATATTAGAAAAATTACGTAGAAGAAAGACCCTTTCCCCATTAGGTAAATTTATGTACTCCCACGCCATCCCAGATATAATCAATGTAGCACTTACTTCTATGACCTCTTACAGAATTGCTGTGATAATAGCACTCACAGCAATCCAGAAAGTCTTCAAGATGATTAATTGCAGGAAAATATGAAAAAAATTAGCAGCAGCTAGGCCGCACTTTGGGTAGATAACTTCTCCACTTCATTTTATTTAGTCAGCTTATCTGGCATTCCAGTGAAGAAATGGTTCCTACTAATTGATGCAAGGCCTGAAAATTCAGTAGATACTTGCCAGTGGTCTAGTGAATAAATGAATGAATTATAGTTTTTTGTATAGCGCAAGGCAACTCAATGAGTGTCCAGAAGCTAAGCAAACAGTATTGTATGTCCAGCGTCTACAGGCACCTTTCCCTTATCTTGTTAGCTGGTTAAATATTTTCCTCAGTAGTGGCTCTTATTTTGCTGTATGTCAAATCCCCCCCTCCTCGGTGTTAGTGGATAGGAAGGTGATGGTCTTTCCCAATTCTAAGCTGTTTCTTTAACCTTTCCTATTTTTTTACGGGAAACCCACACAGCTAAATATACATATTTTAACCTTGACATCTGTCTTGTTAGTTTATTCAGCATGTAGTTACATGGGCAGAGTATGTCTTCTGATAATACATCATCCCAAATAGTAGGACAGCCAAACTCCTCAATGTCCCAATTAAAAAATCCTGCAAGTGTAACATGTTTCTTCTGACTCTTTCTTATAAAATTAGAGGGATGTATGACGTTACAACGCACACTATTACAACGCATGCACTTACAACGCATTTTTTACAACGCATAATCCATTACAACGCATGACATTACAACGCATGACACTACAACGCATTTAAAAAAAATACCTTTACAACGCATACCATTACAACGCATAATATTAAATTACATTTAAGGTAAGTATTAGATAGTATAGGGGTAAAAATTACTATTCTAACTCCAGGGGGTGCAACAGTAGGGTAAGTGTTGGATAGTGTAGGGGTAAAAATTACTATTCTAACTCCAGGGGGTGCAACAGTAGGGTAAGTGTTGGATAGTGTAGGGGTAAAAATTACTATTCTAACTCCAGGGGGTGCAACAGTAGGGTAAGTGTTGGATAGTGTAGGGGTAAAAATTACTATTCTAACTCCAGGGGGTGCAACAGTAGGGAAAGTGTTGGATAGTGTAGGGGTAAAAATTACTATTCTAACTCCAGGGGGTGCATCAGTAGGGTAAGTGTTGGATAGTATAGGGGTAAAAATTACTATTCTAACTCCAGGGGGTGCATCAGTAGGGAAAGTGTTGGATAGTGTAGGGGTAAAAATTACTATTCTAACTCCAGGGGGTGCATCAGTAGGGTAAGTGTTGGATAGTATAGGGGTAAAAATTACTATTCTAACTCCAGGGGGTGCATCAGTAGGGTAAATGTTGGATAGTATAGGGGTAAAAATTACTATTCTAACTCCAGGGGGTGCATCAGTAGGGTAAGTGTTGGATAGTATAGGGGTAAAAATTACTATTCTAACTCCAGGGGGTGCATCAGTAGGGTAAGTGTTGGATAGTATAGGGGTAAAAATTACTATTCTAACTCCAGGGGGTGCATCAGTAGGGTAAGTGTTGGATAGTATAGTGTAATATTATGCGTTGTAATGGTATGCGTTGTAATGGTAGTATGCGTTGTAATGGAATGCGTTGTAAAGGTAGTTTTTAAAAATGCGTTGTAGTGTCATGCGTTGTAATATCATGCGTTGTAATGGATTATGCGTTGTAAAAAATGCGTTGTAATGGTAGTGCGTTGTAAAAGTTGCGTTGTAAAGGTTGTTCCCCAATTAGAGTGATGTACATTCAGACATAAGGCTACTTAAATGTTGGTAGTGCTGACATCTTGAGTAGAATCTTTCAAACTGTGGTAAGTGTAAATGTGTCCATTGTGCCCAAAGTGGTTTTATTTGTCGGACCACTCTTTTCATGTTTGTATACGTTGTATACCCCGATAGCTCAATTCATTTACTACTAGAGGAGAAGAAAATTTCATTTCCAAAAAATGATGTGGTTGTATCTGTATTCACCCTATAACCAGAGATTGGATTGTGTTCTTTAACAATCTTTTTTACGTGAGTGGTAGCCTGGGCTAGGGCCAGTGTATATATTGCTAGATAGTCAGTAAAAGCATCACTTTACTTTCAAATCCAAAGCTTTGAGCATTCATTTTTCCGCTGAGTACAATGTATATAAAAAATGTTCCAAAATGGCGCCTATATTATCTAAGTGACCTGCCTTGTTTCACAATGTTATCTGTCCTCTGTTTATGTAGATTAAAAAAAAAAGTGTATGTATGAGAAAGAAAACCCATGGAGTGCCAGTTTCATCTCTATTGTGGAGTGAGGAAACGCTGCTTTTGATATATACAAGGAGCTTTTCGGAAGTCTATAAAGCATCCTAGCAGCTGAATTCTGGACCACCTTCAACCGTTTATTGACTATTCTGTCAGTTCCCAGATAAAGCACATTGACATAATCCAATCTCGATATTATTAGTGCCTGTACCACCGTCCTTTGGACTGAAAATGGGTGCTGCCAAATGATTTTCTGCATCCATTTCAGGACAGCGAAGCACACAGCAGCCTCCTTCGTCACCTGGGGTTTCATGGATAACTTGTCATCCAGCACAAACCCCAGGTTCTTCACCTTGAGCACTGGCGACGAAGAGAACCTAGGCTTTCCAGCCAGTGTTGGGGACCCCAGAGGGATGGATTCTTCCCAAGCACCAGTACCTCGGGTTTATCTCTGTTAAGCGTGAGTGAATGAATATTCATTTACTCCGCCGCTGCGTCCAAGCAGGAGTTCAGGGCCTCCGAATTATGCCTCTGCGCAGATGACGAGAAGATGATTTGCGTATCATCCGCGTATGGAAATAAAGTGAGTCCACAACTTTCCACCAAGTCCTCCAAAGGGCACACGTAGATGTTAAATAGCGCTGGACGTAGGGACGATCCTTGAGGAACTCCTGACATCAGGGTGTGCCGCTCGGATGAGGCAGTGGCTGAGAAAACCTGAAAAGACCGATCCCCTAAAAAAGATGTCATCCAAGAGAGGGCCGCACCCTGCAGACCCAGATTGGACAACCTCTCTAAAATAGTCTTGTGACACAGTATCGAAAGCCGCACTGAGAGGTTCTGTGACTACTAGCAGGGCGGACTCTCTGCAGTGTCCCCTTCTAAACCCCAATTGAGAGCGGTGCAGGCAATCTTAAGATTCCATAAAACTGGAGGGTTGTCTGTTGAAGTGTTTCTCCATTATCTTAGTCATGGATGGAAGCAAAGAGTCTTTGCTAGCCCAATTATCGGGGTCTAGGTTAGGTTTTTCAACAGGGGACCGGACCATGGCATGTTTACATGCGTGAGGAATCTGACTCTGCCTTAAAGATAAATTGAGGAGTCCCACCAGCGGTTGCAGATTATACCAGTCTAAGATGCTAATCTTAGTCCCCTAAATAGGATCTCTAGGTGAGCCAGATCTGATTGAATCAACTTCCTTAATGCCTTGAACAGAGTCTGACTGGATAAGGTCCAACTGCTTGAAGCTGAACATGGATAATACGTAAGTGCTCATCTTTGGGAGGAACACCTCTCCTTGGGACAACACCTGGTGGTCTACTGAGCTTGGACCCACACCGACCACCCCCCCCCCCACGGACCACGCCCACAACCTCAGCATCATTCTGGGCAGCAGACTAACCATGAAGTTCCAGGTCAACGCAGTATCCTCCTCCTGCTTCCACACCCTCTGCATGCTTCAAAAGATCTTCAGATGAATCCCCATCAACACCAGGAAAACAGTTGCGTAAGCCCTCGTCACCAGCCGACTGGACCAGGGAAACTCAGTCTACGCCGGTACAAAGACCCAACTCCTCAAACATTCCAGACCATAAATAACTCATCCTCAACCTCCCCAAATGAACCAGTCACCCACCTGAGAAGTTTCCACTGGCTCCCGATCCAGAAGAGATGCTAGTTCAAGAGACTAACCCATGTCTTCAAAGCCATCCACAACCAGGGACCTTCCTACATCAACCACTGCCTGACCTACCAACGTGCCAGACAACTGTGCTCCGCCTCCCTCGGCCTCACCCACGTCCCCTTCATTCGCCGAAGCCACAGTCGTTTCTTCTCCTACCTTGCCGCCAAAGACTTGAAAGACCTCCACCTCCAAATCTCACCTTCACACACAAACTTCAGAAAGGGACTCAAGGCCTGGCTCTTCAACTAAATGACCAGTGAGATCAAGTGCCTGAATACCCCTTGGGGTGATAAGATGTGCTATAACAATATTGCCTGATTAATTGATTGATTCAGATCGATCACCTATCCTTACCCAATGCTCCTTCAATAATTTAACAACAAACACTTTTATATTCTATATGTTCTCTGCTTCAAGCCCATTTAATATGTGCAGGTTGTTTCTCCCTCCTCGTTTTTCCATTATTTCCAGTTTGTCCTGCTGGGCTCTACCACAATTTTGGAGTCTGGAAATGTGCTGTATGTTTTTCAGTATAGCGTGATGGGGGGTCTCCACCTGCTCTTCAAAGACTTTAGTTCTGTGGGCTAGGTCACTCAATTGTTTGTCCATGCTAGCACAAGTAGCCTTAATTCCCTTTTGGTGATGTTAAGCCCCTCAAATTTTGCCATCAGACTATTGCGTTCAAACTTCATTAGTTGTTCCATCCAGTTCCAGAGGCGTCTCCTAATGTAGTTCTTTGCATTTGTTGCATTTTCAGCTCCTGTAGCAGAGGGTGTATCTTTCTTTCTACTCCTTCTCTAATTCTGTTTCCTTGTCACGTAGAGATCTAGCAGCTGAGGAAGTTTCTGCTGGCTTTTGAGCAGTGCACCTACAGAAAGTCGCCAGTTCCCACTCTGCAGCCAATGATTGTGACTCTCTTCACAAAGTTGTTTTCTTCAATGATTCAGTTTTTGTACATAGCATTCCTATCTTCACAAAAGTCTGTCTGGACATGGCGAGCTGGTACATGGGAAAAATTGTGCAGACTCTTGTGGGTGTTACTTTCCCCTACTGTAGGCTATACTGCCTTAGTGGACCCCACCTCTTTCTCTTTAGATATGTTTGCAGTGTTTGAAATTGGTGCAAGGGTAGACAATCCAGGCTCATGCTGGGCCTTGAGTCAGATCTCAAGAGCAACTAAAGCAGTGCGCCCTGTATTAGCTGTGGGGGCTGATACAAATGCTATTGCTAACACCAAAATGGAGTAGACCTACTAAAAAAAAATGTTTTTAAAGGGATTTTGCTAAATGCCTGTTCTTCTTTGCATTCCTAAAAGCTAATTTAAAACCAATCTTCAACAAACCACTAATCTGTCTTCCAGAATCTAGTATGTTCTCTGACCCGGTGGGGTCTCTCCTTCTGTCTCGTCCTCTGTGGAATCCTTACCTCGAAAATGTTTTTTTTGTCACTAACCAGTGTCTTCCCTTCAAACCATCACACTTGCATGGGCATTAATTCACCAAAATTTCAGGGGCAGCGGAAGTGACATCACACATCATTTGACCTTTACTTTGACTCACACATGAATTTAAACATACACACACATTCAATCACAAAAACACATTGTCACCCACAATCACACACCCAACATACATTTAAATGCATTTTTTACTTACCTTCACTGCTAGATAGGGTCATACTGGAACTGATTGTACTCCATCTTTTATTACACTAATAGTGAACTACATTATTCACTACTTGGGTACAAGAAAATGTGACAGAAAGCAAGGAAAGTGAAGCGCCATCTGATGTCCATTAGGACGTGCTACTCCTCTGTTCCAGGTACTGATTTTGTTACCTCTGGGGCGAGGGGTACCAAAGGCAGTGACAGCGGTCACAAGGGGCTCGCCAGAATCGCAGCTGCGACTCATGACTCCTAAATGATGTCCAGGCACTATTGCTTCTCTGTTCTGGCTGCATATCCTTCCATAAAACAAAAACAGGAGGGCGTGACCAAGATGGCGGTTGAGTGAGACGTTACTCTCTGTCTCCGGCCGCCGCTCGTATCCACTGCCATAATCTAGCTTTTCTGCTGAGTGTAGCAAGCCGAGTGACGCTGCCGGCCCTCCTGCTGTGAATGAGATGTGGCCGGGGGTCCACCAGACATAATTGGAGCTTGAAGCACTGACACACCAGGCCTGGTAGGTGAGCGGACCGGGGCGGGACGGCCCTGGAGTGGAGGTCTGCAGCAGGGGCTGGGCTCAGGCCGCGGCGGCTACTCATGCCTGGTGTTTGATCTCCCTGGTGCTGGACAGAACGGGGCCCCTGCCCTGAGTGATACCTCACCTTGTGGATTGTGTTGGCCAGAAAGGGGTGAGGGGATGCAGCTGTAGGTCTCAGCCCTTCCTGCTGATGCACGCCAGTCGCGCACCGAGACCCTCTACATACACCGTCCTCAGGGGTGAGGAAAGGAGCAGGTTCCCGCAGTGAGACCCCTGGTAGCATTCGGCCAACCCCCTCTCTAGCCCGGTGTGAGTTAGGTGCGTCACACGCCCTGCTGGGAAGCACCCCTGGGCAACGGTGCGAGTTTGAACTTTGCAGATCTACAGCCCCCAGGAGGTTGACACTAAAAGTGGAGACAGGAGAAGACGAAGTCCTGAGGGATTGTCACTGCTTGGTGTCTCCACTGCAGTAGGAACTGCCAGGCCTGGTAGGACATCAGTCTCGGGCCGCCTGGGGCTTCTCGGAGGTGAACACACATGGAACTCCTATTGACTCCGGTTTGACTGACTGGGGATGGCGAAGGCCAGACCTAAAAAAGAACACAGTGTGAAAGACATGCTTTCCAGGCCGGCTGGGGGAGCTTCTGGGGATCGCCCCCGTAGCTACTGCTCCCTCTGTATGACACAAGGAAAACTTAGAGGAACCCATGACTCGCTGCTTCCTTAAGTCCCTGTTCACCTCCCTCCAATAAGACCTACAGGAAGTCAAGAAAGACCTCTCCAGCGACATCAAGGAACTCAGGAGGGATATGTACTCCCTGGGATATCGTGTAGCAGTCCTTGAAGATCACAACAACAGCCATGTGGAAGACATTGATCTGCTGCAGCAGGAAATCCTTTGCCTCTGTGATTAACCGTTGGATCTACAGGCACACGCGGAGGACCTTCAGAACAGATCTTGCCAGAATAAAATCTGAATCAGGGGCATATCCTCCAAGGCAGAAGGCAGGGACCTCGCTGGTTTTGTTGTCTCTTCAGAGCGGTTCCGATGCGCCCCCGGCCATGGTAATAATGATGCACTGGGCTCACTGAGTCGGCGCCCCGTCAGCGGAGGCAGCCCCTCGGCATATATTCTGGTTCTGCATACATGACTACCAACTGAAGGAGGACATTCTGCGCAAGGCGCAGAAGAAGCATCCCATCACCTTCTGAGAAAAAAACCACCCACCCTCTTTCAGGATTTGGCGGTGTCCACCCCACCATGCAAAAGAGACGCACCTTCATACCAGCAACCTCTCACCTCTGGAACATCAGGGTGCCCTACTCGTGGAGGCACCCTTTCCGCCTCATCTTCTGCCTGGAGGGGAAGCTTTTTCAGCTGCAGGTGCTGGAGGAGACCTGCAGGGAGTTGGGTTTCGATCTGTCGGCAGAAAACTCAGCGACTCAGACATCTGCGTTCTCACAGGTCGGGGAGGAAATCTGCCTGTGTGGATCTGGCCATGATTGTTAAGAGTCAACAGGCTGGCTGCATTGGGCTCTATTCCTGGGGCTTCCCATAATGCAGCTGGGCAAGTAGGATCACAGACTGCACTATGGGTGGTTGGGTGGCGTGTTCAGGGGGTGGCAATGGTTTGACACCTATTACTGATAATTGGAAATCTGGAACTGCTCCTTCCTTGGCAGACCATCCATGGTCACGTACGCTTGTCTGTTTATTGTTTGTAAGGGGTTCTTGTTTGTCGTTGGGGCATGCTCAGGTTTAATATTGCTATGACACGAGGCACACGTTGTAACAGCCAATTCATTGAGGCACCACACTAGCCCCCCCACCACACAATGGGCGTCAGTGGTGATGCCCATTGCCCCCTCTGCCATGCTATGGGGGACACTCCTTTCAGGGTTCTCTCCCTTAATGTAAAGGGACTTAACAGCCCAATTAGACATAGGGTGGTCCTGTCGTATCAAAAGAACTCAAAGGCCGACCTTTGCCTACTCCAGAAGATACATCTCCTTCCTCAGGAATATCACAGGCTCCATTCATGAACCTTCACACACCAGTTTTCATCTTCGGTCATGCACTAAAACATCGGGGGTGGCTCTCTTGGAGGCTCACACTTTCAGGGGGAGATTGGTCCATGGGTGGTGGAGGTGTAGGGTCACGTTCTAGCGCAGGTCGGGAAACAGCGTTTACAACACTGGTAATACCACGCGGGTAGGTTACAACGCATACGTTACATCATCCGCGTTGTTGCCAAGCATGGCATTACATAGAAAGTCGTTTCAACGACTTGCACTAGATGGCGTGCAACACCAGGGAATGTGTTGGATTTTAAATCCAACACATTCCATGCTGTTGCGCTAACTGGAGTAGGAATCGTAATTTATACTATTCCTAAGTTCAGCGCGCCATCTAGCGCAAGTCGTAGAAACAACTTGCGATGTAATGCCATGCGTGGTAACAACGCGGACGGTGTAACATCCGCGTTGTAACCTACTGCGGGGTAATGGATGGCGTAGTAACGTCATACATTCGACAGGTCGATACATAGACATGACCAGGCAACAGCAGTGACCAGGAAGGGACACGAGTGGCTCAAGGACTTTAAGGTATTTGGAAGACGCTCCACCCCTGTACCCGTGACTACACTTACTTCTCTCACGCACATACGACCTATGGTAGATTAGACCATTTACTGGCCACAAAGGATATTTTTACTCTGACCTTCACGGCGGAGAGCCTCCCTGCCACGTTCTCAGACCATGTAGTAATAAAGTCGGAGATGAGGCCTCCCCCATGTGTTGCCTGGCCCATCTTGGCAGATGAGACACACCCTATTACAGCACCCTGAGGTGGTGCAACAGATCCACAAGGTCATCACTGACTACCTGGCTTCAAATGATTTCCCTGCTATCTCTGCTGCAATGCTATGGGAAGCTTTTAAGGCGGTTGTACAGGGGGAACTCATTGCCATTTCCGCCATGGATAATAAGGCGCGTGTTAGAATCCGGGTTCTCTGGTTGGCACAGGTAGGTACTTGTGACAAGCAGGGAACCTTTCCTCTAGTCAGGGTAAGGGGTTACACTCCTAAAATAACCCCTGCTCACCCTCTAGGTAGCTTGGCGTGAGCAGACAAGGCTTATCTCAGAGCGTTATAGGTTAAGCATTTGTGAACACATACAGTAACCAAGTGACAACACTACAGATGGACACCACACAGTTTTTTTTATTAAAAATAAGGATTCTTTATATAGAGTTACCACAGATCATTAAACGACAAAAATACACAATACTGTTACTTTAGATGGTAGAAGTTTGCTTAGTTCTCTTAAGTTCCTAAATGCGACACTTTAAGTCAATGTACCTTAGATGCGACACGCAGGGCGACGAAAGTGTTGCAACGATGCTGATGCGATGACGTTTTTGGTGCAAAGAAATAAAGACGTGAAGATCTTCCAGATGTGTTACGCTTCTCCGATGTTGCGAGAAGACTCGTCTCGATGCGTCGGCTGCAGCGGCGTCACTCCTTTGCGCGATGCGACGACAGCGGCCTTGGCTGCGGCACTCTTCTCCGACGTTTGCGAGACGCTTCCGCTCGATGCGATGCTGCAGCGACACCCTTTGCGAGATGCGACGACAACAGCTCCGACGGCGGCACACTTCTCCTTCTTGAGTCGCGCTTCCAGCTCCTTGCGACACGCAGTCCCTCAGAAGGCCCAACAACAGCAGCAGGCACTTCCAAAGAACTCTGGGGAGCTGGGGGGTGAAGTCCACTGGTCCTGGGACTTCGTTCAGGGGGCAAGCTCAGCACAAGCCCTTGGAGATCTTTTAAGCACAAGTTGAAATAAAGTCTTTGTAGTCTTTCTCCTCTCCTTCCAGCAGCAAGGCAACCACTGCAGGCCAATCCCCCAGGTCAGGGACAGTACTCCTCCTTACAGCTTTCCCAGTTCCTTCTCCTCAGGCAGAGGTTCTTCTTGTCAAGCAGGATCTAATTTCTTTAGAGCAGGGTTCCAATACTTATACCCCTAAATCCTTTGTTCCTCTGGGGTAGAGGGGCCTTTGCCCAGTCCAAACCAGTTCTTGAGCACTTTGTTGACATGACTCTGCCTTTCTATTCAGGGTGCAGGGCAGAGACATCAGCCGCTCCACAGGAGGTGGAGCCAGCATTCTGGTGGCAGAGCACAGCCCTATTCAGAGTCCAGATGCACTTCTCCCACCCATCTGGATGTCAATCTCTCTATTCACCACCAGGCTACCTAGCCCTGCCCCTCGGGGTTTTCCCAGCCCTGTCACTCACACAAACCTGACAGGCAGATACACATCATAGCAGAGGCGGGCTGAAATGGTTAGGCAAGCAAATACCAACTTTCTAAAAGTGGTATTTGCAAACACAGAATATTAAAATAAACTTTACTAAAAGATGTATTTTATTATTCTGAGTTCAGGCAAACTAAACTCGATTTTCTACCATTTTCCCTGGGTCTGTTAGGGTCATAGGATGTAACAATTCTAACAGCCCATTCTGGCCTATGGAGAACAGGTAGCCTTACAATAGTGAAAAACGAAAATGGCTGTAATTCACTATTAGGGCATGCCACACACATCAGGGCTTGTCCTACCTTATGCTTACAATGCACCCTGTCCTTGGGCCTACCATAGGGGTGACTAATATGAAGTTAAGAGAAGGTTTAGGGACTGGCAGTGGGTGCACTTGCCCAGTCAGCATGACAGTACCAGACTGCACGCAGGTTCTGCAATGGCAGACCTTAGACACATTTTATTAGGCCGCTTCTGTGGGTGGCACAACCAGTGCTGCAAGCCCACCAGCAGCATTTGTATTTACAAGCCCTGGGCACTCCTGGTGCACTTTACTGGGGTCTGATAGTAAACCAAATAAGCCAATCATGGAATCCAACCAACATATACATTTTACATAGGGAGAGCATATGCACTTTAGCACTGAACAGCAGTGGTAAAGTGCCCAGAGTCATAAAACAGCCAACAACACGGTCAGAAAAAATGCAGGAGGAAGGCAAAAAGTTTAGGGATGACCCTGCAAAAAGGGCCAAGTCCAACACTGCGTATGGAGCAAAGGGATCAATTGCCTCGGCAGCTGAAAGAACTGAAGGGTTTACATCAATGCACGGGGGCCCCGAGAATTTGGCTGCAATTGACAGCCACTCATGCGCAACTAGCCATCATTGACTTTGACAGAGCTGAATATGTGGCAAGAAGCCATGCCTTTTACGTCGGAGACGACGAGGGAGGCTGCCTTCTAGCCAACAGGCTACGTATTCAACAGCAGAAGATGAGTGTCTACTCACTCCTTGACTCAGCAGAGTCACAGATCACATATGATGCCGCTATTGCAGTCGCATTTAAAAACTTCAATGCAGACCTATACTCTGGTCAATGCCTGGACCTTGCAGATGGTACCTCATACCTTGGCGATTCACACACGTCCCCCCTTTCATCTGACCAAATAGCCTCGCTCAATCATGCGAACCGAGTGGAGGAGGTTATCTCGGCAATCTCTCAACAGCAGACTTTGAAGTCTCCGGGTCCCGACCGCTGCCCAGCAATATTCTTTAAAACATTCAGTCAAGTCCTCGCCCCGCTCCTAACATGGCTATTCAACTCCTCTATGCTGATGGCCCTGGTGGCAGTCATCCCTAAGCCCGGTAAAGATAGGCAACGATGCTGCTCATACCGCCCAATATCCTTATTGAACGCTGATCTAAAATTGTTCACCTGCATCTTGGCATCTAGATTGGGCCCCTGCATGCCGTCCATTGTAGACCCAGACCAGGTGAGCTTTACCCCCCAATGCCAGAATAGCAAGAACACTAAACGAGTGCTGCATATCATAGAAAAGGCTTTACGCGCCCCGGGAGAGTATATGCTGCTAGCTATCGACGGCGAGAAGGCCTTTGACAGGGTGCATTGGCCTTTGCTAGAACAATTCCTGGCCCACTTCAGCATAACTGGGATGTTCCAATCTTGGGTACTGAACTGTTATCACTTTCCCACAGCATCGGTCATGGTGAACGGCTGTATCTCCTCTCCCTTTGCCATCGGTAGGGGGACTCAACAGGGGTGCCCCTTGTTCCCCTGTTGTTCGCACTCCACATGGAGCCTCTGGCTCAGAGAGTCCGTGACAACCCTAACATCATTGGGACCACTTTCGAGGGGGAACAACATAAGATCAGCCTATACGCCGACGATGTGTTGGCAACACTGGACAGCCCGGAGACACCCCTCCCGGCGTTCATGGCTGAGCTAGAGACATTCGGTCTCGCCTCGGGATTCCGAGTTAACATACACAAGTCCCAAGCTTCAAATCTATCCCTCCTGCACCCGAAATCCACCTCGCTACACAATACCCTATTCAATGGGCAAATTCGATGGTCCCTACTTGGGGATCAAGATGGCCTCCACTGTCCAGGCAACCTCATTCCTTAACTATCAAGCCCTACACAGTCACCTTAAGTCTGAATTAGGCAGATAGAGTTGCAGCCTCTATCAGAGCTTCCCCTAGTTCCCCCCAAAGGGATGATTCCCAATATACAATCCAAACTGCACCAATTAGTTTGGGCTGGGAAACAACCTAGAATTAAGAGAGGTTAGCTACCTACCCCTGGGTGCCAGGGGACTTGGGATACCGAACCTCCAACTGTACTTTAAGCAAACACAATTAAGATACCTAGTCGAATGGATCAGGGATGAATGGGAGCCACACTAGCTCTTTCAGGACCATGCGGTGGCCGACACCTCCCTTTGGAAGATCCCCTTTCTGAAGATACCACAGAGGCCCTGGAATCTATATCTCTCTCCAATTACAAGAGTGACAATGGAGGTGTAGGATCGGTGTGACACTAGATATGGTCTATTCTCCTTCCCCCTCTCCTTTGACGCCTCTATCTGGACTTCCTACCAGGCAAAAGCCCAGGGCATATTCGTGATGGCGTCCGTCCTCCTGCCCTCGGCAGGACACATGATGTTTGAGGAAGGGGTGATCCCCTTCACACATCTACACTCCGACTATGCTATTCGCAAGACAGAGCAATTGCACTTCTGGCAACTATGTCACTGGCTTTTACATCCTGACAGCAAGACGGCGGTGCCGACACCTCACCCCATACGAAAAATGGCTGGTTTGCAAGACACCTGACAGACGATTGATCTCGACTCTCTACACCTTCCTCACCCAACCCTCCAGGCATATCTACAAATCTAATCAGTTTTGCTGAGACACCTGACCAGTAAGTTGTGGGAATATGTATTTTACCAGGCCCGCCATACCACTTGCAATACAGCCATTCCCGAAATGCTCACCAAGGTAGCCACAAACTGATACTTGACCCCGGAACACATGTACAAGATCTACCCAAACAACAATGCAACTTGTTGGCGGGGGTGTGATACGGGGGGGGGCACTGGTACATTTGCTGTGGGATTGCCTGTGCATTCAGGCATACTAGTCATAAGTGCTCGACGACATTGACTGACACCTAGACACACAACTCCCTCGATTTCAGTCTTATACGATCCTGGGGTTACCCGATCCACTCATTTACCTCCTGAAATCCAGTCGGGGAGGCAGATTGGCTTAGCCCTTGGCGCAGTGATTCAGAATGTCCTGCCACTCTGTTCTACTGATTGGAGTTTTGTTGTTTGGTCTTGTTTTATTTATTAAACTTTGCTCTATTTTTCTAACCTGGTGTGGAATCGGAATTTGCCTAGTATCCATGATGGTAAGTTCCAATTCTATTAAGGACACGGAGGCGAGGATTATGCTTTATTCCCTCTTCGCTTTATTCTGATCAAAAACACAGCAGCCAGAGAGATTTCACAGTAATCATTGAACATTAACCACAGAAAAAACTACAACTCCCTACAACCAGGGAGACATTCTGGAATGTAGTCCATCAACTGTTTCCATCAATCATAATACAAAGTCCTCTGTCTGTCTCCTCCCTTCCTCTTTCTTCGCGCAAGTCACGCCATCCCATTATTGGTCCTGTTTAGATCCATCATTCCCTGAAAGAACCAAACAATGAGATCAGTAATTGGTAACATTGTTAAGAATACGATGCAACAGCAACATAGCACAAGAACATTAATACCGAGAAGCAAATAGGCCTTGAACAAAATCATTAATAAGCAAACTGGTTACTTACTACCATACGGGCGGGTTCGCACCAAAGTGCCCCGGGAGGGATAATCCTCGCCTCCGTGTCCTTAATAGAATTGAAACTTACCGTCATGATACTAGGCAAATTCCGATTCTATGTCAGGACCGGAGGCTTCGGATTATGCTAGTTCAAAGCTTACTTACCACTAACAGTGCCAGATTAAGTACCGGTTTAAAATAAAACCTCTTGAAGGTAGAGTCCGAAGACCAGTCCGCTGCACGCATTAAATCCTCCAAACGCGCACCCAGCGCAAAAGCTTTTGAGGCCATAGCACCTCTGGTAGAGTGGGCACCAAACTGCTTCGTGTCAATACCAGCCTCTTGCATAACCCACAGTACCCACCTAGCTATGGTGGGGGAAGAGACCGCTTTGTGTGGCTTCTTGAGAGCTAACAAGAGTTGTCGCTCGTCCGGAGGGCAGAGTTCCTGCGTTAAATCCTCGTACGCTTTCAGGCAGTCCATCACACATAATTTCGGTGAGTCCCGGAAAGCCGGGTACGAAATTGTTCTTGTATGAGACTTAGTTCTGCGACCTATCGTAAACACAACCCCGTCTGGGGAAAAAGTCCGCGCCGAGATGTCCAAGGCGCGAACATCTGAAACTCTCCTGCAGGAGACCAAGCACAAAAGCATAGCGAGCTTGAAAGATAGTTCTTTCAAAGATAGGTATCTATTGGGTTGCCACGAAAGAAACAAATTCAATACCATGTTAATGTCCCAAAGGACGGAATAGCGAGGTTCCTGGGGTAACGATAACCTTACACCCCGTAGAAGTCTGCAAACCAACGGGTGTTCCCCAATTGGTGCCCCGTCCAAAGGAATGTGACCGGCTGAAACCGCGGACCTGATCGCGTTAATGGAGCGATATGCTAAACCTTCCGACGCCAGATCGGCGAAGAAGTTTAAGAGGGGAACGACTCCCGCGACCACGGGATCCAGACTCCGTCGAAGACACCAACGAACCCATCGTGTCCATGCGGATCGGTAATGTTTCGTGGTGCTGTCCGCCCAAGCATTTGACAGGAGGGCCTCAGCCTGTCCCGAAAGCCCCGGCAGCGACCATCGTCGCCTGAAAGCCGCCGCGCCATGAGTCGGAGCGTCCCCTGTGTGACTAGATGATGAAGATCCCCGTCCTGGTTCTGAAGAAGCTGAGGATACAGGGGGAGTAGGATTGGAGAATACCAGGAAAGTTCCAGAAGAACCGGAAACCACACTTGAGACCTCCAAAGGGGAGCTACCAGGGTTACCTCCGCACACTGCCGGCGGATCTGGGCCATCGTCCTCGTTATCATTGAAAACGGGGGAAACGCATATCCGCGTTCCGCACTCCAGTCCTGCAGGAAGACATCCGTGGCAAGAGCCATCGGATCCGGCCTCCAACTGAAGAATCTTGGAACCTGATTGTCCAGACGGGAGGCAAAGAGATCCACTGAAAACGGCCCCCAAAGATTGTTCAATCACCGGAAAATCGGAGGGTCCAGCTTCCATAGGCTGAACAAAACCATTAATAAGCAAACTGGTTACTTACTACCATACGGGCGGGTTCGCACCAAAGTGCCCCGGGTGGGATAATCTTCGCCTCCGTGTCCTCCGTGTCCTTAAAAGAATTGGAACTTACTGTCATGATACTAGGCAAATTCCGATTCTATGTCAGGACCGGAGGCTTCGGATTATGCTAGTTCAAAGCTTACTTACCACTAACTGTGCCACATTAAGTACCGGTTTAAAATAAAACCTCTTGAAGGTAGAGTCCGAAGACCAGTCCGCTGCACGCATTAAATCCTCCAAACGCGCACCCAGCGCAAAAGCTTTTGAGGCCATAGCACCTCTGGTAGAGTGGGCACCAAACTGCTTCGTGTCAATACCAGCCTCTTGCATAACCCACAGTACCCACCTAGCTATGGTGGGGGAAGAGACCGCTTTGTGTGGCTTCTTGAGAGCTATCAAGAGTTGTCGTTCGCCCGGAGGGCAGAGTTCCTGCGTTAAATCCTCGTACGCTTTCAGGCAGTCCACCACACATAATTTCGGTGAGTCCCGGAAAGCCGGGTACGAAATTGTTCTTGTATGAGACTTAGTTCTGCGACCTATCGTAAACACAACCCCGTCTGGGGAAAAAGTCCGCGCCGAGATGTCCAAGGTGCGAACATCTGAAACTCTCCTGCAGGAGACCAAGCACAAAAGCATAACGAGCTTGGAAGATAGTTCTTTCAAAGATAGGTATCTATTGGGTTGACACGAAGTAAACAAATTCAATACCATGTTAATGTCCCAAAGGACAGAATAGCGAGGTTCCGGGGGTAACGATAACCTTACACCCCGTAGAAGTCTGCAAACCAACGGGTGTTCCCCAATTGGTGCCCCGTCCAAAGGAATGTGACCGCCCGAAACTGCGGACCTGATCGCGTTAATGGAGCAATATGCTAAACCTTCCGACGCCAGATCGGCGAAGAAGTTTAAGAGGGGAACGACTCCTGCGACCACGGGATCCAGACTCCGTGGAAGACACCAACGAATCCATCGTGTCCACGCGGATCGGTAACGTTTCGTGGTGCTCTCTGCCCAAGCATTTGACAGGAGGGCCTCAGCCTGTCTCGAAAGGCCTGGCAGCGACCACCGTTGCCTGAAAGCTGCCACGCCATGAGTCGGAGCGTCCCCTGTGTGACTAGATGATGAAGATCCCCGTCCGGGTTCTGAAGAAGCTGAGGATACAGGGGGAGTAAGATTGGAGAATCCCAGGAGAGTTCCAGAAGAACCGGAAACCACACTTGAGACCTCCAAAGGGGAGCTACCAGGGTTACCTCTGCACACTGCCAGCGGATCTGGGCCGCCGTCCTCGTTATCATTGAAAACGGGGGAAACGCATATCTGCGTTCCGCACTCCAGTCCTGAAGGAAGGCATCCGTGGCAAGAGCCATCGGATCCGGCCTCCAACTGAAGAATCTTGGAACCTGATTGTCCAGACGGGAGGCAAAGAGATCCGCTGAAAACGGCCCCCAAAGATTGTTCAACCACTGGAAAATCGGAGGGTCCAGCTTCCATAGGCTGGAATCGTAGATATGTCTGGAATGCCAGTCTGAGACCCGATTGTGCTGGCCCGAGAGATACTCCGCCGTCACCGATATGTGGTCATCCAGGCAGAACCCCCAAAAGTCTTTTGCCAGATTGGCCAACGTCCGAGAACGGGGCCCTCCCAACCGATTGACATATGGGACTGCGAAGATATTGTCCATCTTCAATAGGACGCAAGACTGCACTCTGTCTTTGATCCAACAGCGTACCGTGAAAGAATCCGCTAGTAGTTCTAAGCAATTGATATGAAAATCCTGCTGGTCTAGCGACCAAACTCCCCCAGTGGGAAAATCCCCGCATCGAGCGCCCCAACCTAATCTGCTGGCGTCGGATTCGATGACCAAATCCGGAAAGGAGCCGAAAATTGCGCGCTGTTCCATGCCTCCATATGGGTGAGCCACCATGTAATTTCGTCCTTGGCCTCCACCAAAAGCGGCACCACATGATCGTACGACCGACCCCTCCTGAGATGATACGCCTTGAGACGATGCAGGGCCCGATTGTGTAAGGGTCCTGGAAAAATCGCCTGGATCGAGGACGATAAAAGGCCCACGAGTCTGGCCAAGTGACATAAAGAGATAGTCGGCCTGGAAGCAGTCCGGCGGAGACCGCGGCGAATTTTTGCCATCTTCCGTGACGGAAGACTCAGGGTCGCTTGAACGGAGTCCACCATAAAACCAAGAAAGGTGACGGACGGCGAAGGCTGAAGAATCGACTTCGCTGCGTTGATAACAAACCCCAGATCCTGTAAAAGGGACACAGTCTGTTGGAGTTTAAGCAACAGAGTTTGAGGAGACGGCCATCAGAAGAAGGTCGTCTAAATAGACGATCATGCGAATACCCCGCGCTCGGAGAAACTCCACTGCAGGGTGAAGCACCTTGGTGAAGCACCACGGTGCCGAGGAAAGTCCGAATGGAAGGGCAGTGAACTTGTACACCAGACCCCCCCAACAAAACTGCAGAAACCGTCGGTGGGGCGGATGAATAGAAATTACCAGGTAGGCATCTTTCAAGTCCAGACGCGCCATCCAATCGGATGGTCGCAGAAGATCGCGCAGCAGATGGATTCCCTCCATCTTGAAATGGCGATACACTAACCAAGCATTGAATTCCTTGAGATTGATTACGGGTCGACGACCCCCGTCGGCTTTGTCTACCAGGAATATATTGCTGAGAAAACCGTGTGGGTGCAAAGTTGAGCGACAAATGGCTCCCTTGCTGAGCAACTCGGAGACCTCTTTGTCGATCAACTGCGTCTTGAGGGCTGAAATGTAGCAGGCGATGCCGCGTCTCCTGACGAGGGTTGTCTAGAACAAGAAAGCCCTGAACGGTTTGAAGGACCCATGCAGCGGAAGTTAACGCTGCCCAAGCACCCTGAAAGCACGCTAGTCGCCCCCCGGTACGAATCTGATCTGCGGGAAGGACACTTAACGTTTGAATTTCCACCGCCGGAATTGGACTTGAAACCTCCACGGCCTCTGAAACGCTGTCCTCGCGTTGGATAAAAGTTGTTGTAGTTCACGGTCGAATTATATTGGCTGCGGCCAGAGCCTTGTCCCCTTGAAGGGTTTTGTTGGAACCAACGGCCGGACGAGCGGCCCCTGCCTCGAACGGCCCGCGGAAAACCCGCTGGGTAAACACCCTTTTAATACTGGACTGGGCCTTGTCCAACAAGGTAAAAGTAGAGACAAATTTACCAAGCTCCTTAACAAATGGCTCACCAAAGAGGCCCCCTTGGGCCACTGCCTCAGATTCCGAAGAAGCTATATCCCCAAGCTTGGGATCTAATTTAATCAACAACGAGCGGCGACGCTCGGTTGAAAGAGCGCAATTCGCGTTCCCCTTAAAAATGATGGCGCGTTGGGCCCAATTAGATAGAACTTCTGGTGAGATTGTCGAACCTGTCACTTTGGCCTCCTCCGCCATGTCCAAGATTTTGGCCATTGGACCGATGGCATCAAGGAGTTTGTCCTGACAGAACCGCCAAGACCTATCTATGCCCTTCCGAGGGTCTTTCACATACTTCGCCAAAAAAGTGGCCATTTTAGAGTCTAAATCTGGCGTAAACACGATCTTATCAGGCAAAGAGGCTCTCAAACAACTCCACGCCTCCTTCTCAAGAGGCTTGCGGAAGCGGTTCGCAAAGAAACTAACAACTTTATCCCCCGGTACCCAAGCCGATGACCGGGGATGCATAATATCGTCGGGATTAAGCATGTCTGCATCCTCCTCCGGCGCCGCCGAAGAGGCAACCGGAGTCGGAGGCCAAGGACGAGAGGACCCCGCTTCCTCGTCGGTATCCCCCTGAGTGTCATTTTCCGTGGCAGGGGATGGGGGGGTTCGGGATATCCTGGGGCGTTCCCTCTGATGGAGGGAGGGGGACGGTCGATGCCGCTTTCGAAATGCCGTCTTAAGGTGCGCAAAAGCGTCTACATCCACGCCGTCTGGACGCTGCTTCTTGGGGGGCGTCCTCATGACTATCGCCGTGGACCGGCGCGGTGCCTCCACGCATCGCCGCCAACCTGTTACACTCTTGCACTATTCTGTCAGAGAGGCGTTGCTCCATAGGCCCCACCACCTCATTAACCACCCTGTAAATTGAATCATCAACAGCGTCAAAGAAATCATCACCATAAGGTAGGTACTCCTGGACCTCCTCCTCATAATATTCGGCCTGACCAGCCATAGCGACAAAGGTAAGTACCCAAAGGGAAACTACAACTTAATGTGCCTGAGAACAACACAACTACAAGAACACACCCAACACACGCAGGTAAAAAATGTTAGGTGCAGGCCGGAGGCTGCAAGAATTAGGGTAGCCCCAAGGACCACAGATATGGCCGCACCACAACCCTCAACGCGCTCAAACCCTCAGGAGCAAAACCTGACCGGGTGTCTGTCCCCCAGCGCGTTTATAATAGTAGCGTTGGTGCCCAGAGCCGTTTATTCAGCCCGCTCAATGCGTGAGATTTAACAGGTGCTTACTGTGCTGACAAGCGCGTTCACCGCGGGTACAATCCTGCACTACGGACCCCCGCCGGGGCGTTCAGAAGGAATGCAGGCAATACAATCCGCTTCGTGGACGTCTCGGTGAGGCAGAGTACGGGGACAAGGCTTGGCGTTCGTTACTTTCGTGGCGCGCTCCTCATCTGAAGAGCCGTGACGCGAGAGCAACGAGACGGACGAGTCCCCCTAGCGGCCGCAGATGACGCTGCACCAGCAGGGAAGCCGGCCGCGTGAGGAGCGACAAGCGTTCCCGCGGCCGGCAAGGACTCTAAAAGGCAATCGACAAGATCAACACAAGCAGTACACTCCTGTAATACGATACTACAAAAACTTTAGAAAGCTATTAACCATTCATGTTTAAACATGACAAGAGAAGATAAAGAGAGCACTTAACTGGCTGCAAAGCAGCGAAGAAAGAGGAAGGGAGGAGAGGACAGA
Organism: Triturus cristatus; assembly: GCF_964204655.1. Taxonomy (NCBI): domain Eukaryota; kingdom Metazoa; phylum Chordata; class Amphibia; order Caudata; family Salamandridae; genus Triturus; species Triturus cristatus. The sequence goes on along the minus strand of NC_140590.1, from coordinate 1,606,346,906 downwards.
GGACTTTGTATTATGATTGATGGAAACAGTTGATGGACTACATTCCAGAATGTCTCCCTGGTTGTAGGGAGTTGTAGTTTTTTCTGTGGTTAATGTTCAATGATTACTGTGAAATCTCTCTGGCTGCTGTGTTTTTGATCAGAATAAAGCGAAGAGAGAATAAAGCATAATCCGAAGCCTCCAGTCCTGACATAGAATCTTTTGTGTGGTGTTTTTACTGTTTTACTGTTTGAAGTATTGCACAAATAATTTACACATGGCCTCTAAGTTAAGCCTAACTGTTCTGTGCCACCCTACCATGTGTTTGAGCACAGATTAATTTGCAGTTTGTTTATGCCTTACCCTGACTAGGATTTTGGTTGCTGCTTGACAAGGGCTCACACCCCAGTTACAGGCCTTGGGCACATGTAGTGCACTGTACTTGGTACTTATAAGTAAATTAAATATGCCAACTGGGTATAAGCCAATATTACCATGTTTTGAGTAGACAACACAAGTAAATTTTGCACTGGTTAGCTGTGGTATAGTGCGCATAGTCCTAATGCCAACAAAAACAGGAGGTCTTAAGGCAAAAAGTTAGGGATAAACCACGCCAAGGATGCCATCCAAGTCTAACAGTTACCATGGGACTTTCAGTGCTAATAGATTGGATAATATAAATAGCCAATATGTGTTCTTGCTAAGTAGCTACAGAAATGGTGTTATGTATACTTTCACTAGTAAATGAATGAGCAAAAAGGCTTGACCAATGAAGCTCAAAGAGCCTTAGGGTGGGCTTTCTTTTTGTCAATACAATCAGCATTAAACTACATATCATGCTTGATAGTTGCCACTGTGCGTGCAAGCGGAAGTAGCTGAACTTCCACTCTTTACAGAGAAATGTATACGTTTAAATGTTGCCAGTGAGTCTTCATTGTTTAAATTACAGTCATTGATGAATTTATAGTAAACCATTAATTGAGGAAGATTAATAGACCATGTATCGTTTTAACTACTTGCTGCTATCTGTAATCTCCCTCCTGATAATATTTAATTATGCTTTTAACTGCATGAAATGTCATGTTACTTTTATGGATGGAAAACCTCCCGATTAAAGTGTTAAACTGAAACTGAACTAATAGACCACTTAATTATTGCTTCTGAATTAATTGGCACATATTGTCCAATTGCACCCCTTGTACAAATGTCAAGGAAAAATCACCACTAGCTAGTACGTATAGGACCGTGGTCATTCAAGTAGTTATTTAGTACCTCAAAGTAATTTATTAACCCAAACAATGCTCCTGACATCAAAATATAATCTAAATCACTGTCGGTACCTTTGGTTGCAATTTGTGTTAGGCGACCTGGGCTTCTTTGGAAGGTGACCATTATGATCTAAATTGGAGAGAAACAGATTTTTTTCTCAGTACGTTTCTTGACAGGTTGCTTGGTACATTTTCTTTTAGCACTTACTTACTGAGTCACCTACAGCAGAAATCATTGTTGTTGTCTCCAAAGATGTTACAAATGAAAACCCCAGAAACAATCAAAGGTATGTCAGCATCTAAGAGACTAGATAACGAGTATTTCCATTTTATGCCTACAGCGTTTGATTTGGCGTTCACAAGAGCAAATAAGAGTTGTATACAATCCATTCAAGCTTTTCCTAATGTAAGGTGGGTCCCTGAAAATGATCCACTGGTTGGCTCTCAGGATAGGTCTCTGGTGAATTTCCTCACAAATGGCCATCTAATGACTTTAAAATGACTTATTTCACAGATTTTTATAGCGCATGTTCAATCAGTACAAATGTGCTTTACGATAATACGACACAGGGTCTTAAAAATAACAGTAAAGCATGTACTGTACAAATATACCGATTTCCATCAGTAGGAGTAGATTTAAAAGCTGAGGGGAGGAGTGGGTGTGGAGAGAGGAGTAAATATGAGAAAGGAGACTTGTAGGCGGAGCAAAGATGAGTACAGGGTAGCGGAAAGGGAGGAGAAAGCTACGGCAAAGAGAAGAAAAGAGAGAAGGAGATAGGAAGTGTTAGGGAGTAGTTAACGAGAAAAGGGTAACTTGACCAGAGGGTCAGACAGAAGAGTAGAAGGAATGGAATTGCTAGAGCTCAGGGAGTTATTTGGCCAAGTATAGCCTGAACATGTGAGTCTTTAGTAGTTGTCACACAGCCAGTAGAGTTGGGCTGCCCTATGTCCGTGGCTAAGGAGTTCCAGAAGGTAGAGGTTGCTCTTGAGAAGGAGTGATGAAGAGTGTGTGATGTTCTGAACAGTGGTACTTTCAAAAGCAGGTTTTCTTTGCTTCTCAGGTTTTTCAAACTGCTTGACATTTGAGGGTGGTATCTGGAGCATTGCAGGGTTATCTGACATAAGGCAGTGAGGAGCTGGCGGGATCACTCTCTCAGCACCTTTGGGTGCATGAAGTGGCAGTCCTCACAGATCTTGGAGTCGTACTCACGCTCCAAGCACCATAAGCACACCAAGTGGTGGTCTATCACAGACATCTCTCTGTGACAGGGGCCACATGGTTTAAAACCAGCCGGTTCCTCAGGTGATATCCTCACACCAGGAGAGAAGAACTCTCAAAAAGAGTGGACAAAAAGTCAGGAAAAGCCAGTGAAAAAATTAATGAGGGAAGCTCTGTCTGGATCAGCCCATCTGGCTCGGAAAGGAAAGAACTGACATCAGCGCGCCTATGTAGGTACCGTCCACCATAAGAAATTAAGTTAAATTAAATTATATCAACTTTTTAAATATGTGTGTGTGTATTCTCCTCCGGCCCACAGGAGAGTGCCATGTCCCTTGAATTCCCATTTCAGCACTTTAATTTGCAGTGATCCACAATTGCAACCTACTGCATTAATATTCATGAGCTAGGCCATATTGTGACCTGCTCCGAATGGGAAATCTATCTATTAGTACAAGGTCGATTGATAAAATTCTTTAATTCTTTATTAGTTGCCAATTGTAGCCATATTTTTATGCCCAATTGTTTGTAAATTTGGCTCACGTTAGCATTGCAAAAACATGTTCTCCTCAATATCATCTGCAAGGCGGTAACCTGAGCTAATTTGCATGCATGCAGAAAAAGTAGTATAGAAGCAGTATTATTTGCAGAGCTGACCTTCTCTACGTCCCACCTTGAATGCCTCAGGTTTATTGAACGTATTTTATGTTCTCCATAAAGAGTTATATTGTGTGGAAACTCTGTGTACGTAGTAATACTTTAAAAAATATATATATATATTCACATTTGCGTAGTAATAGTACATTTTTATACAGGTATATCACAATAATTAGAGTAATTCTCGCTTCCGTTCGACGAGGATACATTTTCACTTATCGTAGGTTATTAGTTGCTTCTCTTCTTATCTTCCAATTTTTATCACATAAATCGCATGTGTCACTGTCATGGAAAAGAAGGATTCAGTAATACTCAACTCCTTAATATAAAGGAAACCTGACCCTCAACACTTTAAGTATTACTGCATTCAGAAAAAGTAACTTGTCTGATTTTAGCCCCATGGTCGACTCGATGCCCAGTAAACTTCAGGCTTTATGAAGGCTTATGTTAGACTCGGTCATTAATGAATCTGTAGATAAGGCCTGCTAGTCTCCCCAGGTGCCAGGCTAGAAGATAATCACAGTAATAACTGCAACATTGTTCATTTTTTAGCCCTCTTTTCCATTCAGCCTAACCGCGAAAACTACTCCATTATGGAAATATCATATTGTCCCTCATAGCTAGAGAGAAAGAGAAAGGGCTTTCCACATGTGTTACTGAGAATACTATAATCACTATGGTGGGTCACTTCTGCTGAGTTCTGTAATTTCATTCTGTGTTAGTTCTGCTGAGTTTGGCTTTTTTGTCCATTCTGCAAGGGAACTATACAAGTTGGTTCACCTGCTCATATCTTCATTGTCCCTTTCATTCTTTTCCTTTCCTTTCTCCTCTGCAGGGACCTTTGGGTTATCATCATGGCAAGTTGGCATACCCACTGAGAAACCATATGATGTGCCTCGTGATTTACGAAGAATTGGGTCCAGTCAAACACTTCGAGTTCTGAACCAAGGGAGATATCCTCATTGGGAGTGAGTGTGATTTATTCTAAGAAGTAGTCTGAAAACTAAAGCATTGAAGGTGAAGGGAATACACTGCTTGGCCTAAAAGCATTAGTTCTCCCATATGCATTGTGGTAGATGCAGTTAAAGAATACAGTCACTTTAAAAAACAATTCGAAAAGTGTTAACTTTATGGGCGCTTGAAATGCTCCTCAATGTCTCTGAAGGTGAGTACCACTCCAGAGGGCAGGTACTTCCCACAGGATTATCAGCTTCAGGAAGAGCCAAACACTTAGGGGAAGGGACATACTGACATAACCACATCAGTTCTCCAATATGTATTAAGGTAGATGTGGTTCAATATTACAGTTACTTTAAATTATTCACAAGTAGTGGTGTGTTCCAAAAACACATTTCCAGCACTGGGTGTACCAGCTTATGGTGAAAACTTCAGTATATGTCAGTAAGCGTAAGTGACTTTAACAATGCCCTGCCTTTTTCTTGGCAATTCTGGGATATGGATTTAACACATTAATTGAAGTTATCATATATTGAATGAGGAAAAGCATCGCAATTTGGTGTTTCGATAACCATACCCTCATGTCATTCCTGAATTCTGGGTCATTTTTCTGGGTCAAATTCCCCCTTGTCTGACCTGGTGAGTTTGTCCCTGAAAGAAACTGCTGTAATACAGTATACTAAAGGACTGCATTAACTTTAATACCAATTTGGGCAGTGTCAGACAGCTTTTAGGGGACCACACAGTAAATAGGAGCTACAGTGCCTCAACCGCGGTGTTGTGCTGTGAGTCTATCTAGGCTAAGAGCAACCCTTTCTTCACTTGACCTTCAGGGTGGTGAGGGAGAGTAGGCAAAGTCTTCTCAGAGAGGTAGCGTGGGACACAAGAGCTCAGATCTCAACATTCAACCAGGACACAAGAGCTCAGATCTCAACATTCAACCAACAGACATGATAACATATTGTCGAGCCCAGTGTTAGTCTCTTTTTAAAAAAAAGTATTTGATGTCACAGCAAAATGAAATACTAGAAATATAAATCTGTTACATAGTTGTAATCTCACTTATTTTGTACAGTAAATCACTCTACTTTCTGGTACACCTTCCCCGTTCTAGGAGATCATTAATATTTACTGTCCCCTAGGATGATATAGGCATTAATCTGAAAGAAACACGTTAGTTAGATTCCTCACCTTAGAATATCCCCAGGCGTCAGACTGGATCCGGAAGATTTTTGTAGCAATACCCCTTGCGCGTCGCTAGGCGTCGTCTGTGTCTCTCCATCCGTCGTTGGCGTCGTGCGCCGGAATGACGTCGTCGGAGTACTTAGACGCCACCCTCGCACGCTGACGTCAATTCTTCTTTTTTCCGCGCCAGTAAGCGCCGATCCGGGAGAGCTACTCCTTTCGTCAATTTTTGACTAACTTTTTCGACTCTTTTGGTCACTTTCTCGACTCTGGTGCCGGTAGGATGCCTGGTTTCAAGGCCTGCGACGACTGTCACCGACTGATGTCGGTGACCGATCATCACCGCCGGTGCCTGTACTGCTTGGGCCTCGACCACGACGCAGAGTCGTGCTCCGATTGTATTGTCCAGACCTCGAAAGCTAGGCGGGAGCGGTCCCGCAAGCTTCTCGAGCTTCGCCACTCGGCTCCGCGCCGCTCTCGATCCCGGTCCAGGAGGAGGTCCAAGGATCGGTCGCGGAGCCGCACTCGACATCGTCGCTCGTCTGGCTCGAAGTCTTCGGTAAGTCGAAGCGCTCCAAGAAGTCCAAGAGGCGACACCGCTCTTCGGACTCCCCTCGCCGGTCGCGCGACTCGGTCGAGGGTCCGGGTGGTTCCACCCCCGCGGCTCCGCAGGAGCTGCAGGCGCCGCGCAAGTCCCCATACACGCCGGTCCCTGGGACTGACGCGACGCCGGCGGAGGTCAGTGCCTTCCTCTCGGCCATGAGGAGCCTGGCCCCGCCGTCGAGGCCCGCTGGGGCGCCTTCGGGCCCCGCGGACTCGACTGGGCGACCTTGCGTGCCGGCTGCTCCGGCCCCGGCGCCGTTGGAGGCTCTAGCCCCGACGCCGCAGGTCCCCGAGGGGCCCGAGCCTGGGCCCCCGTCGACGCCGGTCGACCTCGTCACGCCTCCTCCGCCGGCGTCGACACCGGTGCCACCTCCGACGCCGACTCCGGTCGACGTCAATCCCCGGTTCAGCCCCTGTCCGGTCCCGACGCCGATGCGGCGCCGCCCGACGCCGCATCCGGTGCCGCTAGAGACACATTATGTCTATCGACCGGCTCCGATCATTCCTCCTGTTTACCAGGAATCGGATGACGGAGGCGACTGGGAGGGGTCTGAGGACCCTATGGCCCTTCAAGGGCAACTTTCGCAGGACTGGGCAGATGAACTGGGAGAGGCCAGTGGTTTGGATACCTCACCAGACACTGGATTCATCTCTCCTCCGACTGTGGCTTCGGAGGAGGGTGCAGCTTTTTCTGTGGTGCTGCGCAAGGCGGCCGCGGCCCTCGGGCTTGAGCTGCCTGCCGTGGCTGTGAGGACTAACATCCTCACTGAGGTGCTTCAGTCTGCCGCATGCTCCACTGAGCCTCTGCTGCAATTCAATGAGGCCCTCACTGACGTTCTGCAGGGCACCTGGTCGAAGCCCTCCACAGTCCCTCCTGTGGATAGGAACGTTGCCAGGCGCCACCGCCCTGCTCCGGGCGACCCCAGTTTTCTGTCCCAACACCCCACCCCCGAGAGTCTGGTTATCCAGGCCTCTACCTCCCAATCCTCCTTCCCGTCCGCTCCTCCGGACCGGGATTCCAGGAGACTGGAACAGTTCGGTAAGAAGCTGTTCTCCTCGCTCAGTTTGGGCCTGTGGTCTTTAAACACCGCCTGTCTCTTGGACCGTTATTCCCACTCTCTGTGGGATACGGTGGAGGACGTGCTGCCACTGTGCCCAGAAGAGGCCCGGACGCGGCTTTCCTCGGCTCTGGCCGATGGGAGAGATGCAGCGCGCCATGCAATCCGATGTGGACTCGACACTACGGACTCGCTGGGTAGGGCGATTTCTACCACGGTGGCGCTTCGACGTCACGCCTGGCTGCGGTCCACGTCCTTTTCAGGCAATGTCCAGAGCACACTCATGGACATGCCTTTTGATGGCGCTCGCCTTTTTGGTGAGAAAGCGGACAGTGCGCTGGCTCGCTTCAAGGACTCCCGGGTTACAGCCACGTCCTTGGGCCTCTCGGCCCCGCGGCCACAAACTTCCGTTTTTCGCTCCTTTCGTGGCCAAGGCAGGGGCACCTCCTCACGTCCGCCTAGCCACCGGCCGCAGAACCAGCCTGCACACGGTCGCGGACGTGGTTTCCGCCGAGGCGGTACTGGAGGACGACGCGGTCAGTCCACATCCACCACGGCAGCATCCGCCTCAAAGCCTTCCTAGTCCATGCTTTCAGGCCCATTCCTCGCCAGTGGGAGGCCAAGTTCGCCATCACCTGCTCCACTGGCGTACCATTACTTCGGACAGGTGGGTGCTGCAAATCGTCCGAAGGGGCTACTCCCTCCCCTTCGAGACGACCCCTCCAGCCATGCCACCGCAGCACCACCGTATCTCGGAGGATCATTTGAATCTTCTGCAAAAGGAAGTTTCGGCCCTCTTAGCCAAAGAGGCCGTCGAGTGCGTTCCGAGCCCAGAAGTAGGTCGTGGTTGTTATTCCCACTACTTTCTGGTTCCCAAGAAGGGCAAAGGAGGCCTACGCCCTATCTTGGACCTCAGGAACGTCAATGCCTTCCTCCGGAAGGAACGGTTAAAATTGTTGACTTTGGCTCAGGTTCTAGCTGCCCTAGACCCTGGAGACTGGATGGTAGCGTTGGACTTGCAGGACGCATATTTCCATATCCCCGTCCTGCCGGCCCACCGGCGTTACCTGCGGTTCACGGTGGGTCAGGAGCACTTTCAGTTCACCGTGCTCCCCTTCGGCCTTACCAGTGCCCCTCGGGTGTTCACGAAAGTGATGGCGGTGGTCGCAGCTCATCTGCGCAGATATGGGGTTCCAGTCTTCCCCTATCTCGACGACTGGTTGTTGAAGGCGGGCTCGCCCCAGACAGTAGTCTCCCACCTCCAGACTACGGCGGATCTCATGCATTTGCTGGGGTTTTCCATCAATGTGCCGAAGTCATACCTGAGCCCCTCTCAGAAGCTCCTCTTCATCGGAGCGGTTCTCGATTCAGCGCAGTTCCGGTTTCATCCACCGGAACAGCGGGTCCGGGATATACAGGCCCTGATTCCCATCTTTCGGCCTCTATCCTGGGTTTCGGTCAGGCTAGTGTTGCGGCTTCTGGGCCTGATGGCCTCCTGCATCCTACTAGTGCATCACGCCAGGCGGCGCATGCGGGCTCTGCAGTGTGACCTGAAGTTTCAGTGGGCCCAGCATCACGGCAACCTGTCCGACCATGTCTTGATCTCGGAGGGCACTGCACAGCAGTTGCAGTGGTTGCTCACGGACCGCGATTGGGTCATGGGCAAGAGCCTATCCCTACCCCTACCGGAGCATGTCGTAGTGACGGATGCGTCCCTCCTGGGATGGGGTGGCCATATGGGAGAGGCGGAGATCAGAGGCCTCTGGTCTCCGGCGGAGTCTCGCCTCCACATCAACTTGTTGGAGCTGAGAGTGATTCGACTTGCACTGAAGGCCTTCCTTCCCTCTGTCCGGGGAAGTGTCGTGCAGGTGTTCACGGACAACACCACCGCCATGTGGTATTGTAACAAACAGGGCGGGGTGGGGTCGTGGACCCTTTGTCAGGAGATCTCTGTGCCTCTGGACATGGCTGGAACACCAGGGCATCACCCTGGTGGTTCAACATCTGGCGGGCTCTCTGAACGCCAGAGCAGACGAACTCAGCCGCCGGCGCATGATGGATCACGAATGGCGTCTGAACGCCGAGGTGGCGCAAGGTCTCTTTCAGCGGTGGGGAGAGCCTTGGTTAGATCTATTCGCCACCGACGAGAACGCGCAATGTCAGCAGTTCTGCGCGTTGGAATTTCCAAGGCGGCACTCGCTCGGCGACGCTTTTCGTCACGAGTGGAGTTGAGGTCTGTTGTACGCCTTTCCGCCTATACCACTTCTGCCCAGAGTGCTGAAGAAGATCAGGCGCGACCGGGCCCAAGTCATCTTGGTGGCTCCGGATTGGGCACGAAGGTACTGGTATCCCGAGCTATGTTGACCGATCCTCCGATACGTCTGCCCCTTCGGGAGGATCTTCTGTCGCAGCAGCAGGGGATGGTCCTCCACCCGAACCTGTCCAGCCTCCACCTCCATGCGTGGAGATTGAGCGGCGGCAGTTGATGCCATTTGACTTGCCTCCTGAAGTCTGTGATGTCATTCTGGCAGCCAGGCGTCCCTCCACAAAGACGGTATACGCCTGCCGGTGGAACAAGTTTGTGGCATGGTGCACAGCAAGGGCTGTGGATCCCCTTTCCGCCCCTCTTTCTGAGGTTCTCCTCTTTCTTCTTTCTTTGGCCCGGCAGGGCTCTGCCCTGGGCACCTTGAAAGGTTATCTTGCTGCCATCTCTGCCTTCTTACGGCTTCCTGATCAGCCGTCTCTTTTCAAGTCCCCTGTAGTGTCACGCTTTCTTAAAGGCATTACTCACACGTTCCCTCCTGTCCCTTTCGTAATGCCTCAGTGGGACTTGAATCTTGTCTTAACATTCCTGATGTGCGCTCCCTTTGAGCCTCTTCACAATTGTCATCTTCGTCTTCTAACTCTTGTAGCATCTGCTTTCTATGTTCACCCCCACTTTTTGCTTTTGCTTTGCTGGTTTTCGACTTAGATGTGGCTGTGGGCCTGCTAATCAGACCCACAGCCCTGCTGTTCTCTCTCTAAATTAATACTATGTACTTTAGGTGCATAACCCATTTGGATAGGATCACCTTATTGGCACCTGTACAGTGTACCTTAGGTACCCAGGGCATAGGTGTATCCTAGGTCTACCAGGGGCTGCAGCATGTATTATGCCACCCCTGGCCTGGCCTTCCATTATGACACAACTGGCTGATCACTCAGCTGGGGCAAGGTCGTGTAATCACCCCTTGCTTAGGTGTAGTATTCCTATACCTATCTTATATATAGACACATGTGTACCTATCAGCCACTCCTATGGCAGGCCTTAACAATCCTGGAGGCAGAGTGCTTGGTAACATGTGAGATGGTGCTCTAGCATGAGCTGAGCCTGTCTGCAGCTTTCGGAACCAAGTCCTTATAGCTGTTCCATGATATAGCCTACCATATACTCTTAAAGTGCCTTATAATCTTAAACGGTTATGGTAACTATGGTTTGGCTTTATCAAAATATGTTGTGTAAGGTGTCTAACGGAATAATACCCCCATCCCATTTCTGGGGATGAGGATATTATCCCTCCCTTCTAGAGGGAGAAGACATGTTGAAACCTACTTACCTGGTTAAAGTTAACCAGAGCCCCAGCATCACAAAATGGATGCTGCTGCCACGACACAAGTCTGACCTCCTGCTGCTGGGAGTGATCCCAGCATGGGAGACTTGGACAATAGGTTTCCTGCCTTGGGAGGTGCGAGCACCACCCCAGACAGGCCTTAGTGTATTGGGGCAGGGAGGGATGAAAGAAACGAGACACTGCCTGGGGCACACAAGGTGTCCCATGCATAGTCCAGTTCAAACCGGTGCTGGGGCACACCAGCCCCAGTCCTGGCGCGAAACTGGACAAAGGGAAGGGGGTGTAACCACCCCCCTCCCAGGTCCCACCCATAAGGCGTGACCTAGCAGGCAACCCAGCCCCCCAGATTAGTATAAGAGTGGTAGCTGGGCCCCAGGAGATTAGATTATCCTGAACCTGCAACTTGAACAGAAACTCTGGACCTTCGACATTCGACGAAAGAAGAAGACTGAAGAATCTCCCTTGTGGCCAAGGAGTGGCTACCCTGTGCAAACAGGCACCATCAAGAGACTTACCCTTTGCTTTGCTGAAGTTCTACGAGGGACCGACTGCAGAGCCCGACCAGAGCCTTGACTTCCAGACTTCTCCGACCCTGATCCACATCCACAGCCGAGCTGAGTGGCGAGTATCTTCCAGCGCAGCTTCTGAGGTACCCTCGAGGTTGTGCACCGGGGATTGAGAAGCCCCAACCCCAAGCACCATCTGCAACGAAGATCAGCCCCCCACACGCCACGAGTCCTGCGTGGGGCCCTTCTGCATTTTCCTGCTTGCCGCGTCTGTCCGGTTGCTTGCCCGTTGGCTAGCGGCCTTTGCGACGACACACCTTTGAATCTTCACTGCTGGTTTGGCTCCTCCAGACTGGCTCCTCCAGACTGGCTCCCGCTCCTCTGCAAAAGAGAAGCACCCCAGACCTTCCTGGTCTGCACCAGAAGCAAGTCCTCCATTCTTCGTGGGTTCCGCTTGCCAAGGCTTGGTGAGTCCTAGTTCGACTTCGACGCCGCCGACAGCAAGAGCCTTCGTGGGACAGCTCGCCTCCTGGTCGTCCTCGACGTCTCCTGGTACCTGTGGCTGCTGCGACAAGCTTCACCTCTTCACCTGAAATCTTCACGACCTCGCCTGGTTGCTTCCTGGTTCCACGTGGTCACTGGCTAGTGACCTTGACTCCGTCCCTTCTGCTTGCAGGTACCCTTCCTTCTTGATCCCGGTCTTGGGATCCACCGGACACTCTGCACTGACTGCCTGTCAGCAACTTTCCTTCAGGCATCCATAGAAGTCCACGACGAAACCCGACGCAAGTTCACACCTATGCACACGCAGCCCGTGGGCTAGGTAACTTGGGTACTTCGGTGCTCACAAGGGTAGTGACTATCCTAGGGTCTAGTTTCCGAGTCTCGACTTTCTAGCTACTCCAGAAGTGTCCTAAAACTGATTATTTCTAACTGCTAGTAATTCTATCGACTTTTACGCATTACGCGTGAGTGTTTACACTCTGCACCTGAATCCCGTGGGCCTCCCACTTCCTAACTGTTGGTAGTGTAGTGTAGCCCCAGCGATTCCCTAGGCCTAGGCCTATTCTATTTCCGTGACAGTGGTCCTTATACCACTTCTATAGTATATGGTTTGCGTGGCCCCTAGGGCCTAGCTGTATTACTTACCTGTGTGACTTAATGTATGCTTAAATAAGACTGTGTTGTACTTACCTCGAATCTCATAAAGAGTGCTGAGGGTTTGACTAGAATAAATACACTTTATTTTATATATATATATCTGTTGTGGTGTCCTTTCATTTGGTATTCAAGGGATTATATATGGTATCACAGCTGGCTTCACATGCCATTCAGAGTTTAGCCTAAGACTGCTCTTGTCCATGCTGCCACTAGGATAGCTGGTCTATAAGGTTGACTTTACAACCAATCACCATAAGGGTTATTTGGACTGATATAAGGTGTACACTAGAACTAGTGACATCATACATCAGGCCAACTTCTCACATTGGTGAGCAGCGGTTGGGATCTGAGCTTGCTGTTGTAATACCATTGTAATCTTGAGATACTAAATTGAAAGATCACACAGCTATTGTTTAGGTACATATAACATAGATTATAATACTTAAGTCCTACTGGACTTCGTGGTTGTAGGTTGAAGGGAGTAACACACCCTGACTACAACTACTAGAGAGGTTTAGTAGAAATAACTAGTGTAGGTAGGTGCACACACCACACCCTCACCAGATCATGTCTCTGGGAGGAGATCAAGGAGATTCTCTCTCAGGAGGGGCAGGTCTGAGAAAGATCCCCTCTAGATATGATACCCTAACTTTTCAGGAGATGAGACAATTGTGTACCTCCAGAAAGTTAAAACAGGGTGCAAACCCTACCCGCCTTCAGCTAGTACAGATCCTAGAGGAATATGATGCTCTTAGGGCCTCACAGGCTGGAACCCTAGATACAGGGGAGGGTTTACCAGCTACAGATGAGTCAGATGGGACTTCAGATGAGGTGGTAGACAGCCAGGGCCAAGTAGGAAGACTTAGCCAGGCTAACCTACGCTTACATGGGAGTCTGCATGGGCTTCCCCCATACAGACCCCCAAGTGGGCTTAACCAGAGAAGCAGGAGGGACAGATCCCCTTCAAGGGACTCCATCCACTCCCATGTCTCTAGCATCTCTAATGCCTCTTCTCACAGGGGAATGACTTCCCCCGAGAGAAAGGAGCATGAAGCCAGAATGAGGGAAGCTAATCTAAGGATTGAGAGGGAAGAACTTGCCCTTGCCAAGGAGAAGCTTGCTCTGGCTAGAGAGCAAAAGTTAAGTGGGTTAGAACCCACTGGTGGCAGCAATATCCCTAAGGATAGAGACAGGCACTATGATAATAGAAACCTGAGCAAGATTGTCCCTCCCTACAAGTGTGGGGATGACATCCACAAATGGATAACTGCTTTGGAGAGGGCTTGCAAAGTACAGCAGGTACCCCAAAGTCAGTGGGCAGCTATCTTGTGGCTCTCCTTCTCTGAGAAAGGTAGAGACAAGCTCCTCACAGTTAGTGATGAGGATGCAGACAATTACACTGTCCTGAAGAGTGCTCTAATTGATGGGTTTGGCCTAACCACTGAACAATACAGGTTGTTGTTCAGGGATACCCAGAAGACACAGACTCAGGACTGGACTGACTTTGTAGATTGTGCCACTAAGGCTCTGGAAGGCTGGCTAGTGGGAAGTAAGGTTAAGGACTATACAGGATTGTATAATTTGATCATGAGAGAACAAATCCTTAACAACTGTCAAAACCAGCTATTGCATCAACACCTGATTGATTCTGATCTGACTTCTCCCCAAGAATTGGGAAAGAAAGCAGATAGATGGGTCAGGACTAGAGTTAAGCAGAAAAAACAGAACCAGGGCGGTGATCAGAAAAAGGCAGACCAGAAGGGTAATGATCAGAAACAAAAAGACCAGAAGTCTTCACCAGGCCCCCAAAAGGCTCAGGGGGAGGGTGGTCCCAAAAAGGATAAAAAGAAAGATGGCCAAAAGAAACCGTGGTGCAACTATTGTAAGTCCAACTCACATTGGTTTAGTGAGTGCACCAAAAAGGATAAGCCCCCTGCCACCAATGCCCCTAAGGCAACTGTACCCCCTAGTTCAGCTGTAAGTGGTGGTTTCCAGCAAAAGGGTGTAATAGGTTAACCCTGGGAACTGAGGAGGATTCTGGCCTAGTCAGAATACCTACTCAGGCTGTTCCGATCTGTGATGGGGACCTAGCTTTGTCCTCTACTGTAGGCCCCAGTAACCTGGGCAAGTACAGACAGACTCCTTTTATCAACCAAAGAATGGCTCAGGCCTACAGGGACACTGGGGCTAGTGTCACAATGGTGACACCTGCCTTTGTGGACCCTGGACAGATCATACTAGGTGAGAACTACCTAGTGACCAACGCTAGCAATGCCACTACCTCCCATAGTGTGGCAATTGTTAACTTCTCCTGGGGAGGGGTAACTGGCCTCAAGAAAGTTGTTGTTAGTTCAGACCTTCCTGTAGAGTGTTTACTGGGCAATGATCTTGAAACTTCAGTTTGGTCTGAAGTGGAGTATAGGACCCATGCAGAAATGCTAGGGATAGATGCACATGTCCTTGCTGTGACCAGGTCACAGGCCAAAAAGTGCACCACTGAACAAGTGCTGGATCCTGGAACTATGGACCAGTCACAAACCAAGAGAAAGAGCAGTAGGGTAAAGGCTGTGCCTTCCCCCTGCCTCAGGCACTAGATCAGCCCTCACAGGAGGATGATTCTGAGAGCCCTGAAGGAACTGTCCTAGAAAAACTTGAACCTGATCAGGTTGAGTTACTTGGGACAGGGGGACCTTCAAGGGCAGATCTGAGGCAGGCACAATTAGACTGCCCCTCTCTTGAACCCCTCAGACAGCAGGCTGCCGCTGAGGCTGCAGGGAATGCTCAAGGTACTCATAGAGTGTATTGGGATGAAGGGCTACTGTATTCAGAGGCTAGAGACCCCACGCCTGGTGCATCCAGGAGGCTGGTCATACCACTGAAGTTCAGAGGCTTCCTTCTTACCTTGGCCCATGATATTCCCCTTGCAGGACACTTAGGCCAGAACAAGACTTGGGACAGGCTTGTCCCTCACTTTCACTGGCCTCATATGTCAGAAGATACCAAATAGTTTTGTCGCTCCTGTGTCACCTGCCAAGCCAGTGGCAAATCAGGTGGCACTACAAAGGCCCCCCTCATACCACTACCTGTGGTGGGGGTTCCCTTTGAAAGAGTGGGCATAGATATTGTAGGACCAATGGACCCACAAACAGCATCTGGGCACAGATTCATACTGGTGATAGTGGACCATGCCACCAGGTACCCTGAAGCTATTCCCCTGAGGACCACAACAGCTCCTGTTGTGGCAAGGACCCTGCTTGGAGTATTCTCCAGAGTGGGCTTTCCAAAGGAGGTCATTTCTGACAGAGGTGCCAACTTCATGTCAGGATATTTGACTGCAATGTGGAAGGAGTGTGGTGTGAACTACAAGTTCACCACACCCTATCACCCACAGTGCAATGGGCTTGTTGAGAGATTCAACAAGACCCTAAAGGGAATGATAAAAGGTTTACCAGACAAGCTTAGGCGAAGATGGGACATCCTTCTACCCTGCCTTCTGTTTGCTTACAGAGAGGTCCCACAAAAGGGTGTTGGCTACAGCCCTTTTGAGCTTTTTTTTGGGCATCCTGTAAGAGGACCCCTATGTTTAGTAAGGGAAGGATGGGAGAGACCTCTCAGACAACCCAAACTTGATATAGTGGATTATGTACTTGGTCTCCGCTCCAGGATGGAAGAGTATATGAAGAAGGCTTCTAAAAACCTTGAGGCAAGCCAAGAACTCCAAAAAGCTTGGCACGACCAAAAGGCTGTGCCGTCTGTTTACCAGCCAGGGCAGAAAGTGTGGGTGTTGGAGCCAGTGGCCCCAGCAGCACTCCAAGACAAAAGGTCTGGACCCCACACTATTGTTGAGAAAAAGGGAGAAGTCACCTACTTGGTGGACCTTGGGACTCCCAGAAGCCCCCACAGGGTGCTTCATGTCAACAGATTGAAGGCATATGTTGACAGGGCAGACATGGGCTTACTCATGGCTACAGATGAGGGGCAGGAGGAAGAGAGTGACCCTCTCCCAGACCTGTTGACTCAGAACCCTGATGATGGCTCAGTTGATGGTGTGGTCTTTTCTGACAGCCTCACTGTCCATCAGCAACAGGACTGCAGACAGGTTCTGCAATCCTACAGACATATGTTCTCTCTGACCCCAAGTCAGACAAACTGGTACACCCATGAGGTGGACACTGGTGACAGTCTGCCTCTGAAGAGTAAAATCTACAGGCAACCTGACCATGTCAGGGACTGCATAAAAGTTGAGGTACAAACAAAGTTGGAGCTGGGAGTCATTGAACCTTCAGAGAGCCCTTGGGCTAGTCCTGTAGTTCTTGTGCCAAAACATCACACCCAAGATGGTAAGAGAGAGATGAGGTTTTGCGTGGACTCCAGAGGCCTCAATGCTGTCACTAGGACAGATGCCCACCCAATACCTAGGGCAGATGAGCTCATTGACAGACTGGCAGCTGCTAAGTTTTTGAGCACATTTGACCTGACAGCAGGCTACTGGCAAATCAGACTAGCTGAGAATGCAAAGGCCAAAACTGCTTTCTCGACCCCAGGAGGACATTATCAATTTGTGGTAATGCCCTTTGGTTTGAAGAATGCACCTGCCACTTTCCAAAGGTTGGTGAATCAAGTCCTTACTGGGTTGGATGACTACTGTGCAGCTTATCTTGACGATATTGCTGTCTTTAGCTGCACCTGGGAGGATCACCTGGTCCACGTGAGGAATTTTTTAGAGGCCCTGCAAAAGGCAGGCCTCACTATCAAGGCCACTAAGTGCCAGATAGGGCAGAGCAAGGTTGTATACCTGGGCCACCTAGTCGGTGGGGGTCAGGTTCAACCACTGGAGAGCAAGATCCAGACCATAAAGGACTGGACTCCTCCAACTACCCAGACTCAGGTCAGAGCTTTCTTGGGCCTGACTGGGTACTACAGAAAGTTTGTTAAGAACTATGGGTCCATTGTGACACCACTTAATGACTTGACCTCCAAGAAAATGCCAAAGAAAGTTCAGTGGACAGTAAGCTGTCAAAAAGCATTTGATGACCTGAAGCAGGCCATGTGCAGTGCACCTATTCTGAAAAGTCCAGACTACTCCAAAGAGTCCAGACAGATGCTTCTGAGTTGGGTGTGGGAGCTGTTCTTTCACAACTTAATATAGATGGTCAAGACCAGCCCATTGCTTTTTTTATAAGTAGAAGGCTGACCCCTAGAGAGAAACGTTGGTCAGCTATTGAGAGGGAGGCCTTTGCTGTGGTTTGGGCCCTGAAGAAGCTGAGGCCATACTTGTTTGGCACTCACTTCAAGATTCAGACAGACCATAAGCCCCTCTTGTGGCTAAATCAGATGGAGGGTGAAAATCCCAAACTTCTTAGGTGGTCCATTTCCCTACAGGGGATGGACTTCACAGTGGAACAAAGACCTGGGACTGACCATGCCAATGCAGATGGACTCTCCCGATATTTCCACTTAGAACATGAAAAATCAACTGGTCAAGGTTAGTTTAATGTCCCTATGTTTGGGGGGGGGGGTTGTGTAGGAGAATAGGGTCTGCTTTCTATGTTCACCCCCACTTTTTGCTTTTGCTTTACTGGTTTTCGACTTAGATGTGGCTGTGGGCCTGCTAATCAGACCCAGAGCCCTGCTGTTCTCTCTCTAAATTAATACTATGTACTTTAGGTGCATAACCCATTTGGATAGGATCACCTTATTGGCCCCTGTACAGTGCACCTTAGGTACTCAGGGCATAGGTGTATCCTAGGCCTACCAGGGGCTGCAGCATGTATTATGCCACCCCTGGCCTGGCCTTCCATTATGACACAACTGGCTGATCACTCAGCTGGGGCAAGGTCGTGTCATCACCCCTTGCTTAGGTGTAGTATTCCTATACCTATCTTATATATAGACACATGTGTACCTATCAGCCCCTCCTATGGCAGGCCTTAACAATCCTGGAGGCAGAGTGCTTGGTAACATGTGAGATGGTGCTCTAGCATGAGCTGAGCCTGTCTGCAGCTTTCGGAACCAAGTCCTTATAGCTGTTCTATGATATAGCCTACCATATACTCTTAAAGTGCCTTATAATCTTAAACGGTTGTGGTAACTATGGTTTGGTTTTATCAAAACATGTCGTGTAAGGTGTCTAACACTTTGGAATAATACCCCCATCCCATTTCTGGGGATGAGGATATTATCCCTCCCTTCTAGAGGGAGAAGACATGTTGAAACCTACTTACCCGGTTAAAGTTAACCAGAGCCCCAGCATCACAAAATGGATGCTGCTGCCACAACACAAGTCTGACCTCCTGCTGCTGGGAGTGATCCCGGCATGGGAGGCTTGGACAATAGGTTTCCTGCCTTGGGAGGTGCGAGCACCACCCCAGACAGGCCTTAGTGTATTGGGGCAGGGAGGGATGAAAGAAACGAGACACTGCCTGGGGCACACAAGGTGTCCCATGCATAGTCCAGTTCAAACCGGTGCTGGGGCACAACAGCTCCTGTCCTGGCGCGAAACTGGACAAAGGGAAGGGGGTGTAACCACCCCCCTCCCAGGTCCCACCCATAAGGCGTGACCAAGCAGGCAACCCAGCCCCCCAGATTAGTATAAGAGTGGTAGCTGGGCCCCAGGAGATTAGATTATCCTGAACCTGCAACTTGAACAGAAACTCTGGACCTTCGACATTCGACGAAAGAAGAAGACTGAAGAATCTCCCTTGTGGCCAAGGAGTGGCTACCCTGTGCAAACAGGCACCATCAAGAGACTTACCCTTTGCTTTGCTGAAGTTCTACGAGGGACCGACTGCAGAGCCCGACCAGAACCTTGACTTCCAGACTTCTCCGACCCTGATTCACATCCACAGCCGAGCTGAGATCCGTGAAGGCGACGAGAGACGTGGGACCGGCTACCTGGGAAAAGTGGTGAGTATCTTCCAGCGCAGCTTCTGAGGTACTCTCGAGGTTGTGCACCGGGGATTGAGAAGCCCCAACCCCAAGCACCATCTGCACCGAAGATCAGCCCCCCACACTCCACGAGTCCTGCGTGGGGCCCTTCTGCATTTTCCTGCTTGCCGCGTCTATCCGGTTGCTTGCCCGTTGGCTAGCGGCCTTTGCGACGACACACCTTTGAATCTTCACTGCTGGTTTGGCTCCTCCAGACTGGCTCCCGCTCCTCTGCAAAAGAGAAGCACCCCAGACCTTCCTGGTCTGCACCAGAAGCAAGTCCTCCATTCTTCGTGGCTTCAGCTTGCCAAGGCTTGGTGAGTCCTAGTTCGACTTCGACGCCGCCGACATCAAGAGCTTTCGTGGGACAGCTCGCCTCCTGGTCCTGGTCGTCCTCGACATCTCCTGGTACCCGTGGCTGCTGCGACAAGCTTCACCTCTTCACCTGCAATCTTCACGACTTCGCCTGGTTCCTTCCTGGTTCCACGTGGTCACTGGCTAGTGACCTTGACTCTGTCCCTTCTGCTTGCAGGTACCCTTCCTTCTTGATCCCGGTCTTGGGATCCACCGGACACTCTGCACTGACTGCCTGTCAGCAACTTTCCTTCAGGCATCCATAGAAGTCCACGACGAAACCCGACGCAAGTTCACACCTATGCACCCGCAGCCCGTGGGCTAGGTAACTTGGGTACTTCGGTGCTCACAAGGGTAGTGACTATCCTAGGGTCTAGTTTCCGAGTCTCGACTTTCTAGCTACTCCAGAAGTGTCCTAAAACTGATTATTTCTAACTGCTAGTAATTCTATCGACTTTTACGCATTACGCGTGAGTGTTTACACTCTGCACCTGAATCCCGTGGGCCTCCCACTTCCTAACTGTTGGTAGTGTAGTGTAGCCCCAGCGATTCCCTAGGCCTAGGCCTATTCTATTTCCGTGACAGTGGTCCTTATACCACTCTTTAGTATATGGTTTGCGTGGCCCCTAGGGCCTAACTGTATTACTTACCTGTGTGACTTAATGTATGCTTAAATAAGACTGTGTTGTACTTACCTCGAATCTCATAAAGAGTGCTGAGGGTTTGACTAGAATAAATACACTTTATTTTATATATATATCTGTTGTGGTGTCCTTTCATTTGGTATTCAAGGGATTATATATGGTATCACAGCTGGCTTCACATGCCATTCAGAGTTTAGCCTAAGACTGCTCTTGTCCATGCTACCACTAGGATAGCTGGTCTATAAGGTTGACTTTACAACCAATCACCATAAGGGTTGTTTGGACTGATATAAGGTGTACACTAGAACTAGTGACATCATACATCAGGCCAACTTCTCACAACTCTTAAGACTGCTTTCCTGGTAGCCATCACCTCGGCTAAACGGGTGAGTGAGCTCCAGGCTCTATCGTCAAAGCCTCCTTTTCTATCTGTTCATCCGGACAAGGTTGTCCTTCGGCCTCGTCCTTCCTTTCTTCCGAAAGTGGTGACCCCCTTTCATCTTGGGCAATCTGTCACCTTGCCCACCTTCTTTCCGTCTCCGCATCCTTCCAAAGAGGAAGAGCGGCTCCACCGTCTGGACCCAAAACGTTCGCTCTCCTTTTATTTGGACCGCACAAAACAGTTCCGAGTGGACGACCAGCTTTTCGTTGGCTATGTGGGTGCAAAGAAGGGAAAAGCTGTGCACAAACGGACCATCTCCCGGTGGGTCGTTTTGTGTATAAAAATATGTTATTCCTTGGCAAAAAAGGACCCTCCTGTTGGGCTGCGAGCCCATTCTACTCGGGCCACGGCGGCTACTACTGCTTTGGGACGGGGAGTCCCTTTGCAGGACATCTGTCAGGCGGCGACGTGGGCTTCGCTGCACACGTTTGCCAGGCATTATTGCCTAGACAGCCAAGTCCGGAGGGATGGCTTCTTTAACCGTTCTGTCCTCCAGGACTTTCAGGTGTGATCTTGGTTCGCAGACCCACCACCGGGGTTGGTATTGCTTGGGTATCAATTCTAAGGTGAGGAATCTAACTAACGTGTTTCTTTCAGATGAACAAGTTACTTACCTTCGATAACGATGTATCTGTAAGAAACATTAGTTAGTTAGATTCCTCACCGACCCACCCATCCTCCCCGTTCTGCGAACTGACATCTAGGGTTAAGGCTATCCCTTTCAGGGCCCTAGATTTTTTGGCACCAGTGTCGGTCTCTTGCATGGCTCTGCGTTCCTGGCGCGGAAAGCTATGTACAAGAACTGACGTCAGCGTGCGAGGGCGGCGTCTAAGTACTCCGACGACGTCATTCCGGCGCACGAAGCCAATGACGGACGCGGAGCCGCAGACGACGCCTAGCGACGCGCAAGGGGTATTGCTACAAAAATCTTCCGGATCCAGTCTGACGCCTGGGGATATTCTAAGGTGAGGAATCTAACTAACGAATGTTTCTTATAGATACTTCGTTACCGAAGGTAAGTAACTTGTTCATTAGGCACCTGTGCAGATAATTTGTTTAGTCCCACTGGTTACTGACACAATCCATTCAACAGTTCTCACCTCAGAGGTTGAGCAAATGTCTCAAGAACTCACAGCAGATTCCTCTGTACGGTTTTAGTCCTTTCTCATTCTCTATCTAAGCCAACTTTATCTGCTCAATGGTTGTGGCAGATCTAGTGGTGCATCTGGCACATCTCAAATTACCGCTCCTCACTGTGCAGCTTCTAACTGGGAGGGGAATAGTGGTGACTTTCTTTTAGAACAGGAATCGCTAGATGGAGTCACTGCACAAGGTCCTGTGCAGCGGCACTTAGTTCTCCAGTATTGGATCTTTCATAGATTCACATGCTTGAATCATCCCAGTAGTCGTAGTGGGAGTCCCACGGCATACATATAAAAGCAGTAGATACAATTACCATAGGTTACGATTCAAGGAAGAGTCAGTGCAATAGCCTATCCATTTCATTTTATAAAAGGAACCAAACTTGAGTAGCAGCCAATCAGGCGACAGCACCCTTCTAGAACAATCCCAAGAGAGGCTAGGTTCCTCAGATTTTCTACTGCACGACGTGTGAAAGGGAGTCTCCCTGAGCTCTGCTTAGTTTTCTCTTGTTTATCCAGATTACTAACCAGAGTATCGGAATCTTCAAAGAAAGGTCTCTTCAGGTCGTGTGGATCATGCAGTAAGAAGAGGCTGCATGCTGAGGATCCACATAAGTGCTGCATCTACTGCCTTTACCCTCAATATAAAGTAAAAGACTGTAAAATCTGTAGAACTTTTTCTACCAAAAGCCCTCAAGGACAGAGAGGGTAGAACATTGATTTGGCTTCAGAGACTTAAATCTAAATCGGACGTCATCTCTGAGGATGAGGAGGGCTCTACCTCACAGACTTCTAAGGAAACATCCAAAAGGAGAGAAAGACCTATTGAATCTCCTGAGGTTTCCAAGAAAAAGACTTCAAAAAGGTCTCGTCAGGAAGATGCAGGCACCTCACAAAAAGGAAAGCTTCCATTTCCTATTGAGGAAAAAAGCCACAAGAAAGAAAAGCACTCTTCTGTAAACTCTATGAAAATTTCTCTCTTAAAAAAGCTTGTGTCACTGACTGCATTCACTTCTGATTCACCTTCGACGCACAAATCATCTTCTAGACCACCTTCTCCTACCTCGTCGTCAAAAAAATCTACCTTGTCGACGACAGATTCGACGGCTGTCCCGCCGACGGCATTTCCAGTGACGATGATGGCTTCAACACCGCCGATGACCTCATCGTCGATGGCGACTCTGACGACGACGACTACAACCTTTTCGTCTGCGCCCTTGTCGACGACGGTGGTTCCGTTGATGACCTATTCAACGACGGTATCCTCTATGATGCTGACTTCATCCGTTCCTGTCATGTCCTCATCGACGACGCTGACTCCGTTACCGTCGACGAAGCTGACGACACTTTATCCCATGCCCGGTCGTAACAACCGTCCACCTTACAGCTTACGCCTATGTTCTCGTTGGCGATGTTCTTGTCGATGAGACATTTTTTTGAAGAATCCAGCGATTGTTTCACCTTTACCACCTTCCACTTTTTTAGAGGTGTCTGATTACAATGGGATGTTTGGACTTGCTGATAGTCCTTCTAAATTACATGTAAAATATCAAGAGGAAGAAGACGATGAATATGAGGGTTACTACCAACAAGAATATCACACTCCACATGCAAAGATTCAGTATGTGGAGCCAGTCAATGAGCCTATGGTCCACCTTCCTGTTACTCTGGTACAAGACCTTCAGGAGTTATTACATGACTATTGCACATGCTTTCCTTCAGCGGCTGTTCCTCCACCTCCACAGCCACCACCGCCTGCCGCTTCTCAATCACGTACCTCTGTACCTGTGTCTGCGCCCTCTCCGGCGAGGGATACTTTGCCGCAACATCATCAGGATACTTCTGATGAAGGAGAAATTGAGGAAAATAAACCTCAAAAAGATGGGCAAACAGGAGATGAATGGGAGGACTACGTTATATCAATTCCTGCGTCTCCTTCCCCGCAAAGTGTAGAGTCTCCACCAGAGGATATAGGTGGCTTTCATGCTCTAATAGAAAGAGCAGCGTCACGTTTTTCAACTATCTTTATCAGTCAAGCAATCAGATTGCTTTCTTTATGCTTTCAAAGATCTGTCCAGGAAATCTGTTAGATCTATACCTATTGTGGATCACATCTGGGAAGAAGGTGTAAAAGTAATGAGCACACCTGCCACAGTTATCCCTGTCATACCCAGGATCGACAAAAAGTATAAAGCCCCGGATAATGTCCCAGCCTGTCTACTAGGGCATCCTAAGCCTGACTCCGTTATCTCACAGGCTGCTCAACGGAGATCGAGGAACCCTCTGGCGCCTCACTACTGCTCCGCCTGACAGAGAAGGAAGGCGCTTGGATAACATCGGCAAAAGATTCACAACCACATCCGGTGCAACTGTTTGTGCTGCCAACGCTCTTGCGATTTTAGCCAGGTACGATCGACAAATGTGGTCAGACATTGCTCATTCTTAGATCTCCTTCCAGAGAATAAAAGGATGGAAACAAGAAAGATCCTGCTAGAAGGGGAAAGATCTGCATCTGAAATCATTGATGTTTCTATAGACATTGCTTCCTTGGCCTTTTGTCAGCTTGCTGGAGCTGCTGTACTCAGATGCCAGGGTGGGCTAAAAGCAACTATGTTCTGCCCTGAGGTGCAAAGCAAAATTGTGGACATGCCATTTGATGGTGAAACACTCTTTGGCAAACATATTGATGATGCTTTGAAAACCATCAAAACAGACACAGACACGCTAAAGCTCTGGGAGCGCTCCAATATAGAAAGGTCCCCCTTCGTGGAGCACATGGCAGAGGAATTTATTCTTTTTGAGGAAGTTACCAGAGATACCAGCCTCAAACTTACACCTCTTTCCGACCTTTCTACCAACAACAACAGCAATACCGTGCACCACCACAGGCTGCCTATTCCTGACAACCTAGACGGAAGCAGCAAGTTTAACTCAGGGATTCTGGACGGAAGCAGAGATGACGCCTCGCTGCCTGCCGCTCTTCCTTTGTCTTTTCCACTCAAGACAATTCCCCTTTCTCATTGCCTACATCAATGGCAAAAAATAACATAAGATAAATGGGTCCTGGATCATACCCTAGAGTTTACCTCAACGCCACCTCATCATCCGCCTTAGAAATCAATACCATCCCATCTGTAATTGTTAAAGAAGGAGGCTTTACTAATGCTTCTAAAAGGAGCTATAGACAGTGTTCCACACTCTCAGAGAGGAAAAGGCTTCTACTCCCGCTTTTTCCTTATAAAGAAGAAAAAGTTGGTGGGAATGGCGTCCCATTCTAGACCTCAGAAAAATCACCAAATACCTGCTGAAGAAATCCTTTTGCATGGTTACTCTCCAGGAGATACTACAGCTTCTGAACCATTCGGATTTTTTAGCAAGCCTAGATTTGGAAGACGCATATTTGCATGTCCCTATCCACACCAAACATCGAAAATTTCTACGTTTCGCTGTGGCAGGCGCACATTATCAGTTCAAGGTACTTCTCTTCGGCCTTAGTTCAGCTTCCCGGGTTTTCACCAAATGTCTAACTCCCGTGGCAGCATACCTAAGATTGAAAGGCCTACAGATTTTCCCCTACCTCGACGATTGGTTGGTGAAAGCTCCTTCTCTTTGTCAAGCTTCAGATGACATTTCTGTAGGAGAGTAGGATCTGCTTCTTATAGTTACCCCCACTTTTTGCTGATGTTTCACTGTTTTTCGACTTTAGTCTGGCTGGGGCCCTGCTAGCCAGGACCCCAGCCTAGTTGCTTCCTCTCTAAAATGATTACCAGTACTTTAGGCACACTCCAGATTGGATTCTGGGGTACCCTTATAAGTCCCTAGTATATGGTATACTATGTATCCAGGGCATAGGTACCTCAGAGGCCTACCAGGGGCTGCAGCATGTATTTTGCCACCCCTGGGAATCCTTCCCAAAATGACACCACAGGACTGCTACTGCAGCCTGGGTAAGGTGGCGCATGCACCCCTTACTGAGATATAGGTTCACTATATCTTTCCATATCACTGCACATATAAACCGATCAGTCACCCCTATGGTAGGCCTTACTAATCCTGAAGGCAGGGTGCTGGGTTTTATGTGAGAGGGTGCCCATGCATGAGCAGAGCCCCTCTGCAGCCTTTGGAACCTTTATTCCAGGGTTGTTTGTGATGCAGCCAAACCATATACTCTTAAGTGCATTGGCTGCAGGGAAAAATGTCTTGTTTGGTGTCAAACACCTTGGAATCATACCCCCACACCAGTAACTAGTGTGGGAGTATGATCCCACCCTTCTAGAGGGAGAGACATGACAGCACTGGTCTGCCCTCCTGCTGCTAGACGAAACTCCGGCAGGGGAGGCCTGGACAATAGGTTTCCTCTCACCGGGAGGTGTCACTGTGAGAAGTTGGCCTGATGTATGATGTCACTAGTTCTAGTGTACACCTTATATCAGTCCAAACAACCCTTATGGTGATTGGTTGTAAAGTCAACCTTATAGACCAGCTATCCTAGTGGCAGCATGGACAAGAGCAGTCTTAGGCTAAACTCTGAATGGCATGTGAAGCCAGCTGTGATACCATATATAATCCCTTGAATACCAAATGAAAGGACACCACAACAGATATATATATATATAAAATAAAGTGTATTTATTCTAGTCAAACCCTCAGCACTCTTTATGAGATTAGAGGTAAGTACAACACAGTCTTATTTAAGCATACATTAAGTCACACAGGTAAGTAATACAGTTAGGCCCTAGGGGCCACGCAAACCATATACTAAGTAAGTGGTATAAGGACCACTGTCACGGAAATAGGATAGGCCTAGGCCTAGGGAATCGCTGGGGCTACACTACACTAGCAACAGTTAGGGAGTGGGAGGCCCACGGGATTCAGGTGCAGAGTGGAAACACTCACGCGTAATGCGTAAAAGTCGATAGAAATAGTAGTTGTTAGCAATTAACAGTTTAAGGACACTTCTGAAGCAGCTAGAGAGTCGAGACTCGGAAACTAGACCCTAGGATAGTCATTACCCTTGTGAGCACCGAAGTACCCAAGTTACCTAGCCCACGGACTGCGGGTGCATAGGTGTGAACTTGCGTCGGGTTTCGTCGTGGACTTCTATGGATGCCTGAAGGAAAGTTGCTGACAGGCAGTCAGTGAAGAGTGTCCGGTGGATCCCAAGGCTGGGATCAAGAAGAGAGGAGACCTGCAAGCAGAAGGGACAGAGTCAAGGTCACTAGCCAGTGACCACGTGGAACCAGGAAGGAACCAGGCGATGTCGTGAAGATTGCAGGTGAAGGTGAAGCTTGTCGCTGCAGCCACGAGGACCAGGGAACGTCGAGGACGACCAGGCGAGCTGTCCCACGAAGGCTCTTGCTGTCGGCGGCGTCGAAGTCGAACTAGGACTCACCAAGCCTTGGCAAGCGGAACCCACGAAGAACGGAGGACTTGCTTCTGGGGTGGGGTGCTTCTCTTTTGCAAGGAAGCGGGAGCCAGTCTGGAGGAGCCAAACCAGCAGTGAAGATTTCTGGATGCGTCGTCACAAAGGCCACTAGCCAACGGGCAAGCAACCGGACAGGCGCGGCAAGCAGGAAAATGCAGAAGGGCCCCACGCAGGACTCGTGGAGTGTGGGGGGCTGATCTTCGGTGCAGATGGTGCTTGGGGTTGGGGCTTCTCAATCCCCGGTGCACAACTTCGAGGGTGCCTCAGAAGCTGCGCTGGAAGATACTCGCCACTTTTCCCAGGTAGCCGGTCCCACGTCTCTCGTCGCCTCCACGGATCTCAGCTCGGCTGTGGATGTGGATCAGGGTCGGAGAAGTCTGGAAGTCAAGGCTCTGGTCGGGCTCTGCAGTCGGTCCCTCGTAGAACTTTAGCAAAGCAAAGGGTAGTCTCTTGATGGTGCCTGTTTGCACAGGGTAGCCACTCCTTGGCCACAAGGGAGATTCTTCAGTCTTCTTCTTTCGTCAAATGTCGAAGGTCCAGAGTTTCTGTTCAAGTTGCAGGTTCAGTATAATCTAATCTCCTGGGGCCCAGCTACCACTCTTATCCAAATCTGGGGGGCTGGGTTACCTGCTAGGTCACGCCTTATGGGTTGGACCTGGGAGGGGGGTGGTTACACCCCCTTCCCTTTGTCCAGTTTCGCGCCAGGACTGGGGCTGGAGAGCCCCATTACCGGTTTGAACTGGACTATGCACGGGACACCTTGTGTGCCCCAGGCATGTCTCATTCTTTTCATCCCTCCCTGCCCCAATACACTAAGGCCTGTCTGGGGTGGTGCTCGCACCTCCCAAGGCAGGAAACCTATTGTCCAAGCCTCCCTTGCCGGGATCACTCCCAGCGGCAGGAGGTCAGACTCGTGTCTGTGGCAGCAGCATCCATTTTGTGATGCTGGGGCTCTGGTTAACTTTAACCGGGTAAGTAGGTTACAACATGTCTTCTCCCTCTAGAAGGGAGGGATAATATTCTCATCCCCAGAAATGGGATGGGGGTATTATTCCAAAGTGTTAGACACCTTACACGACATGTTTTGATAAAGCCAAACCATAGTTACCATAACCGTTTAAGATTATAAGGCACTTTAAGAGTATATGGTAGGCTGTATCATAGAACAGCTATAAGGACATGGTTCCGAAAGCTGCAGACAGGCTCAGCTCATGCTAGAGCACCATCTCACATGTTACCAAGCACTCTGCCTCCAGGATTGTTAAGGCCTGCCATAGGAGTGGCTGATAGGTACACATGTGTCTATATGTAAGTTAGGTATAGGAATACTACACCTAAGCAAGGGGTGATTACACGACCTTGCCCCAGCTGAGTGATCAGCCAGTTGTGTCATAATGGAAGGCCAGGGCAGGGGTGGCATAATACATGCTGCAGCCCCTGGTAGGCCTAGGGTACACCTTTGCCCTGGGTACCTAAGGTACACTGTACAGGGGCCAATAAGGTGGCCCTATCGAAATGGGTTATGCACCTAAAGTACATAGTGTCAATTTAGAGAGAGAACAGCAGGGCTGTGGGTCTGATTAGCAGGCCCACAGCCACATCTAAGTCGAAAACCAGTAAAGCAAAAGCAAAAAGTGGGGGTGAACATAGAAAGCAGACCCTACTCTCCTACACAACCCCCCCCCCCCCCCCCAAACTTAGGGACATTAAACTAACCTTGACCAGTTGAATCTTCATGTTCTAAGTGGAAATATCTGGAGAGTCCATCTGCATTGTCATGGTCAGTCCCAGGTCTATGTTCCACTGTGAAGTCAATCCCCTGTAGGGAAATGGACCACCTAAGAAGTTTGGGATTTTCACCCTTCATCTGATTTAGCCACAAGAGGGGCTTATGGTCTGTCTGAATCTTGAAGTGAGTGCCAAACAAGTATGGCCTCAGCTTCTTCAGGGCCCAAACCACAGCAAAGGCCTCCCTCTCAATAGCTGACCAACGTTTCTCTCTAGGGGTCAGCCTTCTACTTATAAAAGCAATGGGCTGGTCTTGACCATCTATATTCAGTTGTGAAAGAACAGCTCCCACACCTAACTCAGAAGCATCTGTCTGGACAATGAACTCTTTGGAGTAGTCTGGACTTTTCAGAATAGGTGCACTGCACATGGCCTGCTTCAGGTCATCAAATGCTTTTTGACAGCTTACTGTCCACTGAACTTTCTTTGGCATTTTCTTGGAGGTCAAGTCATTAAGTGGTGTCACAATGGACCCATAGTTCTTAACACACTTTCTGTAGTACCCAGTCAGGCCCAAGAAAGCTCTGACCTGAGTCTGGGTAGTTGGAGGAGTCCAGTCCTTTATGGTCTGGATCTTGCTTTCCAGTGGTTGAACCTGACCCCCACCAACTAGGTGGCCCAGGTATACAACCTTGCTCTGCCCTATCTGGCACTTAGTGGCCTTGATAGTGAGGCCTGCCTTTTGCAGGGCCTCTAAAACATTCCTCAGGTGGACCAGGTGATCCTCCCAGGTGGAGCTAAAGACAGCAATATCATCAAGATAAGCTGCACAATAATCATCCAACCCAGTAAGGACTTGATTCACCAAACTTGGGAAAGTGGCAGGTGCATTCTTCAAACCAAAGGGCATTACCACAAATTGATAATGTCCTCCTGGGGTCGAGAAAGCAGTTTTGGCCTTTGCATTCTCAGCTAGTCTGATTTGCCAGTAGCTTGCTGTCAGGTCAAATGTGCTCAAAAACTTAGCAGCTGCCAGTCTGTCAATGAGCTAATCTGCCCTAGGTATTGGGTGGGCATCTGTCCTAGTGACAGCATTGAGACCTCTGTAATCCACGCAAAACCTCATCTCTCTCTTACCATCTTGGGTGTGAGGTTTTGGCACAAGAACTACAGGACTAGCCCAAGGGCTCTCTGAAGGTTCAATGACTCCCAGCTCCAACATCTTTTGTACCTCAACTTTTATGCAGTCCCTGACATGGTCAGGTTGCCTGTAGATTTTACTCTTCACAGGCAGACTGTCACCAGTGTCCACCTCATGGGGGCACCAGTTTGTCTGACTTGGGGTCAGAGAGAACATATGTCTGTAGGATTGCAGAACCTGTCTGCAGTCCTGTTGTTGATGGACAGTGAGGCTGTCAGAAAAGACCACACCATCAACTGAGCCATCATCAGGGTTCTGAGTCAACAGGTCTGGGAGAGGGTCACTCTCTTCCTCCTGCCCCTCATCTGTAGCCATGAGTAAGCCCATGTCTGCCCTGTCAACATATGCCTTCAATCTGTTGACATGAAGCACCCTGTGGGGGCTTCTGGGAGTCCCAAGGTCCATCAAGTAGGTTACTTCTCCCTTTTTCTCAACAATAGTGTGGGGTCCAGACCATTTGTCTTGGAGTGCTGCTGGGGCCACTGGCTCCAACACCCACACTTTCTGCCCTGGCTGGTAAACAGTCAGCACAGCCTTTTGGTCATGCCAAGCTTTTTGGAGTTCTTGGCTTGCCTCAAGGTTTTTAGAAGCCTTCTTCATATACTCTGCCATCCTGGAGCGGAGACCAAGTACATAATCCACTATGTCAAGTTTGGGTTGTCTGAGAGGTCTCTCCCATCCTTCCCTTACTAAACACAGGGGTCCTCTTACAGGATGCCCAAATAAAAGCTCAAAAGGGCTGTAGCCAACCCCCTTTTGTGGGACATCTCTGTAAGCAAACAGAAGGCAGGGTAAAAGGATGTCCCATCTTCGCCTAAGCTTGTCTGGTAAACCTTTTATCATTCCCTTTAGGGTCTTGTTGAATCTCTCAACAAGCCCATTGCACTGTGGGTGATAGGGTGTGGTGAATTTGTAGTTCACACCACACTCCTTCCACATTGCAGTCAAGTATCCTGACATGAAATTTGGCACCTCTGTCAGAAATGACCTCCTTTGGAAAGCCCACTCTGGAGAATACTCCAAGCAGGGCCCTTGCCACAACAGGGGCTATTGTGGTCCTCAGGGGAATAGCTTCTGGATACCTGGTGGCATGGTCCACTATCACCAGTATAAATCTGTGCCCAGATGCTGTTTGTGGGTCCATTGGTCCTACAATATCTATGCCCACTCTTTCAAAGGGGACCCCCACCACAGGTAGTGGTATGAGGGTGGCCTTTGTGGTGCCACCTGATTTGCCAATGGCTTGGCAGGTGACACAGGAGCGACAAAACTCCTTAGTATCTTCTGACATATGGGGCCAGTGAAAGTGAGGGACAAGCCTGTCCCAAGTCTTGTTCTGGCCTAAATGTCCTGCAAGGGGAATATCATGGGCCAAGGTAAGAAGGAAGCCTCTGAACTTCAGTGGTATGACCAACCTCCTGGATGCACCAGGCTTGGGGTCTCTAGCCTCTGAGTACAGTAGCCCTTCATCCCAATACACTCTATGGGTACCTTGAGCATTCCCTGCAGCCTCAGCAGCAGCCAGCTGTCTGAGGGGTTCAAGAGAGGGACAGTCTAATTGAGCCTGCCTCAGATCTGCCCTTGAATGTCCCCCTGTCCCAAGAAACTCAACCTGACCAGGTTCAAGTTCTTCTAGGACAGTTCCTTCAGGGCTCTCAGAATCATCCTCCTGGGAGGGCTGATCCACTACCTGAGGCAGGGAGGAAGGCACAGCCTTAACCCTACTGCTCTTTCTCTTGGGTTGTGACTGGTCTATAGTTTCAGGATCCAGCACTTGTTCAGTGGTGCACTTTTTGGCCTGTGACCTGGTCACTGCAAGGACATGTGCATCTATCCCTAGCATTTCTGCATGGGTCCTATACTCCACTTCAGACCAAACTGAAGTTTCAAGATCATTGCCCAGTAAACACTCTACAGGAAGGTCTGAACTAACAACAACTTTCTTGAGGCCAGTTACCCCTCCCCAGGAGAAGTTAACAATAGCCACACTATGGGAGGTAGTGGCATTGCTAGCGTTGGTCACTAGGTAATTCTCACCTAGTATGATCTGTCCAGGGTCCACAAAGGCAGGTGTCACCATTGTGACACTAGCCCCAGTGTCCCTGTAGGCCTGAGCCATTCTTTGGTTGATAAAAGGAGTCTGTCTGTACTTGCCCAGGTTACTGGGGCCTACAGTAGAGGACAAAGCTAAGTCCCCATCACAGATCAGAACAGCCTGAGTAGGTATTCTGACTAGGCCAGAATCCTCCTCAGTTCCCAGGGTTAACCCTACTACACCCTTTTGCTGGGAACCACCACTTACAGCTGGACTAGGGGGTACAGTTGCCTTAGGGGCAATGGTGGCTGGGGGCTTATCCTTTTTGGTGCACTCACTAAACCAATGTGAGTTGGACTTACAATAGTTGCACCATGGTTTCTTTTGGCCATCTTTCTTTTTATCCTTTTTGGGACCACCCTCCCCCTGAGCCTTTTGGGGGCCTGGTGAAGACTTCTGGTCTTTTTGTTTCTGATCATTACCCTTCTGGTCTGCCTTTTTCTGATCACCGCCCTGGTTCTGGTTTTTCTGCTTAACTCTAGTCCTGACCCATCTATCTGCCTTCTTTCCCAATTCTTGGGGAGAAGTCAGATCAGAATCAATCAGGTGTTGATGCAGTAGCTGGTTTTGACAGTTGTTAAGGATTTGTTCTCTCATGATCAAATTATACAATCCTGTATAGTCCTTAACCTTACTTCCCACTAGCCAGCCTTCCAGAGCCTTAGTGGCACAATCTACAAAGTCAGTCCAGTCCTAAGTCTGTGTCTTCTGGGTATCCCTGAACAACAACCTGTATTGTTCAGTGGTTAGGCCAAACCCATCAATCAGAGCACTCTTCAGGACAGTGTAATTGTCTGCATCCTCATCACTAACTGTGAGGAGCTTGTCTCTACCTTTCTCAGAGAAGGAGAGCCACAAGATAGCTGCCCACTGACTTTGGGGTACCTGCTGTACTTTGCAAGCTCTCTCCAAAGCAGTTATCCATTTGTGGATGTCATCCTCACACTTGTAGGGAGGGACAATCTTGCTCAGGTTTCTATTATCATAGTGCCTGTCCCTATCCTTAGGGATATTGCTGCCACCAGTGGGTTCTGACCCACTTAACGTTTGCTCTCTAGCCAGAGCAAGCTTCTCCTTGGCAAGGGCAAGTTCTTCCCTCTGAATCCTCAGATTAGCTTCCCTCATTCTGGCTTCATGCTTCTTTCTCTCAGGGGAAGTCATTACCCTGTGAGAGGAAGCATTAGAGATGCTTGAGACATGGGAGTGGATGGATTCCCTTGAAGGGGATCTGTCCCTCCTGCTTCTCTGTGTAAGCCCACTTGGGGGTCTGTATGGGGGGACCCCATGCAAACTCCCATGTAAGCTTAGGTTAGCCTGGCTAAGTCTTCCTACTTAGCCCTGGCTGTCTACCTCTTCATCTGAAGTCCCATCTGACTCATCTGTGGTGGGTAGACCCTCCTTTGTACCTAGGGTACTGGCCTGTGAGGCTCTAAGAGCATCATACTCCTCTAGGAGTTGTACTAGCTGAAGGAGGGTAGGGTTTGCACCCTGTTTTAACTTTCTGGAGGTACACAATTGTCTCATCTCCTGAAAAGTTAGGGTATCATATCTAGAGGGGGTCTTCTGCAGACCTGCCCCTCCTGAGAGAGCATCTTCTTGATCTCTTCCCAGAGACATGATCTAGTGAGGGTGTGGTGTGTTCACCTACCTACACTAGTTGTTTCTACTAAACCTCTCTGGTAGTTGTAGTCAGGGTGTGTTACTCCCTTCAACCTACAACCACTAAGTGCAGTAGGACTTAAGTATTATAATCTATGTTATATGTACCTAGACAATATCTGTGTGATCTTTCAATTTAATATCTCAAGATTACAATGGTATTACAACAGCAAGCTCAGATCCCAACCGCTGCTCACCAATGTGAGAAGTTGGCCTGATGTATGATGTCACTAGTTCTAGTGTACACCTTATATCAGTCCAAACAACCCTTATGGTGATTGGTTGTAAAGTCAACCTTATAGACCAGCTATCCTAGTGGTAGCATGGACAAGAGCAGTCTTAGGCTAAACTCTGAATGGCATGTGAAGCCAGCTGTGATACCATATATAATCCCTGAAATTGTGCCCTAGTAAGATTTATGGAGTGCGCTGCAAAAAAACATACTGAGCTGTCCAGAGTCTGCGATCCCCCATTGGAATAATGCTGCTAAATCTTCACTTGCTGCTTCTGGCTCCTTTGAATATGACTTTTTAAACTGAAGTTTTACCTTATTATCCATACATATCAACTTTTTATGAAATTATCGTCTTAAATTAACCTTGAATTTTAAATGTTTGTATTTGCAATGGTTTACTTTTAAATCACGCAATAAAGTTTATATTATTATTAATATATAATCCCTTGAATACCAAATGAAAGGACACCACAACAGATATATATATAAAATAAAGTGTATTTATTCTAGTCAAACCCTCAGCACTCTTTATGAGATTAGAGGTAAGTACAACACAGTCTTATTTAAGCATACATTAAGTCACACAGGTAAGTAATACAGTTAGGCCCTAGGGGCCACGCAAACCATATACTAAGTAAGTGGTATAAGGACCACTGTCACGGAAATAGGATAGGCCTAGGCCTAGGGAATCGCTGGGGCTACAATACACTGGCAACAGTTAGGAAGTGGGAGGCCCACGGGATTCAGGTGCAGAGTGGAAACACTCACGCGTAATGCGTAAAAGTCGATAGCAATAGTAGTTGTTAGCAATTAATAGTTTAAGGACACTTCTGAAGCAGCTAGAGAGTCGAGACTCGGAAACTAGACCCTAGGATAGTCACTACCCTTGTGAGCACCGAAGTACCCAAGTTACCTAGCCCACGGACTGCGGGTGCATAGGTGTGAACTTGCGTCGGGTTTCGTCGTGGACTTCTATGGATGCCTGAATCAAAGTTGCTGACAGGCAGTCAGTGAAGAGTGTCTGGTGGATCCCAAGGCTGGGATCAAGAAGAGAGGAGACCTGCAAGCAGAAGGGACAGAGTCAAGGTCACTAGCCAGTGACCACGTGGAACCAGGAAGGAACCAGGCAATGTCGTGAAGATTGCAGGTGAAGGTGAAGCTTGTCGCTGCAGCCACGAGGACCAGGGAACGTCGAGGACGACCAGGACCAGGAGGCGAGCTGTCCCATGAAGGCTCTTGCTGTCGGCGGCGTCTAAGTCGAAGTCGAACTAGGACTCACCAAGCCTTGGCAAGCGGAACCCACGAAGAACGGAGGACTTGCTTCTGGGGTGGGGTGCTTCTCTTTTGCAAGGAAGCGGGAGCCAGTCTGGAGGAGCCAAACCAGCAGTGAAGATTTCTGGATGCGTCGTCACAAAGGCCACTAGCCAACGGGCAAGCAACCGGACAGGCGCTGCAAGCAGGAAAATGCAGAAGGGCCCCACACAGGACTCGTGGAGTGTGGGGGGCTGATCTTCGGTGCAGATGGTGCTTGGGGTTGGGGCTTCTCAATCCCCGGTGCACAACTTCGAGGGTGCCTCAGAGGCTGCGCTGGAAGATACTCGCCACGTTTCCCAGGTAGCCGGTCCCACGTCTCTCGTCGCCTCCACGGATCTCAGCTCGGCTGTGGATGTGGATCAGTGTCGGAGAAGTCTGGAAGTCAAGGCTCTGCAGTCGGGCTCTGCAGGCGGTCCCTCGTAGAACTTTAGCAAAGCAAAGGGTAGTCTCTTGATGGTGCCTGTTTGCACAGGGTAGCCACTCCTTGGCCACAAGGGAGATTCTTCAGTCTTCTTCTTTCGTCAAATGTCGAAGGTCCAGAGTTTCTGTTCAAGTTGCAGGTTCAGGATAATCTAATCTCCTGGGGCCCAGCTACCACTCTTATCCAAATCTGGGGGGCTGGGTTACCTGGTAGGTCACGCCTTATGGGTGGGACCTGGGAGGGGGGTGGTTACACCCCCTTCCCTTTGTCCAGTTTCGCGCCAGGACTGGGGCTGGAGAGCCCCAGCACCGGTTTGAACTGGACTATGCACGGGACACCTTGTGTGCCCCAGGCATGTCTCATTCTTTTCATCCCTCCCTGCCCCAATACACTAAGGCCTGTCTGGGGTGGTGCTCGCACCTCCCAAGGCAGGAAACCTATTGTCCAAGCCTCCCTTGCCGGGATCACTCCCAGCAGCAGGAGGTCAGACTCGTGTCTGTGGCAGCAGCATCCATTTTGTGATGCTGGGGCTCTGGTTAACTTTAACCGGGTAAGTAGGTTACAACATGTCTTCTCCCTCTAGAAGGGAGGGATAATATTCTCATCCCCAGGTAGCCGGTCCCACGTCTCTCGTCGCCTTCACGGATCTCAGCTCGGCTGTGGATGTGAATCAGGGTCGGAGAAGTCTGGAAGTCAAGGTTCTGGTCGGGCTCTGCAGTCGGTCCCTCGTAGAACTTCAGCAAAGCAAAGGGTAAGTCTCTTGATGGTGCCTGTTTGCACAGGGTAGCCACTCCTTGGCCACAAGGGAGATTCTTCAGTCTTCTTCTTTCGTCGAATGTCGAAGGTCCAGAGTTTCTGTTCAAGTTGCAGGTTCAGGATAATCTAATCTCCTGGGGCCCAGCTACCACTCTTATACTAATCTGGGGGGCTGGGTTGCCTGCTTGGTCACGCCTTATGGGTGGGACCTGGGAGGGGGGTGGTTACACCCCCTTCCCTTTGTCCAGTTTCGCGCCAGGACAGGAGCTGGTGTGCCCCAGCACCGGTTTGAACTGGACTATGCATGGGACACCTTGTGTGCCCCAGGCAGTGTCTCGTTTCTTTCATCCCTCCCTGCCCCAATACACTAAGGCCTGTCTGGGGTGGTGCTCGCACCTCCCAAGGCAGGAAACCTATTGTCCAAGCCTCCCATGCCGGGATCACTCCCAGCAGCAGGAGGTCAGACTTGTGTTGTGGCAGCAGCATCCATTTTGTGATGCTGGGGCTCTGGTTAACTTTAACCGGGTAAGTAGGTTTCAACATGTCTTCTCCCTCTAGAAGGGAGGGATAATATCCTCATCCCCAGAAATGGGATGGGGGTATTATTCCAAAGTGTTAGACACCTTACACGACATGTTTTGATAAAACCAAACCATAGTTACCACAACCGTTTAAGATTATAAGGCACTTTAAGAGTATATGGTAGGCTGTATCATAGAACAGCTATAAGGACATGGTTCCGAAAGCTGCAGACAGGCTCAGCTCATGCTAGAGCACCATCTCACATGTTACCAAGCACTCTGCCTCCAGGATTGTTAAGGCCTGCCATAGGAGTGGCTGATAGGTACACATGTGTCTATATGTAAGTTAGGTATAGGAATACTACACCTAAGCAAGGGGTGATTACACGACCTTGCCCCAGCTGAGTGATCAGCCAGTTGTGTCATAATGGAAGGCCAGGGCAGGGGTGGCATAATACATGCTGCAGCCCCTGGTAGGCCTAGGGTACACCTATGCCCTGGGTACCTAAGGTACACTGTACAGGGGCCAATAAGGTGACCCTATCCAAATGGGTTATGCACCTAAAGTACATAATGTCAATTTAGAGAGAGAACAGCAGGGCTGTGGGTCTGATTAGCAGGCCCACAGCCACATCTAAGTCGAAAACCAGTAAAGCAAAAGCAAAAAGTGGGGGTGAACATAGAAAGCAGACCCTACTCTCCTACAGTCACCACCTCCCAGACAGGCTTTAGTGTAATAGGGCTGGGTGGGTGCACTCCAAGAGTTCTTTGAAATTCAACACTGTGGGCACATTTGCTATCCCTGTGAATAGTCCAGTTCAAACTGGTTGCAGCCCCTGCTCTGGCGTGAAACTGGACAAAGGAAATGGGTGTAGCCACCCCTCTTTCCTGACCCTCCCATACGTGGGTCCCTAGAGTTTGTCCAACCCCTTCCTTGGGTATAAGAAAGGAACCCCTGGCTACAGGACTTTAGATTACACCTGGACGAAACTTTGATACTGAATCCTGGAACTTCGACGATCTACACTGAACTAGATGACTGAAGAATCTCCCTTGGAATAAAGGATTTACTTCCCTGCTTGGCAGGCAAAAAAGACGCATCTGTCCGGTTTGCATCTCCGAAGCTCCCGCCGGACTCTGAAGAATTTTGCAACACAGGAGGTGGGTTTCCGTGGTCTCTGAGTTCTATCTGTGCACTCAGCAATTCTGAGGCCTGTAACCATCGTGGAAGACCGTGCAACCCGAGCCCCTGGACACCGTGACCATTTGCAGAAGCATCAGCTTTCCAACGACTCCTACAGCTGAGCTTTGGGTTTACTTGTAGCCCTGATCCCGAGCAGCATTTGCACCGAAGATTGCCCCCATACACTTCATGAGTGTTCTGTGAGCTGGCCCTTTGTGTTTTCTCTCGAGGTCCCTTTGTGATCCCTGGTCCGTCGACTGGTAGGTCCCTGTGAAGGTAACTTTAACTTTCATTGGGCTTACCTGGTTGCTGCAGACGTGCCCTGACTCTCCATCGCTTGGAGAGTCCCCAGGACCTTGCTGGTCCATACCAAACCATACATTTCTCTTCCTGCGTGGGTTGCTGTTGCTAAGGCTTGTTGGGTCCAATCCGGGCACCGACACCGCAGCACTCAACATCCTTTGTGGGACAGCTCGAATCCAGCTCCTGGTTGTCGTCGACGCCTCCTGATCCTCGTGGCTGCAGAGTCAAGCTTCACCTCTTCGCACCAGAAACACCCGACATCTGTGAGCATTCGTCTATCGTGCCCCTGGTCACTGGCAAGTGACCCAGACTCTGTCCCCTCTGCTTTCAGGTTCTTCTGATCTTCGATCCCGGCTTGGATCACACCGGACACTTCTCTCCTTCCCGGCAGCAGCACTTTGCAGCAGATCGCCATTGAAATCAATGACGATTCCCAAAACCATTTGACACCTATGCACCCGGCTTCCCTGGGTGAGGTAATTCGAGTACTCCAGTGCTCCTGTGGGTGCTAGCTATAGAACCCCCTAAGTCTAAAGGGGTTTGCTCAAAGTCCTCTCCTAAGTGTCCTTCCCTTCTAAAATTCCAACTGCGACTTTCCCATAGAATAGTACGGGGCTCGCGGCTGTGTTCTCACATTGCACACGTCTCCCGTGGGTCTCCTGTGTCACTACCACGTGTGGTTCCTTGGGGTCCCAGCGATTCTACGTGCTCTAGGCACTGTGTCTAGCCAAGTCGTGGTTCTTATACCACATTCTATATTATATGGTTTGGTCCGCCCCTAGGGACTATTGTATATTGTGCTATTTACTGTTGTTTTAGAACTGTGTTATCGTGTGCCTTGCTCTCTAATCTCATAAAGGGATTAGTAGAGAGTGTTTAGAAATAAATACATATATTTTATATATATACCTTGTGTGGTTCTCCTTTCATTTAGTTATTCAAGAGGTTATAATCTGGTAAACCAAGCTGCTTTACACTCCTTCAAGACTTAGCCTGAAGGCTGCTCTCCATAGCTACCACTAGGATAGCTTTCAATAAAGGTTGTCTTTAAACCTATCATCAATAAGGGTTGTTTGGACTGGTGCAAGGTGCCCACTATAACTAGTGGACAGCATATGCCAGGCCATCTTCTCACAATTTCAGTCTGCCTACA
This sequence comes from Triturus cristatus, assembly GCF_964204655.1. Taxonomy (NCBI): domain Eukaryota; kingdom Metazoa; phylum Chordata; class Amphibia; order Caudata; family Salamandridae; genus Triturus; species Triturus cristatus. Next base: position 1,606,307,199 of record NC_140590.1, on the reverse strand, counting down.
GCTCTTCCGCTCTCTAGGGATGGCAGTCAATCTTCAAAAATCCATTCTAGCTCCTTCTCATCGGTTAAAGTTCCTTGGAGCAACACTGGACACTCTCCAAAACAAGGTATTCTTATCAACAGAGAGAAGGAAAGCCATTCTGTCTGTGGCTCACGATCTATACAAAAGAAAGTTCATTTCTGTCCGTCTCTTCAAATCCTTTCTCGTAATTATGTCTTCCGCATTCTAATGTTACCTCATGCTCGTCTAAGGATGAGGCCATGGCAAGAACAATTGGACACCCAATGGCTTCAAGTAACAGGTTCTTTCCTGGGAAGCTCAAAAAATATAGGAGTGGCCTCTACAACATCAAAAAGCTATCAACGCGGAGCATCTCCCTGGTGTAAAGAACAACCTAGAAGATACCTTGAGCAGGTCAAATCAATCAAACCACTAGTGGGAACTCAACCAACTGATTCTAGATCACATCTTCCAGAAATGGGGAACACCCAACTTGGGCCTATTTGCGTCTCAAGGGAACCAAAAATGCTGGTTCTTTGCCAGGAGGGAACCACAGATAGGGTCATGGGGGAATGCGTTTTCGATAGGATAGTCAGGAATCTTTGTGTACACTTTTCCCCCATGCCCACTAATCTCCAGTGTGCTGATGAAGATGAAACGGGAACCGTGCCAACTCATCCTCATTGATCAGCGTTGGCCATGCCAGCACTGGTTCACGGAGCTACTCCTGCTGTCGCAACCCAAACCTTATCGTCTTCCATTGTCAACCACTCTGCTAACGATGAAAAAAGGGCAGATCCTGCATCCACACCCAGCTTCTCTTCAATTGCATGACTGGAACCTGAGTTCAATGAGTTCAAGGATCTAGTCATCCCTCAAGACTGTAGAGATATATTGTCCAGAGCAAGAGCTGAGTCTACTACTAAAACGTATAGGCTAAAGTGAAAATGTTTTTGTTCTTGGTGCCTTCAGAATGACATTCACCCTCTTCTCTCCGCCGCAGAACAAGTCTTGCCTTATCTCTTGTCTCTGGCAAGATCAGGTCTGACGTATGCTTCAATAAGGGTACACCTAGCGGCCCGCTCCCGATATAGACGCAAGTCCAATGCCTCTTCTCTCTGCTCTTCTCGCATCATCAAGCAGTTCACGAAGGGTCTATTCAGAAACTTCCCCTTCTATCAGGCCTTCCCCACCAGAATGACGCCTTAATGTGGTCCTGTCCCAGTTAATGAAACCACCGTTTTAGCCTATCCACAAAATAAGGCTCAAGTTTCTCACATGGAAAGTGGATTTGCTTCTCGCGCTTACTTATGCTAGAAGAGTAAGCGAAATTCAAGCCATCACCATTAAAGAGCCTTACTTATGTTTCACCAAGGACTATGTGATGTTACAATCAAATCTAGTTTCATACTAAAGGTACCATCTCAGTTTCACCTTAAATGAGCCCGTTATACTGCGCACTTTTTTGCCGCATCCTTCTTTACCAGCATAGAAATCTCTTCACTCCTTAGATGTAAAACGATGCCTTTAGATTTTCTTACAAAGGACAAAGCAGCTGCACAGAACGGATCAACTTATAGTATCTTATGAACCTGTAAAGCTGGGTTCTGCTGTCACAAAAAGAACTATTGCACCATGGATCGCTGCTAATATTCATCTGTGTCATGTTAAGACGGGTAAACCGCTTACAATCAAGACCAGAGCGCATTTTACAAGAGCAGTGTCCTCTTTGGCTACTCTTTTTGCTGGTGTTTCACTGGACAAGATTTGCCGTGCTACTACCTGGAAGAATGCTCATACCTTCATGCAGCACTATGGCCTGGACATGGCAACTCATAGTGAAGCAGCAGTGGGACAGGCAGTCCTACGTCATCTATTCCAATAAGGTAAGCCTCTACTATTAGAGGTGTGCACTATTTTGTTGCTTTGTGTTATGTACTTATATTTATGTCCAGATATATATATATATATATATATATATATATATATATATATATTTACTTAAAAAACCATAGGTTTCACACATGTTATAGTTAGGTGGACATTTCACTCGTAAAAAACCAATGAAATTCCCCCGTTATAGTTAGCTCAGATAACTATAACTCGCGCGCCCGCAATCCACTGCTCATGACGTCACATATTACATCACTCATGACATGGTCAGTGGCATCACTCATGACATCACTGATGACATCATCCTTTTGATAGAGTGGCGGTCGCGTGAGTTATAGTTATCTGAACTAACTATAACGGGGGAATTTCATTGTTTTTTTACGAGTGAAATGTCCACCTAACTATAACATGTGTGAAACCTAGGGTGCGCACGCCGTGAAAAAGTTTTGTTTAAAAAAATATATTAATAAATACATAACTTAGCATTTAAAAAACCGTACAAATTCACTGAAAAAACCATAGGTTTCACACACGTTATAGTTAGGAATTAGCATTTAAAAAACCTTGCAAATTCACTTACAAAAACCATAGGTTTCACACATGTTATAGTTAGCTGGGCATTTCCCTCGTAAAAAAACAATGAAATTCCCCCGTTATAGTTAGTGCAGGCAACTATAACTCATGCGACCGCAATCCTCTGCTGATGACGTCAGATATTACATCAATGATGACATATGTGTCTTTCTGAAAAAAAAAAAATGTAATATATGTATAGCTAAAGATGAATGGAAGAAGACATGGGTAAATAAGTGTCTAAATACAGTGATGTAATATCTGACGTCATCAGCAGAGGATTGCGGTCGCGTGAGTTATAGTTGCCTGCACTAACTATAACGGGGGAATTTCATTGTTTTTTTACGAGGGAAATGCCCAGCTAACTATAACATGTGTGAAACCTATGGTTTTTTAAGTGAATTTGCAAGGTTTTTTAAATGCTAATTCCTAACTATAACGTGTGTGAAACCTATGGTTTTTTCAGTGAATATATATATATATATATATATCCGAAGCAATTTTGGGATATATATATATTTATTAACCAGGGCCAGACTGGCTACCGGGTGTTTTGGTGTGCTGCCAAGCCGGGGCTGATTTCGTTGATGGAGACCTGCGTGTGCTTAAAAGCATTTGTTTGCTTTGTTTATTTAGAAGCACACGCTGGTCCCCATCAACTAAATCAGCCCCCACCGCAGTGAAATCAGCCCCCAGCTCGGCAGCACACCAAAACGCCCAGTAGCCAGTCCGGCCCTGATATTAACAAACATTCCAGCTTCACCCACGAAAAAGGAAGCATGCGCACGAGGATTCACGAATTGGCTGCATTAATGAAGTGTGTTCTCTCTGGACCCAGCAAAAAGTCACTGAGACGCGTTTCGGCTGCACATAGCCTTTCTCAATCAGTGAATTACCAAATTTCCAAATGCTTTAAAAGCCAACATATCATAGACATAGAAATGGTACTGCTTTGAAATTGCCGAAACTTTAGCTAGCAGGAATGCATAAACATACATACACATTACATTTGCGCGCGTTCAACCTATTTAGGCACTGTACAAAGAATCTATAGGAGTCTGTGACCACAATGATCCTTAAACATAATATATGTACTGTTTGCACTGCACATTGTCAACAACATCAAACCTGCCAACACTTATTATCCAATTGATATTTAAGTGTAAACCTTGAAAGACATCCTATCACCATGTTTTGGACTGGGGCATTTAAACATAGTTAAAAAGTTATGATCAAAAGCGATCGCATTTCTCCAGCTGAATATAGCAAAAACGTGCAGCAGTTTAGGTAGGCTTGATTTGCAAGTTCCACAGCACCACTTTATTCAGTATACACGCTAATGCGTGAGTCCCGCTCTCTCTACTGCTGCTCATTTGAAAGTGTCAAAGTCTGGTTAAAACACACAAGCGCCGGTTACAAATGAAAGACAAACAGTTTTGCGTGGTGTGTGGTATGCTAGACAGAATAGCGCTATAAAATCCTTTCCTGTACCAGGCATGGAGACATCCTTACCACGAAAATTGAAAATATATATATAGTTGATTCCTTACTGCATAATATCTTATGTATGCGTCTGTATTGGCATGTATATTGTTAACCACCATCCTCTAAGGGTCGACAAGTATATATTACAGTATTTCTATACAGGAATATTTATGAAGCTGCTAACTACTCTGATTCAAGCATGTGAATCTATGAAATATCCAATACTGGAGAAGAAAATGAGTTACTTACCTGTAACCATGGTTCTCCAGTATTGGTATCTTTCATAGATTCACATGTGACCCACCCTCCTCCCCGAAGAGGCTTCCCTTACTCCTCAAGGTTTATAGTTTCATACTTGTGCTTGAAAATCTGAGGAACCGAGCCTCTCTTGGGATTGTTTTAGAGGGTGCTGTTGCCTGATTGGCTGCTACTCAAGTTTGGTTCTTTTTATGAAACGAAATGGATAGACTATTGCACTGACTCTTCCTTGCATTGTAGCCTATGGTATTTTTATCTACTGCTTTTAAATGTATACTGTGGGACTCCCACAATGACGACGGGGATGATTCAAGCATGCGAATCTACGAAAGATGCTAATACTGGAGAACCGTAGTTACAGGTAAGTAACTCATTTTCTTGTAGCCCATTAGACTGAGTACAGACAAGCACCCTGGCACGTCAGTTGTGGCCTCAGGGTCGATTCATCAGCAGTGATGTGTCTTCTGTAGTTGCTTAGCGTAGGAAAGTACCTCTTTCTGACATGGTCACCCGTACTTTGTGCTCCCTAGTTCTGATGCTTTTAATTGGAAGTGCACTGAGTCCCTGTTAACCAGGCACCAGTGCCAGTGCTCTTTCCCTAAAACAATGCAATTAGTTGATTGTAACCCAATTGGCAAGGACTCTAGCACCCTTGTAAGATCCTGCTAAATGGTTCCCAAAGCATGAGTACTAAAGAGGATCCCTAAGATCCAGGAGCGGCTCCTCCATTAGGGCAGAGGAGCGTCGCCCCACTACTTTCTTGCAGTGCTAGAAGCAGAAACATAAAATGGTATTTTAAATACCATTTTATGTTTCTGTTTCTCGCGCTGCGAGAAAGAAGGCTGGGTATGCCTAGTTGGCTATGCCTGGTTGGCGGCGGGTGGGTAGGCGGGTTGGGGAGGAGTGGCTTGCCCACTGTTGTGGGCTCAGATTGTTTGGTTGGCCCTCTGAGGTCGACCAAACCAGTCATGCACACTCTACATTTTCTCTATGTAGGCTGCATGCAGCCTACATAGAGAAAATGGCCTCCCTACAGGCGCCCGGCTATGCGCTGTTCGCACCAATCACAACACTACCATTGCAGCGTTGTGATTGCTTAGGGAGGGGAGGGAGGATCTATGCTTGATGCTTCCTGTTCCAGGAAACTTGGTAGTCAAACCCGCAGGAGCGGATGCTGCGCGTGACCCAGTAAGGTAAGTTTAAAAAAATCTTTTTACCCCACCCCCCCGTGCAAACTCCAGTGCGAAAACTCCCCCCACCCGCGAGGCATGCAAGCCGCGACTGCTAAGATCAGCAGCATGTATTATTCCACCCAAAGGGACCCACACTCAAACTCCATGCAGACTGCCATTACAGGATGCATGAAATGGTGCAAACCATTCCAAAAACACAACATTGCCCACTCCCTGTCTGCAATGCCAAAGTACACTGCATGTACTATATGTATGTCCCCCCCTAAAGCAGGCCTTTAGAGCCCTAAGGTAGGGTGCATTATGGTTCATGTGAGGGCACATCTGCATGAGCAGATATGCCCCAGTGATGCCTAGTTTTATTGCTAGTCATTGCAAGTGATCAGGAAGCCATTTTAAAGGTATGTACTAAGCGCTGATCATTCCGAGTTACCCGCTTCACTGAAAATAAAGGTGTTTGGTATCAAACACCTCATCTTAATAAATCTGGATTGATGCATTATCGAATTTATGAAGACATGCAGACAATGGGCACCTTAGAGGTGCCCCTTGTAACCCTACTAGTCACTTGGTGCGTTGACTGACTATATCCTACAGCCTGCCACCACAGATGTTATGTTAGGTTATGTTATTTTAATTTATTCAGCGCGCAGCTACTCGGAAGTGTCCCGGCGCTAACAACAGAAAGGCGGCTCAAAAGCACCGTTGTCCATTAAAACAGCAGCGTCTTCAAGGACTTCCTAAATAGACGAGGATCACAGATAGCCCTCAAAGTCAGAGGAAGTGAGTTCCAGGCAAGGCAGGCTCTACGGGCAAACGAGTTGCCCCCCAGCCGTTGACGCTTAAATTTGGGGGCCTGCATCAACAGCAAAGAGGACGACCTCAGCTGTCTCCTAGGAATGTAGAAGGAGAATCTGTCCTGCAAATACATGGGGCCCAAACCATAAAGGGCCTGTTGCACGATGGACAGCATTTTAAATTTGAGCCGTGATTCCACGGGAAGCCAATGAAGTGATCGAAGCTGTGCCCGAGCACTATGCCAGGGGGACAGCCCCCCTAGAAGTCTGGCAGCCGAATTTTGGACCACCTGCAATTTCTTTACAAGGTAGCCCGGGCTGCCAACCAGGAGGGCGTTCGCGTAATCCAGGCGGGAGAGAACCAGTGCACGCACCACCGTCTCTCTGTCCCTGTATGGCAGCAAGGGAAGAAACTTCTTCAGACTCCTCAGCAGCCCAAAACAAGTGCCGGCTAGTTTTTTTTACATGCGATGCAAAGTTCAGGTTCTCGTCGAACCAGACGCCTAGATTTTTTACGGCCCCATTAAACGCTGGGGGACATGGAAAGCCCAAGGGCCAGAGTCTAGCTCTAAACTCAGGAGAGAAAGAGCCGAACAACAGGACCTCCGACTTTGCCTCATTGCATTTCAGTTGTGCATTAGCCAACCACTGAAAAACAGAGGACAAGCACTGATGAGGTCTAGTCACTGAGTCGTCCTCCTTGTTCCAAGTGAACAGCAGCTGGGTATCATCAGCGTAGGCCATCACTTTAGCCCCCAGAGACTCCGCCAGAAAAATCAGCGGAGTCACATAGATGTTAAATAACAGAGGGCTAAGTGACGACCCTTGTGGAACCCCCGTGGTGACCCTCAAGGGGACCGAGGCACACGGAGGGAGCCAAACCTGCTGCATCCTTCCCTCCAAAAAGGAGCTGATCCAAAGCAGTGCTCTCCCAGATACTCCAATATCCGAGAGGCGGTCAAGGAGCATGGCATGGGGCACCGTGTCGAACGCCGCCGAGAGATCAAGCAGTATCAGTGCAGCTCTCCCGCCGGCATCCAGACACTCCCGAATCGACTCTGAAACCTCCAACAGAGCAGATTCGGTACTGTAGGAGGCACGGAATCCAGATTGCGCCGGATGGAGCACACCAGCTCCCTCAACGAAATTAGTCAGTTGGGACGTGACCCCCTTCTCGCAGACTTTGGCCAAACTAGGCAGAAGCGAGATGGGATGATAGTTTTCTGGGAGCAAAGGATCAAGGGAAGGTTTTTTAAGAAGTGGTAAAATTAGAGCATGTTTCCATGCCATGGGCACATGCGCTTCCCTTAATGAATGGTTAACCAGAAGATTAACCTCTAAGTTGATGGTATCGGCCACATCCGAGAGTAGTCTAGCAGCGCATGGGTCGTTAGGCGAGCCAGACTTGAGGGCTTTAAAAATTCTAATGGAGCCAGTCAGGTCAATGGGATAAAACTCAGAGAGGCTGGAGTTCGGTGAAGCCCTAGGCAGAGAGGGAGCCCGCTCGGGAATACCAGACCTCCTGGAGGGCCGAAATGTCTCCTGGATGCTAATAATTTTATCCTTAAAGAAAGATGCCAATGTATTACACCAGGCTTCCGAGACAGGGGCTACTGCCACCTGAGCGCTAGATGCAAGAAAACTCTGCACTATGGCAAAGATCTCTTTAAAGTTGTTATTAGCACGTTCGATACGGGCTGCATAATACAGACCCTTAGTCTCCCCTATCTCTCTATAATAAAATTTTTGCTTAGATCTAAGAATCTCTTTGTCATGGTGCTGATATCCACCAGATCGCCAGGTCCTCTCCGCGACTTTGCAGACGTGCTTAAGACTCCGCAACGTGGGAGTAAACCATGGCTTAGAAGGGGCATTTCTTCTCAGCCTAGGCAGCCCTGCTGCCGACACCGAGGCCACTGAACCTGTAATCCAATCAGCAAATTGGGTGACATTTACCTCCAAGCCTGTGCCAAGAATGGGCCGAGAGGCATCTAGCGCAAGGCTGAGCTGAACAGGATCAACCTTCCTGGAAAGGGGCGGGCGTTTACAGTTCGACGGTCTCCATGATTCTTGCAAAGCCCAAGAAAAAAAGATAGGAAAGGGATCAGACCACGCCACTGGACGCGGCTTCATAACTAATGTGGGAAAATTGGTGCAGATTATATCTAGAGTGTGGCCACCCTGATGAGATGGAAACTTGACCCCTTGGGAGAGATTCACAAGATGTAGGGAGTCTAAAAAGGCTACAGAATCAGCCTCCTCGCTACAGTCAAGGTGGATGTTAACATCCCCAAGGAGTACAAACTTCGAGAACCTCAGGGCGCGCTCTGCTAATGCCTCACCACAAGATGCTAAGAAGTTCGCAGCTGAGCCAGGGGGGCGATAGATCAGAGAGCCACCAAGAGTGAATTAGGCCGAAAGTTGGAGACTAAAATTCAAAGCTTCACAATCGCCCCAAGGAGTAGAAATTTCGCTCCCAAAGGTCCAGTTGTCCCTATACCAAATGGCTAGGCCACCACCTCTGCCAGAGCAGCGATCAACCCGGTGAACTTTAAAACCTACGGGTGTAGCCATGGCCACTAAAGGATTAGAAAAGGCATCTAGCCAAGTCTCAGTCACAAACAAGATATCCAGTTTATTATCTTCGATACCGTTCACCATAGGGTATTGATGAACAGGCTTTCTGAGATAGGGAGAGGTGGTCAGGCATGGAATCTGCTGCACTCCTTTCTGAAGGACAGATCTCAAACTGTCGAATTCAACGGAGATATCTCCGAACCTTTTTCCCTTCCTTGCGGGGTTCCGCAGGGCTCATCCCTTAGCCCCACATTATTTAATATTTATGTGGCACCTCTGGCAGGTATCATCAGATCATATGGGTTTCAGCTTACCACCTACGCTGACGACACTCAAATTGTGCTTTCTGTGATGGAAGGAACCGAAAAGGAAACAGGGGTTCGTTTTTCGGACTGTATGGGATCCATCTCCAGGTGGATGTCGGCTAACTGCCTCAAATTGAACTCAGCCAAAACAGAGGTTATGAGATTTGGTAATAACCCTCGGATGTGGACACCAGACTGGTGGCCTGACATGCATGGCCCATGTCCCACTCCCTGCAAAAAAGTTAAAAACTTGGGTGTGATGATGGATGACAAACTTATGCTGGGGAACCAGGTGAGCAAGGTGACATCTGGATGCTCCTTGGTCCTCAGAATGATTAGAAAAATTAGACCATACCTTTCGGAGGGATGCCTCAGAACAGTGGTGACAGCACTTATACTATCACGTCTTGATTATTGCAACAGCCTGTACGTTAATATGCAGATACAACATCTAAATCGCTTACAGGTTATTCAAAATGCTGCCGCCAGATTGCTGACTCAGACCCCTAGGACTGTATCAGTCATGGGCGAATTACAGAAGCTGCACTGGCTCCCTATTCGTCTGAGAGCACGTTTCAAGGCTGCGTGTATTGTGTTTAGGGCTCTGAACGGGATCGGTCCAGAGTTCTTAAGACAAAAGTTTTTCTGGTACGCTCCTAGTAGAACTCTCAGATCCACCGAGGCCAAACTAGTACAAACACCCTGGTTTAAAAAAGCCAATTGGGGAGGCAGAAGCTTTGTACATAATGCTTCCAAGATCTGGAATGAACTCCTATTTATGTTAAGAAGCTCCACTGAGTTCGGCTTTTTCAGAAAACATCTCAAGACTTGTTTTTTCTCACAGTTCTAGTTTCTTGTTATGGTTAGTTGGCAGTGCTTAGCGCCAGGACACCGCAAGGTAATCGTGCGCTTTATAAGCTATAATAACATAACATCTGCGACCAAACCAAACACATCCACACAATGCTTCTTCACGGATCTCGCATTAATGAGGCAGGCGCTGATGGTTACAGAACTTAAAGAGGCGTCAGCTAAGCCCATCGGTGTAAGCTCCGATGAAAAGTGAAACGTACAGTCACCACATGAAAAGTCTTTGGGGGGAACTTTGGGATAAGCTTTGTGAGTTGGGCATCGAGGAGGTTGCAAGGATTTCAGCCGCTCAGCCGAGAAAATAATGGGGGAGGAGGACTCTAAGGCAAGATGGACAGAATGACATGCCCTGGCCCCTGACTGGGCGCAGACGGGCTTGCCTTAGGCAAGCCTTCGGCGCGCTTTCGGCGCGCCCGCTGCGCTCCTCCGCTGCGCTTCCTGTCAGGCCTCCTACTTAAAGGGCGTGGCTGGATCCGGGAATCAGCGTGCAACATCTAGAGCGCTGACCGCGAAAAACGCGTGTCGCACTCAAGATGGCCGCTGAAATACAAAAAATCCCCCAGAGGAGTAGCCCGAGACACGAGTCTCATGCAAATTGACACAATAAAAATAAACCCCCCACAATTTCCCTCAATAAACGAACAATCAAACAAAATGCAGTTTAAAATGGAGATCGGGCTAAAACGCAGCCTTTCAGAAGCACCGCGCCGCCGGACTAACCAGCTTAAATAAGATTTGCCTGGATCCGGGGATCAGCGTGCAACATCTAGAGCGCTGACTGCGAAAAACGCGCGTTGCACTCAAGATGACCGCTGAGATACAAAAAATCCCCCAGAGGAGTAGCCCGAGACACGAGTCTCATGCAAATTGACACAATAAAAATAAACCCCCCACAATTTCCCTCAATAAACGAACAATCAAACAAAATGCAGTTTAAAATGGAGATCGGGCTAAAACGCAGCCTTTTAGAAGCACCGCGCCGCCGGACTAACCAGCCTAAATAAGATTTGCCTGGATCCGGGGATCAGCGTGCAACATCTAGAGCGCTGACCGCGAAAAACGCGCGTCGCACTCAAGATGGCCGCTGAGATACAAAAAATCCCCCAGAGGAGTAGCCCGAGACACGAGTCTCATGCAAATTGACACAATAAAAATAAACCCCCCACAATTTCCCTCAATAAACGAACAATCAAACAAAATGCAGTTTAAAATGGAGATCAGGCTAAAACGCAGCCTTTCAGAAGCCCAGATGAGTTTTTGTCCCCCGGAAAAAGGAGAGCCTGTGATCTCAGAGGTCAGGAGCAGTGCCTTCCCAACAGAAGGTGTTCTTACCTCCTCCAGCAGGATGGCAAGTGATGTAGCATATCAAGGCCAGATGCTTCAAAGCCTCTGCAACATTTGTTATGGGACCCCGGCTTCCCCCGGATCTGGAGAATACCTCCCCCTGCCCGGGGCTCATTTGGCACCAGAGCAGACAGGAAATTAGATATTCAGGAGGCGTGTTTCACTCACAGGCTAGTCACACCCAAAGGTGGGCTACCTGAAGTGGACAGCCAAAGAAGGGTTTCACCACTTTTTTTGGGTCAGGGTTATGCCCACTCCCCGCAGGAAGTGGTCATATAGGGGATGTAGTCCCCCTAGTAGTAGGTAGCCCATTGGCTACTGCCATATACTCCCCTAAACGCCCAGAAATTGAGTATTGAATGGGTCCCCTCAACACTAGACCGACAGATTTGACTTACTGGGGACTGACAATTGCTAAGACTCGACTCGTCCTGTGGCTGTGCATCCTCCCCAACACTTGGAGGACTGCCCAGCACTTTGACAGCCAGCTATCATCTCCCTTTGGGTGGAGGAGCCATCCCCCTGCATCTGCAGGCGCTGACTGTATCTGCCTGGTTCACTGTGTTGTTGCCCATCAGGCCCACAGAGGAAGCAACACTTCAGGAGGAGGTTTGTGTGGCTCTATGAGGTCACCCCAGTCTCTCTGCCGAGTTTTGAGATGCTAGGCCCTTTGGTAGCCCCCCTGCACCAATATCCTGAGCACTAGGGCACTTGCACCAGCCATGGTTTGTTCTTCTTCCAGCCCAGACACCACTGCCTTGTAAGCCTTCCTGCGCAACAAGGGACTTCAGGACCGATGAGATCCATGACCAGAGTGGCCCGTCTGTCTTGTGTTTCCCTCCTCTGCAGGATACGACAACCATGAGAGCCCCAACCTCAAGTTGCCAGCCAACTAAGCACCTACGCACCCGAGCCCCCCCAGCCCAGGTTCCCAACTTCTGAATGTATCCCCTTGACCTAGGTTCAGCCGGGCTTGGCCAAAGGGCTCCAATTGCAGCCTCCTTATTTCAAGACCCCTTGCCTTTAGCGGTGTAGCGCTCGAGGCTACCATCCCGACCAGCACCTCTGCACCCAGACGCACCTTGTCAGGCAAAAGGAAACTACTGGTGGTACTTTGGACCTTGGCCCATTAGCACCTTAAGTCCCAAAGGGCACCCCTGAACGTTGATGGAAGTACCTGTTTGCTATGAGTGTTTTTACTCCCAGAGGATAACATTTTAGCATGTGAGGCTCATACCTCAAAAAGTATTTTACTGTTTTTCTTCTAAATTCAATATCTCCAAAACTACTTAAGTTATGCTAAAGATTTTGGTGTCTAAATTCATATAAACATCTACTTTATTTTTATAAATTGGTCTCAGATTCCTTATTGAGTGTGTGAACTATTTCTTGACTGTGTGTTTACAACAAATGCTTAACACTCTCCTCTGATAAGCCTAGGCTGCTCAACGACACTGGCACAAATAGAGCACTTGGGATTATTAAAGTAAGCCCTATAAACCACATGAGGGCCGTCTAGACTTTTTTCATGGTGTGCCCTTACATTGGCAACACTACATAAAAAGCCAGCTTCCTACACTTAGTTCTTGGCTGATTGACCACTGCTTTAGCGGTTCCTCTTCTCTGGCATAGGCTGTACCAGTTCTTGGACCCATGGCAGGCTGCTAGATGAAACAGCTGTGATTCTACTTGCAAAGTCTTGGCACACAGGAACCTCTCAGAGAGATCGGGGACCCCCTCACAACATGGGTTGCAGCTCGCTTCTCTCTCTAGTGCACTTGACGTTCTTGTGTGTTCCTCACGCTGAGCTTTCCCTCCTGAACAGTCTTTCCTCCTGCATGATCAGGCGTTCTCCTTTCCGCTCTTAAGAGGCAGGCAGACATCTATGCCCTAGGCAGAGCTCTTTCTTAACAGGCAGGCAGACATCTACGCTCTAGGCAGAGCTTTAGCTGCTCCAAAAGAAAGTGCAGACTTCAAGTGATATCCTCTCACCCCTGGGAAACTTGATATCCTGTGTACACAGTAGTACTTTGAGTAATCTGTGGAGCACTCATTTGCCCATGAAGAAATTGGAACTGGAACAAAAAGGGATAGTTTGGAGCCCACTTTTATACGCATTTTCCACATAGTGGATGCAGATCATATTCCTATGACTTAAGAACCAGCTTGGGATGGTTTTCTTTCAGATATCATTTTCTGGCTGCTCCTAAGATGCAGCCTCTGTGCAAGGTGTTGGCTCTGACCACAGGTAGCAATGGGGCTGACTCCAAACAGGAGTATCCAATACATGGGCACAAGGCTGTGTGAAATGTCTGCACTTGGCTATCATTAGCCTACCTTAAGCAGTAATCAAGAGTAGACAAAAGACCAAGACCTGTCTAGAAACTTTCTCACATTGAACAACAGAAACGTTTGTCCCACTCCTTAAGCCTATCAGTGACAGAACTCAGAAAGAACTATTAAACAATCTTTTGTTAATAAGGTATTTATTGAATTTCTAAAGGGAGCCCTGTGTCCATCTGCCTCACTTCAGTGTTGGTATTACCACCCTCCAGCCACAGGAATGGGTGCAATTTACTTTCATTATCTGTGGAAGCTATGCCCATCCTCTAACCTGCCAAAATGGATCCCACTGGTGCCGGTATACAGAGTCTCACAACATATAGAATCCTAACATGCATGTGCTATGCACTCACTGTACATCAAGGCACTGAACACACAAAAAAAGCCAATGCAAGATTCTGGGTTTCACATAATAGGGGAACTTTGCACCTGAGGAGCCAACAAGCTTGCTTCTCTGTGACACAGAGAAAAAGGCCTGGTCTTGCAATATTCACAAAACAAGGTACACTGCCACCACTACTCTGTGTCATGTGCCCTGAGCAGGGCCTGTAGTCCAATGCCTACTACAAAATGCCTTGTCCACGGAACAAGTTTTGGACCTAACATTACCTGGGGCAGGCCTAGGCCTCCTTGCACATATTAGATTAGCATGATTACAGGGCCAAACACAAATTCAGATGCTAGTTCCACATGAAGTCAGGCACACAGGGCATAAATTCAGTTATCCTTACGGGCCAGCAGACATTTGCTTACCAGAAGATACTCCTCCTAGATCAAACTACCCGTAACCTAACTCTACCATTGAAGAACTACAGATGTTAAATCGGTAAAACTAGTGGGGAAAGTCCACCTGCATTCTAGTTATTCATTCCAGCTGTGTGCTGTACCATGATGTCTAGGCTTGTAATGAGATAAACCATCCCAACCTCTTGAGTGGTTTGTGATCTCTTAGGACCAAACAGGTAAGGCCGGAACCCACCTCAGGGACGCCATCGCAGAGAATTCTTTTTCAGTGGGTGCCCTTTTTAATTCCTTAGAAATCAGTTTGTGGCCAATAATTGCTACTGAACACCCTCTACCCTTTATCTGAGGCATTTGTCTGTGCAATGAGGGGTTCCCCATAGAGACCTGCATTCAATGCATAATGCTGCCTTAAGGCCCTCAGAGGCCTCCTGATTCTGCACGTCCAATAACTTTCTAAGGTTGCTTCTTAAATGTCAAGGTTGTCAAGGGTGCAATTATGGTCTCATAGGTGGCCTCAAAGTTCCTGTAACAGCTAGTGAGTTCTAAGAAGGCTCTCACTTGCTTGAGTTTAGGTGGTGGGATCCTCCCACTCCATACAGACTAGATCTTGGCATCCAACTGACACAGATCTTCTTGTTGACCACCTGGTGCCGAAGGACTAGAGAGAATTGCCCTACCTGTCGCTTGGTTGCCTTGATGGTCAGTTTTGCTTCCTATATTCCAAACTACACCGGTCCGCGATGTCTCATGATGAATACAGGCCCCAGCTAGGCCCGCAGGACACAAGGGTTCGCTCTCCTGTAATGGCATCTACAAGGAAGTTGGCACGGAAACTGCAAAGTACAAAGACAAAGTTTATTAACCCTTAAGGGTGGTCCTACAATCCATACAACACCCTTCGGTATTGCATAGAGTAGCACACCGAACTTGCGAACACAGTCCCCTTTTATACACAACAGAGGGGCTCATAAGTGGGTGGATACAACATGAGGCGAAGAACATTACCTTTTATGGACATTTTCGATACAGAATCAATATGTGGGCGGAGTTAACACATCTCTAAGCCCGCGAAAACATGGTCGAGCGAGGATTAACTGATAACAGATGTGGTCAAGCCTGGGCATGCGCCAGACGGACAAAGGAGCTATTTATAGACTGTTACTAGGAAGATTACAAGAGCAACTAACACGAAGATAGGACTCTTCTCGTGCTGAGCACGTGGAGACATGACAATACAAAATGGAGTCCAGACTTTAGTCAACATAACGAAAGGAACTCGGTCCTAAAGGGGAATTCATGTCTTTAGTGAATGCTTAATCACATCGTTGTTTCAATTTTCAACAGACGACCCTTTCAGCATTTACTGAAGACATCCGGTTTATTAGAATAATCATCGTATATGTCAATTTTCATCCTTTCTTCTATTTCTTTAGTTAAATGTTTCTGGTAAGTGACATTGGCAATAGCTTTCTTATCAGGAATACAGAGTGACATACATAGGGAACAGAGTAAAGGACCACATTGAATACAAATACAACAGGAAAACAGAATTGCTACAATAACACAGAGACCAGTTAAAACCTTCCACCCCATGTGGTGATCAATGCCCAAAACCATCCAGAAAAGGTCCAAGTGCCATTTTCTGTATGGATTTCAGCTGCAATTTTATGCAACTTGTTAATAGCATTATAGACTGATGACGTGTGGTCAGGAATAAACACACAACAACTACTTCCGATAATTTTACATGCTCCACCTCGGTCAGCTAACATAACATCTAACACCATACGATTCTGCAATGCAACAATTCTAGTGATTTGTAATTCTTCCGTAAGATTCCCAAGAGCAGCAGCGGTTTGATTTGTCACAGCCTCTACAACTCTTGTTAACCTTCGAACTTTCCTACTATTTAGGGCAGCTCCAACAAAGAAGAACAATCCTAAATTAAAATCAATATACTGCTGCAGACTAGTATCAGTCTGGTCAACATCATCAATAGATAGAGTACGTTTATACCTATTTACAGTCACATTATTCAACAACTTCAAATCTTTATGATAAGATGCAGGTGCCAAAAATACAGGAGGTAATAGGAATGCTACGTAACATACTCCAGACCAACCGGCTGGCAAACGATAATAACCTTTATTTCCACATACGAAGTATGTATTATGGGATGCTAAGAAGGTACTGTTATTCAACCCGTCGATGTTCAGGATAGTGATACAGTCACTAACACCAACAGGAATATAACCCACACTCTGGACACACAGGTCCGCTTGAGCTTGTGCCACTTGAATCACGAATCGGTCTTTCCCCACAGTGTCCCTAGTGTTCGTGAAAATATAGGGAATCGATTCATTGTCTGGTCGATACTCTTCCCATTCCCAAATTGTCCCATTCGCTTGTGGATAACCATCTTTATCTTGATGACATTCCCTATTAAGTCTGAAAAGTAACCGTCCCACTGTAGGTTTCCGAGTGGCAAAAAGCAAAGTGTACCATGCTCTACAAGAGCCATTATGAGAAAAAGGAAGAGGTATGAACGGAGTTCCTCCTTTCTTCTGGTGAGCTGGCATCATGCCACATATCCAACAGTTCGTAGCATTAGTGGCAACATGAGTATGATGCAACATCTGGATGAAAGTGTTATTCAAATAAGACTGGCGATGCTTCAACTCTTGATACGGAAGGGTATAAAAGTAGTGCTCCTCAGGCACTGGAGTGTCAAAACAAGCAACTCTCGAGCAGGAGTCACATCCTCAACAAACCATGTGGTTATCCCAACAATAGCTACTGTAAGAATAAAACCTGTTGCACAAAGGATTTTCTTTTTCTCCATTTTAGAACGAAAAATCAATATCTTCCTGAAACTAAAAGGTTGTCAGAACTCTTCCCCTTAGGCAGCGGTTGATTTCTTCACCAGCGGGCGTCGCTACACTAATGCAGGGCTGATCCCCCCCCTTGCCACATTGGCTCTCCGTTTCACTAACCTAAGGGCCGTTCTGACAACTTGTCCTGATACTGAAGAATTCACTTCCTTGGTCTGAGATGATATCGTCTTCCTCCAGGAATCACGTGGTCCGGAAAGAGCTCCTCAGTGTCGTTCGGTTCCACAGCACGGTTTTTCTCTGCAGTCAGAATTTCTCGATGGTCGGTCAATACAGCAGGCTCCACCAATCCAGGCGGCACTTTACGACAGTGCAGGGAATGGATCCAGTTCTTTCGGTTGGAAACCCGCACAGCCGTCCTCGTTGCAAGTAAGACTTGCTCAGGACCAACCCATCTCGGCTCCAAGCTGTTTGTCCTTTCAAAAATCTTCAGCATAACATAGTCTACAGGTCGGAGACTATGACCTTCGCCTGTGGACCGATCAGGGAGCGCCTCTCGGACCTGTTGATGAATAGAAACCAAGTTATCCGTTAACTGTGCCAGATAATCATTCATCATTACACAAGGTACATCATACACAGCCTTAGGTCTTGGTGGACCCCAAATATTCATTGGGCGTCCAAAAACTATCTCATAAGGCGTGAGACCGGTTCGAGAATGTGGTATCGATCTAATTGACAATAATGCCAGCGGTAAGGCATCTGGCCAAGTCAAAGAAGTCGAAGCTTGGATCTTAGCGATCTTGAGCTTCAGCGTACCATTATACTTCTCAACCAGTCCTGCAGACTGAGGGTGAAACACTGCATGAAACTTCTGGGTAATGCCTAGACCCTTCAGGACATACTTTATAACATCCGCTATAAAGTGAGGTCCGTTATCACTCCACAGCAGTCTACAAACGCCATATCGAGGGAAGAACTCCTTCAATAGCATCTTGGCTGTAGTCATTGCAGTATTATCTTTCGTAGGGTATGCCTCAACCCATTTACTGAAGGCACAAACCACTACTAGAACATACTTCAAATTGTTACAGTGTTCAAGCTGGATGTAATCCATCTGCAAAACCTCAAAGGGTGCAGTAGGTGTCACAAATCCTCCTGCTGGAGTTCGAGTACCCTTTCCTGGGTTATACCTCAGACAAATCATACAGGTCTGCACTACCCTCTTTGCCGTGCTAGCAATCTCTGGATGCTCCCAGACTTGAGTAAGCAATTTTACAATTGCGGAAGCTCCAACATGTGCTAGCCCATGTGCCATCTGAACCATAGGTTGTACAAAAGCTGTGGGTAACTTCCATCTATCCATCTGCTTATTTCTACAACAACCCTCATCATCCAATTCTCCATCATTGGACCATTGCTCCCGTTCTTTGTCAGAAGCGGTCCTCTGTATTTCCAGCACTTCTCTCTTTGCATCGTGCCATCTTTCTACCTGCGACTTCACTACGTACATGGCAGTAGTACCAGGCTGCATTGCAGTCTCCCGTGCCACCCGGTCTGCCAAAGCATTCCCTTCTCCGACTTGATCAACCACTTTCTTATGGGCACTACATTTAATTATAGCAATCTTCTTCGGATATGTCAATGCGGTCAAAAGGTTGTGAACTAACTCTCCATGCATTATCTGTACTCCATGCGACGTTAGAAACCCTCTCTCCTTCCAGAGTAGGCCGAAATCATGCGCTACTCCGAAGGCATAGTGACTATCTGTATAGACATTCACACACAATCCTGTACTGAGCTCACATGCTCGTGTTAATGCTATAAGTTCCGCTGCTTTAGCTGATTTCTGTGGTATGCGTGCTGTCTCCACTATCGTTTGCAGTGTGGTAATTGCATACGCTGCTGAAGTCGTACCATCTGGTAGCTTCAGGCATGATCCGTCCACCCACAATTCTCCATCAACATCTGGAAAGGGCGTATCTTGGAGATCAATACGACCCTTTGTCTGTTCCTCAGTCACAAGAATACAATCATGTGCTTTTCGTGCTTCAGACTGAGTTTCCAGAAACGGCAACAATGTAGCCGGATTTAACGTTACACACCTCTTTAACGTAATATGAGGAGCCAAAAGCGTCAACTCATATCCCGTTAAACGGGCACTGGTCAAATGCTGCGTTTTTGTCTGATTAAGCAGGGCATCAACAGCATGGGGGACTAATACCAACAGTTTGTGAGATAACACAATTCCCTCGCTTTGGCGTATTGACACAGCTGTCGCCGCCACCGAGCGAAAACAACCAGGCAATGCTCGGGCAACAGGATCAAGTACAGCCGAAAAATATGCACAAGGGCGCTGCTTGCCGCCGTGCATCTGCACTAAAACTGATAATGCACATCCATCTTTCTCATGCACATACAGCGAAAAGGGTTTTGTATAATCAGGGGTCCCTAACACTGGTGCTGAACAAAGGGCCTGTCGCAATTGCTGGAAGGCAATGTCACACTCATTTGACCAGGGAAGCGGAATAGGTGTGTCTTTTGTCAAAAGGGCTAATAATGGTTTGGCTATGTGTGAAAACCCTAATATCCATTGCCTACAAAAAGAAACAAGACCCAAAAATGCACGCACTTCTGCGTGGAAGGCACTGGCGTGTCCAAAATTGCTTGAATACGATCTGGTGTGAGTGCACGCCCCTCCTTAGACAAAAGGTGACCCAAATAAGTCACCTTTGGTCTACAGAATTGCAATTTCTTCCTCGATACTTTGTGATTGTGAAATGCCAAAAAGGAAAGCAAGGATAACGTACTCTTCTCACACAGCTCAGGAGTGTCAGCCGCCAACAAGATGTCATCGACATATTGTATAAGGGCGACACCCTCAGGCAGAACAAAAGAATCCAATTGCCTTTTCAATGCTTGACTGTAAATGCTAGGGCTTTCCGTGTAGCCCTGAGGAACTCTACAAAATCGATAAGACCTATTATTCAGAGTGAAACCAAAAAGGTATCGGCTATCAGGATGAATAGGGATCGAAAAGAAGGCATTTTTCAAATCAATAACCGAAAACGTGGTCGCCGTTGGCGGGACCAAAGTGAGCAACGTCGTGATATCAGAAACCACTGGATACTGAGGTATCACGATCTTGTTCACCTCCCTCAAATCAATGATAAACCGATAAACCTTGGCATCCGTATCTTTCTTCAAGATAGGTAAAATCGGACTGTTACAGACGTTGTAGGGAACTTACTCCACTACTCCCACCTTAATCAAATCCTGCACAATCTGTATAAGGGCCTCCTCCCCCTCCTGGGAAATACGATACTGAGGGAGGCGTGGTAACACCGCACCCTCCTGGACACTAATGTGGACAGGCGGAATCACCATCTGTCCAACATCAGTATCCGAAGTAGCCCACAAAGTACGATGGAGGGAGGCTAAGACCGTATCCTCTGCAACCACACACATCCGTTCTGTCATGGGGTGATTATCGTTTAATATCACACGCACTCCAGCGGGGGAGCAGCGGATCGTAGCTCTGAAGTGCTTGAGCATATCAAGACCCATAATGTTGTCAGGCGTGTTCGGGGCAAGCAAAAACGGACAGGGTGCAGAAAAGGGATCAACCTGGAATGCAAGGGGTCGAGAAAGAGGGCTTCGAGAGAGTGTACCATCAAACCCTACCGATGTAACCATTAAGCCAGATGGGGGAGCCCTCGGAACCAATTGTTTCTACGAGGAACCGATCAGTAGAACCCAAAACCTTCGCTGAGACATAAGGACCCTTCTGATCAACCGGCACTTCAACTGATTCTAACCCCCATCCAACGCATTCCTATGCATGCTGCGAATCATGGTACCCAGAGCGGTCCGTCCCTGACACTTGATACTGGTGCTGTCGATCAAAGACATTAGGTCTATCTCGCTGCTGCACGGAAGGTTCAAAACGAGCACGATCATTAGAATTCCCTCTGAGATTCGGGAAACCCCCTCTACCTCTCGGTGGACCTTGATTATGCCCCTGGCGAGATGCATACAACGCCGGACAATCTCTGGCCCAATGACCCGACTGTTTACAATACGCACATTGATTCCTGTTTAAATCTGATCGACCCGAAGGGGGACCATAGAATCCTCCCCTACCTCTATTAACACCCCGACGAGGCGGGCCATACACTTGCGCTAACATCACCTTCGTTTTTAAATCTTTCGATTTCTTCTCCTCCTGCCCCTTCGCTTCTTGTTCCTGACGCTCATAATACTGAGCTATAGTCAGGAGGGATGTCGGAGACGCGGTGGACCAAGAACTTTCACTCGCTTTTAAACGAGCTGCTATTTCCGGTAATAAATTCGCCACATATTTATCAGCAAAAAGTTGTCGACCCGTATCATCCGTAAGTGACTGACCACTAAAATCATGAAATGTCTCCTCAAAGCGCGTAAAGAAATCTGCAACTGATTCATCAGCTTTCTGCTTACACGAGGCTAACATGTTCCAGTCAATCTTTTTAGGGGGAATAATTGTTTTCAACTTGGTCAAAATAGCAGCGGGGAGATCTAAGATAATCTGAGGCGGTTTCTGCGCGGGCTTCCTCTCCCTATCCTCATCCTCAATCTCAGACCACCTAGCCTTAAAAGCGGCTTGATCATCCACCTTCCGTACAGATCGCCACATATCCGGTGGTAAGATAAGCCCAAAGAACAGGTCTATATCTGCTAAGGTCATAGTACAAGAATTCAAGGCCCCTTCGACTTCTTCGTAAAAGGCCGCTGGATTCTTGCGGGGGTCAGGCAATGCATTCTTTAATGCCATAACAGCAGCCCTATGCCAGGGAGTATAAACCCAATTGTACACAAAATATCCCTTAGCATCGGCAGAAGTAATATCCGCACTAGTTCCCGCTCCTTTAGGAGGAACATACAAAGGTGCCGCCTCTCGCATGGGTTTAGCATGCACTAGTTCGTCCTTATCTGACTGGGAGGAAGACGGCTGCTGGTCGTCCGCCTGCAAGGTCAAGCTCTCCTCCTCCTTGTTCCGGCGCGCTTTGTCCCGCAGTTGGAGCATCTCATCCCGTAGCGCAAACAGACGTCGGACCGCATCAGGCACCTGAGAGGGAGAGAAAGTACCATTACGCAGTGCTCTAGAATCCGACACTATCTCCTGTGGCTCAAAAACATCAGAATATTTTCGAAAGGCAGCAACCACTTCATCAGAGAAAATGGCAGCAAAATACAATTTCTCCCTATCCTGCCATCCTTCCAGAACCGGTAATAACTCTGCAGAAGACATCTTATTTGAAACTGCACGATAAGAAAGTTTCCGAAGCTCACCCGAGCGCTCAAGAGATAACATGGATCGCGTGTCTATCTTATCTTTACCCGATCCAGAATCCTGAACTGTCGGAGCAGACGCACCCACATAAGGTGGCGGGGAACGATCTAATAGGAAAAAATCATCATCAAGATTAGTAAGGACAGGATAAAGAGGCTGCCGAACAGCATATTGACCCGACACTTGCAGCCTACGCTCTTTCTCTTGTCTCTCCGTCTGTTCTCTTTCCTCCCGACGCTTCGCTTCCTGCGCTCGCACATGATCATTCTTCCGTTGCTCTTTATCAAACAGCGCTTTCTCACGTTTTTCTCGCTCACGCACTTCCTTCACCCATAATCGCACACACTCAAACATATCTTGACGAGCACGCCGTTTACACATACACTGTTCCACATACTCAATCTTACGCATATCAAATGATCCATACAAAGGCCAGCGCAACTCAGGATCCTTTTTGGTGTATTTCCTCCATACTGTGCTGTACATTATGGAAGAAAGACCATGCTTCACATACATATCCCTATTAGGAGTCCCCTCTGGGGGGGCTGGAGCAGATTCCTCGACGTTTAACCGGTTTCCAAAGCAGCAGCACCACTTACGGAGTGCGCTAAAAGCAGGCATGCTCAAAAATAATGCAAAATATGCAGTATTATCAAAAACAAATGGCACTTAAACTTTGCGCCGTTCAAATTTACACAGCGCCGGAGAAATATCTCCACATTACCTGCCTATATGTGTTGCAACGCATATATTCTCACAGTAATCAATACAAGATATGACCGGTCATCACAAATCAAACTCAAATAGCCAACCCAGGCTTCAAAAACTCGGAGCAAGTACCGTACAACGGTTCTTACCAATCAAGAGTGTCCAGATTCCAACTGCCAAGCTCCAAAATTCGCCCAAACGGCTGTCACGGCAGAACCGACAGAAGAGGTCTCAGTCGAGGACCGGCGCCACCCAGATGGTCAGTTCGGAATGGAAGGAAGAAAACCTCGGGATGCCAGGACTAAAATGCCTCTGGCAGTGATCACATCCCCGGCCAAATTCCTTACCTTCGTCACGACCAGTCCTTCGAGCATCCGAGTCGCCGACGGGCGCCAATTGATGAATACAGGCCCCAGCTAGGCCCGCAGGACACAAGGGTTCGCTCTCCTGTAATGGAATCTACAAGGAAGTTGGCACGGAAACTGCAAAGTACAAAGACAAAGTTTATTAACCCTTAAGGGTGGTCCTACAATCCATACAACACCCTTCGGTATTGCATAGAGTAGCATACCGAACTTGCGAACACAGTCCCCTTTTATACACAACAGAGGGGCTCATAAGTGGGTGGATACAACATGAGGCGAAGAACATTACCTTTTATGGACATTTTCGATACAGAATCAATATGTGGGCGGAGTTAACACATCTCTAAGCCCGCGAAAACATGGTCGAGCGAGGATTAACTGATAACAGATGTGGTCAAGCCTGGGCATGCGCCAGACGGACAAAGGAGCTATTTATAGACTGTTACTAGGAAGATTACAAGAGCAACTAACACGAAGATAGGACTCTTCTCGTGCTGAGCACGTGGAGACATGACAATACAAAATGGAGTCCAGACTTTAGTCAACATAACGAAAGGAACTCGGTCCTAAAGGGGAATTCATGTCTTTAGTGAATGCTTAATCACATCGTTGTTTCAATTTTCAACACTCAGGTGGCCTTCCCATGAATTTCAAAATATGGTAATGTTGTCCAGGTTCTTCCATCCCTGTGAGAACATAGTTCACATGGTGCTGAAAAGTGGTAGGTGCATTCTTTAGCAAACAAGGCATCATCCTTAATTTATACCATCCTTCTGATTTAGGAAATTTAGTCTTGTCCTTGGCTATAGGTGCTAATGTGATCTGCCAAAAGCCACTGATCGGATCAAAAGTATTTAGGAAGTGTGCAGCATCCAACCAGTTTACTAGCTTATGTGCTCTGTGAATCCAGTATGCATCCTTCTTGGTCACCTCGCTAAGGGCCCCATGGTCTACACAAAAATACAAGTCTGTGGATCCTTGCTTGGGTTGCAGGACTGGCCCCAAGACTAAGTTAATGCTCAAACACCTCATGTCCAACATCTTAGCAGTCTCTGCCTTAATGTACTCATAGACTCTGTCTGACATCCTGTAAGCCTTTCTCTTCACTGGAAAGCTATCCCCTGTATCTCTGTGATACACACAGATAGGTATCAATCCTGTCAGCAAAAGGAGATGGGAAAATGACCCAGTACCTGTCTACATGCTCTTTGTTGCTCAGGCGTCTATTCAGAGTTAAGTTGTACCCATCCACAGAACCATCCTTCGCTCTATTGTGCAATAGGCCTCTAAGTGGTGCACTGTCTTCCTCAATCTCCTTTATCATTGTTTGGATGTTCACTGTAATATCTGGAGGTATGGCTTAAAACGATTAACATGGAACACCCTTTTTATTTCCCATGTTGCAGCTGTGTCCAACAAGTAGTTCACTTCAGACACCGTATATACTACTTTGTATGACTCACATGACTGCTCACCCAAAGCTCTTGGAAAAATGGGTTTTAGTACCAACACCCCTGACCTATCTAGTACCCAGTCAATGTTACTTTCTGATCATACTGTTCCTTCATTAGCTCTTGGTATTCCTGAAGGTTTGACTTCGCCTGACTCATGTATTGCATCATCAGCATCATAAGCCAGTAACATAGCCTCCCACTTCCTTTTGAGGTGACTTTGAAGTTCCTTCAAATCTTTCTCTAACCAAGGTGGGTGGGACACGCACTAGGTGCCCAAACCGAAATTTAAATGACTGATCACAACTCTTTTCAGTGAAATTTCTCTGTAGGCAAACATGAAATATGGCAGATGATAACACTTCCTCCTGTGGTCCTGTTGCAGAATTTCCATCACATGCATAAGGGTCTTATCAAACCTTTCCGCCAATCCATTGGTTTGTGGGTAGAATGCCATGGAGAAGTGATAGGTCACACCAGCATGTTCTCTCTGTTGTATGAGGAGATAAAGTTGGTTCCCAATTGGAAATCACTGTCTCAGAAAATCTACCACATTCATAGGATTTTCCTAACTACTACCCTAGCAGTTGTGCTTCTGTCTTTCTCTTGGTACACTTTTTTTGGTCCTTGCCAATCTGGGATGGTTTTAGTCTAGACTGACATATAGCCTGGACTCTGGTCACCACAGCTGATATGGTCCAAGCTATATAGCCCTCTGGTACTATTTCAGGGGCAATCAGATTGCCCAAAAGACATCCAGCACCTTGCTTCTCTCTCACGCCTACATCCACCATGGCCCCCTTACCATTTATTTCTACCTCAGCTTGGTCAATAGTATACTCCATATCATACTCACCAGGTGCTAAAGATGTGCTATTTGCACTAGGGAGAATCTTCTTGGGTTTAATATACTTCTTCTCAATCATAGAACCTTACTTCCTCTTGCACTTGCTTTCATCACATCCTCCATAGTATTTGGATTGACTTAAGAGCATCTGATTCTTTTTCCCAAATGTCCATTGTGATTCGGTTGAGTAATTCGACCATAGTCAACAACCTCGATGTAATGGATGCAGCAGGAAGAGTGTCCTTCAGCCTGCCAATCCCTTTTCATTCTGACATTGTACTGTGCAGGTAATGCTGTCCTTAAACAGAACTCATTGTTCTGTTGAAGTCATTTAGAACTGGATTTTGCGGCTCCTACTCTGGTTGATGCTGAGGGTCTGCGATGGTGAGAGGAGCACAGTGTGGAAAATGTGTAATATTTATTTGGCATAAGCAACAGCCATTTTGGCTGAGGTGTCCATTTTGTTTCCTTCGTAATTCTCTTGTCCTCTGCTGCTCGTCTTTTTTCCTGCCTGTGCTATCTATTTTAGTTGACTTCCTGACTCAGCTGAAAGAAATGTATGTGCTGAGAGTTTGTAGCTGCCAGTACACCTGTTAAATGTCAATCATTTGCTACTGCCATAAGCACTCCTGCTCCCCCTCCCACTTTGCTGACCTTGTGGTTTGTCATCTGTCCTTGTTTGCTGAAAACTATTTCTAAAACATGTCTTCCTATTTCAGTTCACGTGCTTACAATGCACAAAATCTGTATATAAGCTCTGTGTTCTGCGACTTCAGTGTACTACCTCAGGCAGCACTTGAGAGTGCTGTGTGGACGTGGTCCCACTCATGAGTGATTAATAAACTTGTTATTTATTCCCAACTCCAGTGCTGATCTCTACTTTGTTGGTTTTTGAACCCGGGGACAAAAAGGTGACCCTGCACCAGTGTACCCCTAAAAGGGTATATTTCCACAGTTGGCGCCCGTCGTGCGACCCCATTGGAGAAGCGGCCGTCCGAAGGAGTGGTCTTGACGGAGGATTGGGATTTCACTGTGGAAGCGCACTGCACAAGGAGACCTTTGTCTTTGCAGGCCGACGTGACTTTTCCGGTTTTCCCGATTTGACGCACCAGGTGGTGCCGGTCTCAACTGGGGTTTTCTTTGGCACACTTTTGTAGTGCGATACCAAAGGGGATGATGGACGGAGCGTTTGAGCAAATCAAACACTCACCCCAGTCAACTGATCTGGGTTTAATCCATCATCATTCTTTAGCTCACTCCACCACCCCAGTTCAGACATGGCCATATGCAAATCAGTCTGACCCTGTGCCTCATTGGAACAGTCCAGCCCGAGCTGCCAAGCCATGTCTTCCCTGGACCGGAAACAAGCATCCTGGGACTGGTTTGCTGGGTATGCCCAGACGTGGGTCCCTTGCTCACTTTGCCACTGGATTCAAGATAGCCTGGCTGATGAGGGTTATGAACCCGAAACCGGTCCCAGGATGCTTGTTTCTGGTCCAGGGAAGACATGGCTTGGCAGTTCGGGCTGGACTGTTCCCATGAGGCACAGGGTCAGACTGATTTGCATATGGCCATGTCTGAACTGGGGTGGCGGAGTGAGCTAAAGAATGATGATGGATTAAACCCAGATCAGTTGACTGGGGGTGAGTGCTTGCAATGTTCAACACTCCGTCCATCATCCCCTTTGGTTTTGTTTTGTTCACACTTAGTAAACATTAGGTCGACCAGCAGGTGGGAGTTGGAGTCTTCTGTTTGGTAAGGTCGCTAAAGCAAAACTCTTGATTAGTTAAGCCTGGGCTTTTTGCTTGAATTTGTTATTCAGTTTTTGCTAAAATTGAAGGCAGGTAATGTGGAGATTTTTCTCCTTTTGAAATATTTGTTTGACATAGTAATATTTTACTAATATTTGTAGAGCATGCCTGTTCTCAGCACACTCCGTAGGTGGTGTTGCTGCTCTGGTGGTACCAAAGTAAACTTGAGAAAAAAAAAGTCAGCCGGCTAACCCAGAGGAGACACTTAATAAAGACATATATGTCAAATATGGTATTCCTTCCATAATGTACAGTACACTGTGGAAAAAATACACAAAGAAAGATTCTGATCTACAATGGCCCCTGAATGGGTCATTTGATTTAAAAAAGGTTCAATATGTTGAGTAGTGTTTATTTGAAAGAAAAAATAGACAGGATATGTTTGATTGTGTGCGTATGTGGGAGAAAGAAGTACGAGAGAGAGTGAAAAGAGCAGACGCTATAGCAGATAAAGAACAACGAAAAACGATATATCAAAAAGCGGTTGAATAAGGAAAAAATAGAAAAAGAAGATAGGGAACGACGATTATAGGTAAATGGCCAGTACCCTATTAGGCGCCTTATTTATCCTATACTTAATAAACCTCAGGATGACTGCATCCTGTTAGATCAACCCCCACCCCCATATAAATTCCCCACTCCAAGTGCCCCAGAGGATGAGGTTTTTGATAAGGAGCATTTGTCTTCAGAAGAAAAATATAAAGATAAGCAAGATGGGTGACAGACTCACTCTACTTTGACTAGAGCAGAAAAAGATAAATTAAAAGCCGCTGCTAGGGAAGTGGCATCGCTCATTGTAACTATGGTTCAATAGTGGAACAGTGCAGAGCAATTTTATTTTGTAGAAAAATTTGTTTGGGAGGTAATATTTGATTATAGACAAATTTCTCAGGAATTAGAGCCAAAGGGATATTTTATATATTGGGTTAATGCTCCTTGGAGTAGAGCTGATGTGATGGCTCTTCAAGCTGCTTTACCCGCCCACCGGAAAAATCCTGCCGCCTTCTATGAGGAGGCAGAAGGAGCCATTAGCTCCTGCACTATGACCTTGCCAGATATTGATATGTTCTTTCGACTTATTTTGCCCCCTGATATGTGGAGAACAATACGTAAATATGTGACAACGTAGCATATGGTAATACCTGGGAACATTTTGAACAAATAGATGCAGAAAGGGAGCCTGCGCAGAAACCTCAAAAGTAGATATTAGATCTTCCTAAAGCTATTGTGGCTAAGTTAAAAACTCTCATACCCCCTAAGAAAATAGATTGGACTACGTTAGCGTCCTGTGAACAGAAAAAGGAAGAGTTAATTTCTGACTTCTTTTCAAGGTTTGAAGAAACATTCCATGATTTTAGTAGTCAGTTATTGGCCGATGATATGGGTCAGTATTTGTTTGACTATAAATTTGTTGCTAATATGTTACTGGAAATAGCTATTCGTTTAAGGCCAGTGAGAGTTCTTGGACTACGTCTTCCCCAGTTTCTCTTTTGACTATGGCCCAATATTATGAGCGATAGGAAGCGAAAGGCAGGGAGGATAAGAAGGATAAAGCTTTAAAGACAAAAGTTATGTTGGCTCAAATATATGGTCCACCATTTAGGGGAGGTGGAAAGGCGGAAGTGCAATGTATACACCTGGAGTACCCCCTCTCTCTTGAGCAAATTTGTCCCCTGATCAGTGTGGTTATTGTAAAGATACTGGGCATTGGCGTTCTGAGTGCACTCTTTTGCAAGGTCAGCAGTATAAGCTGGGAAGGGGAAGTATGAGAGGATGCCCAGGGAATTCAGGAAACAGGGGAGGTACAGGAGCTCGCCCTAGATTTGAAGCAGTTGAACACAGACCAAATTACTCTAATACTTTTGATAAACAAAATCAATATCAAATGTCTGATTATTCTGCTGATGCCCTTGCAGATTCCGATTATGCATGGGGATGCTTAGGATGGGGTTAGGAACCGGTTGAGGTGCCAGTAGATCAAATGGGTCCTTATGTTGACGCAAATGTCTTGGGATCTACTGATCGGTTTCTGGTTGATACAAGGGCTACCTGTAGTGCTCTGTCTAAAAAATTGGTTCCTAGGGCTCCCCTGTCCGGCACAATGATAACATCGATAGGATTCAATGGGACACCTACACCTAGCCCACTTTCACGGTCACTTGAATTCGGACTTGACAAATTCACTGCAGCATGTCCATTTTTGCTTTACCCTACCACACCTGACAATATTTTGGGTATCGATATGCTTAAATATTTTCGTGCCACAATACGTTGTTTTCCGGAAGGTGTGCGTGTTATTTTAACTAACAATTATCCAATGGTTGAGAGATCCTGTCTTATCAATGAGGATGCCGCTCTGGCATCCTTACCTAGTGTGAAGAAGGAATACTGTCATTGTTACTTTTTTTTGCCTCCCATCATCACAAAGTCTCTAGAAAGAAATTACAATTTTGTAGACAGCAGGTTACCTATTTAGGTCACCTCCTGTCTAAGGGGGGACATGCACTCACACCAAACCACATTCAGACCATTCTAGACACTCAGTTTTTCACACATTATTAAACCTTTGTTTGCCCTTTTTGACTAAAGACACTCCGATGCCTTTCCCATGGACTAGTGAATGTCAGAATGCCTTCTAACAGTCATATCTGATAGAGACTACTAGCCGCAGATTCCTTAACGTAGAATTATCCCCAGGCGTGAGACTGGACCCGGAAAACTTTCTTGGCCAGCATCTCTGCGCACCGGGGGGGCGGTACCACACGACTCCACCCCGACATCCTCCGTGGGCATGACGTTAGCAAGGTCACATAAGCCCCACCCCGGCGCGCTGACGTCAGTTTTCTTCTTTTCCACGTGCAACGCGGATCCGGATCATGTCCCTGGCCTGTTTCAGGCCTTCTTTTTCCGCTTTTAGGTGTTTTTCTTGAGAACAGTGTGCGAATACTTTCAGGCTTTAAGACGTGCTCATCTTGCGGGCGCCAGATGTCGGCGACGGATCCTCACCCCATCTGCATGTGGTGTTTGGGGAAGCACCACGACTCCACGGACTGCGAGGCGTGTTAACAAATGAAGCCGAAGTCCCGGCGGGAGCGGCAGATGAAACTCCTTTCGCCGCGTATGTCCCGGTCGGCGGCGTCACCACGCCCGTCCCCCGTGGAAGGCTTCAAGACCAGCCGCTTCCGTCTCCGACATCGTCCCTCTCCCAGGCCGCAAGGGCATCGCTCACCTGTTGGTAAGTGTTTCAGTTTGTCCCCGAGGCCCGGTCCCCGGCCTGTTGGGGGTGCGGGTTCTCCGCGAGTGGTGCGGCCCCACACGTTGTCACCCTATCCGCCCTTCCCCGGCACGGGGGCGACCAGAGCCCAGATGGAGGCCTATGCAGCGGCCTTGCAGGCCTCCTTGGCTCTTCCCTCTTCTCCTTCTCTTCCTGGGACGTCTGCGGATCCCTTGCCACGTACGGGGACTTCAGTGGTGTTGCCGGCGGCTCCGACACCGACAGGCTCGGCTCCAAGTTCTGAAGTGGTGGTGCCGTCGGGGTGCGGCCCTTCGGGGTTCCCTCCTTAGGACCACAGCGCCTCTGCCTCGCCGCAAACCCCGTGGGGGTCCCTGTGGTGTCACGGGAGGTTGCCGGGGCTCGGGCGTGTCCTCAAGTCCCGCTCGGTCCTCTGGGCAGGCGGCGGCCTTGTCCGAGGCTGAGGTGACGCCGCTCAGGCACCGGCGGCTGCTGGCCCTGGCGGCGCCGCAGGGGCCGGCTAGGGGTCGGGCGTATCCCCGGGCCCACTCGTCCCTCCACGCCGGCGGCTGCCGCGTTGGAGGTCGAGTCAACGCCTTTTCGGCGCCGTTCTTTAGCCGCCCCGGCTCCGACCCAGCCTCGGTCGCCTGCGCCGCGCGTTGTGGCAGAGGTCATTCCAGTGTCCCCTTCAGTGTCGGTTGACGTTGAGTTGACGCCAGTCGCGGACTCTACGGCGCCGGGCCGGCGTCGGGTCATTGATTCGTCTTTGGACGCCCCCTCTTCTCCAGAGGTTCGCCAGTTGTTGGTTTCATCTTCTCCGGAGACGGGTCGCCGCGTCGTGGCTTTTTCCTCAGCGTCTTCTAAGGACGGCTCTTCGCCATCGCCGTGCCCGCAGTCTTCACCGGTGGCACCTCAGGTTCCCCATTCCTCGGTCCCCCTTCCCTCTTTCCGGGCTTGGCCTTTCCTTCCTCCGGTTGGACTGGGGGATGGCCGCCTTAGCTTGCAGCCGTCGCCCACAGATGAACTGCTTTCCCCGCCGCAGGGCCCTACGGAGGCGAGTGCTGCCTTCGCTCGGGCTGTTTCAACGGCTGCGGGAATATTGCGCATGGGCAATCCAGCTGCCCATTTCCCCACGGATCATCTTCTGGAGGTCCTCCATCAGGGTTCTGGTGGTCAGGAGCTGCTTCTTCCCTTCGAGGCTTCGCTCCACACTTCTCTTTTGGGAGCTTGGGGGCGGCCTGGCACAGGGGACCCGGTGCCCCAGCAACTTCTGCACTGCCACCGTCCTGCGCCGCATGATCCTGTCTGTCTTTCCCTCCACCCTTCTACCAGGGGCCCTCTTTTACAGACTGCCTTTCCCTCCCTGCCATTCGTGTTGTCTCCACCGTCACGAGAGGCCCGCTGGTTAGATTCCTGGGGGCACAATATCTTCGCCTCCACCAGTGTGGCTTTGCGGGTCCTTAACACTCTTTGTGTATTGGCTAGGGCCACTTCTTGCTTGTGGGATTCGGCGGTGAGGAAATAAAATAAGAAAAAGACCTCTTCCCGGTTCTGTCCCCGCGCACACTTTCCTATTCTTTCTGTTCAGAAAAACAATTCTATACGGCATCCATTTTGGGTACAGCCTCCATTTTAGAAGTCATTTCAGCTTGCTCAGGGTTAGCCAGTTCACGGATTTCAAGCTGCATCTAGTTTGTTCAGTCAGCTACATCCCTAAAAGACAGATCTATACAGCATTGATATATTTAGCATCCATTCAAGTATATTTACCGACATTCTGTCCAGCCTGCCCTTGTGAGCCTGTGAGCCCATCCACATTTCTTTAACGTACACATTCCTTTCCCCTGGCGAGGCCAACAGCCCGAGTATATCAGGTCTCTAAGCCCTGGGAAGATAATGAACGGGCCTCCGAGCTAAAAAGAGACAGGAACTGATCCCAGACTCGCAGCATATAGATAAGGGTCCCTGTGACCTTGTTCAGGCTCAGGAAGCTGTTAAGGCACTATAAACCATATACGTTTGTTTTAGATAAGGTTACTTTCCGTCCTTGTACAGGAATGTGGCGTGACGATCATCTCTCTTCAGACAACGAAGGATGTCCTGCACTGTGTTTTTTTTAACTATGTAAAGGAGGGGTCCACTCTGAGTGTGTGCAGAAAATGTATATATATTGTACTCTGTGATAAAGCTTCAGACTACTCCTGAACCTGTTGGTGAAGGAGCTCTCTCCCTTAACCCGGGTTATTGAATAAAGGCCCATTTTTAACTCTTACACCACGGACTCCTCAGTTCATTATTTCATTTATATTGATAATTTATAGAAATTCAGACCTGGTAATTAATTAATTTACCACAGCGGAGTCCCTTATGTCTGCCGCTTCTCAGGAGGGTGCCTGTGTTGATTTGAGGCACCATGTGTTGGATGGCCGAGAGCTGGCGGCTTTTATTCTTCACTCGGCTCTGGACATTTCGGAGGTGCTTGGTCGTACCATGGCATCTGCAGTGGCCCTTCGTCGACATGCCTGTCTACGGGATAGTGTGTTCCCGGAGAACGTTAGGGAACGGCTGGTGGACCTTCCCTTTGATGGCACTCTTTTGTTTCACGCCCCTGTAGATTCTGCCATTCTGAGATTTCTTGCGGGGCTTCTTCCTCCTCCTCCTCCTCCTCCTCCTCCCCCTCAGTAACCTGGGAGTCGGTCTGTGTTTTGGGAGGTGTTCTTCCGTTGTTGTGGTTGATGTGCCTTCAGGTCCTTTGGTTAGGCCGTTGGTGCTGTTGGCTGCTGGTCCGGCCCTTTTTTGACTTGTGGTTTTGGCTGTTGATAAGTCGTGTAGGCCCTGAGATCAGGCCTTCTGTGTATTCTTTATTGGCTAATTGGCAAGCCATCTGCGTTTTTCTCTGCAGGTCTTTCTGTTTGTCCTCTGCTGTGGAAAATGTTTCCTAAGAGGGTTCCCATGTTCTGGGACGTAACATGCCCTACGTGGGGTAATGGTAGCTATTATATAGCTCTATCATGTGCTGGGGAGGTGTGGTCGTCCTTCGGGCTTCTGCTCTCCGTGGCGTCACGGTATGTCGCAGGTGCGATCTTCTTGCTAATGGTTTTGGAGTGGCTTGCGTTGCACCCCGGTCCGTCCTCCTGTATCGCTGTATCGCTAGCCTAGTCCGGCCTGCTGTCTGCGGCATTGCATTGTAGCGGTTTTGCACTTCTGTCCACCTTGGTCCTTTGTGTGGTGTTCCGGGGGGTGGACTGGTACCCTGCTGAGGCCCTGTGTCTCTCCTGGTGGGGAGGCTCTCTCACAGGTCCTCCTCCCTTCTGGGTATGGCTAGGGTATCTATTCTACGTTAAGGAATCTGCGGCTAGTAGTCTCTATCAGATGTACAAGTTACTTACCTTCGGTAACGATGTATCTGGTAGAGACGATTCTAGCCGCAGATTCCTTCATGACCCGCCCTTACTCCCCGTTCTGCGAGGACCCTCTGCTTGGGTTTCTGCAGTCGCCTCCCCCTGGGTGACTTGTCTTCTGTGGGTGTCCTCTTCATTTTCTTCCGGTCATGCATCCCTCCAGCTGGTTTCTCTCCGGCGTGAGGGCCTGCTTTTGCTCTTTTGTCAGAGTCTCTGATTTCCACTGGTCTTCTTCGTTAGGAGTTCTTTACCTGTCTTTTGACTTCCTACTCCTTTCGGAGGTTATGGCCCTCCTTGGCACTGTGGTCTGTGGATGGATTACCTGTCCTTTGACCTCCTCTTCCTTCCTTGGTGGTGTAGTCTGGGGAAGGATTGCTGTTGCTCCTCTGTTCTGGGCTTGTGGCCCTTCCCCTTGTGGTTGTGGTTGCAGGCTCTCTCTCTCTTTCTCTTTCTGTCACGGTGCTTTCACATGTTCATGCCTCCAGGTGGGCTCTTGCCTTGGCTTGCAAGGTGGTTCCACGGAGTGGTGCTTTGCGCTTTTCTTGCTATGGCTTTGCTGCTCTGGCCTTCTGGTGCTTTACTGCCACCTGGTGCTTTCGCCTTGGCTTGCACAGTTGTTCCTCAAAGTGGTGCTCTGCTCTTTTCCTGCTCCAGCCTACTATTGTCGCCCTCTGGTGCCTTAGTGCCACCTGGTGCTGTTTCTCACCGTTTGTTTCTCTCTATTTTGTTTCTCTGGTTTTGTCGCACACTGTTCCCATGCTCTCCTCAGTTTTATTGTGATGGCTCTGCGTTGTGGCGCGGAAAAGTTTTCCGAAGCAAACGGACGTCAGCGTGCCGGGGTGGGGCTTATGTGACCTCGCTGACATCATGCCCGCGGAGGACGTCGGGGCAGAGTCACGTGGTACCACCACCCGGCGCGCAGAGATGCTAAGCAAGAAAGTTTTCCGGGTCCAGTCTCACGCCTGGGGATAATTCTACGTTAAGGAATCTGCAGCTAGAATCGTCTCTACCAGATACATCGTTAACAAAGGTAAGTAACTTGTACGCCAAGCTCTTTGTTCTGCACCAGTATTAGGAACTCCAGACTACACAAGAGTATGTGAGCTTAGTACAGACTTACTTGTCAATATTTTTACCGACAGCCAGTACGCATTCGGGGTGGCATATAATTTTGGTCGCTTATGGAAAGAAAGGGGATTCCACACCTCACATGGGACACAGATAATGCATGGAGAAATAGTGCATAATCTTTTTATTGACCTAACCTATCCTAAGAAAGTAGCAATTGTTAAATGTAGTGCACACAAGAAAGTGACTGATAAAATGGGAGCAGGTAAATGCATTTGCGGATCACACAGCCCGTGAGAACACAATGCAGCGAAGTACCGCCTCCATGTATGTGGTGAAGTCACAAGCTGAACGTTGGCATGATGCCAGGCAGGAAGTGATGGACATGCAACAATCTGCCTCAGACCGTTGATCTAGTTCATCAGCAAAGGAGGGAACACTGGATGATGAGGGCTGTTGGAGGAATAAGGATATGACTAAATGGAAGTTACCCACATCCTACTTATATCCCTTGATTCACATGGCACATGGGCCGGCACATGTTGATGCATCCTCAATAGCAAAACAACTTATGCAAGTTACGGATCATCCTGATATTGCCAGCACTGCTAAAAAGATAGTCCAGTCTTGTCTGGTGTGTCTCCAGTATAATCCTGGAAAGTGAACACAAACTCCAACAGGAGGGTTTGCGACACCAACTGCACCTTTTGAGGCCCTGCAAATGGACAACAGACCTAACTCCATTGGGCAAGTTGTTGAATATGTCATGAAGGGGTTAGGTATTAAGCAGAAATTTCATGCTGCTTTTCACCCACAATCAGCAGGCTTGGTGGAGCGTTACACAATTCCACCCTGAAAATGAAATTGGCTAAAATACAGGCTTCCACGTCTTTGAAATGGCCTGATGCTCTGCCCCTAGCACTACTTTCTATCAGATCAATACCACATACACAATCTGGCCTTACGCCATACGAGGTTGTGTTTGGCAGGCCCATGAATATTTGGGGCATCCCTAAGCCTCGCCCTATACATGATGTACCTCATGTGTTGATGAGTGACTATTTGTCCCAGTTAACTGACAGCTTGTCTTCTATCTATCAGCAGGTACAGGAAGCCCTTCCAGACAGGTCGCAGGGTGAAGGCCACGATCTGTGGCCTGGTGATTCCATGCTGCATGCCCTCGTGAGCCCAGCTGTGTTGACAGATCACCACGACATCCTGGTCACCAAGAAAGGACAAGCTGTGTCACCTGAAAGACCTGTGGAAGTCTTCCTGGACCACACGATCCCTGGTACATCTAGATATCTGCTTCGATCCAGAAAGAAAGACATTTCAGCGCAGAAAGAGACTGTTTGAGCTACTGTCCTGGGTAGTTAAAGACTGACTACTAAATGGGGTAGCCTATTAGTGACTACTTGTCTCAACGTTAGTGAAGAAACCAACGCCTGCCCAGGACCTTAGGGCATCATCTATTTTGTTGTTTGCTGATGAAAATGAGCTTGCCTAAGAAGAAGGAGATCACTGCGACAAGGTGCAACGGCTGTACAATCTGTATCCTTGGTCTGACTTTGACTGCTGCCATCATCGCTACTGTAATGTGGGTAGTGGAGGAAGTAATGCCTGGAGCCTCCTTACCTAACATTACTGTTACATCACTTGCTGCAAAAGAGCACTATTATTTTGATTTGCCGCCTCATGGACAGGGATACCGGCAAAATCTGAGAAACAATTAATTTCTTCAAATGTTGCATCAGACACAGCAGCTAAGTAATGCTACTAACTGTTGGGTTTGTGGCAAGATTCCTCCTCATCAGAACATAAAAGGAATCCCGTTGTCACCGCTGCCATTCTCTCACAATGGCTCATGCCCAGCTTGGTTCAAACTCCTATATGCCTCTAATGAACAAAGTCTGTTACCCCAACGAAGATGGGGACCCATAAGCAGAAGGGACTGCTTTAGAAATGGAAGAATATAGTAAGGGAAGTGCAGCAACAAACCATGTTTATCCAAATTCTAGGTCGGCTAAAGGAAATGGACCCCTTGTTATCTCTGTTGCCATGTCCACTGGTCCCTTTATGTACAAAGTAAAGGTGATGTGATGTGCCAATGGACCAAAGTAACTGTACTACAGTGTTGCAGATGTTTATGAGAGGCCGAACCAGCTTCCTTGCATCATGTCACACTTATTTTGTTTGTGGAACTAAGGCATACTATTTCCTACATCCAGGCTGGTCTGGAACCTGTTACATAGCCTTCCTTCTACCACCTGTGTTTTTAGCTCCCCCAACCTGCCATCAAGATTTACAATTATTCGATCACCATGCTGGTAGTAGGGGAAAACGTGCAATGGATGTCTCTGTAGTCGATCAGACAGAGACCACATGAGAATAATATAGACTGGAGCATGCTGTATCATCGAATCCAGCTGTTGTGTCTTCACACCAGACAATTCACCTTCTGTATATGCGGTTATTTCCAAAATGCTTTAATTAGTCACTGAGATACATCAAGATTCATGGACTTGGGTGGATGGTTCTGGAGCATTTTTTTCTGTATGGGGATTGAAAATATTGTCGGCCTTGTTCATAATTATAGCTATTCTCTTCTATTGTCATTTATGTATTCAATGTGGGCCAATGCTTTATTCCCTCTGTATTTCCACTTGTACTACTTGTCTACCATCTTAAACAAATGTCCAAAATGTAAATGCCCATTTAGCAATAGACCGAGAAGTTAGCGATATGATGTTAATCGATTTATATGACATTTATCCTATCCCTTTAGAAGCATAAGAAAAATGTCTTAGCTTATGCCAAAATGGCAATCACTGGAAAACGTGTAATATTTATTTGGCTGAGGTGTCCATTTTATTTCCTTCGTAATTCTCCCGCCCTCAGCTCCTCGTCTTTTTTACTGCCTGTGTTATCTATTTTAGTTGACTTCCTGACTCAGCTAAAAGCAATGTATGTGCTGAGAGTTTGCAGCCGGCAGTACACCTGTTAAATGTCAATCATTTGCTACTGCCATAAGCACTCCTGCTCCTCCTCCCACTTTGCTGACAATGTGGTTTTTCATCTGTCCTTCTTTGCTGAAAACTATTTCTAAAACTTGTCTTCCTATTTCTGTTCACATGCTTACAATGCACAAAATCTGTATATAAGCTCTGTGTTCTGTGACTTCAGTGTACTACCTCAGGCAGCACTTGAGTGTGCTGTGTGGACGTGGTCCCACTCATGAGTGACTAATAAACTTGTTATTTATTCCCAACTCCAGTGCTGATCTCTACTTTGTTGGTTTTTGAACCCGAGGACAAAAGGGTGACCCTGCACCAGTGTACCCCTAAAAAGGTATATTTCCACAACAGGGTAGACAGGGGGCTCATGGGCCTCAACCATGGTGGATATGTTTGTTTGCCACTGACATTCTTGTGTACTTTCAACTGTAGTACTTGTAGCCAAGTGCAAAAGAAACAATTGATGGACGGAATGCTGTACAATGCAAACATTCACCTCCACTCACAAGGATATGGGTTTAATCCATCATTCTTTTGCTCACCACACCACCCCAGTTTGGACCCAGCCATATACAAATCAGTCTTGACCCTGTTCCTTGTGGGAACAGTCCAGCTCGAACTGCCACGCCAGGTCTTCCCTGGACCGGAAACAAGCATCCTGGGGCCGGTTTCAGGGCAACACCCTTCATTAGCAAAGCTAGCTTGAATCCAGTGGTGTAGTGAGCACGGGACCCACGTCTGGGCATACCCTTCCCACTTAGGGCGACATATGCAAAAGACAATTTGGTGGACGGAATGCTGGACAATGCAAACATTCACCCCCAGTCACAAGGATCTGGGTTTAATCCATCATTCTTTTGCTCACCACACCACCCCAGTTTGGACCAAGTCATATGCAAATCAGTCTTGGTCCTGTTCCTTGTGGGACTGTCCAGCCCGAACTGCCAAGCCAGGTCCTCCCTGAACCGGAAACAAGCATCCTGGGACCGGTGCAGGGCATCACCCTTCATTAGCCAAGCTAGCTTGAATCCAGTGGTCTAGTGAGCACGGGACCCACGTCTGGGCATACCCTTCCCACTTAGGGTGACATATACAAAAGAAACAATTGATCGACGGAATGCTGGACAATGCAAACATTCACCCCCAGTCACAAGGATCTGGGTTTAATCCATCATGCTTTTGCTCACCACCCCAGTTAGGACCCAACCATATACAAAGCAGTCTTGGTCCTGTTCCTTGTGGAAACAGTCCTGCCTGAACTTCCAAGCCAGGTCTTTCCTGGACCGGAAACAAGTATCCTGGGACCGGGTTCAGGGCAACACCCTTCATTAGCCAAGCTAGCTTGAATCCAGTGGTGTAGTGAGCACGAGACCCACGTCTGGGCATACCCTTCCCACTTAGGGCGACATATCCAAAAGAAACAATTAATGGACGGAATGCTGGACAATGCAAACATTCACCCCCAGTCACAAGGATCTGGGTTTAATCCATCATTCTTTTGCTCACCAAAGCACCCCAGTTTGGACCCAGCCATATGCAAATCAGTCTTGACCCTGTTCCTTGTGGGAACAGTCCAGCCCGAACTGCCAAGCAAGGTCCTACCTGGACAGGAAACAGGCATCTTGGGACCGGTTTCAGGGCATCACCCTTCATCAACCAAGCTAGCTTGAATCCAGTGGTGTAGTGAGCACGGGACCCACGTCTGAGCATACCCTTTCCACTTAGGGCGACATATGTAAAAGAAAAAATGGTGGACAGAATGCTGGACAATGCAAATATTCACCCCCAGTCACAAGGATCTGGGTTTAATCCATCATTCTTTTGCTCACCACACCACCCCAGTTTGGACAAAACCCTGCAAATCAGTCTTGACCCTGGTCCTTGTGGGAACAGTCCAGCCCGAACTTCCAAGCCAGGTCTTCCCTGGACCGGAAACAAGCATCCTGGGACCGGTTTCAGGGCAACACCCTTGATCAGCCAAGCTAGCTTGAATCCAGTAGTGTAGTGAGCACGAGATCCACGTCTGGGCATACCCTTCCAACTTAGGGCGACATATGCAAAAGAAACAATTGATGGACGGAATGCTGGATAATGCTAACATTCATTCCCAGTCACAAGGATCTGGGTTAAATCCATCATTCTTTTGCTCACCACACCACTCCAGTTTGGACCCAGCCATATACAAATCAGTGTTGGTCCTGTTCCTTGTGGAATCAGTCCAGCCCGAACCTCCAAGCCAGGTCTTCCCTGGACCGGAAACAAGCATCCTGGGACCGGTTTCAGGGCAACACCCTTCATCAGCCAAGCTAGCTTGAATCCAGTGGGGTAGTGAGCACGGGACCCACGTCTGGGCATACCCTTCCCACGTAGGGCGACATATGCAAAAGAAACAATTGATGGTCGGAATGCTGGACAATGCTAACATTCATCCCCAGTCACAAGGATCTGGGTTTAATCCATAATTGTTTTGCTCACCACACCACTCCAGTTTGGACCCAGCCATATACAAATCAGTGTTGGTCCTGTTCCTTGTGGAAATAGTCCAGCCCGAACTTCCAAGCCAGGTCTTCCCTGGACCGGAAACAAGCATCCTCTGACCGGTTTCAGGGCAACACCCTTCATTAGCAAAGCTAGCTTGAATCCAGTGATGTAGTGAGCACGGAACCCACGTCTGGGCATACCCTTGCCACTTAGGGCGAGATATGCAAAAGGAACAATTGATGGACAGAATGCTCGACAATGCAAAAATTAACCCCCAGTCACAAGGATCTGGGTTTAATCCATCATTCCTTTGCTCACCATACCATCCCAGGTTGGACCCAGCTATATGCAAATCAGTCTTGACCCTGTTCCCCATAGGAACAGTCCAGCCCAAACTGCCAAGCTAGGTCCGCCCTAGACCAGAAACAAACATCCTAGCACCGGTTTCAGGGTTTCACCCCTCATCAGCCAGGAATGCTTGATTCCAGTGGCACAGTGAGCCCGGGACGACATCTGGGCATACCCACGCACTTAGGGCGAAAAAACAAAAGTCACACAATTGATGGATGGAATGCAGAACAAATCAAAAAATTCACCCCAGTCAAGAGATCTGGGTTAAATCCATCATTCTTTTGCTCACCATGCCACCCCAGTTTAGACCTGACCATTTGTAAATCAGTCTTGACCCTGTGCCTCATGGGAGCAGTTCTGCCTGAACTGCCAAGCAAGGTCCTTCCTGGACCGGAAACAAGCAACCTAGGACTGGTTTCGGGGTTTGACCCCTCATCAGCCAGGGGAGCTTGATTCCAGTGGCACAGTGAGCCCGGGACCCACGTCTTGGCATACCCGGCGCACTTAGGGTGAGAAAGCAAAAGACACACAATTGATAGACGGAATGCAGAACAAATCAAAACATTCACCCCCAGTCAAGAGATCGGGTGAAATCTATTGTTCTTTTGCTCACCATGCCACCCCAGTTTATACCTGGCCATATGCAAATCAGTGTTGACCCTGTGCCACATGGAAACAGTCCAGCCTGAACTGCCAAGCCAGGCCCTCCCTGGACCGGAAACAAGCATCCTGGGACCGGGTTCAGGGCATCACCCTTCATCAGCCAAGCTAGCTTGAATCCAGTGGTGTAGTGAGCACGGGACCCATGTCTGGGCATACCCTTCCCCCTTAGGGCGACATATGCAAAAGAAACAATTGATGGACGGAATGCTGGACAATGCAAACATTCACCCCCAGTCACAAGGATCTGGGTTTAATCCATAATTCTTTTGCTCACCACACCACCCCAGTTTGGACCCAGCCATATGCCAATCAGGCTTTACCTTGTTCCTTATGGGAACAGTCCAGACCGAACTGCCAAGCCAGGTCTTCCCTGGACCGAAATTCTCCTGGGACTGAAACCGGTCCTAGGATGCTTGTTTTCAGTCCAGGGAGGGCCTGGCCTGGCAGTTCGGATTGGACTGTTCCCATTGGGCGCAGGATCGAGACTGATTTGCATATGGCTAGGTTCAAACTGGAATGGCATGGTGAGCAAACAAACAATGGATTTAGGCTCAGATCTCTGTACTGGGGTGAATGTATGACATTGTTCTGCATTCTGTCCATCCATTGTTCTTTTTGCATTTGTCACCCCGAGTGGGACAGGTATGCCCAGACGTGTTTCCTGTGCTCTCCATGTCACTGGACTCAAGCTATCCTGGCTGAGGAGGGGGAAACCCCGAAACCGGTCCTAGGATGCTTATTTCCAGTCCAGGGAGGACCTAGCCTGGTAGTTTGGGCTGGGCTGTTTCCATTCGGCGCAGGATCAAGACTGATTTTCATATGGCTAGGTCCAAACTGGAATGGCATGGTGAGCAAAAAAACGATGGATTTAGGCCTGATCTCTGTACCGGGGTGAATGTATGACATTGTTTTGCATTGTGTCCATCAATTGTTCTTTTTGTACTGTAGCCAAGTTCAGCCCTCTAGCATGGGTGAGAATAGCTCAGAACTTAACAGTCACTAATAAACACAATCACAGATTTGAAGTCAGTGGTTATTTGTTTATTTTTTTAAATAAAGTACTTTCATTTCACAGCAAAACAAAATACTACGGAATTCAATAGGAGTTACAACTACAGAGCTACCCAGCCACCATTCTAGGAGATATTTAATGTTCCTTTTCCCTCAGGTTTGTAGTGGTACAACCATTAATTTGGCACTGGTACAGATCATTTCTATTTACCACACTGGTTAGATGAATGTAAGAAATTGAGTTACTGGTTTAGGGATGCAAATCCCTACTAAAGCAACAACCACAATTCTTGTCATGGTGAAGTCATAAGAAAGCCCTCATTTAACCTGTGCTCAACCCTCTGGTAGCTTGGCACTGAGCAGTCAAGCTTAACTTTGAGGCAATGTGTAAAGTATGTATGCAGTACTTCAAACAGTAATAAAGTGAAGACACAACACGAAATATAACTCCCAGACAATTTAGAAATCTAGAGTAGATTGTAATAAATGAATCAAGAGCAAAATGACAAAAATCAGTGGACCAGAGATATATGATTTTAAACATTTCAGTGATTATAGTGCCAAAAAACAC
This sequence comes from Triturus cristatus, assembly GCF_964204655.1. NCBI lineage: Eukaryota > Metazoa > Chordata > Amphibia > Caudata > Salamandridae > Triturus > Triturus cristatus. The sequence continues at coordinate 1,606,263,683 of NC_140590.1, read as the reverse complement.
AAAGTGCCAACTGTGGTTATCTGGTCGCGGCAGACTGAACAAAGTCACAAGTTCAGTCTAACCGCAATAGAGCACACGCTGGCTACAGGTACCCAGCGAGGTCCCCTGAACAAGAGTACTTTAAATCCTGGTTGTAGAGTGTTGAGAATTCCTGCATCGAGGATCTGTCATGCAGCAGAGGCGCTGCAAGGTTTGGGTTAGATATGCATTGCGCAGAGTTTTTTCCGGGGAACTGTCAGGTTGCAAAGCGAGGTTCCGCATTGTTGTCGAGGAGGCCGTTGAGAAAGGGGTTTTCAATGCGAAATCCTGCATCGAGGATGCGCCGCACACCGTCTGGTTTCGAAGAAGCTTCAGCGTTTGCGATACAGAGTCCTGCACCGTCTCAAGTTTGCCATTGACAAGGAGCTCGCGATGTGAGGGCCAGCATTAGGGATGTGTTGCCCTCTGGCGGTTCCTATGAGGCTGTGGGCTGCAACTGCAATGTGATGTTCTTGCGACAGCAAGGTCCATGCAGCAGAGGCAATGTGTCGGTTCTGCTCTGGGTTGCGATGCGCAGCAGAGGAGATACTTAGTTTCTGCTGCTTCCACAGATGGGCTGGCAAATCACCTTAAGTCCTGCACCGTCTCAAGTTTGCCATTGACAAGGAGCTCGCAATGTGAGGGCCAGCATTAGGGATGTGTTGCCCTCTGGCGGTTCCTATGAGGCTGTGGGCTGCAACTGCAATGTGATGTTCTTGCGACAGCAAAGTCCATGCAGCAGAGGCAATGTGTCGGTTCTGCTCTGGATTGCGATGCGCAGCAGAGGAGATGCTTAGTTTCTGCTGCTTCCACAGATGGGCTGGCAAATCACCTTAAGACCCACTTCCAAGGGTCCAGGACTGGGGTGTCACCACGTGGCAGTGTTAGACTCACAGTTGCAGAGTCCAGGTGCTGATTACAAGAGACTAGCCCTTGGAGTCACTCTGTTGGTCCTGGGTACTGGTTGCAGGTACTGTCCTTCTCACCCAGGCAAGAGAGCAACAGGGCAGCAGGTCAGCACAGCAGGGCAGCAGTCCAGAAGAGTAGCAGTCAATTCAGCAGCACAGCAGTCATTCTTCCTGGCACAGTCTTTTACAGGTCTAAAAGTTTACTGAAGAGTTGGCATCTGAGGTCCAATATTTATACCTGGTGCCTTTTTTGAAGTGGGAGAAACTTCTAGAGGATTCCCTTTGAATTGCTCACGTTTTCTGCCTCTCCAGGCTCCAGACTAACTACAGGGCAGTGTTAGAAGGCGACCTCAGAGTAGACAGGGAGGGTACCTGAGCACCCTGAGACCTACCCTCGGGGTATCGTAGCCGGGCACTGGCGGGAGACTCCTCAGGGGAAGAGTCTCGTATCTAGGATCGTACACACTGCACCACACGACAAAGAGACACCACACTGTTCTTGGGAACAGATCTTTATCTAATCAGCTTCGTAGGATCTTTATGATCAACAAGGTGGATATTTACAAATAGAGCACGGGCTCAAAGAGTCTCGGTAGGGATAGGGGGTAGCGGGACAGTCTTTTGGGGATCCGGATCAGTGCAGGGACGTACCCGGCGCACAGCTCACAATCCTCGAGCTGGGGGATACGCTGTGGTCATTGGTATCCAGCCGGACCGAGGGAGTCTTTAGGAGCCGCGAGTCACTCAGCAGGCTCAAGAACATGGTCGGAGGTCTTACGATCTTCAGGGGAGCCGCGAGTCACTCAGCAGGGCTCAAGCACAAGGTCGGAGGTCTTACGATTTTCAGGGGAGCCGCGAGTCACTCAGCAGGGCTCAAGCACAAGGTCAGAGGTCTTACGATTTTCAGGGGAGCCGCGAGTCACTCAGCAGGGCTCAAGCACAAGGTCGGAGGTCTTACGATCTTCAGGGGAGCCGCGAGTCACTCAGCAGGGCTCAGGTGTTCCAAGGTTGCAAGGGAGCCGCGACCACGTCAGCAGGGCTCTCGTCGTTCCAGAGTCGAATCTGCCAGATAGTCCCAGAGCACCCCTTGTTATAGGTCAACTCCTCTTTGATGTCCGGAGTCTGCGTAGGCAGGGGTCTTAGCACCTGGGGGTCGCTTGTTGGAGTTTCCTGCCATGTCGTCCTTTGATTCTTTCAGGGCCGGGTCGGGGGGAGTCCCAGACACGCAGCAGGCGTGGAGCCAGCCCTCAGGGAGGCCGGAGGGCCGATCGAAACCCATCTCCCAAGGGGAGGTCAGAGGTGCGATGGAAACTGCTCCTCCCTCTCTCACTCCGTGGGAGCGCGATGTCCTCCAGCCGGGGTGGCGCCTCTAGGCCTGGGTTGCGCTGGAGCCCGGCGGCCATTGTAGGTGCATGAAGTGGGCACGCGGGCCCTGTGGTGCTGGGAAGATGGAGGGCACGGACGGGGAAGTCCGGGTTGGGTGTGTGTGGGTTCTGGCGGGAAGGACCGGCTAGGCCGTGTACTCGGGGGCTGAATGAGGTGCATGGGTCAGGGTGTGTGGCTAGGGGTCAGGGATGGCCATGCCACAAGGCCGGGTCTAACACACGTCCCCCCCAGCTGAAAGCCGGAGAGAACTACCCATCCTCTTGGGGGTTCTCTTCGCTGAGGCGAAAGAACCGGGAGAAGCCGTCAGCGTTGGCGTGGTCAGTACCAGGTCGATGCTCTACGGTGAAATCCATCCCCTGGAGGGAGATTGACCACCGCAGTAGTTTGGGGTTTTCTCCTCGCATCTGCATGAGCCATCGCAAGGGGCGATGGTCGGTTTGGACTTTGAAATGGGTGCCGAACAGATAGGGTCGTAATTTCTTGAGGGCCCATACTACGGCGAACGCCTCGCGCTCAATGGTGCTCCATTTCTGTTCTCTGGGTAACAGCCTTCGGCTAGGAAGGCTACGGGCTGGTCTAGGCCTTGGTCATTCACCTGTGACAGGACTGCCCCAATGCCATGCTCGGAGGCATCAGTTTGTACCACAAATTCCTTGGAGTAGTCGGGGGCCTGGAGCACGGGGGCAGTACACATGCATCGAACGCCTCCTGGCAGGCGGAGGTCCACTGCACTTTCTTGGGCTGTTTCTTGGACGTGAGTTCCGTGAGGGGACCGACAAGGCTGCCGTACCCCCGGATGAATCTCCGGTAGTAGCCGGTGAGGCCCAGAAAGGCTCGGACCTCCATTTGGGTAGTGGGTGGTTCCCAGGCTAGGATGGCGTCGATCTTAGGCTGCAGAGGGGCGACCTGGCCGCTTCCGACCCGGTGCCCTAGGTAGACCACCGAACCTTGCCCAATCTGACACTTGCTGGCTTTTACTGTGAGGCCTGCCTGGCGCAGGGCCGTTAGCACCCCCTGGAGGTGCTGGAGGTGCTCACTCCATTCGGAACTGAAAACCGCGATATCGTTTAGATATGCGGCGCTGAACTTTTCCAGCCCGGCCAGGACTCTATTTACCAGTCGCTGGAAAGTGGCCGGGGCATTTTTCATCCCGAAGGGCATCACGCGAAAGCGATAGTGCCCATCCGGGGTGGAGAAGGCGGACCGCTCCTTGGCTCCTTCTGTGAGCGCAATTTGCCAGTACCCGCAGGTTAGATCGAATGTGCTGAGGAAATGAGCAGACCCGAGACGGTCAATGAGCTCGTCTGCTCAGGGAATGGGGTGAGCGTCGGCTCGGGTGACTTCATCGAGCCCCCCGTAGTCCACACAGAATCGGAGTTCTGGGGCGACACCGGGGGCAGCTGCTTTCAGGACCAGTACCACGGGGCTGGCCCAGGGGCTGTCTGAGGGTTCGATCACCCCCAAGGTCAACATCTTCGAGACCTCGGCCTGAATGCAGGACCGGACTCGATCAGGGACTCGGTAGGCTCGTTGCTTCACCGGCGGGCTGTCTCCGGTGTCCACGTCATGGACACACCAGTCGGTGACTTGGGGGACAAGAGAGAATAAGTTGGGGAACTGCCCTAAGAGCTGGCGGCAGACCTCGCGTTGCTGGGAAGTGAGGGATGGAGTGAGGTTCACTCCTTCCACGGAGCCATCCTTCTCCTTGGTACACAGGAGGTCAGGGAGGGGATCTGACTCCTCTTCGGCCCCGTCATCGGTGGCCAGCAGCAGACTCAGCTCCGTCCGCACGAAGTGAGGCTTGAGGCGGTTCACGTGAAGAACCCGAAGGGGGTCTCGAGGTGACTGGACGTCCACCAAGTACGTGACCTGGCTTTTCCGCTCAACGACTTTGAAGGGCCCGGTCCATTTATCCTGGAGGGCGCAAGGTTTCACTGGGGCCATGACCCATACCTGCTGGCCCGGCTGGAACTCGACCAGAGTGGTATTCTGGTCGTACCAGCGCCTCATTTCTTCCTGGCTTGCCTCCAGGTTGGCCTCGGCCAGTTCTCGAAACTTCCTAGTCTGGTTTCGGAGGGTCAGAACGTATCGGAACACATCCCGGGGGGCCTCGGGGCGCCGCCTCCCACCCTTCTTTGACCAGGCTGAGGGGCCCCCGGACGGGATGCCCGTAGAGTAACTCGAACGGGCTGAACCCCAAGGATTTCTGGGGAACTTCCCGGTAGGCGAACAAAAGGCAGGGGAGCAGGACGTCCCACTTGCGCCGGAGGGGCTCTTCCAGGCCCGCGATCATCCCTTTCAGAGTCCGGTTAAACCGCTCTACTAGGCCATTTCCGTGGGGATGGTACGGGGTGGTGAACTTATAGGACGCTCCACATTGTTGCCACAGGGACGTCATGTATTTGGAGATAAAGTTCGTCCCGCGGTCGCTCACGACCTCTCGGGGAAAACCCACACGGGAAAAGATCCCCATCAACGCCCGGCCCACCACGGGGGCGGTGATGGTGCGTAGGGGAATGGCCTCAGGGTATTGGGTGGCATGGTCCTCTAGGACGAGGATGAAGCGGTGACCTTGTGAGGTTGGGGGGTCCAGGGGCCCCACGATGTCGATCCCGACCCGTTCAAACAGGGGACTGACGACCGGGAAGGGTTGGAGGGGAGCCTTGCGCTTTCCTCCACTTTTCCCACTAGCCTGGCACGTGGGACAGGACTTGCAGTGGGTTTCTACGTCTGCTTTCATTTTAGGCCAGTAAAAGTGAGTCACTAGGCGGCTGTAGGTTTTGTCTTGGCCCAAGTGGCCTGCGAGGGGGACATCGTGGTCCAAGCCCAGGAGGAAGTCTCGGAAGCGTAGGGGTACCACCAGCACCCGGGCTGATCCTAGCTCCACCGACTTCTGGTCGCTGTACAGAAGGTCATTTTCCCAATATAACCGGTGTGTTCCAGATTGGTCGCCCGCGGCTTGGGCCTCTGCTTGCTGCCAGGGTCCGACCAGGGAAGGACAGGTAGCTTGCTCCTGGCAGAACTCCTCTCGGGAGGGGCCGCCCTCGTGGCGCCACTGGGCTAACTCGGGCAGATCGCCTAACTCTGCGATCTGTGCGGGGTCGGAAGGTAGGGGCTCATCGCTGGCGACAGATTCTCCTCGTGGGGAGATGTGGGGGACCTCGGCCGGGACAATCCTGTCCTTGTTGGCAGTTGCGTTTTCGACTTCCCCAAGGGGGGGCAGTCGGGCTGCCATAGATCGGGTGGTGGCGCACACCCACTCGGGGAGACCCATCATCCCTAGGTGGGTCTTGCGCTCGACTTGCTTCCAGGGGGAACTTTCCAGGTCGTTCCCAGGAGGCAGTCGACCGGCTGGGAGGTTCTTACTGCTACTTTCAATTTACCGACCACTCCTCCCCATTCAAAAGGCACCAGGGCTACCTTACAGAGGCTCTCAGTGTTGTCGGCTGCAATTACAGGGCAAAATATATTGGGGAGGATCTGGTCTTCGTGGACTAAGTGGCTGAGGACACCGGTGATGCTCGCCCCGGTGTCACGAAGGGCCTCTACCTGTTGGCCATTGATCGTCACTAGCTGCCCGTATTTCTTCATGTTGGAGGGCAGGAGGCTCCCAGGGACCATTTCTCTGTCTCCTAATGATACTAAGGCCATGGCGGCGGGTTCCCACTCTATGGTCTCTTCAATCTCCTCCCCTAGGGCTACATTGGCTATCTGTCTGCTGGGGGGGCTGTAGCAGGGATGCGCAGGGCCATGGGGCATTCGGGGTCATTGGCGTAATGCCCGGGCTTCTGGCAACAGAAACAAGTGATGGTCACCCGGTGCCCCCGTCTCACGGGCGGACCGGATACAGCTGGTGGGGGTGCCGGGAAGTGCGGAGGTTGGTTTTTCGGAGGACCGGACTGGGGTCCTTTCTGCCCTCCCTGGTTCCCCCCCCCTCTCTGGCGGGGTGGTCCCTGACTGGCTCGGGGATATTCTCCTACAGGGCCCCGGGAGACCCGGGTGTTGGTCCAGCGGTCCGCCTCGACAGCCAGCTTCCTCGGATCCATGAGCTTGCTGTCGAGCAGATGCTGGCGTAGTTCCACAAAGCAGTTCGCGGCCAGGTGTTCCCATAACATGAGGTCGGTTAGTTCGTCCAGGGTGGTTACTTTGCTGCCCTTAATCCACCCGTCGAATGCACGGCTGAAAAAGTTCACATACTCCACCCACGTGGTGCCAGGGATCTTCGTGCAGTCCCGGAACCGCTGGCGGTACATCTCCGGGGTGAGGCCGTACCTTGTGAGGAGGGCCTCCTTCATGTGGCTGTAGGAGGTCTGCATGGAGGATGGTAGGTCGAGCAGGGTGTCTCTCCCCTCGCTCAAATATCGGCCCCACAACCCAGCCCCCCAATCCTTCTGCGGGACTCGGTGGGAGGTCATGGCGACCTCGTAGGCCTTGAACCATTGTTGGATGTCATTGTTTTTGTAATATTCCTTGACCACATCTTTGGGGATGTGGACCTTCTGTTCCGCCGGGGGGGGGGGGGCGCCCCTCGGTTCTCCGGGTGTCGAGCTTCTTTGCTCCTGGCCTTGAGCTCGATTTCTTTCAAGCTGCGTTCGTGCTCCAGTTGAAGTCTTCTTCCTTCGTGCTCCCGTTGGAGTTTCTTCTCTTCTAGTTCGCCTTGTACTCGCATCTGTTCCACTGCTAGCTTCTTCTCAGCTAATTTCAACTCGCCCTCAATTTTCAGTTTGGCCAGTTCGAGTTCGTGATTACGACTTCTCTCTCTGTCTGCGAGTTCTTCCGGGGATAGACCTCCGTCTGGTGCGAAGCTTCGTACCTGGTTGCTGCTGCTTTCTCTTTGGGAGAGTCCAGCTTCGTCGTGGAGCTCCACCGCTCCTTCTGGGCGGGGGGCTCCAGATTCCACCCAAGCTTTCAGTGCCTTCTGCATATCTTCTTTGGTGTTGAGACCAGTGGTAGCGATTTTTAGTTCTTTGCAGAATTGCTTCAGTTCTTTGTGCGTGTACTCTTCCAGTTGTTCCGCCTGGAACCCAGTACTCGCGTCGGTTTCTGTGAGACTCATGGCGTTTTCTTCTGCCGTCTTTGCCGGTAGTGCGTCAGCCGTTTATGGTACGATCTCTAGATTATGGGCCCGAATCCCGTCGCTTGCCACCAATGTTAGAAGGCGACCTCAGAGGAGACAGGGAGGGTACCTGAGCACCCTGAGACCTACCCTCGGGGTATCGTTGCCGGGCACTGGCGGGAGACTCCTCAGGGGAAGAGTCTCGTATCTAGGATCGTACACACTGCACCACACGACAAAGAGACACCACACTGTATGTTCTTGGGAACAGATCTTTATCTAATCAGCTTCGTAGGATCTTTATGATCAACAAGGTGGATATTTACAAATAGAGCACGGGCTCAAAGAGTCTCGGTAGGGATGGGGGTAGCGGGACAGTCTTTTGGGGATCCGGATCAGTGCAGGGACGTACCCGGCGCACAGCTCACAATCCCCGAGCTGGGGGATACGCTGTGGTCATTGGGGTCCAGCCGGACCCAGGGAGTCTTTAGGAGCCGTGAGTCACTCAGCAGGCTCAAGCACAAGGTCGGAGGTCTTACGATCTTTAAGGGAGCCGCGAGTCACTCAGCAGGGCTCAAGCACAAGGTTGGAGGTCTTACGATCTTCAGGGGAGCCGCGAGTCACTCAGCAGGGCTCAAGCACAAGGTCGGAGGTCTTACGATCTTCTGGGGAGCCGCGAGACACTCAGCAGGGCTCAAGCACAAGGTCGGAGGTCTTACGATTTTCAGGGGAGCCGCGAGTCACTCAGCAGGGCTCAAGCACAAGGTCGGAGGTCTTACGATTTTCAGGGGAGCCGCGAGTCACTCAGCAGGGCTCAAGCACAAGGTCGGAGGTCTTACGATCTTCAGGGGAGGCGCGAGTCACTCAGCAGGGCTCAGGTGTTCCAAGGGTGCAAGGGAGCCGCGACCACGTCAGCAGGGCTCTCGTCGTTCCAGAGTCGAATCTGCCAGATAGTCCCAGAGCACCCCTTGTTATAGGTCAACTCCTCTTTGATGTCCGGAGTCTGCGTAGGCAGGGGTCTTAGCACCTGGGGGTCGCTTGTTGGAGCTTCCTGCCATGTCGTCCTTTGATCCTTTCAGGGCCGGGTCGGGGGGAGTCCCAGACACGCAGCAGGCGTGGAGCCAGCCCTCAGGAAGGCCGGAGGGCCGATCGAAACCCATCTCCCAAGGGGAGGTCAGAGGTGCGATGGAAACTGCTCCTCCCTATCTCACTCCGTGGGAGCGCGATGTCCTCCAGCCGGGGCGGCGCCTCTAGGCCTGGGTTGCGCTGGAGCCGGGCGGCCATTGTAGGTGCATGAAGTGGGCACGCGGGCCCTGTGGTGCTGGGAAGATGGAGGGCATGGACGGGGAAGTCCGGGTCGGGTGTGTGCGGGTTCTGGCGGGAAGGACCGGCTAGGCCGTGTACTCGGGGGCTGAATGAGGTGCATGGGTCAGGGTGTGTGGCTAGGGGTCAGGGATGGCCATGCCACAAGGCCGGGTCTAACAGGCAGTATGCATTTTTTTGTCTGAAGGCAGGACACAGCCTATTCTGGTGTAAGTTTGACCTCTCTGCGCAATTTTGGGTGCAACTTTCAGGGTTAATCAAAATTACCTATATTCTCTAATTCTTTCCAAATGAATTGGAACCACAAAAAAGTTCTTTGTATATATTGACATTTCTGTTCCCTTTGCGCCGTTTTTTTACAGTTTTAACTTGCCACTTGCTCTGTTCACCTTGTTTTACACGAGCACAAATGTGCACTAGTTTGTACAGGATTCACATGCATTCAATGCGATAAAGTGCTGTTATTGCTTACTTTCTACTTTGTTTAAATACAGACCACTCTTTGCATTTGTTGCTACAACCATTAATGTCTCCCTGTCTCTTCCTTTTTGCAACTAACGTTCATGCTTTCCAAACTATCTTCAAATACTACCTGTTGAGACACTGCTGTTTGTTATACGTCCTTTGTGTGAAGGCAGGGCATAGCCTATGCAGGTGTAGGTGGGGCTACGCCCAGCTCAGCCTCCCATCCTGCTAGTGATGACCCATCCAGGCACACCTAAGCTCTCTTTCGTCTGTGGCTGTCTAGGAGAAATACACAAAGACGACCTGCCAACTATACCTCCTCATGTGACCCAGAGATAGGCTGCATGCCCTGAATAGCTAAGGCAGAAAATCGCCAACTTTCTTAAACTGAGTATAATTGAGCGGTGTGCACTTCCTAAGTGTAAGTGGGAGTGTTCAGGTCTGTGGAAAAGTGCCCTCACATACCCCGAAGGATGCCATGCTTGATCATATGGGCCTGATCCTCGTTGGGCTGGCGCTGCAATGCCCGACGGGCACCCGCTAAGGGGCTCTTTGGCAGAGATATTTTTGGTGAAGCCGTTTGGTGCGTGTGGGTGTGTGGAATAAGTAGTGTAGTGAATGCAAAGTGGTGTTAAAAAGATTTAGGTAGACCCTATTGCCTACATTTTATTCCTAGGGCTCACTAACCTAACTAAAAACAATGACACCCTAACTGGGTAAAATGATCCTAAATGGGCATGTGTGGGGTTTAAGGTGGACATGTTTCTTGCCTATGGTAGCCCCTAACTTGTCTTGTGGCAATTCATCAGAACCGGTGGTTTCAGGAGATTATCGTAAATCTACACTACTGCAATGCGAATTAGAACGGATGGTCACCTTTGAATCACTACTAGTAGCTCGGGATGATTTTCATTGAACAAAAGTAGATCTTATTATAGAAAAAGTTGGAGAACCTTGCACTAGGCGTTCGCTTAGGGAAAAAAAGTTTTTAGTCCTCCCTCCCAATTCCTATCTCTGTTTTTACTCCTTTTTTCTATTTACCAGCTTCGCACGATTTACCAGCTCAAGGTTTGTTGCAGATCTTGTTCACAGTGGTCGCAGTTCATGTCCCTGCTCTTTGCAGCTGCAACTTATTTCTCATCAGCAGCCTTTCCCCAACAAAGTCCTTGTTAAATTTCTAAGGTAGCCCTGTGTACATCATCCTCTCTTCAGTGTCTGAATCTCCACCCTCCAGCACAGGATTGCATGCTGTACACTTTCAGTGTCTGGTGGAGCTATGTCCATCCTCCTCCTCCTTCTGCCATCATGATTGTACTCAGACTCTCACAACACAGAGTCCTACTACCTACAGGTATTACAAATTAACATGCACATGGAATGTTAGCGCAAGGTTCTGGGTTTCACATAACAGTGGAACTTAACAATGTTGCAGGGATTCTGCCCAAAAACAGAACTACGTGTAGGATTATGGGACCTTAGTGTATAGGGAATGAGTCATCCTACCACCTTATTACCCATGAGCCCAGGACTGACTAGCTGTAGTGACTCACTTGCTCTCCTACTCACTCCCAGACAAACAAGTGGTTAGACACCCCAGAACACAACACTCCCGAATCTCTCAGGAATCGCGGTTGCAAGACACACCCTTTTGCACGCATTCTTTTACTTGTCCACAATAAGATCTTACCGACACGAACAAGTTTAAAATATCTATCTCTGAAAGAAACACGTTTGTTATAGATTCCTTACCTTAGAATTACCCCCAGGCGTCAGACTGGATCCGGAAAGCTTTTTCGTCAGCAGTACCTCTGCGCGTCGGAAGGTGGGGTCTGTCGGCTCCGTGTCCGTCGTCAGCGTCGTGGTCGCCGGGATGACATCTGGGCAGGTACTTAGATGCCGCCCTCGCACGCTGACGTCAGTTCTTTCTTTTTCCTCGCCAGCCAGCGCAGATCCTGGAAGAGCAGTACCTCAGTCCCTTTTTGACTAAGTTTTTCTCGACTTTTGTCGACTTCTTGTTTCGAGTCTTCGACTCCGAACAGGTGCATGAGGGATGCCCGGTTTCAGGGCATGCGATTCCTGTAACCAACTGATGTCCATGATGGATCCGCACTGCGTGTGCCTCTTTTGCCTGGAGCACAACCACGAACTCAAGTCATGCTCCGACTGTCAGTCGATGGCACCGAAGGCTTTGTGGGAGCGGTCCCGAAAGCTGCTTGAACGCCGACAGTCGGCTCCACGCCATTCGACGTCCCAGTCAAGAGGGAGCCACCACCATTCCGGCTCCAAGTTATCGAAGTCTTCGCACTCGGGGCTGGGTAAGTCGAAGCGCAAGAAGAAGTCGAAGAAGCATCGTCGCTCTTCGACTTCTCCTCGTCGGTTGGCTGTTCCGACTAGGTACGCGGGTGGTGCTACTCCCGCAGCTCCGCGCACGGAGCCCGACAGTTCGACTCTGGACTTCCCTCCCTTTCCGGGACCCGGAGCGACTCCCACCCAGCTTCGTACATTCTACGCGGCGATGCATGCCATCTTTGGGCGGACCAACCCCACCGGCACATCTTCAGGCCCCGCGGACTCGGTTGGGGGGCCTAGGTCTTCACTGCCGGCGGCTCCGGCCCCGGCGCAGCAGTCCCCCCTTGGATCCAGGCCTGGATCCGGATCAGCGCCAGTTGACCTTGTTACACCTCCACCGGCGCCGCTTCCTATGGCACCACTACCGCGTTCGGTGCCGGTCGACATCGACCCCGGCCTCCAACCCAACGTGGATCCAACAAGCAGAAAAATGCATAGCACAAATACGGTCAGCATAGCAGTTAGTCCATAAATCATGAAAGGAGATGCCATCATGAAAAGACAGTATAGCCTAACCTCCCTCCCCTTACATAGAAGCAGTATTATTACATATTAGAAGATCTCTGGGCTTTGTCTGCAGACCCCATGCCTTCAACCCAACGTGGACCCAACAAACAGAAAAATGCATAGTACAAATACAGTCAGCATAGCAGTTAGTCCATAAATCATGAAAGGAGATGCTATCATCAAAAGACAGTATAGCCTTACAGTAGGAGAGTAGGGTCTGCTTTCTATGTTCACCCCCACTTTTTGCTTTTGCTCCACTGGTTTTCGACTTAGATGTGGCTGTGGGCCTCCTAATCAGACCCACAGCCCAGCTGTTCTCTCTCTAAACTAATACTATGTACTTTAGGTGCATAACCCAATTGCATAGGATCACCTTATTGGCCCCTGTACAGTGTACCTTAGGTACCCAGGGCATAGGTGTACCCTAGGCCTACCAGGGGCTGCAGCATGTATTATGCCACCCCTGGCATGGCCTTCCATTATGACACAACTGGCTGATCACTCAGCTAGGGCAAGGTTGTGTAATCACCCCTTGCTTAGGTGTAGTATTCCTATACCTACCTTATATATAGACACATGTGTACCTATCAGCCACTCCTATGGCAGGCCTTAACAATCCTGGAGGCAGAGTGCTTGGTAACATGTGAGATGGTGCTCTAGCATGAGCTGAGACTGTCTGCAGCTTTCGGAACCATGTCCTTATAGCTGTTCTATGATATAGCCTACCATATACTCTTAAAGTGCCTTATAATCTTAAACGGTTATGGTAACTATGGTTTGGCTTTATCGAAACATGTCGTGTAAGGTGTCTAACACTTTGGAATAATACCCCCATACCATTTCTGGCAATGAGGATATCATTCCCCCCTTCTAGAGGGAGAAGACATGTTGAAACCTACTTACCCGGTTAAAGTTAACCAGAGCCCCAGCATCACAAAATGGATGCTGCCGCCACAGACACAGTCTGACCTCCTGCTGCTGGGAGTCCTTCCAGCGAGGGAGGCTTGGACAATAGGTTTCCTGCCTTGGGAGGTGCGAGCACCACCATAGACAGGATTTAGTGTATTGGGGCAGGTAGGGTTGAAGGAAACGAGACACTGCCTGGGGCACACAAGGTGTCCCATGCATAGTCCAGTTCAAACCCAGCTCTGGCGCGAAACTGGACAAAGGAAAGGGGGTGTAGCCACTCCCCTGCCTGGTCCCACCCATAGGAGGGACCTTGCAGGTAGCTCAGCCCACTAGCCCAGTATATTAGTAGCTAGTTGAGCCCTGCTAAATTAGATTAACCTGAATCTGCAACTTGAACAGAAACTCTGGACCTTCGACATTCGACCTCAGGAAGAAGACTGAAGAAATCTCCCTTGTGGCCAAGGAGAGACCACCCTGGGCAACCAGGCACCATCCAGCGACCGCTGCTTGCTTTGTGACTGAATCCTACGAGGGACGACTGCAGAGACTGACCAGCGCCGAGACTTCCAGACACCTCTGACCCAGATCTACATCTCCAGCGAAGCTGAGACCCGTGGAGGCGACGAGGGACGTGGGACCGGCGACTTGGGAAAAGTGGCTAGTAACTGACTAGCGCGACTTCTGAGGCTTCCTCGAGGCTGTGCTTGGGGAATTGAGAAGCCCCACTCCCGAGCACCATCTGCAAAGAAGACCAGCTCCCCACACTTCACGTGTTCTGCGTGGGGCCCTTCTGCACCTGTGTTGCTCGACGTGTTGTCCGGTTGCGGGCCCGATAGCCTCTGCGACGACGAACCTTTACTTTCATCTTGCTGGTCCGGCTCCTCCAGACTGGCACCCGCTCCTCTGTGAAAGAGAAGCACCCCAGACCTTCCTGGTCTGCACCAGAAGCAAGTCCTCCATCCTGCATGGGTTGCGCTTGCCAAGGCTTGTTGGGTCCTGACTCGACTTCGACGCCGCGGACAGCAAGAGCCTTCGTGGGACAGCTCACCTCCTGGTCCTGGTCGTCCTCGACGTCTCCTGGTACCCGTGGCTGCTGCGACAAGCTTCACCTCTTCACCTGCATCTTCACGACATCGCCTGGTTCCTTCCTGGTTCCTTCCCGGCTCCTGGCTGGTGACCTAGACTCTGTCCCTTCTGCTTGCAGGTCCCTTCCTTCTTGATCCCCACCTTGGGATCCACCAGACACTCTTCAGTGACTGCCTGTCAGCAACTTTCCTTCAGGCATCCATAGAAGTCCACGACGAAACCCGACGCAAGTTCACACCTATGCACCCGCAGCCCGTGGGCTAGGTAACTTGGGTACTTCGGTGCTCACAAGGGTATTGACTATCCTAGGGTCTAGTTTCCGAGTCTCGACTTTCTAGCTATACCAGAAGTGTCCTAAAACTGCTTATTTCTAACTGCTAGTAATTCTATCGACTTTTACGCATTACGCGTGAGTGTTTCCACTCTGCACCTGAATCCCGTGGGCCTCCCACTTCCTAACTGTTGGTAGTATAGTGTAGTCCCAGCGATGCCCTAGGCCTAGGCCTATCCTGTGTTCACAGTGGTCCTTATACCACTTACTTAGTATATGGTTTGCGTGGCCCCTAGGGCCTAACTGTATTACTTACCTGTGTGACTTAATGTATGCTTAAATAAGACTGTGTTGTACTTACCTCGAATCTCATAAAGATTGCTGAGGGTTTGCCTAGAATAAATACATTCTATTTTTATATATATCGGCTGTGGTGTCCTTTCATTTGGTATTCAAGGGATTATATATGGTATAACAGCTGGCTTCACATGCCATTCAGAGTTTAGCCTAAGACTGCTCTTGTCCATGCTACCACTAGGATAGCTGGTCTATAAGGTTGACTTTACAACCAATCACCATAAGGGTTGTTTGAACTGATACAAGGTGTACACTAGAATTAGTGACATCATATATCAGGCCAACTTCTCACACTTACCTCCCTCCCCTTACATAGAAGCAGTATTATTACATATTGGAAGATCTCTGGGCTTTGTCTGCAGACCCCATACCTTAGACTATGGATGATAGATCTACGTCATAGGTGCTGTCTCGCTCTTCTCCCTAGAAAGGTCCTTCTCCAAGTGTGTGCCCCCTATGCATGTATCCCAATAAGCTCAAAGTACAATTACCCAAACAACAGCTGCATTGGTATGTTTTGTCTAAGTGCCAGGGCCTGACCAGAACACAATAACAAGGGGCATTGTTTATAGACCTTGCTCACAATGTTCAGACTAAATCCCAGGAACCTGCCGAGAGTGAACACAGCAGTAGGTTCTTATGTGAAAATTACGAACGAGACAAAAATAAAGCCATGTAGTAACATGCGTAAAACAGCGCACAGTCTGCCACGTGATCATGCTAACTTAGAGAAGCAGACAATCTCCCCATGGGTCATGTAACAACAAAAGGGGAGCCAATAGTCTCAACTGTCCATGATACAAAGAAAATAGTTCTGGTTATATTACTGATTCACTATACAAGGTACGTTACCACCACTACTGCTTTATATGATGCACCCAAGGCATGGACAGTAGTCCAATGCCGAGAAGATACCAGTTTCTCAGGTATTCAGGCAGTCAGGGCAGGGGTACACACCAGTTAACCATGCAAAGGACATGCCGAAAACTAGTGTGCCCCCAAATCTAATTTAAAAAGTCACTCGCGATGTGTCTACAGCCTGCAGAGTAACTGCTTTCCTTCTGCTTACCTTAGCACTGAGAGTTGCAGTAATTTACCCTTTTGTTGTATTTTAATGTATTTATCATATTGATCTGAGTAGTGCGCATGTATGAATCTCTTATGTATTTTTCATATTTTTTATGATTAGATTAGCTCAAGATATCTTTGCAGCTTACCACCGGGAAAAAAAGCGGCACACAATGCTGGCAAGTTTTATGCAGAGCAAAACTGACATGAGCTCATATGCCAGCAAAAGGCTTCGGAAAATGCTTTCGAAGGGGCCCCAAATTTTCAAGCTTACTGATGAGCAAGTGGAATCCACCTGGCAGAAGTGGGAGTTCAAGGGCATGGAGGTGAGTGAAAGTCTCAAAGCATTCCATTCAATAAACTAGTAACTGTGTATACAAAAACTGGCAACCTCATCTAGAAATGACAACTGCAATGATGTGTAGTCACAAGTGAAACTGTAACTCCAGACCAGAAGTGTTCAAGTTTTATATCTAAATGCTTCTAGATGGAGTGAGTACAGCTTAGAAGTGGGACTTGGCAACTGAGGCAAATGATGTAAAATTGATTATTATGGCTTTGGTAAATCATTGAATGTGTTATTACTAAAATGCAGTGGCCAAGAGTATTGGTGTGATGGATGCCATAGATTCCCCACCTTGTGTATTTCCCGAGGCACCAGACTGGATCGGGGAAAACTCAAAAGCAGTGCTCCCACATGTCTTTAGGTGGAGAGTTGGGACTCTACATCCATGCCGTACCGCAAGGATGGGACGAATGGAACCATATATAAGCGGCATCCATGTGCGTTGATGCCAGTTGCTTTCTATGTGTCTTCGGACATGGATCTGGAGATCTACTCTTTCTCTATTTATGCTGTGAAGAGATTTTCTTTCAAAAAATGTTTCCAGCGTGCAATAGATGTTACTCCCTAAAATGACAGAGTTTAAGCCTTGTAGGTACTGTCGCAAGCAGATGTCAGTGAAAGATCCCCACAAGCTGTGCCTCTGGTGATTGGGTTTGTTGCACAACTCCAAGGTCTGTAACAACAGTGCCCAGTTGAAACCTAAAGCCATGTGAGAAAGTGAGGTGAAGTACTAAGTGGCAAAAGATTGAAAGGCCCGCACTGGTCCCGCTCCAGGTCGAAGGCGAAGACCAACTCCTACTCTCAAAGATGTTCCTGAGGCAGATCTTCCTTGTGGTTAAAGTCTTCGGGAAAATTGAAGAAAATGCATAAGAAGTCCAAGCAGGACTGAGCCTCTTCCTGTTACTCACTTTCTCGGGAGAAGGCCCAAGGCATCACAGTGCCTCCAGGTCTCGCTCCCAATTCCACTGAGGAGCTGATTCCAGCCCTGGTCCCAATGCAACCGAGTTCCAAGGTCCATTGGCGATGTCACAGCAGGTTGATGCCTTTCGAAAAGCCATGCTGCACATTTTTGGCGTGCTTCTGACTTCTTCTGGTACACATTGGGGCACCACAGAGCCACATGGTCTCCATTCCATTTACTGCGGCAGGTTCTCCATCTGTGCTGTCTGGACCCCTTGAACCCACTTCCAGTGCCCTACTTGCATTGACAGGTCCGGAAATCCATACCTGTGGCATCAACACCAACAACGACTCCATGAGTGCTGTAAGATCTGTAATGGATTGTGGTGTCTGAGTCCGACCTGGTGTCATCTTAACCAAGGACATATTGAGATCTTGATGTGCAAAACCTCTACTAAATTCATCTGACTCAAGCCCAATTCCACTGCCACTTAGCCGGGCACAGATAATATACCAACCATTTGGCTAGGACAAGAGCTACCCTTATGGAGGTGACAAAAGTGGGGATGGGAAAGAGTTTGCCTCACCTTATGCTGATGACAACTAGTACATGGACCTACAGGATGCCAGTTGGCTAGATACCTCACACAATACTGTTCTCTCACCCTGTCACAGCAGCAACAGAAGTAAGCACTTATTTTGCTACTGTGATCAGGAGGGCTGCTGAGGTCCTTGACTTCAACGTCCCCACTATGGAGGTAAAGACAAATGTATTGACAGATGTCCCACAGCCTAGCCAGGAACTGGCCAAATCTCGTTTGCCCTTCAATGAAGCCCTAACTGACACCCTGCTGCGAACTTCAGCTAATTCATGTTCTGGCCTACAGACTTACACCAGGAGACCCAGAATTCTTAACACAGCATCCAACCCCTGAATGTCTGGTGGTACTGGTGTCCACCATTAGAGTGAACCCTAATGCCTTTCCAACCACCGCCTGTTAGACCTGACATCCTTTGCGTGGTATTCCCCAAACTTTATTGCCTTTACCCCTCTTGTTTTGCTAAATTTTCTTTTTTGGGCTTTAGGACTCTGTGCAGTTTAGCACTGCTAACCAGTGCTAAAGTGTTTGTGCTGTCCCCCTAAAACTTGGTACAATTGGCCTACATCTAATTGGCACATTTCATTTACTTATAAGTCCCTAGTAAATTATACTACTTGTACCCAGGGCATGTAAATCAAACACTACTAGTTGGTTGAAGCACTTATTGTGCCACCCACAAAAGTAGCACTTTAAAGCCTGTCTCAGCCCTGCCACTACAGCCTGTAGTGCAGTTTTAAACTGCCATTTCAACATTGGCAAAATAAACCTTTTGCAAGGCCTTGACTTTCCATTTTAGTGTTTATAAATTACCCCAAGGTAGGCCCTGAAGGTTCTTAGGGCAGAATGCATTGTATTTATAATGTAGGACATGTGTAATTAACTTTTATATGTCTTGCCAGTGAAAAACTCCTAAAGTAATTTTTCACTGTTGTAGTGTCCTATCTCTCGCATTGACTAACACTAGGTTACCTTATTATGTTTAATATGTGCTAACTTTAGATTGGGAGCAGATAGAGTGATGCTATTTACACGTAAATGAATTGTAATTTAAAATCCTCTTTATAGATCGGATTTTAAGTCACAATTTTGAAAATGCCACTTTTAGAAAATTGTCATTTTCTTGTCCCAACCATTTGCGTCTTCTGCCAGTGGCCTGGGTCACATAATTCTGCTGAATAGCTTTGCAGTTGAGGTTTGTGTATTGCTTTCAGAGAGTAACACAAAAGGGGCTAAAGTGTGGACAGGATGGGCCAGTATGGCTGGATGACAGGGTGGGGGCAGATCCAGGCCCACTTACACTTCAACGGATTTTGACTCTTGCACACACAAAGGACCTGATGGCAAGGCCTCCCTGCTTTTGTCACCCCCAGACAGTTTGGAACCTTGACAGGGAAGAGGAAAAACCTTCCAGAACCAGATGTGGGGGTAGGACAGTGAGCCGCCCCCCACACAAAGGTTGGGATCAGGTATAAATATTGAACTTCCAGAGCCACTTTTCAGAACACTCCTGGACCAGTGGAAGATACAAAAGAAGGACTGCACTTCTATTTGAACAACTGTTTGCTGTCTGAGAAGGAAGATTTGACCTGCTTGTCTAAACCCCAGGCTAACCAGAATGACTCCAAGATTCAGTTGACTGACCTGTGTGAGCTACAGGAACACAAGCTTCGGAGGCCTCCCTGAAACTGCCCAACTGACCTTCTGCAACTGGGCCTTTATGGATATGCAACTAGACCTGCCTGAGCCCCTTTTCCCTCTGCTTAAGTGAGTCCCCAATCACCAAGAGGGGCCTTCCTTGGTTCTGGACCCTAGACTGGCATCAGAGTGAACTCCTCATAAAGAAAAGGTGAAAAACATGAAACTTGGGCTTCTTGCATCCATGAATGGGTCCATTTTGGCCAAGACTCTTCTGCCTGCGCAACCACCAACGTGAAGCTCCAGTAAAACCTGTTCTTTGCGGGGCATGGCCAGGAGCGTCAAGATGGCGGTCGCTCCTTAGGAGTGCTCCGGACCCCTCCGTCATCCGCTCATTAGTCACCTGCCATCGGGAACCCAGTGCTCTGCCGCCTGCTCGCCTACCTACCCGGGAATCCGAGGGGGTCCATCGGTGGTGTTCCTGGCGATCCGGAACCGGAATCCCTGAAGATCTAGGCCGGCTCCCCCAGCCTTCTCGGCATAGTGGCTGCTGCGGCCTTCACCCGAGTCCTCGGGCCTCCGGCCCCTGGTACTGCACGCCGGGAGCCGGTCCTGCCGCTTTCTGGGCATCTGCCGGCAGACCCTGTGATCCGGCTCCCCTTGTTGCGGCCTGTTTGTCCGCCTCTGCTGCCCTGAGGACTTTCGGCGGCTGCCAGCTCTGCTCCGGTGCGGCCCCCTGCCGCTGAAGATTCCTGGCGCCGGCCCGATCGGGCGGTGAAGTGTGGGTGTGCGCTTCTGCCCCGGAGGCCTTGTGGACCCGCAGGCGCTGCGGCTGACCTGGACTCCCACAGAAGCCTCCCTGCTGTGACGTGGTGGCTGCGGACTCCTGGCACCCCCTCACCCGGCGCCGAGTCCTGTGTGTGGCAGCCCCCGTCGGAATAGGCCTGGGGCGCGGAGACTTCGGTGAGGAGGAGTGCTGGTGGTGGTGGTGGTGTTTTGGGGGCCTATCTGAAGCGGAATCGGCCGCCGTTCGGGTGGCAGAGGAGCGTTTCCCCCCCACTGCTGCTGCGCCCAGAGGTGCCCCGCGCTTCGCCCTGCCCTGTGCTGCGGGGGTACTATGCACTAGCCGGATTGGGGTGGTGGAGTCCCCCCCCTCCCTTTTTGGTGGTGCAGTCAGCAGGAGGCTACTCGACTGCCATCTCGGGCAGTGGTGCTCCGGAGGCGGTGTCGACCCTCCTCTTGAAGGTTCTGCAGGAGCCGCCCCGTAGGACCGCCCAATGCGGGGATTTCGGCCGTAGATCGGGCGGTATAACAACGTCCCTGTGGGGGGCATTTCATGGCGGGTGTCCTCCCGCCATGCTGGAGCGGGGATTTCAGGCGTCTATCGGGCAGTATCCAGTGTACCGGTGGCGCTGACCTGGGGGCCGGTTGTTCCTCTGTGGTGGATCTGGCTCTCCCGGTTGGGGGCCGTCATTAGTGGAGCTCTCTGGGTTTGATGTCCTCCGTGGCAAGTCACCACCGACGTCCTTGGGGGGCCTGCTGAGAGTGAACTCTCCGTCCTCGCTGGTTCCGGGGCCCCAGCAACGCTCCTGGAGGTGGAGAGCCGGTTGAAGCCGCTTGGGGGAGTCCTGCATGTCTTCTGAGTGCCCTTGTTGTGACTGAGGCCTGTGCTGCTGCGGCGGCTCTGCTGGCAGCCGGTGAGAGGCTGGCGGTAGGTGGAGAGCGCTCACGCCCTGGACTGTAGGTAAGTGTGAGAAGTTGGCCTGATGTATGATGTCACTAGTTCTAGTGTACACCTTATATCAGTCCAAACAACCCTTATGGTGATTGGTTGTAAAGTCAACCTTATAGACCAGCTATCCTGGTGGTAGCATGGACAAGAGCAGTCTTAGGCTAAACTCTGAATGGCATGTGAAGCCAGCTGTGATACCATATATATCCCTTGAATACCAAATGAAGGGACACCACAACAGATATATATATAAAATAAAGTGTATTTATTCTAGTCAAACCCTCAGCACTCTTTATGAGATTAGAGGTAAGTACAACACAGTCTTATTTAAGCATACATTAAGTCACACAGGTAAGTAATACAGTTAGGCCCTAGGGGCCACGCAAACCATATACTAAGTAAGTGGTATAAGGACCACTGTCACGGAAATAGGATAGGCCTAGGCCTAGGGAATCGCTGGAGCTACACTGCACTAGCAACAGTTAGGAAGTGGGAGGCCCACGGGATTCAGGTGAAGAGTGGAAACACTCACACGTAATGCGTAAAAGTCGATAGAAATAGTAGTTGTTAGAAATTAACAGTTTAAGGACACTTCTGAAGCAGCTAGAGAGTCGAGACTCGGAAACTAGACCCTAGGATAGTCACTACCCTTGTGAGCACCGAAGTACCCAAGTTACCTAGCCCACGGACTGCGGGTGCATAGGTGTGAACTTGCGTCGGGTTTCGTCGTGGACTTCTATGGATGCCTGAAGGAAAGTTGCTGACAGGCAGTCAGTGAAGAGTGTCCGGTGGATCCCAAGGTTGGGATCAAGAAGAGAGGAGACCTGCAAGCAGAAGGGACAGAGTCAAGGTCACTAGCCAGTGACCACGTGGAACCAGGAAGGAACCAGGCGTTGTCGTGAAGATTGCAGGTGAAGGTGAAGCTTGTCGCTGCAGCCACGAGGACCAGGGAACGTCGAGGACGACCAGGACCAGGAGGCGAGCTGTCCCACGAAGGCTCTTGCTGTCGGCGGCGTCGAAGTTGGACTAGGACTCACCAAGCCTTGGCAAGCGGAACCCACGAAGAACGGAGGACTTGCTTCTGGTGCAGACCAGGAAGGTCTGGGGTGCTTCTCTTTTGCAAGGAAGCGGGAGCCAGTCTGGAGGAGCCAAACCAGCAGTGAAGATTTCTGGATGCGTCGTCACAAAGGCCACTAGCCAACGGGCAAGCAACCGGACAGGCGCGGCAAGCAGGAAAATGCAGAAGGGCCCCACGCAGGACTCGTGGAGTGTGGGGGGCTGATCTTCGGTGCAGATGGTGCTTGGGGTTGGGGCTTCTCAATCCCCGGTGCACAACTTCGAGGGTACCTCAGAAGATGCGCTGGAAGATACTCGCCACTTTTCCCAGGTAGCCGGTCCCACGTCTCTCGTCGCCTCCACGGATCTCAGCTCGGCTGTGGATGTGGATCAGGGTCGGAGAAGTCTGGAAGTCAAGGCTCTGGTCGGGCTCTGCAGTCGGTCCCTCGTAGAACTTCAGCAAAGCAAGGGGTAGTCTCTTGATGGTGCCTGTTTGCACAGGGTAGCCACTCCTTGGTCACAAGGGAGATTCTTCAGTCTTCTTCTTTCGTCGAATGTCGAAGGTCCAGAGTTTCTGTTCAAGTTGCAGGTTCAGGATAATCTAATCTCCTGGGGCCCAGCTACCACTCTTATCCAAATCTGGGGGGCTGGGTTACCTGCTAGGTCACGCCTTATGGGTGGGACCTGGGAGGGGGGGTGGTTACACCCCCTTCCCTTTGTCCAGTTTCGCGCCAGGACTGGGGATGGAGAGCCCCAGCACCGGTTTGAACTGGACTATGCACGGGACACCTTGTGTGCCCCAGGCATGTCTCATTCTTTTCATCCCTCCCTGCCCCAATACACTAAGGCCTGTCTGGGTTGGTGCTCGCACCTCCCAAGGCAGGAAACCTATTGTCCAAGCCTCCCTTGCCGGGATCACTCCCAGCAGCAGGAGGTCAGACTCGTGTCTGTGGCAGCAGCATCCATTTTGTGATGCTGGGGCTCTGGTTAACTTTAACCGGGTAAGTAGGTTACAACATGTCTTCTCCCTCTAGAAGGGAGGGATAATATCCTCATCCCCAGAAATGGGATGGGGGTATTATTCCAAAGTGTTAGACACCTTACACAACATGTTTTGATAAAGCCAAACCATAGTTACCATAACCGTTTAAGATTATAAGGCACTTTAAGAGTAGATGGTAGGCTATATCATAGAACAGCTATAAGGACATGGTTCCGAAAGCTGCAGACAGGCTCAGCTCATGCTAGAGCACCATCTCACATGTTACCAAGCACTCTGCCTCCAGGATTGTTAAGGCCTGCCATAGGAGTGGCTGATAGGTACACATGTGTCTATATGTAAGCTAGGTATAGGAATACTACACCTAAGCAAGGGGTGATTACACGACCTTGCCCCAGCTGAGTGATCAGCCAGTTGTGTCATAATGGAAGGCCAGGCCAGGTGGCATAATACATGCTGCAGCCCCTGGTAGACCTAGGGTACACCTATGCCCTGGGTACCAAAGGTACACTGTACAGGGGCCAATAAGGTGATCCTATCCAAATGGGTTATGCACCTAAAGTACATAGTATCAATTTAGAGAGAGAACAGCAGGGCTGTGGGTCTGATTAGCAGGCCCACAGCCACATCTAAGTCGAAAACCAGTAAAGCAAAAGCAAAAAGTAGGGGTGAACATAGAAAGCAGACCCTACTCTCCTACAGTAAGGAGTGGCGGTGCAGTGGCATCTGGGTATGGGCGGAGGAGTCGGCCGTCGGTGGGGGTCTGGTTGGCTCGGCTTCCCTCCCTCCACTCCGTCTCCTCCCTCTCCCCCACTTCGGGCACGCCCCATCTGTGACCCGTGGTGGATGTGACTTGACCAGGCTGGACCTCTCCTCCCCAGGCCTGGCGCGGCCCATCGTTGTGTCTGTGCGGTCACTTGTTGTGTCAGTCACGGAGCTGCTGCCAATCTTGCAGATATAGTGGGTGGCCCTGAGTGGGCCTCGACCGGGGCTAACCGTGTGATTCCGTTCCTCTCCCGGGGACCAGAGATGGGTAGGTCGGACAGATCGGCGAGGGTCCCCGCTACCCAGACAAAAATGGATCGCTTCACCACCCCGAGGTGGGGACCACTGGGGGGGCGGCGGGGCAGGAGGATCCCCCATCCACTGATCTGGCCACTATCCTTCAAGCTATCCACACGTCCCAAACCTCGGTGGAGGGCAAAATCGCAGAAGTACAGGTGGACATGACTCTTATCAGGCATGATCTTCACAACGCGAATGTCCGGATCAAGGAGGCTGAGTCAAGGATCTCGTCGGTGGAGGACGATGTGCAGCAGCTGAGGGGGCAGGTGGCCCGTCTTCAGTCCCAGACGCAGGAGTTGCAGAGGCGGAGGATGCGGAGAAGAGGTCCAGACGCAATAACCTCAGCCTGGTGGGCTTTCCGGAGGGCGCGGAACAGGGCCGTACCGTGGAGTTCTTGGAGAAGTGGCTGAGGTCGTGGGTCACCGAGGGCTCCCTATCCCCTTGGTTTGCGATTGAACGGGCCCACCGGTCCCTGGCCCCCAAGCCGCAGCCGGGTGCTCCCGCCTGCCCAATCATAATGCGGGTTCTCAACTTTAAGGAACGGGACACCGTACAGGCTGAAGCTCGCAAGCGACAACGGCTCCTGCATGAAAATTCCACCATTATGATCTTCCCAGATTACACGCGAGAAGTCCAGGGCCAGCGTCGCTCCTTTGGTGAGGTCAAGCAGAAGTTGAGGCCTCTTAACATTCAGTATCGGCTCCTCTTCCCAGCTCGTCTGCGGGTGGTATTTGAGAACAAGACCCTGTTTTTCGACAACCCGACGGAGGCATGGACCTGGGCGATGGAGGAGCGCCCTCTGCGGGACCCGGGTCGTGCCCCGGGCGGGGGTGCTGTGGGGGGCGGGTCTGGCCCGCCGGTCCCTCCGATCCTCAGCCCTCACGGAATCGATCCCGCAGGCGCCGAGACCGTAGGCGGGCCCGATCAGACTCCCCGCCGGGTCACCCACGGCAGTCCTCCCGGGTCGAGGGGGGAGTGTCAACCGGGAGGTGCTCTGGTTCACCGGCACATGTGGATGAGGGCGGGGCTGCACCCCGGCCCTCAGCGATTGACCTTCCAGATACGGACCTCTCGTGTAGCCCGATGCTGTTGAGGGATCCTGTTTGAGCTGATCTCTGCCCGCCGGGCCTTGCTCCGCGGCCGGAGGCGGCGTGCTGACTCAGCACTGTTCCTATCTTCCCAATGGTCTTGTATACATGCATCCGCTCACGAAGAGGGGTCCTCTATGCTTCCCTATTCCCAAGCGTTTCACTTTGGTTGTCCACCCTGAACATTGGGTGTTGTTTAGTGGGGGTCGACAGATGCGTCTGTTCCCGAAGTGTAGGGTGGGGGAAAGGGGGGGGGTTTGGGAGAGTTTTTCCCTGTATGTTGTTTTGTTGTTTGTAGGTTTTTGTCTCAGCCACTACGGAATGTCACTTGGTGCCAGTGGGAGGGCGGGGGGATGCCCCGTACTTCCTGAACGCACACATCTTCGTGGGACCCCAAGCGCGTTTGTACACCGTCAACCCCGCGCTCCGCATCGCCACAGATACACCTGTCATGATCGATAGAGCTTCCCCAATGGCGTCTCTCCACGTGTTGTCATGGAACGTCAATGGTCTGCTGGACAGACACAAACGCACAGCGGTCTTGCGGTATGCGCAGCGCCTTCATATTGACATCCTGATGCTTCAGGAAACGCACCTTTTGGGCAACTGTTGTCCCTTTTTAGCGCGCTATGGCTATGATAGGGTATGGCACTCCGGCTTCTCCAGGGGCTCACGAGGGGTCGCCATCCTCCTAAGGCGTACTCTGCCCTTTGTCCTTTCCCACGTGGTGCACGACCCCCAAGGCTCGTCGGTGACAGTTTGCGGATCGCTGGCCGGTTCCCCCCTCACGCTCATGTCGATGTATGCCCTCCTGTGAGAAGTTGGCCTGGTATATGCTGCTCACTAATTCTAGTGATCACCTTGTACCATGCCAAACAACCCTTATGGTGGTGGTTGAAGTCAACCTTGATAGACCAGCTATCCTAGTGGTAGCGTAGACAGTTCAGTCTGCAGGCTAAACTCTTGAGGGCATGTGAAGCCAGCTGTTTTACCATATGTAACCTCCTTGAATACCAAATGAAAGGACACCACACAGATATATATTCAAAATATATATGTATTTATTTACTTAAAAGTATCCCCTATACTCTTTATGAGCACAGAAGCACATTCGTTTAAAACAAGGCAGTGTTTAAATATACAAAAGTTGCACAATTATGGATGGGCCAGGTGGCCAGCTAAACCATATACTAAAATAGTGGTATAAGAACCACAAATAGAAAGGAAAGAAGGCCTAGGGCCTAGGGCCTAGGGAATCGCTGGGACGACAAGGAGCTAACGGTAGTTCGTGACCAGGATGCCCACAGGATGCGTGTGCAGTGTTAGAAGTTACACGCGTGCACCTATTGATTTCAATGGGGGCGTAAAAGTCACAAAGTTAAAGGAAAAGGAGTCTTCCGGATGGACCAGAACCTAACAACTTGAAACCTAGACACTAGAGATGTTTCTCTACCCAGGAGCACCGGAGTGCCAGTGCTACCTCACCCACAGGAAGCGGGTGCATAGGGGTCAAAGTGCGTCGGGTTTCGTCGTGCAGGACTATGGAGCCTGAGGATGAAGATGCAGCAAGCGGCCAGGCAGGAAGAGTTCGGGTGGATCCAAGGATGGATCTGAAGAGTATACGACCTGTAAGCAGAGGGGACAGTGTTCAAAGTCACTGGCCAGTGACCGGCGTGGAACCAGGAAGGAACCAGGCGATGTCGGGTGCCAACAGGTGAAAAAAGGAAGCTTGTCTCTGCAGCCACGTGGAAGTGAAGAGGTCGACGATGTCCAGGAGTCACTCACGAGCTGTCCCACGAAAGCTCTAGCTGATGGCGGTGTCGGCTTCTTGATCGGAGCAAACAGGCCTTGGCTAATGCAAGCCACGCAGGAATCGAGGAAAGCTTGGTGCTCTGGCCAGCAAGGTCAGAGGGGCTGCTCCTTTTCACAGGAGCAAGGGCCAGTCTGGAGCAACCAGACCAGTGGTGTTAGTTGTAGTTTTTGTCGCCAAGATGGCCACTAGCCAACGGGCCAGTTACCGGGATGACGCGTCGAGTGGCAAAAAGCAAAAGGGCCCCACGCAGATCTCGTGGATGCTGGAGGGCTGGTCTTTGGTGCAAATGCTGCTCGGTGTTGGGGCTTCTTAGGGCCCAAAGCAAAGCGTTGAGGATGCCTCAGGTGCTGCGCAGTCAGCTTGTCGTGGACGTTTCAAGATGGCCGGTCCCACGTCTGTCGGTGCCTCCACGGGTCTCTTCTTTGCAGGGACTGTGGATCTGGCTCAGAGATGTCTGGGAGTCTGGGTCTTGTCGGGCTCTGGGCTCGGTCTCCGTCGGGAGGCGGCGGCAAAGCAGTCGTTGAGTTGCTGGATGGTGCCTGTATTCACAGGGTGGTCACTCCTTGGCCACAAGGGAGATTCTCTTCAGGCTTCTGTGCAGCAGAACATCGAAGGCCAGTAGTTCTTCTTATTAAAGTCGAGTTTCAGGATGATCTTAAGTCTTGGGACACAGCTCCTACTCTTATTCCAAATCTAGGGGCTGGATTACCTGCTAGGTCCCACCTCTGGGTGGGACCAGGAAGGGGGGTGGTTACACCCCCTTTCCTTTGTCCAGTTTCGCGCCAGGACTGGGGCTGGAGAGCCCCAGCTCCGGTTTGAACTGGCATATGCACAGGGACACCTTGTGTGCCCCAGGCATGTCTCAATCTATTCAGCCCTCCCTAACCCACTACACAAAATCCTGTCTGGGGTGATGCAAGCACCTCCCCTGACAGGAAACCCTTTGTCCACACCTCCCAAGCTGGAAGGACTCCCAGCAGCAGGAGGGCAGACTTGTGTCTGTGGTGGCAGCATCCATTTTGTGATGCTGAGGCTCTGTCTAACTTTACCCGGGTTTCAGGTTAGGTGCATGTTGTGTCCCTCTAGAAGGGTGGAATGCTACCCCCGTCGCCAGAATTGGCGAGGGAGTAGTATTCCAAATCGTATGACACCTTACTCGACATGTTTTGATAAAGCCAAACCAAAGTTAGCATTTGACCGCGAGGTACATAATGCACTTAAGAGTATATGGTATGGCAATATCATGAAACAGCTAAAGGACGTTGTTCTGAAAGCTGCAGACAGGCTCAGCTCATGCCAGAGCACCATCTCACATGAAACCAAGCACTCTGCCTCCAGGATTGTTAAGGCCTGCCATAGGAGTGACTGATAGGTTACCATGTGTCCATATAGGTTAGATATAGATATACTATATCTAAGTAAGAGGTGATTACACCAACTTACCCCAGCTGAGTGATCAGCCAGTTGTGTCAAATAGTGAGGCCAGGCCAGGGGTGGCATAATACATGCTGCAGCCCCTGGCAGGCATGGGATACACCTATGCCCTGGGTACCTGGGGCACACTGTTACAGGGTCCAATAAGGTGAACCAGTTCCAATTGATAATGCACCTAGTGTGCATTGGCATTAATTTAGGGAGAGAGCAGCAGGGCTGGGGGTCTGATTAGCAGGCCCACAGCCACACTAAGTCATAAAACCAGTGAAGCAAAAGCAAAAATTTGGGGTGACCATAGGATAGCAGACCCTACTCTCCTACACAACCCCCCCCCCCAAACGCAGGGACATTAGACTAACCTTGACCAGTTGTGTATTCATGTTCTAAGTGGAAGTACTGGGAGAGACCATCTGCATTACCATGGTCAGTCCCTAGGCGGTGCTCCACTGTAAAGTCCATCCCCTGTAGGGAAATGGACCACCTGAGTAGTTTGGGGTTTTCACCCTTCATCTGATTTAGCCATAAGAGGGGCTTATGGTTGGTCTGAATCTTGAAGTGAGTTCCAAACAAGTATGGTCTCAACTTCTTCAGGGCCCACACCACAGCAAAGGCCTCCCTCTCAATAGCTGACCAACGTTTCTCTCTAGGGGTCAGCCTTCTGCTAATAAAAGCAATGGGCTGGTCTTGACCATCTACATTAAGTTGTGAAAGCACAGCTCCCACCCCCAACTCAGAAGCATCTGTTTGGACAATAAACTCTTTGGAGTAGTCAGGACTCTTCAGGATAGGTGCAGAGCACATGGCCTTCTTCAGGTCATCAAATGCCTTTTGACAGTTTACTGTCCACTGAACCTTTGTGGGCATCTTCTTGGATGTCAGATCATTAAGAGGAGTCACTATGGGCCCATAGTTCTTTACAAACTTCCTGTAGTACCCAGTCAGGCCCAAGAAAGCTCTGACCTGAGTCTGGGTAGTTGGAGGGGACCAGTCCTTGATGGTCTGGATCTTACTCTCCAGTGGTTGAACCTGGCCTCCACCTACAAGGTGGCCCAAGTATACAACTTTACTCTGCCCTATCTGGCACTTTGTAGCCTTGATAGTGAGGCCTGCCTTTTGCAGGGCCTCTAGTACTTTTGTCAGGTTGATCAGGTGATCCTCCCAGGTGGAGCTAAAGACAGCAATATCATCTAGATATGCTGCACAGAAGTCATTCAACCCAGTGAGGACTTGGTTCACCAACCTTTGAAAAGTGGCAGGTGCATTCTTCAGACCAAAGGGCATCACCACAAATTGGTAATGACCTCCTGGGGTTGCGAATGCTGTTTTGGCCTTAGGCTCCTCAGCTAACCTGATTTGCCAATAGCCAGCTGTCAAATCAAATGTGCTCAAAAACTTGGCAGAAGCCAGTCTATCTATGAGCTCATCTGCCCTTGGAATTGGGTGTGCATCTGTCCTGGTGACAGCATTGAGTCCTCTGTAATCCACACAGAACCTCATTTCTCTCTTTCCATCTTGTGTGTGAGGTTTGGGGACCAGAACCACTGGGCTAGCCCAGGGGCTCTCTGAAGGCTCAATGACACCTAACTCCAGCATTTTCTGCACCTCAGTCTTTATACAGTCCCTGACAGGGAGGACTTCTGCTGGCCCGGAGTGCCTGAGCGTTACTTACCTGTGGTGGGGCTGTGCCTACAGCGTCGCTGGTCTTCGCATGGTTCTTGGCAGCTTGTTTTCATTCACCGGCCCCGGACTCCAACTCCCTACTGCCCTAGCGGCGGACCCGGAACACGCCGGACTTCGTTTCGCGCCTGGAGGCGCATAAGTTCCTGCTGTGCCCCTGACAGAGCGGGAGGACTTCTGCTGGCCCGGAGTGCCTGAGCTTTACTTACCTGTGGTGGGGCTGTGCCTACAGCGTCGCTGGTCTTCGCATGGTTCTTGGCAGCTTGTTTTCATTCACCGGCCCCGGACTCCAACTCCCTACTGCCCTAGCGGCGGACCCGGAACACGCCGGTCTTCGTTTCGCGCCTGGAGGCGCATAAGTTCCTGCTGTGCCCCCGCATCGCGGGTCCGCGCGCGGGTCGGCGCCGGGAGAAGCCCGGGACAAGGGCGGGACAAGGGCGGGACAGTCTGTGACAGTCCGGGACTGGCCGTGGCTGGGCTGGGCCATCCCCTTAGTACTTTGTACAGATTTATCTGGCATTAGAGGTGTTCTTCGTTGTAGGTAAATTATTATTACCCTATATTGCCCTGTTGGTGTTTGTGAGGTATATTGTATTTCATTGCTGTTAACATATAATATTTCAACTATCCTCCACAATGCCTACAGGTTCGAAGGATCCATGTACCTTGGGGTCAGGCCCTCTTGACAACTACCTGGTGAAAAAGGTCAATAAAATAAATAGCGATCGTAGAGCCTCTCTGGGAATGGACAGTCCTCTACCGAGCCCTATTTTTCCCCATACTTCTATAGTGAGCCCGCCAGACCCTGGCAGCAGTGAGCAGGCTACTCCAGCTGCCTTATTGGTCACAGCTCACGTTCATAAGGATCTGCCGGTCTGTAACACATTCATTCCGGGGGAAAGTTGTGATGAAGTAATCCCTGATGCTAGGCCAGTGAGGAACTGCAGAAAGCAGCATAATAAAAGGGGGGGAGTGAAGCCCAGAACAAGGGTTGAGATTAGCGAATCTGTACAGGCTAATCTTGATGAGACCTCGAATTCTTATGTAGATAGTATTGCAGGCAATAGCTTAACACACCCGGATCAATTGTCCGTATTATTACGCTCCATGGAGGATATAATCGATGCCAAGTTAAACCAGTTAGTGCAACCCCTAGTTCGGAAATTAGACACTATGGCCGAAGAGGTCAAGAAGCTGGGAGGCTTGCTTTCTAAACATCTAAAATCGCTAGATAGCAACATCAAATCGATAGGAGTAGTTGGG
Source organism: Triturus cristatus (assembly GCF_964204655.1). Lineage (NCBI taxonomy): Eukaryota > Metazoa > Chordata > Amphibia > Caudata > Salamandridae > Triturus > Triturus cristatus. The sequence goes on along the minus strand of NC_140590.1, from coordinate 1,606,232,369 downwards.
CAGGAGAATGTAGCCAGTGTAGCTAACCTGCATCATCCCCACCAGCCTGCCATTACCTCTGTGCCCGTTCTATCAGAGCCCACCTTTGCACAAAGAACTGCCACATTGGCCTCCACGGGGTTGGTTGCATCATTGAATACCCAGGAGACAAAGAAAAATAGGTTTATAAATCTACCCCCGGCATGTTCCCCTTACGCTGTGATCTTAACTAATGTACCCCCCCAGGATAGCCAATCAACCCCTATGCACAAGGAATCTCATGATTCCCTCAAATCTAAAACTGTATCCTGGCTGCATAGAAAGTGTGGATTTCCGTTAAATTTTGATAATGAAATCCTAAGCACTAGACGAGTGAGTTGGATTGGGCCTTCGAAAAAATCCTGTGTTGGTGATTGTATAATAGTTAATTTTAGACATCCACAGCACGTGGCTACAGTCTTATTGAGGGCTGCTTCATTGGCACAAGATGTAAACAGCATCAAGGCGCGTCCTCTTGGTTTCTTTTATAATCTTCCCCCCAGTGTTCCCTCACATAGCCCAAACTTGAGAACTTATAGACCATTGTCTACTCCAATGCCATTTCCCGACCAGGGCCCAGTAAATGATAACTTTTTTAACTTTGGGCCCACTGTCCCTACTCGAAATCGCTTTGAGGTATTTTCTTCTTTGGATTTGTGTGATTGACAAGAGGCTACCGAGGGCTCTAGGGATAAGCCTTGCGCCGGTTCGGAGCCTCAGGAAAATGTTCAAGTACCCATGAATCCAGCTGGTAACAATTGTAGACCATTGTCAAATAGGAACTCAAAGGGGGCTAACCTTAAGATGTTAACATGGAATGTGGCGGGCCTGCGTTCTAAGAGAGATAATCCCTCCTGGTTACATTTCTTGAGGGACTATGATATCATGGCTTTTCAAGAGACCTGGGAAATTGACTGTGACTTTTGGCTGGACGGCTTTACGTCCCATTTTGTCCCTGGAAAAAAATCATCGTCCGGGAGGGCTATAGGGGGTTTAATGGTTTTGGTATCGGTGAATGTAAGAGGGTCAGCTACTAGGATACCCTGTATATCGAATAATTTTCTTGTTCTGGAATTTAAATTTGCTAACAGTATGAAATTATTGTTAGTAAACTGTTATAATTCTCAACAAGAGGATTCGCCGAATTTTCATTTGATTTGGTTGTCAGATTTTTTGAAAAGTTATGTTCAAAAGCAAACCACTTTTTGTCATTTTATCTTGTTAGGTGATTTTAATGTGCACTTATGTAGTCATGATTGTTTGTTAACTGATATTGATGGGCCAGAATATACTACCCCACAACACTTTGAGCATTCAAAAAAAGGGGAAGCACTGGAGAAACTTTTATCTGAAAATGAATTGTATGAACCATGTTTCTCCGACCAAAGGACACGGGTTCCAACATTTAAAGGTAGAGATAGTAACACAATAATTGACTACATCTTTCTTTCTCCTTGCCTTTTAAATTATGTAGTATTTTATAACGCTATACAGTCAACTTTTAGTGACCATAACCCTGTGACACTCGAATTGTTTGATGGTTTCTCTTTTTTAAATACATCTATACCCTCCATGATGGTTGTCGAAGTGAGGACAAAAGACCAGGGAAGGAGGTTAAACTGGAGTAAGATAATCCCAGAGGAGTTTTTTAATACTATTACTACTGAGGCGGCTACAGATTTGGAAATTTGTGGAGATCAACAAGCATTGGGGAAGCAAGTTATCTCCTCGTTCGAATCCATTTGTCTTAAAGTGGCAAACGAATTAACTCATAACTACAGTTCTGCAATTAATAGTCCAGCCAATGGCTGGTTTGATCATAAATGTACCAAATCCTTCAATTGCCTTAAAAAAGCTCTTCAGGCACGCCCGAGGAATAAATCTCTGGTGTCTCAGCTTAGAAGAAATTACAAGAAAATACTGGAGGACAGGAAAAAAGAAATTAAACATAATGCCTGGGCGGATCTTTTGGATAAAGCTACCTTAAAGGATAGTGCAAAACTTTGGTCAATTATTAATACGCCCTTATTTTCTAACATTAAGAACAATGTGTTTGAAACTAATATTGCAGAGGAGGATTGGTTGACCCACTTCGAAGCTATATATGGTAGTCACCTCGATATAGAACCTTTTATGGGTCAAGTCCTGGTACCCACCTCTACGCCAGTTAGGTTTCATATAGGAGAGGTCTTTAAGGCAATTGAAGACTCAGCTGGAAAGAAGGCCCCTGGTCCAGACGGAGTGCCAACCGATATGTACAAGGCCAATCCTTTGTTTTGGGCCAATATATTGACTAATGTTTTTAATAACGCGGCTTGCGTTGGTTTTCCAAAATCATGGTCTCGGTCGGTTATTATTCCGATCTTTAAGAAAGGTCAAAGGGCAGACCCGAGATGTTACAGGCCAATATCCTTGCTGGATTCCTCCATAAAGATCTTGGGGAAAGTTATTCTAGCTAGGATAACGGGGTGGGCCTCAAACAATAACATCCTGTCAGACGCCCAATACGGCTTTAGAGCTGGGCGGAGTACAGAGGATCAATGCCTGAACCTTCTCCTAATTATACCAAGGCGGCTAGTGGCTCAATTTATTTGGGTTTTATGGACTTGTCCACAGCTTTTGACCTTGTTAATAGGTCTAAGCTGTGGACAATGCTGCTGGAATTGGGACTTGATAGGTCGCTCGTGTACTTTTTAGCTGAGCTCCATAAAGACCTCAACGCCTCCATTAGGATGACGGCTGAGGGGAAATGTACCTCCAGTTTTAAATCTAGCAGAGGGGTGAGACAGGGATGTATTTTAGCCCCTATGCTATTTACATTATATATTAACGCCCTGGAACATAGCCTGATGTTAGCAACGTCGGATATTCTGCGTATGGGAAGTACCCCGATTCCGGTCCTCCTATACGCGGACGATGCTGTTCTCCTGGCCAGGACCCCCTTGGCCCTGCAGAAACTGTTGGACTCGTTTGGGGAGTTCATGAAAAACCTGGACCTGGTAGTTAATAACAACAAATCTCACGTGATGTCACTGGGCCGGGCAAAAAATAAGGTTAAGCCCTTTTTTTGTGGGGGAGAAGAAATCTCACGAGTGAAAGTATTCACCTACTTAGGAGTAGTCTTCGATGACAATAGTTCCTGGTCCCCCCAGCTTTTATTAAAAGTAAACTCTGCGAGAAACTCTGGTGGGGCAGTATTGGGCTTCGCAAAAAGGCTGGGTGGGAAACCAGTAGAGGCAATTTTAACCATTTACAAGGCCAAAACTATTTCTATTGTTAGGTATGGGGCATCAATCTGGGGCTATATTAAGCATGATGTGATTCAGACGGAGGAAAACAAATTTTTGCACTCTCTTCTTGGCCTCCCACAATCTACAGCTTCCTATTCAGTTCACTTGGAACTTGGGATTGGTTACATAACAGACATCATCAAATTAGCACCATTATTACTATGGATAAAAACATGGCTAAATCCGAACCTCTCGCTCAATCATAAAATCTTAAAGGACTGCCTAAGTTTAGATCATAGAAATAAAATCCAGTGGCTGGCTAACATTGAGACGCTAGCTGCATACGTGGGGAGACCAGATATTTTCTCTACCCCCGAATCCCTATGTAAGGCAGATCTAGAGTGGGTAAAATCTAACTTCAAGAAACTAAAAGAGGCAGAGCGAGAGGGTTTTGAAATCTGTAAACCATCGGTCAGGGCGCATGTTTTTCTAACTCCGTCTTCGGGGATCCCACCCTATCTAACAATAGTCTCTAACTCTTTCCACAGATGGTTGTTAACCAAATTACGGTTCAACCAATTACATATGGTTCTCTGGGACGTGGAGGGTTGGAGAAGATTAGAAGACGTTGCACCTTGCAAGTGCGACGACTTTTCCCCTCAAGACATCACGCACTTCTTGTTTTTTTGCACATTTTTTAAACATGCCAGGAAAAGGTTTATTATTCCTCTCTTAAAAAGTATGAATTTCAACCAGTGTAAGCCAGCTCTATATTTTTTAAACTTGTTAGAGTCTCCATTAATTATGTTCTGTGTTGCTAGTTTTTTAGTAGCAGCTGTCAGAGAGAGGAGGGTCAGACTAAGAATTGTCCATGATGTTGATCCCCTCTAACAGTTGACTCCTGAATCTGTATTGATTATCTAAATGGTCATGGTAATTCCTGAATTTTATCTTTATAAATGAAATTGTATATTTTTATGCATATTTGTTATCATTTGTCTTTTATATCTTTGTGTCTGTATAGCATACTTTTATGATTTTTATTAATCGAATAAAGTGGTTTTGACTGACTGACTGACAGTCCCTGACATGGTCAGGTTGCCTGTAAATCTTGCTTTTCACAGGAAGACTGTCACCAGTGTCCACCACATGGGTACACCAGTTAGTCTGACTGGGTGTCAAGGAGAACATATGTCTTTATGACTGTAAAACTTGTCTGCAGTCATTTTGCTGACGTTCAGTGAGGCTGCCACCTAAGGCCACACCATCAACTGAGCCATCTTCAGGGTTCTGAGACAACAGGTCTGGGAGAGGGTCACTCTCTTCCTCCTGCCCCTAATCTGTAGCCATGAGCAAGCCCATGTCTGCCCTGTCAACATATGCCTTGAGTCTGTTGACATGGAGCACCCTGTGGGGGCTCCTGGGAGTTCCTAGGTCCACCAAGTAGGTAACCTCTCCCTTCTTTTCGACAATTGTATGGGGTCCAGACCATTTGTCTTGGAGTGCTGCTGGGGTCACTGGCTCCAACACCCATACCTTCTGTCCTGGCTGGTACTCATTCAAAACAGCCTTTTGGTCATGTCAAGCTTCTGTAATTCTTGGCTTGCCTCCAGGTTTTTAGATGCCTTCTCCATGTACTCAGCCATCCGGGAGCGGAGACCAAGTACATAGTCCACTCTCTCTTGCTTAGGCTTTTTGAGAGGTAACTCCCATCCTTCCCTCACCAGACATAGGGGTCCTCTTACAGGGTGCCCAAATAACAATTCAAAGGGGCTGTAGCCAACTCCTTTTTGTGGGACCTCTCTGTAAGCAAACAGAAGGCAGGGTAGAAGGATGTCCCATCTTCGCCTGAGCTTTTCAGGGAATCCTTTGATCATACCCTTCAGGGTCTTGTTGAATCTCTCAACACGCCCATTGCATTGTGGATGGTAAGGAGTGGTGAACTTGTAGTTGACACCACATTCCTTCCACATAGCTGTCAAGTATCCCGACATGAAGTTGGCACCTCTGTCAGATACTACCTCCTTAGGAAACCCCACTCTGGAGAAAACTCCCATTAAGGCCCTGGCCACAACAGGAGCTGTTGTGGTCCTAAGGGGAATTGCCTCTGGATACCTGGTGGCATGATCCACTACCACCAGTATAAATCTGTGCCCAGATGCAGTGGGGGGATCCATGGGACCCACAATATCAATCCCCACTCTTTCAAAGGGAACCCCCACCACAGGTAGTGGTATTAGGGGGGCCTTTGTTGTGCCACCTGATTGTGCCACTGGCTTGGCAGGTTACACAGGAGCGACAAAACTCCTTGGTATCTTCATTCATGTGAGGCCAGTGGAAGTGAGGGACAAGCCTGTCCCAAGTCTTGTTCTGGCCTAAGTGTCCTGCTAGAGGAATATCATGGGCCAAGGTAAGAAGGAAGTCCCTAAATTGCAGAGGTATAACCAACCTGCAGGTTGCACCAGGTTTTGGGTCTCTAGCCTCTGAATAAAGGAGCCCATCATCCCAGTATACTTTATGGGTACCTTGAGCATTCCCAGCAGCCTCAGCAGCAGTCTGCTGTCTGAGGGGTTCAAGGGAAGAACAGTCTAACTGAGCCTGCCTTACGTCAGCCCTAGAAGGTCCCCCTGCCCCCAGAAACTCAACCTGGTCAGGTTCAAACTCTTCAGGGACAGTTCCTTCAGGGGTCTCAAAATCAGTTTCCTGAGAAGACTGATCTCCACTTTCAGGCAGGAGGGAAGGCACAGCCTTGATCCTTCTGTTCTTCTTCTTGGTAGGTGCTTGGTCCATTGTTCCAGGCTCCAAGACCTGAGGTTCAGTGAGGCACTTTTTGGTCTGTGACCTGGTCACAGCAAGGACATGTGATGAAATCCCTAACATCTCTGCATGAGTCCTGTACTCCACTTCTGACCATAGAGAGGATTCTAGGTCATTGCCCAACAGACATTCAACTGGGAGGTCTGCACTTACCACAACCTTTTTGAGGCCAGTTACCCCTCCCCAGGAGAAATTAACAATTGCCACACTATGGGTAGTAGAGACATTGCTGGCGTTGGTCACTAGGTAATTATCACCTAGTATTATTTGTCCAGGGACCACAAAGCCAGGTGTCACCATGGTGACACTGGCACAGGTGTCCCTGTATGCTTGAGCCACTTTATTGTTTATTAGAGGTGTCTGTCTGTACTTGCCTAGATTACTAGGACTCACAGTAGTAGACAAATCCAAGTCCACCTCACAAATCAGAACAGCCTGTGTAGGAGTTCTGACTAGGCCAGAATCTCCTTTAGTACCCAAGGTTAACCCCACTACTCCCTTAGCCTGAGGACCAACACTGCCAACTGTACTAGGGGGTGCAGGTGCCTTAGGGGCTGCAGTGATGGGGGCTCCAGTTTTCTTACAATCACTGGTCAAGTGAGAGGTGTTTTTACAGACATTACACCATGGCTTTTTCTGACCTTCTTTCTTCTTCTTCGTGTAAGTTTGGGACCCACCCTCAATATTCTGTTGGGGGCCTGGTGAAGACTTCTGGTCTTTGGGTTTCTGTTCCCCACCCTTTTGGTCTGCCTTCTTCTGGTCACCACCCTGGTTCTGGTTCTGGTTCTTTTGCTTAACCCTGGTTCTAACCCATTTGTCTGCCTTCTTTCCCAATTCTTGGGGAGAGGTCAGATCTGAGTCAATCAGGTGTTGATGCAACTGCTGGTTCTGACAATTATTTAAGATTTGCTCTCTCATAATTAGATTATACAATCCTGTGTAATCTGCAACCTTACTTCCCAGCAACCAGCCCTCCAGAGCCTTAGTGGCACATTCAACAAATTCAGACCAGTCCTGAGTCTGTGTCTTCTGGGTGTCTCTGAACATTAACCTGTACTGTTCAGTGGTTAAGCCTAACCCATCAATCAGAACACTCTTCAGGACCAGGTAGTTTCTATCATCCTCATCACTAACTGTGAGGAGCTTGTCTCTGCCTCTACCTTCAAAGGAGAGCCACAAGATTGCTGCCCACTGCTCCTGAGGGACCTGCTGTACTCTGCAGGCCCTCTCAAGGTCAGTTATCCACTTGTGGATGTCATCCCCAGTTTTGTAGGGGGGCACAATCTTACTCAGGTTTCTATGGTCATAGGTCCTGTCTTTATCCTTAGGGATATTGCTGCCACCGGTGGAATCTAATCCACTCTCTCTAGACTGTCTTGCTCTAGCAAGTTTCTCCTTAGCTAAGGCAACTTCTAGTTCTTGCCTTTGAATCCCAAGTTCAGCCTCTCTCATCTTGGCTTCATGCTCTCTTCTCTGAGGGGAAGTCATCCTCCTCTGAGCAGGGGCATTGGGGCCTTTAAGCCAGTGGAATGGTCAGACCCACTCGAACTTGATCTTCTATCCCTCTGTCTCTGGTTAAGCCTGCTTGGGGGTCTGTAGGGAGGTATCCCATTTCCAGGCCCATGTAAGCTTAAGTTAGCCTGGCTAAGTCTCCTGACTGGCACCTGGCTATTTCTCTCATCATCTGAATGTGCCTCCTCCTCATCTACATCATCTCCCTCTGGAGTGATAGGGGCATTAGTATTATCATCTTCAAATGGGTGACCTCCATCTCCAGACCCTGTAGGGACTGAGTCAGGGGCACTTAGAGTATCAGAGTTATCTAATAGCTCTAGGAGTTGGGCTATAGTAGGGTTTTGACCCTGCTTAAGACCTCTGGTGTTACACAGCTGTCTTAACTCCTGATAGTTTAACACAGAATATTTGGATGGTGCCTTTTGAGGGTCACTCTCAACAACTGGGAGCCCAGTGGCTCCTGCTGCTCCAGCCATTCTCTTAGTGAGGTGGATGTGTTGCAATCTACCTACACTGGTGTTTTCCTACTGGACCTTTTCTAGTCAGTTGTAGTCAGGGTGTGCTACTCCCTTTGCTCTACAACAACTAAGTTCAGTAGAACTTATGTATACTAGTCTTGTTTTTATATGTACCTAAAGGTACCTGTGTGATATTTCAAATGATATTTTCAAAGATTACATTTGGTAAAACACAGCAAGCTCAAATCCCAACCGCTGCTCACCAATGTGAGAAGTTGGCCTGGTATATGCTGTTCACTAATTCTAGTGATCACCTTGTACCATGCCAAACAACCCTTATGGTAGTGGTTGAAGTCAACCTTGATAGACCAGCTATCCTAGTGGTAGCGTGGACAGTGCAGTCTGCAGGCTAAACTCTTGAGGGCATGTGAAGCCAGCTGTTTTACCATATGTAACCTCCTTGAATACCAAATGAAAGAACACCACACAGATATATATTCAAAATATATATGTATTTATTTACTTAAAAGTATCCCCTATACTCTTTATGAGCACAGAAGCAAATTCGTTTAAAACAAGGCAGTGTTTAAATATACAAAAGTTGCACAATTATGGATGGGCCAGGTGGCCAGCTAAACCATATACTAAAATAGTGGTATAAGAACCACAAATAGAAAGGAAAGAAGGCCTAGGGCCTAGGGAATCGCTGGGACGACAAGGAGCTAATGGTAGTTAGTGACCAGGAGGCCCAAAGGATGCGTGTGCAGTGTTAGAAGTTACACGCGTGCACCTATTGATTTCAATGGGGGCGTAAAAGTCACAAAGTTAAAGGAAAAGGAGTCTTCCGGATGGACCAGAACCTAACAACTTGAAACCTAGACACTAGAGATGTTTCTCTACCCAGGAGCACCGGAGTGCCAGCGTTACCTCACCCACAGGAAGCGGGTGCATAGGGGTCAAAGTGCGTCGGGTTTCGTCGTGCAGGTCTATGGAGCCTGAGGATGAAGATGCAGCAGGCGGCCAGGCAGGAAGAGTTCGGGTGGATCCAAGGATGGATCTGAAGAGTAGACGACCTGTAAGCAGAGGGGACAGTGTTCAAATTCACTAGCCAGTGACCGGTGTGGAACCAGGAAGGAACCAGGCGATGTCAGGTGCCATCAGGTAAGTAAGTAAGTAAGTAAAAGTTTATTGTTTCTGATTAATTAAAACCATTACAAAAGTTCATGATAAGTACACATTTCATCTGTTTCTAAATTTGAAAACAGTTTTAAAAAGAGAATAAAAGTTAAAAAGTAAAGGTTTAAGAATGTTCATGATTCCTTGATTTTCTGTGCACCGTCATCTGTTTTAGGTTATTTGAGCTTAACTAGTTTCAGGAATTTTACCAACAGTCCATTCAGATGTAAAAGTCTTGGGTTAAAGCATGCAATGACTGCTTGTCTCCGTGTACGTATGTTAAGTTCGTTGAAGGTAGTTTTCAGAAGAGCTACTCTTTCCTCTTTTAGCTTTTTGCCGGAGCATATCAGATGTTCCATAGCTTCTTTCCCTGAGCCAAACAGCCTACATGTGGGCCCACAGTTCTTTCTCAGCCACGGTTGTATGTGAGGTATGGCTGGTAAGATTCCGAGCCTGTGTTTTAAAAATGCTTCTTTTGATTTCCTGCAATAACCCAGTCCAAAGTATGCCTGTAGCCCGGGCGATTTATAAGAGCTCAGTATCATCCATGCGTGGCGTCTATGAGCGAAAGTAGCTTTATCCTCTGCAAATGAGAGTCGCTTTATGTTCTTATTTACAACACGTTTAAAATGTGTGTTCAGGAGGGAAGTTCCCCATAGATCTTTTAGACCTGTCTTTACTAGTGACTCCTCTAGGTAGTTTTTTGCAAGTGCAGTGGAGCTGCCACGCAGGTTTTCCCAAAGCTGGTGATCCAGTGTGTTTACAGGCGAGTTCTTTATTTTATACCAGCATTTGATGTATGATCCTCGCCTGGCGAGTAGTTGCTTGGTTAAACCAAATTCTAGCCGGATTTGAGCCTGTGAAGTATATGATGGTAAGTTTAGGAGAACTCTGTAAGCTTTTGAGATAGTTATGTCCAGCAGTTTTGCATCTGTACCTCTTAAGGCTTCACTACCGTAAGTAATTGATGACTCGATTTTTACTTGAGCGACTCGCAGTAGTGGCAGAAGAGTTGGCCCAGACAGATTGGTTTTAAGTTGTCTGAGAGTTGTTGCAATCAGCATGCCTTTCCTCTTGGTGGCCTCAAGATGTTTTGAAAATTGGCCGCCCCTGTCGACAATGACGCCAAGATATTTGTATTCAGAGCCGTTCTCAATTGCCCTTGTCCCAAAAGACCAGGAGAAGGATTTTCTTTTTTTGGATATTGTCAGTGTTTTGGTTTTTTCAATGTTGACTTCGAGCAGATTGTTCTCAGCATATCCGTGCAGTACATTGATAAGGTGTTGCAGACCTACCTTAGTGTGACTAATCAGAACCACGTTGTCTGCATAGGATATGCTGGGCAAGGTTCGACCCCCCAAACGAGGGGCGTGTGCGTTGCAGGCCTCTAGAGCTGGTGGCAAATCAGCTGTGTATAGGTTGAAGAGAATTGGTGCTAAAACGCACCCCTGCTTAAGGCCGCTTGTAGTTGTTATGCGCCTTGAAAGGTGGGTGCCGTTTCCGAGCTTCACTTGGACCCATGTGTTGGAGTGCAGTTCTATCAGAAGATTTAAGAGTGGTGCGGGGATCCCCCATAAAGCTAGTTTCCTCCACAGATTTGCTCGATTGACATTGTCGAAGGCTGCTTTAAAATCTACAAAACAGAAGTGGAGGCTTTGTTTAGTCTGTTTTGCTTTATCAATAAGTAGTGATAGAGCTAAGAGATTTGTGGTTGTTCCAGCGTCTCTGCAGAATCCTGTTTGGCTAGGTGGAATTAAGTTGTTCTTAGTAGCCCATTCACGCAGCTGAATCAATAATAGCCCTGTGAAATACTTTGTCTCAATGTCCAATAGAGCAATCAGGCGATAGTTTTTAGGAAGAGCTCTGTCGTCTGCTTTGTATATTGGTGAGATAACTGAGCCCTTCCATGACATTGGGAGGACCCCAGACAGGCTGGCCGAGGTGAAAAGTGGGGTCAGAATTTCTGACCAGTACTCCGGGTCGTGTTTAAAGAGAGCTGGTGGTATTCCATTTGGCCCTGGTGCTCCATCTTTCCTCCCTTTGGAGATTAGTTGCCTGATTGTGACTGCATTGATTTCAGGTGCTGCCTCTTCATGTAATGTTGTTTTTCGCTGTGGGTTGGTCGCTTGAACATCCTGGCGCCTAGTTGTTCCTACAGCCTGTTGATTAAAGTGGGTAACTAAGAAGAGTTCCCAGGAGTCATCTGTTACATGTGATGTTATGCCTCCATGTTTGGGGTTTAGGAATTTATTCAGGGTGGACCAGTAGCGCGCACTGTTATTTGCTTTAATGTCACAGTGAAGTTTAGCCCAAAAGTCGTCTTCTTTGCATCTTTTGATCTCCCATTTAAGTTTTTTAAGGTCAGCCTTACGTCTGCAAAGCTGTTTAAGTGTGCTTGTGCCCCCCTGATGTGTCCTCTGAAGCCTTAGTAGTCTGTTTATGGCATTTTTTTGTTGTTTCAGGGCCGATTTCTGAGCACTGGATATCTTCCCTGTGGTCAATGAGCCGTGTGACGGGTGGTGCTGAACTGTGGTAGAGTAGAGGTTTGAAAATACATCTGTAAAGATTTCCCATAGGGCTATAGGATTACCCATGGGGTATTTCAGACTGTTTAATTGAGATTTTGCTGCTGAGCACACCTCCTTTGTGCTTGCCACTGAGGATTTAATTATTTTAAGGTTTATTGTGTGGCAAGCTTGGGATCCCATAGGGTTAGGAAGGGTTAAGTCTGGAGAGGCCAGAATGGAGACTTCCTGAGGTCGGTGGTCACTGTCTCCTTTATCTCCTAGGCTGAAGTTTAGTATATGATGGAAAAGTGGGAGAGATACTAGAGTGTAGTCAATTATGAAGGACGTGTTACCTGAGTGGAATGAGGCAGCAGATGGTGAATCATCTGCAAATCTTCCATTTAGAACTCTCAGCCCTAAGTGCTCCATCTCTTCTAGAAGCTCCTTTCCCATTCTGGAGATTTTTCCCTGGCCATTAGTGGATTGGGTTGGAATATTCCAATAGAAGGACTGAGCTTGAATATCGTTGTTTATCGACGAGCCTAGGATATATTGATTGAAGTCCCCCGACAGGATGAATTTAGAGGTGGTTTGCGTGGACAGCAGTTGGTGCAGGTAGTCCAATAAGAATTTCGACTCCTGTTTTTTCTTTTTCGGGTTTATGTAAGTATTGATCACCAATACCTCTTCTTTTTTCCCTTTAAGGTTTAATTTGATCTTTACTGTATTTATGACTGGGGATTGATGAGTTAATTCCAGGGCACTGTGAATTTTTGTAATTTTAATGTAAGAGGCTAAGCCGCCCGCTGGCCGGCCATATTTACTTTTCCTTGTGGCTGAAGTGTAAAAACATGTGTAACTCTCTATTTGCACCGGGTTTTCTGACCATGTTTCCTGTAATAGGATAATGTCAAATGATTTTACATATCGAAGGAATTCAGCGTCTACAGCCTTATTGTTTTGCCCGTTTATGTTCCATGAGCACAGTTTTAGTATTGTGGTGTCTAATTTCGAGTCTGTCCTTATCAGGTTGCCCTGTCATTGTGGATAGTACATGGCATTGGTTGTCCTAAAGATCCGGATGTTTTCGAAGTTTTCTGAGTGTGGAGCCATTGCACCTTCTTGATGGTTCAGCGCCTGCCTCTTTAGCAGTGGACGACCCTGGGCGCCCCTTAAGACTGACGTGGTCTGTGGGTTATTCAGAGGTAGACCTTCACGGGGTCTCTCGAGCAGGGGGAACGGATATCCTGTGTTGTGGTATAAGGCTGATTGGATCCCCCATGCTTTGAGGGTTGTCTGCGCCTCAAGAATTTTATTAGCGATTTCGGACGACCTCCAAGTTGCTTTTGTGGCTTCCAAGTTCTGTGTTTTGTCCACTTTTATAAATTCTACTGAAAGAAGGTCAGCTGAACATAAGTCGTTTAGGGTTGGCATGGTGCTTAGGAGTCGGAGTAGATTGCCCCTATTCAAGATGTCAAATGGGCCTTTTGATTCATACTCTGGAGTGAAAACAGTAATCGTGGAATTCATGGTTTGGGGTCCCTGCTGAGCTATTGGATAGTTGCCACCCAAGTAAGTTCCTCCATTGTTTGATATAGACTGTTGTAGGGATCTCAGATTGGTTTCAAGAGTTGGGAGGTCTTGAGGCCTGGAGACTGAGGGGGCTTTAGGGGCTCCGTCTGGGAGGGGGGGCAGTTGAGCTCGGGGACCCAAAGGTCCAGAAAGTATGGGCTCCTTGCCCGATGATTGGGGCGGGTAGAAGATGATCGTAGGTTCCGGTACTAGGACAGTACCGTGTGTGAGCAGCGCCTCCTTTGGCGTATTTGGTGGTGGTTGTCTTGGGAGGTTAACAGCTTCCCCATTACTGGTCCCAATGAGGACCATAGTACTGTAGGAGCCCATGTGGCTGCTGGGCTGGGCCCGACCTGCCCCCAATATTGGAGCCTCTTTATGAATTGCCGGGTTTCCCCCTGTTATTGGTTCGCTTGTCTTGATAGAAGTTTGTTCTGCACTTGTGGAGAGAGCTGTAAGAACTTTTGATTCAGATTGCTCCTGTCCAGATTCTATCTTAAAAAGAGGATAGACCTCAGGAGAGGCTAAGGTTAGTTTTTTGTTGCGGCCTTTCCTTCTTTGTTGACGACGCTGCTTGGCATTCTGAGTTGGATTTTGGTGCTCGGGGGAACAAGGGTGGCATTTAGGAGAAGTGCACTCTGGGGTTGACAGAGCAGATTGTCAGTGGTTTTAACTATGAAAGGGTCCTTTTTTAGGTTTTTGAGGCTAGTTTTTGTGCTGGTGCTAATGTCCGGTCCATCTTTATAATGCCCCCTTGGTAAACCTTCAATCAGAGTAGATACTATTTCTGGAAGTGACGATAGTTTGTCAATAATTGGACCGCAGCTGCAGATTAACTTTGCTTCCTGCTGAGCTCTTCCGATTAGGAGGTTTAATTGGCCTAATTTCTCATCAATCTTCCCCACGAAGAGGGCTAAGGTGTCGAATATGGTCAGTTGTAAATCCATTTTATCGGACTGGTAGTGTAAAGTATCAACCGTTCGTTGCATTGTACTGTGCCAACAGGTGAAGAAAGGAAGCTTGTCTCTGCAGCCACGTGGAAGTGAAGAGGTCGACGGCGTCCAGGAGTCACTCACGAGCGGTCCCACGAAGGCTCTAGCTGATGGCGGTGTCGGCTTCTTGATCGGAGCAAACAGGCCTTGGCTAATGCAAGCCACGCAGGAATCGAGGAAAGCTTGGTGCTCTGGCCAGCAAGGTCAGAGGGGCTGCTCCTTTTCACAGGAGCAAGGGCCAGTCTGGAGCAACCAGACCAGCGGTGTTAGTTGTAGTTGTCGTCGCCAAGATTGCCACTAGCCAACGGGCCAGTAACCGGGATGACGCGTCGAGTGGCAAAAAGCAAAAGGGTCCCAAGCAGATCTCATGGATGCTGGAGGGCTGGTCTTTGGTGCAAATGCTGCTCGGTGTTGGGGTTTCTCAGGGCCCAAAGCACAGCGTTGAGGATGCCTCAGGTGCTGCGCAGTCAGCTTGTCGTGGACGTTTCAAGATGGCCGGTCCCACGTCTCTCGGTGCCTCCACGGGTCTCTTCTTTGCACGGACTGTGGATCTGGCTCAGAGATGTCTGGGTCTTGTCGGGCTCTGGGCTCGGTCTCCGGCGGGAGGCGGCGGCAAAGCAGTCGTTGAGTTGCTGGATGGTGCCTGTATTCACAGGGTGGTCACTCCTTGGCCACAAGGGAGATTCTCTTCAGTCTTCTGTGCAGCAGAACGTCGAAGTCCAGTAGTTCTTCTTATTAAAGTCGAGTTTCAGGATGATCTGTAGTCTTGGGACACAGCTCCTACTCTTATTCCAAATCTAGGGGCCGGATTACCTGCTAGGTCCCACCTCTGGGTGGGACCAGGAAGGGGGGTGGTTACACCCCCTTTCCTTTGTCCAGTTTCGCGCCAGGGCTGGGGCTGGAGAGCCCCAGCTCCGGTTTGAACTGGCATATGCACAGGGACACCTTGTGTGCCCCAGGCATGTCTCAATCTATTCAGCCCTCCCTAACCCACTACACCAAATCCTGTCTGGGGTGGTGCAGGCACCTCCCCTGACAGGAAACCCTTTGTCCACACCTCCCAAGCTGGAAGGACTCCCAGCAGCAGGAGGGCAGACTTGTGTCTGTGGTGGCAGCATCCATTTTGCCATGCTGAGGCTCTGTCTAACTTTACCCGGGTTTCAGGTTAGGTACATGTCTTGTCCCTCTAGAAGGGTGAAATGCTACCCCCGTCACCAGAATTGGCGAGGGGGTAGTATTCCAAATCGTATGACACCTTACTCGACATGTTTTGATAAAGCCAAACCAAAGTTAGCATTTGACCGCGAGGTACATAATGCACTTAAGAGTATATGGTATGGCAATATCATGAAACAGCTAAAGGACGTTGTTCCGAAAGCTGCAGACAGGCTCAGCTCATGCCAGAGCACCATCTCACATGAAACCAAGCACTCTGCCTCCAGGATTGTTAAGGCCTGCCATAGGAGTGACTGATAGGTTACCATGTGTCCATATAGGTTAGATATAGATATACTATATCTAAGTAAGAGGTGATTACACCAACTTACCCCAGCTGAGTGATCAGCCAGTTGTGTCAAATAGTGAGGCCAGGCCAGGGGTGGCATAATACATGCTGCAGCCCCTGGCAGGCCTGGGATACACCTATGCCCTGGGTACCTGGGGTACACTGTTACAGGGTCCAATAAGGTGAACCAGTTCCAATTGATAATGCACCTAGTGTGCATTGGCATTAATTTAGGGAGAGAGCAGCAGGGATGGGGGTCTGATTAGCAGGCCCACAGCCACACTAAGTCATAAAACCAGTGAAGCAAGAGCAAATATTTGGGGTGACCATAGGATAGCAGACCCTACTCTCCTACACCCCCTTCAATGCTTGCACCCACACTTGCGCACACCGCTGCCCTGCTACACAACGTGCCCGCCGGCAACATGGTCCTTGCAGGAGACTTCAATGCGGTCCAAGCCCCGGCCCTTGACGCAACGGGGTCGCCATCGGCGGCCCAGAAGGCGAGCACGAAACAACTGCAAACCTAGTCCGGGTCCCTGGGGCTTTGTGACGCTTGGCGCATATGGCATCCCCGCAGCATCCAATTCACGCACACCTCCGTGGCTCACTGCACCCAGGCGCGCATAGATGCGATCTTTGTCCCCGCGACGGATTGTTCCCTGATTGTCGATGTCCGCATCCTCCCTAGAGGAATTTCCAATCACTTCCCGGTACTTCTTAGCTCAGGGGCCCCCCCGCTCGCGGCCCGTCAAACATGGAGGATGAACGCCTGGTTTCTTCAGGATAAAGATTTTAAGCAGGCGGTGGGGAAGGAACTCACGCGATACTTTGCCACCAACGAAGGCTCGGTAGCTTCTTCGAGTACCCTATGGGAGGCAGGAAAGGCGACCATACGGGGTTTCGCCAAACGGCAGCTTAGGGTCCAGAGGCAGTCGCAGCTACAAGAGATTTCCTCCAAGGAAGCACAGGCGCTTCGCCTGGAACAACTGCTATCCACGACTGAGGACGCAGCCCAGGCTCGACGCTTGGCACTCATCTGGGAAGAAATCAAACAGCTCTCTCTGGATGCGGCCAGGCTCCTCTGGAGGTCATCGGTCGCGCGAGTCTACGGTTGGGGGGACAAGAACGGTGTGATCCTGCATAGGTTAGCCACATATCCCAGGGCGAATCGTATCATTCCAGAGGTAGCGGACGAGACAGGAGCGGTACAGCGTGCTCCCGTGGCGATGGCGAACACCTTTGCGGCTTATTATCGGAAGCTGTATGCAGAACGCACCCCCGAGCTGCCCTTTGCAGCCCTCCTTGACCGGGAGGGGGTGCGTCTCCCTGAGTTGGACACAGCGGCTCGGCTGGACCTGGAGCGGTCTATCTCCCTGAAAGTAATTGAGGAGGCGATCACCCTGGTCTCTTCGGGTAAAACCCCAGGTCTGGACGGCCTCCCGCAGGAATATTATGCGGCCTATCTGGGCATCCTAGCACCCCAACTAGCCAGCCTGTTTGACGAGGCCGTGGAAAGAGGTACCTTTCCGCCGGAAACGGATATTGCTACCATTGTAGTTCTTCCGAAATCCCAGTCTCCCTCCCGTCCCTGCGCAGAGTATCGCCCCATTTCCCTCCTTAATACTGAAATTACACTTTATGCTACTATCTTGGCCCAACGGCTGAAACCCTATCTGGCCCTCTTGGTCCACCCGGATCAATGCGGGTTCATGCCTCAGTGTGGGACCCGTCACTGCCTTCGACGGCTGCAGACGGCCCTAGCGCATCGGCATCTACTTACCCCATACTTGGCGATCCTATCCATCGACTTCAAGAAAGCCTTCGACTCGGTGGACTGGACGTACCTGCGGGAGGTGCTGATCGAGATGGGGTTTGGGACCTACTTCTGTTCTCTGGTCCGGGTCCTCTACGCTCACCCGAGAGCAAGTGTACTGGTCAACGGGGTGTTTTCAGAGGCCTTCCCCATCGCCAGGGGCACCAGGCAGGGATGTCCCCTCTCCCCATTATTATTCGCCCTGGCGATGGAGCCCTTGGCATCCCTGGTGCAGGCGGGAGAGCGTCTGCACGGATGGGAGTGGCCACATGCGGCCGTGGACAAGATCGCATTTTACGGGGACGACGTCCTTGTTTTCCTGTCTGACCCAGCCTCTTCCGGACTGCACTGCCTTCGGAATCTGCAAGCATTCGAGCAGGCCTCGGGGCTGCGGCTCAACCCCGGGAAGTCAGTACTGGTCTCTAGAGAATGCTTCGATTGGCAGTCTGCCATACCACTACGGAGGCAGTCTTTTAAATATCTGGGGATCTGGGTCGCACTTCTTCCTGAGCTGGGTTGGTCCCTTAATGTGGCCCCGTTGGTCAAGAAGGCCAAGGCGGACCTTCTCAAACGGAAGGCGTTGCCTCTGAACCCCCTGGGGAGGGTGGGCGTGTTTAAAATGATGATCCTCCCCAGGTTCCTTTACGTCCTACAGAACACCCCCTTTTGTTTTTCCAGGGCATGGTTCAGGGAACTGGACAGTCTAATCACCAAGTTCCTCTGGAGCGGAGGGTGAGCCCGCGTGGCCCTGTCGACCTGTCAGATTCCTTCTTACGATGGAGGAATGGGGATGACGCACCTGTATTTGTATTTCCTGGCGTTGCGTCTACTGGTCATCCACGACTGGTTCAATGGGGGCTGGTCAGACCCAGCATACAGGCTGGAACTCAGCGAATTGGGGTTTGTGGACATCCTGGCCATGATGTATGGGGGGCCCATTCCGACTCGACTGCCAAGCGTAACGCGTTTCGTGTTCTTGGCCTGGCGGGCAGCCCTCCGTCCTATCGGATGGACGGGGAAGCTAACCCAATGTACCCCCCTCTGGCAAGGGGCGTGGCTCCGGGAGGTGAGTGGGCTGCAGGGGTTCCGAACCTGGGACCTTATTGGTATCGCCCAGTTGGGGGACGTCTGGGTAAGGGGCCATATGCTGTCCTTCCAGGAGCTCCGACATCGCTACTCCCTCCATTCGTCTCAGTTTTATAAATATCTGCAATTGAGACATGCTCTCCAAATGCACATTGCGGACGATACGAGGCTGCCCGAGTATAGCCCCATAGAGTCCCAAACGACGATGGGAGACTTGGGTAAGGGGGGGGTCCTGCATTTATCGTACCCTCATCAACAACACTCCCACATCCCTAGACAAGTTGAGGGACCAATGGGTGGAATGGGTGGGCCCCCTTGACGAGGCGGACTGGCGCGACGCTCTTATGGCCCCCAGAGTAATCACCGTCTCCGCCAGGCTCAAGCTGGTTCAGCTCTACTACTTACATGCTGCGTACCTCACTCCCCTGCGCCTGCATAGAGCGGGCTTGCGTCCGGATGCAGCATGTGCGAGATGTAACCACGCCCCAGCGGACTTCCTTCACATGGTCTGGTTGTATCCTCGCTTGGGCCAGTTCTGGGGAGCCATTGAAGTGGAACTGACGGAGGTATTGGGATGGGAGGTTCCTCATGATCCACGTCACTCCTTGCTGGGGATTACTGATGGGCTGGATGGGTCCAGGAATGACAAGTTGTTTTTTAAAACAGCTGTGATGGTGGCCAAGTGGGACATTGCGGCGGCCTGGATAAGCCCTGACCCACCCACCCTGGAAAGGTGGCGAAGTGGGGTGGACTGGTGCGCGACCCAAGAAAGAGCCCTTTATAAAGCTAAGGGGTGCGTTAGGAGATACCGCAGAGTGTGGGGAAAGTGGTTGGGGAATGTGGAGGGTCCAGCTTAACCTGGTCCTAACTTCTGTCTTTGTACTTTTGTGGGGACAGTGAGCCGGGGATGCAATGAACGTGCAAATATATTCAAAACAGTGATTTCCGTATATTGGCTGAATTGTTCTTATGTTTTTAAAATCAATAAAATTTGTTTATCAAAAAAAACCTGTTCTTTGCATCAACAATGACCGGCAGCGACAACCCACAATCCAAGACCCACACTTCGTGCCACATCAATGACAGTCTAAGACCCTAGACCGGCTCCTCATGCTAAAGCGTAGACTGTCCATAACACCCGACCTGCTCTTTGACCTACAGTGACAACCATCCGAGATGCTCAGCCCGCTCCTGGCAGCCTTCTCCAACACAAACGGAACTCTCAACGCCTGTCTTGAGAAGGTAACTTTTCAGCAGGACTAACCTGGTCCCTCTATCTGACCCGCACTCTATCGCTGTCGGCCTGAACTTGTGACTGTCTCCGGTCTATCACGTTCAGGTGACTGCGAGTGGTGCTTTGTGCTGTTATGTGCTATTTTCACTAAAAGCTATCTGATTGGATTTTTGTTGTTCCGTGTATCATTTTATTTATTAAACTGTACTTTATTTTTCAAAATTGTTTGGGATTTTTCTTGTGTTGTATTTTCACTTTATTACTGTTTGTGTGCTGCATGGCTACTTCACGCAATGTCTCTAGGCTAAGCCTGACAGCTTTGTGTCAGCCTACCAGAGGGTTCAGCACAGGTTAATTTAATGTCTATTGTATAATGGTTGTTGCTTGAGTGGGGCTTCCTCCTGGGTAGGTACATTTGGCAAGTGTATGTTCTCCTCAGCAAGCTTTTCCTTGAGGTTGGTTAATGCAAGATGTTCACTGGGACTCTACACCCATGAACTATGAGACATGGTGGTTGAGTTCTTACCTGTAGTCCCAGAGGACTTACGGGATTCTTTAGCATAAATCATTGAAAATGTCAAGGATGCAGCCAAATTTGTCATCTCATCTGATCTGGAAACCACTGATTGTCTTTCTAAGGCTATGGGAACCAGTGTGGTGCTTTGGTGCCTTGTCTGTTTAAGGTCCACTGGCTTCTTCAGAGATAACCAGGTGTCCTTGATGGACATGCTTTTCCACAGCACCCGCCTGATTGGTGAGAAGGTAGAATTGGCCTAGGAGCATTTTAAGTAAAGCCGAACCAATGCACGGTCTTCGGGCGTCAGCTCCTATCACGCATTCTCACCAACAATCTTGCCCTGTTCAGGGATATGCCAGGGGCTTCAGGTATCAACAACATCACGCTTCCCCGCCCACACAGCAGGCCTCCCAGTTCTTTCAAGGTCCTGCCGTGGGCCAAACAGACAACGGCCTTGACACCTGGGGTAGCATTCATCTCAATCTTCCACCCCTGCAGCCACACCCTCCAAGCCCCATTAGTGCTCCCTTATCACTGCACAACCATACAGTAGCAGGCATGGTCAGCCACAGCCTGCATGGGTCAGAGCACATTATATCCGACAAGTGGGTCCTTCAGATTGCTCACCAGGGCCCAGCCATTCCTTTTCAACCCACCACATTTGTCACCTACATCACATAATTTCTTGTTGGATCATATGTCCTTTGTATTCAAGGAAGTGCAGGCTCTTTTGCCCAAAAGAGCCATAGATAGGGTACCGGCCTCAGAACTAGATAAAGGGTGCTATTCCCACTACTTGTACCGAAGAAGGACAGAGTCCTCCATCCTTTCCTAGATCTTCACCCTCTCAATGCCTTTGTACACAAGGGCAATTTCAAAATGCTCACCCTGGCCCACGTTTTCTCTGCCCTGGATCTCAGAGACTGAATGGTGGCATTGAACATGTAGGACCATTTTTTTCATTTCCCTATCCTGCAGGCCCACAGATGCGGTTCAAAATGGGCCACAAACACTTTTAGTTTCCTGTACTGCCTTATGGACTTCACAATGCCCCTCAAGTGTTCACCAAGATCATGGCAGTGGTCGCTGCCTATTAGCGGAGGTCTGGGGTACCAGGCTTCCTCTTTCTTGACGACTGACTGTTGAAGGCATGCTTTCCACGGTTAGTCCTGGACCACTTCCAAGATGACGGCAAACCTCTTGACATCATTGGGATTCACAGTCAACCTGCTGAAGTCATACCTGACTCCTTTGCAGAGTCTCCCTTTCATCTGAGTCATCCTGGATATTATGCGCTTTCGGGCCTTTCCAAACCAACGAGTTCGAACATTCAGATTATGATCCCAATGTTTTAACCTCTGTCCTGGGTCTCAGTGAGGATTTCTCAAAGGCTTCTTTGCATGCTATCCCTCTGCATTCTGCTTGCTTACCATGCCAGATGGCAAATACTAGCTTTTCCATGGGACCTGAAGTCTCAGTTGGCCCAGCACCAATGGAACGTGTCAGAGTCCATTCAGGAGTTGGAGGAAGCTGCAAAACATCTTAAGTGGTGGCTGCATGACTGCAGTTAGACACAAGGCAGACCACTCGCAGACCCCTCTCTCTGCCCCAGCCGGAATTGGTGGTGGTGATGGAAATGTCTCTTTGGGGTTGTAGAGGTCATATGGTAAAGGTAGGGTTCCAAGGACTCATGTACCGACGGAGACCCACCTCTACACCAGTTTGCTGGAGTTGGAGGTCATTTGCTTGCCATTGAAGGCCATTCTGATCTCTATCAAAAGACGGTTTGTGCAGGTTCTCATGGACAAAGCCACTACCATGTGGTACTGCAACAAGCAATGCAGGTGGAGTCCTGGTGCCAAGAGGCTTGACGCCTCTGGAATGGCTGAATCATCAGAGGAGTTCCCTGGTGGTACACCATCTGGCGGGATCTTTAAAGGCAAGGACAAAGTCTACTGGTTCACGAATGGCAGTTATACCCACAGGTGGAACAGGGTATCTTCTGACTATGGGGAGAACCCTGGCTCGATCTCTTCCCCAATGCTGAGAGTGTGCAATGTTCAGCACTTTTGCATGCTGAAGTTCTCCAGAAGTCTGTCTTGAAGAGACTCCTTCCTGTCTTCCCACTGCTACCTCTCAAGCCCTGAAATCTGGAGAAGATCAGTAATGACCAGGTCCAAGTCATTCTAGTGGCTCCAGATTGGGACAGGACAGTGTGGTACCTAGAACTTGAGCATCCGTCCTCCGATCAGGCTGCGTCTTCGACAGAACCTCCTGTTGCAGCAGCAGAGCAGGGCCCTGCACCCGAGCCTGCACAACCTGCACCTCAATGCTTGGAGATTGAACAGCAACAGTGTATTCTCCAGTTTTGTATCTTTTACAGATTCACATGCTTGAATCTTCCCCGTCGTCATGGTGGGAGTCACACGGTAACAGTAAAATAGCAGTATAAAGCTTAAAGGTTAATCTCCCTTGAAAATCAATAGCATTTAGTTACCCGTTAACCTCATCCAAACTCCAGCCAATCACATCACAGACCCATAGAATCCATCCCCCTGCAGGGCCACCATACCTCGGATTTCTTACCGCACGTCATGTATTAGGGGATCTCCCTGAGCTCCGCTCTGTCACAGTGTTTCTACCTTGACCTTTTCAACTCTCAGCTAGCAGTTTCTTTTCCTTAAACCTTCTTTTCAGCTGGGGTATTGTTGGAAAGTGAGTGTACCTTTTTCTGTCTTTGCTGCAGAATGTCTGAGTCTAAAAAAGGGCTGTTTAGGCCCTGCAAGACTAGTGGAAAGTCCAGGCTTTTCTCTGAAGATTCACATAAGGAGTGCTTATACTGCCTATATCTGGATCATTAGCCCAGAGACTGTAAGCACTGCCGAAATTTTTCTTCAAAACCCCTCAAGGGTTGTAAGGGAAGACTACTCTCGCGTCAGAAGAGAAAATCTGTTAAAGATTCTGACTCCGAGAGTGAGGAGAGGCCTCATACCTCCTTTAAGAAAAGGAAGGAAGAAGATCCTCCTTCTGTCCAGAGAGATTCAAAGAAATCAAGATCTCAGAGCAAGGAGTCTTCTGTGGAGAAAGGGTAAAAAAAGAGCAACCTGGCTCTTCTCATGCCCAGCGAAGATCTGGCTCTGCACCTCCATCTGTGCCTCATACTCCTTCACAGAAAATCTGCCCGTCGACGGGCTCGTCGACGAGGCATTCTCCATCTAAGACCACTGAATCGGGTGCACTGTTAACAGTTTCTTCAGTGACATCTACAACGTCGACGGTCAGGACGACGACGGCTTTGGCGTCTATGAAAACTGAGGTAGTGATGTCGACGACTTCTGTGAAGAGTTCTGCGTCGACAAGAGCTTCACCGTTGATGGTTCAGCTGGGTGTTGCGTCGTCAACAAGCATCTCCGCCCCGTCGATGGGCGTTTCCACACCACCGACTCAGTCACTGGCGCCGTCGACGTTACTGCCTACAAACCCATCTACTGTCCCGTGGACGATCCCGTTGACGAAGAAAATTGACATGCCAGTTTCAAAATCAATTCCATCCTTATTGCAGGATTTCTCCAAGATATCCCCGCTGCCTCCGGCACGCTCCTGGATTTCCAGGAATCAGAGGATGAAGGTCCTTATGGTCCCGCATACAGCCCTTCGCAGCTTAGGGTCAAGTGCCAGGAATCTGAAGGAGAACAACAACTAGATGACCCTTCTGCGTATTTGGATGGGGAATTTTGCTTCTCAGAAAGAGGTCACACCAGCAGGGAACGCTTGGACACTTTTCAGGAGCATTATCCTGACTATGAGCAGGAAGAGGAGGAACGCCAGCAGGAACCCTCCAGTAATGTTCTGATGTCTTTTGTCACTGACTTATATCTGATGCTCAGCAACTGCTATAAGCGTTTCCCTGAGGCTAATGTTGCTCAAAAGCCTCCTCCTGTGCAGGAGGATCCTGTTGTTATCCCTGACATTGAAGCTGCACCTGCGCCACCAAAGCAGAAATCCTTACCACCTTTGCAGATTCCTGTTCAAACGTTGGATAGTGGCGATCAGCAGTTGGAAGAGGGTGAGCTGCAATTGGAGTCGGATCTCCTTGATGAATGGATAGACTATGTGGCACACACACTGCCTTCTCCCACCATGCCAGTGGCCGATTCTCCTCCAGCAGATATTGGCGGCTTCCGTGATCTTGTAGAACGGGCGTCTAAACGCTTTGATCTCCCCATGCCTGTCAAGCAAACGGAGTGCTTCTTATATGATTTCAAGTCAGCCACGCAGTGTTCTATTAGGGCAATCCCTATTATTGACTTCATGTGGCAAAAAGGCCTTAAGCTGATGAAAACTCCAGCTTCTCTGCCAGCAGTTATCCCAAAATTGGACAAGAAGTACAGGGCGCCTGAGGACTCTCCTGCATGTCTCATTGGCCATCCAAAGCCTGATTCCGTGATAATGCAGGCCGTCCAAAGAATATCTAAAAATCCTGCTTCGCAATGTACTACTCGGCCGTACAAGGAAGGGCGCAAGTTAGACAATAGTGGAAAGAGATTTTCCGCGCTGGCGGCAACGGCTATTAGGGCCTCCAATGCCATGGCCATCCTTGAGAGGTATGATAA
The DNA here is from genome assembly GCF_964204655.1 of Triturus cristatus. Taxonomy (NCBI): domain Eukaryota; kingdom Metazoa; phylum Chordata; class Amphibia; order Caudata; family Salamandridae; genus Triturus; species Triturus cristatus. The sequence continues at coordinate 1,606,207,314 of NC_140590.1, read as the reverse complement.
GCAAATGTGGTCAGACATTTCTCCCTTTCTGGAATTTCTGCCTGAAGACAAGAAGGAGGCAAGAGAAATACTCTCAGAGGGTGAGAGAGCCTCATCGGAAATCACCGATGTGGCGCTGGACATCTCTTCTAATCGCCTTTAGGCAGATGGCGGGTGCTGCAGTGTTGCGCAGACAGGGATGGCTCAAGTCAACGACATTCCGCCCGGAGATCCAAGCTAAGGTGCTTGACATGCCATTCGATGGTGAATACCTTTTCAGAAAGCATGTGGATGAGGCGCTTCAAGCTATTAAATCAGACACAGATACGGCTAAATCCTTAGCCAATCTACAGCAGAAGAAGTTTTCTTCTTTTTGAGGAAGAGGAAGGGGCCAATTTACATCTCGGCCCCAGCAGCAGCAGCGCTTTCAGCCCTACTATTAGCAGGGTTCTGGCCGCAATATTCAGCACAGTCCTTTCATCAGATGCCCATACCAGCTTAGACGAGAGCTCCAGCACGCAGATGTCCCACATTTGGAGGAAGATCTCACAATACAGACAGAAGACAATGACATTTTTCAGGCAACTCACACTCCAGTCCCACCCCAATTGGCTTGAAATTGCTCCAAATTCTTCGTTCAATGGAATACCATATCTTCCAACAGATGGGAGTTAGACTTTTTCAACCATGGTAACACCCTCGACCAACCTCCGAATTTCCCTCCACGGAGCATTGCTCACCATATTCCCATTCATCCAAAGCATCATCGCTTTCTCAGGTTTGAGGTGGTAGGGTGCCATTACCAATTCAAAGTGCTGCCTTTCAGACTAAAATCAGCATCTAGGGTTTTCACCAATTGTCTGTCGCCGGTGGCAGCCTATATCCGGCGTGCCGGGCACCACCTTTTTCCCTGCCTGGACGACTGGTTGGTCAAGGCTCCATCCTTTCAGGACGCCAAAGAGTCCACGAGTGCCTATCTCAACTTTTTCTCTTTCTGGGTCTCAATCTCAACAGAGAAAAGTCCTCTCTCCTTCCGTACAGGTCGCTGGTGTTCCTGGGAGCGACATTGGATACCAGCCGCTCAATGGCCTTTCCCACAGAGGAAAGAATCTCACGTCTTCAAAGGATAGCTCAGTCCCTCTCCTCAAGAAAGTGCGTTTCTGTGAGGATTTACAAGTCGATATTGGGGATGATGTCATTCTGCATCCCGTTGATACCACACTGTCGATTTCGAATGAGACCTCTCCAAGAGGAGCTCGACTCTCAATGGATTCAATCTCGAGGCTCATTCGATGACACCGTCTCTTTCACGCCAGAAATGAACAGGGCGGACAATCAGAAGCAATCCCTCCCAAAGCCTGTCCTTCCTCCCAGTAAAACCATTGATGATAAGGACAACAGAGGCTTCCATGGAAGGGTGGGTAGCTAACCTTCAGGAGCTTCAGGTCCAAGGGAGGTGGTCGGACCAGGAGTCTTTGTGTCACATAAATCTGTTAGAGCTAAAAGCGTCTTTCTAGGGCCCGATCCTTTCTTCCAAGAATAAGGGGATTGTCTATTCTCGTCTGCACAACCACCATTTTCTATCTACAGAAACAAGCGGGGACGAAGTCTCTGGCTCTGTCAAGCCTAGCACAACGAATTTGGAATTGACTAATTCAACACAACATATCGATGTAGGTCCAGCACGTTCCCTGGGGTGCTAAACGAATGGGTTGATTCCCTCAGCAGGGACACCAATCAGTGTTACGAATGGGAGATGGGTGCCGTTCTACTGGAAAGGGTGTTTCATTGTTGGGGATTACCAACTCTGGATATGTTCTCTACATCACTCAACAAATAATGAGAATTCTACGCCAGCAGATTTCCTCAACCAGGTTCTCTGGGGAACACCTTCCATTTTTCCTGGGAAGGAACGTTTGCTTATGATTTTCCTCTATTCCCACTCATTCCAAGAGTTCTACAGAATATCAAACGGGAACCTTGCCGCATCATTCTCTTTGCTCCAGCATGGGCAAGACAGTACTGGTACACAGTGCTGTTTCGCCTATGAGAGTCTTCTCTGATCCATCTTCAACCAACGGAACATCTGTTTTCCATGGATCAAGGCAAAGTGGTTCATCTGCCAATTCACTCACTTCACTTGTCGGCCTGTCTCCTCACCACACGGAGTTTGGTGACTTAATTATCTCTGTGGAGTGCAGTTCGATACTTAGCAAAGCCAGAGCACCCTCCACTGTTAGTGTTACTCTGCTAAATGGAAAAGATACTGTTCCTGGTGTGTAAAGCACTCTTGTCATACTCTCTCTTCTCCTCCAGAGAATGTTTTGCTGTATCTCTTGTCTCTGGCCAAGGCTGGTCTTTCTCACTCAACGATTAAAGTTCATTTAGCGGCAATTTCAAGATATAGGAGATGTTCAAATCAGCTGTCTCCATGGTCCAACAGACTGGTGAAAGCATTTATGAAAGGTGTTTTTAGAGCCTATCTACCAGTTTGACCTCCTCCGGTTCTCTGGCAACTGAATATTGTTTTGCCGCACCTCATGAGATCACCATTCGAGCCAATTTACAAGTGCGACTTGAAGTATCTCTCATGGAAAGTGGCTTTTCTCTTACCCATCACATATGCTAGACGTATTCGCGAAATTCAGGCCTTTGCTGCAACTGAACCTTACCTGCAGTTTCAACAGGACAGGGTGGTGCTCCGCACTCATTTTTTGTTCATCCCTAAAGTACCTACCACGTTCCATCTAAATGAACCAGTGGTCTTGCCTTCCTTTTTTCCAGCGCCGTCTTCACCGGCAGAGAAAGCTCTCTATTCTCTGTACATCAAACGATGCTTGAAGTTTTACTTACAAAGGATAAGACCCTTTTGTAAATCTACCCAACTCCTCATTGCCTTCTCTGCCCCTAGGAAGGGTCAGGCTTTGACTAGAGCATCTATTGCACGTTGGGTTTCTTCTACTATAGGTTACTGTCATGAAAGAGCAGGACGCCCGCTAACATCTAAGGTGACTGCCCATTCCACCAGGACGATGGCAACGTCCTCGACCCTGTTTGCTGGAGTGTCTTTACTCGACACTTGCAGGGTGGCGACATGGACTAACGTCCATACCATCACAAGGTACTACTGCCTGGATGCTTGGCGGAAGACGGATATTGCTGTTGGCTAAGTGGCCCTACGTTGTCTGTTCGATTAAGGTAGGCCTCATCTTATTGGAGTTTATTATTATTATTTCTTTCCTTTACCACTATTTTGAGTTTTCTTCTCTTGGTATTTCAGCAGGTGTTATATTTTGTATATGTAGATACCACGTTACTTGTTTGCGATTCTGGTTATAATACCATGGTCGCATGGTGGGATGGTTCACCTGTGTTTCCCACCTCCTTTAACTATTATGTACAGCTTGCTATCCTGATTCAAGCATGTGAATCTGTAAAAGATACTATACTGGAGAAAAAACAAGTTACATACCTGTACACTGTGGTTCTCCAGTATTGATATCTTTTATGTGGAGAAGTGTAGCTCACTGGTTAGAGGAGGCATACCCTGAAGCAGAGGTCAGACCCGGGACCAGGGTTCGATTCCCGACGCGGCAGGGTCTGGAGCCCAATTGTCCACAGACTTGATAATTCTCGCTTCGGTGCCCACTCTAAGCACGAGTTCACACTATGCAGCTCTGGGCAACAAGCTTGCTTAATCTCCACAACGGCCCCCCCGCGGCGGGATGCCTGGCTTTCACCTTGGGGATGCCCAGTACGGGTTATCTCACAGGGAAAAACCAGGACGGGTTCCCAATGCAAGCGCCGAGATGCCCAAGGGTAAGTCGAGCGCTATATAAGAACATACATACATTATAGATTCACATGCAGCCCTCCGTCCTCCCCTTCGAGGTTCACCTTCTATACCTCTATTTTTTTACTAACTACACTTGTGCTCGAAATCGGAGCTATGGTGGCCCTGCAGGGGATGGATACTCTGGGTCTGTGATGTGATTGGCTGGACTTTTGATGTTCTTTAATGAGGTTAATGGGTTACTAAATGCTATTGATTTTCAAGGGAGAATAACCTTAAAGCTTTATACTGCTATTTTACTGTTACTGTGGGACTCCCACCATTATGACGGGGAAGATTCAAGCATGTGAATCTATAAAAGATATCAATGCTAGAGAACCACAGTGTACCGGTAAGTAACTTGTTTTTACCCCTTTGATCTTCCTCCTGAAGATGTTGCTGTTATTTTGGTAGCTAGGCATCTTTCAACTAAATCTCTGTATGCAGCACACCCGGACCAGTTTGTGGCTTTTGGTGCGGAACCCCTCAGTTAGACCCATTCAGGGCCGGACTGGCTTCCAGGCGTTTTAGTGTGCTGCCGAGCTGGGGGCTGATTTCACTGCGGTGGGGGCTGATTTAGATGATGGAGACCTGCGTGTGCTTCTAAATAAACAAAGCAAAACAAATGGTTTTAAGCACACGCAGGTCCCCATCAACTAAATCAGCCCCCAGCTTGGCAGCCCATTCCAGGCAAAATGGTTGGTAGTGCTGTTGTTTGCTTTGTTTTTGGACTAGAAGGGTCTAGCTCTGGGCATAGTTAAAGGTTACCTGTGGCCTTTTTGGCATTTTACATTCACCAGACAAAAAAGCCTTGTTTAAATCACTGGTTGTAATGCAATTCCTAAAGGTTTTTAGCATATATTTACACCTGGATCCTTTGTGATGCCACAGTACGATTTGAATCTGGTTCTCACATTTATATTTAATACGCTTTTAGAACCACTGCATCTACTCACTCTAAAAGCAGTCTTCCTGGTTGCGATAACATCTCCACGCTGCATTAGTGAACTTTAGGCCCTTTCGGCTGGCCTCCTTATTCCAGCTTTTTTCCATATAAACTAGTGTTAAGAGCTGGAGCTGCGTTCTTACCCAAGGTGGTAACTCCTTATCGAGTTGGGAGTCATGTGTGGCGCCGCCGACGCCGGTTCCGAGGATAAGATCCAGGCGGGAGGCACAGAGGATTTTGGAAGAGCAGAGGTATCGGGCAGAAGAATAGGAGGAAGGTGAACTTCAAGAGTCAGATGACTTATTTGAAGACTTAATTGAGGCAAGTGGCCTTGATATGTCCCCAGAATGGGAGCTTTCTCCTCCTTCAGATGCTCCCTCTAAGGATGTGGTTCCTTACCACACAGTTATAAGGAAGGCAGCGGAGCTTTTAGACTTGCAGCTCCCAACGGCTGAATTTAAGTCCAATATCTTGATGGAGGTCCTTCATTCTCCCTCCACTGTAGTAGAACCTTTGCTTCCTTTCAATGATGCCAAAACTGAGACAGTTATGGAGGTTTGGCATAAGCCCTTTTCGGCTCCAACAGTGTCAAAATCTGTTGCTAGGAGGTACAGGGCGGCTCCAGGAGATCCGGACTTCCTAACATCTCATCCTTCTCCTGAGAGTCTGGTGGTTCAAGCTGCATGTTCGAAGAAGTCTTCTGGAGCATTTCCTCAAGTTCCTGGTGATAGAGAGTCAAAAAAGCTTGACCAGTCAGCCAAGAAGGTGTTCTCCTCGGCAAGTATGGCCTTGAAGTCCACAAATGCCACCTGTCTTTTGGGCTGATACATCCATGCCCTAATGAACTCTGCAAAACAGCTGGCTCCTAAATTGTCTGAGGAGGACAGGCAGAATTTTAATGAGGTCTGGTCGGACACTCAAGCAGCTGCACGGCAAGTTATTCAGAGTGGTTTGGACACTGCGGACTCTGTTGCCAGGATCTTGGACTCCTCAGTTGCCACAAGAAGAAGTGCTTGGCTCAAGTCGTTGGAGTTCTCTCCAGATGTGCAGGCAACACTTCTAGACCTACTCTTTGATGGTTCTGGACTGTTTGGAAAGAAAGCAGATGCAGCCTTGGAAAGGTTCAAGGACAGCAAAGCCACAGCTAAGTCTCTGGGTCTGCAGGCGCAGCCTAGAGGTTCCTCTTACAGAAGGTACAGAGGTTTTGGGAGGTCGTCCTTTCGCACCTACAGGCAGCCTTAGCAGCAGCAGCAGCAAAATACCCTGTATAAGACCTACAGGGGCAAGAACAGAGGTCGTCCACGAGGTCGTCAGCCCTCCTCTTCCTCCTCCTCTACCTCCCTCCCTCTTGCCACAGCAAAGCAGCCCTAGATCCACCATTCTGGATCATGTTGGTCCTGTGGGGGGTTCGGCTTGCTCATTTTCTGCAAGGTTGGGAATCGGTCACTACAGACCTTTGGGTTCTAAATCTTGTGGAAAATGGGTATGCTCTGCCCTTTCGGGAACTCCCTCCAAATTACCCTCCTTGCCAAGGTGCTTGCTCGGAGGACCACCTTCTTCTCCTGCAGGAGGAAGTAGTCCTAACATTACTAAAAAAAAGGTGCGATAGAGGTGGTTCCAGAGTGGGAAAGGGGTCAGGGATGCTACTCCCTGTATTTCCTGATACCCAAGAAGGATGGCAGGCTACGTCCAATCATGGATCTCAGGATCTTGAACCTTTTTCTGAAGCAGGAGATGTTCAAGATGCTCACCCTTGCGCAGGTTCTTCAAGCGCTGCAACAGGAGGACTGGATGGTGTCGATCGACTTGCAGGATGCGTATTTTCATATTCCGATCCTGGAGTCGCACAGGAAGTATCTCCGTTTCACGGTAGGGTCGCAACATTATCAGTTTGCGGTTCTCCCGTTTGCTCTTACTACTGCACCTCGAGGCTTCACCAAGGTGATGGCATTGGTGGCAGCCCATCAGGAGGTAGGGGATTCCAGTTTTCCCCTATCTGGACAACAAGGTGCTTCATCATCTGCAGGTTACAACTCAGCTGTTGTACAAATTGGGTTTCTCAATAAACATGCCCAAATCTCACCTGGTGCCCTCTCAGCGCAACCTGTTCATAGGGGCGGTACTGGACACTACTGTGTGTCGATCATTCCCACCTCCACAAAGGATTCTCGACATACAGGAAATGATTCCCTTGTTTTACAATGGAGCGGTCGTTCCAGTCCTGAAGGTCCTTCGTCTGCTCGGTCTGTTTGCTTCCTGCATTCTGTTGGTCAACCATGCACTCTGGCACATGAGGGCGCTTCAGTGGTGCCTTCACAGGCAGTGGTATCAGCACAACGGAGATCTCGGGGAGTCTGTGAGGATCTCCAGAGAAGCTGCAGCGGATCTGTCTTGGTGGAGCGTGGAGGGCAATCTGTCTCAAGGAAAGCCCTTTCATCTACCTCCATCGGTGGCCACAGTGATAACGGATGCATCCACTTTTTGCGCATCTAGGGGATCTGGAGCTCAAGGGTCTTTGGTCTCCAGAGGAAAGGTAGCTTCACATCAACCTATTGGAGTTGCTGGAGATACGTTTGGCACTCAAGGCCTTCCTCCCTTCCCTTCGCGGTCAGTCGGTTCAAGTCCTGACGGACAACACTACCGCGATGTGGTATGTCACCAAGCAGGGAGGAGTGGGGTCGCATTGTCTCTGCAGAGAGGCTCTGTGTCTCTGGTCCTGGGTTCAGGATCATCAGATTTGTGTGATGGCAAATCATCTGGCCGGAGTTCTGAACGTGCGTGCAGACAGTCTCAGTCGGCAGTTCTCTGCCGACCACGAGGGGAGGCTCCATCCGGAGGTGGTTCGTCACGTCTTTCGGACGGGGGGGAACTCCTCGGGTGGACCTGTTTGCCACGCACGTGAACGCTCACTGCCCGTCATTCTGCAGTCTCCAGTATCCGATGCAGGGAGCTTTGGGGGACGCGTTTCAATTGAGATGGGACTCACATCTCCTTTACGCGTTTCCTCCCATACCCTTGATTCCTCGGGTTCTGAGGAAGAATCGACAAGACCGGGCCCAAGTCATATTGATAGCCCCGGATTGGCCAAGAAGGGTGTGGTATACAGATCTTCTCCACCTCTCCCCGTGCCCTCCGCTCCATCTCCTTCTCAGGGCAGACCTCCTCTCGCAGTCACAGGGGTAGGTTCTACACCCCCACCTCCAGAGCTTACACCTTCATGCCTGTAGATTGAACGGGGCAATCTGAATTTTTTATCTCTCCCGCCTGACATGGTGGATGTGATTTTGTCTGCCAGGCGTCACTCAACCAAGTCTATCTATTCCTATAGGTGGTCCAAATTTGTCCATTGGTGTGGGGAGAAGTCTATTGACCCTTTGAGGGCTCGTTTATCTAACATCCTTCAGTTTGCTCTCTCTCTAGCTCAGCAAGGTTTTGCTGTAGCTACTGTGAAGGGTTATTTATCGGCTTTGTCGGCATTCCTTTGCTTGCCGGATCATCCGTCCTTGTTTAAATCACCTATTGTGTTACGGTTCATTAAGGGCCTTACCAACAAATTTCCGCCCACTCCATTTATTGTGCCTCAATGGGACTTAAATCTTGTCTTAACTTACTTGATGGGTTCTCCCTTTGAACCCTTGCACAAGTGTCCCTTAAGGCTATTGTCTTTTAAAACAGTTTTTCTCATTGCCATTACGGCAAGGAGGGTAAGTGAGCTTTAAGCTCTGAGTTCGAAACCCCCATTCTAGACCATTCATGCTGAAAGAATGGTACTCAGGACCAGGGCTGCTTTTCTGCCTAAGGTGGTAACTCCTTTCTATCTGGGGCAGTCCATTACGCTTCCTACCTTCTATCCTCCCCCTCACCCATCCAAGGAGGAGGAGCGGCTTCACCGCTTGGACCCTAAAAGGGCGGTGAGTTTTTACCTCGATAGAACTAAAGACTTTCGAGTGGATGACCAGCTCTTTGTGGGCTTCATTGGCTGCAGGAAAGGCATAGCGGTGCACAAGCGCACCCTTTCCAGATGGATTATCTTGTGCATCAAGATCTGTTACTCTTTGGCCGGTAAGGAACATCCAGAGGGTATAAGGGCTCACTCTACCAGGGCAAAGTCTTCTACATCTGCCTTATCTAGAAGTGTTCCTGTGGAGGACATTTGTAGAGCAGCAACTTGGGCCTCCCTCCACACTTTCGCGAAGCATTACTGCTTAGATTCCGAGGTGAGGAGGGACGGTCACTTTGCACGTTCCGTCCTTCAGGACTTTTTGGTATAGAAGGGTGGACACCCTCCTCCGGGAGTGGGGACTGGTGTGGGACTCTATTCACAAGGTGAGGAATCCACTGGCAGATGTATCCATCAAAAGAACAAGTTACTTACCTTCAGTAACGCTTTTTCTGGTGGATACAGTATCTGCCTGTGGATTCCTCACTGACCCACCCGCCTCCCCGTTGTCCACCCTTGTATACCTACAATAGTGATCATGTGATAAAATCTATCTGTTACAGTCAAAGGAAGTGTGTTATTTCTTTTGCTTTCCTGCATTGACTTCACAATGTACTTGTTGGTTTGAATATTATGTACTGTGTATACTGTATATATATTGTTGTCGGTCCGTCCGTGTGCCTCGAAGGCACGGAAAAAAAGGGCGGAACAGACGTCATCACGCCGACGAGGCTCTCTTATGGCTCCAGTGACGTCAGCGAAGCCGCGTGTGGAGCCATGCTATTGTGACGTCGTCCTCGTCGGTGTGGAGAGCTACGAAAAATTTCCGGATGTTGCTGGCGCAGGGGATATTCACAAGGTGAGCAATGCACAGGCAGATACTGTATCAACCAGAAAAAGCGTTACCGAAGGTAAGTAACTTGTTCTTTTGGGAGAAACTTTCAAGGGGTTATGATATACTTCTAGCAGAAAAGGACTGGCCACCAAAATTTGTCAGGGAGTGCCCACATGGCGAGGACATCATTATGCCAGCTTTCTCCAACCATATTCCAATTCACCTAAAATATACTTATGCCAGGAAATAGGCAGTTGGCAAGGCCCCAGCATTATACAAAAATCATGTAGGATGGGATGAGGACTCACCTCACCACAAAATACAGCTAAAAAATCAACCTACTGCACAAAGGCAGTACCCAATAAAGCTAGAAGCTAAAAAACAGGTCAGGGAGATCTTACATCAACTTGAATACCAAGGGGTGATTGAAACAAGCACCTCCTCAATGAACAATCCTTTGTTGCCTGTATCCAAACCAGACAATACATATCATCTAGTTTTGGATTACAGACACTTGAACACTTGTTCCAAAACATTTGCAGTGCAAAATGCACATAGTACAGCATTAATGAATAACATTGTGCGTAAAATATATAAAACCACATTGGACATTTCAAATGGTTTCTTTTGTCAAAACATAGCACCTGAAAGCAGGTACTTAACAGCTTTCTCAATAATGGGGACTCAGCGTCAATTTTGTAGACTCCCATAAGAGTTCAAAAACAGCCCAGGGTTATCCTCAGCAAGGGTAACAGAGTTGCTACAAATTTATGATGACGAGGCATTGTCATATGTCGATGACATCTATCTGATAGACGATGACCTAGATAGGTACATGAACAGGGTGAATACCATTATACTGGGCTTCGCCTCTGAGGGCTATAAATTCAACTTTAAAAAATCCAGAATTGCCCATCTCAATGTCCTTTTCTTAGGATATGAGCTTTCAAGTGAAGGCAAAAGCCTGGCAGCTAACTTTTTAGAAAAGTGTGCGCTGCTCCAACCTCCAAAAACGCGGAAAAATGTACAATCCATCTTGGGTTTCTTAAATTTTGGAAGAACTTACATTCTAAATTACGCAGAAAGGGTTAAACCTCTCTACGAATTAATCAAACCTGTTTTTTCAACAAAACATTGGACACAGGAACACACAAACATCCTGCGTTCACTCCAAGCTAACATGTTAGCAGCAAATAACTTACAAACATGATTTAGTGATCCAAATAATTTCGGGTCAATGCGGATTCACCTATTTAACATTTAATGAGGGTGAAAAAGTAGCAATAGCATACAAATCACATTTGTATACACAAGCAGAAATGCGCTTCACTTCAACAGAAAAGATACTGACAGCAGTTCAAACCGCTGTAGCAAAAAAAAGAGCACTAGCTCAGGGGAAACGCATTATTGTCGTGACTCCAGTACCAGCCTTAGAGGCGGTTACAAAAGCGAGCATTCTGAATGCAAAAGCTTTACATCCTAGATGGATAAAATGAGTTAATTCTCTTGCTGCAAAAGATGTTGAATATGTTTTTGATCCTGATTTAAAAACACAAGCGTTCCTGCAATATGAACATGAATGTCCTCTGCCCACTGAAATTCTGCCTCTCAATCAGTACGAATTTATAATTTATACTGACGGATCAGCACAACCTGCTACAGGGAGCAAGCAAGCTTACAGTGCAGCATGCGCAATCGTTAAAGATCGCATGCGCGATGGTAAATTCCGACCAATAATCACTAAAACTCAATCACTAGGAAATTGTACAGCTCAGCGAGCTGAACTACAAGCATTCAAACTGGCACTTGAGAGTACAGTTCGCGAATTCCCCACACTTCTAGTGTGCGATTCCTTTTACTGTGTCCAGTCATATTATGAATATTTACAGAATTGGCTTCAAAACGGATTCAAAGATGCAAAAGGTGGCACAATAAAGCATAAAGCGCTTTGGGAACAAGTAGTTCAGTTGAGAAACGAACTACCAAAAACTCACATGATACACACGCTGAGTCATCAGCGTGATGGCGTTCACGTTGCAGGGAATTTATTGTCTGATGAAGCCGCAAAAAGGGCTGTACAAACGGCTTCCGTAGCTGCGATCACTCATTCAAAAACGGAAATAGACAGTGAGATATTGTTGGCTGTCAATGCTTCAAGCAAAGGCAGTGGTGCAGAGTTACCAAAGAAATTTCCACTCAAGTACTCTTATGTAATTGATGAGAACAACATTCCTTTTGCTAGAATCCCTGGAGTGGGGGATAGGGTAATTCCAAACATGGAACGAAAATTAGGACTGATCCCAGCAGCACTTGAAGAGATAGCCTCTGCCCATGCAGGTGTTTCAGCAACAGTATCTTTACTAAAGCAAAGATATTTGTGGCCTGGCATTCGGAAACAGACCAAAAAAAATGTTTTTGGGAATGTGAAATATGCCAACAGATGAAAGTCTCCACAGTGAAACGTCCTGCGCAGACACCCCTATTGATTTCAGACAAACCATTAGCTTGCGTTTACCTGGACCACTGCGGTCCCTTGCAAAGGGACGGTAACTATAAATAAATAATGGTCGCAGTGGATTCGTGCTCAAGGTTCCTATGGATGTGGCCTCAGGGCTCGGCTGACACTCGAGCTGTTATAAAAGATTTGCGAGTCTTTATCGGCACATACGCAATTGGCAAACTACATTCTGACCAGGGCCCTGCGTTTAGCTCTCGGGCTTACAAAGAAGCCATGGTCATTTTAGGCGTAGCATTGCGGTACTCCTCTCCATTTCATCCTGAGGGAAATTCTGTAGTGGAAAGGAAAAACAGGGACATAAAGCAGTCTATAACAGTTAGAGTATTAGGTTTGGGTGATGGGTGGGTCAATCATCTTTATGGGGTCCGACGCTCATTAAATAATTTGCCAAGAAGGTTTCTAGGGGGGTCACTCAATATGAGGTCCTATTTGGGACAAGAATGTGGGTTCCTGATCTCGAATGTAAAGGCACAGTGGTGGAAAATAAACCATTTGATATCAAAGATCATTTGGCTGTTTTACAGGATCTAAATGAACTAAGATCGAAACAAAGCAACGTGTTCCTGAAGCCAACCACCACTGGGGAAAAACCGGCAATTCCAGCAAGGCCTCTCTGGATCCCAAAAGTTGGGGATCTAGTCAGAGAGAAGATTGCGGACAAGAAGGAATTTGGACCTTCTTACAGACAACCAGTACCTGTCCTAGCCGTCCATGGAACAAGAACAGTACTTCTGTCGCCCCTTGCTGGAAAAAATTAGAAAAGATTTGTGTCAATTGACCTCATCAAACCACACTATGTGGCCGATACTAAATAGTAGGTCTCGTGGACTACAACCTAGTAGCAGACGCCCTCCTCTCGCTACTATCCAAGAGGTTCAGACTGAAAGGCTCATAACTATCGAGAATTCAGCAGTAAGAGATGAAGGACTAAGCAACAATGCTATGGAACTCATCCCTCTTGGAACTCATGTAATAATTCGCCCAGATACACCTGTCTACACAAACTTAACACGTGATCAACTGGTTCCAGTGATTTCAACGAATCCTGAGGCAATTCCAACAATTGACCGAACTGCTTCTGGCTACTTCATTAACTTTGATACGTTTTCTGAGGATCCAAGTGAGCCTGAAACGACGCCAGCCCTAAAAACTTTCAAACAACAAGTACAAGAATTTTTTAGTTTTCTGAAAGACACTTATCTGGTTTCACCATGGATTGAACTATGGGTTATTTCTGGAATATTTTTCTTTCTGCTTTGGCTAGCTTTGGTAATGACTCTTAGCGTGCTTATGAATGGCAGATATATTCGTTTGGACACTGAATGTAAAAATGTGAACTTTTAAAACCACATCAATCCTCCCACCATGTAGCAAGAGACTTGTCAGCAGTAAACATCACAGCCGTTCCTATACAGGATGGTATAGTTTGGGATGAAACCGATTTCGACATATTCGGCCCGATGGAACTTTTGAAGATTCCACATTTATTTAAAATTTCATTAAGTGACTTTATTACCTCCAGTACCTATTCTGATGATTGGGACTTTGAGACTGGGAATAACATGATGTCTGATCTAGAAAGGTCTGCTGCGTTCTCTAACAATGAAAACTTAGAGGGTTCATCAAACTATGAATAGCTTTTTGTTATAACCACTATGGTCATCATTTCTTGCATAGATCTGCAAGACCTAGAAATGTATTTATGTTTAACCAATGGGAACATTGTCCTACACCACCAAAGGGTAGTTCAGAAATGTTTGCAAATAAGTTTCCATATTTTTCAGGGTACAATATATCTGATCCAGAAACATTTTTCTATAAGAATGTGAACACAACAGGACAGAAAAATATGTTAACTAATACAAAACAGATTTATACTGCAGCCTTTATTGCCCAACTGTCTAGACAAGGATTTGACTTTTGGAAAGACACAATCCACACAAAATCTGTCTGGGATTCTAAAAAATTGGAAAGTGCAGGGGATAGAAGCTTTGTTTAGAGCCTGTATCATCCCACAGCAAATAATGTTTTTGAATGACACTGCGCAACAAACATCTTGCCTTGAATTAGCCAAGATTAGAGACATGAACACACCTTCTGTACCAATACCTGCAAGTAATAACACTACACAGGGAGCGGTCACAGTAGACACAATACTACAAAACAACAGATCAGATCCTGATTGGGAAAAATGGTTGCTCTGGCCCACAGACACAAACATCTGTCAAGAAAGATTCCTGAATAGAATAGAAAACAATTTTTTTAAATGAAAGAAATTGTGAAAAAATGTTGTGAAAAATTGTTTGCTGGCGACTCCCGCAATGGATAGGAACCGAGTTTATTTTAGGTGTAGAAACTCACTACCCCAATGGGGTCCGGTTTCAGAGGTTCACTTAGGTGCCATGCGGGTGCCAAGCTTAGCGGGAGGTGTGCCATTGTAGCTTCCACCCCCCTCCCGAGACCCATGGTGTAGTGAGTTTCTACACCTAAAAATAAACTCGTTCCTCTCCATTGCGGTAGTCGCCAGCAAACATTTTTTCACAACATTTTGTCACAATTTTTTTTCATTTAAAAAAATTGTTTTCACACTTTTTAACCTCAGGTTAGGGGTGGGCCTTAGCGCTCCCACACCGCCGGGGTTTTACATACACCTAAGGTCCTGACGAATGCCGGTTAAAATATAACACATAGGCTGAAACATGTTGACCACACTAAAGTGACCTGGCTGAACAATCTATTAAGTTCATACGTCCGACACCTTGTTTTTATATATGTCTGTTTGGCTTCCATTAAAATTATTTTTGCTGACACAAACAGGACATTTTTAACTATCACCATACACCACTCACAAACCAGCTCCGCAATAATTCTGGCGTCGAAGCACACTGGGGTGGCATTCGGCCTCTCGCGGTGGGGCCCGATGATGTAACATTCCATGGCACCTACCAGGTATAAATATACCTTCCCTTGCCCAAGCAAGTGAGAGGAGACCTTGACTTTAGAGGAGCCCGTGTCCCGACCTGATGCACTGACAAGACACGCTGTCAACCCTGCTCGCAGAGAATCCAGCTTCCAGTGTTCTAACTCCCTTCGCGGGGTGTTAGAATTCGAGACCCAGAAAGAGATTCCCACCTCTCTCATTCTCAAGGTATGGAGTTGACTTGAACCTAGAGGGACTCTTGGCATACCAGACTTGGCATACTATACTAAACTATAGAATAACATCCTATAGAATACAGGACCTACTTCTTACCTTGAACTACACTTAGGTTAGGTACACTGGGGTAGAACTAGTTAGAGAAGCATCTTATGAGTACTCACATTTTAGCGTATGTTATTTATGTATATGAATATATGTGTCATAGCTAAAAGTTAATGCTAGCACAGTATTATTTCTTTCTACTGCTTACGCTGTACATAATATATCTTGCATACTGTCTTGTGATTATAACAGCTCATATCTCGTACACGAGAAACAAGACTGTTCAATAAATCCTTTTATTGAAACGCCCGTCTATTCTTTCTGTGTAACTCTCAAGAAACTAAGCATGCACGATAAGCTGAGTGAAACTGTTATCTGTTGTTTCCACGATTCTGAGAGTGTTCCGATTCTAAAGGGAAACAAAGTTGGCATGTTTATGCGGTTGCCAGAAACTACTCCCTTCTTGTTTACAAGGAGTTGCTAGTGGCCTCTGAGTTAGCTGGTACAAATTAATTAAGTTTAATATTCTCGATCAGGGCATTCTGACCTCAGTCCTATGCCAAATTTATAGGGTATATTATTCCACTGTGCAGAGCCTATTAGGGAAATAGGAACTACACTACACCAGGAGAGCACTCAGTTTTTACATTGATCATGTCAAAGAACATCAGGTGAATGATCACTTTGTGGTGTTCTCTGGGATGAAGAAGGACAGAAATGAACCATCCCTCAATGGGTAGTCATGTGCATTAAGATCTACTACGTACTGGCTAAAAAGCAGTCTCCAAAAGACCTAATGGATCACTCCACTAGAGACAGTGAATTGGCTTGTGGAGTGCCTATCCTGGATTTCTGTCAGGCAGTTACATGGGCATCAGTGCAAATGTTCACAAAACACTATTGCCGGGACAGTCAGGTTCATTGAATGGGCATTTTGCTCAGTCGGGCCTGCAAGACCTTTTAGTCTGAGCCATTCCACAAACCCACCACTTTCAGAAATACTGCTTTGATATCTATTCACATGGTGAGAAATCTACGATTAGAAGTATTGATGTGAAGGACAAGTAACTTACCTTCCGTAATGCCTTTTCTGGTGGGTATTTTATCTAATTACAAATTCCTCACCACCCTCCCACTTCCCAGTTCTGTGGTACCGTCTCTTTCAAAGATCCCAGTCTAGGAATCGGCAGTTATTATTTGCAGTTCTTTTTATCACCTTCGGAGTGAAACCACATTGATGCGGAGTCGCACAGTGCAACCAGCCGATGTGCAGGGGCACTGATTTTGAGTTTTCAGATCCAGTATGGCGGAAGTTCACATGGTGAGGAATCTGCGGTGAGAAGAAGAATCCACCAGAAAGGGCATTACCGAAGGTAAGTAACTTGTTCTTCAAGCCAAAAAAAAAGAAAACATAGCTGCAGGTCTGCAATTCTACTCTTGCCCAGTTTTTGCTTATATTATTTTCACTAGTGGTTTTCCCAACAGAGGAGCCTGCCTGTGAGGATAGTGCTATCCACAGAAACATTGCAGGGTCTATTCACAAACTGCATTTTGTAGTACATATACTAGTACTTCTTTCACGCTACAAAACGGTATTTACAAACCTACAGGCGGAGAGCTCCACCTTCACCTCTCCTAGCTTTTCAGAGTGGAGATCTCCACCTAGGTGACAGTGATCACAACACACATACATGTATGTTTTGGCAGTAAATGTGCGAGGGACAAGAGGAACAGACTGGAAAGTGGGGAATACCTACAACAACGTGGTAGAGGTTTAGGGACATGTAAGACGGAGTTTAGGGTGAGACACGCTAATACAAGCACACACCCAGAAGAGTTAGACCACGAGTGACCTCAAACTAAAGTTACAACAGCCTTAAAGGTCTCAAAACGTGTAAATCTACTCTGCTTAGACACAAAATGTGAGGTTCCATATAATAGGTTTGTGAAGCTTCTGCAGACTCCGAGCAATCCAGTATGGCTGCCCGCCATTTTCCTCAGGGCGGCGAAGGATCACGTTCTAGCTGACGGACGAAAAGGAGGAGAGGCAGCCTTTAAGAATGATTGGAAAATGCCAGCAGAGACAACGAGACAGCAGAATATAGCAGAAAGTTACATACACAGGATCGAGGAGAAAGAAGACCGAGTGGACAGAGGAGACGTGGACATCAAAGCGGAGCAGTTTTCAGGAGAGTGTAAGAAGGACAAGAAAGGAAGCGAGGGGGAAGACCTCTGAAAAGATACCACTTATACCTGGCAGCCCAGAGAGGCAGAAGAGCCATACAGGTACCACTGCCGCGGCCCCGGGAGAGGATTGTGGCCACAGGCATGTGCCGCTACAATTTCTCTTTCAATTGTGGTTGTGGTAATTCATTGAGAGGGCGGATGTGGGTGTAAAGTTGTGGGCCCTAGGCCCACATGCTTAGTAAATAGTGACACAATGATTGCCATAACTGGAACTGGCCACGAGCATGTGCACCCGGGCCCCTTTATTAACAGGGTCACGTCACTCGTGATGCCTGTGATGGATGAGTGTCGGCTGGTAAACTCAGTGCCTGCTGAGACACTAGAACATGTCCAGCAGGACACTAAATTCCTCCCAAACTTTATTGAAAAACAAAACAAACACCAGTCCAACCTGTGGAGTTAAAGAACAATCAAATAAACACCTCCGGGTCCATCAGCTTATAAAATTATGCAGCGGGAAGACAGCAGACTTGGGTCTGGTGACTCTGACTGCAGCAGACATTTTCGCCTGCTCTTATAATTTAACCTAAGGTGCTCAGGACACGAATGCAGGCTTCGAGATATCAACCGCACTCTGGTAGCCTACTAGTGGAAACCTGTCCGTTGGTTTGAAGTCCCTCCACTCCACTGACGTTGAGGATGATGTGTGGTAGGTCATAACAGTTCATAAACAGGGTGCGTCATGAGTGTGGTTGGAGTCCATGGTAAATGTTCACAAATGTGTTGCCTGATCAACTGAAGCCTCCGTTAGACGACCTTGCTGCATCCTGGAATCCATCACTAGGGCAATGTCAAGTCCAACTCTCCTGCCATGGGGAGACCCCTTGTCTGGGTTGCCACAGGACTGTGTATTGCCTGCGCTGAGGCTGCATGTGTGCCTACGTGAGGGCAGCTGCAAGACCACCAAGGAGCCAGTGCCAAGTTGCTCACTAACCTCAAGGGTGGATGGATCTTGGTTGAAGACATGGTATCTCTGCTGTAATTTGGATGCAAGTCAGGGTAGCGGATAGTCTCTGGTTTTCTTGTCAGTTGGCACGGCAATAGTGTGGGACTCCGCTCCACATGTTAAATACTCTAGGGTTGGTAGTGTTTTACAAACTTGACACGACTGGAGTGTTGGCATGGCCAGCTGTCAGGTGAATCTGGATGACATTTGGTAATGACTTGCCGTGGTGGGTACTGGCCTTCGTTTCTTGAGTCGATCACCTGGAGTGGGGGTGGCCAGACGCTTCCATTTTCTTTGGGGAGGCATGTGCATCCATGCTCTTGGATGTCATGGGCTGCTGAGCCTTCCGTGACAGTGGTGTGATGGGCATGCTGAGAAACGTGAGGCAGAGACTCTGTTCGTGCATGCTTGTGGCTTACTCTCGGTCTCCCGCTGGGCGGTCACCAGGTCATTCTCGAGTTGTCACCCACTTCACTAGCTGTTGATGTGTCGGGATGTGCTCCTTCAGCAGCTCGAGTTTTCATCAACGTTGTGCCCGGCCACTCACTACTTCCCCTTCTGAACATGGTCGGTCGTCAGATTCTTAGTGCAGACCATCCAGTCACACTTCCATTTTTCCTGCTGGGTGCGGTGGCAAGCACATGGCAATGATGATGTGGTTGCCATTGAACCTGGACGGCATGTGGTGGCGACTTGCTGGGAGAGTGGATGTCTGGAGGGTCTTTGCAGCCGGGTATCTTCGCTTTGCTGAGGTTGTTCTTCACCCATGGCATCTGCGATCAGAAGCAGGGATGCCATCCGACTTAGACTGCCGATGCTCGGGGATAGACGATCGCACTGGGAAGCATCAGAGAGAGACGCGGTTCGCTGTAGCTGCAGCTTACATTTGGTTCTCCCATTTAGCTGTTTCCAGGGACGTCGGTCCGCCTTGGTGGCTATCTGGTGTCTCTGGGTGTGCTCTTGTCTTGTGGTGGTGCAAGTCCTCATTCTTCTTCCCTCTGTCTCTCCTGCGCACCTGTGGTTGTCCGGTTCTTCCTGGTGGCAGGATTGTAACACTTCTTGGTAGTTCTTCCTCTGGGTGCAGAAGCATGCACCTTCTTACAAACGGGCCAACAGGGCCTATCAACTTCAATGGTCTCTGGACCATGCGGGCGAGACTTCCAGTCACTCCTCTCTTCTTCCTCCTGGGTATATTATGGCATCCAGCCACTTGTCTTCTGTGTTCCTTCTTCAGAGATTTTCACGGTGCTCCTCTACCAGGGTGGCAGTCACCTTCTTTGCTTGAGGGTGTCGTGCTTGCTCCTCGAGCCTCCACCGTCATGGCGCCTGCTCCTACCTACGTTCAGGCATCCTTGGCATGGTCGGTCACCTCTTGTGACATGTTCCTTGCTGGGCCAACGGTGGCCATGCAGTGCTGGTTAGCCAGCTGGTGCTGCTCTCTTCATGCAACAGTGCACTGTCCATAAGCCGTCTTAGCATTTCTCTGCTCTGGCAGTGATGGTCCTCGTGGGTGCCGTCTGCTGGCTCCTTGCATGTGTGCTCTTCTTTCCTACATTGGTGGCCACTTGCCACCATATAGGTGAACATGCTCTTCTCCCTTCTTTCCGAGAACGTCAGTCAGGATCTCTTCACTGTGATGGCAGCTGTGGTGGTGGCTGTTCTCTACTAGCGGGGTGGGGTGCTCTTGTCTCCC
Source organism: Triturus cristatus (assembly GCF_964204655.1). NCBI lineage: Eukaryota > Metazoa > Chordata > Amphibia > Caudata > Salamandridae > Triturus > Triturus cristatus. The sequence continues at coordinate 1,606,187,176 of NC_140590.1, read as the reverse complement.
ATCTCAGCTCTTCCTCGTGGATTCTCTCTCTGCTGGCTGGATGAGCGCAGAGGGGCATCCTTCATAGTCCTTGTGTTTTAGGCCAGGTGTTGTTCATGCCTTTAACCCCTTTGTTGAGTCTGTGCGGGGAAGGAGAATGTGGCCTTCAGTTAAGGTTTGCTTTTTCATTTAGAATGATACATTCTGCTGGTGTCACCCATCCCGGGCGGAGGCATGAGCTGGGAACCTCTCGCCCATGCTCTCTCTCTCACCCGCTGACTCTGCTGTCACACTCTCTTGGCGTAGTGGGGCCACTATCACGTTCCCTGTGCTAGCGGAGGTATTACGGGTTTTTAGGTCTCGCTGAGCCCAGCGCATGCGCTGGCTCGGAGAGACATTTTGTATGTGCGCTTTTTTAAGTGCTGCTTGCTGGCCTAGCGCTTGCGTGCATGTGAGCGTGCACGCGCGCAGCCACCATGCGCTAGGCCAGCCAGCAGCACTCAGGAGAGCGTCATCGCGATCACTTTCGCTCTCACAGCGATCATGATCGCGATGACGTTATAATCATTGCACCCGCGCTTTACTTTTAACATTAAAAGTAAAGCGCGGGTGCCGCGATTATACCAAAAGTAAAGTAATAGAAAAAACATCTATTTCTTTACTTTTGGTATAATCGCGGCACCCGCGCTTTACTTTTAACGTTAAAAGTAAAGCGCGGGTGCCGCGATTATACCAAAAGTAAAGAAATAGATGTTTTTTCTATTACTTTACTTTTTGTATAATCGCGGCACGCACGCTTTACTTTTAATGTTAAAAGTAAAGCGCGGGTGCCGCGGCTGCCTGGTTTAGGACTTGTACCCTGCAGTTGGGAATGTTATAATGGTAAAATCATGCCTCTTTATTAAATAAAAACTGACACATAACAGCAGAGACAGGCACAAATAATCACAGAATACAAACAGAAAACGAAACTTGACAGTTCTGTTGCAACTATAATAGAATGCGTCTTAGCCCTGCGTACTCGGAATTAAATACAGTTACAAGAAAAGCTTGATGGCTAGGGCGCCTACAGAACTCAGATTTTAGTACTCGCCCGGTCGGCAGTCTCATCGAGTGAGGATACCAGCTAGTTATTCCAAGTGTAAGTTTGTGATGAACAGAACAGAAAATGTAACAAAATAAAGTACAAATGAAAGCCAGCAAAAACAGCATCTGAAACTAGGGCTGTCGACAGAGCTCAGCTTCCTCTAATGAGTCGCCCTGTTTGCAAATCAGCTTTTCGAGAAAGTTTTAAATAACTCAGGAAGGCACAAACCCTCTTAAACAAGGCCAGCACTCACTTGCACCACCAACCCTTCCCCCTCTCCATAGGAGGACTGGTCTATTGGCTGTTTGTTTCACTGGGTTGAGCACCTGCGGCAGAGTCCTGTGGGTAACCCGCAGGTCATGGGTAATAATCCAGAGAGTTGCAATTCCTCGTTTCATACTTTTAGGGTGGAGAAAATTACAGTTTATAGTAAATAGCAAGAAATGTACTCAAAGTTAATTTGAGCTGTATGCTTTATGAATGGCTAACATTAGGCAGTAGAAATAAATGAGAAACTTCAGCCAGGACACGCACCTTTGGAAATCTGGGATGTGACTGACTGCCCCAGCACTAATATTCTTAAAAAAGGAACTTTCTTCCGACTCTTATACATAGCAGGCACACTTCCACTGAAACTCCCCACAACAATGGTGACACATATACAAAAGAAACTGTTGGCGTGTGCATGGAACAACAACATCCGAAGAATATCTAGAGCCACCATTTTTAAATCAACAGGAGAAGGAGCCTTATGGTTCTCCAACATTGATCTCTATTGGCAGGCTGTGCAGATATATCCTGCTTTAGACTGGATGCTCCCTCTCCTTTCAAAACCCTGAGTCATTATAGAATAAAACTATTCCCAGTTGCCACTTTAATATATGCTATGGCTGTCTCGCATACATAGGCCTCTGTGTGCAACCAAGCGCTCCTCTACAGAAACCTTCCTGGAATACTGGAGATTAATACCAAAAAACATCAAGACAACAACATTTCCCCCACCATGACACCACTTTTATATAAATCTGAGTTTGAAACGAGCATCAAAGATGCATAGCCAATAGGTCTCGCTTTTGGGACCTTATAAGTATTTAGCTATGCACAGGCGCGCAACACCCATTGGGCTCACCGGGCTTCAGCCCCCCAACCCCCCCCCCCCCCCCGTCATGTGTGTCAGCCCGGCTGAGACAGCCTCGCGGGCTGGCGTCCGTCTAATTGCAGCCGCACCCGAGGACTTCACAGGTCTTTAAAAGACCATTTACTCTTTAATGAGGCTTTTGACCTGTTTTCACCCCTTCTTACAGCCACTCTGTCTATGGCTGGAAGACTTAGCCCCCCCCCCCCCCCGACATCTTTTGCAGCCCCCCCCCCCCCCGAAATTTGGCTCTAGTTGCCCGCCTGGCTATGCAGCACAATATCCTTGGTGCAACAACATCAACTGTTGCATGGCTATACACTTATAAGGTCCCAAAGGCGCGACCTATTGGCTATGCCAATGCTTGTTTATCCTGTTGGGTGACAGTGTGGCTGGCTTGTCTCTGCACAAATCTTGGTTCCGTTTGGACTTGTCATAGCTATGTTAGCAGTTGACCCGGGCCGTTGTGGTGTGAGCTGGTACGGCCTCTCTATTTACTCATGCATTGTCTGTGTTCTCTGAGCCAGTGCTCTCTCAGTAGCTTCTCTCCAAGGGGCAAGTAGCACGCTCAGCGTCGTGGTGGGCAGACTGTGTTCTGGTGCGCGCTGGCATGGAATGCCACACCCTGGAAAACAATTGCGGGAAGGTCTACTGATATCTGTCCCTGCCTAGTTGGTGGCCTTCTATTTTGTTGGGCCATGTGTCGCCTCTCTCTCCGCCAGACAAATTGCGTTCTACTTCGCCATAGCTGTGTGGTTAGTTAGCCCTTTCTCGTTTCTCTCTTCCATTATTTTCCTTTTATCCTATGTAGCCGTGTGTTCCGGCTGCATTTGGTCTAGCCGGAGAAGTCTGACAAGTGACCACCAGGTGGCGCTGTACCAACACTTCTTCGGCCGCGGCAGCTCTCCTCCTAATTGCGGGCCGTGCTGCAGAGACGTGCCCCGTTCCACTCACCTGCGGGCACTGCAGATTTGGGTGCAGGGCTTCTCTCAGTTCTGGTGTGGTGCCGCGAATGACTTCTCATCCCCTCAGCACCCACTCCATGGTAGGTGCAGTCTCTTTGTTTCCCTGCGAGCTCGCGGGGGGAAATAACAGTCTCTTTGATGGTGCCGCGTGCCGAGCCGATACACTGCTTTTTGTTTGGCCTTGCTCTCGCCGCCAAGTGTGAGGGGTATAGGGCACACTTTCCTTGGGGCTTTGATTGCCTGGGGATTAACCCTGCAGCAAGCATCGTGCAGACGGCTGCCCAGTCAACGGGATGCCGGTGCCGCTATCAGGTGACTATAAGAAGTTTTACAGGTTCTTTGCTTTCCGCACCACTTTTCCTCATGCCTAAGAGCCACGCTAGTCACTCTGGCAGGTGGGCAGCGCTACACACCTCACCTGCGGGGTGGGGGTCAGGGCACGTTCCTTGTCGGTTTCTCGCTTCTGGCCACAACGCTGCCCGCTGAATACTGCAGCCCCTCAGCAGGCTGACTGCAGCATGGAGATTCGGGCTGTTGCAGATGAACAGGCACTTCTCTCCTCCTTTTTCACAGCGAGGAGGTGGTTCCCCTTCTTCTAGGGGCGGCGTGCCGACAACCACCGGCTGTCTGCAGAGACAATGTAGATCGTGATGGCCCCCTCAACCACGGAGACCTGCGAGGCGGCATGGCATGGGTTCATACCTCCTCGTCGCCAATGTAAAGTCGTGGGCCCTAGGCCCCCGTGCTTAGTAAATAATGACAGAGACACCATCATTGCTATAACTAGAACTGGCCATGATTGCTATAACTAGAACTGGCCACAAGCACATGCACCCGGGCCCTTTTATTAACGGGGTTACGTCACCCGTGCCGCCTGTAATGCCGCTGACCGCGATGCGTGTCACTTCCTGGCCCTGGTGTGAGGGGGAGGCTATTTAGCCTTCCCCCACACTTCCTGGCGACCTCTTTGTCGCCCACCTCGCCTTTTCCCTCCCTGCCGCTTACCCGGCGTAGGCGTTGGGTGGGGGGGGGGTTTTGCTGAGCGTTGTAATGTTTTCCTTTTTCGTTGCAGGCGGAGTTACAGGGCGATCTGGAAGCAGGCCGGTACAAAGGGTACCTCTGCGCGGCACCAGAGGTGGTGCCTGAGCCAAAACGAGGAGCCTCATGGGAGGTCCCGGAAGCCGTGTCGGCGCCCCGCTAGTCCTGCGGGCGGTTGTGGGCCTGAACAACCGGGGGCTTGCTATGCGACGCTCCGCCCCGATAGGGCGTGAGTAGAATTACCAATGGCACGTGATCATAGAAAGAATCACCTGGAGGGCAGCAACGGCGGGCATCGCTCCCGCGCTGCCCGGCTCATCTGGCGGGCAGGCGACCCAGTTGGTTGCCTGCCCTTGGATCGCCCGTAAGATAACCCACCCATTACATATTCTGGAATTAGGTAATAAACCTGTAGCATTTTGTTACCCAACACCAACTGTCTTGTGTGTGTCATTTGGGTAACCCATGATGGGGGAGGGGGGACAGCGGGGTGCCCCTGGGGGTACTATAGATGCTGGGTGTCGGGTGCTTGTGTGTCCAGCCCTCAAGGGAGTGGCTGGTAGACTCAGTGCCTGCTGAGACACTAGAACGTGTCCAGCAGGGCCGTTTCTAGGTGTTTTGCCGCCCTAGGCGAGAATTGAAAAATGCCACTCCGTCCCTTTAACTACATCACTCTCTACCCCTGTCATCCAGGCCTCTGCAGTTTCTCACTCTCTATACACTTTTATTCTTTCTCTTCTAACAAAATCATTTAGCACTCTTTGAGAACTTCAACTGCCAGTTACAGTGGCAACTGCTCATTTTGCTGCAGAGTAGACTGGCCTTGGTGACTGGCCCATCCCCATACCAGGCTGTCATCTCATCATCTTCCATCTCATCAAAGGGTGAGCTCAGGAGCCTCTCTGACCTCACTCGATCCTGAGACATGATGTGAGAGGGTACAGAGAAAAATCTAGAAGTGAAAAACTGAACTCTGCGCAGTGAAGATAGACAGATGTCAGCTTTCAGTTACCTGCCTCAGAGCCTGAGCCTGGAAGTAACTGTATGCTGCCTGAGGATCCATGCAACAGCAGCTGAGGAGCAGTAGTGGACTGATGCTGGCAGCTGAAGCCAGGAAAGTTGGAAAAAAACTGTATGTGTGAGAGAGACAGTGAGTGCATGTGTGTGCGTTTGTGTGTGATTGTGTATGTGTGAGAGACAGAGAGAGAATGTGTGTCTGTGTTAACATGTGAGCACGTGTGTTTGTGAGTGGAAATGACACATTTCTGGCAATGGCATATGTAAAGTAATTCTTGGCGAAATTCTGGCACTGGCATACTAGATGTAATTGTTAACATAAGGAATACACTCAATTCATACTAGGTGCACCAATTGACATACACAGTGTGTCCACTGCACATTTTGAATAAATGGGGTCCACGCCTGGGGACGTCAGGCTGCACTGGCTTGGCACACCAATGGCAATTGAGCCAATCAGTGTAAAATGTGACCCCATATCATTCAAAATGTTCCCAGTGGAGAATCCCCCTGAGCCCTTATAGCAGACGTCTATGAATATGATTGAAACCTGCACTGCTACCATACATGCTGTTCCTGATCGCTGTGCCTTTCGTACATTGTGGTGCCTTTTCATGTGGTGCTATGGCTGGTATTAAGGCAGTAACTGGACATTTTGGCTGTAATTGGACAGCATAGAACGGTCATCTGGAAAAATATATATGATTATGCCCATGGGTATATGATATCCACATCCTTGTTATAATTGCAGATCTGTTGGAATATGTATAATAACTCAAACAGACTTGTACCTCCTTTAGCATTTTTGTAATTTTATTGACCAGGGATTTAATGTTGTTCTTCAGACCAAAAGTTGCCGCTTATTGCTCACCTGCTGCTGAGCCAACATATGCCAGTTCTGATTCATATTTTATGCAGAGGTTAGTAGGGAGGTCGTCGAGGTGCTGGGTGTTTATTAAAGAAGGCCACGACTCCTTAGCCGATGTGGTACATCTTAATTGAAGCGGAACGCGTAGTACCGAGTTCAGTTGTCACTTCCCTAGGGCCCTGCAAATAGAATTTGAAGGCATTATCTTTATCGAATTTGATGCTGTCTTGATACAGCACCTTTAGTTCCCTCCTGGGAACACTGTTATTTTTTTCCAATTTCCTCCACTGGAGCCGGCTGCCCCCAAATAGCAGCGTTTATTCGGAGTGTCAGAGCTGTGTCTGTGATGAGCCTGCCCATAATTCCCGAGCCGCCAAAGATAAACAACAGCAACACAAATGGATTGTTAATCTCCTTTTACTTTAGAAACATCTTTGCGGTGACACGACGGGCTGCGTTTAACTTGCTCCTCCACTGCATCCCTAAGCTGTTGCAAGAAAGTGACAGGCCATCTCAAACTCCTGTTTTTTGCCGCCCTCCCCCTTTTGCCGCCCTAGGCGGCCGCCTAGTCTTGCCTAATGGCAGAAACGGCCCTGGTGTCCAGCAAGACACTACATTGGGGAATCTATAGTTTGTGCTGGTTATAAGTAACACTGGTGACAACGAGTTTCATTTAGGACAAGCATTGGCATAGCCAATAGGTCTCGCTTTTGGGACCTTATAAGTATTTAGTTATGCAGCACAATATCCTTGGTGCAAAAACAACTGTTGCATGGCAAAATACTTATAAGGTCCCAAAGGTGAGACCTATTGGCTATGCCAATGCTTGTTGCTGTTTTTGTGGTACTGCAATATATAGGGATGTTATTTGTCACAGTTTACAGTTTGGGATTAGATTATTGATGACACTATTGTTCATAGGATCACAATGTCTCCAGTGACAACTTCTTGCTGCCCAGGTCGTGCCGAGGGGTTCCTTTTCCGGTGGTTCTGCTGTCCTGATCGAGTCGAAGGTCCTGCTGCAGTTGTCTCCTCCCTTTGTGTGTGTGGTTGTGGTTGTGTGTGCGGTTGTGTGTGGTTCTGTGTGGTTGTGGGTGTGGTTGTGTGTGGTTGTGTGTGTGGTTGTGGTTGTGTGGTTGTGTGGTTGGTTGTGTGTGTGTGGTTGTGTGTGTGGTTGTGTGTGGTTGTGTGTGTGTGTGGTTGTGTTTGGTGTGTGTGTGTGTGGTGTGTGTGGTTGTGTGTGTGGTTGTGTGTGTGTGTATGTGTTGTGTGTTTGGTTGTGTGTGTGGTTGAGTGTGTGGTGGAGTGTGTGTGTGTGGTTGTTTGTGTGGTTGTGTGTGTAGTTGTGTGTGTGTTGTGTGTGGTTGTGTGTGTGTGGTTGTGTGTGTGGTTGTGTGTGTGTGGTTGTGTGGTTGTGTGTGTGGTTGTGTGTGTGGTTGTGTGTGTGGTTGTGGTTGTGTGTGTATGTGTTGTGTGTGTGAGTGTGTGGTTGTGTGCGTGTGTGTGGTTGTGTGTGTGTGGTTGAGTGTGTGTGGTTGTGTGTGTGTGGTTGTGTGTGTTTATGTGTGTGTGGTGTGTGTGTGGTTGTGTGTGTGTGGTTGAGTGTGTGTGGTTGTGTGTGTGTGGTTGTGTGTGGTTGTGTGTGTGGTTGTGTGTAGTTGTGTGAGTGTGTGGTTGTGTGTGTGGTTGTGTGTATGTGTTGTCTTCCCATTTGTAAGCCCTGCAAATGCGCAGTGTTACTATACCAGATTAATGGTGATCAAATTGCCGACCTCGAAAGGCGCAAAGGCTGTCTGTTTTGCAGGGATTTGACTTGCAGAGCAGTGCAGATATCAGCAGTGATCATTTAACTTACGGAGCCATCATTTCGGTTCGATTTCGATATATATGTTGTGTAGAAATGTTGATGTATTTGTGTATTGCATCCTGCGGATGAAATAGTTTGCGTTTCTCATGTCACCACCCACATACAATTATCCGAAGGAAAAAAAGTGTTATGGCGATGGAGCAACTTACACTTCTAAAGGAGAGTTTGAAGATTTTTTTGCGCTGTAGCCTGATTTTATTGATAATTTCGACAAAGAGTTAGTAAAATTCAGAGATGCTGTTTACCTATTGGCTTGCAGAAGAAACCTCTCTTTCTTGTATTCTGTGGAGGGCTAAGCAGTATTCAAGTCTGCTGCTCGTAAATGTCCTTACAACGAACATAACATAACTCTTATTGTTATTTTAAGTTGCTTGTTCGTTTTCTGTCCTCTGGGGGCAGTGGTGCTGTTGCAAATGCAAGCATCCAGGCATGAGAGTGGCATTCGCCCAGTATGTTGTATTTGCAAGTGGATTTGAATTATTGTTGGCTTTCTGAAATTTTAGCGGAATAAAAATGGTGTATATCAGTAGCCATTATGTTATGCTGCATCATGTTCATTTGCTTACGCTTGTAAGCGCGAAGGCGGGGGGAGGGGCGGAGGCAGGGAGCAAGCAAGAGGAAAGATAGATGGCGCTGAAGGTTGGCGGTTCGCGCGTGCACGCTCTTGTAACGCAAGCTTGTCGCCAGCAAGCAGCACTTTGAAAACTCACCTACTAAAGTCTCTCCGAGCAGCACATGTGCGCTGGCTCAGCGAGACCTAAAAAGGCACACAGTTGGTTTTGTGAGGTGGTGGGTAGTACCCTTAAGTCATTCTGAACCAATAATGAAAGGGCATACTTTATGTGTTTTATCCCGAGGCTTCTGCTCACTGGTGAACCGACTAGAAAGAAGAGCCTGCCAGGGGGAAGGAAAAAGCAGGAACCAGGAAGCTATGCGAAGAACCGGTATTTCAGGAGAGGGACAATTTGGTATATTTATTTTTCGTATTATGCTCAGACTGTATACCGAAGGAGCAAATATATAGAGAAGTGTGTCAAAGACAACTGGAACGCCTAAGGTACTTATACCAGTCGACCACAAGTGGTGGCAGAAGTAGGATGGACATATTGTCTGACAAAATGAAACAAACCGTGTCTGTGGAAGAAATGCTCACTCAATTGGCGAAGGAGCAAAGGCATCTCCAGTTGGTGATAGCCCAACAGGTACAGACCTCCCAGAAGGACTGAGAGGCCTTTCAGACTGCCCTCAAAGAACAGGCTTCACTCCTGACCACAAATCAACAAGTGCAGGATACAGACATAATGAGACTAACTGATACACTCACAAGTGCCAGAGTTCACCCTTATGTACCCATAACGGTGTTACAGAAATATTAGGAGGGGGAGGATCCTAACTACTTTTTCACAAACATTAAAAGGGCATCCTCCATGGCAGCCCGGACGCCTGAAAGGATGTTTACAGCATTTAGCAAAAAGAACTATTGATGGACAGAATGCAGAACAATGTCATACATTCACCCCAGTACAGAGATCTGGGCCTAAATCCATCGTTTTTTCGCTCACCATGCCATTCCAGTTTAGACCCAGCCATATGCAAATCATTCTTGACCCTGTGCCCAATGGGAACAGTCCAGCCTGAACTGCCAGGCCAGGTCCTCTCTGGACTGGAAACAAGCATCCTAGGACCGGTTTCGGGGTTTCACCCCTCTTCAGCCAGGATAGCTTGATTCCAGTGGCATGGAGAGCACGGGACTCACGTCTGAGCATACTCGTCCCAATTGGGGTGACAAATGCAAAAAGAACTATTGATTGACAGAATGCAGAACAATGTCATACATTCTCCCCAGTACAGAGATCTGGGCCTAAATCCATAGTTTTTTTACTCGCCATGCCATTCCAGTTTAGACCCAGCCATATGCAAATCAGTCTTGACCCTGTGCCCAATGGGAACAGTCCAGCGCGAACTGCCAGGCCAGGTCCTCCCATTTAGCATCACTACTATCCGGAGAGTGGTAGGCAGCATATCAGACTGCAAATCCAGCAGGAGCTACAGCGTTTGTGGAGATGAAGAAAGCCATACTTGACCAACTTGGTTGTCACTCTGAATATTATCGCATGAAAATTCTGGGAAGAAAGATGGGTAACAGGAGACAGTCCTAGGGTATTGTTCTATAGGATCAAGGATTTTGGGGGTTGATGGCTCCAACCGCACTTGGCAAGCATAGGAAAAGTAATGGAGAAGATATGCTTGGAACAATTTTCGAAGCTCTCCCGCCAAGCACATAGAATTGGCTCAAGCAACATCCAAATTTAACAGCTACATCTGCCGTAGACTTGGCTTCTGCTTTTCATCGCTCACATGAATTTAGATCCTCGAACTTCAATTAACCTGCAGGACTTATCAAGGGACCCACACATATAGAATCTAAAGCAAATCCGATTACGAAGATTGCAGGAAAATCTGCAGCTAGCAATCTTGATCGTTCCCAAGGGCCACAATGCTTTCACTGTGGGGAATGGGGGCACATAGCTCACCAGTGCCCCCAATGCAATCCACCCTCGGAACCCATGGAAATCAGTTACACAAAAGGCAGAATCTTATCTATGAGCAGGAGAGATAGGAAGTTTAAGAGAAGCATCCACATAAATGGCAAAGCCGTTTCTGCTTTATTATGCTGATTCACCGTAATTAGTAAAGATTTAGTAAATGAAGCCCCAAGTTAAAGAGGGGGAAGTTGTTAGTGTGTTCATGGTGTCCAAAAAGAGTATCCTGTGGCAGAGGTTCTGATGGAGGATCCTCAGTTACATACAGTGTGAGTGATCCCATCCCTACCAGAGAAAGCATTTTAGGGAAACACTACCTGAATTTGTGACCAGCTTAAAAAATCCTTAACAAGTACATGATAACCCTGAAAAAGCCCAAACCCAACTGAAATGGTCCTATGCTAGAGGAACAAGACTACAGACCTTATCAGAAGGTGAAAAAGCACTGATATTGCTCCTCTCTGTAGACAACTAGACAAACTGCCACTTGTCCTTTTTGCAATCCGTACCAATGCACAAGCTTCTACTGGGTATTCCCCATTTGAGCTCCTATTTGGTAGAAAACCAAGAACATTATTAGATATGTCAATAGAGCAGTGGACAGAAGAAGCAGATGAAGGAAATCACTACCAGAATATGTGACCAACTTAAAAGAATGCTTAACATCCCTGTGTCAAAAGTACATGCTAACCAGAAAAATCCAAAACCCAACAAAGATGGTCAACACTGTTTTGGAATTTATTGCGCCTTATGTCCTAGCCGCAAATAACTTCATTCTCATAGGAGACTTCAATTATCATGCGGACGTAGTCGAGGACCCTGACACGGACCAATTGATAACCGCACTACAGGCATTAGTGTTGGTACAGTTGGTAGTGGGGTTTACTCACCAGGCTGGTCATACCTTGGACCTACTGTTCACCAATGCAACTAAACTCACAGTCGAGCAACCTCAACCTTTACTCTGGTCGGACCATTATCTGCAAAAATTTGGCATTTGTATGGCAGCTCCTAGAATCCGTCAGGATAATGACTACATCTTAATCAGACCCTAGCGTAAAGTCACTTGTAAATCATTTTCTACTTGCTTTAACGCTAACGCCATACCACCCCTAACGCCATACCACCCCTAGAGAATATAGATCAAGCAACGTCGGCCTTTGTAGAGGCCATTACCCATGCCCTGAATAGTGTAGCACCCATGTCAAGAGTCAAGACTAAAGATAAAGCCTCTCCATGGTTTACATCAGCACTAAAAATTGAGAAACTCACCTGCAGAACTGCCGAACGGCACTGGAGGAAAACTAAAACCACTGAAGACCAAATCAGATATAAATTTACTTACCGTACCTATCTTAACAATATCACACTAGTTAAAAAGACCTATCTAACAGCGAGGATTAATAACGCCACAAACTCCAGTAAAGAGCTGTATAAAATCTTGAGGGAGTTCACTACTCCTCAGGTCAACCAGCTTACCCTTCCCCCCACACAAGAATGGGTTAATAGAGTATCCTCTTTTTTTTAATGAAAAGGTTAAAGCCATCTATAGCTCTTTCCCCCAAGATAATGTAAGCAATGTTGACTTGTATTCAGCGGCGAACAGTCAATCGCGGGTGCCTTTGCTGGGTGCATTTAAAACTGTAACCTGTGAACAGGTATCAGAAGCCATCATTAAGATCAAATATGGCTCCCCAGCATATCATCTACCTCCCCGCTTCTTCACGCAGCTAGTGCCCCTGTTAATACCAAAGTTAACAGAGATCTTTAACATGTTATTAGAACAGGTCGATGGTGCCCAAAAGTTGGAAATCAGCTTGAGTCAGGCCTATTCTGAAAAAGCCAGCTTTAGATCCCAGAGAGCCAGGTAATTACCGTCACATCTCGCTACTGCCTTACTTCGGGAAGGTGCTTGAATACCTGGTAAATAAACAGCTTACTGTCCATCTGGAAAGACTTGAACTTCTTCACTCATCGCAATCAGGATTTCGGTCGGCGCACAGTACCGAAACGGCAGTAGAGGAGATGCTGGATAACATCAGGCTGGCTTTGGATAAAAAAAAATCAGCTATGCTGGTTCTTTTAGAACTGTCCGCTGCATTCAACACCATCTCCCATGACATTTTAGAACAACGGCTCTGGAAAATGGGGTTCGAGGTAAAGCCCTGGACTGGTTTAAAAACTATCTAAAGAACCGCTCCACTGCTGTGCTCATGGATACACTGGCCTCATGCAGCAGACCAGTAAGCATCGGAGTTCCTCAGGGGTCAATTCTAAGGCCGATGCTTTTTAATCTTTATGTAACTCCTTTGGCCAGGATAATCAGGTCATATGGGTTTGAGGTTGTGTCATATGCCGATGACACCCAGCTGCTGATCACCTTTGGTCCTGACCCTACTGACTCATTGATCTGGTTTAAAAACTGTCCGACCCACAAAAACAACTGGATGAGCAATAACAAATTACAGCTAAATGGCAGCCAAACCGAGATCAGTATGTTTGGCAGGGCCAAAGAGTATTGGTCTAGCAGCTGGTGGCCTCAGGCACTGGGCCCATGCCCGTCCCCTAAACAAGTAGTTTGCAATTTAGGAATTACGATTGACAACAAGTTATCCATAAAAAATCATGTCACCCTTGTGCTGGGCACTTGTTACGGGATCTTGAGGCAGCTACGTAAAATCTTTAAATGGCTACCTATTGAAGCCAGGAAGCCTTTGGTCCAGGGCCTAATTGTAAGCAGTTTGGACTACGGGAATGGCTTATTAGCCTCCCTAAATAAAGATCTTGTCGCTAAATTGCAAGTCTTGCAGAACACCGTGGCCAGACTGATCTTTAACCTTCCTCCAAGATCTCCTTCAGTCTCAAGTCTGAGATCCCTCCATTGGCTTCCAGTTAGGAAAATAGGTCATTTCAAAATCCTGTGCCTTACTCATAAAAGTATCCATGGTACCGGACCTGGTTATTTAGCAAAAAAACAAAAAAAATATCAGCCAAAAAGAACACTTAGATCTAGTTCCAAATCTCTTCTTACCCCATTTCGCTTCCGCACCACTCGCAATGGGGGCCGATCGTTTTCCTTTCTTGCCACCCATCTCTGGAACAAGCTGCTGCCTCATCTCCTTTCCATGGCGGACCATCAGCGCTTCCGTAAAGAATTGAAAACATGGTTGTTCGACCAGAATTAACGTTATCGGATTTGTCCCCCTGGCTCTGCTGTTTCTGCAAGCGCCATGAGACCTAGCGGTGATATGCGCGCTATATAAGATTCTCTGACTTGACTTGACTTGACTTGACTATGCTAGAGGAACAAGACTATGGAACTAATCAGAAGGTGAGAAAGGACTGATATTGCTCCCCTCTATGCCACCTGGCAAGGGCCGTATACTGTTTTTAAGACGATAACTCCAGTCACCTATAAAATAGCCATGCCAAAAAGGGGTCAAGAAGGTCAGATATTCCACATCAACCTATTGAAGAAATCAGAAGAACCTTTCCCTGACAGAGCTTCGAAAAACCCCATCAATTATGTCACGGGGTCCCAGCCCTTTATTATACCTGTACCACCATTAGAAGGTGAAACCAAAGGACAAATTAATCCAGGATCCTTCCTAACCACAGAACAGAGACAACAACTAGACCAATCAATCCAACAATATCTGGCCTTGTTTTCAGGTACTCTAGGGCATATCAACCTTATAGAACACAAATTCATAACAACTGAGGGATGGATCATATAACAAAAACCATTTTGTATTCCCACCACCAGGCGAGAGATAGTAGAATAGGAGGTAAAGGACATGTTAGAAATGGGTATCATTTGAGAGGCGGCCTCCTGTGCTTTCCAGCTTTACCAGTAGCTGATAACCATTGGCTTCCTCTCACAAGCATGACACTTGTCAAGCGCTGTTAGAACTGGGGGTCTCCAGTTGGCAATGGTTTGCACCTTTGTCCGAATAGGGACGCTTGCTTCTAGTCTGAGTAAAGGGGCTACACTCCTAAAATACCCCCTGCTCAACCCTGTGGTAGCTTGGCACGAGCAGGAAGGCTTATCTCAGAGGCAGTGTGTAAAGATTTTTTTAACACATACAGTAATACTGTGAAAACACTACAGATGGACACAACACAGGTTTTTACAAAAATACGTATTCTTTATATAGACTTAACAAAAGACCCAAACGACAAAAATTCACAATACAGTATTAAGAAAATGACTTTTAGATGGTAGAAATAGCTTAGTTCACTTAAGATGGTAAATGCGACACGTTTCTCACAAAGTACCTACGGATGCGTAACGCAAGATAAACAAAAGGTTCGCAGGGAGAATGATGCGTCGGTTCCTTTTTTCGGGGGAGGCGATGCGTCTGTTCCTCAGTGCTTGCGCAAAGTAGGCAGGTGATGCGACGATCATGTGGTGCGTTGTGGTTGCGATGCAACAAGATGGCGCCTCGACGCAATGCGACGATGGCGTCTTTGATGCGATGCGATAACGTGAAGCGTGCAAGCCCGACGGCCGTGCGGCGAACTCTGTGACTTCGGAGCCGTGACAGGCCCTGCAACACGCTTCTCCAGTGATGCGACGGCAACCCTTGCGGTGGCGACACGCTTCTTTGGTGATGCGACGACAAACAGCTGCGACGGCGACACGCTTCTCCAGTGATGCGACTGCGACCCTTGCGGTGGCGACACGCTTCTCCGATGACGCATCAGGTCGGCATGTCGGCTCAGAACGAAGTCGCGACGGGTACAGCATGCCAACCTGACGCGGTTGATTTAAAGTTATCACTCGACATTAATTGTTTGTACCGATTTTGATTTTCTGTAATTACATGACAGTTGGTACCATCGTTCATCGGATACCTATTTGGATCCTATAGCCTTTTTTGACACATATCCCCACTATTTTGCATTCAAGGGTCTCCTTGTGAACCCTTCTGGCATACCTACAGATTTGGGTTCGAGTAAATTCCGGTTTTAGTGCCCGATGCACAAGGTATGATGCCCCTTCTTCGTGTTCATTGAGGTGATTCATTGAGAAAATACAGTGGACGCTCCTACATATGGTACTTCTGTCCTGATGATGACCTATAAAGTACCCTCGGCTCGAAACGCCGTTGAAGCTTGTAACATGGCCTAAATGAGAGAGTACACAATTGTTGTATTGTGTATTTTTGTTTTATTTTGATACCTGTTGTTTTGTAATTTTTCCCTCTGCCACTGTTTGTTCAGTTTACACTTGTTATTGTCTACAACCTTAACACTGTTTGTGTAACTGTATGAGCGCCATTATTAATTTGTATGTATTTGCAATGTTTTTTGTTCAATTTACATTAAATAATAGTTTTTGATATAATTATTGGTACATGGGTAATGTGAAATTTAGATAGCACTTGGTTTTCCTTATTCTAGGTTATTTTCTATATTTTAAACATAACCAATTGTATCTGTTAGTTTGGCTCATGAACCGTTGTTTAGATTATAGCAAGCCCACTAGCAGCATTTGATCTACAATTCCCTGGGCACACATGGTGCATTGTACTAGGGTCTGACAAGTAAATCAAATAAGCCAATCATGGAGTCACCAACCCATTACAATAATTTACAATAGGGAGCACCTGCACTGTGGCGCTGAATAGCAGTGGCACAGTGCCCAAAGCATATAACCAGCAAAAACATATCAAAAACAGAAGAGACAACAGCAAAAAATGGAAGGGAGACTCACGCCAATGGTACCAATGGTACCATGTCTAACAAGCGCACATTATTACATCACAGCCTACATACTATCGAAGATGTGTTCCCCGAAGGTCATGTTCTTAAACATAGAGATGCCACTCATTTTTCTGATGCCTCGTACATGGATCATTTCATTTTCAGACGGCTACAACACACATTGCGTTCACGCATTCCCACATAACCCCTCGCACCTGATGAATTTCCCCCACTGACACTTTTCATATCTGACACTGATGGGGATGGGCTTATCTCCAGATTATGTCGTACATGCCTATCCATGAAACCTGACTCTACCAAACGTGTCAGGGAGGCCTGGGGGGAGGATTTGGGGCATCCATTGACTGACAAAATGTGGTCATATTGCTGCTCGCAAACGAAGCTCATCTCTGTTAATCATAAATATAAGTTCCTCTACTTTAAGTTCCTCCATAGGGCTTACATTACCCCTACAGACATTGCACATTTGATATCACACATTCTACAAATTGTCCCAGAGGCCATGCCCCAGGCGGCAACTTTGCGCACCTAACCTGGATATATCCATACATAGGCCTCTACTGGTCCTCCATAATCTCCCTCCTCTCCATCATGACTGATATCACTTTCATACCGGATCTCATGGTGGCACTACTGGGATACGCTCATTATATCTCTAAATCTACTTGTAGATATGTATCAATTGTGCTTCTTCTTGCAAAACAATAATTGGCTTTGTACTGGGGCAATGGGAGTGTCCCTTCGGAGACGGCCTGGCTCCAGAGTATGTCATTTTGCCACAAGATTGTTGCACACTTTGAAGCCTAAAGATGTTTGGCTGTCCCTGAGAGATGACCTACTTTCTGTAGAATCCGCCGACCCTAATTGAACAGCTCATCATTATTTCAATGCACATTTCTGTCTTGGGTATTATTTTTTTCATTATGTCTGCTACACTCTCCTCTGGACTACTTTGAGACTCTCTTCCCTTTGTTGTCATCAGCTCCCTTACCACTACTGTCTCACTATTCATTAATGCCTTGAATAATTTATTTCACCATGCTGACTATTTGTTCCTTGCACATTGCAATTTTTTCCCTATTTTGTTGTATTTCTTCTGTTAGTGTATTTTGTTTTTTTAATAAAAAATGTAATAAACACATTTAAAAAAAAAAAAGAAATGGGTATCATTGAGCCGTCCAAAATGAGTGGTATTCCCTTATTGTGTTAGTCCCAAAACTAGACGGAAGTCTTCGATTCTACATTGACTTTAGAAGGCTAAACAGCATCTCCAAATTCAACACTTATCCAATGCCACACATAGACGAGTTGGTGGAACAACTTGAAGGCGCCAATATAATGACCTCCCTAGATCTTACCAAGGGATACTGGCCGATTCCCTTAAACCCAGAGGACAGAGAAGAACAGCTTTTTCCACCCCTTGGGTTTATATCACTTTAAAGTGTTACCTTTCAGTCTCCACGGAGCCCCTGCCACTTTCCAATGAATAATGGACCAAATATTACGACCCACTTGTGGGAATGCAGCAGCTTATCTTGACGATATTGTAGTTTACAGTTCTGACTGGGATACCCACTTGAGACATTTAGCCTGAATTTCTAACACTTTGCAACAAGCAGGGCCGTCCATTAACCCTAAGAAGTCAACTCTCGCTACTAACCATATTCAATATTTAGGGTTCTCTATTAGGATAGGCACTATCCAACCACAGATTGACAAAATCGAGCTTATTAAACAAATAGCAAGACCTACGACTAAACAGGAAATGTGTTCCTTTTTGGGACTTGTAGGTTATTATTTCAGGTTCATTCCCTCTTTCTCCAAAATCGTTACTCCCCTCACTGACTTGTTGACTAACAAGTGTCCATCATGTATCCAGCAATGTTCCGATGTCCATGAAAACAGCTTTCAATGATTAAAAGATAGGTTACGCCATGCTCCGCTTCTCCACTGTCCCGATTTTAATAAAACGTTTGTACTACAAACGGATGCCTCAGGCTATGGTTTAGGGGATATTCTATCCCAACCTGATGATCAAGGTACCTCATGCCCACTGTTATTATGTTATTTTAATGTCAAAAAACAAAGGAGAGGGGTCCCACTACACCAAGGGGAACAGGACACCAAATCAAGACACTATGTCAAATAAGCAAGACCCCCTTGGGTATCTTATGTAGCATACATCCGTTCATTCACATTCACTCACAAGAGTCAGGTATTAGCACCAATAGGAGTCCGGAAAGGTAGTGTATATAGAATAATCAGTGTATTTATTATGTATCATAAAAACTTTAAAAAAACATTAAAAACATTTTATCACAAAATCCATGAGGGAGACAAAAAGACTTTGAGGGAAGTACACAAGCAGCGATGTCTTATAATATAAATCTCACAGGCACTCGAAGATGCATAACTCAAAAACTGACAAGTTCATAAGTACATATTTCATAAATGTGTCAAGTTTCTTTTTCAATTATATCCCAAGATATTGCCTGTGCCTTTGTGGACCTAATGCTTTCTCGGTGTCCAGAATCGTTGTGTAAGTCCTTCCCATAAAATCTGTACAAAAAAGCGACGCGTTTCGGTGGTATCTTGTGATTCCCCCCCTTCTTCAGGCTAGCACAAATGCTTGTAACACAACTCCCACAAAAGATAATATCTAGTTGGGGGTGTGCTCGTGACTTCAGATTGTCACTTCTTCATCAGTGACATCTTTCAACCACAGAATTTGTCATAATATTCAGCTTTCAATAATAGGGGGTAATCTCCTCCCTTGTATGTTCCTTCAAGGTGGCACCAGTGTTACACTCGGTATAAAGTTGTAAAAACGTGCCTTCCGCAATAATTCCTCTGACTGCTAGGGTCCAGGTTATATGCCCCACAGAGGCTATGGGACTCCTTTTTTCACAGGCTCGCGTCCAAAGCCTCACGACTTGCCTCTGATCACCGTCCGATGCTTCGGACGGTGATCAGAGGCAAGTCGTGAGGCTTTTTAGTCCCGACAACCAGCATTCCAAGTGGAACATTAAGCAAATACGGCGTTTCTTTGGACGCGAGCCTGTGAAAAAAGGAGTCCCATAGCCTCTGTGGGGCATATAACCTGGACCCTAGCAGTCAGAGGAATTATTGCGGAAGGCACGTTTTTACAACTTTATACCGAGTGTAACACTGGTGCCACCTTGAAGGAACATACAAGGGAGGAGATTACCCCCTATTATTGAAAGCTGAATATTATGACAAATTCTGTGGTTGAAAGATGTCACTGATGAAGAAGTGACAATCTGAAGTCACGAGCACACCCCCAACTAGATATTATCTTTTGTGGGAGTTGTGTTACAAGCATTTGTGCTAGCCTGAAGAAGGTGGGGAATCACAAGATACCACCGAAACGCGTCGCTTTTTTGTACAGATTTTATGGGAAGGACTTACACAACGATTCTGGACACCGAGAAAGCATTAGGTCCACAAAGGCACAGGCAATATCTTGGGATATAATTGAAAAAGAAACTTGACACATTTATGAAATATGTACTTATGAACTTGTCAGTTTTTGAGTTATGCATCTTCAAATGCCTGTGAGATTTATATTATAAGACATCGCTGCTTGTGTACTTCCCTCACAGACTTTTTGTCTCCCTCATGGATTTTGTGATAAAATGTTTTTAATGTTTTTTTAAAGTTTTTATGATACATAATAAATACACTGATTATTCTATATACACTACCTTTCCGGACTCCTATTGGTGCTAATACCTGACTCTTGTGAGTGAATGTGAATGAACGGATGTATGCTACATAAGATACCCAAGGGGGTCTTGCTTATTTGACATTATGTTATTTTAGTCAGAAATGTCTTCCCAGGGATAAATACTACTCAACCATAGAAAAATAATGTCTCACTATTAAATGTGGGATGGAATCCCTCCAGTATTACCTTTTAGAATGTTCTTTTATTCTCTTGACGGATCATGCCCCCTTAAAGTGACTAGTCCGTAATAAAGACACCAACCCCAGAATTATGAGATGGTTCCTAGCCTTACAACCTTTCTCCTTCCAGATCCTCCACATTCCCTGGAAACTACAGAAGAATGTGGATTACCTTTCCTAGAATCCAGCAACTGAATGGCCCCAAAGGTCATTCCTGGGAGGGAGCAGTGTGGAGCGTTGGCAGACTCTGAGAAATCCAGTATGGCTGCCGCCATTTGCCTTGGAGCAGTAAAGGATCGCGTTGTAGCTGACAGACAAAAAAGAGGAGAGGCAGCCTTTAAGAATGATTAGAAAACGCCAGCTGGGACGACGAGAGAGGAGATTATAGCTGGAAGTTACGAACACAGGATCAAGGAGAAAGAAGACAGAGCGGACAGAGGAGACATGGACATTGAAATGGAGGAGTTTCCAGGAGGGTATGAGAAGGACAAGAAAGGCAGCAAGGGCAAGACCTCTGAAAATACCCCACTTATACCAGGCGGCCTAGAGAGACAGAAAAGCCATACGGGTACTACTGCTACGGCCCTGGAGGGGGTGGGGGGGGGGTGACGTGGCCACATGCAAGTGCTGCTACAATTTCTCTTCAAATTGTGAAGGTGGTAATTAACTAAGAGGGTGACTGAGGGGAATCAATAGTTTATGCTGGTGATAAATAACACTGTTGACAATGAGTCTCATTTAGGAAACACTTAGTTTGGTGGGGAGCACCCTTTATTGCCCTAGGTAGTTAATGCAAAAGAAACAATTGATGGACGGAATGCTAGACAATGCAAACATTCACCCCCTGTGCTCTCCATGCCACTGGAGTCAAGCTATCCTGGCTGATGAGGGGTGAAACCCCGAAACGGGTCCAAGAATGCTTGTTTCCAGTCCAGAGAGGACCTGGCCTGGCAGTTCGCGCTGGTCTGTTCCCATTGGGCACAGGGTCAAGACTTATTTGCATATGGCTGGGTTCAAACTTTAATGGCATGGTGAGCAAAAACGATGGATTTAGGCCCAGATCTATGTACTGGGGTGAATGTATGACATTGTTCTGCATTCTGTCCATCAATTGTTATTTTTGCATTTGTCACCCCGAGTGTGACGGGTATACCCAGACGTGGGTCCCGTGCTCTCCATGCCACTGGAGTCAAGTTATCCTGGCTGATGAGGGGTGGATGCTTGTTTCCGGTCCAGGGAGTACCTGGCTTGGCAGTTCGGGATGGACTGGTCCCATGAGACACAGGGTCAAGACTGATTTGCATATGGCCAGGTCTAAACTGGGGTGGCATGGTGAGCAAAAGAATGATGGATTTACCCCAGATCTCTTGACTGGGGGTGAATGTTTTGATTCGCTCTGCATTCTGTCCACCAATTGTGTGTCTTTTGCTTTGATTGTCATGTGACCAGAAATCGGTGTTTCAAGTAGCTTTCTAATACTTGTAAAACTTCACTGCTGCAGTCTAGTTTATTTTCTTACCTCATTTTGGTTTTTGATAGCATTGCGCTACATTATTAGTCCAAATTCTGTTTAGGCCAATCATTGTCCTCTTCTCAAAATCAAGTTCCTGATGTAATGTACTTTCCTAATGGCCAATCATCTAACTCTGTATATATTTGTTTTTCTGCCTCTGTGATCTTCATTCTTGTGTGCCAGTGTATGTGCGAGATGGTTCATGTTTGGCTTGTTGGGCACAGATCAATATTTTGGCTAGTGAGCATGCCAAGAATGCAAAGATACAAGTGACTATCCTATCTACACTTTATGGTGATCCTTTATGGTGGCAATGATATAGGACACTTAACTTGGATTTAGTCTGGAAATTAATATGAAGCGGACATTTCCCACTTATGTTTCCGAACACACACTTTGTCTTCTCCAACACTTGTCAGAGACAAAAATGGAAGTGGTCTACTGTAAATGCTACTAAGTTTGAAAAGACTCCTGAACGGGGGGGACTGGGCCTCCCGAATCTTCGACTTTATTGCATTGCCAACCTTCTCCAATACGCAACGCTCTGGTGTGCGAAGGGCCCTAATGTGGAGAAGGACCTCCTGGCGCATTGGGGACTGAAGGATAACTTATTTTTTGGCATATACAAACTGTAATGGATTTAGATGTGGTGGTTCGAGGGAGGGTGCCTTACTGTGGGCGACCTATATTATAATGGGTCTTTCATCTCATTTGCTGAAGCGCTGGAGTACTTCGGGATCGTAGGAAGGCATTTTTTACAATATGCAAAACTCTCATACACTACGTGTTAGATATGAGCTTCCTTCCCCGAGGAACCAACGGAGTCCCACACCTTGGCGGCGATTTTCGACTCAGGTACGTATAGGGGATTGATTTCCCTTCTATACCTAGCAATCAAGGCTGACCACAGTGTCGAAGTCTCTCACATTCCAGATAGATGGTTGACAGATCTACCAGTACCCCTCACAGACAGTGAATGGAGGCGAGCGTTTGCGCAGGTGCGGGAAGTAGCCAGCAACGCTCGCTTCAAACTTATACAATTTCATTATCTGCACTGTACATATATGACCCCCCTCAGATTAGCACGTATTAATGCGGCGCGCTCCTTGAAGTGTTTCCGCTGTGAAGCCGAGCCAGCCACGTTTGCTCACGTGATGTGGCATTGCCCTTAGCTCTGGCATTATTGGTCAGGGGTACCCTATTGGAGACACTCCGAGAGGCGACAGGTCTTCGGATTGATGAAACCCTTAGCACTGCCTTTTAGGGGTTTTTCTGACTCCAAAGACAAGGAACAGAATTCAATATAAATTTGTGAACTTGGGACTGGTACTCGCTAGGCGCTGCATAGCAATACACTGGAAACAATCCATGCCCCCTAAACTGCCCAGATGGATAGCGGATATGTGTGAATGGGTGGTGGCTGAAGAGTGACGTCTGCGCATATTCCGTATGGACAAAAATTCTGAACAGGATCTGGAGTAATGGGGATTATTGCTGAATAAATCTGAAAGAAACACGTTAGTTAGATTCCTCACCTTAGAATATCCCCAGGCGTCAGGCTGGATCCGGAAAGATTTTTCGTCAGCAATACCCTTGCGCGTCGCTAGGCGTCGTCTGTGGCTCCGCATCCGTCGTCGGCGTCGTGCGCCGGAATGACGTCATCGGAGTACTTAGACGCCGCCCTCGCGCGCTGACGTCAGTTCTTCTTTTTTCCGCGCCAGACAGCGCCGATCCGGGAAGAGCATACCCTTTTAACCATTTTTTAACTAAACTTTTTGACTCTCTTGGTCTATTCTGTCGACTCGACTCTGGTGCCGGTAGGATGCCTGGTTTCAAACCCCGTGACTCCGGTAGCCGACTGATGTCGGTTACGGACCACCACCGCCGGTGCCTCTACTGCCTTTGGGCCGACCACGATTCTGCGTCGTGCCTCGACTGATGGGCCCTGACTTCGAAGGCTAGGCGGGAGTGGTCCCGCAAGCTACTGGAGTTCCGGCAGTCGGCTCCGCGTCGCTCACGGTCCCGCTCGAGAAGGAGGTCGAGGGACCAGTCGCGGAGCCGCAGTCATCACCACCACTCGTCTGGTTTCAAGTCTTCGGGTAAGTCGAAGCATAGTAAGAAGTCCAAGAGGCGACATCGCTCTTCGGACTCCACTCGCCGGTCGCGCGACTCGGCTGAGGGTTCGGGTGGTACCACCCACACGGCTCTGTTGGAGCCGCAGGAGTCGCGTCCGTCCCCATACCCGCCGGTCCCTGGGACCGACACGACTCCGGCGGAGGTCAGTGCCTTCCTCCCGGCCATGAGGGGCCTGGCTCCACCGTCGATGCCTGCCGGCGCACCTTCGGGCCCCGCGGGCTCGACTGGGAGGCCTAGCGAGCCGGCGGCTCCGGCCCCGGCGCCGTCGCCGACTTCGGGCCCGATGCCGCAGGTCCCCGTGGGATCCAAGCCTGGATCTCCGTCGGTGCCAGTCGACCTCACGACCCCTCCGCCGGCACCGACTCCGGTACCACCTCCGGCGCCGCCTTTGGACGACGCCGTTCCCTGGTTCAGTCCCGGTCCGGGCCCGGCGTCGGAGCGGCGCCACCCAGCGCCGCGTCCGACGCCGATGGGGGGCAATTTCATCTTCCGCCCGGCTCCAATCATTCCACCTGTCTACCAGGAATCGGATGACGGTGACGACTGGGAGGGGTCTGAGGACCCTCTGGCCCTACAGGGCCAGTTATCACAGGACTGGGCAGATGAGCTGGGAGATGCCAGTGGCCTTGATACCTCCCCTGACACTGGCTTCATCTCTCCTCCGACAGTGGCTTCGGAGGAGGGTGCTGCATTTTCTGTGGTGCTGCGCAAAGCAGCCGAAGCCCTTGGGCTGGAGCTACCTGCTGTGGCCGTGAGGACAAACCTCCTCACAGAAGTGCTTCAACCGTCAGCAAGCTCCTAGGATCCTCTGCTGCAGTTCAATGAGGCACGTTCTGAAGGGCACATGGTCCAAGCCCTCCACAGTTCCTCCTGTGGACCGGAACGTGGCCCGGCGCCACCGCCCTGCACCGGGCGACCCCAGTTTTCTGTCCCAACACCCCACACCCGAGAGCCTGGTTATCCAGGCCTCTACCTCCCAGACCTCCTTCCCATCCGCTCCCCCGGATCGGGAATCCAAAAAGCTTGAGCAGTTTGGAAAGAAGCTGTTCTCCTCTCTCAGTTTGGGGTTGCGGTCTATCAACACCGCCTGCCTTTTGGACCGTTACTCCCACTCCCTGTGGGATACGGTGGAGGACGTGCTGCCCCAGTGTCCGGAGGAGGCCCGGACACGGCTCGCCCAGGCTCTTGCCGAGGGGCGGGATGCAGCGTGACATGCTATCAGATGTGGACTGGACACTACGGACTCGCTGGGTAGGGCGATGTAGACCACAGTGGCGCTCTGCCACCGCGCCTGGGTGCGGTCCACGAGTTTTTCAGGGGATGTCCAGAGCACCCTCATGGACATGCCCTTCGATGGCAGTCGCCTTTTTGGCGACAAGGCGGATAGTTAATTGGAGCGCTTTAAGGACTCCCGGCTACGGCCAAGTCCTTGGGCCTCTCGGCCCCGCGCCCGCAAGCTTCCGCTTTTTGCCCCTTTCGTGGCCAAGGAAGGGGCGCCCCCTCATGTCCGCCTAGCCACAGGCCGCAGAGACAACCTCCACGCGGACGTGGATTCCGCCGAGGCGGTATAGGGGGACAACGTGCCGGTCAGTCCACATCTACCCCGGCAGCATCCGCCTCAAAGCCCTCCTAGTCCGTGCTTTCAGCCCCATTCCACGCCACTGGGAGGCAGAGTTCTCCATCACCTGCTCCACTGGCGTTCCATCACATCGGACAGGTGGGTGCTGCAAATCGTTCGAAGGGGCTACTCCCTCCCCTTCGAGGCGACCCCTCCAGCTATGCCACCGCAGTACCACCGCATGTCGGGGGATCACTTGAAACTTCTACAGGAGGAAGTTACGGCCCTCTTGGCCAAGGGGGCCATCGAGCGCGTTCCTGGTCCAGAAGTAGGTCGTGGTTGTTATTTCCGCTACTTTCTGGTTCCCAAGAAGGGCAAAGGGGGCCTACGCCCTATCTAGGACCTCAGGAGCGTCAACGCCTTCCTCCGCAAGGAGAAGTTCAAGATGCTCACCTTAGCTCAGGTTCTGGCTGCCCTAGACCCTGGAGACTGGATGGTAGCGTTGCACTTGCAGGACGATTATGTCCACATCCCCGTCCTGCCGGCCCACCAGCGTTACCTGCGGTTCACGGTGTGCCAGGAGCATTTTGAGTTTACCGTGCTCCCCTTTGGCCTCACCAGTGCCCCTCGGGTGTTCCACAAAAGTGATGGCGGTGGTCGCAGCTCATCTGCGCAGTTTGGGGGTTCCAGTCTTCCCCTATCTCGACGACTGGTTGTTAAAGGCGGGCTCGCCCCAGGCAGTCGTCTCCCACCTCCAGACTACGGCCGACCTCCTGCATTTGCTGGGGTTCTCCATCAATGTGCCGAAGTCGCATCTAAGTACCTCCCAGAAGCTCCTCTTTATCGGAGCGGTTCTGGACTCTGCGCAGTTATGGGCTTATCCTCCGGAACAACGGGTCTCGGATATTCAGGCTCTGATTCCCATCTTTCGAACTCCATCCCGTGTTTCGGTCAGGTTGGTGCTGCGGCTTCTGGGTCTGATGGCCTCCTGCATCCTGTTGGTGCGACATGCCAGATGGCGAATGCGGGCTCTGTAGTGGGACCTGAAGTTTCAGTGGGCCCAGCATCGAGGCAACCTGTCCGACCACGTCCTGATCTCGGAGGGCACTGCAAGACAGTTGCAGTGGTGGCTTACGTACCTCGATTGGGTCAGCGGCAGATCCCTCTCCCTACCCCAACCGGAGCATGTAGTGGTGACGGATGCGTCCCTCCTGGGATGGGGGGACCACATGGGAGAGGCGGAGATCAGAGGCCTCTGGTCTCCGGCGGAGTCCCGGCTCCATATCAACCTTCCGGAGCTGAGGGCGATCCGACTTGCACTGAAGGCATTCCTTTCCTCTGTCCAGGGAAGTGTGGTGCAGGTGTTCACAGACAACACCACCGCCATGTGGTATTGCAACAAACAGGGCGGGGTGGGGTCGTGGACCCTTTGTCAGGAGGCTCTGCGCCTCTGGACATGGCTGGAACATCAGGGCATCACCCTGGTGGTTCAACATCTGACGGGCTCTCTGAACGCCAGAGCAGACGAACTCAGCCGCCGGTGCATGATGGATCACGAATGGCGTCTAAACTCGGACGTGGCTCAAGGCCTCTTTCGGCAGTGGGGAGAGCCTTGGTTAGATCTATTTGCCACCGAAGAGAACGCGCAATGTCAGCAGTTCTGCACGTTGGAGTTTCCAAGGCGGCACTCGCTCGGGGACGCCTTTCGTCGCGAGTGGAGTTGTGGTCTGTTGTACTCCTTTCCACATATACCACTTCTGCCCAGAGTGCTGAAGAAGATCAGGCGTGACCTGGCTTAAGTCATCTTAGTGGCTCCGGATTGGGCATGAAGGTACTGGTATTCCGATCTACTCAGTCTGTCAATCGATCCCCCATTACGACTGCCTCTTCAGGAGGACCTTCTGTCGCAGCAGCAGGGGACGGTCCTCCACCCGAACCTGTCCAGTCTCCACCTCCATGCGTGGAGATTGAGTGGCGACAGTTGATGCCATTTGACTTGCCTCCTGAAGTCTGTGATGTGATTCTGGCAGCCAGGCGTCCCTCCACAAAATCGGTATACGCCTGCAGGTGGAACAAATTTGTGGCATGGTGCACAGCAAAGGCTGTGGATCCCCTTTCAGCCCCTCTTTCTGAGGTTCTCCTCTTTCTTCTTTCTTTGGCCCAGCAGGGCTCTGCTCTGGGCGACAACTGCCCTGGGCTGGGGAGTCCCCTTGCAGGAATCCTCCTCAGTTCCCAGGGTTAACCCTACTACACCCTTTTGCTGGGAACCACCACTTACAGCTGGACTAGGGGGTACAGTTGCCTTAGGGGCAATGGTGGCTGGGGGCTTATCCTTTTTGGTGCACTCACTAAACCAATGTGAGTTTGACTTACAATAGTTGCACCATGGTTTCTTTTGGCCATCTTTCTTCTTATCCTTTTTGGAACCACCCTCCCCCTGAGCCTTTTGGGGGCCTGGTGAAGACTTCTGGTCTTTTTGTTTCTGATCATTACCCTTCTGGTCTGCCTTTTTCTGATCACCGCCCTGGTTCTGGTTTTTCTGCTTAACTCTAGTCCTGACCCACCTATCTGCCTTGTTTCCCAATTCCTGGGGAGAAGTTAGGTCAGAGTCAATCAAGTGTTGATGCAACAGCTGTTTTTGACAGTTATTAAGGATTTGTTCTGTCATGATCAAATTATACAATCCTTTATAGTCCTTAACCTTACTACCCAATGACCAGCCTTCCAGAGCCTTAGTGGCACAATCTACAAAGTCAGTCCAGTCCTGTGTCTGTGTCTCTGGGTATCCCTGAACAACAACCTGTATTGTTCAGTGGTTAGGCCAAACCCATCAATCAGAGCACTCTTCAGGACAGTGTAATTGTCTGCATCCTCATCACTAACTGTGAGGAGCTTGTCTCTACCTTTCTCAGAGAAGGAGAGCCACAAGATAGCTGCCCACTGACTTTGGGGTACCTGCTGTACTTTGCAAGCCCCCTCCAAAGCAGTTATCCATTTGTGGATGTCATCCCCACACTTGTAGGGAGGGACAATCGTGCTCAGGTTTCTATTATCATAGGTCCTGTCTCTATCCTTAGGGATATTGCTGCCACCAGTGGGCTCTAACCCACTTAACTTCTGCTCTCTGGCCAGAGTAAGCTTCTCCTTGGCAAGAGCAAGTTCTTCCCTCTCAATCCTCAAATTAGCTTCCCTCATTCTGGCCTCATGCTCTTTTCTCTGTGGGGAAGTCATTCCCCTGTGAGAAGAGGCATTGGAGCTGTTAGAGACATGGGAGTGGATGGATTCCCTTGAAGGGGATCTGTCTCTCCTGCTTCTCTGGTTAAGCCCACTTGAGGGTCTGAATGGGGGGACCCCAGTCAGACTCCCATGTAGGCTTAAGTTAGCCTGGCTAAGTCTTCCAACTTTGACCTGGCTGTCTACCTCATCTTCTGAAGTCCCATCTGACTCATCTGTAGTGGGTAGACCCTCACCTGTACCTAGGGTACTAGCCTGGGAGGCCCTACAAGCATCATACTCCTCTAGGATCTCTACTAGCTGAATGAGGGTAGGGATTGAACCCTGTTTTAACTTTCTGGAGGTACACAATTGTCTCATCTCCTGAAAAGTTAGGGTATCATATCTAGAGGGGATCTTTCTAGGATCTACCCCTCCTGGGAGAGAATCAACTTGATCTCCTCTCAGAGACATGATCCAGTGAGGGTGTGGTGTGTGCACCTACCTACACTAGTTGTATCTACTAAACCTCTCTAGTAGTTGTAGTCAGGGTGTGCTAGGCCCTTCAACCTACAACAACTAAGTCCAGTAGGACTTAAGTATTTATAATCTATGTTATATGTACCTAACAATACCTTATGTGATCTTTCAATTTAGTATCTCAAGATTACAATGGTATTACAACAGCAAGCTCAGATCCCAACCGCTGCTCTCCAATGTGAGAAGTTGGCCTGATATATGATGTCACTAGTTCTAGTGTACACCTTGTATCAGTCCAAACAACCCTTATGGTGATTGGTTGTAAAGTCAACCTTATAGACCAGCTATCCTAGTGGTAGCATGGACAAGAGCAGTCTTAGGCTAAACTCTGAATGGCATGTGAAGCCAGCTGTTATACCATATGTAATCCCTTGACTACCAAATGAAAGGACACCACAACAGATATGTCTAAAAATAGAATGTATTTATTCTAGTCAAACCCTCAGCACTCTTTATGAGATTCGAGGTAAGTACCACACAGTCTTATTTAAGCATACATTAAGTCACACAGGTAAGTAATACAGTTAGGCCCTAGGGGCCACGCAAACCATATACTAAGTAAGTGGTATAAGAACCACTGTCACGAACACAGGATAGGCCTAGGCCTAGGGAATCGCTGGGGCTACACTATACTACCAAAGGTTAGGAAGTGGGAGGCCCACGGGATTCAGGTGCAGAGTGGAAACACTCACGCGTAATGCGTAAAAGTCGATAGAAATAGAAGTTATTAGAATTTAACAGTTTTAGGACACTTCTGGAATAGCTAGGAAGTCGAGACTTGGAAACTAGACCCTAGGATAGTCAATACCCTTGTGAGCACTGAAGTACTCAAGTTACCTAGTCCACGGGCTGCGGGTGCATAGGTGTGAACTTGCGTCGGGTTTCGTCGTTGACTACTATGGATGCCTGAAGGAAAGTTGCTGACAGGCAGTCAGTGAAGAGTGTCCGGTGGATTCCAAGGATGGAATCAAGAAGGAAGCATACCTGCAAGCAGCAGGGACAGAGTCTAGGTCACCAGCCAGGAGCCGGGAAGGAACCAAGAAGGAACCAGGCGATGTCGTGAAGATGCAGGTGAAGAGGTGAAGCTTGTCGCAGCAGCCACGGGTACCAGGAGGCGTCGAGGATGACCAGGACCAGGAGGTGAGCTGTCCCACGAAGGCTCTTGCTGTCGGCGGCGTCGAAGTCGAGTCAGGACCCAACAAGCCTTGGCAAGCGGAACCCACGCAGGATGGAGGACTTGCTTCTGGTGCAGACCAGGAAGGTCTGGGGTGCTTCTCTTTCACAGAGGAGCGGGTGCCAGTCTGGAGGAGCCGGACCAGCAAGATGAAAACAAAGGTTCGTCGTCGCAGAGGTCACTAGCCAACGGGCCAGCAACCGGACAACACGTCAAGTAACTCAGGTGCAGAAGGGCCCCACGCAGAACACGTGAAGTGTGGGGAGCTGGTCTTCTTTGCAGATGGTGCTCGGGATGGGGGCTTCTCAATTCCCCAAGCACAGCCTCGAGGGAGCCTCGGAAGTCGCGCTAGTCAGGTACTAGCCACTTTTCCCAAGTCGCCGGTCCCACGTCCCTCGTCGCCTCCACGGGTCTCAGCTTTGCTGTAGATGTGGATCTGGGTCAGAGGTGTCTGGAAGTCTCGGCGCTGGTCAGTCTCTGCAGTCGTCCCTCGTAGGATCAGTCGCAAAGCAAGCAGCGGTCGCTGGATGGTGCCTGGTTGCCCAGGGTGGTCACTTCTTGGCCACAAGGGAGATTTCTTCAGTCTTCTTCCTGAGGTCGAATGTCGAAGGTCCAGAGTATCTGTACAAGTTGCAGATTCAGGTTAATCTAATTTAGCAGGGCTCAGCTACCTACTGATATACTGGGCTAGTGGGCTGGGCTACCTGCAAGGTCCCTCCTATGGGTGGGACCAGGAAGGGGAGTGGTTACACCCCCTTTCCTTTGTCCAGTTTCACGCCAGAGCTGGGGCTGGAGTGCCCCAGCGCCGGTTTAAACTGGACTATGCATGGGACACCTTGTGTGCCCCAGGCAGTGTCTAGTTTCTTTCATCCCTCCCTGCCCCAATACACTAACTCCTGTCTGGGGTGGTGCCCGCACCTCCCAAGGCAGGAAACCTATTGTCCAAGCCTCCCTCGCTGGAAGGACTCCCAGCAGCAGGAGGTCAGACTTGTGTCTGTGGCAGCAGCATCCATTTTGTGATGCTGGGGCTCTGGTTAACTTTAACCGGGTAAGTAGGTTTCAACATGTCTTCTCCCTCTAGGAGGGAGGAATAATATCCTCATTGCCAGAAATGGTATGGGGGTATTATTCCAAAGTGTTAGACACCTTACACAACATGTTTTGATAAAGCCAAACCATAGTTACCATAACCGTTTAAGATTATAAGGCACTTTAAGAGTATATGGTAGGCTATATCATAGAACAGCTATAAGGACATGGTTCCAAAAGCTACAGACAGGCTCAGCTCATGCTAGAGCACCATCTCACATGTTACCAAGCACTCTGCCTCCAGGATTGTTAAGGCCTGCCATAGTAGTGGCTGATAGGTACACATGTGTCTATATATAAGGTAGGTATAGGAATACTACACCTAAGCAAGGAGTGATTACACGACCTTGCCCCAGCTGAGCGATCAGCCAGTTGTGTCATAATGGAAGGCCAGGCCAGGGGTGGCACAATACATGCTGCAGCCCCTGGTAGGCCTAGGGTACACCTATGCCCTGGGTACCTAAGGTACACTGTACAGGGGCCAAATAGGTGATCCTAACCAATTGGGTTATGCACCTAAAGTACATAGTATAAATTTAGAGAGAGAACAGCTGGGCTGTGGGTCTGATTGGCAGGCCCACATCCACATCTAAGTCGAAAACCAGTGGAGCAAAAGCAAAAAGTGGGGGTGAACATAGAAAGCAGACCCTACTCTCCTACAGTGCACAGCAAATGCTGTGGATCCCCTTTCCGCCCCTCTTTCTGAGGTTTTCTTCTTTCTTTGGCCCAGCAGGGCTCTGCTCTGGGCGACAACTGCCCTAGGCCGGGGAGTCCCCTTGCAGGACATCTGTCAGGCAGCAACGTGGGCCTCGCTGCACACGTTTGCTAAACATTATTGCCTGGACAATGGATAAGTCCGGAGAGACGACTTCTTTGGCCGTTCTGGTGTGATCTTGGTTCGCAGACCCACCACCGGGGTTGGTATTGCCGGGGTATCTATTCTAAGGTGTGGAATCTAACTAACGTGTTTCTTTCAGATGAACAAGTTACTTACCTTCGGTAACGATATATCTGTAAGAAACATTAGTTAGTTAGATTTCTTACCGACCCACCCATCCTCCCCGTTCTGCGAACAGATATCTAGGGTTGAGGTTATCCCTTTCAGGGCCCACCATTTTTTTGGCACCAGTGTCGGTCTCTTGCATGACTCTGCATTCCTGGCGCGGAAAGCTATGTACAAGAACTGACGTCAGCGCGCGAGGGCGGCGTCTAAGTACTGTGGAAATATGGATTTTTCTGGTCAGTTATGTCCCCTATCTTGGACCCCAACGGTTTCATGTATAAATCACAAGTACATGTATGTTCCCCCCAGTTCCAGTTATGAAGACGCAAACACATATGCGTCCACCGCCAACATGTCCTCTTTCAGATCCGCCATGAATGGGCCGGATATTCCATTCCTAAGTATGAAAGGCCACCGGCTTTATATGGTTCACTTATGCCATTTTACAGTCCAGGCAAGTAGGCCCTGATTCTGCCATCAAGCTTTTCCTGCCTTCTGCCTCTGAAAGCTTCAGTCCGAGCTCGCATCTGTATCCATGAACTTTGTCCTCATTCTCTGCGCAGCTAACGGTGCCTGACATCAGCCTGTTGCCTGCCAAAAACTGTATTTCACCTTCGAAATTATCTGCTCCGCCCCCTACCCAATGCATTCCTGTCTAGTAGTTTAAGTAAACATTCTTCCAGCTACCGAGCAAAGGGCCCGGCTTCTCTGTCTTTATGCAAGTAATTCATAGCCCTGTTCTATGGAAGATTTCTGCCCCCGCATCTAGTGTAGACACTTAGACGCTTGTACACGCACTAACAGTCAGTATAGTCAGTATAGAATAAGATTCTACTCTAAGAGACTTCTCTTTTGGATAACACAGTTCTTTAAACATAGGATGTTAGATATGATTTGGGATTAGGTTGACTTGACCCTCCAGACTTCTGTTGCCACATGTAGAGCTAAATGTCAAGTCCCCTTCACCCCCTAGTTGCACGTCAATCACACGTCATGCTGCTGCGCGCGCATTTCTGCCAAATATTTCTGCTGACATTGCGAAATTCTTTCATGGAACCACCCTATTATGACATCATACCTGATGACGTTCTTTATTTACGCCCAGTTACACCCACTTTTGCTACGCATGTATGTTTTATCTTTACTATCAATTGTTACGCCTCCTCCATTTGTTTCACTGTAATGCCTATTGTATAAAAATGATTACTTATCAATAAAGTACGGTCTTCACTTCCTGAACCTTCGTGGTGATGGAATATGGAGCTCATCGATTTAAATTGATTATGGAATAAAGCCCGTTCCGAACCTCTAATACCACGGATTCTGCCTCTTATTTTACTGAGCTATTGTTATAGATTTTCTGCATCAAATTAAGTCCCGGTAATTAAATTATTTACCACATAAATGGCGCCCGAATAGGGACACTTTCTCATCTCACGCGCCGGCGGTGCGTTGCAGGCCCGGTCTCCTGTCACAGCTGGACGGACAACAACGCGTACCCACAGGATTTCCTGTATCTCCCTCCTGCCGAGCGGGGGTAACTGAGGCTGCGATCAACACCCAGACGAGGCGGTGAGAAGTGCGAAGTATCCCGACCAGAGCCTAGCTGAGAGAGCAAGATCCGAGGTATACAGAGGCCCACCAGTTTCCGAAGTTTCCGAAGTTTCGAGTCGAGTCCAGTCCGGTTCTAGTTCAGTTCAGTTCCGAGGCCTTCCGTTCCGAGCTACCCGGTGAGTACCATTATCGGGGAGGCGTTCTGACGTGCACATAGGTTGTGCCGGTCAAGACGGGTTTGGGTACACAAATCCGGTCTGCACTGTTTCAGCAGTGTATCTGTACTGTTTAGCAGTATATCAAGTATGTCTAGTATATAATTCAGAATTACCTAGTTAGTATCGAGTATTATGCTTAGTGACTAGTTCCCTAAATGACCATCATTGTTTAGTCATTAAATGTTAAATGTTAAAATGTTTTAAATACGTTCTGTATATTGTGGTGTGAATGACTGTTCATTTTTGTGTTTTATGGTATTAAACGTGTTCAAAATTAGGTATCAGATCAGTTCTCAATATGCCGCTCTTTTCGAAATTAAGACAGATCACAACTAGAAAAGGGGTACTCGAAGAAGCTGTTCCCATTCCTCCTAGGGACACTCCAGGGTACTTCATGTATCATAAACATGGCCTAGACGCCATATTATTTCTTGATTTATGGGTAGACTACACCAAGGAATTACCAGAAAGTCAGAGGTGGCCCGCAGCTGGGACCTGGGATGCAGATTGCATTGTGAAAGTAGAAGAAGAATTATGGAAAAGGAAAGCTAGACAATCACAGAAAGACGCCATTGAATTATGGCGTAAAGAATCGTATAGACGTACAGAAAAAGCACGTAGACAGGAAGAGAAGAGTAAGGAGAATTCAAATAAAGTTCGAGAAAGTGTATTCATTGAAGAAGGTACTCGAGTAAAGTCAGAACAAACAGACAGACAAAGAAATGCCCTTGTGAATGGTATGTATCCTCTTCTGGCCGAAGGACTACCTAAGGCTACTCCGGAGATAACAAAAGACTTGCCACCCCCATTGTTTCCGATAAAAGTACATCCCAAAGGGCATCCCAGAACCGCAGAAGATGTTTTTCTTTCCTCTTATTTAGACGACGCAGCTCCCGAGTATGCAAATGCTGCGCCACATAGACCGTCTGCCGAGGGGGTTCAACGCCAAGACCCTCCTCCGTCTGTACCTCTGCAACAGCAAACTCCGACACAAGTTCCGGCAAGCACATCTGTTTCTACATCTGCATCCACACCTATGGTTGCTATATCACGTTCAACGAATCCTTTCACATCCAGCACCCCAGGTGGTGCTACCGGAGGTACATCAAGCATTTTTTCCACGCCACCCAGAACAAATAAACTTTCCTTTCAAGAATTAGCCCACCAACGTACGCCCAAACCAGTAACTCCCAACACGCTCAAGGAACTTCTAATAGACTGTAGATATGACCCTGTGCCCGGAAAAGGGGACGAAATGATGCTGGCATCATTACGTATCCGACGAGCTGCAATATACTTAGGGAAGCTACCAGGAATGACTGCACATTTAGAAAATATATATCATTTTGTTCAGTCAGGGCGAGACCCTGAGAGTATTAACAGAGCCATGGAGTACCAAAAAGGTGGAAATACAGGGGGAACTGTTACGTTTCCTCATAAACTGTGCGATCAGAAATCAAGATCAACCAGGGGTAAATCCGGAAGAAATGCAAATTCTTACCACATGGGGTAAGAATATTTCAGAGGGGAGACATGATAAACGATCATGTATAGTAGCTATGAGCCGAAAGATCCGCAAAGAAATAGAACGAATACACGAAGAAAGATTAGCAGTAGACGAACCTGAACAAACTGAGGACGAGGAAGAATTAGAACTGCCCACAGGACAGTTAGAAACAATGGCCTATGTAGGTAGAGGAAGATCTTGCAATGACACTAGATGTTTTACTGATCCGATATGCCCGATACGTTCAGATAATAACAGAAAATTCCAAACTCCTATAATAAATATAAGGTCCCCCGAACATTCATTCCAAGCCGCTGACAAATTACTCCGAGAACGAAGGGGTTATCATATACTCGATTCTATGGACGAACAAGAATTAGCCAGGTCAGCCGTTCACTGGGTTGATAGTCCTGGAAAATATGGTGATGATACACTAGTACATACGTTTTTGAACCTCGCCCCAGATGAACAGCGTTTAGCTGGTATCTACATGATTCAACAACTCCTTATATTATATAAAAGCCAACACTCCGATCCTGGTCCCTTACCTGATATATTGACTGAATTACTCACGAATAAATGGAGAGGTTCCGGTACTAAGTTAATTAGAGAAATACTAGAATCCAGAAAGCAGTACATCCTTTTTGTATGTCCTGAACATGTCTCACTGCCCATCAAGGAAAGAACGACGTATTACATGGATAGACAGAATCCCTTACGCGAAGTGCACCCGATAAAGGGTGATGACAATGAGTTTAAACGGGTGTTTGTATACACACCCATATCCAAAATAGAACTATTAGAAATGAAGAAAGTGGTACCCAGTCATGATAAAGACCCAGCGGGTTTCCACCGTGAAATTAAAGATATGTTACTCATGGGAGAATATACCTACCCCGACATTATGACAATATTGAAGGTATTAATGCCTGCGGGCATTTACGAAAAACTCAAGGAAAAGGATTGGGAGGTGGGAGACCAGAAGATAGATTGGACAGCATTAGAAAACGAAGAAAAAGCTCGAGGTCCAGGTTCAGGGCTCGGGGACAAGATCAAAGCACTACCAGGTCTGCTAGTACAGGTACTGCCACGTTTATTAACTACGAAAAAGGAAGACTGGGGTGCAATCTCAGCCTGTAAACAAAAATCAGATGAAGACACTAGTGATTTCTATTCCCGATTTGAGAAATGTTTTGGTATAAATAGTGGAATAAAAGCAAGTAGCGAGTCGTATCCACATCTGTTTGTGACAAAATTGGTTGAAAATGCCTTGCCCCAAGTTAAGAATAGAGTATTGAAGTTCGAGAGTACCTGGCAAGGTAACACTCCGTCACAAATGTTACAAATGCTACAGTACCATCACAATAGAATTAGAGAAGAACAAGAACATGAACATAGACGCATGAAAGACACGAAAATGAAAATGCTAGTTGCCCAGACAGTGCCAGTTGACGGTCATAAGAAGGGTATAACACAGTCCAGTGGTTCAACAGGTCCTGTGAAAGGGACGTGCAACTATTGCAAACAGCCAGGTCATTATGTACACGATTGTCCCGTTTTAAAACATAATATCGCCATAGGTAACACAAAAGAAAGACCACGGCCACTTAGACAGGATCAGAATGAACAAGGAACTCCGCAGCATGCACAGTCCATGCCAGCTCCGCAGCAGTCTATGCCAGCTCCACCACCGCAGCCTATTGCTGCCACACAAACAACGACCCGACAGATGTATCAGACCGCACAGTATGACTATCCTGATTATCAACGATACTCATGAAGCAGCCTAGAGAGGGAAGTTGGCTTACCCCTTATTGAGGTCCCTGTAGATCAAGAAGGACCTTATGTACACAGTGAACTATTAGGTCAAGATAGAAAATTCTTACTCGATACAGGGGCAAGCCGAACAACAATAAAATGTAGTGAAGTTCCAGGGGCACCCCTCTCAGGCACACAGAATATTTCCCTTGGTTTTTCAGGAAAACCTATCATTAACGAAGTACCACAGCCTCTTCCACTTACGATTGGTCCCTTGACACGAACTACAGATTTATTGCTTACTAAATCATGTCCAGAAAACCTGTTAGGTATAAAAACTTTGAAAGCTCTAGGAGCTATAATATGTTGTTCTCCGGAAGGAGTAAGATTGTTTTTGCGTGACTTCAAAGGGCACTACGTGTCCCGAGACATGGATCACCGACTACAGACTTTACCGACACATTTATGGGCACAAGGCCCTACAGATGTTGGTTGCATGAACATTACACCATATCGAGTCACACTAAAGGCAGGAGTGGTACTTCCACGAATGCGACAATACAAGTTACCCCCAGATGCTGTAGTGGCTTTACTACAAATCATTGACGAGCTTATTACCCAAGGAGTGGTTGTGGAAACTGACTCCAATGTATGTAATTCCCCGATAATTCCGATTCTTAAACGAACCGATCCAACAGCCCCGCCAGTATATCGATTGGTTATTGATCTGCGCGAATTAAATAAATGCATAGTACCACAATACCCCGTAGTCCCAGACATTTCTTCATTACTGACAGCCATTGATTCCGAAGCAACATTCTTTACTGTAATTGATCTCAAGAATGCCTTCTTCAGCGTCCCAATAGATCCGGAAGGCCAATACTTGTTCGGATTTAGTTTAAATGGACGTAGCTTTAAATTCACACGCGCACCTCAAGGATTTACCGAAAGCCCCAGCATTTATAGCCAAGCACTGAAACGAGAACTCGACAGTATCCACATGCCAGTCAACACTGCCCTGCTCCAATATGTCGATGATCTACTGATCACCGCTAGAAGCTGAATGTGAAAAAGCCTCACTGACGGTTTTACATTTTTTGGCCGAAAAGGGGCACAAGGTGTCCCCTTCTAAGCTGCAATTCTGTGTCCAGCGAGTTGTTTACCTTGGTCACTCGCTGTCCAAGGAGGGAAGGCAGCTTACACCAGATCGCATCCAGCTAATTGCTAATATGCCAGTACCCAAGACACAAAAGGAGGTGCGGGCTTTCATAGGCCTCACTTCATATTGTAGGCAGTGGATCCCTCAGTATGCATTCCTCGCAAAACCCCTCATCCAATTGACAACACAGGAGGCAGCCACATCGACTGTTCTCCCTTGGACTCAGGAACATACACAAGCTTTTGAAAGCCTAAAGAAAGCCTTATGCCAAGCACCTGTTTTAGCAACACCATGTTACAATAAACAGTTTACACTCTTCGTTACAGAACGCGAAGGTACTGCCTTGTCAGTACTCACACAGGAACAAGCAGGATCACACAAACCATGTGCTTATTTTTCTAGTACATTAGATCCCGTAGCTCAGGCTTTGCCTGCGTGCCTGAAATCAGTGGCAGCAACAGCTTTAGCAATCAGACAAAGCGATGCCATAGTATTAGGACATCCATTAACAGTACAAGTACCACATGCAGTAGAGGTTCTCTTGAACCGCACACAAACACAACACTTGACTATAGCACGACTTACTGGTTACGAATTAACATTGTTTCAGCCACATATAGAAATCAGACGTTGTAGTACATTGAATCCTGCCACACTGTTACCTGTAAATGGAACAGACCCACTTGCACATGATTGTATTGAAGTTATCACTATCACGACGAAACCCAGACAAGATTTGACAGACGTCCCATTGTCAGACCCAGACCTGACGTTGTATGTAGATGGTTCATGTATGAGAACAGGTACAGGAGAGCTAGTGGCCGCTTACGCAGTCACAACAGACACTGAAATCATTGAAACAAATTGCATAAGTACCTTGTCCGCTCAAGCAGCAGAGCTCATCGCTCTGACACAAGCCTGTATTCAAGCCACAAATAAAAAAGTCAACATATACACTGATTCACGTTATGCATTCGGAGTTGTACATGACTTCGGCGTGCTGTGGCGAGAGAGAGGTTATTTAACTTCTCACGGTGCCCACATTCAGCACGGACCCCTTATTCATGCCTTATTAGATGCAATACATCTACCCACTGCAATATCAATTATGAAATGTAAAGCTCATACGAAAGTTACTGATATCATTTCTCAAGGCAATGATCTAGCTGACAGAACAGCTAAACAGACTGCTCAAACTCAAACATCCGACATGACAAAGACAATAGTCCCGACACCAACACATTGCATGATGGTTAAGGATCCCGCTCTTGACGTAATCGACATACAGACACATGCTACACCAGACGAAATAAAGAAATGGACTGAATTAGGAGGGATCCAAACGGATCAAGGATGGATGACGAAGGAAAAATCTGTGTGGTTCCTTCCTGATTCAATGGTCCAAGTCGTTATTAACACTGTACATAGTCCAGCACATCTAGGAGAAAAAGCTATGCTAGACAGCATCCAACACATTTGGTTCAACAAACATTTACGAGCAGCAGCTAAACAAAAAGTTCGTACCTGTATGATCTGTTGTCAGTTTAACCCAGGTAAAAGCATTCCCGTAGAACAGGGTGGATTTCAGCCTCCAGATCACCCTTTTGAAGTCCTCCAGATGGATTATATCCAGATGGAACGATGTCGAGGATTCAAATATGTTCTCGTAGTTGTCTGTGCTCTTTCCCGTTGGACAGAGGCATACCCGGTTTCAGATTACACTGCCCCAACTACTGCCAAACAGTTAGTTCGAGAATTCTTCCCACGGTACGGTTTACCACGTGTTGTCTACTCAGATAACGGCCAGCCGTTCTCATCCGAATTAATGAAACACGTTTCACTTTTGTTAGGCTATCAGTGGAAATTTCACTGTGTCCGACACCCCGAGGCAGCAGGTCTCGTGGAAAGACATAACCAGACCCTGAAAATTAGATTGTCCAAAATTTGTAGAGAGAAAGGTGTCGACTGGGTAGTAGCCTTACCCGTTGCACTCTTTTACATGAGAATGGTAGCACACTCTCGAACAGGGCTATCCCCGTATGAAGTGATCTTCGGTAGACCACCAAATATGTGGGGGACGCCTATACCACGCAAAATAACTGATATTGACTGTAATATGCTGACAGATTACTTGGCTTCCTTGATGTCTGCACTACAATCTTGTCGTTCACAGGTAGCTGCAGCCTTTCCCGACAACACCGAGGTGAAACCCCATGACGTACTTCCAGGGGATTTAGTTCTAGTGAGGAACTTTGATCGGAAGTCTCAGCTGGATCCTAGGTGGAAGTCGCCTCAGCTCGTACTGCTAACGACGAGGACAGCCGTAAAGATCGAAGGACGAAAAGGCTGGATACATTCAAGTCATATCAAGAAATTTCATGGACTACCGTCAGACGTAAATGACACACCTTGCGTGTCTTCCCCGAGTGACTCTAAACTTCCTTTGGTTGAACTGAATAGCCATGAAGAATACAAACTAAAACTTAGGTCTAACCAGTCAGGCAATTTGATTGTTTAAGTCCTCTCCAAGGTGAAGCGGTCGAATTTGTCTCTGACATGTACCCCTTAGACCTGTATAGAGAAAGAAACAAAAGGATAAAGTTGAAACGACATGCGTACTGTAAATCACTGCGTAGTCATTGCACAGTGACGTTATTAATTTTGTTTTTCTTAAGTCTTTTAGTAATTACTGCAAGTATATTGTTGCACACATATTATCCTATTTCTAGACATGTTTACAATATTACTGCTGAACATTCTTTTAGTGAATTACCTCCG
Organism: Triturus cristatus; assembly: GCF_964204655.1. NCBI lineage: Eukaryota > Metazoa > Chordata > Amphibia > Caudata > Salamandridae > Triturus > Triturus cristatus. The sequence continues at coordinate 1,606,145,820 of NC_140590.1, read as the reverse complement.
CATGAATTGTCTTATAGATTTGCGCTGCGCAATAACACTTTTATTAGTATGTTACATCATTCCCATCAGGTTAGCAATGCTACAAATTGTTGGATATGTGGCCGACTCCCTCCCTATCAGAACTATAAAGGAATTCTACCTCTCTTTCCATACCCGTTCACACACAACGGCTCCTGTGGAGCATGGTTTAGTTTAATTAATTCCCTAGATTCGAATTCTGCAGTTTACCAGAAAAACTGGGTATGGGGAAATCCAAACTTAGTTTTACTCAAAGTCTGTCACCCTAACAAGGAGGGACTTCCCAAAAGAACAGGAACTGATCTAGAAAATGAAGTATATGGATTAGGTAATTTTACGCTCAATCTCATGATCTTGAATGTCGAATCCGAAGCTACTCCAATTTTGCCCGCCATGTCAGTATTTCCAGTTAAAGGTGAATTATGTGTAAGAAAGAATGGTTCCATACATATGGGCCATAGTAGATGCACCACTGTAATAGAATTTAGTGATCAAGGCAAGTCTACATTTAGAGCTTCCCGCCATTCCTACTTCATATGTGGTCAGACGGCATACATACGTTTGCCACTAGATTGGGATGGTACCTGCTACATCGGATTCCTTTTGCCACCTGTTTTCCTAGCTCCTCCTGATTATCACAGAAATACTCATTTAGTACATAATAGAGAAAGGAGAGATCTCCCAATTGTCGATTACACTGAGACAGCATGGGAAAAATACACAGATTTCAATAAAGGTCTCTTTCCCTATATAGGTACAGTTACCAATAGTAAGCTGATACGTAGATTAACCAGAACCCTTGAAGCAGTAGTGAACGAAACTATTTCCGCCTTAAGCAATTTAACAGAAGAGCAGTCTGCTATGCGGATTGTTGTGCTTCAAAATCGTCTTGTCCTTGACGTCATCCTGGCCGATAGGGGCGGAGCTTGTAGGGTCATCGGATCAAGTTGTTGCATTTTCATACCAGAAAATTCGCCATCTGTATATAAAGCCATAACTCGCCTTCATAAGATTGTAAGCCAGATACACCAGAATCCAGGCACCTGGACTTGGTCCGGTTGGTTTTGGAGTGTATTATCTACCTTTGGATGGAAGGTCCTATCCTTCCTAGGTATTGGCTTTCTCATACTATTCAGTTGCTGTCTATGCCTACAATGTGGACCAGCGATCTGTGGTCTGTGTGCCACATCGTGTATTCCACCACCAAGATTTCATTCATCACGGAAGAAGAAAGAAGAACAAATGATGCTATATGAACAGATCGATGGATTAATGAAGATTGATATCTCTTGACGGGCAAGTAGGGGACAAGGAGGGAATGTGGAAATATGGATTTTTCTGGTCAGTTATGTCCCCTATCTTGGACCCCAACGGTTTCATGTATAAATCACAAGTACATGTATGTTCCCTCCAGTTCCAGTTATGAAGACGCAAACACATGTGCGTCCACCGCCAACATGTCCTCTTTCAGATCCGCCATGAATGGGCCGGATATTCCATTCCTAAGTATGAAAGGCCACCGGCTTTATATGGTTCACTTATGCCATTTTACAGTCCAGGCAAGTAGGCCCTGATTCTGCCATCAAGCTTTTCCTGCCTTCTGCCTCTGAAAGCTTCAGTCCGAGCTCGCATCTGTATCCATGAACTTTGTCCTCATTCTCTGCGCAGCTAACGGTGCCTGACATCAGCCTGTTGCCTGCCAAAAACTGTATTTCACCTTCGAAATTATCTGCTCCGCCCCCTACCCAATGCATTCCTGTCTAGTAGTTTAAGTAAACATTCTTCCAGCTACCGAGCAAAGGGCCCGGCTTCTCTGTCTTTATGCAAGTAATTCATAGCCCTGTTCTATGGAAGATTTCTGCCCCCGCATCTAGTGTAGACACTTAGACGCTTGTACACGCACTAACAGTAAGTAGGCCCTGATTCTGCCATCAAGCTTTTCCTGCCTTCTGCCTCTGAAAGCTTCAGTCCGAGCTCGCATCTGTATCCATGAACTTTGTCCTCATTCTCTGCGCAGCTAACGGTGCCTGACATCAGCCTGTTGCCTGCCAAAAACTGTATTTCACCTTCGAAATTATCTGCTCCGCCCCCTACCCAATGCATTCCTGTCTAGTAGTTTAAGTAAACATTCTTCCAGCTACCGAGCAAAGGGCCCGGCTTCTCTGTCTTTATGCAAGTAATTCATAGCCCTGTTCTATGGAAGATTTCTGCCCCCGCATCTAGTGTAGACACTTAGACGCTTGTACACGCACTAACAGTCAGTATAGTCAGTATAGAATAAGATTCTACTCTAAGAGACTTCTCTTTTGGATAACACAGTTCTTTAAACATAGGATGTTAGATATGATTTGGGATTAGGTTGACTTGACCCTCCAGACTTCTGTTGCCACATGTAGAGCTAAATGTCAAGTCCCCTTCACCCCCTAGTTGCACGTCAATCACACGTCATGCTGCTGCGCGCGCATTTCTGCCAAATATTTCTGCTGACATTGCGAAATTCTTTCATGGAACCACCCTATTATGACATCATACCTGATGACGTTCTTTATTTACGCCCAGTTACACCCACTTTTGCTACGCATGTATGTTTTATCTTTACTATCAATTGTTACGCCTCCTCCATTTGTTTCACTGTAATGCCTATTGTATAAAAATGATTACTTATCAATAAAGTACGGTCTTCACTTCCTGAACCTTCGTGGTGATGGAATATGGAGCTCATCGATTTAAATTGATTATGGAATAAAGCCCGTTCCGAACCTCTAATACCACGGATTCTGCCTCTTATTTTACTGAGCTATTGTTATAGATTTTCTGCATCAAATTAAGTCCCGGTAATTAAATTATTTACCACAGTACTCCAACGACGTCATTCCGGCGCACAAATCCGACGACGGACGCGGAGCCGCCGCCGACGCCTAGCGACGCGCAAGGGTATTGCTGACGAAAAATCTTTCCGGATCCAGCCTGACGCCTGGGGATATTCTAAGGTGAGGAATCTAACTAACTAATGTTTCTTACAGATATATCGTTACCAAAGGTAGGTAACTTGTTCTTTAAGGAGGAGACGAGATGGAAAGAACTTTAAATATCACATCCGTCCTTGACGCCAGGAGATATGTAGGAATGCTGCTCTGCAACTGCAGCCCAGCTTTTGATTCTTTCTTGTAATAGTTCTGTGTTTATTGATGATTGTACTGCTGTCATTCCAAAAAAAACAAACAGGGATGTACAGCTTTTTTCAATAATTTGCCTGTAATAAATGTTTTTGGCATAACACTGTCACCTGTACAAAAGAAAACAAAGAAAAACAATTATATACTGTATTTATGAGATACATGCTTAGACTGTATATTGCTGCTCTGTGTATCCCAAAATCAAAACAATAAAAAAAAAAGTTTGAAATGACTCAAAGACATGTGAACAAGGCAGTCTCAGCATTTTTTCAAGATCACGAAATGTCTTCCATTTTTAATTTGGATAGCAAATATTCCGGTGCAGCACTGCATTGTGGAAACCATCCTTTCTTTACAAACCTGAGAATTTGGCTTCATTAACAAATTTAAATATGCTTAGTTGCAAAACCTATATTGTGTCTAATTTAATTTTATCATAGATAAGGTTTTTGTTGTTTTTCATTTAGTAAAGTAGGGGCATATTATCAAGCACGGTGTTAAAATTATCGCCGCTTTAGCGGCAAAAAACTGCCGCTAAAGCGGCGATAATGGGCTTGATAATATGCCTGTGAGAATTCCAATAGAAGCCCATGTTGACACCAGAACATGAGCTTCTATTGGTATTCTCAAGGGCATATTATCAAGCCCATTATCGCCAATTTAGCGGCAGTTTTCAGCTGCTAAAGCGGCGATAATATTAACGTTGTTTCTTGATAATATGCTCCGTAGTACTTCTTAGATACTTTCGCGATAGTACTGAAGTACTACGTAAACTTTTTTTTAAATATAGAAGTCAGTAAAACTATGTTTCCTTACATCTACAGAGTTTGCTAAACTGCCTCATCCCTTCCTCTACATTTAAATCAACAGTAATAACCTATGTTTTACATTAAAACAAGGCAAAGTGTGGTCTAAACAATATGTCTGCAATTTAATTTTGCAAGGGATTTCATTAACCAATGATATTGTGTTTTGTCATCGCCAGGTACTGCGGTATACCATGAAAGTTCCACCATAGATCGTGGCCCAATATAGCACTAAGATTTTGTCCTGTGTAGCCTAAAAACTGCTGAACCAATTTAGATATACTAACAAAAAGGGCCTGTTCCACAGAATAATCTATATGCCTGCCAAATATCATGTGATTGATTGATATATTGAGTTTCAGCTGTTGATGGGTGTTTCAGAGTTACACTCCCTTCCACCTTAATCAAATGTATTGAATGTGATTAAAGCCTTGTTTAAATATGTGTTTTCTATTACTTGCATCTAAAGTTGATTTTGTTTATTGTTTAAAATTGTGATTAATAAAAAAAATATTTTCCTATGTTTCCCTTTGTGGGGTTAGTGTTATTCTTTGTGTCCATTGATTTCTATGAGGGTGACTCCCAGTTACAGTGATTCCCCATATGTGGTGCTTAACTTGTTCCAATTCTTGACTAGAGTCAATTTGACCTGTTTTGTCAGTAATACTAGTGTAGTCAGGGTCACTGGAATATGTGATTCTTCTGTGCCCACAGCGTTTTCTGCATAGTTATGGATTTGCTGCACTTGCCCTTTAATCCATCATCTTCGACATAATTAGCAGATTTTAACAAAACAAAATTTGTTTGTAGTGCAATTAGATCAAATGTTACTAAAACCCTGCTACATGTGTTGCTGCGCCTTAGCAAGTCCTTGGTAAAGGTGAACTGCTCCCCCTTTCAGTTGTTGTTTGGTGTATTCAGGTGTTAAACTTATACTAATGAGAAGAAACATTTGCCAAGACAGTGCTTACAGGTGTAAAAGGACAAAATAATGACACCACATATTTTACCTTTTTCTTGTGGAATTATTTAGTTGACCCTGACACTAACTTTGTTCCTACCCTGCTGTGCATTTCTAGTGGCCTTGACTGTAATAGGTATAAGTGTAACTTTTGTGAATAGCAATTTTCTTAATCTTTTTTGGTGTGTTTTAATATTTGCATGTGCCTCCCTTGATCCCTACCAAACATTTTCCATAACCCAACCCGTTTTGTAGCAGAGATTTCCCATTTTCTAGCCACTTCCACTTCCCAGGTAGGTGGGGGAAATCGTGCGCCCTGTGGTGGGCACCCAATGGTGTCCGCCACACTGTGCATGCATGGAAAGGGGGGACCCATGGGTACCCCCCTGCGACCAATTCAGAAGGCCTCGGGTGAAGAGGGGGGCTGCTATGGCCCTCGGAAGTCCAATTCCCACAGCCGTTTCGTCGTGTCAAAACCAAGTCGGTACGGCTGTCAGAATCGGTCATCGTACTCGCTCGTTCAGAAACTGTCCCCATTAAGCTGCACAGATTGGCTCCGAACGAATCGGACTGCCTGAATCACTTTCAGAACCGATTCGGTAAGCGCGGGTGGCTTCCTCGCTTCGTACTTGGTCATTCAGAAAGGGGGACGATTAGTTTGGAAACATGGGCTCCGAATCGAATTTGCTTTTTCCGAATCCCGTTTGGAGCCCTTCCTAACGAGATCGTAATCGGCCCCTTAGAATGTAATCGACAAACATCAAGTATAAAAGTATTGATAGTAAAAATTATACTAAATACAAATAAATTAACAAATAAAATATAAACTACAAAAATAAAGTATTTCCCAAAAAATAGATTTAACCCCAATATAATTTTTCAAAAACATTTTAATTCTTAAATATTTTAATAAAAGAAGAGTTTATAATATATAAGTTTAAGTGGCTTTTTATGCAAATCTGAAAGTAATATTTAATTCTCTTCCAGGGGATCCTCATCAATAGTCATAAGCACTGAATATTCCCGCCCATGTGCGGGGACCCCGGAAATAATAAAAATTATATATGAAAAACACATATATATACAGCTCTGTATATGTATAAACATATATTATTTTTTCCAAGCCAATGCAGCCCCCATAGTAGGCTAGACAATGTAGATATAAATATCTAATAAAACACCATAGGTATAATAATACACCTAAATCTCCTTTTTTTTTTTTTTCTGAGGTACAACTCATGATAAAGAAAAGAGAACACTATGCCAAACACAGATCCACAAAACATTGTTAGCCTGCAGGCTGCATTGTAATACAATACCATAGAGACTGAAAACCTTGTACAGGTAAAAACTGGCACCGTGTCTTTAAGGCAGCCTTGATTCCAATATCCCATCATGCCTCAGGGGTGACAGTTAGGTCAGTTGTTTTCGGCTCCCTCAGTCAGGACCCTGGAATTCAGCTCTCTTCATTTTTGGCTTCTAGTCAAGAATTGCTATTTTCTAGTCAATTATTTTGCTTCATCTTAATATACCTCTGGTGAAGCATATTTCCTGTTTTTTCTGACAAGATTTCAGAACTTTTTTCTGTCAGAAAAATGCCTTCCTTGTTTGTGCCCTGTCCATCCTATGGCAAAAAGAAGGCGTCTTCAGATAATCATGATGTGTGTATCATCTGTCTACCGGACACACATTCTCCTGCTTCCTGTCGTCATTGTAAGCACCTTTCAAAGAGGACTTTGTAAAGGGAAGGATTAGGCTTTATGGCCTTTCTTCGACGTCGAAGCAGTTGATCCCTGTGTGTTCTCCATCGGCGTCGGGCTCGGCGTCGAAGACTCCAGCGGCGGGATCGTCGTTGAGAGATGAGGAGGCCAGGGAGAGTCACGCTTCCAAAAGAAAATCAACGTCGATACAGGATCCGGCGACGAAACGACGTCGTTCAGCGTCGAGAGCTTCGCCGTCGAGAACACATTGATCGACGTCGAAGGAGGAACATCGTCATTCGACGTCGAAGTCAACAGCTAGCCGTAAGTCGACGTCGAGGGAAAGACACAGAAGGTCGACTTTGAAATCTACAACGACGTCGAAACGAAGATCGACGTCAAAAGAACATGAGCGATCATCGACGTCGAGACCTGAATCGCCGTAGAGAGAGAGGCGATTGTCGTCGAAGGCATTGCCGACGTCGAGACGAAGATCGTCGTCGGACCATGGGTCGATGTCGAGGCGGACGCCTCCGTCGGGATCGACGTCGAGGCAGGCGCCTCCGTCGTCAAAGGTGTCAATGACGTCGGCGAATATGCAGACGTCGAGGCGAAGTTCCCCGTTGGGTTCTAGGCCTCCGTCCAGGATAAGCCCTCCGTCGATGACAAGGCTCTCGACATCGAGGCAGGACTCATCGCCAGTTATCCACTCGGCGTCGAAGTCCAAATCTCCGGTGATAGGCCTATCGCCGTCGAGACAGTCCTCTGTGGTGGGGTATCAGGAAACGTCAAAGCCCCAATCGATGTCCAGGTCGGCGTCTAGACGCAAGTCCCCGCATAGGGTGAAATATACTTCGGATGTGGCATCGGAGCATGATTCAGCCTCTGGGTCTCCGCCTATTTCAATTTCACCATCGGCCTCAGCAGGATCAGGATCTCCTCTGTCTCCTTCGAGATCCAGATCACCAGAAGTGGTAAATTCATCTCCAGCTCCTATTTCACCAGTAGAGCATCCTAATCCACCGAGACCTCAATTGAGAGCATTGCCGACTCCACTGAGGCAAGAAGAGGTTCATCCTCCGGGACAAAGCCCCACCAGAGTGCTGCCTCAGTCCACACCACTTAAACCTTCCATTGCACATGCAGTAAGCATTTCCTTAGCCAGATTGAGGAATCTGACACAGCCTAGGAGACCAGCAAGTTCCCACTCTCGGGGGAGAGAGTATGAACGACGCTCACCTTCGCCCAGGAGACGATCGAGGTCCACCTCTCGCAGAAGAGAGTCGTGCGATCTGACAGAAGACGGCGTAGGTCTCCTACATCCTCTTCTTCAAGTCATTCTTCCAAAAGAGATTACTCTCCCACGCTTTCAGATACGCCTCCATCTCGAGTTTCTCCAGTGGATGACATCAGTACTTTTCAAGATGTGTTGTGCAGGGGAGCGACAAAATTGAACATTCCAATGCCTGTCCAAGAGACAACCTCCTCTGTCATCTTTGAGACCCTTCATGAAAGAACGGCGTCTCGTCCACTGTTGCCTCTGGTCCCTGGTTTGCTTAAACCAGTGATGGACGTCTTCCTCACGCCGGCTACCATCAAGTCTGCCCCGGCGTGGATACTTAAAAAATATCGCCCCGCTCCGGAGGATCCTCTATTTTTCAAGGCGGACCCTCCACCGGACTCTGTGATTACTGCGGCTGCCAGGAAAGTCCCCTCTGTGGCTTTATCATCCACAGTGCCGCCGGACAAGGAAAGCAAGACGCAAGACTCTTGGGGAAGAAGAGTATGCGGATCGGCTGCCTCCAGTTTGAAAGTTGCCAGTGCCTCAGCGCTCTTGGGGCGCTTCGATAGATCACTCTGGGATTCTCTTCAAAGATTCATAGAAAAACTTCCTCAGGAGGATAGAAAGCACTTTGAAGAGATCTTACAGGAGGGCAGTCTGGTCTCTAATCTGGTCATAAGTGCGGGAGCGGATGGAGCAACGTTGGCAGCTCACTCATACGCCCATGGTATTTCAGCCAGAAGATCCTCTTGGCTGAGATTAACGGCCCTTAAACCTGAGGCACAAGCCAGAATTCTCAATCTGCCTTTTTCTGGGAGTTCGCTTTTTGGTTCACATAAGGATGACAAGATGGCTCGTATGAAATCGGAACTCGAGACCATGAAAGCCGTGGGGCTAGAGAAAAGGAAGGAGTTCCGTCTTCGAAGGGGAACCGACAGGCGTAATTTCCAACAGAGGGTTCAAACCTCTCACTGGCAGAAAAACCAAGACCAGCAAGGGCAGAAAAAACCACAATTCCAGTCCCGCAGATCAACTAGAGGACAAGGAAACAACCGCCAGTCCAACAGTGGAAACAAGGCTCAAGGAAAACAATGAGCAATCGCTTCCTCCAATACCGTCCACCGTTCCGGTGGGAGGAAGTATTTCACGACATCTGCGAGAGTGGCAAAACATCACCAGAGACAAGTGGGTTCTAACTATACTGCGACATGGATACTCGCTTCGTTTCTGGAGTCCTCCTCCATCGATCCACCCAGTGCATTCGTCTCATCAACTCAAAATGCTAAGAGAAGAGGTGGCAACCCTTCTGCTCAAATCGGCCATAGAAAGGGTTCCGAGGGCGCAGAGAGGGAGAGGAGTCTACTCCAGATATTTTCTAATTCAGAAAAGAAGTGCAAAAACAGAGTTCAGACCCATCTTGGACTTGCGAGCACTCAACAAACATATCAAAAGGGAGAAGTTTAGTATGCTTGCACTTGACCAAATATATCCACATCTCCGTCGAGGCGATTGGATGTGTTCGCTGGACCTGCAAGACGCGTATTTTCACATTCCCATCTGCCAGCGTCATCGGAAATTCCTGAGATTTGTGGTAGGAACCTCCCACTACCAGTTCAAGGTTCTTCCTTTTGTACTGAAGTCAGCGCCTCAAGTGTTCACAAAGTGCATGGCGGTGGTAGCTGCTGCGCTGAGGCGCGCAGGAGTATTCGTCTATCCCTACCTAGACGACTGGTTGCTAAAAGGTCCATCGCCTCAGACTGTAAGTTCACAGCTGACACGCTGCCTGAATCTGTGTCACCGATTGGGACTTCAAGTGAATTACAAAAAATCCACCTTCACACCAACGCAAAGGATACACTACCTGGGAGCAATTATAAACTCCGAAATAGGAAAAGTGTTTCCTTCGGAGGAGAGACAATTATCCCTCGCCCAGAAAGGCAGGCATGTTATAGTCAACAGTTTGTCAACAGCGTGTCAGATATAATTCCTGCTAGGGGCCATCGCATCTTGCATATTCCTAGTGCCCAACGCCAGGTTGCGGATGCGTCCTCTCCAACAAGATCTAGAGGACAAATGGGACCAAAAGACCTCTCTGTGGGATGTAGGAGAGTAGGGTCTGCTTTCTATGTTCACCCCCACTTTTTGCTTTTGCTTTACTGGTTTTCGACTTAGATGTGGCTGTGGGCCTGCTAATCAGACCCACAGCCCTGCTGTTCTCTCTCTAAATTAATACTATGTACTTTAGGTGCATAACCCATTTGGATAGGGTCACCTTATTGGCCCCTGTACAGTGTACCTTAGGTACCCAGGGCATAGGTGTATCCTAGGCCTACCAGGGGCTGCAGCATGTATTATGCCCCCCCTGGCCTGGCCTTCCATTATGACACAACTGGCTGATCACTCAGCTGGGGCAAGGTCGTGTAATCACCCCTTGCTTAGGTGTAGTATTCCTATACCTACCTTATATATAGACACAAGTGTACCTATCAGCCACTCCTATGGCAGGCCTTAACAATCCTGGAGGCAGAGTGCTTGGTAACATGTGAGATGGTGCTCTAGCATGAGCTGAGCCTGTCTGCAGCTTTCGGAACCATGTCCTTACAGCTGTTCTATGATATAGCCTACCATATACTCTTAAAGTGCCTTATAATCTTAAACGGTTATGGTAACTATGGTTTGGCTTTATCAAAACATGTCGTGTAAGGTGTCTAACACTTTGGAATAATACCCCCATCCCATTTCTGGGGATGAGGATATTATCCCTCCCTTCTAGAGGGAGAAGACATGTTGAAACCTACTTACCCGGTTAAAGTTAACCAGAGCCCCAGCATCACAAAATGGATGCTCCTGCCACGACACAAGTCTGACCTCCTGCTGCTGGGAGCGATCCCGGCACGGGAGGCTTGGACAATAGGTTTCCTGCCTTGGGAGGTGCGAGCACCACCCCAGACAGGCCTTAGTGTATTGGGGCAGGGAGGGATGAAAGAAACGAGACACTGCCTGGGGCACACAAGGTGTCCCATGCATAGCCCAGTTCAAACCGGTGCTGTAGCACTCCAGCCCCAGTCCTGGCGCGAAACTGGACAAAGGGAAGGGGGTGTAACCACCCCCCTCCCAGGTCCCACCCATAAGGCGTGACCTAGCAGGCAACCCAGCCCCCCAGATTAGTATAAGTGTGGTAGCTGGGCCCCAGGAGATTAGATGATCCTGAACCTGCAACTTGAACAGAAACTCTGGACCTTCGACATTCGACGAAAGAAGAAGACTGAAGAATCTCCCTTGTGGCCAAGGAGTGGCTACCCTGTGCAAACAGGCACCATCAAGAGACTTACCCTTTGCTTTGCTGAAGTTCTACGAGGGACCGACTGCAGAGCCCGACCAGAGCCTTGACTTCCAGACTTCTCCGACCCTGATCCACATCCACAGCTGAGCTGAGATCCGTGGAAGCGACGAGAGACGTGGGACCGGCTACCTGGGAAAAGTGGCGAGTATCTTCCAGCGCAGCTTCTGAGGTACCCTCAAAGTCGTGCACCGGGGATTGAGAAGCCTCAACCCCAAGCACCATCTCCACCGAAGATTAGCCCCCACACTCCACGAGTCCTGTGTGGGGCCCTTCTGCATTTCCCTGCTTGCCGCGTCTGTCCGGTTGCTTGCCCGTTGGCTAGCGGCCTTTGCGACGACACACCTTTGAATCTTCACTGCTGGTTTGGCTCCTCCAGACTGGCTCCCGCTCCTCTGCAAAAGAGAAGCACCCCAGACCTTCCTGGTCTGCACCAGAAGCAAGTCCTCCATTCTTCGTGGGTTCCACTTGCCAAGGCTTGGTGAGTCCTAGTTCAACTTCGACGCCGCCGACAGCAAGAGCCTTCGTGGGACAGCTCGCCTCCTGGTCCTGGTCGTCCTCGATGTCTCCTGGTACCCGTGGCTCACCTCTTCACCTGCAATCTTCACGACATCGCCTGGTTCCTTCCTGGTTCCACGTGGTCACTGGCTAATGACCCAGACTCTGTCCCTTCTGCTTGCAGGTATCCTCTCTTCTTGATCCCAGCCTTGGGATCCACCGGACACTCTTCACTGACTGCCTGTCAGCAACTTTCCTTCAGGCATCCATAGAAGTCCACGACGAAACCCGACGCAAGTTCACACCTATGCACCCGCAGCCCGTGGGCTAGGTAACTTGGGTACTTCGGTGCTCACAAGGGTATTGACTATCCTAGGGTCTAGTTTCCGAGTCTAAACTTTCTAGCTATACCAGAAGTGTCCTAAAACTGCTTATTTCTAACTGCTAGTGATTCAATTGACTTTTACGCATTACGCGTGAGTGTTTCCACTCTGCACCTGAATCCCGTGGGCCTCCCACTTCCTAACTGTTGATAGTGTAGTGTAGCCCCAGCGATTCCCTAGGCCTAGGCATATTCTATTTCCGTGACAGTGGTCCTTATACCACTTCTTTAGTATATGGTTTGCGTGGCCCCTAGGGCCTAACTGTATTACTTACCTGTGTGACTTAATGTATGCCTAAATAAGACTGTGTTGTACTTACCTCGAATCTCATAAAGAGTGCTGAGGGTTTGACTAGAATAAATACACTTTATTTTATATATATATCTGTTGTGGTGTCCTTTCATTTGGTATTCAAGGGATTATATATGGTATCACAGCTGGCTTCACATGCCATTCAGAGTTTAGCCTAAGACTGCTCTTGTCCATGCTACCACTAGGATAGCTGGTCTATAAGGTTGACTTTACAACTAATCACCATAAGGGTTGTTTGGACTGATATAAGGTGTACACTAGAACTAGTGACATGATACATCAGGCCAACTTCTCACATTGGTGAGCAGCGGTTGGGATCTGAGCTTGCTGTTGTAATACCATTGTAATCTTGAGATACTAAATTGAAAGATCACACAGATATTGTTTAGGTACATATAACATAGATTATAATACTTAAGTCCTACTGGACTTAGTTGTTGTAGGTTGAAGGGCCTAGCACACCCTGACTACAACTACTAGAGAGGTTTAGTAGAAACAACTAGTGTAGGTAGGTGCAAACACCACACCCTCACTAGATCATGTCTCTGGGAGGAGATCAAGGAGATTCTCTCTCGGGAGGGGCAGGTCTGAGAAAGATCCCCTCTAGATATGATACCCTAACTTTTCAGGAGATTAGACAATTGTGTACCTCCAGAAAGTTAAAACAGGGTGCAAACCCTACCCTCCTTCAGCTAGTACAGATCCTAGAGGAATATGATGCTCTTAGGGCCTCACAGGCTGGTACCCTAGGTACAGGGGATGGTCTACCCGCTACAGATGAGTCAGATAGGACTTCAGATGAGGAGGTAGACAGCCAGGGCCAAGTAGGAAGACTTAGCCAGGCTAACCTAAGCTTACATGGGAGTTTGCATGGGGTTCCCCTATACAGACCCCCAAGTGGGCTTAACCAGAGAAGCAGAAGAGACAGATCCCTTCAAGGGAATCCATCCACTCCCATGTCTCTAGCATCTCTAATGCCTCTTCTCACAGGGAAATGACTTCCCCCCAGAGAAAAGAGCATGAAGCCAGAATGAGGGAAGCTAATCTAAGGATTGAGAGGGAAGAACTTGCCCTTGCCAAGGAGAAGCTTGCTCTGGCTAGAGAGCAAAAGTTAAGTGGGTTAGAACCCACTAGTGGCAGCAATATCCCTAAGGATAGAGACAGGACCTATGATACTAGAAACCTGATCAAGATTGTCCCTCCCTACAAGTGTGGGGATGACATCCACAAATGGATAACTGCTTTGGAGAGGGCTTGCAAAGTACAGCAGGTACCCCAAAGTCAGTGGGCAGCTATCTTGTGGCTCTCCTTCTCTGAGAAAGGTAGAGACAAGCTCCTCACAGTTAGTGATGAGGATGCAGACTATTACACTGTCCTGAAGAGTGCTCTAATTGATGGGTTTGGCCTAACCACTGAACAATACAGGTTGTTGTTCAGGGATACCCAGAAGACACAGACTCGGGACTGGACTGACTTTGTAGATTGTGCCACTAAGGCTTTGGAAGGTTGGCTATTGGGAAGTAAGGTTAAGGACTATACAGGATTGTATAATTTGATCATGAGAGAACAAATCCTTAACAACTGTCAAAACCAGCTACTGCATCAACACCTGATTGATTCTGATCTGACTTCTCCCCAAGAATTGGGAAAGAAGGCAGATAGATGGGTCAGGACTAGAGTTAAGCAGAAAAACCAGAACCAGGGCGGTGATCAGAAAAAGGCAGACCAGAAGGGTAATGATCAGAAACAAAAAGACCAGAAGTCTTCACCAGGCCCCCAAAAGGCTCAGGGGGAGGGTGGTCCCAAAAAGGATAAAAAGAAAATGGCCAAAAGAAACCATGGTGCAACTATTGTAAGTCAAACTCACATTGGTTTAGTGAGTGCACCAAAAAGGATAAGCCCCCAGCCACCATTGCCCCTAAGGCAACTGTACCCCCTAGTTCAGCTGTAAGTGGTGGTTCCCAGCAAAAGGGTGTAGTAGGGTTAACCCTGGGAACTGAGGAGGATTCTGGCCTAGTCAGAATACCTACTCAGGCTGTTCTGATCTGTGATGGGGACATAGCTTTGTCCTCTACTGTAGGCCCCAGTAACCTGGGCAAGTACAGACAGACTCCTTTTATCAATGATAGGATGGCTCAGGCCTACAGGGACACTGGGGCTAGTGTCACAATGGTGACACCTGCCTTTGTGGACCCTGGACAGATCATACTAGGTGAGAACTACCTAGTGACCAACGCTAGCAATGCCACTACCTCCCATAGTGTGGCAATTGTTAACTTCTCCTGGGGAGGGGTAACTGGCCTCAAGAAAGTTGTTGTTAGTTCAGACCTTCCTGTGGGGTGTTTACTGGGCAATGATCTTGAAACTTCAGTTTGGTCTGAAGTGGAGTATAGGACCCATGCAGAAATGCTAGGGATAGATGCACATGTCCTTGCTGTGACCAGGTCACAGGCCAAAAAGTGCACCACTGAACAAGTGCTGGATCCTGAAACTATGGACCAGTCACAAACCAAGAGAAAGAGCAGTAGGGTAAATGCTGTGCCTTCCCCCCTGCCTCAGGCACTGGATCAGCCCTCACAGGAGGATGATTCTGAGAGCCCTGAAGGAACTGTCCAAGAAGAACTTGAACCTGATCAGGTTGAGTTTCTTGGGACAGGGGGACCTTCAAGGGCAGATCTGAGGCAGGCACAATTAGACTGCCCCTCTCTTGAACCCCTCAGACAGCAGGCTGCTGCTGAGGCTGCATGGAATGCTCAAGGTACCCATAGAGTGTATTGGGATGAAGGGCTGCTGTATTCAGAGGCTAGAGACCCCAAGCCTGGTGCATCCAGGAGGTTGGTCATACCACTGAAGTTCAGAGGCTTCCTTCTTACCTTGGCCCATGATATTCCCCTTGCAGGACACTTAGGCCAGAACAAGACTTGGGACAGGCTTGTCCCTCACTTTCACTGGCCCCATATGTCAGAAGATACCAAGGAGTTTTGTCGCTCCTGTGTCACCTGCCAAGCCAGTGGCAAATCAGGTGGCACCACAAAGGCCCCCCTCATACCACTACCTGTGGTGAGGGTTCCCTTTGAAAGAGTGGGCATAGATATTGTAGGACCAATGGACCCACAAACAGCATCTGGGCACAGATTCATACTGGTGATAGTGGACCATGCCACCCGGTATCCAGAAGCTATTCCCCTGAGGACCACAACAGCTCCTGTTGTGGCAAGGGCCCTACTTGGAGTATTCTCCAGAGTGGGCTTTCCAAAGGAGGTCATTTCTGACAGAGGTGCCAACTTCATGTCAGGATATTTGACTGCAATGTGGAAGGAGTGTGGTGTGAACTACAAGTTCACCACACCCTATCACCCACAGTGCAATGGGCTTGTTGAGAGATTCAACAAGACCCTAAAGGGAATGATAAAAGGTTTACCAGACAAGCTTAGGCGAAGATGGGACATCCTTTTACCCTGCCTTCTGTTTGCTTACAGAGAGGTCCCACAAAAGGGGGTTGGCTACAGCCCTTTTGAGCTTTTGTTTGAAGGGAAGGATGGGAGAGACCTCTCAGACAACCCAAACTTGATATAGTGGATTATGTACTTGGTCTCCGCTCCAGGATGGCAGAGTATATGAAGAAGGCTTCTAAAAACCTTGAGGCAAGCCAAGAACTCCAAAAAGCTTGGCATGACCAAAAGGCTGTGCTGACTGTTTACCAGCCAGGGCAGAAAGTGTGGGTGTTGGAGCCAGTGGCCCCAGCAGCACTCCAAGACAAATGGTCTGGACCCCACACTATTGTTGAGAAAAAGGGAGAAGTCACCTACTTGGTGGACCTTGGGACTCCCAGAAGCCCCCACAGGGTGCTTCATGTCAACAGATTGAAGGCATATGTTGACAGGGCAGACATGGGCTTACTCATGGCTACAGATGAGGGGCAGGAGGAAGAGAGTGACCCTCTCCCAGACCTGTTGACTCAGAACCATGATGATGGCTCAGTTGATGGTGTGGTCTTTTCTGACAGCCTCACTGTCCATCAGCAACAGGACTGCAGACAAGTTCTGCAATCCTACAGACATATGTTCTCTCTGACCCCAAGTCAGACAAACTGGTGCACCCATGAGGTGGACACGGGTGACAGTCTGCCTGTGAAGAGTAAAATCTACAGGCAACCTGACCATGTCAGGGACTGCATAAAAGTTGAGGTACAAAAGATGTTGGAGCTGGGAGTCAAGAACCTTCAGAGAGCCCTTGGGCTGGTCCTGTAGTCCTTGTGCCAAAACCTCACACCCAGGATGGTAAGAGAGAGATGAGGTTTTGCGTGGATTACAGAGGTCTCAATGCTGTCACTAGGACAGATGCCCATCCAATACCTAGGGCAGATGAGCTCATTGACAGACTGGCACCTGCTAAGTTTTTGAGCACATTTGACCTGACAGCAGGCTACTGGCAAATCAGACTAGCTGAGAATGCAAAGGCCAAAACTGCTTTCTCGACCCCAGGAGGACATTATCAATTTGTGGTAATGCCCTTTGGTCTGAAGAATGCACCTGCCACTTTCCAAAGGTTGGTGAATCAAGTCCTTACTGGGTTGGATGACTACTGTGCAGCTTATCTTGATGATATTGCTATCTTTAGCTCCACCTGGGAGGATCGCCTGGTCCACCTGAGGAATGTTTTCGAGGCCCTGCAAAAGGCAGGCCTCACTATCAAGGCCACTAAGTGCTAGATAGGGCAGAGCAAGGTTGTATACCTGGGCCACCTAGTTGGTGGGGGTCAGGTTCAACCACTGGAGAGCAAGATCCAGACCATAAAGGACTGGACTCCTCCAACTACCCAGACTCAGGTCAGAGCTTTCTTGGGCCTGACTGGGTACTACAGAACGTTTGTTAATAACTATGGGTCCATTGTGACACCACTTAATGACTTGACCTCCAAGAAAATGCCAAAGAAAGTTCAGTGGACAGTAAGCTGTCAAAAAGCATTTGATGACCTGAAGCAGGCCATGTGCAGTGCACCTATTCTGAAAAGTCCAGACTACTCCAAAGAGTTCATTGTCCAGACAGATGCTTCTGAGTTGGGTGTGGGAGCTGTACTTTCACAACTTAATATAGATGGTCAAGACCAGCCATTGCTTTTATAAGTAGAAGGCTGACCCCTAGAGAGAACGTTGGTCAGCTATTGAGAGGGAGGCCTTTGCTGTGGTTTGGGCCCTGAAGAAGCTGAGGCCATACTTGTTTGGCACTCACTTCAAGATTCAGACAGACCATAAGCCACTCTTGTGGCTAAATCAGATGAAGGGTGAAAATCCCAAACTTCTTAGGTGGTCCATTTCCCTACAGGGGATGGACTTCACAGTGGAACATAGACCTGGGACTGACCATGCCAATGCAGATGGACTCTCCAGATATTTCCACTTAGAACATGAAGACTCAACTGGTCAAGGTTAGTTTAATATCCCTAAGTTTGGGGGGGGGGGGGGGTTGTGTAGGAGAGTAGGGTCTGCTTTCTATGTTCACCCCCACTTTTTGCTTTTGCTTTACTGGTTTTTCGACTTAGATGTGGCTGTGGGCCTGCTAATCAGACCCACAGCCCTGCTGTTCTCTCTCTAAATTAATACCATGTACTTTAGGTGCATAACCCATTTGGATAGGGTCACCTTATTGGCCCCTGTACAGTGTACCTTAGGTACCCAGGGCATAGGTGTACCCTAGGCCTACCAGGGGCTGCAGCATGTATTATGCCCCCCTGGCCTGGCCTTCCATTATGACACAACTGGCTGATCACTCAGCTGGGGCAAGGTCGTGTAATCACCCCTTGCTTAGGTGTAGTATTCCTATACCTACCTTATATATAGACACATGTGTACCTGTCAGCCACTCCTATGGCAGGCCTTAACAATCCTGGAGGCAGAGTGCTTGGTAACATGTGAGACGGTGCTCTAGTATGAGCTGAGCCTGTCTGCAGCTTTCGGAACCATGTCCTTACAGCTGTTCTATGATATAGCCTACCATATACTCTTAAAGTGCCTTATAATCTTAAACGGTTATGGTAACTATGGTTTGGCTTTATCAAAACATGTCGTGTAAGGTGTCCAACACTTTGGAATAATACCCCCATCCCATTTCTGGGGATGAGGATATTATCCCTCCCTTCTAGAGGGAGAAGACATGTTGAAACCTACTTACCCGGTTAAAGTTAACCAGAGCCCCAGATTCACAAAATGGATGCTGCTGCCACGACACAAGTCTGACCTCCTGCTGCTGGGAGCAATCCCGGCACGGGAGGCTTGGACAATAGGTTTCCTGCCTTGGGAGGTGCGAGCACCACCCCAGACAGGCCTTAGTGTATTGGGGCAGGGAGGGATGAAAGAAACGAGACACTGCCTGGGGCACACAAGGTGTCCCATGCATAGTCCAGTTCAAACCGGTGCTGGGGCACTCCAGCCCTAGTCCTGGTGCGAAACTGGACAAAGGGAAGGGGGTGTAACCACCCCCTCCCAGGTCCCACCCATAAGGCGTGACCTAGCAGGCAACCCAGCCCCCCAGATTAGTATTAGTGTGGTAGTTGGGCCCCAGGAGATTAGATTATCCTGAACCTGCAACTTGAACAGAAACTCTGGACCTTCGACATTCGACGAAAGAAGAAGACTGAAGAATCTCCCTTGTGGCCAAGGAGTGGCTACCCTGTGGAAACAGGCACCATCAAGAGACTTACCCTTTGCTTTGCTGAAGTTCTACGAGGGACCGACTGCAGAGCCCGACCAGAGCCTTGACTTCCAGACTTCTCCGACCCTGATCCACATCCACAGCCGAGCTGAGATCCGTGGAGGCGACGAGAGACGTGGGACCGGCTACCTGGGAAAAGTGGCGAGTATCTTCCAGCGCAGCTTCTAAGGGACCCTCGAAGTTGTGCACCGGGGAATGAGAAGCCCCAACCCCAAGCACCATCTGCACCGAAGATCAGCCCCCCACACTCCACGAGTCCTGCGTGGGGCCCTTCTGCATTTCCCTGCTTGCCTCGTCTGTCCGGTTGCTTGCCCGTTGGCTAGCGGCCTTTGCGACGACACACCTTTGAATCTTCACTGCTGGTTTGGCTCCTCCAGACTGGCTCCCGCTCCTCTGCAAAAGAGAAGCACCCCAGACCTTCCTGGTCTGCACCAGAAGCAAGTCCTCCATTCTTCGTGGGTTCCGCTTGCCAAGGCTGGGTGAGTCCTAGTTCAACTTCGACGCCGCCGACAGCAAGAGCCTTCGTGGGACAGCTCGCCTCCTGGTCCTGGTCGTCCTCGACGTCTCCTGGTACCCGTGGCTGCTGCGACAAGCTTCACCTCTTCACCTGCAATCTTCACAACATCGCCTGGTTCCTTCCTGGTTCCATGTGGTCACTGGCTAGTGACCCAGACTCTGTCCCTTCTGCTTGCAGGTATCCTCTCTTCTTGATCCCAGCCTTGGAATCCACCGGACACTCTTCACTGACTGCCTGTCAGCAACTTTCCTTCAGGCATCCATAGAAGTCCACGACGAAACCCGATACAAGTTCACACCTATGCACCCGCAGCCCGTGGGTACTTCGGTGCTCACAAGGGTATTGACTATCCTAGGGTCTAGTTTCCGAGTCTCGACTTTCTAGCTATACCAGAAGTGTCCTAAAACTGCTTATTTCTAACTGCTAGTGATTCTATTGACTTTTACGCATTACGCGTGAGTGTTTCCACTCTGCACCTGAATCCCGTGGGCCTCCCACTTCCTAACTGTTGGTAGTGTAGTGTAGCCCCAGCGATTCCCTAGGCCTATTTCCGTGACAGTGGTCCTTATACCACTTCTTTAGTATATGGTTTGCGTGGCCCCTAGGGCCTAACTGTATTACTTACCTGTGTGACTTAATGTATGCTTAAATAAGACTGTGTTGTACTTACCTCGAATCTCATAAAGAGTGCTGAGGGTTTGACTAGAATAAATACACTTTATTTTATATATATATCTGTTGTGATGTCCTTTCATTTGGTATTCAAGGGATTATATATGGTATCACAGCTGGCTTCACATGCCATTCAGAGTTTAGCCTAAGACTGCTCTTGTCCATGCTACCACTAGGATAGCTGGTCTATAAGGTTGACTTTACAACCAATCACCATAAGGGTTGTTTGGACTGATATAAGGTGTACACTAGAACTAGTGACATCATACATCAGGCCAACTTCTCACATGGGAGGACAAAGTGTGTCTTTCGTCAACGGCCAGACAGTCGATCAAGTGATGGTTGAAGCCGAGGAATCTGCAGGTGGGAGTTCCTTTCCATCAGGAACCTCCATCGCAAACATTGATCACCGACGCATCGCTACAAGGTTGGGGTGCGCATCTGGGGACTCTACAAACTCAGGGGCTTTGGTCCAGCAGCGAACAGCTGTACCACATCAACATGCTAGAGCTCAGGGCAGTCCATCTCGCCCTCAAGGCGTTCCTACCCTCAATCAGGTCGAGTTCCATTTTAGTACAAACGGACAACACCACCACAATGTACTATATAAAGAAACAGGGAGGTACTCGTTCCAGGACACTCTCGCTGGAGGCTCAATCCCTGTGGCACTGGATTCTGGCAAGGAACATTTCCATAAAGGCGGTGCACCTGCCAGGCGAGCTCAACTTTCAAGCGGACGCACACAGTCGGCATTTTCAAGATCCAGAGGACTGGGTCCTCAACAACGAAGTGCTAGAGGACATTTTCGAGTAGTGGGGCCGGCCACAAAAAGACCTCTTCGCGGAAGAAAGCAACGCAAAATGCTGAGGCTTCGCCTCAAGATACCATCGACCAGGATCTCTGGGGAATGCCCTTTTGATCGACTGGTCAATGACATTTGTGTACGCTTTTCCTCCTCTTCCGTTAATCCCGAAAGTGGTGACCAAGCTGCAACACTCTGCCACCAAGATGATCCTAATAGCACCGGACTGGCCGAGGCAGTGGTGGTACCCAGATCTCCTTCACCTGTCGATCCGGCCGCACAAACGTCTGCCGTGCAGACCGGACTTGCTAACCAAGATGCAGGGGAGGATTTACCATCCCAACCTTCCCTCGCTGAGCTTAACAGCATGGCTCCTGAAGTCCTACAGTATGGCCATCTAAACCTTCCCCAGGAATGCATGACCATATTGAAGGAAGCTAGGAGGCCTTCTACAAGACACTCATATTCCTGTAAGTGGAAGTGATTTTATGTATGGTGTATTCAAAATCAGTATAACCCTACGAAATGTCAAGAGGAAGTGATTTTACCTTATCTACTTCACTTAGCCAGAGGGGGTTTGAAATTTTCTTCCATCAAAGTGCCCTATAGGCGCTCTCCATCTCAGCAGTCATTTTTTAAAATTCAAGTGGTAAAAGATTTTTTGCAGGGACTCAAAAAGGTTTACCCCCCAGTACGGCCTCCCTCACCTCATTGGGAGCTGAACATGGTTCTCTCAAAACTTATGAGTCCACCTTCCGAACCCATACGAGCTGAACATGGTTCTCTCAAAACTTATGAGTCCACCTTTTGAACCCATACATAAGGCTACATTACAACACCTTACGTGGAAAGCAGCCTTCTTGGTAGCTATCACCTCAGCACATAGGGTGAGTGAAATTCAGACCCTATGTTCAAAGGAACCCTACACGACTTTTCATCTTAATAGAGTAGTGATGAGGACTCATCCTTCTTTTTTACCAAAGGTGGTGTCTGATTTTCATGTAAATCAGACTATCTCGCTGCCAACTTTCTTTCCTAACCCTTCCTCGCCAGCTGAAAGGGCTTTGCATTCTTTGGATATTATGCGAGTTCTTAAATTCTACCTAGATAGAACTAAGGCTGTCAGAAAGTCTGACCAATTGTTTGTAAACTATGGTGCTGTCCGTACAGGTTTTGCAGCATCTAAACGTTCTATTGCCAGATGGATTGTGTCAAGCATTAAATTGGCTTACCAACTAGCTCAGAAACCGTTGTAGCCTCTACCTAAGGCACATTCGACAAGAGGGAAACCGGCTACTGCTGTGTTTCTCAATAATGTCCCACTCTCCGAGATCTGTAAAGCAGCTACTTGGAGATCGGTCCATACATTCACAAGACATTATTGTCTGGACTCGGACACCAGAGCAGACACTCAAGTAGGACGTAGTATGCAGCACGGTACTCCATTCGATGTGGGCTTGACACCATTGACTCGCTAGGTAGGGCGATTGCGACGACGGTGGCGATTCGTCGCCACGCCTGGCTGAGATCCACAAATTTCTCCGGGGATGTCCAGAGCACACTCATGGACATGCCCTTCGATGGCCGTCGCCTTTTTGGCGACAAAGCGGATAGTACGCTGGAGCGCTTTAAGACTCCAGGGCTACGGCCAAGTCCTTGGGCCTCTCGTCCCCGCACCCGCAAACTTCTGCTTTTCGCCCCTTTCGTGGCCTGCTCCACTGGCATACCATCACGTCGGACAGGAGGGTGCTGCAAATCTTCTGAAGGGGCTACTCCCTCCCCTTCGAGGCGACCCCTCCAGCCATGCCACCGCAGTACCACCGCATATCGGGGGATCACTTGCAACTTCTGCAGGAGGAAGTTATAGCCATCTTGGCCAAGGGGGCCATTGAGCGCGTTCCTGGCCCAGAAGTAGGTCAGGGTTGTTACTCCCACTACTTTCTGGTTCCCAAGAAGGGCAAAGTGGGCCTACGCCCTATCTTGGACCACAGGAGCGTCAACGCCTTCCTCCGGAAGGAGAAGTTCAAGATGCTCAGGTTCTGGCTGCCCTAGACCCTGGAGATTGGATGGTAGCGTTGGACTTGCAGGACGCGTATTTCCACATCCCTGTCCTGTCGGCCCACCGGCGTTACCTGCGGTTCACGGTAGGCCAAGAGAACTTTCAGTTTACTGTGCTCCCCTTCGGCCTCACCAGTGCCCCTCGGGTGTTCACGAAAGTGATGGCGGTGATCGCATCTCATCTGCGCAGATTAGGGGTTCCAGTCTTCCCCTATCTCAACGAATGGTTGTTGAAGGCGGGCTTGCCCCAGGCAGTTGTCTCCCACCTCCAGACTACGGCGACCTCCTGCATTTGCTGGGGTTCTCCATCAATGTGCCGAAGTCGCATCTGAGTCCCTCCCAGAAGCTTCTTTTCATTGGAGCGGTTCGGGACTCGAGTTGTTTCGGGTCTATCCTCCAGAACAGCGGGTTCGGGATATTCAGGCTCTGATTCCGATCTTTTAGCCTTTATCCCGAGTTTCGGTCAGGATGGTCCTGCGGCTGCTGGATCTAATGGCCTCCTGCATCCTGCTGGTACATCACGCCAGGTGGCGGATGCGGGCTCTGCAGTGGGACCTGAAGTTCCAGTGGGCTCAACATCGGGGCAACCTGTCCGACCACGTCCTGATCTCGGAGGGCACTGCAAGACAGTTGCAGTGGTGGCTCACGGACCGTGATTGGGTCAGTGGCAGGTCCCTCTCCCTACCCCAACCGGAGCACGTAGTGGTGACGGATGCATTCCTCCTGGGATGGGGGGGCCACATGGGAGAGGCAGAGATCAAAGGCCTCTGGTCTCCGGCGGAGTACCGGCTCCATATCAACCTATTGGAGCTGCGGGCGATCCGGTTTGCACTGAAGGCATTCCTTCCCTCTGTACGGGGAAGTGTAGTGCAGGTGTTCACGGACAACACTACCGCCATGTGGTATTGCAACAAAGAGGGCGGGGTGGGGTTGTGGACCCTTTGTCCGGAGGCTCTGCGCCTCTGGACATGGCTGGAACATCAGGGCATCACCCTTGTGGTTCAACTACTGGCGGGCTCTCTGAACACCAGGGCGGACGAACTCAGCCGCCGGTGCATAATGGATCACGAATGGCGTCTGAACTCGGACGTGGCGCAAGACCTCTTTCAGCGATGGGGAGAGCCTTGGTTAGATCTATTCGCCACCGACGAGAACGCGCAATGTCATCCGTTCTGCGCGTTGGAGTTTCCAAGGCGGCACTCGCTCAGAGACGCTTTTCGACGCGAATGGAGTTGCGGTCTCTTGTACGCCTTTCCGCCTATACCACATCTGCCCAGAGTGCTGAAGAAGATCAGGCGCGACCGGGCTCAACTCATCCTGTGGCTCCGGATTGGGCACGAAGATACTGGTATCCCGAGCTACTCAGTCTGTCAATCGATCCCCCGATTCGACTGCCTCTTCAGGAGGACCTTCTGTCGCAGCGCAGGGGACAGTCCTCCACCCGAACCTGTCCAGCCTCCACCTCCATGCGTGGAGATTGATCGGCGACAGTTGTTGCCATTTGATTTGCCTCCTGAAGTCTGTTATGTCATTCTGGCAGCCAGGCGTCCCTCCACTAAAACGGTATACGCCTGCAGGTGGGACAAATTTGTGGCATGGTGCACAGCAAAGGCTGTGGATCCCCTTTCCGCCCCTCTTTCTGAAGTTCTCCTCTTTCTTCTTTCCCTGGCACAGCAGGGCTCTGCTCTGGGCACCCTCAAGGGATAACTTTCAGCTGTTTCTGCCTTCTTACGGCTTCCTGATCAGCCTTCTCTTTTCAAGTCCCTTGTTGTTTCTAGATTCTTTAAAGGCATTACTCACATGTTTCCTCCTGTCCCTTTCGAAATGCCTCAGTGGGACTTGAACCTGGTGTTAACCTATCTGATGTGCGCTCCTTTGGAGCCACTTCATAATTGTCCTCTTCGTCTTCTGACTCTTAAGACTGCTTTCCTGGTTGCCATCACCTCTGCCAGAAGAGTGAGTGAGCTCCAGGCTCTTTTTTCTAAACCTCCTTTCCTCTCTGTCTATCCGGACAAGGTTGTTCTCAGGACTCGACCTTCCTTTCTCCCTAAGGTGGTGACTGCCTTTCACATCGGCCAGTCTGTTACATTGCCCACCTTCTTTCCCCCTCCGCATCCCTCGAAAGAGGAAGAGAGGCTCCATCGTCTGGACCCAAAACGTGCGCTCTCCTTCTATCTGGACCGCACGAAACAGTTCCGGGTGGACGATCAACTCTTCGTTGGCTACATGGGCGCTAAGAAGGGGCGGGCGGTGCACAAGCGATCCATCTCTCGGTAGGTCGGTTTGTGCATTAAGGCCTGTTATTCCTTGGCTAAGAAGGAACCTCCTGTGGGGCTGAGGGCCCATTCCACTTGGGCCACAACGGCTACTACTGCCCTGCGGCGGGGAGTTCCTCTGCGGGATATTTGTCAGGCAGCAACGTGGGCCTCGCTGCACACGTTTGCCAAGCATTACTGTCTGGACAGCCAAGTCCAGAGAGACGGCTTCTTTGGCCGTTCTGTTCTCAAGGACTTCCTGGTGTGATCTTGGTTCGCAGACCCACCACCGGGGTTGGTATTGCTGGGGTATCTATTCTAAGGTAAGGAATCTAACTAACGTGTTACTTTCAGATGAACAAGTTACTTACCTTCGGTAACGATATATCTGTAAGAAACATTAGTTAGTTAGATTCCTTACCGCCCCACCCATCCTCCCCGTTCTGCGAACTGATATCTAGGGTTAAGGTCATCCCTTTCAGGGCCCTAGTTTCATGGCACCAATGTCGGTTTCTTGCGTGGCTCTGCGTTCCTGGCGCGGAAACTATGTACAAGAACTGACGTCAGCGCGCGAGGGCGGCGTCTAAGTACTCCGACGACGTCATCCCGGCGCCGACGACGGACGCGAAGCCACAGACGACGCCTAGCGACGCGCAAGGGTATTGCTGACCAAAAATCTTTCCAGATCCAGCCTGATGCCTGGGGATATTCTAAGGTAAGGAATCTTAACTATCTAATGTTTCTTACAGATATATCGTTACCATAGGTAAGTAACTTGTTCATTAATGACACTAAAATTGTTTTTTACTATGTTATGTAATTTAAAATATAGTATTCAATTAAAGGTCAATATATAGGGCCGATCCTAAACAAAGGAATAGAACTTTAATACCCAATCTTAATTTTAGTTAGTAATGCTAATACTAAAACACTATCCACCCAATCTCCAATACAACCGACAACAGATCTTAAAAAACAACATTGTTAAAAAATACAAATTCATGAACCCCAATATAAAATCTTAATTGTTTTAAATGTAATTTTAGTATATTGAAATAAAATAAATGTATTATTTAAAACTACTTTAAATTCAAACACTGGCCACTAAATTCTCCATTCAACCCCACAGCCCATTTAAAGTATACAGTAAAAATACAAGTATATAAACCTAAATAAAATTATTTACAAATATTTATGTTTATTAATTGTATGTTAGGTAAGCTAGGAAATAAAACATTACCCACCACGTCCCCCAGTTAACCCCACAACCCATCCAATAAAATTATTGAATTATTTTTGGAAAGCCACAAATTAAATAAACCCAAAATTATTAAATTACCCTGTAAATAAATATTTAGGTGCCGATTCCGATCCGTTAAAAAAATTTGCCGTTCGACTCGTATACGTATTTTTTTCCATACGAATCGTACAAGTCACGTCCGACCCGTGAAGTATGATTCGTACGGGAAAAAGTACATACGGATCGGCCCGATCCATACGAATCGTAGCGGGAAAAGTTGGACGAGACGTACCCGGACACTTTTCAGTACGATTCGTAAAAGCACAGTCCGAGCGTACAAGTACGATCCGGACCGGCTATCCGATTTATGAATCGTACGGAAAACGTCCCGTACATGGGGAATGACTCTACCCGCTACGAAGCGAAGTTTGTACGACTCGTTGCCCGGGAAAAGTTGTTCCCGGGGTACAAGTCGTACAGGCCCCCACCACCTGCGTCTGTACGCACCGTACCCCACCCCCTATGTATGCACCGTACACCCCCCCGTATGTACGCACCATACACCCCCGTATGTACACACCGTACACCCCCGTATGTACGCACCGTACACCCCCCGTATGTATGCACCGTACCCCCATGTATGCACCGTACACCCCCGTATGTATGCACCATACACCCCCCGTATGTACGCACCGTACACCCCCGTATGTACGCACCATACACCCCCCGTATGTATGCACCGTACCCCCTATGTATGCACCGTACACCCCCGTATGTACGAACCGTACACCCCCGTATGTACGCACCGTACACCCCCGTATGTACATGGGGGTACGGTGCATACATACGGGGGGTGTACGGTGCGTACATACGGGGGGGTGTACGGTGCGTACATTCGGGGGTGTATGGTGCGTACATACGGGGGGTGTACGGTGCGTACATACGGGGGTACGGTGCATACATACGGGGGTACGTTGCGTACATACGGGGGGTGTACGGTGCGTACATATTGGGGTGTACAGTGCGTACATACGGGGGTGTACGGTGCGTACATACGGGGGGCCTGTACGACTCGTACCCCTGGGGACTCAGCTTTTACGGCTGTTATTGGCTCCCGTAAAAAAAGAGCCTTACGGAGTGCCGTTGGGACGGATCGTACTTGCTGGTCCGTAGAAGCTGCTTACATACGTACGGACGTCGCGAACAGGCTGTTCCGGATCAGATTCGTAGGTTTTTTTACCCGTATGGTCTTTTGTACGATTCGTACGAAAATAGGCTTTCTGTACGAATCGTACTTCCTGGGTTGTGCGGACAGTTTACCGGGTACGAGTCGTACAGAGAAAACGCTCCGTACGACGATTCGTAGGGTCTTTTTACAGGATCGGAATCGGCACCTATATAAATACAAAATCTAACATGTACAATGATATACTTAAATGTAATTTAATGATAAATTATTTAAATGTTAGACACTACTCACCCAAGCTCCTAAAATAACTCACAACCCACAAAAAATAAAATATCAGAAAGAAATAAAATAATTTAAAAAACTTTAAAAGAAAATATCTAACAATATATCAAAACACACACAAGAATATCAATGAAAACTATATTAAATACTTCAATATTTTAGTACACTGTATTTTAACATCAACCTTTGCATGTCAGCAGGCGGGAAAGGTTTGGGCTGCAGCAGAGACCATGCAATCCTTCTCAGGACTGTGAGAAGAGGAGGGTTTGGGTGGTTATCTGGTAAAACTAGGCATGGTGTTCCAGGATCACTATTCCTGGGTGCAGAAATGCTGGACCCTTGAATTAGCCAGTGCAGTATCCTACCACTGTGTACTACGTTTCTTGTCTGTGCTTCACCTTTTTTGCAGAAGAAAGAGTCAAAATATGATTGTGACTGCTCAGCAATTCAGCAAATCCTTAGCATAGTAACTTTATTCATTTATCAGTTCTTAATAATGTACAGGAAAATATGCTTCTCCCTATAGCAGCGGAGACACCAACATAGTTAAGACACAAAAATGAAAGTGATACCTCAGGTGTTACTCCAGCTGTGTAGACTGCAAAACTTTACAGAGGAATCATATAGCAGACAAACCCATTACAGGTTCGGATGTGAGAGGCTGTAGAGTAGTGCTATGTATATTTGTAATAAATAATGATTCAGATAATGAAGTAACATTAGCACTAGGATATCCCATACTATAGGTTAGCTCATATTTCATTGTCTGATTACAGCAACATATAAGGACATGATAATCGGTGTGTCAGTGTGTTTAAGAATGTGAGAGTGCATGGGACTCAGGGTTGTCTAAATCTATTTTTAGTAAATCAAAATGTGGTAAAAAGGTATCAGGTGACAGAAGGTGCCCTAAGCATGGTGACACTTTCGTAAACCCTAACAATGTAGTCCGGTATTTCTTGGCTGTGGTGAGAGAGACATATTTACCAAAATGGATTAAATGTGTCAATAAGATTTGTATATACTAAATATAACCCTACAGTAAGACGACCAGCTTTTTATTCTCTATGAAGTCCAACAGGAGTACCAGCGTGTTGTGACTTTAACTTTTCAGTCACTACTGTAAAGAGCAGATTAATATAAATAATGTTATTTTTTTACAGAAGAGTACCATCCTTGGATCGTCCTACAACCAGAAAGTACGACACCGTATAACACCAGCTCTTCCTGATTTAAAAGCTTCATTTGGTTGGAGAGAACAGGTATGATTAGGAACTATATATAATAGAAATACTGGATGTTGCAAGAAAGCCCCAAGTAGCAGCCCAGAAGAATTTTATTTGAGTAGTTGTATACACTATTGATTGGTGTTAAGAACTGGATCTTTTATAGATTGATGTGCTGTTTGAATATGTCTCCACATAAGCAGTGAAAAAACATGGATCAAGTTAGATGTTTAAGTAAAACCCTGTGAAGGGGCTCCTTTCTACAGCCAATTCAGCTTAATTTTTCCCATAGTTCCGTGCACTCCTGTGATCCCTCCTTTTACTCCACCCCCAATTATGTTTCTGATTTATACTATAAGTGCTAGTGCACGCCAGTCCTTCAAGAGTTCTGATCTGTTCTTATATTTCATCTAGACTAACCATCTCTCTTGGCTGCATGTTTGTATCTGAGTACTCACCTAGTGCTTTCTGGTCCAGTTAGAGTATGTTTTTGACGTTCAAATGGATCCTATGAAGAGGAAGGCTATATTTAATGCTTGTAGTGTTTCAGGGATTCTGCTTATACACAGAACTATGCGTAGAACCCCAGGACCTCAGTGAGTTGTGGTGTACCAGAAACTCACCTCAGAACCCAGAACCCAGTATCCGGCTAGCATAAGTGTCCCATTCGTTATCCGAGATTTAGCTCGGAGGTCCCAATGAAAAGACAACCCAGAACACGCGACTCAGTACATACTCAGGAATGGTGGGAATCGGAAATACCTGTCCGTATATTATTCTCACATCAGTCCACAACAAGAATCAACAGAGACACGGTGAAAATAAAAAGAGTTTATTTTTATAGACCACGTGTCCTAATATGCAGTACTTTGGCTAATACAAGCAGACAAATGATTAAAATCAAAACCATCAACATAGTTACAATTCCATAGAGTATAAAAGGGGTGATCATGTTATAATGACAGTGGATACTACCACTTTCCCTTTACTAAGAAGCTAATATTATTATTAGTCTAACAGAAGGTCTCTTAGGCTTGAATAGGGGACCCCATACCTCAAAGATCAGCTTAGTGAAATCACATCACAGGAGCATCAGGAGTCTTCTCGCAGGAAGGCTCGTCTTCGGTCTGAATAATAAACATGATGTCCGTGATATTAAAAGCACCAACTTTCAGGTATGTGCAGCTGCTCGTGTGTTATGACTAAATAGTGGGTCGATCAACCTAGAGTGGAAAACATGCATTGTCTAACAACTCAGACTGTTTGTCACATCGTGTGCAGACCAAGGTCGCTTCGCAGAGCTCGGGATGGTAACAACAGATTGCTCTCGTGTGAGGCAAAACTCGAGTCAGCAGTTCGTTTAAGCAATAACATGTGAACGCAGTGTCGTGTGCAAAGGCAACAAGATGGCTTTCTAACTTCTGACGCGGTTATGCTAACTTAACAATGTATGTACGTATTAAGGGAGTCCTTACTACATGCCCCCTTGATCGAAGCACTACTTAGTATGCAAGAAAAGAGAGAACGCAGAGTTCAAGCGCGACAGAGCAGAACAAGGCGTATCCAAATTAAAAAAGAACTGGTCAGTTCAGGCAAAGTTCGAACAGAAAAAAACAAAAAAAGAGAGAAAAAACAAAAAACCTCAAACGTGCCGTGGGGGGTGAAAAAAGGAAAAAATGCCTCACCGGGCTGAAGTGCAGACGTACAGGGACAGTTCAAGACACGTGAGGAAAACACAGTGGACAAAAGTTCACTCAATCCATGAAAGTATATGCAGCATACGTGGCCACAGCCTCCAGCAGAAAATCATTGGCACGGCCACTGAAGGTTTCAGCCATCCAGTTAAGTAAAGAAAAGGAACATACGTGTTCTTCTATCAGCGGAGCCTCTAGCACCATCAGAGGGCAACCAGCGTGTACTTCCAAGTAACTCATATTCAAGAAGTCATATGCCGCTCTCACGATGTCCCAATTACCCAGGATACCATGCGCCGCACCGCAGGCCATAATCCGAACACCAGAACAGGCAGACTCGTGAGACACTAAGGGCCTCATCAGTCGATCAAAATCCGGGTCCGGAGACACCATGTTGGTTAAGCACAAATCCATAGGCCATTCAAAGGGACAATCTAGGCAGTGGAAGACAGGTTGCACGCAGGTGAAGTAGGAATACCGGAAGGATAATCCATATGCCAGGCTCAAAGTCGCCAACGGCAGGACACCATAGTAATCAAGCATCCTGTCACGAAGAAGCTGCAGACGGGACAGGCTGACGTGTGGCACAGAAAGAGCAGCCATTCCGCAAGATGAAAAGTAAAAGTAGCACACCTGCCACTAGAGCCAGAATTAACGGGACACCTCCAAAGACGCTGGAGAAAATAGAATGAAAAAATGCCGGAATCACACCAAAAATAGTTTGGAAAGAGGTCACGAGGCCCGAGCCCACAAGCTTAAAAAAATGAGCCAGGCCAGTCGTGGACGAGGCATTGAAAATTGTTTGGATCAAAGCTCCAAAATGCAGGGGGAGGTCAGTATTCAAAAGCGCCTGTACCTCGGTGCGCGTATTTGCTACGTGAAGGACAAATGTTTCCCGGGAGGAAGTCAATGGCACCTCCTTTTGGGACAATAGCGCTCTTATTCTGCTCATCTTGTCGAACTCTGCTTTCAAGGTTGGAATTGAAGGCCAGATAGAAGCATCCAGCCTCCCATGCGGGGGTGGAAACAGGACGTTATTGCAGCAGACAACCCTCTGTGTTACAGTTACTATATACGGGATCCCTACTAACATCCCGCAGCAAGCTTCATTGTTTAAAATTAAATAACTACCGTTTGCAAGCAGCGTGAAAGATGGCGTAATCACTGGTACCGGGATACCTTTGAGGACGCAGGCCAAATTCGGAGCGTGTACATTACAAGCACCGTGCAATTGAATGTGCCTACACACAACAGAATGATCAGGTGACGTTGTACATTCTTCACCCTTCAGATAAACCTCAGTACCGTCCCTTGTACATCTATACGTAAAGGGGAGGGACCAGACTTCATGTATGAAAGCGGTACCCAGCTGTTCATATCTACCCAGAGCATAGTGTTTCATACAAGAGGTAAACTTAAAAAGCGCAAACGGTAGACTTATCAATCCGTGTAAGAGCCACACAGCGGAATCGACTTCCGCAACAGAAAAAGGTAACGGCTCCAATTTCTCAATATGGAGCAAGGAATATGTAGCATCCTTCATGGACATGAACTGCTGTTTGTCAGTAAGGTTAAAGGGAAGAAATAACGATGTTGTATTCAGATAGTCCCAAGGGACCTTCCCTGCCTTCAATGTTTGTAATGTCCATGCAAACTGCATAACAGAACGCAACTGGTTTTGACCATGATACAACACAGACATATCATCCTGCACAATATCCACAATTGAAGATACAATATTATCTAATGTATAAATGCGAGAAGAAAGAGTGTTAATGCTGTTATCAATAACTGCTAATACTTTTTCCATATTAGCCTGATCAATAGCTCTCAATCTTGAAGCTGCCTCAATTTGCGACAGTTTCCATACTTCGTTGTAAATAGCATACGCCCATCTCTTGGATCTGCCACCCACAGGACCTTTAACAAAATCATTCAAATCTATTTTGTCATGTAACTTTGATAAATGAACTTTGACAGATGCCAAGGTGGAATGTCGCAGCCAGGACTGACATAATTTCCCCACAGAGTATGTAGTTACTGTATGTGACGACTCAAACCGGGGGTCCACGCGATCTTGAGTATACCCCGGTTTCAGTCCTAGAAAACGACGTTGACAGGTATCAGAACTGCTTTGCCAAATTAACCATCCCTCACTATTAAATTTCGAAATATTGAAAGACGAATTGGAAACCAATAACTGCAAAGCAGGAAGGGACAGATCTGTGTGATTATACCAATTTGGGTAAGCACCCAGATCCGGCACAGAAGGCGAATTTAGTTTTTTAGAAGTGGCCAATCCGAAACAGGTGGTTTGAAAGATGGTTGCATTTAAAAACAACATATGATTTGGTACTAGACAGGCACGGTGTAAAGCTTCAGTTCCCTGAACCTGCCACGGTTTGGAACCCCAAACCGACTTAAGATCAATAGTAGCCTTCCATAGATCATAACCGTTGATTGACAACTCATCCATAAAGGACTTAGAATACAGCAATTTGGTGTGTGTCAGTCTAACCTTGGAGGCAGACTCAGGCTTAACTTTAAAATAAAAGGATGCCGGGGCTGAAACACTGAAATCAGTAAAATAAGTAAACTTATCAACTAATGTGTGTGAACTGCCAAACGAGGGGGTGGGACAATGTTCCCACTGAGTAAAATTTACAAAATTTCTAAACGAATTCGATTTATGCAGGAAGTGATTGCCATAATGTTGAAAACAATACTGTTCCGCATAATTAGCCGCATTTTCATACAAATCCTCAGCATCAAAGGCGGCATAATATTTCAAATCTGAAAACAGTGCTTCAATGGCGTGTACATCCCAATCATCAGAACGTATGTTCTGTTTAACTACATCACCCATAGAAACACGAAATACATTAGGCACATTAATGACCTCTGTAGGCCCATGAATTTGAAATTTAACTGCATCCCATGCGATTCCATCCATGACGGGCCAGGCGGTAATATTCACAAAAGTCAGGTCCCTTTTCATGATGTGGGATGAGGAGTGGGGGGCCAAAGTTCCATTGATAAGTCTAATTGTCGATCTCTCTTTGAGATAATGGCCATCCACCAAACGGAAGAAAACTACAACAAATCCAATGGACATAAACAAAAAAATACCAAAAAGCATCAACCAGATGTATGTCCAAGGAGCTACCAAAAAATGTTTCTTAAACCAGCTCACAAAAACAGCAATGTTTGATGGGGGAGTTGAGGGCAAAGAGTTAGTGTCAAAGGAAAAACGGGACTGGCCAAGTGCTGTAGATTGTAAAACAGGCGAAGGTCCACGTGTAGGATAAGCATACTCAGTCTCATCGGACAAACCACCAGCCGGTGGTATCAGCAAGGGATCAGTAACTGAATGCATCTCGATTGCAACATCAGACAAGGTGGTAGAAGCAGGAACCATCATTGAATTTCTTTGCATTGTCTGGCATGAAACTGCCGGAGTCATACTAAGAAGTATCGGCCACTCGCTGAAGTTTGACATTGTCAATAGAGATGTACCTGTTTTCTTTGCGACCAGGAAGTGGAGGTAAAATGACTGTTCTTGTACCCTGCACTCCAAGCACTGGAACTGGTGCACGATAAGAGGGGCCGAACTCCTTCTTGTTCTCCACCTTCTCACGGACCAGATCACCAACTCGGGGTAGCCAGCCGACTACCGGAATCTGAACCTCAGCTTCAGACGTGGAGGGCAAATGTTCTTTCGAAAGAGAGTCTCTGGCTTCTTGTAGAGTCTGCAAAACAGCACAGTGATCATCTACGTCAAAGGGTGCGGTCGACGCCGCAATGTCTAGACCATCAAGGTCTGGAACAAACATTCTGATTCCGAAGAGCATCATGTACGGGGTCCGCCCACCCAGAGACCTTCTAGGGAGATTATTTAGTGCACGTTGGACGTTATACAAATGGGCTAGCCAGTTCCGGCCCGTGCCTAAAACACGTGCTGTCAATGATTGCTTTAAGTCACGGTTCATTCGCTCCACCACACTATTACCCTCAGGTCGGTAGGGAGACGAAAATTTGACTAGGACCCCCAAATTTTTCATAGCCTCCTTGTAAGCCTTAGAGGCGAACGCAGGGCCCTGATCAGAATGGAAGGTACCACACGCAAAAGTTCCCACAAAGACACGCAAATCCCTGATGACAGTCCGCGAGTCTGCACTCCTTTGTGGCCATACCCATAGAAAACGTGTGCACGAATCCACTGCAACCAAGATGTACTTGTACGCAGTATCAGAAGAAAAAGGACCGCAGTGATCTAAATAAACACAACCAAATGGCTTATTAGAGATGTACAGCTGTGTCTGTGGTGGGCGCGCAACAGTAGAAGGTTTAATCTGTTGGCAAATGTCACAATCAAGAACATAAGCGCGCGCTTGTTTATATAAACCAAACCACCAGTAACGTTGTTGTAGCAGAGATATTGTAGCTGACACACCGGCGTGGGCTGACGCCAACCCCTCGTGCGCAGCCAAGATCAGTGCTGGTCTGCAGTCCGCGTTGGGAATAATTCTATCACCAACGTCGTTAATCCTCACTAATGGGACGTTATCAGGACTTAAATGATAAATATACCGAGAGGGAAAACCCTTCGGGTAATCTCCTCCCTTCTCTGTAGCAGCAATAGCTGCCAAGATGTCATCATCAATCTTACTTTTGGATCTTGTAACTGCTGCCACTAAGTATGCAGCCACTGCTGTTTTCGCTGCCTCGTCAGCTAAGCTGTTGCCGACAGCATGGACACCAAGCCGCTGGTGACCAAGAGTGTGAATAACACTCACTAGAGGGAGACGTTCTTTAAAGTCTGCCACCCGAACCCAAAGCGTTTTATGCTTAATTGTGCTACCTTTAGTGTCGCGGTAATCATTCTGAGACCAGAAGTGTAAATTGTCATTGTAGGACTGGACACAGTAGAAGGAGTCACTCACTATAAGAGTAGTGACTCGGGGATCAGCAAACTCCAGTGCAAGCACCAGAGCCCGGAGCTCCGCCAATTGCGCGGTACAATCACCCAATGACTGCGTATGCACTGCATCAGATTGGAATTCACCATTTACGAATGTACCTACGACAATTGCGCAAGCCGCAGAATAAGCGTGCTTCGATCCAATTGCGGGTTGCGCAGACCTGTCAGTGTAGATGACACAATGGTATTCTTCGAGCGGGCGCAAAGACAGAGGTGCCGGATGAACGAATTCATACTGCAAGTACTCTTGAGTCTGTAATGAGGCATCAAAGATGTAAGTGACGTCTGGCGACGTCAGTGTTGTAGCCCATTGTATCCACCGTGGATGCAAAGCTTTAGAATTGGGTACACTTGCTTTAGTCACTGCCTCTAAAGCAGGATATGGAGTTACAACCAGAATCTGTTTCCCATGCGACAGTGCGCGTTCCTTAAGGATCGCCATCTGCACAGCAGTCAGAACTTTTTCGACCGTGGAAAAACGTAATTCAGCAGAGGTGTACAAGTGGGATTTGTACGCAATGGGGACTGTGTCGCCCTCATTAAACGTCAAATACGTGAACCCCACGGCGCCTGGTACTATTCTTATTACCAGGTTAGTGCGGTTATCACGTGTCAGCAAGTATTGTGAAGCAAGAAGGTCAGCCTGTAAAGACTGTAAAATTGCAGAGTGTTCTAGCTGCCAGCTAGATTTCGAAAACGAAGGCTGTACCAAGGCGTAAAGCGGCTTGATACGCTGGGCATAATCAGGAATGTACGTACGGCCGAAATTCAGAAAACCCAGCAGAGATTGTAATTTCTTCAGTGTCGTAGGAGCACTTAAGCGTGCACACTTTTCCAGAAAGTGGGGGGCTAACCCCTTACCTTCATTGTTGAGCTCGTAGCCCAAAAACAACACCGTATATTCCGCGATGTGTGACTTCGCAAAATTGAATTTGTAGCCTTAGTCAGCAAAACTCACGATAATATTGTCAACCCGAGACAGATGCGGCATCAGCTCATCATCCGTAAGATAGATATCGTCAACATAGGAGTATGCTTCGGGGTCTATTCTTTCTAAAAGAGAAACCACGCGAGCAGAAAAGACGCCAGGGCTATTTTTGTAACCCATGGCTAATCTTGTAAACTGTTTTTGTTTTCCGCCTGAAGTAAACGCTGTCCACTGGCTACTCAGTGTGGACAGGTTGTGGCTAAAAAAGCCATTGGAAATGTCAAGTGTCGTTTTAAATCTCTTACGCACGAGACTGTCGACCAAAGCCGAGCTATGTGTATTTTGTACCGCGCAGGTCCGGCAATGGGAGTTTAGGTGCCGGTAATCCAAAACTAAACGGTACGAGCCGTCAGGCTTCGTTACAGTGAATAAAGGGTTATTCATAGGGGACACACATGTTTCAATAACACCCTGATATTCCAATTGTTCAAGGATTGCCGCGACGTGGGGTCTCGCTTCACGACGCATAGGATATTGAGGTTGAGGCTGGGGCATAGACCGCAATGGAATCTCATGGCAGGGGGACAATCTGTCCCATCCCACCTGAGTACGATACACCGCCAGCGCAAGCGCCCACTCCTCAGCATACACTTCAGCTTGGTCCTTAGGCACTGTGTGCGCAAAGGACGGGAGGATTACTTCCTCCCCTCTAGGAGCCTCTAAAATGAAAGCTGGGGGCCAATCTGCCTCCGCTAGGAGGATATCATAGGTGGTGGTCAGATTATCCCAAAAAATCCCTTTTATTGTACGTTGTATGTCACCCTCTATTAATAAGACTATTTCATAAAGTCTGTCAGGGGGAGCCACTCTGGTGTCAGCTGTTTCCACAGTAACCGATATATCAGTTGCTGTCACCGCCAGAAATGGACGCAGAGCTTGACGGACTATGGTAATTTCCGCTGCGCTGTCCAGGAGCGTCAGCGCCCATGTCCGGTTCCGAAGCTGTGTCCGCACTATCTGAGGCATACCTTGCCGTCAGAGCCGCCACTTTCTTCTTCTGAAACGGGGGTCTTTGTCTTGCAAATTCGTCCTGCTTGCCTTTACCCTCAGTCTGTCGGGGCTGGTCACGCTGTTGTGGAGCACCCCGACCTTTGCCACCGCCTCCGCCACCGGACTGTGTAGCCGATGTTTCCTGTGAAGAACGAGGAGAGCGCTGTTCAGAAACCTGAAATCTATCAGGAGACTTTATAGCAGCACGATCGCGCAGATCATAAGTGCGTTCACTACTAGACTGTACGGGAGAGGCAGGCCGAGAGCCCTGTTTCTGTTGCTGCTGCTTTCCCTGTTGTTTAACCTGCCATTTTTGTTTAGGAAAAAAGGGCCGTTCGTCCTTACCAGACGTTTCTGCCTTACCCTGCTGTTTTAGATCGGGATTCTTTATTACAGGCTTAATTCCTAAAGAGCTACGACCCAAATCCCGATATGCCTCTGCGATTATTTTCGCAAATTCCTGCGGTTTGTCCTCCTCAGGAACTCGTTTCAGTTCATTACGAACCTGGAAATGCAAAGCATCACCCTTCAGGTTACCAATTATCATGGTAGCCACCAGGTCAAATTGCCCGAGGAGCCGCATCCCTAACTCTATCGCAGACTCCGCACCATGGTTCTCTTGAACTCTTTTGATAACGGAGGGCAGCTGCAACATAGACGGAGTGCCAAAGCACTGCGCGTACGTCGCTGCAAAGACCTTGCCCCAATTTACACAATCATCTATGTGGGGGACCAAGTCTTTAGGCAAACTAATGGTGAGGATCCTGTGTTTCTCCACAGGAGTAGTATTCGGGTAAACCGCTTCTATTTGGTCAAATTTTTCAGCAAGCCAAAAGGGGAAATCATCCCTAGTTTGGGGGCGCTTGCCCATAACAGAATTAACCATAACAGGACTAATGACCACCGCATGATGATCAGTAGGCTGTCCCGCAACAGCAGGTGCCCCCGCCTGCATATTGCGCGACACATACTGCACTAACGCCCTATATACCGTAATGAGGGCAGTGTGTAGTACACGCAACTCAGCCACCGTCACCGTGAGGTAACGGGGATGAGGCGTAAATCCGGCTAGTACCGGCCAAGTGGCCCCTGCAATTGATAAAGGGCCCATTCTCGGCGGTATAACCACATGGGGAATTGGCGCCATTAAACCAAATATGGTGCTGCCAAGCAGATATTGGTATTTCCTGTGTCCTATACGGCGTATAGTTCGCCAGCACTGCAGCGGCAGTGTAAGAATGAAAGGTGTCATCATCCCCCACCGCTGGAATCGTCACCCAAGAGTAGAACAACTCATAGGGATGAGCCGCATCTGCTCCCACTACAAAGATGACGTTCATACCAGTGTCCGGTACCCCATACTGCGTCAAATGACGTTTCACAGCCGCACGGCTGTGCGCCGCAATCTCCACCGACATTAGGACAACACACACTTGAAACTATCAGTAGCACAAGGGTTCAATAACCTTTTTAATTATCAAGCTTGAAAGAACCTATATCAATAGACCTAGGTAGGTTTTAAATCCGTCAGACTTGTTATCCGGAAACAAGAATGAGGGTGTTGTGGACAAACGCGAGCACTACTAAGGCGTTTCAACTCATAGACCAAACGTTAGGTGCGCCATGTTGCAGGGATTCTGCTTATACACAGAACTATGCGTAGAACCCCAGGACCTCAGTGAGTTGTGGTGTACCAGAAACTCACCTCAGAACCCAGAACCCAGTATCCGGCTAGCATAAGTGTCCCATTCGTTATCCGAGATTTAGCTCGGAGGTCCCAATGAAAAGACAACCCAGAACACGCGAC
Source organism: Triturus cristatus (assembly GCF_964204655.1). Taxonomy (NCBI): domain Eukaryota; kingdom Metazoa; phylum Chordata; class Amphibia; order Caudata; family Salamandridae; genus Triturus; species Triturus cristatus. The sequence continues at coordinate 1,606,105,933 of NC_140590.1, read as the reverse complement.
TCAGTACATACTCAGGAATGGTGGGAATCGGAAATACCTGTTCGTATATTATTCTCACATCAGTCCACAACAAGAATCAACAGAGACACGGTGAAAATAAAAAGAGTTTATTTTTATAGACCACGTGTCCTAATATGCAGTACTTTGGCTAATACAAGCAGACAAATGATTAAAATCAAAACCATCAACATAGTTACAATTGACAGGAGGAGCCTAGCGCGCAACCAAGATGGCCGCGTAGGTGCGAAGCTCCCGAGGACCTCCGCGACCTCCTGAATTAATCCTGATTATATCCTGTCTTTGACGAGGGGACTGTGTCTGTGTACCCGAGCTGAGGCGGCACCCGTTTTCCGTTTTCGAATCGGACCCCGGACACTGGTGGGAGCACCGATCGAAGATTGCGGCCTTCTCCGCGCCGGCCCCCCGGATTGGAGTTGTGGGGCGATCCGGGGACAAAGCGAACAACAACGGCGGGCAGGGCTGGGCGACTCGCGTACCCCGCGCTTTCACTTTCGCTTTTGCGCCCTCCTTGCCCTCAGGCGAGGTAGGGTTGCGGAGCGGGGTGCGGTGGTGTGGCCTTGCCCCTGTGCCCGGCTGACCCGCCGGCTGTGAGTTGTCCTGCGGTGCAGTGGTCAACCCCCCCCCGGAACCTGTGAACTGGTTTATCGGCCCTTTCGAGGAGATTGGCACGACTTTGGGAGTGCGACATGTCCACAAAGCAAGATGGCGACCGGGCCAAGGTGAAATCGACCCGCCGCGGCCCGGCACATCAGTCAAACAGTATGGACCGCTACACCCTCCAGAAGGGATCCCCAGAGGCACAGCGTACATCCCCCTCGGGCCCGGCTGAGGCGTCTGCTCAACCCGCGGATCTGACCCTCCGGGACGTCATGGGCGCCATTGCCGAAATGAAGGCCTCGGTGGACCAGCGCTTTGATACTCTGGCGCAGAAGATAGACTCGGCCCTGGTGGAGGTGGGCCTGGTGAGAGCCGACTTGTCTAAAACAAATGACCGGGTCGATTCCCTGGCCCACACCACCTTAAGTCTCACTACAGACGTGGCGGCCCTTCAAAAGGAGGTGCACCGGCTTGGCCAGGCGAGCGCCATGATGGACCGTCGATTGGAGGACGCCGAGGGTCGGGCCCGGAGGAACAACGTTCGTATTGTCGGGGTGCCGGAGGGACGGGAGGAGGAGGCGGCAGATTTGTTTGTGGAAGACCTGATCCTCACCCATCTCCAGCCCCGGGGGCTGAGTAAACTTTTTGCGGTGGAACGTGCTCACAGGGTCCCCGGAGGAAGACCTAAGGTCGGAGCTGCGCCGCGGCCTCTCATTGCCCGGATTTTTAACTTTCGGGACAGAGACGCTATCTTGCAGACTTCCAGGCTACAGGGACCGGTCAAGCTTGATAATATGGACGTGAATTTCTACCCTGACTTTACTCCGACGGTCCAAAAGCAGAGACTGAGTTTTCTCGGAGTTAAACGTCGCCTACGGGACATGAACCTTAAGTACTCAATGCTTTTTCCAGCTAAGCTGAGGGTGGAGGTGGATGGTCGCACGCATTTTTTTGACCGTCCCGAGGCGGCTGGGGACTGGTTGGATACTCTGCCTGGGGATCGGGCCGGGGGGGTGGGGGGGTGCGGTTGGCGGGGAGGGCGCACCGGATCAGAACTGAGGGGTGAATAGTAGGCCTTGCTCTGGACAACATTTTGGTTACCATTCACTGATCGTGTATGTTCCCCTCCTATGGAGGTCGTACGGGGTCCGCTGGGGGCTTTCCCTCCTCCTCTGGGGGACTAGTTAGTTTTTCATCTATGGGGCGACAGGCACACTGCACTTTGGGGGGGCTGTCTGGGCTCATGCAGGGGTGCAGGGAGGGGGGAGTTCTGTTGGGATGGGTGGGTGGGGGTGGAGTGTTGTTTGTTTGCACCGCAAGGCGAACCCTTTACTGTATTGTTGTTTTTGAGAGGCTCTTTGGGGGACGATTGATGGCTTCCATGTATGATGGGGGGTAGGGACCTGACTGTGTTGTCATGGAACGTTAACGGACTGGGGGATAGGATCAAGCGTGGTGTGGTCCTGCAGTATCTGAAACGAATTTCACCAGATGTGATCTTCCTGCAGGAGACACACCTTATAGGTAATTCCTTTCATGCCATGAATCGGAGAGGCTATCGCTTGGTGGCCCATTCGGGCTTCACCTCGGGCTCGCGGGGGGTGGGCATCATGATTAAGAACTCGCTCCCATTGGAGATTGATGAGGTGCGCCATGATGAGAGGGGACGTTACACTGTCTTGGTGGGTAGAATGGAGGGCAGAGTGGTCGTTTTTGTATCAGTGTACGTTCCGCCGGGGTTGCAATCAACCACGTTTGCGGACCTGGGCGCCTCCTCCTTGACCTCCCGGATGGGCTTCTGGTAGTTGGGGGGGACTTCAATGCGGTGGCTTCAGGGTCTATGGATCGTCATCCCCCCAGGGACCTCCCCCGGGCACAGGCGTGGCTGTCCGGCCTCTTAGATACACTAGGATTGGTGGATTGCTGGCGACTAAAGCATCCCGCTCAGCTGCAATACACCTTCCACTCGGGTGCCCATGGTAGCCTCTCGCGGATTGATTATATCCTTGTTCCTGCGGCCTATGCTGGGAGGGTGGGAGAGGTGCGCCATTTGGCGCGGGGTATTTCAGATCACTCCCCACTACTGCTGCATCTGGATGTCTTCCCGAGGGGGGAGGGCAGGGTGGCCCCAATTAATGCCTGGTACCTGCGCGACCCCACTATTCGAGCCGAATTGATCAAATCCTTGCAGCGGTACTTTGAGGAGAATGTGGGGTCTGTCCCTTCTGCCATCTCCCTTTGGGAGGCTTTTAAGGTAGTTCTTAGGGGGGAGGCCCTCTCCTTTATCTCCCATGCCCGGAGGCGCGAGCGGGAGGAGGTAACCCGGGTGGAGGCCGAAATTACTGAACTAGAGGGTGACCTGGGGAGCAGGGTGACGGATGCCACATTGCATGTTCTACACCTCAAGCAGGCGGCCTATAGGGCCCTCGTCACGGAGGCGGCCAGGGGCCTCAGTAGAGAGCAACAGGGGCGACTGTATGATGTGGGTGATAAGGCTGGTAAATTGATAGCGTGGTTGGATAAAAAGGAGAGAGCGAGTCGTGTGGTTCCGTTGATCGAGAGGATGGATGGTGTATGTGTCACCGAGCCGGACGCCATTGTCTCCTGCTTCGCGGATTATTTCCGCGAGGTATATTCCCCGGTTTCTCCCTGCTCGGAGGAGGATTCCCATGCCCTGCTTCGGGACATCGCGCTGCCCTCCCTTTCGGTGGAGGACAGGGATTCGCTGGACGCTCCTCCCACCTCGGACGAAATTGCCCTTGCTATCCGCTCGGTCGCATCTGGCAAGGCCATGGGCCCCAATGGCATTCCTATCGAGCTGTACAAGCTGCGACCGGATTTGCTGGCGCCCCACCTGCGCGCGATGTTCCTGGCGGCCTGCTCGTGGGGTTCCCTTCCGCCGGACCAGCTTCTGGCCACGATCGTGGTGATCCACAAGGAGGGGAGGCCCCGTGAGCGGGTCACATCCTATAGGCCTATCTCGCTCTTGAATGCGGAGCCCAAAATCCTCGCCAAGGTGCTGGCCAACCGGCTGGTCGGCGTGGTGGGCGACTTGGTCCACCAAGACCAGTCCGGCTTCATACCCCATCGTAACACGGCCCTTAATCTGCGACGCTTGCACGGGGTGCTCGCGCGTGTCCCGTTTGTGCGGGAACCGGCCATCTTGGCGTCCTTGGATGCCACCATGGCGTTTGATACGCTTGAGTGGCCATACATTTGGGCGATGCTGGCGAAGTTTGGCTTCGGACCGGGCTTCATCAGCTGGGTCAAATTGTTGTATTCCGGCCCATTGGCGCAGGTGGTGGTGAATGGACGAGTTTCGGCCCCATTCGCACTGGGACGGGGTACGCGACAGGGCTGCCCCCTGTCGCCTCTCCTGTTTGCACTGGCCCTGGAGCCCCTGGCGGAGTGGCTGCGGTGGCACCCTTCCATCCGTGGTCTCCGTTGGACCCCCGAGCATGAGGACCGTGTGTCCCTCTACGCTGATGATATCCTTCTATATCTTGCCTCCCCGCGTAAATCACTGATCGTCCTAGTTGATGTTTTGCGCTCATTCGGTCGCAACTCAGGCCTCGTCATCAACTGGGCGAAATCCTGTGTATATGTGCTTGCCGGGGAGGCTCCGGTCCTACCACGGGACTGTCCGATCCAGATCGCCTCCCAGGGGTTTCGGTACCTGGGTATATATATTACTCTGGACCCGGAGGCCCGCTACGAGCGGAATTTGCTGCCCCCCCTCCAGCGCTTGAAGGAGGACGTGGTGCGTTGGCGGCGTCTGCCGCTTTCGCCGCTTGGCCGAGCGGCCTTGTTTAAAATGATGTCGTTGCCGCGCTTTCTGTACGCTCTCCAGAACACTATGGATTTGGTTCCGGCGCGCTACTTCCGAGAGGTGGAGAGTTTGCAGCGTCGCCTGTTCTGGGACGGGAGGCCACGTATCGCCTTGGCTAAATTGACGCTCCCGTGGTACGATGGGGGGGTTGCCCTCCCGGATATTAAACGGTATTACTGGGCCTCCCAGCTAGCTGCGATTAATCATGGCCTTTACGGGCCCGCCCTGAACCCGGCATTTGAAATGGACAAGATGCTCCTGCCCGGTGGCGACTACAATTGGGCGCTTTACTCTGGCGCGCCGGACCCTCGCCTGACGGGATCGACGCATGTAATGGTGCGTGTATGGCACGCGGCTAATGCAGCTATGGGGTGGAAGGACCGTTTGACCCGGGCGTCACCGCTATATGCATCGGCGAGGTTGGGCTCCTTGTGGACCTCGAAGGGCTTCGAGAAATGGGACACGATCGGCATCAGCACAGTGGGAGATCTCTGGACGAGGGGGGGATTCAAAACTTTCGAGATGCTGCAGACGGAGTTTCAGTTGCAAGGCAGTGAGTACTTCCGGTACTTACAAGTCCGCCACGCGCTGGGCTCCGTCTTCCCGGATGTCGCGTCCATTCCGGAGTCTTCCCCCCTGGAGGACAGAGTGCTGGATGGCCATGTCCCAGACAGCACGATCTCCCTCATATACAAAAAACTGATTAACGACCGATCGGGCCTGCTGACTGGCCTCCGCGAGGCCTGGGTTGCCGATGGGCTGGAGTTGGACGACGAGGACTGGATGTCCGCGGTGGCTTCTCCGAAGGAGGTGGCCATCCCGGCTCGCCTTCGCTTCGTCCAGCTTAAGATCCTCCACCGGGTCTATGTGACGGGGCCAAGGCTTCTACGTATGGGCTTAGCTGAGGATGGACTGTGTAAGCGTGGCTGTGGTGCTTTGGCAACTTTCTTGCATATTCTGTGGGAATGCCCAAAGGTGGAGCGATTCTGGCGTGGTGTGCATGAGGTCCTGCGAGTGGTTACGCGTGTCGTGCTGTTGCCTGAAGCGAGGAGATGCTTGCTGAATGTGTGGGAGCCAACTGACTACTCGGTTCCGCAGACGCGGTGGGTGACTCTGGGATACATGATCGCTAAGCGTGACATTGCTCAATTGTGGGGATCCCAGAGGCCTCCGGCGGTGTCGGCCTGGAAAGAACACATGGATTGGTGTATGTTTCGTGAAAAGGTGGTGTATGTTGCGAGGGGTAAGCCTGGGGCGTGGGTGAAAATCTGGGGCCCCTGGAACGCCTATCGCGGGGGTATTTGCGAGCCGCCGCTGCTGCCGGCTGCTTCACCAGCTCCGTCCCCCTAGCCGACCCCCTCCCCCAGCCATGGGCACGTGGTTCCCCAGTCCCTGATCTGTTCTCATTCCCCTCTTCAGAGTTTGGCGATTGGTTGGGGTCCCCCACTTAAGGAGCGCGTGCTGTCACTTGGGATTGCGGGTTGCCTTGCGGGTGTGGTTGTTTTTGTGTTGTTGTGTTTTGACAAAAGGAAACCGTATTGTTGGTTCGGAGTTATGTGGCCTGCACTACTGATATCTCCTGATTTACCCTTTTCGCACCGCCAAGAGATTTTTCTGTATGTATGTCATATGCTACTGCTACTCTAGCGGCCGGCCAGACGGTTGTAGGCCCATACTTGTAACTATTTGAGATTGTAATAAACGGTTTAAAAAAAAAAAAAAAAAACATAGTTACAATTCCATAGAGTATAAAAGGGGTGATCATGTTATAATGACAGTGGATACTACCACTTTCCCTTTACTAAGAAGCTAATATTATTATTAGTCTAACAGAAGGTCTCTTAGGCTTGAATAGGGGACCCCATACCTCAAAGATCAGCTTAGTGAAATCACATCACAGGAGCATCAGGAGTCTTCTCGCAGGAAGGCTCGTCTTCGGTCTGAATAATAAACATGATGTCCGTGATATTAAAAGCACCAACTTTCAGGTATGTGCAGCTGCTCGTGTGTTATGACTAAATAGTGGGTCGATCAACCTAGAGTGGAAAACATGCATTGTCTAACAACTCAGACTGTTTGTCACATCGTGTGCAGACCAAGGTCGCTTCGCAGAGCTCGGGATGGTAACAACAGATTGCTCTCGTGTGAGGCAAAACTCGAGTCAGCAGTTCGTTTAAGCAATAACATGTGAACGCAGTGTCGTGTGCAAAGGCAACAAGATGGCTTTCTAACTTCTGACGCGGTTATGCTAACTTAACAATGTATGTACGTATTAAGGGAGTCCTTACTACAGTAGACAGTGTGTAACCACAAAACGAGGAAAAGGAGGGAGAGACGGGTAGACAGAGGCAATCACCTGTCTCTTCATAACATTTATAAGTAAGCGTAAGGTTTGTTAAAAAACTGCCCTCACCCACTAGGTAGTGGCATGCTTCATCATAGAGCTGCTACAACATCCCTGCACTAACCAATGCCTGGGATGAAGCAGGGGGGGTAGGCAAAACAAACATAAATGTGTTGGGATCCTTGCAGTAAACAAGAGACAGTGTAATGCGAAGGGGTACCTTACATCAAATTTTATTCATAGGTTCCTTGGTTAGGATTCAAAATATAAATAGGCGGAGAAGGTCTCGGGAAAATTAGAACCCGCTTCTTCTCCTAGACTGCTTCTATGTCAACATGTTTCAGCCGTCTTAGTCACCCAAGAAGGGTCGTAACGGCCTTCTTCAGGAATAGTCATCTCTGGTGTGTGATACTCCCTTTCCTGGTTATTTACCAAATGTTCAAGGGAATGTGTGTGGTTAAATGTGATAAGTGAAATTACAAATAATGACCTGCCTTGTCATGTTCTCTGTAGACACTTGTGTGTGTTTACTGAAAAGATAATTACATCAAATGAAAACAAAACCAGACAGTGTGACCAGGGGAACATCCCTGGGGTTGATCCACCACTGGAGTATGTGTATTACCTGCTTCCATAAAAAGATATAATAGAATGTGAAAAATGCTCCTGCTTTTCCTAAGGGACATGGCTAGAAAGGGCTGTGAATGTAATGTATTTTGAATGTGAACAAAGTGTAAGAAAATTAGGAGTTGGCCCAGATGGCTGAAAAATCTCACCCCATCAAAAAGACCAGTTTTCAAGCCCCCCACCCCCCCCCCCCCAACAGGGCTCCCTGCCATGGGTCTGCCACCAACCAGTCTGGATATTCCACAGCAAATCGTCTTCTACTGGTGCCATGTTTCCCCTGATGTTTCTCATGATGTACTCATAATGGGTGTTCAAACCATCACACCCCTCTGAGGGGAATGGCATTTGCCCCACCGAGAACAACAGATCAGATATCAGAGCTTATGACGTTGATGCCTGAAGCTCAGTCGAGCTTTAAAACCATTGATATCAATATCTTCAAAGTCCAGCTTCTCAATACCTTGGTTCCTCCCTGAAAAAACAAGAATACCATTAGGTTGCTGGAGCTGATTTTTAAACAGGACAAAAATAAAAAGTCTAACCCCAAGGAAAGAAAGCTGGGACTGAGCTAAATCGTGGTGATGTCGAGCCATGAGTGAATTAACTTGACCATGTCTTTGAGGAGAGTTGTGGCTGAGTAAAAGTATGACGACTAGCCTATCTCCCCAACAGGCTATGACATTGCTGAGGACAGGAACTATGCGGGCCTGCATCGCATGAGGTCAGATGAGTCCGTCTTTCCCAAAGTATGTTCCAGTCCTCTCCTCGTGGCCTTCTGTCCATCTAAAGACACAACTCCTTACTGGTGAACAATTTCATCAGCGTTCAGCCTGGTCCTAAAATCATAGGTTCAAGATCTAGGCTCCTCTTTGATAAGGAACATGGTTGTCAATGGCCATGTCTCTGTATATTTGGAAGACATTAAAAAATCTTTTTAAGAACCCGGACCTGATGAAGACATCCCCCTTACAAAAGGAAAATGATATAGGGTGCTGAATTCAGCTTTACTTGCCTTTTGCACAAGCTAGAATCAGTGGCCACACCACAGCATTGCTTGAACCCTGTTTGGTCCTCTCTGTTTTCTCGGAGAAAGACAGAATCCTTCACTGTACTGGCTGCCAGTACAACAGTGCGGCTCACCAGGTATGACATGGAGCTATAGTAGAAGATGGTGAAAGTTCTCCCATCGGTACCCTACAAAAAGCTGGAAGATGTTAGGAATATCCTGGTAAAGAGCACATTGGTCTTCAAGCATGGTATGAAGGTATCCCTGGAAATTGTGGACATAGGATTCTGTCACATGTGCCCCTAACAGGTCCCCTCAGTTACTTGGGATTAAAGTGGACAAGTTTATGTACAGCAGTTTAGACTACTGTGTTAGACATGCCCTTCAACAGCAAGGATCTATTCGGCAGGGAGGTATAGACAAGGCAATTCAACCAATCAATGCTCGCACTGACAAAGTCAACGCATTGTGGGTACTGTCCCATTAGGCACCCATCTCTTTTTCAATGCCTGATCAGCAGGATCAGTCAATTGCAGAAGTTTCCCCTCCAGTTTTCATTTACCTGTTATTCTCTTCGTGGCCATATGGCTATCCTATTAGCATAAAAAATTCCAGATGGATCAACTGCTTCAGGTCATGAAAACATTCAAGAAAGTGGGGATCACATACGTCAATGTCTGCCCAGAATCAATTGTGATAAGTTAGAGGATGACAGTTTTGCCTATTTTAACCAATCGGAACTATTTATCACATGGCACCAATGTGGAGAGCAATTACTTAATAATTGGGTGATGGACATGTTGGCATCTAGCAGTAAGCTCTGATTCACGGAAAGTCGCACTTGGGGGCATATTTACAAGAAAGGGGCGAAGCTTGTCATTAAGCCAAGAAGGCTAACAACATAGTGCAAGGGTGTCTGTGGTGTTGAGGGGAAGATTGTTTATTTGCAGGAAGGGCCCCCTCTTTAGATGCTTAGATGCTGTTTTGTAACTTCTATGTGTACTGCTTAATGCAGCACACATAGACGTTGCAAAACAGCATTTTTTTAAAATGATTACAAATGTGCAGGAAGGGGAACTTTCCTGTACATAAACAATCATAGGCAATTTTCAGTTTCTAGATGTGCTGCACAAGGCAGCACATATGGAAACAGCAAAAACGAGGAGAAATAAAGCATTTCTCCCCGTGTTGCCTGTTTAAGACCAGGTTTTACCTGGTCTAAAGTTTGGCGCTGCCTCCTATGTACGCTGCCTTTGTAAATAGGAGCCAGTGTCAAAATCAATGGGTGTTGCGGTGGAACGCCTACCGCAACACCCATTACCCTTCCCTTTCACGCTAATTACAGTGTGAAAGGATGCCTTATTTACAAGGCAGCGTTAAGCCACGTTAAGTGGCTTATCACTGCCTTGTAAATAATGCAAGGCACCTATCGGCACCACAACTTCACTGAAAGTGACGTTGTGGTGGCGATAGGGGCTTGTAAATATGTCCCTACATGTCCTCCAACCCCTCACTCACGAGTGTCATCAGGATGGATCAGTCATCCAGTGTAAACTGCGGGATGTGGAGGTCTTCACACTTCTCAGCAAGGGTCCGATAGACCCAGTGCTGCTACACAAAAGAAACCAGGTAATTTCCGCAAATTAATAAAGTTGCACCTTTTTGCTTTCTCCTGTAGCACCATGATATTGTAGGGTATCAGCACAGTCTAGCTTAATTCATTGATTCATTTATCCTTAAAAGTTTGAGGAAGTTATTTCACTATCTTTACCTTGAGTATCGTCAGCTTGTGGTCCAGGTTGCTATCCTCTTGCAACTGGGTTTGACTTTATCTAGGAATTCCTGAGTATCTGGACAGATTTCAGCTGTTGAAAAAAACACACACCCATCTTGTTCTCGGTCTAAAAAGAATAAATTCTGTTTCCCTCCATTTTAGCAAACGTCATTGGCTCAGTGTTAACAGATGGATCCCTTCCAAAGCACTATGTATTTTGCTCTGGGCTAAACATTTCGGTTGCATAAAAATTGTATTTCTTACCCTTCATGTTGCGACATCAGATATGCAACCATTGCAATTTTTAATGTTCCCTGTTTCCATAGTTCCCTGGCAGGAGGGTGCTCTTTCTCCTGCTGCGCCACAGCTCTCTGGAATTCTCTTTCTTTTAGATTACTTTTCGGGGCAAACCATTTTAATTTTTCAAAACGTAAAGTAAAATCTTGCTCTTCATGTTTACCAGTTTATTTGGAATCCAGTGCTTGGACACCTTTGAGGCACAATGCTCTTCAGCAACCTCACCATTAATCAGTATTCCACTTCTTGATACAAAAAAGAGACAAAAACTTTGTCAACAAAATCTTCCAAACAGTTGTTCAAGAGTGCCGTTTAGGCAAAGATGATGCCGTATGTGCCAGGTGGAGATTATCCTCATTGCACTTCATAGAACCTTGCTAGCTAACCAGAAGCATCAGCGCCTCGTCTCCTTATAAGGTCCCGCTCTGCAGATTATGATTGGTGTCCACCAGGATTTTAAAAGATTACTGGACCTGATGATGGTTTATCTTCATAGGCAGTGCGTCCATGTTTTCACCTACTTGGACAACTGACTGTTGAAAGTGCAGTTTAAAGCGGAGTCGGATGCAGCTGTCCCGATGTGAATCTAGGTCTGTCAGCCAATAAAGCCTCCTAATCCCCTCTCAGGGCATTTGTTCCTCTCTGCATACCTGGATTTCATGTGATGCAGGAAGCAATTGTAAAAACACAGAGCCTCGTTCACTATATTGTGATGCACGGCAACGCAGCAAGTCTTGCTGCTGCACTGCGGAGCGTCAAAATAAGAGGGCAGGATGCGTCGTATCTGTCCTTTCCTCTGTATCGGTGCACAAACAGCAGCCGTGCACCAACGCAGACACCCTTGCGCCATGGTGCAAGGGTGACTGCATTGGAGGGATTATTGTTGTTGTGCAGGAATGCACATCTTCCTGCACAAAAACAATCATCAGAACAAAAAAACATGGAGAAATAAAAGTATTTCTCCTTGTTACTCCACTCCTATGCCTCATCTATGGAGGCATAGGATTCAGACGCATTCCCAGCATTATTACACTTTATAAATCTGGGAATGTGTCAGGTTCCATGGATGTTGCGTGGGAACACCCACGGCAACACCCATGTAACTCCCCTTTCAGGACCCATATTTACAAGACCATGAAAAGTCATGCAGGGTGACTTTACAGGCCTTGTAAATATGGCCATTGTGCTGCCGGTGCGTCTAAAAAAATGGACGCAACGAAAGCGGAATGGGCTAGTAAATGAGGCCCACAGTGTGAAGGCCTGGCTGAAAGAGTCTGCAGCCAAAACCCTAAAACCCTGCAAAAAGAGTCTACAGTAGAGCCCTTGCTGAAAGAGTTTGCATTAGAATGATGGCCAGACAGTCCCTGGCTATGCCTGGCCTTATTTCGTTATACATCATTATGGTACTGCTGTGGTTGCTCATGATAAAAGCCCTGCAAGAAGCGCTTCACCAACAATGGGAGTAGGAGCATGAGGTTCAGGTGATGGGCATAATGAAACTATCCCTAGGGTGGTGGCTCTCTCATATGCATCGCATGGCTGGCATGCATTTATGCCCTTTGCATCTGGTTACAAATGCTTCCCTCGAAGGTTGGGAGCACACCTGGGTTAACCGACAGTCTGAGTACTATGTGAAGAGCTGGGAAACAAACTACACATTAACCTAATAGAGTTGCAGGCAGTCAAATAGGGGCTGAAACCATCCCAGGCACACGTCAATCAAAGAATAGTGAATGATAATACCAGGCAATTCTAAAACAATGTTCAACATTTCACAGCAATACAGGACCTGCTAATTGACCTTGACCAGGGCAGCAAAGGACATGGGCTGCCAAACAGAACATTTCTCTGTCAGCATGACACCTGCGAGAAATAAAAAACACCAGTTGGATGATCTCAGCATGTGAAAGTCCGAGTTGTTTGAGTGGGAACTAGATCATAAGGTGCTGTAAAACTGTTTGCTTGGTGGCATCCGATAATAGTGATTTCCACGATGGGGAGGAATAGGAAATTCTGTGCTGTCACCTTCATGGTTCAGGAGTAAGGGTCACTATGGGAAGCACTCTCTGTTTACCTAGAAGAGTATCTCTGTACATTCCCATCGACTAAGATGCTGCACTGGCTGGTGCAGAGATGGTTAGAGTGCAATTGGTAAATTAATTTTGGGGCTTTCAATTGAGAAAGGCAAACATGGTTTGTCCAATTGCTCTGCATATTGAGACATCTTTGCTTTTGGTTGATAGGAGCCAGTCTGTTGAAAATGTGCATTGGTTGGATTCTGCACAATGATCCAGCATCTCTCAAACTCTCAGCTTGGTTCCTACAGTTCTAGTCCTTCGGCCTGTCTGAGCAGTGCTTGGAGCTGCTGGTTAATTGACAGTATTGCCTCTACCAATGTTGCCTAGAATCAGAATTGGTAGAGATTCTACGCTCTGAGACAGGTCTCTATCCAGTGCTGAGCCAACAGCATTAACAGTGGTTGTATCTGCTGGCCTTGAGAAATTTGGGACTGCGAAATGCATCCAGAGGAGTGTAAGTTACAATAATCTGTTATAGGTGGATGCCCGTCTTGGAACTCTTTGTTCAACCTGTGTTCTTGGACTTTCTGAATGGTTCAATGTATTTCTTTCCAATGGTTGAGAGTGTTAGACTGTGTTAGAATTTTACAAACTGCTGTCATGCTGGCCAGTCGATACATGGCTGTCATGCCAAGTTTCATACATTCAAGACAGCGTTGCTAGTGGCTTAAACATGATCCAAGAAGTCAGGAGACAGTCAAGTGTTCTCCTCTCAAGATCCATACATCAAAATTCTCCCTAGTAGGGGCACGCTGCGAACACACCCAAAGTACATGTCAAGGGTGGTGTCCTAGTTTCAGCTCATAGAGACTGTATCCTAAACCAGGCTACCTAAACTCACCACAAATAAGACAGATAGAGCACTCTATGTGCTGGATATTTAAATATTCCTTTACAACTGTATTGAAAGGACAAGGACACTTAGATTTACAACGCAGATGTTGGTGGCCTTCAGAAAGCCAAGTGTGGTGCCTAGACCCCAAACATGGCTCAGAGACTTCATCAAGTTCGCCTGCCATTATACAGACACAAAACTACCCAGGAAAGTAACTGCTCACTTGACAATGTTAAGGGACACCACAGAGGCATTCACAGCCACTGTGCTACTGGTCGGCATATGAAAGGTGGGTACCAGGAATTCCTAATGGACCGTCTGCGAGTATCACTTCTTGGCTGATGTGAAGACTGATGCCGCAGTGGGAAAAGTGGCACTAAAGTTGCTTAACCCCCAGTTACCTTCTTGTTTTTTCATAGTTCTTCATTCATTTTTCATTTACATCTTATCATAAAGATTACAACCAGTGTTGCAGTCTGCCTCATATTAGATATTTATGTTATCAGAGAGCTGGCTAAATTTTCTTCAGTAATCGATAAACTTAACCAGTACAACAGCAAGTAGTCCGATCTTGCTGAATGGGGAATGAAATTAAGATATTTATAAATATGACGAGCTAAGTGTTTGGTGATGAAAGGATAAGATTTAGAAAGAGGGTAGAATAATGTAAATAATTGGGGCAATTCAGACTGTGAATTAACTTCGAATGTTTCTTCGAATGATAACATGGGGGGTTTATTGAATAAAACTCAATTGATATAAAATGTTTATCAATACTTTTTCCTCTATAATATAATTTGTAAGGATTCAATTAGGTGCATTAGGTGGCTTAATAAACTGGAAAAAGTCTAAACTAGTTACTCTAAGAACTGTTTCTGTTTCAGTTACACACATTACTTTCACATGAGAGATGTAGTTGATATAATTTTGTTCATCAGCAGATGGTGTTAGGATTACACTAATAATCTATCTGTGTAAAGAAAAATATTTTAAACTAAGAGTATTTATTATGCTGTCTGTATTTAGAGAATGATTTATGATATATTGTGGCCCTGAAGAAATTATCTGTAATCGCAAAATAGGTGTTGGCGAGAAATCATTTACATCAGAAGAAAATTAAAAATTATCCGATTAATTTGATATTATGCCCCTTGCCTTTCTTCTAAATAATTTGAATTGATGCATATCCAGCATGCCAAGCTGGTATGCACAGAAGGTGCATTGCGCCGGCGTAAGGAATTTATCTCCCATCATATGGAATACCTTCCTTGCATCAATCCATGTTTGTACAAGTCTCCCACCACGGTAAATCCTGCATCTGACCATGGCCTTTTCTCACACGTCTTAGCAATCTTATGATATTTATGTAGGCATTATAACAATATGTCAGGAAAATTGGGCATCTTGCCCTTTAATTTCCTCACATAGCGCTGCCAGCAGTGCACGTACTGCTTTTCATTCTGTTCAGATAGCATGTGACTCCTTAAAATTCCATTGCTGGAGAAGAAGTTACTTACCTGGAAAATTGGTTCTCCAGATTTGGGATATTTTAGATTCGTATGCAACCATACCGCCCTCCCTGACGATTTGCCTCAATTGGTTTGTACCTGTTGCATGTTTATAAAAGACATATTCATAATCTGAACAAGGGAGCTGCTAGAATGCGGGATCACTGCAGGGTGGCAGGGAGCTAAGGGTAAGAGGCAATTGCTTGAAGACAACATGTACCTTGTTTTTTGGCAGAACTGTCAACTTGACGAGAGGGTGTATTCGCATAACATGCAAATTAGAGTGAGTGAGTATTTATAAAGCGTGAGATCACCTGACAACATCATGGTGCTAAAACACAAATGATAGTGGAATTAATTGAAATCCGACAAATTCAAGGTCTATGCGGATAAAAAAAGTTTTTAGACTTTAGAAGTACCATAGAACTACATAGAAACCACCAAAAGAAAAGAAAAACTTTGACATTCGTCAGCATCTTTATGTAGGTCCAATCTTTGACCAATCAGAGACCAGCCCTAGCCCTCAACTCCCCAGTCAGAGCCATCAGACCTCAGATTTCTAACCGCACGTCGTGTGTAAGGGAGTCTCCCTGAGCTCTGCTCAGTTTGTCAGTGAGTGAACTTTTGACCCTTCTTGAATTCACCTTGAGGTATTGTTTTCAATCTTCTTTACTTTAAGGATGTCTAAGGGTTCTAAGAAGAGGTTTTTCAGGCCCTATAGATCCTGTGGAAAGGCAAGGCTTTTTTCTGAAGACCCACATAAAGACTGCCTTTATTCTAAACATACAGCCAAAGACTGTAAATACTGTAGAACCTTTTCAGCTCAAAGTACACTTGGCGTCAATTTCCAGGTTTCACAGAAGAGGAGGCGCTAGGTGGGGCGCGACCAAGATGGCTACACACCAGTGAGGCTCCTGCCCTGCCAAGCGAGAAAATATCCTTAAACCCCATCCTTGGCTACATCTAAGATCCGATTGTTGAATTACGAGAAGCCGGAATCACCACTGCTCACGGCGGTACCACTTCAGGACGCGGAAAACCGACCATGACGACCTTGAGGACTGGTGAGGATCTCTGCGGACGGCCATCCCTCCGACCTCGTGGGGGCGGGCGGCTGTGACAACCAGGCGAGCCCGGAGTCGCGTGGGCCCTGCGGGCGGCGGTACCTTGCTGGCCCGTTATACTGTGATTCCGCTGCAGCCCACTGTGCTCCTTCGAGGCAGGTGCCTCAGCCGGACTCCCCGCCTGAAGACATCGGGAAATTGGATACCTGGCCCGGGAGAGTTTCACTGAGCCAGTAGATGTGAGGACTCAGCGGGTGGTGCGTTACCGAAGTCCCTGAATTGTTGGCGGTGAGGAGGCGTGGGGGGATCCTCTCTGCTGGCGACGCACTACAGCAGCCGGCTTTGCGATACCTATCGGGGTCGGGTGTGCCTTTCCCTGCTCGAGTGTAGCCGCCATAGCCCGAGGGGCTCTGCCGCCATTTTGACTGCCGGACGCTGCGAGAATCAGCATATGATACCGCGCACATGAATGTCGGCGAGTGGCCTGGCCTGACATAGCTGTGCGCGACGCAGACCCGGTGGTGCCTCCCCCTTCTGTAATTGCATGCAACGTCCCCACCAGAGTGGTTGCCTGGCAAATTCCTGTGAAAGAACGCTGAGTGTCGGCCATTTTGGGTGAGCCGAGGGGGCCCTCTGACGCTGGTGGCGGCTGGCTAAGGCACCCCCAACAGCTGCGGATTGAGGCTGCCGATCCTAACCGTCTCCGGTGTGTCGGATGGTGACTTTATGTACAGCCAACGATTCATGCAGTGATATACCACCATATAGCACCACCGGTACAAGCGAAGTGCGGACACACAGCGAAGGTTGGGCCGAGGCCTGGAATACCAAAAGAGCCGGACAGCTCAACAGTACATTTGCGGGAACTGGAAGGGCCGGTGCGCCCCACGCACCGAGCGCCTGTGTAGCTCTGGCGGACTTGTGCCCTGGGCTCTTTTGCGAAGGGCCGGGGGGCAGCCTCTAGATACCTCTTGATGTCTAGGGAGTAACGGCAGATGGTACATATCGACATTGCATCTGGGGTCGCCCCTTTCATTCTCAGCATGGGACGCACTGACACCAAACTGACGAAATTGCCATTTGAAACCGCAAACCACCCAGGTCCAACTCGGCGGACCACGCAGACTCCGATAGCATGGATTCTCAGGAGGAAGATTGGAAGGCGCTCCTGCTGGGTATGAAGCAAGCCTCACAACCATTGCAGAAAAAATAGATACCATGAATGCACGAATGGACTCAGTTGTTAATAAACTTGATCACCATGAACAACGAATCAAAGAAGCGGAAACTAGAGTGTCCGACTTGGAGGATGGCGCTACAGCAACCAAAGAACATGTTTCACAGATCGATAAACTGCTCAAAATAATCGCAGATAAGAACAAGGATTTAGAAGCCCGATCCCGAAGGAACAATGTGTGCATCCTGGGCTTGGCAGAGTCGACCAATACGGGCCGCATGGAAGACTTCATTGAAAAACTGGTTGTGGAACTGTTCGGTCATGACTCTTTCTCTACCCACCTTACGGTGGAGAGAGCGCACATATCCCTGGCTGCCCGCCCACCCCCTGGAGCACCACCTCGCCCAGTGATAGCACTCTTTTTAAACTACCGGGACAGGGACATGGTGTTCCGACTTGCACGAGAAAAGAAACAGGTACACTATGAAAACACCACACTGTCATTTTTCCCGGACTTCACGCATACCGTGCAAGATGCAAGACGCAAATTCACTGCCGTGAAGAAAAAGCTGCAGGCGCAATCGATTTCCTACGCTATGATGTACCCGGCGAAACTGAAAATCACACACCAGGGGAGGCAACACTTCTTCCAAAACCGACAACAAGTGGAGGATTTCCTTAAGCGGAATCGTCGCAGTGCATCTTCTGGAAAGGGCACGCGGGAACGATCCAGATCCCAGTCTCCCCTATCAAACCCAGACTAAGGCGAACAACTGTTACCGAACAAGCGTGAGCAGCTTTGGTGACCAGAATCCGAGGAGCTGTTCTACATTGGTGATGTATTACTGTTTCTATATCATTATTATCTGTCTCGCCCGGACTCTCACCTCCCTCCTGCCATGGCTGCCCGCAGATGCAGCGGTGTAGCGGGTAGGTGCAACAGCGGAGGAGAGTGGGTATGGCGTGAGCCCCTAGTGACTTTCCCATGAGGGGGTTCCCCAAAATCTCCTACACAGAGGGACAGTACTGGTTGGACTGATGGTTCTTAACAGTGGGAGGGTACATATGCCCGTCGAGTTGGGGATGCCGGAGTGGGTGGGGGGAGGGTGCTTTATGTTTAAGGCAATGTTATGTACCCAGTTGGTCAGCAGGGCCAAAATAGTACTCAGTCGTACTCACGATAGACAAGGGCATGACAGACGGCACACGGGACATTAACAATCTAAATGTATTATCATGGAATATACGGGGTCTGAATAACCCTAGGACAAAGAGGCAGGTACTTGGCTATTTAGACAGACAACACATCGCAGTCGCACTGTTACAAGAAACACATTTGCATGCGGAACTTGTCCCTCAAGTCGCTGCGAAATGGGCCTCCTATCGGTATTTTGCATCATACTCATTAAACGAGGTGTAAGGTTCGTACCCAGTGGGTCAGAAGTGGATAATAACGGGAGATACTGCCTGGTATGGGGGAGGCTCAACTCATATGACGTAACATTTGCAAATTATTATGGCCCAAACACTGACGATCCACAAACTTTGCTCTTACTATGGAGTAAAATTCAAACGATAGGCACCACCTATGTTATCTGGAGGGGGAGATTTTAATACGGTGGTGCAGCCACAGATGGATAGATCTCGAGTCTCACCAATGCATTACACGAACACGCAACGAGTACTAAAAGACTTACTAGACAACAACTACCTACTTGACACATGGTGGTATAAACACCCTACACAGTGGGAGGGCATGCACTACTCGGCGGTTCACGCGTCCTGGGCTCGACTTGACTACATGATCGTATCGGTCGGGATGGCGCATTGGCTCGTAAATGTTACCCATCTGGCTCGCACATACTCAGATCATTCCCCGTGGTGATGCAAATACAGCCCCGGTAAGCCACACCCCGTATAACAGTTGGCGTCTCAATCCCCTGCATCTCCAAGACACAGTTTTTCGGACGGAAGTCGAGTGGGAAATTAAGGAATTTTTTGAACGAAATGTACACTCCGTCTCTAGCCTTACTACTGTCTGGGAAGCATTTAAGGTCACGGCCAGGGGATGGTGTATCTCAAAGGGGGGGGCATACTCAATACGCTATGTAGGGACCTTCAGAGGCTGGAAGGAGAACTTAAAGCGCTAGAAATAGAACGTCAGGCAAACCGGAATGATGGGACATACCGAGCTAAACTGAGGGAAACTCTCAGAATATGAGGAAACCGCGAGCAGGGAAAGCAACTTCCGAGGGAAACCACACCTGGCCAGGGTTTATGGTGAAGGCGATCGTCCAGGGAAGGTATTAGCACGCATGATTAGACCCCCTAAGTTTTCAAACTATGTCACAGAAATACAACCATACATAGAAACACTCTATACTTAACATAGGGGTGATCCGCTAGATTTGCCACAGTACTTCGAGGATACGGCATTGGCATGGCTAGGCCCTAATCAACAAAAATTTCTAAATTTGGAATTGGATGTGGACGAGATTTACTGAGGCAATAATGCATATGAAATCAGGGCGTGCCCCGGGTTCTGATGGCTTGCCAATAGAGTTTTATAAAGCCTACGCGCCAATTTTAGCACCCATCTTGAAGGAAGTCTTCTGTGTGGCATTAGAGGAGGGAAGCCTGCCAAGAACTATGCAGGAGGATCAAATAACTTCGCTACTAAAACCCGGCAAATTCCCGCTACATTGCGAATCGTACGGACCCCTATATTTACTGAACTGTGACACTAAAATCCTAGCAAAGGTTTTAGCAATCCGCCTCTGTCTCCTGATGGAATGATTGGTGCTGCCGGATCAGACGGGATGTATCCCATATCGTGCCATGTCCCACAACCTCCGAACACTTTTAGCAGTACTACTAGACATAGACCCCAATTGCTCGGCGGTGGCGGTCTTTCTTGACGCCACCAAAGCGTTTGATTCAGTGGAGTGGGATTACCTGATAGGAACCCTGAGTTACATGGGGATGCCCTTTACCCTCTTGAACTGGGTTAAACTGCTGTACACGCGGCTGATAGCGACAGTCCTTCTGAATGGCGCACATTCTCCTCCTTTTACCGTTTCCAGAGGCACGAGGCAGGGGTGTCCGCTTTCCCCAATTTTATTTGCTTGGCCATCGAACCCTTGGCAGCGAAGCTACGACAGCACCACAATGAGAGATCTCTGATCAATCCTGCTAGACAATTGCTAATCTCCCTCTATGCGGACGATATGACCCTATATATCAAAAAGCCTCAAGAGAATCTTAATCCAGTGTTGCGGGAGATAACCAAATTTGGCACCATTTCTGGAATACAAATAAATTGGACTAAATCTGCAGTATTCCCCCTCACGCCTAACACCCAGCCACACCAATTGGACTATCCCCTGGTTTGGGAGAGTGATGAGTTAAAATACCTAGGGGTACATATAACCACGGATAAGGACGCACTGATGCGGGCGAATTATGGTGTAGCTATTGATAAGACAACAGATAACATCACCAAATGGATACGTCTGCCACTGTCCATGGCAGGGAGGATATCCCTTATTAAGATGATCCTACTACCTAAGTTCTTATATCTCTTCATCAACATCCCATACCATCCTGGGAGGTCTTTCTTTAACACACTGAAGACACAACTTATAAGACTTATATGGGGCGGGAAACAAGCGCGGCTCAGCCTAACCACACTGATGTTGCCGTACCAGCAGGGGGGATACGATGTTCCCAATTTTGAATACTATTACTATTGCGCACAGGCACATTTTGCAGTTTACTGGTTTCACCCGCCTCCCTTCATACCTCATCTGGTGGTGGAAGACGGCTATATGTCCCCGACGCCTCCAGAAGGCTACCTCTTCACTAAGGTGAAGGAGCGGGAGCGGGACCCCTCCACAGTGGATTGCACTCTTGCTGCGTGGAGACATATTGCGCGCAGGTTAGGATCCCCCATGATGTATTCCCCTAGAATGCATCTGCTACGTAACCCCCTATTACAAGTCACATATGAGGGGATCTGCCGCAAACTACTTGATAGTTTGCAGTACACCACTTGGGGAGATCTATATGTAGGGGGACAATTTTGCTCTCAGACACAATTTTGTGGCGCACATGTACCCACAACCATGGACACTTTTATGTATATTCGACTTAGACAAAGTGTAAAAGCGGTAACCCCTGCATTTCCTGACGAACCAGATATATTCGCACCCCTCCATGACCTATTACAGGCGGAAGCCCCACGGCATGTCATATCACTCTTATATAAACACATCCGGAAGGCACCACCTCCCCAGACTCCACAGGCCATACAGGAGTGGGACAACGATCTAGATATACCACTGACAGATGAGCAATGGGAATTTAGTTGCAAGCAGACAGAGGCGGTCACAGGTAATAGTAGGCTACGCCTTATACACTTTAAGTTTCTGCACAGACTATACCATACTCCGGTCAAACTGCACAAACTCCTACTGCGGGAACATGATAACTGTGCAAGGTGTGGACAGCAGGAAGCGGATTTCATACATTTAGCATGGAGCTGCCCTCAAGTGGCTACTTACTGGACACAGGTTTTTGAAGGGATGTCCACAATGATAGGAGCTCAAATATCCCCGGACCCACTCATGGCTCTTCTAGGGCTCAAAACACACAAAGTACAGAGGGGTGAGAGGAAAAACCCTCTTCGACCTCCCGCTCGATAATCGACTATCACAAAAAGAAGAGGGATAAAAACAGGTTATGTGGAGATGAATAAGTGTGTGGGAGATACACCAATTTTGTAAAACTGCCCTCACACACAGCAAGCTGTGTCATGCTTCATCATAGGGCTGCTACTACACCTCCGCGCCAGCCAAACGCTGGAGGTGGAGCAGTAGGGGAGGGGAAAAAAAGACAATACAACACACAATGTAAAGTGGAACCAAAGGTGAGCTAAAGTGCAGACCCAGTGATAATCAGTGATATAAAACCGATACCGGGAAATCCTTATTCCAATTTTAATATTAGGTGCCCAGTATGGATTTTAAAAGACCAAAAACGTGGGTGGCAGGTTGGAGAGCTTATAATGAGATTCTAACCCCCCCACTCTGCATAGATGTCGACATGTTTCAGCCAGCACTAAATAATAAACCGGCTTTCCTCAGGACTTCTCACCACTATAGTTCCTAGGTGTAGAACCTTCCTCTTCCAAATTTGGAAGATAAAAGGAAAAAACACCTCAAGTGAGGTTACTCGCCTTTCGAGAGGAACCAAGTTTATTAAATTTGTAAACTCGATATAGCGGGGGAGTGAGGACAGCTGCCCACACGCACTCTTGCTTTCTAGGTCAGCTGTCCGCCACTGTACTTCGTGTCTCCTGCTCCGCCGTGTAGGGCTTCTAGGGCTCACTCAGGACATAAAAACAGTGCATAGGAAATATTTAGCAATGGGTTTGTTCCTAGCGAAACGTCAGGTAGCATGCAAATGGGGACGGGGGTGTGCTCCCAAGTTCAAGGACTGGATAAATACGATGACCACGTGGCAAGATCACATAAACTATTATGCTGAACTATTACCTATAAAATCTCGACCGAAAGACATTTGGGGGTCACTGACTGCCTATCTCCTGGGGAACCAGGCGATTCAGGGAGAGGGCCGGGGTGGAAGAGGGGGGAACCAGGAAGGGGGACAGTACTGGCGCCCACTCGAGGCCCTCACAAACAGACTCTGAGGCATTATTGGATTGCAATGAAAATTAGGCAAATGAGTAGCGATGCTGGCTAGTGAGGCGGGTGAGATTTTAGGTACCCACCCTACTGATTTAAACCGTAAGTGTGATGTCTGCATATTGCTGAACCTAAAGAACCCGTAGTCTACGGAATGTGATGCTATTTGTATACTATACTCATATGCTGCCCTATGATCGCTGGGTGGAGAATCTATATATGTTAGATAAGGGGGGGATGTTGATCCTATGCAATTAATCTGTACGGGAAGGTGTACGATACTGATGTACCATTAATGCACCAGAATTGTGATTGACATTACACTGATGTACTGTGCAAACTTTCAATAAAGCTTTTTGAAAATAAAAAAACAGGTTTCACAGAAAACCAGGTGAACTCTATTTGTGGTCAACAAGAATTGTTGAGGAGTTTATGAAAGGTCTCTTCAGGGTTTTCACACCCTTAAAGCGCCCTGCAGTCCCGTGGGTATTAAACACAGTACTAGCTCAATTGATGAAATCGCCTTTCGGGCCTATACATAAGGCTGATTTAAAATATGTTTGTGGGAAAACGGCTCTCCTTTTAGCCCTCATGTGGGCTAGAAGAATCAGTGAAATTCAAGCTTTCACAATTGCTGCGCCTTTCCTTCAATTCAGACAGGATAACCTTTTATTGAGAACAAATCCTCAATTAATTCCCAAAGTTCCAACTTCATTTTACTTGAAAGAACCAGTTGTGCTTACCACGTATTTTGGGAACCCTTCAACCGCCGCGGAAAGAGCATTGCACTCTTTGGATGTAAAGTGCTGCATCAAGTTCTACATGCATAGAACAAGGACTTTCAGAAAATCGGATCAGTAATTTGTGTCCTTTAACTCACCACGGAAGGGTCAAGCCCTTTCGGAGAACAGTATTGCACGTTGTATTTCTTCTGCAATCATTTTCTGCCACAGCAAGGCTGGAAAGCTTTTATCCGCAAAAGTGTCTGCACACTCCACGAGCAAGATGGCAGCCTCTACAACCTTGTTTGCTGGTGTGTCTCTTCCAGACATTTGTAGAGCGGCAACATGGTCCAACGTGCATACATTCACTAAACATTACTGCCTAGACTTGGCATGGAAAGCTTACGCTGCAGTGGGTCAAGCTGTCCTGAGACATTTGTTTGTTAAAGGTACAGTCTTTCATATCTATCAATTCTATTTGTTTTGGATATTTGGTTGTTGCAGTTTATTTACAATGTTGCGATTTATTTGGATTCATGATTCATATGTATTAATATATTTTCAATATGTCAATTTTATTGCATATGAAGGTATTCGCCTAGTCGTAAACAAATGGAATTACACTGCTAACTACTCTGAATGTGAATGTGAATCTATGAATCTATGAAAGATTCAATACTGGAGAAAAAACAAGTTACTTACCTGTACACTGTGGTTCTCCAGTATTGATATTGTTCATATATTCACATGCGGTCCTCCCTCCTCCCCGTCTAGGCTTGCCACTTCTGATCTCATGTTACTTCTTTACCTTAGAACACTTGTGCGCGAAATCTGAGGTCTGATGTGTCTGACTGGGGAGTTGAGGTCTAGGGCTGGTCTCTGCTTGGTTGAAGTTTGGACCTACATAATGATGCTGAGGAATGTCAACGTTTTCCTTTCCTTTTGGTGGTTTCTATGTACTTCTATGGTACTTCTTTTCTAACTACTGCGAGACTCCCACCATGACGACGGGGAAGATACAAGCATGTGAATCTATGAAAGATATCAATACTGGAGAACCAGAGTGTAAAGGTAAGTGACTTTTTTTTTCTTTCTCTTTTCGACAGCACTCTACCACTTAAAATAAACATTTTTAGAACATAAAAAAGAAAGTATGTCACACACAGCATAGCTTACTGCACGGTCCCCTCTCTGCATCTAACATGCTGAACAACATAAATCAGCAGGAGACAAATGGGTGCAAGAAAAACACCTATGACACTCAAAACACTTCCGCTGAGGATTCACCTACAAATGGACCATTGCTTTCAGCAATTAATGGAATGAAGGAATCACTTTTTAATATGTATGCACTGCCCGAGATGTTACATAAAACATAAAAATTAGTTCCTACTAGGCACTGAAATGGCATTACTGGTTCTATGTTTATTACCATTCTAGGGAAGTAACATATGCAGCATCAATGATGTTGCATCATCAGGGTCAGACTGGAATACAAAATAGCCTCGGACTTCAAACTCAAAGTAGCCCCCAGCAAAAAAAAGTTCCATGCATTATATGCATGCTTGAAAAAGGACACAGACGGCCATGTCATAGGCTTCTGTCTTTTTTGTACTGTAGCCATGCTACGTAGCATCGGTGAGAGTGTGCAGCTTGGCTAAAAACCATTGACAACGGCAATAGGTCATGAGGGCGAGAACTATTGTCTAAGCCAATGCATATTGATTGTAACTTCATACCTCCCTTCTTCTATAGCTAAGCGCTGTTGGGCAAATTTACAAGGAGCTATCAGCGCTGCAGGGTCAATTTTTTCATACTGCGGCAGCATTTATTTTGTCGCCATATTTACAAAGTGACACAACAGGCCTTTAGCGTCACTTTTTCACCTCCAGTGGCTATTTTGTTTAGTGCCCGATCTAGTTTCGGCAGTAATCGATAATGATATGGAAGGTAGGTGTTCCTCCTGAAAAAGCCTTGCAAAACTGACACAGCCGTATTTACAACAATTTTGGGAAACGGTGCTACTTTGGAAAAATAAGCTCAGACTCCCAATAGCGGCATTTTATCTGAAAGAGACATGTTAGGGATAGATTCCTTACCTTAGAATATCCCCAGGCGTCAGACTGGATATGGAAAGTTTTTCGTCAGCTGTAACCCTGCACGTCGGTAGGTGGCGTTGTGCGGCTCTGCGTCCGTCACGCCGAGATGACATCACGGAGACTACTTAGGCGCCACCCATGCGCGCTGACGTCAGTTCTTTCTTTTTCCGCGCCAGTAAGCGCAGATCCGGTTAGAGCACGTACCCTAGTCACTTTTTAGGTCTCGCCTGACCCAGCGCATGCGCTGGTCTGGCAAGACTTATTGAGAGGGCTCCAAAAAGTGCTACCAGGCCAGCCTAGAGCCACAGTGTATGTGCGCGCGCGCCACGCTTTACCGCCATTACATTCGGTTTCGCGGCCGCACGGCCACTTTGATGTTTGATCGCGATCGCGTTCATATTCACTTTCGCGGCCGCTTTGCATAGCCAATAGGTCTCGCTTTTGGGACCTTATAAGTATTTAGTTATGCAACTGTTGCATGGCTAAACACTTATAAGGTCCCAAAGGCGAGATCTATTGGCTATGCCAATGCTTGTTGACTATCCTTTTGAGACTTTTGTCTCCTGTAAGTTTGAATCTTCTCTGGTGCACGTAGGGATGCCTGGTTTTAAGTCTTGTGGGGCCTGCCGTCGCAATATGTCGGTGGCGGACCACGACGACGTCTGTCTCTAATGCCTGGAGCGCGACCACGACTCCCGGGCCTGTATGGACTGTTGGCCATGGCCCGAAGGCCTTGAGGAGGCGGCGCCGGAAGCTGTTTGAGATCAGGCACTCGTCCCCGGGCCGTTCGCGGTCCATGGGCCGCTCCAGAGAACGCTCGCGGGACCGCCATCACCACTCCTCGGGCTCCAAGTCTTCACCCTCAGATTCGGGTAAGAGACGTCACAAAAAGAAGTCGAAGAAGCATTGTCGCTCTCCGATGTCCCCCCGTCGGTCCCCGCATGCGGAAGAGGAGGACAGGGGTTCTGTCCCTGTGGCTCCTTCGGAGCCCGGGAGTCTCGCGGCCTACCCACCTTACCCGGGTCCGTCGGCGACTCCCACACAGGTGCAAGAATTTCTTGCTACCAAGGACCGCCTGTTTAGGCCTCGGGCTCCCGCCGGCGAGCCCTTGGGCCCCGCGGTCCCGTGTCTGGATCCTGACATGGGAGCCAGACTGCAGGATCCCGCGCCGCTGGCGCCAGCCACGGCGCTACAAGGTATCGAGCTGCCGGCTCTGGCCCCAGCGCCGCCCTCAGCTCCGCCTCCGGTGCCACAGTGGCTACCATTTGTTCCGCCCCTGCCCAGGTTCTCGGACAATTTTGTCCCTACCTGGGATCCGCATTGGGACACGGCGCCGTTCCCGGCGCCGTTTGTTCCTTCCCCGGTCCCTGCCGCCACAGTCTGTCCCACATACGGCGGAGGTGGAGGATGACTGGGTGGGGTCCGAGGACCCCCTTGCTCATCAGTGTGACTCCGAGCAGGACTGGGTGGACGAGTTAGAGGAGGCCGGCGGACTTGATCTCTCCTCTGACCAGGGGTTTGCCTCTCCTCCGCCTACCATGGAGGAGGGCGCTTCGTATACGATGGTGCTTCGTCGGGCCGCCTGCGGTTCACGGTAGGCCATGAGCATTTTCAATTTGCAGCGCTCCCCTTCAGCTTTACCAGCGCCCCTCGGGTGTTCACGAAAGTGATGGCGGTGGTCGCAGCTCTTCTGCGCAGGTCAGGGGTGTCAGTCTTCCCCTACCTTGACAACTGGTTGTTGAAGGCGGGCTCGCCCCAGGCAGTCGTCTCCCACCTTCAGACTATGGCCGACCTCCTGCATTTGCTGGGGTTCTCCATAAACGTGCTGAAGTTGCACCTGAGTCCCTCTCAGCGGCTCCCCTTCATCGGAGCGGTTCTAGATTCTACGCGGTTTCGGGTTTATCCTCCCGAACAGCGAGTCCGGGATATTCAGGCTATGATTCCGATCTTTCAACCTATATCCCGGTTTTCAGTAGGATGACCCTCCAGCTCCTGGGCCTGATGGCCTCCTGCATCCTGCTAGTGCAGCATGCCAGATGGCATATGCGGTCTCTGCAGTGGGACCTGAAGTTCCAGTGGGCGCAGCATCAGGGCAACCTGTCCGATCATGTCCAGATCTCGGAGGGCACTGCACGACAATTGCAGTGGTGGCTCACGAATCGCGATTAGGTCAATGGCAGATCCCTCTCCCTGCCCCAACCGGAGCACACAGTGGTGACGGATGCGTCCCTCCTGAGATGGGGAGGCCACTTGGGCGAGGCGGAGATCAGAGGACTCTGGTCTCCGGCGAAGTCCCGGCTCCATATCAACCTTTTGGAGCTTCGGGCGATCCGACTTGCACTGAAGACATTCCTTCCCTTTGTCCGGGGAAGTGCGGTGCAGGTGTTCACAGACAACACCACCGCCATGTGGTATTGCAACAAACAGGGCAAGGTGGGGTCGTGGACCCTATGTCGGGAGGCTCTGCGCCTCTGGACATGGCTGGAACATCAAGGCATTACCTTGGTGGTTCAACACCTGGCAGGTTCTCTGAACGCCAGGACGGACGAACTCAGCCGCCGGTGCTTGATGGATCACGAATGGCATCTGCACTCGGACGTGGCACAAGGTCTCTTTCTGCAGTGGGGAGAGCCTTGGTTAGATCTATTCACCACCCAAGAGAACGCGCAATCTCATCAGTTCTGCGCATTGGAATTTCCAAGGCGGCACTCACTCGGCGACGCTTTTCGTTGCGAGTGGAGTTGCGGTCCGTTGTATGCCTTTCCGCCTATACCACTCCTGCCCAGAGTGCTGAAGAAGATTCGGTGTTACCGGGCCCAAGTCATCCTTGTGGCTCCGGATTGGGCACGAATATACTGGTATCCCGAGCTACTCAGCATGGCGATCGATCCCCCAATCCGTCTGCCTCTTCGGAAGGATCTTCTGTCGCAGCAGCAGGGGACGGTCCTCCACTCAAACCTGTCCAGCCTCTACCTCCATGCGTGGAGATTGTGCGACGACAGTTGACAGCTTTCGATCTTCCTCCCGAAGTCTGTGATGTCATTCTGGCAGCCAGGCGTCCATCCACTAAGACGGTGTACGCCTGCTGGTGGAACAAGTTTGTGGCATGGTGCACAGCAAAGTCTGTGGATCCCCTTTCTGCCCCTCTTTCTAAGGTCCTTCTGTTCCTACTATCCTTGGCCCAGCAGGGCTCTGCTCTGGGCACTGTCAAAAAGGTTATCTTTCGGCCATCTCCGCCTTTCTAAGGCTTCCAGATCAGCTTTCTCTCTTTAAGTCCCCAGTTGTTAACCGTTTTCTGAAAGGCATTACGCACACGTTTCCCCCCGTGCCTTTTGTAATGCCTCAATGGGATTTGAATCTTGTCTTGACCTATCTGATGTGCGCTCCCTTTGAGCCTCTTCATACCTGTCCGTTACGTCTTCTCACTCTCAAGACGGCTTTCCTGGTAGCTATCACCTCTGCCAGGAGAGTATGTAAGCTCCAGGCTCTTTCTTCTAAACCTCATTTCCTTCCTGTTCATCCGGACAAGGTGGTTTTCAGAACCCGTCCTTTTTTGCCGAAGGTTGTCACACACTTCCTCATCGGGCAGACCATCACCTTGCCCACCTTCTTTCCGCCTCCGCATCCTTCGAAAGAAGAGGATAGGCTCCGCCGTCTTGACCCAAAACGTGCGCTCTCGTTCTATCTGAAGCGCAACCAACAGTTCCGGGTGGATGACCAGCTCTTTGTTGGCTACGTGGGCGCCAAAAAAGGTTGGGCCGTGCACAAACGAACCATCTCTCGGTGGGTCGTTCTGTGCATCAAAGCATGTTATTCGTTGGCTAAGAAGGAGCCTCCGGTGGGGCTGTGTGCCCATTCTACCAGGGCAACAGCAGCCACTACAGCATTGGGATGTGGTGTCCCCCTGCAAAACATCTGGCAGGCAGCTACCTGGGCCTTGCTGCACACGTTTACCAAGCATTACTGTCTTGACAGTCAACTCCGGAGAGACGGCTTCTTTGGCCGTTCTGTTCTCCGTGACTTTCTGGTGTAATCTATTCGCAGACCCACCACCGGGGTTGGTATTGCTAGGGTATCTATTCTAAGATAAGGAATCTATCACTAACGTGTCTCTTTCAGGTGCACAAGTTACTACTTGTGTAACGATATATCTGTAAGAGACATTAGTTAGTGATAGATTCCTTACCGTCCCACCCATCCTACCCGTTCTGCGAACTGATTTCTAGGGTTAAGGTCATCCCTTTCAGGGCCCTAGTTTCATGGCACCAGTGGTCAGTTTCTTGCATGGCTCTGCATTCCTGGCGCTGAAAGTTGTGTACAGAACTGACATCAGCACGCATGGGTGGCGCCTATGTAGTCTCTGTGACGTCATCTCGGCGCTAACGACGCCAGTGACGGACACGGAGCCGCACAACACCACCTACCGACGCGCAGGGGTACTGCTGACGAAAATCCTTCCGGATCCAGTCTGACGCCTGGGGATATTCTAAGGTAAGGAACCTATCACTAACTAATGTCTCTTACAGATATATCGTTACACAAGTAGTAACTTATGCATTACCACTACGGAAAAGCAGGCATAAAAATGATGCATGGCCACTGGTAATAAATCAGAACATACAAAAATCACTCTGGCAAGCTCAGTGGCATAATGGACCTACTCCTACTGCAGCTCGGAGCACCAAGAAGACCACCACCCCACCTCCTCCACCATCACCACGGAGGCAGCGCAGGAGAAGGGAGTGGACATATCGCCTGAGGATTACTCTCATTGACCTTGGATAGGAGGGGGTCATTGCCCATTACAGGCTCAGGATGAAGTCTATTGTCCACCTCCTGCACCAGATTGCACCAAGGCTGCACCCAACATTGCAGCGCTGCACCAACATCCCTCCGCAGGCCAAGATGCTGGG
The DNA here is from genome assembly GCF_964204655.1 of Triturus cristatus. NCBI lineage: Eukaryota > Metazoa > Chordata > Amphibia > Caudata > Salamandridae > Triturus > Triturus cristatus. Next base: position 1,606,075,337 of record NC_140590.1, on the reverse strand, counting down.
TGTACTACACATGCTGGCATATGGAACTTTCCAACCCACCACAGCCAGAGTTGCTGGAGTATCCTAGGCATCCTTCTCAAGGTTCCTCCCCTCCCCACTGGATGCCATAATAAGCCTCATACCCCAGTACCTCTTCTTCCCTAACACAACGCAGCAACAACAGGGAAAAAAGCAAGGCTTTTATGTCATTGCAGGATTTCCACATGTGTTTGGGACAATGGACTACACCCATGTGCATCGTGTGCCTCCAGCGGCTATATCACACTTGTACTGTAATAGGAAGCACATCTACTCGATGAACGTGCAGGCAATCGTGGACCATCTGGGCATCTTCATTAATGTCCTTGCAAAGTACCCTGGCTCATGATTCTTTCATCTTCTGGCATTCCACCATCAGTGAGCGCTTCCAAAATGGGACATATGGGAATGGCCTGCTTGTTGGTAAGTACTTCTCAAGCACATGACAGTCAATTATGTTGGAATACCTTGACATATTATTCCTCGGCTGAATGAGACAGTGCATCTGTAGTTGGTGTGGGCCTACATACTTGTGCCATACTACATGGAATATGTACATCACAATCCTACAAGTCACACATGTCGAGACCACCTATGCCATTGTAGGCCACATGTACAAGTGAACTGCGCTGATGGAGTACCACTAGTCATGATGCTCTGGTGGAGCAGCTCTCCAACTCATATCAATGAGGCAATGCAAAATCTGTCTTCATGCCATTGCATGGCCTAATTGGTATGCAGTAAGGCAAGCCACGGCAAAGTGCACCATTCATTATCCCTGTGTTAAGGATGTGTACCATGGGCCTTGCGGTGACCTTTCCTACGCAGCACCAATGAAGATCTCACACATTTACACACATCCTATGTTCAGGGACCCTGGGACTGTGTGTAAATATTGTGCCTCCCAAGGGGAGGTGAAATGAGGATACATAATTAAATTTCTCTTTGTCATGTACAATTACTATGTGTCCTGCATTTTGCAAGACACACAAAATGAGGGAATTGCATAGATTGTTTGCTTTTGGTGCAGGAATGTGTCCCTTAAAGCATGACGTTATTTGAGGCCACTAAGCTCACACACATGCACCATGATGCAAGGGGGCGGTTATTGACAGTAGTTACTACCATATCATGGTGCGTATGCAGACAAACCATGATGTGCTGTATGTTAGGAATATGGCACATTTCAGCCCTTAACCTTGGATGCAGGTCAGCGCAGCAAGGTGACATCCAGTGCTGCCCAGTGGCAACAACTGCTAAATGAGGCCCTGTGTGTGCATTCAGTAGTGTCAATGAGCCTTACTAATGTAACACTGTGTGAAATGCTGCGTCCAAACACCCTGTTGAAGCAAGGGATTTCCTGTCTCTAGTCTGTGTCCACATGTAAATCCCATAGTCATGAGGCATGAGATGTATCCCAGCCTGTAAAACTGTGAAATATTGGCCTACATTAACCTCACAAAATCATGCCTACCATGGTGCATTACATCACTCATCATATACACAAATCACATCCTATGTGCACACCGTTTTGTAGGGCACAAACCACTCTATCAGTCCTCCAAGGCTCCAGACTGTGCAACAAGGTGCAGCCTCATGCACAAACTCCATCTACCTGGAGAGCCAACAATACAGTCATCTTGGGACTAACGTGCCTGTCTTGGAGCTCTGCAAGCGCAGTGTTAGACCTGGCACCTTGGCGTGAGTCTCCCTTCCACTTTTTTGTCGCTGTGCCTCATGTGGTTTGCTGGAGTTAGCTGCTCAGAGCACTATGCCACTGCCAACCAGTGCCACAGTGCAAGTGCTCCCTATTTAAAATGTATATGTTGGTTGGATTCCATGATTGGCTTATTTGGTTTACTGTCAGACCCCAGTAAAGTGCACCAGGAGTGCCCAGGACTTGTAAATACAAATGCTGCTGGTTGGCTTGCAGCACTGGTTGTGCCACCCACAGAAGCGGCCTGGTAAATTGTATCTAGGGTCTGCCATTGCAGACCCTGCATGCAGGCTGGTACTGTCATGCTGACTGGGCAAGTGCACCCACTTGCCAATCCCTAAAGCTTCCCTTAACTTCATATTAGTCACCCCTATGGTAGGCCCAAGGGCAGGGTGCATTGTAAGCATAAGGTAGGACAAGCCCTGATGTGTGTGGCATGTCCTAATAGTGAATTACAGCCATTTTCGTTTTTCACTATTGTGAGGCTACCTGTTCTCCATAGGCCAGAATGGGCTGTTAGAATTGTTACATTCTATGATCCCAACAGACCCAGAGAACATGGTAGAAATTTGAGTTTAGTATGCCTGAACTCAGAATAATAAAATACATCTTTAAGTAAAGTTTATTTTAATATTCTGTGTTTGCAAATGCCACTTTTAGAAAGTTGGTATTTGCTTGCCTAAGCATTTCAGCCCGCCTCTGCTATGATGTGTATCTGCCTGTCTGGTTTGTGTGAGTGACAGGGCTGGGGAAACCCAGAGGGGCAGGGCTAGGTAGCCTGGTGGTGAATAGAGAGATTGACATCCAGATGGGTGGAAGGAGTGCACCTGGACTCTGAATAGGGCTGTGCTCTGCCACCACAATGCTGGCTCCACCTCCCGTGGAGCGGCTGATGTCTCTGCCCTGCACCCTGAATAGAAAGTCAGAGTCATGTCAACAACAAAGTGCTCAGGAACTGGTTTGGACTGGGCAAAGGCCCCTCCACCCCAGAGGAACAAAGGATTTAGGGGTATAAGTATTGGGACCCTGCTCCCACGAAATTAGATCCTGCTTGACAAGAAGAACCTCTGCCTGAGGAGAAGGATCTGAGAAAGCTGTAAGGAGGAGTACTGGCCTTGGCCATGGGGATTGGCCTGCAGTGGTTGCCTTGCTGCTGAAGGAGAGGAGAAAGACTACAAAATACTTTATTTCAACTTGTGCTTAAAAAGATCTCCAAGGACTTGAAATAGAGCTTGCCGAAGAAGCGTGTCGCCATCGCAGCCATCGTAGCTGACGCATCGCACCGTATCAAGAGAAGAGCCTCGCATCCACAGAGAGGCGTACCGCCGTCGGAGCTGCTGTCGTCGCATCGCGTAAAGGGTGTCGCCGCTGCAGCATCGCATCGAGGGGAAGCGTCTTGTAAACATCGGAGAAGAGTGTCGCTGCCAAGGCCGCTGTCGTCGCATCGCGTAAAGGGTGACGCCGCTGCAGCTGACGCATCGAGTCGAGTCTTCTCGCAACATCGGAGAAGCGTAACGCATCTGGAAGATCTTCACGTCTTTATTTCTTTGCACCAAAAACTTCATTGCATCAACATCGTTGCAACACTTTCGTTGCCCTGCGTGTCGCATCTAAAATGTACATTGACTTAAAGTGTCGCATTTAAGAACTTAAGAGAACTAAGCAAAAATTCTACCATCTAAAGTAACAGTATTGTGTATTTTTGTCGTTTAATGGTCTTGTGGTAACTCTATATAAAGAATCCTTATTTTTAATATAAAACCTGTGTGGTGTCCATTTGTAGCGTTGTCACTTGGTTACTGTATGTGTTCACAAATGCTTTACACACTGCCTCTGAGATAAGCCTGTCTGCTCGTGCCAAGCTACCAAGGGGGTGAGCAGGGGTTATTTTGGGAGTGTACCCCCTTACCCTGACTAGAGGAAAGGTTCCCTGCTTGACACAAGTACCTGCCTGTGCCAACCAGAGAACCCGGATTTTAACACGCAGGCACAAAACCCTGGACACTGAATCATGGAAAATGTGGCCTACACTGCCCACAAGCAGTGTGGCACTGTAGTGTAGTTAGTCTACCAGTTGCAATGTACAGCACAAGATTAACACATATCTCAAACCCCTTGTGTTCTGCCACCATAGTGTACACTGTGCACTGCCATGTGTACATTATCATGTCCCAGATTGATATCCTCTCACTATGCTTCCTGTGGACGTACACATTGAATAACATTGACTTCAACTCTCAATGCCAAATATGTGTGACTGAAGTACGCCACATCATCTGCTCAAGTTACATGTTGTAAAATCAGATATATATCAGTTCAGGAATGGCAATAGTAGTCAATAAAAGATACAATAGATGAACGTGAAAAAGGTGCCTACTCAATGGCAAATTGACTCACCTTATTTGTGACAAATCATCACCTGCATGGCATTGGCACTCACAAGAATGACAAATAGTAAGTGAATTCCAGAGGACAGCACACCCATATGTGTAGAACAGTGTCAGTCATTTCCAATCTCTACTTGTGTGTATGCCACACAATGTCATAGCACGTCCATTACAGTAAGCAAGGTGTATGAGTAATCCAGGATACATAACAGAACGTACATGAATGTAGGGCCATCTCTTGTCATGACTCTTAACTAATTGTACCCCTCCTGTCTTTCCAGCTGACCAAGGATACGCTCTTCTGCCATGGATCATGACTCCTCTAAAGAAATCCCACAGAAAGTAGCCCAGCAGAGGTACAATGATGCCCTAAGTAGCACCCAGTCCATAGTCGAGCGTACATTTGGTATACTAGAATCCTGATTCCCGAGCCTGGATATATCTATGGGGTGATTGCTATACTCGCCACCAGTGGTGTGCAAAATTATTCTGGTGTTGCATTTTGCACAATATTTGTGTAAGGACAAATTTCCCATGTGCTGATGACAAGAAGGAGCAGGAACGGGCTGATAATGAAGAGGAGGAAGATGAGGAGCCTCATCGAACAGTACCATCGGTTGCCACAACACGTCAGAGGGACCATAATATTAACAATTTCTTCACAGAGGCAGGAGTGATGTACATGATGTCACAAAATGATGGTAGATGCAACTTTGTACATATATATGTAAATAAAGGTATTGACACTACCACTGTGTATGCATTTTGATAACATAGTCACAGTAAACATCAAACATTCACATCACACCTGCTACTAATTGTCACACAGAAAATATATTTAGCTATGTGTAACAAACAGCACTGAACATCATCTGGTACAAACAAAAGTGTGCATGACAACTACCTGTAGCAAATAGCCCTCCATTGCCAACCACAATTAACATGGCGTGGTAACATAGCTAGAGCGCAATGACTGTGTGTGTGTCTCCCATGTAGCTAGCTATTTGTACATCCTCATACTTGTGGATAATAGTAGAGTCAACTCCTAGTATAATGACTGTGAAGTGTTCCACATAGTATGTGCATGGAAACACAGTCCCAAAAAATATAGTCTACATATGCAACATCAATAACTGTATTCACATATGAAATACATTAGGAGATCTCATATCACACATAAAAATGCTACACACTATACTTTGCCAGTGCAACAGTGTTGCATGTGAACACCCACTGCTATGCACAAGCAACACCACCTTGATTCAGAGTGTAATTATGGTGTGATTTACACAGCCTTACTGTGAGCTATATGTAGGAGGTCATGCCAAGGTGTGCATGTTGATCTAGCATTGAACCATCAGTATGAGTGAGAATCATGTTGTCCACAAATGATGACACAGTTACTTTTCTTTGGTGCATGCCCCTTAAATATGAATGCCCTATACTCAACCAATCATACGGCACAATCCATACATCCCCTTCCAGGCTGGTGCAGTCATTTGAGGCACTCACCTGCGAGGCGAAATGTAACCCTCCCAGCCTGATGCCTCCACCTTGGGACACGGCACTGATTGGCAGTAGGCTGCGCTGTTGGAGATGTGGGTGCACTGACCCCATGGCAGTGCTAGTTTGTCGCATCCCTGGGGTAAGCTAACACAATGTCAATGGGTGCTAAGCACACAGAGAACCTCTTGTAAACTACACCCTTGTGCTACCAGAGGGTGTGGGCACTATGCATAGTATGATCCCTGAACAGCATGAACTCACACATATGTACATTGTCAACACATATAGTAAACACATGAAAATACAGTAAACAGGTCAACTTCACTATTCACACCCAACACAGCAATCCCTGTCAACTTTTACAAACATTGCACATCCCAATATACCCAAAAACACACATTTGCACTATTGGGTCACAAATAACAGACGCATGAGCCTAAAGCGTGATTTTTGCAGCCACCGCGTCAGCTGAAAATGACACTTGCCAGCCAACACATCAAAATACCCTTGTCAGGCCTTGTGTGAAATCGATTCATTGACTGGTAGCATTAAAATAATGAAGCATCGGATGAAAACATGATGTATCCGCCCAGGAAGTGATGGTATGGATGAAGGGGAGTGATGTAATGGATACTGCATGCTTCAAACCAGGAACTGAGAAGTTGCTTTCATTTTCACTTTCAGTGACAGTTTTACCGTCTGAGCTTGGGAGTGGATGTGTTTTGGCTAATTCCCTTAAGTCCTTTTTGTGCTATTTAATTGTCTATTGTAGTGTATTTTCCTGTCTGCTGTTGGGAGTTTGTCTTCTGGGGTATTGTTGTAATAGAGGTAGTAGTTGGTTTTTGGGGTATTCTGTTTTGTGTGTGTATTCTGATTTGTGTGGGTGTTTATCTTTGGGTCGGACCATGCCTGGGAAGAGTAGGGGTCGTTCCATGAGTGACCAGGAGGTTGGGAGCTTCCTGTGACTGGCTATCCATTACCTTTCCAACATTGTAGCCAGTGGGGAATGTGTGCTCCAGGGTTTCCCTGTGAAGACGCGAAAGCAACGAAGGGAGAGTGTACGTCAACAGATGCTGAGGCTGTTTGGACTGGACAGGAACATCCATCAGCTCAAACATCGATGGGCAGATGTGGTTAGCAGGGAGTCTGACCTCCTCAACTATGTTGGCATCGATGTTAGTCGAGCAGTTGGTAAGTACACATGATTGGTGTGTTTTGCTGTGTGTCTCGTGTACCCATTAATATATAGTGGTAACATAAGTATGGCGCACATGACTTTTGGCTCAAAATAGCCATGCCCACATGCAAAAGAGGGAAATGCTGTGGCAATAGCGCTGGCACGATGTGTTCACCAGTGCAATCTGTGACACTGAATGTGCCACACACGTGTTAGTGTCCCTGTAGGTGATACAAATGAGTCCCAGGGAAGCATTGAGCTAATGCACGTCCATAGCCCATCCAGACAACTAATTTTTATGACTGACCAGGTAGTACAGATCAGCTCCAGAGGTGCTCATTTCACAACGAGCATTTGTCAGGTACAGTTGTGATGGGCCATTACATAACATACTTAACACATAAAGGGGCTTTTTTGACAAGCCCCTTGCACTACTGGGATGTTACTTCCTACATTATCAAAAGTGATGCTCCAGCCGTGCAAGGGCCTTGTAAATAAGCTCCATAGTGATGTGTGGATGATCCGCGTTGGCATACCTCCCCTGGGTAGTCGTGCATTAATGAGGCCTGTCATGGCTTACACTGCTTAGCTATCCTGTGAATGTGGCAAACCACATATCACTGGTCTTGACCAGCATTTCCTATGTAAAAGGTATGGCTCCTTGATGTCGACTTGCACTGGCTTGCCTGACTACTTACCTCTGAATGCACAGCAGGTCTCGCATTCTGCCTTTGCTTGGACGCCTGGAGCTGTCCTTACATATGAGACTTCCATTGTGCATGCCTCTTGTATGAGAGGCCCAATGTATGTCAAAGGGGAGACCATTCACATGGTACTGTATCCAAGGGTATGCCAGCCTGAATAAAACAAATCTCAACATATCCCATACGTGTTATTTTCAGTTTTACAATTAAAAAACTTAGGGATGCATGGAACATGTCTGAACAATATCTAGTACTCTGCAGCACTGACAGGTACAAAACTCACCAAACTTAAGGAACAAGGGCCTCATTTACTATATTTTGACGCACAGCAAACCTTCCTGCTGTGCTGCCATGTGTCAAAATGAAAGGGCAGGAATGCGCTGTATCTACAAGATGCAGCTCATTCCTGTCCTTCTTCCCTTTACTGGTGGACAAACAGCAGTCGTGTGTCAGTGCAGACACTCTTGCGTCATGTTGCGGGGATGATTGTTTTTGTGAAGTAGGGGACACCTTCCTGTACAAAAACGATCATCGATGCATTGCCCTATTTCTATGCACTTATAGAAAGAGGAAAAAACGGAAGAAATACAAGTTTTTCTCCTCGTTGTGCTACTCCTATGCCTCCCCTGGGGAGGTGTAGAATTTAGACTCATTCCCAGCTTTACAAGATGTTGTAAATCTGTAAATGTGTCAGGTTCCATAGATGTTGCATGAGAACACCCACAGCAACACCAATGGAACGCTCCCTTTACGCAGAGAAATGGATGAATGGCGCCCATGTTTACAAGGCCATGAAAAATCGTGCAGGGAGACTTTAAGTGACTTCCTACATATGGGCAAGCCCATCGCGCTGCCAATGCGTCAATAAAAGTGATGCACTGGTGGCGCAATGGGCTTGTACATGAGGCCCAAGTATGCATGATATGTGATGTATGTAGCATACTCATGTCCTGGTGTCACAATTAAAGAGGGCAAAGGTATTGCAGTACCTTGCTGAGTATGTGAGTTATGTACGTGCAGAGATTCTTCAAAGTCAGCTACATTAGTGAAATATAGTAGTGTTGAGGTTGATTAACTGATTCCGCAAATTGGCCAACAGGTGCATGTTTTGGCTCATCATATGTATGTACACTTTAGCCAACCTTACTGATGTGTATCATTCAAGCATGTCAACTGTGCCATTTGATTACTTACAACCTGAAGGTTTGCATACCTAATAGCTATGCATATGTACTGTGCTTCTGGTGCATATCATATATGTGTTCTTAGTTTACTGATGTGTTTTATATGTTAAGTCTTGTAGGTGGACCACCAGCATACACAGTTGGTGAGGCGGATAATTAGAAGGACCCCAACTTCACCGGTGAGTGCCTTCATCAGTTCTAATTGTGTGGTGCAAGGAATGAGTGTCATGTCAGATGCTGTATGACTTGGCAGATTCACTGTGCATCCCTATCACAAATACATTTTTGTATGATGATTAATAGGTCAGGAAAAGTGGATGTTCAGTGTTACATGTCTATCAGCCTCTGACTACTGTCAAGTAGAATACATTGTCAATCTGGCAGGTATCACATGATAGAAGCTTGACAGGGGAGCCATGATCACAGTCAGTCAATCAGTCAGGGGTTTGTAAAGCACAGCTACTCACCTGTGAGGGCCTCAAGGCGTGGGGGCTACTGATCCGTCAGGTGTCGAGGTTCAGTCGAAGATCCAGGTCTTGAGGCCCTTCATGAACTGGGTCAAGGATGCGGATTGCTTGAGGGGGAGGGGTAGAGTGTTCCAGGTCTTGGCTGCGAGGTAGGGAAAGGATCTTCCTCCGGTTCTGGTCTTGTGGTTTCGTGGGACAGAGGCCAAAGCTAGTTGGGCAGACTAGGTGAAGATATGTGGCAGTGGTTACACATCTGACAATGGCTGTGGTCGTAAAGAATTCAGATTCAATGTCAGTTGCACATGCTATGATTTTGGTAGTATTTATGAGCGGTGGCATGGTCCACCATGGACTTACAACAGTTAAGATAGGAGAGGTTTCATATGCCTTTGTGTGATACTTTTCCAGCGTCCATTGTTACATTCAATCAATCAGTCAGAGAATTGTGAAGCACGCTACTCAACCGTAAGGGTCTCAAGGCGCTGGGGAGGGGGGAGCATCTCCGGTCAGTCGAAGAGTCAGGTCTTGAGGGTCTTCCTGAAAATGTGCATAGTGGGGAAGCTCATTCCAGGTCTTTACCGCAGCGTACGAGAAGGCTCTTCTACCCTTTCTGGCTCTACAAATGCGCAGGGCTTCGGCGAGGGCGGCGAATTGGAGGTTTCTCTTGGGTACGTGGCAGGCGATTCTTTCGTTGAGATATTGGGGTCTGTTGTTGTGGAGGCATTTGTATCCGTGGGTGAGTATCTTGAAGGTTACTCTCTTCTCGATGGGGACCCAGTGAAGGTCTCGCAGGTCGTGGGTGATGTGTTCATGTCAAGGGATTACGAGGACGAGTCTGGCTGCGGAGTTCTGTGTGGTCTGGAACTTGCGGAGCAGAGATTTGTTGATCCCGGGGTAGAGAGCGTTTCCGTAGTCCAATCTGCTGGTTATGAGTGCGTGGGTGACGGTCATCTTAGATTCAGGGGGGATTCATTTGAAGGTCTTGCAAAGGATGCAGAGGGTGTTGAAGTAGGTGGAGGCGAAAGCATTGATCTGTCGGGTCATGTAGAGGGAGGAGTCGGGTATGATGCCGAGGTTCCGGGCGTGGTCTGTGGGGGTGGGGGGTTGCCGAGGGCGGTGGGTCACCAGGTGTTGTCCGATGCAGACTTCTGTCTTCTCTGAGTTGAGCCTAAGGCAACTGCTGCTCATCCAGGATGCAAGGTCCTTCATTCCTTCCTGAAAGCTGAGTCTGGTGGTGACGGGATGCTTGGTGAGGGAGAGGATGAGGTGGGTGTCATCGGCGTAGAATACTATGCTGAGTGCATGCTGTCTGATGATGGCGGCAAGGGGGGCCATGTAGATGTTGAAGAGCGTGGGGCTGAGCGATGATCCTTGGGGTTCTCCGCAGTTGATCTCTGTGGGTTCGTAGAGGAAGGGAGGAAGTCTGATTTTTTGGATTCTGTCGGTGAGGCAGGAGCAGAGCCAGTTGAGGGCGGTTCCCTGTATGCCGGCATCGTGGAGTCTGGCATTGAGAGTGCGGTGGGAGAAGGTGTTGAAGGCTGCAGAGAGATCGAGCAGGATAAGGGCCGAGGCGTGTCCTTGGTCGAGGAGCGTGTGGATGTCGTCTGTAGCGGCGAGTCAGGCGGTCTTGGTGCTGTGGTTGCTGGGGAATCTTGATTGGGAGGGGTCAAGGATGGAGTTCTCTTCGGTGAATTTCGTTAGATGGACGTTGGCGATCTTTTCGGTGATTTTGGCTGCGAAAGGGAGGAGAGAGATGGGTCAGTAATTCTTGAGGTCCGTCGGATTTGCTGAGGGCTTCTTGAGGAGGGGCTTGACTTTTGCTCGTACCAGTCGTTGGGGAATGTGCCGGCTTTGAAGGAGGCGTTGATTGTGTATCGTAGCTCTGGTGCAATGGCAGCGGCAGCTCTGTGGAAGATGTGCGGAGGGCAGGGGTTCGTGGGGGCTCCTGAGTGAATGCCTTTCATGGTTGATGTGGTGTCTTCGGTGGTGACTGGGGTCCAGGAGGAGATGGTAGGCTGACTGTCGTTGCTGGGGGGAGGAATGGGTTCGGTGTCCGGGGTCTGTTTGTTGAAGTTGTCGTAGAGAGATCTTATTTTCAGGTGGAAGTAGGAGCCGAGTTTGTTGCAGAGGTCATGGGATGGTGTGACGTCTGTGGCTTCGCTGGGGGGGCTTATTGAAATCCTGAATGATGTTGAAGAGTTCCTTGGAGTTGTTGGCGTTGGCGTGGATTTTGTTTCGGATGAAGGTCCTCTTGGTGGATCTAATGAGTTGGTGGTGTTCTGCCATGGCGTTCTTGTATGTGGAGCGGTCTTCCGAAGTTTTGCTGATTCTCTAAATCTTCTCGAGACATCTGCAGATGCGTAGGGATTCTTGGAGGTCGGTGGTGAACCAGGTGGCCTTCCTGGGGCACTGTCTGTTGGGGTTGCGGAGAGGGGCAAGCTCGTCTGCACAGTTGGTGATCCATCTGTGAAGTTCTTTGGCTGTGGAGTTGGTGTCGGTGGAGGTGGGGGGGCTTCGCGGTTGAGGGTGGAGTTGAGGTGCTCCTCGGTGACCTTGCTGCAGTTCCTTCACGGAGGGTGGGGCGCATGTTTGGGTGTGGTGGGTTTGTTGATGTGGGAGTGTACACAGTGAAGGTCTGTCGAGGTGGGTTGCATGGTGTGGCTGAAGTGGACGTTGTTTCCTCCCGCGAAGATGGGGTTGAGGGTGTGTCCTGCCTTGGGGTAGGGGAGGTGACGAGTTGTTCCAGTCCGAGGTTGTCCAGGTTGTCCAGGAGGGTAGCGGAGTTGGGGTCGCTGAGGTTGTCGAGGTGGAAGTTGAGGTCGCTGATGAGCATGTAGTCCATGGAAGCGAAGGCTTGGAGTGCGATGAGGTCAATGAAGGTAGTGGTGAAAGTTGTTTGAGGTCCGGGAGGTTTTTAGGCGAGGGTGCCTCGTAAGGTTGTTCTGGGGCTGGCCCAGATCTGGAAATGGAGGTGTTCGGTGGTGGGCGGGGAGTCGCTCGTGCTGGAGGTGGTGAGTCGAAGGGAGCTCTTGTGTGCAATGGCGAGTCCTCCTCCTGGGCAGTTGTGGCGGTCCTTCCTCTGGATCTTGTATCCATAGGGGAAGGCGTGGCGATGTCGGGGGTGGAGGTGGGGTTGGTCCATGTTTCCGTGAAGAAGGCGACATCTGGCGAGAGGGTGTTGAGGAGGTTCCAGATCTCTACCACGTGTCTGTGGAGGGATTGCACGTTGAGAAGGAAGCACCTCAGGGCTTTGGGGGTGCTGGCGTCCAGCGTGGGCGCAGCGGCTGTGGGGGTGCGGAGAGTGGTTAAGATTCTTTGGCAGTGTTAGCAGGAAAACTGGTTGTGGGTGGTGTTTGGCGTAGACAGCTGGCAGTTGTTGTTCCTTCCGGGGTTGAGTGCGAGGAGGGAAACTGAGTTGTAGTGGTGGGTGGTCGGAGATCCAGGGTCTATGGTGCTGGTCGCAGTCGGGTCACGGATGGGTGCAGACGGACTTGCCTTTGGCGTGCCAGCGACGCGGCCTTTGCGCGGCTACCATTAAATAGGGAAGGGGAGGGAAGTGCAGCTGGGAGGCAGGAGCGGGAACGGCAGGGGGAGGAGCCACAGGGGCAGCAGCAGCAGGAAAAGGGCGTTGAAAACGGGCACGAAGGACAGAGACAAAGGGCAGAGGTATAATATGAATAAAACAGGTAAAAACAGAACTACAGAAAAACAGATACAAGGCACAATAACAAAAAGACAGACAAAGTAACAATACCGGGCACAAACCACGCATACAGACAACAGCGGACCAGCAGAAGAGCAAGGCTCTACTACTGGACCACCAGGAATAAGGTGCAGGCAGGAGCCTGTGGGTAGAGGGGGGCCTCGAACACCTACCAGGAGAGAGGTGTAGGGGGCAGCGGCAGGTGACACAACAGCAGAGCTGCTGGGGCAAAGAGCGGGACTCTGGTTCAGTATAGTTAGCAATGTGTCCTGATATGGTTCCTTGCCATATCAGCTACACTACGTTGTGAGACAATGCATGTACTTTGCAGACATTCCACATCTTACTGTGGCTAATGCCTATGGCATAAAGGCTATTGCAGGATGCAGAAGGCACACTAATGCTCAGTAAAGATGACATGTGTAGCATTCCGTGGGTACCAAACAGTTCCCAAGCATACTTAGTACTGACATGGTCATACCTACATGTGTCACGGTGTTGCAATTTTACTGTGCAACGATTGCCCGGCATTCGTAATTTGTCCTTAGTAAATCTGAGATGATAGATAATAGACGTGTATGCTCACTCTTAGCTGCAAGATGAATTTAGGCTGAATGGGCTGCTACCTCAGATGTTGTGAAAACATATTGTTGCATGATGTTTGTACCTGTTCCCAGTCACCCCTTGACTAACAGTTATCCTTATTGCTTAAACAGACAACATGACCCCAGAGCAGTGATGAAGCATAACCTCAGAAAGGAGCGATACTTCCACCTCTGAAAAGTCGATAAGGCACAAAGGGCCATGAGGAAACGATACGAGGATGAGAAGGCTTAGAGGAATTGGACATTCTTTCCCTAGGACTACCAACAATGGGCATGGAAAGCACCGGCAAAAATGGGCAGTCAGGCCAAGGTACCTTCAAGGCACCAGTACCCATCACCTCCACCAGGGTACCATCCCAACCACCTGGCCTCACAGCTTGGTCACTTGGAGGGCCTAGCTCATTTGAGCTTCTTATCTAAAAGGACCTTTCGGACCTGTTCTTGAAAATAAAATGGACCAGGCTCTAACACTCTTCCATGAACTGGCGCAGGCAGTGGGATGACCCAAGCCAAGGTAGCAACAGGGAGCCTTTCTGCCCTTTCTCTTGTACATAGTTTAATGTTGGTCATAATGCTTTTATAGTTTAGTTTAGGTAGGTTAGTGTAGGGTTGGTAGTTTTAGGTTTTTGTAGGGGTGGGTTACAATTTTAGTGGGTAGGGATACTTTGTGTTTCTGGGGGTTGGCGGTTGATTTTTTGTACGTGTATACATTTTTTTTTTTTATGATTGTTTAAAATTCTATGTAAAGTTAGTTGATGTTCAGATGTAGTTTCTGTTGTCCTTGTCTGAAGACGTGTCTTAACAGGGGATGGGGGTTGATGTTTATCATGTGGTGCTAAATGTTTAGAGTAAACTAGGTTAAATTAAGTTAGTTATAGCTAGTATGTAGGATAAGATAGTAGTGTATGTTAGGTTAGATTAGTTATTTAGTGTAGTTTTAGTGATTTAAATGTTATCTATTGACATTAAATGTCATTATTTGCCGCATACAGGTCTACATCATGATTCACTGTGTTGGAGTTAGCATGCGTCCTCAGGTAATGTTATGTACATGCATTTGTCTTTGCTGGCAGTGTTTAGCAACATGTGTGAGTAGGTGTCTTGCCTAGGAATAGGGTTCTTTCAGGTTGGCCATGGCTTGACATTATCTATCTACAGACATTGTTGAGCAGTGCACGTGCAAATCATGATGGAAATGGTACACAGTGCAAGACATGTATTCATGTAAAATTTCTCTGTGCGGGTACATCATGCGACATGCTGTGAAGTGATGCTGTGTTCAACACATTTACCCAAATAGCAGGTTTATGGACTCACACTGATGGCTGCCCTGTACCCATGCACACTTTACTTGTCAGCCCAAGTTGCTGTTTGCTTGCTAATATCCAGGGGTACACCTGGCACTAGTGGTGTGACTTTATTCACCAATTAACCTTTACAGCATGACACCAGTTGAACTTTACGCTTGCAACCTTTCCTGAAGTTAAATGGGATGGTGGATGAATCTAGGATTCCCGCTACAGTGGTCAGGACCCAATGGCAAAAATGGCACATGCCTCACCAATTGCTACACCTAGGAGCCCCTGAAAAAGGATAATTGAAGTTGTAAATGGAGATCTTTGCCTTTTTAAGCAAATTCAATGGAAGGAATAATAATTTCCAAAATACATGTTCTTTTATGTTTGATTGGCAGGATGTGCCTTAATTTTATTTGTTAGTTCCCACAGTGAAATCATACGGAAAACAGCCTACATCACTATGAATATAGATCAGGTAACCAAGTAATGTTATGTCATAGTAGTGCGGCTTTAACCATCTCACTGTGCGTTACAGTGACTCACACCATCCACCCTCTATGCTCATTCCCTAAAGCATACCTTTAAACAATCCAACCGCGTCCGCAGTTGTGGCGTCTTCTCCAACGCTTAGCCAATGGTTGCTACAACACAACAGAACCCGAATAAATGAGTGAATTACATTCCGGGTCATCA
The DNA here is from genome assembly GCF_964204655.1 of Triturus cristatus. Taxonomy (NCBI): domain Eukaryota; kingdom Metazoa; phylum Chordata; class Amphibia; order Caudata; family Salamandridae; genus Triturus; species Triturus cristatus. The sequence goes on along the minus strand of NC_140590.1, from coordinate 1,606,059,878 downwards.
AACCGGTTAAATCTACCACATTATTACGATAACCACGCACCTGGTCTGAAGTTTTCAAAAATTTAGGCCATAACGATTTGTGGTCGCATGACACAGATTAATAGCGGTGTCGGTTGAAACAATAATAGGTCCCGAGTGGAGTGAACTTGCAGTGCATGAACTAACATTCACTAAACCTTTGACAATAGGTGTTATAGGTAATTGTGCACAATTTCTGATAACTTACTTCATTAATTTAGCAGTTTGCTTTTCACAAAGTTAAATTTATTGAAACTACTTTGTTTTATGTTCAGTTTACATAGTGGCCCCTAAAAAGAGATGTTGAGTCCCGAAATGCATTGGGCAATGGAAACGCTGTAACATGGAATGTACAGATTAAGATTTTTTCACTTTACTTCAATTTTTTCACTTTTCTTCAATTATAAATGAACATTTGAGTGATATTGTTTATCACACAAATTCTGTAACCTGTGATTTCTGCTTATATATTGTAAAAAGTACATGTTGAATACATGAATTATTTGAAAACCAATTGGTGTTTGAAAACCCTATTTGAAATTTGTAAATGCAGACTTCGTTTTACACTGTATGTTAAACACAAAAGGCTGTGTGCACAGATTTTCAGGTACAATGTGGTCCTGAATATTTCTTTTAGTTATCATTTGGGGAGGTCAGGCAGCTCCCGCATTCTGTGATGCACACAATTTAGCAGTACACTCACAAAATATATGATAAATTGAGTAACGGAGTGCCCCACTTGACTTTCAATTTGAAATAAAATATTTGCCTAAGATCACATGTTTTAAGCAGGAAAACCGTGATCTATCTCGGTTCTCTGGTTTCACGTTCTGAAAAAAACAGCCACTAAATGTATATCAATTTGTATTTCCTTTTTTGTGTTAACATTTGTTTTCACCTCTTTGTGTATATCTGCAGTTTTGATATAGCGCAAACTTAACCCTGAGATATTGTCGCTGCTTTACAATACAGTCATTCACAATAATAATTATTTTGTCCATGGCGAGATTAAGTGATTTCCGAGAATCATAGAACAAGGCCTATACTCAAACCCGGCTTTCTAGTTCCATAGATGACACTTCTGAGCATAATGCCACATTCTGGGTAGAAGGAGGGTGGCAGGCAGAAGCCACTTGAAAGCTCGGATTGTTATGGGCTTGAGGTTCCAAAAGGACCTTAAACTGGGCCAGAGCCAGGCTTCAGGCTCCAGTCTGGTTTGAGCTTTCAGTGGCCCGCCCACCTCTAATAAAGCGGCTGTTTCAAAACTCACAGTTTTGCATATTCGCTCACTTTAAACATGACTACTTATTGGACCTGGCGCTCTCTGCAGGATTACTTTTTTTGCTGAATTTATTTTTTGTTGACCTTAGGACTCTGTACCCTATACCAGTGCTAAAGAGCTTTTGCGCTCTCCTCTAAACATGTTAGCATTGGCTTAGATCCAATTGGCATATTTAATGTACTTGTAAGAACCTAGTGAAGTGGATCTGTACGTTAATGCTACAAGTGGGCCTGCTGCACTTAAGCCCTTTAAACATGTTTCAGGCTTGCCATTGCAGCCCGTGTGCACAGTTTTTAAACTGCAGTTTTGACCTGGCAAAATAAATCAATTGCCAGACCCAAACCTTCCTTTCCAATACATATGAGTCAGCTCAGGGTAGGCCCTGGATAGCCTAGGGGACAGGGTGCAGTGTATTCAAAACATTGGGCATGTTCTTTTTAAGTTTTACATGTCCTGGTAGTGAAAAACTCTTAAATATAATTTTTCACTATGGCATAGCCTACCTCTCCGATAGGATAACATTGGAGTTATCATGTTACATTTAATAAGCTGTAATTTCCTAATGGGAGCAGGTAATCAGTTTATTTTTGGTGTCTTTGGAATTGTAATAAAAAATCCTAGCGTATGGTGAAGTTGAAGCCTTAGCCATTTAGTTCCTGTAGCCTGTCTCTGGGCCCCAATTTTATTTAGAAATCTGTTTATTGAGTTTGCAGTTAGAATCACACAATACATCTCAGTTTATCAGAGAGCATGGTTACATCAATCATAGGGTAAAGTCTCTGTACATATTGCATGCAATCCGGATGCGTTACACGAAATAAGTGGTATGCAGCATTGTCCAAAGTTACAACCCGTGAGGCCTTGAGTAAATCTATCACCATGCGCGATGCAGCGACCTCAGTCCCTGTGAAGAGCATCAGATCACCGTCTCTGTCGCCAAATGCGTGCTATTCCCAGTGCATCCCCAAACAGATATACAAACAGTGCTAAACTCCCCATTCTGGAATTGGGTAGCTGTCCCTTCTACAGCGCAGCAACTAAAACAACTTCCAACAGCAGCTCGCAATTTCTAGTCCAGAGGCCCCTCCCCTCTGACCCCTCTCCCGTCGGGTTCTATCCCCCCCGACCCCCCACCACCAGGATTGTTTCATGCACTAATATCCGAGCCGCGGCATGCACTGTCATCGCTTTCCTGTCTCTGGGCCCCAATGACTGGGTGCAGTTGACAGTTGGGCTTTATGTATCCCTCCTGGACAGCCACAAACAATAGAGAGCTTAGAATTGCTTGCTTGGATGCGCTATTACTTGCAGGATGAGAGGATGGAGTTAGGCACATCCCTAATTACACTTGAATAGACAGTGTCCTACGCCCACACAAAGGGCTGCATACTCTCTGCAGTTAGTCTGGAGCCAGGACAGGGAAGGCAGAATGCCTCTGGACTTCAAAGGGAACTCTATAAAAGCTTCTCCCCACTTCATAGGCACAAATGGATATAAACACTGGTCCTCAGACATCAACTCTTCCAGACCTGTGGCTACTCTGCCTGGAAGAAGGACTGCTGTGCAGCTGAAGGACTGCCACTCTGCTGCACTGCTGCCTTGCTGTGCTGCTGCCTTGCTGTGCAGACCTTTTGACTGCACCTGCAACTCTTGAACTCAGAACCCCAGAATGACTCCAAGGGCTAGTTGGCTGGCCTTCTGACTTGAGCCTCAGGAACAGAAGGCTCTAACAACCATGACCCAAAAACTGGACTCTGGCATCTGTGTGTCAAGCCTGCCAAGGGGTGCCACTCCAGTCCTGGAACCTTGGAAGTGGGCCTCAGGTGAGCTGCCAGCCTCTTTAAATACAGAGGAACAGAAGTATCTCCTCCACTGTGTTGTTCAACCCTAATCAGAACCGACGCATCGCAGCTACTGTGTGAATTGGAACCATCCCAAAGACCTACATCGCAGCTCGTCTCCGCATCAGAACCGCAGCTGTGTAACGCATCCTCGGCACAGGCCCTCTCATCCCTCCTTGCCAGCAGCCTTGACGATGAAGCCGGACTCCTCATCACAGCCTCACAGCTCCTCGGAAACTACGCATTGCCCAACTGCACAGCACATCCTCGACTTCATAGTTCGCAATCCAGGCCCTGCGTGACGGGACCCTCAACGACGATACAGGATCTGGCACCGTAGCTTTGCCACATCTGGCAACAGACGCATTAATGCTATATTTTACATTTGGGTTTTCAGGGTATACTTGCTCAGTTAATATACCACTGCAGTGCACTCTATGGAAACCAAAAACCATAAGGCAAAGAGCCATTAGCCACGTTTCTTTATGTTTTGAAGATTACTAGGGCAGCTGGACACAGTGCCTTGCTCAATGTTGCTCAGTGACACTTAGGTTGTTTACCTGTAAGCATCCCCCAAATAACCACTGTCAACTGAGCTACATCATCTGTCCCATTAGACAGTGGGTTTTAGGTTAAGATCTAGCTCCTCTCTTTCCATTAAAAGCACTTTTTGTTGCCTCCCTTCATTGCTCCCTCGTCTCCCCACATTGCTTCGCCCATGCCCTCCTGTTCCATCTCACTTTCGTGCTACTTTCCCCCACCATCACTGTTGACACCCCCCCACATCATTGCTTTGAACTCCGCTGTGTTGCATCCTCTGACCTGCACTACTTTTTAGGTCTTGCCAACACAGCGCATGCTCTTTTCTGAAAAATGTATTGTTTACAATTCTGTGGGCTTATAGTCCGCCCATAGCATACCATTAGTTTGTTTTTGTTGCCACTCTCATTTTCAATCTTTCGTTTGCTTAGCTGCCATCAGATGCTTCTCTTCCTTTCTTGTGTTAGCTCCTCCATGGAGCATTGATCAAGTATGTGTTCTTGGTCATCTTTGTTCTTCCTCGACATTTTGCAATTCACTTTTTTTATTGTAGAAGTATTTCAGTATTAATTCTGGACATGCAATGTGCTTTCCTATTATTTACACAGACTTACGGTTTCTTATTTATGTTGCTTTCACACTATCTGCCATCGTTATTGAAGCTTTAGTTACTTACACCCACAACTGTACTACTACTGTACACCACTCTACGCCTCTCCAGACCACTCCACTCTATGCCACTCAGCTCCATGTCATTCCACTCTAAGCCACTCAACGCCACTCTACTATACACCACTCCATGCTGCTCTGCCACTGTACTCTACTCCATGCACCTCTGCTCCACTCCACCACACTGTATGCACTCTAGTACACTCTAATCTGAAAGAAACACGTTAGTTAGATTCCTCTCCTTAGAATATCCCCAGGCGTCAGGCTGGATCCGGAAAGATTTTTCGTCAGCAATACCCTTGCACGTCGCTAGGCGTCGTCTGCAGCTCCGCATCCATCGTCGGCGTCGTGCGCCGGAATGACATTGTCGGAGTACTTAGACGCCGCCCTCGCGCGCTGACGTCAGTTCTTCTTTTTTCCACGCCAGACAGCGCCGATCCGGGAAGAGCTTACCCCTTTAGTCACTTTTTGACTAAAACTTTTCGAGACTCTTTTGTCTACTCGTCGACCCGAACTGGTGCGGGTAGGATGCCTGGTTTTAAAGCCTGTGACTCCTGTCACCGACTGATGTCAGTAACAGACCACCATCGCCGGTGCCTTTACTGCCTTGGGGCCGACTACGACGCGGAGTCGTGCCCCGATTGTCGGGCCTTGACCTCGAAGGCTTGGTGGGAGCGGTCCCGCAAGCTTCTCGAGCTCCGACATTCGGCTCCGCGCCATTCACGGTCCCGGAGCCGCAGCCACCACCACCGATCGTCGGGATCCAAGTCTTCGGGTAAGTCGAAGCACAGTAAGAAGTCCAAGAGACAACATCGCTCTTCGGACTCCCATCGAGGGTCCGGGTGGTACCACCCCCGCGGCTCCACCGGAGCCGCAGGAGCCGCGTCCGTCCCCATAACCACCGGTCCCTGGGACTGACGCGACTCCGGCGGAGATCAGTGCCTTCCTTTCGGCCATGAGGGGCCTGGCTCCGCCGTCGACACCTGCCGGTGTGCCTTCGGGCCCCGCAGGCTCGACTGGGAGGCCTAGCGAGCCGGCGGCTCCAGCCCCGGCGCCGTCGTTGACTTCAGTCCCGATGCCACAGGGCCCCGTTGGATCCAGGCCTGGATCTCAGTCAATGCCGGTCGACCTCACGATGCCTCCTCCGTCGGCGCCGGCACCGGTTCCGCCCCCGGCGCCGTCTCCGGACAGCGCCGTTCCCCGGTTTAGCCCTGGTCCGACGCCGATGGGTGACCATTTCATCTTCCGCCCGGCTCTGATCATTCCCCCTGTTTATCAGGAATGAGATGACGGTGGCGACTGGGAGGGGTCTGATGACCCTCTGGCCCGCCAGGACCAGTTATCACAGGACTGGGCAGATGAGCTGGGGGATGCCAGTGGCCTTGACACCTCCCCTGACACTGGCTTCATCTCTCCTCCGACCGTGGCTTCGGAGGAAGGTGCTACCTTTTCTATGGCGTTGCGTAAGGCGGCCAAAGCCCTCGAGCTGGAGCTACCTACTGTGGCCGTGAGGACTAATCTCCTCACTGAAGTGCTCCAACCATCAGCAAGCTCCTCGGAGCCTCTGCTGCCGTTTAGCGAAGCACTGATGGACGTTCTGAAGGGCACCTGGTCCAAGCCCTCCACAGTACTTCCTGTGGATCGGAACATGGCCCGACGCCACCGCCCTGCACCGGGCGACCCCAGTTTTCTGTCCCAACATCCCACCCCTGAGAGCATGGTTATCCAGGCCTCTACTTCCCAGACCTCCTTCCCGTCCGCTCCCCCGGATCGGGAATCCAAGAGACTGGAGCAGTTTGGCAAAAAGCTGTTCTCCTCCCTTAGTCTAGGGCTGCGGTCGATTAACACCGCTTGTCTTTTGGACCGTTACTCCCACTCTCTGTGGGATACGGTGGAGGACGTGCTGCCCCTGTGCCCGGAGGAGGCCCGGACACGGCTCGCCCAGGCTTTTGCTGACGGGCGGGACGCAGCGCGGTATGCCATCCGATGTGGTTTGGACACGACGGACTCACTTGGCAGGGCAATGTCGTCCACGGTGGCGCTTCGGCGTCACGCCTGGTTGAGGTCCACGTCTTATTCCGGGGATGTCCAGAGCACCCTCGTGGACATGCCCTTTGATGGCGATCGCCTCTTTGGCGACAAAGCGGACAGTGCGCTGGTGCGCTTTAAGGACTCCAGGGCTACGGCCAAGTCCTTGGGTCTCTCGGCCCGCTCCCGCAAACTTCCACTTTTCGCCACTTACGTGGCCAAGGAAGGGGCGCCCCCTCACGTCTGCCTAGCCACAGGCCGCAGAACCATCCTCCACGTGGTCGCGGACGTGGATTCCGCCGAGGCGGTACACGGGGTCAACGTGCCGGTCCATCCACATCCACCCCAGCAGCATCCGCCTCAAAGCCTTCCTAGTCCATGCTTTCAGGCCCATTCCACGCCAGTGGGCGGCAGAGTTCGCCATCACCTGCTCCACTGGCGTTCCATCACTTCAGACAGGTGGGTGCTGCAAATCGTCCGAAGGGGCTACTCCCTCCCCTTCGAGACGACCCCTCCAGCCATGCCACCGCATGTCAGGGGATCACTTGAATCTTCCACGGGAGGAAGTTGCGGCCCTCTTGGCCAAAGAGGCCGTCGAGCGCGTTCCTGGTCCAGAAGTAGGCCGTGGTTGTTATTCTCACTACTTTCTGGTTCCCAAGAAGGGCAAAGGGGGCCTACGCCCTATCTTGGACCTCAGGAGCATCAACGCCTTCCTCCGGAAGGAGAGGTTCAAGATGCTCACCTTAGCTCAGGTTCAGGCTGCCCTAGACCCTGGAGACTGGATGGTAGCGTTGGACTTGCAGGACGCTTATTTTCACATTCCCGTCCTGCCGGCCCACCAGCGTTACCTGCGGTTCACGGTGGGTCAGGAGCATTTTCAGTTTACTGTGCTCCCCTTCGGCCTCACCAGTGCCCCTCGGGTGTTCACGAAAGTGATGGCGGTGGTCGCAGCTCATCTGTGCAGATCAGGGGTTCCAGTCTTCCCCTATCTCGACGACTGGCTGTTGAAGGCGGGCTCGCCCCAGCAAGCCATCTCCCACCTCCAGACTACGGCCGACCTCCTGCATTTGCTGGGGTTCTCCATCAACGTGCCGAAGTCGCATCTGAGTCCCTCCCAGAAGCTCCTTTTCATCGGGGCACTTCTGGACTCGGCGCAGTTCTGGGCATATCCTCCGGAGCAGCGGGTCTGGGATATTCAGGCTCTGATTCCCATCTTTCAGCCTCTATCCCGGGTTTCGGTCAGATTGGTGTTGCGGCTTCTGGGTCTGATGGCCTCCTCCATCCTGTTGGTGCATCACGCCAGGTGGCGAATGCGGGCTCTGCAGTGGGACCTGAAGTTTCAGTGGGCCCAGCATCGGGGCAACCTGTCCGACCATCTCTTGATCTCGGAGGGCACCGCACAGCAGTTGCAGTGGTGGCTCACGAACCGCGATTGGGTCAGCGGCAGATCCCTCTCCCTACCCCACCCGGAGCACGTAGTGGTGACGGATGCGTCCCTCCTGGGGTGGGGGGGGGCCACATGGGAGAGGCGGAGATCAGAGGACTCTGGTCTCCGGCGAAGTCTCAGCTCCATATCAACCTTTTGGAGCTGTGAGCGATCCGACTTGCACTGAAGGCATTCCTTCCCATTGTCCAGGGAAGTGTGGTGCAGGTGTTCACGGATAACACCACCGCCATGTGGTATTGCAACAAACAGGGCGGGGTGGGGTCGTGGACCCTTTGTCGGCTCTGCACCTATGGACATGGCTGGAACATCAGGGCATCACCCTGGTGGTTCAACATCTGGCGGGCTCTGTGAACGCCAGAGCGGACAAACTCAGCCGCCGGTGCATGATGGATCACGAATGGCGTCTAAACTCGGACGTGGCGCAAGGCCTCTTTCGGCAGTGGGGAGAGCCTTGTTAGATCTATTCACCACCGAAGAGAACGCGCAATGTCAGCAGTTCTGCGCGTTGGAGTTTCCAAGGCGGCACTCGCTCGGGGTCGCCTTTCGTCGCGAGTGGAGTTGCGGTCTGTTGTAAGCCTTTCCGCCTATACCACTTCTGCCCAGAGTGCTGAAGAAGATCAGGCGCGACCGGGCCCAAGTCATCTTGGTGGCTCCGGATTGGGCATGAAGGTACTGGTATCCCGAGCTACTCAGTCTGTCAATCGATCCCCCGATACGACTGCCTCTTCAGGAGGACCTTCTGTCACAGCAGCAGAGGACGGTCCTCCACCCGAACCTGTCCAGTCTCCACCTCCATGCGTGGAGATTGAGCGGCGACAGTTGATGCCATTTGACTTGCCTCCTGAAGTCTGTGATGTGATTCTGGCAGCCAGGCGTCCCTCCACTAAAACGGCATACGCCTGTAGGTGGAACAAATTTGTGGCATGGTGCACAGCAAAGGCTGTGGATCCCCTTTCCGCCCCTCTTTCTGAGGTTCTTTTCTTCCTTCTTTCTTTGGCCCAGCAGGGCTCTGCTCTGGGCACTCTTAAAGGTTATCTTTCTGCTATCTCTGCCTTCCTCCGGCTTCCTGATCAGCCTTCTCTTTTCAAATCCCCTGTTGTTTCTCAATTCCTTAAGGGCATTTGTGAGAAGTTGGCCTGATGTATGATGTCACTAGTTCTAGTGTACACCTTATATCAGTCCAAACACCCTTATGGTGATTGGTTGTAAAGTCAACCTTATAGACCAGCTATCCTAGTGGTAGCATGGACAAGAGCAGTCTTAGGCTAAACTCTGAATGGCATGTGAAGCCAGCTGTGATACCATATATAATCCCTTGAATACCAAATGAAAGGACACCACAACAGATATATATATAAAATAAAGTGTATTTATTCTAGTCAAACCCTCAGCACTCTTTATGAGATTAGAGGTAAGTACAACACAGTCTTATTTAAGCATACATTAAGTCACACAGGTAAGTAATACAGTTAGGCCCTAGGGGCCACGCAAACCATATACTAAGTAAGTGGTATAAGAACCACTGTCACGGAAATAGAATAGGCCTAGGCCTAGGGAATCGCTGGGGCTACACTACACTAGCGTTAGTTAGGAAGTGGGAGGCCCACGGGTTTCGTGTGCAGAGTGGAAACACTCACGCGTAATGCGTAAAAGTCAATAGCAATAGTACAGTTTAGAAAACGATAGATTTAGGACACTTCCGGAGTAGCTAGGAAGTTGAGACTTGAAAACTAGACACTAGGATAGTCACTATCCTGATGAGCACCGGAGTACCCAAGTTACCTAGCCCACAGGCTGCGGGTGCATAGGGGTGAAGATGCGTCGTTTTCGTCGTCGACTCCTATGGATGCCTGAAGAAAGATGCTGACAGGCAGTCAGTGAAGAGTGTCCGGTGGATCCCAAGGCTGGGATCAAGAAGAGAAGAAACCTGCAAGCAGAAGGGACAGAGTCAAGGTCACTAGCCAGTGACCACGTGGAACCAGGAAGGAACCAGGCGATGTCGTGAAGATTGCAGGTGAAGGTGAAGCTTGTCGCTGCAGCCAGGAGGACCAGGAAGCGTCGAGGACGACCAGGACCAGGAGGCGAGCTGTCCCACGAAGGCTCTTGCTGTCGGCGGCGGCGAAGTTGGACTAGGACTCACCAAGCCTTGGCAAGCGGAACCCACGAAGAACGGAGGACTTGCTTCTGGTTCAGACCAGGAAGGTCTGGGGTGCTTCTTCTTTGCAGAGAAGCGGGAGCCAGTCTGGAGGAGCCAAACCAGCGCAGAAGATTTCAGGGTGCGTCGTCACAAAGGCCACTAGCCAGCGGGCAAGCAACCGGACAGACGCGGCAAGCAGGAAAATGCTGAAGGGCCCCACGCAGGACTCGTGGAGTGTGGGGGGCTGATCTTCGGTGCAGATGGTGCTTGGGGTTGGGGCTTCTCAATCCCCGGTGCACAACTTCGAGGGTACCTCAGAAGCTGCGCTTTAAGTTACTAGCCACTTTTTCCAGGTAGCCGGTCCCACGTCGCTCGTCGCCTCCACGGATCTCAGCTTTGCTGTAGATGTGGATCAGGGTCGGAGAAGTCTGGAAGTCAAGGCTCTGGTCGGGCTCTGCAGTCGGTTCCTCGTAGAACGTGGGCAAAGCAAAGGGTAGTCTCTTGATGGTGCCTGTTTGCACAGGGTAGCCACTCCTTGGCTACAAGGGAGATTCTTCAGTCTTCTTCTTTCGTCGAATGTCGAAGGTCCAGAGTTTCTGTTCAGTTTTGCAGGTTCAGGATAATCTAAAGTCTTGAGGCCCAACTCCCACTCTTATACTAATCTGGGGGGCTGGGATACCTGCTAGGTCACGCCTTATGGGTGGGACCTGGGAGGGGGTGGTTACACCCACTTCCCTTTGTCCAGTTTCGCGCCAGAGCTGGGGCTGGAGTGCCCCAGCGCCGGTTTGAACTGGACTATGCAAGGAACACCTTGTGTGCCCCAGGCATGTCTCATTCCTTTCAGCCCACCCTGCCCCAATACACTAAAGGCTGTCTGGGGAGGTGCTAGCACCTCCCCAAGCAGGAAACCTATTGTCCAGGCCTCCCTGGCTGGGATCACTCCCAGCTGCAGGAGGTCAGACTTGTGTCGTGGCAGCAGCATCCATTTTGTGATGCTGAGGCTTTGGTCAGAGGCCAACAGCAAAGTAGGATTTTAACATGTCTCTCCCTCTAGAAGGGAGGGATAATATCCTCATCACCAGAAATGGTATGGGGGTATTATTCCAAAGTGTTAGACACCTTACACGACATGTTTTGATAAAGCCAAACCATAGTTACCATAACCGTTTAAGATTATAAAGCACTTTAAGAGTATATGGTAGGCTATATCATAGAACAGCTATAAGGACATGGTTCCGAAAGCTGCAGACAGGCTCAGCTCATGCTAGAGCACCATCTCACATGTTACCAAGCACTCTGCCTCCAGGATTGTTAAGGCCTGCCATAGGAGTGACTGATAGGTACACATGTGTCTATATATAAGGGTAGATATAGGCATACTATATCTAAGCAAGGGGTGATTACACGACCTTGCCCCAGCTGAGTGATCAGCCAGTTGTGTCTGATTGGAAGGCCAGACCAGGGGTGGCATAATACATGCTGCAGCCCCTGGGAGGCCTAGGGTACACCTATGCCCTGGGTACCTAGGGTACACTGTACAGGGTCCAATAAGGTGATCCTTACCAATTGGTTATGTACCTAGGGTACATGGAGTCCATTTTAAAGAGAGAGCAGACAGCCTGAGACCCTGAATGGCAGGATCTCAGGCCAACTAAGTCGAAAAACCAGCTAGACACTAGGCAAAAAGTTGGGGGTAACCATAGTCAGATATCCACCTTCCTACAGCATTACTCACATGTTTCCTCCTGTCCCTTTCGTAATGCCTCAGTGGGATTTGAATCTTGTTTTGACATATCTGATGTGCGCTCCCTTTGAGCCACTTCATAATTGTCCTCTTCGTCTGTTGACGCTTAAGACTGCTTTCCTGGTAGCCATCACCTCTGCTAAAATTGTGAGTCAGCTCCAGGCTCTCTCTCCTAAGCCTCCTTTCCTTTCTGTCCATCCAGACAAGGTTGTGCTCCGCACTCGCCCTTCCTTCCTTCCTAAGGTTGTGACTGCCTTTCACATCGGGCAGTCTGTTATGCTTCCCACCTTCTTTCCGCCTCCGCATCCCTCGAAAGAGGAGGAGAGGCTCCACCGTCTGGACCCAAAACGTGCGCTCTCCTTCTATCTAGACCGCACAAAATAGTTCCTGGTGGACGACCAACTCTTCGTTGGCTACGTGGGCGCTAAGAAGGGGCGGGCGGTGCACAAGCGGACCATCTCTCGGTGGGTCGTTTTGTGCATCAAAGTTTGTTACTCCTTAGCTAAAAAGGAACCTCCTGTTGGGCTGAGGGACCATTCCACTCGGGCCACGGCGGCGACTACTGCCCTGGGTCGGGGAGTTCCCTTGCAGGACATCTGTCAGGCAGCAACGTGGGCCTCGCTGCACATGTTTGCCAAGCATTATTGCCTGGACAGCCAAGTCCGGAGAGAGGCTTCTTTGGCTGTTCTGTTCTCCAGGACTTTCTGGTGTGATCTTGGTTCGCAGACCCACCACCGGGTTTGGTATAGCTGGGGTATCTATTCTAAGGTGAGGAATCTAACTAACGTGTTTCTTTCAGATGAACAAGTTACTTACCTTCGGTAACGATGTATCTGTAAGAAACATTAGTTAGTTAGATTCCTCACCGACCCACCCATCCTCCCCGCTCTGCGAACCGATATCTAGGGTTGAGGTTATCCCTTTCAGGGCCCTAGAATTTTTTGGCACCAGTGTCGGTCTCTTGCATGGCTCTGCGTTCCTGGCGCGGACAGCTATGTACAAGAACTGACATCAGCATGCGAGGGCGGCGTCTAAGTACTCCGACGACGTCATTCCGGCGTTCGACGCCGACGACGGACGCGGAGCCGCAGACGACGCCTAGCGACGCGCAAGGGGTATTGCTGACGAAAAATCTTTCCGGATCCAGCCTGACGCCTGGGGATATTCTAAGATGAGGAATCTAACTAACTAATGTTTCTTACAGACACATCGTTACCGAAGGTAAGTAACTTGTTCTTCTATGCTACTCCTCTCTATTCCACTCTGTGAGAAGTTGGCCTGATATATGATGTCACTAGTTCTAGTGTACACCTTGTATCAGTCCAAACAACCCTTATGGTGATTGGTTGTAAAGTCAACCTTATAGACCAGCTATCCTAGTGGTAGCATGGACAAGAGCAGTCTTAGGCTAAACTCTGTATGGCATTTGAAGCCAGTTGATATACCATTTGCAATCCCTTGAATACCAAATGAAAGGACACCACAACAGATATATTATAAAAATAGAATGTATTTATTCTAGTAAAAATACCCTCAGCACTCTTTATGAGATTCAAGGTAAGTACAACACTGTCTTATTTAAGCATACATAAGTCACACAGGTAAGTAATACAGTTAGGCCCTAGGAGCCACGCAAACCATATACTAAGTAAGTGGTATAAGAACCACTGTCACGAACACAGGTTAGGCCTAGGCCTAGGGAATCGCTGGGGCTACACTATCCTATCAGTTGCTAGGCAGTGGGAGGCCCACAGGATTCAGGTGCAGAGTGGAAACACTCAAGCGTAATGCGTTAAAGTCGATAGAAATAGTAGTATTTAGAAATTAAGAGTTTTAGGACACTTCGGAAGAAACTAGGAATCTGAAAGAAACACGTTAGTTAGATTCCTCACCTTAGATTCCTCACCTTAGAATATCCCCAGGCGTCAGACTGGATCCGGAAGATTTTTCGTCAGCAATACCCCTTGCGCGTCGCTAGGCGTCGTCTGCGGCTCCGCGTCCGTCGTCGGCGTCGTGCGCCGGGATGACGTCGTCGGAGTACTTAGACGCCGCCCTCGCGCGCTGACGTCAGTTCTTCTTTTTTCCGCGCCAGTAAGCGCAGATCCGGGAGAGCTACCCCTTTTAGTCTTTTTTGACTAAATCTTTTTGATCATTTTTGATCCTTGTCTGTCGACATCTGGTGCCGGTAGGATGCCTGGGTTCAAGGCTTGCGAAGATTGTCATCGACTGATGTCGGTGACCGATCACCACCGCCGGTGCCTCTACTGCTTAGGCCTCGACCATGACGCGGAGTCGTGCAACGACTGTCAGGCCCTGACTTCGAAGGCTAGGCGGGAGCGGTCCCGCAAGCTTCTCGAGCTTCGCCACTCGGCTCCGCGTCGTGCGCGATCCCGGTCCAGGAGGAGGTCCAAGGATCGCTCGCGGAGCCCTAGCCGACGCCACCATCGATCGTCGGGCTCCAAGTCGTCGGGTAAGTCCAAACACTCTAAGAAGTCCAAGCGGCGACATCGCTCTTCGGACTCCCTTCGCCGGTCGCGCGACTCGGCCGAGGGTCCAAGTGGTTCCACCCCCGCGGCTACGGCGGAGCCGCAGGTGCCGCGTCCGCCACCATACCTTCCGGTCCCTGGGGCTGACGCGGCGCCGGCAGAGATCAGTGCCTTCCTCTCGGCCATGAGGAGCCTGGCCCCGCCGTCGACGCCCGCTGGCGCGCCTTCGGGCCCCGCGGACTCGACTGGGCGACCTCGCGTGCCGGCGGCTCCGGCCCCGGCGCCGTCGACGACTCCGGTCTCGACGCCGCAGGTCCCCGCGGGGCCCATGCCTGGGCCCCAGTCGACGCCGGTTGACCTTGTCACTCCTCCACCGGCGCCGACGCCTGAACCACCGACGCCGTCACCGGCGCCACCGACGCCGACGCCTGTGACGCCGACGCCCCAGTTTAGCCCTCATCCGGACCCGACGCCGGCACGGCGTCCGCCGACGCCGCATCCGACGCCGCTAGAGTCCTACCATCTCTACAGTCCGGTTCCGATCATTCCTCCTGTTTATCAGGAATCGGAAGAAGGGGGCGACTGGGAGGGGTTCGAGGACCCTCTGGCTGTTCAGTCACAGCTTTCTCAGGACTGGGCAGATGAACTGGGGGAGGCCAGCGGGCTGGACACCTCGCCAGACGCTGGATTCACTTCTCCTCCGACCGTGGCTTCGGAGGAGGGTGCAGCATTTTCTGTGGTGCTGCGCAAGGCGGCTGAGGCCCTTGGGCTCGAGTTGCCTGCCGTGGCTGTGAGGACCAACATCCTCACTGAGGTGCTTCAAACCTCAGCAAGCTCCACTGAGCCTCTGCTGCCGTTCAACGAGGCCCTCACTGACGTTCTGCAGGGCACCTGGTCCAAGCCCTCCACAGTTCCTCCTGTGGATAGGAACGTTGCCAGGCGCCACCGCCCTGCTCCGGGCGACCCCAGTTTCCTGTCCCAACACCCCACCCCCGAGAGTCTGGTTATCCAGGCCTCTACTTCCCAATCCTCCTTCCCGACCGCTCCGCCGGACCGGGATTCCAAGAGACTCGAGCAGTTTGGCAAGAAACTGTTCTCGTCCCTTAGTTTGGGCCTGCGGTCCTTAAATACCGCCTGCCTCTTGGACCGTTATTCCCATTCCCTGTGGGATACGGCGGAGGACGTGCTGCCCCTGTGTCCGGAGGAGGTCGGGCGATTTCCACCACGGTGGCGCTCCGCCGCCACGCCTGGATGCGGTCCACGTCATTTTCCGGGGATGTCCAGAACACCCTCATGGACATGCCCTTTGATGGCACTCGCCTGTTTGGTGAGAAGGCGGACAGTGCGCTGAACCGCTTTAAGGACTCCCGGGCTACGGCCAAGTCCTTGGGCCTCTCGGCTCCGCGGGAGCACACCTCCGCTTTTCGCCCCTTTCGTGGCCAAGGAAGGGGCGCCTCCTCACGTCCGCAAAGCCACCAGCCGCAGAACCAACCTGCGCGCGGTCGCGGACGTGGCTTCCGCCGTGGCGGAAATGGAGGCCGACGTGGTCAGCCCACATCCACCCCGGCAGCATCCGCCTCAAAGCCTTCCTAGTCCGAGCTTTCAGGCCCATACCACGCCAGTGGGCGGCAGAGTTCGCCATCACCTGCTCCACTGGCGGTCCATAACATCGGACAGGTGGGTGCTGCAAATCGTCCGAAGGGGCTACTCCCTCCCCTTCGAGACGACCCCTCCAGCCATGCCACCGCAGCACCACCGTATCTCGGGGGATCATTTGGATCTTCTCCGCGAGGAAGTTTCGGCTCTCTTGGCCAAGGGGGCCGTCGAGCGCGTTCCGAGTCCAGAAGTAGGTCGTGGTTGTTATTCCCTCTACTTTCTGGTTCCCAAGAAGGGCAAGGGGGGCCTGCGCCCTATCTTGGACCTCCGGAACGTCAATGCCTTCCTCCGAAAGGAAAGGTTCAAGATGCTAACGTTGGCTCAGGTTTTAGCTGCCCTAGACCCTGGAGACTGGATGGTAGCGTTGGACTTGCAGGACGCATATTTCCATATCCCCGTCCTGCCGGCCCACCGGCGTTACCTGCGGTTCACGGTGGGCCAAGAGCACTTTCAGTTTACCGTGCTCCCCTTCGGCCTCACCAGTGCCCCTCGGGTGTTCACGAAAGTGATGGCGGTGGTCGCAGCTCATCTGCGCAGATCAGGGGTCCCAGTCTTCCCCTATCTCGACGACTGGTTGTTGAAGGCGGGCTCGCCCCAGGCAGTCGTCTCCCACCTCCAGACTACGGCGGATCTCCTGCATTTGCTGGGGTTTTCCATCAACGTGCCGAAGTCACACTTGAGTCCCTCTCAGAAGCTCCTCTTCATCGGAGCGGTTCTCGATTCGGCGCAGTTCCGGGTCCATCCACCGGAACAGCGGGTCCGGGATGTACAGGCCCTGATTCCCATCTTTCGGCCTCTATCCCGGGTTTCGGTCAGGCTAGTGTTGCGGCTTCTGGGGCTGATGGCCTCCTGCATCCTACTAGTGCATCACGCCAGGCGGCGCATGCGGGCTCTGCAGTGGGACCTGAAGTTTCAGTGGGCCCAGCATCACGGCAACCTGTCCGACCATGTCTTGATCTCGGAGGGTACTGCACAGCAGTTGCAGTGGTGGCTCACGGACCGCGAGTGGGTCAAGGGCAAGAGCCTCTCCCTTCCCCAACCGGAGCATGTCGTAGTGACGGATGCGTCCCTCCTGGGATGGGGTGGCCATATGGGAGAGGCGGAGATCAGAGGCCTCTGGTCTCCGGCGGAGTCTCGTCTCCACATCAACCTGTTGGAGTTGAGAGCGATCCGGCTTGCACTGAAAGCCTTCCTTCCCTCTGTCAGGGGAAGTGTCGTGCAGGTGTTCACGGACAACACCACCGCCATGTGGTACTGCAACAAACAGGGCGGGGTGGGGTCGTGGACCCTTTGTCAGGAGGCTCTGCGCCTCTGGACATGGCTGGAACACCAGGGCGTCACCCTGGTGGTTCAACATCTGGCGGGCTCTCTGAACGCCAGAGCAGACGAACTCAGCCGCCGGTGCATGATGGATCACGAATGGCGTCTGAACTCCGAAGTGGTGCAAGGCCTCTTTCAGCAGTGGGGAGAGCCTTGGTTAGATCTATTCGCCACCGAAGAGAACGCGCAATGTCAGCAGTTCTGCGCGTTGGAATTTCCAAGGCGGCACTCGCTCGGCGACGCTTTTCGTCACGAGTGGAGTTGCGGTCTGTTGTACGCCTTTCCGCCTATACCACTTCTGCCCAGAGTGCTGAAGAAGATCAGGCGCGACCGGGCCCAAGTCATCTTGGTGGCTCCGGATTGGGCACGAAGATACTGGTATCCCGAGCTACTCAGTCTGTTGACCGATCCCCCGATACGTCTGCCCCTTCGGGAGGATCTTCTGTCGCAGCAGCAGGGGACGGTCCTCCACCCGAACCTGTCCAGCCTCCACCTCCATGCGTGGAGATTGAGCGGCGGCAGTTGATGCCATTTGACTTGCCTCCTGAAGTCTGTGATATCATTCTGGCAGCCAGGCGTCCCTCCACAAAGTCGGTATACGCCTGCCGGTGGAACAAATTTGTGGCATGGTGCACAGCAAAGGCTGTGGATCCCCTTTCCGCCCCTCTTTCTGAGGTTCTCCTCTTCCTTCTTTCTCTGGCCCGGCAGGGCTCTGCCCTGGGCACCCTGAAAGGTTATCTTGCTGCCATCTCCGCCTTCTTACGGCTTCCTGATCAGCCTTCTCTTTTCAAGTCCCCTGTGGTTACACGCTTTCTCAAAGGCATTACACACACGTTCCCTCCTGTCCCTTTTGTAATGCCTCAGTGGGACTTGAATCTGGTTTTGACATTCCTGATGTGCGCTCCCTTCGAGCCTCTTCACAATTGCCCTCTTCGTCTTCTAACTCTAAAGACTGCTTTTCTGGTAGCCATCACCTCGGCTAGACGGGTGAGTGAGCTCCAGGCTTTATCTTCAAAGCCTCCTTTTCTATCTGTTCATCCGGACAAGGTTGTCCTTCGGCCTCGTCCTTCCTTTCTTCCTAAAGTGGTGACTCCATTTCACCTTGGGCAGTCTGTCACCTTGCCCACCTTCTTTCTGCCTCCGCATCCTTCCAAAGAGGAAGAGAGGCTCCACCGTCTGGACCCAAAACGTGCGCTCTCCTTTTATCTGGACCGCACAAAACAGTTCCGGGTGGACGACCAGCTTTTTGTTGGGTACGTGGGCGCTAAGAAGGGGAAAGCTGTGCACAAACGAACCATCTCTCGGTGGGTCGTTTTGTGTATAAAAATCTGCTATTCCTTGGCTAAAAAGGACCCTCCTGTTGGGCTGCGCGCCCATTCTACTCGGGCCACGGCGGCTACTACTGCCTTGGGACGGGGAGTCCCTTTGCAGGACATCTGTCAGGCGGCGACGTGGGCTTCGCTACACACGTTTGCCAGGCATTATTGCCTTGACAGCCAAGTCCGGAGGGATGGCTTCTTTGGCCGTTCTGTCCTCCAGGACTTTCTGGTGTGATCTTGGTTCGCAGACCCACCACCGGGGATGGTATTGCTTGGGTATCTATTCTAAGGTGAGGAATCTAACTAACGTGTTTCTTTCAGATGAACAAGTTACTAACCTTCGGTAACGATGTATCTGTAAGAAACATTAGTTAGTTAGATTCCTCACCGACCCTCCCATCCTCCCCGTTCTGCGAACTGACATCTAGGGTTAAGGTTATCCTTTCAGGCCCCTAGATTTTATTTTTGGCACCAGTGTCGGTCTTTGCATGGCTCTGCGTTCCTGGCGCGGAAGGCTATGTACAAGAACTGACGTCAGCGCGCGAGGGCGGCGTCTAAGTACTCCGACGACGTCATCCCGGCGCACGACGCCGACGACGGACGCGGAGCCGCAGACGACGCCTAGCGACGCGCAAGGGGTATTGCTGACGAAAAATCTTCCGGATCCAGTCTGACGCCTGGGGATATTCTAAGGTGAGGAATCTAAGGTGAGGAATCTAACTAACTAATGTTTCTTACAGATACATCGTTACCGAAGGTTAGTAACTTGTTCGTTAGAGACTTGGAAACTAGACACTAGGATAGTCAATACCCTTGTGAGCACCGGAGTACTCAAGTTACCTAGCCCACGGGCTGCGGGTGCATAGGTGTGAACTTGCGTCGGGTTTCGTCGTCGACTCCTATGGATGCCTGAAGAAAAGATGCTGACAGGCAGTCAGTGAAGAGTGTCCGGTGGATTCCAAGGATGGAATCAAGAAGGAGGATACCTGCAAGCAGAGGGGACAGAGTCTAGGTCACCAGCCAGAAGCCGGGAAGGAACCAGGAAGGAACCAGGCAATGTCGTGAAGATGCAGGTGAAGAGGTGAAGCATGTCGCAGCAGCCACGGGTACCAGGAGGCGTCGAGGATGACCAGAACCAGGAGGCGAGCTGTCCCACGAAGACCCTTGCCTGTCGCGGGTACTTGGGCCTCCCACACAAGTGAGGCACCATTTTTACCGGGAGACCTGGGGGAACGCTGGGTGGTGGTAAATTTGTGTGAGCCCGGTGATGCCACAACTTTCCCACACGAAAATGTGTGAAAAAAGAGATTTTTTCAGCTAAAATTGAGGTTTGCAGGGGATTCTGGGTAAGGAAACGTTGGGGGATCCACGCAAGCCAAACTTTCCTGGAAGCCTCCGGGTGTCTAGTTTTCAAAAATGTATGGCTTTGGTAGGTTTCCCTAGATGGCCGCCGAGCACCGGGCCAAAAACCCAGGTGACCCCCCTTGCAAAACCAGGTGGTTTTGCGATAGCAATTTTGATGTTGCCTCACTACGTTTTGGGCCCTTGCCTGTCGCGGGTACTTGGGCCTCCCACACAAGTGAGACACCATTTTTACCGGGAGACCTGGGGGAACGCTGGGTGGTGGTAAATTTGTGTGAGCCCAGTGATGTCACAACTTTCCCACACAAAAATGTATGAAAAAAGTGATTTCTTTCAGCTAAAATTGAGGTTTGAAGGGGATTCTGGGTAAGGAAACGTTGGGGGATCTACACAAGCCATACCTCCCTGGAAGCCCCCGGGTGTCTAGTTTTCAGAAATGTATGGGTTTGGTAGGTTTCCCTAAATGGCCGCCGAGCACCGGGCCAAAAACCCAGGTGACCCCCCTTGCAAAACTAGATTGTTTTGACATAATTAGTTGTTTGTCTCTACAGCGTGAGAATTTTGGAACAATATTGCAAGGAAAATGTGACAGACATTTTGAGGTTTGCAGAAAATTGTGGATAAAATAACTTTTTTGAATTCACAAGAGAGACATCACCATGAAGTCCCATGGGTTTACGACAAAATCTACAGTTGGTGGGTTATTCTTACATGGAAAGTACACCTTGGCAGAGAAACTAAAAAGACAAAGATTCCTGCACAGCCATCTATTCCTCATACACACACACATACTGGTTGGATTTGGCACGAGGGCGAGTCATGGTTCAGTATATTAAATTTTATTAACTAGAGATTTCACAAAAATGAAATGCACTGTCAATAATTAAATGGACAAAAAACCGAACCAATGACTTGCAGCTCGTGAGCTGTAAAGCCATGGCAAGGCACCAACCGCTTTACAGGCCATTCACACACCTTTCATACGTGATACACACAAGACCATTCACACCACCAGGCACAAAAACAACACATTACAAAATTCACAAAAAGGGACAAGGTACACCCTGCTTCAGAAAGACAAATATTACTGCACAGCCATCTAATCCTCAAGCACACACACATACTGGTTGGATTTGGCACAAGGGTGAGTGATGGTTCAGTATATACAATTGTATAAGCAAGTGATTTCACAAAAATGAAATGCACTGTTAATAATTGAAAGGGCGAGAAACTGAACCATTGACTCACAGCTTGTGAGCTGTAAAGCCACGACAAGGCACCAACCTCTTTACAGGCCATTCATACACCTTTCATATGTGTGACACATACAAAACTATTCACAGCGCCAGCTGCGGGCCCATCATATAACAACACTCACACCAGCAGACAGCGCCATTCAAGGACCTATCACTTTCACACACCCACATTCCTGACACAGCAACTACACAAGCTGATGGATTGCGTGGAGTCCCACTCAGCTAGCAGTGTGTGTAGTGACCAGCAGCAATTCACTACTCACACACAGCCAGCCGAGTGCCAGTCCATGCACAACGCTAGCCGAGCGCCAGTCCACGCACATTGCTAGCCAAACACCAGTCCACGCACACCGCCAGCCAAGCGCCAGTCCAGGTACACCGCCAGCCAATCGCCAGTCCAGGCACACCGCCAGCCAATCGCCAATCCACGCACACCGCCAGCCAATTGCCAATCCACGCACACCACCAGCCAAGCGCCAGTCCACGCACACCGCAAGCCAAGTGCCAGTCCACGCACACCACCAGCCAAGCGCCAGTCCACGTACAACACCAGTCAAGCGCCAGTCCAGGCACAACGCCAGTCAAGCGCCAGTCCACGCACACTGCCAGCCAAGCACCAGTCCACGCACACCGCCAGCCAAGCACCAGTCCACGCACACCGCCAGCCAAGCGGCAGTCCACACACACCAACAGCCAAGCATCAGCCTACACACACCGGCATCACATTTAGGATTTTTTTTAGACAAAAATAAAAATACAAACCAATTGCAGATAGATACAAATCTACTAACACAAAATCTGAAACTAAATACATTGCACTAATGCCATCCTTGAAACAGAATCACATTTTTTAAAGAATACAGACCAGGCAGTTCACTTTACCACTCATGGATGCTCCCAAAAATTATTTTGCGTGTGGTACGCTCTAAAACAAGCAGGGACACACAGCCCAGGGTTAGAAGGACACTCGGGGCAGTACATACAAGTCTCCTTCCGCGTACCTCTTCGCCAACAGACTCTACATCTCCTACTGGGAAAGTCTTTTGAGGGTGTGGGAAGAATGTGATCAGGAAAGTGGCGATCTTTCAATCTAGAAACATCCTCCACCACTCCAACTCTAGGAACACTTGCCTGTTCCACTAAAACAAGGCTGCTATTACAGACTCCTGAAACTTAGCAAAAGTCATCTTTGACTCAGGGCAAGAATCCTGGAACACAACAAAAGCATTAAAGGTTGCCAAGTGGAAAAGATGGATAGCCAACTTCTTGTACCAAATGTAAGCCTTATGAAGAGCAGCGTAAGGTTCCAACCTCTGATCTACTCTGTCAACACCACCCATGTGCCTATTATAGTCTAAAATGCACACAGGTTTGCGCGCTTCAGCAACCTGACCCCAAACAGTCTCAGGTGCAGTGATTTCATCATGGATGGTAGTCAGCATGTAAACATTGTTCCTGTCTGAAAACTTCACAGCTAGAAGCTCCTCGCAACGCACTGCACTATCCCCGCACAAGCTTTTGACAAACAAGTTATTTTGGGAAACCTTTACGGTTAGCGCGGATTGTGCCACAAGCAACAGTGTCCACTTTTGCCAATTCCCTGAACACCAGTGTAGAAGTTATCTACATATAAATGGTGGCCTTTGTTAAAAAAATCCTCTACCAAGTTCCCAAACAATTTTCTCAGTCACTCCAAAAGTGGATGGACAACCAGGGGGGTTAATCCTGGATTCCTTACCGGTGTACACCCTGAAATTAGAGACATATCCAGTCCTACTGTCACACCGCATATACAGCTTAATTCCATAGCGTGCCCTCTTACTAGGAATGTAATGCCTAAAAACCAAGTGGCCCTTGAACAACACCAAAGACTCATCCACTGCTATTTCTTTCCCTGGAGCATAGATCTCAGAAAATCGATCAACAAAGTGATCAAGGACAGGCCGAATCTTAAAAAGACAGTCACAATCAGGGTGATCTCGTGGCAACGCTAAACCATTATCGATAAAATGCATCATCCGAAGCAGAAGCAAATACCGATCACGACTCATGACTGCCGGCAATATAGCAGTTGTCATCAAGGGACTAGTAGACCAATATGAAGACATTGATGGCTTCCTTAGCAAGCACATCAAAAAAGTTAAACCCAAGAACTTCTTCATCTCATCCAGATTTGTGGGAGTCCACCGGGTAGCTCTAGAGTGGGGCTTAAGGCTGGCACTGTTGTCCCTCAAAAACTGTTCGGCATACAAATTAGTCTGCTCAACAATCTCTGCCAAAAATACATCATCCATAAACAACTCAAAAAAATGTATTGGCAAAAAGTTTTCAGTATTCACTCTACACCCTGGAACACCGGTAAAGTCTGGCAATGCTGGTTGCACCATCCCTGGAGCAACCCAGACATCAGCACTTTCAACAGGAAGCCTTGCAGCCCCAGGCTGCAATTCCAGATGCCTCTTGCCGCACAATACCAACAGGAAGCCTTGCAGCCCCAGATCCCTCTTGCCGCACTACACCACCGGGAAGCCTTGCAGCCCCAGGCTGCAGCCCAGAAAACACTTTTTTTTTAAAATGAGGCCCCTGGAAGCGACCCTTCCGCAAGGGGTCGCTTCCATTTTTGAAAAAAAGATCCCTGGCTCTAGTGGGCTTTTCTTCTGCCCCCGGGGCCAGAAACGACAAAAAGGGGGGGCAGAAAAGACTTTTTAAAAAATGTGCCCCCTAAGGAAGCGATCCTGGCCCAAGGGGTCGCTTCCTTTACATAATAAAAGGACTCCCTGGTGTCTAGTGGGGTATTCTGCCCACACATTTTTAAATAATTTGTGCCTGGAATAGACCCTTCCCCAAAGGGGTCGCTTCCATTTATAAAAAATAAACATCCCTGGCTCAAGTGGGCGATCTGGCCCCAGGGGGGCAGAAAAGTTTTTTAATTATTTGCCCCCTTTAGGAAGCGACCCTTGCCCAAGGGGTTGCTTCCTTTTACTCAAAAAAGCATCCCTGGTGCCTAGTGGGGGCATTCCTGCAGCACGATCGCGACACTGTGCGCGATTGTGCTGCAGGAATGCCCTGTATTGAGACATCAGGGGAGAGAAAATACTCTTTCCTCTTCCCCGATGCCTCAATCGTTAACAAAATCACCCCTGCGGCCCCACCAACCAGCAAAACTTACCTCCTCCTTGCTGGGACGCCTGGAAGCAAATGGCTTCCAGGCGTCCCAGCGCTTCCTGATGACGTTGGTGCGCGCTGTGCGCACTGACGTCATGGGGAAGCGTGGGGGGGTCGGGGGTGGCAGCGGAAACTCTTCCGCTGCCATCCCCCTCTGTGGGGGCAAGATCGATGCCCCAGGGGGGAAGCGCCAGCGCTTGCCCCAGGGGTTGTGCTCATGACGGAGCGGTTCAGTCATGAGCACAGCCCAACCGATGCTCATGACGGAACCGCTCCGTCATGAGCATCGAAGGGGTTAAAGAAAAATCTAGAAACTGCGACTTAGAAGACGTGGGCAGAAGTAGTCAACTGGGGCATCTATTGGACACCGGATATAGAGGTGACCTGCAACCATATCTGAGGGATAATAAAGGCAGTTATATCAGACGATGAATACTGAAAGTCAGGCTGGATCAGGTACCGGCCTTCAAACAATGGAAGAGGGATCAGGGCGGAGCAGCTATCACCACCTACCCTTTTAATAAACCTTGCACATTGTCACTGCCTCACCTATTTGGTTTTTGCACTGCCTTGACACATGAAGGAATTAATGGAAATTATTCTTAACTGTAATAATATGAGATAAGTATCTGTGTGGGGAAATATTTAGCTATTGTGTCAGAACGCTTAGACAGCCTGCCCTAGGATGTTTACATTAGGAATATGCACATCCATTGGTTAGCAAGAGTTGTTATTATGGCAGTTTCTTCCTCGTGTCTCTTAATAGCCGTAGGAATCATAATTTTCTCTTCCTCAACTTGGCAAATAAACATCAAGCTTCTAGATATTTGCATTTTAATTTGTCTGAATGATTCATAGATGCTACTGTCTCACCTAGATTTTGGGAACCGTATATTTATATGCATTAACTTCTGGACAATGTATATGCTTTTAAGTAAAGCTCTAATATCTTTATATACATTTTTATATTAAAAATCTTCTGGTGGGCTCTGTATTGAAGTTACATATTAATTAGAGTGCAGTTTACTGGATATCATCAGTGGTGATAGATGCCCTATTAGTATGTTTATAAGTTGAGGTAGAGATAGGGTCACATGGTGAAATTACACGTTTTTAATTAGCTTTTTGTTCTTCGTAATGGAATTTAAGTCGCATATTAGCATGTTTTAACTTTTTAATGGATTGTTTTTGTTGTGTAATGTTTGTGTTGCCTTATCTGCAAGATATCAAACAACTAAAGACATGAAACTAATTACTTAGAATTACAATCAAAATATAAGAATGTATCTTTAAAGAAAAACACTGCAAACGGCTGATCTATTTACAAGAAAAGAGTCAAATTCTACTACAATAACCCAAATGTGCTACAGATGTGGTAATGCAGGGAATTTAGCTCATGACAAGAAATGCCCTGTACATAGAGATATTCTGGGTGTGGGCTAATTGGTTATTTTGTTAAAGTTTGTCAGAAAAGGAAGGACAAGGAAGTAAAATTATTACACAGCGTAAAACTAGTACACGGTGTTGTGACTTCTGATTCCGAAGAGACAGACGAAGATGACATGAACATGTGTGTACTGAGTGCAGATTCAGATGTTCTGTACATCGATGGTATGAAGAGGAAGAAACCAAGGAGTAAGATGTACTTTGGGAGTGTAAAAATGTTAATTGGTGCTGACTCTGGATCCCCTTACACTATTGTTAACAAAAAGCACAGGTGTATTACAGTGTTGGATCCTTCGACAAGGCGAAGGAGCATCTCCCACCTGCTCAAAAGGAAAAATAAAATGATAATAACGTTTTGTTATTATCATTTTATTTTTCCTACAGCAGTCAGTGGCTCTGTTTCATGCGTGCCAGGGCTGGCCAGAGCAGGGGGAGGAGTGGTGGCACTCTCTAAGTGCGCATGACTGTTTGGCCGGCCAGTCAGACGCACTTTGATTGTTCGCCACCAGGTTGTAATGCACAGCCTGGTGGGAAACATGCACAGGCTCCCTGTCCCCGTCTGAGCACCAAACCATGGCGCTCAGACCAAGCACAACGCTTCATTGCAGCGTTGTGATTGGCTAAGGGAGCCTGGGAGTCCGGGTGTTTCCTGCTGCTTCCTGCTGCCGGGACTGGAGACAGTTTATAATGGTCTTAGCTCTTAGTACTTGTTTTTTGTAGCTGCTGCAAAGCCCTATTGATTGGCTACATGCACACACAGCGCTATACCAGGTACACCTTTCTGAGTTTCAGCAGAGCCCTAGGATCACAAAAACAGTAGTAACGTTTCATGCAGTCCAATCTATGAGTTACAGCTACTATAAAAACAAGCGTTGCCAAAGCCAATAGGTCTCACCTCTGCAAGAGGTTTTTTTGTTAGCTGTGTTGTATTGCACTGTGGTTGGACTGGATATGGAATGCAAGAAACAAAAACTGAAATAATTGACAGAAAGTACATGTCAGCCTTCCAGTTAACCACTTACGTACCATTAGACATCCATAAATACATATAACAGCAGCATCCACTAAACAACAGCTGCATTTCATGTAACTGCTCAATTTGAATTTTGTCCAAGGAGAGGATCTTTAAGAGGGAGTTGAGTGTCTGGTTAAAGACATGTTTTTCTGGTCAAGAAAACAAAGGAGAGATAGACCGTGAGATGGTGAGCGTCGCTAGAGTTACTAAAAATGTGTGGTTATTTGTTACCATGTGGCCCTTCGAAAAGCTTAACTAGTCATCTTCCAATTGCTTATAATTGTACCTGCCTATTAATCTGGTACTAATGATGTGAAATCTTTGGCCAGATGTTGTAAACCCATTGAAGGTGACTAGTTTTTGGAACAATCACAAATACCAAGGAAAACACCAGCAAACCTTTACAAGGGGAGTTCCCAAAGGACAAGTTGTGATTTTTCCTGGGATCCTGAAATTACTGCATAATATGGAATTCAAAAAACCCGAAATAATCAACAGAAAGTCCTGGCCAGATAAAAAATTTGAGCAACAACGGCAGACCCTCCAACTGCAACTGCACCTGATACTATGTTCCAAATAATTATGGCTTTATGCACTTCAACTCCAATATCAGCCGTAGTGATATTACTGCAGAGCAGAGTAACATTCAAAAACAAAGTAGAGTGGTGCACTCAAAAATACAAGAGTCAATAAGTCCTCAGATTTGTTGGTAGAGAATATTTTCTTCCTTTATTTTATTCCACTTTAGTACCAAAAGAACCCAACATAAGCCAACACGTTTCGTTCGAAATCTAGTGAATTTCTTTAGGGCTTATATATCTCATTCAGTATTGCTTTTCATGTTCCATGAACTGATAATATGGCCATAAATGGTATCCCATCAATCAATTATATCCACTGTCCTACACCAAATCTGTAGGTTGTTGAGATTAATCCATTATAAAAAGGGGGCTATTGGTATCCCCCATTCAGTACCCTAATCCGTACCACAAAGCCTCGTCAACACGCTGCAATTTTAGAAAGGCCTGGTCAGCCTTCCAATTGACAACTTAGGCACCATTAGACACCCATATATACATATAACAGCAGCTGCATCCACTAAACAGCAGCTATATTTCATGTAACTGCTCAATTTGAATTTTGTCCAAGGAAAGGGGCTGTGAGAGGGGGCAGAGTGTCTGGTTAAAGACATGTTTTTCTGGAAAGTGAAGAAGACACTGACCATGAGATGGTGAGCGTGGCTAAAAGTTACAAAAAATATAGGGTCTTGTGTTCCCATGTGGCCCTGTGCAAAGCTTGACAAGTCATCTGCCAGTTGCTTATTACTGCATTTGGCTATTAACCTGGTACTAATGTGAAATCTTTGTCTAGTTGGTGTAAAGCCATTGAAGGTGACTGGTTTCTGGAGCTACCACATGGAGCCAAAAGAAAATACCAGAAAGGGAAAAGGTAGCACTCGAAAGACAAAATGTAATTTTTCCTGGAGTGCTGTTATTATTGCATAATATGGAATACATGAAACAAAAAAACGAAATAATCAACAAAGCCCTGGTCAGTCTTCCAATTGACCACTGACGTTCCAATAGACACCCTAAAATACATATTGCAGCCACTGTGTCCACTAAACAACAGCTATATTTCATGTAACTGCTCAATTTTTTAATTTTGACCAAGGAAAGCAGCTGTGAGAGGGAGCGGAGTGTCTTGTTAAAGACATGTTTTTTTGGTCAAGAGAATTAAGGAGTTACAGCCCATGAGATGTTGAGCGCTGCTAGAGTTACTAAAAATGCGGAGTTATGTGTTCCCGTGCGTCCCTTCGCAAAGATTAACTTGTCATCATCCAGTTGCTTATTACCGGATTTGGCAGTTGATCTGGTACAAATGAGGTAAAATGTTTGCCCAAATATTGTAAAGCCATTTAAGGCGACTGGTTCGCAATTTTAGTTGGGAAAAAACATGTTAATACAACTTTTAACTCACCACAGAGGATTCCAGAGCTAAGACATAAGAAAGCCATGGCAAGCTGGTGAAAATGAAACTGTTGAAATGCAATACTCCCAAGTTCCCTGGAGGCACAGTTCATACAGAAAGTAAAGTCCCTGGCAAACCAGCAAGGTATCGTGACATGTTTTTTTTAACGACTTTTGCTCTGAAACAATGGGGCACATGCATTAAGCTATTCTGGGATTGCAAACAGTCCGATTCGCAAAAACGGGCTGTTTGCATTCGCTAAATGGCTTTTTAAAGCATGAATGTTTTTTTAATTCGCAATTTAGCTAATCGCAATCTTTTGCGATTCCCTATATTGCAAATGCAAATAGGGAATCGCAATTAGTGATTTCCTAATGCACATGCAAGAAGCCTTTCCTAATTGCGAACTGTGCATTTAGGAAAAGCTAATTACCATCAACTTCAAGTTGATGGTAACCATTTGCATACTTTGAAAAATGCACAAAACTGCATTTTTCAAAGTGCCATGTGGCGCTCACATGTCCCTAGAGCATGTGTGTGCCTTACATTTACATCTTTTTTTGTTACGGGCGCCTCAGGGGGGCCATAGGCCCCTGGGCACCCTTGCCTTTGCATTACCTAATTTTCAATTACCAATTAGGTAATCGAAATTTAGGTAATGCAAGACCATTCTCATCTATGGGCCTAGAGGCTCTTAGGAAAGAATGGAGTTGCAATTGCAAATAGCGATTCCCTAATTGCGCTTGCGATCCTTAAGAAATCGCAATTAGAGAATCGCTATTTGCTGTTAATTTTGTTGCATTGCATTTTGCGATTGCCAAAAAGCGATTTCTAAAAAATCGCTAATTGGTGATCGCAAAATAAAACTTTCATGTATGTGCCCCAATGCGTCCACCGAAAATGTCAAAAAGAGAACGAAGGGGAAGAATGCTCTTAGGTCTTACTGCTTGAATGGAAATTAGTTGGTGCAGCTCAAGTTGCTGGGAGAGGAAATGGGGTATGGGAAGAGAACGGGCAGGGAGAGCACAACAGCGTGCCTGTCTGCAAGTTGCAGGGAGAGATCTTTGCGAATTAACCGAGCTCCCCACTGAAATAAAAACATCGGGTTAGGTAGGTCGACATGCCGAACATATCTTTTGTCACCTAAATTTAAAAACAATGTTGCGTATTTCCAACAAATTACGCATCACTGCGACAAGGAATGCCCCTTATTTACAAATCCAGACGTATCCGTGAGAAGGATACCTCAAGGCATCCGGCCCAGAAGTGGCCCATTGCTGCAGTTAGTCATAAAACTGACTCAACTACAGCAATGTGTCGAAAAACAGAGGCGATTTGTCAGTTTTGGTTGATGCAATTAGCCTAATGTATGGGGACCAATTTAATGGAATGTCAATAGGTGAAAAACTCGCCTTGCAGTCTATTACAGTGGTCCTGGATGTCACGCATACAAGTGGGCACAGTGTACTTATGTGTACACTATGCCTACCTATGTGTGACATAAGTCAATAAATGGTGTGTAATGTGTAATTTCCTGTGTTGCCTACCGTATGTGTGCACTTAACTTTTGAGGGGATGTGACTTGATTGCAGATGACACTGTTGCAAGTCACTTCAGCTGGTCAAATTCCACAACGCTTCATTTCTACACCAGGGTTTTAGAGGCGTAGGAATTTTGACTCATCTCAAACTCAGCAGCCGGCCTCTCAAAGATTTGTCACTTTGTGAAAAAGTCATAAATACCACTACGTCAGTTTTACGGGGGATTTTAGGTGGGAACGCATACCTATCATATATTAAAACTATCGTGACACAGCCGCTGTTTAAAAAAAAGGGCGCAGCAGCAGCGCAATCTCCTTGTAAATATGTCCCCATGTATGGCAGCAATATACCTTTGCAAGTCCACTGTTAAAACGTTGCCAATATCACCACAAACACAGCTGTTGTTTCACATGGTGGGGGACTGCACAGGAAGATTAAGTAAGGTGGTGTTGGGGGGACGGCAAGTGGAGATTAAGTGACGGGCGCCGAAACTGAAGCACCGAAAATGGGCAAACATGAGCAAGATTTAAAGAAAAAATAGTCCGCCAAATGAACACACAAGCACAGAAGCGTAAAGATACCAGTAATTGAGTGGTGTCCCGTGGGAGGAATCAAAACACAAAAAGGAGGGACAAAGAGTAAGAACCACATGTAAGAAAGCATTTTTGAACAACAATCAAAGGGAATACAAAAAGAGGTACTGGGCGGGCTCGGGCTGAAAGGCCGCAGATGGAATACAGCATGTCTCGAAGAGACAGTGCATGTGATGCCTAGACTCGAACTAATAAATACTACTCAGTTTCAACAGATTTCTCCTTTATACATATGTTTATTGATTTTAAAGATACTGCTTCAGTCATAAACCTGGCTGTACAGCTTCAAGAATTCACAAGATATGTTAAGCATTAGCTTGCTTCAATATTCACACACTTCCCATCTCCTCTACAATCGATGATGCAGATGGGAAACTGCTTTATCATTGCTGAATTGTCCGTGTTCTTAACACTTCATAGTCTCTGAACTTGAGGCCCTTGCTGCATCGTTGCCTTCAAAATCGCATCCCTTTTGAGGACAGAGGCCAAGAGCAGATGTTAATTTAATGGA
Organism: Triturus cristatus; assembly: GCF_964204655.1. NCBI lineage: Eukaryota > Metazoa > Chordata > Amphibia > Caudata > Salamandridae > Triturus > Triturus cristatus. The sequence goes on along the minus strand of NC_140590.1, from coordinate 1,606,028,531 downwards.
AAATAATTTGGGAAGCTAGCCACTAAAGCATACACCTTACAATGGATCCAATTTTATCTCATTCACGCTTGCTTTCAGTCTCCATATGAGAAACGTGAAATGTGCAATATACACCGATTGGGTGAGGTGGGTGGAAAATTATGTCTTGATAGATGACGCCTGTCACCTTTATTAAACAGAGCCCCTTCTCCACCGCATAGTTCCTACGAAGTTAGTGGTAGGAACAGCAGCAATCAACCTTTTATCCATACATAATTTATCCATAACATCTGTAATGTACACAGCTAAAAAATGGCAAAACCTGGTATGAAGTGATATACAAAAGCATCACACATGCCTTGTCTGAAGATTGTAAAGAATATTTTTTGTACCTTTGTTTTTACAATACTGTGACCACGTTCCATTTTTCATCAATATATTGTGGTATGGCTGGGTAGACTTACCATGTAATATTATCACAAAACCCCAAAGATGGTCCTTGGGTTCACACAAATAAATCCTTCGCTTAGTCCTGGTAGCGTGGCAAAGAACAGTCAGGCTTTACTAGAGGAACATGTGTTAAGCATTTCAGACTACCAGTATGGGCAATAAGGAATTGACATGACTTGAGAGAAATTTGACACCAATTTATAAAAAATAGAGTGTATTTTTATCCTAATCTAGACACCAAAACAAACAGAATAGCATACATATAACCACAGTTATAGATTTTTGAAGCAACATTAAAACAGTGCAGAAAAATAACATTGCAGTCAATGGCAGAATCCATTAGTGACAATCGTTCACCTGCAGGTTGAATTACTTGGAACCCTTATAGGGTTATGGTCATGTGGGCGCCAAGACCAGGCCACATAAATCATATAAATTTTACCTAGCCCGTAAAGTCCGGGCACAGAGTTGTTCTGGCGGTCTTTGGTGCTGAACGGGAGCTGCAGGTGATGCTGTTTTTACCACTTACACTGTGGTGCAAGAAACAAAATGCAAAAACGCAGCAGGTACACAACTGCTGATGTCAGATGATGGTTGCAAGGTGTTCTATGTAGGTGCGTTGAGTGTGGGGGTCTGTTAACGGACTGGTGACCAACAAGCCTTCACCGCCATAAGCACAATGAAAAGCTTCTGGAACTTCACTGAGGTTGGGGGAGTAACATAGCAGCCTGAAACTTTGGGGCAGGCGAGACTACAACTCCCACCTAGATTTGGGCATTCCCTTCGAGGGGCCGATGGCCAGCAATTCTTTGGACCAGTACGTTTTTTTCCTGCAATTCGCAGGGGACTAGTGCCGCTATTCTGGGGATACTAAAGATGCTTCTGGCTCCCACAAGGGTCCTTCTATTGAGCAGTGTCGAGTTTTGGCCAAGGGTGAGGGTTGTTCACTCAGTTCCAAGTCTGTTGCCTCAAGGACAAAGTATCCCTCTTTTGCTTTGTGCTGGTGGGCAAAGTCCTGTTGTCGGCGACACAGATCTTCTCTTGGTTCTTTGAAGTAAGTTGTTCAGATCTGAGGTTCTAGTGTCAGGAGTGTCCCTTCAATCCTAGATTTAGGGGAGTTCAGGGTGTGGGAGCTAGTAGCCAAGGAGCAGCTAGTCTCTGCAGCTAGTCCGCCCCTGAGGTGTGAGGTGAACACATCCGGTGGTATAGGCCACCTTTTCTACGCAGAACCCACTATTTCTGCCCTCCTAAAAATGGCAGAATTCAATTTTATGTGTACAGACCAAACTGCCAACCCTAGAGGTGTGGTCAGCCTTCCTGGGGGTGTACACCTCCTGCATAGCTAATTTTGCGTCATTCCCGGGTGCAAGCGTGCCTGGGGCAAGGGGAGGACTGTTTATTGCTCAGGGAGACAGCCCAGATTCTCACCGCTCTTATGTGCCAATTCACTAGCCTGCTGGAGATGAAGGAGGTGTGACCTCCTTCCTGCCCAGCCATTGTTTCTGACTCCTGTCTTGGGGGCAGCAGGTGCGAGAAAGCACGGGCTGGTCAGTCAGAGCATAGTAAAGCTAGGTCAGCCTCTGAGGTACCAGCTGGGTGCAAGCAATGTCACCCAGGGCATGAGAATCATGTCAGGGGTGAGAAGGCATGTTGTTTGATACCAAAGATGACTTATTTTAGCTCCCAATCTCAAGCATGCCTGGATGGCAGGCCATGTTAGCTTATGTACCGTTAACACATATAGTAGTTTCCAATGTACAACGCTATTTTAGGGGCATATTGGCTTGGACTTATATGTTCACCCCTTTAAAATAATGCACCCTAACTCCTGGGCAGAGGAAGCCTACCTTAGGGGTGTCTTACATACATTAAAGGCAGTATAGGTCATTGTGCCACACATGGTTATGGCATAGTCGATTTCGAGTAGTTTGCACTGCTCCTGCAGTCTGCAATGGCAGTCCTGTTGTCAGTAGTTTGAATGTGTTGCTCAGGTTGGCACAAAAACTGTGCTGCAGGCCTGGGGAACCCTTTACTATAAATGCCCTGGGCACCCCTCGTTGAATATGCTAGGGACTTGTAAGGAGGTAAAGCTTTTGCCAATTTGGATTACCAAGTCGAACATTACAGTTTTAGGCGAGAGCACAGACATTGGGGTCTGGGCAGCAGACTCCAGTGCACTATCAGAGTCATAATCATCCGCATTTTCTTTTTTTGGGGGCGGGGGAAATATTTAAATTTTTTCGCAAAGAAAATGGCAACTATAAAAAGCATTACAAGTACTCATCATTACATTTAGTGGGTTTGGTAGAGCTACATTTAAGGATGTCTATCTTCAATTGCACAGTCGTAAGTATCCATTAATATAGTGCGTGTTTATCACATTAAAACGTTATTAATACCCTCATTACAATACTTCTGGATCTTGGGGTATGGTAAGGTGCACAGACCTCCCCTATAAGTGTTCCACCCTTCCCATAGTTGTAGCCACTTTTTCGGGCAACCCCTGCGTACATACACAGTCTTTTCCACCACCATAGCCACATCCATATCTTTACACCACTCCGTGACTGTGGGGGCGGCAATAGCTCCCCAATGTCTAGCGATATTCTTTTTAGCTAACATCATTCGTAAGGTTGCCCATGTTTGCCTTGTGGTGTTAAGGTCTGTGGGTTCCCATATGTTTAGTAGGCAGCGTTTGGGCTCAGGCGGGACTGGACTGCCACTGATTCGTGTGATCTTGTCCATTACTGATCTCCAGTATATTGTTATCGCAGGGCAGTCCCAGATAGTGTGGAAAAATGTGCCGATTGCCCCACAGCCCCTCAAACAAAGTTGGTTATCAGTTTTCCCTATTTTGTAAAGTGTCGGTCGTGTGTAGTAAACTCTGTGCAGGATCTTAAGTAGTATCAGGCGGAGTCTGGATGATATTGCCACCTCCCTAGGTGAAGCTAGTGCGTCCTGCCAGTCCGAATCGTCTAATTCTCCCAACTCCTCTGCCCATTTGTCACAGAGTTTTTGCATTGGGTCAGGCGCATTATTAATAATTTTCCGGTATGTCATGGAAATTGCCTTTTTATCCATATGTTCCGTGAGTAGTCCGTCCTCTAGTGGTGAGGCCTCAGGCAGATTAGTGGTGTGCGGGATTGCTGCCTCTACGGCGTGTTTTATTTGGTAATACCGGAATCGTTCTGCCAGTGCCATCTCATATTTGGATTGGAGTTGTTCAAATGTAAGCATCTTCCCTCGTACCCAGAGATCCCCGACTTTGGAGATGCCTATAGCATCCCAATGTTGAAACCCCTTACTCTTGCCCAGCCTGCCCAATCTGTCTGTGACCCAAAGCGGCGTCGCTTGTGTGATTGTGTTGTGCCATCCCAGTTTTCTACGCACTGTATGCCATATCTGGAGCGTGTGGTTCACCGGGCCCAGCAGGGTCGGCGTTTTTTTGTACAGTGCACGGTACGGGCCTTCGTCTCCCAGTCCCACCCTATCCAACCCGTAAGCTGGGTCTGTGTGAGGGACATGCAGCCAGTGGTTAATTACCGTTAGTTGGGATGCCCAATAATATGTCTGGATGTTTGGGAGAGCTATTCCGCCGTCATACCATATTCAGCACAGCTTAACCATCGCTACACAAGCGGGTTTGTTATCCCAGAGGAGCTTGGTGACCTCTGCCTCTATCGCTCGAAAGTAGGACTGGGAAATCTGGAAAGGCGTATTTTGAAGGACGTAGAGAAAGCGTGGTAGTTTTGGAGAGTGTCGCCCTTCCCAGGAGTGTCAGTGGTAGTGACTGCCAGTGTTTAGTGTCTCTTTGGAGCCGTTGTAGGGGGGCTTGTAGATTTAGGGTTGTGAAAACCTCTGGGTCATGCGTGATGTGTATCCCCAAGTATTTAAAGTGATCTGTCACTATTGTAACGTTGCATCCAGCCGGTAGTCATGGCGGGGGGCCATGCAGGACATATAGCACGGATTTTGCCCAATTTATTGTGTAACCCATATGATTCACAAATATCCAAGAGACACGACAAAGACCTTCTAGGAGAGGCCAGGTATAAGAGAATATTTTCTGCGTACAGAGATATACGATCCTCGTAGTCGGCAGTCCAGCGGAGCCCACGAATGACAGGGTCTTGTCGCACCCATAATGCCAGGGGTTCCAACATTAGGGCGAAGAGCAGTGGCGATAACGGGCATCCCTGTCGTGTGCCTCGATGTAGTGGGAATTCCTTGGAGATGCGCCCTTTTGCTACTACATGCGCCAGGGGATTAGTGTAAAGGAGTTGTATCCAGGAGCAGAAGGTTGGCCCTAAGCCCAATTTTTTGAGAACAGCACTTTTAGGAAGGGCCACTCGACCATATCGAAGGCCATTCTCGCATCTAATGAGAGCAAGATGGCGTCTTCCTGTATAGTATGTCTGCGCCCTATGACACTATGGAGAAGTCTTAGGTTTAGGGCCGTATTTCTCCCCGGTATGAAGCCCGATTGGTCTGGGTGTATTAACTTGGCTAGGTAAGGCGTGAGTCGGGTGGGCAAGGTTTTGGGCAAGATTTCAGCTTCCGCGTTTATCAGCGATATGGGCCTATAGGAGGTGCATTCTATCTGTGGTTTCCCAGGTTTGCATATGGCCACTATGGTTGCCATGCGCTGGTCCCGTGGTAATTCTCCCACCTCTAGACTGGCCTCAAACATTGCTATAAGATAGGGCGCTAGCGTAGTAGCGTTACGTTTAAACCATTCTATGGGGATCCCGTTAGGGCCGAGAGCTTTCCCAGACTGAATTTGGTTAATTGCAGGGCCAGCTCGTCTGCTGAGAGCTTTGTTTCCAGAAGCTGGGACTCATCCTCCGTGAGTTTAGGGAGACGGATGTCTCGGAGGAAGTCCTCCAACTCCTGCGTTCTCGCGTGTGTGGAGGCGTAAACTTGTTCGTAATGGTGTGCTAAGAGGTCCACCACTTCCTGTGGATTCTGTGTGGTATCTCCCATAGGCAATTGAAGTTCTGCCACCCATCTACCTGCTTTTTCACGTTTATCGAGCCAGGCTAGCAGTTTGCCTACTTTGTCGTCCATTTCATATATTGTGTGCTGTGTTGCAGAAAGACGTGTCCTAGTTTCCTCCCAGAGGTGGTCTTTGTATTCTTTTTTTTTGAGGAGCAAGTTATGTGCAGCAGCATCAGAAGGATCTTGCCCTTGTTTCTTTTCTAGATCATCTATTTCTCGCTCAAGTGTTTCCACTCTCTGGGTTTTTTCCCTTTTATGATGTGTTATCAGTGCCTGCCCACAGAATACCGTTTTGTATGCCTCCCACAGTGTAAGCGGTGATGGGACCGAAGTTACATTTTCGTTGAAGTAGTATGTGCTAGCGTCCGATAATCCCTTCTCTATCTCTGGGTTTTTCAAGTATCCAGGATATATAGGGTATGTCCTATGTCGGGTTGTGGTCTGTCATGTGTATAGAGTACTAAGAGGAGAATGATCAGAGATGCCTCTTGGCAGATGTGAGATTTCTAGGAAATGATCTATTTCACCCGCCGGTGCTAGTATGTGGTCTATTCTTGAGAAGCTGTTGTGGGCGCCTGAGGGGTACATGTATTGTCGCGTCTGGGGGAAGCGGTGTCTCCAAATATCCGTGAGACCCATTGTCTCTAAAAAGTCCGTAAGGGCCGAGTGCGTTCGGTGCTGGTGTCTTGGGGGTGTGCGGTCCAGGGTATCATCCAGTGTGGCATTGAGGTCGTCGCCTATAATTAAATTGCCCTGTTGGAGCTGTAACAGAAACGCTCCAAGCGCCGGGGGGAGATAAATAGAGACTATATTGATCATTCGACCCTCCCACTGACACGTTATCGCCGCAAAGCGGCCTTGGTCATCTGTATATGTCTTCTTAATTATTATTGGGAATTGTTTTTTAATAAGGATCCCCACCCCGCGGGAGCCGGTCATAAAGTGCACCGCTAATTGCAGGTGGGTTTCTTGCAGCATAGTTATTGCGGGTGCCTTGCGCTTTAGATATTGGAGGACTAACCCGCGTTTCAGCTTAGACCATTGATGTTCCATGAAATCACGGGTAGGGTTTGCATGCGTATTAGGTCCTGGTGGGTTGTGTCAGGAGCAGTGGCCATGTGCTGCAGTGGCGGTGTGGTGTAGCCCCATAGGAGTCGCTGACATGAGTCTATAGTGTGCCTTAGAACATGAAAAAACAAACAAACAAACAAATCAAACCAAAGCTTCCCTGCAAGACGGTATAAGAACTTCCTGCCACCCCAACTTTGCAGAGGGCCTAAATCCCATTACCCGATACCTCTGTAGGGGAAGAGGATAGCTCTCAGGTTGCCCCCTTTTTCTTGGCCGCATCGCGGGGGTAATGTCACACACTGCCTGCTATGGCAAGCTCGAATTGGAATGTTCAGTGTCCCCGTCTCACCCTTCTTTGCAAATCGAGGCCCAGCAGCGGTCAGTTTCAAATGTGTCTCTTGCTCCGATGCGTTGGTGCTTATCCTCTGCACTCATCCGGTTTGTCGCCTTCTGAGTCTCTCCATTGAGTCTTACCTTGCCAGACGCGTCAGATTTACAACAGAACTTTCCTCGAGAAAGCCAAAAATTCGGAGTTCAATCAGCTTCTCTGTGGCCTGGCCACCCACCTCCATCATTCTATCCACTCAGTCGTGAGATTGAGTTCCTGCCGGTGTACTGTTATTGTTGTCTTTGTTGCATCCGGACCCATTACAGTAGGGGACCTGTCGCCAGCCTTCAAGCCACTCCTGCGCCTCCACAGGTGGGTTAAAAACCAGGTTTTTCCGTCTGTCTCAATTTTGCAGGGAACATCATGGAGTATTTGAGGTCCCGGCGCCTGAGTTCTTGCTTTACGGCAATGAAGTTTTGCCGTTGTCTGGCCACAGATGCAGTGTAGTCTGGAAAAAAGGAGATCGTTGTTTGTTGATATCGTAGCAGGGGTGCCGCCCTCGCCATCTGCAGGATGAGATCTCGGTCCTGGAAGTTAAAGATACGTGCGAGTATAGGTCGAGGGGGGGCACCTGGTCATGGTTTGCCTCCAGGAACGCGGTGGGCCCGCTCCACAGGGAAGTAGTTAGAGAGTCCTTTTGGTTGCGGGTGATTCTTGACCAGGTCCTCCACAAAGAGGTCCACCGCAGAACCTCCCGTTCCCTCCGATACACCTGTTATTGGGATGTTGTTGCGGCGGGAGCGGCCTTCGAAATCGTCCAGCTTTGCAGCCATTTGCATGTTGTCCAATTCCAGTTGCTTCACTTGGTTCTTAAGTGCTCAGCTCCGTTGTCGTCTTTTCCACTTCCGTCACACGTGAGCTACGGTTTTGAAAGTCTGCACGTATGAGGGAGAGTTCTGTGGTAACTGTGTCGATGCGGGATTACAGCGATGCATGGGCCTTATTGAGTGTACACAAACAAGAAAAACTGTGAGTCAAAGGAAGTTAAATGACCGTGACATAACCACTTCGTAAATACTGATCCAAATCTACCTGCTGTCAACAAGGTGCCAAATATACAAATAGGTGCGTGTATGTATGTATGAGAAAGATTCCCATCACCCACAACAAGTGGCTCGCTTCATCATTTGGGAACCTGGGAACTTCACCAGAGAACCATACCAGATGGACGTAGATATTGGTTCAATGTGTGTCCCAAATGTATCTGTTAGTATAATGTTTAGATCGAAGGAACCATAGTATAAATGATAAGGAGTGATGTATGCAGTGCTAGTGATGAAGGTATGTGATAGTTAAAATTGGTTACCCAGGCACAAAAATGTTTTTAATGAGGTGCTACCTGGATACCAAAATAAAATAAGACAGTGCTGTGACAGTTTGAAAGAATAACTGTGTTGGAAAAAACTGGTCTACATGTTTCAGCTCTTGGATAGACTGTATCCTAGCTCTCGTCAGGACCAGAAAGCTACTGCAAATTTGTGATGTGTTAAATACAAAAACTTAGAAAACATACAACCTGGACCTTGTTCTCGGTACAGGGGAATACCTGTGAAAATAACAGCAGTAATCAATTTAAACAGACAAACAGAGTGGTAGAATGTTTACGATCGGTCACAAACCGCAAAGATATTAAGTCAATCATTTTTGCGAAGGTACCTTTAAGTGTACAAAGACAACTATGCAGCCATCATTTCAAATGGAAAAGAGTAATTTAGTTGTCACTCACCCGAATAGTTCTGGGTATGTGCCTCACCCCGCCTGGCAACTGCTCAGGTTAGGAGGCACCGCTCTGGGGAATAATATAAGTGTAGAACATTATAGGACGTGACCATAGTTGTTGAAATGTTCAAACAATATATAGCGCTAAATTTAAAACTAGGCGGGTAAATCACACGGAAGTCTAATCATCGAGAAAACATGCCACTCGGCGTTACTAAACTCGTGTTTCATATCGTAGGAAAAATATGTCATAAGGGCATAAGCGGATTGCTCGAGCTACTGTTTGTCCTGGTAATCAATGTGCTAGAAGTTGTAAGTGTGTCTTCTTAGTTTAGAAAAATATCGCACGCACTCGAGTAAAGTTGTTACTTAGAAAAGGCGTGTGTTACTGTGACTAAGTAACCTGTTGGTTAAAGACCGTTTCGTTATACCTTACAGATCAGATCCTTCTAGTTAAAATGACTAACCAGTGTTGGACGCAACTCATAAGATGGATGTGGCCAATTTCAACTACAAGATTGTAAAAATAAGAGTAGGTCAAGAAGCGGTATGCTCGTTTGTGCCTTACCTCTCCGTCGGTACCTCTCGCGGCTTCTGAGCGAGAAGGGGAGGTGTGTGCTGATAGTAATGAATCCTATTTGAGGACTCCCAGAACGTCATTGCCGCCATGCGCGTAATCAGCGTCAAGGTCGAGCGCAGGCTGATGACGTAATGGCGTATTAGCGTGCCGTGCATGTCATGTCGGGAAATGTAGTTTGGTGAGTGTTTTCGATCTTGCTACACTCGACTCTTTACAGATGAGACAGAATGTTCACGGACAATATTGAGCCCTGCCAATTGCGTTGAGTGGTGGCAGTGGCAGTTTAATTATGCCGTGGAATGTATACAGATATAGATTACGATTTAAAGTGTGTTTATCGTAATTGTTTACTGTTAGGAACTGTCCCGGTGAATGGCTCTACAGGTGTATACTAGTTCTAAGGAGAGTCAGACAGGGATGAGCAGGGGATTTGGTCATGATATAACAAATGGCTGTTCTCAAAGACACCTTTGTGCAGATGTGGCCAGTGTAAATATCTCAGAGCGAAGTCCATGGTATCTGATCATTCAGTCCTGAACAATCACTGTGCAATTTATAGACCCATTTCTGCTCCTTTGTAAAAAGGAATTTATGGATGTCTGTGATATGAGATGGAATAAAAGGTTGTTCTAGAAAGTTATTGAGTGTAGCCATGATGTCTTGTAATGTGATGTCTTTGGCTGGCGGGGTCCCTTTGGCTGTGGCATCGTCTGCGGCAGCCCCTTCTGGTTCATTAGGATCAGGCTTGGAATAGGCATATTTATCCAGTCTATTCTGTTGAGCCCCTCTTTGGCCACGGCCCCTCATGATGCCCTGGCCAGGCGTGATGAACGTCTGTTGCGAAGTATCAGCTGGTGGTACTCACCGCCGCCTGCTTGCGCCTCTCAGGGTTGCGTGCGGCCTGTCGGGGTTCCCTCCAACTGTGTGGTGTCGCTTCTTCCAGGTTCAGGGGGTCCAATAATATGCTGCTCGATGGTTGTATCACTTTGGGGCAGTCACTGAGGCTCCTACAACAACCAAGCGCCCGGTGGTATGACAGTTGCTGCCAACGTCTTCGCAGGGCACTCGAATTGGTGGGACAAGGGCTATTCAAGGGATCAGCGTCACCCTCTTGATGTCCTCTACGACCCTAACGGTCCAAATCACGTCTCTCCCCTTTTATTGGCCACAGTGGTCCAAGGGAGCGGGAGCCGGGTTGGTCGGTGCCCTGCGGTCGTGTGTGGAAGGTGCCGCTCCCTTGCTGTGCTCTCACCAGCGTGGCAATACCTCCTGGGCAGGATATGAGAGTGGATGGGCGCCTACACTTCTGTTTTACGCTCGTGCCCGCGCCAGCATGGGTGCCGGGTAGGCCGTCGCCCCCGCTCTCGTTAGCACGACAGTCATCAGCAAGCACGCCCGGAGCAGCCGCAAGCAATATTTGGTGCAGCGGGAAGCTGTACCTTCATTTCCTGCTGAGGAGTGGTCCGGATCTAGGAGGCGGGGGAGGCGACGCACAATCCGGCCCCCCGCTGCGCCGCTGACGTCTGGTGCTCCCGCTGGGTAGGCTCGTACTCTAGTCCCCAGTCTGTCACGCGGTCTCAGGACCCGCATCTAACGTTCCGCAAAGACACTGCCTGCAAATGATCACTGGTCTCTCGTGTAGGAGAGTAGGGTCTGCAATCCTATGATCACCCAGATTTTTTGCTTTTGCTTCATTGGTTTACGACTTTCTCCGGCTGTGGGCCTGCCAATCAGACCCACAGCCTAGCTGTTCTCTCTCGAAATTAACACACATGTACGTTAGGTGCATCCACTAATTGGAACTGGGCCGCCTTGTCAGTCCCTGTCTCAGCATACCACAGGTATCCAGGGCATCGGTGTACCCAGGGCCTACCAGGGGCTGAAGCATGTATTATGCCACCCCTGGAATGGCCGCCCAAATCTGACACAACTGGCTGCACGACAGCTGGGGCCACGTGGTGTAATCACCCGTTGCTGTAGGTGTAGTATTCCTACACCTAAACCCTAAAATGGACACATGGATTCCTATCAGTCACTCCTATAGCAGGCCTTATCAATCCTGAAGGCAGAGTGCAGGGAATCATGTGGGACGGTGCTCTGGCGCGAGCTGAGCCCGTCGACGGCTTGCGGAACCAAGTCCTAATAGCCGTTCCATGGTGACGCGGGCCAACTACTTTTAATGCATTATAATCCTTGCGGTTATTTGCTAACTTTGGCATCGCATCACCTATACATATCGAGTAAGGTGTCATACGAATGGGAATACGAACCCCTCGCCAGTCCTGGTGACGGGGTTAGCATTCCCCCCTTTTAGAGGGACACGACATGGAAGTAACCTTGAACCCCGGTTAAAGTTGACTCAAGCCTCAGCATCACAAAATGGATGCTGCCACCAGACACAAGTCTGACCTCCTGCTGCTGGGGGACCTTCCAGCAAGGGGAGCTTGGACAAAGGGTTTTCCTGTCGAGGGCGGTGTTAGCACCGTCCCAGACAGGGTTTGTGTATCCCAGGTAGGCAGGGCTGAAAGGAAGGTGATTGCAAGTGGCACCCCGGTGCTCACTGTGCATAGCCCGGCTCAAACCAGTTTCGGGGGCACACCAGCCCCTGAGGTGGCGCGAAGCCGGACAAAGGATAGGGGTGTAACCACCCCCCTCCTGGCTCCACCCATAGGTAGAACCTAGTCACGGGCCAGCCCCTTTTCTTAGAATAAAGGTAGGAGCGAGTCCCCTTCCCAAATTGGATAATCAGATAATCGGATAACTCCGAATCACGAACTACTTTCCACGAAAGGAACTCTTGACTATTTCTGAAGACTCTCCCTTGTGGCTAAGGAGTAGCCACCCTGCACCAGCAGGCACCATCTAAGCGCTTGCGGTTTGCTGTAAGTCTCTCCTACGGATCAAGACTGCCCAGCTCGACGAGACCCGAGTACCCTGCCATCTCTGACCTTTTACCTACCTCATCAGCCCAGCTGAGAGTCGTAGGTGTGACGAGACCTGCGGGACCGGTTATCTTCAGAACCTGCACGACGCTTATCTAGCACGCCCACCGAGGGACCCTCGAGTGAGTGCACCTAGGGTTTGAGAAGCCCTAACCCTGAGCAGCTCCAGCATCGAAGTCTGCCTCCCCAGCATCCCCGAGATCTGCGTGGGGGCCCTTCCGCTCCTTGTTGTTCACCGCGTTGTTCAACCACTTGCCGACCGGCTTGTGGCCCTCTTCACGACGCACCACGATTGTTTCATCACTAGTCTGGTTGCTCCAGACTGGCTCTTGCTCCCCTTCAACAGAGGAGTACCACGGACCCTCCTGGTCCACTCCCGACGCCATCTTGACTCCCCCGCTTGGGTTGCCACTGCCAAGATCCGCTGCCCCTGCCTGGGCCCAGCATCATCGACAGCAGACACCTTCGTGGGACAGCTCGCCCTCCATCCTGGTCGCCGCCGCGCCTCCTGGTCCGAGGAACAGCCGAGTCCGACGTCACCCACTCACCTGGTCGAGGTGACTTCAGCCGGTACCCTCCTGGTACCCACACGATCGCTGGCTAGCGGTTGAGAACTGAGTCCCCTCTGCTTTCAGGTTTCCTTCATCACCGATCCAGGCTTGGATCGCTCCGAACATCGTCACTGGTCGCCTGCCAGCAACTTCTTCTTTCAGGCTCCTGAGACTACACGAGGACTCCCGACATCTTGCCGAACTTCACGCAGCCGCAGCCTCCGGGCTAGGTAACTCGAGCATCTCGGTGCTCCATCGCAGGTTCGCTCTACAAGTGTCCAGTTCCTTTTTCGTTTAGTCCCACTGATCGGATCACTCCGGAATCAGTACCTCCAGACTCTAACCATTCGCATTTCACTGTTAGTGTAGATGGTTTCTCGTGCCCCTCGGGCATTTGTGTAAATTGTGCAACTGAAGTATTTTCCTAAGAGTTTTGTAGTGTGCTTAGCTCCCTGACTCATAAAGAGCCAGGGTAGTCTTGTTATAAATAAATATCCTTTTATTTTCATAACAACTTGTGTGGTGTCCTTTCACTTGGTGTTCAAGGGGTATATGTGATGGTAAACAGCTGGCTTAACACGCCCTCTAGAGTTTAGCCTAAAGACTGCTCGTATCCACGCTACTAGGATAGCTGGTCTAAAAGGTTGACTTACAACCAATCATCAATAAGGGTCGTTTGGAATGATACACAGTGATCACTAGAATAGTGAGCACTACATATCAGGCCAACTTCTCACATTGGTGAGCAGCGGTTGGGATTTGAGCTTGCTGTTGTTTTACCACACACGTATCCTAAGAATATCGCAGTGAAAGATCACATAAGTACCCAGGTACATATAACTTAACTTAGAATACTCCGAGTTCTACTGAACCGGCTGTTGTAGTGTAACAGGGCTTAGCACACCCTGACTACAACTCTTAGCAAGGGATCAGTAGGTAAACCCATAGTGTAGGTAGGTGCAACACTTACACCTCACTAGAAAAGCATGTCGATCCACGGAGAGTCTTCGCAGACTCCCTTAGTGGTCAGTGACCCTCCACAGGTCGTGTCACGATATGCAACTCTTAGCTTCAAGGAGATGAGACAACTGTGTGCCTCCAGGAAGCTAAACCAGGGTTCTAACCCTACCATCGCAATACTGATAGGTCTCTTAGAGGCGTACGATGCTAGGAGGTCCTCTAACCCAGGTCCCCCCAGTGCAGATGGGAACATGCCTCCCTTAGAGGGAACCCTCGGTGACCCAGACCTCGACCTCCACACAGAGGAGGAGGACGAGGACGAGTTATCGGGAGACGAGGCAGACAAAGGTCCAGTGGTAGTCGGCAGGCTTACAAGGACCAACTTAAGCAGGCATGAGAATGGAACTGGGGGAGCCCCGGGCCCACGCTCAAGCAGGCTTAACCTTGGGAACGGACGAGCTAGGTCTCTCTCCAGAGGCTCTGGCAGATCGGTTCATACACATGTCTCTCAGGCACCTTCTCAGAGAGGAATGACTTCCCCTCAGAGGAGGGAGCATGAAGCGAAGATGCGGGAGGTCAATCTGAGGATCGAGCGGGAAGAACTTGCCCTCGCCAAAGAAAGACTTGCCTTGGCCCGAGAACAGAAATTAAGTGGGTTAGATCCCGCTGGTGGCAGCATTCTCAATAGAGAGAAAGACAGGGGTATAGACACTAGACACCTGAGTAAAATAGTGCCCCCCTTTAAACAAGGGGACGACATCCACAAGTGGATAACTGCCTTGGAGAGGGCCTGCACTGTCCAGTGCGTCCCCCCAAGTCAGTGGGCAGCTATACTGTGGCTTTCCTTTGAAGGTAAAGGAAGGGACAAGCTCCTCACTACAAGAGCTGAGGATGCTAACAACTACCAAGTCCTGAAGAACACACTGATTGATGGGTTCGGCTTAACCACGGAACAGTACCGGGTGCTGTTCCGGGACACCCAGAAAATTCAGTCTCAGGATTGGGCTGACTTTGTCGATTGTGCCACTAAGGCTTTGGAAGGCTGGTTGCTGGGTAGCAAGGTTACTGATTACACAGGATTGTACAATCTTATCATGCGAGAACAGATTTTAAACAACTGTCAGAACCAATTGTTGCATCAGCACCTTGTCGACTCGGATCTGACCTCTCCCCAAGAATTGGGAAAGAAGGCGGACAGATGGGTCAGAACAAGGGTCAAGCAGAACCAGAATCAGAACCAGGGTGGTCAGAAGAAAGCAGACCAAAAGGGTAACAAGAACGAACAAAATGACCAGAAGTCTTCGACAGGTCCCCAACAAACCAAAGAGGGTGGGGGTCAGGCTTCACAGAAGAAGAAGACTCAAGAAGGCCAGTCAAAAAGGTGGTGCCAATACTGTAAAAGTAAGACTCACTGGTTTAGTGAGTGCACCAAGAAAGGAGGGCAAACTCCTGCCACTGCAGCCCCTAAGGCACCTGCGCCCCCTAGTACAGTCAGCAGTGGTAGTGCGCCTCCCAAGGCATTAGTTGGGTTAACCTTGGGAACCGAGGGGAGTGACGACTTAGTCGGCACGCTCACTCAGGCCGTCCTTGTCTGTACAGGGGATATGGATATGTCCCCTGATGCCAGTCCCAATACTTTGGGCAAATACAGACAGACACCTTTGATTAATGGAAAAGTGGCTCAGGCCTACAGGGACACGTGTGCCAGTGTCACCATGGTGACGCCTAACTTCGTGGACCCTGGACAGATCATGCTAGGTACCAGTTACCTAGTGACCAATGCCAGCAACGTCACTACCAATCACAGTATGGCAGTTGTTGATTTCTCCTGGGGAGGGGTAAGTGGCCCGAAAAAGGTTGTGGTTAGTTCAGACCTCCCCGTAGAATGTCTGTTGGGCAATGATTTGGAAACGTCACAATGGTCAGAAGTGGAGCAGAGGACTCACATGGAAATGTTAGATTTGCCAGCACATGTCCTTGCTGTGACCAGGTCACAGGCCAAAAGATGCCCCACTGAACAGGTGCTGGATCCTGGAAGAACGGACCAGACACCTTCCAAGAAAAGGAGCAGTAAGGGTAAGGCTTCGCCTTCCCCCTTGCCCCAGGTCGTGGATCAAGTCTCCGAGGAGGCTGACCTTAAAGAACTGAGGGAAACTGAGCCGCAAGAGCTTGAACCTGGTCAGGTTGAGTTTCTGGGCTCAGGGGGACCCTCCAGGGAAGACCTGGGGAAGGCACAGTTAGACTGCCCCTCACTTGAACCCCTCAGACAGCAGGCCGCTGCTGAGGCTGCAGGGAACGCCACAGGTACCCACAAAGTGTACTGGGACGATGGACTCCTGTACTCTGAGGCAAGAGACCCCAAACCTGGAGCGACCAGGAGGCTGGTCATCCCCTTGTCTCTGAGAGGTTTCCTTCTCACCTTGGCCCACGAGATTCCCCTTGCAGGTCACTTAGGCCAGAATAAGACTTGGGACAGAATTGTTCCACACTTTCACTGGCCCCACATGTCCGAAGATACGAAGGAGTTTTGCCGCTCCTGTGTCACTTGCCAAGCCAGTGGTAAGTCAGGTGGCACGACAAAGGCCCCCCTCATACCACTACCAGTGGTGGGGGTACCCTTTGAACGAGTGGGGATCGACATTGTCGGACCAATGGAACCCCAGACAGCATCAGGGCACAAGTTTATACTGGTGGTGGTGGACCACGCCACCAGGTATCCTGAAGCTATTCCCCTTAGGACCACTACGGCACCTGTGGTGGCACGGGCCCTACTTGGAGTGTTCTCCAGAGTGGGCTTCCCTAAGGAGGTCGTCTCAGACAGAGGTGCAAACTTCATGTCGGGATATCTGACTGCTATGTGGAAGGAATGTGGTGTCAACTACAAGTTCACCACACCCTATCACCCACAATGCAATGGGCTTGTTGAGAGATTCAACAGGACCCTGAAAGGGATGATTCACGGGCTACCTGAAAAGCTTCGGCGGAGATGGGATGTCCTGATACCCTGTCTCTTGTTCGCCTACAGAGAGGTCCCGCAGAAGGGGGTTGGCTACAGCCCTTTTGAGCTTCTGTTCGGACATCCTGTAAGGGGACCCCTTTGTTTGGTAAAGGAAGGATGGGAGAGACCTCTCAGAAAGCCGGCATCAAACATTGTGGACTATGTGCTCGGTCTCCGCTCGCGGATGGCGGAGTACATGGAAAAGGCGTCTAAAAACCTGGAGGCGAGCCAAGAATTACAGAAAGCTTGGCACGACCAAAAGGCTGTCCTGACTGTGTACCAGCCTGGACAGAAGGTGTGGGTGCTGGAGCCAGTGGCCCCAGCAGCACTCAAAGACAAATGGTCTGGGCCCCACACGATCATTGAGCAAAAGGGAGAGGTCACCTACCTGGTAGACCTGGGAACTCCCCGGAGCCCCCACAGGGTGCTCCATGTAAACAGGCTCAAGGCATATGTCAACAGGGAGGGCATGGGCTTGCTCATGGCCACAGATGAGGGACAGGAGGAGGAGAGTGACCCTCTCCCGGACCTGCTCTCTCAGAACCCTGACGATGGATCAGTAGATGGTGTTGTCTTTTGCGGCAGCCTCTCTGGACATCAACAAGAGGATTGTAAACAGGTTCTTCAATCCTTTCGACATATGTTCTCTCTGACACCCAGTCAGACCAAGTGGTGTACCCACGAGGTCGACACTGGGGACAGTCTGCCCGTAAAGAGTAAAATCTATCGGCAACCTGATCATGTCAGAGACTGCATCAAGACAGAGGTGCAGAAAATGTTGGAGCTGGGAGTCATTGAACCCTCGGACAGCCCCTGGGCTAGTCCCGTAGTGCTCGTGCCGAAACCTCACACCCAGGGCGGTAAGAAAGAGATGAGGTTTTGCGTGGACTACAGAGGTCTCAATGCGGTCACTAAGACCGACGCCCACCCGATACCAAGAGCAGACGAACTTATCGACCGGTTGGCCTCGGCCAACTACTTAAGTACGTTTGACCTGACAGCTGGGTATTGGCAAATCAGGTTAGCTGAGGAGGCCAAGCCCAAAACAGCATTTTCTACCCCGGGTGGGCATTATCAGTTCGTGGTAATGCCCTTTGGTTTGAAAAATGCACCTGCCACCTTCCAAAGGCTGGTGAATCGAGTTCTCACTGGGTTGGACGACTTCTGTGCGGCGTATCTGGACGATATCACTGTCTTTAGCTCCACCTGGGAGGATCACCTGGTCCACCTGAGGAAAGTGTTAGAGGCCCTGCAGAAGGCAGGCCTCACTATCAAGGCCACCAAGTGCCAGATAGGGCAGATACAGGTTGTATACCTGGGCCACCTTGTAGGTGGAGGCCAGGTTCAACCATTGGAGAGCAAAATACAGGCCATCCAGGACTGGGCTCCTCCAACCACCCAGACTCAGGTTCGAGCTTTCTTGGGCCTGACTGGTTATTACCGGAAATTTGTCAGAAATTATGGATCCATTGTGACCCCGCTAAACGACCTGACAAGTAAAAAGATGCCAAAAAAAGTTCAGTGGACAGCAAGCTGTCAGAAGGCATTCGATGACCTAAAGCAGGCCATGTGCACAGCACCTATCCTAAAGAGTCCAGACTACTCCAAACCATTCATTGTCCAAACAGACGCTTCGGAGCTGGGTGTGGGAGCTGTTCTATCGCAACTGAATTTTGATGGTCATGACCAGCCCATAGCTTTTATTAGCAGGAGGCTGACCCCCAGAGAGAAGAATTGGTCAGCTATCGAGAGGGAGGCCTTTGCTGTGGTTTGGGCCCTGAAGAAGTTGAGGCCATACTTGTTTGGCACTCACTTCAAGATTCAGACCGACCATAAGCCCCTCTTGTGGCTAAATCAAATGAAGGGTGAAAACCCCAAACTACTTAGGTGGTCCATTTCCCTACAGGGGATGGACTTCACAGTGGAGCATAGACCTGGCACTGATCATGGCAATGCAGATGGGCTCTCCAGGTATTTCCACTTAGAGCAAGAAGACTCACCTGGTCAAGGTTAGCTTATTGTCCCAAAGTTTGGGGGGGGGTCATGTAGGAGAGTAGGGTCTGCAATCCTATGATCACCCAGATTTTTTGCTTTTGCTTCATTGGTTTACGACTTTCTCCGGCTGTGGGCCTGCCAATCAGACCCACAGCCTAGCTGTTCTCTCTCGAAATTAACACACATGTACGTTAGGTGCATCCACTAATTGGAACTGGGCCGCCTTGTCAGTCCCTGTCTCAGCATACCACAGGTATCCAGGGCATCGGTGTACCCAGGGCCTACCAGGGGCTGAAGCATGTATTATGCCACCCCTGGAATGGCCGCCCAAATCTGACACAACTGGCTGCACGACAGCTGGGGCCACGTGGTGTAATCACCCGTTGCTGTAGGTGTAGTATTCCTACACCTAAACCCTAAAATGGACACATGGATTCCTATCAGTCACTCCTATAGCAGGCCTTATCAATCCTGAAGGCAGAGTGCAGGGAATCATGTGGGACGGTGCTCTGGCGCGAGCTGAGCCCGTCGACGGCTTGCGGAACCAAGTCCTAATAGCCGTTCCATGGTGACGCGGGCCAACTACTTTTAATGCATTATAATCCTTGCGGTTATTTGCTAACTTTGGCATCGCATCACCTATACATATCGAGTAAGGTGTCATACGAATGGGAATACGAACCCCTCGCCAGTCCTGGTGACGGGGTTAGCATTCCCCCCTTTTAGAGGGACACGACATGGAAGTAACCTTGAACCCCGGTTAAAGTTGACTCAAGCCTCAGCATCACAAAATGGATGCTGCCACCAGACACAAGTCTGACCTCCTGCTGCTGGGGGACCTTCCAGCAAGGGGAGCTTGGACAAGGGGTTTTCCTGTCGAGGGCGGTGTTAGCACCGTCCCAGACAGGGTTTGTGTATCCCAGGTAGGCAGGGCTGAAAGGAAGGTGATTGCAAGTGGCACCCCGGTGCTCACTGTGCATAGCCCGGCTCAAACCAGTTTCGGGGGCACACCAGCCCCTGAGCTGGCGCGAAGCCGGACAAAGGATAGGGGTGTAACCACCCCCCTCCTGGCTCCACCCATAGGTAGAACCTAGTCACGGGCCAGCCCCTTTTCTTAGAATAAAGGTAGGAGCGAGTCCCCTTCCCAAATTGGATAATCAGATAATCGGATAACTCCGAATCACGAACTACTTTCCACGAAAGGAACTCTTGACTATTTCTGAAGACTCTCCCTTGTGGCTAAGGAGTAGCCACCCTGCACCAGCAGGCACCATCTAAGCGCTTGCGGTTTGCTGTAAGTCTCTCCTACGGATCAAGACTGCCCAGCTCGACGAGACCCGAGTACCCTGCCATCTCTGACCTTTTACCTACCTCATCAGCCCAGCTGAGAGTCGTAGGTGTGACGAGACCTGCGGGACCGGTTATCTTCAGAACCTGCACGACGCTTATCTAGCACGCCCACCGAGGGACCCTCGAGTGAGTGCACCTAGGGTTTGAGAAGCCCTAACCCTGAGCAGCTCCAGCATCGAAGTCTGCCTCCCCAGCATCCCCGAGATCTGCGTGGGGGCCCTTCCGCTCCTTGTTGTTCACCGCGTTGTTCAACCACTTGCCGACCGGCTTGTGGCCCTCTTCACGACGCACCACGATTGTTTCATCACTAGTCTGGTTGCTCCAGACTGGCTCTTGCTCCCCTTCAACAGAGGAGTACCACGGACCCTCCTGGTCCACTCCCGACGCCATCTTGACTCCCCCGCTTGGGTTGCCACTGCCAAGATCCGCTGCCCCTGCCTGGGCCCAGCATCATCGACAGCAGACACCTTCGTGGGACAGCTCGCCCTCCATCCTGGTCGCCGCCGCGCCTCCTGGTCCGAGGAACAGCCGAGTCCGACGTCACCCACTCACCTGGTCGAGGTGACTTCAGCCGGTACCCTCCTGGTACCCACACGATCGCTGGCTAGCGGTTGAGAACTGAGTCCCCTCTGCTTTCAGGTTTCCTTCATCACCAATCCAGGCTTGGATCGCTCCGAACATCGTCACTGGTCGCCTGCCAGCAACTTCTTCTTTCAGGCTCCTGAGACTACACGAGGACTCCCGACATCTTGCCGAACTTCACGCAGCCGCAGCCTCCGGGCTAGGTAACTCGAGCATCTCGGTGCTCCATCGCAGGTTCGCTCTACAAGTGTCCAGTTCCTTTTTCGTTTAGTCCCACTGATCGGATCACTCCGGAATCAGTACCTCCAGACTCTAACCATTCGCATTTCACTGTTAGTGTAGATGGTTTCTCGTGCCCCTCGGGCATTTGTGTAAATTGTGCAACTGAAGTATTTTCCTAAGAGTTTTGTAGTGTGCTTAGCTCCCTGACTCATAAAGAGCCAGGGTAGTCTTGTTATAAATAAATATCCTTTTATTTTCATAACAACTTGTGTGGTGTCCTTTCACTTGGTGTTCAAGGGGTATATGTGATGGTAAACAGCTGGCTTAACACGCCCTCTAGAGTTTAGCCTAAAGACTGCTCGTATCCACGCTACTAGGATAGCTGGTCTAAAAGGTTGACTTACAACCAATCATCAATAAGGGTCGTTTGGAATGATACACAGTGATCACTAGAATAGTGAGCACTACATATCAGGCCAACTTCTCACATCTCGGCTTAATCTTCGGGCACCGCTGGGGTTCCGACGTCTTTTCCAGCAGTTCCTGGCAAATTGTGGGCACGGATGACTATACGGATACTAATTGCGGCCTCCGGGGGTCTGGAGCTCACCTAAGCTGCGGCCATCTTCGTTGGCTGCAAGCCACGCCCCCCAACATCAGCATTGTCTCACAAAAAGTGGGGGGTGACCATACAAAAAGGGGCACTTACCTACAATAATTTATTGCATCGGGCAGTATTTACTATTGCAAATACATAATGATTCTGGGGCAAACTCAAAAATATCAGAATATTTGAAACCTCTTCTGAATTGCTTTTTAAACCTATAGCTTTTTGTGTAGTTTATTTGAGAAATATGTTGTTAAATGCACCACATTCCTTTCTAGTTTAAAAAATATACCCCAAATAGAGCCTTTTGGTGGTCCCTCCAACTCCCTTCAGGAGGTCTGGCATCACCCACTTAATACAATACCTATCAGTTATTAATGCCCCATCACCCCATTTTAAAATGTCACCAGCCGCCACTGACAAAGAGGTTTGGGTTAATAGTTTGTTCCTGCCTTGGGGAAAGAATTTGAGTTACCTGACATCTCTTCAAAGAATTTCATTGGTGAAACTATAGACATGGTGGGTTTCAGAGAATTGTTATTTAGATTTAAAAACAACGTTTATTTAAAAAAGTGCACGTTCACCAGTGACCATCTTGGTGCTGAATTACAGATATTTTTTATATGTATATTAAAAACAGAGGCAGTATGTAGTTTGTATGTTTTAGAAACAGGCAGCTAACTTCTGGTTTGGGAAGACCAGAGTGACCTAGGTATGATTTTAAATCCCAGCAGTCCTGAATCTGTACTACCTATTCAGCCTTACGAAAAGTATGTTTGAAATCTCATCCCAAAGTCTTCTCTGGGAAAATTGGGAGACTAAGTGGGTTCTTGTGCAACATCATTATGAGAAAAGATATGATTCCCTCAAGGTCAGGAATATACCCATAAATATTAGAGATGAGGTTTCAAAGGAGTTATGCAATCTATAAGCTGCAGGTATTTTAGAATGGGTGGAGTCCTCAGACTGGGTTTCTCCTTTGGTAGTGGCACGAAGTGCCAATGGCAAATTCAGTTTGTGCATTGGCTTGAGGGACCTTAATTGAAATATCTCAAGGGACTCATTTCTTCTGACAAAAATCAACAAAATGCTATCCTACCAAGGGCATCAAATGGCTTACCTCTACCGACCTTTCTGCAGCATAACAACAAGCTCAGCTGCACCTAGAGAGCAAGAATCGTACTGCATTCATTACACTGTTTGAATGTTTGCGTTTTGTAAGGGTATCATTTGGTCTCGGCGGCTGTGGTTCAGAGACGTATGCATAAATTATTTAAAGGTATTGAAAAATTGATATTTTCGAAAATGACATTTTGGTGGTGGGCAAGACCAACTCAGAACATGATTCAAACTTGCCAAAGTTTTGAGTATTTTTGAGAAGGAGGGCCTAACTGCAGAATAATGTAAATCCAAATTTGAAAGGAGAAGTGTTACTTATCTGTGTCATGAGGTTCGTTGTGAGGAAACAGTACTAAGAAGGAGTTAGTGCAGGAAATAAGGAACTGCCCTGCCCCCAAAAGCAAGGATGCTGTGAGAGCATTTGTGGGTCATGCAGGGTGTTAGCCACAATTTGTCAAACATTTCTCTTGCAAGATGTATCACATACAAAGTGTTTGAAAAAGTCTCACACTTACAAGGATTTGATTCAAAACGAAGGAGTATTGTCACTTCTGAGGCAAGTGGTAAAATTGTTGGTGCAGTATTAACGCAGTTCAACAGTACTGGAAAGGAGAGTATTATCACTTTGCTTCGCACTCACAGACTCACACAGAAGAAATATATTCTACTATTGACCAAGAAGCTATTGCATGCATATGGGTTCTGGGGCATTAGAGGCAATATATATGGGGCATGTGATCCTATGGGGTGACCATAAACCGCTGACTAAAGTCCTTTCAATAAAGGGGTTGTACAGCGCCTATCCACGTATTGCTTGCATGTCTGTGAAATTGTTGGAATATAATATTGAAGTGCAGTATATGCCAGAGGTAAAGAAAGACTAGCGTATTTCCTTAGTCGGTTAGCCTTCCCTCTGAAGAATGCACCCAAAGATGATTTAAGAAATGTGTGTGCAGTGAATGACAGAATCATAATTGAGGACATTACCTGTGAAGAGTGATGTGATGCTCAAGATAAGGATTTGGTTCTAAAAGAAGTATATAAAATGGTTGTTGAGGGTTGGCCGTAGAAGAAGTCAATACATAAAATTGACATGCCTTCTGGGAATTGAAACATGAATTGCCGATTGAAAATAACAATATCATGAGGAATGGGAATGTAACTCCATCTGAAAGTCTAAGAAATAAGACATTGGATATGTATCAGGAAGAGCACTAAAGAAGTCTCAAAACTAAAAGTGGTTTGGATATGGCAATTGAGAAGAAAGTTAGGGAGTACGTTATTTGCGATAACTCTGACAAATCTCACACCAACTTAAGACCACTATTATGCCCCATTAGCAGTCACAGTGTGCCATTAAAGTGAATATGTATTGATGTTACGGGACCAGTTCATGAAAGTGATGAACAGAAATATCTCATTGTCATAATGGACTATTTCTCAAAATTACCAGAAATTGAGATTGTACATAAAGCTGAGTCTATTTCTATACTGAAACTTCTAGACAAAGTACTTCTGAAGGCGGGGTTACTGCAAGTCTTTGTCATTGATAATGGTCCACAATACCTGTCCAAAATCTTTTAAAGGATTTTGAAAAGGAATGGTATTGTGCATAAAACTACTTCAGTATACCATCCTGCTGGGAATAGTGTATTGGAACGGTTAAATAGAGATACTAAGGGAATGATTCAGCTGGCCAAGAACAAAGTTATTGTGAAAGAAGGAGTTATTACACATTTGTGGGCCGTTGTGTTCCTTGTTTTTCTACTAGTTGTCGTCCATTTGAGCTTATGAGAGGTAGAAACCATTGTTGAAGGACAACCTGGGCTTGATACCTAAATCTAGGGAGGTAGATTGGTCACCTGAAGTAGTCGGGCAGAGATTAGCATATGCCAATGCAATTTACAAAGCAATCATGATCGTAAACGTAACAGCAAGGCTGTAAGCATAAATGTAGGGGGTTAGGTCAGGTTAGGAAAATGCGGTATTTTAAAGAAGACCGAAAGCAAATTCACACAACCATTAAAAGTTGAGAAGGTGTTCTGAAATTAATTCTGTACTCCTTGGTGATGGCAAGATATGGCAACTGCGTTGTATTTCTCTGTGTAAGAGGAAGGATGGCCCAGAAGGCTCCAATCATTTATTGGACAACTATATCAAATTAATAAAATCAGGTTTGATTGGGTCTTGGATAACTATGCAATTACCAATACTCATACACATAGTAATGTGCAGAAAAAGGTTGATCCTCATGATGCTAGTGAAGAACTGGATGGAAATGACGGCAAGGTTGTTAACAACCCAGTTCCCGGACTAAAAGGTATGGAAGGTTTGTGACTAATGATTAATTAATAAATTATGAGTAATAATTGTGTGTGATTAATTGTCACATACATCTGTAGCACTAAGTGTTCATTATTATTATTTTTTTATTTTAGACAGTGACAGTTCATTTTAACATGTCATTGTGGTATTGTGTTATATATATTTTTTTCTGTCCTTACTCTCTTTCATCAAATATTATTTTGTTTGATAAGTTAAGGTGTGTTCTCAGGATATGGGAGGAGGATGTGTTGTTATGCAGGTTTTTGCACCAATAATCGTGTACCTTGGAGAATACAATCCTGTGTGTGTGTGTGATATGATATAATATTCTACATCAGAGTATCTGTAATTGAAATGAAATGAAATACCAGTATTTGTAAAGCGCACAGCTACCTCCGAAGTGGTGTCCCGGCGCTGGGGGCCCTCGGGAAGATTAAGCAAGCTATTGCCCAGAGTCACATGGTGCTGGGCTAACCTGACACCGGCGCCGGGGATCGAACTGTGATCCCCATAGTCCGGAGTCAGGCACCCTGGCCGCTGCGCCACACCTCTTCCATTAATTTACAAAGTACTGCTCCAAATACTACTTCTATTCTACTATTACTGTCATCCCAAATACGCCTACTGAAACTGCTTCATGTGTTACTATTATCTTACTCCAGTTTCTGAGTCTTGTGCTGTTATGTTATATGAGTTTTACATTTACTCCAGTGACTACTGGCACCACTAATGTTACCTCTGGTGCTATTATTGCTACTGCTCCGACTTATAAATGCTATTACTATTACCAATACCACTATAACTGCCATTAATGCTACAATTGTAATAATGCAACTACTACAACTGTGGCTACTACTATCAGTTGTAGTATTACGGTCAGTGTTATCAGTGTTATAACAATAGCACTTGCAGTATTAGTAGTAACTTAAAAACAACAGAAGAGTAACTATTATATATAAAAAATGGGACAGCACAAGGAAAGACGTATTTCTTTAAAAGAACCCTCACTCACCAACCTGGTTGGTGACATGCTTCATCATTGGATTCCCACCAGAGAGGCCGAATGCCTCCCTGGTGTGCTACAACGCCTGAGTTACAGCGGAGCGGGTTCTTTTTGTGCAAGGATGTGAGTGTGGTGAGTATTGTGAATTTAAAAGGTGGCTGGTTTTTACCAGAACTAATTTTAATGGTGGAAAAACCGGCGACCGTTAAAAAAGGGGTGACGGACGTTAACTGGCTGGTTAGGTTGACCAGGACCGTCCGATTTTATAAACTAAGTGATAGAAAAGGGTCAACATATTTCAGCTTATCTATGCATATTCGCTAAGCATTCATCAGGACCGAGAAAGTCCCATGGCGGCATGCGCTCGCTATGGCACACCCTAACCAATGGAACTGTGTGAACGGTAAAACTCACGGTTCTACCAGTTGTGCCTCCTGAGATTTCCTAGGCCACTAAACTCTGAAAGATAAATAAACATGACACACATAGAATATGTACAATACAATCAGTGGTCAATTCTTTCATTTCTATCCAAAGGGTATTGGTAAATTTTGGCAAACCCGTGCTAAGTAAGGAAAGCGTTTATAAATTGTGACAACACTAGTATCCTTATCTATGGCATCCATGTCCAATCAATGCAACCACTCCGTAAATAAAGCTCATCCTTTTTTAACGGGGGGTCCAAACTAGAGAAGAACATACTGTAGTATATTCTGCCTTTTTGATGAAGGTGATTACGCGCATAATTTACGTGTATATAGAGTGTGTAATATAATCAGTACTATTGGTCCTCAGTAAATCGTGCTCCTTAAAAACATACACAAGCATAAAAAGCGCTATGCTGGCGGGTAAAAGCGCAAGGGCATATGTATGTAAATGATACAGGACGCGACTAGCATGGAAAACATGGCAGCTTACATAGAGATTGGGCTCGTTATGCGTCATGGGTCCGGGAGGGTGGATCGGTATGCTGATAGGATCTAAGACAAAAGGAGCCAAAACGTAAGTATCAAGTAATGGAACATGAGTACAAAGGGAACCGGTACTGGACCCCCAGTAAACTTACTTCTATGCTCACATACTCCCGCAGGGCACCTAACACTATCCTCCTCGGCCCGAATGTTGCCGCATAGCGGCAGTGACGAATAGAAATGCTTACTTGGCGCTCACGTGACACTGGCGGAGCGCGTATGACGCGTTACGTCCGGGTTACGATGTGGTAACAACTAGACTGCGCGGAAGTAAAGGTAATGGACTAAACTTTATTAGTCAATCTCAAGAACAGAATTTGCAAAACCCAATTAAGTTCAGTGGGAGCAAATGCTAGATAGTCAGTCTCGGTAAACAAATTTTTTAAAAACATCAAATTCAGTGTAATGCGATGTTATTTTTGAACTCTGTTTCATCTGGAACAGAATTAAGCGTCAAACAAACGTGTTAGTGATGGAGACAGCTCTATTGTTAATGTACTTATCGTGGTATAGCGCAGGCACTACTAACAGATAAATTAACAATCATTTTGCCTGTGGAAGTTTGAAATATGGCTGAAACGCCAATTCTGGTTTGAATTGCAAATAAACCAATACAGATTTGGGTGGGGGTTTGTTGGTGCAATACATTCCGAAAGATCTTGATCCCTAATTAAAAGGATGTACTAGAGATATGAATAGCGCTGTTCAGAAAGGAAATGGTCGTTAGTCTTTAGCGTTTAAGAACTGTGCCCCCTGGGATATAATCCACCGCTGTTCTTCTTCAAAGAGCGTCTGGTGGTTGTTTGAACCTACATAAGGCTGTTCGATAATAGTCCAACTCAGATTGTTCGTAGTATGATTGAGCAGTAAGAAATGTTCTGTGAGTTTTGTGGTGCTCTTGCAACAGCAAATGTTGCTCCGATGTTCACAAATCCGTTGTTTTATTTTCCGTGCTGTCATTTCCACATACCTGAGGCCACAAGGGCATGTGATCAGGTATATCACGTTGGTGGAGTTACAGTTCGTGTGGGACCTTTGCACCCATTGTTTGACGGGTTCCAGTGATAGTTGTTTTGTAGTGGAAGTTAAGTGACAAATACTGCACGGCCCACAGGGGAAGTGTCCCGTTACTGGGGGAAGGCCCCATGCACTTTGGATCGTCCTGTCAGCATTCTTGTCCGATTTTCTAGGGCGTGTGTGCACAAGTGTGTCCTTAATGCTCCTTGCTCTTTTATAGGAGAACAAAGGTTTCTCCCAAATGTGGTTGTTGCTCTCCAGGATTTTCCAATGTTTCCTGATAGATTTACTAACAGCATTGGAAGCTGTGTTGTACGTAGTCACGCACGTCAGAAGTGGAGTCTCGGTAGTTTTTGCCGGGTTTTCTTATAGTAGTGCATCCCTATTTTGATTCCTAGCCCTCTTACAGCTTTTTTTGAGAATCTTATCCGGGTAGCCTCGATTCTTCAACTTGACTGTAAGGTCTTCAGCCTGTCTTTTGAAGTCCATGACCTCACTGCAGTTGCGTCTAAGCCGTAGGTATTGGCCAAAGGTGAGATTCTCCCGCAAAGGGCGAGGGTTGTAGCCGGAGAAGTGGAGAAGGTTGTTCTTAGCCATAGGTTTATGATGCGTCCTGGTCCGGAATTGGTTACCAACTTTGGTAATAACCACATCGAGAAAGACTATCTCGTCTTCTTTGTGAGAATGCGTAAACTTGAGGTTGGGGTCACATGTGTTAACCCAATCGAAAAACTCCAAGAGTAAATTTTCGGTGCCTTGCCAAATGATCAGCACGTCATCTATGTATCTTCTCCAAAAAGATACATAGGGTGCATAAGGGTTCCTTGCTGACAAAATGTGTTTGCACTCAAAGTCAAAAACGCACAGCCCAGCCACACTCGGGGCAAAGGTGCTGCCCAATCAGGGTGCCCGTCGACTATAGGTATAGCTCTCCTTGATATTCAAAAAAGTTCTTCTTGAGTGCAAGGGTAGCGTATGAAACCACAAACTCCTTAGGTGTGACGAAATCCCATGCGGTTGACTCTAAAGTCACCTTGATGACTTCAATGGTATCATTCTGTGGTATACAGGTATAGAAGTTTTCTATGTCCATTGTGACTAGGAATGATGTTTCATCTGTAATCACAATATCCTGTAATAGTTTTAGTAGTAACACCAGTGACGGAACCACAGATGGTATTAGTAATGCTTGTAGTTGTCACAGTGCTTGTAGCAGTACTAATAGAGGTAAATGTAGTAGTAGGAGGGTTAAGTTTAAGTGAGATCTGTAAATAGTAGCTAAATAGGTAGAACTAGAAGTCGTACCAGCAGTTATATTTGTAGTCATACAGCTAGTACTAATAGTGAGACCATTATTTGTAGTGTCATGCCATGTTTGAAGTATCATCAATACTGATAGTAACTCTCATCATAGCATTCAGTAGTATATAAACAACACTAATAGGTATGGTGTTTGAGGAACAGGTCTGCCTGGCGAATGTCGTTTGGGTAGAGGCAGGATTGGCAAGTACATATTGATGGGGAGGGGGTATGATCACAGGTACACAGTCTATTACAGGTAGGGACAGGAAAACCAGGTATGTGAGTTTACTGGTGAAAAGTTAAAAAAATGCAATCTTTTACCTTTACCCCCATGTCGCTGTAATGTATTTGCAAAGTTTACTTGGGGGACACCATAAAGATCAAAAATGCTTGTTAAAAGTTAAACATAAGTAGAATGGAAAGTTTATGAATGTGAAATCCAGCAGAAGTTACATATTATTTTTAAAGCATTGGATTTTTGTTTGTAAAATGCAGACTTTTTAAATCTGAAGGCCTTTTCTCCAGGTTCCCGCCGTAAAGTAGTTAAAGGATTTATTAAGGCCTTTATTAAGCCATCACTTGTCTAACAAAACACTAAACAATCGTGCTTCTAATGTTGTTTTCTGTTCCAACTATACCTTATGTTTTTTTTTTTTACCCAGCCACGGATTTATAGCTCAATAAATGTCTCAGACTTGCAAAATATTTCTCAGCCGCAAGTTCCTGAAGCAGTACTGGAAACACAAATGCTTCAATCTCAAGTCGATAACCAGAAACAATGCCTATTGCCTTGCAAGAAGTCACTCTCTGTTACTTTTGGGCATCCTGTTAAGAATGCGTGGAAAGCAAGGCAGACGTCCTCTTCCTGCAGCTCTCCTGCACATGCCACTCATGAAGAATTGAAGCTTGTTCAATGAACTACATCTTGGGCAAAACTAATGCAGCTGTATGGTATGGTAA
Source organism: Triturus cristatus (assembly GCF_964204655.1). Classification (NCBI taxonomy): domain Eukaryota; kingdom Metazoa; phylum Chordata; class Amphibia; order Caudata; family Salamandridae; genus Triturus; species Triturus cristatus. The sequence goes on along the minus strand of NC_140590.1, from coordinate 1,605,998,442 downwards.
AAATAGGTCAGAGGACAGCACAGTATATGAGCTTTAAGTAATTCTGTGTTTTTTCAAACAGGTCAAAATGATTTAACAAGTGTGTCTGTTGACTAGAATATACCGTAACGAGTCTCCGTAAAATTCACTGTTTTACTCTCAAAAGCAAAAAGCATAAGGCATTTGATCATAGTACTGCATCCTGCGAAAATGATAGTGTCTTGAAAACATCGTTTTTGAAAGTGATAGGTTTTCTTTGATGTTAAAAGTGCTTATATCTTTTATTTTGTTCTATTTCATTAAATGTTTACATATTTCTACCCGACAGTGCTACAATTAATGGCTTTAAATGATGGGAAGAACGACACTATTGAACCTTTCCACAGTTTAGATTCAGTAGAAGTGGGTACACACTTTCAGACCAATACACAAAGATACATGCTTGAAACAGACATGAACAACAGCCAAATACGAGAAAGGAAGTGCTAAATCCAGGGAGCCATCAATTGAATTTCCTCCAAAGCTGGGATACTATGGGGGAGGTCTTTCCTCCAGTTTGTCCTCCTCTAGATCTTGCACTTCCTTCAGACACTGGAGGGTCTTCCATTACCACCAAGCGTGAAATGAAGAATAAGACCTTTGAGTAGAGGTAGGTGGTAACAGGGCGTTTTCCAAAAATCAGCAGATGCCATGTGTGCCAACCTCTCGGTTATCTACCTCATTCAGAGGTGGTGGAAGTGCTTTGTTTTTTGTTGAGGTTGGAGTCTTTGCTGGCTTCACAAAAGACCTCTGGCTAAATGGCATCAGAATGCCAACACCGTTTAGGTAGTTGCTTCCAGTGGTGTTTTTCGCTGCCATGGACTACCATGTAAGACATTACATGTAAAAGACAACAATGTCCTGCATGCACTAGGAGAAAGCTATCAATCCTTAAAAGTCAATGCTTTTTTGTTTTTCAAGAATAAATCCTTGCCTTTTTAATAAAAAAACATTTGACTTGGCATTAACAGTTTCACAGAACATGGCTCTCGCAGTATTGTAAGAAGCCTTTTAATTAAAAAACATCTGACTTGGCATTAACAGTTTCACAGAACTTGGCTCTCGCAGTATTGTAAGAAGCATATTCACGTAAAATCTCAGCCAGGACCATAGAGAAGTCTAGGTAGGGCAGATTGCCATCAGGTCGGCAAAGAACTTTACTCTCAGCGTCTTGGTGACTCATATCTAAATGGCTCACTAAGTATTTTAAGAGTTCTGGAGAGTAGGTCTTTAGCAGATGCTCAACAGACTACCCACCGAAGTGGCTTTAAAGCCCAGTCCCCAGCTAGCTCAGGCCCATGGGACATTGCTTTCTATAATGTTGGGGAACTTGTGAAAAAGATTATTTTTCAAATTTGAATGCAGGTTCAGTTGCTACTTTTGATTCATTATAATAAAGTAGGAATGCCAAAGTAGTCATTGGGATGAAGCAGATGGCAGTACATCTGTATACCTCAAAAAAAGGTGGGATGAGAATTTTTGCTGAGCTTCTAGTCCAAAGATCCTAAGAGAGAGGTATGAGAACGTTGTTGCGGAAAGTTCATGAATTGGCATAGCCCAACTATATTGCATGTGTTCTCCAGCATTGGATCTTTCATAGATTCACATGCTTGAATCATTCCCCGTCATTGAAGTGGGAGTTCCAGAGTACATATAAAGCAGTAATTAGTAACCTTAACACTACATTTAATGGAGAAAAAACATTAACCTTAAAAGCTCGTCCTAGTCACTAGGAAAGGTCCAAAGTTCAGCCAGTCAGACGACAGCACCCTTTAGAGTCCTCACCACAGAGAATCCAGGTTCTCAGATTTTCTACCGCACATCTTGTGAAGGGAGTCTCCCTGAGCTATGCTCAGTATTACTATTTCTGGCTTACTTGACGTGATTTCTGTGTTAAGCTGAGACTACATTTGGACAATCCTCACAGAAAGTGCATCTACTGCCTTCACTCTGACCACCAGGTGAGAGATTGTAAATTCTGTAGAAATTTCTCACAGAAGATTTTGAGGGATAGAGAGGACAGACTTCTTCTGTGGTTACAGAGGTTAAAAAACAAGGAAAACCCCCTGTCAAATGACGATACCTCTCTCAAGACTTTCACCTGAAAAAAGAGAGCAAGTGATGTGGAGCTTTTATCTCCAAAAGCTTCTAAGGTAATAAAAAGGCAGCACCATTCATATATGGCTTGTGATCAACCTTCCACCTCTAGGAAGGAGTTTTGCTCTCATAAGAGACATTCATTGCCCTCTACACCTTCTGCTGCTACCACTAAAGGCAAAACAGCTTCAAAATCACTACCAGAGACGATTTTGTTACCTCAAAAGCTGAAGACGGATATTCCATCTACAAAACCGTCGCCGATGCCCTCGTCAGCGGCAGCCTCCATCGTCACTATAACTATGACCACTTCAACTTTTTCATCTCCGCCGTCTAAGTTAATCATATCATCTTCAATGTCTCTGTCGACCATAGTTTCTGTGAAGGTGAGACCTTCTGTCGACATCAACATCGTCAAAGAAGACGTCGACGAAAACATACAAAACATCATTGTTGACTGATGTGGCCTCATTGGCGGTAGGCTCGTCGTCAGAGGATTTGTCGATCAGTCTCACATCACCGCTACAGTTGTCGAAAGCCCTCAAGCGCAAGAGTGTATTGTCAATGGTGGCTCCCTCATCGGACCCGATATCATCAACAGCAGAATTGCAACAACGGGCATCAACGACGCCCAAGACGTCGACAGACGTTTCATCAGCAGATGCTCCGTAGACGGGTGCCCCGTTGACGGTTGTTTTGTCAACGATTGTCCCGTCGTCGGGTGGCCCGTTGACGGTTGCTTCGTCAACGATACTTGTCACTGCACATCGAATTCCATCTATGCTTACGTTGACAGATTTACAAAAAGTCAAGGAGACTACTTACGTCTGCAGTATCGCAGTCTAAGCGAACATCTTCGCAGGAGATAATATTACTGGTGCATCATTCTAGTAAGGTATCCCCAGCCCTCTGAAGAACTTTTTGATTATGATGAAGAGGATGATCAAGGTTCAGGTAATGAGGGCATGTTTGGTGTGGCACACATTCCTTCCGACCTTCATAATAAATGCCAAGAGGACGATGAAGAACAAGATTATTACTATTCAAATCACAACCCTAACCAGCAGTATAGAGAGAAGGAACCTGCTATTCAGATGCCTGCTTCTCTAGTTTCAAATTGACAACATATGGCAGAAGATTACTACAGCAGATTCCCCCCCTTCAGAACCGGCTGCCTCAGTTTCCCAAACTCCAATTTCTAAATAGTCTCCGATTGTAAGGTCACCTAAACCAACAGTACTGGAAATTTCACCGCCAACAACTCCTCAACCAAATGTAGAGGATCATCAACCTACTGACGATGAAAGAGAAGAAGGGGAACTTGAGGAAGTGTTGCTTCACAATGAATGGGATGGTTACCAAATCCAAACACCGTCTCGGACAACCCCACACCCGGTAGACTCGCCACCAGAAGATATAGGGGGGTTTCATACTTTAATGGAAAGAGCCACAAGACGATTTCAACTCCCCATGGCCAGTAAACAGTCTGATTGTTTTCTGTATGATTTTAAGGCTCAGACTAAGAGACAAATTGGTTGAATTTCCATAGAAGATTTCCTCTGGGAGGAAGGCCTGAAAGTAATGCGAACCCTGGCCTCTATTCCAGCTATTCTACCTAACCTGGGAAAGAAATCCTAGGCACCTGACAACTCTCCTGCCTGCCTCATTGCCAACCAAAACCGGATTCTGTAATTTCTCAGGCAGCTCAGCGTTGTGCCAGAAATGCAACTTCACCTCTGTCTACTCCTCTGGATAGGGACGGCAGACAATTTGACACCATTGGTAAAAAAAAAATCCACTATGGCAGCAACCACAGTTGGGGCAGCAAACTCACGCAATCTTGGGTAGACATGCCCGCCAAATGTAGTCAGACATTTCACTGTTTATTGATCATTTGCCTGAGGAGTTATAAGCAGAATCAAATCAAATCATTCAAGCGGGGGAAAGGATCTAAGCCGAAATAATTGACTGTGCAGTAGACATTTTGTCTACATGTTTCCACCAATTTGTGGGTGCGGCAGTATTAAGATGACAGGGATGGTTAAGAGCGACTTCTTTTCTCCTAGAAGTACAAATAAAAATCATTGATATTCCTTTTGATTTTGATGGCGAATACCTGTTTGATCAGCACATTGATGAGGCCCTCCAAACAATTAAAAAAGAGACCGGTACAGCAAGATCGCTAGGCACCCTGCAATTTAAAAAACAACCCTTTCGTGAAGTTCGAGGCCGGGGCACCTCTTCCTTTCGGGGAGGTTACAGCCAGTACAAACAATCTCAGCCTTATCAGGGACAATCCTGATACTCCACTGGACAACAGCATCAACAACCATACAAGCAGCCACCTTCTGCTTCCTACAAACTCCATAGAGGTAAAACATCATTCAGAGATAGAGACACCTCTAAGAAGCAGTGATGAATCTCTAGTGTCAGCCACAACTCACACTTCTTTTCTAGAGGTTGGTGGAAAGATTTCCTATTTCCTCTCCAAATGGTTCAAGATAAAAACAGACAGAGGAGCCTCGATATAGTTTCCAACGGACACACATTGGAATTTCAACAGATTCCTTCAAATTTTCCACCTTGGGTTCCTCCTCCTTCCCATCTAACAGAACTGCAGTCTCAGATAAACATCATGTTGCACAAGGGAGCGATCAAAGTGGTTCCAAGATCGCAAAGAGAGACAGGATTTTATTCAAGATTTTTCCTCATACGGAAAAAATAAGGAGAATGTCACCCCATCTTGGACCTTTGTCACCTCAACAAGTTCCTAAAGAAACAAACTTTTTGCATGTTATCTCTTCAGAAGGTGCTACAACTCTTGAATCAAGGAGATCACATGATGACCTTGGATATTCAGGAAGCCTATTTTCACATCTCCATTCATCCCAAACAAAGGAATATTTTCCGCTTCAGGGTGGCCGACGTGGATTATCAGTTCTGAGTCTTGCCTTTTGCCCTTCGCTCATCACCCCGAGTATTTACCAAGGTATTAGCCCCAGTTGCTGCTCATCTACGACAAGTAGGAGTTCAAATATTCCCATATCTAGACGAGTGCCATATAAAAGCAATTGCATCATCAATGGCATGCAGACATACACAGATGTGCCTATCTCTATTCCATTCTCTAGGGTTCAACCTTCAAATGTCTCATTAAATACCCCCAACTGCCATTAAGTTTTTAAGTATTCTAAGAGACAAAGGTCCCTACAAAAGAGGTATAGGGCAGTGGTACACAGAACCACATTAAGACCTGAGTTGATATTGTCCAAATGGAGAACCAATGAATTTATTAAATGAACAATCAAAAAAACTAAGCAAAACATAAACAAAGTTCAGTGGATAAAAAGGTTGAAAGTCAACAGATTTCCAGACCTCGGGCATTTACACTCATAGTGACTTCAACAGTAAATGCATGTTAAGAACAGTCACAATACAGAGAACATCTTGTGCTCCACATGAATCCAAATGAACCAGTTTAGAGTCAAGATGTACTGGTCTACAACGTTTCAATCCCGACTAGGTTAGGGAGATTATCATTAGGACACTCAAGTATATGCCTGAGAGGTTGCCTGTGGATAACCGCAAAGGATTGGAGCCGTATCCAAAAAAGGGGTCTAAAATCAACTCGCGTTAGAGAATCAATTGACGACGTAGAAGTCAGCAGGCCAGAGTTACCGGTAAGCTGCCAACACGTCTCCCTGCAGCGGAGCCCTGATGCCGGATGGATCTGGAGAGAACTATCAAAGCGCAGTGGCAGGATACGACGGAGTAGCAGGATACGGCGGAGTCAACAGAACCCGGAACATAAGCTGTAACTTTACTTGAGGCTCAGAAGTTTCACTAGCTCCCTGCATTGTGGCTTAGTGCCATGTATATGTGAATTATAGTATTTACACTTGTGGCTCAGTGTCTTGTGTACATTATTTTATATGTTTTTAACTTGCGTTCCAGGAGTGTGATGTAGGTTAACTCACTGGTTCACTCAGTTGTCCAGTTACAGCTCAGTGCCATATCAAGTGTAAATACAATAATTAACATACACAGGGCACTAAAAACCAATGTAGGGAGCTAGTGAAACTTCCAAGTCTCAAGAAAAGTTACAACTTATATTACGAATCTGGACACTAGAGCCGCAAAAGCAAAACAGAAAAACAAATCTGCTCTGAAAGAACATGGGTGCAAAACAGAGCTTGGTAATGTTGTAAAAGCAATACTCCTTGCAAGTAAACAATTGAAGTCAAAAGAAGTGAAAATATAGAATCTTGGTGAAAAAGACAATTCATAAACATTTGAGAATATTTAAGTTTTTTTTTTTTTAAACTAATTGGACTGCATGTCCCACAATGCCTCATTATGGGCCAAGTGGATAATTGTATATAAATTAACAACTGGAGATGGACTAAACTAACCGTGAACAAGACCATTGTGGTTGAAACACGTTGGTTGGTGGTGATGGTAATAAGAAAATAAAAGCAGCCTGAAGTGCGATCTAAAATTTGTTGGTAAATGGATTGCGAGAGTTGAGTCCATCTCGCTAACTCGCACCGGCCAAGCTGCACGCTGCAAAGTAATCGTTTGGTGTAAATATATATATATATATATACACACACACACATATAGGAATATTTTTCAAAGGTGTTACTGCTATCTAGTCTGATTCAAGCATGTGAATCTATGAAAGATCCAATGCTGGAGAAGAAAATAAGTTACTTACCTCTAACTTTGATTCTCCAGTATGGTATCTTTCATAGATTCACATGCGACCGACCCACCCTCCTCCCCATAGAGGCTCCCCTGAGGCTTTGGTCTCATTTGACGTACATCATTATCACTTGTGCTTAGAAAATCTGAGAGCCTGGAGCCTCTGTGGTGAGGGGTCTAAAGGGTGCTGTCACCTGATTGGCTGAGCTTCGGGCCTTTCCTAATGATTAGGACGAGCTATTAAGTGAATGTGTTTTCTCCATTAACTTCAATGTTAAGGTCACTACTTACTGCTTTATCTGTACCGTGGGACTCCCACTTCGGCGACGGGGAATGAGTCAAGCATGCGAATCTATGAAAGATACCAATTCTGGACAACCACAGTTACAAGTAAGTAACTAATTTTCTTATATTGCATGACAATACATTTTGCATCCACTACATCAGCTTAAGCTCAGCATCGCTGGGTACTTTTATGCAAATAGATGTAGAGTTAAGAATTGTAATTATATACTTACGTTGTAATGTAGTCTATAGGTCGATGTGGACAAAGCAATATTATTCTAAATTGATATTATCAGTCTTGATACAGTGACATAAAACCCATGGACTGCATCCTTTGGCAGCTATATCTGTCAGGTTGACTGACCTCCCATAACATAGTTATTTATTTGCCTTCCTGCAAATGAATCTACATACCTTTGCAGTAATCCTACTCAGCCTCAGGTCTGCATGCACCAGAGTGCTTTCAACATATGCGTTTTTTACAGTTCAGTCCTCGATGTCAATGTCAGGAGGCACATAGGAAGATGATCCTGAAGGGTAAGATAACCTGTGTTTCAGTTGAAACTTCAATGGAAAGTGTCCTCATTAAAAGCCATATTTTGTCTGTTTATAGCATTTCAGTGGTGATGGAAGTCCAAGTATGTGTACAAGAGATGGGTATATTCACAACCCGTACAAAAAGAAGGAGGGAAGGGGGACCGGGAGCTAGTTATGGTCCAGTGTCTGTGCTCCGAGTTATATCTATAGTATTCAAATGGAGACACTGTTCCTAGAAAGACAAAGGGAGAAAAGAAGCGAAAAATGTCTAGGCTACTATTAGGCCCAATTATCAAAGGATAGGGGGGGCATTCCTTAGTTTCTCATGTTGCCCTCACACACCCCGAAGGATGTCATGCTTCATCATTGGGCGTTTGCTCCTCGTCGGGCCGGCGCTGCAATGCCCTACGGGTCCCCCGAAGGGTCACTTTAGCGGAGATCTTTTTGAGAAAACGCCGTTTGGTGCATGCGGGTGTGTGGTTTGGGTCCTAATAAAAAAAAAAAAAGAGCTGTGTGGTGGTGGAGTGTGTTAGTGAAGTGATATCCTAAAAATGTCTAAGGGTTACTGAGATAAAGTTTAATGTGAATAGCACCCTTGACATAATAAAAGACCCGTAGGTCGGGTGTTACCTTATCGAAAATAATGTATCAATGGGTAACTTGTGTGTGGTCAAGCGGTCGACATGTTTCGCGCCCCAACGGTCCGAAAAGGATCCCTGGCGCTTCTTCAGGACCAAAAAGAACGTGAAAGTGAATGTGCTCTAAGGGATACTACCCTCAGTTTACTATCCGGGCGAACACTCCGAAGTAGCACTGCTCTCTGTGTGAGAGTCAGGTCGCACCAGGATAGACAGCCTAGGAGAACAAAGAAAAAAGAAGAAAGGAGAACATCCTACCTATTAAAGACTGTTCACCTTTTCAAGATATTCAGAAAAAGAGTGCAGCATCAAAGTATATACAAAATATATACAGAAGGGATGTCACCTCCACCCACGGGTGGTGGCGTAATGGGGTCTCAACGGTAGGCTGACAGGTGCCTAGGCCAGGAAAAAAGGGGGGGGGGGGGGGCCTGGGAAAGAGACAGCCCGTCGCCGACCGGAGTCACCCATATGTGCAGGCACTCACCGTGGTAGAGGTTGAACCAAACGTCCACAGACTGAAGTGGCATATACTCTATTGGTCTTTCATTACGATTCTTACTTTTATATGTTCCAAGCACTCACCTAAAGGCACGGAGAATAATGCTCCAAAGGTTAGGGGACGAGCGTACACACCTTCTAGTGCTGTGAACAAAGGAATAAATAACAGGCAACTGCTAGTCAGTCCAACTCCTATCGATTTCAAGCTGGTCTGGGCTGTCTAGTACACTATATGTTAAAAAAATAGACAGATTCCTAAGTGCTCATAAGAGCGTTTTTACTCACAGTTTTGCTCCGGCGTGGCCTCTATACCACCTACCCCAGTCGTCCTCCTACCTGGAATGGAGACGAAGATAACTCCGCTCTTCTTAAATACTGCCCGTGTTGACTTAATTAGGGCGGGCGCTGTGTCCGGTCTTCAAACGAGGAGCAGCTGTGTTCTCGCTCGTGTCTGTTAGCCGCGCATGCGCAGAGGGTGGACAGCTGAGCTAGGCGCCTGCGTGTATCTAGAAAACGTGGTGCCGGCTCACGTCTTGTTGTTGCCATGGTTATGTGTCTGTGAAGCACTAAGAGTTATTTATAATCGGCTAAAATAGTGCTCGTAAACTATCAAACACGCTTCGAAAAGACCCATCCAGTGTCATAAGCGAGCGGTAATAGTATGAGTGACTCGTATAATTGTTAGTGTCTCATGGTGCCATCGACGTGCCGTCAATAGTGAGCTCGGGAGAGAGTTATGATTGAATACGTGAGTCTAGGGGGGATCGAAGAAGCCCATCTGGTGTGATAAACGAGCGGTAATAGTATGAGTGACTCGTATAATTGTAAGCGCCTCATGGTACCATCGACGTGTAGTCAGTGGTAGACTCGAGAAAGAGTTATGATAGATTAAGTGAGTTTAGGGGGGATCAAGGAAGGTGGGGAGAAACGGAGGTCAGAGGGGGGTTTTCATTCTGTGGCAAGTGATCCAGGGAAGCCTACTCTTAATCCTCTCATCTCATAAAGATGCTCACAGAGGAGAGGTCTCACGAGGATAGGGGGACCCTGGACATGGATGTTGTGCCGTGGGACCTCGTAGTAAGGTAGTCATGGGTGTATAATACTGATTTCGCTGCCAGACCCTTATGTTAGATTATAGTTCAGTCCATGGTATATCGTCGTTCAGGCCCACCTCATTGGTCCGGAGGCGATGTACCCAGCGTTGTTCTCTACGTAGAAGGGTGTTATTGTTCCAATGTTGATTGTTCTCCAATATTGTCCACTTGATGTCGTCACATGTATGTCCTTTTTCCATGAAATGATTAGTGAGTCTGGTTGCTGTTCTCCCCCGTCGGATCGTGCTTCTATGTTCGCCTATCCTTAGTTTCACCTGTCTCGTGGTCATCCCCACGTAGCGCAGTGTACAGGGGCAGGTGATGAGGTACACACAGTTTTTTGTGTTGCAATTCGTGTGGCTCCGTTGGTCCCACCTGATTTTGTCCAGCTCCAAGTGTGTAGTATGTTTGGTAAAGGGACATGCACTACAATTGCCGCATGGATAGTGGCCTTTAACAGCAGGGAGGGACCATAGGGTGGATTCCTGCCGTATGGTCTTCACGCGTGGTCTCGTGTTGATCAGTTGGTCCCGTAGGTTGGTGGTCCTCTTGAACGCAAATCTGGGGCGCTCCAGCATGAGATTACCTGTATTCAGAATTCTCCAGTTATGGTTCACGATGTTCTTAATTTGGTTTGATAGAGGCGTGAAGGTTGTGACACAGGTGATGGTATTGTCGACTTCCTTGGTCTTTTCTTCTAGGAGTGCCTGGCGGTTGTTGTTCCTGGCTCGTTTGTGTGCACGTTGTATGACCCTGTTAGGGTAATGTCTCTCTTTCAGGTTTGATGAGAGGGAGTTAGCTTGAATGTCATATTCCTGGGTGTCACTGCAATTCCTGCGGATCCGCAGGAACTGTCCAAAGGGCAGATTTTCCCTCAGTGCTTTGGGGTGATGACTGTGAAAATCAAGAAGGCTGTTGCAATCAGTCATTTTTTTGTAGATGGTAGTGTTGAGTTTACCCCTCTCGAGGGTGACAAGAAGATCCAGGAAAGGGATCTCCTTTACACTCTCCGTTTTGGTAAACCGTAAGTGAGGGTTCAGGTTGTTAATCCATGTGTAGAATTCTTGGCAGGTCTCCGTACCACCCTTCCATAGGATGAGCACGTCATCGATGTAACGTTTCCACGTGATCATGTTCTTTCTGTAGGGGTTATTCTCAGTGAAGATGTTGATAGCCTCAAAATGCGCCATGTATAGCCCTGCTAAGCTCGGCGCGAATGTGCTCCCCATGCTGGTCCCTTGTATCTGATGGTAAATGGTGGTCTTATACATAAAGAAGTTGTTCTTCAGGGCCAGCATAATCAGTTCCGTGATGAAGCTCGCAGGGGTGTTGGTAGGTAAGTCTGTTTCGAGTAGGAGTTGTTCCACTACTTCGATTGTTGCATCTTGTGGAATGTTTGTATATAACGCCTCTACGTCTAGAGTTAAGAGGAGGTCAATGGGCTCGGTATTGTTCTCGTTGATCTTTTGTATCAGGTTCAAGACGTCCCTGGTGTCTTTTAGGTATGCCGGAGTTGCTTGTACCATAGGTCGGAGGAAAAAATCACTGAATTTGCTCAGTGGTTCCAATAGCGAACCTATCCCAGAGACGATTGGTCGTCCTGGTGGTGGAATGATACCCTTGTGTATTTTGGGTAGTAGGTAGAAGTACGGCATCCTGGGGTTCTCATTAATGAGGAATGCCGCCTCGTGGGCAGTGATCCATCCCTCATTTGTAGCTTCGTTAATCAGGATGCGTATCCGTGATAGAAGTCTCTCAGTGGGATCAGTCTCCAACTTCTTGTAGTATTCGGATCTCCCGAGTTGTTTGACACATTCTCTTTCGTAATCCTCTACTGACAGGATGACAGTGGCTCCTCCCTTATCCGCCGGTTTGATAATGATGGCTTCATCTTCGGTGAGTGAGTGTACTGCCTCACGGAGTTTCTTAGGTAAATTGTCAAAGACATGCCGGCTTCTTAGTTTGTTTGCCTCCTTCAGAACTGCTTTTTCAAACGTCAGTACTTCACTCGGAACCATACCCGCTGATGGAGTGAACTTGGAGGGTGGTCTCAGTCCGGTGTCCTGGCGGTCAGGGGTGGGGTTGTTGTTAAAAAAGGATTTGATGCGGATCTTACGGAAGAGTTGTTGTAGTTCCTCATTCATGCGGAAGTTATCCTCCTTGGGGGTGGGTACAAACCCTAAACCCAGTTCCAGGACTGCCCTTTCGTCTGTGTTCAGGAGTCTGTCTGTGAGGTTCACTATCAGGGTCTTGGGAGTGTTGAGCTCCTCGTTGTTCTCTGTTGTGTCTCTTGATCTTGCCACTGGACTTGTTTTTGCCCTCTTCTTCTGCCTCTGCCTCGTCCCCTGCCTCTGTTCTGAAAAGGAGGAGGTGCATTGGGGAAGAATGGTTGTTGGTAACCCGGGTGTTGTCCCGGAAAGGCAGGGAACCACATCGGGCCTTGTTGTGGGAAAGGTTGGTGTGCATAGCCGTACATCTGTGGTATCGGAGGTGGAGGGAGTAGGCCCGGTTTGTTGGAGTTCCTCCCCCAACTGCTATTGCTAGAATTACTGTACATCGAACGTCCTGAGTTCGTAGATGTTGTAGAGCCGTCATCTGAGCCAGCATCACTATCTGATGGTCGGTATTCCTCTTTAGTGTATGGGTATATCTTCTCCCTGTCGAATCTTTTAATGTCTTTTTGTAATTTTGACACTTTTTGTTGTAATAAATAATCTCGGTGGTCAGTCATCTCTGCGTTGATTTCCGCTAGACGGGTTTTGTAGGCTGAAATACTGATCCCAGTTTTCAGTCCATTCTCCGCGATGTTAATCTTGATAATCAATGCTTCGGAGAGACGTCTAGCGGTACCAATAATCAGAATGAGCCAGTCGCGGGTGCATTTCCATGCGATCTGGCTCCATTCTTTGCGGAAAATGAGATCTTCCAAGAAGATTCTAGGTGCCGTGCGGACAATTAGGCCATTGGGTGCAGCATTTGCCCTCAGGTATTCAGTCATAATTGTGCCATGCATGGCAATCTTGACTTGTAGTTTCTTAAGCGATGCCAGGGAGTTCCAGTCACCTTGTGATGATGTGCTGGCCATATTCCCCTCACTATCCAACAGTGAGGGGGTTCTCAGGATTTCCGCCACGATGTCATCATCAAACCCGAGCCCCAGGTTATCCCCCATGTTATTGGTTGACATTGTGTGCACTCAGTTTAAGAAAAAGGAATGGGAAGGGAAAGTTAAGTCAGGTCCCTCGGCTAAGCTGCCGTGCTAATTATCTGTACAAAAAGAAGGAGGGAAGGGGGACCGGGAGCTAGTTATGGTCCAGTGTCTGTGCTCCGAGTTATATCTATAGTATTCAAATGGAGACACTGTTCCTAGAAAGACAAAGGGAGAAAAGAAGCGAAAAATGTCTAGGCTACTATTAGGCCCAATTATCAAAGGATAGGGGGGGCATTCCTTAGTTTCTCATGTTGCCCTCACACACCCCGAAGGATGTCATGCTTCATCATTGGGCGTTTGCTCCTCGTCGGGCCGGCGCTGCAATGCCCTACGGGTCCCCCGAAGGGTCACTTTAGCGGAGATCTTTTTGAGAAAACGCCGTTTGGTGCATGCGGGTGTGTGGTTTGGGTCCTAATAAAAAAAGAGCTGTGTGGTGGTGGAGTGTGTTAGTGAAGTGATATCCTAAAAATGTCTAAGGGTTACTGAGATAAAGTTTAATGTGAATAGCACCCTTGACATAATAAAAGACCCGTAGGTCGGGTGTTACCTTATCGAAAATAATGTATCAATGGGTAACTTGTGTGTGGTCAAGCGGTCGACATGTTTCGCGCCCCAACGGTCCGAAAAGGATCCCTGGCGCTTCTTCAGGACCAAAAAGAACGTGAAAGTGAATGTGCTCTAAGGGATACTACCCTCAGTTTACTATCCGGGCGAACACTCCGAAGTAGCACTGCTCTCTGTGTGAGAGTCAGGTCGCACCAGGATAGACAGCCTAGGAGAACAAAGAAAAAAGAAGAAAGGAGAACATCCTACCTATTAAAGACTGTTCACCTTTTCAAGATATTCAGAAAAAGAGTGCAGCATCAAAGTATATACAAAATATATACAGAAGGGATGTCACCTCCACCCACGGGTGGTGGCGTAATGGGGTCTCAACGGTAGGCTGACAGGTGCCTAGGCCAGGAAAAAAGGAGGACGACTGGGGTAGGTGGTATAGAGGCCACGCCGGAGCAAAACTGTGAGTAAAAACGCTCTTATGAGCACTTAGGAATCTGTCTATTTTTTTAACATATAGTGTACTAGACAGCCCAGACCAGCTTGAAATCGATAGGAGTTGGACTGACTAGCAGTTGCCTGTTATTTATTCCTTTGTTCACAGCACTAGAAGGTGTGTACGCTCGTCCCCTAACCTTTGGAGCATTATTCTCCGTGCCTTTAGGTGAGTGCTTGGAACATATAAAAGTAAGAATCGTAATGAAAGACCAATAGAGTATATGCCACTTCAGTCTGTGGACGTTTGGTTCAACCTCTACCACGGTGAGTGCCTGCACATATGGGTGACTCCGGTCGGCGACGGGCTGTCTCTTTCCCAGGCCCCCCCCCCCCCCTTTTTTCCTGGCCTAGGCACCTGTCAGCCTACCGTTGAGACCCCATTACGCCACCACCCGTGGGTGGAGGTGACATCCCTTCTGTATATATTTTGTATATACTTTGATGCTGCACTCTTTTTCTGAATATCTTGAAAAGGTGAACAGTCTTTAATAGGTAGGATGTTCTCCTTTCTTCTTTTTTCTTTGTTCTCCTAGGCTGTCTATCCTGGTGCGACCTGACTCTCACACAGAGAGCAGTGCTACTTCGGAGTGTTCGCCCGGATAGTAAACTGAGGGTAGTATCCCTTAGAGCACATTCACTTTCACGTTCTTTTTGGTCCTGAAGAAGCGCCAGGGATCCTTTTCGGACCGTTGGGGCGCGAAACATGTCGACCGCTTGACCACACACAAGTTACCCATTGATACATTATTTTCGATAAGGTAACACCCGACCTACGGGTCTTTTATTATGTCAAGGGTGCTATTCACATTAAACTTTATCTCAGTAACCCTTAGACATTTTTAGGATATCACTTCACTAACACACTCCACCACCACACAGCTCTTTTTTTATTAGGACCCAAACCACACACCCGCATGCACCAAACGGCGTTTTCTCAAAAAGATCTCCGCTAAAGTGACCCTTCGGGGGACCCGTAGGGCATTGCAGCGCCGGCCCGACGAGGAGCAAACGCCCAATGATGAAGCATGACATCCTTCGGGGTGTGTGAGGGCAACATGAGAAACTAAGGAATGCCCCCCCTATCCTTTGATAATTGGGCCTAATAGTAGCCTAGACATTTTTCGCTTCTTTTCTCCCTTTGTCTTTCTATATTCACAACCCTGCTGCTCTTCAGGTTATTTAGGTGATCATCAGGAAATGTCTTCCAAGCTCTCACTTATATCTCATTCGGAGATGACAAATCTTGCAGACCTGCCCCATTGTTAATCTGAGAAGTCACAACCTCCTACTTGGTCTCTGATCTCTCTCTCTCTCTCTCAGCCTGGCGACTGGTGCCACAAAACTGTATAGTGGGTCCTTTGTATGATTATGGCTGGCCTTCAGAAAGCCTCTGCCTAATGGAGGTGTATGAAATAGGGTTTCTAGGGATCCCCCTTCCAGCGGAGAGAGGACAGGTGGAATGCGTCTCCTTGATGGTGAGTGTCTTCCCTACACCAAATAACTTCAACATCAAAGAGTGCATTTGCTCCAACTGCCTCCGTCGTGAAGGTCTCGGAGGCAGAGCTGAGTGGTGCAATAAAGTGCTGCATTCTCTTGGAGTCCCAAATTGATGTGGCTTCTTTCCTATTAAAGCCATCTACAGGGATCAGAGGTTGTAGGATGAACCATGCGACTGATGTAATTAGCAGAGATTAAATTGCAATGCATGGTTTGCTGGATTTGCACACTAAGGTGACTACTATCTGCTCTATCGAAGACCCTAGGTGGCAGGTATACCTTGAAGGAGGCCCTGGGGCTTGAGCATAACTGATTAAAGGAGCATACTTGGCACTGAGAATGGTGATGCAAGGGCATTGTGATGATGTAGCCTCTATCAGTATCTGATAGGTGAGCTGGTTTACTGAGAAAGCGCTCTGGCAAAAGATTCCGAGCAGTCCAGAGGAATGAGAGCCAGGATCGGTGAAGGAACATCTTATCAGTCTGGTCAGCCGCCTTATGGACCCCAAATGAGGCCTTTTCCACTGTGTATAAGGAATGCTTCTGA
This sequence comes from Triturus cristatus, assembly GCF_964204655.1. Lineage (NCBI taxonomy): Eukaryota > Metazoa > Chordata > Amphibia > Caudata > Salamandridae > Triturus > Triturus cristatus. The sequence continues at coordinate 1,605,982,260 of NC_140590.1, read as the reverse complement.
TTCATAGGATGGTGATGGAGTGTCATGAATGTTAGAATAATTCCCCTCTACAATCAGGACCTGGAACACTAAATATCTATACATAAAAATAAGGATGAGAAGTGAAAAAATGTAATTGCAGCTATAAACCTATAAAGCAGATCAAAGGTTAAGTTTTCCAATTTAAATAAAATGTTTACCAGCTCGAGCAAAGTTGGAGATGCATTTACCAGCAGAAGAAGGATCTCCAGAGGTAAGATCTCCCAGCCAACGTTCGCTCCTGCTATCCATTTGTACTTCACTCTGGATTCTTTCAATCACCATACCTATTTGTATGCCACTCTGGATCACTTTTCTCCCCCTATTCATTTCTACCGCATTCTGCAGGGGAAAAATAGCCCTGCATTTTGAAGAGTTGCAAATATCACCAGTAACAAGTAAATGCTGACTATTATGTGAGCTGGCTACTCGCTTTCTTTCAAGGCTCATCTTCCATCCTGCCCATCGTTAACTAAGAAGTACCACCACTCCTAGTTACACAGATAGTCTCCTCACTAAACCCCCTCCCAAAGGGGAAAATGCATTAATTCAGAATACTTCCTGGTTGAAAAAAAAGGTTCCAAGTAGGAGTTCAGGCACATTCTAGATCTCGGATTGGAAACAAGGACAGGAGCGAAAGGTTCTGTGTGCACACACTTCATCAGATATTCCTTTGCCTCCTAAACTTAAGGCCTGATTTATATGTTGGTGGAGAGGGAACTCCATCACAAATGAGTTCCCGGCCCACCAACATAGTGACCCATCCATTCAATTTAGATGTTGCAGACTTTCAGTTTGGCTACAGTGGCATATGACTCCCATGGTGAAGGGGGCCATTATCTTGTTTATTTTTAAAAAGGAAATCCCATTTCGGGATTTTCTTTTTGAAAATAAAAAAAGAAAACAGTTTGATGCAAGGCTCCATTATGTTGACAGAGTGCTGCACCAAAAAGTGAAATGCATTGACAGGAATTGCCATGACTGGGGTTCCTGCCAATACTTTGTAAATTACCGGCAATTTAGTGGTCATTTATAAATCTGTATGTTTGGACCTCCACCCGAGTGACTGAGTAAATTAATTCTTCGCTTTGGCTGAACAACGGTCCGACCGCCAATAAATATATCAGACGATTAATGTGATGTGTGATGGAGAAGTCACATTTCCCATATTTGGGACTCCCTCTCTGGCTGCCTTTCAGAACTTTTCTGCATATATAGTAGTGTCAACTGCATGTTTAATTCATCAAAGGATTTTCATCCATACTTGGATGACTGGCTCATGAAGCTCACAGTCTGGACACAGTGAAGCAAGAGTTGCATTCCACAGTCTCCCTAATACACATTAACTTCTTGAAGTCTATACCACTCCAGTCCAGGTACTGTTATACCTGTGGGCGTCTCTAGACACAAGACAAAGAAAATATTTCCTTTGGAGGAAAGAGTGTCTCCGATCTGGTGAAAATGTCATCAGATAATTTCGGTGCAGAACACAACAGTCCACCAGATTTTCTCACTTCTGGGGTCAATGATCTCATGTGTCTATATTTTACCAAATGCTAAACAGGATTTCACTACATCAGTGTGTCCACTTGTCACTTACAATGAAGAAGTCCCTGACATGGTGTTGCAAGAGGACCAATCTGCTCCTTGCAGTGCCATTCCATCAGGATCCTCCAGCTCAAACGATTGTCACAGGTGGATTTTCACACCCAATTCAGATGTAGGGGCTGATTGCTGCTGGTTCGAGTATCTGCTGGTTGAGCCCGATTTTCGGAGCCTGATTTTTGGAGCGGAGCCGGCAGGAGTGGCAGGAGTTCGAGGAGCGGTGAGTGCGAGGGGCCGTGCCAGGTTTCCGCCGTGATCTGGGCATCTCCAACCTCCGGCCCCACAGCCCCACAGCCCCACACCCCATTAGCCCCATAGACCTCAAAAGTCCCCCTCCCGCCTGCACCCAAGGCCGTCCTGAGGCAGAGGCCTCACTTGTGATCGAGGCACTGGGGTAAGGAGGCGTGCGGTGTGGTGATGCTTGTGGCGCGGGGCTGTGAGCGGCATGGGTGGCACACTGCCGGCTTAGAACCGGCAAAGAGCCAGTGCAGAGCACAAGCACAAAGTCGGCTGCCAAAAAAGTTGTGAGTACTCCGCGGCGAGTGCAGGGGTGCTCTCAGCCCCTGCGAAGTGTGAGCCCAGCGCAGTCTGCGAAGGCGGCCCAGCTAGGACGGGTGCAGCCTGCAGACAGCATGGCGTGCCCCACTCGCAGAAGGGAATCCACAGGAGAATCCACGGGGAGAAGGAATTTGCACGGGGTTTTTTGCTCGCAACTTTGCACACTACCTTCATAGAGCCTGCCACGGGCTCCGGAAGGAGAAAAGGACCACAATCCACAGTACCAGAGAACCAAAGGCACAAGGCACAAAAAGACAAAACGAGATAGATGACATAGGAGCAGACCACAAGCAGACTATGCGGAGCAGTCCCAAGACTTCAAGCGAACCACAGCTGTTGTTTGTCTCAAACTCATTGCAGGCCCAGGGAGTGGTAGTAGTCAACCGCCCTATAGCCCAACAGCAGGAGCACTCGGGGGAAGGGGCCTCCGACGGGAGCAAGAAGGCCTAAGAGCAAAAACAACATAGCTGGTGTCAGAGTTGGAATCGACCTGAACAGTCAATCCAGTCTAAGCAAAGAAAATTGTGACTGCAACAAAGGAAACAGCGGCCATTATGAGATCCGGCAGGACAAGATGGGAAATCAAGCTAGGGAAAAAAACTTGCTCAAGCACGAGGAAGAACAACAAGAGAGCCATAGTCCCAACTGCTGAAGAGATAAAGTTGGTATCAAACTCCGAACCATTAACAGCATCGCCTACAGTGCCAATAAAAAAAGCTACCAATTAGGAAGACAAAAATCACGTACTTTCTATCCTGTCCACGTCATCTAACCTCTGACTTCACTAGAAGCATTTCATCTAACATGCAGCTCGTGCAGCCCAGCAATTTCCAAGAGGACTGCCCCAACAACCCCAACACTCGGTACACGACCAGTTACCAAGTAATTGTGAAAGCACAAATAAATAAATGCAAGTGAAGCACAACAAGAACAGCAAATTGGATGTCACTGTCTCTGTCCACTCTGGGAGCCCCATCAGGTGAAAGTCAGTCACCCATCCTGATTGCGGACAGCCAGGACATATATGTAATTGAAGAAGATGACGCACCGGGGAACCTGACAAAGGACGTACTGGAAATGCAGGAATTCTTACTCAGTCTGTTTGACCTATCACAGAAAGCACTCAAGGAAGGAAGTGTGTCACCCAGATTTAAAATAAACCCTGGACTCTCCCACGATTATAACACCCTACTTTCCCCGATGGGAGGAGGGGAAGATGGCGGCCGGCTAACGTAACCGGTCGGGAGCTCTCTACCTACAGTCTACTCCCAGTTTTGAAGATATGATAGTTCCGTCATTCTGATTTTAAAAAAAACAAAAAAACTCATAGAGATCTCTTCAAGTATTAAAAGTTAAAATCTGGTAAGATTACGTTTCCCTTGCTTTCGCCGACTCTGACCATGAGACATGAGGTCAATTTACTTACCGAGCTCGTAGATGCGGGGATCAGACTGTCGCGGACACCGCGCACAAACGGGCAACGCACTGCTCGGAGTCTGGGCGGAAGCGCAAGAGGCAAGGACCAGCTTCTGGAGGGCCGCAGCTAGGCTCTCTTTCCGGGTCGGTCAGGGCAGAGCAGCGGAGATCGAATCCGCACAGAAACTGACGCGGGAGCGGAATTTGGAGCATTCTACAGGAGAACCAGACTCGAAGACCCTGGATTCGAACACGAGAAAGGGGAAACCGACCACAAGGGAGGAAAAAACTGAGAAAACTGAGAAAAAGGTAAGAGTAGGGGGCTGTATGAGGAGGGCAAAGAAATTAGAGGGAGTCCCCCCTACAAAAGCTTTAAATATAAAAATCCTTCCCACAATTGTCAAGCAGACAGAGAATAGAACCCCGAACGACAACTCCACGTCGAACTCGATTTCTTTAACGACACCATTAGGTGGTAACTTGACCCCGGGAAATATAGGGGAGACCAGTAAAACTAGCTGTGGAACTAACAGTGGAACTAGCTATTGCCTCAGGAATAGACAATTTCTAGCAGACTGCCCCCTGACTAGTCTCAACTCAGTCGCCCCGCAGATTACTCCTGCCAGTACCAAGAAAATAAGGGGTAAAAAGCGAGGTTTAACTACAAAAACTCCATCAGCCCCCTACTCTAAGAACAAAAATAAACAGGATAGGGTTAAACAACCCCTTCTGGAGACAGGCCTTAAACTTAAGGTTACACCCTCCCTTAGATCTTTTTTTAAAATCCAGATCCAAGAGGAGAAACAAACGAATGAAAGAAACTCTGAAATGACTTTGAAACCCACTTCTGACAGTGCTACCTTAGATCGATCCAACAACCTAATAAACACCACTATTATAACGAAGATGGATCCTATAAGTAGCGGAATTAAGGCCAGGAGCAACCCGGCCGAAACCGAGACAGAGACCATGATTGACTCTGAGTCGGAGTTTGACCCAGATTCTGCTAGGGGGGAGGTGGGCTTAGGGAGCGAACATCCCTGTACTATAGTCAACGACCTCCTCCAGGCTGATCCAACCGAGGTTATAGCCATAGACACTAGTATGATCGATCAACACATATCGATGACTACACCAAGTAGCCTCATCGAAACCGTACTGTCAGAAATTAGAAATAACTTTGCTATCTCGGAGAAGAATCAAATAAAAATTCAAGAGACATGCGAGGCATTTGATACTAAGCTGAATGCTTTGGGAGAGAGAGTTAAAATAGTGGAAACAGCAGTGGGACTTCTGAGTAAAGAAGTAGAATCCTCGCAAAATGAAATCAGTGTTTTAAAATCTAACGAAGCGGTTCTTCGAGATAAGTTGGAATCTCTCGAGAATCAATCAAGGAGAAATAACATAAAAATTTTGAATGTACCAGAGGGTCGAGAGGGCGGAGATATGAAAAGTTTTGTAACAGTTCTACTAAATGAGTACTTCCCCTGGGCAGACCCTGTAGTCTTAGCAGATGACATACAAAGAGCACACCGAGACCCATTTGGGAAAGATAAACTCAAGAAAAACTCAAGAAAAATCCTTATTAATTTTAAAACTTATTCCCTTAAGGAAAGAATATTGGGTGAAGCACTAAAAAAGGGAGTATATAATAAGGATGATTGGACCTTCAGAATCAGATCTGATGTTGCCAAGGTTACACAAGATAGGCAATGGCAACTTGGACAATTTATGACTGAACTAAGATCTCTTGGGGCGACAGTGCAGATGAAATTTCCAGCCTCCCTGAAGATTATGTGGAAAAACAAAATGCACAACATTAGAGATCCAAAAGAGGTTGAGCAATTTCTGATACAGATGAAGGAACAATAACAAGAGAACAAGTTTTTAGCCTGGGAGGTAGAGAGCTCAAACGGGCAAATCAATTTGCCAAATGAAAGGAACAAGGGAGGCTTCCCCGGGGTGGGTTTCTAGATGTATTGTAAACCAAATAAGAAAACAATCGCACAAAAAGGGTGGGGAGCAAAATAGGGAAAAAAATAAAAAACGTCCTCAAAATAAAAATAGGAAAGTGGAAGGGGATTTAAGGGTAAATAAAATACCCCCCAGTTCCGAGAAAAAGATATTACCTCATGGATGATCCATTGACAATAAAAATTCTATCCTGGAATGTTAATGGTCTCAGGATTAATAACCGAAGGAGGCTGATTCTAGAATATCTGAAATTGTCTGAGTGCGATATCTTGATTCTCCAAGAGACACATCTGTTGAAGGAAGAGTGGGAAAGCATTATAAAAAATCTCAGATGGGTAGATTCATATGTCTGTACTAACCAGAATTGTAATACAAAGGGAGTAATTATCTTATTTAAAAAAAACGCAAAAGCATCTGTAGTGGCAAGCACAGTTGACAACTAGGGGAGATGGGCTATTGTTAATATAAAACTACAAGGTAATCCATTTACTATAGTCGGCTACTATGGCCCTAACTGTGATGACCCTGAACCCCTGCAAAACCTTTATACTCAGCTATTAACATCGTCAGCCCCCATAATCTGGGGTGGAGATTTTAACATAATTCTAGATCCAAAACTCGATAGACAACCCCCTAGGAAAGAAACAAACTTACCAAAAATGAGACAATGTATTTCATTGAGTATAAAAGATCTTGGATTGGTAGACATCTGGAGAAAAAAAACCCCTGAAAATAAGGGATTTACCTTCCAAAATAAAAGATTGGGCCACTCTTCCCGAATTGACTTTTTCCTCCTAGACTCCAGTCTAGCGCCAAATACTTCTAGAGTAGAACATACTCCGGCACACCTATCAGACCACTCAGCATTAGTCCTGGACCTTCAGGTGGAAAAAAATAACGTCCCAGGGCGCTGGACAGTTGATCGTACGATTTTCTTAGATAATCAGTATATAGATCTACTCATGACTGAGACAGTAGAATTCTTTAGGATAAATAAAGCAGGGATGCCCTTGCAAATGGTTTGGGACACTTATAAACAGTAATGAGAGGCAAAATCCTAAACATTGCAGCTTGGTAAGCAAAAACGAATACATCTAAGATCAGACTTATGGAGGAAGAACTAAAAACCCTTGACATTAAACTTGAAGGAGAGTCATCAGTTTTAAACAGAGTACAATTCATAGCTGAAAGAACTCAAAAAAAGGAAAACGTGGCTGATCATCTAGAGATGAGACTAAGAGAGAAATGGGAGACGAGTAAACTTTCACACCACGAATATGGAGAAGGCTGTGGGAAGCTATTAGCATGGAAATCTAAAACAGAACAAACCAGGAACAAGATATTTAAGATACGCAAGGGTCATTCGGGAATATTAACATCAGAAGATGCAGAAGTCAGAGAAGAATTTCTAAATTTCTTCAGTGGTCTATATAAAGAAGAATGTTTTCCGACTGAAGCTCAACTCCAAAACTATCTGGAATCTATAGACCTTCCATCCATCAGCAACGAGGAGAGGATAGGGCTAAATAAAAAAATAGATGAAGAAGAAGTCGAGGAAGCTATCAAAAGTCTTAAGAGAGGAAAAGCACCTGGACCAGATGCCTTACCAAATGAATTATACCAGTCACTAAGTAAAGCTCTAATCCCGCAATTAACAGAATTAATGAATGACATCTTCATTAATAAAAAAGATCTCCCGACCTCATGGAACGAAGCGATTATTAGCATCATACTGAAGCCGGGAAAAAATCCAGATCAATGTGAATCATATAGGCCCATATCCCTTTTAAATTGTGATTACAAGATCTATACACAAGTTTTAACAAAAAGACTGACCAAAGTAGTTAACCCCTTAATCAACAACAACCAGAAAGGCTTTATGAAGGGTCGACAGATACAAGAACTGACCCAAGAACTTATCACAGCTATAGACATAGCAACACAGGAAAAACTACCCTTAGCTATTATCACCTTGGACGCAGCTAAAGCGTTCGATAGTGTCAATTGGTTATACTTGAACGCAGCCCTGAGTAGATATGAGTTAGGAGAAAATTTTCAAGACTCAATTAAATCAATATATAGAAATCCATCAGCAAGAGTCCTAGTCAATAACAACCTCTCGAATAAGATACAGATTATGAGAGGTACTAGACAGGGATGCCCCCTATCACCACTTCTTTTTAATCTGTATATTGAACCTCTAGCGATTAAATTAATGAACAACTTTAAAATATCTCCATTCTCCTATAATGGTTGGACGAAAAAAGTTGCCCTCTTTGCAGATGATCTGATGATTTTTACAGATAATTTTTTTAAATCCTACCATGACATCGAGGTTTCTATTAACCAGTTTGGTGCAATCTCCGGATACATGGTTAACCAGGCCAAATCTGAGATTATGGAGTGGAACTGTACTAGCAATCACCCCTTGATAAAAACGAAAATACGATATCTGGGCCTAGACATAATTAAAGATATAAACAAAATCGCGGAAGTAAATTTTAAAAGACTATTAAGTGAAACTAGAAAATTGTTAAAAACTTGGAGTGGTTTACCCCTAACTTTTATGGGAAGGTCAAATATCATCAAAATGACGATACTACCTAAATTTACTTATATCTTTAGTACGATTCCGTTGGAGTTTGATAGAACATCAATAAGGAAACTACAGGGAGAATTAAACTCTTTTATATGGGCTGGTAAAAACCCCCGAATTGCCTGGAACAAGCTAAGAAAGAAGAAAGACCGAGGGGGTATAGCGAGCACGGACTTGCTACAGTATTGTAGGGCCATCCAGTTCAAATACGCTAGAATTTTATTAAATGACTATGAACTTTACCCACCTCACCTTCAAGCTATAGCGAGACCAGCGGGAAATTTTCTATACAAATTCGGTCACCCGAAATTCTACAAAAAAATCAAATTAAAGGTTCTCTTATCAGCAGCTAAACTCTGGACAGAAAAACAATCAAAATCCCTTACTACAGCGAATACGCCCCGATTTGGAAATCTCCAGGCACACCGGAATGTCTCCAAGATAGCCTTTCAACTCCTCTAATTCTAGCAGGGATTACTAGATGGGGGCAACTTATAAAACAGGACCACATTATAAACTGGTCTCTCCTGGATAATATCATGGGAGGCTCCCTATCTAAATTTAAATACTATCAATTATCTAGCTGGATTAAGGTGTTGACGGAAACATACGAAGGAGATAGAGAACTGGAACTTAAAATGCTAATCATCGGAACCCAAAAGAAAGAAGTTTCTCTATGGTACTGGGCCCTCATAGAGTCAGGAGAGGATAATCTCAAGAAACCAGAGAAGATCTGGAGGAATGCACTGCCGACGAGTGACATTGAGAACTCATGGCAAGTATCTATGGGGAAATGCTGGGGTGTTATAAAATCTGCTGCCCTAAGGAGGAACCACCTGTTTACTCTTCATAGAGCGTACTGGACACCGAAAAAGCTCTCAAAATTTAATAATTCTGACCGGAAAAAATGCCCGAAATGTGGCGAAGAAGAGGTAGACGACTTGCATATGTTTCGGCAGTGCCCCCAGATTGATGACTTCTGGAGAGAAGTGAGTAAGACCCTGGAGAGGGTATTTAAATATCCAGTCGATGTAAGTATCCATTTGGTTATCTTTGGGGTTAGAGAAGATGGGGCAAATCTTGTTAAATTAACGAAAGAACAAGAGAACCTGCTTTTTAGTCTGATTTTACTTGCCAGAAGGGAAATCTGTGTAAATTGGTTAAGATCTAACCACCCCTCACATATGGGGTGGATTAATCACATACATAGGATCTCTCGACTATATAGAGGTGGGAAGGTTAATAAAAGATTTACATTTTGGGAACAACAAAATGTTTCGGCTAGTTAACCAAAACGCTGCCTTAAATGGGTCCAATGATTATGCAATGGCAATACATTAGAAGCTTTGGCTTCTGGAGTAGCCTGAAAGGCTAGCTCTTCCCACTTTCCCAAAAGGGTAAAAGAGATACAGGGACCTTGACAGAATAAGGGAAGCTCCCCTATCCATATTCTGTAACGGGGGTAGCGAAGGAGAGAAACACAAATGTTAAGAGATCCCTGGGAAATCTCAATACCCAGTATTGCAAAATGAGGACAAAAAAAAAAAACACCCTACTTTCCCCAATAAAGGCACAGCTGGGGCACGGCAGCATCATCCAATCGACCAGCCGTCCGGTGCAAATCTGCTATGAAAGCTAGGCATACAAATCAATATGGACAAATTAATTTGGATACCTGTCTAGTGTCTTACATACCTGGGAGCCTTTGTAGGAGAGAGTTTAATCTAGTCTACAAAATGTCATCTAAGACGTACTCCCAATCAATCTGCTCGCCAGACTGCATCATGCTAGGATCCATGGCATACTGCATATACATAGTCCCAAATGCTCGACTGTTCATGAGACCTCTACTACTACAGTGTCTCGGTAATCAATGGTTCTATAAGAGAAGCAGCTGGAAGGAGATTTTCCTACTAACAACATTGGCCTCACAATCACTAGCATGGTGGTGCAACAAGAAGAATCATTTGAAAGAAGCTCATTTTCAGAAGAAGGTTCCAAGACAGATCGTAGTAAAAGGCACATCATTATTAGAGTGAGAAGCCCATCTTAACTATCGTACAGTTCAAGGCCTTGAGCCACACAATGAGAAACATACCACATAATGTTTTGTTTTTGGAATTGAAATCCGTACATCTGGCCTTGAAAGCATTCATCCCATTTGTAGCATTGCAGAACCTCATGGCTGAAACAGACAACACCATCACAATGGAATAAATCAGTAAGTAGGGGGGAACAAAGTCAAAATAACGTTCCCTACAAGCACAATCAATGTTGCTCTGAGATCTAGCCAGAGTAATCACAATAACTGCCATATACATTCTAGTATCTATCTAGTTACCAATCACCACATGTTAACTCTGATAAAACAAACTGGTTACGGGAAGAACATGGCGGCCGGCGCGTAGCGGGTCGCGGGAAGCTCCGATAGTAGGGAGTAAAAAATACATCTAGAATATATGCCTACCCCGGGAAAAGACTCGTACTTGAGTTTAGGGGGGTTGAGGAGCTGATTTGAAGCCGTACCTTTGCCGTGCTGTATGCTGGAGTGTCCGCCAGATTGACTGTTGCAGGCCTCGGGGCGGTGCAGCTTGGTTTCAGGCATTGGTCTCCAGCTCTCGGCGTCCTCCGGGCTTGCCTTGGAGTAGTTTGGCGTGCTGAAGGCGGCGGTCGCAACAGGGAGTATCCCGGTTGCTCCGGGAGGCTGGAGGCCGGTGTGGACTTGTGCTGCCAGGGAGCTGGAGAGGGGAAGGAAAGCAGTTGCAGTACTCCCCTTCCAGGGCGGAAGAGGCAGGGGCAGCACAGGCGTGGTGGAATCGAGGCTGCCTCAGTTTCCAAGTGAGGATCTGAACCGGCTGTTGAGAACGAAAGAGGAGGAGAGGGAGCACGTAGCAGAGAGCCTGCACCGGTCGACTCAAGAAGGTAGGACAGAGTGCCAGAGGGGGGGCTGAAAGAACTTGTATGACTTCCAGTTCGGGCGGTGGACGAATTAGGTACACCTTAAGGAGCTCTAAAATCAATTTACCCATGGTAGACACTCAAGGGGATGCCGAGATAGAAAAAGCTGGTAGTCAGCAGCCTAAAATTAATAAAACCAATAAAAAACCGCAATTACACGGTAAAAAAGATCTGAATTTAGTTAAAGTCAGAGATACAAATAGAAAAAGCATTTCTCGGCTTAAAGATCATTCAAAGTTAACTCCCTCTCTGAGAAGCTACTTCAAAGCGACTCCCAGTATGTTGGTACTAAAGCCTACACAACAGACCTCTATACCGGACCAACATGAGCTGATCTCTAGCCTCCCTACCTCCAACAGATTTCTCCCTCTAATGGGGGAGGCTGAACGAGCAGTCCTAGAAGGGGCTAACGATTCTGAAAGTACTTTGGAGGCAATGGAAGGGGCATTAGAGGATTTAAATGGAAGAGGCCCCTCACAGATATCCGGTTCAGTATCTAATGACAATACTAGAGGTGATGCCCCGACAGCTTCAATGTGTGATATGCTACAGGCGCTGGTTAAAGAAATGAAAGAGAGATTTTCAACTTCAGAGAAGAACCAAGCAGACATCAAATCTTCCTGCGAAAAATTAGAGACTAAAATTGACTCCCTTACTACCAGAGAAATGGCGCTAGAACTCACTGTAACTGAGCTAACGAATCAGATAGAAGAGAACAAAAGTGCTATTTCTGCACTAAAAGGGAAAAATTTGGAAGCTCAAGATGAACTAGAATTGTTAGAAAATTCTCAAAGGAGAAACAACATACGTTTGCTCAAAGTGCCAGATGGGGTAGAAGGCAGTCAAATAAAGGAGTATGTAGCAAAATTAATAAAACAAGCTACACGCATTGAATGCTCGGTGGAGGCTCTAATGGTGGATATCCAGAGAGTCCATAGAGATCCTTTTAGGCTCAATCCGAACAAAACAAGACCAAGGAAGATTTTAGTTCATTTCCTCACATATACCTTAAAGGAAGAAATACTTAATAAGGCATTAAAACTAAACTCTCTGATTGCAGATGATATAACCTTCCAGATAAGATCGGATGTCTCAGCTATCACAGATTCAAGGCAATGGGAACTGGGAAAATTGCTGGAACCGTTTAAGAAATTGGGTGCTACGGCACAATTAAAATTCACAGCCTCATTAAAAGTAATGCATAATAATAACATGAAGATATTCAGAAGGGTGGAAGAGGCGGAATCCTTCCTATTATCTATTTCAGGGGGGGCACGAATCAGAAAAATAGTTTATCCGGGGTATGGATGGTTGCGAAAATTCAATATAAAAACTCCCGAATAAGTAGAGTTGTCCCATAGGCCTAGGTAAATGGCCATGGTGGAGGTTAAGGGGGGTTCTTCAGGGGAGGGGGTTCACTAAAAAGTTGGAGGGGGGGAGCACTGGGTGGGGAGCAGTGGGAGAAAAAAAAAAAAAGAGTTTAGGTCTAAAACACCACTACATAATAACAAGTTGTTTAGATAGGATCTTAGATCAAGTCTATGGCTTGCTCTGTAACTAATCAAATGTTTGCTTTAAAGGTACTCTCTTGGAACGTAAACGGGTTAAGAACTAAATATAGGATGGAAAAAATATTTCGATATTTAAAAGATGCACCGGAGCAGATTCTTATATTGCAAGAGACACATTTGTTGGAAGATGAGTTAAAACAGCTCTGTAAGTCTAGAAACTGGATTCAATGTGTTATCTGTACTATGCAAAAATATTTCACTAAGGGAGTTGCTATAATAAAAAAAAAAAAAACAGCTTTATCTCTTAGGGCAAGTATAGTGGATAAAATGGGGAGATGGGCCATAGCTAGAATTAGATGCCATATATGCAAGTTTACAATAGCAGGTTATTATGGTCCGAATACGGATGATCCAGGGCCCTTTGGAAATTTATTGTCTGAATTACTAAACTATACAGACCCGCTATTATTAGCAGGAGATTTTAATGTGGTCCTGGATCCGACTCTTGATAAATCACAGAGAAGTAGGGCCATAATAAATCATAAGATGGCGACAATGATTAAAACCACAATAAAACAGCTTTCATGGTATGATGTTTGGAGAAATAAGATGGGCAATAAAAGAGGATTTACATTTCATAATAAGAAATATAATCATAAATCTAGAATAGATTATTTCCATCTAAGTACAGTGTTAAAGAAATGGGTACAAGATGTTAATCATGTAGGGGAACATCTCTCTGATCATTCAGCTGTTTCCTTAACATTTAAGATACCAATAAGACCAATGGCCAGAAGATGGACGGTGGAGCGTGCCATTCTTCTGGAAGAAGAAACAATCGAGAAATTAGCATCAGAAACAGAGGCTTTTTTTCAAATAAATTTGGGTAGTGCCCCGATTCCTATAGTCTGGGATGCATATAAGTGCTTTTTAAGGGGGGTGATGACATCTATTCAGTACGTGAGGCAGAAAAAATACAAAGCTGAGCTGGAGGATATAGAAAAAAAAATACAAGATATTGAAAATCATGTAAATATACACCAGTGTTCTACCACAGATGATGATTCATTAGCAAAACTACACTCTCTTAGGTTAGACCTGGCTGCAGTTCTCGATGCAAGATTAAGAAAGAAATGGCAAGCTAGTAAATTAGCTCATTTTGAGTATGGAGAAAGCAGCGGAAAACTTCTGGCTTGGAAGACCAAGTAAGACTTGGCAAGGAGTACCATCAACGAGCTAGACTCGGCTGTTCCAGGACATCACCAGGAAAACCTTGAATGCGTCCCGAGCGACAAAGTAATAGAACATATTTTAAGGGTGTGGAACGCCATCCCTAGACTTATTCACCATGGCAAAAAACTAAAAATTCAGAGACTTCGCACCCTGGGCTACGAAACAGAATTAATTGGACAAAGCCCTTTTGATGCAGTGACCAACTCCATTTGACTACACTTTGCCTCCGATACCACTGATACCACTGCTGATTGTGAAGCTGCACAGATTAAAGACAAAGATGATATTAATAGGCTCAGATGGGCTGAGCTGAAGGTGGTACCTTGATCTGTTGGAATTATCACTCAGTCAACACAGGAGGTTGCCTTGCAGACCAGCTCTCCTGACCAGATTTTAGGACCATAGCCAACAAGCGAGGATACAGTCCTTGAACTTTGCTTCTTGACTCCTTCAGTTAGACAATATGAACATATGAACCTTTTTTGAGAATGTACAGAAATTCTAAAAGAAGCTAAATGACCCTCAGATCCTGCTATGCTTTAAGATGCAAGGCTCTAAGTCTATAACATATCAGGAAAATGTGATTCCACCCTACTAGTGCAATACAATTTTCAGATCTCCTCCATAAAGGTTCATCTGGCTACAATAACAGCATATAGGAAATCCCCCTAACAGATGTCTTTCTTCAAGATTCCAATACTCAAAGATTTTCTGGATGGACTCAAGAAAGTCTATCCGCCAATAAAGGGACCGTCCCCACCTTGGGAAATCAACTGTACAGATTAACGGGTCAACCATTTGAATCAATAAATAGAGCCACGTTGCAGCATCTTTTGTGGAAGACTGTTTTCGTAATTGCAGTATCTGAAAGAGACACGTTAGTGATAGATTCCTTACCGTAGAATAACCCCCAGGCGTCAGACTGGATTCAGAAAGTTTTCATCAGCAGTACCCCTGGGCGTCGGTAGGCGTTGTGCTGCTCCACGTACGTTGCTGGCGACATAGTCGCCGAGATGATGTCGCTGGAGTTACTTGGACGCGCCCACATGCGCTGACATCAGTTCTTTCTTTTTCTGCGCCAGCAAGCGCAGATCCGAAGAGAGCGGTACCCCCAGTCAATTTTTGACTGAGCTTTTTGGGGCTTTTGTCTCTGTTCTTTTGAGTCTCTGACTCCTGGTGTATAAGGATGCCCTGTTTTAAGTCTTGCGAGGCTTGTGCCCGCATGATGTCGGTGACGGACCCGCTACGCGAGTGTCTCTACTGCCTGGGGCGCGACCATGACCCCTTGTCGTGCCCCGACTGCCGGGCCATGGCTCTGAAAACTTTGCGGGAGCGGTCCTGAAAGTTGCTTGAGGCCCAGGAGTCGGCTCTGTGCCGTTCAAGGTCCTGGTCCCATGGGAGGTCGAAGGACCGGTCGCCGAGCTGCCACCATCGACGAAGTCTTTGCACTCGGGGTCAGGTAAGACGAAGCACAAGAAGTCGAAGAAGCGGCGTCGATCTTCTCCTTTCCCCAGCCTGTCGCGCGACACGGCTGAGGGAGCGGATAGTGCCACCCCCGCGGCTCCAGAGGAGCCTAGGCAGTTGCCGACAGCATACTCGCCTTTCCCGGGTCCTTCGGCGACTCCGGCCCAGCTGCAGGAATTCCTGTCTGCTATGGCCCGCCTTTTTGGCCTGTCGGGCCCCGCCGGCGCGCCCTTGGGCCCCGTGGACCCGACCTGGGGTCCTCGCCTTCCTTCGTCGACAGCGTCGGCCTCAGAGCCGCGAGACCCCCGTGGATCCATGCCTGGATCACAGCCGATGCTCGTTGGCCTCATACGACCTCCACTGACATCGACGCATAGGGCGCCACCAGTGCCGGCCGCCCGGCCGACGCCGTCCCCGGCTTCCACCCGGATGTGGACACGGTGCCTGAAGGGTGTCGACCGATGCCGATTCTAACACCGATGTGGAATTTCTATCCCTTTCTCCACCCACCTCCTTTCCAACCTGCTCCACAGGTTACGGAGGGCGGGGAGGACTGGGAGGGGTTTGAGGACCCTCTTGCAGCCCAATGCGAGTTAGAGCCGGACTGGAAGAGGATTTGGAGGATGCAGGTGGACTGGATTTTTCTCCAGAACCTGGTGCACTATCTCCTTCTACCGTGGCTATGGAGGAGGGTGGTACTTATTCCAAGGTTTTGCGTAGGGCAGCCGAGGGTCTCCACCTCGAGCTCCCTACAGTGGCCATCAGGACTAACCTCCTGACAGGAGTGCTTTGGCCAGCGTCTTCCTCTATGGAGCCGCTGCTGCCCTTTGATGACGCACTTTCGGATGTTCTTTTGGGCACCTGGTCCAGGCCCAACACTGGGGCTCCTGTGGATAGGAACGTGGCCCGATGCCATCGCCGGCACCCGGCGACCCCATTTTCCTCTCCCAACACCCTACCCCTGAGAGCGTGGTTGTCCAAGCCTCTGCATCCCCCGGCGCAATCCCTTCCACACCTCCGGACAGGGAATCCAAGAAACTGGAGAACTTTGGGAAGAAGATTTTCTCTTCCACCAGGTTAGGGTTGCGGTCTGTGAACACCGCTTGCCTCTTGGGCCGTTATTCCCATTCTGTGTGGGATACGGTGGCGCAGGTGCTGCCTCAGTGTCCGGAGGAGGCCCAGACAGTGCGCTCCCAGGTTATTGCTGAGAGGAGAGATTCAGCCAAGTTCACGATTCGTTGTGGCCTTGACACCGCCGACTCACTGGGCAGAGCGATTTCCACGACAGTGGCGCTACGCAGTCACACCTAGCTGAGAACAACTGGCTTTTCTGGGGATGTCCAAAATACTCTGATGGACATGCCTTTAGATGGCACTCGCCTTTTTGGTGACAAGGCTGACAGTGCGGTGGAGCGTTTTAAGGACTCGCGGGCTGCGGCCAAGTCCTCGGGACTTTTGGCCACGCGCACTCCTTCGGCTTCTGCTTTTCACTCCTTTCATGGCCAAGGAAGGGGCGCCCAACCACGTTTGTTTCCAAGCCACAAGCCTGCGCAGCAACAGTCTCAGCGCGGCTGCGTACGTGGGACCTGCCGAGACGGGTCGCGGGGCCAGCGGGCGGGTGAGTCCACCACCTCCCCTGTCACCACTGCCTCCAAACCTTCCAAGTCCGGTGTTTCAGGCCCACCTAACGCCAGTAGGCGGCAGGATTCGTCATCACCTCCCCCACTGGCGCACCATCACTTCGGACAGGTGGGTTTTACAGATAGTCCGAAGGGGCTACTCTCTCCCCTTCAAGACTACCCCTCCAGCCATGCCACCTCAGTACCACGGCATGTCGGGGGATCACTTGGCACTTCTCCAGAAGGAAGTTGCGGCCCTCTTGGCGAAGTAGGTCGTGGTTGTTAATCCCACTACTTCTTGGTTCCAAAGAAGGACAAGGGCCTGCGTCCTATCTTAGACCTTCAGAACGTCAATCGCTTCTTCCGGAAGGAGAAGTTCAAGATGCTCACACTTGCTCAGGTCTTGTCTGCCTAGACCCATAAGACTGGATGGTAGCGTTGGACTTGCGGGACGCTTATTTTCATATCCCCGTCCTGCTGGCCCACCGGCGTTACCTGCGGTTCACAGTGGGCCTGCGCAGATCAGGGGTTTCAGTCTTCCCCTATCTCGATGACTGGCTGTTGAAGGTGGGCTCGCCCCAAGCAGTCTTCTCCCACCTCCAGACAACGGCGACCTCCTGCACTTGCTGGGGTTCTCCATCAATGTGCCGAAGTCGCACCTGATTCCCTCTCAGAAGCTCCTCTTTATCGGAGCAGTTCTGGACACGGCGCAGTTTCGGGTTTATCCTCCCGAACAGCGAGTCCGGGACATTCGGGCTATGATTCCAATCTTTCGCCCTTGTCCTGGGTTTTGGTCAGGATGACCTTGAAGCTGCTGGGCCTCATTGCCTCCTGCATCCTGCTGACCAATCATGCCAGGTGGCATATGCGGGCTCTGCAATGGGACCTGAAGTTCCAGTGGGCGCAGCATCAAGGAGACCTGTCCGAGTGTGTCCAGATCTCGGAGGGCACTGCACAGCAGTTGCAGTGGTGGCTGACGAACCAGCATTGGGTCAGCGGCAGATCACTCTCCCTTCCCCAACCAGAGCACACTGTGGTGACTGATGCGTCCCTTCTGGGATGGGGTGGCCACATGGGAAAGGCGGACATCAGAGGCCTCTGGTCTCCGGCGGAGTCCAGGCTCCATATCAACCTTCTGGAGCTCCGGGCGATCCTACTTGCACTAAAGGCATTGCTTCCCTCTGTCAAGGGGAGAGTAGTGCAGGTGTTCACAGACAACACCACCGCCAAGTGATACTGCAACAAGCAGGGCGGGGTGGGGCCGTGGACCCTGTGTCAGGAGGTTCTGCGTCTCTGGACATGGCTGGAACATCAAGGCATTTCCTTGGTGGTTCAACACTTGGCAGGTGCATGATGGATCACGAATGGCATCTTCACTCGGAGGTGGCACAAGGTCTCTTTCAACAGTGGGGAGAGCCTTGGTTAGATCTATTCACCACCAAAGAGAACGCGCGATGTCAGCAGTTCTGCGCGTTGGAATTTCCAAGGCGGCCCTCGTTCGGCAACGCTTTTCGTCACGAGTGGAGTTGCGGTCTATTGTACGCCTTTCCGCCTATACCACTTTTGCCCTGAGTGCTGAAGAAGATCAGGCGCGACCGGGCCCAAGTCAATCTTGTGGCCCCGGACTGGACTCGAAGAGTTTGGTATCCCGAGCTACTCAGTATGAGCGTGGATCCCCCGATCCGACTGCCTCTTCAGGAGGATCTTCTGTCGCAGCAGCAGGGGACGAGCCTCCACCCGAACCTGTCCAGCCTCCACCTCCATGTGTGGAGATTGAGCGGCGACAGTTTATTCCATTTAACTTGCCTCCTGAAGTCTGTGATATGATTCTGGCAGCCATGCGTCCCTCCACTAAATCGGTATATGCCTGGAGGTGGAACAAATTTGTGGCATGGTGCACAGCAAAGGCTCCTTTCGACCCCTCTTTCAGCAGTCCTTTTGTTCCTTCTTTCTTTGGCCCGGCAGGGCTCTGCTCTGAGCACTATTAAGGGCTATCTTTCTGCAATTTCGGCCTTTCTCAGGTTTCCTAATCAGCCCTCTCTTTTCAAGTCCCCTGTGGTAAATAGATTTCTCAAAGGCATTACTCACCTTTTCCCTCCTATTCCGTTTGTGATGCCACAGTGGGACTTGAATCTGGTTCTTATTTGATGTGCGCTCCTTTTGAGCCGCTTCACAACTGTCCACTTTGTTTACTAACTTTGAAGACTACTTTCCTGGTTGCCATCACCTCCGCGAGTGTGCTCCAGGCTCTTTCCTGTAAACCTCCTTTTCTGTCAGTTCATCCGGGCAAGGTTGTGCTCCGCACTCGTCCTTCCTTCTTGCCAAAGGTCGTTACTCCCTTCCACATAGGACAAACTATCACCTTGCCCACTTTCTTTCCGCCTCCGCACCCTTCCAGAGAGGAAGAGAGGCTCCACCGTCTGGACCCAAAACGTGCGCTCTCCTTTTACCTGAATCGCACACAACAGTTCCGGGTGGATGACCAGCTCTTTGTTGGCTACGTAGGCGCCAAGAAAGGCTGGGCTGTACACGAGAGGACTATCTCCTGCTGAGTCGTCTTGTGTATCAAAGCTTGTCATTCTCTGTCTAAAAAGGAACCTCCGGTGGGGTTGCGTGCCCATTCTACCAGGGCGACAGCAGCTATTACTGCTTTGGGACTTGGTGTCCCCCTGCAAGACATCTGTCAGGCAGCCACATGGGCCTCGTTGCACACTTTTACTAAGCATTATTGCCTTGACAGTCAGGTCCGGAGAGACGGCTTCTTTGGCCTTTCTGTTCTCCCTGACTTTCTGGTGTGATCTTGGTTCGCAGACCAACCACTGGGGTTGGTATTGCTGGGGTATCTATTCTACGGTAAGGAATCTATCACTAACGTGTCTCCTTCAGATGAACAAGTTACTTACCTTCGGTAACGATATATCTGTAAGAGACATTAGTTAGTGATAGATTCCTTACCGCCCCACCCATCCTCCACGTTCAGCGAACTGATTTCTAGGGTTAAGGTCATCCCTTTCAGGTCCCTAGTTTCAATGCACCAGTTGTCAGTATCTTGCATGGCTCTGCGTTCCTGGCACGGAAAGTCTTGTACAGAACTGACGTCAGCGCATGTGGGCGCGTCTAAGAAGCTCCAGCGACGTCATCTCGGCGACTATGACGCCATCCACATACAAGGAGCCGCACGACGCCGCCTACCGACGCGCAGGGTACTGCTGATGAAAACTTTCCGGATCCAGTCTGATGCCTGGGGGTAATTCTACGGTAAGGAATCTATCACTAATTAATGTCTCTTACAGATATATCGTTACCGAAGGTAAGTAACTTGTTCTACAGCAAGCAAGAAGGATCAATGAATTACAGGCTTTATCACAAAAGAACCTTTTACTCTTTTTCATAATGATAGGGTAGGGTGACCAGATATTTGAAACCAAAAACTGGGATATTTAGCAAAAATAAAAGAAGGAGTTCAATTTTACATCAATAGAGCATACAGAATGACGGCGCTCATCAGCAGCGCATTACAGAAGAGGCACTAAAAAAATAAACAAACTACAATTTCTAAAGCCAGTATCAGGCCTGTTAATTAAATTATAACAGCTGCTACCTATCCCTGCTTTGAAAAACATAAAAACGCACCTCACACTGTTTTCAGTCGACTATCTCAAATAATACGGTCATGAGCTACATTTCTCAAAATCTGCCTGGACAACTGGTAGAAAGCCAGGACTGACCCAGCAAGTCCTGGACACCTGGTCACGATATAATAGGGTTGTATTAGGAGTGCACCCTCCTTTCTTGCCAAAATTAGTGTCTGATTTTCACATCAATCAAACCATTACTCTCCTGCTGTTTTTTTCAAACTCAGCAGAGAGAACACTGCATTCATTAGATGTTTTAATGCAACATCATAAATTCTACACTCAACCACAACATCCGTCTGAGTCAGTGGATGACTTTGTAGCCAGACTAAGGGAATTGGCTACTCTGAGGCTTATTTACAAGAGGCCTTTGCCACCGGAGCATCACTTTTTTTGAAGCTCCGGTAGCGGAGGCCTCTCAATCATATCTATGAGGTGTGGCAAAGCCACCCTGCGTGCCTTTGCATGACCTCATAGATATGGAGTAAGCTAAGGCAACACAAAACGCTGTGTTGCCTTACTCTGCATCAAGGAGGCATTCCATGGGCGTTGTGGTGGGTGTTTCTATTCAACACCCATGGATTTTGATGCTGACCCGGATTTACAAAATCACGTAAACCTGGGGCAGCATCAAGACCTTACACCTTCCCATAGCAGGCGTAACAAATAGAAATGTTTTAATTTCTCCTTGTTTTTTTCCTCTTTCCGAATGTGCTGCAATCTGCAGCACACATAGAACGAGGAAGTCACCTCTCAGGATTTTTTTTGTGCAGGAAGGTGCCACACAATCCTGCCCACAATGCAGACACGTTGCAAGGGTGCCCGCTTTGGTGCTAGGCACCAAATTTTGCACCTGCACTGGCTGAAAGGACAGGAATGCACCATATCTCGTAAATCTGTGCATTTCTGCCCTTTCAAATTGGCATAGGGCAGCTCAGCAAAAAGACTTGCTGCACAGGTGTGGCTCACTGGTTAGAGGTGGCAGATCCGCAAGCAGAGAATCGGTCAGGGACCAGGGTTCAATTCCCGACGCGGCAGGGTTGTGGACCAGGGTCAAAACGGACTCGATAATTCTCGCCTCGGTACCTACTCTAACCAGGAACACACTCGGCAACTCTGGGCATTAGCTTGCCTCATCTCCACAACGGCCCCCCACATTCGCCGGGGATGCCTGGTTTCACCTTGGAGATACCCAGGAGGGACCATCTCACAGGGATAGCCAGGACGGGTTCCCCAGCGGTCTACAGCGCCACGACGCCTCAGGGCAGCAGTGCGCTTTACAAGACACATACATTTACATTTACATTTACATTACATTTAATTTACTAATGTTTTGTAAATATGCCCCTAAATGTCAATCTGGTGAAATGATGGAAGAACTGATACAATATCAATTAATTGTGCAGTGTAGCAGCAAGAAGATGCAGGAATTGTTGTGCGCAGACAGTAATCGTTCGTTGAAAGATGCCACCACCATTGCTAAGGTGGTTGAGGAATCAAAGAAATTAATGCATGAAATGTAAAGGGGTGGAACAGAAAACAAAAACACCTCTGATGTAGCTGAGGTTGATAATGAATCTGACTTGGTGAATGCTATAAAAAGAAACCTCTGTACAACAAGTGTAAATAGCAACAAAACTAGTGGTTTGAGACCTGGCGGGTATCGAATTCCATGGTGAAGGGGTCATCTCGGTTGTGTCACAAATGTGGAAGTAGGTATCACTTGGGAGATTCAAAGAACTGTTTTGCAATTGGAAAACACTGTTGCAAGCGGGATGAAAGGACACTTCGCGCACATGTGCAAAGCTTCTAACAAAAAGGTTGCGTTAGTTGATGACGATGTACCTGAATATAGAGTGTTAATGGTGGATGATGAGGCTAGCCATGGGGATGATGCTCGCAAAGCAAATTTTGAAGTGAACAGAAAAGCAATATCTTGGATGGTGGATTAAGGGTTGTTGTACACCATAATACCTAAACAGTTGTTTGACACTGTATTTCCCAATGGAGAATTAGAATCCACAAATGTGATTTTAAAAGGGTACAACGAAGTAGATATTGTTGTGGTTACATTTCAGTATTGCTCAAATTCAGAGGTCGGGAGACCAGAGGTAAGGTGTACGTGGCGGTTGATGGTATGCTTATTTTAGGATGGTTGCACCAATACGATCCTCGCATAGTCGTGAACCCACGGGCCGACAACCAAGCGATGGTGGTCGGGATAAGAGCTTGGGAGACATTTTAAATCAATTGGAGTTGGTTTTTGAGAATAGGCTGGGAGACTCCAAAGAATACATGCATAAGATTAAGCTCAAGAAAGGTGCTGTACCAGTAAAGCACGTGGAGAGGAAAGTGCTTGTGTCTGTGAGGGCAAAAGTGAATGAAAGTTTGCAACAAATAATCAATAACAAAGTCAAAAAAACGGTGGAAGCCATGGAATGCTAATTGCCAGTCGTCAACACGAAGAAATTGAATGGGTCACTCAGGTTTTGTTCCGACTTGCTCAGCCTAAATGAGGGCATAGTCATGAATTACTTTCCTTTGCCAAACATAAATAAAGTGATTCTGATGTTGTCTGGGGGAACTATTTTTCGAATCTTGACTTAAGGAATGTCTACCATCAAGTGAAGTTTCACTCAGACTTCAAGCATCTGACTTCTTTTATCACTACTGAGGGAACCTAACAGAACTTTGGATGGAGTATTGTCCCGCATTAGCCTTCTTGCTCATTATGGATAATATCGCTAATGCTAGTATCCTAGTACCATTTCAGATGGGGTTAAAAATAATTTGTACAGTGGATGCCAGTGCAGTTTAAATTGGTGCAATACTGTCTCAAATGCATGGGAGAGTGGAGAGGACAGTGGAATTCGCTTTTTGCATGTTGTATGGCATAGAGAAAATTACTCGGTCATTGAGGGAGAGGTAATGGCTGCTGCTTGGGCAACCAGTTACTTCCACACTTTGATTTGGAGGAGTACTGTGCTTTTGAGGGCAGACCAAAAATTGTACTTTGAGGTTGGCGAGACTAGCAGTGAAATTGCAAGAATTTAATTGTAGGATTCTTTACGTTTCAGGTTAGAAGAACAAGGTTGCAGATTGTTAATTGAGACTTCCTGACAAAGTGGCAGAGGAATGTGACTTGTATACGGAGTAGGTGATAGCAAATGTGAAAGCTGCCAGAGAAGGTTTGGAGAGATGTGCATCCAAGGAAGATTGGATTAGAGTTATGGAGGAGAATGACACCCTTAAGGAGGTGGTAAAGTTGATTAAAGGCTAGATGAGGAGCGAGAGTAATTTGCCAGGCGTAGTAAAACTGTTTTATAAGGTGGTGGATGAGCTGTCGGTTCAAGGCAATTGTCTGGTGATGAGAGGAGAGAGGTTGTGTCACCCGGCGCAATAAGATCTAAATTGATGCATTTAGCATGCGAGGATCACCTGGGTAAAATTTTAAAGAGTGCCGCTCATGGACAGTCAAGTGAAGAGGTGGGTGGAGCAGTGTGAGGTGTGTAGAACTCTGAGAAGCGATTTAGAGGGCATTTAGGTGGCATGTGTCAGAGGCAAGTGTGGTTTAGGAGAAGGTTTGCTTAGACTTCATTGGCCCATTTGCATTTCTTCCAGAACAGGAGATGTTTACTGCCGTATGGTGGAATTTAAACCCAAAAGGGTGGAGGTGGAGATCTGCAATAGCAGTCTTGGGGGGAAGTGTTCAGAATGGAAGGTATTCCTTCAGGGTTGGTGATGGATAATGGCACACAACTCACTTAGGAGAAAATGAGATTTTTTGGGACGGACACTGGGGTAAGGCGTGTTTGTACGTTCTTGTACAATCCCCAAGGAAATCGATTGGTGAAGAGGATTAACAGGTTGGTGAAGGGTACCATGAAGTTTGCATGCAGAGTGGAGTTGTCAATTCAGGACAACATTAAAGAATGTTGTGGGCTTATCGCACCACTGTGAGTACTAGCACATGGAAGACGCCATTTGAAATGATGCGTGGTAGGCAGCCAGGAACTAAATTGGTGTCTTCATGGATGTGTGATTGTGGTTTCAAAAAATTGAGGACAATGGAGAACCAGCAGAGATGCTTCATCGATGTAGGGGATTGGGTTAAGGTCAGACTTGGTGGTGTTGGTAGGAGGCTGTCTAAGTTTCATGGGTGCTATAAAATGAAGGCCATGGGCGGTAATTGGGTCAAACCGGAGAATAGTCTAACTTGAAATCTGAGGTGTATTACTCTGTCTCAAAGACATGGAGAGGCAGAGGTGAAGCCCAGCATTTGAGAGAATTGTTCTGCTTGACTGCTTATGGGAGATAGTGAATTTCAAACTGAACAAGGGGGTAGAAATGTGGATGAATTTCAAACTGAACAAGGGAGTAAAAGTATGGGTGGGGGTTAGAGTGGTGCTGGTGGTACTGTGGGGATTCAGCTGGAAAGGGTTGTAAGGTCGAGGAGACCACTTGGATACATGGAGGACTATGTTTGGGGTTATTGTGTTTGGGTTTGTCCGAGATCAGGGGTTTCAGTTTTTTCCAATGATTTGGCATGCTTGTTTCAAACGTGTGTTTGTTTGTGTTGTACCTGTGTTGGTGTTGTTTTGTTGGGAAGGGAGTGGGATGTGTTGTATTGAGCTCATTGTTTTCTGCCCATCAAGATGTTGGGGAATGTTCTTCACTATGCCTTTGTGACGTCTTTGCAATCCATTGTTTTTTAATACAGTAGTTCAGTTCAGGTAGGTAGTGCCTGGACTAGCCTCTTGTTGGGGTTTTCTTCTGATGGAATAAACTTGTGACCATTGAAATGGTGTGAAGGGCTTTAGCTCTCATTACAATATTCCTGTACATAACTCATCCCTATTAGTTTTATATTGTTTCTGTTTAATGGTAAAACTAATAATGTGTCCCTTCCTGCACAAAAACAATCATCCCCGCAACGCAGGCACCCTTGCAACATGACACAAGGGTCTGCGTTGGCGCACGGCTGCTGTTTGTGTGTCCCGGCGCAGGGGAGAAGGACAGGAATGCGCTGTATCTTGCAGATATGGTGCATTCCTGACCTTTTCTTTTGACGCACAGCAGTGCAACAGGAAGGCCTGCTGCACTACCATGCGTCAAAGGTTTTTAAATAAGGCTTGTGGTTTATAGAAAGCCCTTCATTTTAGACACTGCAATACCGTCCTAGTTAACCTATTGGACTAGTTTATATGAACATTTAGGAAAAATGATGCTTCTGATTGAGGTAATTTAGTTTCGACTCCATTTTGTATTCCGTCGCCATTTTGTGTTGCCCTCACTCAGGCAGCTCAGCGAACAAAGTGTTTCTGCCCTTTGTACTGCTACGTGTCAAATAACCCCCCTTCCTTGTTGTGAAGCCAATTCCAGGAACTAGCCAGACTGACTAATCCTTGTCTAGACTGACTAATCCTTGTCCCAACTATCTGTTGGCCTTCGGTATTCTTTCTCTGCATTATCTTATTTTGCAAGTCGTCCTTTGAAGCACACAAACACGTCCTGCCATTACTGATTGACCTATAGGTGCTGTCATTGATTGACTTATGGGGTTGGGCAAGAACACGACTCAAGGGGGATGTTCTGGTTACATGGTGCCTTGTTTTGAATGTTTTCCTATTGGCTAATATTTGGTGCATGGTGAGTGTTTTTCTTTGGGTGTATAAGGTTATAAAAGACTGTGAGCCACGGAGTAAAGTGGCAGTCTCCTGAGAACCTACCACTGATGTACTTCTAGGATAACTGTGCGTAGCTGCAGCTAATACATTTGGTTTTCTACGCTAATAGAGTATTCCGTGTCTCTGTACAACAAGGCAGGTGAACTCGGCCTTAAAGGCCCGGTTCTTCAATTGGTGCCCTCTGTGAGGCGGCTTCAGAGGTAGCGGTCGAGCCCGAGGGTCGTGAGGAGCCCCGCCAGGAAATTCCAGAGGAAGCGCACCACGTGATCGACCCCTGCATGTCACAAGTGGACCGAAGGTCTTTGCAGCGCGGCTTCTCCTTTCCAATGGCTGTTAGGGACTGCTGCCCTAACTGCCGCCCTGCTTTGGCCCCCCTTTGGTGATGACTGGTATTGCGAGACGTTAGAGGGACCTCTATTGGCGTGAGAGAACAATTGGTTAAGTAATAGTGGGTAGCTCCCACTTCTTTGTTTTTGATTTTTTTGATTCGGCTCTTGCAAAAGCCGAGGGCGAGGGGTGAGTACATTTGTGCTGTGTTGGTTGATTAACCCCTTGATGTTTGTAAAGAGGCCAGGGAAATAACGATGCCTGGTTTCAGTAGGTTTAGAAGGTGGTGTTGTTGTTGTTATAATAGGGATTCCCGACTGGAGGACTCTTGTCCAATTCCTCCGGCTGGAACTCCCACCTATGAGCTCTATTCTAAACATGGTGTGGGCCCCATCACCTTTAATGAAGTGTGGGTCCACTATACGAGAAAAGATGGCGTTTTGCAGTGGCCAAAAAATGGTAGTTTTGAGCCTGATATATTAGATAATTTGGAAGCTACATTGTTTAAAAGAATAGCCCGGCCGGCTATGTTTGACTCTTTTCGCCTTTGGCGCAAGGAAGCCAAACAGAAAGAAATAAAACAAGCAAAAAGAGATAGGAAGGAAAAGGGCATGACTGTCATACAGGCTGCCCAGCAGTTTAAAGACAATGAGAATGATTATACAATTGAGGTTTTAGATAGACAACATCTTATGGCAGTAGATAAGTGTTATCCGGTGTTGCCCACTTCCCCTCCAGACAAGGATGTTGACCCCGAAAAGGATCCTTTAATGTCCCACCTGTTGAAATTACCCCCGCCCTATGCACAGGGTGCCAATGCACCCCTACTATTGCCGCCCGCTCAACTACCTGTTGTTCCCCAACAGGTCCTTGCACCTCAACCACAGCCCCTTCTGGTAATGCCAATCCCGCCACCTCCTTTGCCTCAGACTCCTTTGCCTTCGACCCCCTTTATACCTGTCACCCCCTCTTCTGCCCCCTCTTCTGCCCCGCCTAATACCTTGTCCCCTGTCCTTATGTCGAATTCCCCCTCAGTTCGTAAGCGGCTGGTTGACACTGTTTCTGGCCTTTTGTCCCTTTTCTTTGGGTCATTAAACATGACTCCTGTTCTTCCTCGTAGGCAGACCCGTAGTCAGCTCCCAGGTCCCCAAGAACGTAATGCGTTAGACCTCCTCGCCTGTAAGTGGATCATGAATGGCCCCCAGTATGGTATACAAGATATCATGGACACTTTTCAGCAGTGGGATGCGCCCACACAAAGACATGTTTTTGATACCATGTGTGTCATTCTTGGTCAAGAGTGGGAGGATATGGGTTTAGGATCAGCCCCCCAGGGTCTGCTAGATGTTCAGGCTGACTTTAACAAAGGGATAATTGTGGGTGCTGAGGTTGAGGATGCTGTAAGGACACTTGCCACCTTTAGAACAATGTTCACTTACCGGTCTCTGCCTGAACTAGATCCTTCTGTTAAAAGGAAACTAAAACACTATCCTATGAGAGAGGTTCCTCCGGTGTGGAGAGAAGCGGTTGCACCCCAGGGCGCTAATCCTGGTATACCCGCTCACTTTCAACATGTATGGGTACATGTTCCTTGGAAAAGATCTGAGGTTCTGACCCTTAAACAATCCTTACCAGACCCCCGAAAAAATCTTGCTGGTTATTACAAACAACTGTCCCAGACTGTTGATGCATGCATTATGAATTTAGCCGATAGACATGATGATGGGAAATGTGGTCCCACAACCATTGTGGGCTAGGATTCGGAAAGAGGACCATGCCCAAGAATTGGGGGGTGATTGGGCTGCTATACTTGCCGCAGATAGACTCCAAGTGGGTGGTGCTAAACCTGATGCCTTAATTGCAGACCTTCCCGCTAGGATTATTACCCTGATGAAAACTATGATGCCCGCTCTGCGAGTTAATTGGGACAAGTTAGCTGCCTGTAAGCAAAAGAAAGATGAAAGCGTTTCCGACTTTTTTACTCGATTTGAGGAGACGTTTCTTGATCACAGTGGTCAGGATATGAGCACGGAAGGTGGCCAACGATTATTTGTAGATTTGTTTTTAATTTGCTTCCTGAACTTTCCCATAAACTGAAGGATTCCGAAAGTGCGTGGGCCGTTTCCTCTTCTGCACAGATATTGGCTACTGCTCAGTATTATGAAAATAGGGATAAAGAGGAAAAGGACAAACTTGATAAAAAGACTAAGGAATTAAAAACGAAAGTTCTTTTGCAACAGGCTTATCCCCCTCGCCCTGCTCAGCGTCAGTTCCAGCCGCTTCCCCAATTCCAGAAGCTGTTGCAAAAACCTGAACCCTTTGTTCCCCGGCCCCCACTGGGTCCAAATCAATGCGCTTATTGTAAGGAGGAAGGTCACTTCAAAAATAGTTGCCCGGTGTTGTTGCAGCGTGCTGGTGGCATGCCTGGGCCGCGACGCCGAGGTGGCTACCAGTCAACACCCAGGGGTAGGGGGCGAGGCACATCATCTCAAGGCCAGCATTCCTTTTCCCCTCAAAACTCCATGAATTATTTTGATCAGCATAATGCTAAGTCTGCCCATTATTACAATGATTATTATTATACCGAGGATGAGAGTCAGGTTTTTCATACTAGCTAGGACAGCCATAGACAAAGTGAGGGAGTCATATCAGTTCCAGTGGACCAAAATGGGCCTTATATTAAAGTCGTTGCACTAGGTGTTTCAGAGCCATTTCTATTGGACACTGGTGCAACAAAGAGTTCTATTATCCACTCTAAACTCCCTGGGGCACCTTTGTCTGGCTTAACAAATGTTTCTGTAGGATTTTCTGGCGCCCCAGTTCATAACCCAGTTTCTTGTCCTCTGCCCATCTCAATAGGTCCTTATGATTTGGAGGCTCCGCTTATTTTGACAACTGGTTGTGGTGAAAATGTGTTAGGTTTGGACTTGTTAAAAAGACTGTACGCGACATTGCATCATTCCCCTGATTTCCCCGGCGTATTTGTCTAAAGACCAACTCCCCCCTGAATTGCGCTCCCTTCCTGCAACCCTCTGGGCTACAGGTCCCAATGATGCTGGTCTTGTGCGGATTCCGTCCTACATCGTCACCCTCAAATCCAATGTTAAGTTACCCCGCATTCCACAGTACAAGATTTCCAGTGATGGTGAAAAAGCTCTATTGGCTATTACTTATGATTTGGTTCAGAAAGGCGTGATTGAAGAGACAAGGGGAAATGTATGCAATAGTCCTGTTTTACCTGTTCTTAAACGCACTGACTCTTCCCAGCCACCCGTTTATCGTTTTGTGACTGACCTCCGGGAGGTCAACAAGATTGTTGTACCCCAATTTCCTGTCGTCCCAGATATCACTGCCCTATTGACAATGATACCTGCATCGGCTGCTTGGTTTTCTGTTATCGACCTTAAGAATGCTTTATTCAGCATTCCTATTGCTGAGGAAAGTAGGGATATTTTCGGCTTCTCTTTAGGAGGCCGAAGTTTACGGTTCAAGCGCGCTCCTCAAGGCTATTGCGAGAGTCCCTCCATTTACAGTCAAGCTTTGAAAACGCAGCTTGATGCTTTCTCTTTGCTCCCAGGTGCCACCCTTATTCAATACGTAGATGACCTGTTGGTTGCTGCTGATTCTGAGGACATTTGTAAACAGGTTACTATTTCACTGTTACGTCACTTGTCTGACCTTCATCACAAGGTTTCACCCTCTAAATTGCAATATTGTCGCCAAGAGGTTACCTATCTAGGTCATCTCTTGTCGAACGAGGGACGGCGATTGACCCCAGAACGTATCCAAGCAATTGCTCAAATGTCTGTACCATGTGTGAGAAGTTGGCCTGATATATGATGTCACTAATTCTAGTGTACACCTTGTATCAGTCCAAACAACCCTTATGGTGATTGGTTGTAAAGTCAACCTTATAGACCAGCTATCCTAGTGGTAGCATGGAC
Organism: Triturus cristatus; assembly: GCF_964204655.1. NCBI lineage: Eukaryota > Metazoa > Chordata > Amphibia > Caudata > Salamandridae > Triturus > Triturus cristatus. The sequence continues at coordinate 1,605,951,715 of NC_140590.1, read as the reverse complement.
AAGAGCAGTCTTTAGGCTAAACTCTGAATGGCATGTGAAGCCAGCTGTGATACCATATATAATCCCTTGAATACCAAATGAAAGGACACCACAACAGATATATATATAAAATAAAGTGTATTTATTCTAGTCAAACCCTCAGCACTCTTTATGAGATTCGAGGTAAGTACAACACAGTCTTATTCAAGCATACATTAAGTCACACAGGTAAGTAATACATCATCAAGATATCTTTATTTCGGCAAAAAGCCTTAAAAAGTACAAAAAAGAATAAAATAGATATATACACAGACAGACATGACACAGATAAAATGAGTCATAACAATACATTAAGTGATAGTCAGTCCCCTTCTTCTGTTCCACATTGCTAAAAGAAATTTAGAGACTGCGAAAACTATACATTCAGTTGTGTCTGTTTTAAGAATTCTAAAAGCATGGCTACATTGCCGAAAACCCATATTTTTACAAATAGGCACTATCCAATGCTTCCTAGCTTTTGAATATGCAGGGCAAAAAAATAATACATGGAGCTCATCCTCTTTATCACAACTGCAGCCAGGGCAAGCCTCAGTAGAGGTTGGCGCCCAACTGCGGGTGAAAGCTCTCAGGGGTAGAGTGCCGTATCTCCATTGGAGATATAGTTTCCTTGATGCTATAGGATAGATAATATCCATAAAATTCTCAAATTGATAAAAATCTTTAACAGTAAAAAAGGATTTAGTTAAAAGTCCATTCTTAGGAGCAGTCAGTACTCTGTTTAGTTGCTCAGCCACGTAGATCTTAGTAAGCATCTTCCGTGGGATCCCCTTGCAGCTTGTTTCCGGTTCGTACCACATGTCACCTAGCCCAAGTTTGATACACTGAGATTTTATAAACATAAACCAAGGGATTTTTTGTACACTATTGCTAGCCAGAATTTCCTTCAGCTCTAGTCTATAATGCAATAGTTCTGGCGTAGTCCACAACCTGTGCCAGTACCTAAGGGGCTTCAGAGCTAGTTCATCATCCATCGGCCTCAGATCCAGATCCATCCTTAAAGGATGCAACGGGGTACTTTGTGGAAGTGATAGTAGCTGTCTGATGAACTTATTTTCAATTTTAAGGAGTTCCAAGCCTGTTGAATGCCCCCAGAGTTCTGCTCCATATAAGATTGCTGCCCTGGCCTGACTCTTGTATACTTCAAGCGGGGGTTTAATAGGTTTATATGTAGATGTGTTGGAAAACCTAAGTATACCCCCTGCATACTGGGCTAATTTCAGCTGTGCTTTGGCGATTTGTGGAGCCCATGAAAGGTTTTCACTTAGAGTTACTCCTAGATAATCAAAGGTTTTTACCCTTTCCAAGTTTGATGAATCTAATTTTGGGTTCGGCCGTGTGGAAGGTGAGGGATTAAAAACCATATATTTTGTTTTGTTCACATTGATTTCCAGGCCACGACCTCTACAAAAATCCTCAAAACTGTCAAGCACACGCTGGATTCCCATTGGTGATTTAGAAAGTAGCAGGATGTCATCCGCGAACATAATTGCTGGCACCCTGCTACCTGCCAAAATTGGGGCATCATTATTAAGAGCACTATTGAGATGGGAAATCACACCATTAACGTATAGGCAAAACAGGGTAGGTGCTAATATGCACCCCTGCCTCACCCCTCTGCCAATGGGGAATTTAGAAGTTAAAGCCCCATTCTTCCCATGACGCACCTGGGCAAAATTGCCCTCATGCAACCTGATCAGTAATTCCAGAATTGGTGGTGGCACCCCCAGACTGACCAACACAGTCCAAAGTTTCCCTCGGGGTACTAGATCAAAAGCGGAGCGGAGGTCAACGAATACCATGTAGAGGCTGCCACCCTCAATCTTTGCTGTTTTCCAGAATAGTAATAACAGGCGGAAGATTTGATCCATGGTAGAGGTGTTCCTCCTAAACCCCGCTTGGTATTGGCTCAGTATAGCGTGGTCCTCCATCCAGTCCTGTAGTCGTTCAAGGATGAGCCGCGCAAACATTTTTTGCGGGACATCTATAAGGCTAATGGGCCTATAGTTTACCGGTGACAAAGGGGAGCCCTTCTTGAAGATAGGAACGATTTCTGCCCCCAACCAGGTGCAGGGTACATTCATTCCTTTCAAGATTGCATTAAATAAAATACATAAATATGGTCCCCAGATCTCCTTTTGATGTTTAAAGAGGTCTCCCGGCAGTTTGTCTAGCCCTGGAGCCTTACTGGATGGAATTTTCGATATGGCATTAACAACTTCCTCGAGCGAGAACTCTATAACGTCGTGGGGATCATTCACTGTTGGAAGGACCGGGTGTGGATCCATATCAACTTCAATAGCGTACAGGGCTCTAAAGTGGTCTTCCCAAATACTAGCCGCTATATTAGGTTCAGTTGCAGGTTTGGGATCCCCGCTTCCTGTGTTGATTATAGACCAACATTTGCGGGCATCTTTCTGATCTAGAGCACAGGACAAATCGGTCCATTTTGCATGGTCCCAGTCCTGCTTGGCCAGCTTTAGCATAGCTTTGTAGTGTGTTCTCTTGGCAGCAATAAGGATCCTATTATTGCCATGTTTTACAGCCCGAATCAACTCTTTTTTTGCCAGGCGACAAGCATCGTTAAACCAAGAGGAGAGAGGAATCCTATTCTTTCTCTTAGTTACTACTGGGTTAAACACATCAAACAAGGTACTAACAAGGTTCGTATGCAGGGCCTGCAATTTGATATTAAAATCAGGAGGAGGTTGTTGGGATGTCAGAACATCTAGTTCAATAAAACACGGCAAGATTAGGTTATACAATCTTGCCAGGTCCACAGAGGACGCCTCCACCTTGTCCCACCTGACCCTGCGCCAATCATTTGTTAGGACTAGCCTATCTACTCGCACATCTCTAGGTCCTTGTTCCTTTGGCTGTGTAACCGGCGAAACCAGCTCCAGCCTCAACAGATTGTGATCGCTGTCATCCCTTGCAATGACCTCGAGGTCGATAACCTTTGACCACGACTGTGTCCGAACCATGATGTAGTCTAAACGTGATTCGTGACCCTTTTTGTTGTATGTGCACCTAGAGGGTGTATCTGATAAGGTGCTTCCATTACAGGCCCTAATTGAGTGACTTAGTGTACGGGCCGTTATTTGTACCGCTAAAGGGGACCACGACCTAGTATGTGGAGATTGAATTTGCGGAATAGACCAGTAGTCATCCTCAGTTGCGAGTGCACCATGATCCATCCCCGGTAAGGGTTCATAGTGGCAATTAAAGTCTCCTGCCACTAATAGAAACACATCCGTTGGGATGGAATACAGAAAATTTGATAGATCGTCAACCGTAGTAGACTCACTAGCTAGACTGACAGGTCTCGAGTAGACATTCACAGCAGCCAGCTTAAAGCTATTAGGCCATTTCAGGATTACACACTGTATGTCGTCCGAGTGGGTACAGACAGACACAGCTGTACAACCCAGATGAGTTGCCACCCATATGGTAAGGCCCCCAGATGGTCGTCCCTTGCCTCCCCATCGTGCAGGTATATGAAAACCCGCAAAACCCATTCTCCTTTCCTCTATTCTCGCCCATGTCTCCTGGAATAGACATATGTCCATTCCATCGATAAACGTGCCCCAGTCATCGCTCAATATTTTACTATGTAGCCCCGCAACATTCCAGGACGCGATTACCAGGGATTCAGTATTCATAGTTGCCCTGGAATTACAATCACTCCTGTTTATAACGGTGCTTTCACAGAGGTGCTGCCCTATGTCCTCTTGGGCTTCTATGTGCCTTGTATCAGATGTAACCTCTTGGAATTCCGGGGGGAGTTCGGCGGTGGGGGTATATTTCTCTGTGACAGTAATTAATGTCCCATCTATTCTTGTCGGGCACTCAGCCTCACCGACAGCCCAAATTTTGCTATTGTTCTGTTTTTGGACATCACCCATTACCCGACCAAGTCAGTCCACTTGGTCCAAACAGCTATATCTGTTTTGCATCAGTATTTTGGGAGGTGGTGGCGGATGATCATATGGGGCCCTTGGTGACCTAGCTCCTCCTCTATATTGTACTAATGTCCAATCATTCTCCATTGCGTTCCATCGAGTCGATGGGTAAAAATGGGACAACGGATAGGTTTGGATCAATGCTCCCTGGTCCTGATACTTCCAATTGCAGATATATTCAGCAGTTCGGGGATCTTTAAAATTTACTAAGATACAATCACCCCTGCTCGTTTTAGGACCATGACCCACCCACGATACTCTCCGTGCCATAAGGATTTCACTAGTAATACGGGGGGGAAGTGGTCGATTTTTATTAAGCCAATCTATTACTTTATTTTTAAGAGAAGGGTATGGTTCTATGGTTGAATCTGGAAGCTCAGGGACTCCTACCAAGATTGCCACATAAGGGCCACATTCAGGTGGCAAATCTATAATACGTTCTTTGGGGAGGGGACCCTTGCTCTCCATCTGGCCACCCTTCCCTTTATCTATATTGGCATCCCCCCTCTGCAAAATAGTTGGACTTGTTGCTGTTGGTATTATTGAAGGAACAGGCGTGGTGTTATTAGTTGAAGCTAGGTCAGGCTGAGAACACCCATTTTCTGCTGGAGCAGGACATGGATTAGGTGTATCTGCCTTTAACTTGCTCTGTGTATCCAGCGCAACCTGTTCCATCCGCAAAAGCTGTTGCTCGATGCGAGACAATCTCAATTCCAGGGGCTTAATAATGGCACTCAAAAGAGCACTTACAGTGGTAGATGTCTCTACTGGGATGTCATGTGCCTCTAGTGGGGTATCACTGCTGATGGAAGTTGGTAGCCCAATTTCTGATGGTGTGGGTGGAACATGGACTAAAGCAGCAACAGATGAAGCTGTTGTGGTTGAATTATATGTCATTTGACTACCCGTATGACCTTTGACAAGTTTAGCTTTTTTAGCTTTTTTGCCCCCCGCCCTCGGGGCCGTATTCGTTTTTCTTTTTGGCATCGCTCCCTCCCGTCTTCCTCGCAGCTGGGGGAGACTTAATCTCTCAGGTGAGCTCAATATTGTTAAAGCTAGAGTAGAATCTAAAGCTTGCGCAGATGGAAGAGAGTGCGGTAAATCTATGCTACACGGTACATTATCACTACATGAGGGGCCATTGTCTAGCATTTCTCTCCTAGGTGCATCCGGAGTTCGAGCATTAGCGATGTGACCCATAGAGGATCTCTTTGCGAGAGCTAAATCTTGGGAGACTCTTCTTTCCATCAGTATTATCCCCTGGTCAATTACGGAATTAGCTCTTGTGATGAAGTTGTCCAAAGTTCCTGTTAATGCAGTCCTGCTTCTGGTTGATGCTGCAGCCATATTACGTTAGTCAAGCAACAGGAAAATCAGTACTTACAATCCTCCTTAATACTCAATACGGCAAGGGGTATATGGGATGACAGAGGGGAGGCCCGGTCCGGTCTTGACCGTGCTTGAACGGGCTTAAACGGGCCCGCCCTTGGCCCGGGCTTCGCCCGGGACACGCCCCGGACGCGTCCCGCGTACGCGTGACTGTGATGTTAGTTATAGTGGGGAAAAGGAGGGAGGGGCCGGGAAGAGTTAACAGCTGCGGCCAATGTGTGTCAACAGAGGGGCAGCTGGTACTCGCAGTCCCGGCTCCGTTCACAAGTGCTCCCACAACAGTCAGGAACCCGCGTTCAGCTCCAAAGGACTCCGCCGTGCAGCCACCAAGGTTCCAAGGTTCGTGAACAAACACCTGCCTCCGAACCGCACCCGCGAAGCGGGGGCCGTGAGGCGTTATGTAGGGCTGTAGAGATGGAGGGAGGGGCCGGGAAGAGTCAACAGCTGCGGCCAATGTGTGTCAACAGAGGGGCCGCTGGTACTCGCAGTCCCGGCTCCGTTCACAAGTGCTCCCACAACAGTCAGGAACCCGCGTTCAGCTCCAAAGGACTCCGCCGTGCAGCCACCAAGGTTCCAAGGTTCGTGAACAAACACCTGCCTCCGAACGGCACCCCAGTCACACAGGTAAGTAATACAGTTAGGCCCTAGGGGCCACGCAAACCATATACTAAAGAAGTGGTATAAGGACCACTGTCACGGAAATAGAATAGGCCTAGGCCTAGGGAATCGCTGGGGCTACACTACACTACCAACAGTTAGGAAGTGGGAGGCCCACGGGATTCAGGTGCAGAGTGGAAACACTCACGCGTAATGCGTATAATCGATAGAAATAGTACAGTTCTGAAATAAGCAGTTTTAGGACACTTCTGGAGTAGTTAGAAAGTCGAGACTCGGAAACTAGACCCTAGTATAGTCAATACCCTTGTGAGCACCGAAGTACCCAAGTTACCTAGCCCACGGGCTGCGGGTACATAGGTGTGAACTTGCGTCGGGTTTCGTCGTGGACTTCTATGGATGTCTGAAGGAAAGTTGCTGACAGGCAGTCAGTGCAGAGTGTCCGGTGGATCCCAAGGCTGGGATCAAGAAGAAAGGGTACTTGCAAGCAGAAGGGACAGAGTCAAGGTCACTAGTCAGTGACCACGTGGAACCAGGAAGGAACCAGGCGATGTCGTGAAGATTGCAGGTGAAGGGTGAAGCTTGTCGCAGCAGCCACGGGTACCAGGAGACGTCGAGGATGACCAGGACCAGGAGGCGAGCTGTCCCACGAAGGCTCTTGTTGTCGGCGGCGTCGAAGTCGAGCTACGACTCACCAAGCCTTGGCAAGAGGAACCCACGAAGAACGGAGTACTTGCTTCTGATGCAGACCAGGAAGGTCTGGGGTGCTTCTCTTTTGCAAGGAAGCAGGAGCCAGTCTGGAGGAGCCAAACCAGCAGTGAAGATTTAAAGGTGTGTCGTCACAAAGGCCGCTAGCCAACGGGCAAGCAGCCGGACAGACGCGGCAAGCAGGAAAATGCAGAAGGGCCCCACGCAGGACTCGTGGAGTGTGGGGGGCTGATCTTCGGTGCAGATGGTGCTTGGGGTTGGGGCTTCTCAATCCCCGGTGCACAACTTCGAGGGTCCCTCAGAAGCTGCGCTGGAAGATACTCGCCACTTTTCCCAGGTAGCCGGTCCCACGTCTCTCGTCGCCTCCACGGATCTCAGCTCGGCTGTGGATGTGGATCAGGGTCGGAGAAGTCTGGAAGTCAAGGCTCTGGTCGGGCTCTGCAGTCGGTCCCTCGTAGAACTTCAGCAAAGCAAAGGGTAAGTCTCTTGATGGTGCCTGTTTGCACAGGGTAGCCACTCCTTGGCCACAAGGGAGATTCTTCAGTCTTCTTCTTTCGTCGAATGTCGAAGGTCCAGAGTTTCTGTCTAAGTTGCAGGTTCAGGATAATCTAATCTCCTGGGGCCCAGCTACCACTCTTATACTAATCTGGGGGGCTGGGTTGCCTGCTAGGTCATGCCTTATGGGTGGGACCTGGGAGGGGGGTGGTTACACCCCCTTCCCTTTGTCCAGTTTCGCGCCAGGACTGGGGCTGGTGTGCCCCAGCACCGGTTTGAACTGGACTATGCATGGGACACCTTGTGTGCCCCAGGCAGTGTCTCGTTTCTTTCATCCCTCCCTGCCCCAATACACTAAGGCCAGTCTGGGGTGGTGCTCGCACCTCCCAAGGCAGGAAACCTATTGTCCAAGCCTCCCTTGCCGGGATCACTCCCAGCAGCAGGAGGTCAGACTTGTGTCGTGGCAGCAGCATCCATTTTGTGATGCTGGGGCTCTGGTTAACTTTAACCGGGTAAGTAGGTTTCAACATGTCTTCTCCCTCTAGAAGGGAGGGATAATATCCTCATCCCCAGAAATGGGATGGGGGTATTATTCCAAAGTGTTAGACACCTTACACCACATGTTTTGATACAGCCAAACCATAGTTACCATAACCGTTTAAGATTATAAGGCACTTTAAGAGTATATGGTAGGCTATATCATAGAACAGCCATAAGGACATGGTTCCGAAAGCTGCAGACAGGCTCAGCTCATGCTAGAGCACCATCTCACATGTTACCAAGCACTCTGCCTCCAGGATTGTTAAGGCCTGCCATAGGAGTGTCTGATAGGTACACATGTGTCTATATATGGGCCACTCAAGCCCAAGCCAAGATGGCGCCTGTTGATTGGCCCGATCGGCGGAGGAGGAGTCTCGCAAAAAGCGAGTGAATAATCTGTTTTAAGGTGCGGGTAAGTGGACTGTGCAAGCTTTAAAACAAGTATTTGACACAATGTTCTCCTGACACAACAAATTAAAAAGATCAATTAGCAGCAGGTTAAGGTTAAAAAAGCACAATGCTTAGGCTTCCAACCCTCGTGATCGTCCCCATTCAATGAGAACGTTCTGCAGCGATGTGCGGGTGTTTGGGCTGAATGTCTCTAGTCGTAGGCTAGCGCGCTTGCATTCCCCTGGTTAAAATAGTCCCAGCCACTCAAGCCCAAGCCAAGATGGCGCCTGTTGATTGGCCCGATCGGCGGAGGAGGAGTCTCGCAAAAAGCTAGTGAATAATCTGTTTTAAGGTGCGGGTAAGTGGACTGTGCAAGCTTTAAAACAAGTATTTGAAACAATGTTCTCCTGACACAATAAATTAAAAAGATCAATTAGCAGCAGGTTAAGGTTAAAAAAGCACAATGCTTAGGCTTCCAACCCTCGTGATCGTCCCCATTCAATGAGAACGTTCTGCAGCGATGTGCGGGTGTTTTGGCTGAATGTCTTTAATGAGCCTTCAGATTTAATAGCTGCAGATTTGTGCTGTGACTTGAAAGCATACAACCTGGACTTAAGCAATCTCGGTGCCTCTCATATTAAGGGTCACCTTCTCGATCCTATCTTTGCAAATATTCCGCACCTAGAGGTTCTGTCCGCTTGTCCTTTACCATGGTCAGACCATTTCTTGATACCTATGACCCTGCAATGTGACCCAAGGTCCGTTCTGTCCCCTAGAGTCTATTCTTTGGAAAGAGCCTGGTCTAAACTCTCAGTTGAAAGCTGGATTGCGCAGCTTCAGAGTTCATGCCCTCCCTTGGCCGATGACCCGGCAATGGCCGATTTGGCTTTTGATCAGTGGGTGACCAACTCCTTAGATGCCATTTTGCCGAAAAAGAGAGTGGCTAAGAGTGGGATCAGAACGGGCTCGGCCCCATGGTATACACCAGAATTGCGAACCCTGAGGAGAGGATGCAAGAAGCTGGAGAGGACCTGGAGAAGGGACTGGGGGGTGGCCAGTCGGGAGGAATATCGCGCAGCTATTAGGAAGTATAAGAATGCCCTACGCGGTGCTAAGGCCCAATTATTTGAGGAAAAAATAAAGAACGCGTCCAACTCTTCTAGGGAGACCTTTAAAGTGGTTAAGGAGCTCCTCAAAGTCCCTGAGCCACCTGTCACCCATGACAATCTCGCTGAGAAGTGCAGGGAACTCGCGGACTACTTCCATCTGAAAACAGAGAATATTTTATCTCTGTTACCTCGGGTTTCACAGAACACTGACTCAGTGAGCCAAGGAAGAGGAGTACATGCTTTGCTGGATTCGTTTGATCCGATATCAGAGTCGGAAGTCATAAAGGAGCTTAGTTCTATGAAGAGCGGCTCTCCAGGGGACCCCGCCCCGATGAGGTTTCTGAAACAGGTGGCTTCTGTCATCGCGGCCCCGGTCATGAACCTCATCAATACATCCCTCACTCAGGGTGTGGTACCATCGGGCTGGAAAAGAGCTGTTGTAAAGGCTCTCCTGAAAAAACCTAGTCTGGATCCTTTGGACTTGGCAAACTTCAGGCCCATCTCTCTGCTGCCGGGACTTGGTAAGATCGCAGAAAGGCTGGTTAATCATCAACTGTCTAGCTTTCTGGAGTCCAACGGTCTGCTACGAGAGACCCAAACCGGCCTCCGACCGGGTCATGGCACCGACACCGCCCTACTGGCAGTTGTGGAGGAAGCAAGAAGCATTCTGGATTCAGGAGGGTCAGTGGCAGTGATCCTCCTGGACCTCAGTGCAGCATTCAACACTGTCAACCATCAAGTGTTGATCCAACGGCTGTCTAACGCAGGGGTGAGAAGCGTTGCGCTGCAGTGGCTTCGCTCTTTCCTTACTGGCCGGACTTATCAGGTCTGGGAGGGCAGCGAGCGGTCTTCACCAATCCCCCTCCAGTGTGGGGTGCCACAGGGCTCCTCTTTGAGTCCCACATTGTTTAATGTGTATATGGCCCCCCTGGAGGATGTGGTGTCGCCATTTGGGATAAAAATTGTCAGCTACGCCGATGATACTCAGTCGGTGGTGGCTCTTTCCCAATTGGTGAAGATTCCGGATGTACTGCATCAATGCATGTCCCAGGTGTATACCTGGATGTGCGAATCAGCGCTGAAACTGAACGGTTCAAAAACCGAAATTATGTTGCTAGGGCATAAGGCTCCCCCTCTCCCTATGTCTAGCTGGCCTAGCTGCCTGGAGGTCCTCCCCTGCCCTAAGCAGGAGATCAAGAGCTTGGGAGTCTGGCTGGAGCAGGATCTCTCTTTTAAGACCCAGGCGAAGAAAATGGCAGGGATTTGCTTTGGGCTCCTTCGCTCTGCTCGCAAAGTCCTGCCCCTCCTTCCTCCCACCTCAAGGAAGTTACTCATTCAGGGGCTGATTATATCAAGGCTCGACTATTGTAATGCGATCTTCCTTGGCGCCCCGGAAGCAACGCTGAGGAAGCTCCAACAAGTACAAAACGCCGCGGCCAGGTTATTGACCAACGTGCCTAGGAGACAGTCGACTAGACCAGCCTTGAAGACTTTGCATTGGCTCCCTGTGCGGGAGAGGGTCAAGTTTAAGTCTCTCTGTATAGCACATAAAATTCTGCAGGGTAAAGGCCCCCTTATTTTAAGAAAGATGGTGGTGCCCTATAAAGCCTCCAGAGCCTTGCGCTCCGACCACAAATTTCTTCTCCAGGTTCCTAGGGTGTCCAAGGCCCGTACGGGCGGCAGAAGATTTGCGGTCCACACAGCCACCCTTTGGAACGCGCTCCTGCTGGAGTTGCGTTCAGAAACTGGCACTCTTTGCTTCCGGAAGCTGTTGAAGTCCCACTTATTTCCTCGGTGATGTGTGTGATTAGGTCTTGGCCTGGGTGTGTCTGTTCAAGCGCTGGGATGCCCGAGGGTAACCACGCGCTATATAAGACTGATTACAATTACAATTACAATTACAATTACAGGTATAGGGATACTACACCTAAGCAAGGGGTGATTACACGACCTTGCCCCAGCTGAGTGATCAGCCAGTTGTGTCATAATGGAAGGCCAGGCCAGGGGTGGCATAATACATGCTGCAGCCCCTGGTAGGCCTAGGGTACACCTATGCCCTGGGTACCTAAGGTACACTGTACAGGGGCCAATAAGGTGATCCTATCCAAATGGGTTATGCACCTAAAGTACATAGTATTAATTTAGAGCGAGAACAACAGGGCTGTGGGTCTGATTAGCAGGCCCACAGCCACATCTAAGTCGAAAACCAGTAAAGCAAAAGCAAAAAGTGGGGGTGAACATAGAAAGCAGACCCTACTCTCCTACACCATGTACACAAAGGGAGGTGCGTGCCTTTTTGGGCATCACCTCTTATTGTAGACAGTGGATTCCAAATTTTTCTTTGCTAGCGAAACCTCTGTTGGCACTCACTCTCAAAGATACACCCCAACCTCTCCCTTGGACTGCGGAATGTCAGAAAAGTTTTACTGATTTACTTACTTCCTTGTGCTCTGCTCCTGTGTTAGGTACTCCTGATTACAGTAAGCCTTTCACACTCTACGTTCATGAGAGAGAAGGTTGCGCATTGTCAGTTTTAACGCAACCATTTGGAGACAAGCAGCGCCCATGTGCCTATTTTTCGGCCATACTAGACCCAATGGCCAAGGCGTTACCCAGTTGTCTGAAAGCCACAGCAGCAGCAGCAGCAGTTTCCATTCGCCAGTCTGCTGGATTGGTACTGGATAATACTCTTATTGTCATGGTGCCGCATGCAGTAGATAGTCTCCTAAATAGAACAAAGACTCAGCACCTTACGAGCGCCCGCTTGTCAGGGTACGAGCTGACGCTCTTGGCCATTCATGTACATATTAAACGATGCAATACCCTAAACCCAGCCACACTGTTACCGATCCCAGTAGAAACAGGTACTCAGGAGCAGCATGATTGTTTCCTCTGCACAGAGGAGGAGACAAAAGGTAGAGTGGATCTAAAGGACACTCCACTCCTGGACCCGGACGGGATCCTATGGGTGGATGGTTCTTGTTTCAAGCTCCCCAATGGTGAGACGACTTCGGCCTATGCAGTCACTACTTTGTACACAATTGTGCAAACAGCGCGCATCTGAAAGAAACACGTTAGTTAGATTCCTCACCTTAGAATATCCCCAGGCGTCAGGCTGGATCCGGAAAGATTTTTGTAGCAATACCCTTTGCGTGTCGCTAGGCGTCGTCTGCGGCTCCGCGTCTGTCGTCGTGCGCCGGAATGACGTCGTCGGAGTACTTAGACGCCGCCCTCGCCCGCTGACGTCAGTTCTTCTTTTTTCCGCGCCAGTAAGCGCCGATCCGGGAAGAGCTTACCCCTAGTCATTTTTTGACAAACTTTTTGACTCTTTTTGGTCTCTCGACTCGACTCTGGTGCCGGTAGGATGCCTGGTTTTAAAGCCTGTGACTCCTGTCATCGCCTGATGTCGGTGACGGATCACCATCGCCGGTGCCTTTACTGGCTGGGGGCCGACCACGACGCGGAGTCGTGCCCCGATTGTCAGGCCTTGACATCGAAAGCTAGGCGAGGGCGGTCCCGTAAGCTTCTCGAGCTTCGGCACTCGGCTCCACGCCGCTCTCGGTCCCGGTCCAGGAGGAGGTCCAAGGACCGATCGCGGACCCACAGCCATCGTCATCGCTCGTCAGGGTCTTCGGGTAAGTCGAAGCACTCCAAGAAGTCCAAGAGACGACATCGCTCTTCGGACTCCCCTCGCCGGTCGCGTGACTTGGCCGAGGGTAAGGGTGGTCCCACCCCCGCGGCTCAGTCGGAGCCACAGGAGCCGCGTCCGTCCCCATACCCACCGGTCCCTGGGACTGACGCGACTCCGGCGGAAGTCAGTGCCTTCTTCTCGGCCATGAGGGGCCTGGCTCCGCCGTCGACGCCTGTAGGCGCGCCTTCGGGCCCCGCAGGTTCGACTGGGCGACCTCGCGTGCCTGCGGCTCTGGCCCTGGCGCCGTCGACGGCTCCGGCCCCGACGCCGCAGGTCCCCGAGGGATCCAGGCCTGGATCTCGGTCGGCGCCGGTCGACCTCACGACGCCTCCTCCGCCGGCGCCGACACCGGTTCCACCTCCGACGCCATCCCCGGACGACGTCGTTCCCCAGTTTAGCCCCGGTCCGTGCCCGACGCCGGCGCGGCGCCGATTGGTGAACGCTTCATCTACTGCCCGGCTCCGATCGTTCCTCCTGTTTATCGGGAATCAGATGACGAGGGCGACTGGGAGGGGTATGATGACTCTGGGTGCAGCCTTCTCAGTGGTGCTGCGCAAGGCGGCCGAAGCCCTAGGACCGAGTTGCCTGCTGTGGCAGTGAGGACTAACGTCCTCACTGAGGTCCTTCAATCGACAGCAAGCTCCACTGAGCCTCTGCTGCAGTTTAATGAGGCCCTCATTGACGTTCTGCAGGGCACTTGGTCCAAGCCCTCCACAGTCCCTCCTGTGGACCGGAACGTTGCCCGGCGCCACCGCCCTGCTCCGGGCGACCCCAGTTTCCTCTCCCAACACCCCACCCCGAGAGTCTGGTTATCCAGGCCTCAACCTCCCAATCCTCCTTTCCGTCCGCTCCTTCGGATCGGGAATCCAAGAGGTTGGAACAGTTTGGCAAGAAACTGTTCTCGTCCCTGAGTTTGGGACTGCGGTCTTTAAATACCGCTTGACTTTTGGACCGTTATTCCCACTCATGCTGCCCTTGTGCCCGGTGGAGGCCCGGACACGACTCACTCAAGCACTTGCTGACGGTCGAGATGCAGCACGGCATGCCATACGGTGTGGACTTGACACCACGGACTCGCTGGGTCGGGCGATTTCTACCACGGTGGTGCTTCGGCGTCACGCCTGGCTGAGGTCCACGTCATTTTCGGGGGCTGTTCAGAGTTCCCTCATGGACATGCCCTTTGATGGCACTCGCCTTTTTGGTGAGAAGGCGGACAGTGCGCTGGCTCGGTTCAAGGTCTCCCGGGCCACGGCCAAGTCCTTGGGTCTTTCGGCCCTGCGGCCGCAAACTTCCGCCTTTCGTCCCTTTCGTGGCCAAGGAAGGGGCGCCTCGCGGACGTGGATTCTGCCGAGGCGGTACTGGAGGTCAACGTGCCGGTCAGTCCACATCCACCCCGGCAGCATCCCCCTCTAAGCCCTCCTAGTCCGAGCTTTCAGGCCCATTCAATGCCAGTGGGCGGCAGAGTTCGCTTCACCTGCTCCACTGGTGCTCCATCACGTCGGACAGGTTGGTACTGCAAATCGTCCGAAGTGGCTACTCCCTCCCCTTCGAGACGACCCCTCCAGCCATGCCACCGCTGAACCACCGTATGTTGGGGGATCATTTGCATCTTCTACGAGAGGAAGTTTCGGCCCTCTTGGCCAAAGAGGCAGTCGAGCGCGTTCCTGGTCCAGAAGTAGGTCGTGGTTGTTATTCCCACTACTTTCTGGTTCCCAAGATGGGCAAAGGGGGCTTACGCCCGATCTTGGACCTCAGGAGCGTCAACGCCTTCCTCCGGAAGGACCGGTTCAAGATGCTCACTTTAGCTCAGGTTCTGGCTGCCCTAGACCCTGGAGACTGGATGGTAGCGTTGAACTTGCAGGACGCTTATTTCCACATCCCCGTCCTGCCGGCCCACCAGCGTTACCTGCGGTTCACGGTGTGTCAGGAGCACTTTCAGTTCACCGTGCTCCCCTTCGGCCTCACCAGTGCCCCTCGGGTGTTCACGAAAGTGATGGCGGTGGTCGCGGCTCATCTGCGCAGATCAGGGGTTCCAGTCTTCCCCTATTTCAACGACTGGCTGTTGAAGGCGGGCTCACCCCAGCAAGTCTTCTCCCACCTCCAGACTACGGCCGACCTCCTGCACTCGCTGGGGTTCTCCATCAATGTGCCGAAGTCGCTCCTGAGTCCCTCCCAGAAGCTCCTTTTCATTGGAGCGGTTCTCGATTCGGCGCAGTTCCGGGTCTATCCGCCGGTACAGTGGGTCCGGGACATTCAGGCCCTGATTTCCATCTTCCGGCCTCTGTCCTGGGTTTTAGTCAGGTTGATGCTGCGGCTTCTGGGGCTGATGGCCTCCTGCATCCTGTTGGTACCTCACGCCAGGTGGCGGATGCAGGCTCTGTAGTGGGACCTGAAGTTTCAGTGGGCCCAGCATCGAGGCAACCTGTCCGACCATGTCCTGATCTCGGAGGGCACTGCGAACCAGCTGCAGTGGTGGCTCACGAATCGCGATTGGGTCAGCGGCAGATCCCTCTCCCTACCCCAACCGGAGCATGTCGTAGTGACGGATGCGTCCCTCCTGGGATGGGGGGGCCATATGGGAGAGGCGGAGACTCTGCTCCATATCAACCTATTGGAGCTGAGGGCGATCCGACTTGCACTGAAAGCCTTCCTTCCCTCTGTCCGGGGAAGTGTCGTGCAGGTGTTCACGTACAACACCACCGCCATGTGGTATTGCAACAAACAGGGCGGGGTGGGGTCGTGGACCCTTTGTCAGGAGGCTCTGTGCCTCTGGACATGGCTGGAACATCAGGGCATCACCCTGGTGGTTCAACATCTGGCGGGCTCTCTGAACGCCAGAGCAGACGAACTCAGCCGCCGGTGCATTATGGATCACGAATGGCGTCTGAACTCGGACGTGGCGCAAGGTCTCTTTCTGCAGTGGGGAGAGCCTTGGTTAGATCTATTCGCCACCGAAGAGAACGCGGAATGTCAGCAGTTCTGCGCGTTGGAATTTCCAAGGCGGCACTCGCTCGGAGACGCTTTTCGTCACGAGTGGAGTTGCGGTCTATTGTACGCCTTTCCGCCTATACCACTTCTGCCCAGAGTGCTGAAGAAGATCAGGCGCGACGGGCCCAAGTCATCTTGGTGGCTCCGGATTGGGCACGGAGGTACTGGTATCCCGAGCTACTCAGTGTGTCCATCGATCCCCCGATACGACTGCCTCTTCAGGAGGACCTTCTGTCGCAGCAGCAGGGGACGGTCCTCCACCCGAACCTGTCCAGCCTCCACCTCCATGTGTGGAGATTGAGCAGCGGCAGTTGATGCCATTTGACTTGCCTCCTGAAGTCTGTGATGTCATTCTGGCAGCCAGGCGTCCCTCCACAAAGACGGTATACGCCTGCCGGTGGAACAAATTTGTGGCATGGTGCACAGCAAAGGCTGTGGATCCCCTTTCTGCCCCTCTTTCTGAGGTTCTCCTCTTTCTTCTTTCTTTGGCCCGGAAGGGCTCTGCTCTGGGCACCTTGAAGGGTGCTCTGGGCACCTTGAAGGGTTATCTTGCTGCAATCTCTGCTTTCTTAAGGCTTCCTGATCAGCCTTCTCTTTTCAAGTCCCCTGTTGTCTCACGTGTTCCATTTGTAATGCCTCAGTGGGACTTGAACCTTGTTCTTACTTTTCAGATGTGCGCTCCCTTTGAGCCCCTTCACAACTGTCCACTTCGTCTACTGACTGAAAACTGCCTTCCTGGTGGCTGTCACCTCCGCTAGGCGGGTGAGTGAGCTCCAGGCTCTGTCAGCTAAGCCTCCCTTCCTTTCGGTTCATCCGGATAAGGTTGTCCTCCGGACACGTCCTTCTTTCCTTCCTAAAGTCGTGACTCCCTTTCACATCGGGCAATCTGTCACGCTGCCCACCTTCTTTCCGCCTCCGCATCCTTCAAAAGATGAAGAGAGGCTCCACCGTCTGGACCCAAAACGTGCGCTGTCATTTTATTTGGCCCGCACAAACCAGTTCCGGGTGGACGACCAACTTTTTGTTGGATATGTAGGTGCGAAGAAGGGTAAAGCTGTGCACAAGCGGACCATCTCGCGATGGGTCGTGTTGTGTATTAAACTCTGCTATTCTTTGGCGAAAAAGGTCCCTCCTGTTGGGCTGTGAGCCCATTCCACCCAGGCCACAGCAGCGACAACTGCCCTGGGATGGGGAGTCCCCTTGCAGGACATCTGTCAGGCGGCGACGTGAGCTTCACTGCACACGTTCGCCAAGCACTATTGCCTGGACAGCCGAGTCCGGAGAGATGGCCACTTTGGCCGTTCTGTTCTCCAGGACTTTCTGGTGTGATCTTGGTTCGCAGGCCCACCTCCGGGGTTGGTATTGCTGGGGTATCTATTCTAAGGTGAGGAATCTAACTAACTTGTTTCTTTCAGATGAACAAGTTACTTACCTTCGGTAACGATGTATCTGTAAGAAACATTAGTTAGTTAGATTCCTCACCGACCCACCCAGCCTCCCCGTTCTGCGAACCGACATCTAGGGTTAAGGATCTCCCTTTCAGGGCCCTAGATTTTTTGGCACCAGTGTCGGTCTCTTGCATGGCTCAGCGTCCCTGGCGCGGAAAGCTATGTATAAGAACTGACGTCAGCGTGCGAGGGCGGCGTCTAAATACCCCGACGATGTCATTCCGGCGCACGACGCCGACGACGGACGCGGAGCCGCAGACGACGCCTAGCGACGCGCAAGGGGTATTGCTACAAAAATCTTTCCGGATCCAGCCGGACGCCTGGGGATATTCTAAGGTGAGGAATCTAACTAACTAATGTTTCTTACAGATACATCGTTACCGAAGGTAAGTAACTTGTTCATTAGGCACAATTCAGCCCAGGCAGCTGAATTGATAGCTCTGACTAGAGCTTGTGTGTTGGCTGAAGGAAAGAGAGTGAATGTGTTCACTGATAGCCAGTATGCGTTTGGAGTGGCCCACAAATTTGGTCGCCTGTGGAGGTAAAGAGGATTTCTCACCTCCCACGGCACTAAGATACAGCATGGTCAGTTGATAAATGACCTTCTCGAATCACTTCCCTTGCCCACTCAGATAGCAATTGTCAAATGTAGTGCGCATAAGATAATTACTGATGATGTGGGTCGAGGAAATGCCTTTGCAGACCAGACAGCGAAGGAGACAGCCAGAGACGTCACAAGCCGCATGTATGTTGCGGGCCCTGCTAGATGGGTCAGACAAGGAGGGATGTGTGAGGACACAATAGAAAGTGTAAAAATGATCCAGGTAGAGGCTACAGAGAAAGAACTGAGTAAGTGGAGAGAGGGTACAGGAATGTTGGACGCGACAGGGTGTTGGACAGAATTGTCGGAACATCAGCGCAGGCTGTTACCATACGCCTATGTACTTCCAGTAGTTACCATGGCACATGGTCCAGCCCACATTAGTGCTAAAGGGATATGCAAACTTCTGGCCCCTGTATGGCAGAATGTGGGGATCCCTAAATGCGCAGATAATCTGGTTAAGCACTGTATTGTTTGCTTGATGCACAATCCAGGAAAGGGAACACCAACCCCAGCAGGCCATTTTGCCCCTCCAACGTACCCTTTTGAGGTGTTGCAAATAGATTACATTCACATGGAGCGATGTAATAATCTGAAGTATGTCCTTGTGGTGGTATGTGCCTTTTCTAGATGGATAGAGGCCTACCTCCTAAAGGATAATACTGCTCTGTCTACGGCTAAAGTCCTTTTGAAGGAGTTTTTCCCGAGGTTCGGCTTGCCTCGAATTGTCTGGAGTGACAATGGAAGTGAATTCGTGGGTCAGATAATGCAGAAAGTGTGTGCAGGTCTTGGTATCAGACAGAGATTTCATTCGGCAAACCACCCTCAGTCAGCAGGTTTGGTGGAATGCTATAATGGTACTCTTAAGCTCAAGCTCGCGAAGATACAGGCCAGCACGGGTCTTGCCTGGCCCGATGCTTTACCCTTGGCTCTTTTGTCTACTCAAACAACTGTTCATTCCCGTATGGGACTCAGTCCCTACGAGGATGTGTTTGGACGCCCAGCAAATGTCTGGGGAGTCCCAAGGCCAAAGAAGTATTCCGAGATAGAGCATCCAATATTGATTGATTATTTGCATGACCTCACCACTAAATTGTGTGTCCTTCATCAACAGGTACAAGACGCTTTGCCTCAGGCTTCTACTGATCCTGGTCATACCATACAACCCGGCGATTGGGTGTGTGTGAAGAATTTTCAAAGATCAAAGAACTTGGAACCTCGCTGGAAAGAGCCTCGTCAAGTATTATTGACAACACGCACAGCTGTGAAGGTGGTCGGAAAGAAAAATTGGATCTACGGTGTGCATTGTAAGAAGGTACCCTTGCCTTTGCCTTATGACCAGTGGGTCCGTGAAGGTATTGGCAATTTTGAAGGTGAAAGGGTCCCCCGATTCGTACCTTTTAGCAATGCACACCTAGATTGGATTCGATCTGAGAAAGAGGATGATGACGTTCTGCAGGACGCTGTACCACCACATCTCAGGTTGAACACGACTAATCCGAAGACACTTTTTCAGGACCTGACTGTGCCGAATAAAACGAGATACAATTTGAGGCCTAGAGTGGCTAGAGACAATTGAGAATTTTTCTTTTGATTACGCTTTTAAGTGATACTGACCATCCAATTAGGTTGCAGGGTCGTGGTAAGAGTCTTAGTTTGTGACCTGAGTAGTGGCAATAGGCCTGCAGGACTTGCAATGTCATAGGACGGCTGATAATCACAGCTGAGTGAAGAAGGAAGACTGCCACGAGCAACATTTAGAGGATGGATTCTTTTATATTAAGGAAAAATGATAAGAAGGATAAAATGAAGAAGAAATATTGCACATTATTGTATAATAGATGCGGTATAACGTTGTGTATTTTAATCTTTTTATGTATTATATTAGCTTGTGTGGGTTGGGTTACTTATATTATGCAGCAGACACCTACACCTACCTCCCATCCCGTGTCTTTTCACACCACTGCCTCCCCGCACCAGTTACATACACTACCAGAACATGAGCAAAGTAGGAGAATGGAATATTTCAATAATTCATTCATTCAATTGTTGCACCAGCATCAATTGGTGGTCAATACCACCGATTGTTGGGTTTGTGGACTCTTGCCCCACACTACGGATAAAGGGATGCCATATTTAGTTTTCCCTTTTTCCCTTATGTGTCTATGTTCTCCAATGCTTACGAGAACCAACCCCGGCACCCTGTTGGTCCATATGGGGGGTGGGGTTGACGTTAGTCATGACCCTCTGGTAAAGGGAATATTGGCTATGACCAAATATTACAGTAAAATTAATAAGTTCCGACGAACGACGGGCATACATTGGCTGGAACGTGACCCGTTACGTTACTAGCCTTACAGATAGGGCCAGACGAAAGAGATCCCCGCCCATATGGACTGTACCCCACCGAGGCCACCTGTGTCTCCAAGGAAATGGTCAGAATGCTAAGGCCCAATTGGGAACGAGCTCCTGTGCACATACATATACCTATGCATCTCAGACTTCTCCACCGTTAGTGCTATCTCAGGGAACGTATTTTGTTTGCCATGACAGGGCCTATACATGGTTACCAACTAATTTCTCGATCATGTTACGTGACTTTTCTCCTTCCTCCGACATATACCGCCCCTTCGGGACATCACAGAAATAGGTACAGTAGGGGCGTCATTAATTCAGAAGATACAGCAGGACAAGAGGGAGGCGACTTTTTCAAAGGATTCCTCCCATTTTGGGGCCCTATGGCCAATAGCAGAAACATAAGGCACCTCACTCGAGTTGTTGAGGCAACGATAGATGAAACTGTAGGGGCACTGAGTAACCTCACAGCTGAGCTTCAGGCGGACCGCCTTATGACATTACAGAACAGGATGGTTTTAGATATCATTCTTGCGGACCGTGGTGGAGTATGTAAATTGATTGGATCCAGCTGTTGCATTTACATACCTGACAACGCCCCTACAGTATACCAGGCCATCTCTAAATTGCATCTGATCGCTAAGTCCATTCACCAAGACGAAGGAGATTGGTCTTTGACAGAATGGTTTTGGGGATTACTGTCCACATGGGGATGGAAAGTATTGACTTTCATTGGAATGATTTTGGCCATTATCTTCTCATGTTGCCTCTGTCTACAATGTGGTCCTGCTATCTGCGGCCTTTGTGCCACCATGTGTGTTCCAAGGCCTGTCTCACAGAAAGCAGAAAATATGGAAATGATGTTGCAGCAACAGCTTGACGACCTCATGGCTATTGACATTGACTCAGATTAACGTGAGTCTATGTGTTTTGCCTGCGTAATGGCAAAAGGAGGGTCTGAGGTAATTTAGTTTCGACTCCATTTTGTATTCCGTCGCCATTTTGTGTTGCCCTCACTCAAGCAGCTCGGCGAACGAAGTGTTTCTGCCCTTTGTACTGCTACGTGTCAAATAACCCCCCTTCCTTGTTGTGAAGCCAATTCCAGGAACTAGCCAGACTGACTAATTCTTGTCTAGACTGACTAATCCTTGTCCCAACTATCTGTTTGCCTTCGGTATTCTTTCTCTGCATTATCTTATTTTGCAAGTCGTCCTTTGAAGCACACAAACACGTCCTGCCATTACTGATTGACCTATAGGTGCTGTCATTGATTGACTTATGGGGTTGGGCAAGAACACGACTCAAGGGGGATGTTCTGGTTACATGGTGCCTTGTTTTGAATGTTTTCCTATTGGCTAATATTTGGTGCATGGTGAGTATTTTTCTTTGGGTGTATAAGGTTATAAAAGACTGTGAGCCACGGAGAAAAGTGGCAGTCTCCTGAGAACCTACCACTGATGTACTTCTAGGATAACTGTGCGTAGCTGCAGCTAATACATTTGGTTTTCTACGCTAACAGAGTATTCCGTGTCTCTGTACAACAAGGCAGGTGACCTCGGAGATTTCAGGCGTGCCCTGCGCCGCCAGGCCCTTAAAGGCCCGGTTCTTCATGATTGACTTCCATTATATGTCTCCCTTATTATATTACTTGAAAGAGACATTATTTACTACAGTTTCCATGGAAAAAACTTTGTAAAAGGTGTTCCGTTGTCCACCTAATTCTATAGAGAATACTCTAGCATTTATTCCTGTGATGTAGAAACTGGACTATAGGTACTCATTGTTGCCTCATGGGATGTGGAAACGTCTGTAGGCTGACAGGTGCAATGTATGTTTTTTAGCCCTACTTACATTCATGCATGCCGGGCTGCATTTTATCCACTTTTTGTTTAGATTTGTTTTCTTTTCTGATATTCCCAGACAGCGACTTAGGTGTTTGTGTGCTGCAGTATAGTTATGGCGAAGCTATTATGC
Organism: Triturus cristatus; assembly: GCF_964204655.1. Taxonomy (NCBI): domain Eukaryota; kingdom Metazoa; phylum Chordata; class Amphibia; order Caudata; family Salamandridae; genus Triturus; species Triturus cristatus. The sequence continues at coordinate 1,605,929,414 of NC_140590.1, read as the reverse complement.
ATATTTTATTTACACTTAAAACCTTCTGCTTATGTATTAACCAAGTAAGTAAGTTATGTTTTATGTAAGATTTTTTTCACTAACGTGTTAAGTGTTGTGATTAGGTTATTAACTGTGTTAGAATGATCGGTGATTCAGAAAATATTCTAAAAAAACATTCAGAGAGCTTCCTCCTCCTCACTGGAGTCATGGAGTCCTGCAGTGCCTGCCAATGTTTTAAAAGCAGAGCATGCTCTAAGAATATTTTAGGGCATGTGCTGACAGAATCTTTCGGTATAAAAATCATCCAATGATTCATAGTCTAGTTAGATTAGTGTGTAGTGTTTTGAGACAAAACCAACCCTGGTAGGTTTTGAACCTAATTAATGAAAATTGCCTTTATTTCTGTTCTTATTTTGTCTGATTTTTGCTACTGTCTTTACAATGCTTCTTGCCGTTTTTATTCATCAAAAGATATTACAAATAGTGCCTGAGTTCCAATTCCGCTTTGTTAGGAAGCATTTATTATACTATATACTGATATATGCACCTGTTTTCAGAGTCTGAAATGTCTTGCATAATCGGCTCCTGCGCTAAGGCGGAGGAGCGTCGCCCCACTGCTTTGAAGCAGAGCTAGAAAGGAAAAATAAAAGGATAATAACGTAATGTTATTATCATTTTATTTTGTCCCTCTGTGGCAGCTTTGCATGACAGGGCAGGGCTGCTCTGCTCGCAGGGCAGGGGAGGAGTGGTAGCACCTTCCTAAGTGCGCAATGACTGTTTGGCCAGCCCTCTCGGGCCGACCAAACAGTCATTCCACACTTTGCATGTTCTCCATGATGGCTGCATTACAGCCTGCGTGGAGAACATGCCCAGGGCCCCAGACCCTGGCTGAGCGCCAACCCACGGCGATAAGACCAATCACAATGCTGCATTACATGATTGTGATTGGTCAGGGGAACCTGGCTGCTTGCTTCCTGTTCCGTGGAGAAACGACAAAGAGACGCGGTGGTAAGGTAAGTTTAAAAAAAAAATTATAATCCACCTACCTCACCCCTGCCTCACCACCCCCGATCCGTGTCAACCGCTACTGTGCATAATAACCAACCTGTGAGTCTCTGACAGGTCTAAAATGTCAAGATCAAATGCATCTATTTCAATATAAGTTGAAAATATACCCTTCAGGTTTTCTTTTCTCATCGCTAGGGCTGACTAACACTCTTGTGTTCTAAGGAATCCAGTCATGGTGTGCCTTTCAAGTCAATATTACGTTATTGCGGCTATTCCAGCCATAAAAGTACATAAAAATTTTACAGCAATAAAAAGACATACTCCAATCAAATAAAAAAGGGATAGTGTCATGGGGCTGATATATACATAGTTATAGGTGCCAGGGCTTCAGGAGAGCAGAATAAAAAATACTTTATCATTGTTACTAGTAGTTACAAATGGCAATTTAAAACTATAATTTAATATAAAAGCTTTAAGATATCATTAAGGCATTCCTCATTGGGAATATCTTCAATTGCCAGTGTGGCCAGAAGGAAGAGCTTGGTCTATTTCACGTATAGTGATTACAACAGTAGCATTAAACTCTATAGTTGCGGAAGAATAAAATATCGAAATTAACCATGTTGTACTTTTAACAAATACTTCCTTTTGATCCACATGGCCAAAAGAAATTTCGAAATTGCAACAACAAAGAGTGGATTAATATCAGATTTAAGAATTCTATAGAACTGGCGAAATTCCCTTATTCCCAGATTTTTGCAGAGTTGTAGGATCCATTTAGACCTAGGCTGTTTGTATGCCGGGCAGAAAAATAATACATGAATCTCTGATTCCTCCTCCCTGCAACATCCAGGACAAAGACGAGGCAGGTCCCCTACACACTTATTTGTTTTTACAAAAAGTGGAAGGGTTCCATACCTAAATTGGAAGAACAACTTCTTAGCTAGCACTGGCTGGATTGTTTCTAACACCTGCTCAAACTGGTACTCTAACTTCAAATCCAGAAAGGCATACGTTAGACTATTCGATCTGGTAGCCTAAATTAGTTTATTCAGCTGGTACTCTTTCAATGATCTTGCCAAACAATTTTTGGAAGTAGTTAGACAAGATTCTTCCGGTGTATCCCATAGATACCCCCTTCCCATGTCACGCAAAAAATCCCTCACAAAAAACAACCAGGGTATACCCCTAACAGCGCCCAGTGAAAGCATTACCACTTTTAGTTCCTCCCTGTAGTGTCTCAACTCACGCGTGCTCCATAGTCGACGCCAGTAAAACAATTAGCGACTCCAGATCAGATCCCCCACTGGGCGGATACCCAAGTCCATTCTCAAAGGTACTAGCGGGGTACTTACTGGAAGCGCCATAATTTGCCTAATAAACTGATTTTCAGTTAGGGTCAATGCATGCTTTGGGCAATGCCCCCAGAGTTCTGCCCCGTATAATGAGGCCGGCCGCGCTTGCACTTTATATATTTCAAGCGGGGGACTTATGATCTTTTGGGTACAACTATTCTGAACTTTCAGTATACCACCTATAGCTTGGGTTAATTTCAGGTTCGCCCTATCAATTTGGGTACCCCAACCCATTTTATCGTTTAGGGAGACACCCAGATATTCAAAGGTCTGGACGCGCTCTAGCGGCATACTGTTAAAATTGGGAACAGGGAAGTTAGTATGAGCTGAGTTAAAAACCATATATTTAGTCTTATTTATGTTGACCACAAGATTCCTTTTTTTGCAGAACTCCCTAAATTCATTTAATAGTCGTTGCATCCCCATCGGAGACTTCGAGAGGACCAGGGTATCGTCCGCAAACATTAATGCGGGACGACAATTTGGGTGAGTCCGGGTCCTTTACGGCCAAGAGGTCATTAACTAGGCCATTTAGGAAGAGGGAGAAAAGAGTAGGCACAAGAACGCAGCCTTGCCTCACCCCCTTACCAACAGGGAAGGGGGCTGTCAGTTGACCATTCTTGCCAAATCTGACTCTGGCATATGTACCCTCGTGAAGGCGTTTGAATTGGAGACATAAATAGGGTGGAACTCCCATGTCCAGCAGAATCTTCCACAGCTGGTCACGGTCAACCAGGTCAAACGCAGATTTTATATAAATCCCCGGGAATTCTGTCCAATCCAGGGGCTTTATTTGGCTGGAGTTTTCGCGAGGGCAGAGGTAACCTCGCTCAAAGTACATAGGGGAATATCACAAACAAGCTCGGGAATGAGAAGGCAGGCCAATGGCTTCACCGCACTTACGTCGGTAAGGGGACTGGAATAGAGTTCCTTAAAGTGCTGGTGCCATGTATCCTCATCGATGTTGGGATCAATGACGGTCCTACCTTCAGCTTGGCCATGATGGACCAAATTCCAGAAACTTCTACTGTCCTTTAGCTCCAAAGCCATCTTAATATTTGACCATCTCTCGGTTTCCCACTCTGCCTTTGCACTTGCTGTAATTTTCTTAAAGGAGAACCTGGCATCCCGGATATTTTTTCTATCAGCCCCTTTCAGAGAGTTCAACAAAAGTTGTTTTGCCTCTCTACAACTCTTATTAAACCATGATTTTCTATCCCTTAGAAGTTTAAATTTATTGTTAGTAGAAACATCACAAAAAAAACAGACAGAGCCTGCACCATCTCTTGGTGGATTCTCCCGACATTGCTAGCGCTATTTGGAATAAGAGGGTGTTGCGCTTCAAGGCTGGCCTGTTCTAGGAGGGGTATAATAGTTGCGTACAATTTTGACAGTGCATCCCTCGAGTGAATAATTTTTGTCCATCGGATTCGCCTCTCTCCATTAACCACCACAAATTTATTTGGATTAAACATTTCAGGATTTTGACCATGGCCCCCCATCTGAAATTTTAATGTTAGAACAAGGGTGTCATGGTCACTCTCACTACGTGTTTCAATACCAAAATTCAACACACTATGCCAAAGTTCTACGCTGATCAAGATATAATCAATCACTATTACCCGATCTGGCCTCTTGAAGGTTGGTCGGCTGGGATTATCTCCCAGAAACCGACCATTACAGGCCCTTAATGAGAAAGTCAGGGTTAAGGAAGTCAACTGAAGAACCAGAGGAGTCCAACGCTTTGTTGAATACATGCTATTAACCGGTATCGACCAAGTGTTGTCTTCCTCGCTAGTTATGGATTGGATACTACCCTCAAAAGGTTCACAGTGGCAGTTAAAATCTCCACCGATTAAAAAATGTGTGGTTCCTGCTAATGAATTCAAAAGATTAAACAAGAGGTCTAGGGTCCGAGAAGTCCCACCATAGTTCACAGGGCAGGAATAGACATTTATAATCGTTAGATGGGGTAATTTACAATGTGTCAAAATGATGCATGTTATATCGGGAGAATGTGTATCCACACATTTGATCTGATAGCCTAAATGGGAAGCTACCCATATGTATAGTCCCCCCGAGGGTCTCCCTTTTGGTCCCTTTGCGGCCGCCTCACAATACGCCACAAACCCTACCCTATATTGGGGATTTACGGCCCATGTCTCCTGGAATAAACAGATTTCGTGGGAATCAATACAGTCCCCCCAATATGGTTCATCTAATTTAGACACAAGGCCTGCAATATTCCAGGATAGAAGTTTTGGGCCACCTGGGACCAATTGAGTACTCCGACTGGCATTTCCCTCACCCATAGCTATAGTTGGAGTTTCAGTTGTTGGTGGAGCAAATTCTGTCACTCGCCCTACTGCAGGACAGTCTATTAAGGCTGTTATTGATGGAACTGCATTCCTTTCTAATTCCCCCACAAGTTTAACTAGGGGGTGCTTTGGCCCATTATCACTCTCTTATTCCCCTCTTAGGCCAAAGTACTGGTGGAGTCCCCCTCCTGCTATTTCACATAACTTGGTTTGTTCTACAGGGGTTTCATCCTGGTCAGGATAAGTGGGAGATAGTCAATCTACCAGGTCCAGAACACTGAACCTATTACCAAGTTGGATTCCTTGCATGGGATCGTTACTTCCCCCATTGTCCACCCGGTAGTCCGGATCGACTTATCAGGGACACCCCTGTGCTGTTTGTGGTATCCATAGTTAGGCATATGGTCTGGCAGGTTGTAAAAATAACTCAAATCTCGAGCTTTTATAGCAGATCTTGAAAAGGTGTGAGGGCCTGTACAGACGTACTCCGCTACCTTCGGGTTTCGAAAGTTGATAACAATACAATCACCCGGGGAATTTTCATCTCTGCATCCTACCCAATTCACTCTTCTAACTAATAGTATCTGGGAGTGTATTTCTCTGGGAAGAGGTCTATTGGTGTTTAACCAATGAATCGTCTTATTTTTCAATTGGTCATACAATTCCAACAGTGCCAAATTTCAATTCGGGAACTCCATTTAAAACCACAACATAGGGGTAGATCTAAATGGTGGGGCTGAATATTTGCATCCTTCCCGTTGGGGAAACCCCTGATAGCTTTATCATCTTTATTAGGGGCGCCCTCTTGATCACTAGATGTAATATACCTATTGCCCTGGGTGCCTAAGATCACCTCATCAGCCCTACTCCCTGACCCTAAACTCACTTGGGTCCCTTACTAGTGCAACCCCATCTGGGTTATTCGAAGCCTCTATGATTAACCCTGTTTCCTTCTCCAAGTCGGCATTACAGCCACCGCTCACTATTTTCCCCACAATATCTCCCAATTTTGAGTTCACCTGCCCTTCGAAACCCTCCAGCCTATTCTCAATCCATGTCAGTCTTTTCAATAGGCGGTCAAGTGCTGAAATTAGAAGGGTTTCTATTTTTAACCAAAAGGACTGATCTAATTGTGGGGGCACGATAGCAGAATCTTCCGTGCTCATATCAGGTATAGAGGGCAATGTTCCCTTTGTTACTTTAACTGTAGTAGTTGCCTCAGTAGGCGTTTTCCTAATGCTAATGGCTTTAGAAGACTCCACCTTCTTACCCCTCAAATGAGCACCCCCTCTTTTCCTTTTTGGAGCAGGCCCCTTGTATAGATTCTGGTGAATGGCAAGAATCCTTGTTTACCTCGGCCAAACACGTAATTAACATGCCATTAGAACTTAATGGCATATTGGATAATGGAATAGTAGATGTAAAATTTCCATTGGGGTTCAATGCAGTATGGGTCTGGGGATTGGGCGCAGAAACAGGTAACCTCACAGGTGTATGTGCATTTGCCAGGCCCCCCAAGGATGATCGCTTTGCAAGGACAGGGTCGATTGAGAGACGGCGCTCGGCAATAACTATTTCGTGGTCGAGGTGTGGTAAATAAAAATTCCTTTACCGGGACTGAATTTGATACAGAAACATTATAAAATAGCTCAGTAAAATGAGAGGCAGAATCCGTGATATTAGAGTTTCGGAATGGGCTTTATTCCAATAATCGATTATAATCGGATGCTTCAAGTTCCATCACCACGGGGGTTCAGGAAGTGAAGTACATACTTTATTGACAGAGAAGTAACTTTTATAGTCCATACATTATAATGAAGTGAATACAGTAGGCGTGACAATTGATAAGGACATTGACGTTTGTCTGCGTAACCGAAAATGGGTGTAATAATGAGTAAAAAGGAACATGATTGGTTATGATGTCATGTATAGGTGGATCTATAAGATAATACTTGGCATAGATGCGCGTGCAGCAGTATGACGTGTAATTGACGTGTAACTAGGGGGTGACGAGGACTTGACATTTAGCTCTATATGTGGAGACGAGAAGTCTGGGGGGTCAAGTCAACCTAATCCCAAATCATATCTAACATCCTATGTTTAAAGAACTATGTTATCCACAAAAGAAGGACTCTCGGACAGAATCTATTCTATACTGACTGTGCGTGCGTGTACAAGCGTCTAAGTGTCTACACTGAATGCGAGGGGGTAGGAATATTCCCTAGTAACAGGGCTATGAATTACTTGCATGAGGACAGAGAAGATGGGCCTTTTTGCTTGGTAACTGGAAGAATGTTTACTTAAACTACTAGGCAGGAATGCATCGGCTGAGGGAGAGGCAGATAATTCGAAGGTGAAATACAGTTCTTGGCAGAGAATAGGCTGATGTCAGGCTTCGTGAGCCGCACAGAGAATGAGACAAAGTTCATGGTCATAGATGCAGGCTCGGACCGGAGCTTTCAGAGGCAGAAGGCAAAAGGAGTTTTGATGACAGAATCAGGGCCTACTTGCCTGGACTGTAAAGTGGCATAAGTGAACCATATAAAGCCGGTGGCCTTTCATATTTAGGAATGGAATATCCGGCCTATTCATGGCGGATCTGTCAGAGGACATGTTGACGGTGGACGCACATGTATTTGCGTCTTCATAACTGGAACTGGAGGGAACATACATGTACTTGTGACATGCACATAGAACCGTTGGGGTCCAAGATAGGGGACATAACTGACCAGGAAAATCCATATTTCCACATTCCCTCCTTGTCCCCTACTTGCCCTTCAAGAGATATCAATCTTCATCAATCCATTGATCTGTTCATATAGCATCATTTGTTCTTCTTTCTTCTTCCGGGATCTTGAACGTAAATCTTGATGTGGAATGCACGATGTGGCACACAGACCACAAATCGCTGGTCCACATTGTAGACATAGACAGCAACTGAATAGTATGAGAAGGCTAATACCTAGGAAGGATAAAACTCTCCATCCCCAGGCTGATACCGCATTCCAAAACCAACTGGACCAAGTCCAAGTGCCTGGGTTCTGGTGTATCTGGCTTACAATCTTATGAAGGCGAGTGATGGCTTTATATACAGATGGCGAATTTTCTGGTATGAATACGCAGCAGCTTGATCCGATGACCCTACAAGCTCCGCCCCTATCAGCCAGGATGACGTCAAGGACAAGACGATTTTGAAGCACAACAATCCGCATAGCAGACTGCTCTTCCGTTAAATTGCCTAAGGCGGAAATAGTCTCATTTACTACTGCTTCAAGGGTTCTAGTTAATCTACGTATCAGCTTACTATTAGTAACAGTACCTATATAGGGAAAGATGCCTTTATTAAAATCTACATACTTGTCCCATGCCGTTTCAGTGTAATCGACAATGGGGAGATCTCTCCGTTCTCTGTTGTGTACTAAATGAATATTTCTGTAATAATCAGGAGGAGCTAGGAAAACAGGTGGCAAAAGGAATGCAATGTAGCAGGTACCATCCCAATCTAGGGGTAGACGCATATATGCAGTCTGACCACATATGAAGTAGGAGTGGCGAGAAGCTCTAAATGAAGATTTTCCTTGATCACTGAATTCTACTATAGTAGTGCATTTACTATGGCCCATATGTATGGAACCAACCTTTCTTACACACAATTCACCCTTCGCTGGGAATACTGACATGGTGGGTAAGACTAGTTCAACTTCGGATACGACATTTAGAATCATGAGATTAGGTGTAAAATTACCTAATCCATATACTTCATTTTCTAGATCAGTTCCTGTTCTTCTGGGGCGACCCTCCTTGTCAGGATAGCAGGCCTTGAGTAAAGCTAGGTTCAGGTTTCCCCATACCCAATGATCTTGGTAAACTGCTGTGTCTGAGTCTATGGAATTGATTAAACTAAACCATGCTCCACAGGAGCCATTATGTGTAAATGGGTGTGGAAAGAAAGGCAGGACTCCTTCATAATTCTGATAGGGAGGGAGTCGGCCACACACCCAACAATTGGTGGCATTACTAGTCTGATGGGAATGATGTAACATACTGATGAAAGTGTTATTGCGCAGCGCAAGTCTATAAGACAATTCATGCGGAGGTAAGTCACTAAAAGAATGTTCAGCAGTAACATTGTAAACATGTCTAGAAATAGGATAATATATGTGCAACAATATACTTGCAGTAATTATTAAAAGACTTGAGAAAAACAAAATTAATAACGTCACTATGCAATGACTACGCAGTGATTTACAGTACGCCTGTCGTTTCAACATTTTTCGGGTGCTTTCTCTATTCAGGTCCAAGGGATACATGTCAGAGACAATTCAACCGCTTCACCTTGGAGAGGACTTAAACAATCAAATTGCTCGACTGGTTGGACCTAAGCTTTAGTTTATAACTTTCAGATTTGTTCGGTTCAACAAAAGGGAGTTTTGAATCAGTCTGTGAGGTAGTGCAGGGCACAGTGTCTATATCCGAGGATAGTCCATGAAATTTCTTAATATGGCTTGAATGAATCCAGCCCTTGCGGCCCTCGATCTTCACGGCTGTTCTTGTGGTCAACAGGACCAACTTGGGTGTTTTCCACCTGGGCTCCAGCTGAGTCTTTCGGTCGAAATTCCTCACAAAGACAAGATTACCCGGAACAACGTCATGGGGTTTCACCTCAGTGTTGTCGGGAAAGGCTGCAGCTACCTGTGAACGAGAAGATTGTAGTGCAGACATCAAGGAAGCCAAGTAATCTGTCAGCATATTACAGTCAATATCAGTTATTTTGCGTGGTATAGGCGTCCCCCACATATTTGGTGGTCTACCGAAGATCACCTCATACGGGGATAGCCCTGTTCGAGAGTGTGCTACCATTCTCATGTAAAATAGTGCAACTGGTAACGCTACTACCCAGTCGACACCTTTCTCTCTGCATATTTTGGACATTCTGATTTTCAGTATCTGGTTATGTCTTTCTACGAGACCTGCTGCCTCGGGGTGTCGGACACAGTGGAATTTCCACTGATATCCTAACAGAAGTGAAACATGTTTCATTAATTCTGATGAGAACGGCTGGCCGTTATCTGAGTAAACAGCACGTGGTAAACCGTATCGTGGGAAAAATTCTCGAACCAACTGTTTGGCAGTAGTCGGAGCAGTGTAATCTGAAACCGGGTATGCCTCCGTCCAACGGGACAGAGCGCAAACAACTACGAGAACATATTTGAATCCTCGACATCGTTCCATCTGGATATAGTCCATCTGGAGTACTTCAAAAGGATGATTAGGAGTATGAAATCCACCCTGTTCTACGGGGACACTTTTTCCTGGGTTGAACTGACAACAGATCATACAGGTACGGACCTTTTGTTTTGCTGCTGCTCGTAAATGTTTATTGAACCAAATGTGTTGAATGCTGTCTAGCATAGCTTTTTCTCCTAGATGTGCTGGACTATGTATAGTGTTAATTATAACTTGGACCATTGAATCAGGAAGGAACCATACAGACTTTTCCTTCATCATCCATCCTTGGTCCGTTTGGATCCCTCCTAATTCAGTCCATTTCTTTATTTCGTCTGGTGTAGCATGTGTCTGTATGTCAATTACGTCAAGAGTAGGATCTTTAACTGTCATACAATGTGTCGGTGTCAGGACTATTGTCTTTGTCATGTCGGGGGTTTGAGTTTGAGCGGTCAGTTTAGCTGTTCTGTCGGCTAGATCATTGCCTTGGGAAATGATATCAGTAACCTTCGTATGGGCCTTACATTTCATAATTGATATTTCAGTGGGTAGATGTATTGCATCCAATAATGCATGAATGAGGGGTCCGTGCTGAATGTGGGCACCGTGGGAGGTTAAATAACCTCTCTCTCGCCACAGTACGCCGAAGTCATGTACAACTCCGAATGCATAACGTGAGTCAGTGTATATGTTGACTTTTTTATTCGTGGCTTGAATACAGGCTTGTGTCAGAGCGATAAGTTCTGCGGCTTGAGCTGACAAAGTATTTATACGATTAGTTTCAATGACTTCAGTATCTGTTGTAACTGCGTAAGCAGCTACTAACTCTCCTGTACTTGTTCTCATGCATGAACCATCTACATACAAGGTCAGGTCTGGATCTGACAATGGGACATCGGTTAAGTCTTGTCTGGGTTTTGTTGTTATTGTAATAACTTCAATACAGTCGTGAGCTAGTGGGTCTGTTCCGATTACAGGTAAAAGTGTGGCAGGATTCAATGTGTTACAGCGTCTGATTTCTATATGTGGCTGAAACAATGTAAGCTCGTATCCTGTAAGTCGCGCTATAGTCAAGTGTTGTGTTTGCGTTCTATTTACAAGAACCTCTACTGCGTGTGGTACTTGAACTGTCAATGGATGTCCTAACACTATGGCATCGCTTTGTCTGATTGCTAAAGCTGTCGCTGCTACTGATTTTAGGCATGCAGGCAAAGCCTGAGCTACGGGATCTAATGTACTAGAAAAATAAGCACATGGTTTGTGTGCTCCTGCTTGTTCCTGTGTGAGTACTGACAAGGCAGTACCTTCGCGTTCTGTAACAAAGAGTGTAAACTGTTTTCTGTAACATGGTGTTGCTAAAACAGGTGCTTGACATAAAGTTTTCTTTAGGCTTTCAAAAGCTTGTGTATGTTCTTGAGTCCAAGGGAGAACAGTCGGTGTGGCTGCCTCCTGTGTGGTTAACTGAATGAGTGGTTTTGCTAGAAATGCATATTGAGGGATCCACTGCCTACAATATGAAGTGAGGCCTATGAAAGCTCGTACTTCCTTTTGTGTCTTGGGTATTGGCATGTTAGCTATTAACTGAATGCGGTCGGGTGTAAGCTGCCTTCCCTCCTTGGACAGCGAGTGTCCAAGATAAATAACTCGCTGGACACAGAATTGCAGCTTAGAAGGGGATACCTTGTGCCCCTTTTCGGCTAGAAATTGTAAAACTGTCAGTGATGCCTTTTCACATTCCGGTTCGCTTCTCGCGGTGATCAGCAGATCATCGACGTATTGGAGCAGAGCAGTGTTAACTGGCATGTGGATACTATCTAGTTCTCGTTTCAGTGCTTGGCTATAGATGCTGGGGCTTTCTGTAAATCCTTGAGGTGCGCGTGAGAATTTAAAGCTACGTCCATTTAAACTAAATCCGAACAAATATTGGCTTTCCGGATCTATTGGGACGCTGAAAAAGGCATTTTTGAGATCAATTACAGTAAAGAATGTTGCTTCGGAATCAATAGCTGTCAGTAATGACGAGATATCTGGGACCACAGGGAATTGTGGCACAATGCATTTGTTTAACTCGCGCAGATCAATAACCAATCGATATACTGGCGGCGCTGTAGGATCTGTTCGTTTAAGAATCGGTATTATCGGTGAATTACATATATTGGAGTCTGTTTCCACAACTACTCCTTGGGCAATGAGCTCGTCAATGATTTGTAGTAAAGCCACTACAGCATCTGGTGGTAACTTGTATTGTCGCATTCGTGGTAGCACCACTCCTGCCTTTAATGTGACTCGATATGGTGTAATATTCATGCAACCAACATCAGTAGGGCCTTGTGCCCATAGATGTGTAGGTAAAGTCTGCAGTCGGGGATCCATGTCTCTAGATACATAGTGACCTTTAAAATCACGTAAAAACAACCTTACTCCTTCCGGAGAACAACATATTATGGCTCCTAGAGCTTTCAACGTTTTTATTCCTAACAAGTTTTCTGGGCATGATTTAGTAAGCAATAAATCTGTAGTTCGGGTCAGAGGTCCTAACGTAAGTGGAAGAGGCTGTGATACTTCATTAACAATAGGTTTTCCTGAAAAACCAAGGGAAATATTCTGAGAGCCTGAGAGGGGTGCCCCTGGAACTTCACTACGTTTTATAGTTGTTCGACTTGCCCCTGTATCGAGTAAAATTTTTCTATCTTGACCTAATAATTCACTATGTACATAAGGTCCTTCTTGATCTACAGGAATCTCGATAAGGGGTAAGTCAACTTCCCTCTCTAGGCTAGTTCATGCGTAACGTTGATACTCAGGATATTCATACTGTGCGGTCTGATACATTTGTCGTGTTGTTGTCTGTGTGGCAGCAACAGGCAACGGTGGTGCAGCTGGCACAAACTGTATTGGCTGTTGTGCGGCTGGCATGGCCTGGGCATGCTGCGTAGCTCCTTGTTCGTTCTGATCTTGTCTTGGTGGCCGTGATCTTTCCTGTGTTTTACCTATGGCGATATTATGTTTTAGCACTGGACAATCGTGTACGTAATGACCTGGCTTTTTACAATAGTTGCATGTCCCTTTTACAGGTCCTGCTGAATCGGAATGTGTCATACCCTTTTTATGTCCTTCAGCTGGAACTGTCTGGGAGACTAGCATTTTCATTTTTGTGTCTTTCATGCGTCTGTGTTCATGTTCTTGTTCCTCTCTAATTCTATTGTGGTGGTACTGTAACATTTGTAACATTTGTGTTGGAGTGTTACCTTGCCAGGTACTCTCGAATTTTAATACTCTATTCTTTACTGGGGGCAGGGCATTTTCCACTAATTTTGTTACAAACAGATGTGGGTATGATTCGCTACTTGCTTTTATGCCACTATTTATACCAAAACATTTCTCGAATCGGGCATAGTAATCGCTAGTGTCTTCATCTTGCTTCTGTTTACAGGCTGAAATTGTACCCCAATCTTCCTTTTTCGTAGTTAATAAACGTGGCAGTACCTGTACTAGTAGACCTGGTAGTGCTTTAGTTTTGTCCCCAAGCCCCGAACCTGGACCTCGGGCCCTTTCTTCTGCTTCTAATGCTGACCATTCTATCTTTTGGTCACCTACCTCCCACTCTTTTTCCTTGAGTTTCTCATAAATGCCAGCAGGCATCAACACCTTTAATATTGTCATAATGTCGGGGTAGGTATACTCTCCCATGAGTAACATATCCTTAATTTCTCGGTGAAAACCCGCTGGGTCTTTGTCATGACTGGGTACCACTTTCTTCATTTCTAACAATTCTATTTTCGATATTGGCGTATATACAAATACGCGTTTAAACTGATTGTCCTCACCTTTTATTGGGTGTACTTCTCGTAAGGGATTCTGTCTATCCAGGTGATACGTAGTTCTTTCCTTGACAGGCAATGAGACATGCTCTGAGCATACAAAAAGAATATACTGCTTTCTTGATACTAGAATTTCTTTAATTAATTTAGTACCTGGACCTCTCCATTTATTCATAAGCAATTCAGTCAGTATGTCAGGTAAGGGACCAGGGTCCGAATGCTGACTCTGATATAGTATAACAAGTTGTTGAATCATATAAATCCCAGCTAACCTCTGCTCATCTGGGGTGAGATTCAAAAATGTGCGTACTACTGTCTCATCACTATATTTTCCGGGACTGTCCACCCAATGGACAGCTGCCCTTGCTAAATCTTGTTCATCCATAGAATCGAGAAAATGATAACCCCTTCGTTCTCGGAGTAGTTTGTCGGCGGTTTGGAACGAATGCTCGTTAGACCTTATGTTAATTATAGGTATTTGGAAATTCCTGTCATTATCTGGACATATTGGACGTATTGAGTCAGTATGACATCTAGTCTGATCCCTATTACAAGATCTTCCTCTACCTACATAGGCTATGGTGTCCGACTGTCCTGCAGGCAGTCCTGACCCTTCTTCCTCGCTTTGTTCGAACTCGTCTGTCTCTAATCTCTCCTCGTGTAGGCGTTCTATTTCTTTACGGATCTTTCGGCACATGGCTATTATACAATTTTGCTTATCGTGTCTCCCTTCTGATATATTCTGGCTCCATTTTGTAAGAATTTTCATTGCTTCCGGATCTACCCCCGGTCGGTCTTGATTTCTGATCACACAGTTTATGAGGAAACGTAACAGTTCCCCCTGTATCTCTACTTTCTGGTATTCCATAGCTCTGTTAATACATTCTGGATCTCGCCCTGTTTGAACAAAATGATATATTTTATCTAGATGCGTAGTCATTCCTGGTAGCTTCGCTAAATACCCTGCGGCTCGTCTGATACGTAATGATGCCAGGATCATTTCGTCCTCTTTACCGAGCACCGGGTCATATCTACAATCTATAAGAAGTTCCTTAAGCGTACGATCACTTACGAATTTGGGTGTACGTGAATGCGCTGACTCTTGAAAAATAAGTTTATTTATTCTAGGTGGCGTAGAAAAAATATTGGTAGCACCTCCCGTGGCCCCGTCTGGGGCGTCGGGTGTGAAAGGATTCGTCGAACGTGACACAGCAACTATAGGTGTGGACTCAGCTATAGAAGTACCTGTAGGAACAGATGCAGAAACAGATGTGCTTGCCGGAACTTGTGACTCGATTTGTTGCTGTAGGGATACGGGCACTGGATCTTGGCGTTGAACCTCCCTGGTATGCGGTCTATGTGGGGTGGAATTAGCATACTCGGGAGCTGCGTCATCTAAATATGAGGAAAGAAAAACATCTTCTGCGGTTCTAGGATGCCCCTTAGGATGTACCTTGATTGGGAACAATGGGGTTGGCAAGTCTTTTGGTGTTTCTGGAGTAGCCTTAGGTAATCCTTCGGCCAGAAGGGGATACATACCATTCATAAGGGCATTTCTTTGTCTGTCTACTTGTTCTGATTTCACTCGGATACCTTCCTCAATTAATAGATTCTCCCGAACTTTATTGGAATTTTCTTTACTCTTCTCTTCCTGTCTACGTGCCTTTTCTGTTCGTCTATGTGATTCTTTACGCCATAATTCAACGGCGTCTTTCTGTGACTGTCTGACTTTCCTTTTCCATAACTCTTCCTCGACTTTCATGATGCACTCTGCATCCCAGGTCCCCGCTGTGGGCCACCTCTGACTTTCTGGTAATCCCTTGGTATAGTCTACCCATAAGTCAAGAAATAATATAGCGTCTAAACCATGTTTGTGATACATAAAGTGCCCTGGAGTGTCCCTAGGAGGAATAGGGACGGCTTCTTCGAGAACCCCTTTTCTGGTAGTGATCTGTCTTAATTTCGAAAAGAGCGGCATCTTGAGAACTGACCTTATACTTGATTTTGACCTGATACTTGAATTTGAACAGACTTAATACAATAAACACGATAATGAACAGTCATTCATACCACGATATTCAGAACATACTTAAACACTTTAAACATTAAACATTAAACCCTTAACTGAAACAACAATGATGATCGTCTGCATAACTAATCACCAAGCTTAAATCTCGACAATAACTAGACAATAACTAGACACTTCGGAATACTTCGGAATACTTGATATACTGCTAAACAGTACAGATACACTGCTAAAACAGTGCAGACCGGATTTGTGTACCCAAACCCGTCTTGACCGGCACAACCTATGTGCACGTCAGAAATGCCTCCCCAGTAATGGTACTCACCGGGTAGCTTCGGAAACGGAAGGCCTCAGTAACTTGAACTTGAACCGGACTGGACTCGACTCGACTCGACTCGTCGAACACTGGGCTTGACTTCGGACTGGTGGGTCTCTGTATACCTCGGATCTTGCTCTCTCAGCTAGGCTCTGGTCGGGATACTTCGCACTTCTCACCGCCTCGTCTGGGTGTTGATCGCAGTCTCAGTCGCCCCCGCTTGACCGGAGGGAGATACAGGAAATCCTGTTGGTACGCGTTATTGTCCGTCCAGCTGTGGCAGGAGACCGGGCCTGCAACGCACCGCCGGCGCGTGAGATGAGAAAGTGTCCCTGTTCGGGCGCCATCATGTGGTAAATAAAAATTCCTTTACCGGGACTGAATTTGATACAGAAACATTATAAAATAGCTCAGTAAAATGAGAGGCAGAATCCGTGATATTAGAGTTTCGGAATGGGCTTTATTCCAATAATCGATTATAATCGGATGCTTCAAGTTCCATCACCACGGGGGTTCAGGAAGTGAAGTACATACTTTATTGACAGAGAAGTAACTTTTATAGTCCATACATTATAATGAAGTGAATACAGTAGGCGTGACAATTGATAAGGACATTGACGTTTGTCTGCGTAACCGAAAATGGGTGTAATAATGAGTAAAAAGGAACATGATTGGTTATGATGTCATGTATAGGTGGATCTATAAGATAATACTTGGCATAGATGCGCGCGCAGCAGTATGACGTGTAATTGACGTGTAACTAGGGGGTGACGAGGACTTGACATTTAGCTCTATATGTGGAGACGAGAAGTCTGGGGGGTCAAGTCAACCTAATCCCAAATCATATCTAACATCCTATGTTTAAAGAACTATGTTATCCACAAAAGAAGGACTCTCGGACAGAATCTATTCTATACTGACTGTGCGTGCGTGTACAAGCGTCTAAGTGTCTACACTGAATGCGAGGGGGTAGGAATATTCCCTAGTAACAGGGCTATGAATTACTTGCATGAGGACAGAGAAGATGGGCCTTTTTGCTTGGTAACTGGAAGAATGTTTACTTAAACTACTAGGCAGGAATGCATCGGCTGAGGGAGAGGCAGATAATTCGAAGGTGAAATACAGTTCTTGGCAGAGAATAGGCTGATGTCAGGCTTCGTGAGCCGCGCAGAGAATGAGACAAAGTTCATGGTCATAGATGCAGGCTCGGACCGGAGCTTTCAGAGGCAGAAGGCAAAAGGAGTTTTGATGACAGAATCAGGGCCTACTTGCCTGGACTGTAAAGTGGCATAAGTGAACCATATAAAGCCGGTGGCCTTTCATATTTAGGAATGGAATATCCGGCCTATTCATGGCGGATCTGTCAGAGGACATGTTGACGGTGGACGCACATGTATTTGCGTCTTCATAACTGGAACTGGAGGGAACATACATGTACTTGTGACATGCACATAGAACCGTTGGGGTCCAAGATAGGGGACATAACTGACCAGGAAAATCCATATTTCCACAGAGGACCGATGTAGCCCTCGTCAGAAAATTATCAAGTGTTCCCACAACGGATCCGGAGCCCGCTCCTCTCTTCCCCCGCACAAATGGACATTCTAGCCTAATACATATGCAAAAGGCCTTAGTGCTGATAGAATGACGACTTACTAATGAACCAACAACACACTGGAACACAAAACTAAGAGGGATGGCCCAGTCCAGTCTCTCACAGTCTCGAACGGGCTCAAACGGGCCCGCCCTTAGCCCGGGCTTCACCCGCGCGCGTCCCACGCAGCGGGTGGCGCGAGGCGCTAAATAGCATGGTGGGCGGGGTGGCAGCAACAATGACCTTGCACGGGCTCCTGGTGCGTGTAGTCCAAGACCCCAACAGAAGCAAACAATGGCCGGTAGTTCGAAGCGTCACCCACGCGGCGGGTGGCGTGAGGCGCTAAATAGCGTGGTAGGAGGGGCGGCAGCAACAATGACCTCGCACGGGCTCCTGGTGCGTGTAGTCCAAGCCCCCAACAGCAGCAAACAATGGCCGGTAGTGTGCCTTTCCACATACTGGGTCAAATGTCATACAATTATTTGCCACTAGTGGAATTATTCATGAGTAAATCTTAGGGATTTAAAGACATTAAGATGCCCTGGAAATTGCACACCCACATACCTAATGTGGAAATATCCACAGGTATGTTAGGTAATATACTCCTCAGGGTAGCAAAAGAGTCCCATTAGACTTCTTGAGATTTTTTACGTTTAACTGACACAAAAGATTTTCATTAAAGGTTTACTTGAATCTCCGAAGCTATGCCTGAAATTGAAATACATGAGAATATGCAACTTACGCTCACTTCTTTTCTGACAATAAATGGTCCCTTCAACGGGAAGGCAACTGGCGTTCACAATAAAAGCAGATCCAATGAAATTGCGACTGACACTCTGTACTTTACCAGGTATCAAGATAAATCCTACTATATATACTGCATATGATAACATTGAATGTCCAATCACATATGCTGAACATCAGGCAATTTTTAATGGTAGACTTGTGTATCCCTCAGCAGCAGTCCAAATAGGGTTATTATCTTTGAAGGAACAGACGTGACTTGTTGTGGGACAGCATAAGGAGGAGAGAGGAACTTTGAGAAATGTGATCCAGAGGGGGTTGACCTTTGACGAATGTTTGACTACAAGGCTTCCCCAATCCACTTCTCCATGTTGTATTAGAATTCCATAGTTAGGGACCCTTTACTAAGAAGGAAAGACTTCCTGGTTGAAGTATCCAGAGATTAGTGATCTGGTATTGTATGTGTGTGCAGGAGTGCATGTATGATCATTTTCTATGAAGGAAAATAAATACGCTGAAACATGTCAACTTGAGTAGTACGAGTGGTATAATTAAGTCTCATATGTCCGATTATATATTTTAAACATCCCTTCACTGCCGTGAAATAAAACTAGGGTGACCTTTTGGTAGATGACGGATTTTTAAGTAGATCCCTCTGACTCTCCCTATACTTTCCCTCAGTCTGTTGATGAGGGCCCGGCGGACATTAGAGGATGTTTTGGCGAGCGTGGGATGGCCGATGATGAAGCATGACATCCCGTTCTTTTTAAACATATCTCTGTCGGGTCCCATCGGAGGCACGCTGGGATATTTGGTCCCCCTCTAAATAGAAGAATTTCTCATAGAGCATGGTGGCTCAGCCCGAAATTTGGGTTGATCTGACGAGGGCATGTTGGTTTTTTGGTGTTTGTCTGTTTCAAGGGAGAATACGAACGCCTGCCCTAAATATCTTTCTCTTTCCCCTGGCCCTACTAAATTGAATGGGTACACGTGTTATGTGTTATGTTCTACATTTACCCCCATTCTCAGACATAGGCAGAGTATGGGAATTACTAGAGCTATGTTGGCTGAACTTATCAAGGTACACATACAACTAAGGCTGTATCGATTGCAGATTAAAAGTACTACAGTTTTGCCTGATGTACATATGTGTAAAACCACTTGACTATTATAGGAACCTGCCTGACATCCTGGGAAGAAATTCCCTTTTCAGTAATTCTGAAAACACGCCAAATAGGTGCAATATATCCCAATACGGCCCCTTTAGATAAATATAGAATTATGACTAGGGCCTCATTTATGTGGAAGTCATACAGGGAAAGGGCAGGACTGTGCCTTATTTAAGGCAATAAAGCTCATTCCTGTCCTTTCCCATGTGCTGGTGCCGTTTTGGCAGCCTATAGCTAATGCAGGCATCCTTCACCATGGTGCAGATAGAGGAAGAAACAAGGAGAAATAGAGCTATTTCTCCTCATTACACTTCCCCTGGAGACGTTTTTGGTGCATCCCCAGGTTTACAGGTTCTTGCAAATCAGGGGATTTAACAAAATCCATGGCAATTGCTTGGGAACACCCATGCAGTGTCCATGGAATGCCTACCCAGGGTAGAGTAATGCAACGCAGCGATTTGCGCTGCGTTACGTTACACCAGATTTCTTTTAGTCAAAATTCTTTTTATTGAGCATCAAAAACCAAGAATCATAGTGACATCATGAGTACAGTAGGGCGCGCAGGCCCCAGGGTTGCAAAACAGTTCGCTATGTGAGTCTCAGTTTCATACAGTTTTGAAATAACAAAACCCCCAAGGAAGGTCTTCAGGCAAGAGCCTAACCGAAACGTAACCCCCAAGTGGTGATGGTGGCGGACAGTGTAATACCGTTAAGCAAGAGTGCTGACGCAGGGCAGAGTAGACAAACCAATGTGCCCTCCATTCATATATTTGGGTACCCCGTCACATGTCAACATGTCATCGTTGAGTGGTTTAGACTTGAAAGAGGTGCATAGCCCTTACTGAAGGCGGACATACTGCGGAGGTCAAACCTTGGGATACGTTTGTAACTAGGGGGCCCCACTTATGTTTGAAAGCCTTGTAGTTGTCTCAAAAGATGTCTGCCAGATGTTCCATGGAGAGGATCCTCCATAAGCGGGAATGCCACATTGATGTTGCCAGAGTATCTTTCTTTTTCCATGCAGCCGCTATGGTGAGTTTTGCCGCCCCCAGACAGGTCCACATGATCGCCTAATCGGCTTTTGTTTGGTGCTCAAGGGCCGGATATCTAACACCCAGCAGAAACCCCTCTATGCTAGTTGGAATAGGGTAGCCCAGCATATCTTTGAGATGGGATTGAATTTCTTCCCAAAAGGTCGAATACCCGGACAGTCCCATCAAATGTGGCGAGAATCCCCCTGGAGGCCACATCCCCGCCAGCAGAGATCTGAGGTATCAGGGAAGATTTGTCGCAGTTTAGTAGGATATAGATACCAGTCAAGTAGCGTCTTGTAGTGGGCTTCCCTTAATGCTATCGATTTGTTGTATTTAATGATGTCGCCCCAAAGATGGTTCCATTCCTCCTCGGTGACGTCTCTACCCAAGACCTGCTCCCAGAAGGACATGTAGCGCGCTCAGGGATTGTGCAAGGTAGTCAATAGCATATCATAAAGTGAGGAGATGACGCCTCTCGAATTGCCTGCCTTAGGTATGACCAGTCGCTCCATGGTGGTGAGCTCTCTAGTAGCCGCCTCTCTAACGTGGGGGAGCGTAACCCAGTGTTTAAGCTGCAGGTAGTGAAAGTGTTCACTGTCGGGAATCAGAAATTCTCTCTTGCCGGTTTCAAATGTTAAAATATCATAGTTATGAAACAGATCAGAAAGTTTCCGATATCCTCTCTCCCTCCAGCAGTCGAAGGGACCCTCGCGTAAGGCCGGTGGGAAAGCCGGGTTGAAATGGATTGGGGTGTAAGGGGAGGGAAATTAGGTCCAGCCCTCCCTCCCAGTGACGTGGTCCCAGACTGTCAGTGTGGTGTGTGTGGGGGTGCTAATATAAGCATTTGCGGGTCTGTCCCTCTGGCTTCCATAAGACATCCCAAATAGATCGTACCATTACCGAGCGATGCATATGTAGCCAATGTTTATCGGACTCGCGCACAGTCCACTCTGTCACCACTCTCAGCTGCGCGGCCTGGTAATATAATGCGAAGTCCGGTAGGGCTAATCCCCCTTTGCTTTGTGGCCGACGCAGCACATGAAAAGGAAGGCAAGCTCTCTCCCCCTGCCAGATGAAGTTGGTAATTAAGGAGCGCAAGTGCGGCATTAATCCCCGATCAAGAGCAATAGGAAGGCCTGAAATAAATATAAACATTTTGGCAGGACCGACATCTTAACAACGTTGATTCGTCCTAGGCAGGAGATGTAACGGGGAGACCATCTCTTAAGATCTTGTTGTGTTTGCGCCACCAGAGCTGGGTAATTAGCCTTTTCAGAGATCCCCGATACTGGCCGTAAGGTGGACCCCCAAATAAAGTAGCAAGTGTTTGGTCCATTGAAGAGCCGTATGACTCCTTAATCTAATCGCCTCAGCAGTGGGAAGTGTAAGGTTAAGTATAGATGATTTGGACAAGTTCACCTTAAAGCCGGCCACCAGTACAAAATATTTCAACTCTCCCTGAACCGCCCGGAGCGAGGAGACGGGATCCGTGAGTGTGAGCAGGATGTCGTCAGCAAAGAGAGATGCCTTGTGTTCTATACCGCTGAAACGGATGACTCGAATCTCGTCATTAGTCCAGAATTTTGCCGCAAGGGGTTCAATACTGAGAGCAAATAAGAGGGGGGAGAGAGGACATTCCTGCCGGGTGCCCCTGCTTAGAGCAAAGAGGAGTGAAGGATAGCCATTGACTGTAACCCGCGAGTTTGGGAGCTGGTAATTGGCCTTGACCATGTTAAGGAAGGCGTCTCCAAAGCCGAACGTCCGCATAGTTAAACAAGCTTTGGCATAGCCAATAGGTCTCGCCTTTGGGACCTTATAGGTGTTTAGCCATGCAACACTTGATGTTGTTGCACCAAGGATATTGTGCTGGATAACTAAACACTTATAAGGTCCCAAAGGCGAGACCTATTGGCTATGCCAATGCTTGTTTCTATAGACTGCAATGTTTGTGTTGATTTGTGAAAATACATGCAACGTAGAAAGAACAATAACACGGTGTCTGTTGAATTCATAAATAGATGGCATGGAAGAAAAACCGAGATAAGCGCCAGGATTTGATAAGGTGCTGCACATGTGACATTTTTCAGTAAGAGAAAGAGCTGTCGGTGCTAAAGTCCCGGCCCCAGAAAAGAGCGGCCACCGATCAAGATTGCGCCACTTTCCTGCACTTTGAAAAGGACACATTGCAATAAATTTACGGAGATGGAAAGTAAAAAAGGTTGCTCGGCTTCTTCTGGCCGGGCAGCATCACAATAGCCTCAAATCCCCCAGGCTGATAGCACAGCTCAGCGCGCAGGTTTTGTGCAAACTTTGCTGCAGGCCAGGGATTATGCACACACTGTAAACCGGGGAATGCAAGCCTAGATTTTATTCATAGTTTTTCCACTTCATTATGCCAGGGCTTTCAGCCGCCATTGCTTCGCGAGTGGGCGGATTTCCTGCACAAACCGCTCATTTAATTTGCGTCCCTTAGTCAAAGGCAGGATGTTAACATTAACACAGACGGAGGGGCGCAGGGACTCGCTGGCTCTTAGGAACCTGTTTGCAATTTGCATGCCTGTGCATTCCAGGATTACAGCTCAGTTTGCAGGCTGGCCATTTTTTTCACGCTGCTGATTAGGAGCAGAAGGAATCAAGGAAAACAAGGAACACTATGTTCCACACCACAGCTACAAGGAAATGCTGGCTGTAAGCCATGACTTTACCGTGCACGCCTCGCGCAAGTAGGGGGTGGGGGGGAGTGAGGCCGAGAGCAGGCAGCGTTTCTCTTGTGGGAGCGAGCGCAATAATTGCTACCATATGGCGCCGCTCGCTCCCGCAAGGGAATCGTCAGACGTGCACGTGTTGCCATTGTAAGCAATGCAACGCGTGCACGTTTTTGCCCGCAAAGCAATGCCGATGACTAAAGGTCTCTCCTATGCAGCCCATGCGCTCTGCGTAGGCGAGACCTAAAAAAGGAATGACCAGTCCACCCTATTGAAAGCCTTTTCCGCGTCGAGGCCCACCAGGATGGCCGGAATCTTGAATTTAGACACCTTCTCGATCAAATGAAGGGTGCGCCTGATATTATTGTGTGTTTGTCTTCCTTTTATAAAGCCAGACTGGTCTGGGTGAATCAGGTCCGGCATCAGATCTTCTAATCTAGCTGCTAAAATCGCGGAGTAGAGCTTCGCATCAAGATTGAGAAGGGCTATGGGCCTATACGAACCACAAAGGTGGGGGTCCTACCCGGGTTTGGGGATTACCAATAACACAGCCTCAGCCATAGTAGCAGATACCTGAGCATCTTTCGCTATCGCCTGAAATAGGGTGGTAAGGTGTGGAATGAGCTCGGAGGCATAACATTTAAAAAATTGCGCCGTGAGGCCGTCGGGTCCAGGGGCTTTGTGCAGCCAAATGATGACCCACCTTGTCGCCTTGGGCAAAGGATGTCTGACGCAGCCTAAAAAGAGTGAACTCCGCTCGATTAGTGTAAATAGAGTGTAATTTTCCCCTGACTGCAGTAAGTTGTCGTTGCAGCGCACATGTGGGTGTAGCTTTGAGTGCTCGCTCAACTGTCTCTAGCTCCTGTTCAAGAGAAGTGCGTTCCTTCGCTCTTTGCTTGTTTAACGTTGCGTTAAGTTGGATGCATTTATGCCACAGCAGAGCCTTGAAGGCATCCCAATTATTCCGCGGGGAGGTTTCTTGCGGTTTATTAAGTGTAAAGAAGTCAAAGATGGCAGCCCTAAGCTCCTCCCGCAGTACCTTGTCCCGTGTGAGCACCGTCGGGAAATACCACTTAGACGTACCTGACTTAGGACCGCTCCAGGCCAATAGTGATTAGGCTGTGGTCAGAGACTGTGGTTGGTAAAATTTGCGCCGCCTGAAGCAGCCCTAGCAGGGCTTGGCTTATGAATATGTAGTCTATTCTGGAGTACGTCTGGTGAACATGAGAATAGTATGTGTAATCTTTGGTGGTAGCGTGAAGGGATCGCCAGGCATCGCATAAGCCAAGTGTCTGCGTTTTTTGTTTAAGTCCTTTATAAAAGGTGCCGGTTGACGTCCGGTTTGAGTGGGAGCTGTCCAATGATTCATGCCAAGTCAGATTAAAGTCCCCCAGAAGTATTACGGGGCCTTCTGCAAATCCACCCAATAAGTCAAGAGCCTTAGAGAGGAATGTGGACTGACCCGAGTTGGGGGCGTATAGAGAAACGAACGTGCAAAGTGTGCCCTTCAGCCTCCCCTTGACTATTAGTAATCTCCCTTCCCGATCTGATTTGGAGGCCTGGTAATATAGTGGTGCTATGAAAGAGTAGCGCCACTCCATTATGTTTGGTGCTAGCTGAGGATGTATAAATTAAGGGGTACGCTTTGTGTCGCAGCCTGTTGTCCTCAGATTTTTTAAGGTGAGTCTCTTGGAGGGCTACCACGTCAAATTTGTGGTCTGACGTTTCTGGGGGGAGTTCAACCCCTTAACATTCCAAGATGCGACTGAAACCATTATTGTAGTAGACCCTACTCACTTCCCATGTGGACCACTCCTCTCCCAGATATGTAGACGTGGTTGTCTCAGAGAAAGAGGGACCATCCATGCCACAAAACGTAAGGATCAAATCTCCTCTCCAATCCCCACCGGTGAACTTCAAGAAAGTCAATGAAGCAAACCTTAGTTCCCAACATCCCCCCAAACTGGGAGCCAAAGGACCAACGGGTCTATGGCTCGTCCAAAAACAAGAAAAGTAGTGGGTAGCATGGGCAAGGCCCGAACCCCCTGGTTGCCTGTCACTAATGTCTCGAGAGCAAGTCCGTAGCGAGAAAAATAAAAAGCTCAGTGTCCATAGTAATCAGAACATGTGTGTCGGGTTCTTCTCTCCGCCGTGCAGCACCCCCTCTGGAGATGAGGATCAGGTCAGAAGCATCGGAGATCAGGAGGGTCACGGAGGTCTGTTCGCTGTGAAAGTACCGTTTGGGGATCTTTGGGTTTTTGTGATTGTATGCCAGGATTTGATGCCCCTTCTAGGCCGGCCCGACTCCGCAGAAGAGCGTGACGTGGTTGCCTCATCCGGGAGGGGGAGGCCCAGGATGCGAAGACCATCGAAGAGATCAGTGACAAGGTGCGCCTTGTTGTGATACTCGAACGAGAGGCCAAAAGGAAATGTCCAGCGATAGCTGATGTCCTCGTCCCGGAGTTTGGAGGTGATTGGTCGCAACGCTTGACGTCGTGCGAAGGTGGAGGGGGCCAGGTCCTGATAGAGGGAACAACGGAAGCCTTGGAAGGTCACGTCCTTCTTTTTCCTTGCTGTGGTCAGTATGGCCTCCTTTGTTGTGAAAGAGTGGAGTTTGACCAGGACTTCACATGGTCTTCTACGGTCTCTGGTCTGCAGATTCCCCACGTGGTGGACCCGGTCCAGTTTCAGCTTCAGTTGTTGAGGGGTCAGAAGCTCTGCAAAGAGGCCCGTTACGAATGCCTCCAAATCAGGCACCTCAGCTCCCTCCTCCAAGTCCCGGATCCGTATGTTCTCCCGCCGGGTCCTGTTTTCCAGGTCTTATGCTTTCAGTGTGATCTGCTGAAGCTGGGCCTGAAAAGTTTGTTGAGAGGCCTGCATCTTGTCGACGCGCGTCGTAAGGTCTTGGGCTTGATCCTCCACTTCTAGGACCCTGGTACCAATGGCGTCCACATTGTGGCGGAGAGCCAACATTTGTTCCGTGAGGTCAGCTTTTAGTTGGTCCATGGAGGACCGCAAGTCCTGTTTGATTTCTTGACACAATTCTGCCTTGAAGTCCCGTAGAGTAGCCACCAGATCATCTTTTGTAAGGGACATGTTTTGTGAGCGGACGGACTCTGATGGAGAAATAGCCTTGTCCGATGCGGTAAAATAACGAGAAACCTTGTTTGCGGTTTTCTTAGGAGGCACAAGGACAATGCCCAGCACATCGAGCGGTCCGACAATGCAGGCTCAGGACAGTTCCAATTTTTGATGTTCAGGAGGGAATGCTAAGCGTACAAACACCCCACTGGTTAATGGCAATCCTCTGTTGAATGGTGGGGTCAGGCAAAGCAAGGCATTTCCTGGAGGGGAGACCGCGGCCCCCAGGAGATCCAGTATTAAAAAAAAGGGGTCACTCCATTCATGAGGGGTAGTGACTCTCTAGCTGGTGTTTACACCCTGAACTTCGCACCAGAAAGGAGACTCATCGCCCTATTCCCCAATGCAGCAGGCGGGTAATCCATTTTCCCCCCAAACCCTTTGTGTGTGAGCCACTGGGGAAGAGAAGGACCTGACCAAAGCGATCCATGCAGGCCGCTCTCCCTCCGACCGCGAATGCAGCTGCAGGGGGTACGTTGCTCCGCAACCGCTCCGGTGCATGGAGCGCCCGCTGATCAGGTCCCAGCCGCATCCACCAGACTTGCAGGATCGCGTGACGCGGTAAGAGGCACCAGTGACCCTCCACAGGTCCGTAGGTTCAGGGGGATCTCAAGGCAATCCGCAGTGAAGTAGGAGTCCCCTACTCCTGTTGGGCAGGAAGGTCTACAGGGCATCTGGGCCGCGCCGCTACGTCATTTTGCGTGTGGCTGCGGAGCTCCGTCGCCTTGAGAACGGGGCCAAATATTCAGCACTGCCCAATCACTCCCGCATTTTTTAAGGTCCTGGCGATTCTCTGGACAGAGCAGGTTAGGAGCAAAGAAGATAGAGCTCTCTACGCGCCATAGAAGGACATGTGGCAGTGGTCGGGGTCCGAAGCTGTAGCGGTTCACACCCGCTCAGCCATCTTACTTCTACACTAGATTTTTTAAGCCACTCATTAGTAAGGGATTGGGACAACGACGATGAAGGCGGCGGTAATGCTTAATTACTTAGTGGTAATATTTATTACTGAGTATACCTCATCACAGTCCTACGTTTCCACCCCCCCGGCCAAAATTAGTCGTTTTTATGGCTATTATAAGATAATGAAGATTACCATTAAGTAACATCTAATGCTCTTCTGTATCCCTATATATGACGAGCACACACCGCACATTGAAGTCCTGTGTTTTGCTACAATAGTGGAAGTACTCCATTGTGGATGAATATGAACCACTTCCTGCCTACACAACTGTGGAATGCGCATCGCAGTAGGTGGTAGTGTATCCCAATCAATGGAAGGGCACATGAAAGAAAGTAAATAGCAGTATCTCAGACATAGATATCTTGGCTGAATAAATTAGGCAAACTGCTTTGATTGTATAGTTTTATCTGCAGGATTTGTTTACTTATTTTGTTCTATTTACATAATTTGTATAACATTTCCGCACTAGAGCTGTGTGGTAATCATATTTCTTGTGCATTTCAAATAATAAAACAAACAAACTGCAATTAACCAAGGCCAGATGTACATACATTTTTGTGGTCCCAAACTGCCCAATTCACAGATTTGGGCAGTTTGCAACCTCAAAAATGCTTTCTCAAATGAGCAAAATGTGATTCAGTAACTTTAAAAAAAAACTTTTTTTTTAATCTGGATATTGCATTTTGGCAGTTACCTTTATATACTTTATGAGCGTAAAGATAGCAATCAGCATTACATTGCACAGTAACAGTTTCAACTTACATCAGGACTGAAAGATACGTTAAAGGTAAAATTGACTGAGCCGGCTGCGGGTGCAACTGCAAATTGCATTGGTCTAATGCGGCTCCCAGAGTTGCAGATAACACCAATCAAAAGATAAACAAGTGATTGACACTTGGTCGGACAAGCTGAATTTAGGCCAACAGCTTAGGTGAAGATGTCCATCAGGCAAGGGTATGTTATACGTACACTAAAGAACAATGTGCATTATGTTGTTTGGTAACTTGTTAACGATTCGCAGTTTGCATTTGCGATTCAGTATTTGGAAGGGGCATGTTTAGGGCGTCCCTTCCAAATTCAAATCAGTATGGTATGTATTACTGTTTTGCAACCGAATTACAGTTGAAAAAGGTAATATTTTACCACCAGTTTGAAGAGGACCCCTGCCGCTTTGAAAATGTTAAAAATGTATCCAAGGGACCACTGCCTGCTCTTAAAAAATGAAACAAACATTTGAGGACATGTGTACAAAAGCATTGTTGCAGTTGGAAAATGGGGCTGTTACCGAGCGCAAAAATGCTTTTTGATATGTACAAAACACAAATTGCGATTCAGTATTGTGTTTAATGATTCAGTAGGAGGAAGGGTCGTGTTTAGGGCGTCCCTTCCAAACACCAAATTGCTGTGCTATGTATGTATTTTTTGCGACAAAATTATGGCCACAAAACATTCCTTTTTTACCAACACATCAAGGGTGGTGGTAACCATTCACACATTCCCCTTTGTCAATGTTTAAACTAGTATTTATTTTTAAAGCAGGCAGTGGTCTGCGTATTCTTAAAAAATAAAACTTGAAACGCATCCCGTTTTCCTGTAAGGAAAACGTGCAGCATTAAAGAAAAAAAAATTTGAAAGATTGCTTTATTAAAAAGCAACCACAGACATGGTGGTCTGCTGACCCCAGCAGCCCACCAACCCTGTGAAGGCGGCCCCAAGTGCCTAATGCAGTACACCGGTTTGGAAAAATGAAAGCCGTATGCTTATTAAAGTTATTACAAAGAAAGTGATCTGTCATTATATATTTCTTGAAAATCTCGTCTGTTCTTATAACGACTCCAATCTCAACATTTAGTTTTAAGCGTCTGTGAAGTATTAAATTACGAATGTAACAATACAAGTCCTTTCTGAGTATATATACAGGGGCCTGAAGAGTTCGCCCAGCAAAGTCTTATCTTACAAATTGTGCAGAAATCACACAAACATTCGCTGCTATGTGTTGTGCCACGGGACACACACAACTGCACTACTCTCTTTGCAAGTGAGGGCACAACGCAATGGGAAAGATCCGCATAGATCGATATAGTCAAAAGATTACAAGTCTAGGGGCCTCATGTAGGTAGCTAAATACCGGTCGGTAACGGCCGAAATTCGGTAAATATCCCGTTACCGACCGGTATTTAGCTATTTGAGATGTAGGGGGCATATTTCAGGATTCGGTAATTTACCGAATCGGTAAAATTACCGATTCGGTAAAATTACCGATTCGGTAAATACCGAATCCTGAAATGATATGTAGGAAACACTCTAATGAGTGATGAGTAGGAATTAGAATTCGGTATTTACCACCAAATATAGGTTGGTGATAAATACCGAATACCTTGCAAAACGTGATATTTTGCAGATGTGAATGTGCCATGTGGCAGACATACATGCCCTTAGGGCATGTATGTGCGCCACATGTGCACACATGGACGAATCAGGGATGCAACAGGGTGTCAATGTGACACCCTGCCACCCATGATACTGCCTCCCCCATTACCGAATCGGTATTTACCGATTCGGTAATGGTAACTGGCTTCCCATTCATTCCTATGGGCCTCCTGGCCCATAGGAATCAATGGGAAGGTATGCCTCATTACCGAATCGGTAAATACCGATTCAAAATTACCGACCCTTTCCGAATCGGTAAATTTTACTGATTAATTACCTACATCACATTTACCGATTCATAAATACCGAATCGGTAAAATTCGGTATTTATGAGTCGGTAAACGTGAAGCTACCTACATATGGCCCTTGAAGAGGAGTTTAAAAGTGGTTTCTCGGCAGGTCTAAAAATACGGAGTGCGTGCAATGCGTCTATTCATGGCTTGTTAGCATCATGGGGCCCTATAGTCAAGTTTAAAATAAAGTGGTCCACACCGAATGACCTATGTCCTATATTTAGCTCATGTTGACCACCATGAAAGGATGATGCGGCAGGGTGCGGATCAAAGCACTTGCTTACTTGAAGGGACAGGAGTAAAAATAGTAAAGAGCACACTTACGTCTTGTTAAATGTTAAGTCGTGGTTTCTGTTGCTCACAAAATATGAAATTATGTTTCAAAAACATTTAAAGTGGCATGATTTTTATGAAACAAAGCCTAACAACCTCTTAAATGGGCCGGTTAGTTGTCACACCCATAACAAACGCCCCCACCATCTGATGCTCATGATGACTTCACTGTTAACATCTCAAAATTACAGAACTGATGACATCACGGTTGTCTCTGTTGTGGTGGTTAATGATATTCATGCGTGTACACACACACACACACAGAGATATAGATAGAGATATTTATGCATGCCAGTGAAAATAAATGAGGCTCAATAAAATGTTATTTGGAGCAAGCATAGCAATAACTGCAGATTCAGATATTAATTACAACAGTGCAAATATCAAATTGGCGTGTGTCTTTGCCCTTATACAGCTGCATCGTTTAGGTCTTCTGGAGCTGGATTATGCCCTAAAACAGCATTGCTTGATACTGTGGGCCCAGTGCTTAATTTGTGCTGGTGCTTTCCGGTGCTTAGCACCGGCACTTAATCATCAGGGCCGGGTCTACACTCGTCATTGACTTTAATATTAGTTTACCTCACTACTGGACTTGGCAGTGTCGCAGAGTGTTACTGTTGTTTTTATTTTATTTTTATTTTAAAAGTTTTATATAGCGCTAGCTTGACCGGTAGGTATCAGAGCGCTTTACATACATACTGTAAAGAAAAACAGACGGAAATTGCATTACATAGTAGGCAGGCAGTAAGGAAGCAAAACCAGGGATAAAAAAAAATACAGCATGGAAGATAAGGTGGTTAACACAGTCCGGTCGCCAACTATCCTTGAATGTCAAGAGAGAGGAGTAAACTCAGATATTAAAGTCTAGGTTAGTTGACGTTGGTCAGGAAAGTATTTGTTAAGGAGATGGATTTTCAGGTCCCTTTTGAAACAGGAGAAGGAGGGGTTGCATCTGAGGACTCTAGGGAGAGCATTCCACATCCTGAGAGCATTCCACATCCTGGGAGCATTGCCAGAGAACGATCGGTATTGTGTGGTTTTCTTTTTCAGTTTCGGAGGAATAAGAAGGAGTGAGTTGGAGCTTCTCAGCGATCTGGATTGACCTGCTCTTACCAGTGTGTTGTTCAGGTAGTTAGGGGCCGGAGAGTGAAGGGTTTTGTGTGTGATGCAGGCCGCTTTGTAAATTCGTCCGCAGTAACTGCTGTCTGCTAAGCTCGTCCGTCTGTCTCCTGAGTCCCGACAGTTGAGTTTCCCGACTCGAGGGACGGTCACTGAGTGTGTCAGTCGGAGTCCTGGTCCACAATGTCCCACACAGTTGTACCCTAGGCGAACTTGCGGGCGCACCAGCACGGCTGTACAGTGAGCCTGCCTGCCTGGCCTGTGCTGCCCTGGCTGAGCCTGAGCCAAGAGGAGAATATCTGTTTCTCATCGATCTCATCAATACCATCATTATTCCTTTACAAGTATACAGTAGTACACTCGTTCAGTGTTGTTGCCGGCCCGGTGGGTGGGGACACTGATTTGGGCTGGATTTTGGGTTGGGTCTGTGCGGCAGCAGGCAGCGTGCGCAGATTCCATATTGAGCATTGCCACGCCCCAACATACCAGCACGGGCTGGCCGCACCCCACCGAGTCATCGTGACTGGTTCAACTTCAATCAACGGCCAAATAACTCTCCAGCCAGCGCGACTAAGCGCGACCCGACGACTACGTTGGTTGAGGACTGGCAGCGCAGCAGTAATAGTGCAGTAGCCAGTACGGGCAAGAACAGCTGCAGGCAGCACCAGGTGAGGCAGGCAGGCTGTCAGGCCTGGCCCAGTGCCCTAATCACTCCGTTAATAACTCACGCACCACCGCAGTGCACTGTCTGCACTCTGCAGTCAGTGTGTCCCGGGCAGGCCGCCCGGCCCACCACGTCCACGAACTAACCGCTAAGTCATTGGCAAAGTCAATGTAAGCGCTAGTAGTAGAACTTGAAGTTAGTCAAGTAACTTACTAGTACGTAGCATCGGCGACCTAGCCTAACCGCCATGCGCCCGCTGCCCATACCATGATGATCATCAATTCATCATGATTTGAACATGCGTCACTGAACGTAAGAACTATCCAAGGCCTGCAGTGAAGGCTCGGCATTAGTGACTGTTCGGGGACGGGCGGGGAGCACCTTTTCACCATTGAATCTCTTCTTTGCCTAGATGTATGGTGAGTACCTTGAGCACTCGCTGCACCTTTCGCACACATTTCCATGTGTAGGCTTCGGGTTATTGCTTCTGCACCCAGCACTGCATATGTTTTCGAGTGTGTGATAGACCTCAGACTAGGTATTGCAATTGTTGAATTTTGTGTTATTGTGTGTGTCAGCATTTCTAAACACTCCAAATCCTCTCCACCTACCATTCCACCCTCCCTCTCCTGATCCCTCTCCACCCCCAAAGAAAAGTCATCACTGGAACTGATTAATCTCAAGTCAAAGGTTATAATAAGAACAAACTTTCCCAGTGTTCTGTAACTTATATAGTACCCAAAGAGACTTGGGTGCAAGAAGTGTTACCCTAGGTTATCTACACAAAGGGAAATGGATTGGAAGGTTAGGAGGAGGATTCTGGCCTCTTGTTAGTGTTCCTTCTGTAGGTTCTGTCAATATGGAAGCAAACTCTCTGATCTTGGAAGATTCCTTCTACCTGAGCAGGTTCTCAAGGATCATCTGTCTGCCCAGCCCCTGATCATGTTCACCGAGTAAGGAGCAAATTCTTTCCACTCAGAGCAGCCCACCTCTTTGCAGAATACTGCTACCAATGTAGATCTGGAGTTTCAGGTTTTATTTTTGCTGTTCAAGTCTCAGCAACATGGAGTTCTGCAACTGATTCACATCTACCATAGAGCTTCCTCAGAAATAAAAGCGGAATTCCCCTATTGGCCTAGTAAAGTCGGAGCACTGAACTGAAAAACAATGAATAGCAAAAGTGTATCATTTTAGGCTTGCCACACAGAAAAAGGGCAAGGAATGAAAATGCGCACCGAAAGGTGCGAACCTGAGGCTCCACTCATCTAGACAATTATTCGGTGCTGTAGGGCCCTAATGCAAGCAAGGTATTGACCCTCCTTGCCCACCACGCAGGCAAGGATAACAATAATTGGGGTTAATGAGTTCCTCAAACCGTCGGGTAAGTATACAGCTACGTCCCTGCTCTTCTTCCTGAAAGCTTCTGTTGCGAGCAGATTTTTACCTAACTCTGCTTATGTCCACTATAAGAACACACACCCTGCTCTGAGCGCACAACTACTGGGAAGATTTTAAGCTACCTACATTAAAGACCCGTGATCTTACACTAAAACACTACACGGGGGAGAATCAGTGCTGAAATTGTAACAAATTTACTCCAGGAACCCATAAATTGGGGGTCAAGGTGTTGCCTCGAAGATTCCTCGGGAGCGGATCGATGCCAAAAGGGGTCCACCTCTCGACAGCCCCAACCCTGAATGCTGTTAAAGCACAGGAGAGTGGGATGGTCAAGCGGGGGAAGGAAAGGATGGGAACAGCAGGTAGGGAGATCTGAAAGGAAAAAGACACTCAACACATTAGCTTCATTTGAACACTGTGGGGTTAATTCAAGCCTGTGGGGGTGTCGTACCTGACGCACCTGTAAATCACTTAAAACTCGTGTTCTCCAGGTGTAATCATCCTGGACTTCACACAAGCAATACTCTGTTCTGAGTGCCACTATGGCTTCTAAGGACAAAAGGAAGGCATTATGAAAACCTACTCCCTTCACACGGCAACCATGCAACAAAACTCTCAGCCTCACCATGTAACCATACACACCAGAATTATTGTCGTGTTTCACGTCACAGGGGAAGAGCAGACTGCCGCCTCTTAAACCCCCTGTTAATACACAAAGGAAGGGGAGTTAAAATGCGTCTTTTAACTCCGTGAAACGTAGCAATTGTCAACAGTTTTTGGATGCCACGATGCAGCTGCAGGATACGGGCTATCCTAATCACCTAACAACACACTCAAGGTTTGCATTGGTAATTCAAACAGGTATACAAGGTTCAGGTTTCTCAAGTACATGAATACGGACAACGCTTGATGCATAGGAAATGTCAAGAGCAAGCGCGGTAATCCGCGCCTACAATCACGAGAGCTGAACTGATCTCAAGGTTCCCAATGGTGCAGGTGCACCCTTACCCTACACGGGCGAACTGTGGCTCGGAATCAACGGCTGCTTAGAACTCCTCGGCTGCTTCGAAGAATAACCAGCAGCGAGTGAAATGCCGAGCGGCGTTTTGAACTGTTGCTACTTCCGGGTTACACCCACGTGATCGGAGTCAGTAGCGGAGGCGCAGGGAAACCTGGGAATTGTGGTTTCGGCTATGTGGCGCCTGTCCGCGTCCGTGCTTACTGTCTCCGTGGTGTTATCGAGTCGCTCCCACCACTCGGTCAACCACCCCCAAAGGGCCTTTGCTTTTGCTTCCTGTCGGATGCCCCCACCACAACTCGGTGAGTTCAAGGGGCTACATGGTTCGTGTGATGTTCGGGGGGGGAGGAGCATAACACAAGGTGTTGCAGAAAAAGGTGGTGGAGTCATGAGGAGTGGAGCCTGAAAAGCAGAGCTTGACATTCAACTTATATATTTATTTTAAAAACAATTCCGCTGCAAAGAAATTGGCAACGAGGACAAATGTGACAGCAATTCTGTTCTAGCTCATTTAATTGGCCACAAAGGCGCTGCATTGTAAAATATCTTACATGATTCATACACCTGCTGAAAAGATGTCTGTGTGCCCAACAATTTTGATGGGATTATAATATGCTAAGAGAACTCTGGTGGTTAATGCTGTTTTGTGGTTTGTCCAATTACAGTTTTGACTCATAAAGTAGCGTACTGCAAAAC
Source organism: Triturus cristatus (assembly GCF_964204655.1). Taxonomy (NCBI): domain Eukaryota; kingdom Metazoa; phylum Chordata; class Amphibia; order Caudata; family Salamandridae; genus Triturus; species Triturus cristatus. The sequence goes on along the minus strand of NC_140590.1, from coordinate 1,605,894,060 downwards.
ACATCATGTAACGTGCATAACATAGATGTGTATTTTATGTAGAAAGGTAAGTGGGCTACTACTTGTAGCACTGAGATAATTCTGTTACTTCCAGTTCTTAAGTTGCAATCCTTGTATTATACAGTGATCTATTTACTGGCATTAAGGAGCTAAATGCAAAATATGAGTTTAGACCCATTTTGTTATTTTCCCAATCTATTATTATTTTAAGATTGTTAATAAAAGCTCCTCTGGGAATTAATAATGTCGTTAGTACAGACAAACCCAATCATTGTGCTAGGTTTTATATCTTGACTGTGTGTCTTGTCTCTCAACCATTCACTCTTTAAAAAAAAATACTTTTATTAGATTTTGAGACGAGTAACATCAGTTGCTCAACAGCACACCTGCAAACATTTCTGCATTGGATTGGAACTACAGTGGTGGTATGTTCATCTGAAGCCAGCTCTTATTCAAATCATGCACAGCAACTACATAATCAGTATTTAACATGTCATGACTTCAGGAATCGTATTATCAAACAATGGGTCAGTGTGAGCGTGGCCTCCTCTCCCAGGTCTATACTATAATACCCCATCCATGGACCTCATATCTTTCAGAATTTCCTTGGGCAAACTCTAATTTTGTAGGTTTTTTTCTGCAGCCATTTACAGAAGCATTCCTGTTTTCCATTCCCGAATGGTTGGTAACTCTGTGGCAACCCAGTACCTAGCCAAGTCTCTTTTTGCCACTATGAGGCCTAGACTACATAATAGGAGCTTAGAGCAGGGAAGGTCGCCCTCTGTCAGTACACCCAGTAGGATATATTTGGGGTACATTGACATAGTTATTGCTAGTAACTGATTCAGTTCACTAAAGACAGCTTCCCAATATGATTGTGTTTTGGTGCAGCCCCAAAGGGTATGCAGAAATGAACCCCGTTCCACCCTGCATCTGAGGCTAGTAGGGGATTCTGCTCTGTCCATGCGATGTAGACTGGCCCTATCATAAACTACTCAATGTAAAATCTTAAATTGGATCAATCTGAGCCTGGTTTTGATCGACACCTTTCTTGGGTGCATCAAGGCCTCCTCCCAGTCTGTGTGGTCAATTTCACAGATCTCCTGGTCCCACCTGACTCCCAGTCTTGTCAGATTATCGGGTGTGTTGTTGATGGTTCTGTAGCAGGAGACTGCCTTGGCCTCTATTTGCCCTTGGAGCAATCTCCCTTCTAATGGGGCATATTCGGGGGTTTCTGCCACGTCTAACCTCTCTGACCCCCATGCGTCATTTTTTTTTATTGGTTTCATTGTAAAACAATATACATACAACTGAAGACACATATCGATATTGACATTTAAAGACATGAATCAGGCATTTAAGGAATTCCGTTTGTACAATGACATCTGTGAGAATAATCACGACCACCGCAGGTTCACCATTATATTCTACTGACCAGAGTCTCTTTTGAGGTCCAGCTCTTATTCATTAGACCAGCTGAAGGTACCTTGCCACCTCCAGTGGACTCCTTACTCTTCTATGTTCCTACCTCCTGTGACATGGCCTTATTAGTAGCAATCTGTGGGTCTGAGACTACACCAGCGGTTTTACTTAAGAGGTATGTTTTGTATGGTCCCCAGCAGTTCCTTGGATGGTTTCTGGGAGGGAGTAGCTCGTCATATATATCGGCCTGGGTGTTATAATACAACATGTCAGCATGCCATTCTTTGATCTGCGGTAGTGGGTCGCCCATCCAGCGCAACGCCACCTGGCGCTTGGCCAGGAGAAGTCTGATGGCTAGCAACGGACGTACTGTCTTATCAACTGAGAGATCCCACCCAGTAGTGCCATTCTAGGGTCCGGCTCCAAGTCAGCACTAATAATGGTTCCCAGCTCCTGAAACACTTTGCCCCAGAATACCTGAATCCGAGACCACTGCCAAGCTAGGTGCCAGAATCCCTCGTCTTCCACCCCACATCTTTGGCAGCGGGAGGTCTCCGCTAACCCACGCTGAAATTGGCGCTCAGGGGTACAGTAAGCCCTATGCAAAAATTTAAAGTGGATAAGTCTGTGTCTCCCGTTAGGAGAAACCGACCGGGTATGGGAACAACAATACTGCCACTCCTTGTCACTCAATGGAGTGCCCAGATCTCGCTGCCAATCCAGTCTAACTCTGAGGACTTCAGATCGACGAGTGTCTTGCAAGCTAGTGTAAAATTTAGTGATCAGTTTAAGGGGCTCTTTGACCTTGATGAGGGTGGTGAATGTCCCCATAGCCTGCGGTTCCAGTAAGTCGTCCCCCTGAGGACGCATCACGTATGCCTGGCTCCGAAGAGGTGAAACAATACTGCGCCTGCCGGCTGCAGATCCAGCTGTTGCAAGACCTTCCAGGTTACTAATGTATCATCTTTGAAGAAGTCTCCCATTGTAGTGATACCTATAGTTTGCAGTGCCTGCCATGCACCCACATCTTGACTCAGCAGGAACCATAAACCCCACTGAAGAGCTGAAGAGGCATTTCTGCAGAATACAAGAAGGCCCCTGCCTGCATATGTAATAGCGTCTACCAGGCCTGCACGGTGACAGCCAGGGAATCAAAGACTCGCAGCCACCTGGAGGCCGGATGGGTAAGCAACTGGGGTAGCAAAAGCGGTTCCGCCGCATTCCTTTCCAAATATAAAAAAGGTGTATCCTGTGGACCGTGTATCCAATAATGGGCGAAAGTACTATTAGCAGCTTTGTAATACTTTTCTAAATCTGGGGCTTCTAACCCACCCAATTCATAGGGCAGAAAAATATTGACTGACTGGGAGACATCATCTCCAATCCTCACTCTGGCAGTGGGCGATGTGCATAACACTGACATTAAACAAAGAAATACATCCTCAACCCCTATCCTGCGCAATACTGCAAACATGAAGCCCCACTCAACAGAGTCAAAAGCGTTCTCGGTGTTCAGAAATACTGCTGCAGCTTTAACTTCTGGACTCAATCTCTGCACCACGCCAAACAGGGTTCTCAGGTTTTGAGACAGATTACGACTAGTGACAAACCCCACCTGTTCTGGCCGGATAATACCGGGTAATAGTGGGGCCAGCCTCTTAGCTAAAATTTTAGCATAGACCTTGGTGTCCACATTAAGCAAGGACAAGGGCCTGTATGAGGAGAAATTGCTAGGCGACTATCCCGGTTTTAGGAAAGTGGCATTGACAGCTTCGCGCATAGAGAGTAGCATAATGCCTGACTCTGCCATCTCTTCATAAAGCATTTTAAGATAAGGAATCAGTAGATCTTGAAATTCTTTGTAGAAGGCCACCGAAAGACCATCCGCCCCGGGGCCTTTCCTGCTGCCATCCCACGCAACATCTCGTATCTCATCAGATTTCAGAGGCGCCATTAAATGTTCCCTATGTTCAGTCACTAGCCATAGCATTTTAATATATGATAGGTATTCCTCCAGGGCATCGCTATCTGTTGGGATTTGGGACGTGTAGAGCTTCTGGTAAGAAGCACGAAAATGAGTTGCAATATCCTCAGTGGAGCGCAGCGGACTCCCGCTCTCATCCGTCATGCCTACCATTTTATCTAGTTCCCTCTTGGGCCTTAATATCCCCGCCAACGTGGCGCCCGGTCGATCCCGCTCCCCATAACAGCGTGCCGTTGCATATTTCCCCATGTGTTTGATTTCCTCATTAGCAGTATCTTGGAACTGCACCAATTTATGTTTGAGGCTTGCAGTGGTTTGGGCAGTCCCTGCCCCATTCAGATCCCGTTCCATGTGTCCTATTTCCCTTTCTAAGATTTCCAATCTGCTTTGAATGGAGCGCAGCACTCCCGCATGTGTAGAGATCACCACCCCCCTAATATATACCTTAAATATTTCCCAGACTGTGGCAAATGATTGTACTGAGCCTATGTTATTGGAAAAGAAGTCTTCTATCGCCGTTGCTAGCCCCTCTTTAAATACCGTGTCTAATAGTGAGTAAGGAGGGAAACGCCACACGTACACCGGAATTCGTGACGCGTTGTAACGTAGTACTAGTTGAACAGGGGAGTGGTCTGAATATGTGCGTGGAAGATGCGCACAGCCTATAACTCTAGTCTCCAACCCTCCAGATACTAACCAAAAATCTATACGGGTGTGGGTGTCGTAGACAGAGGAATAATGCGTGTAACACCTCTCTGTGGGAGATCTGTGTCTCCAGATGTCTATGAGGCCTTCTGTGTGCATTATGTCCTGTAAGGCTACTGCGGCAGCTGCTGGGCGTCTGGGCGGGCCCCGTGAGTGGAGTCTAAAATACAATTAAAATCACCTCCCCAAACCTGCTGGACACCCCTCCATTGCACCAGTTTAGCCACCAGTGAATTATAGAATTGGGGATTATCATAATTCGGGCCATACACTCCAACTAATATGAATTTAAAATCGTCTTTTTTTACAGAGGGCTGCTGCAAACCTGTCCTGTGGATCACTGAACAAGCCTGCCATCTCCACCCCCTCCTTTTTATCAATCCATAGCAGGACCCCCCTAGCATGGGCGGTGAAGTCTGCAGAATAGCATGTCCCCTGTAATTTACGATATACCTCCCTGCTGCACTCCATGGTGAGGTGTGTCTCCTGTAAGATTGAAATAGTCACAGAGTGTCTCTTTAAGTAGGCACATATTCTTCTAACCTTCCTATTATCATTGAGGCCACGAACATTCTAAGTCATGAGCTGAAGACTCTGCGGTCTCACCCTCAGAAGCCATTCGGTGGAAGTAACTGTAGGAGAGTAGGGTCTGCAATCCTATGATCACCCAGATTTTTTGCTTTTGCTTCATTGGTTTACGACTTTCCCTGGCTGTGGGCCTGCCAATCAGACCCACAGCCTAGCTGTTCTCTCTCGAAATTAATACACATGTACATTAGGTGCATCCACTAATTGGAACTGGGCCGCCTTGTCAGTCCCTGTCTCAGCATACCACAGGTATCCAGGTCATCGGTGTACCCAGGGCCTACCAGGGGCTGCAGCATGTATTATGCCACCCCTGGATGGCCGCCCAAATTTGACACAACTGGCTGCACGACAGCTGGGGCAAGGTGGTGTAATCACCCGTTGCTGTAGGTGTAGTATTCCTATACCTAACCCTAAAATGGACACATGGATTCCTATCAGTCACTCCTATGGCAGGCCATATCAATCCTGAAGGCAGAGTGCTGGGGATCATGTGGGACGGTGCTCTGGCGCGAGCTGAGCCCGTCGACGGCTTGCGGAACCAAGTCCTAAATAGCCGTTCCATGGTGACGCAGGCCAACTACCTTAAAATGCATTATAATCCTTGCGGTTATTTGCTAACTTTGGCATCGCATCACCTACACATGTCGAGTAAGGTGTCATACGAATTGGAATACGAACCCCTCGCCAGTTCTGGCGACGGGGTTAGCATTCCACCCTTCTAAAGGGACACGACATGGAAGTAACCTTGAACCCCGGTTAAAGTTGACTCAAGCCTCAGCATCACAAAATGGATGCTGCCACCAGACACAAGTCTGACCTCCTGCTGCTGGGAGACCTTCCAGCGAAGGGGGCTTGGACAAAGGGTTTCCTGTCGAGGGCGGTGTTAGCACCATCCCAGACAGGGTTTGTGTATCCCAGGTAGGCAGGGCTGAAAGGAAGGTGATTGCAAGTGGCACCCCGGTGCTCACTGTGCATAGCCCGGCTCAAACCAGTTTCGGGGGCACACCAGCCCCTGAGCTGGGGCGAAGCCGGACAAAGGATAGGGGTGTAACCACCCCCCTCCTGGTCCCACCCATAGGTAGGACCTAGTCACAGGCCAGCCCCTTTTTCCTAGAATAAAGGTGGGAGCGGGTCCCCTTCCCAAATTGGATAATTCTGAATCTTGAACTACTTTCCACGAAAGGAACTCTTGACTTTTCTGAAGACTCTCCCTTGTGGCTAAGGAGTAGCCACCCTGCACCAGCAGGCACCAACTAAGCGCTTGCGGTTTGCTGTACGTCTCTCCCACGGATCAAGACTGCCCAGCTCGACGAGACCCGGGTTCCCTGCCATCTCTGACCTCTACCTACATCGTCAGCCCAGCTGAGATTCGTAGGTGTGACGAGACCTGCGGGACCGGCCATCTTCAGAACCTGCACGACGCTTATCTAACACGCCCACCGAGGGACCCTCGAGTGAGTGTACCTAGGGTTTGAGAAGCCCTAACCCTGAGCGGCTCCAGCACCGAAGTCCGCCTCCCCAGCATCCACGAGATCTGCGTGGGGGCCCTTCTGCTCCTTGCTGTTCACCGCGTTGTCCGACCACTCGCCGACCGGCTTGTGGCCCTCTTCACGACGCACCACGATAGTTTGTTTTCATCACTGGTCTGGTTGCTCCAGACTGGCCCTTGCTCCCCTTCAACAGAGGAGTACCTCGGACCCTCCTGGTCCACTCCAGACGCCATCTTGACTCCACCGCGTGGGTTTGCCACTGCCAAGACCTGCTGCCCCACTCCTGGGCCCAGCATCATCGACAGCAGACACCTTCGTGGGACAGCTCGCCCTCCATCCTGGTCGCCGCCGCGCCTCCTGGTCCGAGGAACAGCCGAGTTCGACGTCATCCACTCACCTGGTCGAGGTGACTTCAGCCGGTACCTTCCTGGTACCCACACGATCGCTGGCTAGCGGTTGAGAACTGAGTCCCCTCTGCTTTCAGGTTTCCTTCAACACCGATCCAGGCTTGGATCTCGCTGAAACATCGACACTGGTCGCCTGCCAGCAACTTCTTCTTTCAGGCTCCTGAGACTACAACGAGGACTCCCGACATCTTGCCGAACCTCACGCAGCCGCAGCCTCTGGGCTAGGTAACTCGAGCATTTCGGTGCTCCATCGCAGGTTCGCTCTACAAGTGTCCAGTTCCTTTTTCGTTTAGTCCCACTGATCGGATCACTCCGGAATCAGTAACTCCAGACTCTAACCACCCGCATTTCACTGTTAGCGTAGATGGTTTCTCGTGCCCTTCGGGCATTTGTGTAAATTGTGCAACTGAAGTATTTTCTAAGAGTTTTGTAGTGTGCTTAGCTCCCTGACTCATAAAGAGCCAGGGTAGTCTTGTTATAAATAAATATCGTTTATTTTCATAACAACTTGTGTGGTGTCCTTTCACTTGACGTTCAAGGGGTATATGTGATGGTAAACAGCTGGCTTAACACGCCCTCTAGAGTTTAGCCTAAAGACTGCTCGTATCCACGCTACTAGGATAGCTGGTCTAAAAGGTTGACTTACAACCAATCATCAATAAGGGTCGTTTGGAATGATACACAGTGATCACTAGAATAGTGAGCACTACATATCAGGCCAACTTCTCACATTGGTGAGCAGCGGTTGGGATTTGAGCTTGCTGTTGTTTTACCACACACGTATCCTAAGAATATCAAAGTGAAAGATCACATAAGTACCCAGGTACATATAACTTAACTTAGAATACTCTGAGTTCTACTGAACCAGCTGTTGTAGCGTAACAGGGCTAAGCACACCCTGACTACAACTCTTAGCAAGGGATCAATAGGTAAACAAATAGTGTAGGTAGGTGCATCACTTACACCTCACTAGAAGCATGTCGGTCCACGGAGAGTCTGCGGAGACTCCCTTAGTGGTCAGTGACCCTCCACAGGTCATGTCACGATATGCAGCTCTTAGCTTCAAGGAGATGAGACAACTGTGTGCCTCCAGGAAGCTAAACCAGGGTTCTAACTCTACCATCGCATTTCTGATAGGTCTCTTAGGGACGTACGATGCCAGGAGGTCCTCTAACACAGGTCCCCCCGATGCTGATGGGAACATGTCTCCCTTAGAGGGAACCCTTGGTGACCCAGACCTCGACCTCCACACAGAGGAGGAAGACGAGGAGGAGTTATCAGGAGACGAGGCAAACAAAGGTCCAGTGGTAGTCGGTAGGCTTACGAGGACCAACTTAAGCAGGCATGAGAGTGGAACTGGGGGAGCCCCGGGCCCATGCTCAAGCAGGCCTAACATTGGGAACGGACGAGCTAGGTCTCTCTCCAGAGGCTCTAACAGATCTGTTCGAACACATGTCTCTCAGGCATCTTCTCAGAGAGGAATGACGTCCCCTCAGAGAAGGGAGCATGAAGCGAAGATGAGGGAAGTCAATCTGAGGATCGAGCGGGAAGAACTTGCCCTCGCCAAAGAAAGACTTGCCTTAGCCCGAGAGCAGAAATTAAGTGGGTTAGATCCCACTGGTGGCAGCATTCTCCTTAGAGAAAAAGACAGGGGTATAGACACTAGACACCTGAGTAAAATAGTGCCCCCCTTTAAGCAAGGGGACGACATCCACAAGTGGATAACTGCTTTGGAGAGGGCCTGCACTGTCCAGTGCGTCCCCCAAAGTCAGTGGGCAGCTATACTGTGGCTCTCCTTTGAAGGTAAAGGTCGAGACAAGCTCCTCACTACTAGAGCTGAGGATGCAAACAACTACCAAGTCCTGAAGAATACACTGATTGATGGGTTTGGCTTAACCACGGAACAGTACAGGTTGCTGTTCCGGGACACCCAGAAAATCCAGTCTCAGGATTGGACTGATTTTGTCGATTGTGCCACTAAGGCTTTGGAGGGCTGGTTGCTGGGTAGCAAGGTTACTGATTACACAGGATTGTACAATCTTATCATGAGAGAACAGATTTTAAACAACTGTCAGAACCAATTGTTGCATCAGCACCTTGTCGACTCGGATCTGACCTCTCCCCAAGAATTGGGAAAGAAGGCAGACAGATGGGTCAGAACAAGGGTCAAGCAGAACCAGACTCAGAACCAGGGTGGTCAGAAGAAAGCAGACCAAAAGGGTAGTAACAAGAACGAACAAAATGACCAGAAGTCTTCGACAGGCCCCCAACAAACCAAAGAGGGTGGGGGTCAGGCTTCACAGAAGAAGAAGACTCAAGAAGGCCAGTCAAAAAGGTGGTGCCAATACTGTAAAAGTAAGACTCACTGGTTTAGTGAGTGCACCAAGAAAGGAGGGCAAACTCCTGCCACTGCAGCCCCTAAGGCACCTGCACCCCCTAGTACAGTCAGCAGTGGTAGTGCGCCTCCCAAGGCATTAGTTGGGTTAACCTTGGGAACCGAGGGGAGTGACGACTTAGTCAGCACGCTCACTCAGGCCGTCCTTCTCTGTACAGGGGATATGGATATGTCCCCTGATGCCAGTCCCAATACTTTGGGCAAATACAGACAGACACCTTTGATCAATGGAAAAGTGGCTCAGGCCTACAGGGACACTTGTGCCAGTGTCACCATGGTGACGCCTAACTTTGTGGACCCTGGACAGATCATGCTAGGTACCGATTACCTAGTGACCAATGCCAGCAACGTCACTACCAATCACAGTATGGCAGTTGTTGATTTCTCCTGGGGAGGGGTAAGTGGCCCGAAAAAGGTTGTGGTTAGTTCAGACCTCCCCGTAGAATGTCTGTTGGGCAATGATTTGGAAACGTCACAATGGTCAGAAGTGGAGCAGAGGACTCACATGGAAATGTTAGGCTTGCCAGCACATGTCCTTGCTGTGACCAGGTCACAGGCCAAAAGATGCCCCACTGAACAGGTGCTGGATCCTGGAAGAACGGACCAGACACCTTCCAAGAAAAGGAGCAGTAAGGGTAAGGCTTCGCCTTCCCCCTTGCCCCAGGTCGTGGATCAGGTCTCTGAGGAGGCTGACCTTAAAGAACTGAGGGAAACTGAGCCGAAAGAGCTTGAACCTGGTCAGGTTGAGTTTCTGGGCTCAGGGGGACCCTCCAGGGAAGACCTGGGGAAGGCACAGTTAGACTGCCCCTCACTTGAACTCCTCAGACAGCAGGCTGCTGCTGAGGCTGCAGGGAACGCCACAGGTACCCACAAAGTGTACTGGGACGATGGACTCCTGTACTCCGAGGCAAGAGACCCCAAGCCTGGCGCGACCAGGAGGCTGGTCATCCCCTTGTCTCTGAGAGGTTTCCTTCTTACCTTGGCCCACGAGATTCCCCTTGCAGGTCACTTAGGCCAGAATAAGACTTGGGACAGAATTGTTCCACACTTTCACTGGCCCCACATGTCCGAAGATACGAAGGAGTTTTGCCGCTCCTGTGTCACTTGCCAAGCCAGTGGTAAGTCAGGTGGCACGACAAAGGCCCCCCTGATACCACTACCGGTGGTGGGGGTGCCCTTTGAACGAGTGGGGATCGACATTGTCGGACCAATGGAACCCCAGACAGCATCAGGGCACAAGTTTATACTGGTGGTGGTGGACCACGCCACCAGGTATCCTGAAGCTATTCCCCTTAGGACCACTACAGCACCTGTGGTGGCACGGGCCCTAGTTGGAGTGTTCTCCAGAGTGGGCTTCCCTAAGGAGGTTGACTCAGACAGAGGTGCAAACTTCATGTCAGGATATCTGACTGCAATGTGGAAGGAGTGCGGTGTCAACTACAAGTTCACCACACCCTATCACCCGCAATGCAATGGGCTTGTTGAGAGATTCAAAAGAGTATGGGACAATTATTACTGAAAGAAAAGGGGAGAGAACCTATATTACCACAAAGCAATCAAAATTTGTTAAAAGAGTCCTCACTCACCAACCTAGTTGGTGACATGCTTCATCATTGGACTCCCACCAGGGAGGTCTAGCACCTCCCCGGTGTGCTACAACGCCTGATTACAGCGGAGCGGGTGATTGAAGTGTCAAGTGTGGTAGTGCAAGTGATGTGCAAAGTGTGTGTAAAAAATGTCAGGTTACAACCAAAAGCCTTTATTGTGGCAAACCTGGCATTAATTAAAAAGGGGGTATAATAACTAAGTACCAAATTTTTGGCTAGTTAACCCTTGTAGTGAAAAGTATAAAATCTGGTCAACATGTTTCTGCCATAGATAGTTGATTCACCAGGCATTCGTCAGGACCGTACTGCCCCGGTGGTATGCACACGCTAAGGTGCACCCAACCGTTAGCAGCGTTGTTAGTTAAAAACTCACGGTTCTTGTTACCGGAGGGTCTTCAGCATTTCTGAAGAAAAGGAGGTGTCTGTGAAAATAAACAGAAACAGCATACAACGTAAAAGGAACATTGCTTCGTGGATTTTGCATGCATTTACATGTTTTCATTCGGAAGGAATCCCCTTTCATTTAGCAAAGCCTTAATTAGTGCACACGAAATTTCATTGAGAAATGATCAGGAACTACTATTGTGTGCAGAAAGCTATCAGTCTTTAGCAGTGTGCGTAGCATTCGTTCTATTTCTGAAGGAGTTCGCAACTATTCCACTTCCTCTTATTTAGAAAAAGTATTTATTGGCCAAAAAGGCCGGTTTCTCATAAACAAAGAACTCCAATATTGCCGAACCCGTCAGGGCACCAGCGGGAATCAACAGAGGACAAACAGGGTCTTCTAAGGCTTAGTCATAATCATGTCTTATATCAGCACTCATTCACAAAAAAGACTTACTAATGGCTAAAATCAGCCTCACACCATGGACCCAGGGAGGGGGATGCGCACTTGTAGTCACACACTGCAAGAAACAATGATCAAAGCGTTACCATCCGGTAACATGAGAAAGTTTTTTAGGGTAGATTATGCAGTTGCGAGAAACCACCTACTTCATCAAAGCGCCGCACCCACCGGAACACCTAGCGTTCCCTCCAATTTGGATCCCATAGGTATCGCAACTGATCAAGGATAAGAGTTTAAATACCCCCGACATCCAATCAGTGAAACAAACAGAACGAGTGTTACTCGTTTTTCAAAGGCGAAAGCCTCGCAATGCGTGTTTACGTCATGGTACGTCTTACTAGCCAATCAGGAAAGAGAAGGCTGAGACAGTCGCTGAAAGACTAGAGCGTTGGTCATTCCAGCCATCCAAATTAACCAATCGAACAGGATACAAAAGGGTGTCACCACACCACGGCGCTGCACCCCGTGAATGCAGACAAAACCAAGTGCCATAGTTCTTCAGCAAAAATATGGAGAAAAATAATAAATCTTGAATAAAAGAAAAAAAGGGGGGCCTCTTTTTTTCAAAGCGTTTTTTTATAAATTCAAGAACTTTATTTAGTGGCACTCATGGACATTCCAGGTAAAGTTTCATAGCGTTACAGCCCCTCTTATGTCTTAGGGTGACCATAATAGTCTATCAGAGTCTGATTTAAAGATTCAGTGCTGCATTACACTATTCCAGGGAATATTATCGTTAAGGCCTGATGTATGAGTGGCCAGACGATAAACCCATCGTTGTTCTTTCTCAAATAGTCTCTGAGTTATGTTATTCCCACCTTGTAGGTGTTCAATGATGGTCCACATTAGGTCATCAATTGTGTGGTTGAAACAGAGAAAATGTTCAGTGAGTTTGGTAGTATTGCGCTTGCACCGTATATTGCTCCGGTGTTCACACATACGTTGCTTAATTTTTCTAGTGGTCATTCCTATATATCTTAGTCCACATGGGCAAGTAATTAGGTAGACCACGTTGTTGGTATTGCAATTAGTGTGTTGTCTTTGCGTCCAGATTTTATCGCTTTCAAGGAGCAAGGTTTTACTTGTTTTTGTTAGGTGACAAACACTACACGACCCACAGGGATAGTGTCCCGTTATTCTAGGCAGGCCCCAAGCATTACAGAGGGTGTTATCGCCTTGTATAATTGTATTCTTGGGACGAGTGTGTACTAAAGCATCTTTGATGCTTCTTGCCTTTTTGAAAGAAAACAAGGGTTTCTCCCAGTTCCTGTTGTTGCTGACCAAAATGCGCCAATGTTTGCGTATAGAGTTAGTAACAGCGTTGGAGGCCGTGCTATAAGTTGTTACACACGTCAAGGGGATACCCGTATCTGCCTTTACTGTCTCTTCAAGGAGAACTTCCCTTGGTTGATTACGGGCTCTTTTGCAGCTTTTTGTAAGTAATCTTTTGGGATAACCTCTATTACTCAGTTTTTGGGTCAACTCCTCTGATTGTTTCCGAAAGTCAGCCACCTCACTGCAATTGCGTCTCAGACGCAAGTACTGGCCATACGGTAGATTTTCACGTAGAGTACGTGGATGGAAACTTGAGAACTCCAGTAAATTGTTCTTGGCTGTGGGCTTATAATGGGTACGTGTTGTTAGTGACCCATTGGATTTTGTTATCACCAAGTCAAGAAAAATCATCTCTGTATGGTGGTAAGTGTACGTAAACTTGAGGTGTCTGTCGCAGGTATTGATCCAATTGAAAAAGTCCAAAAGGCGACTTTCCGTGCCCTGCCAGATGATGAACACATCATCAATGTATCTACGCCACAAGGACAGGTGCTGTCCAAAAGGGTTACTGTCATGTAAGATGTATTTGCTCTCAAAATCAAAGACATATAAACCCGCTACACTAGGGGCAAAAACACTGCCCATAGATGTGCCTGTGGTTTGTAAGAACAAATCTCCTTGATATTCAAAAAAGTTCTTTTTTAATGCTAAAGTGGCGCATTCAATTACAAAAGACCTTGGCGTGTTATAGTCCCATTGTGCTGTATCTAGAACCTCAGTGAGGACCCTGATCGTTTCATCTTGGGGTATACTCGTGTAAAGGCTCTCTATGTCTAGTGAGACCAAAATGGAGTTGTCATTGTCCACATTCAATGTCTGTATAAGGGCCAAAAGGTTTTTGGTATCCTTCAAATATGTGGAAGTACCTTGTACCAGGGGTTTCAAGAATTCATCGCAGTACCTGGAGAGAGGTTCCAAAAGTGAACCGATCCCGGACACTATAGGACGTCCGGGAGGCGGAGTCCTATTTTTATGGGTTTTTGGCAGAGTGTAAAAGTATGGTACCACCCCTGCACTGGTGGTTAAAAATTGTGCCTCCTGTTTGGAAATGTGCTCATTACATTCTGCTGTGTGAACCAGGTTACATATGACCTCTTTTAGATCCATGGATGGATCCTTGGTTAGACGAGTATAACTGACAGAGTCATTCAGCAGTCGTCTACATTCCTTATCGTAATCTTCAGCATCCTGTATGACCACCCCACCGCCCTTATCTGCAGGTTTGATTACAATTGCAGTGTTATTTTGTAATGACTGTAGTGCCTGGAATTCTGTTGTGGTCATATTTTTGAAGACCTCTCTGTCCTCCAAAGCTTCCACATCCAGAAAAACTGCACGTTCAAAGGCAATTATTTCAGGTGGTACTGTGTGGGGAGGGGGATTGAAGGTAGACTTGATCCTAAGGTCAGTATCACTGGTATTTTCAGGTGTCTCTACTGGTTCCGTATTTTCAAAAAACGCTTTTAATTTGAGTTTTCTAAAAAAGTTTGCCAGCTCGCAATGTAATCGAAATTTATCCAAACGTGCCGTAGGCACGAAACCCAATCCTTTCTCCAAGACTGAGAGTTCACTAGGCGACAAGGTAAAACTTGAAAGGTTAGTGACTAAACTCGCGTGTTGCTGACACCCGCTTGCAGACTCTGTGTCTTGCTCCGGGTGTTGTTCCCTACTGTCTCCTCCACACCCCAATGGACTTGACCTCTTCGTCTGCCCCGCCCTCTTCTGCCTCTGTCTAAAAAAGGGGGGCGATATGTGTTTGGGGTAAAGGGTTGAGGGGGCATGAATGCCGGGTTCCAACCCATCATTGGAAAATTAGGTTGTTGGAATTGATTATGGTAGTTCATACCTCCGGCCATAGGAAAGGGCGGCCAGGAGTCCTGCTGGTGGTGATGTCTACTCCAGCCCCGCCCCCTTCCTCTTTGTTTTTGTCGGGTGCTGCCCCCACTAGAACCACTAGTAGTGGATCCGTCATCTTCTGAGGCATCTGAATTGTAGGTATCTTTGGTAGGAGGGAGATAATCGGGATCAGCATAGGGATAAACCTTCAAGAACGAGAATTTTTTAAGGTCTTTTTGGAACTTCTGAGCCTTAGATTGTGTCAAATTGTCTTTGGACTCATTGATTTCTTTATTGAGTTCGTCTAATTTCTTTTTATAGCCTGTCAGTGTTGTCCTAAAGTGAGTTTCGGCTAGTTGTATCTCAACCATTATGGCCTCAGAAAGTCTCAATGCTGTTTTAATAATTAAAACCAGCCAGTCGCGGGTACATCGCCACGCTATCTGGGCCCATTCCTTCCTAAATAACGCATCGTCAAGAAAGATGCGTGGAGCATTAGTCACTAATAGCCCTCTTGGTGCTATATTATTCCTCAAATACTCGGTAAGGATAGTGCCGTGTAAAATGGTGCGTATCCTATTGCGTTTCTGTTCTGATAAGTTATCCCATTCACTAGTCTGGGAAATTGTCTGTGAGATGGAGACATCCGCAAAGAGGGAGGGACCCGCCAAAAGGGCGTCCACTTCCTCATTGGAATAAGCTAAGCCCAAGTTGTCCATTATGACACCCAAAACAGGAAAAGGTGAAATTCTGGAATGGAGTTCGAAAGAAATATGAGTTCAAATGAGTAGACTCTCGCAGCTGTGCGCTGCCTTAACTAGAATCAAACAACAAGAGAGAGAGGGTCAAGAAACACACTCTTCGTCCCCCTGAGATACTAATAATAAACAACAAAAGAGTATGGGACAATTATTACTGAAAGAAAAGGGGAGAGAACCTATATTACCACAAAGCAATCAAAATTTGTTAAAAGAGTCCTCACTCACCAACCTAGTTGGTGACATGCTTCATCATTGGACTCCCACCAGGGAAAAAATGTCAGGTTACAACCAAAAGCCTTTACCGTACTGCCCCGGTGGTATGCACACGCTAAGGTGCACCCAACCGTTAGCAGCGTTGTTAGTTAAAAACTCACGGTTCTTGTTACCGGAGGGTCTTCAGCATTTCTGAAGAAAAGGAGGTGTCTGTGAAAATAAACAGAAACAGCATACAACGTAAAAGGAACATTGCTTCGTGGATTTTGCATGGGGCAGTACGGTCCTGACGAATGCCTGGTGAATCAACTATCTATGGCAGAAACATGTTGACCAGATTTTATACTTTTCACTACAAGGGTTAACTAGCCAAAAATTTGGTACTTAGTTATTATACCCCCTTTTTAATTAATGCCAGGTTTGCCACAATAAAGGCTTTTGGTTGTAACCTGACATTTTTTACACACACTTTGCACATCACTTGCACTACCACACTTGACACTTCAATCACCCGCTCCGCTGTAATCAGGCATTGTAGCACACCGGGGAGGTGCTAGACCTCCCTGGTGGGAGTCCAATGATGAAGCATGTCACCAACTAGGTTGGTGAGTGAGGACTCTTTTAACAAATTTTGATTGCTTTGTGGTAATATAGGTTCTCTCCCCTTTTCTTTCAGTAATAATTGTCCCATACTCTTTTGTTGTTTATTATTAGTATCTCAGGGGGACGAAGAGTGTGTTTCTTGACCCTCTCTCTCTTGTTGTTTGATTCTTGTTGAGAGATTCAACAGGACCCTAAAAGGGATGATTCACGGACTACCTGAAAAGCTTCGGCGGAGATGGGATGTCCTGATACCCTGCCTCTTGTTCGCCTACAGAGAGGTCCCGCAGAAGGGGGTTGGCTACAGCCCTTTTGAGCTTCTGTTCGGACATCCTGTAAGGGGACCCCTTTATTTGGTAAAGGAAGGATGGGAGAGACCTCTCAGAAAGCCGGCATCAAACATTGTGGACTATGTGCTCGGCCTCCGCTCGCGGATGGCGGAGTACATGGAAAAGGCATCTAAAAACCTTGAGGCGAGCAAAGAATTACAGAAAGCTTGGCACGACCAAAAGGCTGTCCTGACTGTGTACCAGTCTGGACAGAAGGTGTGGGTGCTGGAGCCAGTGGCCCCAGCAGCACTCAAAGACAAATGGTCTGGGCCCCACACGATCATTGAGCAAAAGGGAGAGGTCACCTACTTGGTAGACCTGGGAACTCCCCGGAGCCCGCACCGGGTGCTCCATGTAAACAGGCTCAAGGCATATGTCGACAGGGAGGGCATGGGCTTGCTCATGGCCACAGATGAGGGACAGGAGGAGGAGAGTGACCCTCTCCCGGACCTGCTCTCTCAGAACCCTGACGATGGGTCAGTAGATGGTGTTGTCTTTTGCGGCAGCCTCTCTGGACATCAACAGAAGGATTGTAAACAGGTTCTTCAATCCTTTCGACATATGTTCTCTCTGACACCCAGTCAGACCAATTGGTGTACCCATGAGGTCGACACTGGGGACAGTCTGCCCGTAAAGAGTAAAATCTATCGACAGCCTGATCATGTCAGAGACTGCATCAAGACAGAGGTGCAGAAAATGTTGGAGCTGGGAGTCATTGAGCCCTCGGACAGCCCCTGGGCTAGTCCCGTAGTTCTCGTGCCGAAACCTCACACCCAGGGCGGTAAGAAAGAGATGAGGTTTTGCGTGGACTACAGAGGTCTCAATGCAGTCACTAAGACTGACGCCCACCCAATACCAAGAGCAGACGAACTTATAGACCGGTTGGCTTCGGCCAACTACTTAAGTACGTTTGACCTGACAGCTGGGTATTGGCAAATCAGGTTAGCTGAGGAGGCCAAACCCAAAACAGCATTTTCTACCCCGGGTGGGCATTATCAGTCCGTGGTAATGCCCTTTGGTTTGAAAAATGCACCTGCCACCTTCCAAAGGCTGGTGAATCAAGTTCTCACTGGGTTGGACGACTTCTGTGCGGCGTATCTGGACGATATCGCTGTCTTTAGCTCCACCTGGGAGGATCACCTGGTCCACCTGAGGAAAGTGTTGGAGGCCCTGCAAAAGGCAGGCCTCACTATCAAGGCCACTAAGTGCCAGATAGGGCAGACACAGGTTGTATACCTGGGCCACCTTGTAGGTGGAGGCCAGGTTCAGCCATTGGAGAGCAAAATACAGGCCATCCAGGACTGGGCTCCTCCAACCACCCAGACTCAGGTTCAAGCTTTCTTGGGCCTGACTGGTTATTACCGGAAATTTGTCAGAAATTATGGATCCATTGTGACCCCGCTAAACGATCTGACAAGTAAAAAGATGCCAAAAAAAGTTCAGTGGACAGCAAGCTGTCAGAAGGCATTCGATGACCTAAAGCAGGCCATGTGCACAGCACCTATCCTAAAGAGTCCAGACTACTCCAAACCATTCATTGTCCAAACAGACGCTTCGGAGTTGGGTGTGGGAGCTGTTCTATCTCAACTGAATTTTGATGGTCATGACCAGCCCATAGCTTTTATTAGCAGGAGGCTGACCCCCAGAGAGAAGAATTGGTCAGCTATTAAGAGGGAGGCCTTTGCTGTGGTTTGGGCCCTGAAGACGTTGAGGCCATACTTGTTTGGCACTCACTTCAAGATTCAGACCGACCATAAGCCCCTCTTGTGGCTAAATCAAATGAAGGGTGAAAACCCCAAACTACTTAGGTGGTCCATTTCCCTACAGGGGATGGACTTCACAGTGGAGCATAGACCTGGCACTGATCATGGCAATGCAGATGGGCTCTCCAGGTATTTCCACTTAGAGCAAGAAGACTCACCTGGTCAAGGTTAGCTTATTGTCCCAAAGTTTGGGGGGGGTCATGTAGGAGAGTAGGGTCTGCAATCCTATGATGACCCAGATTTTTTTGCTTTTGCTTCATTGGTTTACGACTTTCCCTGGCTGTGGTCCTGCCAATCAGACCCACAGCCTAGCTGTTCTCTCTCGAAATTAACACACATGTACATTAGGTGCATCCACTAATTGGAGCTGGGCCGCCTTGTCAGTCCCTGTCTCAGCATACCACAGGTATCCAGGGCATCGGTGTACCCAGGGCCTACCAGGGGCTGCAGCATGTATTATGCCACCCCTGGATGGCCGCCCAAATCTGACACAACTGGCTGCACGACAGCTGGGGCAAGGTGGTGTAATCACCCGTTGCTGTAGGTGTAGTATTCCTATACCTAACCCTAAAATGGACGCATGGATTCCTGTCAGTCACTCCTATGGCAGGCATTAACGATCCTGAAGGCAGAGTGCTGGGAATCATGTGAGATGGTGCTCTGGCGCGAGCTGAGCCCGTCGACGGCTTGCGGAACCAAATCCTAAATCGCCGTTCCATGGTGACGCGGGCCAACTACCTTAAAGTGCATTATAATCCTCGCGGTTATTTGCTAACTTTGGCATCGCATCACCCAAACATCTCGAGTAAGGTGTCATATGAATTGGAATACGAACCCCTCGCCAGTTCTGGCGACGGGGTTAGCATTCCACCCTTCTAGAGGGACACGGCATGGAAGTAACCTTGAACCCCGGTTAAAGTTGACTCAAGCCTCAGCATCACAAAATGGATGCTGCCACCAGACACAAGTCTGACCTCCTGCTGCTGGGAGACCTTCCAGCGAGGGGAGCTTGGACAAAGGGTTTCCTGTCGAGGGCGGTGTTAGCACCATCCCAGACAGAGTTTGTGTATCCCAGGTAGGCAGGGCTGAAAGGAAGGTGATTGCAAGTGGCACCCCGGTGCTCACTGTGCATAGCCCGGCTCAAACCAGTTTTGGGGGCACACCAGCCCCTGAGCTGGGGCGAAGCCGGACAAAGGATAGGGGTGTAACCACCCCCCTCCTGGTCCCACCCATAGGTAGGACCTAGTCACGGGCCAGCCCCTTTTTCCTAGAATAAAGGTGGGAGCGGGTCCCCTTCCCAAATTGGATAATTCTGAATCTTGAACTACTTTCCACGAAAGGAACTCTTGACTTTTCTGAAGACTCTCCCTTGTGGCTAAGGAGTAGCCACCCTGCACCAGCAGGCACCAACTAAGCGCTTGCGGTTTGCTGTACGTCTCTCCCACGGATCAAGACTGCCCAGCTCGACGAGACCCGGGTTCCCTGCCATCTCTGACCTCTACCTACATCGTCAGCCCAGCTGAGATTCGTAGGTGTGACGAGACCTGCGGGACCGGCCATCTTCAGAACCTGCACGACGCTTATCTAACACGCCCACCGAGGGACCCTCGAGTGAGTGTACCTAGGGTTTGAGAAGCCCTAACCCTGAGCGGCTCCAGCACCGAAGTCCGCCTCCCCAGCATCCACGAGATCTGCGTGGGGGCCCTTCTGCTCCTTGCTGTTCACCGCGTTGTCCGACCACTCGCCGACCGGCTTGTGGCCCTCTTCACGACGCACCACGATAGTTTGTTTTCATCACTGGTCTGGTTGCTCCAGACTGGCCCTTGCTCCCCTTCAACAGAGGAGTACCTCGGACCCTCCTGGTCCACTCCAGACGCCAGCTTGACTCCCCCGCGTGGGTTTGCCACTGCCGAGACTTGCTGCCCCACTCCCGGGCCCAGCATCATCGACAGCAGACACCTTCGTGGGACAGCTCGCCCTCCATCCTGGTCGCCGCCGCGCCTCCTGGTCCGAGGAACAGCCGAGTCCGACGTCATCCACTCACCTGGTCGAGGTGACTTCAGCCGGTACCCTCCTGGTACCCACACGATCGCTGGTTAGCGGTTGAGAACTGAGTCCCCTCTGCTTTCAGGTTTCCTTCAACACCGATCCAGGCTTGGATCTCGCAGAAACATCGACACTGGTCGCCTGCCAGCAACTTCTTCTTTCAGGCTCCTGAGACTACAACGAGGATTCCCGACATCTTGCCGAACCTCACGCAGCCGCAGCCTCTGGGCTAGGTAACTCGAGCATTTCGGTGCTCCATCGCAGGTTCGCTCTACAAGTGTCCAGTTCCTTTTCGTTTAGTCCCACTGATCGGATCACTCCGGAATCGGTAACTCCAGACTCAAACCACTCGCATTTCACTGTTAGCGTAGATGGTTTCTCGTGCCCTTCGGGCATTTGTGTAAATTGTGCAACTGAAGTATTTTCTAAGAGTTTTGTAGTGTGCTTAGCTCCCTGACTCATAAAGAGCCAGGGTAGTCTTGTTATAAATAAATATCCTTTATTTTCATAACAACTTGTGTGGTGTCCTTTCACTTGACGTTCAAGGGGTATATGTGATGGTAAACAGCTGGCTTAACACGCCCTCTAGAGTTTAGCCTAAAGACTGCTCGTATCCACGCTACTAGGATAGCTGGTCTAAAAGGTTGACTTACAACCAATCATCAATAAGGGTCGTTTGGAATGATACACAGTGATCACTAGAATAGTGAGCACTACATATCAGGCCAACTTCTCACACAGGTGTTTTCAGTTTCCGTCGCACTGGGGTCCACTGTTCAAGTGGTTGCCAGCACCAAGCACTCCGTGCAGGCTGGCTTACACTCACCCCACACACATCCAGCACAGGTGTCACTGTACATGTGGCCCTGCCAATAAAGGGGCCGGGCGCACGTGCCCTTAGCCAGTACAACATAATATCTGCGTGTGTCCCTGTGGTCTTGTAGTATGGATGAGGGCCCTGGACCCTACGACATTACATTGTGCTGTGTACAGCGGATGCAGACATGTCACCGCAGGCAGCTGGTTGGAGCTTGGGCATGTAGCTTTGTCGTCACCCACTCAGTTTGTAAGGGGAGTGGCCTGGGTGGTAGTACGCAGAGCCAATGTGGGTGTGTGACTGCTATTTGCGTGCCCCTGGGCCTGGTTCTGTACTGTGAATGTGCATCTGCATGTGTCTCTATGGCAGTGTGGGTCTCCTATGTGGGGTGTAAGTGGTCCCTGAAGGGTAATAGACACCAACGTATGTGCTCTAGTTCACCTTCCATGGGTTCGGACCCACCCCACCCACACAGATGTGTTGTCCTCTGTGCTCTGCTGGTGGTGTTGTGTGCCCCTCTGCAATGTGAAGGGGAGATGCATGTTGACATTGTGTTGACATGTATGTTGGCGCATTGTACTGGTTTACATGCAGACTGTATGACAATGTACGTGGGGCTGTTTGGGAGGTGCTGGATTCTTATGCGGGACTGTACATTTGGACTACATGACAGATGTGAGGTCGTACACGTACATTTCCATTTCACAGTTTCCAGCTCTGTCAGATGTAGTAGGCATGTTTCTGTGCATGTGCGGAGCCAGTTGTGTCCTCTGTTCTGCAGGGTTGGCTATGTGCATTGTACCACGTTGTCGTCAATGTGGGTGTGCTGTTCTTGCTATGTGTGTGTGCTGCAGTGTCCCAAGGGGATCGGGGACATGATCCTGGGTAATTGTGGGTGTGCAGTGTGCTACACCTCGTTGTGCATGTGTGCCATTGTGCCCATCTCCCCGTCCCCCAGTCCCTGTTTGTTACTCTCCTTGTTGATGTTGTGTCAGGGCCTCTTGAGCGGTGTCCGTACTCCCTACTCCTTGCACCGTGTCCACACTGATGACTGTGGCCTCTGTTTCCTCCAGCTCCTCCTGTGGCGCAGGACTGCCACCTCCTGTCGCCTTTGCTGCCTTCCTGTTGGCAGCGGGTTTGTGCCTGGTTTAGGTTGTCACGTCATGCCAGCGCCTCTTGGTCTCCTCCATTGGCCTCCTCAGCACTCCGACTGCATTCCAGGTGGTCTGCTTGTGGGTCAGTTGCTGGTAGTGTTCAGTCACCTCCGTGACGCTAGTCTTGTTTTTCTGAGGTCTGCACCCCGTCTTTCTCTCCCTCTTCTCTGTGGCATTCCCCGACCCTGTTGTTCCTTGCTGGTGGTCTGTGGGGTTCGCGTTGGCCTCTGCGCTGGGTCAGGGTGCATCCATGTTGCTACGTGCTTTGGCTTGTTTCTAGTGTGTTGTTTCTGTGGTTTTAATGGTGCATTTTCCTGCTACGCGCGCGGGATTTGCAGGCCTGTGGCTGGTTTTTGTACCGCGATTGGCCTCATCGCATGATTTTTTGCGTTCGCGTTTTGCATTTCTGCGGCGCGGCGTAGATTTTTACACGGCCATTTGACGCGTTAGATGATGACTATCGCATGCTACCGCCGCGTTGTGACTACTTGGTTGGCACAGCGTAATTTTTCCGCAATAGGCTGCGATGTTGAGAGTTGCGTTAAGCTACTCTTGCGATAGTTATCACACGTTCTTGTGAATATACCCCTCAATGTCTTGTGTAATCTGATGAGGTTTCTTACCATGTATGACTCGTATATCCAAAGTTTCCTTGTTTATGTTGTTAATAAAAACATTTATAAAAAAATAAAAAATGATGAACAGCATGAAGAATAGGGTTCTTATTGTTAGGACTAGATGTCCAGTCTTACTTCCTATTTAATAGTTTGTATGTTTATTTTGAGTTTATTATGGTACTGTTTTTGGGAATTAATTAAAGTGTTTTATATATATATATAAAAAAAAAAGAAAGGAGAATGCAGGGGGAGAAAAAAGGAAGAGAAGGAAAAACAAAGTGAGAGATGTTTTGAAGTACTGGGGAATTTAGGACCCCAGCGGTGCCAGGGGTAGCACCCTATGACTTCGAGTTCTTCCTGTCTTGGACCACAGAAACACAGAGTCTTGTGGTGGCGTCAAAGATCGTTTTATTATTGACTGCAGCCAGTAACAGCAATCCTAGAAGTACACACGGGTCTGTTCTCAGGAGACTGCTCAACATTACAAAACCAGTCTTCTCCTTATATACAAAATATCATGCTTCAGGCACACATTCCTCGTTTTACGATATGGTCATTCATATGTATTCATTACAAACGAAAAGGCAGAGTCATGATGACCATCCCACATTTCAGTTCAGCCAGCCCACAATTATTTACCCAGCGAGGCTCAGATCCCTCATCAGATATCAGCAGACCCCAATAAACACGGGCACCTCCTCCTCGTAAAACAGGCCATAAAGCAGGAAGCAGAGTCAGGTGTGAAAGAGATTTGTTGGGGGTTGTGTTGGATGAAAGGCTTTATGGTGTGTCAAACCCTGATGCTAATCACAGGTGGCCGTAGGAAGGGGAGCTCGTGAGACCGGACTGACCCCGGGCAGTGGAGCCAGTTCGCACAGGTCACAGAGAAGTCAATAGAAGGTACATGTGTTCTGAAGGCCTATGCATGGCCTTAATGCGCAGCCTATGTGAGGGCAACCATAAGATGGCTACCGCTCTAAAATGGAACCCACGAAGTCAATGTGTAATATCGTATACAAAGTGAATTTATCGATGAAACGTTATGCAAAACACTTGTACATACCGCATTGGCCATTCGCGGTTCGCTGGTACCGAAATAGGCAGGGTAGGGCCATGCCTCCTACGTGGTCCCAAAATTTAAAGTACCACAGTTTGAGGAAGGAAGAGTGGACGAAAGAGTAAGGAAAGAGAGAGCAAGTGAGAGTATGGGATGAGGGAAATCAGACAAAAGAGTGGGAACAATTAGACCAGCTTCAGTGTACCCAGCTGGTTATAGTATGCAAGTGTGCCAATCTCACAGGGTGGCATTTATTTTAATTAGCTGAAGTTGCACTATGTAAAGCACTGCTCCTTCACCCTGTACCTTGGTTTGAACCATCGCTGTAAAGCACTGCTCCTTCACCATGTACCTAGGTTTGAACCACCATCTCTGTAAAGCACTGCTCCTTCACCCTGTACCTAGGTTTGAACCATCTCTGTAAAGCAATGCTCCTTCACCCTGTACCTAGGTTTGAACCATCTCTGTAAAGCACTGCTCCTTCACCCTGTACCTAGGTTTGAACCATCTCTGTAAAGCACTGCTCCTTCACCCTGTACCTAGTTTTGAACCATCTCTGTAAAGCACTGCTCCTTCACCCTGTACCTAGGTTTGAACCATCTCTGTAAAACACTGCTCCTTCACCATGTACCTAGGTTTGAACCATCTCTGTAAAGCACTGCTCCTTCACCCTGTACCTAGGTTTGAACCATCTCTGTAAAGCACTGCTCCTTCACCCTGTACCTAGGTTTGAACCATCTCTGTAAAGCACTGCTCCTTCACCATGTACCTAGGTTTGAACCATCTCTGTAAAGCACTGCTCCTTCACCATGTACCTAGGTTTGAACCATCTCTGTAAAGCACTGCTCCTTCACCATATACCTAGGTTTGAACCACCATCTCTGTAAAGCACTGCTCCTTCACCATGTACCTAGGTTTGAACCATCTCTGTAAAGCACTGCTCCTTCACCCTGTACCTAGGTTTGAACCATCTCTGTAAAACACTGCTCCTTCACCATGTACCTGGGTTTGAACCATCTCTGTAAAGCACTGCTCCTTCACCCTGTACCTAGGCTTGAACCATCTCTGTAAAGCACTGCTCCTTCACCATGTACCTAGGTTTGAACCATCTCTGTAAAGCACTGCTCCTTCACCACGTACCTAGGTTTGAACCATCTATGTAAAGCACTGCTCCTTCACCCTGTACCTAGGTTTGAACCATCTCTGTAAAGCACTGCTCCTTCACCCTGTACCTAGGTTTGAACCATCTCTGTAAAGCACTGCTCCTTCACCCTGTACCTAGGTTTGAACCATCTCTGTAAAGCACTGCTCCTTTACCCTGTACCTAGGTTTGAACCATCACCTTGCAATGCTAGGACAGAATTAATGGGCAAGAGTAGCACATACTTAGTGAGTGTGTTGGTCCGAAAGAGAACCGCACTATTTTACTCTTGCTTGCTGTACATTGCACCCCTGTACTTATGTTGGTTATCTATTTACTTACTTATATATTATTGCTGACCTCCTCTGATATGCTTGTAAAACGTACCTTTTGTCTGGAATTTTTGTCCTGAATTTTTACACTCATCGTCCGGAATTTGCACCTATGCCAGTTGGTCACCCTATCCTGCGGTCGTCACCGTGTTGTCCTGTCCCTCTGCAGGGTGTGCCATCAGTAGGTTCACTCTCCCAGCCGGCGTCTCCACCATTCTCCCCCCGTCCATAGGCACGCACCAGCTTCTTCACTGCGGGCTCGGTAGGGCTGCGCCTCCCTCTCCGAGACCCTCCTTCACCCTCTCCTCCGTTCACGACCGATGGTCTGGTCGCGATCTCGAGGCCTGTCTTACGTCCAGTCTCACCCATTTCCAGCAGGCTCAATAAAGATCGGGTGACCCGGCCCAGGCACCAGCATCGGAGGAGCAGACCCCGCTCCAGTCATCACCGTATCAGAGCGGACGGGTGGGCCCAGTGAATCCAGCCAGCTCCCGCCCCAGTTCCCCTCAGCTTTTCCTACGGTCGGGTCTCGGGCTCTTGAATCGACTGTACTGGCAGGTATCTCCACCTGGATTCTCAACAATATGGAGTTTAGGGGGTCAATAGGCAGGTCGCCCCCCACTCATAAACTATACACAAAACAAGACCTGCCCGGTAAATTTTTTTTTTATGTTTATTAGCACAGTGAACACGTTATTATCAGTGACCCTTGAACTTTCAAAGCTGTTGTATTTGATACTGCATGTGCGGCCAATTTTTGCCATTCACCAACCGGGTCTGATGTCACTTGCTTTTTGAAAGAAGACTCCTACGTGTCTAAGTATTTGTGAAGGTGTTTCCCTAATAATCTATCTCCCAGATAATGTGTATAAGGAGGAAAACCAGACAGAACCAAATAGTTGTGGTACCTGTTCAAGAGCCACAGAGATAGAAAAAAGGTGGGAAGGGACTGGCAGTGCCTCACGGAAGTAACCCCAACGAGGATAAGCAGACAGGTACTCGCCTGCTACCTCACGTTCTCATCATAGGCAACTGCCGCCCAAAAAGAAAAAGAAAGAATAAATCAAGAAACCTCAAATCAATCCCAAAAACTGGTGTCTAGTGAAACTTATATTCTAATTTGTGTCTGTGTTCAAAAATGAGAATGTCGACGCAAAGGAGAAAGACTGAGTCTGATCAGGACCCACGTCAATCCAAGTTAAAACCGAGCAAGACTACACTAGCTGCATGATTCTTTATTCTGTGCTGTGTGTCTGCTCATTAAAACCAACATGTTTCATTGCCTGTTTAAATTAGCGGCAACTTCTTCAGGGCTAGGGTCGACTGGCCTCTCTGCATTGCTAGTTCAGACCAGTAATCTATCTGTCTGCACCATGAAGATTGCTCTCGTTCAGCATACCTCAACCCTTCGTATAGATAGGTATGTGCTACATCCAATAATCCTGGACTGCTTGCCCAGTGGCCGCGGATTCGCCTGAGGCTGAGTAGCATCCGGACTAGAGGGCTGACAAGAAAAGCGAATCCGCGGCCACTGGGCAAGCAGTCCAGGATTATTGGATGTAGCACATACCTATCTATACGAAGGGTTGAGGTATGCTGAACGAGAGCAATCTTCACGGTGCAGACAGATAGATTACTGGTCTGAACTAGCAACGCAGAGAGGCCAGTCGACCCTAGCTCTGAAGAAGTTGCCGCTAATTTAAACAGGCAATGAAACATGTTGGTTTTAATGAGCAGACACACAGCACAGAATAAAGAATCATGCAGCTAGTGTAGTCTTGCTCGATTTTAACTTGGATTGACGTGGGTCCTGATCAGACTCAGTCTTTCTCCTTTGGGTCGACATTCTCATTTTTGAACACAGACACAAATTAGAATATAAGTTTCACTAGACACCAGTTTTTGGGATTGATTTGAGGTTTCTTGATTTATTCTTTCTTTTTCTTTTTGGGCGGCAGTTACCTATGATGAGAACGTGAGGTAGCAGGCGAGTACCTGTCTGCGTATCCTCGTTGGGGTTACTTCCGTGAGGCACTGCCAGTCCCTTCCCACCTTTTTTCTATCTCTGTGGCTCTTGAACAGGTACCACAACTATTTGGTTCTGTCTGGTTTTCCTCCTTATACACATTATCTGGGAGATAGATTATTAGGGAAACACCTTCACAAATACTTAGACACGTAGGAGTCTTCTCTCAAAAAGCAAGTGACATCAGACCCGGTTGGTGAATGGCAAAAATTGGCCGCACATGCAGTATCAAATACAACAGCTTTGAAAGTGCAAGGGTCACTGATAATAACGTGTTCACTGTGCTAAAAATAAAAAATGTGTTACCGGGCAGGTCTTGTTTTGTGTATAATCTCCACCTGGATTAACAAGAACCATGAGTTAAACTCCCCGGAATGGGGACTTATTTAATGCAGGATTACTAGTTACTTTTACATAGGTTTTCCTGATTCAGGGGATTTTAACAAACATATCGACCACCTACTCTGAGCAAGTGCTGTGGGAGTCCTGTAGTGTGCAGGGGTTAGGGAGGGCATCTTAGTGTTGGAGATGAGGGGCACTCATTATGACGGGGGTATTATCTGCTCCTCACGTAATGCTCGAGGGATAAGGCAGGAGCCTTAGACCTACAGCTCCTGCCCCTCTCCACCCGTGGTTAAATCAGCCTAGTGTTTCCGAAACTGGAAGTTTGAACTCCAGAAACACAAACTACTCGAAGTGATCCAAAGGGGGAACCATCCTCTCCTCCCTCACCCTTAGTAATAAGGCTGCGGGCAAATTGTATTCAAGGCCTCAAAGGAACGAGGATGGTTCAACATATGAGAGACTGATTGAACTTAATCACACTGCTCAGTAGGTTTCTAACCTTATCACTGTCAGGTGCTGTGAAAAGGTTTGGACCATTGCAATGGTTAGTGTGCTCTAGAGTAGAATTCCCAGGAAGCAAAGATACCCGCGGCCCAGATTTACTAATCTTTCACACAACGTAACGCAGCGAGGGAACTTGCTGTGCTGTGTCGCGTGAACGGTAGAGAGCAGAGTGCTGGTGCACTGTGCGCAGCCTAGCGCCAACGCAGCTAGATACCCTTGCGCCATGCTGCAAGTTCCTTGTGTTATGATCAGAATTGTCTTTGTGCAGGAAAGGACACCTCCCTGCACAAAAACAATCATTCAAGGCATGTTCCTTTTACTATTTGTGATGCGGAATGGAAAAAGGAAGTAACGGGAGTAATAAAGATATGTCTCCTCATTACACCTGGATCTGGGAGGAGCACTATTTTTTACACATTCCCAGGTTTACAAGTCTTTGTAAATCTGGAAATGTGCCAAAATCCATGGGTGGATGCGTGGGAATGCCCATACTCCACCCACGGAACACCCACTGGCCCATGGTAAGTGTTTTGTGCTGCTTTCTATTTTTTATTTTACCACGCTACACAAGGCGGCACAAATCACCTCATTCCGTGGCTATGTAAATCCCAGTTAAGGACACTTGCATTGCCTTGCAAGTCCTTGATAAATCTAGGCCCAGTCTGATAAAATACATACAAAAGGAGAAACGATAGAGTCGCTGATTGTCATTGTAGGAGAGTAGGGTCTGCAATCCTATGATCACCCAGATTTTTTGCTTTTGCTTCATTGGTTTACGACTTTCTCCGGCTGTGGGCCTGCCAATCAGACCCACAGCCTAGCTGTTCTCTCTCGAAATTAACACACATGTACATTAGGTGCATCCACTAATTGGAACTGGGCCGCCTTGTCAGTCCCTGTCTCAGCATACCACAGGTATCCAGGGCATCGGTGTACCCAGGGCCTACCAGGGGCTGAAGCATGTATTATGCCACCCCTGGAATGGCCGCCCAAATCTGACACAACTGGCTGCACGACAGCTGGGGCCACGTGGTGTAATCACCCGTTGCTGTAGGTGTAGTATTCCTACACCTAACCCTAAAATGGACACATGGATTCCTATCAGTCACTCCTATGGCAGGCCTTATCAATCCTGAAGGCAGAGTGCAGGGAGTCATGTGGGATGGTGCTCTGGCGCGAGCTGAGCCCGTCGACGGCTTGCGGAACCAAGTCCTAATAGCCGTTCCATGGTGACGCGGGCCAACTACTTTTAATGCATTATAATCCTTGCGGTTATTTGCTAACTTTGGCATCACATCACCTACACATGTCGAGTAAGGTGTCATACGAATGGGAATACGAACCCCTCGCCAGTCCTGGCGACGGGGTTAGCATTCCCCCCTTTTAGAGGGACACGACATGGAAGTAACCTTGAACCCCGGTTAAAGTTGACTCAAGCCTCAGCATCACAAAATGGATGCTGCCACCAGACACAAGTCTGACCTCCTGCTGCTGGGAGACCTTCCAGCGAAGGGAGCTTGGACAAAGGGTTTCCTGTCGAGGGCGGTGTTAGCACCATCCCAGACAGGGTTTGTGTATCCCAGGTAGGCAGGGCTGAAAGGAAGGTGATTGCCAGTGGCACCCCGGTGCTCACTGTGCATAGCCCGGCTCAAACCAGTTTCGGGGGCACACCAGCCCCTGAGCTGGCGCGAAGCCGGACAAAGGATAGGGGTGTAACCACCCCCCTCCTGGCTCCACCCATAGGTAGAACCTAGTCACGGGCCAGCCCCTTTTCTTAGAATAAAGGTAGGAGCGAGTCCCCTTCCCAAATTGGATAATCAGATAATCGGGTAACTCCGAATCACGAACCACTTTCCACGAAAGGAACTCTTGACTATTTCTGAAGACTCTCCCTTGTGGCTAAGGAGTAGCCACCCTGCACCAGCAGGCACCACCTAAGCGCTTGCGGTTTGCTGTAAGTCTCTCCTACGGATCAAGACTGCCCAGCTCGACGAGACCCGAGTCCCTGCCATCTCTGACCTTTTACCTGCCTCATCAGCCCAGCTGAGAGTCGTAGGTGTGACGAGACCTGCGGGACCGGCCATCTTCAGAACCTGCACGACGCTTATCTAGCACGCCCACCGAGGGACCCTCGAGTGAGTGCACCTAGGGTTTGAGAAGCCCTAACCCTGAGCAGCTCCCGCATCGAAGTCTGCCTCCCCAGCATCCCCGAGATCTGCGTGGGGGCCCTTCCGCTCCTTGCTGTTCACCGCGTTGTTCGACCACTGGCTGACCGGCTTGTGGCCCTCTTCACGACGCACCACGATTGTTCATCACTAGTCTGGTTGCTCCAGACTGGCTCTTGCTCCCCTCCAACAGAGGAGTACCACGGACTCTCCTAGTCCACTCCAGACGCCATCTTGACTCCACCACGTGGGCTTGCCCCTGCCAAGATCCGCTGCCCCATTCCTGGGCCCAGCATCATCGACAGCAGACACCTTCGTGGGACAGCTCGCCCTCCATCCTGGTCGCCACCGCGCCTCCTGGTCCGAGGAACAGCCGAGTCCGACGTCATCCACTCACCTGGTCGAGGTGACTTCAACCGGTACCCTCCTGGTACCCACACGATCGCTGGCTAGCGGTTGAGAACTGAGTCCCCTCTGCTTTCAGGTTTTCTTTATCACCGATCCAGGCTTGGATCTCGCTGAAAATCGACACTGGTCGCCTGCCAGCAACTCTTCTTTCAGGCTCCTGAGACTACAACGAGGACTTCCGACATCTTGCCGAACCTTCTACAGCCGCAGCCTCTGGGCTAGGTAACACGAGCATTTCGGTGCTCCATCGCAGGTTCGCTTTACAAGTGTCCAGTTCCTTTTTCGTTTAAGTCCCACTGATCGGATCACTCCGGAATCGGTAACTTTAGACTTTCTAACCTCTCCCCTTCCACTTGCAGTGTAATGGTTTCGTGCCCTCGGGCATTTGTGTAAATTGTGCAACCAGAAGTATTTTCCTAAGAGTTTTGTATGGTGCTTAGCTCCCTGACTCATAATGAGCCAGGGTAGTCTTGTTATAAATAAATATCCTTTATTTTCATAACAACTTGTGTGGTGTCCTTTCGCTTGGTGTTCAAGGGGTATATGTGATGGTAAACAGCTGGCTTAACACGCCCTCTAGAGTTTAGCCTAAGACTGCTCGTATCCACGCTACTAGGATAGCTGGTCTAAAAGGTTGACTTACAACCAATCATCAATAAGGGTCGTTTGGAATGATACACAGTGATCACTAGAATAGTGAGCACTACATATCAGGCCAACTTCTCACAGTCATGAAATTCTTTCCACCTAACACAGGCCTTTTATTCTATCTGGCATTTCCCTGGACGGCTGGAGCCCTTGGAGGCAAGTTTGAAAGCCTCAATGAGAACGTAGTTGTGAATTGTTTTCCCTTGCCCATTAATAATGAACTAATTCTCATGTTGTAGGGGGTTACATATTTTTCAAAACTTGATTTGAGGAGCGCATATCATCAAAAAAAGCTCCATCCAGAGTACAAACACTTGGTTTGTCGTCGGTGGCTAGCGTGTTTCAGTGGTTGATGACCAAGGTCCGGTCTCTAAAATTATTGAAGTGCCCATCCTGCAGGTGCATCCTTGTAAAGTTCCAAGACGTCACTAGATACTGACCTCTCCAGACTGACACTCTGTTGAAATTCTACAGGCATTCAATCCAAACCTTCACAAGGCCATCACATCTTTGTTGAGTCTTTTGCCTAAATCCCACATTAGTTCTAACTACCTGCCTGGAAAACAGACAGCCCAAAGAAATCGCTTGTGTTGCAAAGTTAATTTGGCCAATAGGGACCGCAGCTGCAGCAGTGTGACCTTCCTGCTCAGCAGACATCAGATAAATGCCCACTGAGGCAGAGGAGCGTCGCCCCACTGCTCACAGAGCAGTGTAAAAATAAAATAAAAGCTAATAATAGAAGTTATTTCTGTTATTATAATTTTATTTTTTTTCCAGCCAGGTTCGGCGGGGCTGTTCACTCACGTGAGGTCCAGGAGGAGGAGTGGATGCTGCACTCCAAAGTGTGCAGGACTGCTTGGCCGGCACTCTCGGGCCAGCCAAGCAGTCCTGCGCACTTTGCATGTTCCCCACCAGGCTGCATTACACAGCCTGGTAGGGAACATGCTCGGCCTCCCATTCCCCGTCTGAGAGCCGAGCCACAGCGCTCAGACCAATCACAACGCTGCATTGCAGCATCGTGATCGGCTTAGGGGAGGGAGCCTGTGTGCTTCCGGCGGAGAGACGATGTCTCCACAAGGGATACGGAGGAGAGACAACTCGAGACGTGGGGAGAAGGTAAGTGCTTTATTGTGTAAGCCTCCCACTGTGTGCGACCCCCTCCCCCCGCATCTCCACTCTCGTTCCCTGCCAGCTGCTGCTGACTGAAGCACTCCCAGTGTCTTGGCAAAGTACTTAAAGGTCCATAGTAATTTGCTTCTTCGGTTTGGTCCCGGTCTCCCCCATAAACAATATGTTATTCAACTCAGAGGCGCAACTAGAGCCAAATTTCTGGGGGGGGGGGGGGGGGGGGCTGAGCAAAAATTTCGGGGTGGGGTGAATCTTTAAGCAATGGGCAGAGTGGAGCTGCAGGGGCTCTTAGAAGGGGTGAAACACCAGCGAGGCCTCATTAACATGCTAATGGTCTTTTAAAAACCTGTGAAGTGCTCGGGTGCGGCTGCTTTTTTGCCCGGGAAGGTGTCTCATCCCGGGCTGCCACACACGACGGGGGGGGGGGGGGGGGGCTGAAGCCCTTTGAGTCCAATGGGTGTTGCGCGCCTGATTCAACTATTGGTGGATTCTGCCATCAGTTTTATGTTTGCACTTCCATTCCTAGGTTGTTCTATATACACACAGTATTAGGCACACACCTCATTGGCAAACATTTGTCAAATAACTGCTCCATCACTGCAAACCCCAATAGTGGGTAGCTCCCTTCATGACCAGCAGCAATCTATAGACCAATTACATATCTACTTTTCCAAGCAATGGTCTCATGTCCACCCCTTAGCACCATTAAACCTAGCATACGACACTAAAGAAGCCCTGCAGGGAACGACAAACGGTTTACTGACGCAGAAATCCCTGCAAGCCTTTTTTGGCACAAGGTCCAAAACCCAGAAGCCCCTTAATGAATGAGCAGGTAAAGAAACTGCTACGGTCTCCAAGTCACTCTCCTTCCGCAGATTTTCCCCCAACATCTCCGACATATCCATCCATTGCTGAGATATACTCTTTGAACCAGCTATAAGGGATAACAAAACCTTCGGTGAAACCTTTGAGTTTCCGCCTTCTCTAGAAAGTCCTTTAACGCCTTACCTAGGTCAGAGTTTTTCACAACAGCTGTAGGTCCACTCCGCCATTCAGTAACCTTCTTACTCCTGCTTTAGTTCTTGGCGATTTCTTCTTAAACCCCTTGTTGCAGCAGCACCTTCATCTCCTTATTGGTTATGCCCATAGTATTGTCCCATTGCCTTTACAAACACTTTTTTTCAGTCTGCGGTAAGAAACTGCGGGCAGTTTCCTGACCGTGCTCTTAAAAGCAAATTTCCCAGCAAGGAAGTTTGTGTGTGGTGCCTGCTTCCCAGGAGGAGCCAGCAGCAGTAGTTAATCTGATCCAGTGGCTTCCACTGCTCGGCACTGGCACTAATGGCAGTCCACCACATTGTGGCACTGTCGGTCTAAGTTTGAGATGAGCAAAACAACAGTGTTTAATAATTCAGTATATTTTAAAATTGATACTTCCCTGCAGGGAAAGTTGCTTAGAAGTGTACTGTTAGGGGTCCTGGCGATCTATTTACCTTATTGCAGTTAGCATTCAGGTAAATACATTGCACAGCCCCTCACAGTACTAGTAAAAGAAAATGGGCTTTTTGGGTTATTTTTATGCCCACAGAGCAGTAGACGAGCCACTGTTTGGCTACGTGGGCCGAAAAAAACAACAGGCAAAATTCCCATGTTTCAATTACTGCACAGGATTTTTGTCTATCTCTAAGCAGAATATGCACAATGTCAAATATTAAATCTCTTCCCACTAGGTTGTGGAAATAATATCAAAACCCAGGGGGCAATTCTCTATGAACCTTGCCAGTGTTTGCCTCTGAGGTTTCTTCTCCTCAGCTACCCTGATCTGCCCAGTTTGAGGCTAAGCCTTCACCTGACGCTCCTCTAACAGCGAGCCTAACTTGGAAAAGTACTGCAACCTCACCACGTTCCCCCACAATTCGTTGGCAACATGGACTGCTGTGTTGGCTATACCTTCCATATGATCCGCGAGGACAGGTACCACAAAGAAGCCAGGACACGGTGGTTTCAAGGCATATAAAGGGGCCGACTTAGTTGCCATATGGGCACTCAAATGGAATTTTACCCCTTGCTATTTTCACCCAAGGATTTTTTTCAGGCAGGTGGGTTTTCACCACCATCAGGCTCGCCAACAGTACATACCAGTTGAGATAGACAGATGTGAATTGTGGCTATTAGACCTGGCATACTTGGCATGGTTTGCCATGACTGTTTGCCTTCAGACCTCCTGTTTTGTTGACATTGTTTTTTCTGGCTTTAGGACCTGGGCCCTTTACCACTGCTATCCAGTGCTAAAGTGCATGGGTGTTAACATTGGTATATCCTAATTTGACATATTTGATTTACTTATGCGTCCCTATTAAAGTGCACTACATGTGCCCAGGGCCTGTAAACGAAATGCTACTAGTCGGTCGGTCTGCAGCACTGATTGTGCCACCCACTTAAGTAGCCTTTTAAACAGATCTCAGGCTAGCCACTGCAGAGCCTGTAAAGATAACCCTCTTACAAGGCCTAAATCTTCTTTTATAAAACATTTATGTCACCCCTAAGGTAGGCCCTAGACAGCCTATGGGCAGGGAGCAAAGTATTTAAAAAGTAGGTCATGTACTTTTAAGTTTTACATGTCCTGATAGTGAAAAACTCTTAAATTCGTTTTACAAGGCATATCTTTCCCAGAGGATAAAATTGGGATTACCTTATTAATTTTTTTTTGTTTAAATCTGTTTTTATTGATTTTATACAATTTTATGACAGGTGACAGCTGTCTTGCAATGCATCGTCAAACAGCTAAGACATACATAATGTTCCATGTGCATCTGCTGTACATCAATTCCGTACAATGTTTAACATCTGGTATACGGTACTCAGCATATATGATCGATGTGTCTAAACAGTTATCTATTAGAAAGCATGTACATTATTCATCTTCCAGTCATCTTTATATACTTTGTAGATTCACAGGCAATTGCAGTTAAATTGAACTTGAACGTATATGATATCCTGTCAAATAATGTTTTTCCAGCATGTCTTGTAAAGTCTATAAACAGATGGAACAACCAAATAAAACATAAACAATGACATTGACCCGGTTATTTTATCGCTTTCCCACATCCTCGCTCTTACTTACATTGCATTTTCGCGTTTGTTTTCCACTCAGTGTTTCCCTTTTATGACGTCCACACTTGCACATATATTTAGCTAATGTATATGTGTCCATGGTATGTCGCGGCGCACCCTGTAAGGGCATATGTATCACACTCTATCTCTTCTCCTATCCCTCTGTCTGCTGCAGCTCACATAAGAAGGCATCCCAATGCATCGCTATGGGGTCTTGATGCAGCCCCAGCGTTTCCTCACGTTTGATAGCGATACTCTGCCTTAGCCCATGCAAGCAATGATTGGCGCCATGCCCGCGCTTGTGGTGGATATGCTGCTTTCCACCGTTTAGTGAGGAGCCGCTTGGCAACCACTATCCCCAGATCTAGGAACCTAGATGTTACTTTTGTGGCTGACGTCCTCCTAAATTGTTGCAGCAAGTATACTGGCCATTCAAAAGGCAGCTCACGATTTGTGCATGCGTGTATCATTCTAGCAATTGCGCTCCAGTATACACCTATCCGGGGGCAGCTCCATAACATGTGTTTCAGGTCAGCTCCTGGCTCAGCACACCTTGGGCATGCCACGTCTGCGCGATGACAATACCGATTGATCGTGGCAGGTGTGAGATTGACCCTGTGGACAATCTACAATTGGATTTGTCTAAATCGCATGTTTCTGGGTATGCGTATCGTAGTCTCCAGTACCCGTGCCCATTCCTTATCTCACAACTGGCGTCCTAAGTCGAACTCCCACTTACTACTAAGTGGGTCTAGACTAATCGTTGCATGGGTCCTAAGGGAAGCGGCAAACCAACATATAAGGTGCCTGCCACGACCCATGACATGTAGATACTGTATAGTGAGGTGCGGGAGCAGTTCAGTCGTCATGTCCCCCCATCTGGCTGCCAACGTGGTTATCAGTGAGTGATAAGTAAGAAATTGTCCCAGCTGGAACCCCTCTTCGTCTACCAAAGTTGTGTATGGTAGGAGTGTCCCATCGCGTTATAGGTCCCCTAGTATCTGGGTACCCCCTTCTAGCCAGTTCGCAATCTGCTACGCTGTGAGCACTGAGTCCGTTAGGGGATCCTTCCAGCGGTATCGCCGGCGCATAGGTGGTGATGCCTCTGGTGATATACAGACACCTGCGAAAACATCTATACGCCACGGCAACTTAACGGCAGGGTGGAAAA
Source organism: Triturus cristatus (assembly GCF_964204655.1). Classification (NCBI taxonomy): domain Eukaryota; kingdom Metazoa; phylum Chordata; class Amphibia; order Caudata; family Salamandridae; genus Triturus; species Triturus cristatus. Next base: position 1,605,857,108 of record NC_140590.1, on the reverse strand, counting down.
GTCTGGTAACTTGTTCCATTGAGTGAAGCAGCTGTGTGGTAGCCGTGTCTGTGAGATGTCTATCTGCAAGCCAGCATGCCACCCATTGCAGCTGAGCAGCTAAATAGTAATGCTCAAAGCAGGGCGCTGCTAGGCCCCCCTGGTCGGTGGGTAAGTATAGTTTCACTAGTGCCATTCTATGTCTTGAATCTCCCCATATGAAGTCTCTAATGAGCTTAGTTAGTGTAGCAAAAAAGGACACAGGGATGTACAAAGACAGATTGGCAAAGTAGTATAGAAGGATTACCATCTTGGCCAGGGCTACTCTGCCTGTCACTGCTAGTGGGAGTGTGCTCCAAAACCGCATTTCTGACCGGACTGCTGTCAGGGCTCTTCCCAGGTTTCCGACAAACAGGTCCCTCAGCTACCGATAAATCCGGATACCCAGGTAGCGGAAGGTATCTTCTCTCCATAGCACCTTTTTACCGTGAATGGTAAAGTTCGGGTCTCGGCCTCCCTCTCGGAACGCGTATATAAAGGACTTTTCAACATTTACTGTTAGTCCCGATATGGCTGCGAAACTCTGTAGTAGGCGCTCCAGCTGGTCAGGGATCCTCTCTATATCTTTAATATAGACTAGAAGGTCATCCGCATATAGCGATATCTGGTGTACTGTGTCTCCTAATGGTATACCATCGCCCAATGTGGTGCGCAACGCTTCCGCCAATGGCTCTATAGCAAGCGCAAATAAGAGGGGTAGACGAAGAGCACCCCTGCCTGGTGCCTCTGCACACTGGAACAGCATCTGATATGTATGGTCCTAGCCTCACACGAACCGTAGGGCCATTTGTACAATAGGTTAACTAATTACCTTATTACATTTTATAAGTGTAATTTCTTTTTGGGAATAGATTGGACCCCCAAATTTGGTGTCTCCGGAATCAAAATTTATGGTGAATTTCAGATTTTAAATCGTAATTCTGAAAAGGACACTTTTAGAAAGTGGCATTTTCTTACTTTAGCCATTTGGTGACTTCTGTACATCGCTTAATACACATCAGGGGGGGGGGTGACAGCTGGGCTTTGTGTATTCCCTCTAGACAGCCACACACAAAGGGAGTTTAGGTGTGACTGATCAGCCACCCACATCCTGATGGGGTAACCTGGGCAGAATGGGAGGGAAGAGCTGACATTACACCTGAATAGGCTGTGTTCGGTCGTCCCTGTAGCGAGTCTGGAGTCAGTGCATGAAGGGCAGGGACTCTGTTCACTTCAAAGATATCTCTGTGAAGTCCCACCACTTCCGAGGCACAACTGGATATAAGTACTGGACCTCAGACACCACCAACTCAGTACACCTGTGGATACTCTGCCAGGAAGGAGGCCTGCTGTGCTGCTGATAGAACTGCCACCCTGCTGGACTCCTGCTCTGCTGTGCTGCCCTCTTGCCTGGGAGTGAGAAGTACAAGACATGCATTTCTCCAACCTAGAGCCAAAGTGACTCGAAAGGCTTGCTGGCTTGTCTCCTGCCTGAAGTCTCAGAGACCTAAACAAAACTTGCTACAGCATCTGACCTCTGCCATCTGAGAATCTTGCCCTGCCAAGTGGTGCCCATCCAGTCCTGGAGCCTTGGAAGTGGGTCTAAAGTGCTGCTCCAACTACAGTCCATGCATTGATGCCGTTCTGAATCAGCACATCTCACTCGAAGCATCGTCACTGGTGCGAGAATTGAGGACATCACTTTGCCGACAGCGCGCTTTTTGCCTCCATTTCCAATGCCCCCAGCTCGGAGCTGATGCATTGCCTACATCCTTATGATCGAGGCAGACGCATCATCTCCTTTGCTTCTCGCATCTCTGTGGCCATAACAGTACAAGGATATACAAAAAGGCACAAACCCCTCCCCCACCCCCCCCCCCCCAACCTCAAAGTCTTTGATGGGACGGGGGGTTCCAACCAGGTGCACAATAGGAAAGACGCCCAAATGATGTGCAGTGGTGCTCGGGTGATGATGGCAAACTGAGAGGCAGCTGTGAGGGAATGAGTCAAGCTCTCCGGAAGCAAAGCAGTGCATGGAAGGAACAGGTGTTACCAAGTAATTGTCTTTAAGGATGCTCCGATGTGGTGCACCAGCCTCTCTGGTTGGGGTGGAGTAACAGGAGGGGCAATGGAAGGTTAAAGCTCTAAGATCCGGGGTCCCCACTTTTTCATGATCGAGGCTATGATATTGGCTAATGGCAATGCATCATAAAGAAGCATGGCGTGGAAAAATGCCATGCCAGTCCAAGGGGCAGGCCTGAACCATCGGACTAAAACCTCCCATGGCCAACTTTGTGGCATACACTAGATGGCTGCCTAGTACATTCAGAAAGCTTTGCTTTCGGGGTTTGCAAAGGTGATCATATGTAGTTATTCAAATTTAAACCCAAATCCAGGTTGTAGCTTCTTTACTATACCATTTAGATACTCCTTGTCTTAAAGTTATTTTGTGTGAGAGAGGTATGATAATAAATATATTGATTACAGCAGCACAGTAAATGGGTAGGGTGGTTCGGGTAGCTGACAGCAATCCTTCCAACACAATACCCCATCAAGATGGTGGGATCCTTGGTCCATGTACTTCATCACCCCTTCCCCAGAGCTGCAGCCTCCATGAAAGTCACAACTGATAAAAGCTTAGGAGGTCCAGACTTGCACTCATTCTGTTCTCCTACAGGATTATTGAGTGATGTGGCACGTGGTGGTTAATCTGGCACTGGCTTTCATGGCCAGATGTACAGTTGGAAATCCTACTAATACAAATATGAAATCTCAAGCTAGACCATGCTAGAGAGTTTGTTTTTTTATAATAAAAAATGGAGGACTACAAATAGCAGGAGTAGAAGGAAAAGCATCACTGGGCAAGCTCCTTACACTGGAAATGGTATAACTCTTGCATAATGCTGCTTATTGACACAAAAGAAAAAACTCAATTTATCGTATTCGCATTTCTAAAGTGTTGCATGATCCTGGTTGAGGGATCAATTGTTCGATGTTTATTGCAATAGGACAACATAGGAATTAGTCAGGAGCACTAGTACAGGCTAAGTGCACCAGTGGCAATTGTTGGTGGTTTGAGGCACCCTCATAAACAATCATTGGCAAAGCCAATAGCTCTTGTCTATATGAGAGCTATTGGCTTCGGCAATGTGCTATAGCCATGTTGTACACCAGCTGCTGTTTTGTACGGTTAAATGTTAGTAGGGTAGATTGGGATAGATTATAGTGGATTAGAGTGGGGTAGATTGGAGTTGCATAGGGTGGGGTGGGGAACATTTGAGTGGAGTGGGGTGGATTGAGGTAGAGTGGTTTCAGGTGGAGTGGGGTAGATTGGGTCAGATTGGAGTGATTGTGCGGTAGATTGGAGTGCAGTGGGATAGATTGGTGAGGGGTAGATTCAAGTAGGGGATCTTTGGGACAGAGTGGAGCGGCATGGAGTGGGGAAGATTGGAGTTGGGTAAATTGTGGGGTGGGGTAGACTGGGATATAGTGGAGTAGATTGAGTGGATTGCAGTGAGGTAGACTGGTGTAGATTGTAGTAGAGTGGGGTAGATAGGAATGGAGTGGGATAGATTGTGGCAGATTGGAGCAGAGTGGGGTAGAGAGGGAATGATTGGAGAGAGGTACATTGCAGTGGAGTGGGGTGGGGCGGGGTAAATATGGGGATGGGGGCCGGGTAGATTGGAGTAGGGTCTGGTAGGTTGGAGTGGAGTGGGTTAGATTAGGGTAGATTGGAAGGGAGTGGAGTGTATTGTGGTAGCTAGGGGTAGGCTGGGGAAAGTTCTAGTGGATTGGGGTGGAGTTGAGTGGTGTAGAGTGGAGAAGCATAGAGTGGGGATGCGTAGAGTGGAAGGGCATATAATAGAGTGGAGTGAATAGAGTGGAGTGAATAGCAGTGGAGTGGCATAGTGTGTCTCATAGTGGAGGGCTGTAGAGTGGAGTAGCAAGTCTTGAAGTGGCGTTTTGCAGAATGTAGTGTCATGTCAGTGGAGTGTTGTGGAAAGTAGTTGCGTGGTGTAGAATGGATGGGCGTAGTGTCTGAGTGAATTGGCGTACAGTGGAGTAGTGTTATATAGTGGAGTGATGTAGAGTGGCATGGTTTGGTAGCACACTGAAATTACAGACAACACATTTTCAATTGAAATGGTAATTACATTTGCAAAGACATAGTTTTACTGCGCAAAAATGATAATGTGTGGAAATGTCATCACCTAGTGTATTGAAGTGTTTTGAACAAGAGCCTAGTGTTCACAAGGACTGTATAATCATGAGTTACTCTGCATCTCTTTTGGGCAGGAGTGTTAAAGGTCAACCTCTGCCTTCGTTGGGTGCAGTTGGCACGGTGATCGGGACGCTTTCCTGATTAAGTTCACCGGGGCTTTGCCAGAGGACGGTGTGGAGTTTGACTTCCTGTAGGAAAGCAGGATCTGCTTTTATGGTTACCGCCACTTTTTACCTGGTGTTATGCTGTTTCTGACTAGTCTGACTGGGATACTGCCAATCAAGACCCCAGTCTCCGTGCTTTCTCTCCTAAATTGGTAATGGTGAGTACTTCGGTACATCCCAGATTGGCTACTGGTGTACACTTATAAGTCCCTAGTACATGGTACTGAGGTACTCAGGGCATAGGAACACCAGGAGTCCCTCACCGGCTGAAGGATGTATTATACCTCCCATGGGAGACCACTCAAACTGTGACTACAGCCTGCCATTGCAGCCTGTGTAAGCTGGTGCTAGGACCACTTACAACAGATATAGGTTTCCCTACATCTGAGGTCACTCCACTTAAAACCCATAAGTCACCCCTAAAGCAAGCCTTTCAATCCTGAAGGCGGGTGCTCAGTTTTAAGTGTTAGGGTGCCCCTGCATGAGCAGGACACCTCTACAACTGTTGCAGGGATTCTGCTTATGCACAGAACTATGCGCAGGAAACCAGGACCTCAGAGAATTGTGGTGTACCAGAAACTCCCCTCAGAACCAAGAACCCCATATCCGACTAGCTTAGTGTCCCATTCGTTAACCTAGATCTAGCTAGGCGGTCCCAATGTATAGACAACCCAGAACATGCGACTTCGATATTTCTCAGGAGTGGTGGGAATCCGAAATACCTGTTTGTACTTATTTAGCAGTCCACAACAGAATAATACAGACACGGTAAAGTTTAAAGAGTTTATTTTATAAACCTTGCGTCCTAAGATGCAGTATTTTGGCTAACACTGGCAGACAAATGGTTAAGATCAGAACCATCAGCATTGTTATAATACCATACAGAATGAAAGGAGCAATCATAATAATAATGACAGTGGTAAACAGCCACACTCCTTTCTCTAGCAACTAATAAGTTATTATACTAATAGAAGGTCTCTTAGGCTAATATGGGGAACCCCATACCGTATAGATCAGCTTAGTGGAATCACATCACAGGATCAGCTAGGCTCTCTCATGCATCAGCTCTTCTGTTCGAATGAATCTAAAACATTCTGTCCTGCAATATTAAAAGCACTTGTCCTTCAGATATTGGCAGCTGCATGTATGATATGTCTAAAAAGTGGTACGATCAATCTGAACACAACACTCTGCACCGTCTAGTGTCCTAGACTTGTTCTTTACATGATGTACAGACGAAGGTCGCAGCACACTGTTAAGAATGTTAAACAACAAACTGTTATCCTGTAAGGCAAAGTCGAGTAAGCATTTCTAAAATGAATAACATATAACAGTGTCGCGTGCAAAGCAGCAGAAATGGCAAGCTGGCTTTCTAACAGTTGGCTCGGTTATGCTAACTTAGTGTTGTAAATAGGGAGTGGCTAACCCATCCTACACCCCCCCCTTGATCGGACTACTAACCACTAGGGGCGCACTCATCAAGAACGCAGAGTTCAAGTGATATAGAACAGAACCAAGGGCATGAACTATAAGTCCATATAAGGTAAGTGTAAAGTTCGAGAAAAAAAGAAGAAGAAAAAATCGTGTAAAAAGTAAAAACGATGTCCCAGAGAAAAAAACCATAAAAAAATAAAATAAAAAAATAAAATAAAACAATGACATCTATGGATGCACCCTGTCTTGACAATGTGAAACAGTCAATCCATCAAGGTATATGCACCTTAAGTTGCAACCGCTTCCAAGAGGAAATCATTGGAGCGTTCTGCAAAAGTATCTGCCATCCAATTTAGCAATGGAAAGGAACACACGTGTTCATCAATTATCGGAGCATCCAGCACCATAATAGGACAACTGTCCGCATCCTCGAGATAACTCCGTTCAAGGAATTCAATAGCGGCCTCTCCGATATCCCAGTTACCTAGGACTCCTTGTGTAGCACCCAAAGCCATAAACCTAATTCCAGAACAAGCAAACTCATGATCCAGTAATGGACACATTAGTTCATCAAAATCCGGGTCAGGTGACACCAAGTTTGATAGACACAAGTCCAGAGCCCATTGGAAGGGACAATCTAGGCAATGAAAGACAGGCTGCACACAGGTAAAATAAGGAAACCGGAATGACAATCCATACTTGACGCTTAAGGTCGCCAGAGGTAAAGTGCCGTAGTAATCAAGCATCCGGCTACGAAGATGGAGCAGGTGGAGCATTCTGTCTTGTAACACCAGGCGTGCAGCCATAACGAAGTGCGCAGATCAACAAGAGGATCCCGGCCCCAAGAGCGAGGATCATAGGAAAACCTCCGAAGACACTTGAAAAAATAGAATGTAAAAACGCGGGGATCACACCAAAAATAGTCTGGAAAGATGTCACGAGGCCTGAGCCCACAATTTAAAAAAAATGAACAAGGCCAGTCGTAGACGAAGCATTAAAGATAGTCTGTATCAACGTTCCAAAATGAAGTGGGAGGTCAGTATTTAAAAGAGCTTGTACTTCAGTGCGTGTGTTTGCTATGTGAAGAAGAAATGTTTCACGGGACGAAATCAAAGAAACTTCTTTCTGAGACAAAAGAGCTCTTATTCTACTCATCCTGTTGAACTCTGCGTTCAAGGTTGGAATCGCCGGCCAGATGGATACATCGAGCCTGCCGTGCGGGGGTGGGAAAAGGACGTTATTACAGCAAATCACCCTTTGCGAAACGGTGACTATGTAAGGAATACCCACGAGCATCCCACAGCAAACTTCATTATTTAAAAGCAAATAACTACCATTGGCAAGCAGCTTAAAAGAAGACGTTATAACTGGCATTGGAACACCTCTTAGGACACAAGCTAAATTAGGAGCGTGTATATTGCAAGCGCCATGTAATTGTATATGTCTACAAACCACAGAATGATCAGGAAGTGCATTCTTCACCTTTTAAGTAAACTTCCTTGCCATCCCTCACGCATCTATATGTGAAAGGAAGTGACCAAACTTCGTGCAGAAAGGCATTACCAAGCTGTTCATATCTGCCTATGGCATAATGCTTCATGCACGAACTGAACTTAAACAGAGAAAAAGGTAACGTGATCAATCCGTGTACAAGCCACACAGCTGAATTTAACTCAGCAATAGAAAAAGCCAAAGGTTCTAGCTTCTCAATGTGCAGTAATGCGTAAGTTGCGTCTTTCATGGACATGAACTGCTGTTTAGCGGTCAAATTACAAGGAAGGAATAACGAAGACGTATTCATGTAATCCCAAGGGACTTTCCCTGCTTTTAATGTTTGCAAGGTCCATGCAAACTGCATAATTGAACGCAACTGATTTTGACCATGATATAACACAGACACATCATCTTGCACAATGTCTACGACAGATGAAACAATATTATCTAATGTATAAATTCTAGAAGACAAGGTGTTAATACTATTATCTATAACAGCCAATACTTTCTCCATATTGGCCTGGTCAATAGCACGTAGCCTGGAAGCAGCTTCAAATTGCGATAACTTCCAAACTTCATTGTAAATAGCATAAACCCATCTCTTGGACCTGCCAGTCGCAGGACCCTTAATAAAATCATTGGAATCTATTTTGTCATTTAACCATGATAAATGAAGCTTAACTGAAGCTAATGTGGAATGTTGCAACCATGACTGGCATAACTTACCTACCGAGTAGGTAGTTACCGTGTGTGACGATGGAAACCGAGGGTCTACTCTAAGTTGTGTATATCCTGGTGTCAAATCCAGAAACCGACGTTGACCGGAATCTGAACCCGTCTGCCATACCAACCACCCTTCGGTATCTATTGTTGAAATGTTGAAGGTGGTGTTGGAGACGAGGGACTGCAACACAGTAAGGGACAGATCTGTGTGATTCGCCCAATTAGGGTAAGCACCCAGATCCGGGATTGTGGGGGAATTACATTTTTTATATATAGCCAATCCAAAACAGGTGGTCTGAAAAATAGTTGAATTCAAAAATAACATATGATTTGGGATAAGACAGGCACGATGCAAAGCTTCTGTTCCTTGTACCTGCCACGGTTTAGTTCCCCAAACCGATTTAAGATCGACAGTAGCTTTCCATAGGTCATAACCTCCAATAGCCAATTCATCCATAAAGGATTTGGAATATAATAATTTGGTGTGTGTCAGTCTAACCTTAGACGCTGGTTCCATCGCCACCTTAAAATAAAAAGAGGCAGGGTGAGACACACTAAAATCCGAAAAGTATGTGTATTTTTTCACTAAAGTGGCAGAGCTGCCAGGCATAGGGACAGGACAATGTTCCCACTGAGTGAAATTAACAAAATTTCGAAAGGTATTTGCTCTGTGTAGGAAATGTGTGCCATAATGTTGATAGCAAAATTGTTCATCATAATTTGCAGTATACAAATACAAATCTTCAGCATCAAAGGTAGCATAATATTTCAAATCAGAAAACAGTGCTTCTATCGCTTGTACATCCCAATCTTCTGATCGGATGTTCTGTTTAACTACATCACCCATAGAAACACGAAAAACCGTGGGCACATTAATCACTTCGGTGGGACCATGAATTTGAAAGTTCACAGCATCCCAAGCAATTCCATCACGTACAGGCCAGGCGGTGATGTTCACAGAAGTCTGGTCCCTTTTCATGATGTGTGATGAGGAATGGGGGGCTAAAGTTCCATCAATTAATCGAATTGTAGAACGTTCATTCAGGTAGTGTCCATTGATCAATTTAAAAAACACTACCACAAAGCCAATGGTCATAAACAAAAAAATACTTATTAGCACCAGCCAGATGCAAGTCCAAGGTGCAACCAAAAAATGTCTCTTGAACCAGGCAAAAAATTTAGAAATTTTGGAAGGGGCAGTGGAAGTCAATGATTCAGTTTCAAAGGAAGAATGTGACTGGGCAATTGTTGTTGAATTTAATAGAGGCAAAGGTACTTCTGTTGGATAAGCATACTCAGGATCATCAGGTAAACCACCAGCATTATGTGGTATAGAAGGACCAGTAACTGCAAGCATCTCAATCGAAACTTCAGGCAAGATGTTAAAGGGTGGCACCACAACAGAGTTTCTCAGCATTGAAGGGCAAGAAACTGAAGGTGTCATACTATGGAGAATCGGCCACCCGCTGTAGCTTGACATTGTCAATCGAGATGTACCTGTTGTCCTTGCGACCAGGAAGTGGAGGTAAAACAACTGTACGTGTACCCAGGACTCCAAGCACCGGGACCGGTGCACGATAAGAGGGGCCAAACTCCTTCTTGTTCTCCACCTTCTCACGGACCAGGTCACCAACTCGAGGTAGCCAGCCGACTACCGGAATCTGGAGCGCAGCTTCGGATGTAGAGGTTACGTGTTCTTTCGCTAGAGTGTCTCTGGCTTCTTGTAGATTCTGCAATACAGCACAGTGGTCATCTAGGTCAAAAGGGGCGGCTGCTGCCGCTATGTCTAGACCATCAAGGTCCGGGACAAACATTCTCACTCCAAAGAGCATCATGTACGGGGTCCTCCCACCCAGAGACCTTCTAGGGAGATTATTAAGTGCACGTTGTACGTCATACAAGTGGGAGAGCCAGTTCCGGCCTGTACCTAATACCCTCGCTGTCAAAGATTGCTTTAGGTCACGGTTCATCCGCTCCACAACACTATTGCCCTCAGGCCGTTATGGAGATGAAAATTTGATTTGGACCCCCAAATTTCTCATGGCCTCTTTGTACGCCCTTGAGGCGAATGCAGGACCCTGATCAGAATGAAGGGTACCACATGCAAAACTCCCTATAAAGACACGCAAATCCTTGATGACAGTTCTGGCATCAGCACTCCTTTGTGGCCATACCCACAGGAAACGTGTGCACGAATCAACTGCAACCAAGATATATTTGTACGCAGTATCAGAGGTAATAGGACCGCAGTGGTCTAAATAAACGCATGCAAGTGGTTGATTAGATATATGCAACTTTGTTTGTGGTGGACGCGCTGCAGAGGAAGGTTTAATCTGTTGGCAAATGTCACAATTAAGAAAATATGCCCGCGCTTGTTTGTACAAACCGTACCACCAGTAACGTTGCTGCAAAAGAGATATAGTAGCCGACACTCCGGCATGCGCAGACGCAACACCCTCGTGGGCAGCTGATATCAAAGATGGTCTGCGGTCAGCGTTGGGAATCAATCTGTCACCAACGTCGTTAATCCTCACTAACGGGACGTTATCAGGACTTAAGCGATAATGGTAGCGAGAAGGGAAACCTTTCGGAAAGTTTTCCCGATCTTACTTTTTGATCTTGTAACTGCTGCTACTAGATATGTCGCCACTGCTGTTTTTGCCGCCTCGTCAGGCAAACTGTTACCGACAGCATGGACACCAACTCGTTGGTGACCAAGAGTGTGAATTACATTCACGAGTGGCAGTAGTTCTTTAAGTGCTGCCACTCGAACCCAAAGCGTTTTATGCTTTATTGTGCTACCTTTGGAATCATGAAAATCATTCTGAATCCAAAAATGTAGATTGTCATTGTAAGATTGAACACAATAGAACGAGTCACACACCACAAGAGTGGGGACTCGAAGATCAGCAAACTCAAGTGCAAGCACCAGAGCACGAACTTCAGCCAACTGCGCGGTACAATCACCCAATGTCTGTGTATGCACAGCCTCAGATTGGAACTCTCCATTCACGAAAGTACCCACAACAATTGCGCAGGCAGCTGAATAGGCGTGCTTCGATCCAGTAGCGGGTTGCGCAGACCCATCAGTGTAAATGACACAACGGTACTCCTCAAGTGCTAACTTAGTGTTGTAAATAGGGAGTGGCTAACCCATCCTACACAACCTTCAGAGTCCATTCTCCTGGGTTGTAAGTACATCAGCCATTACGACATATAGAGTGGCCATGCGTCATTACACGATGACCATCTCTAAACTGGCTGTAACAAACCCTGTCATGTTTGGTATCAAACAAGTTTGAATCATACCCTCACACCGTAAATTGTGTGGGAGGTATGATTCCGTGTACTGTAAAACTCCTCCGGGAGGCCCTCTTGAAGGGCACATTTGGTGCCCTCCTGGCATAGTCCAGTTGAAACCAGTTCAGGGAGCCGTTGGCTCCCGCTCCGGTGCAAAACTGGCCAAAGGACATGGGAGTATCGTCCCCACTGTTTGGCCCCTCCCTGGGAGGGAACCCTGAATCGTCCCAACCCTTTCCTTAGGGTACGTAAGGCCCTAGATTCGTCCTGAGACAAGATTCAGATCAAGATATCACTTCATCTTCGACCGTCTGGGCACTTTGGACTTTGCTGGACTCCGCTCTGGGCACTGAGACTGCAACTGGGAAGACTCCGGCAGCTTCTGGTCTTGTCGTCCTGCTTGTCTACAGCAAAGTCCATGCCAGTGCTCCATACAGGATCCTTCCAAGGCCTGTGGACATCCAAGACACCTGAAGGAATCTCCCTTGAAGTGAAGGAGTCACTTCCCTGCATCTGCAGGCAACGCAGCCAAGCTGACTGGTCTGCTGCTCCTGGGCTCCCACGGACCCCAAAGGACTCAGAAACCGAGGTGGTGGTTCTTCAACCCCCTCCAGGCCTGCACTGTCTTCTTACCGAGTTTGAGGCCAGTATCCCTCGTTGTAACCATAGGAACCCCCTGAGCACTGCGTTGACTTGTCATTGCAAAGGCTTTTTTGATTCTCTTCCTCAGATCTTCAGGCTCCATGTAGCCCCAACCATCTCCTGTGACCAAGCTCTTCATCCTCACTGCATCACTTGAACCCTGGGCCTGCATCTTTGGTAAGCTGCTTGAGGTCCTCTTGCGACTCCAGTGCCTCCGGCCTGTGGGTCTTCTTGTATTCCAGTGGGATCCCCCGATTGCTGGGGCCTACTCTGACTCCCCTGCTTTTGTGAGTCACTTGGACCTTGCTGGTCCGGACACTGCACCTTTTTCGCTTGCCACGTTGGTTGCGATTGCCAAGACTTGTTGGTGCTCCTGGCGGGCACCGTCCCCTCAACTCTCGACATCAGATGTGGGACAGCTCATGAACGGCTCCTGGTCTTCCACAGCATCGCCTGGTCCATACAGCTGCAGCTCCAAGATCACCGTCAACTCTCCTGCAACACCCGACATTGGTGGGCATTCGTCTTCTGTGCCTCCTGGTCACTCCTGAGTGGCATAGACTCTGTCCCCTCTGCTTTCAGGTACTTCCCAACTTGAATCCACCTTTGGGTTCCACCGGACACTTTCACCTTCTCCAGCAGCGGCCTCTTCCTGAAGAGCTCCATTGAGTTTGACGGTGGTTTCCGACAACACTTCACACCTATGCACCCGGATTCCATGGTGTAGGTATCCTGGTTCATAGGGTATCCACGGGTGGGGTGGCTCTGCAACCTTTTGTCTTCCACAGGGATTTTTCAGGGTCCACTAGGAAGAGTCCTACTTCTTTAAAATTGCAGCCGCGATTTACCCATTGACTTTAATTGAGCACATGGTTGTGTTCCCACTCTGCACACGGCCTCCGTGGGGCTCCTAGTTACTTACCTCGGTTGGTTCCTTGGGTCCCTAGCACTTCTACGTGTTCTGGGTATAGTCTTGTCTTGAGTTGTGGTTCGCATCCCACTATTTTAGTATATGGTTTGGTCTCCCCCTGGCGACCACTGTGCATTCGTGCTACTTACCTGTTTTATTTGCAAAGTATTAAGTGCATTGTGTAGATCTCCAGAGAGGAGATATTTGTATGTGTTAGTGAGTGTCTTATAATAAATACATATTTTTATAAATACACTGTGTGGTTCTTTTTCACTTAACCTATATCAATTAGATTAAGACCTGGTAAAACAAACTGCTTTACACTCCTTATGGACTAAGTCTGAAGGCTGCTCTCCATAGCCACCACTTGGAGAGCTTTCTAAGGTTGTCTAAGACCATAAAAATCACCATAAGGGTTGTCTGGATTTGCGCAGGGTGCTACACTTACATAAGTGAGCAACATATACTAATCCAGCCTCCTACACTTTTCATTTTGCATCATGTGATTTATTCATTTTCCGGCTTTGATTTATTGGGTTGAAACTACTGTTTACTGTGTCAAAGTTGAACGTTTCGGCAAGCGCAAAGTCCCGTTTCGGCAAGCGCAAAGTCTCGAGGGGCCGCTTGAGTACACTGCTTTATATGAATGTGCAGCAGTAAAACAAGGGTTATGAGAGGCTGCACATGCAAGCTTTATTGCGCATCACCACTTCAGCATATCAACAAAAGGTCACTATTGCACAAATAAGGATCTTTTTGGAAATTTCTTACTGGAACATGGGTTTCCTCCTCAAGCTCATGTTGTTCAGTGTCAAATAAAAAAAATACGATAAAAATACAGGAAGGGGACACAGAAAGAGGACTAAATTAGTCTTCATACATTGAAATAGGAGAAGGACAATTTATTTTCAAGAAAAAATGATTTATATTACATCAAAGTAGTATTTAAAGCAGCAAGCAAGAAGTGGACAACAGGGACAACTTAATTTATATCAGAGTATTGTTTTAAACCTCACCGACAGCAGTGACCTATGTTTTATTTTATTTATTTATTTAGTGGCATTTCAAACGTTACACATTACAATGACAACTTCAAAAATGGCGGAAGGCAAAAAGTAAGGGAGGGAAGGTGAGGAGATTGGGCATATACAGCACGCTTAAATGACACGATAAAGAGAATTACAGCGAGCTGTGTACAAAGTAGTGCATATTAGCATCACAGTTATTTTTTTTTTTTGATAAACAATTTATTCATTTTACAGAAGGAATACACCAGCCAATCCGCACCGTATTGCAGTGATTGAGGATTACAATCACAATTTCCCAATACTCAACGTACAAACATCAATAAGGCAAAAGTGAGATGTAAACAGTCGAACCCCTCACAGTTAGACCCCCCTCCCAACCATTTAACCCCAAATTCTGCGGTATTTCTTGGGGCAACCCCGTGCTGCATACATAACTTTCTGCTGTGTGGCGCACCAGTCCACCCCATTCCGCCAACGCCCCACACTTGGGGGTTCGGGGCATTTACAAGAGGCCGCAATGTCTCTTTTAGCCACCACCATTGCTGTAGTAAAGAACAGTTTTTCGTTGCGTGACCCATCCAGCCCATCAGTGAAGCCCAGGAGCGTGTGTTTAGGGTTGTGTGGAACCTCCCACCCCAGACCTTCAGAGAGTTCGTCTTCGATGCCCTGCCAAAATCCCGCCAAGAGGGGACAGGCCCAGACCATGTGGAAGAAGTCAGCAGGGTCATATCCACACCTGGTACAGGCTGAGGACGGACTAAGCACTGCGCGATGAAGGCGTGCAGGGGTGAGATATGCGGCATGCAGATAATAGAGCTGCACCAAGCGCAGCCTAGCGGAGGCGGTGACCGTTCTAGGGGCCATAAGGGCATCACTCCAGTCTTCTTCCTCCAAGGGGCCCACCCAGTCCACCCATTGCGTCCGCAGTCGGTCCAAGGAAGTCGGGGTATTGTTAATCAGTGTACAGTAAATGCGGGAAATGCCACCTGTCCCCAGGTCCCCAAACATAATCTGGGCTTCGGGTAGGCTATGATCCGGCAACCGCGTGCCTGTTGTGAGGTGTGAGCGTAGGGCATGTCGCAGCTGGAAGTAGCGAAAAAATTGCGAGTGGTGCAATGAGTACCTGGTTTGGAAATCTTCGAAAGGAGGGCATATGATCCCCCACCCAAACGTCCCCAAGCTGCGGAATGCCTATGAGGTCCCAAGCTGCGAAGCCCCGAAGCCCAGTCACTTCCTTGAGCCAGGTCCCGTGCCACAGGGGTGTACAGTGGGTCAGTGTGCATGTCCAATTGGTGTGTCGCAATGCTGCCTGCCAGGCCAGTAACACCGAGCGTGTCACCTCCGGAAGACGGGAGGGAATCGGGTTTCCATATAGGAAGGACTGCATT
This sequence comes from Triturus cristatus, assembly GCF_964204655.1. NCBI lineage: Eukaryota > Metazoa > Chordata > Amphibia > Caudata > Salamandridae > Triturus > Triturus cristatus. The sequence goes on along the minus strand of NC_140590.1, from coordinate 1,605,841,785 downwards.
CTGGTGAGGCCCAGCTCCCCTAGCTCGAGCCTATAGGCCGGATCAGACCTCCCCCCGTTGAACCAGTCATGTATGGTAAGAAGTTGTGTGGCTAGGTAGTAGAGCTAAAGGTGAGTCATCCCCAAACCCCCGTCGAACGAGGGGATCCTGCAAGTACTGAGCGCTAGCCTGGACCTACCCTTTTCCCATAAGAACTTGCTGGCTAAGCCATCAAGTTCACGGAACCAGGCCCTGGGAAAGCACATGGGGGTGTCCTGAAGCATGTAAAGAAAGCGGGGAAGCACCAGCATCTTATAAAGGGCCACCCACCCCATGGGGTTGAGGGGCAGCTACTGCCGCCGCTGGAGGTCTGCCTTGGCCCACTTCACCAGTGGAGTGACGTTGAGGGCCCAGCTGAGCTCAGGCAGCAAGGTCACCCAGATCCCCAGGTATTTGAATGATTGACGACGTAAAGGTATTTCAGACTGCCAGTCAAAGCATTACCGTGAGAGGTGAAGGGGAACCAGGACCGATTTGTTGGGATTTAAACGGAGGCCTGAGGCCTGTTCGAAGGACTACAAGATACGTAAACAGTGGGGGCCGGACCGGGCAGGATCTGCCAAATAGAGGAGGACGTCGTCCGCGTAGAGGGCGATTTTATCCGGTTCAGCGCTAGGCCATTCCCATCCCTGCACCTGATTGCAAGACTGCATCAAGGCCGCCAAGGGCTCCATCACTAAAGCAAAAAGCAGGGGCGAAAGGGGGCAGCCCCGCCTCGTCCCTCTACAGACAGAGAAGGGTTCCGACAGGACTCCGTTTAATAGAACACAAGCCCTCGGGAGGGCGTACCGAACTTTGACTATGTCCCAAAAGCGGGGACCAAGTCCCATCATGTCAAGAACGTCGTGAAGGAAGCCCCAGTCCACCGAGTTGAAGGCCTTCTCAAAGTCTACCAGGAGAAGCGCTAGGTGTGGGGTGAGGAGGTGTCGATGGGCCAAGGCAGAGTGCAGTCTGCGAAGACAGTGTTGGGTGCCGCGAGAGGGCACAAACCCGCATTGGTCAGGGTGGACCAACGTAGATAGATGGGGTTTGAGGCACTGGGCAAGGAGGGTGGCCAACAGTTTGACCTCAGTGTTGATGAGGAAGATGGGGCGGTAATCTGCACACTTCGGTGAGGGGGGCTGGGATTTCGGAAGGACTACAATGGTGGCTATGTCCGTTTCCTGAGGGAAGGAGCCCTTTTCCACCGCCTCGCGAAATAACGCGTCCAGGTGGGGGATGAGAACATCACGGTATTGGGCATAGTATTCCTGAAGAAGGCCATCTGGGCCCGGTGTCTTGCCGGATGACACAAGAGCGATTGGGTCACCAATTTCCTAGCGGGAAATGGGGCGATCCAGATCGACTTGAGCGGCGGCGTCCACACATGGAAGGCGGCCACCTTCCACGTCCATCAGATCCACAAGGGACAGGGTTGGGGCTCAGGCCTCGTATAGCTTACGGTAGTAGGCAGCAAAGGCTTGCGCCATTTCCAATGGGGCACGACACGTTGACCCGTCTGGTGCCGCTATTTCTGGGATTATACGGTTCGCCCTTGGGTATGTGGCCAGGCGGTGAAGGGGCAAGTCATTCTTGTCACCCCATCTGTACACCCTGGCCACTGAGGAGTGCCAAAGAAGTTTGGCTGCGTCCAGCGACAGTTGCTTGATCTCCGACCGGAGCCGGGTCAGAAGTCTCGTGTCTGAAGCATCTGGGGATCGGGCCGAGGCACGTTCGAGGTGCAGAGCCTGTGCCTCCCGCAAGGTAACCTGTTCCAGTTGGGCTTGTCGCTGGAGCTTGAGTTGACCCTTGGCGACCTCCCCAATCGTGGCCTTGCCCGCCTCCCATAGGGTGCCTGGGGAGGACACATAGCCCTCATTAGCGAGAAAGTACTGCGTTAGCCTCACAACCTTCTTGAAACCCTTGTCTTGAAGAAACCTGGCGGATCATCACTGGCGAGTGGTCTGATACACCTCTCGGGAGAAGCGAGACGTCTTGAATAAGCAGACAGTCCGTAGAAGGAACGAAGATGGCATCAATGCGTGCCTGTGTGTGGTGCGCTGCTGAGGTATGTGTGAATTGTTTAGAATGAGGATGCCATAATCGCCAGGCATCACATAAACCTAGTGATGCGTACCAAGACCTCAGCTGCTTGGCCTGTGCAATTCTACCAGGGGATGGAGGTCCCGTCGTGTCAAGGTCAGGTGATGAGACTGCGTTAAAGTCGCACCCAAGAAATGTGGGACCAGGGGGCAGGGACGCCAGGAGGTCAACAGACTTAGCTAGGATCATCGCCAGCATTGAGGGGGGAGAATAAAGGGACACCAAGTTAAGCGAGTTGCCGTTTAGTGTGCCACTGAGGGCCAAGAAAGTGCCCTGGGCATCAAGAGTCGTGTGGACCGTCACCAGAGGAAGGGAGCGTCTCACCAGGATCGCCACCCCTCGGGAACCCTTATAAAACCCGAGTGCCACACTCTATCGTACCCGTACCGCGTTAAGAAGGAACAATGATTACCCAGCAAGTGGGTTGCTTGTAAGAGTAAGATGTCCGCCCCTAAGCGCTGCGTGTATCTGAGGACAGCCATGCGTTTAAAGCGGTCCAGGAGGCCATTAACGTTCCATGACGCGCAGGGGGGCGTTTATCAATGGTGTGTCCGACATGGTGCTTGAGTTGGCAGTAGGACTACAAGTCTGAAAGGGGAGGCCCAATCTGTCTGCCCTATCTAGTGTACGTCCGGGTGCTTCGTGAATGCTGGTGTGGTAGAACTAAAAAACTCAAAGCCCAGAAACAGGTCCATCGGACCATCCAAAGGGAGATCTGTATGTCTCATGGGGTGCAAATCAGGGCGCCATAGGAAAGCTGGTGTAGCGAAACTAAAGAAAAGGAAAAGAGCCAAAAACACAACTGAAACACAGGACAACGGTCCCACCCCCCCCCAACCCCTCTCCCACCCCCCACCCTAGGAACGGAAGCATCTGTCGCCCTAAAGCATCACAGTTATTAGTGACAATCACCACACTCAACTGCAACAGTCAAAGCAGAAGGACACATACATCTTGAGCATCTCAGATAATACTTCAGAGGTGTGGCAAGTTGGCGCTTGGCTAGTATCAAGAGCATTGCAATGAGGCGAAGTGAGGTTGGTGGTATGTCTTTTACGTAGCCTAGGAGACCAACCAGCGGGGTAAGGGAGATTTGGTGGCCAATGATTTGCTGAAGAGTGGAGTGTACCTCACACCAGTATTCCACAATCTTGGGGCATTCCCAGGCCAGATGTAGAAACGAAGCTTGAGGTGCCGATCATCTCACACATCTAGCCTCCTTGCCTAGCGCCATATGCTGCAGTTGCAGGGGGGTGCGATATAATCTATGTAAAACTTGAAGGGGCATATTCTCAAGGATCTATCACCAAGTTATCGGCACTTTATCGCAGCCAAGGACGTGATAAATTTATTGCCCCAGTCACAAGCTGGTGCTAACAGCCCATGTCACCAGTTTACCCGCGATAGCGGCCACAAAAAACATTGCCACAGATGACCCCGGCAACTAACGCTAATGAGATGCAGAGTAGGCGTTTCCGTGCAAAAACCCGCGACAACACCACATCACAACATTCTCAACGACCAGCCAGATCTGTGATAAGATCACAAAACAGTCGATAAGGCGCGTTAGCAGCAGGTATTTAACACCTGTTCTCACCTGGTGTAAAGTCGGACTACAACCTACACCAGAAAAGGGAGCCCAGCCCAGAGCCACACCTGAAGAGCAGATGCCATGGAGCCACTGATCATGCAGCTCAGACTCCCAAGAGGGCCACAACACCCACCGCCACCCCTCCTCACCACCTCCCCCCTCTGGGGCCCTACCCCAGGCACCCCCACCTCCCCCGGACCAAGAGATTGCACATCAGCGTCACAAAATCATGGACAAAATCATTCACCTGATGTTGCAGAATTACAACAAATAACAGTCATGTGAGTACAGAATAAGCAGAATCAATCATTCACCATTGAAAGTCAAACCAAATATCACAATACAATTTGTCTCCAAACAACTATTTTGAAGAGTCATGGCGGGTCATCCCTGGACAATCTGTAAGCGACAGCCTGCAAGACAATGTCCAAGATAAGATGGTGTGTCAGGCACTCAAAGGGGAGAGAGAGAGAGAGAGAGAGAGAGAGAGAGAGAGAGAGAAAAAGAGAGAGAAAGAATGAGAAAGAAAGAGATAGAAAGAAAGAAAGAAAGAAAGAAAGATAGAAAGAAAGAAAGAAAGAAAGAAAGAAAGAGACTGAACAAGGAGCGCAAGGCCAATCCTAAATCTAAGGCCTGGGATCAATTTCAGCGCGAAGGCAACATCACATTTCAGAAATGCAAGCAGTAGTCAGACTAAAATTAGGCTTGAAAGCCCCTTTGTCTCAATACACAAGGCGGAAGGAAATCCGAACCCCCGATCTTGGTCTTGAATGCGGCCGGCACACCCTGAGTGAGATACCATACCAGACTCTGACAACTCCCACCCCACAAACTGCGCTAATGAAAGACCAACGTGTCCACACCCCACACACACTTGTCCCTGCTCGAGGTACACCTGCATGGGATGCCCCTGACACATTGGTAAAAAACATCTTCTACGTCCAAACGTAGAACACACATACAACTCATTACTCCGAGCTGTGGCGAGTTTCCGTCTTGCGTACGTCACATGCGTCCAGCCCTGGTTCCACTGTCGATCATGCACATTAGAGTGGCCCATGGAGGTCTGCCTATCCAACAGAACGGTAGCTGAACTGGATTATGACTTGTGTGTGCACTCCCTGTTGGCCCACGAACAGGAGTGCAACCGGGATACCCGTGCATGGGATGCCTTGATCTGTGGCATATGTGCTGGCAGTAGTGGATGGGAAATTGCACAAGTCATCGTGTGCAGTGACCACATCGAGGCGCTCCCCTATTGGGCTGTGTTGCGGATTGGTGATACTGCGTGGACGGAGCACATCTGTCCGGACCAGTTAATGGATTGGCTCTTCCTCGTGTTCCTTGAACTCGAGAACGACGTACTTGTGGAACGGATTGCCTATGAAGCTGCGCTCACTTTCATGGACGAGTAACTACGTTCCTGCAGCCACAACTGATTGACACCCTGAGAACAGGTCCCAACACCTTGTTGCATCGTGGAGGAATGGTCACATATCCCAGAGCAACAGTGGACATGTCTGCATACGCTCTGACTCAGAATGCATGCACATGCACCTAAGCGTGTTGTTACGGTGATGCAGCCCCATGGGCGGAGCTGCACAGCGTCGTTTGGCAACATTCCTAAATCTGACATACTGCTGGAGGGAGACTACACACATGGCAATGTAGCATGACATGTGACCTTGTTGGTCCCTTTCACCTGCTCACTGTCACCAGAGCAGACAGTCGGCGCAGTCCAGTGGTACAGCTCCATACAGATCCCATGGGCTGTGAGTCGTGTCCCCTGACACGGAGCAATGAGCAGACGGCAAACATCACAGGACTCGTCCAGCATGGCAAGGTGCCATCCGTAATGATTTGTGTTCATTTTTGCCTCCCCATTTCTTGCACCTCGACATGTTCACATGCTGCCTGTAAGTGTCTTAAGCATTTGTCTGCATGTTGTGGCCCTTTCCTTGCCCGTACTGACACGCACATGCTACTAACGTCTACTCAACTTCACCAGTGTTGATTGGTATGACAAATCGTGTGCCTCAATGAGCATTGTCCGTACACAGGGAGGAACAGACTGCCGCATGTAAATTGGTGGTGAGTCCCTATTGGCAGCTCCACCCAGTGGCGTAACGAAAATTGACGGGCCCCCCTGCCACGCATACAGAGGGGCCCCGCCCCGGATTTAATCCGAGCTATTGGGCCTGAGTACTGTGCAGAGGGGGGCCCCGGCAGCTCGGGGGGCCCCCCGCATCGCTGGGGATGCGGGGGCCTGTGTTACGCCCCTGGCTCCATCTCTGTGAGCCAGACATTTTGTTTGGGATAGTTGCTGGTAGACCTGTGCTCTTATGTGTCTTCAGCAATGTGAGTATGGTGTCCAACTTCTTGCCATGTGGATCAATGTGATCCATCAAAACAGGCTGTGTCCACACCGATGTGTGTGAGTAGGTCATGCGAAGAGATGTTCTGTAGCCACATGCGATGGGGGACACTACTTCAGGCATGCTACCGATTTTGACATTTCTGCACACAGCCCTAATTAATACATGGACGTGGGGCTACATTGGGGGGTTGCAAGATTGTTGTTCATGTGCAATGAGGCCACAGCTAGATCACACCTTCACAGTCATCTAATTGGCCATGTGGGTCAGAGTCAAACATGCGCATTGATGACATTTACCAGGGTGTACCTTTTTGTGCAATCAATGTCCCTACATTCATCCATACTTTTATACGCGAGTGAACATAGACATGACATCTGTGTGATTTGGAAGGTTTTATTCATATTCTGGGGAGTGTCGGAGCTGGAGTAGTACATGGCCATTTCAAACACACATAACATGGTTGCCCAGTGGTGGGCCAACCAGAGACCTTGGAGGAATGCAAAGTTAATCTGAAGAGGAAGAGTTCAGTCCGCAGCTGGATTGCTGTGTCATTGGTACCAGAGCAGATATGGAAGGCCATGTCGGGGTCCAGGTGAATGTCGCTGAGTGTTTAAGGGTACAGTGGGAGGTGTTGTTCTAGGGCATGATAAATAAGGCTGAACCAGGCAGGGACATGCCATGTGGTGGGGACGGAAGTTACTACCGCCTTCCTCACAGTCATTACCCTACACATCTTACTCCTCTGAGACGTCTTCTGTGTCCGGTGTGTGTGGTGGTGTTATGGCTGCATCACTGTGTGCCAATGACACGTCAGGGGCGGAGATGTGTGTGTCGAGGTTCCTGCAGCACTCATCTGGTACAGGCTCAGTGGCAGCAATGGCAAGATGAGGATTTGCAAGGCATGGAAGATCCCAGCTACGTCTTGCTGGTGTTCAGCCGTGGCAGCCATACTTCCTGGCTGCATCGGCTCCATGGTCTCCCTTGCCCTCCGCAGCTGTGCCAACTCTGTGCTGTCATCGCTGGAGCCTGTCTGACTAGACAGTTCTTGTATCCAAGTAATGGCCCCAGCGAGGTCAGCCAAAGATTGTTGGTGAGCGTGGTGTGGACAGTGGGTGTCTGTAAGTGGTCCCTGATGGGACTCGGACAGTCACGTATGGCATCAAGTTTGGCTGCCAGGAGGTCTAACCCCACCCGCAGCTGATCAGCCATCTTCTCATGGCACCCTAACACACGGCGTTGGAATTCCATGTGTTGGTCGTGGGGGTCCTGGGAGCCAGCCTTGGTGGTGTATGCTTCCTGCTGTGTGGTCTGTGCAGCGATGCAGCTGGGCTGCCCTGCTCCTGGGGGTGGGGTGCGGAGGCTGTCAGTTAGCCATTGGAGGGTGTCTGAGCAAATGTGCAGGGTGTCCTCTTCATCATTACTGTAGAGATGTGTGGTCTGCTCTACAGGAGGTGTTGATTGTCCCTCTGCAATGTAGATGTTTACATTCAGACTGCATGACAATGTACATTGCGACTGTTTTGGTGAAGCTGCCTATTTGATGGGAGACAGTGGACATTTCAAGTACATGACGGATGTGTGGTTGTACTCGTACATTAGCATCTCAGTGTCATGCAATGCCAGATGTGATTGGCCAGTTTCTACGCACGAGCGGCACCAGTTGTGTCCTCTGTCCTGTGGTGAAAGGGTTGCACTTTGTACCACATTGTCCACAATGTTGATGTATTGTGATTGCTATGTGCGTGCTGCATTGTTGGAGAGTCGCCCCTGCAGCTCGGATTTGGCGGCTCCTTATCCCTTTGAGTCGGTATGCCTTCGACTTGTGGGCTTTTCGGGTGCTGGGATGCTTGCGACTTGGGTCATTTGTGCTCTTGGACAAATTTTGTACTCTTGTGCATGGTTTGTCTGCAGATGTGTTTTTGACGTCATGGGTTGTAGGTGCATGTGGATGTGTTGGAGTGTGATCTGCTCCTTTACGGATGTGGTCCACACTCAGCCAGCTCAATGTCGTCTCGTGCACCATGTCATGTATTGTGACTGCAGCCATGCTATCTGTTATGCAGTGTCACTTGCATTGTCAGTGTGGCTCACAGAGCCGCTGCTTTTCTGGATTCAGCACATGTGCATGGGTAGGTTGTGGCATTGGTGATATGGACGGGGGCCTACTTGGTGTTTCTATGTGTGCTACAGTGTGCCTAGGGTATCAGGGACATGTTCCACACTCATTGTGGGTGTGCAGTGTGCTGCACATGATTGTGCATGCGTGCCATTGTGCCCATCCCCCTCCGTTCCCCCAGTCCCTGGTCCTTACTCACCCTGTTGCTGTTGGGTCAGGTCATATCGGGCTGTGTCCAGACCCCCAACTCCTTGCAACATCTCCACACTGATGACTGTGGCCACCATTTCCCCCAGCTCCTCCTGTGGCGTAGGACTCCCACCTCCAGTCGCCTTTGCTGGCTTCCTGTTGACAGCGAGTTTCTCGTTGGTTTGGCGGTGCCCTTCATTTCAGCGCCTCTTGACCTCCTTCATTGACCTCCTTGACACTCTGACTGCATTCACGTTGGTGACGATAAACCGCCATGTTTCCATTTGTGCTGCCAATGACGCAGTGGAGGTGACGAACAGTTGTTAGTAGTGTTCTATCACCTCCGTGACGATGATCCGGTCGTCCTGCGGACTGAACCCAGTCTTCCCCTTTCTCTTCTCCTTGCCCTTCCCCGAACACGGGGTTCCTGGCTGGTCCTCCTTGGGGCTTGTGAGGTTCGGATTGTCCTCTACACTCGGTCTGGGTGCATCCATGGTGATTCGCAGTTTGATTTGGTTTTGGTGTGGTTTTTTTTGCTTTTATAGTGCATTTTCCCGAATGACGCTTGGGAATTGCAGGCCTGTCGCTGGTTGTCGCTGATTTTTGTATCGCGATTTGGGGCATTGCAACTTTTTTCGTGTTGGTGTTTTGCATTTTTGCAGCGTTGCATTGATTTTAGCACGGTCATTTGACGCGTTATTGTGGGACTATCGCATGGTGCCGCCGGGTTGAGAGTACAACGTTAACACAGTGTTATTTTCCCACGATAGACTGCGATATGCAAAGTTGCGTTAAGCTAATTTTGCAATGATTATCACACGTTCTTGAGAATATCCCCCGAGGTGTAGAAGGCTCATTCTATAGTTGGGCGATAAAGCTGTGGTTTGCGTGCAGCAATATGATCATTGTTCAGCAGTTATTGGGGGGGGGGGTCTGTGTCCATTCTCCACTAGACCTTCGCAATGGAAAGGCATACAGGTGCTTTGTCCTGCATCACTGTATAAAGCCTGGTGACTGGTTTGAGATGCGAGGTATGTGTGAGCATATGTTCAAACGCGTGTAATGTTGGAGGGGTGCAGGAAAGGTGGCATGTAGCGCGTGACACAAAGTTAAGTATAAAGAAGCATGTCCATCATGTTAGGCTTCGGGACATCAGTTGGCGCAGGTGCTGCTACAGGTCTGCGTATGTAAAAAGATGTTTATTGTGAGCCCGGATACACATTCCATCATCCATCAGTGCTGGCATCGCAGGGTTGTTCGTTATAGGTATGGCGGTGGCACATATGCAATCAAGTTATGCCCGCCGTCGCAGTCCATCCCATGCCCACCTTTCACACTACACTGTAACTACTACCATGCGTGCAGGCCGGTAAGTCCGATAGAACGCTGTGGACAGCTGGACTGGGGAAGTCAGGTCTGCCTCCACCGCAACATGCGGTTGGAATTTATAGCCTGATAGCAGGGTCCAGATTATCCTGGGAGTTCCTGATGTAGAGTGCAGTATCATCCGCGTACATGGAGACTAGTATTCCTCGCTCGCAGAATCCGATCTCTCTGAGCATGGTGCTGGCGCAGTCTGGCTGCCAGGGGTTCCATGGCTATAGCAAAGGGGACATCCCTGCCGTGTGCCACGCGTGAATGAATTGGACAATAGGCCATTCACACACAGTCTAGCAGTGAGGGAGATGTATAGCAGCTTAATAAGGTTCAGAAACCGCAGACTTAACCCCAAGTGCTGCAAAAGCTGGAACAAAAAAGGCCACTCAAATGAATCAAACACCTTAGTGGTGTTCTGTAGATCAGCAATTGCTGGCACACTGCGGTCCACACTGTGAATGACCGCAAAGAGGGTGCTTAGATTATGTGCGGTTGAGCGAACAGGCATAAATCCCGACTGATCTGGCCCGATCAAGGCAGGGAGAAGTGGGGCCATGCGGTTAGCAATCAGTTTTGCCAAAATGTTATCATCCACGTTAATAATGGAGAGTGGTCTGTAAGAATCACACGAAGTAGCTTGTTAGCCAGGTGTAAGAATAATAATGATTACCTCCTCCCAGAGTGACGGAGGTAGTTCTCCTGTCTCGGCAAATGTTTGGTACATAACTAGGAGGTGGGAGATCAGTATAATGGCAAATTCCTTGTAAAAGGATGTCGTGAGGTCATGCAGGCTGGGAGCCTTATCATTGGGAAGACTATGAATGACATGCAGGACTTCCTCCTCTGTAAACGGGGAATCTAGATATTGACGATGCGAGTCATCTTGCTGTAATAATTGTATAGACTCCTGATACTCTTTGGTTTGGTCAGTATGTATTTGGGATTTAGTTTAATAGAGGTTTGAGTATAAGGTGGTTATTGTATTGAGTATCTCAGTGGGGCTGGTGTGGTGTTCCATATCTCCGTCTGAGGTCTGCGATATAGTCATTATCTTTGTGTGGTATGATCATTTGGGCCAACGTCCTACTTGAGCGCTCTACCTCTCCATATCTGTGGGCTCTCCGCTCTCGTGCCAGATAATATAATTCGCGTTCCACCTCCTCATTTTATTCCGATAGTGTTTCTCGTATTCGCGCCATGGTGTCTTGATCATTAGTTTGGAAACATTCTAGTTCTAGTGGTCTAAGGTCAGCCTCAAGGTCTGCAAGTCTTGCACAAATGGCGTTCAAGAACCCCCCTTGTTTTGCAATGCATATCCCTATTAGAACTACTTTAAAGGCCTCCCAGAGCACTGATGGGGATTTAACTGACTGAGCCTGCGTTCCTTGCAAAGTAGCCAACGATAGCGGTTTGTAATTCGGAGTGGAATACTTGATCCCATAAGGCGCTGGCTGTCAGTTGCCAGGAACAGGCGTGCGGGATAGGTATTGCTAGCTCCAACAGCAATGGGGCATGGTCAGATAATGTCTGTGGGAGCAGCAAGGTACCGGTCGTCCACGTTAGGACTTTTTCTGGTGATTAGGCAGTAGTTGATGCGTGATCAAATTCCAGTCGCTGATGTGATGCATGTACCTTCCCTACGTGTTTCGTTTAAAAAACGCCAAGCGTCAGTCAAGCTCTGGTCCTGTATTAAGGCATGAAGCTGTGCCGCAGAATTAGGGTGTGGGCGGTGAGACACGCCAGACCTATCCATAATTGGGTTTAAGACCACATTAAAGCTTCCTCCCCTTAGTATAGCTCCCAATCCTAGATTTACGCTGTGTCGCCATACCTCACTGAAAAACTCAGGGCCGTCAGTTTTGGGCCTGTATGTGCAAGCAAGTATGATTGGGTGTTGGTGGAGGGTACCACCTGGAAACAGCCTTCTGAATCCAATTTGCGTGAGTTTCCATTGCAAGTTTTTGAAAATCAGTATAGCTGCCCCACAAGCATAATTGGAATAGGATGCATGTATTTCTGCGCACCATCGAGCACGCAGATGGGATGCGGTTGAGGGGGTGAGATGGAGTTCATGTAAAAAGCATATTTAAATCTGGTGACTCGTGAGGTAGGTGTGTACAAAACAGGCCTTCCTGGCATCATTTAGCCCACGGACATTCCAGGTCAGGCATTTAATACCTGTAGTCATGTGACAATACAGTGGTGTTAGCCTGTCGGGTGAAATGAGTGTATGCGTAGGGTGCCTCTATAGTGTAGCAAATGCCAAATTCCCTATTAAGAGGCGACACTAGGGTAATATGTAGTGCTCTCATCAGTCTGGTGGGGTGGGAGAGGCCAGAAGGCTAGCCTGCCATTTAGTGCAAGTGTGCTCCAACAGGGAGAATAGTAACCCACTGAAACCGCCCCCACCCACTCCAACCCCCAAACTTGGTTTAGGAGTCCACTCCCACCCTCCCTAAACCCCCAAAACGACACTGTTACTTGCCTAACACGTACCCGATAGTACAAAAACAATACTGCATGCAAGGGACTCATCCCTGGGGCAGAGGAGAGCCAGGCAAACACCCCAGCCAAACCTTGGCTAGGTGGCTTAATCGGCAAGTATCGCCCATGTTGTTGGCCATCGGATTCAATAGTTCAATTCCATCGCTTTTGTGGTGGCGTGCTGTGTACTCATTACGACAATTGGCCATGTTCAAGCCTGCATCCCATCTCAGGAGTAGACAGTGCTCAGCATAAATCACAAACTGAGTCAGTGTTAGTAATTTTCGTCCAAAAATGCCTCCTCCTCACAGCGCGGGGACCCTCTCGGGGCTCGTGAGGCGATGTTTTTGGCAAAATTGTGGGCTGCCTTAACACTGGTAAAGTTGTGTGTCTATCCCTCATGTGTGATTTTCAATTTGGCAGTGTAGAGGAGAGCAAATTTAATCTCTGCCTTTTGTAGAATATTTTTGATGGATACAAATTCCTTTTCTGGGCTTGAAATGCAATAGTAAAATCCAGTTAAAAAGAGCACATTGCCTCGGAATTGTGTTTCACCTCGTTCCCTAGAGAGGCGTTGCACCACATCCCTCTTTGTAATTGAGAAGGCGTGTCATTATGGGTCTTGCCGGAGTGCCCGGGAGCGGCCGCGGTGCCAAGGATCTGTGTGCTCATTTCACGATAAACACCGAGGATAGGGCATCACCGAAGAGGTGTCTGAGTATTGTTGGGATATAGTCCTCCATGTTTTCAATAGCTGTAGACTCCGGCAAACTCACAATGCGCAGATTATTGCGCCTTGACTGTGCCTCTAAGTCTTCATCCTTGGCTTTGATGATGGCTAGAACTTCGTCCGTTGCTCACTTGTCGCGGCCTGGTTATTGTCAAAGTCGGAAACCCTCGTTTCAAACTGGTCTAGGCAAGCTTTGTGTTTAAATACCTTCTCGCTCATCTTGTCAAGTCGAGGCACCATCAGATCCAGTTTGGCATCAATCACCTTGAGGCTGTTTTTGACATTGACCAGAATCTCCTTCAGATCTTGGTCCCAGCCGGCCACCCCCGCAGTAGGGTCTGAGTCCTGTCCCCGAGGCTGTTCCATCTCTCGCTTTCAAACAGGACTTTAGATTGGCGTGTGTCAGGTTTGCCAATTGTGAAGAACCAGGAGGTTTGTGGTAAGCAGCAGAACTTGCAGCTGAGTTATGTGGATGTAGGTGATTCAGTGTTCTGTTGGAATTTGAACTGACCAGAAATGGCCTGTTGACCTGCTCCTTGCCGCCCTGTCGGTGGGTCCACGGCCCTTTGTTCAAACTTGCAGCGGGAGGTTGTGGCGTGCACTCAGGCGGCTTCCGCAGAGAGATCAGCGCACCAATGGGGATGTAGGAGTGGAGGTAACCCCCACAAAACCCTTCAAAGCAGGGGGACCGCATAAATATCCAGCCACACAGTGGGGCAATCCAGGCTTTTCCGGTAGATATCCAGGTACCTCACTTCAAGGGCCACTGCCGCCCCCTCCGTTATCGGAGCCTTGCGGGGCAGGAGGCCTGGTCGGGTACATTGAGTCTTCACTGAGAGATTCCTTGGTCAAGGAGTGGTGCAAGCATCCGGGGGGTGAGCCAGCCGAGCCGTCCCAGCCTCTGGTGGCTCCACGCGCCAGGGAGGTGTTCCCCAGTCTTCGAATCCATCCGGCCCATTTGGGCCCGCACGCCTTATCCTAACCTCGGCTGTGGGATGTAGGCAATTGTCCATAGCTCCAGGCTACGACGCCCTCACGATGCTGTCACCACAGACCTCCGGCCAGGTACGCTGGACAACGCAGCTCTGCTTCTCCCCAACAGTCCACACTCGACTCCCTCTCAGAAGCTCCTTTTTAATTGGGGAAGTTCTTGACACAGTGCAGTTTCGGGCCTATCCTCCCAAACGGCTAGTCCATGATATTCAGGCTATGATACCAATGTTTTAGCCTCTATCCTGGATTATGGTGGGAATTACTCTGAGGCTGTTGGGCTTCATGGCCTCCTGCATCCTGCTGGTGGATGATGCACGGTGTCGCATGCAGGCTCTGCAGTGGGACCTGAAGTTCCAATGGACAGAGCATTGAGGAAATCTCACCAACCTGGTTCAAATATCAGAGGGCACTGCGTAAAACCTGCAGTGGTGGCTAACAAACTGCGATTGGGTCACAGACAGACCCCTCTACCTTCCTCATCCAATCTCACAGTAGTGACGGATGTGTCTCTTCTGGGATGGGGCGGCTGTCTGGGGGAGGTGGAGATCAGTGGACTATGGTCTCTTGCAGAAGCCAAACTCCATATCAATCTATAAGAGCTTTGTGTGATCAGACTGGCACTAAAGGCCTTTTTACCATCCATCAAGGAAAGGCTAGCTCAGGTGTCCACGGACAACTCTACCGCCAAATGGTAATGCAACAAACAGGGCGGAGTGGGGTCATGAACTCTGTCACGAGCCCTGTGCCTCTGGACTTGGCTGTAACAACAGGGCATATCCCTGGTGGTTCAACATCTGCCCGGTTCTCTGAACGCCAGAGCAGACAAACTCAGCTGAAGGTGCCTTGCAGATCACGAGAGGCGTCTCCATCCAAGGGTGGCACAAGGTCTCTATCAACAGTGGGGAGAGCCTCGGTTTGATCTGTTCGCCTCTGAAGAGAACGCGCAATGTCAGCAGTTTTTCGCATTGGAGTTTCCAAGGCGGCTCTTACTCAGCTATGCTTTTTGTTGCGAGTGGAGCTCAGGCCTCCGGTTTGCCATTCTGCCCATATCACTCATGCCAAGAGTGCTCAAGACGATCAGGAGCGACCGCTTACAAGTCATTCTTGTGGCTTCGGATTGGGCACGGAGAGTTTGCTACCCTGAGCTTCTAGATATGAGCATCAATCCTCCGATCAGGCTGCCCCTTCGGGAGGATCTTCTATCGCAGCAGCAGGGGAGGGTCCTCTTACCGATCCGGTCTACTCTCTGCCTCCTTGTGGGAAGATTGAGCAATGACAGTTGAAAGCTTTTGACCTTCTTCCCGAAGTCTGTGACGTTATTCTGGCAGCCAAGCCTCCCTCCACGAAATCGGTATATGCCTGCCGATGGAACAACTTTTGTAAATATTGTACAGAACGTTCTATTGACCACTTATCTGCTTCTCTGGCAGATATTCTCCAGTTTATCCTTTACTTGACCCAGCAGGACTCTGGTTTGGGCACCTTGAAGGGCTACCTCTCGGCTTTTCTTCAGCTGCCAGATCAGCCTTCACTTTAAGTCCCCTCTGGTGCAGAGATTTTTGAAGGGATTAACCTACTTATTTCCTCCTCCTATGCCACAATGGGACCTTAATTTGGTCCTTACCTTCTTGATGTGTGCACTGTTTGAGCTGCTGCACAACTGCCCTTTACAGTTGCTCACTATCAAAACAGCCTTTTTGGTGGCAGTTACCTCTGCCAGGAGGATGAGCGAACTGCAGGCACTCTCCTCACAGCCTCCTTACCCAACAGTCTTCCCGGAAAAAGTGGTGCTAAGAAGTAGGGCATAATTTTTGCCCAACGTTGTAACACCCTTCCATCTGGGACAGTCCGTTACCTTGCCCACTTTCTAAGCACCTCTGCATCCTTCCAAAGAAGAGGAGCGTCTCCACCGTCTGGACCCAAAAAGAGCATTGCAGTTCTACCTTGATCGCATTAAAGAGTCCTGGGTGGATGACTAACTCTTTATGGGGTACGTGGGAGCAGAGAATGGGCCTGCTGTGCAAAAGAGGACCATATCATGCTGGGTTATCCTCTGTAACAAAATGTTACGCCTTAGCAAAGAACCAGTCTCCTAAAGGCCTTAGAGCCAATTCCACCAGGGCAAAGGCAGCCGCCACGGTCCTCCAGCGTGGTATTCCAATTGCTTATATCTGCCAAGTGGCCACATGGGCATTTCTGCACACGTTCGCCAGACACTATTGCCTGGATTCTCAGGTCCTCAGGGAGGGCCTGTTTGGCTGCTCTGTCTTGCAGGATTTCCTGGCTTAAAACTTTTCCGCACTCCCACCTCTGGGAAAGGTATTGCTTGGGTATCTGTTCAAAGGTAAGGAATCTGCAGGTAGATGTGTCTATCAGATGGACAAGTTACTTACCTTCGGTAAAGCCTCATCTGGTAGAGACATGATCTAGCTACAGATTCCTTACCGACCCATCTATCCTCCACGCACTGCGGAATTGTTTTTAGTGCCAGGGCTGTTCTTCTTCAGGACCCTAGCTTCTGTTTTTAACACACCACTGTCAGTCACTTCATGGCTCCGTGCTTCCGGTGTGGAAAGTTATGATAAGTACTGACGTCAGTGAGCCGGAGTGGTGGTTATATTGACGCCGCGGACATCACGATAACTATGAACATGACAACGAGGAAGTCACGCGGAGTCGCAGGAGTACTGCAAGGAAAAATCCTCCAGCTCCACCCGGAGGCCTGGAAGTTTAAAGGTAAGGAATCTGGGGCTAGTACGATAGAGGAGGGCAAGTATTTCACCACATTAGATCTATCAAATTGTTTTGCACCCTGATAGCCGACATCCAACTTCATTTAAAAAAAAACAAAATTTTTAGTACAGGTACAGCATATATGATATAAACCATCAATCTGAAAATTGCCATAGCGTAATGAACAGGAACGTTAATGGTGTCTTATACAGTCGCTTATCCTAGCGATTCGTGCATTTCCTTCTCATATTGACTCTGTCTCTCCCCCCTACTCTTCTACAATATCCTGCGATTGAGATTGGATTTACCCCTTGTGTTCCCTCCCCCGGGAGTCTAATGCAATATCCAGGGGTTCCAGATCTTCGTAAACTTTTTTAGACATCCTCGTGTCTTATACGTTATCTTTTCTCCAGACATGTATAAGTCCATACGCCCCTCTCCATTCGCGCAACGTAGGCAGCCTTGCCTTTCCCCAGTTACGTGCCAAATCTCGTTTTGGGACCACTAGGCCTAAATTTGCTAATAATAGCTACGTTCTAGGGAGGTCTATTTCTGTGGATATACTCAGCAACACAAACCTGGTGGTCCATGGGCATCTTTTCGGCTAGTACTTCCCCAAGTTCTGTCGCTATAATTTTCCAGTATGTATCACTGAACATTCCCAAATTGTGTGTATATATGTGCCTTCTTTGTGAATGCATCTGTGGCAACTGGGAGCCTTAGCCCTTCCCATTCTGTGCAAACAGATACTGTCGTAATAGGTCCTATGCAGCACCTTAAATTGGATAAGGCGGAGACCGGATTTAATAGTGACCTCTTGTGGGTGCATCAGCACTGTCTCCCAGTCAAAGTCTTCCATAACTCCCAGTTCTGATTCCCACTTTGCCCTCAATTTTATGAAATTATCTGGTTTATTGTTTATTACTGTTGTAGGTCCGTGAGACAACTTTCTCACTCATTTCTCTCATGCGGAGTCTACCTTCTAGTGTGGCGTAATCAGGGATATTTCCCATGTCTACCCTGTGGGTTCTCCAGGCATGCGCCATTTGTATATATTTATGTTATTGTTTCTGTGGCAGCTCATATTCCTTTTGCAAAGGGGGACGGTTCTTTACCATCTATAATGTCTCTAATGTTAGAAATGCCCAGCAGATGCCACATCCCAAAGCCCTTCAATTTAGCAAATTCTGGAAGTCTCTTCCCTTCCCAGAGTGGAGGTTATTTTGTAATTCGGTCGTTCCACTTTATCTGCCTTTCTGCTCTCTTCCATGCACTTATCGCCACCTGTGTAGCTGCCAGTAATTGTCTAGCTCCCTTTCCTACATAGAGGTAGCGTGTGTGCGAGCGCGTCTCAAATTGCTTACGTTCTAGTGCATATGTGGGGTGATCTCCCGGCATGTGCTTCCAGACATTTATAGCAATTAAATGAACTGCCCAGTAGTATGCCTTGATATCAGAAAGTGATATTCCCCCGGTGTATTGGTTTCGTTGTAGCGTGGCTAGCGCCACTCTGGGGGTACCACCGTTCCATAGAAACCTCCTTAACGTCTCATCAATCTTACCAAAGATCTCTTCAGGGAAAGGGCAATATGTATTCTGAAATAGGTAAAGAAATTTCGGCAGTGTGATCATTTTATATAGTGCCGCTTTCCCTAGTTCAATGATTTCCATCTTGCTATGTCTGCTTTAAATTCCGTGATAGCTCGATATATGTTCTGATTGAGGCTTTCAGATCTGTTCGCCGACACATACATGCCTAAGTATTTTATCCCTTCTCCTTCAATTTTAAGTAGGACTATGGCCACATGCAGTTCAAAGCCCTGGGTTGCTGGGTATAAGCAGGACTTTTCCCAGTTGATTTTATATCCTGCATGTTCTCCGTATTGTTAGATTGTTCTGAAAATACATGGGATAGTATCTTGGGGGTTAATGATATAAAGAAGGATATTATCGTCATATAGGGATATATAAGTTCGTCTGTAGACCCACCCACATCTCTTGGGAAGCCTGATATCCCCCGATGCGCCCAAATTATGCATGCCAGAGGCTCTAATACAAGGGTGAAAAGCAGTGGATACAGGGGACATCCCTGTCTTGTGCCCCTTCCAATAGTGAACTCCCTAGAGGTTAATCCATTTACTCGTACACAAGCCGTTGGTTGTTCGTACAGGATAGCTATCCAGTGTCGAAACTTGGGACCAAATCCGAATTTCGAGGGTCACTAACAGGAACGGCCAATGGACTGTGTTGAAGGCTTTCTCAGCATCCAACGACAATATTAAGTGTGGGTCAGTGCTGGCACTTGCGACCTCTAGCCAGTTGTGTAGTCTGCGCAGGTTCAATCTGGTTGACCTTTTGGGCATAAAACCAGATTGGTTGTGATAAATGAGGTTGGATATGACAGCACTTAATCTACGAGTTAGTATGAGGGCTAAAATGATTGTTTCTGTATTCAGTAGCGAAATGGGTCTATATGAGTCGCACTTCTCGTGAGCTTTACCTGTTTTATGTATTACCGCAATTACAGCCTTTCGGAGGTCACTTGGAAGGATGCCCACCTGTTGCGCTTTTAAAAACATGTTGAGGAGGTTGGGGCTCAACAGGTCTGCATTTTGCTTGTACAATTCCGGTGGTATTCCATTGGGTCCCGGAGCTTTCCCGGGTTTCAGGGAGCCTATGGCATCTCTAATTTCTGACAGTTATATCTTCCTCTAGTATTTGGGCTTCTTCCTTATCTAGCGTAGGGAGGTCAACTTTAGCGAGGTATCTTTCAATTTGTGGTACCTCTGCTGGGGGTGTTTCGCATAGAAGGCCTCATAATATCTGGCAAAGGCATTTGCTACATCTATGGGTGTATTATATGTTTGACCATCATCTGAGTCTATCTGGGTTACCCATCTTATCTCCAGTTCTTTTTTGCTAAGCCATGCCAGTAACCTGCCGGTCTTATCTCTAGCGTCGTATAAGCGTCAGTGCAAGGCTTGGATTGCCTCCTGCATATCCTTCGGAGTTAGGGTCAAGTTTTCCCTGCAGAAAATTTGCATATTGCGCAGTAGAGAGGTGTCATTAGTGGTAGAGGCTTGTTTTCCCATTTGAAGGAGTTCAGCTTCAATTTTCTCAATTTCCTCTTTCTCTCATTTCTTTTTGTGTGCGATTAGGTTATAGGCTTTGTCTCTTAGGACAGTTTTGTACGCCTCCCAGAGCGTCATGGCAGACTCTACTGATCCTACATTTTCCTTGAAATATAGCTGGGTGTCCGTTCCGATTTCTTGGGCAAGTTTAGGGTCTTTGAGTTCCCAGGTGTTAAGTTTCAGGGTGTTTTTTTTTTACCCAACATAGTTTTTGATGCCACACGGAGCATTTAGATATCCAAGGATGTAATTTGGTTTGGCATCCGCCTCTGCGTTTTTTAGCATGTTATGCACAATATATTAGTGGTTATAAGCCGTGTTGCAGTTTTCCAGGACGATATTCTGGTGTATAGAAGGGATAAACAAGAGCATGATGGTATATGGTCACATGTTTTGAAGATACTGCAAGATTCAGGACTTACTATTAGTATAGAGACGTGCAAATTTGTGCAGAGTATTATGCAAAATGTATCAACCATTATGCTGATTTAACTGGGCCCATGAAATTGCTGCTCAAGAAAGGTGAAAAAATGTGTGGGCCGAAAAATGTGAAAAAGCATTTATGACAATTAAAGAATGTATAACCAAAGCTCTCATTTTGAAATAATTTAAGTTGAAGTATAGAACTATCCTCAGCGCTGATGCAAGTGCATTTGGCTTAGGTGCTGTGCTTTTGTAGTTGCATCAAGAGGAAGAAAGATTCCTCGCTTTTGCTTCTAGGACATTAAGTGGTTCTGAGGAGAGTTACTCCTTTATTGAAAAAGAGGCCCACGCTTTGCTGGGGTTCAACATTTTAGAACGTTTCTGTGGTGAGTGAAATTCGAGTTAAGAAAAGATCACAATCCTTTGGTGAATGTTTTTTCAACTAAAGCAGGACGAAAACCTACACCTCGTATAGCAAAATGGATGTTTGGACTGCAGGAGTTTGTGATTACGGTGAAATATGTGCCGGGGCAAGGAATGTGAAGGCAGATTGTCTTTCACGGTTGCCAATTGAGGCTTCAGAGGATAACAGTGATAATATGCAAGACACTGACGATTGGATGGTAGCATTGCTATGAGAGGACGCTATCTCCAAGGATGAGTGGCTGAGTGCTCGAAGTGTGGATGAGCAGAATATAACTAGTGTATGGAAGAAGGAATGGCCTAGCGATGCTTTGTTTGGGAAGTACAAGTTGATATGGACAGAATCACCAGTAATCAACAATGTAGTGTACAGGGGCGACAGGTTACTGGTGCCAAGTCCTATTCATGAGAGGGTAATTGCATTGTTACATGAAGGGCACGAAGGACTGTCCGCCATGAAGCATAAGGCGTAAATGGATTTTTTGGTGGCCAGCAGTGGATAGGAACGTAGAAAGATTTGTAAGGAAGTATGAAAGTTGTGATAAGGCTTATACTATTAGGAGGTCATCCATTGTACTTGAATGAAGCTAGGAATGGACATCCGTGGTAAGTTCTATCACGGTGGTTTGAGAGGAAAGTTTGCCATAGTACTAGTGGACTACTTTTCCAAACGGTCTGAGGTTCGTGTTGTTGATGAAGTGAAGTCAGATGTCCTGATTGGATTCTGCAGGGAGGTATTTGCCAGAGAGGGCATTACCCAGGAGGTTGTCACAGACAAGTGCCCTCAATTTACTTCAGAGAACATGAGTGTTTTTCTAGAACAGCCCTGTATCATCCTAGGGAAAATGGTCTCGTTGAAAGATTGCATAGGGTGTTGGGAGAATGTTTACAGCTGGCGATTAAGAATGGTTTAAAGTGGAAGGAAGAATTGCAAAGCAGGTTATGGAATAACGGGTGTACTCCACACTCTGTGATGGGAGAATCTCCTTTTGCATTGTTGAAAGTAAGAAGGCCAACAACGATGGCCAGCACTGTGTGGATGAGAAGTGGAAAAAACAAAAACATTGAATTTAATGAGGTGGCCAGGAGGATAAAGAAGAAGCAGGACAAATATAGCATAAGACATAATGCTATGATAATTAGAGGTCCTCGTGTGTTTAAAGCGGGAGATTGGGTGCGTGTGAAATTGGTCACTGCTGTGAGGAAGGGTGAGGCTACATTTTCTCATCCTAATAGTGTACATTAGATTGGTAATACCGTTTAGCTGGATGGTAATGAGAAATGGACTGCAAGGAGATTGATCCTTTGCAACAAGGGGGATCATCAAGGAGCACGAAAGGAAGGAAGTTGCTGCAGGAAAGGAAATTGCTGATTGCCTGGCAAGAGATGAAACTGACAAAACATACTCTGAAAGGAAAAGGGTGAAACCAACGTGGTTAAGGGATTATGTAAATTCATCCAGATTTTTTCCTCAGCATTTGATATTGCTACTTGTGCATATTTTTCATGTTATAGGTATAGTGTGAGTTTGTTGTTTAATTAAAGAGGAGAGGTGTGTTGTATTCTCGTGTAATTCAGAGAAAGAAAATAAATCTTTTGTAATCTCATATATTCTCTGTAACCTTAAGGGACTTGTGTTCCTTTGAAAGAATGAACCTTTGGTGAGGTTCCATGGGACAACAAGGGAAAGCCGACGGTGACAACTGGACAGATGGTGGATTGCACTGTGGGGTCCAGTTCTACCTACCTAACCTTATCAATACTTTTAATAATCACTACCAGTGTAATCATTTCACAAACACCAAGCTCCCTTGGAAGTCAGATGCTGACATCTGACTCGGAATGCACAGCAAATGTGACAAGATTAGAACAGGATTTTAGGGACTGTTTACAGAAACATTCGGAAGGACGCAACAGTAAACAAGGAATGCTCCACCGAGCAGACCAACTCAAGCTGGACAGCCTAAAACAAATAAAGCCAGCAAATAGTAAGCAAGCAAATGTGAGTTACAAACCACAATGCCAAATGTCAAGAATAAGTGGAGTGCGTTTCCAGGTAAGCTTTCAGAAAGCCCAAAAGAAGTCGTTCGAAAACAAACGGCTGTGCTCTCAAATAAGCTTCGACCTAACAAGGAGAAAAACAATAGGCCTCTGATTTTAAGAGCGAAGCACTGAAAAACTAGGATGGGAAAATAAAGGAAGGAAGGACAGCAGATGGATCACAAAGGGCACTTTAAACAGACATAATGGCCCAACTACAAGGGCCCTTTGTCGCCTGTGACAATTATCGCGCTGGGAAAAAAACAACACCGAGCTATTCTGAATTGTCGACTAAAATAATGATCACCTATACTGACTTTTTGCGTAATAAGATGCAAATGTTACTGTTTACCACACCAAAATCCACATGTCCTAGTGAATACTGTGCCCATTTTCCTACTAAATTCAGTCTGGTTTGATGAAATGACCTTCATCGTGAACCTGCACAAACCCAAGCCTGAATCCACCACATTCTGTTCTTTGGTTTACAAATTATGCATCCTCCTCCCGCGTACAATGTATTTGTCTCAACCTGTGCACCCTCATTTATACTGTTAAATTGTTTTTGACTCTCTTCTATGTTGAATTCTGCTATTGTACACTGATAAATTTGCAAGTTGCACTATAAAGTACAGTACTTGGTCAGAGTGGTGTGGATCAATACAGCAAAATACAAAAAAAATAAATAGAATATACTACACGAGTTTCAGGAGAGTCTTTGTAAAATTGGGCTCAATGTGTTTGTTGTGCATGGAGAGTCTAGAGCAGCCCGGAGGCTAGGAATGTACTGCATAACACTGTGTTGAACTGATGACCTCCTTATTTGTATTGTGATATTCTGGATAGGCTTCGATGACAACACCACATGGGGCACAGCGGTAGTATAATGCCTGCATTGTATCCTGAGCTCTCTGTATAACTAAAATGCTCAATGTAATGTGTACTACGATGTACCCCCACTTGAAAATCCCAATAAAGTTGTTTAAAAAAAAAAAAAGTCTAGAGCAGCCCTTTTAGATGGGACTAACTTCTGGGCTGGGGGAACCACAGGGGTGGTTTCATTTGACCTTCCTTCTTTAAGATGTTATTGTTTTAAATGTGTGCGTTTCAGGAGGACTTAACGCGGTTGCCATTTCTTGAAAAGTGTTGTCACATTGCCAACCTCGCCAAGTGACGCAGGCTTCAAATGCTCGAGCAAACACACAGTGCCTACCCTCTGCCTGCTTCGGCCAAGGAGCAGCCGGCAACTGGTCAGACAGTCCGATTCATGTTAGAAAGTCACTCTCGACTAGAATATGGTGTGTGGCGTTTGCTGCATTTTGCAATGGCACGAGTGAAACGTGTAAGAGCGGTCGCTGACGGGGATTTAGTGCATGAAATTGCCACTGCAGAGCATATTGTGCGCGTGGAGAGTGATCTGGTGGCTGTTCTTGCCTCTCACCTATTCACATCGGCAACTTCACTAATTAATTCAATATGCGTTAAAAAGGATTCATACTTGCTGCCAAAGCCATTCTTATAGCTGTGGGGGCCTGGAGTAGTCAGAATAGGCTCAACTGTAGGAGTGTGATGGTTAGTAGTTGTTTTGTTACTGTAGTTAGCCGTTCCGACAGTGGCAATGGGCAGTGCAGATTGAAGTGACCTCCTGGCACTTTTTCCTTCTTACAGATTAAGTACTGTTGCGGTGGCACTAGGAAGTAAGAGCTGGCTAGCCATGCTTAGAGTAAATAAAATAAAGGTTCTTTATTTGACGCAAAAATAGTTAAACTCTTGCCATCATTGATGGTTTCCATACTAAATTACTGTGATCTATTGTTACCTTGGGCATCAGGCACTAGTGATTTTTTTGGATAACATCTAAATCACATAGAACCGACTCACTGGCCCTGCTTACATAGAGAACTGTCAACTCTAACAAAAAGCATACAAAATAGTTTAGGGATGACTTCTAAACTATGGCATGGAGACAGTAGAAAGCCCAATATGCTAGTATTTCAGGTCTGTCCAGCTTCTGTTTTTTTTCCTTTATCACCCTTTGTCTTTAGAGATTTAAAAATCTTAATGGGATGGTGGAGTCAGGCGTGACACTGAGATGGTTGCCATTTCTGTGTGCTGTGGCACAGCTCTTATCTTGGGTAGGAAAGAATCAAGAGTAATCTGAAAGAGACAATTAGTTATAGATTCCTTACCTTGTGAATTACCCCCAGGCGTCAGACTGGATCCGGATTTTTTTTTCTTTCAGCAGTACCCCTGCACATCATAAGGTAGCATTGGTCAGCTCCACATTCGTCGTTGGTGTCGTGGTCGCCGGGATGACGTTGCAGCAGCTACTTAGACGCCGCCCTCGCGCGCTGTCAGTTCTTTCTTTTTCCGAGCCCACCAGTGCAGATCCGGAGAGAGCGGTACCTCCAGTCACTTTTTGACTGACTTTTTTGAGCAACTTTTGTCGACAACGTTTTGAGTTCTCGACTCCTGGTGTGCATAGGGATGCCCGGTTTCAAGGCTTGCGGTTCCTGGTGACAGTTGATGTCGACGACAGATTCACACCGCATGTCCCTGTTTTGCCTGGAACACACCACGACTCCAAGTCGTGCTCCGACTGCCGGACCATGAATTCGAAGTCTTTGCGGGAGCGGTCCTAAAAGCTTCTCGAGGCCCGGCAGTCTGCTCCGTGCCGTTCAAGGTCCCGGTCGCGCGGGAGGTCAAGGGACCGGTCGCGAAGCCACCACCACCAGTCCTCTTCCAAGTCTTTGCACTCCTCAGATAAGGCAAAGCACAAGAAGTTGAAGAAGCATCATCGCTCTTCGCCTTCTCCCCGTCCGTCGGCTGACGTGCCAAGGGATGCGGGCGGTGCCCCTACCGCGGCTCCGCGTGCGGAGCCCGCAGGGTCGACTGACTTTCGCTCCATTCCTGGGTACCAGAGCGACCCCTGCCCAGCTTCGGAGTTTCTACAAAGCGATACATGCCATCTTTGCACAGCCTGACTCTGCCAGCGTGCCTTCTGGCCCCATGGACTAGGTCGGGGGCGCTGGGCCTTCAATGCCGGCGGCTTCGGCCCGGCGATGCAGGGTCCCCTTGGATCCAGGCCTAGATCCGGATCGGCGCCGGTCAACCTTGTAACACCTCCCCGGGCGCCGATTCTACCAGCACCGCGTCCAGAGCCGACGCCAGTTGTGTCCCCAGCCGGTGTCGACCCCGGCCTCCACCCCGGACATGGAGCAGGACCGGCGTCAACCGAAGCCGATGGGTACTTTTGTGCCCTTGTTCCACCCTGGTATTCCTTTCAGGCCAGATTGACAATCAGAGGAGGGTGGGAGGGGTCTGGCGACCCTTGGACTGACCAGTTAGAATATGACCCAGACTGGAGAGAGGAGCTGGGGGAAGCCAGTGGCCTGGATACCTCCCCAAACCTTGGCATGTTGTCTCCTCCTAAAGTGGCTACGGAGGAGGGAGCGTCTTACGCAGTGGTGTTGCGTAGGGCGGCCATGGCTCTCAACCTAGAGCTACCTACGGTGGCAGTCAGGACTAACCTCCTGACAGAGGTGCTTCAACCGCCAGCGAGCTCTTCGGAGCCTCTGCTGCCTTTTAATGAGGACCTAACGGACATCCTTTTGGGCACCTGGTCCAGGCCCAACACAGGGGCTCCTGTGGGTAGGATGATTGCCCAACACCACCGCCCGGCCCTGGGCGACCCCACTTTACTCTCCCAACACCCCACCCCCGAGAGCTTGGTGGTCCAAGCCTCAACGTCCATAGGCACATTCCCTAACGCACCACCTGATAGGGAATCAAAAAAGCTGGACCACCTTGTGAAGAAGAGGTTTTCTTCCTCAAGCTTGGGACTGAGGTCGGTAAACACCGCATGTCTGTTGGGCCGTTACACCCACTCTGTGTGGGATAAGGTGCTGCCCCAGGGCCCAGAGGAGGCCTGGGCCATGATCTCCCATACAGTCGCCGAGGGGAGAGACGCAGCCAAGTTTACCATCCGATGTGGGCTGGACACCGCGGACTCGCTAGGCAGGACGATTTCAACGTCGGTAGCCCTTTAACACAACGCCTGGCGGAGGTTAATTGGCTTTTCCGGGGATGTCCAAGCTACCTTTATGGACATGCCCTTTGATGGCTGTCGCCTGTTTGCTAACAAAGCAGACAATGCGCTGGAGCTCTTCAAGGACTCTCGGGCTACGGCCAAGTCCCGGAGTCTCTCCACCACCCACCCTGCGCAGACACCTTTTCACCCCTTTCGTGGCTATGGAAGGAGTGCCCCGCCACGTTCCACCCAGAGCCACAGGCTGGCGCCTGCTGTTCAGCCCCTGTGCGGCCGGGAACGTGGGACCCACCGTCGTGGATCTGGGGGCCAGCGAGCGGGCCAGTCCACCACCACCCCGCTGCAGCAGCCTCCAAACCCTCCTAGTCAGACCTTTCAGGGCCACCAATCACCAGCGGGTGGCAGGATTCGTCATCACCTTCCCCACTTGTGCACCATCATGTCGGACAGGTGGGTTTTGCAAATTGTCCGAAGGGGCTACTCCCTCTTCTTCGAGACTACACCCCAGCCATGCCACCTCAGTGCCATTGCATGTCGGAGGATCATCTGGCCTTTCTTCAACAGGAAGTTATGGCTCTATTGGCCAACGGTGCCATCGAGCAAGTTCCTGCCCCAGAAGTAGGTTGTGGTTGCTATTCTCACTACCTTCTGGTGCCCAAGAAGGACAAAGACCTGCGACCTATCTTGGATCTCAGGAACGCCAACCGTTTCCTCCGGAAGAAGTTCAAAATATTGACGCTAGCTCAGGTCCTTTCTGCCCTCAATCCTGGAGACTGGATGGTAGCGTTGGACTTGCAGGATGCTTATTTTCACATCCCCTTACTACCAGCCCACCAGCGCTACTTGCGGTTCACGGTAGGCCACGAGCATTTACAGTTTACCGTGCCACCCTTTTGCCTTACCAGCGCCCTTTGGGTGTTCACAAAGGTGTTGGCGGTGGTTGCAGCTCATCTGCACAGATCAGGGGTTCCAGTCTTACCCTATCTGGACGACTGGCTGTTGAAGGCGGGCTCACCCCAGGCTGTCGTCTCCCACCTCCAGACTACGGCCAGCCTCCTGCATTCGCTGAGGTTTTCTATCAACGTGCTGAAGTCACACCTGACTCCCTCTCAGAAGCTCCTCTTCATCGGAGCGGTACTGGACATGGCGCAGTTTCAGGTCTATCCTCCCGAGCAGCGAGTCAGGGACATTCGGGCTATGATTCCGATCTTTCAGCCTATATCACGGGTTTTGGTCAGGGTGACCCTGTGGCTACTGGGTCTGATGGCCTCCTGCATCCTGCTGGTGGATCATGCCAGATGGCATATGCGGGCTCTGCAGTGGGACCTGAAGTTCCAGTGGGTACAGCATCAGGGGAACCTGTCCGATTGCATCCAGAGCTCCGAGGGCACTGCCTGCCAATTGCAGTGGTGGTTAACGAACCGTGATTGGGTCAACAGCAGATCCCTCTCCCTTCCCCAACCGGAGTTCACAGTGTTGACCGATGCATCACTTCTGGGATGGAGCAGCCACATGGGGGAGGCGGAGATCAGAGGCCTCTGGTCTCTGGCGGAGTCCGAGCTCCACATCAACCTTCTGGAGCTTCAGGAGATTCCTATTGCACTCAAAACCTTCCTTCCCTCTGTCTGGGGGAAGAGTATTGCAACACCACCGCCATGTGGTATGCAAGAAACAGGGCAGGGTGGGGTCGTTGACCCTATGACCAAGGGGCTCTCAGTCTCAGGACATTGCTGGAACATCGGGGCATATCCCTGGTGGTTCAACACCTGGCAGGTTCTCTGAACACCAGGTCGAACAAACTCAGCTGCAGGTGCATTATGGATCATGAATGGTGTCTTCACTCAGAGGTGGTCAAGGTCTCTTTCACAGGCGGGGAGAGCCTTGGTTATATCTATTCGCCACTGAAGAGAATGCACAATGTCAGCAATTCTGCCCATTGGAATTTCCAAGGCAGCACTCGCCAGGTGACACTTTTCGTCCCAAATGGAGTTGCAGTCTTCTATACGCCTTTCAGCCTATACCACTTCTGCCCAGAGTGCTAAAGAAGATCAAGCACAACTGGGCCCAAGTCATCCTGGTGGCCCTGGATTGGGCACGAAGAGTTTGGTATCCCGAGCTATTACACATGGCCATCAATCCTCTGATCCGACTGCCTCTTCAGGAGGATCTTCTCTCACAGCAGCTGGGGACGGTGCTCCATCCGAACCTGTCCAGTCTCCACCTCCTTGCATGGAGATTGAGCGGCGACAGTTGACGGCCTTTGACCTTCCTCCCGAAGTCTGTGATGTTATCTTGGCAGCCAGGCATCTGCAGATGGAACAGATTTGTGGCACGGTGCATAGCAAAGGCTGTAGATCCCCTTTCTGAGTTTCTCTTGTTCCTCCTTTCTGTGGCCCGGCAGGGCTCTGCTCTGGGCACTCTAAAGGGCTACCGATCGGTCATTTCAGTCTTCCTTAGGCTTCCTGATCAGCCTTCTCTTTTCAAGTCCCCTGTTGTAAATCGCTTCCTTAAGGGCATTACTCATCTTTTTCCTCCTGTTTCTTTCATAATGCCCCAGTGGAACTTGAACCTAGTTCAAACTTATCTTATGTGCGCTCCCTTTGAGCCGCTACATATCTGTCCTCTTAGGCTTCTGACCTTAAAGACTGCTTTTCTGGTTGCCATTATCTATGCGCGCAGGGTGAGTGAGTGCCAAGCTCTTTCTTCAAAACCTCCTTTCCTGGCTGTTCATCCAGACAAGGTTGTGGAACTCCTCCACCCGTTCTTCCCAAAGTGGTTACTTCTTTCCACATTTGTCAAACCACCACTTTGCCCACCTTCCTTCCGCCTCTGCATCCTTCTAAGAGGAAGAGAGGCTCCACCGTCTGGATCAAAAACGTGCACTTTCATTTTACCTGGATCGCACAAATCAATTCTGGGTGGATGGCCAGCTCTTTGTTGGCTACGTGGGAACTAGATAAGATCGAGCAGTACACAAACTGATCTCTAGATGGGTCATTTTGTTTATCAAACCTTGCTATTCTTTGGCAAAGAAGGAGCCTCCTGTGGGGCTACGTGCCCATTCCACCATGGCGACGGCAGCTCCCACTGCTATGGGACGGGGAGTCCCCCTCCATGACACCTGTCAGGCAGCGACGCGGGCATCTCTGCACACGTTCTCAAAACACTACTGCCTGGACAGTCCAGTCCGGAGAGACCGCTTTTTTGTCCGTTCTGTTCTCCAGGACTTACTGGTGTGGACTTGGTTCGCAGACCCTCCTCCGGGGTTAGTATTGCTGGAGAATCTATTCACAAGGTAAGGAATCTATAACTAATTGACTCTTTCAGATGAAAGAGTTACTTACCTTCGGTAACAATTTAGATCTGTAAGAGACAGATTAGTTATAGTTTCCTTACCGCCCTACCCATCCTCTCCGTTCTGTGAACTGACTTCTAGGGTTGAGGATTTCCTTTCAGGGCCTTTCAGGGCCCTAGTTTTGCATGCCAGTGGTCAGTGTCTTGCATGGTTCTGCGCTTCTGGCGTGGAAAGTTGTGTACAGAATGGACGTCAGCACACAAGGGTGGCTTCTAAGTAGCTGCAGCAGCATCATCCCGCCGACCACAACACCACGACGAACGCAGAGCCAACTGAAGCCACCTTTCGATGCGCAGGGGTACTGCTGACGAAAAACAATTCCGGATCCAGTCTGACGCCTGGGGGTAATTCCCAAGGTAAGGAATCTATAATTAATCTGTGTCTTACAGATATATTGTTACCGAAGGCGAGTAACTTGTTCTCAGGGATAGATTCCAGTGTGCGCTTTGACAGGTGGTATCCCAGCAGGGAACATCCCCTGTTCATCTTGGAGATGCGGGAAGCCAGGAAATACTAGGATGAATGGGCTCCACCTTGTCCAGTGGATCCAGAGATGCCCAAGAAGAGGAAGAGCAGCAACGTCACAGTGGCGCAAGAGGCACCACTGAGTATTGATGTGCTTCTCCTGTTAAGAGTGGAGAGGGACCACCAGATAAGGGCCATTCGGTAAAGCTGGTACTAAAGGGATGTGTGTTGCCACCCTGCACAGCTTTGGTGTTGAGACCATGAGAGAGAAGCCCGTGTCAGATGGAGTGGGAGAGTAGGGTAGCGAAGTGTTCCCAATCAGGACTACTTGCAGCATGAAAGCAGAGCTGATACTGGGGTAACTTCGGGAAGGGGTAGTTAGCTAGACTGTTGGCCTGCCCATGTATTATATCCTCAATGTGTCCATCAAATACTACTCTCAAAACATAAAAAGCTCCCAGGGACAGACAGTTTTCTTTTTGAAACTCTCCACATGCGGACACCATAGGCAACCGCACTGTGACTCCGGAGGTCACATAGAACACATGGCCTAGAGGGGACAAGGAGCAATGTGTGTTAAATGACCACCAAGGAAGTGAGGTTTAAGGAGATGAATGGACTCATGGTCAGAAATGAACTTATGGCCGTGCAGCAAGTGAAGTAGGAGGATCAGGGGCACAAAAAGAAGAATGAATGACTGCATTGTCACCATGAACATGGAGCAGGGGACGAAAGTTGAAGCACTAGAAAATGCTGTGAGGGCATACCAAATTAGCTTCCCTGGAGATCCAGAATTTGTTTTACACTGAGGTTCTAGTGAATGTTGGTTTAGAGAAATTCACAGTGATAAAGGCTATGCAGCTGATTCGTCCAGAGTGTCTCTCAGTCTGGAACGGGCACCCTCTTGGTAGAGCTAGCAAATTCGGGTCAACCCAAGCAATTCAACAGGAACCTATTGGGGCGAAAGAATCCAGTGTAGAATGGGAGGCCTAAGCAGATATTCCCAAACCTCAGCCACATTACTCAACAATGGCAGCAGGATCTCCAGTAGATAAAGCCCAAAGCATAGCCTAGCCACAGAGGGGTCTCTTTTGTTAGTTTCTTCCACCACATCTCAGAGACCTCTAGCTGCATATTCCTTACTTTAGAATATTCCTCAGACATCAGACCAGATCACTCTGCATGGCGGTAGGTGGCTCCGATCAGCGTCGTCCACACTGGACATGACGTGCGGGATGCCTGTACAGGCACCATCCCAGTAGGGTGACATCAGTTCTCTTCCCATGCCTTCCTTTTTTAGACAGTTTTTTCAATATTTTGTTGAATTCTTTTAAGCTTGACCGCTAAAAATCCTGTGTAGTTTAAAGCCTGTGGTTACTGTCACAGGCAGAGGGTCTGTGACGGACGCCTACCTGGTTTACCTTTGGTACCTTGAGCCAGGACATGGCTCCAAGGCCTGCCAAGACTTTCAAGTGAACCCTAAGGTTGTTCAGGTGCACTCCCAACAACTTTTGGTTGCCTAACACTAGTTGACTCTGCGACGTTCCAAGTATCTGTCATGTGGAAGGTACTGGGCCGGTTTGTGGAGTCGCTCCCAGCACTTATCAAGCTCAAAGTTGTCGGGTAAGTAGCATAAAAATCCAAAAAGTCGAATTCAAAGCGTTCTATGACTACACTACACAAATCCAAATCTTCGGACAAGGTGCAGGAACAGCACCAATAATGTAGGCACAACTCCCACGCATCAGCCACAGAGCCAGAGTCTGGGTCCGTTCCTTGCGTCCCATAATTTGCTAGAGTGACCTCTGCGCAGTCAAAGCAGTTTTATAAGACCTAGCAACTCATATTTAGACGGGTCAACCCATCTAGAGCACGTTCAGGTGCCCCCCACTGAATTCCCACTGGCAGGTTCGCCCTCGTCACCAGTCAGGCGCTTTGGATCTGTTCCTTGATCTGGATCGCTTCCAGTCGAGAACAACCTTCCCCAGAGCCCGTTTCAATATGGAGCTAGAATGGCGGCACCCAATGTCGACTCCGGGCGCCCCCCGGAACACACGTCCTTCTGAGTTGGAGAGAATGCCTTCTTTCAGTGAAAGGCCATGTGAGGAATACAAGTGGGGTGGATTTAAGGATCTTTATGGTTATCCCGACCCAGTGGAGGAGCCCAATAATTAACTGATATGAGAAACTGGTTGATACCAGTAGTCTAGACACCTCTCCATACACTAGCTCAGTCTCTCCTCTAGTGTGGCTAAGGAGGAAGGGGATTAATTTGCCATGTTGGTAAGGATAGCAGCAGAGGGCCTGGACCGGACAATGCCCTTGGTGGCAGTCAAGATTAAAGTCTTGATAGAGGTACTTCAACTGAAGTTGCCCCATAGACACTCTTCTACTTTTTAATGAAACCCTCACTGATGTCCTGCTTGAGGCATGGGCCAAGCCCTGCACAGCAGCTCCTGTGCACAGGACGACTGCCCACCTCCATCACCTGGCTCCTGGGGACCCAACTTTCCTCACCCAGCACCCCAATACAGAAAGTTTGGTAGGCAATCCTCCACGTACATACAAAGTCAACCATGGTGCATTCTATCCCACACCACCAAAGAGGGAATCCAAGTGGCTGGACACCTTTGGTGAGAGGATTTTCACTTCGACCAGCTTTGCACTGATGTTGGTGAACATCGCGTGCCTCTTGGGCCCATATTCCCACACAGTTTGGATTCTGTTGCGCAAGTGGTCCGCCCATGGTCTCGAAGGAGTCCCAAGCCATCCTATCCCAGGCTATTGAAGGTGGTAGGAACAAATCAAAGTTCACTAAATGCAGCGGACTGGACATGGCTGACTTGCTAGGCAGAGCGATTCTTTAGTCAGTGGCACTCCGTCGCCATGGCTGGGTGAGGTCTACTTGCTTTTCAGGGGATGTCCAGGCATCCCTTATGGGGATTTACCTTCGATGACACTCTCTCCTCTTTGCTGATAAGGCAGATTCGTCACTCGAGGGCTTTAAGGACAGCAGGGCCACCACCCAGTCACTGATGCTCCACGGTCCTGTGCCAGGCCCACTATGCCTTTCTCCTCTTCAGTGGCTATGGTAGGGGCTACCAACCGTGTCCAATCCCACCCAGCTACCACTGCCAACATACTCCTCCAGTCCCTTTGTGCACACAGACAAGGTTTCCACGAGCCCCGTGGCAACCAATACCAGGGACCTGCCCAGTATACCAGCCCTCAGAAGCCACAGCCTCCTAAACCCTTTAATGTGCGCGCTCTTCTTCACTGGCAATCAGACAGCGGCAGGATAAAGCACCACCTGACCATTGGACAATGGGCTCTTCAAATTGTTCAGCAGGGTTACACCCTTCCATTCCTAGTAACCCCACCACCCATTCCACCATCTGCAGACTGGCTGATAGAGGATCACCTCTCCAAGCTGCGCCAGAAAGTGCAGGCTCTTTTGGCCAAAGGAGCCATAGAGAGGGTGTCAACATCTGAAATAGGTTGCGGTTGCTTTTACTGCTACTTTATAGTCCCAAATAAGAACAGAGGTACCCGCCCTATACTAGACGTGCGCCCTATCAACTATTTCCTGAAAAAGGAGAAATTTAAAATGCTCATGTTGGCTTAGGTCCTGTCGACCGTTGAGCCAGATGGTAGCATTGGACTTGCAGGATGTCTATTTTCTACATACCCATCCTGGTAAGCTAGACGTTACCCATGGTTCACAGTGGGCCACAAGAATTTTTAGTTGTCTGTGCTACCATTTGGCTTACCAGCAACCCTCAGGTGTTCACAAAGGTAATGGCAGTGGTTGCAGCCCATCTGCAGAGGTCAGGGGTTTCCATCTTCCCCTACCGCACTCGACTGGCTGTTGAAGGCAGGCTAACCCCAAGCAATAGTCGCCCACTTCCAGGCTACGGTGGACCTCAGGCATTCGCTAGGGTTCACTATTAACGTGCCAAAGTCACACCTGACCCTCTCAGATGCTCAATTTAATCGAAGCCTTTCTGGCCACAGAGCAACAATCAGGTTATGATGCCAATGTTTCAGCCTCTATCCTGGATTTCTGTGAGACTGACAGAGGCAGCTGGGCCTCATAGCCTCCTGCTGGTAACACATGCCTGCTGGCACATGCAGGATCTGCAGTGTAACTGGATGTTCCGGAGGGCTCAGCATCAGGGGAATCTTTCAAAAATGGTCCAAATATCACAGTGGTGGCTGACAAACTACGATTGGGTAAGTGGTAGACCCCTCCCCCTTCCTCACTCAGAGCTCACAGCGGTGACAGTCTCACCCCTTCTGGGTTGGGACATCCTTCTGAGAGAAGCAGAGATCAGAGAACGTTGGTCTCCCAGTGGAGTCTCGGCTCCATATCAACCTGCTGGAGTAGAGTGATCCTCTTGGCATTGAAGACCTTCCTCCCTTCCATCAAGGGAAGGCTAGTTCAAGTTTTCACAGACACCACCACCACCATGTGGTACTGCAACAAACAGGGTAGGTTATGGTCGTGGACCCTGTGCCAGAAAGCTCTACTCCTCTTGACATGGCTGGAACATCAAGACATTTTCCTAATGTACAAAACCTGTTGGGCTCTCGGTCTGTCAGGACATACAAACTCAGTCGTTGATGCCTCGCGGATCACAAATGGTGTCTCCATCCAGAGGCGCTGCAAGGGCTCTTCCATTAATGGGTGGGGAAAGCCTTCGTTAGATCTATTCACCACCTCCAAGGACACGCAATGTCAGTACTTCTGCGTGCTGGAGTCTCCAAGATGGCACTCGCTCTGTAATGTATTTGGTCTCAAATGACTTCAGGCCTCCTGTACAACTTTCCGTCAATACCACTCCTGCCCAGAACTCTCATTGTGGCGCCAGATTGGGCACGGAGAGTTTGGTATCCCGAACTCCTGAATATCAGTCCTTTGATCAGGCTGCCTCTTCTGGAGGATCTATTGTCCCAGCAACAGGACAGGGTCCTGCACCTGAACCTGCGCACACTCCGCCTTCATGCATAGGGATTGACTGGCAGCAGCTGACAGACTTTGACCTCCTTTCAGAAGTCTATGAAGTTATTCTGGCAGCCAGGCATCTCTCAAATAAGGCCGCATATGCCTTCCACTGGGACAAGTTTGTGGCTTGGTGCACTAACAAGCATGTCAATTCTCTCTCTGCACCTTTGTACGAGGTATTGTTGTTTGTTTTATCTCTAGCCCGATAAGGCTTTTCTTTGGGCACAGTTAAAGGTTATCATTTTTTATATAGATCAGCTTTGTTACCGGGACCTGACCAACCATTCCCGTTCAGGTCACCAGTTGCGACTCATTTCCCAAGAGGATTTCTGTACGTTTCCTCTAAAACCCTTCATTATTACCCAATGGGACAGCAATTTGTTTTTTAACGTTTCTGAAACACTTGCTGTTCAAGCCTATATGTTTAGTTGTACTTTATGCCTCCTGACCATCTAAACAGTCTTCTTAGTGGCTATCACATCGCAGGAGGGTTAGTGAGCTTCTGGCACTCTGTGCACCATCATACATCAAATTCTACCAAGACAAACTGGTTCTGTACACCTGTGCCTCTTTCTTGCCAAAGGTGGAAACGGCTTTTACGTCAGCCAGAATATAATGCTGACTTTCTTTGCTCTGCCACATCCTTTCAAAGAGAAGCAGAGACTTCAGTGTGTGGACTCAAAAAAGAGCATGGTCATTCTACATTGATCTTACCAAAGAACTAGGGGTGGATGATCAACGCTTCGCTGGGTAGTGGACCATCTCTGGGTGAATTGTGCTGTGCATTAAAATCTGCTGCTCAATGGCCAAAAAGCAACACCCGGAGGGCTTGCAGGCTCATTCAAGCAGATCAAAGGCTACGATTACTGCGTTAGCTCACCCAGTCCCAGTCCAGGATGTGTCAGGCTGTTATGGTAACTTCTCTGTACACATTAACTAAACACTACTGCTTTGACAGTCAGGTCTAGCGCGAAGGGCACTTTGTCCATTCCTTCGTTCGTTCCTCCAGGACGTCCTGGGCAAGACCTCTTTGCAGACCTTCTCCTCGCCCCCCACCAGGAAGGTATTACTTGGGTATCTAGTCTAAGGTAATGAATCTGCGGCTAAAATGCGCTATCAGATGAACAACGTACTTACCTTCGGTTACACCTTATCTGGTAGAGACTATCTAACCACAGATTACTTACAGACCCTTTTTTTTTATATATTTAGTTAGGCGTACAAATCATCCCAAAGGGGATCTCTCAGCATCAAAGCCATCAGATATAGGTCACAGCCATGCCTGCAGAAGTTTCTTAAAGAGGATTAGGTCTGAGCGAATGGGCAAGGGTAGCTGGAGCCAAAAAAGAAAAGGAGCGGCCACCATTTCTGGCTGCATTATTACGTTTGGGGCATAGCTGTAATAGCTCACTGGATGAGAGCCAGTGTACCGGGATATAAGGCTGCAGTTTGTTTTTAAGATAACATGGTCCCCTCCCGTGCAGTGATTTAAAGACCAAACACATACGTTTGAAGAGTGCACGATTTTTTATAGGAAGCCAATAGAGGGAGTGTAACAAAGGTTCAGATGGGGATCACGGAGGAAGATCACAGACAGGTCTTCATTCATTCCGACCATCCAGGAATTCCAATAGTCCAGGCGGCTCACTATCAACGCCTAGATTAGGGTCTCCGAGAGGGCAGAGGGAACAAATGAAGAGCCTTCCTAAGCATGCGCATCAGGCCGAAACAGATTCCAGAGAGGGTTTTAACAGGTTTATTCATAGAGAGGTTATAGTCCAAAAAGACACCCCGATTTTTAACCAATTTTTTGGGTGTAGGGGACGATCCAAGTTCGCATGGCCACCAATCAGCATACCAGATTGAATGAGCCTTTCCAAAAAAGTAGGGTCTCCATCTTACTGGTGTTGATATGAAGGAAGTTAGCATTTATCCATTACGCAATTTTTAACATACGTTTGAATTTGACTTTAGTGAGTTCCGGATTAGGATCCATGGTGATGACAAGTTGCGTGTCATCAGCATATGAGATTGTATTGAAAGCACATGACCTGATGAGCCTGGCCAGGGAAGCCACATATATGTTAAAAAGAGTGGGGCTCAAGATTGATCCCTGTGGCACCCCTTTGTCCAGGACCACGGATTTAGAATGGTAAGGATCCATATGTACTATACGAGTTATTTCTAATAAAAAAAAAATTCCACTCATTTCAGAGCTTTGCTGCGGACACCAATCTCCAAGTTAGAATTGGATGGGAGATGGTGTCATATGCAGCGGATAGATCAAGGCAAATCAGCATAGCTGAATTCCCCTGATCTAGAGCAAGTCTGATTGTGTCGGTGATCTCCATTAATGCGGACTCTGTGCCAGAAGAAACACGGAAATCTGACCGTGAGGGATCTAACAAACAGTTGGACTCCAAAAAAGACACCAATTGGTGGCTTACCAATGACTCAAAATTAAGTGATAAAAGGGAGCAGTGACATAGGCCTATAGTTTTGAATATCCATAGGATCTGCCATAGGTTTTTTGAGAATGGGTCTAATCTGTGCACTTTTCCATTCAGATGGGAGAGTTGCTAGCTTTAGCGAAAGATTGCATAGATCGGTGATGGAGGCAAGAAAGATCAGAACCAGAGTGATGACGTGTGAGGGGGATGGCGAGATCCAGCAGGGTTCCAGATTTAATCATATTTGCCAGTCCAAGACTTGATCAGGGGTGGCAAAATTAAGAATCTCCAGGGTGCGGGACTGGGTGTTAAAACAGACTTCAGAAGAGGCTAGTTTTATTGGTGTGGCATTATTTGAAAGATTGGTAGAAATGATTGATCCTTTGTTCAAAAATCGCTGCAAGATCATCACAAAACATCTGGGATGCAGGGATGGTAGAACTACAAGTGGTCGGTTTGGTAAATTCAAAAAGCTCTTTTGAGGAATTCTTAGCAGAGTTAATTCTGTCAATGTGGGTCCTTCTTGCAGTATTACATTTTTGTTTAGGTATTTTCTTAATGCAATTTTATAGATGAGTTTCTCATCTGATTTAGACTTTCTCCATTTACACTCACATTTCCTACATAGACTTTTCCTTTTTTAGAGATTCAGTATACCAAGGAGCAGGAAGATTTTTGTTTTGATTTTACTCAATTTCAAGGGGGCAATGGTGTGTAAGGCCTTCGTAAATAAGTCTTCAAAAACCTTTAATGCAAGATACATCTCTTGATAGTCCCTCAAAAAAGGAGGAGTAGAAGTGGGAGAGAATGTAGAAGGAGCTACCTTCCTCCAAGGTCTGGTAGGTTTCAAGACATTGGAGTGGACAGCACTGGATTTCTGAAAGGCTAAACGAAAATGTACAGAGAAGTGGTCAGTCCACACCAGGATAGCCGGGGGATCAACCTCTAAGTCAGGGGCATTGTTGAATACTCCATCCAGGGTATATCCAGGAATGTGGGTAGGACCAACTACCTTTTGATAGAGACCAAGGGATTTTAAATCTGCAAGAAGAAGGATAGAATCAGAGTCAGATTGATTGTCCATATAGTAGTTAAAATCCCCTAAGAGCAGAATATTGTCTGCTGCTAAGATATGCAGGGCTAACCATTCCATAAGCTTAGAGCAGAAATCCTTCTTTTTGAAAGGAGGGTGATAGACCAAAGCCCCCTTCCAGGTTAGATTTGAGGTCGTTTTTAATTGAAATATAATAATTTCCAACCAGGTAGTGGAGCAGGAGTCCAAGCAGTTAATCTTTAGCAGACTTCGTGCAGCAATAGCAACACCACCCCCATCTTCAGCTGCTATCAAGTCCAGTTAAATCAATCATCAGGGAATGCTACTGCAATAGATGGTGAGGCAGTAGAGTGCAGCCAAGTTTCAATGATTAACAAACCAGATTTATGCTTTGTGTCTAAAAGATCCCAGAGCTCTGAAGCATGCTTTGGAATAAAGTACATTAAGATATAAGCCATGTAACTGAGTGGAAGTACACCTGGAGGTATCAGGAGAAATAGTATTTTTACCAATTAAAGGGCTATATCCTGTGGTACAGAGAAGCTCAGACTTGGTCTGGGAGGGGGAGGTGGCACAGGAGAAGTTGCACATATTGCAGTGCCATGGACTTTCCTTATCCAAAGGTGGTAATACCCGTATACAAGAGGCACTAGAATTTACATTCCTTATCTTTGTAAGCTCAGAGCTGGTATGAAATAGGTGGCACATAGTTTATCCAGTAAAAGATGCATCCTTTCTGGTGGCGTCCAGGTGCGGATGGGTGCAGACGGGCTTGCCTTTGGAGTGCCTTCGGTGCACCAGTGGCACACCCGCTGAGTGCGTCTACGTTGGGGCTCCGCTCAAATAACAAAGTGAAAGCCCGGGAAAAGAAGTATGTTGAAAACTAGACTGTCAACTGCCCAAGATGGCAGCAGCCGCCGATCCAGAAATGACAGTCTGAGGCTTCCTCTCTCCACTCAAACGGCACAAGCCGCAGCGGAACTGAGAGCCCCACCGTCAAGACAATGAGGTAAGTAAACATTATTTAAAAATCATTTTAATCATTATGAAGCCGCCCATAACAGTGCCAATTGAAGTGTGAAAAAGATAAAATCCCTCTTAGAGCCATTTTCAAATAAAACGGTATACAATTGTAACCTTCATCTGCTGCGCGCCCGCGTCAGGGCTCCGCTTAAATAGCCAAGTGAAAGCCCCGGAAAAGTAGTATGTTGAAAACTAGACAGTCAACTGCCCATGATGGCGGCAGTCGACGATCTAGAAATTACACAGTCTGATGCTTCCTCTCTCCGCTCAAACGGCACAAGCTGCGGCGGAACAGAGCCGCACCGTCGAGACAATGACCTAAGTAAGTGTTAATAAAAATTCATTTTAATCATTATACAGCCACCAATAACATCAGTGGCAAATTAAGTGAGAAAAATGTAAAATTCCTCTTGGAGCCATTTTCAAATAAAAAGGTATACAGTTGTAACCTGCATCTTACCTTCCATCCTCCTCGCTTCTGTGAATGATTGTTTCTATCTAGAAGGACTGTGTAGGTCTTTAGTGTCTACATACAGGTTTATCTGCTTTCTAACATGGCTCCATGCTTCTGGTATGGAAATGTCAAGAAAATAAACTGATGCCATGGTGGCAGCCATCTAGACATCCGGCACGGACGATGCCAACGTGGAGCTGAACACCACCACCTACCGGCATGCAGAGGTACTGCTCAAGATTTTCTTGATACCGCTGGACACCTGGGGATATTCCAAGGTAGGGAATCTGCGGCTATATAGGAGGCTCTACCAGATAAGGTATTTCCCAAAAAGGCAAGCAACTTGTTCTTCGAGGCTTTAAATGTCTCACTCGACAACTATATTAAGGTAGGTGTTGTAGAGGGCAGTTTCAATGTAACTATCCCTCAGTATAGAAAATATATTGGGTGCTACTCACCCATTGCCCACTTCTTGGTTGCAAAGTCTAGGTCCATTTGTGTGATCACGTTCGATGCTCTATGGTATGAGGCGATATCCACTGCACCAATTCCTCCCCCTCACTGATGGTGTTTTTGCAAAAGATAGTATCGGCTGAAGCGAGGTGCCTGTACGATGGATGAGTGGAGTGTTTTGAGTTAGGTGAGACTATCCGGCGCTTGGGTTCATCTCCATTGCTCTTCTTGTCTGCAAATTGTATGCTCGTTCTCAGTGAGCTCTTGTAGGTACC
This sequence comes from Triturus cristatus, assembly GCF_964204655.1. NCBI lineage: Eukaryota > Metazoa > Chordata > Amphibia > Caudata > Salamandridae > Triturus > Triturus cristatus. The sequence goes on along the minus strand of NC_140590.1, from coordinate 1,605,800,474 downwards.
ATAGTACGGAGGGTTTCATCTTCGTGGATCATGTTTTCAGTTGTACGTTTTTTTTTTTGTTTTTTTTTTTAATGGTAGTTTATTTACCTTGCAGAGTGTGTTGACATTTGTTATGGGATGGTGAAATACTATTCTTGAAGCATCTCTGTTGGGAAGTCCTTGAAAGACCAATTATATTTTTTCATTTTGATTTAACAAAATGTGTTGGTATGGTATGAAGAAAGGAAAGTGGTATAATAAAATCGAAATGGTCTGACCACTCCAGGGGTATCAGGGTCATGCATCTGGTTGATAAGAGAAGCTAATATGATGAAGACGAGGATGCTGCTTTTAGATTGGGTAGTTCTGTATAGAATTGCTGATATCCAGGGAGTAAAGGAGTGTGTCAAGAGCATTTCAGTTTCAGGAAACAGGAGTCCTTGGATAAAGGCTCAAATGATGTGGTTTATTGTATGGAGGCAAAGGTGATACAGTATTATATATCCTAGGCAAAGTCATAGTTGGACCAAGATAGTCTGTTGATCAGGTTGAAATTGGCTATTTATGAGAGAAGAAGGCATGAGGAAGGAGAAGAGAGGGTAAGTATAAGAGGAGGAAGGGAGCAGGAGGCAAGAAACGAGGCGAAGGAGGAAGCAGAAGATTTAGTAGAGAAAGAAGATGAGGACGAAGAAAGAAAAATAAGAGAAGGAACAAAAAGAAGAGGAGAAAGAGGAGGAAGAAGAGGAGTTTGTTGGTCAGAGGAAAGTGGTAGCCGGGTGGGTGTGATATGGATGATGTCAAGGTCGAGGAGTGAGTAAGACATTGTACACACATGGTGGTGCTGGGTTACCTAAGGGGTTGGAGTCCTGTCCTCCTGCCGCTTAGATAAGCCTTTTTGATGCATGAGTCCCTATGGTAAGGGGGATACGTTAGAAATGCATTTGTGCATTTTTGTGAATACTACTATAAAGAAAGTTCCAGAAGCATAATTTGCAATTGTTCATTGCAAAATGTTTCTGATTAAAGTTAAACACATGCCTCCAAGGTTATATCTTTCATTTATAATGTTCCTGCTTTTCAGTTATAAAGACTAAACCTCCGCTTTTTTAATGTAGTCAGAATGAATTCTGCTCCCTAATATTTTATTCTCCCTGAAAATAGACAGTCACCTTTCTTGTGCGACCTCTTACTCCCTTTCCTGCTCATTCTGCTTCACTGACTCAAGGACCACAAGAAGGGCGAATGAAATCTTAAATTACAGTCAGAGAAATTAAAGGTATTTAAATTACTTCAATAAAACCAGTATTCTTTTCCTATGATGTCGTACATTACCAAATGTAAAAATAGACCGGAAAAAAATAGATTTGTTCTTTTTAAAAGTAATGGTTGACCTGCAAAGTCATGCTCCAAAAGTAATGGTAACAAAGATGGTTTCAGTGGACAGCAGCAGCATTGTAAAGCTCAAAAAGTGTGTGATCTTCCTTAAAAGTAAATACAAGAACGTTTTTATTTGAAAATAATGGCCACATAATTTCTGAAGCGGGCAAAACACAAAAATGCATGTTGATAATGCTCCCTACAGCACCTAGACAGAACAGTAGAACACATTAAATCATCACCTGCACAGTAAATGTTTTGGTACCATGTGCAACATGGCACTGACAACCCTGTATCCATAACCTGGTTGAAGAGCAGCCTTTTTTTTTTTTTTTTTTTTTAAGAAGCTTTCACAATATTTCACATTTTTGGAGGATCTCAATCAGGTTTGTTAACGTTTGCTCAAAGGTTGGTTGACTCCATTTGTCGCCCTCTTCCGATCCCATGTTTCTCTTTTGATAGGCACATATCCGTTATCGGCCAATCCAATTTTCTTTGTGTTCGCATTAGGTTTTGTACCCTTGACACTATGTAAATAACTTTGGGTGGCAAGAGGAAGTTTTGAAGATCGGGCATTACCAATTGCCTGAACCTGTGAGAAGCTAGAAGAAGGCTGAAGCTCAAGCAAATGTTGCTTATTGATCCCCGTTGCTCTTCTTTTCAATGCTGGATTAGTCTCTTGAGTAGTTTTAACACGAACCACATCAGCTGCCTTGGAATATTGTCCAGATGTCTTTGGCAACCTCGTGCCTTCAGAGTATAAACCTTGCTTGCGATTGATGCCAGTGTGCCAACTTGGATGTCTGAACAAATTTTCTGGCTGAGCAGGTATTCGGCCTGACTGTAAATTATTGCACAATCTGCTTTTAGCAGGACTTTTTAAATTGGAAGATTGACTTGGGGCAGTATGAGGCCTGGGCTTAGTTATCTTAGCTTTCTCATTTTGAACAGTTTGCATTTGTAACCATTCTAACTGGAGAAGTCGATCTACGTACTTCTCAAGGTGTCCTGTTGGCTTTGGTCGTGATGTGGATTTCCCTTCTGTGTTAAGAAACATGGCCAACTGCGGAAGGTCCCACAAGTTAAATGGTGGAGGGAGGATGTCTGGGTAATAATGATCAGACTCTTTGTAACTCAGCTCAAAAAGGTGATCAAAGGATGCTGGATCGATTCTTTCAGCTCGAAGAATAAGATCTGGTGGAGTGAAGGGAGATGCAGGCATAGCGATTCTTTCAGAATCTGACAGGTCACTGCCACTGTCTTCATTTGCATCTTCATTTAGGAGCATCAATGATTCAAAATCAAGACGGAGATGCTCCACAGATTCACCCTCATTTCTTGGAGTTGAAATACAGGCTTCAGCCATAGGCTCTTGAAAAGTTAGGCCAGATTCATATTTCTTGCTGAAACTTGGGCGCAAACCCTCCTCAGCTTTGGCACTTGGCAATGTGCTGCACTTAGGACGGTGAAGTGATTTCTCTAGTCTAGCTTCCTTTTGCTTCTTTTGTGACAGGTCCTTTGTGGATTCTTCTCCCCAATGCGAGGATGAGTAAACATTCTTAGTCCTACAGAAGAAAAAGAAAGAATATTAAAAATCAACTGTACAGCTGAAAAGTGTGGGCATCATTAACACTAGCCAAGCTGTAGGGTGACATGGCTGATTGTCAATGACTTATTTGTCAAACTGAAGAGAGAACAAAGTACATTTTGCTCTGCTGACCGATTGTGCCAACTTGTATGATGCAAATCTTGCTTTCTTTTCTACCACCTAGCTCATAAGACTGCTCACAGAAAAGGTTTGAAACACATTACTTTTTCTCAGTAGTGTCTGCTTTACTCGTTTTCTAGAGGCTAAAGTTACTTTACCTACTACATGAGAACTCAAGTCCCCGGTCTGATTTTTTTTTTAAGCCTTACAACCACATAGCAGAATCAAAATCTGAATGCTGAGTTGTGACAAGAACATAAAATCTACTTTAAACGCAAGATGTAGTTGAACTGCAATACCATAAATTGAAGGCACTTCAGCTAGGAAGCACATTTTCTAAATTCCTGGTTGAAAGGCTTATATAGAATTTAGAGTAACCAGCTCATTCATCAGTTCTCAGCTCTTAACTGGTAATGTAAACGAATCAACAAAGGCTGAAAGCCTCCTTCCAAAAACATAGCATATGTTGCCAAATGCTACATACACTGCCAACATGTATGTTGCCACTTCAGTTGCTTGTTCCTTCCTTCTAAATCTATTTTTTTTTTAACATATCTCAGGCTTACTACAAAACAAGCAAATTTAAGACATAAGAAGGCTAAAGCATCTAATAAGAAAAAAAAAATCCTGGCCATTAAAGAACTAAAGATCTTTAGAAATGTATATAGCGTATTATGAGTCACAACAAAGGCATTTAAATATCATAAAATGCAATGTTGAGATAGGCCTCTATGCTCTTCATTCTTATAGAATTTGGTCACCTACCAGGAAAGTATACAACGATAGTTAAAAAATACTAACCTCATGTTGATTGTCCAAATCATAGTATTATTAAATCAAAACCGTCCAAACTCCGCAACCAGTAAAGTATAGAGAGACAATTAAGAAAACAATGGCTTCATTTTACTAAGCCGGTTCAATGCCAAGAGTTTAACACAACTGTTCGGACTCTGAAGCTTAGTATCTCCAGTACATTACATTGAATAGGATGGGCACATATTAGGTGTTGACCAAGAAATACACTTATTCAATCACGTTTCATAGCTGTTTGACCGGACATCCTTGAGGTGGTATAACCCATATTTTTTGCCTTCATTCCCTCACTTTGATGAACTCGTTTTTGTTGGCATTAGGACTCGGTGCACATTACCACTGCTAACCACTGTTAAGGTGCTTGTGCTCTCTCCTTAAACCATGGTAAAATTGGCCTTTGCCTAATTGGCACATTTTAATTAATTGTGAGTCCCCAGTAAATGGTAGTACCTGTACCCATAACCTGTACATTCAATTCTACCAGTGGGCAGCAGCACGCATTGTGCCACTCACTAAAGTAGCACTGTAAAACACGCCTCTGGCCTGCCCCTGCAGATTGTAGTGCAGTTTTAAACTGCTATTTTCGACCTGGCAAAATAAACCTTCTACCGAGCCGAACACTACTTTTAATACTTATAAGTGCCCCCTAAGGTAGGCCCCAAAGGCCCAAAGTGCAGGGTGCAGGTTATTTAAAAAATAGGTATGTGTGCCTAAGCTTTACATGTTCTGACAATGAAAAAGGACTATAGTTGTTTTTCACGGTTTTAAGGCCCATCTCTCCCACTGACTAACACTGGGTTACCTTTTTACACTTAATTGCTAACTTCAGTTTGAGACAGATAGAGACATGCGTTTTCCACTCAAACCAATTGTAATTTAAAATCCTCTTTAATGGTAAAGTCGGATTTTAAGTTAGAGTTCTCAAAATGTCACTTTAGAAAGTTTGCATATCTGTTAGAGATGTCTAGCCGCAGATTTCTTAACATTTAATTATCCCCAGGCGTCAGACTGGATCCAGAATTTTTTTTGTGAGCACAACCCCTGCGCGCATGTAGGTGGGAGTCGATCGGGTCCGTGTGGTGTCATCGGCACCGAATGCAACATGCACAGTGCCTATGTAGGCCCCACTCCAGCATGCCGACATCATTTGTTTTCTTTCCGCACCAATCAGAGCAGATCAGGAGAGAGCTACCCTTTCAGTCCCTTTTTGACGGTTTGTCAAAGCTTTTTTGAGAGTTCTTCTCTTGGTGTGGCAGGGATGTCCACTAGAAAGACTGGCTTCTAGCCCTGCAGCACCTGCCATCAACAGATGTCAGTGAAGGACCTTCACCTTGTATGTTTCTGGTGCTTGGACCAATACCACAACACAAAAACCTGCACTGATTGCCATGCCATGCACCCAAAGACCTTGAGGGAGCGATCCCACAGGCTCTTTACCATCTGTCGCTGCAAAGCACTTGATTCCACTGAAGAGGAAAATCCCGGTATCGGTTATGGAGTCCGCAATCCTTGTCGCACTCTAAGCAGTCGGGTCACTCAGGTAAGTCCCACAAAAAGAAAAACAGTAAATCCAGAGATATATCCCAACCAGTCCCAGTCGTACCACCTCGGCAGCGCAGACCCCATTCTGATCCCCATCGCAGACTGGAGCCATGCCTTCAAGCCCGGAGCCTAAGCTCTATTCCTATGGGTTGGGACTCTGGGAGGTTTGGGAGGGGTCGCTGGACCCTGAGGAATACCAGCCCTTAGATCCTCAGATGGACTGGTGTGAGGACTGGACGGCAGCCAGTGGACCCTACCATGGCTATGGAGGAGGGAGCATCTAAGAGGCTCGACAAGATGTTTTCTTCCACAAGCCTGGCATTGCGGTCCTTGAACACTGCATGCCTTTTGGGCCATGCTCTATGGGATTCGGTTGCGCAGGTGCTGCCTATGGTTCCAAAGGAGGCCCAGACCATACACTCAGACTGTTGAAGATGGGAGAGATGAAACTAAGTTTACAATCCAGTGTGGACTGGATACCACCTACTTGTTGGGCAGAGTGGTTTCATCGAAAGTGACCTTATGGCACCACACCAGGCTGAGGACAACTGGCTTCTAAGGGGCTGTCCATGCCTTCCTTATGGATATGCCCTTTGATGGCTTCCACCTCGGAGATGAGGCGTCTTCAGCACTGGAGCATTAGCCTCCAAACCCTTATTGTTTGCCCCCTTACCATCATGGGCACCCAGTGGGAGACAGGATATGCCATCATCTGCCCCACTGGCAGTCTATAAGCCGGGTCTGGTGGCTTAGTGAACCAATCAATCCACTTTAGGAGCCGGTGTTCGACCTCATGGTCACAGGTTCAAATCCAGGCAAGTTCACTCAGCCTCCCATCCTTTGAGGTTGATAAAATGAGTACCACTGAGTTGGGTAATTGTTAGACCTGGCACCTTGGCGCGAGTCTCCCTTCCACTTTTTCGCTGTGCCTCATGTATTTTGCTGGTGTTTGCTGCTCAGAGCACTGTGCCACTGCCAACCAGTGCCACAGTGCATTTGCTCCCTATTTAACCCCTTCGCTGCCAGACCTTTTCCCCCTCCTGTGCCAAGCCTTTTTTTGGCTAGTTGGGGTAGTGCGCGATGAGGCCCCTGTAACTTTTTGACCACATGAGGTATCCACGCCAAATTTGCGTCCTTTTCTTCCAACATCATGGGGATTCTAAAGGTACTCAGGGTTTGTGGATTCTCCTAGAGGGGTCACAGAAATGAGCCAAAATACAGCAAAATGGTTTTTTTTTCGGAAAAATGGGAAAAACGGGCTGCAAATGAAAGCATCTGGGTTTTTCCCTGCAAATGTTATCAAAAAAGGGTTTGTGGGGTTGAAATCACCATTTTTCCAGCTTTTCGGGGATACCAGACTTTTGTCAGAAATCCAACATTTTTTACACCGTTTTGGCATTTTTCTGGGACATAGCCTATTTTTGCTATTTTTTGTGCTTTTGACCTCCTTCCAGTTAATGGCAGAAATGGGTACAAAAGCAATAATGGATCCTGGAAAGCTATACATTTTCGAGAAGAAGACAAAATTCTGAATTTAGCAAGGGGTCATTTGTGTAGATCCATCAAGGTATTTTTTTATAGAAACAAACTGTTAAATATAGGATAAATTGAAAATTAGTTGAAAAAAAAAAACAGCCTTGTGTCAACGTTTTCACCTGTAACTTCTTCTAATTAGGACAGCTCTTTGAAAGCAATATACCATTGCATCCGTTGGACATTACTGGTTGTGGGGATATATAGGACTTGTAGGTTCACCAAGAACCCGACGAACCCAGAGCCAAAAACTGAGCAGTAATTTGCAATAGTTTTTTATTATGTACCGGGTATATAGTAATTATTCTGTAAAAATGTGTACATGGAAAAATCGGTATGAAAGACACCTATGTATCTCTGAAATGGGAACAAAATATAGAGTTTAGAAACAGTAGATATTTGCACATTTCTGAAATTGGGAACACTCATACTAGCATGAGAATTATCAGTCATTTTTTAGAATGACTTCTTTTTTACACAATCTTTCATTTGGAAGGCAGAAATGCATCGAAAGTCAATAGATAATAACAGTTCCTTTACAAATCTGAATTACGCCAAGTCTCCCGATATAAATGGTACCTCACTTGTGTGGGTAGGCATAGTGCCCACGACAGGAAATGGTGCAAAACGCAACGTGGTCACAACTCAATATCGCAGTGAAAATTTACCTTTTTTTGCAAAGTGCCTAGCTCTAGTTTTTTAACCCTAGCTCTGCGGGCACCTTGGGAAACCTAGCAAACCTCTACATTTTTGAAAACTGGACACCCAGGGGAATCCAGGATGGGGTGACTGGACTGCCTCCCACCAGGGTCTGTTACCCAGAATCCCTTGCAAACCTAAAAAATTGTCAAAAAACAAAACACATTTCCCCCACATTTCTGTCGTGGAAAGTTCCGGAATCTGCGTGGATCCACAAATTTCCACCCACCCCGCGTTCCCCAAAGTCTTACGAGAAAAACGGTACCTCACTTGTGTGGGTCGGCCTAGTGCCCGCGACAGGAAACGGCGCAAAACGTAGTGAGGTAACATCAAAATTACCTATCTCAAAACCACCTGGTTTTGCAAGGGGGGGTCACTTGGGTTTTTGGCCCGGTGCACGGCGGCCATCTAGGGAAACCAACCAAACCCATACATTTCTGAAAGCTAGACACCCGGGGGCTTCCAAGCAGGTATGGCTTGCGTGGATCCCCCAACGTTTCCTTACCCAGAATCACCTGCAAACCTCAATTTTAGCTGAAAAAAAAAAATCACTTTTTTCACACATTTGTGTGGGAAAGTTGTGGCATCACCGGGTCACTCAAATTTCCCACCTCCCAGCATTCCCCTGGGTCTCCCGGTAAAAATGGTGCCACACTTGTGTGGGAGGCCCAATTACCCACGACAGGCAAGGGCCCAAAACGTAGTGAGGCGACATCAAAATTGCCCATCTCAAAACCACCTGGTTTTGCAAGGGGGGGGTCACCTGGGTTTTGGCCCAGTGCTCCGCGGCCATCTAGGGAAACCTACCAAACCCATACATTTCTGAAAGCTAGACACCCGGGGGCTTCCAGGGAGGTATGGCTTGCGTGGATCCCCCAACGTTTCCTTACCCAGAATCCCCTGCAAACCTCGGTTTTAGCTGGAAAAAAAAAATCACTTTTTTCACACATTTTTGTGTGGGAAAGTTGTGGCATCACCGGGCTCACTCAAATTTCCCACCTCCCAGCGTTCCCCTGGGTCTCCCGGTAAAAATGGTGCCTCACTTGTGTGGGAGGCCCAAGTACCCGCGACAGGCAAGGGCCCAAAACGTAGTGAGGAGACATCAACATTGCCTATCCTTTATGCTTTAAGAACTTAAGAGAACTAAGCAAACTTCTACCATCTAAAGTAAAAGTATTGTGCATTTTTGTCGTTTAATGGTCTTGTGGTAACTATATAAAGAATCCGTATTTTTTATATAAAACCTGTGTGGTGTCCATTTGTGGTGTTGTCACTTGGTTACTGTACGTGTTCACAAATGCTTAACCTATAACGCTCTGAGATAAGCCTTGTCTGCTCACGCCAAGCTACCTAGGGGTGAGCAGGGGTTATTTTAGGAGTGTACCCCTTTACCCTGACTAAAGGAAAGGTTCCCTGCTTGTCACAAGTACCTACCTGTGCCAACCAGAGAACCCGGATTCTAACAGTAATAATAAACATCTGTTATTCAGCACCAAGATGCCCCTTTGGGGTGAATGTGCGCTTTACTTGTACCTATTATGTTATAATCTCAGACCAATGGGTTATGCAGATTTTCCGGAGAGGCTACTCCTTCCCCTTCTAGACTATCCTGCCACCCATGCCATCTGCTTGCGGCAAGCTGACTGAGGATAATCTTTCCCTACTCGGCCAGGAAGTGATGGCTCTCTTGGCCAAGGGAGCCATAGAGAGGGTGCAGACGGTAGCAGTAGGTCGTGGTTTCCAGCTACTTTCTGGTGCCCAAGAAGGACAGTGGCTTTGTCCTATCCTAGAACTATACCCTCTCAATTTCTTCCTCAAGAAGGAAAAGTTCAAAATGCTTATTGCTCACTCAAGTCCTGTCTGCCCTGGGCCTGGATTGTAGCTTTGAACTTGCAGGGCATATACCTCCACATTCCCGTCCTGCTTGCCCACAGGCATACGGTGGGACATGAGCAGTTTTAGATCGCTTTGTTCCCCTTCGGCCTCATCAGCGCCCCTCGGGTGTTCACCAAGGTGATGGCAGTGGCTGCAGCTAATTTGCGGAGTTCAGGTGTGCCAGTCTTCCTCTGTCTCGAGGACTGGCTGTTAAAGGCAGGCTCGCCCCAGGCTGTAGTCTCACCTCCACACTACGGCGGACCTCCTACATTTCTTGGGATTCACTATCAATGTGTCAAAGTCACAACTGACTCCCTCTTAGTCGCTCCCCTTCATCAGAGCTGTTCTGGACATGGTGCAGTTTTGCGCCTATCCTACCAAATGGCATGTCCAGGATATTCAAGCTATGACACCAATGTATCAGCCTTTTATCCTGGATTTTGGTGAGACTGACACAGAGGTTTACTTATTTGTTTTATTTGAAGAGTTTTATATAGCGCTGGCTAGACCCGGAGGTATCCGAGCGCCTTACATGAGGATCAGAGAGTTACAAGTTACATCTGTTACAAGAGAATAGTCAAACATAGGATAAAAAAGGCAAAGTTACGTTAATTCGACAGAGGGAGAGGGAGGAAGGAGACATAGCAAAGAGACGGTGAGAAACTGTGCCCAATGTCTGGCTGGGTTGGTGACAGCCGAGGGGTGAACCAGGGCCGATCTCCTCTATAGCTGTCTAGGCAGCTCCACCGGGCATCGGCCAAATTGCTCGGACTCAGCTGTCAGGATAATGATCAAGGTTAGTCTGAAAATGTCGAATTCAAAACGAGGGAGTTGGAGAGAAGAGAAACCGTAGTAAAGTATAAACCCAGGTGAGAAAGGGGTTTTTGTTTCGGTGTTATCAAGGCGCAATCAGCAGGAAGCTTGATGTCTGGGAGAGGCAGCTGCCAGAGAAGACTGCGGGCATTATGGTGTCGGGGCATGGGCACTGTTAGACCTGTCAGCCCTAGGGTGGTCTCCCCTTCTATTTTTGATCGTGCCTCATTTTTTCCACCCTAATTTTTATGTTGGACTTAGGTCTCCCGGCGCCTTTTCATTGCCAACCAGTGTTAAGGTGCAGGTGCTCCCTTCTCCCAAGATGGCTGCCACAGGCCCCTGCTACTGCAGAGTGGTCTTTATTAGTAGCAACCTAGCTGCCAGGAGCTGGCTGGAACCCCACAACAATGTTGCGACACCAGCCCGCCTTTTTTGTCCCATAGGTAGAATGGGGAAGCTCCTGGAATCTGCTGGAACCTTCTAGAAGGGAGGTGTGGTTTTTACTTTTGCCGCCTTGGTTAGAGGTCACCTGACCTAGGGATACTTAACAGAGGGAGGGAACATTTTCTAGTCAGTTGGCCAGTGGGGTAAAGCAGAGCTGGAGAATCCACACAGGAGTTTTAGGCGGTAGGGCCTAGCCAGGGACTTATGCCTCTGAGAGTGACAGGATTTAGGTGCTGCCTCTTAAGTGAGTGAGGGATCCTGTAAAGCCCACTGATCTTGCCCAGCAGTAGGAGGACCCAGGGAACCTCTGCCCAGCCTGACTAGGAAGGACCTAGTCGCCAACTCAATCCCTACCCCCCAGGAACAGAACCCCCCCAAGGGCGCCAGAGACATCTGCGCCATCAAGACTTCATATAGCAACTGATTGCAGAAACTGAATGCTGAACCCTCATGACACGACCGCATGCTGAAACTGAATGCTGAGACTTCGTGTCAAAACCTGAACACGGAAACCATATGCCAAGCTGATTGTGGAATTGCTGGGGATCGACCAGGTATTAGCGCCGTGACCCCTGCGCTCCCTGACCTGGCCTGGGATCCCCTGCAGCAAGCCCCGTCGAGCACGGAACTCTCCGCTTAATTTGACCCCCCCCCCTGGCGCGGGGGCTGGAGCGCGCTCACCGCTGTGGCCCAGAAGCCTGAAGTGTGCCCCCTCATCGTGTCGAGGCCTGCGGAGAAGCCCGGGGCCCCGTCGCTGCCGTCGCAGCTGCTGCAGGAGGTGCGCGAGGCCGTGGCCTGCCCCCGTCGCGGAAGAATCGACTGCGGAGTCCAGAGCTGGGGTTGGACGCCTCAAGACGTCGAGATCAAGGTAAGCCGGCAGGCTTGGGATGGACCCCAGTGTGCCCCCTACAGACCGGGAGCAGCACCGCACCCTGAGACCCTGGTTCCCCTCCGTGGGAGTTCCCCAGTTCACCCAGGACTGTGACACCCATCCGAGGGATTGCCCCTTCCTACAAGACTGTCGAGTATCGTTGTGCTCCGTGAACTGCCCTGAAGTGCCGGATGCTTGCATATTACGAGTGGCGCTGTGGTTGTAGGCTCTGCTCAGAAGTGCTTCATTCTGGTATATTACGAGTAGCGCTATGTTCGCAGGCTCTGCACCGAAGTGTTCAATGCTTAGATGTTACGAGTAGCGCCATGTTCGCAGGCTCTGCTCCGAAGTGTTCAATGCTTATATATTACGAGTAGCGTTATGATCGTAGGCTCTACTCAGACGTGTCCACTGCTTACTTATTACGAGTAGCGCTGTGTTCGTAGGCTTTGTCCACAGGTGTACCAGGCCAGATTGACGCGTATAGCGCGGAAATCGCCCACTGAGGCGCGAAGGGTACCAGGGGTAGCGGTAAGCCCGCGAAGTCTGCCCAGAGTCCCTGCTTGTCCCCAGGGCTGGCGCTACAATCCCCAGTCCTTACAACCAAGGTTAGGATATACCAAGGTGGCCTAGGGCCTCGGGGGAAAGTGCTGGTGAATATGATGCTGGTGAATCCAATGCTACTCTATGTGAGCCATGCCATTGTTATCTCATGAACTGCATTTATATCTCATGAACTGCATTTATATCTCATGAACTGCATTTATATCTCATGAACTGCATTTATATCTCATGAACTGCATTTATATCTCATGAACTGCATTTATATCTCATGAACTGCATTTATATCTCATGAACTGCATTTATATCTCATGAACTGCATCTATATCTCATGAACTGCATCTATATCTCATGAACTGCATCTATATCTCATGAACTGCATCTATATCTCATGAACTGCATCTATATCTCATGAACTGCATCTATATCTCATGAACTGCATCTATATATAAGGAACTGCATTTACATTTAACTGCTTGGATAAACTGGAGTTATTTGCATACATTCTACAGTGTGGCGTCCCTTATTGTGTGCGTTCCTTGCTTCAGAGGATGTGTGTGTTGTATGGTCGCTTTACACATAAGCCTTTGGGTGCCCAGCCGCTCGAGTCACGTTACCCCCTTAGGGCTTGGTGACCCCAGGTCTTACATTGGTGGCAGCGGTGGGATTAGGACCTGTGACCATACAGCACCCTTCCGTGAAGCGGAGGGCGCCACAATTAAACGCATATTGTATTGAAGCTCTGCAACTGTTATTACTGCACTGATTACATTCCACTGTCCAGACTGAGGGTGTAAAATCCTGGTTAGCTGGTAACTGTCACCCATATCCTAGAGTTTTTCTTCCTTAGTATCTAGGTCCCCACCTGTCACGATGGAGTTCCGGTTAGCTGACCGAGGGGTACACTGTAAGGCAACTGAGGGAATTCGGGCAGGGGATGGGGGTGCCTGGGGTGCGGAGGGCCAAAGGACCGGAACTCCGTACCGCCTTAAGGGCATGGGTAGAAGCCCACCCAGAAGGGAGAGAGGATGAGGGACAGGAGGCACCGGATACACCTCAGGAGGAGAGCGCCCAGGAAGTCCTAGACATACTCAATGTAGATGTGTCTGAAAATGTGCCCCCAGGGAGACGTTCTGGGGCCAGTAGTAGGACAGGGTCTAGGAGGAGCGCGTCTCCAGAGGAGTACGAGGACAGGAGGGAGGAGAGGCAGTTAAAGTGGGAGCTAGCGAAATTGGAACATGAGAGAGAGAGAGAGAGAGAAAGAGAAAATAAGAGATGGGCAATGGAGGAAAAGAAGCTGGCGCACGAGCTTCAGCTGAAGGAGTTGGAGCTGCGCGCCCTCCAGTTAAACGCGTCCAATAAGGACAATGGTGGCAGCGTACCAAGAGAGTCCCATGAGTCAAAATTTTACCTACCCAAAGAAGTCATTGCCAGCTACACCGTGGGGGACGATATTGCCAAGTGGTTGGATGCATACGAGGTGACCTTGACAGCCCATGGGGTTCCCGAGAGCAATTGGGGAGGGGGCTTGTATCGCTATATACCTCCCAATGTCAGGGACACCCTATTATACTTAACCAAGGCGGATCAGGTCAGGTATGCCCCGATGAAAGAGGCCTTACTCAAGAAATTTGGTCTCAACCCCGAGAGGTACAGGCAGAAGTTCCGTGGCAGCCATAAGCTGTCCACACAGACGTGGGTGGATTTTTTTGACAATGCCCGTAAGGCACTAGATGGTTGGGTGCGTGGCAGCGAGGTGCAGGACTACCAAGCGGTGTACAATCTTTTTTTACGGGAGCACCTCTTGGATAAGTGCTTTCCGGAGCTACGCCAACATCTGGTGGACCGCAAGTTAACGGATCCCCGTGAGCTTGCGGAGGAGGCAGATATTTGTGTGAGCACCCGGGTGTCTCACAAGGGCCCCGGGTGAGATGGCTCGAAAGGCGGACAGGGTTTCCCCCAGAAGAAAGAGGGGGGGGGAGATAAAAAGGTGGAGTTCTCAAAAGGCCCCCAAAATAAGTTTGGGAAAGGAGTAGGAACCCCACCCTCGTCCAATTCCCCAAAACCCACTTACCCTGACAGGAGTCAGCAGCCAAGGATTGTGAGGTGCTACGAATGTGGGGAGATGGGATCTCCTTTGGAGTGTCCAAAGTGTCGCAAGCGATCCCCAGCCCCAACGGGCGGGAAAAGACCCGGGGTAAGTAGTGTAGCGCTTGGGGTGGAGCTGCCCTTAGATAGGGAAGGGGAGTGGACAGGCCTGACCCTGGTTTCACACGGGGATAGAGAGGTGGTCCCCGTAGTGTCCCTGCCCCCGAACACTGTTAAATATCAGCAGAGAGTGAGAGTTAACGGGGAGGAGGTGGAGGCTCTGAGGGACACAGGAGCCAGCATGACCACTATAGTGAGGCGGCTGGTGTCCCCAGACCAAGTAGTCCCCGAGGAGTTCCATCCGGCCGTATTGGCTGACGGAAGTGTGAGTCACTATCCAGTGGCTCGTGTTCCATTTGAGTGGGGAGGAGTCAAAGGCCTACTGAAAGTTGCGGTGAGCCCTGCCTTGCCTGTGGTGTGCTTGCTAGGGAACGACCTGGAGCACACCAAGTGGAAAGATGTCGAGTTTCGAGCGCATACCGAGATGCTGGGATTACCAGGGTGGACTTGCGTAGTCACGCGGTCCATGGCTGCCCGGCATGGAACTCACCCCGGGTTGGAGCCTGGAATTATGGCCCAACCCAACGCCAAGTGTGGAAAGAAGAAGGTGGTAGAGGACACGCCCCGTGAGATGGATGGGGAGGCCGCAGAGGTGCCCCCGGAGTCCGCGGAGGTGGATGTCGTTCCCGTGGGGGACTTGCCGACCCTTGCCGACTGGCATGTGGAAGGAGGGCCTACCCGGGAGGAATTTCGTCAGGCACAAAGGGCGTGTCCCACGCTTGAAGGCATGCGGCGTCAGGCCAAAGCCCAAGTGGCCAGTCAGGAGGCGGGCGGATATCATGTGTATTGGGAGGATGGTCTCCTGTACAGTGAGCCCAGGGTGCCGGTACATGGATCTTCGAGGGCCATAGTGGTCCCCCAATGTTACCGGGCCTTCCTGCTGGAGTTAGCACACGAGATACCCTTAGCCGGACATCTGGGTCAGGACAAAACCTTGCACGGTTGGTCCCGCATTTTTATTGGCCCAGGATGAGGATCGCCTCAGACACCTTTTGTAAGACCTGTAAGTCTTGTCAGGCAAGCGGCAAGACTGGGACTAAATTGAAGGTCCCGTTGGAACCGCTCCCGGTGGTCGGGACCCCTTTTGAGAGGGTCGGAATAGACATTATTGGGCCGCTGGACCCTCCGACCGCAGCGGGACACCGGTTCATTCTGGTCTTGGTCGACCACGCCACTCGGTACCCAGAGGCTATTCCTCTGAGGACCATCACTGCACCGGTGGTGGCGCGGGCACTGTTGGGGATTTTTACCCGAGTGGGATTCCCCAAGGTCATGGTGTCGGACAGAGGCACAAATTTCATGTCGGCCTATATGCAGGCCATGTGGAAGAAGTGTGGAGTGACCTACCGGTTCTCCACTCCTTACCACCCCCAGACTAACGGGCTCGTAGAGCGCTTCAACAAAACCTTGAAGGGAATGATCCGGAGCCTGCCAGAGGGCTTGAGGCGTAAATAGGACGTCCTCCTCCCCTGCTTGTTGTTCTCCTACCGGGAGGTACCGCAGAAGAGAGTCGGGTTCAGCCCGTTTGAGTTGCTCTATGGCCATCCCGTTAGGGGTCACCTCAGTTTAGTGAAGGAGCGGTGGGAGAAGACTTCGCAGAAGCTTCCCCGTGACATTGTCAGCTACATGCTGGGGTTCCGCAGCCAGATGGCCAAGCTGTGGAATGCGGCCTCAGAGAACCTAGAGGCTAGCCAGACCGTTATGAAGGAGTGGTACGACTGCAACGCTCGGACGGTCGAGTTGGACAGAAGGTGTGGGTCATGGAACCTGTGGAGCTTTGTGCCCTCCAGGACCGGTGGACTGGTCCGTATGACATTGTGGAGCGACGAGGCCAGACCACATACGTAGTGGATCTAAAGACCCCCCCCAACCCCCCCCCCCCGACAGCCCCTGAGGGTATTCCACGTCAACCGCCTGAAGCCGCACCATGAGCGATCAGAGCTTGCTCTCCTTATGGTGACGGATGGGAGCGAAGAGGAAGAGAGAGTGAAGCTCTTCCTGACCTTCTAGCGGTGCAGGAGAAGGATGGCTCGGTGGAAGGTGTAGTCCTCTCCCCACCCTTGACCCCAGAGCAACAGAGGGACTGCCGCCATGTCCTGGGACAGTTCGCCTCGTTCTCCCTCACGCCGGAAATCACTCATCTGTGTACCCATGATGTGGACACAGGCGACAGCCCCCGTGAAGAACAAGTCTTACCGGCTCTCTGACCGAGTGAAGGATAGCATCCAGCGTGAGGTAGCCAAGATGTTGGAGCTGGGGGTGAAAGAACCTTCCAGCAGCCCGGGGGCTAGTCCGGTGGTGTTGGTGCCGAAAGCAGCCCCACCGGGTACCACACCGGAACTTCGGTTTTGTGTGGACTACAGGGGGTTGAACTCTGTCACGAAGACAGATGCTCACCCCATCCCACAAGCAGACGGGCTGGTGGACCGGCTGGGAGCAGCCCGGTACCTCAGCACCATTGACCTGACATCCGGATATTGGCAGATTGCCATGGCCGATGGAGCAAGGGAGAAGACAGCATTCTCCACCCCCGAGGGCCACTTTCAGTTCCGAGTGATGCCCTTTGGGCTCAAAAATGCTCCGGCCACATTCCAGCGGTTAGTGAATCAGGTACTATCTGGTCTGGAGTCCTTCTCAGCAGCATACCTGGATGACATAGCTGTCTTCAGCAGCACCTGGGAGGACCATCTGCAGCACCTCCAGGAGGTCTTGCAGGCGCTGCAACGCGCTGGCCTAACCATTAAAGCCAGCAAGTGCCAGATTGGACAGGGATCTGTCGTGTACCTGGGACACCTGGTGGGCGGAGGTAAGGTGCAACCCCTCCAGGCCAAAATAGAAACCATCTTGGCTTGGGAGCCCCCCAAGACCCAAACAGAGGTCCGAGCTTTTGTCGGCCTCACTGGGTATTACCGCCGGTTTGTCAAGGGATATGGTACCATCGTAACCCCCTTGACAGAGTTGACCTCCAAGAAGCAACCTCGCAAGGTCATATGGACAGCTGCTTGCCAGGAGGCATTTGACACGCTGAAACATGCGATGTGTACCGCTCCAGTACTCGCAACTCCAGCTTTTAGTAAGGAGGTCATTGTACAGACAGACGCCTCAGAGCACGGCATAGGTGCGGTGCTCTCGCAACTCAACGCCGAGGGCCAGGATCAACCAGTGGCCTTCATATCCAGAAGACTCCTCCCTCGGGAACGGCGATGGAGCACCATTGAGAGAGAAGCCTTCGCGGTGGTCTGGGCTCTGAAGAAGTTGAGGCCATATCTCTTTGGAACTCACTTCCTAATTCAGACTGACCACCGCCCCCTTCGCTGGCTCATGCAGATGAGAGGCGAAAACCCCAAGTTGTTGAGGTGGTCCATTTCCCTACAGGGGATGGATTTTCGGGTGGAACATCGGCCCGGAGTTGACCACGCCAACGCGGACGGTCTCTCCCCTCTTTTGGCTGGGGGGTACGCGTGTTAGACCTGTCAGCCCTAGGGCGGTCTCCCCTTCTATTTGTGATCGTGCCTCATTTTTTCCACCCTCATTTTTTTATGTTGGACTTAGGTCTCCGGGCGCCTTTTCATTGCCAACCAGTGAGTGTTAAGGTGCAGGTGCTCCCTTCTCCCAAGATGGCTGCCACAGGCCCCTGCTACTGCAGAGTGGTCTTTATAAGTAGCACCCTAGCTGCCAGGAGCTGGCTGGAACCCCACAACAATGTTGCGACACCAGCCCGCCTTTTTTGTCCCATAGGTAGAATGGGGAAGCTCCTGGAATGTGCTGGAACCTTCTAGAAGGGAGGAGTGGTTTTTACTTTTGCCGCCTTGGTTAGAGGTCACCTGACCTAGGGATACTTAACAGAGGGAGGGAACATTTTCTAGTCAGTTGGCCAGTGGGGTACAGCAGAGCTGGAGAATCCACGCAGGAGTTTTAGGCGGTAGGGCCTAGCCAGGGACTTATGCCTCTGAGAGTGACAGGATTTAGGTGCTGCCTCTTAAGTGAGTGAGGGATCCTGTAAAGCCCACTGATCTTGCCCAAGAGTAGGAGGACCCAGGGAACCTCTGCCCAGCCTGACTAGGAAGGACCTAGTCGCCAACTCAATCCCTACCCCCCAGGAACAGAACCCCCCCAAGGGCGCCAGAGACATCTGCGCCATCAAGACTTCATATAGCAACTGATTGCAGAAACTGAATACTGAACCCTCATGACACGGCCGCATGCTGAAACTGAATGCTGAGACTTCGTGTCAAAACCTGAACATGGAAAACATATGCCAAGCTAATTGTGGAATTGCTGGGGATCGACCAGGTATTAGCGCTGTGACCCCTGCGCTCCCTGACCTGGGATCCCCTGCAGCAAGCCCCGTCTTGCGCGGAATTCTCCGCTTAATTTGAGACACCCCCCCCCCCCCCGGCGCGGGGGCTAGAGCACGCTCTCCGCCGCGGCCCGGAAGCCTGAAGTGTGCCCCCTCATCGTGTCGAGGTCCGCGGAGAAGCCCGGGGCCCAGTCGCTGCCGTTGCAGCTGCTGGAGGAGGTGCATAAGGCCGTGGCCTGCCCCAGTCGCGGAAGAATCGACTGCGGAGTCCGGAGCTGGGGTTGGACGCCTCAAGACGTCGAGATCAAGGTAAGCCGGGAGGCTTGGGACGGACCCCGGTGCGCCCCCTACAGACCGGGAGCAGCACTGCACCCTGAGACCCTGGTTCCCCTCCGTGGGAGTTCCCCGTTCACCCAGGACTGTGACACCCCTCCGAGGGATTGCCCCTTCCTACAAGACTGTCGAGTATCGTTGTGCTCCGTGAACTGCCCTGAAGTGCCGGATGCTTGCATATTACGAGTGGCGCTGTGGTTGTAGGCTCTGCTCAGAAGTGCTTCATTCTGGTATATTACGAGTGGCGCTCTGGTTGTAGGCTCTGCTCATAAGTGCTTCAGTCTGATAAATTACGAGTCGCGCTATGTTCGCAGGCTCAGCTCTGAAGTGTTCAATGCTTAGATGTTACGAGTAGCACTATGTTCGCAGGCTCTGCTCCGAAGTGTTCAATGCTTAGATGTTACGAGTAGCGCTATGTTCGCAGGCTCTGCTCCGAAGTGTTCAATGCTTAGATATTACGAGTAGCGTTATGATCGTCGGCTCTACTCAGACGTGTCCACTGCTTAGTTATTACGAGTAGCGCTGTGTTCGTAGGCTTTGTCCACAGGTGTACCAGGCCAGATTGACGCGTATAGCGCGGAAATCACCCACTGAGGCGCGAAGGGTACCAGGGGTAGCGGTAAGCCTGCAAAGTCTGCCCCGAGTCCCTGCTTGTCCCCAGGGGTGGCGCTACAATCCCCAGTCCTTACAACCAAGGTTAGGATATAACAAGGTGGCCTAGGGCCTCGGGGGAAAGTGCTGGTGAATATGATGCTGGTGAATCCAATGCTACTCTATGTGAGCCATGTCATTGTTCTCTCATGAACTGCGTTTATATCTCATGAACTGCGTTTATATCTCATGAACTGCGTTTATATCTCATGAACTGCGTTTATATCTCATGAACTGCGTTTATATATCATGAACTGCGTTTATATATCATGAACTGCATCTATATCTCATGAACTGCATCTATATCTAAGGAACTGCATCTATATCTAAGGAACTGCATTTACATTTAACTGCTTGGATAAACTGGAGTTATTTGCATACATTCTACAGTGGCGTCCCTTATAGTGTGCGTTCCTTGCTTCAGAGGATGTGTGTGTTGTATGGTCGCTTTACACATAAGCCTTTGGGTGCCCAGCCGCTCGAGTCACGTTACCCCCTTAGGGCTTGGTGACCCCAGGTCTTACAGGCACCATCTTGAAGTCAGGCGTTGTCAGTGACCGTCCTTACAATGGATAACCCGGCCTTGAAAAGCCCCCAGAACAGAGTCTTCGTGAGGGGGGAATCAGCTGGAATGCCCCAACAGCTGTGTTTGGGAGGTTGCTGGGCCTCATGCATCCTGCTCCCGCCTGGTGACACATGCCCGCTGGCATATGCGGGCTCTTCCGTGGGACCAGAAGTTCCAGTGGGCACAGCATCAGGGAAACCTGACATGGTACAGATCTTGGAGGGAACTGAAAAAGAGCTGCATTGGAGGTTAACGAACTACGACTGGGTCAGTGGCAGCCCCCTTGTCCTTCTCCAACCAGATCCAATAGTGGCAGGGCCGGTTCCTCCATTTGAGCAGAGGAACGTCACCCCACAAGCCCCAGAGCTGAAATATAAAAGGGTAATAAATGAACAGTTCAGTAACTGACCCGTCCTGAATGAAGAGTCAGGGCGGGGCCAGCGCTGCAGTGGCAGCAGGGAGCTGTGTGCACAATGCACTTTAAAATGCATTTTAAAGTTCTCAAACCTAGCTGTCATAGACAGCTAGGTTAGAAAAAGTACAGGCCCTCCAGTGCTTTTAGGATCAGTGAGAGGCCGCTCCAACCAATCCTGGCACTGCTCTCATGCTGTGAGAGCAGCGCCCGCGTTGGAGCCTGCTTGCTGGACGAGAACGGATGGAAAAGGATGTTGCTTTTTTTTATTTCTTTGCGTTCCCTCCACCCCACATTCCTCCCCACCCCACCACTCACAGAACATGGCAGCCGCCACTGGATGGTGGTGACAGATCAGTCACTCTTGGGATGGGGCAGCCATCTGGAAGAGTAAGATAAGCGGCCTATGGTTTCTGGCGTAATCCAAACTCCACATCAGCCTTCTGGAGCTCTGGGTGATCCGACTGGCATTAAAAGCCTTTTTACCCTACATCGAGGGAAGGCTAATGCAGGTGTTAAAGGACACCACCAACACCATGTGATACTGCAACAATCAGGGTGGGGTGTGGTCATGGTCCCTTTGTCAAGGAAGCCCTGCATCTCTGGATATGACTAGAACAAATGTCAGGGCATTTCTGTGGTGGTTCAACACCTGGCGGGCTCTCTAAACACGAGGGGGACAAACTCAGCCAAAGATGCATAGCGGATCATGAATGGTGTCTTCATCCGGAGGTGGTTCATGGTCTCTTTCAGCAGTAGGGAGAGCCTTGGTTATATCTGTTTAGCACCGTCGAGAACGAAGAATGTCAGCAGTTCTGCATGCTGGAGTTTCCAAGGTGGCTCTCGTTCAGAGACGCTTTTCATCTAGAGTTGAGCTCAGGCCTCCTGTACACCTTTCTGCTCATACCATTCCTGCCCAGAGTTCTCAAAAACATCAGGAGTATGGCAATTGGTCCTCTGATCAGGTTGCCTCTTTGGGAGGATCTTCTGTCGCAGCAGCAGGGGAAGAGTGCTCCACCTGAACCGGTCAACACTCCTCCTACATGCTTGGAGATTAAGCGGTGACAGTTGATAGCTTTTGACATTTCACCCGGTGTCTGCAATGTTATTCTGTCAGTCAGGCGTCCCTCCACTATTCTATACAAAAACCCAGGGCCCTTCTCCCCCAAAACTTCCAGTAAAAAGAAAAAACAAGCATTGGCATAGCCAATAGGTCTCGCTTTTGGGACCTTATAATTATTTAGCACAATATCCTTGGTGCAACAACATCTGTAGCATGGCAAAACACTTATAAGGTCCCACAGGCGAGACCTATTGGCTATGCCAATGCTTGTTGCTGTTTTTGTGGTACTGCAATATATAGAGATGTTATTTGTCACAGTTTAGTTTGGATTAGATCATTGATGACACTATTGTTCATAGGATCACGATGTCTCCAGTGACAACTTCTGGCTGCACGCGCGCATGGTGGGGGTGGGGCACGCGCGCATGGTGGGGGTGGATTAGATCATTGAGGACACTATTGTTCATAGGATCACGATGTCTCCAGTGACAACTTCTTGCTGCGCGCATGTGGGGGTGGGGCACACGCGCATGGTGGGGCACACGCGCATGGTGGGGGTGGGGCACACGCGCATGGTGGGGCGTGTGGGTGGGTGTGAGGGGAATTGGGGGTTGGAATGTGGTTGGGGTTGTGTGTGTGGTGGTTGTGTGTGGTGGTTGTGTGGGGCTGGGGCGCGTGGTGGGGTGGGGCGCGTGGTTGGGTGGGGCGCGTGGTTGGGTGGGGCGCGTGGTTGGGTGGGGCGTGTGGTTGGGTGGGGCGTGTGGTTGGGTGGGGGTGGGTGGGTGGGGAATTGAGGGTTGGAATGTGGTTGGGGTTGTGTGTGGTGGTTGTGCGTGTGGTGGTGTGGTGTGGTGGGTGTGGTTGTGGTTGTGGGTGTGTGTGACAGTAATACTAAAAGCATCTCAAAATAAAGGAACACAAAAATCAAGTTTGGAGAAAGAGAAAGCACGCAAGTCAAACTGGCGCAACAAACCATTGACACAACAACAAGAACAAAACAAGATCACTTAGCGAAGACTGAGTGCTGATAATGGATACACACAGCCCATCATCTTAAGAGTTCGATTGCAGCCAATGCGCCCTCAAACCTGCCCCCTCCTTGTGAGTTGCACCCCATATTTCATGAGTTATAACTGCTGCACCCACCATAGCGCTTTGAGATCTAAAGCGCAACATAGGTCTAAATCAACTAAGCAGTCACCACCATGCTGTGCTTTTAAAGAGAATGTGCCAAAAGTTTCCAGCTTCCTCATCATGTCCTCATGAAAGCGCCAACGAAAGGACTCCCTGAATGGTGCAACGGACATGAAGCAGCCGCTGCGATCAGAAATAAACACTGTGAACATTGTCCAGTTTCACGGTAACATTTCCTTAATGTTCCTTAAGTCACAAAGCAGTAATACTAAAAGCATCTCAAAATAAAGGAACACAAACATCGAGTTCGTGGAAAGAGAAAGCACGTTGAGGCAGCGATGGAAAATACATTTAAGGTGGGTGTGATATTGCCTGACGGAGATGCACCCACTAGGAGAATGCCGAACGCTTGTAAGCGCGAAGCAGGGGGAGGGGCAGAGGCAGGGAGCCGCGCTTATACCAAAAGTAAAGAAAAACAAGTGATGTGCGCGTCACGCCTGTGTCTGGGCACAATCATAGCTCCTCCCACGGCCTATTGGTGTCTATTATGCGCTTGGTGTGCTTAATAGACACCAAGAGGCCATGGGAGGAGCTATGCGCACACCAATTGCGTGTGTGTAGTCTTTTAGAATAAGACGCACGCAAAGGCAAATGGGGGAGCTGAAAAGGAAACGCACATGCACGAGCGTGTGAGATTCCTAGGTCAGCTTGATTTCCCCGTTTTTCACCTACTAAAGGTCTCGCGACCTGCGCGAGCACTGCTGCACAGTGCAACGCAGGTCGCGAGACCTAAAAAGGACAGAACTGAGAATACTCAACCCTCATCCTTCAAGGTGCCCTGAACCACAGTCTATAAAACCGAATGTCCTGAAAATGCCCACGAGTAAGTTCAGTCCTTCTTTGTGTGCTTTCTGGCCACACCTCCATTTAGCCAACACAGAGCAGACGGAAGAACCTCAAAAACCCAGACTTAAAAAGCTTTCTTCCCCAATGGACCAATGAAAACGCCCACCTTGCCTTTAGGCATGTTAATTAGATGGTCTAACAACGTAAATTGGTAACTGGCATACTGTAGGTTGACTTCATTTGTGCAAGTGGCCTGTTCAGTTAAGAAGCAGCTGAAGTTATGGAATTATGCCACAGAGTAGGTTTTATTTCAAAATAGAAACGGTCTCTGGTTTAGAGAGGCGCATTTAGCTGACATTTGGGTTGCATAACAGCTTAATTTCTTAAAAAGTTTTAAAATCAGGGTAAACATTTTTCTCAAGGTCGACGGTAGCAAATTATATGACTTTTGCAGCGTATGTAAAGATTTCCGTTAAACGCAGAGATTTTCTAACAGATTTAAATTTTGAGGTTTTGCTAAAAGTAGGGAGAAATAAAAGTTTACACTTTTGCGCAGTCAGGCCGAAATTCTAAAGAGTTATCATTATCTTGGGCTGGGGAGAAGCCCACTTAACTTATGCAATTGTGCTTCGAAGATCTGCTTGCAGTTAAAGATAACACCACGGGGGGAGGGGGGCGGGGGGGAGCATGAAGACCCCTAAGGCTTATTCTGCGGTCAAGTAAGTGTGAACAGCCTTAATGCTGATGGATTTTCAGTCAACTAAGAACCACAGGAGGGTGTTTCTGCTATGGTTGACTGGAAGAATGATTCTGTACTTTCTGGGGGGAGTCTTTTGGGCTGCAGGAAATTTCTGTTAGAGAGCAGGCCTTCTCAGCGAGTAAGATTCCACCACAGGTATTTCTTCCCGGAGACGTCTGTGGAATCTGGAGTGCCAATAACCAAACCTATATTGACATCACTGCATAATAAAAGATGTTTTTGGGGGGGAAATTATTTTTTCTAGTTTCTCCAATCTAATGCAATAGCAGATTTTTTTGTGTAAAAAGGACCTGCATTCCGCTAGCTAACAGTTCAAGCTTTGACACAGTAAGAGCACTAGAATGCAATTCGCCTGGCCAAAAAAACATACCTGTTTAGACCTTGCTCGTTAACACTTCTCTTGTAAAAAAACTTGGGAAGGATTTGATTCCAATCACCTGATTTTGGAAAGTTGGGTGACCACTGGAAGACTTGTTAGCCCTTGCAAGTGTAGCCTAGAGAAAGGTCCTGTGGCCCAGAGGAAGAAGTTCACCTGTGCTGGCTTCTAGATCAATTGAGTACTGAATGCCTAAAGGTGAACGTAACTAATTGAAGAGGGCAACCTGGGTTCCCATGTTGCAACACCCTTGCAAATGTGACTGTATGTGGATATACTTCTAGTGGAGACTGATCCTGAAGATACGGGAAAAAATTATCTAGAGTAAAACATTTTTTGTATTTTTTGAATTTGAACCAGAAAGTTGCACATCTGAATGGAGTGAACCTTTAAACTTACATAATCAAACCTGCAGCAAATTATGACGTGGGAGTACTTTCTACCAAATGTCCATTTGTAACAACAAGCTCTAACAAAAAGTGCCCTAGATCATCAGTTCTTAACCCGGTATTAAATAGTATTAGCAGATTAGTAAAGTACACATATAAACAATTTTAAAAATGCTCAATTTTGTTGTTATATGCTTGAATTTGGAAGCCAAAAATTAAGTTATCCTTCGCTTTATTTTTAGGAGCAGTGTAATCACAGCATATAGAATCTAGTATGTCTCAATTAAAACAATGGTATGTGCCAACAAAATAAAGTATGCATTGCGAGCAACAAGCATTTGCAATGCCATCAATCTCGCCTTTGGGACCGTATATGCATTTAGCTATGCAGCACATTAGCCTGGGTGCTGAAACATCTGTTCTTTAACATGGCACGATCCGGGAAACTGGGCCACTTTAAGGAGTGCCTTATTGTGATCCCAATACGTAGGGGGTGGAGTAGCCGGCGAGAAGGCATTGGACGGCGGGAGAGGGGGAGAAAAGTAGTCTGTGCAGTGAAGGGGCCAGTAGCCATGGAAGGACACAAATGACAACATGCTCGTCATAAGGCGGGACTAACAAGGCTAGAACCAATGGGAAGGCAGCATTTAGGACCTAAGCCTATCAAAAAGATGGGCAGAGAGTGGGCGGAGCTTCCATGAAGCTTCCCTGCTTTAGTGTATACTGCATGCCTCGCAAAGCGAGCAGCGCATGTGCTGCAACGCTAGGCGAGACCTAAAAAAAGAGAACCCCGGTGAACAACAAACCCCAAAAAAATGCATTCATACCAGTAAAGGGTCCAATAGCAATAGGCGTGCCCAACAGGGAAAAAGGAGGGACATAAAACAAGCTTACCCAATAGCAAGTAGGACATTTTGAAAGACACACTCAAAAACAAATAGGAAAACGGAGGCAGGGACTCCCCCACTAAAGCATATACTGCATGTCTCAACGAGACGGCGCTTGCGCTGCCTAGGCGAGACCTAAAAAGGACAAAATGAAATGCTAGGGTCTAGTGTATTGTTTCATCTTTTAAAACAAAAAGATTTTGAAAAGCACCATTGTTTACCATTAAAATTAAAATTTCGATTTTTCTGTCTTTGTTTGAGAATTAAATTAAATATTTCACAATTTGTTTGATGCATACTTGTTTCTATATTTTTGTGCATTGTATTGAGGGTCAACTCACAGAAGTTGCTTAGGCTGGGGGTCGTCAGCTTTCCCTAGAGACTCAGTTTGGGTACACAGAAGTCAGAAGCTTAGGAACCACTGCCCTAGATACTAGAACCAAAACCAGCAACGTTTTGGGATCCGTTCCATTCTTCGGTTCATCCACTGAAATTTTCTGCTTGGGGTAGTCCATTTTTCAAAACCCAAATCAAAAGGTTGATCAGAGTCAGGACTTTTGGCATCCACAATTTGATATGTCGGAAGGTTAAACTTCTTATGAGGGACAAACCTTCTTGCATCCAACCAAATGTGCTAAAAAAATAATCTATGCGGTGAGCGTAGATCCAGAACACCTTTACGAAGTCTTATATTTACATTATTTTGCCTACTTTTGATTTTCTCTATTTTGTTTTTAATATAACGTTTTTGTCATTTTTCTTGGCGACATTTAATTCATGTTTTCACTGGTAAGCAGGGAGTTCTCAACACCAGTCCAGATAGGGGGGGGACCTGAAGTGGCATCCTCACTCAGGTAAGGGACATACCTTCCACACAGTATGCAGATCAACCTTTACTGTGCCCAGATGTCTTTGAGGGCACTCCCTGATCAAAACTGGCTTTGGGGTTTCTATCTCTGGCTCAGTGATGGCTCTAAAAGGCTATGTGCCTCTCCAGTGCTTGGTGTGGCTGCTCCATCGTTGTTGTGCTGACCCTGCTACTAGGGAGTGGCCCTAGTGGCTCCTCCTTCTGTGCATGCCCATACATTCAGACATCACCTTCCCTGCTAGTGTTGTGCGTTCTTGCGGTTACTCCCTGGAGGCTTTTCTCTGGCTAGACTGTTAAAATATGTTATCCACTTAATGCACTGAAGACTGCTCCAGGCGTTCTGTAGTTTATGTTCATACTCTGGCTTCTGAATGGTTGTTCCCAGGACAGAGTTAGCTGAAATTCTACTTTTAATTTCTCAGCAAATCTACACTACCATCCAATTGTTTCTTGGAATGGATGCCACAGCCTTTGACACAGCCTGAACCCTCAACCTCACTCAGCACAAAGATTTACAGAAAGCCATATCACAAAGCACTGCCAAGCTGCATTGTGGACAAGCTTACATTATTCTAGATCAGTGGTTCCTCAAAAATCGAACCACGTTTGTTTCTTATTGCTTCCTGTAAATACTCCTAGTATCTACTGAAGTGGAAGCTCAACCCATGAGGCAGAACTGATGGGTAGCTAAACTTAAATAAGGACGTACAGGAGATGTGCCTGAAATATTTGCCACTTGGCCACCCGCCCAGAACCCCTTTAAAGAACGGTTTACCTCACCCACCAGAGGTAGCATGCTTCATCATTGGGAATCCTCCTTGCACCAGAAATTCTAGTCATGGTGCAAGCTACAATCTCCTCGCTGCGAGGGAGGAGCTCAGATCCAATTGTACTATACTCAGATCGGAGTACAGTACGATTGGATCTAATGGTTTCCATTGTACCTTCTGTTTTTAATCCTAGCACATGGTAGCCAGAATAAAGGATATGTGGTAAACCCTGTAGCTAGTTTTAATCCACTTCACCACTAGCACTGCATCCCTCACAACATCCTGCTAGCTCACACTGGGTTTTAGTAATAAACCCTCTTACACAAAAATATCCCTGAGCTCCTCCCTCGCAGCTAGGGGGTTGTAGCCCACACCATGACCAGGCTTCATGGTGCGAGGAGGATTCCCAATGATGAAGCATGCCACCTCTGATGGGTGAGGGAAACCATCCTTTAAAGGGACACCTTCTTTGTCAGCCATCTCAGTCTTCATCTTTTTCTTGATAGAACCGAGGGCTTGTGTGTGTTTTGTTTATTATATTCAGGGAGTTTGCCCTCGCTGGTCTTAAAATCTCCTTGGGCCCCCTTTCTGTGTGTACATATAGTGTTTTAGCATATCAAGGCCAGAGGCTTTAAAGCCTCTGACTCCTTTGATATGCGATCCTGGCTTTTCCCAGATCTGGAGAATGTCAGCCCCTGCCCTGAGGCCCATTTGGCACCAGAGCAGGTGGGAAATTAGATAGTCCATAGGCATGTTGCACTTTCAGGCTAGGCACACGCCTAAGGTGGGCCACCTGAAGTGGACAGCCAAGAAAGGGTTTCAACATTTTGAATTTGGTGAAATTAGTAACTCCGGGTCAGGTTTATGTCCACTCTCCACAGGAAGTGGTCAAATAGGGGAAGAAGTCATCCCAAGAGTTGGTAGACCATTGTATACTACTCTCCTAAATCGCCCCTAAATTCAGCATTTAGAGGCACACACACACACACACACACACACACACACACACACACACACACAAAGAACTCAGATTTGTCAACCTGGGATCAGAAGGACAAAGAAGAGCTGAAGACATGAGACGAGAGGTCCTGCACCAAAACTGGCACCAAACCTTGCCTGGCTGCTTGCACCACGACAGTCAAGAAGGCAGACTTGTCCAGAAACTGAACAACCTCCCCAAACCCTTGGAAGACTGTCTAATGCTTCCACAACTAAGCAGCATCTCCCTTGG
Source organism: Triturus cristatus (assembly GCF_964204655.1). Classification (NCBI taxonomy): domain Eukaryota; kingdom Metazoa; phylum Chordata; class Amphibia; order Caudata; family Salamandridae; genus Triturus; species Triturus cristatus. The sequence goes on along the minus strand of NC_140590.1, from coordinate 1,605,771,466 downwards.
AGTGGAGGAGACAATCCCCTGCATCTGCAGGCACCGACCACAGTTTTCCGGTACTCCATTTTGCTGACCACCGGGTCCACCAAGGGAGCATCTTGCCCGGAGGATATCACCGTGGTTCTAGGAGGCCAGCCCCGTTTCAACAGCTTGCTGAGTGTCCAGGCCGGACACCACAGATGACAAAGTTGACCTGCTGATGAAGGACTTCAGGATCAATGAGGCCTACATCGAGAGTGGTCCTGCCATTTTGCTTTCTTCTCCTCTCCAGGTCACCAGTGGCGGGGTCGTGGGGCGGGGGGGGGGGGGGGGGGGGGGGTCGGTTCTACGCCAAGATTTTTTTTTTTTTTTTTTAAGAAGAGCGGACAAATGGTGCATGTTCAAACATATTTGACAAAGCATGAAGGTTGATAATGAAATTGTTAAAGTGTGGTTATGACATCAATAAAGAGATTTCATATGATAATGACGTAGGTAGCTGATATTCAATATAACCACAGAACTTCATAACAGCCTGAGATAATGCTGAGTACCTCGGAGAATTCTTTTTCTTTATTTATATACCTTTACAAATGAAATCTACTGAGGAAATACACGTTATTGTGATTTGTCGGAGTGGACACAATGTTCATGCCCTGACAAATTCCTTAAATGTATTACTTACATTTGGGAGGGGATAAAAAGGCTGCTTTCCCCAAACCACCAGTCATATGTCAGGCCATAAACGCTGGGCTCAGGACAGGCTGTAAACTACTTTGGACTCTGGAGAAGAAATTCCATGCCTTTCATGCACAGAGCAACTGGTTGTGTGAAGCAAACAAAGACGCCAGGGAATACAATAGCATTGTTAACATATCATGAATGATCTAGCACGCATTATTCTGCACAACCCTGAATGCACATATCTGAACAGAGGCAGCAGTGTGATGCAGAAGGAACTCAGTTTGTGACTTGCCAGCCCATGTCATATATTAGGTATAGATTTTCTTTGAGTTTATTAAGTCCATTAGAGTGGTTTATAGAAATTAATTCAGTTTATTTTCCAGCCACCGATGGTAATGTGTTGCCATATAAGCATCACTGAATGGCTTAGGTAATGGCATTGCTTGCCTGACCCGACCAGGCCGACCTATCGTTGCTCCGCAATCAATATGTTAAACAGTGTGATGTAAACACCTCACGCCAGACCTCGTTATCTGAGTTTAAACACAGAATATTAGCGTGAAGGTACTGTGGATGGAATTAAATCATCTTAACTGTGACTGCCAGTGCTGTGCCCGCCAAGCGCGTCACTGCGATTGCGAACCGAGGTCGAGGCAAACTCATAGGTAACACATGATGAACACCATACACAAAACTAAAGGGCTCTTCAATGACCCCAGCCATAGTTATAAAAAAACAACAACAAAAAACACACAGGCTCACTAGTCAACTGACAGAACAATGTATTTAGGATTTATTTTATCTTCGTTATTTTGTGTTGTTTACACTCCGACTCAAAGTGCTTCTGCCTTGAGGCCGGGCTCAGACATACAAGAAAGAGAGGTGACTAGGTCAGAAGGAAATGTATACCCCTCTCTCAGACCACCGCTTTGCTTCCTCGTCATGTGCGGCATGCATGCTGCTGACTCTGCCTGTGATAGCAGGCAGGCTTAGTTTACGTAGCTTTGTCATTTAGCATCGAGCTATTCCTACACGCCTCGCTGCCTTGATCACCATGTGCCTTTTACTCCCCGACTCACTCCACTGCAATCAGTGGAATGCCGTGGTGGTGGCGAATGGGATAGTGCGCAAAAAGAGTCTGGGGGGATGGGGGGCGTAAATCTAAAATCTAAATAAAACTTACCTGATCCAGTGATCCCGCCTGTCTCGCGCCGCCTCTGCTCCTGGGCTGGTCAGGAGCAGGAACAGGGTATGCTCCCTCCTCCCACCCGCGCCAACCAGGCATACCTCTGCCTTCTGCTTTCTCACAGCGCGAGAAACAGAAAATAAAATGGTATTTAAAATACCATTTTATTTTCAGCTTCTCCAACTGCAAGAAAGTAGTGGGGCAGCACTCCTAGCCCCAATTGAGCGGCCGCATCTGCAGGTCACCCAAGTAAAGTGAAGGCCTCCAACACAAGCGACCCGCCGGACTAAACACCTCTGCACCCGAACCCCACAGCTCAAATTCACAAAAACTGACAGTGTCCCCTTGCTCCCAAAGACCCTCAAGGGTCTGAGGCCCCCTTTGGATTCTGCTGTATTTGTCCCCCAAGTCCCCACGTCCCCACTTGCAGCCTTTCTTTCACAAGTCCCTTGCCATTGTCTTTAACAGGTAAGGATATATTTTTGAGTGTGTCTCGTATTGATCTGTGTACAACAAATGCTCAACACTCCCCTCTGATAAGCCTCAGCTGTTCGACCACACCATCACAAATAGAGCACTTGAATTTGAACTCAGATTTTAGGACATTATCACTACATATAAATGATGTTTAAGGTCCGAGTCTTTAAAACTAGAGTAGCCTAAGAGATATCGCCTGTTTGAACTAGTAAAGTATATGTAACCTAAACATCTTTTCTGTTTGAGGCCTCAAACTACGATACTTCACAAGTGGCTTCTATTACAAGACAGGATTTGTTACGCAAATTCTGTTCCTGCTATTTATTTAAGTAACACATTTAAAGTACACTACATCTCCCACAATACTGTTCCCCTGGGTCGGAAGTACCAACAAAGAAGTACACCCACTCTATATTAAACCTTTTCTTGCTGCTTGAGTAAGTACATGTTGAGACTTTGTAATAATTTGCTATGATTTAAAGTGTCTGAGGCGTTTTTCTATTGTAAATAGATTTGTATGTAATGTTTGCGTGCAGGCCACGGTGAGGCAACTGCAGCACTGCGGTTTGTTTTACTCAATTGCGTTTCCCGTGGGCAACTTCTAGAACAAGCATTTAGAGTGAAGGAGTTCATGCAATGGACATTCTGTTTCTTGTTAAAACAAATATTCGGCAGCCAAATGGTTTATTGATGGAGACATTGTTTGACAGCGCTGGTCTTTTCTTTTTTTAACACATTTTATGGATATTGACAGGACTTATGACAGCAATCTGCATCATCTTTGCAGGTGTTTACATTTTGTTATATAACAACTGAAATAACCAACAGTATTCAGGCACTGTTTTCCCACCTACCCAAGCCCCTTCCTATCCTTCCCATGCCATCTCTCCCCAGCCAACTGCCTCCTGTTAGGCAGAAGCCCCAGAGTGCTCTCCATATTACATATGTTCCTCATAGTTTCTTCATCTAATGACTGCCATTGGACGTATCGGTTCCAAGCAAAATCCCCGGCAGTCAGCCCATGCCTGCCAGATTTTGCCATTATTTCCCGAAGCAACACCAGCCACATATACCAGCCTTTCCATACCGATGGAGTGATCCAGGCCCTTGTTCCACTCCCCAACTGATGAGGGAGCTGCATCTTTCCACTGCTGGGCGACATCCCTTTTGGTGATTACAAGCCCCACCTGGAGTAGCACCCACTTGTATCTATATCAGTTGCCGTCTAGGTCCTCGTGTGTGTGAAGCAAAATCAATTTGGGATCCACTGGGACCCTCCAGCACAGGATGGTGCAGAGGCATCAATTTGGGACCCTCCAGCACAGGATGGTGCCGAGGCATGAGGCAACGTTCTTCCAAAACAGTTTTATCTGTAAGCTCCAAATCAAGTGCAGGAAGTTCCCCCTTGGTGGTGTGACATCGGAGGTATAAGAAAGAGGCTATCACCACCATCTCCTGCAGACACTGCATTGTAAGAGAAACTCTGTGGAGGTATTTTAATTGTATCAGGCGAAGCCTAGCAGCTATGGGAAAGCCCCGGGTGACACTGGCTTCTGTCCATTCCTCATCTGTGAGTTCTCCCAAGTACGTCTCCTAGGCGGCACCTAGTGAGCCAATGGGGTCCGGCTGGTCCAGGATCAGTTAGCAGCAGACCTTAGTTAATTTATGGTCTCCCAATTACTCCATCAGAAGTTTGCCCTGTAGTGGGTTAAATTCAGGTAGGTCCTCTAGCTCTGCGATATATGGCGTGAGAGCATGTCGGGGCTGTAGGTATCGGAAAAACTGTGTGCGATGTAGGGTCTATTCTGTCTGTAGGGCCTGAAATGATTTAAGGGTAGACCCCTCCATTATGTCCCCTCATGCTATGATGCCTACAAGGGCCCATTGTCGGAAGCCCTCCAGCACCACCACTTGTCGCAGCCAGGTTCCTCCCCACAGTGGTGTCTGTTACTCAAGTCTGCCCTCTCACCCAATCTGTTTCAGGGTGGACTTCAACATTCATCGCAGGAGAGGGTGTCAAGCGTCTCCCCTTCCCTCCCCCGCCCATATAAAAGGAAATTAGAATGGCTATCCCCGAAGATTTCCTTCTCTAATGCATAAGCGGACTCCCCGTGAACGCCAGTCCACCATTCGTTGACTATCAATAGGTGAGATGCCCTCTAATAGGTTTCCACGTTTGCAGTAGCTTTGCCTCTTAAGTATGTAGATTGGAAAAAGTTAGACAGGGTTACTTGGGCTAGCCCCTGGATTCACAGGAAGCTACGTAGCATCAAGTTAATTTTCCTGAAGAGGGAGCGCGGGATTCCGTAGGGGTAGTTCTTTAGCTTGACTATGAATTTCAGCAGCGACACCATCTTAAAAATGGCAGATCTGCCTAGTAGTGATAGAGGCAGCAGGGCCCAATTTTTTTTGTCAGTGGCTAGCTTCGCCATGAGCGCTGTATGTCATGCTCCCACACCTTCTTCGGGTCCCAAATAACATACACCCCCAGATATCTAAACCCCTTGAGGACCACCAGTGGATCTTCTGCCCACTCGAGGTTTTGACAGTAGAAATTAGCTTGGAACACCGAGGACTTGGCCGCGTTGAGGTGTAAGCCTTAAGCATGACCACATTTCTTAAGGATTTGTAAAGCTCTCGTGCCCATAAGCTCGAGGTCTTTTAGGAAGATCTGGATGTTGTGGCATATAATGACACTCTATTGGAGACACCGCCACCCCATTGGAGTCCCCACATCTAGGTTTCCATCCAGAGCCAAACCTCAAGAGGCTCCACAGCATAGCAAAGAGGGGAGGGGACAGGGGGCATCCCCGTTTCGTACTCTTCTGTATCAGGAAGAGATACGAGCAGTCATTCCCTACTCTCACCACTGCTGTAAAATTGGTGTAGAGTAGCCGTACATGGGTGATCAACCTAGCCAAAAGTTAAGGTGGCGCAAGAGGGCAAACAGATGACCAGCTTACTGAATCAAAGGCCTTTTCCATGTCGGCAAGAAACACTGCCACAGGCTGTCCCAGGTTCTCCGCCCAAGCCAATGCGTTTTGGAGAAGCCTAGTATTATGTCTGGTGCACGGCTTAAAACTGGATTGATCAGGATGCATCAGTGCGCAGATCACCTTCAACAGTCTGTCGCCTAGTGCTTTAACAATTATTTTGACCCCTAAGTTGAGCAATCATACAGAACGGTACGATGATTACTTGTCCAGAGGCTGCCCAGGTTTAGGGATGACCAATATTTCTGCTTTACGGTAGTCAGGTAGTCAGGAGGAAGGTAACATACCTCCATGGCCTCCCTTAGGACCTCGGCCAGAGCATCTTCCAATTTATGCATTTTTTTTTTTTTTTACATTCAGGTGGGAGGCCATTTGGGCCAGCGGCTTTCCCTGGTTTGAGTTAGTTCAGGGCCTTCAACAGCTCATTCGCTTTCAGGACTCACTCGCGGGAGGTCCATTTGCTCACCGAGAGGCATGGGGGTAGGAGATCGAAAACAAACTCCTCTATTTGGTCTGTCAACCCAATAGTCTGCAGGGCATATAACTGCTGATAGCATGAGGTGAATGGTTTAGCAATTAGGTTGAGGTCTGCAATTTTTTGCCCATTTCAGATCAGAGTATGGGGTTTAATATTGCAGCACAGCCGGTGGAGTAGTCTGCATGATTGGTCTCCTCATTGATAAATGGTGCTTTGTGAGGCGTGCCACATCCTCTCTGCTTCGTCCATCGGAGGAGCCGTTTGGCATTTTCCAATTCCCTTTGGGCTAGGTGGTCCGAGTTATGTCAGCTTTGCACCTCCAGGAAGGAAATATTGTATTCTAACTGGCTAATAGATTGCGCTCGCCGTCGTTTTCCCCCCCGTCGAGTAACTGATAGCTGCTCCATAGAGGGTGGCTATAAAGGCCTGGGGAGTCTACCGATTAGAGGTGAAATAAGTCAATGGATTGGCCTATGTGTTGTGTATTGTGCACCTTGTAGAGGGACCATGCAGCCATACGCCAGCGTGTGGGGGGAGAGGGGGGCGGTAGTTATTGCCACAACCACATGTGGAGGCTCATTGGCGAGTAGTCCAACAAGCCCCGGGCTAGTACATGTGTCTGTGTAACTTTACGTATCTGTGAGCCTGGCAGGAGGAAGTAACACTCGTCTATTTTGAAAAGTTTATATTTCATTCAGGCTCTGCCTGCCTCTGAAGCTTGTTAGGGTTGTAATATTTTTCTTTACACACACTCATTCTGAGATACAAGAGTTTGAGTTCTGGTGTCTCAATGTTCTTGTGTCTGTTAAATCCTCCTTGATGGACTGGAACCTGCACCCCCCCCCCCCCCCCCCCCTTTAGCGCCTAGAGACCCTTACGGGTGAGTAGTCGCGCTTTACAAACGCCTGATTGATTGATTTAATTACAAAACAATTCCACAACAAAAACATTTGCAAAGCTGATGCAGGGAAGTCCTGCTTTTTGGTATGTTAATACTGTTCTAAATTATGAGTGTGGCAAGAAAAGTAAAATAGAAACGGAATTGTTTTTGTGGCCTAATTGTTAAAGTCTTATTCGCTCAATCAGGAGACTAGTGGGTCATGTTTAAATAACTTTGCTTGGAGTGTGTTTCCCAATTGCATCATAGAACTCTAGCTTACCATTTAAAGATTACAGTTGTGTCGGTTCAATTCAATTCCCGAATGGTAGAATATTGGCATTATGAATAATTAAAAGCTTAATATTAACAGTAATGATACAGAGGACGATGAGGCATACAAGAGGAACCTCCAGAGGAACCACCACGTGGTGGTGGTTTGATCTGTGTGATAATTGTCCAAGTCAAGTCGCTTTCATTGTGTGCCTTTTCCATAAAGTGTTCCACCAAGGGAGCGTTTTCCATGTTGCATCTTATTCTGCTCCTGTGCTGCCCAATGCGAAGCTTTATTTTTAGAGCGGTTTGACCTATGTATATTTTCATGCATGGGCAAAAGATTGCATACACCACAGGAGCAGAATAAGATGCAACACGGAAAACGCTCCCTTGGTAGAACACTATGGAAAAGGCACACAATGAAAGCGACTTGACTTGGACAATTATCACACAGATCAAACCACCACCACGTGGTGTGGATGTGTCACAGCTACTAAACAAGGAAGAGCTCCATTGGATATTAAGGACCAACAGTATCCGCATGGGACTCAATCACCTTGAGGATTGGACGTCCCTCCTCTAACTGAATGTGCAAAATGGTTACAAATTACTGTGTCAAAGAAATGTTTTGTCTCTATCCTTGTATAGAAAATATTCTGTCAATGTGATTTTCTGTATCCATTTCTTAATAGCTGAATTGTTATTTTGAATGTATAATTCTAAACAGTTTTTGAAATTTCACTGTAATTCATGTCACCACCACCACTATTTCACTATCTCTTATTCACCACTCCAAGATGGCCACCGCGTCTTAGCTATCTGACTGCCATTTCAATATGGCCACCACTTCACTATTTCTCACTCACCACTCCAAGATAGCCACTGCGTCTTAGTTACCTGACTGCTATTCCAATATGGCCCCCACACAGTCAGCATTAGTCCCTCCTTTATTTTTCCAGACCACATGCTCCTTGCTAGCTTTGCCGGTTCTCTTAGTACAGCCTAACAGCGATCTCCGCCAGAGATGCCGCGTCCTGCGATTCTGCAACCGGCACCACTGTAAGTATACAATCCCTAACCCGCATAGCCTTGCTCCAGCCCCACTGTCACTTAATTTGACGAATGCCCGTGCTTCCTTTCCCCAGTGAGCCGTGATCTGGACGGTTTCCTTGATAAATACACTGGATATCCTGATAGCGACGCACCACTGATGGTAATTATACTCTGCCCTCTTCTCTCACGCCCAATCTGCCCTGTATGCACTATACTTATGATTGTTAAACTTCCCCATAGGTCTACTCTACCTGAACTACCTTCCCCGCTTTATGGACCAGCCTTGGTAATACCTTTTTCCTCTAATGCTAATGCGCCGTTTACACCAGATTAATCACTATAAAGACAACTGTGTACCCAGCACCGTTAAGTCTTCGCTAATGCACCGATCAACTTTGACCCTTTCACCTCTATTCTAAATATTGTCTCGCACTGCGCCATATGTAACGATCTGGTTTTTAATTCACCGGGTTCCCCTATTGTTCCCAAATGGAACTTTGGTTTTTAATATCTTCCCGCACTGCGCCGTCTTTTTTTTTTTTTTTAAACATGGTGATAGCTCCTATTCTATTTTTCGCCGCCTACGCCAAGCACCGATCACAGTTCCTAAACACACTTCACTATCCAAATATAGTGACTGCACCATTGTTTAGTGCACAGTATGACATCGTTGTTCTAGCACTAAGCATGCCTGAAAAGAACGGTCCATATGGTGCAAACCGTATCACTAATTTTATCCACATCACTTCTGTTCTAAATGAACATGCCTGGCCTCGTATTTACAGTGTTTTTCCCTTCTCTCCCTTATTTTTTCCCAACAAATGTCGTTTGTATGTAGCATGAAAGGCAAATTGTTTATAATTCCATGACAAACATGATTTATATATTTGTCCTGAAGATGATGCCATTTATTTTGTTTTTCGGCATTGAAACGTCGTCAACACAATAGGATCATATGTACTGAATATGGTTGTGAATGCTATGTACAATGGTCACTCAAATTATAATCAAGTCTGTTCACTGATTATAAGTATACAGACCGATTTGTTCGCTGTTGCCTATATTTGTTGTTTTGTCTTGTTAACTGTAGGTCACGGGCTGTGCCCCCTTGACAGCTCTCTGCAATAGGCCGGCATTGCTATCTTCTTTGCCTGCAAGCAGAGAACAGCTTGTGCATGCAGAGATGTATCAAAGCATTGCTAATTAACAAATCAGATTTGTGAATGGATGCTTGGTTGCAAATTTGCATAGAAAGACAACAGCTCTCGTTTCCCCAAAAACTCTTTCCAAAAACAATTTCCCAAATAAAAAATTCCCACCCTTTAATAACTGCATACATGTTCGGCATCTGGATTCTGGAACAAGGTTAAGGCAACAGCTGTCTATGTACGGATCACATCACTTCAAGGCATGTGCTGCAAAGAACACCTCCAACTCAAGAAAGGAAAACGTTTATGGCATGTAGTGCTGTAGATTCATATGCTCTGCATACTCCTGCCATCTAGTGTTGGGACCAGATGTGTGTAAGTTGTTTTTCTTCGAAGAAGTCTTTCAAGTCACGAGGTACTGTGACGCCTCTTGTTGTTAATGCACATGGGCATCAACTCCATTGTTAGATTGTTTTCCCGCAGAGCGGGTGAATACGAATGTGAAGCTAAGCGATGTATAGAGTGAGATGTCCATGCAAAAGAGAGATAGTTATAGAAGAGTGATTACGGCAACAGCCACAAGCGTCCGGGAAGGAGGGTGGATATTTGTATTTTTGAAAATGTATACAGCGCACTATACCCAAGGATGTCAAAGCGCTAGCAAACTAAGACCCAATACAAGGGATGTGACCAAACCTATCCATCACAGAAGGGAGAACAGCCAGGTTTTTAAATGCTCGCAAAAGGCAGCATGGGAGGAAAGACTTGCAATGTGAGTGGATAGCGTTTTCAACAACTTGGCAGTAGTGACCCTAAAGACATCCCCCCCCCCCCCCCCCCACCCCGGCTTTTCAAGATCTAGGTATTTCCACCTTCCTAAGAGAGGCAGACATCAGCTGTCTAATGGGAATATACCAGTGGAAGGCCATTCAGGTGCAACAGCCATTAGCAGTGGAGAGTGTGAACAAGACAGAGTTTTTAAAAGTCACACTCCTGACCTTCAACCAGTGAAGGGACTAAATGTCCTCTCTGGTCGACAGACATTTTGGAACGTCCATGACTAGACAAGCAGCCGCATTCTAAATAGTCTGAAGTCTATTTAGGGTGGCTATATTGATATTTAAGTACAGAGCATTGCAATAGTCAAGGTCTGATGTAATGAGCGCGATGACCACTGCAACTATGAGCTCGATTGGAATGAGACGAAATACCTTTAAGTTTTGATAATAAAGAAGCAGGAGCTCACAGTCCTCTAGGCCTGAGTGTCAAAGGAAAGGGCGGTGTCAAAAACACCCCTAAATGTTTAGCCACTGGGACTGGAAGAGGTAGGGTGGTCACAAAACTCTGGCCACCACAGTTAAGACTATACCGACGTATGGTCTTCAAAAATCAGGATCTCAGTCTTGTCGGCATTCAGTTTCAACCAATTCTCTTTCATCCAGTTGTTTATATCAATCATGCAGCATTTGAACCTTTCAGCCAACATTGGGTTGTCATCGGATATAGATACAATAATTTGGGTATCATCCACGTAAGTTAGTACCTAGAAGCTGAAGGACCTAATCAGCGTGGCCAAAGAGGCAACATATAGATTAAACAGAGTAGGGTTGAGAGAAGAGCCCTGCAGCACCCCACAAGGTAATTGGAAAGAGCCTGCCCTAAAGTGCCCGCAACTCACAGTGAGAGACATGTTGGTAAGAAAGTACTCCATCAGGGCTGGGGTGGCACCGGCTCTGCCTTCTCCCCAGTCGGCTGGCGCAACGCAGGACCCAGAGTGTAGTCGCTCTAAGGCTCCATCTTCGGAGCCTCCTTAAAGGACGACTCTGCGCCTCCCTCCATTTCCGGGAGCCAGGGCGTCCCCAGCCCAACTTTGTGCATTTTATGATGCTCTCTACTCACTTTAGGCAGCCCGACTATGCCAGCGCATTCGGGCCCTGCTGTGCCGGTCGGGGGCCTGCGACTTAGATACCGGCGGATTCGGCTCCGGAGGGCCCTTGTGGATCCAGGCCTGGATCCGGATTGACACCGGTTGACCTAACTGGACCTTCCCCAGAAGCGACAACCCCAGCGTCGGCCGTACCCCCGCCGACATCTCCATCCTCACCCCAGAGATGGAGCCGGACCGACATCAGCAGACGTCAAATCAGACACCGGTGGGTACTTTTGTTTCCCTGTTAATCCCTGGTGTTCCCTATCGCCCAGAAGGTGGTGATGAGGATTGTGAGGGGACGCTGGACCCTTTCGCAGGCCAGCTTGAAGAGCCGGACTGGAGAGAGAACCTGGGTGATGCCAGTGGTCCGGACAATTCTCCAGACCTGGTCATGCTTTCTCCTCCTACCGTAGCTACAGAGGGAGTGTCTTACACTGTGGTGGTGGGAAGGGTAGCTGAGGCCTTGGGCATGGTGCTCCCTTCAGTGCCAGTCAGGACTAATTTCCTGACAGAGGTGCTTCAACCTGCGGCAACCTCCTCTGAACCCCTTTTGCCCTTCAATGACTCCCTCACTTACATCCTTCTGGGCAACTGGTGGAGAGGACAACTGCCTGCCGCCACCGCCCGGCGACCCAGTTTTCTGCACCCAACACCCTTCCCCCCCCCCGAGAGCTTGGTGGTCCAAGCCTCTTCTTCCAAGGGTGCATTCGCTACTAGTAGGTCCTGGTTGCTATTCCCGCTCCTTTCTGGTGCCTAATAAGGACAAAGGCCTGCGTCCTATTCTAGACCTCAGGGCCCTCGACCGCTTCCTCCGGAAGGAGATGTTCAAAATGTTAACCTTGGCTCAGGTCCTGTCTGCCCTCGACCCTGGAGAATGGATGGTGGCGTTGGCCTTGCAGGACCCCTTTTTCCATATTCCCGTCCTGCCTGCCCACTGACGCTACCTACGGTTTACGGTAAGCCACAAGCACTTTCAGTTCACCGAGCTCCCCTTCGGCCTTACCAGTGCCCCTCAGGTGTTCACGAAAGTGATGGCGGTGGTCGCAACTCATCTGCGTAGATCAGGGGTTCCAGTCTTCCCCCATCTCGAAGACTGGCTGTTGAAGGCAGGCTCGCCCCAGGCAGTCGTCCCCTACTTCCAGACTATGGCAGCACACCTGTACTCGCCGAGGTTCACTATAAACATGCAGAAGTCACACCTGACACCCTCTCAGTTGCTCCTTTTCATCAGAGCTGTTCTGGACACAGTGCAGTTTCAGGCCTATCCTCCCGAGCAGCGAGTCCAGGATATTCGGGCTACGATACCGATGTTTCAGCCTCTATCCCAGATTTCAGTGAGAATGACCCTGAAGCTGCTGGGCCTCATGCCCTCCTGCTGGTAGCTCATGGCAGATGGCATATGCGGGCTCCGCAGTGGGACCTGAAGTTCCAGTGGGCGCAGCATCAGGGGAATCTTTCCGACTAAGTCCAGATTTCGGAGGAAACTGCACAGCAACTGCAGTTGTGGTTAACAAACCAGGATTGGGTAAGAGGCAGATCCCTCTCCCTTCCCCAACCAAAAAACTCAGTGGTGACCGACGCATCACTCCTGGGATGGGGCAGCCATCTGAGAGAGGTGGAGATTAGGGGAGTCTGTTCTCTGGCAAAATCCGGGCTCCACATCAACCTGTTGGAGCTTCGGGTGATCTGCCTGGCACTGAAGGCTTTCCTTCCCTCCCTCAAGGGGAACATAGTGCAGGTGTTCACAGACAGACATCACCACAGCCATGTGGTACTGCAACAAACAAGGAGGGGTGGGGTCGTGGAATCTATGTCAAGAGGCTCTTAGCCTTTGGACATGGCTGGAACATCAGGGCATGGCCCTGGTGGTTTCACACCTGGCAGTTACTCTGAACGGCAGGGCAGACGAACTCCGCTGTCGGTGCCTGGGAGATCACGATGGTGTCTTCACTCGGAGGTGGTGCAAGGTCTCTTTCAGCGGTGGGGAGAGCCTTTGTTAGATCTGTTCGCCACCTAAAAGAACGCGCAATGTCAGCAGTTTTGCACTTTGGAGTTTCCGAGGCGGCACTCGCTCATCGATACCTTTCGTCATGAGTGGAGTTGCGGCCTCCTCTACGCCTGTACTACTTCTGCCCAGAGTGCTAAAGATCACGTGCAACCGGGCCCTAGTCATTCTTGTGGCTCCAGACTGGGCACGAAGAGTCTAGTACCCCGAGAATGGCCATCGATCCTCCGATCAGACTGCCCCCTTCGGGAGGATCTTCTGTCGCAGAGGACGGTCCTCCACCCGAACCTGTCCAGCCCCCACCTCCTTGCATGAAGATTGAGCTACGACAGTTGACTGCTTTTGACCTTCTGCTTGAAGTCTAATGTCATCTTGGCAGTCAGGCGTCCCTCCAATAAAATGGTACATGCCTGTAGATGGAATAAGTTTGTGGCATGGTGCACAGCAAATGCTGTTGCTCCCCTCTCTGCCCCCTTTTTCTGAGTTTCTTTTGTTCATTCTTTTTTTGGCCCAGCAGGGCTCTGCTCTGGGCACTCTAAAAGGCTATCTTGCGGCTCTCTCTGCTTTCCATCGGCTACCAGATCAGCCCCCTTTATTCAAGTCCCCTATTGTGAACAGATCCTTTAAGAGTATTATTCATTTCCTTCCTCCATCTCCTTTCATAATGCCCCAGTGAGACTTGAATCTTGTTTTAACTTCTCTTATGTGTGCTCCCTTCATGCCTCTTCACAACTGTCCTCTCAGGCTGCTTTTCTTGTTGCCATCACCTCTGCTTGCAGGATGAGTGAGCTTCAGGCTGTTTCTTCTAAGCCCCCCTTTCTTTTCTGTGCCTTTGGACAAAGTGGTGCTTAGGACGATACCCTGGTTCCTGCCTAAAGTGGTGACACCATTTCACATAGGACAAAACTATCACTTTGCCCACCTTTCTCACCTCCGCACCCTTCCAAGGAGGAGGAGACTCCACCTTCTGGACCCAAAAGGTGTGCTGTCTTTCTACCTTGACCGCACAAAAGATTTCCGGTTGGATGATTAACTATTCGTTGGCTATGTGGGTGCCAAGAAAGGTCGGGCTGTCCATCTCCCGGTGGGTTGTCCTTTGTATTAAAATCTTTACGCTTTAGCGAAAAAGGAGCCTCCAGTGGGGCTGCATGCTCATTCCACTAGGGCTACGGCAGCAACTACTGCATTGACTGGTGGCGTCTCACTCACCAACATCTGCCAGGCGGCAGCGTGGGCATCCATGCACATGTTCACCCAACATTACTGCCTGGAAAGCCAAGTCCGGAGGGACGGCTATTTTACCAGTTCTGTCCTCCAGGACTTTCTGGTGTGAACTTGGTTCCCAGACCCTCCTCCGGGTTTGGTATTGCTGGGGTATCTATTCTAAGGTAAGGAATCTAGAACGGTCTCTTTCAGATTAACAAATTACGTATCTTCAGAAACAATGCATCTGTAAGAGATGTAGGTTAGTTATAGATTCCTTATAGCCCCACCAGTTCTCCCCGTTCTGCGAACGGACGTCTTGGGATAGGGAGTCTCTTACAGGGCCCTAGTTGTAATGCATCAGTGGTCAGTGTCTTTCATGGCTCTGCGCTTCAGGTGTGGAAAGTATTGTCAGAATGGACATCAGCGTGCAGAGGTGGCTTCCAAGTAGGCACTGCGATGTCATTCCAGTGATCACCACGTTGCCAACGGACGCCGATTCGGCCGACACCACCTATCGACGCACAGAGGTACTGCTAAGAAAAAATTCTCCGGATCCAGTCGGACGCCTGGGGTTAATTCTAAGGTAAGGAATCTATAACTAACCTATGTCTCTTACAGATACATCTTTACCAAAGGTAAGTAACTTGTTCTTTAAAGCTAGGTGGACAGCTAACAGGTCTAGGTAATGGATGTGTAGACCCTGGTGTGTGGGCTCCCATTGATCCTGGACAGTCTCTTCCTGTTAGTGTGCCTTCCACCCCATGAAAGAGGAATCCGTTGGTAAGGTAATCTGTGGACATGGGTCAAGAAAAGGCCTCCCTGCAACAGATTGTTGGCATTCCACCACTGCAGAGCACGTTGAGTGTAGCGGCTGATCAACACTAGATAGTCACAATGACCCTCGCTTGACACCACTGTTTCAATAAGCATTTCTGCAATGGACGCATGTGCAGGCTGGCGCGGGGAACTACGGCAATACCCAAGGCCATCATGCCTAGGAGGCTCATGACTGTCCTGACCGTGACCTGTCAACCTGGCTGGAAGAGAGGAAGCGGTGTTTGGATGTACTGTATCTGGGCAGGATTAGAAACACCATGCCAATTTCTTAGTAGAGAATTGCTCCCAAGTAGGGTTGAATCTGGAGGAGTTGGAGGTTGTATTTGGTCATATTAATCATAAACCCTAACTGGTGCACAAGGTTGATAGCGATCTGTTTGCGACACTGTTGGCAACACTGTTGGCGAGTGATGCTCTTGATCAGCCAGTCGTCCATATAGGGAAGACATGGATGACCTGTCTGCGCAGGTGAGCAGCAACTACTGAGGCACTTGGAGAACATCAGAGGTGCTTTGGTGACACCGAGTGGGAGCACCTTGAACTGATAATGTTTTTCACTGACCACAAACCTGAAAAAATTGCGATGTACTGTGTAGATTGGTATGTAGAAGTAGGCGTCTTTTAGGTCAAGTGCGAGCATGAATTTGCCTTGTTGTAGCAGCGAAATAAGATCCTGAAGAGTGACCATGTGAAAGTGCTCTGATAGAAACTATTTGTTGAGGGGCCTGAGCTCTGTGATAGGTCAATGAGAGCTGTCTTTGGGGGGGGGGGGGGGGGGTCAAGAAGTACAGCAAGTAGACTCCTGTGCCCTACAGATGATGTGGGACAGGTTCTATGGTCCCTTTGAATAGGAGCACTGTGACCTCTCACCTGAGCAGGCGTTGGTGTTCTGGGGAGAGTCTGTGTTTGCTGAGTGGCATGTTGAGAGGTGTGGAAGTAAGCCCTAGACAGTAACCATGTTGGATAATATCGAACACCCACTGTTCGGTGGTGAAATTAAGCCACGAGGGGGAAGAACCCTTGTAAATGCCCCAGACAAGTGTTGTGTGATCAGGGGGGGCAAGAAGACGCAAGTCAGGGCTTTGTGGTGGGGCAGCTCCCTTGGGCAAGCCACCTTTGCTCTACCTTTAGTGTGGTTGCCTCAATAGGACCCCCCCCCAAAGTAGCCTCTAGGAGAGGGATGCTGGGCATGCGGGTGCTTAAAAGGCGTGGAGGCATTTGGGAGGTGTTCGAGCCTTCTCAATAGGGTGTGCAGCAAAAGGACGGACGAGGGGTGGGTGTTTGTAGGGCACCCATAGCCTTCGACGCCTGTATCTTTCTTTTTATTTTCTCCCAGCATTTGGTCAACCTGCTAGCTGAAGAAATGTTTGCAGTCAAACAGCATATTGAGCAGGTGTTGCTGGACGTCTAGCTTGAAGCTAGAGATACGGAGCTAAGCGTGCCTTCGGAGGAGCCCGCTTAAGTTGACGCCCGAGCAACAGTCTCGGCGGCATAGAGGGCACATGGAATGGTGGTCAAGATAAGTTTGCCCTCAGAAACTTTGTGTCCTCTTATTGTGCTCATCTGGGAAATACAGGAGAAGCTCCTCCATTTTGTCCCAGTGGGCAAATCATAATGGGAGAGCAGACAAATAAAGTTGGCCATGTGCCAAGGGTTGGCTGACTGTGCCGTGACCCTCTTGCCTGTGGTGTTGATACATTTGCTCTCCTTATCTAGTGGAGAGGTATTGCCAGTGCCATGAGACTTCATCTGCTGGCGGGCGGTGCGTACCACCAGGGAGTCAGAGGGAGCTGGGGTCTGTTGGGAATGCTATATATTTTTTGGCCACACTGGGGGTGATAACCCTTGCTCTGACTGGGTCTTGAAGCATGCCCTTGAGCATGGGCAGATATTGGGTGGAGTGGTGGAGAGTGTTTTGAAAAGGAAATCCTCTTCAGTGGGGTCAATACGCATGTCCAGTTTAGGGTACGAAGCGGCTCTAGCTACAAGATTATGGTAAGATGTTTAATCATTAGGGGTGAGGGTCGGGCTAGGTACAGTTGGGATCCAGGTCCCCAAGAGGGTCCACGTCATAAGCGTCCCAGGCATCTCCATCTAGGGGCTTGTTGTAGGTATCCCCTAGGCCCTCCCCATTTGAGAGTGGTGATTCCCTGGGGTGTGCAAGAGCGGGGGTCAGGTGGAGAATTCGACCGGGATGGGGAATACTGTGATCTTGGTGGAGATTAAGAGGATGGTGGTAAGTCAATGTCTGGCACAGGGTTGGTGGCCTGGTTGGATTTGTTTAGATGTTTCATTGAAATGGGGACGTAGAGAGCCTTCTCAAAGCTCAGCTGGCTTTTGGAGGCCTGTGGAGCAGACACCAGTGGGTGGTGACGATCCGGCCCATGGTTTTGAGAGCCGGCGCTGAAGTCTACACGAACTGCACAGAATTTGGCTTGGATGACGACGGGTGGGTCGGCGCCAGGGGTGGCGTGATAGGTACAGAAGGAGCTGGCTTAGATGTCTTCTTCGGCGCCAAACCAAGGGGAGGAGGGGTCATCTCCACTCCTACGCAACATTTCAAATCGACGGGCTCGATGATCGTAGAGGATCTTTGAGAAGATGGAGCAAAAAGATTCTTACCCTTTAAGAATTGCATATGTGTTATGAATCCAGACAGTGGCAAGTGCTGTACACAACATCTGGCTCTGCCCAGGTCTCTCCCACTACCACAAACCACCCTATTCTGCCATACCTGTACAGCAATGAATATCTTTGACCCATGTAACTCAACCCATGCAACTTCCAGATCTACACTAATTATCGTGCATACATGACTTGGGTAATGATCATCCTCTCGCTTATAAATCCATAAGCAATTGAAAGCACTCTGGCTCAATCTGTAATATGGCAATACCATTAATAAAATCATTGTGGGTAAATTTACCACAAAAATAGTAGGTTGGCAGCTCTTTTCAAATAAGTGCATCCACTCTTTTTGGATAATACGTGTATGAGAAGGGCGCAATGTAAAGACTTTGGAATAAAGTTATTAATTCCTAATGATTTTAAAGTGAATCCAACAGTCAGCATCCATCATAGTGAGCCATTCCTGTACAAGTAGGTCAGATACCTTCCAATGAAAATGTTTTCCGTTCAAGATAAGTGTTGAGAAGAAGATCCCTTGCATTATTGATACTCTACGCAGTCTGTGTGCTGCACTGATGATGTACAGGGACAATGGAGCTGAGACACTAGATACCTGCATGATCTCTGCTGCAGCCGGAAATTCATTCTGGTCACCATTGTAACCATGAAATGTTAATGACATTGCCACCAAGGCAGTCCGCAAATACAATCACATAGCACTGTAGGTGAAGTGAAACACTGATCTTAAACAAATGTATCACAGCATCACAATGTATTTTGGAGAATGTGTTTAAGCAGCAAAGGAGTGTTGGTATAAATATGCTATATTATTTTTTATTTAAGGATTGCTGGGGAGTTACTTTTTGTTTGTTAAAATCTCTACTACACAAGACCAATCATTTAGAAGCAAACTGGTGTGCATGTTAGATAGGTTTCATCGATTGCCCCACATTTTCTTAGTGTATTTTTGCTCTGGTACCGAAACTCTTATGGTATATTCACGGAGACATAATACTCCACTCCAAATGACACAAGCAGCAAAATAATCCAAAACAGATTTACCCTGGGTTGGCTTTATTTTTGCAGCGGTGTAAGGTTTCTGAAATATGACCACTCTGCACTGCATAAGTCGAGCTTTAACAATCTGTGAATTACTTTTATAGCATTCTAAAGCACTTTAGGAACTAAAACATCTCTGTAAATATATTATGTATACACACATAGATTCAGATACACACACTTTTTACAAGCTCCTTCAAACTAACACTTGCTTTACCTATGATTTAGCTATCATGCAGACTGCAGCAGTCTTTCAGCCACCCTCCCCGAGCCCATTACAGGCCCCAGGGAACCCTTCCCCGGGACGAAGTATATTCTCCCCAAGCCTTGAAAGGCCCCGGGGATCCCATCCTGTCGGAGAGAAAACAATGGGGGCCATCCAGGCCCCCCTGGTGCCCCACACCGCCCCCTGGTGCCTCACACCCTGTGGATACACACAAGGGGGCACAAATATGCCCCCCTGTGTGCATGCACACCAGTTCCTACACAGCATGGCCTTTAAAGTCCATGCTGTGCAGGAACTATTTTTGGTGTTCCCACTGCAGTGCCCATTTTCAGTGCACTGCCGTGGGAACATCAAAAACAAAGCCCTCCAGACAAGAGGAAACTCTTAATCTGCCGGGCAGTCTGACTACGGCTTTGGTGAGGCAGCGGCAGGGCAGACCCGGCACCACACCTCCAAAGTTGTAATCAGGCCCAAAGTCTGCTCCCAGCTGGCGGGAGATTTAAAACTGCCCCCACCAGCTAGGAGCAGACTTGTAGTCTGTGTCTCTGCCGCACTGATGCAGGCAGGGAAACAGAATAAATATTGCCAGCACTGGGAGGGATCAAGCATAGATAGCTGCTCCCTCCAGACAGTAGCAATCCTGGCTCCTGCATCATGTGGGAAGCTGGCTGTGGCCACGGGAGCACTTTGGCTCCCCCAGCAGCCTCAAACGTATGCTTTGTGGGTACCCCCCTCTCATCCCAGGGATGGGATCCCCAGGGCCTCTAAGGGCTTGGGGAGGGGAGCAGTGCAGACACTCCCCTTTTGTGGTGGTAAAATCATCCCTTGGGGCTGTGGGGTTCGGGGGGGGGGGGGGGGGGGAAGAAGAGGGGGGCAAAGACTGTGCACACGGAGGTTAGCTGCTAGCGGGGGGTGGCCACATCTGCCAACCTCGCATCGTGTGATTGACTGCCTGATGGGGGTTGAAAGCAGGGGGGCTGACTTTAAGTTAGGTAACAAAATATTTTACGTAAAAAAAATAAAAACTAGACATTCATTGGAAAAAAAAAAAAAAAAGAGGTTAAAGTAATGTTGCAGTTAAGTGAAATGTTAAGTAACAACGTAATGTTTTAACGTCAGAAAACACCAAAATGCACCAGTTATAGTTCTCAAATAACCATAACTCGTGCACTAAAGTAACTACCACATATTACATTACTCACTTAAACTTTATTAAAACAGTAGTCAGCATTCATAATCATGATCACAAACAGTCTTCAAATTACCTTCAAGTTCAACGGGATATACACATTACATCAACATATTGTGGAATTGACATTCCCCTTGTAGGGCCCCTGTCCCACCCCCTTGGTCCCTGCACGCACCCAGCCTAACTAGTAGAGAACCCTCCACAATCCCCTGTAAGCTTCCCATGGCTGCCAAATTTTCTCCCATTTCTTGGGGCATCCCCTGCGGTCATAAATGGTCTTCTCTGCCGCACAACACCAGTCCAAGTCCCTTTTCCATTGGGAGACTTTAGGCAGCGGAATTGCCCCCCACACCTCTGCAACATTCCTCTTTGCAACCATTGCTGCCACCTGTGGCCAGATTTGTTGATATTTGGGCCAATTCAGTTCCCCTGACACACAAGATAAGCCATCTGGGATCCAGAGGAACTTCCTGCTCCAACACTTCTAACATAGTTCGGACCACCTTCCGCTAGTATATCTGTATGATAGGGCAGTCCCATAGTATATGGAAAAACGTTCCCTTCTGCATACACCCCCTCTGACACTCCTTAGTGGAGATGAACCCCAGTTGAAACATAAGTGTACTGGTGCAGTAGGACCTATACAGGATCCGTAACTGGACCAATCTAAAGCGCTCCTGCAATGAAATTATTGAAGAGAAAACTGCATGGTAGGGGTGCAAGTTATAGTTACTTTAGGGCACAAGTTATAGGTACTGGAGGTAACTATAACTGGTGAATTTCTTTTTTTTGCGTTTATAACGTTACGTTGTTACTGAATATTTCATCCCACTATAACATTAATTTTACCTTAGTTTTTTTCAGTATATATATATATTATATATATATATATATATGCTATGTCTATATAAGCAGCCAATTATAACTGTTTATCTAGTTTAGTTATCAATGATTTGATTTCACACCACACTGTTTGCAATCAGCATCTGAAATGAGATTCTTGTACCCTCCTCAAGGTTATATGTGGTTTCTTCGATCAGCAATGAGAGAGAGGTAAATTGGTCCGTCTAACAAGTATTCCATGAAATCATTTGTAGAAAGTTCGGACAATTTCTAGGTTCATTAAGAAATTAACGTTATTTACCATTGGTAGTTGGACATTTAAAGGACGATACGATGAGATGAAGAAAGGCCTATTGAACGGATCAGCTTTCAGCTCCTGATCTTGTGATGGTTAATGATCCAGTTTACTAAAGCCAATTGTTGGTTGCACTGTATTCTAGTAATGAATTAGTTAGATAAGGTATTTAGAGCCCAAACTAGTAAGCAGAGAATCTAAAATATCACTCGTAGTTGTATAGGCCACCACTTTGGGGCACTGACAGCAAGATTAGGTGTGACTATGCTAAGCATATCAAGGTGGTGTTGGACATACTTCGCCATGCCATTAACGTGATAGATGAACAAGCATGTTGGATTCAATCCACCAATGTCGATTTTGCACAGCAGGAGTATTATGTGAGGGGTTTATTTCTTGGATCACTCCTCTCTGGGGATGGAAATTTGGTTCATAGTTGTTAACGACCATTAGGGTGGTAACTAAACACCTGTAAACTACAGAACACCAGCACTGTAGAATTGCTCTTTGACATGGCCAAAAACGGTTTTAAGGCAAATAAGGGGTCGGCCAAGTCGACAGTGGTCTTTGGGAGGCACTGAAGGTGTTCATTGTTGGGCAGAATATCTAGTCTTTCCACACCCAGAGCACAGCGCGCATTCTGGATGTCAGAGATACAGAGTCTAACTGAAAACGACAAAGCACTGGAAAGATTGTTCAATGTTAACAGGGAGGCATACCAAACACTAAGGAGGCATGGGCTCACGTATTAGAAATAAAGGTATAGGAAAGATAAATGGTACAATGCAAGCAAGTTAATAACACTGATTAGTAAGTTGAGGAAGAAAGAAGAATATTCTGCATCCAGCCAAATAACTGGTGGAATTTTCAAAACAATTTGAGGTATTAGTATACATCATGTTGGGGAGGTTTCTAGTAACAGGGAGATGGGGCCACTTTTAGATGATCGATACTTTGCCTCTCTTATGGATGAGGGCTAAAAGTGGCCAAGTAAAAGGGGGGGGGGGGGGGGGGAGGTGCATCGTACTGGTACATATCTCTCCTGAATGTGGAGGGTAATGTTTTGATAACAGTGTTGGTGAAAAGTGCTGGGAGATAATGGAAGCTCAGATTCATCCAGATCAGTTAGGGTCACTAGATGTTGAAAACCGATTTGACTCATTCTTGTATTTAACTTCATTTTCTAATTGCTGTAAGCAATGAACTATTGCATGGATACATCTGGTATACAGCAGCCGACAGCAACAGTTAGGGATAATGAGGTAATAGCTCAAGTGCTCAGGTTGGGTAGAGGAATGAGGCAATGGAGACCTTTTTCCCCTGCCCCCTTGACCTGGCAGTCTGCTGGATCTGGGGAGACTCTGCTTAGGGCATATAGGTGAATGGTAATCCCAATGATATAATTTCACTTTAAGCAGGTAATATTTGGTATGTGGCTGACCTATGATTAACAATCCCTGTTTGGGCACTAGATCAATTAGGAGAATTTGATCCTTTTCCTACTACACGATTGGATGGCAGGGTCAATGATTAGGCTACAGAGGACTTCATGTATTTTGGAATCATGTTTAGTACATCAAGATCTGGAGAGATTAACTGGATGGTCTGCTAATGTAGTTCTAAGAAGACTCACTAGAGTAAACTCCAGCAATTACTTCTGGGCGGTCCTCCATACATTACTATTTGTGCTACAGAGCACCCACCACGTTTCTTAGAACACTGTTATGGGACGCTGTGGATCTTCCTAGAAATGTTGTGCAAGGTTGATTAAGATAGTAGGATCGCTTGTGCACACCTCAGCAATTAGTACTGTGTGTGGCTATTGGTCACTGCGAACAAATGGGTGTTTGCTTGTCAGAAGGAACTCAGGGTTTGACTAGACAGGATTGTAATGGAGGGGGAGAAGTTATTTACATTAGATCTTTGGAGGCAAGGACCCACTATTGTATGGGTTTGACAACTGCCACTGTATATGCAGGATGGAAGAAGCTGCCATTTAGGACCTTCCACACCCTTGTGAGTGGAGAGAAGGTTGAGGTAACTGTCTAAACTAGGTTGGCTCAGGATATAGGATTTTATTGATCCATCAAAACTTTGTAATTATTAGAGTACTGAGGGATCGTAACGTGTTTAGCGACTCAAGACATGGTTCTCGGTCCGTGTCAGGTACCCAATATTGGAAAACACCACGTGACAGAACTTGCACTGTACAATAGGAGCAGGTCTGATCTGGTATTTTTTCCAAAGTGTCTCTCTAGGGGATAAGTTTCTGCATAATTTTGTTGTTGCGAGTAATGTATTAACTTAAGGAAAAGCGTCAGACATTACGGATTCTTAATTCTACATGGTGTTGTGCAAGGCTGTAGGCCCTTTCAGTTCAAATTCAATGAAGGAGGCAAATGGAGCCCCACTGGAGCCCAGGTGAGCTAATCAGTAAATACAAGGCACAGCGAGAATTAACACATTCCGAGAGGCAGAGACCAATCGGGGTCATCTGAAATAATAAGCAACAAAACAAAGGGATATTATCATAAGCACCCAATATTTATGAGTTTCTTTAGGAGATCTCAGATGCTGGAGGTCTCACAGCCATGTTTAGCTACGGAGAGATTAAAATATGCCAGTCAGAGGGTGTTAGATGTATGAAAAGTAGATAGTTATGCATATATTGAAATCAAAAATAAAATTCCTTAGAACTCCAAAATTAAGAAACTATCGAAGGTGGGGTTTTGAAATTGGCTAATAATTTTTAATAGTCATGTATCTAATATGAAGCCTGCATATGCTTTAGGGTTGAACCAAAGGTGCAGACAGTCCAGTCAATTCAGGAGGGCTGGGCACTATGCAAAAACGGTCATTAAATGCATAAATCGAGGTCACAGGGAAAGAAAGGAGGACAGGTATTCTTTTCACACTGGTCAATTTAGTCACAACGTTGTCCTTTCCAAAACAGAATCATTTCATATCCGACTAGATACACAAGATCTCGCTCTGAAGAACTGACAGCGCTGGGTGAAGCGCTTCTGATGTAAACGTGCATTTTCAGCAGTAGCTTGAGTGGGAATAACCAGCAGCTGTAATTTGTGGTGTGAAAAAACACCTCTTTACTCTTTTTCTGAGCATCTACTTTCTTCCCGATATCTTCGTTAGGAGACATTTTATCATTTTGCATACATTCACTTACTGGACTACTATGTACTATTTCCTGGGGTTGGCTGTCCTAGGCAAGCAACTGGAGATTCCTGCGGTGAAACCTGCACAAGGCCAGATCCCCATCAGGAGAGAGTACACTGCGGTCAGTAATTTGTGGTAACATACGACACAGGACTCAATGCTTTAACAAATCACACTAATGTCTCTGCCCGTTTTTATCAAAATGTTGACTTTTATATCTGGCAGCTACACTACGGATACCCCACTTCCATTGTATGTGTGAGGCCTGCATATTTTTGGAGGACAATTGGGTAGACAAAATTCGAACTTTGCCGTTTAAAATTCAACACGGATTGCAGCATGGTCAGTCAACATTATTGGCAGTTAGACTATAATTAAATTATCATAATTCCACATGACCACTACCCAAACAAAATACTGCTTTGTTTACTGGATTCTCAACACTACACTTTAAAATGATAACATACTACTTTACTCCTGTTTGAGCTAGGGCATATAGGAGTATCAAGAGGCATGGCCATGCAGATAAGGAATGGAAAATCCAGGAATCTTACAATTATATACCAACAGATGCATAAAACATCTAGAGACACTTATCTTTGATTGTAATTGGCAGTGCACTCATGTGGTTGTTTGAAAGAACATATATATTTATTTTGCCTATTTATGCGTAGAGTACATTCCAACCAAAGGTATCAGCATGCTGTACATGAAACAAGATGGAGACAGGTTATGTTAGACATGTTATGTTACACAGAACACCATACTTTTCAGTTAATAAAATAGCCAAAACTAGGCAAAAAAACAGCTCAAAATGAAAGAAAAAAAAAAAACAGGTAGGGATTTTAGGGAGTTATACGTTGGGGAAGCAAATGTGTATTTAAGAGTATCATGAATAGCTGAGAAAAAACAAGGTGACAGAGGACATGCTATTGTGAAGGGATTCTCAGGGAAGGAAGGCAATATCATAAGACAGAGGTACAAGACAGCCAGGTACGGTGAGGGGAAGATAATCCAAAGTCAAGTAACAAGATAATTTTGGAGTGGGCAACCAGTGGGAAGAGCCATAGACTAAAAGTGGAAGTTTAGTGAGCACCGATTAGATGTAGGTTGATAAAGAAGGATTTTAGACCTTTCTGAAAAGCAATTAAGGAGTCAGACTGTCTGAGCCCCACAGAAAGGTGGTTCCATATTGTTATCGTAGCACCGACTAATGCTCGTGTGATTGCTTGTCTGGTGTAGTTTTCATGTACACTAGTGTGTGACAACTCAGGTTCTTTGTGCAGCTGGATCTTTGATTATTCAGAGATGGTAATCAGATTTGTGGAGGAATAGATTTTTATAAGTAATACAGGTTAATTTGAATTTTTATCTTAAGTCTTTATGGATTACTGGGGTGAGGTGATTGCATTTGTTTGCATCAGAAACACGTTGTGCTGTGGATCGATTCACTGCTTTAAGGGATAGTAGGTAATGTGATGCCCGCTAGCACAGACAGTTTTAGAGAGGACTAAAGACTGAGCAAGGACTCTGAAGTCATTGGGTTTTGCATAGAGGGTGGCACTGCTTTAAAGTTTGTTCAGAATGATATGCCACGGATAGATTTGAAAGAAGACAGATTTGAATAGATTTTACATGGGAGGCTGATGAAATATAATTTTTTTCTCAATACAATATTTGGAATGCATCTCTATAGACAATAAATATAGCTTGCAGATCAGTTGCAAACCCTGTGGAAGTCATGTTCTATGGATTATGTCTGCTACATCATTAATAGGTCCAAACACATGGAAAGCTAGTCCCCAGCCGCAGCTGTAGGTAACACATTGTTGCCCTACCATGTAGCTATGGTTTGTCAAGAAGGGTCAAGGCTCAGTTTCCACCTCTTGGAGCGTACCTGGAATATATCTGAAATGGGAAAGTTTAAAAAACAAACTGACAGTGGACCCTACAGGGACCTAGCACATGACCCGCTATTCCCAATTGCTATACATATATTGGGAGTCCACAAAAGAATGTGTGTGCACACTGTTAACGCACCCACTGTCACTGTGCAAACAAATACAGGAATTTGACAATTTCAAACAATAGCAAAGGTGCACCACTTAGCAGAAAACAAGAGACACATCAAATTATCAGATCCGTGTCCACGGAAGTTTTCTTCAAGTTCTTCATTTATTCAAAAACGTATTGAAAACAGTCATGTTGAAATAGAACAGCACACGCGTTTCGGCCAGACAGGTGGACTTCTTCAGGGCATCAAAGGGGCACTCCTAAGAAATAAAGCATTGGGGTTTCCGTGGTAGGTAGACGCTTCATGGAGGATGACAATTCTCATCCACAATGATTATTAGGACAGCTATGTGAGCTTCACTTAAAGGAAAAATGCCAGAAGCAGAGTTAAACCAGCAAATCCAATTATAACAATCTCACCATGATAAGGTGGACCGTAAGTAAAGGGCAATCACCAGATACAACCTTAATAGGACTGGACCCCGGCCTAAAGACGCCTCCTGTAGAGCAGTGACTCTGAATAAATGAACTTGAAGAAAACTTCTGTGGACACGGACCTGATAATTTGATGGGTGTCTCTTGTACATCTGAAATGGACTCCTACCCCTATCTGGACCATTGTTGGAACTCGGTGTATGGTACATTAACTTGATCATATATAGCACTTCTTCCAAGAACTTAATACTTTTAAGCATCACCAGAACAAATGTATCAATGTATGCTCCATCCCCACCATCTCCAGCATAGATCTGCTTTTCAATTGTCCCACACGTGAACTTTCACTGTTGTATAGTATCTGTAATTCATCAGTGCACTTCTGGCTGTTTGGTGCCCTAAGAAAACTCTCCCCATTCCTCATCAGACAGGCCTTGTCCAAAGCTCTCACCCACTGCCCGACTTCGGCCAGCAAGTCGGAACATATAAATGTGGTAACTGTCTTGGTGACACTGGATGGTGGCAATACCTGCAAAAAATGTCTACGTTTAACACCAGCCAAAAAGGAGCTGAACCATCAAGCGTGGCACATTCTCCTGCTTCTGAATTTGAACTTTATGACCATCACAAGATTTAAGAAAAAGCAAGTAATTAGACAGGCGGCTTTAAGTCTGGGCACTACAGTCTCGCTTCTATTTCTCACTAGATTTGGGTCTGTGGTGAGTAGGTAATGTCGGGGTTCATGGATGTGGAAACTGCAGAGGTATTCATGGACAATCCTAACCAGTCAGTTGAGGAAAGTGATGACTAGACAAATCCCAATGACTACCAAATTCTTAGTTGACAGACAGACACTACTATATCATTGAAACAAGCAAGTATGGTTTGTCTCAATGTGCTTTCATGGGTTGGGAGGTAAATGGAGATTGGAGAGACCAACTAAACACCATAGGCATCCAGTGTAAAACTCCATACTCATTTCCTTTTCCTCTGCTTCTTCTTCCACAAATTACCACCTCTGCTTCAATACTCGTCATCTACACGTGGGGACAGGCACAAAATATGACCTCCTCTATCTCTATCTTCCACATGTCATTTTTCTCCTCCTGTGTCCTCTCCCTCACTTATTTTGAATCCCACAAACATTATTTGGGGAATCTTGCCCCAGCATGGGCAACATCTGCACCCTTACCCTGTTTGAAGGCTTCCTATACAAATCTTAATAGTGGCTCTGCTTTACACCAGTTACTGTAGTTGTTCATGGCTGTTACTGTGTACTGCTGTTTCATGTTTTCCCGATTGTGTAGAGGCCTACAGCGTACCTGTGTTGGTACACACAGGCAGAGTTACCTAGATCACACAAAACTTACTTGCTATCCTCACAGCACAGATCCGACCTCACACACCCCAATTAACTACCATATTCTCTCAAAAGAACCAACACAAATTCCACATAATGCTTATCAATGTAAACTCTACAGTACTCCATGCTTCAGGTAGTGCAGGCTTAATTAACTACTACAACCTTTATGGATGCGGTTAGAACTGGGGATCTCTAGTTGGCAGAGGTAGGTACCTTTGACCAAATAGGGGCACTTGCTTTTAAGTCAGGGAAAGGGGATTACACTACTGGATAACCCCTGCTCACCCCCTTGGTAGCGTGGCACAAGCAGACCGGCTTATCTCAGGCAGTATGTTAAGCATTTGTGAACACATACAGTAATACAGTGAAAACACTACAGATGGACACCACACAGGTTTTATCAAAAATAAGTATTATTTATATAGACTTAACACAAGACCACAAACAATAAAATTCCACAATACTGTACTCAAAATAGACTTAAAAATGGTAGAAGTAACTTAGTTCAAGTTGGTGATAAATGCGACACGTTTCTCACAAAAGTACCTGGATGTGCAACGCAAACCAAACAAAAGGTTCGCAGGGATGGAGATGCATCAGATCCTGGCATCAGGGGAGACGATGCGTTGCGCCTCAATGCTTGCGCAGAGTGGGAGATGCGTCTTGGTCCTTACCGGAGAGGAGGTGATGTGTTGATTCTCATACTGCGTTTCGGTGCGATGCGACAAGATGGCGCCCTTGATGCGACGACGTGAAGATGATGCGTGCACGCCCAGCGCCTGTGCAGCGAACTCTAATGTTGGAGCCGCGACAGGCCCTGCGACACGCTTCTCTGGTGATGTGGCGGCGACCTCTGCGGCGGCGACACGCTTTTCCGGCGATGCGACGTGGAGTCGTGCTTCCCGCTCCAAGCGACATGCAGGCTTCTGCAGACAGAATTCCCAGCAAGGAAATTCAGAGGGGAGCTGGTGGTGAAGTCTTTTGTCCCTGAGACTTCAGCAGGAGGCAAGCACAAGTTCAAGCCCTTGGAGTAATATTCTGCAAGATGATGAAAGTTCTTTGAAAGTTCCTTCTCCTCTCTTTGGCACGGACACCACTGTAGGCCAACCCAGCAACACAGCACACTGGCAGGGGGCAGTTAAACTCCTACAGCTTCCTTGGTTCTTCTCCTTGGCAGAGATTTGTCTTGTTGTTCCAGAAGTGATCTAAAGTCTTGGGGTCTGGGTCCCTATAGTTCTACTACTAAATAATTTGTCCTCTGAAGGCAGAGGGGCCTGTACCTAGTTCAAACCAGTTCTGTGCAGTCCTGGAGCACTTTGGTTAAAGGACTCCTTTCCTTTGACAGTGTGGGCCAGGGACATCAGACACACCACAGAAGGTGGAGCCAGCATTGTGGAAGGCAGGCACAGCCCCATTCAGACCCAGGTGCCACTCCTTCCACCACTCTACATGCAGACGAGTCTATTCAGCCCTGTGCTGACTCACCCTGTCTCCTGGAATACCCCAGCCCCGGTCACTCACAAACCAGACAATACACAAGCTAGCAGAGGCAGGCTGGATGGTTAGGTAAGAAAATAC
The DNA here is from genome assembly GCF_964204655.1 of Triturus cristatus. NCBI lineage: Eukaryota > Metazoa > Chordata > Amphibia > Caudata > Salamandridae > Triturus > Triturus cristatus. The sequence continues at coordinate 1,605,741,540 of NC_140590.1, read as the reverse complement.
CTACTTTCTAAAAGTGGTATTTTCAAACACAAAATGTTATAACCAACTTTACTAAAAAATGTATTTTATCATTCGGAGTTCAGGCATACTAATCTCCAATTTCTACCATGTTCCCTGGGTCAGTTAAGATTATAAGAGGTTATAATCAAACTGCCCATTCTGGCCTATGGGGACTGGTAGCCTTGCAATAGTGAAAAACGAAAATGGCTGTAATTCGCTATTAGGACATGCCACACACACCAGGGCATGTCCTACCTTATCCTTACAATGCACCCTGCCCTTGAGCCTACCTTAGGGGTGTCTGATATGAAGAAAAGGGAAGGTTTGGGAACTGGTAAGTGGGTGCACTTACCCAGTCAGCATGGCAGTACTAGACTGCACACAGGCTCTGCAATGGCAGGCCTGAGACACACTTTACAGGTGGCTTCTGTGGGTGGCACAACCAGTGCTGCAAGCCCACCAGCAGCATTTGATTACAAGCCCTGGGCACACATGGTGCACTATACTAGGGTCTGACAAGTGAATCAAATAAACCAATCATGGAGTCACTAATCAATACATCAATTTAACATAGGGAGCACTTGCACTGTGGCACTGAATAGCAGTGGCACAGTGCCCAAAGCATCTAAACCAGCAAAACATATCAAAAACAGAGGAGGAAATCAGTAAAAAATGGAAGGGAGACTCACGCCAATGGTACCAGGTCTAACAGATGCTACTTCACAGAAACGTGGCTTACCTCCACATCTTAAGCATTCTAAACTTCGTCCTTCCTACAGTCCAGGACATCCAGCATGCAGTCCGTAATCATAAATGATGGTGGGACCTCCTCACATCTTACAAGTCTCACTAGTTCTGTACCACAGTCAAACAAGCAACGCTAAACTCAATGGTTCTGCAACAGTCTCCGTAGCAAAGTCTGCCTGGTTCCACCTCAAACATTTCTTCTGGACAGAAGCAGAAAAATTCTTATAGCGCCTCACTACTTCAACGGTCCAACATGCCCACAACACCATAAAACAAGGACTATAACCACCCAGATGACTCAAGCATTTAAAATGAGACCTACTCCAAAGGCCACACTTTAGACCTGGTCTTATCACCAACCATCCAATACAAACCGCCGAAACCCTGAACCATCCATCTTGCCCCCCCCCTTCCCTCCCCCATCCCCCCATGCTCAGTGTTACATCAACACATCTAGGTCAACCCAAATAAGAAATAACCTTCATATTATTCAAAGCTATTTGCATAGACAATCCAACTCATAATCACCTCATGCACTGCCACCTACACGTCTGATGTTAACACCCTTCTAAACAACTTCAAAGCATTACTAAATAAAAAAAAACATGCTGTAAATAAAACACGAAAGTGCAAGCCAAACCCTTCAGTACCTTAGTATTCCAAAGGCCTCACCAACAACAAACACTTTATATGCAGATCGGAAAGAAAATAGAAGAAAACAGAATGTCTAAAGACCTCACACAAGTGAAGAATGTTTGCGGAACACATTGAGAATGCATCATATCCGGAAAGTCAAGTGCTGCACCAACATCAACAAATTTGCAAATAGAAGCAGAACAAAAAACTTTCAAGCACTGTATCAGCACACTGCCTACCCTCCTATCCCATACATCATTGACAATGCAATGCCATCAACCACTTCACTGAAATACAGAAGATACAATGTCACAATCATAACACCAAACCTTTTCCTCTTCTGACACCCACTCTTATGCTATATCTCACAATGACCAGCCTGAAAACCCTTTCTAAGACCTCTCAGACACTCATCTCCCTCAAAACCATTACCTATGAAGATGATGTATTACACTCCTCCTTCAAAGCCTTCTCTGTGAAAGCTCTTTCTTCCCTACTCACCACTGTCAACACCTCTTGCTCACCGCATCTTCCCAGACGGTCATAATCAGGACAGATTCTCCCACTCCTGAAGAAACCCACACTATCGGCCATTTGCTCTTCTACCCCTCTTCTGCAAAATCATGGAAAAAGCAGTCTATGAACAACTTCAAGATCACTTCAACCATCTCCTGCATGACTATCACACCACCCCCCCTTCAGATCACAATGCAGCATGGAGACCGTTATTATACAAACTATAGATGGCACCCTCTTGAGCACAGCTAAAGATGAACTCTGCTGCCTCATATTACTGGACTGATCAGGCTTTGACACCATCAACCACCCCACCCTTCTTCACTTCCTGAAGTCTCACATTGGATTGCCTGGAACAGGAGTTCCCTGGTTCTCCTCCAACCTATCGAACTGAAACCAGTTAATTCATATGGGCACCTCCAAGCTAGAGAGGACACTCCTCACCTGTGAAATTCTCCAGGGTCAAATCTTGTCCTCCGTCTTTAGCTTTATATGAACCCAAAGAGGACTCTACTCACTGATCTCGTAATTCACGAATACACTGACAACACAACTATATTTGAAGGTCTCATCTCCAGACATCAAGTGCCTCAAACACTTTCAGGTGCTAATACCGGCTTGCTGGGCACCAATCTGAAGCTTAACCCCACCAAAACAGAATTCCTGCTATTTGCCAAGAACTAAAAGCATCCATTAGTCAAACCTCAAACTGTCATCCATTGCCAAGCCACTGAGATTCATGCTGGACACCGGCTCATCACCCACACCAACAAAAACAAAGGTGGTCTGGTACCAGCTTGCTCATCTTAATAAAACTGAAAAAAATCATCCTAGGACGTGCCTTCAGAACTGCTGTTCAAGCCCTTGTTCTCTTGCATGTAGATGGTGTAAGTGCACTGAACCACACCCACAACATTCCTTACTGCCCCCTGTAGAGCATACTACAAGCTGCATCACACCTAATTAAGGGCCATATGAAATAAGGATATTGTTCCCACCCGGATTAATCTCCACTGGCTCCCACTGCCAACTTGCACCACCTTTAAAACTTGTGTCATCTACAAAGCCATCACAAGGGGGGCGTGGCTTGGCACCGATGTAGAAAGCAGCAGACCTCGGAGCTCCTCCGTGGCCTCCCACTGCCGCAAGTTATCCTGACATACAGAAGTAATCCCCGGCACCGCAAACTGTTGCGGAATACCGGGTGCTCTCCAGGACGCACCCTCAAGACGCCTGATGGACAAAAAGAGGAGAAAACAGCGATTTGTCTCCCAGACCGCATCCTGCCTGACCAGTGGACAAAATGGCAGCCACGACTTGCGGGGAGCGCGCTAGCCGTTGAAATAAACTACGGAGCTTGGGGTGCCTCCCAATCAGCAGAATACCCAGGGCCACAGCGACATCTGCAATCTGAGGTACGGCTGAATGATGCAGCTAAATTGCGGTGGGGGCTGTAGCGCGATCCGTAAAAGTTCAGCGGTAATTGCCTGGCCTTAAGATGGCGGCACGGGAGACTGGAGGCGATGCGGTAGTGCCCTACATTACCACGCTGGTTTCCCTCCGTGGGAATTTTGCAAAGTCCTCTGCCCTGCTGAACTGCTCATGACAGTAGTATCAAAACAGTGTCTCAACCAGTAATTATAGGGACAATTTAAAAAAAATGCATAAATCATCAAGGAGGGAAACCAAGAGACCAAAGTAAGAAAAAGTTTTTTTGTTATTATTATGCAAAAACAATTAAATCAAATTAAAGTAGCCAAACATACACCAATTGTGTACTGACCGTGCTCAGTGCAAGTGATAGGTGCAGTGACACAAGTGATATATACAGTGTGGGCGGCGCAAAGTGAAAGAACCACATTAATCATAAACAAATTACAAGAGTACAATGAATAATTTGCAATAAGGTATAAATCCTTAGGTGGCCGTGGATTACACTGGGATGTCGACGGCGTTTCGACCTTATACACTTAGTCATCATCAGGTCAATGGCTATAATTTGAAGAGTGCTGAATTCTGGTCTAAAGGAAACAAGCAGGGCGCTAACAATTGGGCATTTGTCAGGAACTCCTACGTTAGACGTAATCACGAAGTGCTTTCAGGCACCAAAACTGTAATCGGGAACGAGCTATCCAATAAGCTGGGTCTGTTACGGTCGTCCAATCAAAATCCGACTTGTATGGACAGTCTTCAATGTGTATATATATATATATATATATATATATATATAATTAATTTGCCCAAATCAACTGATCTGGGTCAAAGTAGATCAGACAAGGCCAATTCAAGAATTATTCAGAAATGGTGCGTGAACATGCCAAGGACACACGATGAGCACTGAGTGGGACCAGAGGTCTCTTTTCAAATGAACGGGACGAAAAATCGCCGGCAGAGCAAGCGGAGTCAATACGCCAGGGTGACTGAATCGCAAGCCGCGATGTACCGGTGCCGGAAATACAGCCAATGCGAACTGCTCATGACAGCCTGAGGACACACTGCCTGTGAGGCATTGAGGCGAGTTGGGAAGCCCCACTGACATGGACTGCCGGAGACAGAGCCGTGGGCCTGGGACCCGACAGAAGGTGGAATGCGTGTGGTGCTACGAGCCTGACCGCGCCGCTCTGGGCCTATAAAAGAACTGCCACTCTCCCGAGTGAGGCGGAAGATGCGATTGGGAGCATTAAAGGAAGGTCCGGACCTGCTGGAGGTGCAAACGATGACACATCAGAGGCTAGAGCTTGGCTAGGACCCCCCCCCCCCCACCCCCCCACAAACATATAGGGGCTCTGCTGGCGGGAAGCGATAAGAAGATAAAGCCCAATTGCTGCCGCTCTGCTACCCCCCCCACATGGTACTGGCATTGCGCAACTAACGGGATCGCTACTGTGCCCCTGAAGAGATCGCTTGGGGCCCCTGCTTGTTGAAGATGGCCGGCATATGCGTGGGGGTTTCCTCCAGTACCTGCTAGACGGAGGCACGATCGAGCCTCAGTGAGTGTCCACAAGGGCTAGAATCCTGACAATACTGCGCACATTGGTCTCCGGGGATTGGGGCATACAGAACTCCCAAACCAGCTTCCTGCCTACCTCAACAGACCACACAATGGGATAAGTACCCATGAAAAAGGGGTTTGAGGTCCTTCGGATGGACGAACCAGAGCACCACACGGACGACGACGAGGGTGCGACTAGAGGGAGGGTGGAGAAAGCGACTGGAGGGAGGGTGGAGAAAGCAGCTGGAAACCCTACCCTGGCCAATATCATGATTGTTATCACCTCCTCGAGAGAAGCGCTGGAGAAGAAGATGGACGCTATAGGGACAGATCTCACCCTGCTAAAAGATGACCACCGCAAACTTAGAGGGTGATGACCAACGAGAACACCATTAAGGAAATTCCAGAAACGGTCGCCGCCCTACAAGAAGCCCTGAAAGCAGTTGAAACCAGGATCAAAGTACTGGAGGTGAGGGCCGAAGACAGTGAAGGATGCTCATGAAGAAACAACCTGCGTATAGTAGGGGTGCCAAAACGAGAAGAGGAGACAGATGCAATCCAGTACTTAGAAGCTTGGCTGAAAACCGAAGTGGCCCCTGAGGGACTTTCTCCGTTCTATGCCATAGAACGTGCCCACAGGGTCCCAGCCAGACCACCTAAACCTGGTGCCCCACCCCGACCAATGGTGGTGCGATTACTACACTATAGGGATCGAGACTTTACTGCAGCGCGCCCGTGAGAGACAGAGCCTACAGATCGGGAACAGCAGGGTGATGATCTTCCTGGACTACACTAGGGAGGTGCAATGGCAGAGATCCTCCTTCCTGGCTGTTAAGCGAAAATTGCGCCAACTTAATCTCCCGTACGCCATGTTGTTCCCAGCTCACCTAAGAGTAACTGCTGACGCAAAAACACTTTTTTCTCACCCCGAATGAAGCTGGAGACGGGCTAGAGACACACCGCAAGGACAGAGCGCGCTATCCGCAACTAAACTCACCCAAACAGCGGTCGACCACATCTTCACCACTTCAGAGGGCCCCTTAACCTACAGGACGAAGACAGTAACGGGATAGAGCAGTACAGGCAGTAGCAGACATTAGCCAGGGTAATGCAAGCCCGACCAGCAATAGCTTGGACCCCGAGCGAGCCGGATCTGAGAGCTCTGGATCAAGCAGTGTCCAGGGGCTCTGACACTGACCTCCCGGACTTTACCCCACAGACAGTGGATGGAGTGTTTGGCTGATCGGACCTCAGGTCGTATATACGGAGGGTTACTTATTGGCTAATGTTGACTTGAGGCCCGGTTGGTGCACAACGGGAGGGCACACTGGCACTAAGGGGATTTACTGAATGTTTCCTACATGTGGGGGTTGGGGGGGGTTCTGGGTCCACGGGTAGCAAGGCACGCTCTGCCACCTACAGGTTTCATTGTTTGGATGCTTTTGGTTTGGATGGGGACCGGTTTTCGTGCGCCTGTCCTGGGGAGTGGGAGTTGGGTTGGTTTTATTGTTGGGGAAAATTGGATCGGGGTCAGGCATGTCGCTCTGAGGGAATTATACGGAGAGGAACTGGAGATTGAGCTATGGGTCCCTCCGCAGGCCTCAAGTGTATGACCTGGAATGTTAGGGGGAATTCAACAGCATTACCGATATTAACCTGGACCGCTCACATCCACCGCTCCCCGACGCTCCTACACATAGGGTGGCAGAAGTACTACAACACTGGCAGCGGCATTGGTGGTTGATGGACACCTGGAGAGCCCATCATCCAGTGGACAGGGACTACTCTTATTTTTCGGCTCTTCATGAGCTGCATGTTAGGCTGGACTCCATTCTTTGCTCCCCAGATGTCCATATAGGGATCACGGTGAGGGAGTACTTAGCCAGGACGGTATCTGATCACAACCCCCTTCTGATAGCCTCTGGGTGCGAACTAGGCCCTCAATTCCTAGCTGGCTTCTTCGCCCAGAGATATTGGAAGATCAGGTTTTCCGAACCAAAATAGGTACTGCTATAAAGGAATACTTTCAGAATAATGCCAATACAGCTACCAGCCCACACATTGAATGGGATGCTTTCAAAGGAGTCATTGGGGGGGGGGGGGGGGGGGGGGGTCGCTGTATTGGGAAGGCGGTGGGTGTTCGAAAGACCTTTCTCAATGACATACAGCGGGTGGAACAACAGCTCCGAGAAGTGGAAAGAGATAGACCAGAGAAGGTGGATAGACAAGTAGATCTTCTGGGGGCCAGAGAAGAACTAGCGGTCCAGATAGAGCAGTTGAGATGCTTTGATCATAGGGCATATGCGACGCAGGCACATGCCAAGAGGGACCAATCTGGGGCATTGCTGGCATGGCTGGCCAATCCAGCGCGCAGAGGGACGCCAATCCTAGAACTACGGGGAGGGGATGGAATGACCCACTACGGGCAGCAAGCTATTAATGCGCAGTTTCTGGAATACTACACTACCCTATATCAGAGCCAGCTTGACCCACTGATGTTAGAGGGAGAGGGATTCTTGGATATAGAACTTCCTCAAATTGAAGCGGATGAAGCAGAGTCCTTCGGGCGGGATGTAGGACTAGGAGAGGTCAGGGGGGCCATCAAGCACATGGCCAGAAACAAAACCCCTGGCACTGATGGACTCCCGATTGAGTTCTACTCTACATATGTTGATGCATTGGCTCCCCGCTTAGTGGCCCTCTATAATAGATCGAAGCGAGATGGGTGGCTACCTGTAACAAGAGAAGCGATAATCATACCACTTCTGAAACCGGATAAACCGGCCTGGGACCATGCCGCCTACCGCTCCCTTTCTATGCTTAACCTAGATAACAAGATTTTAAGTCGCATTTTAGCTAGCCGCCCGACTCATATGACGGCACTTGTGCATTTAGACCAGGCGGGTTTCATTCCATCCTGGGACACGACCATGAATATCCGCCAACTGCTCCGGCTGCTGGACATCCCAACGCGGGATGGGGATGAGGTGTGTATACTGTTGATCGACATCGAAAAAGCCTTTGATAGCCTCGAATGGTCATACCTCTTTAGAGTTCTACGAGCTTTTGGACTGGGTGAGGGGTTTGTGGCCTGGACGGCAATATTGTATAAGAACTCCACTGCCAGGGTGCGCACAGGGGGGGGGGGGGCTTGATATTGGAAGCCTGCACTGTAGGCAGGGGAACGAGACAAGGATTTTCGCTGTCTCCCTTCCTGGTCGTGCTGGCAGTGGAACTCCTGGATGTCCATGCGATATCGGGACAATATTATCGGGGGCTGGACGGGATGGGTCATTCCCAATTTATTGCACTATATGCTGACGATCCAATGTGCTTCGCCAATGTTGCAGACAAGCTACAGGGGGCCAGGGAACTACTGACCAGACTAGGAAGGGTGGCAGGTCTTGGGGTCAATTGGAATAAGATGTTTTTTCCCTGTTTTGAGTGGCAGAAGCAAGCCACCGGCCGCTCTGGATGTAGCATGGGAAAGCAGATGCCTGACTTACCTGGGAGTCCGCATTTACCACGCAGCCACCAACTTACTGGAAGGTAATGTTCAAAGAGTGTTACAAACCACCGGAAGTAACTATGAATTTTGGGGAACTCTCCAGTCAGTAGCAGGGCGGGTGGCGCTGCTAAAGATGGTCACCCTGCCATGACTACTTTATTATTTTGGCTCATTGCCACTCTGGATACCGAGAACATTCTTTACCCAACTTAACACCATGGTTACGGGATTTTTATGGGGCTCTAAAAGACACAGGGTAACACTTCCCACCATGATGAGACCTAGGCGAGAGGGGGGATTCACAGTACCAGACTTGAGGCATATTACCACGCAGCTCAACTGCAGTGGTTCAAAAAAAGGATGGCAGGGAGACTTCGCACAGGGAAGACCATGGGGGCATGGACCCGGACCTCCTACAACTCTTGCGGGTGCTGCTGCGGCTCCCCTTAAGGGAAAGAGAGACCCAGAGGGATCTGTGGGTGGTGCGACAAGGTTGGAACCAGGCTAGTAAAAGAGCTAAACCGGGTCCTCCATATGCGCCCGAGATTCTGTTATTAGTTTGCGAGGCATTACCACATGGAGGGTACTGGCAGGGTCTGCGAGGCTGGGAAGAGGCGGGGATCTACTATTGGGGACCTTTACGAGGACAATACCCTCCTACCCTTTAATGACTTATTAGAGAGATTAGAGCTCCCTCGGCGGGACTTCCTCTTACATGCCACGCTGACAGCAGCCATTCGTAAGAGTTGGAAGACGGGGATGGAGGAACCATCGACCTCTTTACCATGCCAATACGTGGTGTCAGCGGTCGGGACGATCAAGGCGGTCACCTGCCTATACAGGCGCCTCACTCAGGAGATCAGGCACCCCCTGGAGAAGCTGCGCATCAAATGGGAAACAGACCTTGGGACACCCATAGCAGAGAAGCCGTGGGAAGCAATGGTTGAAAGAGCATGGAAATGCTCCAGAAATGCACGGTTTCAACTAATCCAATTTTATGTCCGCCACAGAGCATATCTCATGCCACACAAAATCAATGAGTACTTTGGGGCCCGTACAGCCTGCCCGAGGTGTAAATTCGAAAATGCTGAATTCCTGCATATGTTTTGGGAATGCCCATTGCTGGAGGGGTTCTGGGGAGCCACATCAACCACAGTGGGAAAGAGAACGGATAGGGACAGCACACTGACCCCAGGATATTGCTTACTGCACTGGTTTCCTTACAATGCCCGCAATAAAATTACCAGCAAATTTATAGACCTGGGACTTGTCCTGGCTAAGCGGGAAATTACCAGCCACTGGAAGGCGACAAGTGCACCTAACCTCTCGAGGTGGCGGCGAGAATTCACTAAGTGGGCTGATTGTGAAGGGATTTTTAGATCACAAACGGCCCAGAGGATGAACAATGAAAAAATGCCAGACATGGCAAAGGCATGGATCGCACTAGTGGACTTACTCAAGCGCCAGACTGCCAACGACGAACCACCCCCTAACTGAAGAGAACGACTCGTGGGGTTTGAAACACTTGCCCTACCTAAGCAGATAGATCAGGAGACTACAGGTCTGTACTATATAGTGGCGTCCCCTCTTTAGATACCTTTCTACTTGATGTATGGAGTCCAATACCCAGCCCAGCATGACTAGATGCGAATTACAAATGAGATCCAGATGGAGCGACATGCCTGAGGGAGTGGGGTGGGTAAGGGAAGGGGGGGGGGGGGGGGAGAAGAGCAGGTTTTGTTATTTTAGTGGTCACTGAGGTTGTTATACATCACGGCTGGAACGGACAATTGGAATGCCGAAATCTCGACGCAAGGGCTGGAGCATGGCTCACATGGGTACAAGGATGGGACTGAAGGCTATAGATCCCCTTAAGGACACTCAAGGCGAGAAGCTGTGAATGGAGCTATATGGCCGACAAATATGAGTGTAGAGCAATGCTACCAGCAATGAGAAGCCCAACATGCATTCCCACAGTATTGATGCTGCCCTAATTAATGTAACTGAATAAAATGTTTACACAAAAAAATAAAAATCTACAAAGCCATCATAACTGGCACCCCTGCTGGAACTCCTGCATACCTGGCGGACAAGCCTACCATCTTCGATGGTTCTCAGTACCCTCGCAGCCAGAACACCATCAGACTGGAGAGTAAAGTGCAAAAAGGAAAGTACAAAACAACAAGCCTACTCTAGCTAAGCATTTAGGATGTGGAATGATATCCTCATATTCAAAAAGACCCAACCCTACTCCAATATGATTTGGAAAGAGCTGAATACTCATGTATTTTAGAAAAATTACATCATGATGCAGTAACAATCCACAAACCAGCCACCTCTCCTACCACATTTCGACTGTCTTAGCCTTTGAATCTTTAAAGCGCTCTGTTGCATTTCAGCTAGGTGTACTCAATATAAATATCAAATACATAATATATATATATATATATATATATATATATATATATATATATATATATATATATATATACACACAGTTGCAATTATTTTCTAAGACTATAATAAAAATAACTTGTAAAAATAAAAACTATTGAAATAGAGTTTTTCCACTTAACCGGGCTTTTGTATGCCACGTGTTGGAGTAAGGGTGAAGGAACCTGCAATAGGCACTCACTATTTGCGTAAAATGCTGGGATGTCTTTCCTTGGTGGATACTATTGCACTTATCTTATTTCACAGTTTGCAGTGGAGTAAAGAGGGTTAAAAGGTAAAACAATGTAGGGCATATGTGGTGATACACTGAAATATATCAAGTTTTTGAGCATGTAATGGTAGTATCAGCTCAATGAGACTTACACTAAGACTATAGCAATGGCAGAAGCACGCTATGTAAAATCTAAGTAGCAAAATATCTGACACGTCTGCAAGTGCGGTCCTTTAATACCCCAAGAAGCAACTTGGTTGCTGGCTGGAGAGCTCTTTTTTTGTGTGCATGTTTTCCAACAACACACTTGCCCTTAAACCCAAGAACAAAAAAGTACAAGTGGAACAATACCTGTTTTGCTGATGAGCTAGGCATACCCGGTCCCCCTCACTGTCAAAGCGACCTGGTGGAGAATGGCGGACTTCACTTTGCAACACCTGATGAAGTTCAGATAGGGTAACATTACATTATGAACACACAGAGTAAGCATGTATTTTTTTAATTAAAAATGTATTTACAACTTCCACTTTCAACAAATTAAATCAGATCACCACAAGTTAAAGAAATAGACCAAACATTCCACCGCATAATATAGCGCAAGGCTTAAAACTCTGGCTACTGACATGTTGAAAAGCTCCCAACAGGCAAATTAATAATTATGTTTCGAAACGCTGGTGTAAGGATTTCGCCCTCATCCATGACCTAGTACGCATGTGCAGCTAGGGTAACAAACTTTAAACATTTTCTCCATTGGTGATGGTCCTGCGGCAAAGAAGCTGCAGGTGACCATGGGGAAGACAAACTCTTTCCATTCTCATTGGATTTTTGGCAGGCTTTTTACATCCTAAACTTATGATAGTGCCCCATCCATCACTACTTGTAAGATGATAATCCAGTGTTTGAGATGGTACGACAGTGACATTTTTGTCTTAACCTCCCCTTACAATATGCAGTTCTTAGATGACTTAGATGAAAATTTGATCTAATATCCCACCATAAACTATCTATTTACACTTTTACTACCAATCTGTTTCATCTTGAGTCACGTGGAAAGGGTCAAATGCAACCCCTCTTAGTAGGAATACAATAATTACTGAGAGGGAAGTGATGCATATAGTGGCTTTCAACTAGCCAAGGTTGCAGCAAAAGCAGTGATAGAACTGAACCGATGCTGCAGGTCCATAAAGATGAAGCGGAATTTGAAGTCTTTGATTGGATACAAGGCAGAAAAAAAAAATGAGTGGACTGGTCGGATGTTCCTTCCCTACTGTCCAATTCTATGATGATTTTGCTGGACCAAGAAGCAGTGCTCTAGAACAATGGATTACTTTGTATCAAATGCACCACAACCAAGGAGTCATAGGGGCATATTCAAGGAGCTATCGCAGAGTTATCGGCACTTTATTGCAGCCAAAGTTGAGATACATTTATCACCCCATTCACAAGCTGGTGCTAACAGCCCATAGCACCAGTTTGCCTGCGATAGCAACCGCAAAAACCATGCCCACAGATGACGCCGGCAACTATCTCTAATGAGATGCAGATTAGGCGTTCCCGTGCAAAAAGCTGCGACAACACCACTCCGCAACATTCTCAACGACCAGCCAGATTGTTGATAAGTCCACAAAACAGGCGATACGGCGTAGCAGGAAACTAACACCCCGCTCTGACCTGGTGTAAAGTGAGACGACAGCCTGCACCACAAAAGAGAGCCCTGCCCACAGCCACACCAGAAGATAAACAGATGCCATGGAGCCAGTGATCATGTGGCCCTCTCCTCCCCCAAACCAACACTGAGGCAGCGGCAGCGCAGGCAAAGACAGCGACCCCATGAAAACACACCAACCTCACACACCCAACACTAGAGAATGACATTACACACCACAGGCACAAAGGGACAACCAACATCCCACCTCAGACAAAGCTGCTGGCCGTGCTGCACCTGCTGGCCTCTAGTAACTACCAACCAACAACTGCCGGAGTCGGAGGACCCTATCAAAGCCCCACAAACCTGTCCTGGATGCCATCAGCTTGGCACCCCAGTACGCATACTTCCCACACACTGCGCAGGACCAGCTGGAGACCAAGCAAGGCATCTACACCATAGCTGGCTTCCCACATGTTGTGGGTGCAACTGATTGTACATGTGTCCTACTGGTGCCCTCTGGCAACACTGCACACAATAGCTGCAAAAGAAAGCACACGCATCCCATCAATTTGCATGCAATAGCGGTCCCCCGGGAAATCTCCACAAACATCGACAACCACCCAGGCAGTGTGCATGACTCAGACTTCTCCCGAAAGTCCATCAGCAAACTGCGCTACCAGGATGGCACCTAAGGAAATGCACTGCTCGTTGGAGTACCAATGGAACACAACACACCGCAACTCCACAATCATGCAACGCACACCACTGAGAATGCACATGTTACAAACTCACATACAACATGCCAAACATGCCCACCAACCAGACATGACAGCACAACTTACTGTCGCAACCTGGCCCAGCCATGTACATGAGCCATCAACGGCATGGCACTTCAGCCACACAATACCTGAATGTGGGGAGAGGTGGGAACCAGGCATGTGCGTAGGAGGCAAGTGACCCATGAATGAGAAGGTACCCATTGCCAAGTGTGGCGTGGATGTGATGGTCAGACCGCAGTATGCAAACACACATAACCATGTCGACATACACCACTGGTGTATGGACTGTAGTGGACAGTGGACGCAACCATATCATCCCAGCCAGATGGGAAGATCTCGGAAATGCAGCTTGTTATGTCCCCCCTCCCCCGTAAGTATGAGCGGAGGGGCTGGCCCGGCGTGCGCCAGGCAAGCGCAGGGGTGTGAATAAAAAGCACATGGCTCTGGGCGTGGTCCTCTTCCGGAATGCCCAACGTCTCTGCCAGGGCGGCACCCCTCAACCCGCCACAAGGCAGTCACCATGAGCGATGTTGCCTGCGAACCTGTGTGCATGCTGCACCCCAGGCCGCGGGTTCCCGAACTCGACTTGCCCGCCCATGTGCAGCCAGGCCTCACTGCTTACTTGCCGACACCGGCGTGTGTCGAAGAGGGCCCACCACGTGTCGGTGCAAGCTCCAAGCCCGTGACCCCGACAACCTGTTACGCGAGCAAGGGCCGCAGCACTCCTTTCTTGTTGACGTACTGTACCGGCATACACAGCGGACTAGTAGGTCACACATTTGGAACTGAATCTGTATTATACCATGGCAGGGAACATAAATTATGGCTGATTTGATGTCACTATACTCCCTTCGATGTAGTGCCACCAGGTCTTCGTAGTACATTACAGCAGCAAGATTCTGTGGGCCCACGCGAACTACTGCCCTTGGCTTACGCTGCGCCCGAGTAGGTCACAATTGGAACGGAGCATCGATTTTTCAATGGCAGAGCACATATCAGTGCACACAAGGGGAGGTGTAAGGATGACGCGTTGCAGTCCGGAGGGAATAGGATCATCGTTACGGAAGTGATCGAGCACTACCGACAACTGCCCTGGTGTCACTTACTCTGTGCATCGCGAGCCAACGACACTTGGCTGTGGGCCACAGCTGACCGCTGCCTCTGGCCTACACTGCGGTCGAGTAGGTGACACATTTGGGACTGAGTCTTGATTTAGCAATGACGGAGTGCATATCATTGTACCGGCATCATCGCAGACTGCATCCCCTCCCAGCCCCGGTGCCACTAAGTCTGTTTCCCGACACCCATGGACACTTTCTGGTTGAACTTTGGTGGCGGCTGAGTCTATGGACTGGTGGTTATCATCATGTAGCGGATACCTGAATGGTGGGGAAAACAAGGCTGCAGCATTCCACTCCTCCATTTACTGATTCAGGACAGCTACTGCCCTCTGCATCATGGCCTGGAGGACACCTTCCACTGTCCCCCGCAGCCCTCCGCCACATTCACCTCCGACATCGATGAGCACTTGCTCAGTCCGCTTGGCCCTACCTCAGTGCACCGCAAGTCACCATCCCCTGGCGGGGTGCCTGTGCCGGTCGCTATGCATCCAGGGCTACCAACTCTGTGCTGGTCAGTTCCAGGACTCCTTTTTCTGAGATATTGGATGGCCTCTGAGGGAATGGCCTTGGGGTCATCAACGCCAGGTGTCTGTGGCCCTGCGCTGTCTCTGGCCTCAACTGCGGCCCACTAGGGCTCACACATCAAATAGAGTCCTGACCGGCCCGGATGCCACATCACCGCAGGAGGCACACGCCGCCGCCACCACCGCCCGGATCAACTCCAACCGCCAACTGTCAGTGTCGAAATGGTCGTACAGGCAGACTGACGAGTTGCCCGCACCTGTCGTGGATGCCATCTTCTACCTGATCCCCTGCTCAGCTCTCCAAGTGCAACCAACTCCGTGCACCACGAATCATCGCCCATTACTGCTCTGGTTATGTGCTGTGGAGAGCTCACACTGCAGTGTCACCTCAGGAAGTGTGGGAGACATCGGACAACGATGAGGAAGATGATGTAGGTGTGACACCCCCATCCCACTGCAGCTGCATCAGGAATTTCCAGAAGGGACACAATCTTAGACATTTTCTTCACATGAGCGCACTCAGCTCTAGTGCCCGAAACCTCAGCGCACTGCAACTCACGGACACTTCTGTTTGCTCATTGTGTGACCTCTGGACTTGCTCCGGCTACCACCATGATGCTCCGCAGTTGTCCCCGTTATGCTCGTGTTGTCGGATTCCATATTCATAGTGTTCACTGTTGTATTTGTTGGCAGCACCAGCAACTCCCTGAGGGCTGGCTTGCACTCACCCCACACACATCCAGCACAGATGTCACTGTACATGTGACCCTGCCAACAAAGGTGCCGGGCGCACGTGCCCGTAGCCAATTGCAAAAATTATCTGCGTGTTTCATTGTGTGGTCCGAATGTGTGCACGAATACCCCACTGTTCTTGTTGACATGCAGACTGTATGACAATGTACATTGTGACTGTTTGGGCAGGGCTGGTAATTTGATGAGCACAGTGGACATTTGGACTACATGACGGATGTGAGGTTGTACCCGTACATATGCATCTCACAGTTCCCTGCTCTGTCAAATGTGATTGGCCTGTTTCTGCCATGAGCGGACCCAGTTGTGCCCCTTGTTCTGCAGTGTCTGTGTTGCACTTTGTGCCACATTGTCATGGGATGTGCTGGGATTGCTGTGTGTGCTGCAGTGTGCCACGGGGATAAGGGACATGATCCTGGGTCATTGTGGGTGTGCTCTACTTACATGTGCATTTGTGCAATTGTGCCCATCTTCCCCCGTCCCTGGTCGTTACTCACCCTGTTGATGTTGTGTCAGGTCCTCCCGAGCTGTGTCCGCACTCCCACCTCTTTACACCGTCTCCACACAGATGCCTGGCCTCAATTTCCTCCAGCTCCTCCTGTGGCACAGGACTCCCACCTCCTGTCGCCGTTGCTGCCTTCCTGTTGGCAGCAGCTTTGTGCCTGGTTTAGGTTCTCACGTCATGCCAGCGCCTCTTGGCCCCGGACACTCCGGCTGCATTCAAGGTAGTCTGATTGTGGGTCAGTTGCTGGTAGAGTTCAGTCACCTCCGGGACGCTGATCTGGTTTTCTTGTGGACTGCACCCAGTCTTCCTCTCCCTCTTGTCCTTGGTCTTCCCAGACCCAGTTATTCCTTGCTGGTGGTCGGTGAGGCTTGCGTGGACCTCTGCGCTCGGTCAGGGTGCATCCATGTTGCTACGCACTTTGGATTATTTCTGGTGTGTTTTTGTAGCTTTTATAGTGCATGTTCGGACCAGACACGTGGGATTCGTAGGCCTGCCGCTGCTTTTTGTATCGCGATTGGCCTCAACACAGTTTTTTTTGCGGACGTGTTTCGCATTTTTGCGGCGTTGATTTTAACGCGGCCATTTGACACGTTATCTGGTGACTATCTCACGGTACCGCCGTGTTGTGAATACTTGGTTAACACGGCATAAATTTCCCGCGATAGACTGCGATGTTGAAGGTTGTGTTAAGTTATTTGCAATGGTTAACACACGTTCTTCAGAATATTCCCCCCCAAGTGTTTTAGATTCCTGCCGTGTGTTGACTAAAACATTTATTTCATGGGGTTCAGAGAAAACACTAGTATGTGTCAAATTAATGGCAATAGGTACATCAGAGAAATGATAATTTTGCAAAAGTGACCATGGCAAATGTCTACAGAAATAAGGACATGCGAGGAATCCGAAACAAGAAATTGGAATGGAGAAAAGAAAGAGGAGGGAAGAAATGGTCAGTTTATACCTCATAAAAAGGACCCTACCTTTTGAGATCGGTTGGTGATGCTGCTACCCAGTTTGATAGGCGAAGGTCTGATCGGGGTTAGCAATGGCTTTGGATCTTTGCTTCCAGACCGATTCCTAGTATTCTTGTTACTGAAAGATCAAATACATTTTTACTAATTATCTACTATCAAGTAATGAGTTTTCTGATGATATAACATTGGGAAACATATGTATAAAGTACTAACAATAAAACACAAAGGTTTTACATGTGAATTTTAATCATCTGGTATTTAAAATTGCAAAACCATCTTAAGTGTTTCAAAATCAACCAATGAAAATAGGAAAAGGTAAATAAGTAACCAACTGTAAATTAAATATTGTTCAAAAAAGAAATCTAGGCTGTCAAAAAAAACCACTAATAAATGATGTTCTAATAAGCAAATTGAGAACGACTTTAGAAATGTACTTCTTTTTTCACCACAGTCACTTAGTCCATGATAACGGATTGAAGGGTAAAAATGCAATGGTTAACGATTTCTACTGACAATGAATGGGGTAGGGCTATTGTTATTGTTTCAGATATTTTCCAAACTTTTGAGTAAAAGACATAACACTGCATTTCAAAGGGAGGAAAATCAATATCATGGTTGTGGGGGATAAGGTTATGTACTAGTGAAAGGAATGAATGTATGATACAAGGAGAGAGTTGCTTTGTTGAGAAACATTCACAAAGCTTCTGCCGCTTTAGAGTTGGAACTCGAGCAGATTCCTGAACTCTGTTTTCAACTGTAGGAAACAGAGCGAAGTGAAGTCAAAAGTGTGACTGGGGTGGTGGTCCATAAAGAAGGTTTAAGGATCTTTTGATTGTGTCATTTTTAGAATAAAGGACTTGGTTCCATGTAGTACAAATGTAGCCCAAGATAAAGAGTATGTTGGTAAGGTAGTTTATTTTTTACTGTGAGTGTTTTGTAAGTGATAAAATAAGTCTGTAATAGAAGTATAGCCGGCTAAGTTCTCTAAAGGTGGGTGAACTGGTTGGATTCTTACTCAGACATGCTGCTCAGTGTGAAAGCCTTCGAAGGGGAATTACAGTGCACATTGTGTGCGCCACCTTTGTACGTTAAGACAATGGTAATATATGACATCAAGAGATAAGATTTAATGTTTGAGGACACTTCGAGCCAAATGTACGAAACATTGGTTGTAAAATGGCAGTCGGAAATTGCCACTATTATTTTTGCGACAAGTGTGGAATTTTGTAAGCCGACCTATGTATAAATAGGTCGGTTCACAAATTATGAATTTTAGTGGTTCTCAATCTGATCTACCTACTCAAAATTCATAAGGCATATGACAAATTGCAACTCACTACAATTAAAACATGAGTTCCTAGTGCAGTCAACAGTTATACAGAAAATTTGAAGTAAAGATATTTCACAGAATAAGTCGAAGTCACAAAATGACATTAGCCATCAACAGTTTTTTATATATATATCTCCATGGTATTTTTGTATTTTCATAAGTATATACAAACCATGCTCAGTCCCGATGTGATCACACAGTGAGTGACATGGACGATACACAAACAAGTGTGTATAATACAAAGATATGGCAATGGATCAATTGTAAATTCTAGTTTGAGATTTTGTTCAATAAAAATCCTTGGTCTCAGTACAGTAAAGAAAATTAATTGCATATCAGTCCAGCTGTTGACGCCGTTTCATCCTCTAACTGTTTAAAGGGTTATCATAAAAACAAACAATCCATTAGCAGAGTCATAAGTCAAATATGCAAAGGGATAGGCTTGAAAAAAGTTGGGCAGTATTCTTTTTCAGGTTATACTGATGCAGTTGTAAATTGGTAAAGCGACTGTTGGAGAGCCTCCAGGGAAAGGCAACAATTTGCGCTGTCTCCTGTGATTGAGGAAATAACTGCCACTCGGAGAAAGAAACTCTGGAGCAAAAACAAGCCACCAGATCGGTCGACGGGCTCAGTGAATCACTAATAATGTACAAAACACTGGTCGTAAAATACTGGTTGCAAATTGAGCCTAGTATTATTGCAACCAATCTAGAATTTTGCAAACCTATCTATGTATTAACAGCTCAGATCACAAAATTATGAATCGAAGTGGATCGCCATCTTGCCTATGTCTTTAATATTCATCAGGTAGGTCACAAATTGTGGCTCACAACTACTGATAGCCAACACAAGGATGGTGGCCTATATTTTTTTTTTTATATATATATATATATATATATATATATATATATATATATATATATATATATATATATATATATATAAATTACACAGTGGTATAGTTAAGTCTGACTTAAGAAAGCCCATAGGCTCTGCTCATCACCTCATAGCTTGCATAACTCATGGTATGTTCAATGACATCATTGAAGAGATCACTGATAACATCTCAAATGGCATAATTGCTAACACTGGGCATTGTGGGAGCGCATTTCTACTTTTTTCCTTGAATGATGTTCTTTATAGGAACAGGGCTGTATCAACAATTACAAGATTCAAAACAATAAAACAAGTTTAGATCGCTCATGCTAAAAACAACCTTGGGGCATATTCTCAAGAACGTGTAATGATCATCGCAAAAGTAACTTAACGCAACCTACAACATCGCAGTGTTGACCAAGTATTTACAACACGGCGGTACCATGCGATAGTCACCAGATAACGTGTCAAATGGCAGCGTTAAAATCAACGCCACACCGCGAAAATGCAGAACACGAACGCAAAAAAAGTTGCAATGAGGCCAAGTGAGATTCAAAAAGCTGCGAAAACTAGCCACAGGCCTGCAAATCCCACGCGTCTGGCGGGAAAAAGCACTATAAAAGCAGAACAAGAAAAACACACCAGAAACAATGCAAAGTGCACAGCACCACGGATGCACCCTGACCGAGCGCAGAGGCCAATGCGAACCCCCACAAGCCCCACAGACCACCAGCAAGGTATAACGGGATCGGGGAAGGCCAGGGAGAGGAAGACGGGGTGCAGTCCGCAGCAACACAAGACCAGCGTCACGGAGGTGACAGAACACTACCAGCAACTGTCCCACAATCAGACTACCTGGAATGCAGCCGGAGGGTCGAGGAGGAAAATAGATGAGGCCAAGAGGCGCTGGCATAACCTGAAAACCTAAACCAGGCACAAAGCCACTGCCAACAGGAAGGCAGCAACGGCGACAGGAGGTGGGAGTCCTGCGCCACAGGAGGAAATGGAGGCCGCTCATCAGTGTAGAGACAGTGCAAGGAGGTAGGAATACGGACACAGCTCAAGAGGACCTGACAACAACAGGGTGAGTAACGACCAGGGACTGGGGGAACCGGGGGTGGGGGGAGATGGGCACAATGGCACACATGCACAATCAAGTATAGCACACTGCACACCCACAATGACCCAGAATCATGTCCTTCACCGCAGAGGCACACTACAGTACACACCCATACCAATCACAGCACATCCCATGACAATGTGGCACAAAGTGCAACATCGACACTGCAGAACATGGGACACAACTGGGTCCGCTCATGCGCAGAAACAGGCCAATCACATTGGACAGTGCAGGGAACTGTGAAATGCAAATGCACGGGTACAACCTCACATCCGTGATGTAGTCCCAATGTCCACTCTCTCTCCCCAAATTGCCAGCACCGCCCAAACAGTCACAATGTACATTGTCACACAGTCTGCATATAAACAAGAACAAGGCGCAAACATAAATGTCAATACAATGTCAACATGCATCTCCCCTTCACATTGCAGAGGGACAAAAAACACCTCCAGCAGGTCAGACCAGACAACCAATCAGTGATGCCGGAGACGACCACCACACCTCCGACACAGACGCCCTACAACAGCTCATGGACTTCAGGCAACCCAGCCCCAGGAGCAGCGAAGCTACATAGAGAAGACCCCAGCCCCTGCACAGACCACACAGCAGGAAGCACCCGCCACCCCGGCTAGCTCCCAACACTTCACCGAGGCACACATCGCATTACAATGCCGGGTGTTAAAGTGCCAAAAGGAGGTGGCCGAACAGGTGCGGGTGGACTCAGAGCTCATGGAAGCAAAAGTAGATCACATACGTGGGTGTTCAAGTCCCATCAGGGACCACCTTCACCCAACAAAGGAGACCCACACCGCGCCAGAAACACATCCATGTGCACATGTCCTGCAATGAACCACACCCAGAGCCACGGAATCATCATTCACACCCAGACGCTGGTCCTCCGTACGACGGCCCAGTCCACTCCTCTTACATATTGAGTGGCTAACAAAGGTACATGTCCAAGGTCTTACCCGCTGCCTGCGGTGACATGTCTGCATCCGCTGTACACAGCACAATGTAATGTCGTAGGGCCCAGGGCCCTCATGCATACAACAAGACCACAGGGACACACGCATATATCATGTTGAACTGGCTACGGGCACCCGGCCCCTTTATTGTCAGGGCCACATGTGACAGTGACACCTGTGCTGGATGTGCGTGGGGTGAGTATAAGCCAGCCCGCACAGAGTGCTTGGTACTGACAACAACTTGAGCAGTGGACACTAGTACAATGGAAACAGAAAAACACCTGCATAACAGAGTCAACTGCTGAGCAACATGGAGGGAGCCGGAGCAAGGACACCGGTCACCCAAAATTCAAACAGAAGGGTCCGTGAGTTGCAGTGCACTGAGGTTGGGGCACTAGAGATAAGCGCGCTCATGTGAAGAAACTGCTAGGATTGTGTCCCTTCAGGTCAGTCCAGATGCAGTGGGGTGTGTTACACCTGCATCAACTTCATCAACGTCCCAGGTCTCCCTCTCTGCCTGAAGTGACATTGCTGCGCAACCTCTCCACAGCACAAAACTCAATCAGTAACGGTCCATGGGTTGAGGTGCACTGAGTCAGTGGCACCTGGAGTACTGAGCAGGGGATCAAGTAGATGATGGCATCCACAACAGGTCTGAGCAACTCCATTAGTCTGCCAGTACCACTGTTTCGACTCAAGCAGATGGTGGATGGAGTTGGCCCTTGCGATGGTGGCGTATGCCTCCTGTGGTGTTGTGACGTCCAGCCTGGTCACTACTCGATTTGATGTGTAAGCCCTGGTGGTCCGCAGTTGAGGCCGGAGGCAGCGGACAGCGCAGGGCCACATGCACATGGTGTCGATGACCCCAGGACCACCATCACAGAGGTCAGCCAATATTCATTCAAACAGGGTCCCGGATGTGAGCTGTGCAGGAGTTAGTGGCCCCGGATGCAGTGGTCGGCACAGGCACACCGCCACGGGACGGTGACTTGCGGTGCACTGAGGTAGGGCCACGCGGACTGGGTGGGTCCTCATCAATGTCCGAGGTGAATGTGGCAGAGGGTTGCGGGGGGACAGTGGAAGGTGTCCTCCAGGGCATGATGCAGAGGTCTGATGTTATCCAGAAGCAGCAAATGGAGGAGTGACAGCCACATGAGTATGAAAACAACCCCTTAGTCCATAGATTCAGACTGCACCAATGAACGACCAGAGTGTGTCCATGAATGTCGGGGAACAGACATCGTGGCACTGGGGCTGGGAGGGGGTGCAGTCTGCGATGATGCCGGTACACTGATAAGAACTCTGCCATTGCTAAATCAAGTCTCTGACCTACTGGACCGCAGTGTAGGCCAGAGGCAGCAGTCAGCAGTGGCCCACAACCACGTGTTGTTGAATCGCGATGCAGAGTTAGTGACATCAGGGTAGTTGTTGATATAGTTTAATCACCTCCGTAACGATGATCCTATTCCCTCCGGACTGCAACGCGTCATCCTCTTACGTCTTCCTCTTACGTCTCACCTTGCGTGCAATGATATTTATTCTGCCTTTGAATAATCTATGTTCAGTTCCAATTCTGTGCCCTACTCGTGCGCAGCGTAGGCCGAGGGCAGTAGTCCGCGTAGGCCCACAGACATGTGGTTTTCATGCTATGCACAGACTTGGTGGCACCACATCGAAGGGAGTATAGTGACAAACTCTGCCTTAAATAATGTTCACTGCCATGGTGTTATAAAGACTCCGTTCCAAATTATTATTATTATTATTAGGAGTTTTATATCGCGCACGGTTACCCTTGGGCATCCCAGCGCTTGCATTGGGAACCCGTCCTGGTTTTTCCCTGTGAGATAATCCATACTGGGCATCCCCAAGGTGAAAGCCAGGCATCCCGCCGCGGGGGGGCCGTTGTGGAGATTAAGCAAGCTAGTTGCCCAGAGCTGCCTAGTGTGAACTCATGCTTAGAGTAGGCACCGAAGCGAGAATTATCAAGTCCGTGGACAATTGGGCTCCAGACCCTGCCGCGTCGGGAATCGAACCCTGGTCCCGGGTCTGACCTCTGCTTCAGGGTATGCCTGCTCTAACCAGTGAGCTACACTTCTCCACCTACTTGTGACCTACTTGACCGTAGTGTAGGCCGGAGAGTAAGTCAACGAGAAAGGAGTAAAGCAGGCCTGTGTCGCGGAGGCCGTGATGGTCTGAGAAGGCAGCCAAGGTTGCGGGCCTCAGGCTTGGAGCTTGCGCCGGCACGTGGTAGACCCTCTGTGACAAACGCCAATGTTGGCAGGTGATCAGTGTGGCCTGGCTGCGCAGGGGCGGACCTGACTGGTTTGGGGTCCAGCGGGCCAGAGTACGGCAGGCGCACAGGATCTCAGGCAACTCCGTACACAAGGACGGCGTCTGTCTCATGGCGGGGAGACATGTGCCACCCTGGCAGAGACGTTGGGCATTCTAGAAGAGCACCACGCCAGCGCTACGTGCTTTTTATTCACACCCCTACGCTGGCCTGGCGTACGCCGGGGCATCCCACTCCGCTCACGGGGACGCAACAGGCAAGATTTCTGCGAACTGCCCCACTGGCTGGGGTGTCATGGTTGCGTCCACTGTCCACTACTCTCCATACATGTTGCCATGGATATGGGTGTGTTATGCATACTGCGGTCTGTCCAGCACATCGCTGCCACTGTGTACTTTCCCGAACATGGTTCTCCTGCCTCCTTCACACATGCCTTGTTCCCACCTCTCCCCACACTCCGCTACTGTGTGGCTTAGGTGTCATGCCGTTGATGGCTCATGTTCACGGTTTGCCCAGGTTATCATTGTAAGTTGTTCTGTCAGGTCTGGTAGGTGGGCATGTTTTGCATGTTGTATGTGATTGTGACGTGTGCTTTGCCAGAGTTGCGAGTTGTCTGGTTGTTGAGGTGTGTGGGGTGTTCATTTGGTACTTGACAACGGGCAGTGCATTCCCATTGGGTTCGACAGCTTATGCTGTAGCTACATTGAGATTGACTTTTCACCTAAAGACGTCCAATCGTGTGTAGGCCCCCTAGAGATTTACACTGGTTAGTGGTAGAACAGCAGATTCAACTCCAGCTACTATATTTGAAGTTCTCCGATGGAGCAGATAACTTCCCCCAATAGGCTGTCACTGACTTTTTAGGTTCTGCGAACCAGATAAAGCTGCAGACTCCTATGGTCAATCGTGATCAAACAGGATAAAAACAGGATAAAAATCTTCCTCTGCAGTTGAGAAAAATTACATCACATTTGGCCTCTCAGCAGGCTCTGTAAACCTTCCTTGCGTGTTAGGGTGCTGGTTAGCAATCTCTTCCTCCCTTTAGGACGGAAGATATGACCTAAGCTCATGCTCTATAACAAAAATGAAAATCATTATCTATCGAAGAGAAAGAATACCTCTTCTCACTGGCAGATGTTGACATTAGAGACTCTCAGATGAAGGCGAGTGAGAAAGAGATCCTTAAGGTTTTGCCTGCACAGCGCATGAGATAATATAAATTTAAAAGGGATTAACATCCCGCCTCATCTTTCCTGGCTGCTCATTGGTTCCTGTGCGTGCCACTTACCTTTCCTCCATTTCTATTGGCTGCAGCATATTTTCCTGCATTTACCAATGCTTATTCCTCAACTGCTTATCAGTTTCCTGCTGCCAACATACTGTTAACATCCGCTTTGGTGGAACTATATCTTTGTAAATTTTGGCTTTTAGTCTTGCAGCTTATTTATAATACAATTTATCACCCAGAGAGATTAAGTGATTTGCATATAATCACAGGGTGTTGTGCGACGCCGCCAACACTCAAACCAGGATTCCCCCAGCTCTCGAGTCAGCAGCTCTGGCTGGCCACTGCGCCACATCCTCTCCACTACCGTGTTATCTGTCAGGGAGCTCTTAACTTCTCTCAGACGATGATTGATGAAAGCAGCTCTTTATTTTACATAGGCAAAACTGATGCATTACCAATGCTTGTTCTTCAAAGGCAGTGCGGAGGTCAGTTCAAGTCCCAGACTCCAGGAACTATTGGCATTGCTCCCACAAGAGTAACAGTTTCTCATAGCAATGAGTGCAGAGAGCAACCTTCTTTTGTACAAGGTTCTGTGTCAACAGATTAGATCGTAAGTGGGGTGAAAATCTCAGTATACAGTAATGATCACTCAGTGAGAGGGCAATATGAACATGTACTAATGATTACTGAGTGAAAGTATGAATCTGCATTAAGCATTATGAAGTGAAGATGTAAATCTGGTCATGATTTGCAATTGAGTGATGAGGCCTAACGGAACATGCCTTTGGGATTAATTAATGACTGAAGGATTTTTCCTTTCAGTTTTAAAAGAGTAGTTCTAATATCATTTATATCCCTGATTTAGAATGGACAAACACAACTATTGCCAGAGTTATCGAACAGTGAGCTCAGATCACCTTTCCCTGGGTTGGAGTACAAAGTGCAGATAGACAAACGCCCAGTTAGTAAATAAAAGCAGTGAAAGTGCATTTCAAGTAAACACCATGCATTTATGACAAGCATGACAGGATTTGCCCATTTCAGAACTGGTTGCGGTGAATACTTAGTAATGTCATTATAGGGAGTCAAACAATACCCTGGTAAAGCACAAGGTTCCAGTGGGCAAAGAACACTGCCAGAGAGCCACAACATCGCTCTCCGCAAGCAACATATGATTAAGTAAGAAGTCTGCAAATTATAATTCAATTGGCGGATTCCGCAAGTTGGACTTATGTAAATGGATGATTTCATAAGTCTCTGGAACTCAGTTAGTGTACCACTTATTATTCTCTATCTTTTGGTTCCTTTAAGTGCATTTTGGTAGGTATGCATCTCACAAGGGAAAATACAAAGTCTAACCAACAGAATAAGCTATACTACAATCTGCAGCCTTGTGTGCGCATTAGGAAAAGTTGCTAAAAAGTGCCGAAAGATAATCCCTGTATATTGGGATTTGTCATATCTTCACTAGCGATTAACAATTTAGATAAATAATTTAGGCTGACTTGAACAGCAATAGGATGTTCCAAAAATATTAATAAATAACTCTAGATTTAAAACAATTTCAGAGCGGTCACTTAACAGAAATCCAGTAGGAAAAACTATTATATTAAGTTAACTCACACTTCTGGATGGATCTGGGCACCACAGATGGTGGAATTTGTAAACCAGATTAGTAAGAAATATAGACAATGCTTTAAATGGGTCGGTACTCACAGGAACGGAGTACCGGCACTTTCGATTTTTTTGGCCATCAGTACCGGCACTTCTCTAGACAGGGAGAGTACCGGTACCCTGATCAACGGCAGGCTCAGGTTAGGCATCTCCTCCAGGGCAGGGTAGGGCAGAGCAGGGCTCCCGAACAGCTTGTAAGTAAATGAGCCATAAAGCAGCCACCCTTTTGCAGAGTTGCTGCTGAAGATTCCAGCAGCACCCATTCCAGTGTTCCCAAACTGCAGGGGTTTGAGTGGGCACTTGTCACACTGCGATTAACAGGGTAGGGTCCCTAGACAGACCCTGCACTGTCAATCAGGTGTGCATCGACCATTTGAATGAAAGTGCTTTAGCCTCATACCCGACCCCTCCCTGAGGTGCCTGAGATGAGTTGGGGGTTTCCAGTCGCTTATCCAGTCCCATTTAGGGTATGGCACTGGCCAAGTGAGTGGCGACAGTCCTCCACTGTGAGAAGTTGGCTTGGTATATGCTGTCCGCTAATTAAACAAGCATTGAAAATGCAATAGGTCTCGCCTTTGATTAAGTTAAAGCCATTTGCTTTGCTAATGGTATTGTATAGCAAAGCAAATGGCTTTAACTTAATGAAAGGCGAGACCTATTGCATTTTCAATGCTTGTTTTGTTTAGAGGCTTCGATATCTTTAAGCTGTGGTGGGGACCCATGGAGACAGCAAGAGGGGGCTGGGCAGGGTCTGCTCTCAACAGCTCCTTTTCCATTTCCAGCTGCTGAAGTTGGACCTAATCGAACCCAGGACCTGGAGACAAATCTCTATGCCTATCTGGCAAGCATTGGGCTATGGTGGCTGACGCAGCTGGGGGGGCGCTACGTGTGCATTCTAAAGTCACAAGCTAGAAGCGTCTTGAAACAGCACAGATGGTCATAGTGCTTGGTGTAGAGATTACTGCAGGCACATGCTTGTATTTTATACATTATAGCCCAGTGGGTTATTGCTTTTGTTGCGGAGATCCTTGCGTTACCCGAAGGCCACATGATACAGTCCATCTATTATAGCTCAGTGGGTTATGCACTTGCATGAAAGAGCTGCACGCAAGTTGCAAAGCATGCCTTTAGAACAGGGCAGAATGTTCCTGTCATTATTCTAAGGTTGTTAAAATTCTTTCATTGGGGTGCAATCACGACAGATAAACACCCTTGGCTAATAGATGCATGCAAAGACCTACAAGTCCTAAAGACAGAGGTTGAGAGTGACAAAAACTGCTTTAAAATATTGGTTTGTCTCTTAACAACTTGTGAAGTGGCAGGTCTCGTGTCTTTGTGAAGTTTCCGGTAGCGTGTCTTTGACTCCGCGTGTCCTTGTGAAGTGATGTGTCGCGTGTCTTTTTGTGACTCCATGTCTCTGAAGTGACTGGTCGCGTGTCTTTGTCTCCTCTGTTGACAGTCTGTCTGAGTTTGCCGCGAGGATGCTGGGGTGTCCCCTTGAGAGTGAGACACAAGTGCACTCAGCCTTGTGAAAGGGAGCCGCTGACTGCCCATTCACTGGCTGTGCCTGCCCAGCTGGAAAGATAAGCTGAATGGAGGAAATCTTTATTGTTGGATACTAAAAATCATTACAATTGAAGGAAAAATATAAAAGCATATGCACATAAATTCATAAAAGAATGAGTTAAAGAGAAAGTTAAGTGCTCCCCCCACCCCATGGCTCACTGCCCGGAGTTCACCCGAGTGCGGCAGTGACGCTCTTCGGAGCTCAGTCAGATTCACGCCGATCTCGGATACGGTTTAGCAATAACGCCTGGATGCGACCTCGGCCTGGATCCCAGTCTTGATATTCCAGCACTGACTGCCAAACACTTCTGTGCTAGGTACACATGATGGATGATATGTGGTGAGGTTTGCCCATCAGTGTAGGCGGGCAGTCGCGGGCTAGGCTCGAAGTACAAGAAACAAGCAGCACTGAAAGCGATTGCTTTCGTGATTTAAAAAAAAAAACAAAAAAAAAAACACGCCCGCTAGTGGTGCGTGCGCGCTCCACAGCGAGTCATACGTTTTCAATTATCGCAACCGTGTCTGGACACAATAATTGAAACCACATGGGCTTTGGTGCGCGTAACAGACACCAATAGGCCATGGGCGGAGCAATGCGCCCACCTTTGGCCTATTGCGTGCTCTGTTTAAAAAAAAAAAACGCACTCAAAGCCCAATAGCGGAACCCTAAAGGAAAACCACACGCATGAGCGTGTGCAAATCCAGGGTCAGTTTTCAAACCCCGGACAAAAGGGCTCTCGCCTGCGCGAGCAGTGCTGCGCTCTGCAACGCAGGGCGCAAGCCCTAAAAAGGTGCCTCGCACCAGTCCAAACGACCATTATTGATGATTAGGTTAAAGGCAACCTTTATTGAAAGCTATCCTAGTGGTAGCTATGGAGAGCAGCCTTTAGGCTAAGTCTCGAAGGAATGTAAAGCAGCTTGGTTTACCAGATTAGAACCTCCTGAATGACCAAATGAAAGGAGAACCACACAAGGAATATATAAAATATATGCATTTATTACTAAATACTCTACTAACCTCTTTATGAGATTAGACAACAAGGCACACAATATTAAAGCACTATAACGACAGTAAATAACACAATCTACAGCGGGCTCCAGGCAGAGACCGAACCATATACTAAGAAAGTGGTATAACAACTATGACTTGACCATGCCTAGAGCACGTAGAATCGCTGGGACCCCAAGGAACCACCCAAGGTAATGACACGGGGGACCCACGGAGGACGGGTGCAGTGTGAGAACACAGATGCGAGCTCCATACAACTCTATGGGAAAGCCGCGGTTTGAATTTTAAAGATTAAGGACACTTAGGAGAGGACTTCAAGCAAACCCTTTGGAACATAAAAGGTTCTAAGGCCAGCACCCTGTAACGAGGTGTTACCTATCCCAGAGGAGCCGGTGCATAGGGGTCAAGTGGTGTCAGAAACGCTTGTTGATTTCAATGGCGTGCTGCGAAGAAGTGCTGCCGCCGGGAAGATGAGAAGTGTCCGGTGTGATCCAAGCCTGGATCGTAGCGGAGAAGAACCTGAAAGCAGAGGGTACAGAGTCTGGGTCACTTCACAGTGACCAGGGGCACGATAGACGAATGCCCACCGATGTCGGGTGTTTCAGGTGAGAAGAGGTGAAGCTGGACTCTGCAGCCACAGGGACCAGGAGACGTCGATGACCACCGAAGTCCAGAGGTGAGCTGTCCCACGAAGGATGTCGAGTGCTGGAGGGGGGGGGGGGGCGGTTGGGGGAAATGCTGGTTCGTCAGTGTCCGGATTGAACACCAACAAGCCTTGGCAACTGCAACCCACGCGATCAGAGGACAGATACTTCGGTGAGGACCAGCAAGGTCCTGGGAACTCTCCAAGCTATGGAGAGTCAGGACACTTCTGGAGCAACCAGGAAAACCCACGGAAAGTTAGAGTTACCGTCACAGGGACCCACAGGTCGACAGACCAGGGATCGCGAATGGACCTCGAGCTGAATCACAAAATACCAGCCCGTGGCACACTCGTGGAGTGTAGGCCGGAAATCTTCGGTGGAAACACTGCTTGGGGTCGGGACTACAAGTAGCCCAAAGCACAGCTTCAGGGGTTGCCAAAAAGCATATGCTGCTGCAAATGTACAGGGTGCACGGTCCTCACGAGGGGTACGGGCCTCAGAATTGCAGAGAGCACAGATCAACCTCAGAGACCTCGGGAACCCACCTCCTGTGTTGCAGAAATCTTCAGAGTCTTCAGGAGCTTCAGAGATGCAAACCGGTCAGATGAGTTTCAGGTGCCTGCCTTGCAGGGGAGTAACTCCTTTACTCCAAGGGAGATTGTTCAGTTGTCCAGCGTCATGCAGATCGTCGAAGTACTTGGTTTCTGTAGCAGAGTTTAGTCCAGATAAAATCTAAAGTCCTGTAGTCAGGGGTTCCTACTTTATACCCAAGGAAGGGGTGGGACAAACTCTAGGGACCCACCTATGGGAGGGTCAGGACAGAGGGGTGGCTACACCCATGTCCTCTGTCCAGTTTCGCACCAGAGCAGGAGCAAATGTCTCCTGCAACCGGTTTGAGCTGAACTATGCACAGGGACACCAAATGTGCCCCCAGTGCAGACATCAAAGCACTCTGAGTGCACCCACCCAGCCCCAATACACTAAAGCCTGTCTGGGAGGTGGTCACACCTCCCGGTGACAGGAAACTATGGTCCTGCTTTCCCCTGATGGAGTTTCATCCAGCAGCAGGAGGGCAGACGCGTGTCTGTGGCTGGCAGCATCCATTTTGTAATGCCAGGTTCTGTTAAAGCTGGTACCGGGTGTACCAGTGTGTCGCATATGTCCCTTTAGGAGAGTGGAATCATACCTCCCACACCAGTTACTGATGTGGAGATATGATTCCAAGGTGTTTGACACCAAACACAACATGTTTCCATGCAGCCGTTTTAAAGTTAGCATTTACTGCGAGGTTATAATGCACTTAGGAGTATATGGTTGGCTGCATCACAAACAACCCCGGAATATAGGTTCCGAAGGCTGCAGAGGGGCTCTGTTCATGCATGGGCACCCTCTCGCATAAAATCCAGCACCCTGCCTTCAGGATTGATAAGGCCTGCACTGTGTCCCAGGGCCCTATCAGCCCACACCCGCGCGCAGTCCTTAGCACCCAGTGATCACCCAACGGCTACGGTCACAGGTGGCAGTGCTCCCGCAACCCAGCACCCGGAGATAGGAATCTGGGCCCTCAGGCCTACTCACATGACTGCGGGGCTAGGCTTCAGGATGTCGCAGGAGCAGCTTGTACAGCAAAGACAGGCCATGGATCAGCGAGGCATAGTGGCAGCAATCACCGGCTCCTCCACAGTTGTTTTCACAGCCCGTAGCAGCCTGGTTTGCAAGCCTTTCCGCAGCTCCCGATAGCGAGCGGGGCCTCCGCAATGACTGACCCCCAATCCGGTTCACCACGGGCACTCGCCAGCAGCAGGTAGGGACCTAGTCAGTCCCCAGTTAGGCCGTGATGTTCTCTGGGCTGTGGCAGAGGTCTGTGGCGCGCCTCCGTATTCTGCGCAGCCACGCCGATCCACCGTGTGCTCTCTCCCTGCGTCCCCGGACGAGAGATGGAAGGATTGCCGCTCAGGGGTGTCCGCGGGAAACTCCGCAGCGGTCCGCCAGAGCCGCTCAGGAAGGGAAGGCCGCACTACAGAGGTCCCCGCCCCGGCTAGCCGCAGCCTCAAGGGCGCTCTGCTACTCTATGTGTGTAGCCACCTCTCCACTTCACCGTGCAGCCTGATAAAGGTATGGGCGTATTCCTCGTCTTGTGCCCATTCAAACACTGTAGAGCAGGAGACGCTGGCTCACTGTTGTGCGGGATAATGAGCCCAGACGGCAAAACCCCTTCAGAAGGCGGCCATCTTCCTGCTCGGACAAGCCACGCACCCCACAGTGTACATCTTCGAATGGATAAACTTCCCGAGAGATTTATTCAATGAGAATATTGGTACATCAAAACCATGTTGGTTACAGAAATAGTGACTATAATAGAGGTTTATGAATAACTATTTCAAATCTGAATCCCAACGATTAAGCCTTAGAACCAGAGACAGTAAACGCAGACCCAGTACATCTCCATCCTGACCACACTATAGACAACCCAACCAAACAAAGAAAACCCAAGCTGGTCACATTCCAGAGATGTAATGTAATTTACTGTCTGTTATCCGTAAATGTTACTACTGTTGAATACTATGTGCGAAATTGGAAAACTTAAGAAAAAGGTTTAACAAAAAACAAAAAAAACAAAAAAACTTTCAAATCTTAATTATCACAAGTAATGTGATATTAGTGTAATTCATCTTTACAGAATTCATTTGGTAAATGGATATTAAGTGATTGATTTGCATTGAGGAAGCATGAGTATTACTTCCAAAACATGCGTTGCCATGAATAAGGGTATTATGTTCTCTGAATAATGATGCATGAATAA
This sequence comes from Triturus cristatus, assembly GCF_964204655.1. Classification (NCBI taxonomy): domain Eukaryota; kingdom Metazoa; phylum Chordata; class Amphibia; order Caudata; family Salamandridae; genus Triturus; species Triturus cristatus. The sequence continues at coordinate 1,605,708,670 of NC_140590.1, read as the reverse complement.
TAATACATTTTACTTTAGTCATCTTTAAGGAATTCTGGTCTGTTGATTTTCAAGGAGCGTCTGAATAGTTTGTTGAAATCTTTAACGTAGTTTTTAATTAAAATATCTAGCAAAGTTTTTGGTTTTTTTATAGTAGATTTAGCCTAATAGGTGCCCCGCATAGTGAATCGTAGACCTAAATCTATCTTGAAACATTGGAGAATGGGAAGTGGCACAGCAGAGAAATATTGGCTCAGTACAGGGAAGGTAAGGATGTTAGCTTGCAGTGGGAAAACCACAGAGTGTGTACAATCGTTGGGACAAAGCAGTTTAAAAACATTCAAGGGCCTGTCTTCGGGGTTAAAGGTTAAATGTATGGGGCCTTTTCAATGTGTGCTGAGGCATCCTGGGATTGCTGGTCAGTATCCTTAATAAGTGCTGTTTGGCACAGATGTCTCAGGGACACCAGTGCTATTGCATTCTAATTGGATAACCAGTTTACCACGTTTAGGGACTTTTCTCTCCAGGAATAATGAAGTTAAGCAGCCAAGGTTAACTCTAGAAGCTGAAGCTTAGATACGGCAGAACTTACTAATCTCACTGCCCAACCACACTACTATGTCTTCAAAGAAGAGTACTGCTTTTATGCACAGGTAAGTAAAAAGGAGCCGTTAAAAAGAAAGAGCATTAAGGCCTGGGTACCTTCTGTTGCTGATCAGTGACCCTTAAAGTGTATCATAGGCTTTACACACTAGGGACTACATTTTCTATAACATTCCCCTATTGGCATTGTTAGCCTAGGGACTGGGTTTGTGTTGATTCTGGGAGCAACTAAACGTGCAATTTGTTGCACCAGTAAATTGCTGTGTGACAACAGTGCTGTGACACGTTTGGCCCTGTGTTGCAAGGGCTTTGGATGCAAGAGTGTACAACTGAGTGGACTGAAGCCCCAGAATCTGTGTTTCCAGTGGCAAAGTAAAATATCTCTGAACTCTAAAGGCCACCACTAAACAAATAAGGGACCTAGCCAATGTAGTTATCGGTGCAATTTATTGTTGCTTTGGATTCAGTGAAGGGAATAATTGAGCACTTTAATACCCAGTTAAGGCCCCAAACTGTTTTTGGCTTTTTACAAGGGATGATGTGTGTCCCCAGTCCTCGGATACTTGGTTGTAAAGAGGCCTGTATCAGTGAAATTTGCGAAAAGTGGGATTTTGTGCTGCCCCTGTCAGATCAGCATGACAAAGCCCGTTGGAGGTCAACAGGCCACGTCCCCGGCGCTCCCGGAGCCACAAAAGCAGAGGTCAACTTCAGAGGCAGGGCTACCAGGGGCTCAGTGATCCGGAGCCCCCTGGAGTAACCTGGTGTCCAGTTCGGAGAGCTCGTCCTCCAGAGCAGCTCCTGGAACCCACCTAACTAGGATTCAGCGCCCTAGGAGCCCAGACAGGTCCAAGGCCTGCCCACAAGAACCCGCCCTGGTGTCCACCTACCCCTCCATGGACAGGCCTATCTAGGATCCTCAGCCCCATAAGAGCCCAGGCCGGTCCATCCGTCAAGGCCCGCAAACCAAAACCCCCTTCCCCCCCCCCCCCCTTGAGTCCACCTACCACCTGTCCAAAGCACTTCATCTTTAAGCCCGCCCGCCCACCTAAGCCCCAAGACCCGCGGAGGCCAGTGTTGGCCACTTCCCCAGGCCAGTCCTCCTCACCCTGAGGTACGGCCCCTGCGCTGGCCTAGACTCCCACCAGAATGGAAACTAACTCCGCCTCGGTGAAGCAGGAGGTTCTGGGTCCTGAAGAGGGGACACCTGCGAGGAGCTGGGCAGTACTCCAGGGAGACGTGTGCCAAGAGAATACGGCGCCAAGAGGAAGAAGAACTACCAGCGCCACGCCAAGCCCCCCTACTCCTACCTGGCCCTGATCGCGCTGGTGATCCAGAACACCCCGGAGAAGAAGCAGACGCTGTCCCAGAAGATGGGCTTCAATATGGCGCCTGTGCAGTAGCTCTCCTACAGAGCTCCACCGCGCAGAATTTCAAACAGATGGATCCCGGGTGGCTGGCTGTCCCGGTGCCCCTTCTTTGGCTGTGGGAAGTATCCAGCCACCTGGGGTGCCAGTTTGGGGCAGCAGCGATCAGCGGAGGACGTCCTGGTGACCGTTCGAGGGCCGGACAGAATCGCTGCAAAAATGTCAGGGAGAAGCCGCATAAGTGGAGTGACTGGTCAGGGTCCCGAAGCAGGGGTCCGAGGCCGCCCAGAAGTGTTACAACCGGATGATTGGTGCGAGAATGGAGATAACGCTACAGGAGCGGCAGTGACTGCCCCAGCGTCCGTCCAGGTCCAGACGGAGGGAAGCGGAACAACTGGGGGGCGGTCCTCATTGCAGCAGAGTGGTATATGCGAGATTCGTAGCCACAAGGAAGAACGGCCGTGCAGTGGGAGAAACCAGGCAGTGCAGTGGAAGAGCCGGCGTAGCCAAACTGCTCACAGCTGTGTGACTGTGGGGAGACGTGGCCGCGCTGCCGGCCTGGTTCGGGGCTGCTGTACTGGGAGACTGTGGAGGCGCTGAGGTCCTGAGAGCTTCTGGGGCTGCACCGTGTCCCCATCGCCCCTGCTGCAGGAATCCAGGGAGAATACTGATCAAGACACTACAGGTCACATACTGGGTTAAGTCGCCTATCTTCAAAATGGCGCCGGTCAGGCGATTTCAGGTCTACGCCCTGTGTGGTCCCCAAAAGGTGAGCAGAGGGGCCAGGTGGATATCAGACATGGTTTTCTTCCTCATCTTGTTTTTCTATGTTTATTAAATGCACTAGCAACGAATCTACTGTAATGTAACTGTAAATTGATGTAACTCTGTAACATGTCTTAATTCTCATGTAAAGCGCTTGGATACCTCCGGGTCTAGCCTGGATTTCCTAGTTTCCTCGCTGTGTCTCCTACCCCCTCCCCCACCTCTTCCCTCCGTCATTCTTTGCTTGCCTCCCCTATTCCTTTTCTCCCTCCCCTGAATCTCTTTCCCCCTGCCTGCTTTGTTTATCCTATTGCCTATGGTCCGCTCAATCTCCCTCCCCGTCGCCCTTTTACATTATCCCTTTACCCTTCTACACGCCTTGAACCAATGGATGTAACTCACAATTGACGTACCTTCCGTAGCAATGTGTAACTTGTAACCTATGTAACCCTACCAACCAGACTCACTACAATGGCCCCCTCTAGTATGCCCTTGTCCAAAGCACTCCTACTCCCCTTATTGGGGATGGATCCAGCATTTTTGCCCTGGAGTCCGAGACCCTTCTGAGAGAGTCCACAGCGACAAGGGAGTCTCATAGCGGAGGACTGGGATTGATCCCCTTTACCACTGGGAACCGTCTCCTACCATGCCGGAAGTCGGACACTGTTCACGCTGGGTTTTCTACCCCCTCCCCCCCCGCCTCCCTCCTTCATTCATTCTTCTAAGTGTGCCCATGACCAAAGCACTCCTCTCCCCTTGTTGGGGAGGGATCCAGCATATATGCCCTTGAGTCTCAGTGACCTGCTGGGAGAGTCCACAGCGACAAGGGAAATCACACAAAATGGAAACTGGGAATGATCCCTTTACCGCGGGGAGCCATCTCCCACCCACCCGGACCTCAGACACAGTTACTTCCTCGTCTCCTCGCTGTGTCTCCTACCCCCCCACCTCTTCCCTCCTTCATTCTTGCTTGCCTCCCCAGTTCCTTTCCTCTCTCCCCTGAACGCGTTTTGGGACACCCCTTTTTTCTCATCCCCCCGCTTGACGAATCACCCCGAGACTTTCAGGGTAGGAGCTGAGCGGAGTGCCCCATTAGTTTTGAAAATTTCGCAAGGATTTGTCAACCGGCGCCAAAGTTATTCAAAACAGAATGTTGCGGATTTCCTATGGAAACACGGTCCTGACTATAACTATCTACTGGCGACTGCCAGTAGAATATATATATATATATATATATATATATATATATATATATATATATAATCTACTGGCAGTCGCCAGTAGATAGTTATAGTCAGGACCGTGTTTCCATAGGAAATCCGCAACATTCTATTTTGAATAACTTTGGCGCCGGTCGACGAATCCTCGCGAATTTCTCAAAATAGGTGGGGCGCTACGCTCCGCTCCTACCCTGAAAGTCTCGGGGGGATTCGTCAAGCGGGGGCTGAGATAAAAGGGGGGTCCCAAAACGCGTTTTTCCCATGCATTTTTCCATAGGACCTTTAGACAGGGCTACAGCCCGAACGGCTGAACAGAATTACTAGAAATTTGGCAGAGAGGTAGTCCTCAGGTCAAGGAAGTGCCTTTTGTAGGTTTGGTGTAAATCTGTTCAGTAGATTCTGAGAAAATAGCCTTTAAATCAATATATATATCTGAGCCAGCTTACGGTACGCTTACCGTACGCGTACGGTGGCGTGCGCGAGCGCGATTCTGATTGGCTGTTACATCTAAGTAAACATTCGAATCGGTCGAAACCAGGAAGCGGCGGCCGCCATTTTCTCTCTCGCACTCTGAGGGGGGGGCTGTAAACAAAGGCAAAAAACATATAAAGGGGCTGTTTAGACAGCGCCCATGCACATAGCCATGTTAGTTGAGTCCTCAAAGATCCCCAAGGCCAAAAACGGTAAATTTTTATTTTTTGAAAATTTCGCCGATTACGCTTACCGTACGCGTACGGTGCGCTTACGCTAAAAATTTTAATTAAAAAAAAAAAAAACTGTGCATGGCATATTGTCATCACTTACAAATTAAATTTAACAGATTACCTATCACAAGGAAGCGCATAATATGTCCTCCATGTGCGCACGGTGCGTAACGTGGGCACGCGGTGCGCGTAGCGCACTGCGTGCCCACCTTGCGTGTACGGCACTAACTGCGTAAAGTGGGCGCGCGGTGCGCGAAGCGCACCGCGTGCTCACTGTGCGCGCACGGTGCGCGAAGCGCACCGTGCGCGCACGGAACGAACTGCGTTAAGTGGGCGTGCACGCCACGAATGGCGTAAAGTAACTTAGCATTTAAAAAACCGTACAAATTCACTGAAAAAACCATAGGTTTCACACACGTTATAGTTAGGAATTAGCATTTAAAAAACCTTGCTAATTCAATGAAAAAACCATAGGTTTCACACATGTTATAGTTATCTGGAAATTTTACTGATAAAAAACCAATGAAATTCCCCCGTTATAGTTACTGTAGGCAACTATAACTCACGCGACCGCAATCCTCTGCTGATGACATATGTGTCTTTATGAAAAAAAAATATTTGTAATATATGTATAGCTAAAATTTAATGGAAGAAGACATGGGCAAATAAGTGTCTAAATACAGTATTAGCATCAGCAGAGGATTGCGGTCGCGTGAGTTATAGTTGCCTACAGTAACTATAACGGGGGAATTTCATTGGTTTTTTATCAGTAAAATTTCCAGCTAACTATAACATGTGTGAAACCTATGGTTTTTTCATTGAATTAGCAAGGTTTTTTAAATGCTAATTCCTAACTATAACGTGTGTGAAACCTATGGTTTTTTCAGTGAATATATATATAAATAATAATCTATTTGCGGTCGCCAGTAGATAGTTATAGTTAGGACCGTGTTTCCATAGTAAATCCGCAACACTCTGTTTGGAATAACTTTGGCGCCGGTTGACGAATCCTCGCGAAATTTTCAAAATAGGTGGGGCGCTCCGCTCCGCTCCTACCCTGAAAGTCTCGGGGGGATTAGTCAAGCGGGGGCTGAGAAAAAAGGGGGGTCCCAAAACGCGTTTTCCCCATGCAATTTTCCATAGGGACCTTTAGTCCAAGGTACAGCCCGAACGGCTGAACAGAATTACTTGAAATTTGGCAGAGGTAGTCCTCAGGTCAGGGATGTACCTTTTGCAGTTCTGGTGTCAATCTGTTCAGTAGTTCCTGAGAACATCAAAAGTAAAATCATATATATATATATATATATATATATATATGTGGGCGGAGCCTAACCACACATCTCATCCTGATATCTGATTGGCTGTCAGCACTTCATCCAAGAAGTGTTGGCAGCCATCTTGGAACCAATATACATGATAGCACCTCATTAAAAAGCATTGCAGTTAATAGAAGGTTTTAAGACTTTAGTTACATTATAAATCATTTGTTGATGGTACCATACTCATTTTAGGAATTGTGGTATGTTCTAAGGTGATTTCACCATGTGAAAAAGCCTTCTGCTGGGATATCATGATTGAGAGAAAAATATTTTCTTATGCTTTTCCCACAGAGGTTTGGAAGGTGATCTATAAGCTAAACTGAGAGCTTATTTTCTGTAAATTCACATTATCTTTCTCAGTCATGTGAGAATGAAGTCTGACATTCTCAGTAAAACATGTACATCCAACAAGGGCAGAGACTGTCAGTTGATTCCTTTGTGTCCTACTGCAGCTTCCCAGAGTGTTCCAAAGAACAACTAGAGCGCTAACAGTCCTACTTATGATAAACGTATGGCACACCTGAAGCCATCTTGCTTGGATTAAAGTGGTAACTCTTAAAACATTTAATTTAAAAAGGAACAAAATGAGGGGGTTCATTTTTCCATAAAAAGTATGATTAGTGCTGCAGAAAGAAAAATTAGGGCACATTTTGAGTGACTTCTCAAATCCTCTTCTATTTCATTAAAAAATTCTGACATGCAGACTGAAACATGCACTTTTAATACCAGCAGCAGTTTTCCCTGGTGAGCAGTAGCTTTACTACAGTGATCTAATGAGCAAAAAGAGTGCTAACATTCTGAATTTATGGCAAATGTGTGACACATCTGAATGCCTTCTTGATGGAATCAAAGTAAAAAAATGAAAGTATTTCCTACTGAGGAGGCTGCAGTAAATGAGGAAATTAGGAAACTTCATAACAAATAAGTCTCCCAAGATGGCCACCGGAGACAAAAGAGCCCAAATGTAGCCCAAAATCACCCAGATGTAGCCCAAATATAGCCCAATGACAGAAGTGTGCAAAACACTTATTATTTTGTGTTTTTGCAGTGTTATATAGTGCAGACTTGTCAGGTATTGGAGTGCTTTACATGAGCATTGGTTACATCACACAAGAAAAAATTCATTTTGGTTGTAGACATGGGGAGACTAAGTGATTTGTCCAGAATCACAGAATGTCGAGCTGAAGCGAAACTCCAACCTGGTTCCCCAGTTGCAAAGTCTGCAGTTCTGGAAGTAACACCACATCCTCTCCCCTAAGTGCAACATTTAATCAAGTGGTCAACTGGATAAAAAAAACATAAAGGTAACAAATAATTTAAAAGTGCTTTGTCGCTATTTGAAAACTCAGAAAATATGTCCTTATTTTAGTCTTTTAGAGCACTAACCATAATTTTGATGCCAATAAGACCCTCTCATATATGTAATTTCTAAAGGAAATGCTCTAGGTATTAGTTTTGATTACATCAAGATGACATCAGGCGTTCCACACTTTTGTTATAAATATAGAATGTTAGCAATCTAGTTGTTCATTAGGATACTGTTGAGAGGCAGAGGCCAGGGGCACGGACTCTGAAAATTGAAGGCAGGTAGGAGGGTGCAAAGGCAACAATTTAACCACACTGAGCAGGCAGGAAGGGCTGTGGCAGCACAACAGACTATGGAGGGCAGTAGAAAGGGGGGCAGGGGCAACAAACCAACAATACAGGACATGCAAGAGAGGCTGTGGCAATGTAATAGACCATTGTGGGCAGAAGGAAGAGGCAATGGTAGTACAACCATACATGCCAACAGACCCGATTCAGCCAGGAAACGTCCAATGTTTTTACGCTTAAATGGGCTTTATTTGATCTGTCTCCTGTCTACAATCTCCTCTTTTTCAATGTAACTCAAAGGGGAAAATCAATACCCCAGTTTTCTTTCAAAATCTCCCTCTTACCAAGTTCAAAATGTTCGCAAATATGGTACATTGGATCATGGAAGGAAATGGGGTAGGGACATGGACTTGGATAACAGAGGACGGGAGGGACATGGAGAGGTGCACCAAACTGACCCTGCAGGGCAGGCATCAGGGTTTGCAGCAGCACAATACACCACACAGGGCATGCGGGAGGGGAGTGGCAGCTCAACAGAACACTCAGAGTAGATAGGAGTGGCAGGTCCATGGAACATGGTGGGCAAAAAGGATGGAGCAGGGGCATGCACAAAGACATCGGAGGGCAGGGGGAAGGGGAATAGGGGCAGCAAGCTAAGCACAGAGTTTAAGCAGGAGGTCAATGATGGGGCATAGAATTGGGCAATGGAGGGCAGGAGTAGTGGACTGATACATCATACTAAATTGAGGGCAGTGGCAGCACATCAGACCATGCATGGCAGGAGGGAGGAGGCTAATCCATGGATTCACACAACAGAGGATAGGGAGGAGGGGGATGGGGCAGCAAGCTAACTGTTCAGAGAAGGCGGGTATTAGGAACTTTATTGTTTTTAAAACGTGTGTCTGTGCGAACTACTTAAAATATGAACAAGTATGCAGCATAATCTCACTTTTATTCCGGAAGAAGAGGACGTTTGTGACCATGACTCCGGGCTCACTTGGCAGAAACACCCCCTGACCCTCCACCCCCTATCGCAAAATGTAATGCCCGTGAAAAGGGTAGGTGAACACAGTGTTATATAGAACATAGTCCTGAGAGCACAATTGAAAATGAAAACTAGATATAGTGTATGGTATAAACTATGCACAAAAAAGTGTGATACAAGATGAACCGGGCGTGAAATATAATATGCAATACATTGTGCGCAATGACCGATTCATTGGAGAGCGCTAGATAGCACAGGCACTAGCGCGTGCTATACGATATGCGCCTTGGAGTGCAATATGCACAGGGCAGTGTTGTGTAACCTAACTAGTCTCTAAAGTTGTAATATAAAATATGTGCTGGGTAGTGTAACGTTGCATATGCACTGTGGCAAAGATATGGATCCCAGATTGTAATATGTATGGCATAGCACTGTGCGTTATAACAGGCATCGAGGAAGGCACGTTAGATGGGGCAATATAACCCGTGCGAAGACAAGTGTGGCATGACATTCACGGGGTGGTGTTACAGTGCACATGGGCTAGAGAGTGTCATAGCATATGCACTAGCGAGTGGAATACAACACAGAGGTGTGTGGCACTCAGCAGGCAATGGTGGGTGTAACACAGCATTGAGCTCTGTCAGGAGCGCGCGGTGACTCAAGTGATGTTCGTCCCCTTTCCAGAGAGTAAAATAAAAAGTATTACACATCCGGCAGTGGATGTGTGTTTTATTAACCGTGAGGGGGGTTTCTTACATAGTTTGTCGAATTTTTGTCGAATCCCCTTTGAATGGCTTGGTGTGCATGTGTATTAAATGTGCCCATCAATAGCTACCCATGTTTGTATAAATAAACGACAAGGGTGTCTACCGGGATTAGGCACGGAGGGCAGGGGGAAGGAGAATAGGGGCAGCAAGCTAAGCACAGAGTTTAAGCAGGAGGTCAATGATGGAGCATAGAATTGGGCAATGGAGGGCAGGAGGAGTGGACTGATACATCATATCACGGTAGGCACGGTAGGGCATCAGACATGTCAGAGCTTCACTAGTGGTGTAAATACATTCCACGTGGATTCATTGTATGCATAGTCGCCTTTTAATGAATATCACGCAAATCGTCATGGTGATAGGTACGTACGGTTTGTCCAGCATGTCCTAGGTGTGTCTATAAATATATATTTTTTTAAAATAATTTAAAAAAACAGTGGCCGGCCCTGGGGATTGGGGTCAAAAAAATATAATTAGAGACAGGGGTGTTATAGTTAGCTGGACTTTTCAGCAGTGCATTGCGGGCGCGCGAGTTATAGTCAGCTGAACTAACTATAACGGGGGAATTTCAATGGTTTTGTACAAGTGAAAAGTCCAGCTAACTAAAACACCCCTGAAACCTATGGTTTTTTCAGTGAATTTCTGAGGTTTTTTAAATGCTAATTCCTAACTATAACGTGCCTGAAACCTATGTTTTTTTCTGTGAATATATATATATATATATATATACACACACACACACACACACACACACACACACACACACACACGTGCATGTATATATATATGTGTGATGTATATATGGAGATACACACACACAAATATAGCAGAATAGTGGCCAGGTGGCAAATCTAGGGGAAGAGTACAGAATGGAGGAGAGAACTGGAGGCAAGTAGGGAAAAAACAGTGAGAAAATGTAAGACTTGTGGAGAGAGTAAGGCAGAAGTGGGAGTATGAGAGACAGAACTAGCGAGAGAAGGTTAGAGGCTGGGTAAAGATGAGAGGCAAGTGGAGCGGACATGTGGATGTGAAAACACGGAACCAGTAAGCGACAGGAAGAGCCTGGTAGTACGGAAAAGGGCAGTGGCAGTGCTTTAAATGGGCCAACACTCACAGGTACGGACTACTGGCACTTCTTATTTTTATCACTATAAGTACTGCACTTCTCTACGGTGAGGAGAGTACCGGTACTCATGAAAGGTATGCAGATTGCCTGAATGTGCTAGTGAGCACTAGGCTGTCAACGTTGGAATCTGACAGCCAAGGCCCACTGTATTCCTGAGCTGAGGCTGAACTATTCAGCGTGGGCTTTTCTGCATGATGTCCCTGTGTTCACCAACACACTGTTTGACAGTGGAGGTCCCAATTAGGCCCTGTGCTGTTAATCCCATTCACACTATTGTGTGGATTTGTGCAAACACAGGTATGGAGGCAACAGGCTGATAGCAACTATTAAAAAAGTCATGCCTGCCTGTGTGTGCCTGCTTGTGTGTACCTGTTCTTCTGTGAGAGAAAGAGGGAGAGAATCAGGACACTCTCAGGAGATATTTTAAGAGGACTGTGTGGAATGCTTTTCTGTACATGTGTGCTTGTTTCTAACAGGATAGCATTAAGAAGCAAATATTCCAAAACAAGGACATGTTAACATATCATCCTGTTTGGCTTTCAATTTGTGTAACGAGTTAATCTGTTTTGTTGACATAAATGCATTTCTCCTGCGTTTTGATATGTGCTGCAACTGGTACATTAGTCATTATGTATGATCATATCTTCCTGTAGCTCCGCCCCTAGGCCTACTCACTTGCCACACCTCTAGCTCATTTTAATGAGTACCTGCACTTGTTTGCCATTTAAAGCACTAAAGATAGATTAGGTTAATGAAGATACATACGTACATTTTGCAGCTGGATTAGAGGCATAATGGAATAAACCGCCTGCGAATGGGGCTGACTGAAGATCAGTAGATACAATGTTTTAATATAAAAATGTTTTAATGTGTGAATCGATCAAGAGTTTCATAGAAGGAATAAATATTAGTCCCATGCACATTTGCTGTTTTAAGTGCGACCACACTGGTTAAATAAAGCGTTGTGCCGCTTTTGCTTATTAGCAACATCACAAAAGAACTGCTTGCATCTGTAAATGTGCTTTTCTAATAAAACAGCAGCGTTCATATTTTTAAGTTAATGAGAGAAAATTGGAAGGACAGGAGGAGGATTTTAAAATATCTGAATATGCAAGCATTCTGAGGTGAGGTACGATAGTTTATTTTACACCTCTACCTTTACAAAACGTACTTTGCCACAGACGGATGGAACAAGCTTCAAATTTAACATATCTTTATATGGATTTTTTTTACTATGCTTTATCCGATGTATAAACTTAAATAAGTGGACCTGGGTTGCCAAGGGGAAATGGGTAATGCCAATGAAAGGTTTGGGAAAGCCCAATCTTAACGAAAACTCTTACAAGATTATTCTATTAAGTGCACAATGCAAACAGAGACAAATAAGATCAAATGAATAGATGGCAAAACCAATACTTCCAGGATCTGTGGCTAAAATAGCACAGCAGATGAGAAGGGAATGTGGTGAGGTCGCCGTAATTCAGCAACAGTCCTAAATGGAAACCTTTAGATGCAGGAGGGTTCAAAAGTCAGCCAACAAGTCTGCAACTTGTAGAGTAAAAGATGGAGAATAAACTTAAGAGCCGGCACCAGCACCATTAGCTCTTACTTCAAGGTAAAGGGTTGAACTTGAGTTCATAGTGTAATTAGGAGAGGAGAGCTCTTGCATGTTCCTGTAAGGCCAGACATGTCTACTCCATGAAGTTACTAGTGAGACAGTGCTAAACCCACAAGCCTAGACCTCAGATTAATGATTATAACGGATAATAAAAAGTACTGCTAATGCAGGATCCAGCAAATAACTTGTGTAGGAGCCCAGCAAAAATCACAGTCCACGAACATGCACACAACCACTGCCACCTAAAAGCCTTAGTTTCAATATTGTACAGGTGCATTTTGATATCCCTGTGTGCTTGCCAAAGAAGAAGATTCTCTCGCCAGCTAAACATTCTTTCTGGAACATTCTTTTTTTTCCTTTGACAGTAACATAAGGTTGTTTTGCAGTTTTATATAGCACAAACTCGACCCGAAGGTACTGAAGCGCTTTACATGAACAGTGCACCAGTTACATTACACATTACATTCATTCCTTTTTTGGCATGAGCAGATTAAGTGATTTGCCCAGAATCACAGAATGTTGAGCCGATGCCAAGACTCAAACCTAGTTATTCAGTGCCAAAGTGGGCAGCTCTGGCCGCAACGCAATAAGCTCTCGTCACCTGGGGGAAGATTTACATATCCATCGTAGTCACTATTTACTCTTCATGACCTGCTTTTAAAGGTATTTTTATTAGGTATTTACAGACAATCAAGAGTCATTCGCGATTCCAGGCTTCCCCTTATATTTGTTTTCCAACACTACACACCCTCCTTCCCCTTCTATCTTCTTCATCCAATTTTCTTAGCCTCTAAGGCCAAGGAAGTCCCAGATTCCAAAGGGACGGGTGCATTATGTCATTTTGGTTCTAGATTGTAATTTAGTTTTATAAAAGCGCTTAAACCAAGAGGCGTCAATGGGAAGGGGAGGGCCCCAACACAGTAAAACAGGAGAGTCCAGATAACTCTCAAGGCAAATAGTTAAGAAAACACCCAGGTTTACACCTGCCACGGAAAATCAAGTACAAAGTCAGGCTCCTAATAATTTCTGGGAGGGAATTAAACACGCCCCACTCGCCCCACTCCCCTCCCCGCCCGCTAACCTTACTCGATCCTGCCTCTCGGAGTAATACCAGGGGCATACCAGTTGAAGGCTGTCCTAAGGTAACATGAGCCCAACTGATGGAGAGCCTTATGAAACAGGAACAGAGCTTTACATGACACCCGTTTCTCCACTGGCAGCCAGTGGAGAGTCCTCAGGCCACCCCTAACTGTTTAGTGTTAAGTGTTTTGGCAGACCCAGGACAAATTGAACCGCAGCATTTTGGATAACCTGGAGCATATTTAGAGAATACTGGTTAGCATTTAATAAGAGAGCATTACAGTAGTCAAAGCGAAATTAGATAAGTGCAATGACCACAGAAACCCTAAGCTCACTCAGAAGAAAAACAAGATTTTTCTTCTGAGTCTTAGTGACCCAGAAGGAGAAGCTCACCTTATATTGACCTGGGGGTCAAGTGTCAAGGAATGGTAACAGAAAAAAAAAACAACCACAGATTTTTGCCGCAGCCACCGGGACAGGGAAAATACACCTGGTTTATGGCTACCAACGGTCGATCCATATCGTGTTTCCTGCTCCAAAAAAACACTCGGTCTCGTCATAGTTAATTTTGAGCCAGTTCTCCCTTATCCAAATGCGGACTTCTGCAATACAAAACCTGATCCTTATACAGGTGACCTGTGCACACGTAATCTGTGTAAATTACTGCAAGTAACAAATAAACAACTATCACAGTAGTCAGATTTTTTCTTTCTTTGTTGTTTTAATGGGAGATCAGATACCCAGCCAACACGCATTTCATCAGGGTATGAACCCACGACTTCTTCAGGGCTACAGGATGTACAATAGCAATGTGTTAACAGACATGTTCCAGAAGGTTGAAATCAACTGTGGACGGAATGGCGATACAATGTGTTTGTAGTGAAAACTGCACCCAGTGCGACAGGACCATAACCTACACAATACGCGTGGACTCCGAACATTAAGAATAGATGCATCACCCACAAATATGCTTGGTGTGTCCAAACATGAGAGTAGTTATCCATTCAGCATATATTACGTTAACACAATGTTCAAAGTGAAAAAATATCATGGTATAATATGACATATTAATAGCTTCTGACGGCTTACAAGTTCGTCTGTATATTAAGTGACATGTAACGGAAGGAAGGGAAACCTTCACCAGAAAGGAATAAAAAGGGGGAGGGCGGGGGGGGGGCTGTAGAGAAATGAAGGTACAATTAAAATAGACGGGATCAAGTATTTCATAGTGTATACAAGGCTCTATATGGATATCAGTAGCTGCAGTTACTGATATCCATAGAGCCTTGTATCCACTCTGAAATACTTGATCCCGTTTATGCTTACAGTGATATACCCTGTTCGGTGGCACCTTATTATTATTAGGCCTAGGCGCAGAAACTCTTTTCGTTCTATTTATTACATGTTAGCAGATTCTTGAACACCTTTTCCTGCCCTAATATACATTATTGCTCCTGTTTTAGTACTTACCTGAATATTAGTTTATGTCCTTCCATGGATTTGTTCACCCATACAGTTGGGACGGAAGTACAACCAGTGGAGAGGTGAGCACAGTTTTAATCCCTACCCACTCACCCCCTTTCTTTGACTCATTTACTCCACGTTCAGCCTTAATACTGACTGGGCTCCCCCACTTGCCCCTCTCAGAATTTCTCCTTCCAGGCCATCTGTCGAATAGATAAGATGTGCTCTCAGGGACCATTATCCGTCCGTCTATTTTAATTGTACCTTCATATCTGAAAGAAACACGTCATTTAGATTCCTTACCTTAGAATATCCCCAGGCATCAGGTTGGATCTGGAAAGATTGTCAGCAATACCCTTGCACGTCGCTAGAAGTCGTCTGCGGCTCCGCATCAGTAGTCGGCGTCGAGATCGCCGGGATGATGGAGTACTTAGACTCCAACCTCGCACGCTGACGTCAGTTATTTTTCCGCGCCAGTAAGCGCAGATCCGGGAACAGCATACCCTTTAGTACTTTTTGACTAAACTTTTTTGGTTCATCTTTGAGTCGACCTCGACTCCTGGTGCCGGTAGGGATGCCTGGATTTAAGCCGTGCGACGCCTGATGTCTGTTACGGATCACCACCGTCTGTGTCTACTGCCTTGGGGCCTACCATGATGCCCAGTCGTGCCCCGACGGCCGGGCCTTGACCTCGAAGGCTAGGCGTGAGCGGTCCCGCAAGCTCCTCGAGCTCCGGCAGTCGGCTCTGCGCCGCTAGAGGTCCCGGTCGAGGGACCGGTCGCGGAGCCGAAGTCATCACCGCTCGTCGGGTTCGAAGTCTTCGCATTCAGGTAAGTCTAGGCACAGCAAGAAGTTGAAGAGGCGACATCGCTCTTCTGACTGCCCTCACCGGTCGCGCGACTCGGCTGAGGGTTCGGGTGACACCACCCACGCGGCACCGCAGGAGTCGCGTCTGGCCCCATACCCTCCGGTCCCTGGGCCTAACACGACTCCAGACAAGGTTCAAGACTTCCTCGTGGCCATGAGGAGTCTCGCTCTGCCGTCGTGCCGGCCGCGGGTCCACTTGGGAGGCCTAGCGAGCCGGCGGCTCCGGCCCAGTCGTCGACTTGGTCCCGACGCCGCAGGCTCCCGTGGGATCCAGGCCTGGATACCGGTTGACCATACGACCCCTCTGCCAGCGCCAACCCCTATGGTGCCTCCCCCGGCACAGTCTTCGGACGACGTCGTCCCCAGTTTTACTCCCGGTCCGGGTCGGGCATCAGAGCGGCGCCGCCCGGCTCCGTCCTTTCAACCTGTCTACCAGGAATTGGATGACAGGGACGACTGGGAGGGGTCTGAGGACCCTCTGGCACAGCAGTGCCAGTTTATTCAGGACTGGGCAGAAGAGCTGGGGGATGCCAGTGGTCTTGATACTTCACCTGACACTGGCTTCATCTCTCCTTCCTCCGTGGCTACAGAGGAGGGTGCAACCTATTCTGTGGGGCTGCGCAGGACTGCAGAAGAACTTCACCTGGAGCTCCCTGCAGCGGCCTTGAGGACTAACCTCCTCAATTTAGTGCTTCAACCGCCAGTAAGCTCTTCGGAGCCCTACTGCAGTTCAATGAAGCACTGACTGACGTTCTGATGAGCACCTGGTCCAAGCCCTCCACAGTCACTCCTGTGGAACGGAACGTGGCCCGGTGACACCGCCCTGCTCTGGGCGACCCCAGCTTTGTCAGTGCACCCGACCCCGGAAAGCATGGTTATCCAGGCCTCTACGTCCCAGACCGCCTTCCCACCCGCTCCTCCGGATCGGGAATCCAAAAGGTTGGAACAGTTTGGGAAGAAGCTGTTTTCCTCCCTCAATTTGGGGTTGCGGTCCATTTATACCGCGTGCCTTTTGGACAGTTACACCTACTCCTTGTGGGATACGGTGGCGGACGTGCTGCCCCAGTGTCCAGAGGAGGCCCGGACACTGCTTTCCCAGGCTCTTGCTGAGGGGCGGGATGCAGCATGGTACTCAATCCGATGTGGGCTTGACACCACGGACTCGCTAGGTAGGGCGATTGCAACGAAGATGGCGATTCGTCGCCACGCCTGGCTGAGATCCACTAATTTCTCCAGGGATGGCCAGAGCACCCTCATGGACATGCCCTTTGATGGCCGTCGCCTTTTTGGCGACAAAGCGAATAGTGCGCTGGAGCGCTATAAGCACTCCAGGGACACGGCCAAGTCGTTGGGCCTCTCGGACCCGCGCCCGCACCCGCAAACTTCCACTTTTCGCCCCCTGCGTGGCCAAAGAAGGGGTGCCCCCGCACGTCAGTCTAGCCACAGGCCGCAGAACCAGCCTCAACGCGGTCGCGGATGTGGATTCCGCCACGGCGGACCAGGGGGGACAGAGAGCAGGTCAGCCCACATATGCCCCTGCAGCACCTGCCTCAAAGCAGTCCTAGTTCGACCTTTCAGGCCCATTCCATGCCAGTGGGAGGCAGAGTTCACCATCACCTGCTCCACTGGCGTACCAGCACGTCAGACAGGTGGGTGCTGCAAATCGTCCGAAGGGGCTACTCCCTCCCCTTCGAGGCGACCCCTCCAGCCATGCCACCGCAGTACCACCGTATGTCGGGGGATCACTTGCAACTTCTGCAGGAGGAAGTTACGGCCCTCTTGGCCAAGGGGTCCATCGAGCGCGCTCCTGGCCCAGAAGTCGGTCCGGGTTGTTACTCCCACTACTTTCTGGTTCCCAAGAAGGACAAAGGGGGCCTACGCCCTATCTTGGACCTCAAGAGAGTCAACGCCTTCCTCTGGAAGGAGAAGTTCAAGATGGTCACCTTAGCTCCGGTTCTGGCTGCCCTAGACCCTGGAGACTGGATGGTAGCGTTGGACTTGCAGGATGCTTATTTCCACATCTCCGTCCTGCCAACCCACTGGCGTTATCTGCAGTTCACGGTGGGCCAGGAGCATTTTCAGTTTACCATGCTCCCCTTTGGCCTCACCAGTGCCCCTCAGGTGTTCACGAAAGTGATAGCGGTGGTCGTAGCTCATCTGCGCAGATTAGGGGTTCCAGTCTTCCCCCATCTCGACAACTGGCTGTTGACTGCCTGGGGTGAGCCTGCCTTCGTCTCCCACCTCCAGGCTATGGCTGACGACCTGCATTCGCTGGGGTTCTCCATCAACATGCCGAAGTCGCATCGGAGTCCCTCCCAGAAGCTTGTTTCATTGGAGCGGTTCTGGACTCTGCGCTGTTTCGGATCTATCCTCCAGAACAGCGTATTCAGGATATTCAGGCTCCGATTCCGATCTTTCAGCCTTTATCCCGAGTTTCGGTCAGGTTGGTGGTACATCACACCAGGAGGCGGATGCGGGCTCTGCAGTGGGACCTGAAGTTCCAGTGGGCTCAACATCGGGGCAATCTGTCAACCACGTCCAGATTTCGGAGGGCACTGCAAGACAGTTGCAGTGGTGGCTAACGGACCGCAATTGGGTCAGTGGCAGATCCCTCTCCCTACCCAAACCGGAGCATGTAGTGGTGACGGATGCGTCCCTCCTGGGATGGGGGGGGCCACATGGGAGAGGCAGAGATCAGAGGCCTCTGGTCTCCGGCGGAGTCCCGGCTCCACATCAACCTTCTGGAGCTGAGGGCAATCCGACTTGCACTGAAGGCATTCCTTCCCTCTGTCCGGGGAAGTGTAGTGCAGGTGTTCACGGACAACACCACCGCCATGTGGTATTGCAACAAACAGGGCGGGGTCGTGGACCCTTTGTCAGGAGGCTCTGCGCCTCTAGACATGGCTGGAACATCAGGGCATCACCCTGGTGGCTCAACATCTGGCAGGCTCTCTGAACACCAGAGCAGACAAACTTAGCCGCCGGTGCATGATGGGTCACGAATGGAGTCTACACTCTGACGTGGCGCAAGGCCTCTTTTGGCAGTGGGGAGAGCCTTGGTTAGATCTATTCGCCCACGAAGAGAACGTGCAATGTCAGCAGTTCTGCGCGTTGGAATTTCCAAGGCGGCACTCGCTCGGGGAAGCCTTTTGTCGTGAGTGGAGTTGCGGTCTATTGTACACCTTTCCGCCTATACCACTTCTGCCCAGAGTGCTCAAGAAGAAGATCAGGCGTGACCTGGCCCAAGTCATCTTGGTGGCTTCGGATTGGGCACGAAGGTACTGGTATCCTGAGCTACCCCAGTCTGTCAATCTATCCCCCCCCCCCGATACGACTGCCTCTTCAGGAGGACCTTCTGTCGCAGCAGCAGGGGACGGTCCTCCACCCGAACTTGTCCAGCCTCCGCCTCCATGTGTGGAGATTGAGCGTTGGCAGTTGATGCCATTTGACTTGCCTCCTGAAGTCTGTAATGTGAATCTGGCAGCCAGTCGTCCCTCCACAAATTCGGTATACGCCTGCAGGTGGAACAAATTTGTGGCATGGTGCACAGCAAAGTCTGTGGATCCCCTTTCTGCCCCTCTTTGAGGTTCTCCTTTCTTCTTTCCTTGGCCCAGCAGGGCTCTGCTCTGGGCACCCTCAAGGGATATCTTTCAGCTATTTCTGCTTTCTTACGGCTTGATGATCAGCCTTCTCTTTTCAAACCCCTGTTTCTCGATTCTTTAAGGGCATTACTCACATGTTTCCTCCTGTCCCTTTCGTAATGCCTCAGTGGGATTTGAACCTTGTTTTGACCTTTCTGATGTGCGCTCCCTTTCAGCCACTTCATAATTGTCCCCTTCGTCTTCTCACTATTAAGACTGCTTTCCTGGTTGCCATCACCTCTGCTAGAAGGGTGAGTGAGCTCCAGGCTCTAAGCCTTCTTTCCTTTCTGTCCATCCAGACAAAGTTGTTCTCAGGACTCGACCTTCCTTTTCCCTAAGGTGGTAACTGCCTTTCTCATCGGACAGTCTGTTACTCTGCCCACCTTCTTTCCGCCTCTGCATCCCTCGAAAGAGGAAGAGAGGCTCCACCGTCTGGACCCAAAGCGGGCGCTGTCTTTCTATCTGGACCACACCAAACAGTTCCAGGTGGACGACCAACTCTTTGTTGGCTACGTGGGCGCTAAGAAGGGGGGGTGGTGCACAAACGAACCATCTCTCGGTGGGTCGTTTTGTGTATCAAGGCCTGTTACTCTTTAGCTCGGGCCACAGCGGCGACCACTGCCTTGGGCCGGGGAGTCCCCCTGCAGGACATCTGTCAGGCAGCAACGTGGGCCTCGCAGCACACGTTTGCCAAACAAGATTGCCTGGACAGCCAAGTCCTGAGAGACGGCTTCTTTGGCCGTTCTGTTCTCCAGGACTTTCTGGTGTGATCTTGGTTCGCAGGCCTACCACCGGGGTTGGTATTGCTGGGGTATCTATTCTAAGGTGAGGAATCTAACTAACGTGTTTCTTTCAGATGAACAAGTTACTTACCTTCGGTAACGATGTATCTGTAAGAAACATTAGTTAGTTAGATTCCTCACCGACCCACCCATCCTCCCCGTTCTGCAAACCGATATCTAGGGTTGAGGTCATCCCTTTCAGGGCCCTAGAATTGTTGGCACCAGTGTCTGTCTCTTGCATGGCTCTGCATTCCTGGCGCGGAAAGCAATGTGCAAGAACTGCCGTCAGCGCGCGAGGGCGGCGTCTAAGTACTCCGACGACGTCATTCCGGCGCACGACGCCAACGACAGACGCAGAGCCACAGACTACACCTAGGGACGCGCAAGGGTATTGCTGGATCCAGCCTGACGCCTGGGGATATTCTAAGGTGAGGAATCTAACTAACTAATGTTTATTACAGATATATCGTTACCTAAGGTAAGTAACTTGTTCATCAGGGAATTTAAAGACTAATTGAGGGTGTCAACTGGGAACAGGATATGCTCCTCATTACCCTGGACATTACCAGTCTGTATACCTGTATAAATCACCAAGACGAGATTACAGCTACTAAATGGTTTCTAAACAAAAGATCATTGACATTTTTGTAACACAATGAGATGCTTTTGCACATGATCACTTTCTGACTTACTAACATCTTCACAGTTGCAGAACAATTGTACCGCCAACTACGTGGGACCGCCATGGACACGTGCTTCACCCCCAGCTATGCAAATCTTTCCGTGGGCTGGTGGGAGAAGCACGTGGCCTGGGGGGAACCCAATGATCATTGGATTGACAACATTTTGTGGACTAGGTACATACTCGGCTGAGGAGTTTGTGGCTTCTCTAAACAATGAACTAAACCCAAGGTTTACATGTGAAATTAGTAACACATCAGTCACCTATTTAGACCTTGAGGTCTATATTGATAAAAACACACTATCAACTGGGTTGTTTAGAAAGCCTATGGCGGGCAATACTGTTTTGCACGCCAGAAGTCACCACCCAAAAAGTGTCATCAGAAATATACCCTTTGTTGAACTTCTGCACCTGAAACAAAACTGCTCCAACAATCAAGACTTTGAACAGGTCAAGACTCAGGCCATTAAGAGATTTAAGGATAGAGGGTATACTAAGTCTGACCTCACCCTAGCTGAATCGAAAATCAAAAGATCAATAGAAAAGATCTTCTTGTAACGAAGGAACCAACAAGATCAGCATGTAATGGCCCTGTGAGGATGATTACCAGCTATAATGAGAAATCCAGTCAGATTGTGCAGATCTTTAAAAAGAACTGGCACATCTTACAGGCCTACGCTGCTCCTCCACGCATGCGCAGTCCTCACGGCTCCGCCCGAGCCTACCAGCAAGCCGGCACGTACACAATGGAGCACTTCACCATTTAACCTCTCCCTTCCGTGAGTCCCACAGCATCCGGGATTTCGAGAGTCCACAGTAGGTGCCAGGCGATGGTAGCTCTTCAACCAAGTAAGGTGGCGTTTACATTTTTCTATGGGGAATACCATATCCTTCCCTACCTCACCTCTGAGACGCGTTACTTCTTTCTTCTACAGAATTGACGTGAGGAGCGCCCCCCTCCCGCTTCCTGAACAGCGCACTCACTCAGCCATAGTGTAATTATTTTAATACTTTTACATTTCCTTCCCCACATGCGCATTGTGCCTCCTTTTAGTAATCAGCGCCCACCACGAACTCTCAGCGCTTTCCTCTTGGCTCCATTCAGCCCCGTCTCAGCAGCGCTCACTGGGCCAATCACTGTGACACACCTCATTTGAGGTCTCACGGTTCCTCCTCAACAAGATCATCGCCGGTATACTCACCAGGCACCATGTGTGTAATATTCACCATCTGCTGTTCACTATAGTAGTGCCGTGTTATTTTACCACCTGGCACACAGAGAAACGCGAAGCGCTTTGTGAACTAATTGTCTTGCCTCCGTTCTTTATACGCTTAGCAGCATGATACACCTTCATAGTGTGTGTGTCACCTATAGTACGATCCTTGAAGACAGGTTTGCTTTATCACAGCACTTAAGATTGCATTTTATAGTTGCTATAAATCCACGACACCCAAGTGGCAGTCTCATATGTGTTTTTGTGCTGTCTTGTTTTCCTTCCACAGGTTTTGCGCTGCAGTGTCCGCAATTGTGCCAACACTGGGTCCACACACCTTAGCGAGTGTGTAGGTAATCAACCTTTTTATTTTTTCACTTACCACGTGGCATTTCGCACTTTGCCACTCACTTACTGCACTGGTCCTGACGAAAGCTCCACATTTTTACAGGAGAGCTGAAACATGTAGACCTACAACACAGACAACTAGTAGATAATTATTTTTCGTAGTTGCATCACATACCCTGCTTTTTAGTCTATATCCTGAGCCGCCAGTAATACATTTCTTAAAGGCAAGGATTCTCAGAGATATAATTTTAACTATCACTTCATCATACTCTTGCACCACACCAGCTCCGCGGTAGCCAGGCGTCGCAGCACAACCGGGGGGCATTCGGCCACCCGGTTGGGACCCCGATGGTGAAGCAGGACACCAACCAGGTTGGTGTGTGAGGGGTCTTTTAACCTACCTAGTGGGTTCCCAATCACTGTCTCACAGTGATCGTACCACACTACATTGGGTCCGTCCACCATTGATAAGACATCTTACAAACTGACAACATCCTCAGAAATAATCTACCCTCTTGTCCACAGGTCACATATAAGCGCAGTTTGTCAGTGGGGGACTATTTAATCCATAGTCACTATGATTCTGTTCTTAGAGTGAAAAACCGAATAGGAATCTCAGGTTTCTTCCCCTGCAAACGCTGTAAGGCCTGCAAGTTTAGTGAAAGTTACAAACTTCCAAGGCAGACCAGGTGATCCTAGACCCATCCGCAAGATCACACAGTTACTTAACTGCAACTCGGACTACACAGTCTATTGCTTAACCTGTCCATGCCCCAAACGTTATATTGGGAGCACCATTCACCCTACTAAACGTATCCTTGAGCACATGCGTGCCATTGCAAACAAGGACCCCACCTATCCAGTTGCTCGTCATTTTGAACAATTCCAGAGCAACCGTGATTTGCTGAAATTCCACTGTATTGATCAAGTGGACAAAATAGAAAAAGGGGGAGATAGGGTACGGAGGCTACGGATTTTGGAATCCACATACATAATTGATCTCCAAACCAAAGCCCCAGTAGGGTTAAACGACGAGGAGGAGGAGCAGCTTTGGGTCCATTTATAATGACACGCTTAAACAACTGAGAATGATATAGTATGCATGTAAAGATATATCACCAGCGTGTCCTTTAGCACCACAATCCCTCTCAGAGGCTCTTCTAAATCCCATTCAGGGCTAAATAAATCATAGGGGGGCCACACACCAACGATACAAATTAATGTCAAAGACATTAGTCTATTAACCCCTTCGCCGCGGCGCGAATTTCCCCGCGGCACTGGGGGGGGGTTTCGGTGAGCGCAGCGCCGCTGTGCTCATGACGGAACCACGCCGTCATGAGTCACGGGCGAGCTGTGCTCATGACAGAGTGGTTCCGTCACGGCGCCGCCCACTTGCGCTACACGCCCACACAGGCGGGGAAAAGGCGCCGCGTGGGCGGAGCGGCCGCCAACGGCCTCATGACGGAACCACTCTGTCATGAGCACAGCGCGACCGTGGCTCATGACGGAGTGGTTCCGTCATGAGCAGGGAAGGGGTTAAAAGATTTTATATAATTCATATCAGTTGAAAATATGTGCTTCGATATGTGTTTATATATATGGTGTATATATGGTGTATATATATTTTCATATATTAAATTGACAAACACGATGCCCGCCTACTTATCTGTTCATGTATTTAATGAATGAATTGCACTTACACTTTCTTATAACACAGGGACAGCACTAATTATAAATAGGACACTTTAGGATGGCCGCCATGAATTTGTCAATAATGAAGCTTAAGTCAGTCTTTAATTTTTACTATGGATCCAGTGATGCATGCAAACCTTAAATGCTTCCATGTTAGCACCAAAAAACTGACATTGATAAAGCCAGTAGGCGAAACGCGTCCGTCAGTGCAGGGGGTTCTGCACAAATAAAGCACTTTGCTTTGAACTTCACGCGTGCTTTCCTTTGTGACACTATGGCGTACCTGGGTGTGTGTGTGTATATATTATATATATTTTCCTTAGATCAATTATAAAACTCTGCACTGTATATTACTTGGTTACAAATATTATTGTTTTTTGAGTGTTTGTTTATCCAAAGTGCTACACAATGAGCAGTCAAATTAGTTGTGCTTACATTTCATGAAAATTAAGACTTCTTCACTGTTTGTAGCTGCCTATGCCCAGTATGTCTTCGGTGGCCACTCTTAGCTATGTAGCATCAAGTGGTACTTAAGGGCCTGAAAATGGCAGCCGCGCTATATGATCAAGGTGGCTGTGGCCCCTGAAACTCGTCATCCAGCGTCTATTTCTGCCTAAAATAGATACCTTTACAGATTCCTTGTTGCCGGTGCCTGCTTTTATCCTTGGAAGAGCAGGATGGGATACTGGGATGACACACACACACACACACACACACACACCC
The DNA here is from genome assembly GCF_964204655.1 of Triturus cristatus. NCBI lineage: Eukaryota > Metazoa > Chordata > Amphibia > Caudata > Salamandridae > Triturus > Triturus cristatus. The sequence goes on along the minus strand of NC_140590.1, from coordinate 1,605,684,134 downwards.
ACCCTCCCCCCCCCCAGGCATAGAGGGACACAAATTATGCAAAACAGCAGAGAATTTGGTGTTCCCATCTTGGCGTGGATGGCACGGAGCTAATCCTATGCTTAAAGATTTTGCTAGAGAAGCAGGAATTTGAGGTGAGCAAATTTAGAGTATCGCAGATGCTCTATACACGAGCTGCTCACCACTTAAACTTGGGAAATACCCAGAGAGAGAGTGCGAGTGCTTCCGGCTGTGGAGGATCGCACCATCCGTAAAACTATGAGGGGACCGCAAGAGTCAGAATTATCTTGCTCGTGTGCTGACACTTCAGGAATACAATTTGGGAAGGCAAAATTCCACCCTGAGGCCCACTGGAGGGCTGTGATTTTGTCCTGTAATCGGCGTGTGTGCAGGCAGACCCACCGGAGAGTAACATTTGCATAATTATAACCACATATCCCATGGTGCAATGTGAATGTAATCCACTGGGAAAGGCACACCGGAGTCCTATAAAAGAATCGTTCATGCAGGGGACTGTGTAGCAAGCAATTTACGAAGAAGCTTTGAAATATGTTAAGCGGGGGACTGAAATAAAAGAAAACAAAAATCAGGATGTAATGCCGCCTTCCTAATTCACTAATGGTTTGTAACCTACCTGCGATTAGACTGTCCTTAATTTGTGGGCCAAACTATGGAAACACATATCCTCGGAAGAGCCACACACAGGTAGGTATACATTTGTTTTATTCAGGAAGCTGCAGCACAGTAGTCAGGCTACTGTTAGAATCTGGGTTCTCTGGTTGGCACAGGTAGGTACTTGTGACAAGGAGGGAACCTTTCCTCTAGTCAGGGTAAGGGGTTACACTCCTAAAATAACCCCTGCTCACCCTCTAGGTAGCTTGGCGCGAGCAGACAAGGCTTATCTGAGAGTTATAGGTTAAGCATTTGTGAGCACATACAGTAACCAAGTGACAACACTACAGATGGACACCACACAGGTTTTTATATTAAAAATAAGTTCTTTATATAGAGTTACCACAAGACCATTAAACGACAAAAATACACAATACGTTACTTTAGATGGTAGAAGTTTGCTTAGTTCTCTTAAGTTCTTAAATGCGACACTTTAATTCAATGTACCTTAGATGCAACACGCAGGGCAACGAAAGTGTTGCAACGATGCTGATGCGATGGAGTTTTTGGTGCAAAGAAATAAAGACGTGAAGATCTTCCAGATACGTTGCGCTTCTCCGATGTTGCGAGAAGACTCGACGCGTCAGCTACAGCGGCGTCACCCCTTTACGCGATGCGACGACAGCAGCTCCGACGGCGGCACGCTTCTCCATGGATGCGAGACTCTTCTCTTGGTGCGGTGCAATGCGACAACTACGATGGCTGCGATGGCGACACGCTCCTTCGGCGTTGCGAGACACTTCCGGAATGATGCGAGACGCTTCCGCTCGATGCGATGCTGCAGCGGCGACACCCTTTGCGAGACGCGACGACAACAGCTCCGACGGCGGCACGCTTCTCCTTCCTGAGTCGCGCTTCCAGCTCCTTGCGACACGCAGTCCGTCAGAAGGCCCAACAACAGCAGCAGGCACTTCCAAAAGACTCTGGGGAGCTGGGGGGTGAAGTCCACTGGTCCTGGGACTTCGTTCAGGGGGCAAGCTCAGCACAAGCCCTTGGAGATCTTTTAAGCACAGGTTGAATTAAAGTCTTTGTAGTCTTTTCTCCTCTCAGCAGCAAGGCAACCACTGCAGGTTAATCCCCCAGGTCAGGGACAGTACTCCTCCTTACAGCTTTCCCAGTTCCTTCTCCTCAGGCAGAGGTTCTTCTTGTCAAGCAGGATCTAATTTCTTGGGAGCAGGGTCCCAATACTTATACCCCTAATTCCTTTGTTCCTCTGGGGTAGAGGGGCCTTTGCCCAGTCCAAACCAGTTCATGAGCACTTTGACATGACTGACTTTCTTTTCAGGGTGCAGGGCAGAGACATCAGCCGCTCCACAGGAGGAGGAGCCAGCATTGTGGTGGCAGAGCACAGCCCTATTCAGAGTCCAGGTGCACTCCTCCCACCCATCTGGATGTCAATCTCTCTATTCACCACCAGGCTACCTAGCCCTGCCCCTCTGGGTTTCCCCAGCCCTGTCACTCACAAACCAGACAGGCAGATACACATCATAGCAGAGGCGGGCTGAAATGGTTAGGCAAGCAAATACCAACTTTCTAAAAGTGGTATTTGCAAACACAGAATATTATAATAAACTTTACTAAAAGATATATTTTATTATTCTGAGTTCAGGCATACTAAACTCGATTTTCTACCATGTTTCCTGGGTCGGTTAGGATCATAGGATGTAACAATTCTAACAGCCCATTCTGGCCTATGGAGAACAGGTAGCCTTGCAATAGTGAAAAACGAAAATGGCTGTAATTCACTATTAGAACATGCCACACACATCAGGGCTTGTCCTACCTTATGCTTACAATGCACCCTGCCCTTGGGCCTACCATAGGGGTGACTAATATGAAGTTAAGGGAAGGTTTAGGGACTGGGAAGTGGGTGCACTTGCCCAGTCAGCATGACAGTACCAGACTGCACGCAGGTTCTGCAATGGCAGACCTTAGACACCGCTTCTGTGGGTGGCACAATCAGTGCTGCAAGCCCACCAGAAGCATTTGTATTTACAAGCCCTGGGCACTCCTGGTGCACTTTACTGGGGTCTGACAGTAAACCAAATAAACCAATCATGGAATCCAACCAACATATACATTTTACATAGGGAGCACTTGCACTGTGGCACTGGTTGGCAGTGGCACAGTGCTCTGAGCAGCTAACACCAGCAAAACACATGAGGCACAGCGACAAAAAGTGGAAGGGAGACTCACGCCAAGGTGCCAGGTCTAACAGCTACCTTGCATCGAAATACTGTAGCCGACACTTTCTGCTGGTATCCATGGTGCGCATTCACCACCGCCGCCGTCACCGCCACCGCTCCCATCACAAAACTGCAACCTCCCCCAGAGTCTGTTCCAGTGGACCAAACCCAGGGCTGCTGACAACCCTTGGCGCTTCTGACCCAATCATCATACCAGACTCCGATACGGAGTCAGACCAGAGCCAACTGGGTCAGAGACAGAGCTTCCATTTACTGACGGGCCCTGTGAGGAATAGGACTGGGTTGGATTTGAGGATCCTTGTGATTATTACACCCCCCTAGAAGAGCCCTTGGCTGAGGATAACTGGTTTTGAGGAATTGGCGGATGCCAGTAGTCTAGACACTCCTCCGGACACTGGCATCCTCTCTCCTCCTAGTGTGGCTACAGAGAAAGGTGCTTCATTTGCAGTGGTGGTGACGACGGTGGCTGAGGTCCTGGACCTTACGCTCTCCTCGGTGGCAGTCAAGACTAACGCCTTAGTAGAGGTGCTTTAATCCAGAGTAGCCCCCACTGAACCTCTTTTACCATTTAATGAAGCCCTCATTTATGTCCTAGTCAGGGCTTGGGCCAAATAATGCACAGCCGCTCCTGTGTAGAGGGAAAATTGCCTGGGGAACCAGCTTTCCTCACCCAGAATCCTTCCCCCACCCCAGAGAGTCGGATTGTTCAGACGTCCATGTCCAGAGTTACCCCGGTGCATTTCCTACCCCACCACCGGATACTGAATCCAAGAGGCTGGAAACCTTCGGCAAGAGGATTTTCTTTTCTACCAGCCTTGTACTGCAGTCAGTGAACACCATGTGCCTCTTGTCGGTATTCCCACACAGTTTGGGACTTGGTTGCTAAGAGGCGGCCTGAGCTACCCTGTCCCATGTTATTCCTGATGGCAGCGACACAGCAAAGTTCACTACATAGCTGTGGAAGAGGCACAACTGACTCGCTAGGCAGAGTGATTAGACAGTGATACTGTCATCGTGCCTAACTGAAGTCTCCTCACTTTAAGCGATGTCCAGGCTTCACATATGGGCATGCCCTTTGATGGCACTTGCCTGGTTGGCGATAAGGCAGGTTTGGCGCTCGAGCGCTTTAAGAACAGCAAGGCCACCACTCGGTTGTTAGGACTCTCCACAGCAATGAAAGGGGCTACCAAATCGCATCCACTCCTATCCAGCAACCACAGGCAACAGGCTCTTCCAGTCCTTTCATGGCCATGGACATGCCTCTCACAAGCCTCGTGGGACCAAGGTCAGAGTTCTGCCCGGTCAGTCCCTACCTATGGCAGCCACAGCCTTCAAAGCCCTTTAAAGTGCCCTCTCACCATCACGGCAACCAGTCGGCGGCAGTATAAAAGACCACCTGCCCCGATGGCAGTCTATAACCTCAGACAAATCCGAGCTTAAAATTGTTCAGTGGGGTTATGTCCTTTCATTCACAGAAACTCCGCCATTAATGCCACCATCCTCAGATCGGCAGACAGAGAATCACCTCCTCTTACATCAGGAAGTGCAGGGTCTTCTGGCCAAAGGAGCTATTAAAAGTGTGCCGACCTCAGAATTACGTTGTGGTCGCTATTCCCACTACTTTCTGGTGCTGAAGAAGAATGGAGGCTTCTGCCCTATACTAGACCTGCACCCTCTGAACTACTTCCTGAAAAAGGAGAAATTCAAAATGTTAACATTGGCTCAGGTACTATTTGTTCCGGAGCCTGGATGGTAGCGCTGAACTTACAGGACGCATATTTCCATATAACTGTCCTGTTGGCTTACCGACTTACCTGCAGGTCAAGTGACCCATGAGCTCTTTCAGTTTGCTGTGCTCCCCTTTGGCCTAACCAGCACCCCTCAGGTGTTCACAAAAGTGATGGAAGCCCATCTGCAGAGATCAGGGGCTCTGGGTCTTCCCTACCTAGATGACTGGCAGTGGAAAGTGGGCTCGCCCCAGGCAATTGTCACCCACTTTCAGACTACAGCAGACCTCCTGCATTCATTGGGATTCACTATAAACATTGCAAAGTCCCGGTGGGGGCGGCGCTAGCCATGCCTGAAGATGGCTGCTTTGTAAGCGATCTCCTTCGGTCGCCTGACGATCCTTCAACTATCCTGCACACAGCCTGCAAAATGGAATAAAACCCATGAATATATTCACAGGAAGGCAGCGGCATCCAGTACATCCCACTCTCACTGTCGAAATCAGCCCCGAATTGCGGCAAAACGACTTTACTTCCTGAGCTGGAGCGCGGCCTGCATGAGAGCACGTTCCCGTGAGCCCGCTACGTGAGACCTGCTGTAGACGGAAAGGAACTTTTGGCGGAGGGGACATCGCGCCGCGCACACCCTGGTAATCAAGGCTCCAGCCCACCCTAAGCTGCCATCCGAGGGCCCAGGATCTGAAGGGGAGCAGAGAAGAAGACTGCGGAGGCCAGAAGATACACTGCCCGAGGGTGTGGGAGACACCGGCACGCGGCCCTGTGAGGCTGCCTGAGACCTCGGAGATGCGGCTGTGGTGATCTGCATCGGCGGAGGGGGCTCCGTGTTTGCGGTGTGCACAGACTACTGCAGCTTAACAACGAGCAGCCAATACAACTACCAGCCAGTGAGTACAGCAACAAAGACATAGGGGGAATTGCATTCCCTGCGGTGGATAAGTGGATCTACACTGGAGGAATATACGCGGAGGCAAAAGCTGCTGGAACAGATCTGGGAGCGCTAAACTAGGGCACGGGTGCAACAACCCTTAATAGGCCTGTGCGAAGACTGCGGCAGCAAGGCCTAAAGTGAGAAACGGCTGCAGGCGCCGGCTAACCGTGCGCGTGCCACCGTAGCTCCTTCCTCTAGTTGCCTCTCTCCTCTAGCTGGTGCAGATCTATTGCGGCATAAGCCAGGACCTCAACTACGTGGTTTTGAGATCCTACGCATCAACTCCACAGACTCGAATGCTACAAAGCGGTGCATGGACGCCAACATGTCCGGTTGTGGTGTCACGCGCCTCACACCAGCAGTGAAAACCACCATCGCTCACTGCGGCCGGGACCTCTTTGTCTACATATCCCTCGGTTAGGCCACCTGTGATCTTTAGATGTGAGAGAGCGCGCGGACCAGACTTGGCCCACATGAGGTGGCAACTGGACGTACACACTACTCTCTCACGAGGCTGCGAAAATGGGGAAACCGGATAGGAACCAACCCAGGCTACATTTCAAGCAGTCAAAGAAAGTAGTGGAAAACGGCACAGAGGAACAGCCTGCCACCCCTGTGACAACGGCGGCAATGAGTTCTGACAATGCCGTAGACTTTCAATCCATGTTTACGACAATCTAGTCCACACTGTCAAATATAGATGGGAAAATAGACTCAACCTACAGAGTAGATCGAATGTCTGAACGTCTGGATAGACATACGGAAAGAATAGACATGGCAGAGACGCATCTCAGATACTGAAGATGCACAACACCAAATGGAGGCGAAACAGGAGAAGATAGACAACGCTAACAGCGCTGCTGGCAAAGTCAGAAGATTTGGAAGCGAGACCCCGCCAGAATAACCTGCGCCTCATGGGTATAGCAGAGTCGACGAATATAGGAAATATGGAACGCTACAGCGAGTCCCTACTGATAACACTGCTAGGCAAAGAAACGTTCTCAGACGTCTTTATTATTGAGAGCCCAAACCAACACTGGAGGTAGGCCAAATGCAGTAAAGCTGGGCCTGTAGTGAGAAATAACAAATACGCTAATACTGCAACTATTCTTGAACCTCAATTTCACTTAAGGCACATTTTGGGAGACAACAAAATACGTCTAAGACCTTTGTTTTCGTCGAATAAATCTATGAATTTATTTATTTCAAATTACATTATAAACCTTCCATTTTCCAAAAATTCAAAAAAGTTCCACCTAACATTAATGAGACACATTTTAGACAAAATTGATCACCATTCATTAATTCATTCCAAACATTGACACCATTCATTTATTCACTCCAAACACACTGATATCACAAACCATTCGCTCGTCGCATTCTGTCTGTCAAAAAACATACAAAGACTGAATTTACAAAGATTCATTTGAAAACACAAGTAAAATTCTTTTCACTGGACCACAGAGAAGAATACTAAACTAAATGCTCTCTATCTTGTTTATTTTTTGAAAAATTCAAAATTCTTGTGGTCAAATCATAAGGTCTACGCGTTTCGAAACCCCTTAGTTTCTGGGGCTCTCATCAGGATCTCTGTAGAATGAAGAGAAGATCAGCCGATCTATCTAGCAGTGAGTATTAAGTTTCATTGTTTTGAGGGCTGGAGCTGGCTTGAAATGTTATGAGAGACATGTGACTAGAGACAGCGTCTTTCAACTGCTACCGTCACGACGATATCCAACTTCCACCTAAGAATTGCAAGACCGTGTGATCCTCGGACTCGGCTTAATGTCTTCCGCATACAATTGAGTTGGCGAGAGACTACATTGCTAATATCTTGGCAGTCATAGCCGGATTAAGACAGTTACGACGCGCTAACATTTCAAGCCAGCTCCAGCCCTCAAAACAATGAAACTTAATACTCACTGCTAGATAGATCGGCTGATCTTCTCTTCATCCTACAGAGATCCTGATGAGAGCCCCAGAAACTAAGGGGTTTCGAAACGCGTAGACCTTATGATTTGACCACAAGAATTTTGAATTTTTCAAAAAATAAACAAGATAGAGAGCATTTAGTTTAGTATTCTTCTCTGTGGTCCAGTGAAAAGAATTTTACTTGCGTTTTCAAATGAATCTTTGTAAATTCAGTCTTTGTATGTTTTTTGACGGACAGAATGCGACGAGCGAATGGTTTGTGATATCAGTGGGTTTGGAGTGAATAAATGAATGGTGTCAAGAATGTTTGGAATGAATTAATGAATGGTGTGAACAATTTTGTCTAAAATGTGTCTCATTAATGTTAGGTGGAACTTTTTTGAATTTTTTGAAAATGGAAGGTTTATAATGTAATTTGAAATAAATAAATTCATAGATTTATTCGACGAAAACAAAGGTCTTAGACGCATTTTGTTGTCTCCCAAAATGTGCCTTAAGTGAAATTGAGGTTCAAGAATAGTTGCAGTATTAGCGTATTCGTTGTTATTTCTCTTTATTATTGAGAGGGCGCATAAATCTCTTGCTCCACCGCCACCGCCACCACAAGCACAATCACGCTCGATCATTGCAAGAATATTGAACTATCGAGACCGTGATGCGACGCTACGCAAAGCTCGGGAACTGGGAAGTCTGAAGCATGAGGGGATGGAAATCTCCATTTATCCGGAGTTCACACCACAAGTCCAGGAAGCATGTAAGAAGTTGACTGTAAAAAAAAAAAAAAAAAAAAAAAAAAAAAGAAATGACGAGATCAACATTCCTTACGCCATGATCTACCCGGCCCGCTTGAGGGTCACAGATTGAGGCAAGAGCACAGTGTACAATGAACCCAAAGAAGTGCTAAAATACCTGCAACTAAAGAAATGGTATCACCCAGAGGCAAACAAGGGGACATCTCCGATGTAGAATGGTAAAATGGCTCCACAGCACCGACGCTTTCCATGGACACAGATAAGTGATAGACAGGAGCTTAAAGCTTAATGTGACACATAACTAACGGAGCATAGTATATACTTGTGCAGTGCGGGAATATAAACGAGACTAACGAATATCTAAGAGGACACACCACTTGCCTTTTGTAATTCGTAGGTTTTGATTGCACTATTTCTTCCTTTTGTAAGATTAGACAGGCGGCCCCCCCCCCAATGTGATGGTGTCACAGGGGTTCCCGGCTGGCAGCTACCGGCAACCTGTGTACACCATACCGTATTTCTTTAGGGGGGATGTGTGGGGGGGGGGGGGGTACTGTTAACAGATTATTGGGATTGTCTTTGCTGTAATTGGGATAGCGAAGTGGGTGGGGGTGGGGAGGGGTAAAAATGTGAACAAAATGGTTAGCACAAAGTCGCTACATGCTGCATGCAATACGAGATACACAGTCATAGGACACTACTTTGCAACTAATGCCACCCTACCAGGACATGGGTAGCAGACCACAATCTGCAAGAAAGTTGCATTCATGACATGGAATGTACAAGGCCTAAAAAATCCACAGAAAATCAGGAAAGTCTTTGCATACTTAGACCGACACAAAGTTGAAGTAGAACGTCTCCAGGAGACTCATCTTACTAACACAACAGAGTAAAATAGGAGCCCGATGGGCGGCATACAGACTAGCATCCTCCTATTCTACTTATGCCAGGGGTGTACTGTTGCTTATGAGACGTGGCACACCATTTACGAGGCTTCATTTGATTAAAGACAAGCAGGGTAGATATGCCATCACTCAGGGGAACTTTGGAGGAACACTCTTAACCATTGTTACTACAAATGGCCCAAATACAGATGATCCCTCCTTTGTACAAATATGGGCTAAACTACGTAAATTACCATTGTCAGCAATACTCTGGGGTGGCGATTTTAACACACGCATTGATCTCCTCATGGATAGGTCCACGAGCAATGATCGATATGGGAGGCAGTCCGCCAAAGCACTCAAAGAAGGTATGGAGGAATATGCAATGACAGATATATGGCTATTGCATCACCCAGGCCATAAGGAAGGTACTTGTATTTCTTCCAAACATAACATGGTCCAGAATTGTTTACTGGACAGCCACTGCTGATGTTTGCACATGGACTACCACAGTCACACGTCTAAAACTCTCTCAGACCATGCACTGGTCAGACTCGAACTTGCCATCCCCACGCACACCCCAAAACTGTATACATGGCACCTAAAACCTGGCACGATGTTGGACCAGATGTTGAGTGTAATTGCAGCAAGCCATCATTGCATACTTTGAGACAAATGTAGATAGCACCAAGGTACTTTGGGAAGCATTCAAGGTGACAATAGGAGGGTTCTGTTTAGGCAAACATGCTGGCATACTGAAAGACATTCAAAGACAACTGTTCATGGTCGAGACGGACATAAAACAGTTAGAGACGGACTACACGAATACGCCGGAATCTACGATACTAGCAGACATCAGGAAAAAACTTGACATTTACCATGAATTCGCAGAGTGAAATAAAAAATATCACAAATAGGTATACGGCACGTAATTAGGGAGGGGGGCAGACCAGGACGAGCGCTCTCCAGCATGATACATCCCATGCACATGACATCTCACATTACCCACATTGGGTGTATCTAAATAGGATACCCCATCTATTATAGGCTGCTTCACAGAATACTATGCGTGACTATACACTGCAGGGGCGAACACGTCCACCACTGAGATAAGCCAATACCTAGATGATATAGCCCTGGCGTGGCTATCAGACGAGCATCGCGAATACTTCAGCCATCATATCACAGAAGATGAAATAAGGGATGCTATAAATACCCAACCAAATAATAAAGCCCCGGGTACGGATGGACTACCCGAAGAATTCTATAAGGAATACAAGGACTTTCTAATCCCACACCTCGCTGCAAAGTATGAGGAGGCGCATGAGGAGGGCATATTGCCATCTTCGTTACGCAAGGCATTACTAATTAATCTCCCCAAGCCAGACAAAGACCCTGTTAAATGCGATTCATACCGCCCACTATTGTAATAAATATGGACGCCAAAATACTGGCAAAAACAATTGCACTTCAGTTACAGCCCTTAATGCAGAAGTTGGTATTGCCAGATCAAGCCGGTTTTATCCCGACGTGTTCAACACAAAATTTAAGGACTATATTTGCGCTGTTCCACCAATTAAACCCAGAGTTGCCGGCTGCTGCGGCCCTACTGGACGCAGCAAAAGCGTTTGACTCTGTGGAGTGGCCATACAGGTTTACTGTGCTGCGTTGAATGGGTTTCCCAGAACCGTTTTTGCGCTGGATAACACTACTCTATACTTAACCATGTGCACGGATAAGAATAAACGGCAACACGTCTGACCTTCTCAATATATACCGTGGGACGAAACCGGGCTGCCCCCTGCTATTCACTTTAGCACTGGAACCACTAGCCTGTAAGATACGACATGCAGACACCGGATTACAGTTTGTTACGACCGGTCAGTATATCGTTTTACGCGGATGAGATGGTCCTCTACACACGACATCCGGACATTCATTTAAATAAACTTATTTGAGAATACATCGGATTCTAAAACTTTTCTGGTCTTCGTATTAACTGGGATAAGTCTGTGGTGATCCCTCTCACCCCAGCGACAGCCAGAAAACACTAGACTACCCACTGCAGTGGCAGACAGAACCAGTGAAGTATTTAGGCATCTGGATACACCGAGATCCAGAGATAGTGGTATGTGAAAATTATGGCAGAGCACTATCGGAATTAGATGACCAGATAGATGGATCAAGCTGCCACTATCACTCGCTGACAGAATTGCACTACAAAAAATGGTGGTCTTGCCTAGATTCCTTTATCTATTTATGCATATACCGATTTGAATTACACAAGAACTATTCGGTAAGATGCGCACAGCCATGCTTAGGCTCACATGGGCAGGTAAACAAGCAAGTGTGGGGTTGAGGGAACTGACCAAGCCATACACTCAGGGGGGCTTTGGGGCGCCTGATTTACAACTATACTATTACTGCGCAGAGGCACAACACGCCCACTACTGGCTGCACCCACACTGACACATACCGCATATAGCAGTGGAGTACAAGAGCACAAAGCCAACCCCTCGGATCACTTTAATATTAAAAACGATACAGAGCGCTCCAAGCACTGACATACAACCAGCTGTCTGCACCTCGAGAGCGTGGCATATGCTAGCGAAGTGTGCACATAAGCTTCCACCTTATGCGCCAGCACTGCCCATAAAACATCATCCACAAATCACGGTGACAAGAAAGAAACTTGATTAAGCGACTGGAAGAGGTGGGCCTCCGTACTATGGGGGATATATTCCCGAATGGACACTTTATAGTGCAAACCGCCGCGTCCCTTAGTACACACTATACCCCCTTAAAAATATTTGCGCATTTACACCTGCGGCAAGCGGTGAAGGACTTAAATCCAACATTTCCAGATGAACCACCAACACATAATGCACTGCAGGTCCTATTGTCATCGCGTCAAGGCCTAGTTACACGTTTATACACTGCGGCTCAACGTGAACAGTTACGTGTGATAGATAAATCCCTGGTGAGGTGGGAAGCAACAATCTGTGATCCCATCGCCAAGGAAGACTAGGAATAAAGCTATATACAATTGCAAATGCTCACATCCAACTGCAATTTACGAATTATACATTTTAAATTCCTACATCAGGTGTATTACACACCTGAATATTTGCATAAATATGGCTTAAGAATAGATGATAGGGGCCACAGGTGTAGCACACCCAATGCAGGCTTTTTACACATGGCCCAAACCTTCAATCATACTGGATAGACGTAACCAACAGCCTCACTAATATGCTAGTGGAGCAGATCACAAATGCACCATTAGTGTGTCTCCTAGGCATTTATAAGATTAAACTGGCTCGTAGACGCAAGCTCCTGGCAGTAGCATTACTGCTGGCAAAGAGACGCATAGCAAAGCAATGGGGAAGCAAACGTGTACTGCAATGCAAAGACTTGCTTACAGATGTGACCTATTGCAAGGAGAGACTGGAAATGTATGCAGAGGAACTACCACAGGCTTCCTGCCCTAGGGACTTTTGGGGCCCGTTGGTACAATAACTTACATCTGCACCACCGGAGGACTGATCACATACCCTGATGCGTAGGCACAAATCACACTATCCAGCCATGTATATTTGAATATGTTGCAACAGACGGGCTTTGTATAGGATACGAGTAGCAAATGTCAATGTGATCTTGCTTCATTCTGTATACCTCAGGGTAAATCTCGGTAAAAGGGCTGTATATAATGACTGTTAACTGCTGTAATGATACATTTTTTAGATCATATGATCTTGATGTTTATTTACGATGTATGTAGCTTGCAAACATTTATGTACCTAAAGTGGCATTATGTGCTATGTTTGACTGACCAGAATAAATAAATAAATAAAAACATTCCAAAGTCCCACTTCACTCCCTTTTCATCGGAGCCATTCTGGACACAGTGCAGTTACAAACCTATCCTTGCAGAGCAGCGAGTCCAGGATTTTCAGGCTACGATTCAGAGGTTTCAACCTTTATCCTGAATTTAGGTGAGACTGACTAAGGCTGTTAAACGTCTGTTAAACCTAAAGGCCTCGTGCATCCCATTGGTAACACATGCCTGATGGCATATGCAGGCTCTGTAGTGGGAACTGAAGACCAAAGGGGCGCAGCAGAAGGGAAATCATTCCTACTTTATCCAGATATCGGATGGATCTGCAAAAGATCTGCAGTGGTGGCTGAATAATCGCAATTGGGTCATCAGCAGAGCTTTTCCCCTTCCCCGCCCAGTTCTCTCAGTGACAGATGCATCCCTTCTGGGCTGGGGCGGCTGTCAGGGAAAGGTGGACATCAGACAAACCTGGTCTCCAGCAGAGTCTCAGCTCCACATTAATATGTTGGAGTTGCAAGTAATTTACCAGGCTTTGAAAGTCTTCCTTTCGTCAATCAAGTGAAGGCTGGTTCAAGTGTTCACTTACAACACAACCGCCATGTGGTAATGAAACCAGCAGGGTGTGATTGGTTTGTGGACGTTGTGTCAAGAGACCATGTGGGCCTGGGCACGGCTGGAATGTAAGGAAACTTTTCTCTGATCATACAACACCTTGCAGGCTCCCTGAACGCCTGAGCAAACAAACTCAGCCATCGATGACTTATGGATCATGAATGGCGTCTCAATCCAGAGGTGGTGAAAGGTCTCTTCTGAAACCAGGGAGAAACTTATTTAGATCCATTTGTCACCGCTGAGAACGTGCAATGTGAGCACTTCTGCGCACTGGAGTTTCCAAGATGGCTCACTCAGGGACGCATTCTGTTTCGAATAGAACTCAGGACTGTGAAACGCCTTTGTCGATACCACTCCTGCTCAGAGTTCTCAAGAATATCAGAAAAGACCGGGCCCAAGCCATTCTTGTGGCTCTACATTGGGCATAGAGAGTATGGTATTCCAAACTCCTGAGCATGAGCAGCAGTCCTCCAATTAGGCTGCCCTTTTGGGAGGATGTCCTGTTGCAGCAACAGGACTAAGGGTGGGCGCAATGTGCGTAAGGGACCTACGCGGAGAGGCACAGATATGGAACCACTCTCCGCATAGTTCCGTTAAGCACCACCCGCCCGCCGTATTAAATACATTTAAAAAGCACATTTCAAATAACCTTACCTTATCGGCGGCGTCCCTGGGCTTCCAGCCGTCTAAAGCGCGTTTTCTTCTGGGAACTGCTCATGCGCGGGAGCCCGCGCATGCGCAATCCTGCCGAGGAATTTTAAATGCATTTAATACTGCGGGCAGGCGGGAGGCCAACTTCCGTTATGCCCAAGCGTGCAGAGATTTGCCTTGTTTCTCCGCCTATACCGCGGAAGGGCAAATCTCCGCACATTCCGTGGGTGGAACGGAGTTGTCCGCCCACCCCTAAACAGGACACGGGTCTTCAACCAAACCGGCGCATACTCCGCATTCGTGCGTGGAGATTGAGCCATGGCAGCTGACAGTTTCTGATCTCCTCTCAGAGGTCTGTGTAGTCATACTGGCAGCCAGGGGGTCCATCAACAAACCCTGTTTAAGCCTGCAGTTCTGGTAGGTTTGTGGACTGATGCAACGTCAAAGATATTGATCCTCGGTCTGCACCTTTTGTCCGAGGTATTGTTTGTTTTATCATTAGTCCTGCAAGGCTTTGGGCAGAGTTCAGGGGTATCTTTTGGCTAGTTTGGCTTTCTTACTGTTGCGGGATCAGCCTTCTGTTCAAGAAACCTGTTGACTCATTTCCGGAAAGGAAATCACCACATTTCCCTCTATACTTTTCATTATGCCACAATGGGACCTTATTTTGGTTTTAACAGATTTGATATACTGGTAATTTGAGTCCAAGCACAGCTGTCCTTTACGTCGCTAGACTACAGGAGCTCTCTGTATACCCTCCATATGCCAACTTCTTTCCAGACAAACTGGTTCTATGCAACCGGGCCTCTTTTCAAACAGTGACTCCTTTCCACATTGGCTGAAACATCACACTGCCAACCTTCTCCGATCTGTCCCGCCCTTCCGAGGAGAGACTGAATTGACTGGACTCAAAAAGGATTGCTGTTCTATATAGATTGCACCAGAGAACACCAGATGGATGATCTACTCTTCGTTGGGATCGCCAGAGCAAAGAAACGAAAAGCTGAGCATAAACAAATCATGTCCAGGTGGATTGTGCTCTGCATTAGGATCTGCTATGCACTGGCCAAGAAGCAACCGTGAGGGTTTACGGGCTGATTCCACCAAGACCAAGGATACGACCACTGTGTTAACTTGCAGAGTCCCTATCCTGGACTTCAGGCCACTACGTGGGCATCTGTGCACACGTTAACAGTCTTCACAGCCAGGTCCGTTGCGACGGGCACTAAATAATTTTGATGCCTCCATCTCAATAGATTGGATACTTGTTTAGTTATGTAGATCTTACCAATAGCCGAACAGTCTTTAAAACAAATCTGAATAGTAGTCATGCCTACAAAGGGTATTGGCTCCTCAATGAATCCCACAATTCTCCTAGATTAACATCAGGAGTTTCAAATTAATAGTCAAATTTGTCATGGAAGTTCTCGAAGACAGATAAATCAGTCAAAGTGATTAGTAACCGGGAATCTGCAAAGATACCGACAATGTGGTCATCTTTATTTCACAACTAGGAGGTTGTAATCTGTCACACTTATCAATCATATGGAATATAAGATAACCAAGACCCTCTTGAAGTTCTTCCACTGCATTTCCCTCTTTATTGCCCACTTTTCAACAATCCCTTGTTAAATGTTCCTTATGCAGCAATTCCTGCATAGCAAATTCTTCGCATGACTACAAATATTGTTAGCTAAATGGCCTATATTACCACACTTAAAACATTTGAATTTGGAATATTCATAGGTAAATTTTAGTCTACATGATGTACTTGGGTTTGGGAGTTTCATTTTTTTAATACTGCTATGTGCATTTCATAAATAGGTAGGTTCAGGGTGGATTGTTTTTGGGCTACATCTTTAGCATCCTTCAGGTTGGGGTGTTAGCCAGTAACTTCTTCTGAGTCCTAGTGTTATTAATTTAGCTTCCTAATTGGTCAAGAACTATGTAAGCACACACGTCTCCAAACTCGCACAGACAAACTAACCCTCTCAATACTGTAATGTAATTTGTGACCCTTTCACTTCTTCGTGTACGCGACCAAAAACTATTTGGTCTCTCCAACACCTCATTTATTTTGCCCCAAATGTTACTCCAGTTTCCTGGATGTGATCTAACTACATCTCTATGCGTTACACATACTAGAACCTTATTCACAGCACTCTTTAGAGTAAACCAAAGGACCATTTAATCCGAAGTATGATATCAGTGTGAATTCAACCGTTCACAATATATCCAATTCAAAAACAGAGATCCCAAGTTGATATTTTCTCTTCTCATAACAGAAATTGTTTGTTGTTTCCATTGTTGATTTTTTATTTGTATAATCCAGAAAACATCAGCCGACACGCGTTTCGTCTTAATCACAAGACTTTTTCAAGGCACTTAAACAATCTCGTTTAAAATACTGCTACCCCGATGTATCACTTTCCATATCCATGAGTCAATTCGAGTTAAAAATAGAGGTCCGAATTGTGGTGTTACGGTTTCGCAAGCTCTGGTCCGGGAGGAGGCTTATCAAGGAATCTATGTGGCATTGTGCCGCAAGTTATACTATACGTGGGTGTATGGATTTGACACCATGCACTGAAGGACGTAGCAATACATTTACGCCCTAGTAAGGGCCACGATTCGGGCCTCTATTTTTAACTCGAATTGACTCATGGATATGGAAAGTGATACATGCTTTGGGGGATAAAACTGCTAAAAAGGTTGAGTTCTGAGCCGCCTAAGACACCCCCTCAGGTCAGGCACTCCTTCAAAAAGCCTTATTCAGTGCCTCCTGAAGTAAAATTGTTAACGAAATACTCCTCGCCGACGGGACCGTCAAAGAAACCATTTAAGTCTTTGTCCATGAAGGTTGAAATTCACCTGATTCCAAAGAAGGCCTCGACGTCCACGGCGGAGGGAGCTCCGTCGACGAAGATTTTGTCACAATCAATGGTAATTTCAATGTCAGTATCATAGGCGAAGGAGTGGACTCAGATTACGTGGTCGTCGACGGCTACGATGACAACAGTAACCACGTCATCGCCGACGGCTGGACCGTCGCCGATGGTTTCAAAGTTACCACGGACAGCTGCAACTGCAACAACGCGGTCGTCGGTGATCTCGTCGACGAGGGAGAAACTCGAGACAAGTCAGAAAGTGCTAGGAAGAGGAGAATTACACCTGAAATCACATCTCCTAGCAAAGTTAGCCTATTTTGCCATCTCACCTGCTAGAAGAGCAGGATTCTGAGGAAGATAAAGGACCTAATGTCTATGATAGTAGCCCATCCCAGCTGCACGTTAAGTGTCAGGAGGACAACTTTGATGAGGAATATGGCGAATATCAATTCCCTCCTCAGGAACAATACCACCAGAGTTATCAGGTGGAAGTGGTTTGCATGCAGTCTTCTTTACGGACGGTCCTATAATTTATGTTGGCTGACTACAGGAAGAGATTTCCACCTACTCCTGTATCTCAAGAAATGCCATCAGCAGCTCCTCGCCCATGCTCTATACCATCTACTCCGATGTGGGGTCAAGCTGTGCTGGCGGAACCCTTTCAGAGATCGCATCCACCACTGTCTCAGCAGGATCTGGTTACTACAGAGGACAACCAAGAGGAGGGAGAAATTACTGATCCTAATCAGGAATGTGATGACTGCCTCATACCCACGCACTCTTCTTTCTCTACGCTACTGGTTGACTCACCACCAGAGGATATTGGTGGATTTCATAACTTACTGGAAAGAGCTGCCAAAAGGTTTAACCTACCTATGCCAGCTACCCAGACAGTGTTTTTGTATGATTTTAAGGAACCATATAGGAAGTCGGTGAGGGCCATCCCGATAAGTCACGTATGGAGGAAGGACTTCAGGTCATGAAGACACCAGTAACAGTAACACCAGTACTCTCCAGGTTGGAAAAGAAGTACAAGGCCCCAGAGGACGTTCCAGCCTGTTTGGTGGACCATCCCAAACAGGATTCCATTATTTTCCAAGCAGCTCAACTGCAATCCAAAAATCCATCGGCACCCATAACACCGCCGGATAGAGAAGGCAGACGCCTAGATAACAACAGTAAGCGTTTTTCCTCAATGTTAGCTCTGTTGGTCAGAGCGGCTAATGCCCTTGCCATATTGGCAGATATGACAGACAGATGTGGTGTGTACTGGCTCCATATATGGATCAGCTTCCAGAGGAAAGTAGACCAGAGGTAAAAAAAAAATCTCCAGGAGGGAGAGGGAGCTTCTGCAGAAGTAATAGATTGTGTGATGGATATTGCAACTACAGCTTTCAGATCGCTGGGACATGCAGCGGTTTTGCGCCGTCAGGATGGCTACGAGCAACATCATTTAGACCGGAGGTCCAAAATAAGATCCTGGACCTTCCTTTCGATGGAGAAGCTTTATTTGGAAAGCATATAGATGATGCGCTGTAGGATATCAAGAAGAATACCGATACAGCAAAGGCTCTAGGGACACTACAATAGCAGAAAGTGCCCTTTAGAGGAGCCAGCGCAAGATGCCTTCCATCCTACAGAGAAGGATACCAACAATACAAATAACCCTCTTCCGCTACATCTTCCCAACCATACCGTCAGCAGTATGTTCAACAGCAATAGTCAGGGGCGTATTGTAAATCTGCCCCCAAAGGAAGAACAGGTCGTCAGGGAAAAGACACCTCACAACGTCAATTACCAGCTTCAATTCTTGTCTTGAAGGGTGGCTCTTCTCCTGGCGCTCACATCGCCCAGGAGAGTGGGGGAGATTCAAGCCCGGACCATACAAGAACCTTTTTTACAGTTCAAAGAGGATCGGATAGTCCTTTGAACTAATCCAAAGTTTTTACCCAAAGTACCATCAGACTTTCACTTGAATGAGCCTCTTATCCAGAAGAGGTTCTTTGCTCAACTGACTACTGCAGCGGAGAGGACTCTCCATTCGCTGGATATCCATCCATGTCTGACATTTTATCTACAAAGAACTAAGGCTTTTCGCAAATCATCACAGCTTTTTGTATCCTTCAGTGCACCCAGAATGGGCTATCCTCTTTCCAAAAGAGGAATTTCTCGATGGATTTCAAGTGCAATCCAATATTGCCATCAGGCTGCAGGGAAGCCTTTGGGAGCAAGGGCTCATACTCATTTGACGAGAGCAGTATCTACATTCGAGCAGGGTGCAGTGCTCCGTTCCGTTGCTCTGCGGCCTACACTTGGGGTGTTTGGGCAGCTGGGGATCGTTACAGCAATTCCCACTTAAATTAGGACACAAATTTGTTCCGTTTACTGAGCAGGGTAATTTATGGCCCATTCCGCCTTTCTGTGAAATAGCTTGCATATTCTTTGATTGCGTCACCAATCCGCGTGTCCGGATAAATGCACTGCTCACTCCCTTATTATTGCACATTTTAAAATGTAACACGGGTGTGAAATTCATCATCTAGTTACTGGATGTTCTAAACCTCTCGGCACTCATTTCTGTTCCGTCGCAAGCTTGCCTGGTAATTCTGGGGGTTGTTTGGGGGTGCGTCACTGTCCGATGGCAGATGGGGTGCAGCTTTGGAGCGGTGCCCTGGTCTAAGGAAGTAACAGTCCTTGTTCCTTGCACAGAACATGGTGACCATGCATGACGTGCTGGACGCGCGGTGGCAGTATGACAACACCAAGGACGAGGCCTATCTCCGACGCGTCATCTACCCCCCTCATGGTCTCCTACAAGCGGCTGGTCATGAAGGACAGTGCGGTGAGTGCTTCGAAGGCTGGGGTGGGGTGGGGTGGGCGCTGGCGACGAGCCACATGATGTTAAGCAGATTCCATGAACACTCGTGTGATGAGGACGTGAATCCATCACCCATGGCTGACGACTGTCTGTCCCCTCCGCAGGAGGCTTTTATGCGAGTACGCGCCGTGCGTAGATAGAGTCCTTTCGCCCCCTCTCTCCTTTATCCCCTCCTCCCCTCCCCCCTCCTACCCCCCTCTACCCTCCCCCCTCTACCCTCCCCCTCCTTCCCTCTTCCCTCCCCCCCTTCCCCCCTCCTCCCACCCCCCTTCCCCCCCCCTCCTTCCCACCCCCCTCTTCCCCTCTCCCCCTCCCCCCTCTCTCTCTCCCTCTCACACTGCACAAAACACGCACACACAGCGTTGTGGAGACTGACTTGGATTCCGGTGCATACAATAACTGGAAAATCCTCACAAAAGGTTCAGGCTGCAAAAAGCACCCGCACACAGCGTCGCTGATCCTCGCTTGGACTCCAGGTGCCCACGATCACAGGGCACTGCTTACGAGGGTCTCAGGCTGCAACAAGCATGCGCACACAGCACCTGTAGGAAGGTGGAATCTGACTATATGGTTGCTCCCTACTTTTTGCCTGGTATTTGGATGGTTTTTGACTAGTCTGGCTGGGATCCTGCTATCCACGACTCCAGCCTATCTGCTTCCTCCCTAAAACTGATATGAGTACCCTAGGTACCTTCCAATTGGATACTGAGGACACCCCATCAGCCCCTTGTAGATTGTACCCTAGGTACCCAGGGCATGGGTCCCTCAGAGGCCTACCAGGGGCTGCAGCACTTATTGTGCCACCCCTAGGACAGCCATACCAAATGACACCACCAGACCACTACTGTAGTCTGGGTAAGGTGGTGCTTGCACTCCTTACAGGGATATAGGTATCCTGTATCCCACTTAATACAACACATATATCCTCAGACTTGGCGGAGGGGGTGAAGGGGCCTGATCTGGAGGCTTTCGTAGAGGGGCTCTTCGTGGAGAGCCTTGGTCCCAAGCAAATGAAGATCAAAATAGAAAGAGCGCACAGAGTTGGGCCAACCACCCCTGGGGAGAGGAGGCGCACCAGGGGCATTAGTGAAGCTCCACTCCTTCAAAGTAAAGGAAACCATACTGAAGGAAGCCAGAAAGAAAGATAGTCTTCTTCCAGGGTTACCGTTCTCTTTCAAGATCTGGTGCAGGCGACCCAACAAAGACGTCAGACCTGCATGGCACTCAAAGACAAACTGCGAGGCGACCAGGTGAGATCTCCATGGACTTACCCATTTGGGCTGGCCTTCGAATATCAGAACAAACTACGTCACGGAGCTCAGTGATGAGCTAGAGATCCTGGGCCTACCACTGCCGGAGGACGGCATATCAACCGCGGCAGAAAGAGCAGGAGAAGCGACACGACAAAGAGCAACATCTTGGAGGGAGGTCCCCAGAGGGTGCTAAACTAAGACCTGACCCACGAGGGAGAGGTGCGGCAATTCAGACACAAGTTGGACTTAAAGTCAGGGCCCTGAGTCGGAGGGGGCTCTGAGGTGTGAGACATTCAATGACAGGTTAGATCTGTGAGGGCCATTTGAGCAGAAGGCACAATGGCTATCCACATCGACACGGAAAGCACTGATTTAAAACTGATCTATATATCTGAACAGCGACGCTGCAAATTTCATAAATGTGAGTGGGGTGATGGGCTAAGGCCGAGGCCAATGCCGAACGCCCATGGCCTGGAACAATGTCACAGCGGGGCCCCAGGGGGTCCTCCGTTCCCGGTTTAGTCATTTCTAAATTGTTGGTTAACTGTTCTAAAAGGGGAGTTTATGGGGGCAGTGGTGGAAAAGCAAGGGGGAGAAAATACAGGAGGGTATGCCCTGCAGCAGCTCTGGGAATGAGAAGGGAAAGGAGATTCCTTAATAGCAGCAGTCGCAGGAAGTGCGGGAGACTGGGTACGACTGGAGACACTACGGGCAAGAGCGAGGTGTTTACGATTGCCTCGTGGAACGTAAAAGGGGCGTAACTCTCGGTCCAAGTGACTGAAGATCTGGAAGTACTTAGTGGACCACCAATTTTAGGTTAAGGCTTTTCAAGAGACTCCTATTAAAAGGGCAGAAGAAATAAAACTCTGGCATAAAAGTTACTCATTGATTTACCATTCATGTGTCAAATCAAAACATAGCAGGGAAGCATTAATGTTCCATAACAGCACTAAATCCCAACCAGAGGGGATAAAGACGGACAGGGAGGGACGTGTGGATCTTGGTAAAGAGGAAGCTCAGAGGGAGAAAGGTCACCTTTGTCTCGGTCTACGTTCCAAACACTGGACAAGCAACGGTTATACGGACACTACTAGATATGGTGGGGGGCTTCGCAGAGGGACAGATAATTATGATGGGGGACTTTAACTTGACCTGGCACCCAACAGACGACAGCACCCACAGAGTGTCAGGCGGCAGCTTCCCCAACACTCTGAAGCACACATTCCAGGACTTGGGACTCTAGGACACATGGAGGGTTCTTTATCCGACCACAAAAAATTACACATCTCACACATCCACCAGACTTACTCCTGGTTGGACTATATTTTCCTGTCCCAGGGGTTACGGGATATTCTCCAAGGAGCCAAGATTCTTCCGTTATAGGGGGCGCTAGATGCTCGCACACCTGTGAGGCTCAGGAAGCTTGGTGCATTTATTCAACATTTATCCTCACTTCTACTATGGCGACAAATTCCACTACTACCTCCTGGGTCCGGACTAACTCCACTGCCTCTGGGCCAAGAATTGGGCCTCACGAGGCATTCCTGCTCCGGTGGTGAGGCAGTTTTGCTTGCGGGGCCAAGGCGGGCATACATGTTGGAGCCCCGACTCAGCTGCTGTGCTCAATTGAGATCCGCAGCTTGCCACGAGGTGGTAGGCCCCAACACCATTGGCGGGACCGGAGCTCCACTCCACTCCACTCCACTCCACTGCTCCTACCTGCTGTGGAAGATTGGATCCTTCCAGAGTGACGGACCGCCGAGAACTGTAGTAGCCTGCAGCGCGATATTATTGCTGGCTTTTAAATCGCCTGGGAAACCTTATATTGTGCCTTGGATCTCCCCTGCTGGTTCCCCGTTGTGCTGATTGTGAACCTAAGTGCCGGCGGAAGGACTGTGAAGTGCGCAACTGCTCCAGATTACAACTTGTGGCTGCGAGGCGCATCCCTGCTGTGTGGGCCTGGCAGGGGGTCTGCCGTGCGACTGCGGGCTCATGCGGCGCTTCCACTAACCTGCAAACCCAAGCGTGATGGATCTGTGTGGCGGCCCATATCGCATCATGTACATCTCCTGAATTACTACTGACCACCCGAGCCTTGGAAGAGGGGGTCATTTGCGAGAATGTATTTTTTTTGAATGTGGCCAAACCAAAAATGGCCTCAATATATGGAATTCCAAAAATACATAAAAACACAATGGACCCCCCCTATAGGCCCATTGTTACCACCATTGGATCTATAACAGAAGCACTATCAAAATATGTTGACGCTCTGCTGCGTCCACATGTCCCTAAAATAAGATCATATATAAGGGATACCACCGACATTATTAACAAAGTTGAACAAATCCATTTTGACCAGAACACTCAGTTTCTGGTCACAATGGACATTGAGGCCCTTTATAGCAATATCCCCCAGGTGGGAGCATTGGAAGCCGTAAGGTGGTTTATTGAAACCTACAATATAGAGTGCCCAGCCCAATTCATACTAGAATGTTTGGAAATAGTGCTCAAAGAGAATACTTTTGAGTTTAACGGGTCGTTATTTCAGCAGACCCAAGGAGTAAGTATGGGGGCTTCGTGTGCGCCAACTGTGGCCAATATCTTCATGGCACATTATGAAGAGAGATACATCTACAATGAAGTGGCCCCATTTAGTGAATCTACCACAAGTTGGTCTAGATTCATTGACGATGTCTTTTATATCTGGAATGGTACTGAGGAAGACTTAACGCAATTTGTATCATGGCTGAACTTGTGTGATACAAATATCCGGTTCGTAGCAAAAAGTGATAAGTCGAACATTGAATTTCTAGATGTCAATATCAAATCTGAAGGACAAATGTTATCAGTGGATTTATTTAGTAAACCCACAGCTCGTAACACATTGTTACATTTCTCTAGCTACCATCCAAGTATGCAAAAAACAACTATCCCGTTTGGACAGTTCCTCCGTCTTCGGAGGAATTGTACTAGCATCAGTGACTATGATCAACAGTCAGAAATAATGAAAGCAAAATTCATATCTAGAGGATATCCCAAAAGACTAGTACGAGACTCATACAAGAGAGCTCGATACTATGATCGTCAAAGCTTATTGAGAAAAAAAAAACCCAAACAGCAGAACCGACTTGTGATGGTGACACGGCATAGTACAATGAATAGCAACATATGCCAGATTATCAATGCTAACTGGCATATTTTAAATGCGACAAGAGCAGAATCAGAAAAGTTACCTAGGCTAATGTTTGCGTATCGCAAAAAACAAAAACCTTAAAGATCTAGTAACAAGATCACGAATGCCAAAAAAGATGTCTACAACTATCCAGACTACAATTGGTGGCCTACCCACTGTGAAAGGAAATTACAAATGCATGTCGTGTTTAGCTTGTGAGTCAGCTCTGGAAGTTAGACAATACTCCATAAACGGAGTTAACATAAACTTACAATGTCTAACCAACTGCAAATCCACCAACATTATCTATGCTATTCTGTGCCCCTGCGAAAGACCATATGTAGGAGAGACATCAAGGTCAATGGCAACTCGCTTGACGGAACATAGGTCAGCGATTAAAAACAAGAAGGTACAAGCGCCATTGGTCCAACACTTTATCGAGCACAGACACACTGCAACAGACATACGATGGCTGATCCTCGAAAAAATCAACATGAGTGGAACACAAGGCACTGAGATCCGAAAAAGGAGAGAAGTGTTTTGGATATTCTCACTGGACGCCTATAAGAGAGGATTGAACAGTGAGATACCATGGAGCCAAGCCATACGATATAACTAGTGCCATTTTTGCCAGTGAACATCTTGTTACCACTGATGTTCATTATGGTGCAATTAAAAAGCTGCGAACGATGGGTTTACTTACTCACATAACTGGAGGTTTTAATTTGAGCGTTTTATGTACTTTAATAACGCTATGAACGCATTAAACATCCATTGCCACCATTACATACCATTCCCTAGCCTTATGGTTGGTTAAACGGAGGTTTGATTGCCAACCTACCAGATGGTCAATATTACAGTGAACTGACCAATGGCTGAGCATGTCCGAGTATATATGCAGCGTTATAACCCCCAGTCCCCTTTCTACCTTTATGATTGGCTGGTAACGGGGAGAAAGGTAACGGGGAGGTGAGTGTAACGCGACCACTACGGCGAATTAGCTGCGCGTTTTTAAGCGTAACGCAACAAACTAAGACTCTTAAAAGTGGAGCATATTGACTTACATCAATCATATGTTCCCAGGTCTGGCTGAATCTGACCACTAACCTCTAAACACGTCGCTGAAAGATTGTACTACTAAGACGATACAAGCGGCATGAAACGAAAACATCCGACTAGAACCGGGTAAGAGAACAACAACGCGTGTGCAAAGGTTTAAACTATAGAAACGAGGTTAGACTAGACGCACTAAAACCCACCGCTTTTTATATTTTCCTGATTAGAACCCGTGTAAACACGCTGCAGGTTCTCAAGGGAGTCACCCTAATTGTACTTCTCCGCTGAGCTTAGAACAGCACGAAAAGACGCGTACAACAACTTCGTTGCCCTAAGTAAGTGTTTCCCAGTTATCCGGATAGGTAACCTTAGGTTTCATTCCCGTGATAAACATTATGCCAATCTGTTTTATTGGTCATTTTTCAGTAGAATAACTTCAACAACAACGCTTGGATATAGAGTACGCGGTCATTCAAAACGCCGCCAAAAGTATAGCGATGGATATAACATCTGCTGCGCAGAGGAAACCTTGATCGCAGATATATTCAGTATCAATCAGGTAACACCGATAATCCACTACGAAGCTAATAGTTAGTTTGGTTCAATGGTTATGTTGAAGTCTCTAGTTGTTTTTAAGCATATGAAGCGACTGATATGAGATTATTCATTATCTATACTGGGTCACTAGATGCTATGGGCGCAATACTTCTGATGTAAGCATAAGCTATGAGAATGGATTAAAATTGTAGTAATGTTTGATTGAGACATAGGCAGGTTTTTTATCTGAGAGGATTATTATCCAAAAATCAATTTGTAAATCGGGAGACAAAATCGAAATGTATAAAAATGTATAAATGTATATATGTACAGGATCGACATAGGGCTTTTTTTAATATAAAGTGCACTTGAATATGTGGTAGACGTACAATTGGTCATAGATTATTCTTTTTCTTTATTATGCTTTAGGATTTCTTGAATATCATGGCTGCCTGAGGAAGGCTGATCGCCGAAACGCGCGTAGACTGGAATAGATGAAAATAGCCATGTTTATTATGTATTAATTTTGTATCATATTTTGCAATACGATTGAAAACAGAAAAGATAAATGTCTGATGAATTGTAAATTATGGATTAATCCTGTATAATCCTGTTATATTGTGTTAGGAAGCCATAATGTTACTTACATGAGTATTGTATTGGATAAATAAGGAAAAAGAAAAGCCCAAAAAAGTATATAACCTCACAAAAATATTAAAGAATGAATTATCAATCGAACTTTCAAGTGTGATAGTTATGCTTGATTCTGGATTTTGATCTATTGGTACATCGCCACATTTATTTTAATAATTGTTTCCTATATATATTTTTTCAGTAGTAATTACTTTAAAACCCTAAGATAGGAAACTATATTAGGGGTACCCTTGTTATGTTACAAATCATCTCCTGAATTACTCCTCTGTACGTGGAGCTGGCTTCTTGAACACAGCGGGCGCTTCCCAGGGCCCCCTACGGCGGCGGCTGTGCACGTGCTATAGGCCAACCCACATAGTGAATTGATGTTGACATGCTATCATCCACGCACCCACTGCAACGTTAAACGAACATACTCTTGGTCCTTCTTGGAGTGTTATCACTGAATACAGAAAGAAATATCTGATTCTTGCCCTCCACACTGACACTGCGTTCACATGGCCCTCTGACTTGCATAGCATTTACAGCCTGAATAGCCTTCCCTGGTGACACTCCTTCAAGAAGAACTCTGCATTGGAGAAGACCTTGCATGATCGGGAGATAGCCCTCCATAGTGCTAGCGGTCCCCTCCACTTCCATCTGGGCGCCACAGACTCTCTAATTTCTTCAAGGTACACCCGAGCCATCGCAGATTTACATAGGCTCGCAAGCTCGAGGCCTGAACCTCCCTGCCGCTACTTGGGTGCCTGCTTCTCTCCACGAAGGCGCTGCCTACATGACAGGCGGCGGCGGTGGGGGAAGCCCGACGGCCGTCAGCCAGCTTAACTATTGAATCTAAAAAAAAAAAACTGCGACAAGGTCAACCTCTGTAGATGCTGAATCCGCAATTATCTACCACGCACAATCCGCCTCACAATCCTCGGAGGATGATGTTAAAACGTTGCTTATAGCGGTGCAACATAGCCTGTCAGATCTATCGGGAAAGATGGATACTATCGGGAAAGATGGATACTATGAACAATCGGCTCAACGTTTTGGTGCAGAAAGTCGATAAACACGATGGGTAATTGAAGGAGGCCGAAAAACGCATATCTGACAATGAAGATGTTACAAATCGAATGCAGACACAAGTGGCTCATATGGATAAGCTCCTGAAAGTCATTGCGGCTAAGAATGAGGACATCGAAGCCAGAAACCGGCGTAACATTCGTATCCTGGGTATTCCGGAGAGCACGAATACGGGACAAATGGAAGGCTACGTTTAGTGCCTCCTGAAGAGCTCCTTTGGGGTAGACACCTTCGCGCTGCATTTGGTGGTTGAACGCACGCACCGTTCCTTGGGCCCACGGCCCCCTTCAGGAGAAGCTCCAAGACCCATCATTGCGCGTCTTCTCAACTACCGGGACCGCGATGTGGCACTGCAGAAGGCCCGTGAACTGAAGAAGTCACTGCAATTTGAGGGCAACACATACACCATTTACCCGGACTTCATATTAGCAGTTCAGGAGGCTCGCCGAAAGTTCCTCAATGTAAAGCAAAAGCTTCGGAAGGCTCAGATAGAGTATGCTCTTATACCCCGTGCGGCTCCGAATGACGTATAATGGGAAGCATGTCTTCTGTACGAATCCACAACAGGTAGATTACGTTTTGAAAAACTTCTTGAGACGCTCCCCACGCCGTAACCGTGCTTCTAGATTGCCTTCTCCTCTACATGGCTGACTGAGCGCATGATGTCCACCTGATATGCGCCGTGTCTACTTATATCGCCTCATGCTCACTGTATGCTAGGACATTGTTAATGGCTACATCGTCCCCGGTGGAGGAGGACTGCGTACAACTGTATCTTTTACTATGTTGTTCCCACTGTACAGACATGAACAGATAAGTGCCCTTACTAATTTCTTACCTTTTGGGACCCAGATTATATATTTGTATTATTTGCCACAAGTTAAGTAGACGTAAAAGACACTGCCAAGCACCCTTCCCCCCTGTACCACTCTTACCCACTATGGGTTTACACCTAGGGATTGTGCTGCAGATAGAGTCAGGCCCGCGAAGGGAATACTGCCCCCTGGCGCCCCCCCTATGGGAGCTCCCCTTTGCTACTGGTTTTTTATTTTATTTTCGCATGTTTTTCATTGCTATATACTATCATCCTTTTACTGGCCTCGGTTGGTTGTATCGACTCAAATGTCTTTGTTTCACTTTTCGGGTGGGCTATGCTATGCCGGCACGATTGGGGTGTCGATGTGGGAGGGGGTGGTAAGGGTTGTCCTGTGTCCCAGCGGGGACCATTTGTTGCAATGTTTTGTTAAAAGGGGGAGGATTTGGGGTGGGGATACTCTTCAATATTCTCGAACATATTGGACAGTCACAGCTAGACAGAGCCATCATTATGTGCATGGATACACTCATGTGCGATATCTGCAGCCTCAGCGTGTATCATTGCCAACACTACAGAGATTACACCAACTGATCTTCCTGGTCTTCAATTACTCACATGGAACGTCAGAGGACTTTGTGATCCTCGCAAACACCGTCAGGTGTTAGCTTACTTAAGACAGGCATCACATCCAAAAAGCCATGCTTCAGGAAACACATATGGCCCCTGGACATCCTCCCTTTTGCGGCACGAAATGGGCCTCTATATATGTGTCTATTAGTCTTATTAGACCTACTCACGCGGCACACTTCTACTAATAAAGAAAGATACGCCATTCATAGTGGGAGGCACATATAGTGATGCTTATAGCCAAAGCTGTATACTTTGGGTTACGCTGGCTGCGCAGTCAGTCACTCTCGTTTGCAGTTATGGTCCCAACACAGGTGATCCCGGTTACTTCACCGCCCTCTGGGGTCAAATATTGAAAATAGGTTCCACACATGTCATATGGGGCGGGGATTTCAATACTGCTTTGCCCATCCCTGGACCGCTCTAACCCCCTCCCCCACTACTACACTAACACTCGAGAGACCTTGTCTGGCCTGCTTGAAGAACATGGCCTTGTTGATGCGTGGAGGTATGTCCATCCTACCACTAGAGAAGGCACTTTTTACACGACAGGTCACTCCAACTCGTCTAGATTGGACTACTGGATATGCTCCCGGGGGTGACACCCTGGATTCGTACTATCGCCCATCTAGCCCGTACACATTCAGATCATGCGCCGGTGTACCTTGAATTAATGCCCCAACTCCATTGTCACTCCACGCTGCTGGAGACTCATACCGAGGCACTATTAGATACTGTGTTTCAGGAGGAACTGCAGGAAGAGATCACTGCCTTCTTTGATAGGAACAGGGGTACTGTTGAAGAGATGGGTATACTTTGGGAGACTTTTAAAGTCCCAGTTAGGGGCGTCTGTATATCAAAACATTTTGGTGTACTGAGAGACATCAGGAATAGACTGCGATGCCTTGAGCGAGAGATAAAGGTTCTGGAAGGGAATATGTGGGAGGCTAACTCTGGATGCAAAAAGGCTACCCTCTGTGAAAAACGTACAGACTATAGTGACACTTCGGCTAGAGAGGCGAAGTTAAGAGGACGGTACTTCAGCACAAACAGATATGGGGGAGGGAGAGAGGCCGGGACGGGCCCTGGCGGATGCCATCAAGCAACCTAGATTCTCTAATTATGTATTGGACGTAGTGGATGGGGATGGAAACCGACACAGGGACAGTCTTGATATCCTTAATGTCTTTGTTAAATACTATAAAGTCCTCTATCGCTCACAGCGCTCATCTCCCTCAGATTTTACTCCCCATTTTCAGGACATAACTCTTGGTTGGCTGGGGGGATTCTCAGCGCGAATTCCTAGCGGCGCCCTTTGAAGATGACGAGCTACGTGAAGCTATAATGCAAATGACGTCCGGGAAGGTTCCAGGCTCAGATGGCCTTCCCGCGGATTTTTATAAAACATTGACCAGTTGCTCCCTGTGCTGAAAGAGGTTTTTATAGAGGTCCAAGAGGTGCAGATTTTACCCACAACAATGAGAGAGGCATGGATTACGTCATTGCTGAAACCGGGCAAACCCGCAGACCAGTGTGAATCTTATAGGCTGCTATCTCTTATAAATACAGACACCAAAATTCTGGCCAAACTGGCAAATCGTCTCAGACTATTGGACAAGCTGGTGCTTCCGGACCAGTCTGGGTTCTTCCCAGGAAGAGACACATCCCATAATCTTAGAACATTGTTCTCCATTGTGCAGGCAGTTGACCCCAGGCTGAAGGTAGTGGCAGTATTCATCGATGCTTCAAAGGCCTTTGATTCTGTGGAGTGGGACTATCTCTCATTTTGCAGAATATGGGCCGTCCGAAAGGCTTCATTTCGTGGATTCGTCTACTGTACACTGCACCCACAGCGAAAGTCTTGATCAACAGCCATACAGCCGCCTCGTTTTCCTTATCCTGTGGCACCCGTAAGGGATGTCCGCTTTCTCCCCTCCTTTTCGCCTTAGTTATGGAACCTCTTGCCGCTAGACTTTGGCAACTCTACAATCATATAGGCCTCAGGGGTCTACTACGCCCGATACTGATCTCATTATATGCAGACGATGTCACTCTCTATATCAAAGACCCATCTCATAATCATACTCCCCTACTGCGGGAATTTGTCAAACTTGGAGGCCTACCGGGTATACATATCAACTGGTCCAAATCACAGATATTCCCCCTGACTGTTACTCCCTTCGACATGGACTACCCACTGAAATGGTGGGATACGGAGGTCAAATATTTGCAGACACGTTGTCCTTCCTCAGTCGACTATACATTTATGGCATAGTCCTGTATCCGTGATCATATGCTTGCACCTTGCTTATGTTCTCCTCTTCTGCCACTCACTTATCACCCAGATATCTCGTTGCAAGAGGGCCTCTTCAGAAAGATGGCGCGTGAGAGGAAACCTAATTGCTGGGGAGACCTGTATATCAATGTGAAGTTTCGTACGCTTCAACAACTATGTCCTGATCCACCTCCGTCCATTATGGACACATTTATTTATGCCGGTCTTCGTCACGGTATCCAGGCGAGCTCCCCTACATACCCTGCTGAGCCTGCGACACTGGTCACCATTTTTTGCGGACACCCTCTACTTCAAACCTAGTTTCTGCACTTTACCACATGCTATATAATGAGGCAGAATATCCTTCATGTGCAGCGCGCACTAAATGGGCGTTGGAACTAGAACAGGACATCACTGACGAATAATGGCTGTTTTGCTGTAAACAGACGGAACATATCTCCTCAAACAGCCGGCTTCGAATTATTCATTACAGGATTTTGCATCGCAGCCATCATACACCGGTTAAACTTCACAAATTAGGGTTACGAGACTACTAGGTGTGATAGGTGCAACAGGGAAAATGACGATTTTTTGCACCTAGCTTGGGATTGCCCAGACATACACTTATTGGAGCAATTTCCTTACTGCCCTTGATGCTATGACTGCGCTGCCCATCCCACGATCTCCACTTGTGGCCCTACTGGGGTATACCAAGAAAATCACTGCCCAACATCATAAATCTTTCCTTCCTCCTCACTTATGCCAAGTATCGAAGAGCTTGTAGATGGGGAAGGGGTAGAGCGCCCAAATTTAAAGACTGGTTGTTGGATATGATATTTTGGCAGGATCAACTCTGTACCTATGCTGAAATGCTCCCACGAGCTTCCCGCCCACGTGATATTTGGGGCCCGCTACAGACATTTATTGGAACACTCCGACAATGATGCGCATTTGTTTTAGAGCTTATTCCTGCTTCCCAAGTTTCATATTTGTATGTATGTGCTACCCCGCCTTCACATGGCCAACATATGGAATCACTTTGGTTTCCTGCAATGGACTTGTGCCTGTTCTGCAATTATTACAGCCTGTCGCTGCATTGTGAATGTATTGGCTAAAACATTATCATGTTGCTGCCTTATTTTGAATAATTGTCACTCCTCTGTAATTGTAAGATCATCCATGTAGCTGCCCTAGATCTTTGATTGATGGCCTCTGTATATCGTACCTTTATATGCGATATTTGATTTTCTCTGTCCTAGCTATATGATCCTCGTGCTTGCTGTAATGCATGTACTTTATGAAAAGCTAATAAATACATGGTTAAAAAAAAAGAATTAAAAAAAATATATATATATTCTTCCCTCATCCCGGTCAGACTATAGCCCTGTCGTGGTGTGCCTACGACTGGGGGAGGACGAAGGGTCCTCCGAGATGGTACTTTCCAGTTTCATTGACACAGGATGGAGCGCTAAGGGACGAGTTGAGGGTGGAAATCAGGAACTACTTTCTGATGACTGACCCAAAGGATACATCTCCCCAAATCAACTGGGAAAATGCATTGCAATGGTGTCTGCTCTGAACAAGCAGAGGGCAAAGGAAAGGGTAGAGTTAGAGGCGTCCCTCGCCCAGACAGAAAGCGATTTCAAAAAGACTCCCAGGCGAGTTGTCGCGCCAACAGAGCTCTGAAAGGGAAGCTAGGTGCAATATACATCAAGAGGGCTGAATTCACTCTTCTGCGGCTACAGCGCAATGCATATGCTCAGGGCAACAAAGTGGGCACCCACTTGGCAAGACAGCTCCGGGAAGAATGAGAATATATCGGGGGCATCAACAAAGGTGACAGGGAGTTGGTACATGAAGTACAGACTCAAGCTAATATTTTTGGAGACTTCTACCAAGAGCTATATAGAGCTACCCCCTCCCCCCAAACATTCAAGCAGAGTCAGATTACGGCCCCTCTGGCACTGCCTCAGATCTCGGCCGCCTGGAAAGGACAGATAGATGAACCTATAACGGAAGAGGAGGTGAGACAGGCCATCATAGCCTTAAAGCCCTATAATTCACCAGGGACTGATGGACTAACAGCTCACTTCTGTAAGACATACGCATCGGAACAGACTTCACACATCACAGTTTTATTGAACGACAGAGTCCGGACGGGGGTGACACCGTCCATGGCGGAGGCACTGATTACAGTGATAACAAAACCAGGGAAGAATCCACAACACTGCGCTTCCTATAGACCAATAGCACTACTTAATTTAGACGCCAAACTATTTGTCGATCCTAGCGGCCCGCTTACAAGACTTAATGCCTGACATTATCCACTCGGACCAATCCAGATTAATAAAAGGGAGGCAAACACATGACAATATACGCAGGAAATTGCACCTCATAGAAAAGGTGTCAAAGTTTAAAATCCCAGCAGTGTTGGTAGGACTCGGCGCAGAGAAAGCCTTTAACAGGGTTGACTGGCACTACCAGTTTCTCACGGAACGCTTCGAATTCGGGGAAAAGTTTATTAAAATGATCAGAGCTAACTATGGGAGCCCGTGTTCCAGAGTCTAGGTGAACGGGGTGAGCTCGAGCCCCTTTGCACTAGGCCGAGGCACATGACAGGGATGCCCACTTTCCCCAATATGGTTTGCTCTGAGCATTGAGCTGCTCAGCTCCGGGCAACAGCGGAAATCCAGGGGATTACTTTTGGGGGAGATGAACGTAAAGTCTCATTGTTCGCTGATAATGTCCTCCTGATGCTCACATCCCCCAGAACCTCCTTACGAGCTCTCCAGGGGGAACTGAGGAAATTCAAGGTGGCCGGGGGCTTCAGGGTTAATTTGACTAAATCTTCCGTCTTGAATCGGACTTTGACGGAGGGGGAGAGGGTATTGATTCAGGGCGAGTTCCCATTTGCCAAAAATACAACATACTTAGGGATCCAGATCTCCCCTCGCTTAGAGGGCCTGTTCAAAGCCAACTTTCCGCCTTTACTTTCCCAAATACAGCAGGAATTGAAGAAGTGGAAACCGCTGTTTATTTCCTGGCTGGGGAGGATAAACGCAGTCAAACCGACCGTACTCCCTAAAATGCTATACCCGTTTCAAGTACCCCCTATTGAACTGGAGATGGACTTTCTACCGGGGGTGCGCTGCATGATCCTAAGGTACATCTGGCAGGGTGGGAGAGCTAGCCTACCCTTCCAGATACTGAGGAAGCCAAGGTCTGAGGGGGGTGTGGCACTACCAGACTTTGGGCTATACTATAGAGCAGCCCAATTGAGTGATATCAGAATGGTACATGCAGGAGTCAGACAAGCACTGGCTCCACATGGACTGGGCTATAGTGGGTAGGACAATATGGGACGTCCTTTGGAAGCCCAAAAAAGACAGACCCCACAATGCTTACTTAAGTACCCCTACTCAAACCCCACTCAGGATCTGGGATGAGGTGACTCGTGGCAAGGGGTGGACCCCTTCTCCATCCCCATACACCCCATACATTTTAACGCAGAGTTCCCGCCGGCTTTGGAGGCAGGCCGTTTGATGTTTGGAAGGAGGGGGGGATGCTTGGTCCTTTCTAACCTTCGAATACTGCCAGCAGGATTTTAATGTATTACCAGCAGAACACTTCCACTACCTTCTGCAACACTGGGCACTCCATTCATCAGTAAGGGAGGCGGCAACCCGGGAGCGATCCCCGGTAGAATCCTTTGTGAGGAAGGCAGGCACCACAAGAGGGGTAATTTCGTATTTATATGGCCTTCTGGTCTCCACACAGTACACAGAGCCCGCGATATACTCACTTTTGGGAGATGACTCTAGGGAGAAAAGTGACTGAAGGGGAATGGAAAAACACTTATGGGCCGACATCGCTAAACACAATCCACACGCTAGACATACAGGAAGCTCACTATAAGACATTATTTGATTGGTTTCTATACCCTACCAAACTCAAAAAGTTCTTTCTCCACACCTCAGACCTTTGCTGGAGGGGATGTGGCCTGTTGGGGGACTTCCGCCACATTTGGTGGGACTGCCCTTCCATCAAACCATTCTGGGAGGAGATTCTGGCTCAGATAAAAGAGTTCCCTTACCGGGCACGATTGAGGCGACCCTCCTAGGACTCAGACGACACTTTAGAATACCAAACCAAGGCAGATAAGGCAATCATGGGGGCATGTATGGGGGCTGCCAAAAAGGCCATAGCGGCAAACTGGAAGAAGGAGGCACCTGTGCTGGCACAATGGTACTCTCGGCTAAGGAGAATCAGCATGATGGAAAGGATGGCAGACATCTTCAGGGATAACTATAAAAAACGTTAATATAAGTGGGGTCCAGTGGTAATATACCTAACAAAGGGCCTCCCACTGGCGGTCTGCCCTCCCACACTGAGAGGCTTGCACCTATTTCAGTTTTAAGGCACCTAAAAGGGAATCCCATCGCTAACAAAGGAGGCTTTTGCAGGGGACACATGGAGGGAAGTCACTCCGCGCGCAAGGCCTCAGTAGGGAGCAAGGATATGCCAAGACACAGCTTCTCCACCACAGGGGAGGGGGGGGGGGGGGGGGATGTTCTTAAAGTTATGCAATGTAATTTTGGCGCATCCAAGCCCTGCAAAAAAGCAATTTTATATCTTAGGTCCTGCACATTCAGAGACTGTATACATGTTAGCAGGGGGTTGCACGCGGGATAAAATGCGAGGCCGGGTGCCTGATTGTATGAAGCTGTAAAACCTCTTCGTTTTTCAATAAACAGATGTTTGACAAAAGAAAAAATAGAGTGGGTGTTCAGCAGACAGGTTATCAAATACAAAAATATCTAATGTCCTTACATTAACATTCCTTCGTTGCTCTCGTGGTCTCGGCTTTGCTTTTTGCGTGCCCCCAAAGAGGGCAAGTCTTGAATGGCCGGTCCCATAGCAGCACCATCTACAGTCTTGGCTGCAGCAGACTTCTTTTTCGCATCATTTTATCGTCTGTACACGGTGTTACCTGCCAACATTAGAAAGAGTTAATCACTCATGAGCTGAGGCCAAGTGAATCACATTATTTAATGTGCACGATAAATGAGTAAGACACTCCTGAGACAAGACAGCATGCTTACTGGGAAGGCACCCAGGCCTGCAGCTAGCTGAAGTCTTTCTTCGCTTTCTATACACGTACCACCTCACATTCCATAGAATGTTTGGGTTTGGTAGACCTTTCATGAATACATTTTTTAATAAAAATAGACAGTGTTGGGAGAGGCACCGCTGCTGTCTGTATGGGGAAGGGACATGGATAGGGCTATGTTGGCCGAGAGATCGGTGTTCATCGGGCGGGGGTGTCCACAAAAATGGAATAAAGTGTGGGGGGCATGGAACAAATACAGAGGGGGCATATGTGAACCACCGCAAGCACAGGAAGATGAAGCCTCTGACACTGACTGAGGAGAGGGACTCGGGAGCAAATATCGGGGTTAGGGATGTCGGACTTGGAAACTTGGGTGGAGGCGCTGCGGGAGGATTGGATGTAGGGTTGGGGGGGGGGGGGTGCTGGTTACTGCTGGGGAACGACTTCGCTACATCTAATGTACTGTACCGTTATGTGCGAAAACAATAAAAATCTTTTACAAATAAAAAAAAATAGTGTTGAGTAGCAGTGGATCTAAGCGATTCTGTAGCTTTAGTGATCTGAAAGAAACACATTAGTTAGATTCCTCACCTTAGAATATCCCCAGGCGTCAGGCTGGATCCGAAAGATTTTTGTAGCAATACCCCTTGCGCGTCGCTAGGCGTCGTCTGTGGCTCCGCGTTCGTCGGCGCCGGATTGACGGAGTACTTAGACGCCGCCGTCGCGCGCTGACGTCAGTTCTTTTTCCGCACCAGTAAGCGCCGATCCGGGAAGAGCTTACCCCTAGTCATTTTTTGACTAACTTTTTGGTCTCTCGACTAGACTCTGGTGCCGGTAGGATGCCTGGTTTTAAAGCCTGCGACGCCAGTCATCGCCTGATGTCGGTGACGGATCACCATCACCGGTGCCTTTACTGCCTGGGGGCCAACCACGACGCGGAGTCGTGCCCCGACTGTCAGGCCTAAACATTGAAAGCTAGGCGGGAGCGGTCCCGTAAGCTTCGAGCTTCGGCACTCGGCTCCGCGCCGCTCTCGGTCCCGGTGGAGGTCCAAGGACCGATCGCGGAGCCACAACCATAGTCATCGCTCGTCGGGGTCTTCAGGTAAGTCGAAGCACTCCAAGAAGTCCAAGAGACAACATCGCTCTTCGGACTCCCCTCGCGAGACTCGGCCGAGGGTCAGAGTGGTCCCCCATACCCGCCGGTCCCTGGGACTGACGCGACTCCGGCAGAAGTCAGTGCCTTCCTCTCGGCCATGAAGGGCCGGGCTCCACCGTCGATGCCTGTAAGCGCGCCTTCGGGCCCCGCAGGTTCGACTGGGCGACCTCGCGTGCCGACGGCTCCGGCCCAGATGCCGCAGGTCCCCGAGGGATCCAGGCCTGGATCTTGGTCGGTGCCGGTCGACCTCACAACGCCTCCTCCGCAGGCGCCGACACCGGTTCCAACTCCGACGCAGTCGTTCCCCAGTTTAGCCCATCCGGACCAGACGCCAGCGCGGCACCGCTGCCGGCGCCGATTGGTGAACGTTTCATCTGCTGCCCGGCTCCGATCGTTCCTCCTGTTTATCGGGAATCGGATGACGAGGGCGACTGGGAGGGGTATGATGACCCTATGGCCGCTCAGGTCCAACTTTCTCAGGACTGGACAGAGGAATTGGGGGATGCCAGCGGTCTGGATACCTCCCCGGACCCTGGTTTCAGCTCTCCTCCGACTGTGGCCTCGGAGAAGGGTGCAGCCTTCTCAGTGGTGCTGCGCAAGGCGGCCGAAGCCCTCGGGCTGGAGTTGCCTGCTGCGGCCGTGAGGACTAACGTCCTCACTGA
Source organism: Triturus cristatus (assembly GCF_964204655.1). Classification (NCBI taxonomy): domain Eukaryota; kingdom Metazoa; phylum Chordata; class Amphibia; order Caudata; family Salamandridae; genus Triturus; species Triturus cristatus. The sequence continues at coordinate 1,605,645,757 of NC_140590.1, read as the reverse complement.
GGTCCTTCAACCGACAGCAAGCTCCACTGAGCCTCTGCTGCAGTTTAATGAGGCCCTCATTGACGTTCTGCAGGGCACTTGGTCCAAGCCCTCCACAGTCCCTCCTGTGGACCAGAACATTGCCCGGCGCCACCGCTCTGCTCCGGGCGACCCCAGTTTCCTCTCCCAACACCCCACCCCGAGAGTCTGGCTATCCAGGCCTCAACCTCCCAATCCTCCTTCCCGTCCGCTCCTCCGGATCGGGAATCAAGAGGTTGAACCAGTTTGGCAAGAAGCTGTTCTCGTCCCTGAGTTTGGGACTGCAGTCTTTAAATACCGCTTCCCTGTTGGACCGTTATTCCCACTCTCTGTGGGATACGGTGGAGGACGTGCTGCCCTTGTGCCCGGTGGAGGCCCGGCCACGTCTCACTCAAGCACTTGCTGACGGTCGAGATGCAGCACGGCATGCCATACGGTGTGGACTAGACACCACGGACTCGCTGGGTTGTGCGATTTCCACCACGGTGGCGCTTCGGCGTCACGCCTGGCTGAGGTCCACGTCATTTTTGGGGGATGTCCAGAGTTCCCTCATGGACGTGCCCTTTGATGGCACTCGCCTTTTTGGTTAGAAGGCGGACAGTGCGCTGGCTCGGTTCAAGGACTCTCGGGCCACGGCCAAGTCCTTGGGTCTTTCGGCCCCAAACTTCTGCCTTTCGTGGCCAAGGAAGGGGCGCCTCCTCACGTCCGCCCAGCCACCGGCCGCAGAACCAACCTGCACGTGGTCGCGGACTCCGCCGAGGCGGTACTGGAGGTCAACGTGCCGGTCAGTCCACATCCACCCCGGCAGCATCCGCCTCAAAGCCCTCCTAGTCCGAGCTTTCAGGCCCATTCAACGCCAGTGGGCGGCAGAGTTCGCCATCACCTGCTCCACTGGCGCTCCATTACGTCGGACAGGTGGGTGCTACAAATCGTCCGAAGGGGCTACTCCCTCCCCTTCGAGACGACCCCTCCAGCCATGCCACCGCTGAACCACCGTATGTCGGGGGGATCATTTGCATCTTCTACGAAAGGAAGTTTCGGCCCTATTGGCCAAAGAGGCCGTCGAGCGCGTTCCTGGTCCAGAAGTAGGTCGTGGTTGTTATTCCCACTACTTTCTGGTTCCCAAGAAGGGCAAAGGGAGCCTACGCCCTATCTTGGACCTCAGGAGCGTCAACGCCTTCCTCTGGAAGGACCGGTTCAAGATGCTCACTTTAGCTCAGGTTCTGGCTGCCCTAGACCCTGGAGACTGGATGGTAGCGTTGGACTTGCAGGACGCTTATTTTCACATCCCCGTCCTGCCGGCCCACTGGCGTTACCTGCGGTTCACGGTGGGTCAGGAGCACTTTCAGTTCACCGTGCTCCCCTTCGGCCTCAACAGTGCCCCTCGGGTGTTCACAAAAGTGATAACGGTGGTCGCAGCTCATCTGCGCAGATCAGGGGTTCCAGTCTTCCCCCATCTCCACGACTGGCTGTTGAAGGCGGGCTCGCCCCAGCAAGTCGTCTCCCACCTCCAGACTACGGCCGACCTCCTGCACTCGCTGGGGTTCTCCATCAATGTGCCCAAGTCGCACCCGAGTCCCTCCCAGAAGCTCCTCTTCATCGGAGCGGTTCTCGATTCAGCGCAGTTCCGGGTCTATCCGCCGGAACAGCGGGTCCGGGACATTCAGGCCCTGATTTCCATCTTCCGGCCTTTGTCCTGGGTTTTGGTCAGGTTGGTGCTGCAGCTTCTGGGGCTGATGGCTTCCTGCATCCTGTTGGTACCTCACACCAGGTGGCGGATGCGGGCTCTGCAGTGGGACCTGAAGTTTCAGTGGGCCCAGCATGGCGGCAACCTGTCCGACCAGGTCCTGATCTCGGAGGGCACTGTGAACCAGCTGCAGTGGTGGCTCACGAATCGCGATTGGGTCAGCAGCAGATCCCTCTCCCTACCCCAACCACAGCATGTCGTAGTGACGGATGCATCCCTCCTGGGATGGGGGGCCATATGGGAGAGGCGGAGATCAGAGGACTCTGGTCTCCGGCGGAGACTCGGCTCCATATCAACCTATTGGAGCGGAGGGCAATCCGACTTGCACTGAAAGCCTTCCTTCCCTCTGTCCGGGAAAGTGTTGTGCAGGTGTTCACGGACAACACCACCGCCATGTGGTATTGCAACAAACAGGGCGGGGTGGGGTCGTGGACCCTTTGTCCGGAGGCTCTGCGCCTCTGGACATGGCTGGAACATGAGGGCATCACCCTGGTGGTTCAACATCTGGCGGGCTCTCTGAACGCCAGAGCAGACGGTGCATGATGGATCACGAATGGCGTCTGAACTCGGACGTGGCGCAAGGTCCCTTTCGGCAGTGGGGAGAGCCTTGGTTAGATCTATTCGCCACCGAAGAGAACGGCCAATGTCAGCAGTTCTGCGCGTTGGAATTTCCAAGGCGGCACTCGCACGGAGACGCTTTTCGTCACGAGTGGAGTTGCGGTCTGTTGTACGCCTTTCCGCCTATACCACTTCTGCCCAGAGTGCTGAAGAAGATCAGGCGTGACCAGGCCCAAGTCATCTTGGTGGCTCCGGATTGGGCACGAAGGTACTGGTATCCCGAGCTACTCAGTATGTCCATCGATCCCCCGATACGACTGCCTCTTCAGGAGGACCTTCTGTCGCAGCAGCAGGGGACGGTCCTCCACCCGAACCTGTCCAGCCTCCACCTCCATGCGTGGAGATTGAGCGGCGGCAGTTGATGCCATTTGACTTGCCTCCTGAAGTCTGATGTTATTCTGGCAGCCAGGCGTCCCTCCACAAAGACGGTATACGCCTGCCGGTGGAACAAATTTGTGGCATGGTGCACAGCAAAGGCTGTGGATCCCCTTTCTGCCCCCCTTTCTGAGGTTCTCCTCTTCTTTCTTTGGCCCAGCAGGGCTCTGCTCTGGGCACCTTGAAGAGTTATCTTGCTGCAATCTCTGCTTTCTTAAGGCTTCCTGATCAGCCTTCCCTTTTCAAGTCCCCTGTTATCTCCCGTTTTCTCAAGAACATTAATCATATGTTCCCTCCTATTGTAAATTGATACTTGTATAGCGCACTACTCACCCGCAAGGGTCTCAAGGCACTTGTACGAATACCGCAGTGGAACCCATCCTGGCTTTCCCTGTGAGGCGTCCACTCATGGGCACCCCCAAGGTGGAGGCCAGGCATCCTTAGCGTTATGGGGGCCTGTTCCATTCGTAATGCCACAGTGGGACTTGAACCGTGTTCTTACTTTTGATGTGCGCTCCCTTTGAGCCCCTTCACAACTGTCCACTTCCGTCTACTGACTCTGAAAACTGCCTTCCTGGTGGCTATCACCTCCGCTAGGCGGGTGAGTGAGCTCCAGGCTCCCTTCCGGTTCATCCGGATAAGGTTGTCCTCCGGACCCGTCCTCCTTTCCTTCCTAAAGTCATGACTCCCTTTCACATCGGGCAATCGGTCACGCTGCCCACCTTCTTTCCGCCTCCTTCAAAAGATGGAGGCTCCACCGTCTGGACCCAAAACGTGCGCTGTCATTTTATTTGGCCCGCACAAACCAGTCTACTGGTGGACGACCAACTTTTTTTTGGATATGTAGGTGCGAAGAAGGGTAAAGCTGTGCACAAACAGACCATCTCGCGATTGGTCGTGTTGTGTACTAAACTGCTATTCTTTGCCGAAAAAGGTCCCTCCTGTTGGGCTGCGAGCCCATTCCACCCGGGCCACAGCGGCGACAACTGCCCTGGGACAGGGAGTCCCCTTGCAGGACATCTGTCAGGCGGCGACGTGGGCTTCACTGCATACGTTCGCCAAGCACTATTGCCTGGACAGCCAAGTCCGGAGAGATGGCCACTTTGGCCGTTCTGTTCTCCAGGACTTTCTGGTGTGATCTTGGTTCGCAGGCCCACCTCCGGGGTTGGTATTGCTGGGGTATCTATTCTAAGGTGAAGAATCTAACTAACATGTTTCTTTCAGATTAACAAGTTACTTACCTTCGGTAACGATGTATCTGTAAGAAACATTAGTTAGATTCCTCACCGACCCACCCAGCCTCCCCGTTCTGTGAACCGACATCTAGGGTTAAGGTTCTCCCTTTCAGGGCCCTAGATTTTTTGGCACCAGTGTCGGTCTCTTGCATGGCTCAGCGTCCCTGGCACGGAAAGCTATGTATAAGAACTGACGTCAGCGCACGAGGGCGGCGTCTAAGTACTCAGACGACGTCATTCCGGCGCACGACGCTGACGACGGACGCGGAGCCGCAGACGGCGCCTAGCGACGCGCAAGGGGTATTGCTACAAAAATCTTTCCGGATCCAGCCGGACGCCTGGGGATATTCTAAGGTGAGGAATCTAACTAATGTTTTACAGATACATCGTTACCGAAGGTAAGTAACTTGTTCTTTAACGCATAATAATGGATTTACTACATCTGCCACATAACTCGCAGATTTCGCAAATGTTGTTTCTTGCTTTAAATGGATAGAAATAATACTGCTATAGTATGTGCAGTATAAATTACATTATTTTGCCTCATAGCTTGAATATCCTTGCAACATAAATTGCTTCTCCAGGTCACATAATCCTAGTAGCCCTGTTAATATTAAAACTTTGCAGAGGTTTGAAGAGCTGTCATTACAATGATGAAATTCAGTTTCTCAGGGAATAGTGGTTCTCTGTGAAATATAGGTTTATATTCCATTTCATTTTATGCAATAAAAAAAAAAAAGAACTAAACATGTAGATGAGCGTATGGATGTGTGTGGGCGTTCGCCTGTGTATTCCATCACAGACCGTCTGCGGTACATAAAAAGCAGTGCTACATTTGCCTGCAGACACTGCTTGTATTATATTTTAGACCAGTGCTGCACTCTACCCTTTTCATTGCCTGCAATTTGGCCTCACCACTATCTACCTTTCACACCATCAAGGTTGGTCCACATTCCATCACAACCTCCACTTCAACCATCCTATCAGCATCAGGGCTTGTATCATGCATTCCTCCAGTGCCCGCACTTCACTCCTCATAACGGTCACCTTGCCCCATCTCTTGCAGCAATTTATGATTAAGACTGCCTGTAATGCATTTGCCACCACTGACGGTGGGAGAGCCTGCCATGAAGGTCTTAAAGGCCCAGTTTTTTTAGATGCAGGTTATCCTGCTTTTAAAGGGTACCCAGTGGAGAGCTGCATGGCCTTGGAACCATTTCCTATTCAGATGTGCCCAGAGAGCATGCGCCTCTCCATTGCCTTTTGGTTTGTGCTGTACTGAGTTACTTGGCACTTGTTGACAGACTAAAAATGCTGAGACATGGAGTTAAAATGGCCTCGTCCATAAACGAGGGCAACAGAGGCTCTGTGCAATGTATGGTTAGGGATTTGTTTTTACCTACCCAGTGTGAGTGTCGCTCAAGAAAGTGCTAGAGGTTTGTTCTGGTAACGAGAAATTTCTCATGCAGCTGGCTGTGGAGGAATGTTGATCTCAAAGGCTGCGCGCAGCATGGTTTTTCCACCTGTGGCGGGTTGAAAGCAGGCCGTACGGGCAACCCTTGCTTCGCAGTGGAGTAATGCAAACTGTTGGCTTTTCCTTGCAGAACTTGATGAAAGGCGAATTTCGGACTTGGAGGACGCGTGCACTGCCACCACCAGCCACACATCATAATTAGATAAAGTATTGAAAGTGATCGCTGCAAAGAACGAGGAGCTGGAATTGCGATCTCGGAGGAACAACCTCCGAATTCTTGGGGTGCCGGAGACGACTGCCACAGAAAAGCTGGAAGAATATGTGGAACGACTGCTGGTAACACTCTTTGGCAGAGAGGCATTCTCATCGGTCCTTGTGGTGGAAAGGGCGCATCGGTCGCTGGCGAGTCGCCCTCCCCCCGGGGTCCCACCGTGCCCCATCATCACCAAAATGCTGAACTATCGCGATAGAGACACTGTGCTCCGTTTTGTCTAGGGAGAAAGGACGCTTACAACATGAGGGCATGGACATCTCCTTATACCCCGACTTCACTATGGCGGTGCAGGAGCAGAGGCGCAAATTTCTTCCCGTTAAGAAGAAGCTTCAACAACTTAACATCCCGTATGCTATGTTGTTCCCCTCTCGTCTGAAGGTCACAGCTCAAGGACGTCAACATTTCTTTACAAACCCACAGAATTTTATTAAGACGCTGCCTCGATCGCCGGGGAGTGGCTTGCCCCCAGGGCAGCCTGAAAGGGAAAATTCGCCTTTCCGCTTCATTTAGCCGGTCGTCGTGCTTGTCCGCCCTATGTGCGAGGCCATCCAACTGAGCCGTCATGGAATCAATTTTGGATTCAATAGAAGTCAAACTCGACTGCATCACCAGCAGCAGCTCCTTTAAACCAGCGGTGGACGGGGCCGGGGCCTCACAGGGGTCTCCCTCTGGGTCTGATAGCGTTCAGGGAGTTTAGAGCGTCAAAAGTAAGCTTGGATTGCTTACCATCGGGCTTCCCCATGGCGAGGCGAATGGTGGTGGGACACGCAGACCAAAAAGAGGCAGTAAGCTCCAAGCTATGCTCAAGGAGAGTATCAGTACAGCGTGGGTCCCTCCGATGGGCTCCCAGATATTATGACGGTGGACTAGGGAGCCAAGTAGGGCGCCCCGCCTGCCCCGAGGTGGGGGGGTGAAGGGGGGGGGGGGGGGGGGGTGGAGATAGATGGGCCCCAACACCGAGATTCCAAGAGAAGCAGACCTGCCCTATCATCTCAACTGCCCTCGACGCTCAGCAATAGAACACGGGGCTGCAAAGCCCAGCCGCACCCACGACGATCAGTGCAGGAGCGGAGCAAGCTAAGGCCGTGAGTGTATCCCCAATGTATGTGAATCTCAGCAAGGACTGGGGACCCCTGCAGGTCCGGGGGCCCCCCGCAATACTCTCGGACGCAAAGGTATTTTATAACAGGCCTAAGGCCTCTCCAGCTGGCATAAAGCAGGGAGCGCTGCGGGGAAGCCCCAAGAGTCCGATCGGTGACTCCCGAGATGGCCCGCCACCTCAAGGGCCCCCCCCCCCCAATCATGCAGCACACTGGTAATGAGGCACTTACTCCAGGACCGGCTCGCCACTCCCAATGTCCACAGCTCCGACGGGCCAGTCTGCACCAATCGCACACTGGTAAAGGGGCACTTACCCCAGGTCCAGCTCGCCACTTCCAATGACCGCGGCTCCAATTGGCCGGTCCGCGCCGACCGCTCCATCCCGCAACCGCTCGCAGGAGTCAGGCGCCGATCGGCTCGACAACTAGCATCCAACGTTGGGGGCCACCAGCAAGACGTTCACCGCCGGGGGCACAGTGTGGACGTCTTCAGCCCTCCGCGAACGCCAGCGGCACCGTGCCCCGCCTCCAGCCCGGTCCGACCTCCAGGCAGTCTCCACCCCGGCGCCCACCCGGAAGGCCGCAGGACACCAGGCCCCAGGCGGCCGAGAGCCGGACAGTTACAGAGGCCACGGATGGGGAGGCAGGAATCGGGACCTCTCCCCGCGAGACCCACAAAGGCAACAGCACAGCAGCAGGTCACAGCGAGGCCCCCCGCTCGGGTACAGTCAGCCTCTCCCGCCCTGGGATTGAGAAGCGCGGTCTCGTAGGCCGATGGTCCAGCGCTCAGGCTCACAGGTGCAATTTCCGACAGGAAGGGCGGTGTTCGTCTCTCGGCTGCACTGGCGGCGTCAGGGCTGTAATTTTAGAAGGTATAGGTGCCAGGATGGGCAGGATATTTTAAGGATTTTTGCCCGAACAGCAAGAGCCTCACGCAAGTGCAGCCATCTTGCTTGGCGCCCTCTAGCACCCCCAAGTGAGGTACCATTTTTCTCGTAAGACTTTGGGGAACGCGGGGTGGGTGGAAATTTGTGGATCTACGCAGATTCCAGAACTTTCCATCACAGAAATGTGGGGAAAATTTGTTTTTTTAAAACTATTTTTTAGGTTTGCAAGGGATTCTGGGTAACAGAACCTGGTGGGAGGCAGTCAAGTCACCACATCCTGGATTCTCCTGGGTGTCTAGTTTTCAAAAATGTATAGGTTTGCTAGGTTTCCCTAGGTGCCGGCAGAGCGAGTGTTCAAAAACTACAGCCAGACACTTAGCAAAAAAAGGGTAAAATTTTCATTGTGAAAATGTGGTGTGTTCACGTTGCCTTTTGAGCTATTTCCTATCGTGGGCACTATGCCTACCCACACAAGTGAGGTACCATTTTTTTCGGGAGACTTAGGGTAATTCAGATTTGTAAAGCAATCGTTATTACCTATTGATTTGTTGATGCATTTCTGCCTTTCAAATGAAAGACATTGTGTAAAAAAGAAGTCATTTTGAAAAATGACCAATAATTTTCATGCTAGTAGGAGTATTCCCAATTTCGAAAATGTGCAAATATGTACTGTTTCTAAACTCTATAATTTGTTCCCATTTCAGAAATAGATAGGTGTCTTTCATACCGATTTTTCCATGTATACATTTTCCCACAACAATTGCTATATACCCGGAACATCATAAAAAACCATTGCAAATTGCTGCTCAGTTTTTGACTCTGGGTTCGTCGGGTTCTTGGTGAACCTACAAGTCCTATATATCCCCACAACCAGGAAGGTCCAGCGGATTTAACGGTATATTGCTTTCAAAGAGCGGTCATAATTAGAAGAAGTTACAGGTGAAAAAGTTGACACAAAAGGCTGCTTTTTTCCAACTAATTTTCAATTTTTCCTATATTTAACTGTTAGTTTCTATAAAGAAACCTTGATGCATCTACACAACTGACCCCTTGCTGAATTCAGGATTTTATCTACTTTTCTAAAATGTATAGCTTTCCAGGATCCATTACTTTCACACCCATTTCTACCATTAACTGGAAAGAGGTTGAAAGCACACAAAAATAGGCTATGTCCCAGAAAAATGCCAAAACTGTAAAAAAATAAAAATTGGTTTGCTGACAAAAGTCTGTCATTCCCTAAAGGCTGGGAAAATGGTGATTTCAGCCCCACAAACCCTTGTTGGATAACATTTGCAGGGAAAAACCTAGACGCTTTCATTTGCAGCCCGATTTTCCCCCATAAAACCAAAACACAACATTTTGCTGTATTTTGGCTAATTTCTGGGACCCCTCCAGGGCAATCCACAAACCCTGGGTACCTTTAGAATCCCCATGCTGTAGGAAGAAAAGGACGCAAATTTGGCGTCGATACCATGTGGTCAAAAAGTTTCAGGGGCCTAAGGGCGCACTACCTCAAATAGACAAAAAAAGGCTTCGCACAGGGGAGGGAAAAGGCCTAGCAGCGAAGGGGTTAAGCATAATTTGTGTGGATTCTGCTGTAGTGGTGCATACTGACCCCTTCTTATACACCATATTGGAGCGGTCATCCTATAAAAAGTTAACTCCGAACTCTATCAGCCTGATGCAGCCTCGTATTCAAGAACATAGCCGGCAAAATTTTAATCTCTGCATTTTTCACGTATCTAACTAAGGCAGGTAAAAGCAGTTCGTCACTACATTTAAAACATTTTTTAATTGCTGCATTACAAGTCCTCAACCCTAGTCCATGTAATGATGGTTTTAAGATGCATAATCTTTTTACCAATCACGCTTGGACAGAGGCAGAAAATAATTACTCAATGTACTACTTGTAAAATTCCAATAAATAAATCTATTTATGGGAAGTGGTCTTATTTTTCACTTCTGACCAGCGTCGCTGATACTAAACAGCCTATTAAGCACAAAAACGATTTTATAGACTTTTTCAAATTATATGCAAAGTAGGCACTATAATCTGAAATTTTGTAACCGCTTTGTTTTAGTTTTATAGCAAACATGGTCACAGAAAGTTGCAGTAGTCCACTTTCTTACATAAAGCCAATATGCACTGGAAAAAAAACATACGAGTGAGGTTCTTCATATAGTTTTAAACGATACATCAAATCAAACAAGGGTCAAACATCTAAAGATGGATCAAAGGGCTGCGGTATCGTGGGGTTCAACCTTTGACATTCCAGACATTCGTATGGTGTCCAGGGTCTGGAAGGCCCCCCAAGATCTCACAAGTCCCACTGGAGCCGGTTAGCTCACTCCCTAGAACAGTGGCGTAACAAAATCTGAAGAGGCCCCCCTGCAAGATATGCTGAAGGGGCCCCCTCATCGTGTTCTGCTCCTCTTCCCTTCCAGAAAATCATTATTTCTGTGATCTTTACAGCTGTATGAAGCGCTACATATACACAAAGTTAACATTATGTGATAGATTTACAAAGTAGGAGACGGGTGGATAGCATGTCCCTCGATTTAGAAAGATATGAAGATCAAAAAATGGTTTGCTCATCAACAATGGTGATATAGGCAAATGTGGATTTCTTAGCCCATTACATGTGTTGTTGGGCCACATTTATTTTCACTGGCATGTACGTTTAAGAGACTGTTAAACACAAGATCTATTGTATGCTCTATAAGCGTTTTATTTTGTTTTCAGGAATAGAGATATGCAAGAATAAACTATAGCATACTTCATTTAAAAATACAAAGATTATTTTCTGATTTCAAGCATGAGGCAACTATAGTGGCAACATATCACTTGAATGTAATTTGATGCCTTTCTGAGCATAGTCATCTTTTATGTTTCTAGCTCTGCACTTATTGGTCAATATAGTCTAAAAGAATATGCCCATTATCTTAAATGTCATTACAACAGAAAAGGCAGGTTTCCATTTAAACCAGAACTGAAGACATGGACCCAGACAATGCCGTCATAGGTATATGCGCCTAAGTTGCACTCACCAACAAATTGTGTGATCCTAGGCAAACCACTTCTCCCCATACCTCAGGTCAATTATCTACCAATAATGCAGTTATTAAAAGTTTGCTGTTGTGCCACATCAACCCATTGAAGTACCCTTCAAGGATTTTAAGTTGTAAGTTACATACAGAATTACCTCCTCACTCATCAAACTAGAAGTGCCCTTTATGGCATCCTACTCTGTGCTGTTACCACGACAAAGACTCAAAGAAGAGTTTCTAACAAGCTTCCTTGAAACTATTAAGTTTCAGGAAGAATCCTGAATACATCCTGAACATGAGTGTGTAAGACTTGAACAAAGATCTCTGCATCAGGCACATTAGCTCTCAGGTGTACTTTAATTCAGTGTCTCCTGCCCTTATAGCCTTTCATATTAAGGTAAATAATATTTTTAAATATGGCTATTTGTGCGTTAATATAGAAGCATTCAAACCCTTTAAGCAGTTGGTTGCTTCTTCATCATTCAACCATAGCAGGATCATAACTTAACACACGAGTAGTTTGCCTTTTGGCATATTGTCTCAAGTGTGTTGCTTGCAGTGGTGGAACAGAGTGATGGGCATCCCTGAAGGATATGGTTAGGGACTTACAAAATTCATCCAGCTCAAATGCTGAATGTTAGCATCTTTCCTCAACCTACCTGCATGTAAAAAGCCTAATTTATCCTCAGCTGACAATGAAGTTTGCAACACATGCATTCCGTTTTTCATTAGGTATGGGTACAAATGATTTTAATAAAAGTACTTTGAAACTGGAAGATTCTAAAGGCTATATTTAGATATAGGCTAAGGTGCTCTCTATAAAGGATTTTCTGGAAAAATAAATGACAGTGTGTATCTCAAGGTAAATTAGCACAACAAAACTGACCAAAGCCTGATCGGTCATAAATATGACCTTCATAGGAAGTTTTGAAGAGGTTTTATTCAAGGGTCCTTTTAAAAACTGTGCCAATAAAAACAGCATTTTAGTGCACAGCAGGCAAGTTAAAAAGCTACATTGTAGTGATCAGGGAGGGCAGTTCTGCACATATCTCTGAACAGTAAATAATGACAGCTAACATATCCAAAGTAAAACCTTCCATGTAATGAGTAGGAGGTCTTGAACTGCCTCTTGCAAGCTCGATTTTCCAATTTCTCTTAGATGCACTTCACACATCTTAGCACTCACACAAGTGCACTCGCCTACTCATCAACACAAACATCTACACACACACACATGCAAACTAACAATCTCCAACACGGTTCCTCACAAAACTTTTTTTTCACACTTTTATCCTACAAGCGTGCAAATACACAATGAGATTCACAATCTCACACACAAGAAGCTTCAGAGAAAGGAAGTCAAGGAGGAAAAGGGAAAGCTGCAGACATATACTGACAAATAGGTCAGCCTAGCAACTCCTAATAAGAGAAGGGAGTGAGGATAAGAGTATGCAAGCTAGATGTGATTATAGATGTGTGGGCTCTGTGTAGGACATGATTAGATGGTACAAAGGTATCTTAAGGGGCCAAAAGTACAGGGTTTTTGCCACTGTTGGCAAAGATGCATTTTTCCACCACCGTCATTGTCCCTCATGATATCGGAGAAAAATGGAAGTAAAACTTATGCAAAGCTTTAACATCTGAGTTTCCGAAGTCGAACATAGAGACACTTTGTATGACCCCGTCTCCTATGTGCTGTCATTTGACCTCATCCAAACCATTTCCACAGCAGGTTTAATCTTCTACATGAAAAGCTCAAAAGATAGGGATAGGTTTGCGCATGCAACTCTGACAGGTGCGAGGCATGCTCATAAATAAACATTCTGTACAGTCACATCCAACATTTACATTAAATTCCTTAAGGCATAGTCACTCCTATTTAAGCACAGTGACAGTTAACTAGCACTCATTTATTCAGCAACCTTCCAAACACCAATCAGATTAGCCAAGGAATTGACAGAAAGGAAAAGAGTGGAGGGAGTAAACATATTAACAGTCAAGGGAACATATTGAAAGATGTATTGCAATGCATGAGGTAGAATCATAGTTAGACCGAAGGCATCCATAAAGAGGAGGCAGCTGAAAGAGGAGGCAGCTGAAAGAGGTGGAGACTGTCTGGAGAGAGTGGCCGTCATTGATGAGAAACAATACAGGAGGAGAGAAGCAGCCAGAAGATAAGAGTGGTCAAATAGCGAGATACAGCAGGCCATACTGAATGTATAAGAGAAAAGAGACTGAAAGAATGCAAGATGATACAGTCAAGGAAAGAGAAAGGACATGTGATCGAGAAGGACAGGCCATAACAAAAAGTGGGTAGACAGAGTCAATATGTAATGGAGGAGCACTCTTAAAGAATGTGTATGAGAGAGAGTAAGTGAAAGAGTTAGGGATAAAGAGGGGGAAAGACTACTGAGAGTCAGTACAGTTGGCAAAGAGATAAAGGAAAGTGTGAGAAACAGGTCAGACAGGTAAGAGCAGAAAGTAGGGATATTTATGGGAAAGAGAAGAAAACAAGGGGAAAAACCGAAAGTGATGTGTTGGGAGTAGAGATTTGCAAGGTGATGGGAAGAAGCTAGAAATAAGTACATTGAAAGCAGTGTGACTATGGTATTTTAAATGTTTGCCTTATTTCAAGGAGCAGAGCTCGGAGAGCTTTCCTACAACTTAAAAAGCATCAATTTTAAAGTGCAATGGACTAATTTTAGTGCAGTTTGAAAAATGGAAAAGCTGTCCAATCTTTCTATAATTATGGAGGAAAAACACACATGTAAAAGGAGCAATGTCCACTATTCAGAGATCATTGGGATAGAGCAGCATGCCAGGGTTCAGAGTCATAGGGCCACCCTGCTACAAAACCTGGACTCCTACAGTCTGAGCAGACAGCGCAACTACCAGAGTCACAGGATCTGAACCAGACTTGGCTCTCCTCTACATTCTCAGACCAAAGCAACATGTGCGATCTACATCTGTGGTAAATGTAATTCGGCTTCAGGTTGGAATGTCTCAGCTGCACTGTGTGCTGGTGGTAATGCAGGTGCATTTACTCTGTCAGATCTCACTTGGGGGGGCTACCTCTGAAAAGCCAGACCAAGCAATGCAAGGAGTCACTCCTACCCAGATTCCATCTGTGTTAAGGCATTGTTAAAACTGTTGCCTTTGTTCAGTACTTGCAGGGGCCCCAGTGAACAATGCCCAGTAGGGGCTACTCGTGTTTTTTCTATTTTTTATTAAAGTTAGGGCATAACAAAGTCATACAAATGAAACACATTGTAATTGGTTGGTACAGTTTCCTTAGACATTGTGCACATCACGGTTACAGATATTACATGATGGATCACATCTATGAACCCACACATTCCGTTGCATCCTCTCCCCGTTTCAACCCGTAGCTACTGGTGTTTTTGTTAAGTCTGGTGTGGGCCCAATACCCCCAGTGCCTGCCAGTTACTCCATGCCTCCCTTTATTACATCATGGTAGAAAGAAAAGGGCTGTTGGTGGACTCACCTGTTTGGGGGACACCAGCTGGTCAGCACTAGCCTCACCTCTTTAATCCCCAGGAATCATAACCCTTCAGCAGCTGAAGGATGCCAACAAAATCTGGGAGAAGGCTGCTGCAGGACCAGGACGCATGAAACCCAAATGCAGCCCTTTCTCTTTGCCGCTTGCCTTCTCTGCAGTCTGACTCCAATACTGGACTCTTACGGAGGGTGCAGGCCGGATGAGGGAGAGCTAAAAATTTGCGAACATTCGTGACAAGAATTTTCAATTCTATTAAGGACTACGGAGGCGAGGATTATGCTTCTCAATCTTTACTAGAAGCTCACAGCAGCCAATGAAAAAACAGAAATAAACCATGTGACAACCATAGAGTGTCTTCTATATAAGGTCCCTGTCAGCACATAGAGTCCTCTTTCTTTGGAACGGTAGTTAAGTCCATGCACGACCTGCTCTCGAGGATCACCGATAGCCAGGGCCTTCTCCAACCAAGGAACTGTAAGCCCAACGGGGCCGAACTTCTTCCTGGATCCCGATCCAGACAAACTCGCTCGTGAACGGAGCACCGAACGGCAGTCATCCAGTCACCGATAAACTATAGTCCAGTTTACTTGCTGTCTGTACCTGAAAGAAAGGAAAGGAAACACCCCATAAAAGCTGTTCCAGAGTGCTTGGTAAAGCAACATTATAGCATGAAAAAAAAGGGGGGGGGGGGGGAACAGTACACAGAGAAATGCAAATCCATAGCATAAGCAACAACATCACATGATGAAATATAAGCATCATAACATACCATGTGCAAAGCATGATGAATAAAAAGCATTACATCAAACTGTGTATCTCTGGGTGGGATAATCCTCGCCTCCGTAGTCCTTAATAGAATTGAAAATTCTTGTCACGAATGTTCGCAAATTTTTAATTCTATGTCAGGACCGGAGGCTCCGATTATGCTTGTTCAAAGCTGATCCACCACCATTGACGCAATATTCACAATGGGTTTATAGTAAAATGCTTTGAAAGTACTCTGTCATCCCGTTAAATCTTTACAAAATTTAGAGCTGAATTACATTTAGAATAGCTCAAGAAATTCAATTTAGCAATTCAACATGAAGTGATGCAACATCCATTATTTGATTCATCAATATTTATTTGCAAAAGATTTTTTCTTTTATAGATTATATAATGTTCGGCGCATGGTTGCTCCAGAGGGAACGTGCATGAAATAAAAGTGTTTAGAAGTAGATGTGTAGAGACAGAAAATTTAAAGAATAGAACAGATATTAAAATCATTGACAAGATACACGGTTATAATTCACCGTACAAGGTGTCCTGGTCACGTATCAAAAAACAGTTTCAATTTTATGTACAGAATTTAATTCATATTGTAGCACGTTTGGGAAAAGGAGTGTACCAGGCTTAGCAACAAGGAGGTGTCGACGTTTCGACCCGTCTTGGGGTACAAAGGTATTTTGAGACCTTGACCATGCCGGTCTTCTTCAGGACAACAGGGGGGAGTGAGGGGCAACCTGACGTGGTCCTCAACTTGACATAGATTTCTAAAAAATCTAAAGGGTGATAAGGATGTTGCATGAATAGTGTAATTAAACACCATCCAGAGCGGTTGTAGGCTTACCTAATGTGAATCCAGGGGTTACTCTACCATAGATCACTAGTACCGGTAATTCAATTACCATGTAAGTAGTCCTGTCTGGTGTGTTTCACAGGCAGTCAACTGAAAATAAGCAGAAGTAAACCCGTGTAAGGACCGGATCGGCGATTTACTCGCTCTACCACAATGACAGAGGCATGAACCTAATAAGTGGCAACAATACCTGTGATGTGGAATCAGTCCTTCCTGCAGTATATCTGGCCTTCTATTTAAAAGGGGGGGGGAACCGGAATTCAATTGGGCATCTCCTTTCCAACCGTTGGCCGCGCTGTAAGGAAATAGAGTAAGGGGTATGAGTGCGTGATTGCCAGCGGTTCATACTAAACCTTAAAGGAGGGTCCTCGCAGAACTCTTACCTGCGTCTGTGCGGGTTCGTGCTTCCCGTGGCGTCTCAATCGAGAGAGGCGGGAGCGCGTTCGCTCTAAGTATATAACATCAACCGGGCAACCGTTCACGTCGTTACGGTGCGTCGGTGACTGTCAGGGTGGAAAGACTCACCGGAGATGTAAAATTGTAGTTCAATCCGGACGTGCAGAATCAGTCTGTGGTCATTAGGGGCCATGTGAGTGAACCAATGTGTGACTACTAGACAATTGTGTAGTCTAGGGTAACAAAGTGCGCTTATAGGAGTAGTGGCCTAAAATCAGGGATAATTATATACAGGGGGGCAAGGTTCAGTGAACAAGTTCGAACCCGCCATGATGCATAAAAGAGTACAGTCTCATGATTCAAAAAACCTCGTGGATACATAATCTCCCAACAATTCTTATTTGATGATTACAACATAAATATATCATCATAATGAATAGTAAGGTCTCATAATTCTAGGAGATCAAGGTGAATACATCATATCATAACAATTCTTATTTTCACGTTTATACAATGAATGATACATAACGGACAATTAAACAAATAGTTACATATACATATACTTAACTAACATACATACAATAAAAAGGGTCCATAGGCTGTCAATATATGGGCCTAATTATCCAGTGTTGACCAATTGTAAACATGGGCAACATACCTGAGGCAAGGAAATATTAGATTAGCCATTACTCATAATGGAGATCTGTCTATTAATCTCCTCCAGTTCATTCAATCCTCTGTGGATTGTATCCAAGAAATGTATCCATCTGCATTCCCTTCTGTTACGTATCATGCTGAAGTCCCCTCCCCTGGGATTGGGCTTGATCTTTTCAATAACCCACCATTTCAAACTGTCTGCAGTGTGGCCAAAATTCGTGAAATGGTCAACCAAGGGCGCTCCCACTGTTTTGCAGCGTATACGGCTACAATGTTGAAGGATACGGCATTTAACTTTTTGAGTCGTCTGACCTATATACATGAAGTCACATGGGCAAACAATTGCGTATATGACCCCTGAGGAGTTGCAATTACTAAAGCCCTTCAATGTATGTACCTGTTCGTTGTGTGTAAATTCACTGATTTCTTTGGTCAAAGCACAGGCTTTACAGGATCCACATTTGTGGTGTCCTGCAACCGAAGGAATATCCCATAAAGTGGTCTGACCAGTGTTCCGGGACATGGGTAGTAAAGATTTTACCAAGTGATCTCGCACATTTTTACCCTTCTTAAATGCATGCATGGGAGTTGGCATGTTATCCAGTTCGTCCGACACTAAGTGCCAATGTTTATTAATTATCTTTTTGATGTCATTACTCTTTGTGCAGAATGTTCTGACACACACCAGTCGATCTTCCTTGGGGATTTCCTTAGGTTTAGGGATCAAAAGAAATTCCCTATGGTTATGCCATGCCCTTTTCCGCGCTTTTTTAAGGAGTCTAATGGGGTAGCCACGCTCCATCAGACGTGCTAAAAGACCAGCCGACTCATCAAAATAGTCTTCCTTTTTTGAGCAATTCCTGCGTAACCTCAGGAACTGTCCAAAGGGTAAGTTATCCCTGAGGTTACGAGGATGGTGGCTGGAGTAACGTAGTAGTGTTCCTTTCACTGCTTTTTCTGTAGTGAAAGGAACACTCTACTACGTTACTCCAGCCACCATCCTCGTAACCTTAGGGATAACTTACCCTTTGGACAGTTCCTGAGGTTACGCAGGAATTGCTCAAAAAAGGAAGACTATTTTGATGAGTCGGCTGGTCTTTTAGCACGTCTGATGGAGCGTGGCTACCCCATTAGACTCCTTAAAAAAGCCCGGAAAAGGGCATGGCATAACCATAGGGAATTTCTTTTGATCCCTAAACCTAAGGAAATCCCCAAGGAAGATCGACTGGTGTGTGTCACAACATTCTGCACAAAGAGTAATGACATCAAAAAGATAATTAATAAATATTGGTACTTAGTGTCGGACGAACTGGGTAACATACCAACTCCCATGCATGCATTTAAGAAGGGTAAAAATGTGCGAGATCACTTGGTAAAATCTTTACTACCCATGTCCCGGAACACTGGTCAGACCACTTTATGGGATATTCAGTCGGTTGCAGGACACCACAAATGTGGATCCTGTAAAGCCTGTGCTTTGACCAAAGAAATCAGTGAATTTACACACAACGAACAGGTACATACATTGAAGGGCTTTAGTAATTGCAACTCCTCAGGGGTCATATACGCAATTGTTTGCCCATGTGACTTCATGTATATAGGTCAGACGACTCAAAAAGTTAAATGCCGTATCCTTCAACATTGTAGCCGTATACGCTGCAAAACAGTGGGAGCGCCCTTGGTTGACCATTTCACGAATTTTGGCCACACTGCAGACAGTTTGAAATGGAGAGTTATTGAAAAGATCAAGCCCAATCCCAGGGGAGGGGACTTCAGCATGATACTTAACAGAAGGGAATGCAGATGGATACATTCCTTGGATACAATCCACAGAGGATTGAATGAACTGGAGGAGATTAATAGACAGATCTCCATTATGAGTAATGGCTAATCTAATATTTCCTTGCCTCAGGTATGTTGCCCATGTTTACAATTGGTCAACACTGGATAATTAGGCCCATATATTGACAGCCTATGGACCCTTTTTGTATGTATGTTAGTTAAGTATATGTATATGTATATGTAACTATTTGTTTAATTTTCCGTTATGTATCATTCATTGTATAAACGTGAAAATAAGAATTGTTATGATATGATGTATTCACCTTGATCTCCTAGAATTATGAGACCTTACTATTCATTATGATGATATATTTCTGTTGTAATCATCAAATAAGAATTGTTGGGAGATTATGTATCCACGAGGTTTTTTGAATCATGAGACTGTACTCTTTTATGCATCATGGCGGGTTCGAACTTGTTCACTGAACCTTGCCCCCCTGTATATAATTATCCCTGATTTTAGGCCACTACTCCTATAAGCGCACTTTGTTACCCTAGACTACACAATTGTCTAGTAGTCACACATTGGTTCACTCACATGGCCCCTAATGACCACAGACTGATTCTGCACGTCCGGATTGAACTACAATTTTACATCTCCGGTGAGTCTTTCCACCCTGACAGTCACCGACGCACCGTAACGACGTGAACGGTTGCCCGGTTGATGTTATATACTTAGAGCGAACGCGCTCCCGCCTCTCTCGATTGAGACGCCACGGGAAGCACGAACCCGCACAGACGCAGGTAAGAGTTCTGCGAGGACCCTCCTTTAAGGTTTAGTATGAACCGCTGGCAATCACGCACTCATACCCCTTACTCTATTTCCTTACAGCGCGGCCAACGGTTGGAAAGGAGATGCCCAATTGAATTCCGGTTCCCCCCCCCCTTTTAAATAGAAGGCCAGATATACTGCAGGAAGGACTGATTCCACATCACAGGTATTGTTGCCACTTATTAGGTTCATGCCTCTGTCATTGTGGTAGAGCGAGTAAATCGCCGATCCGGTCCTTACACGGGTTTACTTCTGCTTATTTTCAGTTGACTGCCTGTGAAACACACCAGACAGGACTACTTACATGGTAATTGAATTACCGGTACTAGTGATCTATGGTAGAGTAACCCCTGGATTCACATTAGGTAAGCCTACAACCGCTCTGGATGGTGTTTAATTACACTATTCATGCAACATCCTTATCACCCTTTTTCTTTTTTAGACATCTATGTCAAGTTGAGGACCACGTCAGGTTGCCCCTCACTCCCCCCTGTTGTCCTGAAGACCGGCATGGTCAAGGTCTCAAAATACCTTTGTACCCCAAGACGGGTCGAAACGTCGACACCTCCTTGTTGCTAAGCCTGGTACACTCCTTTTCCCAAACGTGCTACAATATGAATTAAATTCTGTACATAAAATTGAAACTGTTTTTTGATACGTGACCAGGACACCTTGTACGGTGAATTATAACCGTGTATCTTGTCAATGATTTTAATATCTGTTCTATTCTTTAAATTTTCTGTCTCTACACATCTACTTCTAAACACTTTTATTTCATGCACGTTCCCTCTGGAGCAACCATGCGCCGAACATTATATAATCTATAAAAGAAAAAATCTTTTGCAAATAAATATTGATGAATCAAATAATGGATGTTGCATCACTTCATGTTGAATTGCTAAATTGAATTTCTTGAGCTATTCTAAATGTAATTCAGCTCTAAATTTTGTAAAGATTTAACGGGATGACATATTGCTGCTGTGGTAACAATTGAGTTAGGACCAGTGTTTTTTGTATTAACCGATTCCCAGGTCCCTGACTTTTGGGGTAACCCCATTTTTTGTAATGGCTTGAAAGTACTCTGTCAGCTGTATTCATGATATCTACCAGGCTGACACCTGACGAATATGCTTTCGTAGCCATGGCTCCGCGTGCAGAATGCGCTCCAAATTTGGAGATGTCAATTCCCGCTTCGCCCATGAGCCAACGCATCCATCTAGATAAAGTAGCTGGAGTCACTGGGCGAAATGGCTTCTGCAGAGCAATAAGCAACTGTCCTTGCATATTAGTACGAAATTCTTCAGTACTTACCTTGTAATCTTTAATACATTGCACTACGCACAATTTAGGATTAGAAGGAAAACTTGGATATGTGACTGAAGTGGTGTTGCACTTGGTTCTCCTGGATAGAATGAAATGCACACCTTCCGGGGTAAATCTACGCCCCGCCAAATCCAGTGCCCGTACGTCAGACACCCGTTTGCAAGAAACCAAACATAGGAGCATAGTTAACTTGGCCGAAAGTTGCTTCCGAGATAAGAATCTGTTGGAAGGCCAGGCCTCAAGAAATCTAAGGACAACCGAGACATCCCAGAGATGAGAATACCTTGGGCAAGGAGGTTTCACCATCCTGACTCCTCTAAGCAATTTACATACCAGAGGATGTTCTCCTATGGGTTTACCGTCTAAAGGTAGATGTCCCGCCGATATCGCGGACCGGAAGTTGTTGACCGTCCTGTACGCTAACCCGGAGGAAGCCATGGAGGCTAAGAAGTTGACCACTAAAGAGACATGTGCCTTAGCGGGATCCACGTCCCGTTGAGCGCACCAATCACACCATCTCCTCCAAGATGAGGAATATCTCTTATGGGTGTTGGCTCAGAGGCACCCTCATCTACAGACCCCCGGGACCACGCCCACAGTTCTGCGAAGACATCACGGACTTCATCAGCCCTCACGCCCTCCCCTCCACCGACTACATCCTCCTCGGAGACCTCAACTTCCACCTGGAGAACAACAACGACCGCAACACGACCACCCTGCTGGACAACCTCGCCAACCTCGGACTCCAGCAACTGGTCAACACCCCCACCCACTACGCCGGCCACACGCTCGACCCCCTCTTCTCATCCAGCAAGCACATCACCTTCAGCCACTGCACCGGACTCCACTGGACTGACCACAGCTGCGTCCACTTCAGCTTCAAGAAGAACACGGTCCACCACCACCCGAAGCAGGTTCCCCACAGAAACTGGAGCAAGATCACCGTCGACCAGCTCACCACCTCCCTCAGCCAGAACCCACCGGTCCGGACAACGGACCCCAACACAGCAGCCCTCGACCTCACACAATGGCTGACCTCCTGTGCCAACGACCTCGCCCCACTGAAGAACCCACTCACCAGGCCCAGAAGCAAGAAGGCCCCCTGGTTCACCGACGAACTCAAGGACTCCAAGAAGGCCTGCCGCACCCTCGAGAAGGCCTGGCTCCTCGACAAGACCACCGACAACATGACCGCCCTCAAACTCGCCACCCGCAGACATCACCAGCTCATCCGCACCACCAAGAAGAAATCTTTGAAGGAACGACTGGACAAGAACGCCCATGACAGCAAGGAGCTCTTCAACATCGTCAAGGAGTTCTCCAACCCCAGCACCAGCAACAACGACATCACTCCCTCGCAGGACCTCTGCGACTCCCTCGCCTCGTACTTCCACCGCAAGATCGCCGACATCCACAACAGTTTTGGCGCTCCACCCCCGCACCCATCGACCGAACCTACGCACCCCGCCGCTATCCTCCAGACATGGACCAAAGTGACCCTCGAAGACACGACACGCATGATGAACACCATCCACTCCGGATCTCCGACCGACCCATGCACCCACCATGTCTTCAACAAGGCCGCCTCTACCATCGCACCCCACCTCCGAGACATCATCAACGCCTCCTTCGACACAGCCACCTTCCCAGAGAGCTGGAAGCACGCCGAGCTCAGCGCACTACTGAAGAAACCAACTGCGGACCCGACCGACCTCAAGAACTTCCGCCCTATCTCGCTCCTTCCTTTCCCTGCCAAAGTCATCGAGAAGGTCGTCAACAAGCAGCTGGCCGCCTTCCTCGAGACGAACGGATCCCTCGACCCATCGCAATCCGGATTCAGAGCCAACCACAGCACAGAGACCGCCCTCATCGCAGCCACCGACGACATCCGAGCCCTGCTCGACAAAGGTGAAACAGCGGCACTCATCCTCCTTGACCTCTCCGCAGCATTTGACACTGTCTGCCACCGCACCCTAGTCCAACGCCTCAACGACACCGGCATCCAGGGGATTGCTCTGGAATGGATCATCTCATACCTCTCCGGCAGAACACAGAGAGTACGCCTCCCTCCGTTCCGCTCTGAGGCCACCGAAGTCATCTGCGGCGTCCCGCAAGGATCATCGCTCAGCCCCACTCTCTTCAACATCTACATGAAACCCCTCGCTGCCATCGCACGCCAACACAACCTCAACATCATCTCCTACGCCGATGACACCCAGCTGATTCTCTCCCTGACCAGAGACCCCGACACCGCCAA
Organism: Triturus cristatus; assembly: GCF_964204655.1. Taxonomy (NCBI): domain Eukaryota; kingdom Metazoa; phylum Chordata; class Amphibia; order Caudata; family Salamandridae; genus Triturus; species Triturus cristatus. The sequence goes on along the minus strand of NC_140590.1, from coordinate 1,605,622,596 downwards.
AGCCGACCTACACGAAGGGATGAAAGATGTCGCCGAATGGATGAACATCAGCCGCCTGAAGTTGAACACGGACAAGACAGAAGTCCTCATCCTGGGACCATCGCCCTCTGCATGGGAGGACTCCTGGTGGCCCCCGGCCCTGGGCACCGCACCCAAGCCAACGGACCACGCACGCAACTTGGGCGTCATCCTGGACTCCTCCCTATCGATGACCAGACAAGTCAACGCCGTCTCCTCATCTTGCTTCCACAACCTCCGCATGCTCCGCAAGATCTTCAGATGGATCCCGACTGAGACCAGGAAGACTGTCACCAAGGCCCTCGTCACCAGCAGACTAGACTACGGAAACACCCTCTACGCCGGTACAACAGCCAAGCTTCAGAAAAGACTTCAGCGTATCCAGAACGCCTCCGCCCGTCTCATCCTGGACGCCCCCCGACGCAGCCACATCTCGAGCCACCTAAGAGACCTGCACTGGCTCCCTGTCAACAAGAGGATCACGTTCAGACTCCTCACCCACGCACACAAATCCCTCCACGACCTGGGCCCAAGGTACCTCAACGACCGCCTGACCTTCTACACGCCCACCCGACAGCTACGATCCGCGTACCTCGCCCTCGCCGTCGTCCCTCGCATCCAGAGAGCCACCGCCGGAGGAAGATCCTTCTCCTACCTGGCGGCTAAGACATGGAACTCCCTGCCCGTCCACCTGCGGCTGACCCAGGACCACCTCGCCTTCAGGAAACAGCTCAAGACCTGGCTGTTCGAGCAGTAGCAGACCCCCTCCCCCAAGCGCCTTGAGACCCTTCCGGGTGAGTAGTGCGCGATATAAATTCCTTGATTGATTGATTGATTGGCCGACCAGGCCTCTTTGATGAAGTTGTTAGCTTCGCGTGAAAGGCCCGGGACACTCCATCTGTCCCTGAAACCCGCCAAGCAACGAGTGAGAGTTGGCCCGATGCCACCAAGGGATGATGATTCTGAAGAGGGTCCAGCAATAGGTTCTGCACCCGTGGACGAAGGATCGGAATCGCACAACTCATGGCTAACAATACTGGAAACCATGCCTGAGCCCTCCACAAAGGGGTGATCAATACGAGTTCCGCGTGAAAATTCCTGACCCACGCCAGGACCCTGGGGATCATGAGAAACGGAGGAAACGCATAGCAGAGAGATGTCGGCCATTCCTGTAGGAAGGCATCCGTGGCTATCGCCTCTGGATCCGGCCTCCAACTGAAGAACTGGGGAACTTGCTTGTTCAGTCGACATGCAAATAAGTCTATCAGGCAAGGACCCCAAACCTATGTCAGGCGTCGAAACACCGTGGGCAACAACCTCCAATCGCTGGAGTCCTGCAGATGGCGGGAATTCCAATCTGCTACCTGGTTGCTGGAGCCGGGAAGGTATTCTGCAACCACCGAAATTCTGTTCTGTAGACAGAAATGCCAAAAATCTTTGGCGATCTCCGCCAACATCTTCGACTTGGTACCACCCAACTTGTTGACGTAGCGTACCGCCGACATATTGTCCATCCGGAGGAGGATACAACAATCTGCCTTCTGTGGCGAAAGGCATCTGATCGCAAAGGAACCGGCCAATAGTTCTAGGCAATTGATATGTAAGCGCAATTCCTCCAAAGACCAGCGACCACCCGTGGTCAATGTGTCGCAACAGGCTCCCCAACCCCATCGGCTGGCATCCGATTCGGTTATCACATCCGGTGCCTCTCCAAATAGCGCTCGGCCGTTCCAGGCCTCCATGTGATTTAACCACCATTCCATCTCCAGCCTCGCCTCTTCTGAGAGAGGGATATGTTCTGAGTAACTGAGACCTTTTCGAAGAGGTCGGATCTTGAGCCGCTGGAGGGCCCGATAGTGAAGGGGGCCCGGGAAGATCGCATGGATGGAGGAAGACAGCAGGCCCACCACGCGGGCCAACGATCTCAGGGAAGTTGTTTGCTTGCTAAGGACAATTCGCAGTTCCCTCTTGATTGACTTTATCTTTGTCATTGGCAGCAAGAGCTGGCATGATAGAGAATTTATCAAGAACCCTAGAAACTCGATGGATTGTGAGGGAACCAACATCGACTTTTGCGGGTTGACGATGAACCCCAAACTCTGCAGCAGATGAATCGCCCAGTTGAGGTGAGTTTGGACTGTCTGAGGGGAGGACGCCAAAATTATTATGTCATCCAGATATATTATGAGGCGGACTCCTCGAGCCCTGAGAGACTCCACTACCGGTCTCAGAAGCTTTGTGAAGCACCGAGAGGCCGAATGGAATGACTTTGTACACGTAACAAACTGTCTCCCAGATAAACTGAAGAAACCTCCTGTGGGGGGGGGGGGAAATGGGAATGGATAGATACGCGTCCTTGAGGTCCAACCGGACCATCCAATCTCCTTCCTGGAGGAGATCGCGTAAAAGATGGATGCCTTCCATCTTGAAATGCCTGTAAACAATCCACGAGTTGAACTCTTTGAGGTTCAGCACTAACCTGGATCCGCCCCCTTTCTTTTCCACAAGAAAGACCGTGCTCAGGAAGCCATGAGGGTGTACCACGGAAGGCGCAATCGCGCCTTTCCGTAACAAGCAGTTGATTTCTTCCGTGATAAATGCGATCTTGTTGGGAAAAAGACAGCAGGAGCGGGCGGAATTCTTGCGAAGGGGAGTTGTACATCTCTAACCTGTAACCCTGTACAGTCTGCAACACCCATGCATCTTGCGAAATTTCGCGCCATTTGTCTAGAAAAGATGCCACTCTGCCCCCCAAAATTACCTCCGAAAAAGGAACCAGGCTCACCTGAGTTTGCGGCATCATGCTGGTTGTTGGAGTTCCCTCCAAATCTGCCACCATTGCGGAATCTGTTCCTTGAACGGCGGGAAGGGTAGAAGTTGGAGGTATTGGCAGAATTGTCCTGGTAACCTCCTCTTTGCTGACCACGCTGGGCGCCTTGATTGTAGCCCCGGCCGAACGAGCGCCCACGAAAGCGTCCGGCCCTGCCGAAAACCGGGCGGAAAGCCCGCTTCAAAGAACCTTGGGCCTTGTCCAGCCCACTGAAGGTGGCCACGAACTTTGTTAGCTCCTTTAAAAAAGGTTGGCCAAACAAAAGACCTTGGGCCAGCGGACCTGATTCGGATGTGGCCAATTCAGCTAACCTAAGATCTAATTTCAGGAGGATGGATCGGCGCCGCTCCGTCGACAGCGCACAATTAGCATTGCCAAGTTGGCACACTGCCCGCTGTGCCCAGCCAATCAGCTCGTCCGGATTAATTAAGAGGGCCGACTCTTTGGCCCGAAAGCCCATCTCTAAAATCTTCGTCAGGGGACCAATAACGTCCAGTAGCTTATCCTGGCAGGACCGCCAGGACCTATCAAGGCCTTTCTTGGGATCTTTAGAATATTTTTTCAAATATGTCAACATTGACTGGTCCACCTCCGGGGTAGCCGCCACTTTGTCCGCCAGGTCTGGCCTAGGGCATTCCGACCTCAGCCGAGTCCGCACATCTGTATCAAATGCCTGGCGTAAATGAGACTGGACATAGTCCGCCACTTCCTGTGATGGTAACCAGGATGTAGAGTTAGGGTGGATAATATCCGCCGGTTCAAAGTTGAGAACCTTAGGCGACGTGGATGGACCGGCATGCTTTTCCTTCCGCGCCTTCTTGGCCGGTCGAGGGGATTCTTCTTCGTCAGAAGTAGGATCCGGGGAAGTATCGTGGCCATCATCTTCCTGGGAAATTTCAGTAATCGTAGCTTCCCTAGTAGAAGCTGAGCGTTCTTGCTCCGCCATTGACTTGGCCAATTTAGCGAAATCCGCGGCGTGTGGGTTCGTCCTTCCTTTACCCCCAGATTTAATTCGGGAGCCAGACGCCGGCAGCCAACCTTGTTGCTGTGCATACGAGCAAAGGTGGCGTTTTAGGGGCGCAATCGCCCTCACCAAAGCCGAGTTTACCGACTGCTGGACACCCGCGTCTAATGCCTCAACGAGGTCATATTCCATCGACCCAGAGGGTTACTCATCACAGTAATAGTATTCCTCCTCATAGTACTCAGACATGATTTCAGCACGAGTGCAGTAAATGACCCTGGAGGAACGTGAATGACTTTATTCACCACCAATAATAAGGTAGTCCAATATGAGGTCAGGGGGAGTGGTAACCCCAGGCAAGCCCTAATCAGACACCCACAGGTGACCTTCAGTATAAGTTTAGAATGTGGAGGGAGGGAGGGCTTGCAACAAAACCCCACTCTAGGCAAAGCCTATGCTCAATTTTACAGCCCCTGAGAATGAACACACATCAGGGGCGTCAGAGGAGCAAAAACTAGCCTTTTTGTTGCCAAAATGCTCTATTCTCGGGTCAGAAGCATGTAAAAACGCTGCTCCGGCGTTCAATTGAAGTCCAAAGACGATCGTGGACAAATATGGCCGCCGCGCATGCGCGCTGGCCGAGGCTCGTAGAAGCTGAAAGGGGACCGCGCGTCAAGCCGATGCGCATCCCCGCTCCTCAACCTCCCGCTCCACTATTACCGGCGACGCGAGGGAAACCCCGCTGACACACACGCCCGAACACGCGAAGGTAAATTCTTTTAAAACGATAGCAAGAGGGAGAAGCCGGTAGGCGCTCGCAGCGCGACGGGCAGAAAACAGTGACACTCTCACCAGAAGTGACAAACGTTTAGATCGCAGTAGCGCGTAAAGGACAGCGCGGTGTTAACAATAAACGCTTAGCAATAAAGGCAACTTGCGATCATACAGTCATCAAGAGAAAATTTGAAATGCACTTAACTGGCTGTGGAGCAGCAAAGAAAGAGGACTCTATGTGCTGACAGGGACCTTATATAGAAGAGACTCTATGGTTGTCACATGGTTTATTTCAGTTTTTTCATTGGCTGCTGTGAGCTTCTAGTAAAGATTGAGAAGCATAATCGGAGCCTCCGGTCCTGACATAGAATTCACAGTCAAAATACCGAATTCTGCTTTCTGCAAGAGCCCTTCACCCACTCTTGCAATTTAAAAAACACATTGCCTGGCTTCCTGTAGAATCAGCGACTTTCTAAAATATAACAATAATGTGTTACATTTCTGAAGAGCAGTGTCAACCAATTGCACGGTCTCTGAACAAAAAACAGAGCAAGTTGCAGTCTGCTGCATGATATCAGGACAAGCAAGGTGCATGGCTGAGGGTTCCTGGGGCCTCCTGCACCATGGGTGGGGGGGGGGGGGGCGGGGGGGGGGGGGGGTTAAGTGTTAAACCCCTGTGCGTGCACACTCCACACAGAGTTCTATCATCTGTCTTTTTGTTTCCGCATTGTTTCTTACTTCGAACTTCCCTTTGACCTTCTGCTGGTGCCCCTCTTGACTGTTCCATGATTTATCTGTGAATCGGAGTGCAGAAAGGAAGGCCTTTCCTGCCAGGCCTCTACACGGGTTGGAAGAAAAACAAGCATTGGCATAGCCAATAGGTCTCGCCTTTGGGACCTTATAAGTGTTTAGCCATGCAACAGTTGCATAACTAAACACTTATAAGGTCCCAAAAGCGAGACCTATTGGCTATGCCAAGCGGCCGCAAAAGTGAGCGATCAAACATCAAAGCGGCCGCGAAAGTGAAAGTAATCACGGTAAAAGAGGCGCACGCGCCCGCGCACATGCACTGTAGCTCTAGGCTGGCCTGGTAGCACTTTTTGGAGCCCTCTCAATAAGTCTCGCCAGACCAGCACATGCGCTGGGTCAGGCGAGACCTAAAAAAGGCTATAAATTGCAACTGTTTATTTTTTGTGCCCGAGATCTTCACAACACTGCTACCTGCCCAAAGAAAGGCTGAAGTTAACAGGAACTAATGTACAGTGCTCGGGCCTGTTGGCCCTATGCTTCAGCACTCATTACAGGGTGGGCTGAGGGGGCCCCTTCAAGTGTAGGGAAGCGTGGGGGCCCCACGCACCGGGGAGGCTGCGGGGGGCCTTTGTTACACCCCTTGGAACACTCCTCCCTTCTCAGACCGATTCGAGGGCTCTGTAAAGCTCTGGGTCACCTCTCCCCACATCGGATAGAGGGCGTCTACGTATCCCACATGCTTCCTCTGGCAACAATGCTTCTTCTGCCCTTGCCCACTGTTCCACTTCCACCAGCCCCCTAGCGAACAAGCATTTGCAATGCAATAGGTCTCGCCTTTGAGCTATTGGCATTATAAACGACAGTGCCTTTCATGTATGTGTTTTGAAAACCTGTAAGCGGTGCATAAACACACACTTTGCACTTATAGTCTTTGCTTACGAGAAGCAAGGCTGGCAGTAAAAGAGGCGCAGTTACTGCCAGCCTTGCTTCTCGTAAGCAAAGACTATAAGTGCAAAGTGTGTGTTTATTCACCGCTTGCAGGTTTTCAAAATACATAAATAAAAGGCATTATCATTTACAATGACAATAGCTCAAACTTTGGCAAAGGCGAGACCTATTGCATTGCAAATGCTTGTTATTAGGATACTTCAGTTGTATAATGTTTTCTAGGATATATTTAAAGTGACAAATGGTTATAACACTTTTTAAATTATTACTTATAACTTTTAAACATGCTGCGCAACATTCACAATGCTCTGCAACACATTAAAAACGTTAAAGCCAATAGCTCTCTCTAAACACTTATAGGGCCCCAAAAGGGAGACCTATCGGCAATGCCAATGCTGGTTTTATTTTGAGAGGGAGAGTACCGGCACTTCTCAAGACAGACGCAATACTTTTAATTGGAGAGTACCAGCACTTCTCAGAAACAAGTAGGTACTCAGGTACAGGGAAGTACCTGCACTGCAATTTTCCCATTTCTATCACTGCTCTTTAAATCTTTTGAAGGCCGGATAAAAATTCTTCTGCTGCTAGTCCATCTATAAACAACCTAAATTTAAATCTGTTTTCCCCAGTTCTCTTTGTATGCAGAGCCCACACTGTAAAACTCATTGTATACATTTTATAGTAATTAATTCCCACTTGTCAAACAAATGCAATGAATCTGTTAGACAACTCTTGTAACTTGTTTCTTGATGTAAATATACTTATCCTCTTTCCAGACATGTCATGTGCAAAACACTTTAGGATCTCTTCAGGTAATGGCGTTATGCAAAAAAAAAAAACCTAAGAAACCAAAATAACAAAAATACATACATTAAATAAATACTTATCAAAAACTACCTGAAATCTCTCTCTCGCCTGGCGCAATGCCTTCCTCTGCAATAAGCTGCCTCTTATTGTAATTGTATTTATATAGCCTGGGCTTCGTGCCCAACTCTTATAAAAGTTCTAGGAAAGTGCCCCTCTTTTGTGCTCTGGGTCGTACGTCCCTCAACAACAGCCACACACGCACACGTTTTAAGGGCGTGCCCCTTATCACTGCAACTGATCTCTTTCCCATTCAGCATAGTCCTCCCACCCCCTCCCAACCGCCCGGGTCTCCTGCCCACACAGGTACCAGTTACATACATGGCAAAATTACCTCTCCACGTTCTCCCATGTTTCAGCGCTGAGCACCTCCTATACCGCCTGATGCCCCCCACACACACACACTCGCATTCATTCAGTCAGTTTTCCCCTCTTTAGTTTTCTGACACCTCCGCCCCCTGCCCTCATTAACACATGCACACAAGTACAAGCAGTGTGTCCATCTCGTGATTTTTAGCAGCATGGCCCTCTCAGATGTTCCTGGACTCCTTGACATCAAGGCCCACGGCCTTCACAAATTATGGCATTGGCAAGGTGCCATCCTTTAAAAGGTATCTGACTCCCTTACACCTGGCCCAGAGTCCTCTTCTCACACATGAGTTCTGGAGGGGGTGGGGGGGGAGTGCAGTGCCCCTTTTACTCATAATGCGCTCCTTGTACACTCCTCTTATCTCATAGTTCGGGTGTTCTGGCAGTGCGCCCCTCTGTTATGCTAAACAGCTTCCGCCACTCCTCCATGCCCACACACGGCTTGTGACAATGTATGTGCTCATTACTTTTAAAGATCTAAGGCCCCTCCACACATACACGTTCTGCTTTTTGCAGTTTTATATAGCACGAACTCGACTCGAAGGCATTGGAGCACATCACATGGGCACCAGCTACAGTACACAAGGACACATTCATGTTTTGGCTGGCACGGGGAGATGAAGGGATTTGCCTAGAATCACAGGATGAGTTTACACCAAGACACGCATCTGGCTCTCCAGCTCCAAAGTCGGCAACCCTGGTTGTGACGCCAGTTCTGGCAGTGTGCCCCTTACCACACACACGAGTTATTAAAGTGTGCCACACAAACATACACATGCACAGTTACTGGTGAAAAGTTCTTCTTTTGCACCGCTGCACTCCCTGTCCCCATACCTCAACACACGCTCACACACTAGCCCTGTCAGCGTGTCCCAATTCTTTTCCCTCACTCCCTACCCACACACACACTTTGTGGCACTATAACCCTGCACTCCATGTGCCTCTTCAACCCTCCAGACACCTGTCCTGGCAGCGTCCCTCTTCAGTTCCCCTTCTGCCTCATTTTGCACTCTACACACGAGTTGACACTCTTCTCCAGCACGCACGCTGCTCTGTACTGCACTTCAGCAATTCATGCCCTCACTACACACACACACACACAGCGCCCCCCCCCCCCGCCTGGCTGTCCCTTCCTTTATTCCCACACACACCGGTGGCAGCAGAGCGCCCCTCCCACACACAGACATCAGTCCTGGAAGCTAGCCCCTCGCTCTCCTGCTCCCTGCGCCGGTGGGCAGGCGTGCAGGCTGGGAGCTGCAGTGTTGTATTTCACTGGCTGGGCTCGGCGGCTGCCCGCTTCCTGCCTGGCTGACACAGCGCTTCGCCACGGCAATGCTTCCAGACAGGAGCTAGGGCTGCTCTGCCTGCTTTGCAGTCTTCAGTCGCTGGAGCAGGCACTAAGTTGGGCCGCCTCGGGTCACTCGGACGCCACCGCCCCCCAACTACAAAGTGCGTGCTCAAACCGAATTACACACGGGTGTAGGCGCTTCATTTTAAACGTTAGTGTGTTGTTTTTTGGGGGGTTTTTAATAAAAGAGTCACAGGACGGGCAGCGCGAGGCGAATACATCGTTCAATAATAATCAGTGCTGAAATGAACAGGATGCAACGAGGGGCAGGCACGCCTGAGTCGGAAACAAAGGATGCGCCGTTAGAGGAGGCAGCCTGGCTCTCACTCGCGGGGCACCGTGAGGGTGGGCATGTGAGGCGCTAAGGTAGGCAGCGAGCGGCGCCACTGATTCAAGCAGTACTGCGAGGGGGATTGCAATGCCAGTCAGACGGGAGTGAGTGCAGTGTGTGAAGGTGAGGTCGCGTGGAGGCGAGAGAGGAGACGTCCGAGCTAGGAGGGCGGTGAGGTACAGACATCAGAAGGAGTGGGATGCCTGAACTGAGGAACATAGAAAACAAGGCAGAGCAAAAGGCAAGCGCGGTCCCGAAAGTGAACAAGCACACCACTGCCTTTCTCCGAGGTGAAGCAGAAATGCCTCGGAGAAAGGCAGCGGCATTTTTGGATTCGGGGGCGTGTTTTTCTTTTTCTCTCCTCTCGCCATTGGCTGGAGGAGAGAAAAACACGCCCAGCGAAAAGTATAAACAAAAAAACGCCCCCGAATCAGAAAAGGACGGGGCCTGTTTTGCGAGATGAACCTCTTCTCCAATGGCTGGCCAGCATTTAAGAGGCCAGCCAATGGAGAAGAGGGACGGGTTCAAGCCCCTCTTCTCCAAGTCATTAAATCTCGGAGCGAGACTGCGCAAGCGCAGCACTCGAGCCGAGACCTAAAAATGGAGCCTACTCTCGCCTTCCAAATACTGGCTACTAGTTTCCCCTCAGATGTAATTTACTCCACAGAAAGGTTAAAGGTTTTGTTTATACCATCAAACGCCATTTGAAAGTCAACAGAACAGGCTATAGAGGAGTGCACCCGGAAGCAATTTGGGTATCAGTGGGAAGCAACATTGCTAATATATCATCTTCATGGAAAGCCTGTCTGAAACCACAGTAATAATTTGTGCTAATTAACCTGGCTTCTTAAGTCATCTAACAGCAAAGCAGCATAGAACTTTGCATCAACATCTATCAAAGCTATCATTCTAGAACTGAACTCTTTGGGTTTGCAAAGTTACCCTTCTTAAATAAACAATGTACACTGACCTCAGCCAAGACTATAGACTTTCTGCTGATTGCCAGTAGCTGTTCTTCAAGGAGATTAGCAAAACACACAAGATGGACGGAATGTTGCACGTTGGCAAAACATTCACCCCCAGTCAGAGATCTGAGTTTAATCCATCGTTATTTTGCTCACCACGCCACCCCAGTTCAGACATGGCCATATGCAAATCAGTCTTGACCCGGTGACTCATGGGAACAGTCCAGCCCGAACTGCCAAGCAATGTCTTCCCTGGACCGGAATCAAGCATCCTAGGACCGATTTCGGGGTATTGACTGGGGGTGAATGTTTTGCCAATGTGCAACATTCCGTCCATCATCTTGTGTGTTTTGCTGTTCGCCCTATGTGGGAAGGGTATGCCCAGACGTGGGTCCCGTGCTCACTACGCCACTGGAGTCAAGCTATCCTGGCTGAAGAGGGGTAAAACCCCGAAACCGGTCCTAGGATGCTTGACAAACATTACAGTGGTCAAGTCAAGGAAACTTAATTCAATTGCTTTTTAGACATTCATAAAAGCACATGAGGTAAAACACAATTCTTTATAAAAGATGAATAAAAAGAGAAAAATGTGTGCAATACTCAAAAATATCCAGCATTAATAAAATATAATAGTGTATCAGTGCACCCTTAGGCTCAGTACTTGGAGTACAATGAGTTTCCTTTGACAAAGTACTTTCTTCAGAAACATTGCCATGCTCCATGCTACTTGTTCAATCTCCAAAAGCTGCAAAATAATGTGTCGGCGGACATAGAATAAAACAACGTGAATAGTAGAGTGAGCTGAGTGATTATCACAAGGGCACATTTGCAGTTCTCGGGCCCAGTCATTCATTTTTGGAAAGGTGACAAATCTATGAAATATCCCCAGCCTAAATCTAGCTAGTAGAAACCGGTTGTACCCACCAGGTACAAATGTTAGATGAGGTTGTATACTAAAAGTAGTTAAATCAGCCGATTCTGCAGGACACTTGGCTTTAAAATCTCTGCCGACATTCTCAGTGTATCCAGTAGCAGGAGTCGCTCCTTTTTTAAAACCTTTCTAGTGACCCTATGTAGTGTGCTGGGGTCAGAAAAATATTCTGGATGGCCTAAGTCACGCATAAAATCACGGACGTAGCTTACCCACGGGATCTTTAGGGCCCCTTCCAGTTTCAAGCTATCCATTAAAATGTCCCTATTTAGCTTTGTTTCTACCTTAGCCCAGATACTATGCCATAGGAGAATAGGTTCCAGCTTTATAAGATCAGAAATATAGGGGAGCCCCAGCTCAGCATTGCAAACATACGATGAAGTACTAGCCGGAACAGACAAAATATATCTTAAAAGGTGTTTTCAACCAGTTGTAGCGGGAACGTGTCAGCAATGCCCCACACCCCTGCCCCGTACATAGCAGTCAAGATACATTTTGATTTGTAAATTTTAATGAGCCCAACTGGCGGTCTCTTACACAGTTCTTTCGAGAAATTCGCAATGGTGGTTGTAGACCTTAGGAAGGCCAGTTTTTTACTGAAACAGCTTGAACTCATGAGTCGTTTTTATGAAATAGTATTCCAAGGTATGAAAAACTTTGTTGACTATTTTGTCCGTCCACAAACATATCCCTGGACCTCTGACTTCCACAGCCACACCTCATTATAAACGTCTTTGAGGTGTTGACACTAAGACGAAGGTCATTCATAAAACGTGAAAAACTGTCCAAGACACTCTGCAGACCTATTTGCGTACGGGACATCAAGACTGCGCCATTCACATAAAGGAGGGGCGGTATTGGACATGCAGCTATTTGAGGAAAATCTTGAGCGTCTCCAAGCAGTGCCTGACCCAGCCCATTAATATAAAGATTAAAAAGGAAGGGGACCAGGACACAGCCCTGCCTAACTCCCCTCCTTATTGGAAATGGTGCCGTAAGCTCACCACCCAGACCAAAGCGCACTCGTGCCTTAGCGTTATTGTAAAAACACTTAAGAAAGCAGATAATTTGTACATCTACCCCCATAGCTTATGACTTACAGAATCGAAAGCCGCTGTGAGATCCACGAAAGCTAAGCTAAGTACAGTCGGCCAGTCTTCGCCCGGGTATATTTCCCAACAGGGATAGCTAAATTTAGACTCTGTTCAGTTGTCCCTAAGCCCTCACGGAAACCGTATTACAAGTCAAATATAACCGGTTTGTACTCAGCCCAATCATGTAGGCGTTCCAGGATTATTCGGCTTACTACTTTGGCCAACGAGTCCACTAGTGAGATGGGCCTATAGCACCCAGGGTCCTGGCAGTCCCCCTTTTTAAAAATTGGGGCGATAGTCGAGTCCACCCCGTTAGAAATGGTGCCCAACAACTAGCAGTGATTACCTGGGTGATAATAGGCCCCCAAAGGTTCGTGTCTGTCTTGAACAAATCTACAGGGACCCCGTCCGGCCCAGGGGCCTTACCGCCCGACTTGCTGAGATTGCCCTATTCACTTCATCCACGGTAAACTAGAGGTCCAATTACTGGGTCAGGGAATCCATAAAAGTTTCCATTTGCTTAATATTTATGTGTTCATTTTGGCTTCCCTGATAATTATAGACCATAGAGAAATGGTTGATCCATTGATCCCCAGATATAGCAATTTCAATTGTAGGACCAGCTCCGGAAGACAGAAAAGGTGATTTCACTGCTTTCCAGAAAGCCGAGCTATCTTTCATTTGTGAGGCTTTATGGAGGGATTCCCAAGCCTCATCTCTCAAAGCGCATTTTCTTTCCCAGAGTGCCATCCTATATTCCATTCTTGCCTGCCTCACACCATTTGGGTTCCTTGGTGTCCTATGTAGTTCATGCTTTAAATTTGTATAGGCTTGAGTACACTTTGAGTCAAACCAACCCTGAGACTTTTCTTTTTTCCCTTTCTGGACAAATAGTGCCTCCCTTATCACCCCCGATATTGCATGAATGGTGGATAAGACGCTATCTGGAGTTGCTGTTTTGCTCAGGCAGGTGTCAAAAGCCTGTTTACATTTATTTACAACTTGTTTTGTGACTTCTAAGGGGTCCACCAGTAACCAACGCAGAGTATATCAGTTTTGTCAATTTTTATACTTTCTAACCCCAAGCCAGCTGTATCATGCCTGACAGAATTACTTGGGGGCAAAGGGACACACATACACAAAGGATAGTGGTCACTCAGTGGATTTTCATCAACTGAGAAAGAGCAGCCTACATGCAAGATTGAGAGTAATATATAATCTATGGTAGTACATAGACCTCTGCCATTAAAAGTGTGGTTGGTGGGAGCAGGTATAGCACATAATTCATGTGCAAAACCAAAATCAAAGCGATAAACTATTTAATTGAACAGCTCCCCCAGAATGGAGTGTCGAAAGGAGTGTTAATTGTCCCTTCTTCACTATTGAAACCACATAGGTTGTTATTGTCATTTGGACACAAGGCAAAAGTAAAATTTCCAAGAAAGATTAACATTGTATCTTTAGCATAATCACTACAGAGAAAATTAAAATCATTGCACAGCTTCCTAACCACAGACAGAAATTTATCCGGGGTACGTTATTGTAAAAATTTGCAAGTACAATACAATGATTTATATTTAAAAGCATTTTAATCAATTGGTAAAAAGGTCTCTAGATGCAACTCAATCCTTTTCATTTTCAGCCTGCTGGATATATAGGTACAAAGGCCACCCTTTGCCCTACCACTTAGCCCCCCCACTGCTCGGGTGTGAAACGTTTTGAACCCATTAATATGAATAGGTTCCTTAGCCCACGTTTCCTGGTGACCTAGTATGTTGTGTCTTAATATAAAGTCGCACCAAATAGGGTTAATCAGTTTGGCATGTAATCCTGATATTCCAGAAAACAAGGTTGCAGGGAATTCTGTCAGAGAGGCCTAGAGGGCTAGCTGTTTCAGCCTTATTAATCAAGCAGCTACTGTCCGTAATAGGTATCTGGACTGGGCTTGAATGTTCATGGGAGATAGAAGGGGCAGCCTGAGTCAGTTTGGTGGTACACATACTCAACTCCTCCTGATCGCTAGGACTGGAAGTGACAGACTGTTACCTGTGACTATATGATGGTGATTAAGGATGGTTTTCTGACCATGTGCCTGATCTCCTTGATATCCATTCAGGTTGGACTTGAAGTTTGAAGAGTGGAACTTTGGGTGAGACAGTCAGTCTATATCTTCTAGTAAGTTCAGGGTGTCATAGCGATTGCTAACTGGAACTGCATACCTGGGCTGTCAGGAACTTCTGAATCTCTCCTCCTCAGAGATGTACCATGGAGGTCTAGGTGGTTGATAAAAATACCCCAGTGGTAAAATATTAATGCCCTGCACCCTTACAGAGCAGTCACCAGCCCTGTCAAAAATTGACTGGACCAAATCTGGGGAGCCAAATGTTAAAATACAGTCACCTCCCAATGACTTAGTTGATTTACCTACCCAGCTAATTCTTCATACCATTTTGGATTCAGAGAACAGGATGTTAGTTATGCCAGTCCTTGCACTCAGTAGGTGTAGTGACGTATTGCTTAATGTTGACCACTGTTCTATAACACTGGGCAACAAAGGAGGGACGTTAGCCAACACAACCGTTTATGGGGTCTCTTCAGGGGGAAGATGCAGGTTTGAAGTTGGACTGTGTGTTTATATTCCCCCCGCCCCCAAACTTTCTATGGTGCTCACCTTGACATGTGGGGCTGCATTTGGGCGGATTACAGTATGAGCATATGTGATATTCGAGCAGTCTTTATGATGCAGGGGCCCTAAATGATCTAGTAAAAGGGATGCTGCTCTTTGATGTGGGGGTCCAGCCTGAGCTACATCATTGTCTTTAGCTATTCTATTGCTAATCCTAGGATGGTCCACTTACTGAATTGCTTTCAGGGCGATCTACCACTATACCCGTCCCCCTATTAAAAGGCATATTTTTATCCCTACATTGACTTGTGTCGGGCGGGCTGGAGAAACACTAGTAACAAGCTCTTCCAACTTTATTAGTCTCGCTTCAATTTGGGATAGCTTTAGCGTCAGTGGGTCCAACAAAGCTGATACCGTTGACTCTAACCTCTTCCAGAAAACATCCTCCTCCAGCAGAGGAGGTATTCAGGCTGCAACAGCAGGGTTTGGGACTATACTGGGCCCCCTGCTATGTTTTTTATCGCCAATCTTAGTTTTGCACCCCCACCGCCTTTGGGGGATGATGGTTTTGTTTCTGGGGTCCGCTTCCCTTCCTTAGGTGGTGGTTCATGGCTGCTACTTTAACTTATTTTTATCTTTTGACCCTTAGTAGTTACATTGGGCCCAGTAGGTCTAACTGCTATCTCTGACACTCCTGAAGTTTCAAGGTCAGCCTTCATATGTGACAATGAATTAGATTGAGGAGAAGGTTCTTCGGGATTAATATGCAGAGAGGGACCAGTGGGCACTATTCGATTCAGTAAGGGCTGAGGATCTAGCGATAACCTCCTCTATTTGAGTTCAATCTCATGTTTTAATGCTGATTCAGCCCTAAAAAAAAAAATAAAGTGTCCTAAATTCCAACAACCCCCTGCCCAGTACCGGATTTGCGTTTACTCATTTTGGGGACCCTCTATGTAATCGCCAGGACAACAGGGACAGTTATATCACAGTACCTTAAAAAGCATTACAATCTAGGTTGTGTTGTCCCAGAAACCAAAGTTCTTAATAGTATGGCCCAGCCCAGCCTCCTCTGGTCGCAGACGGGCACGGCCCTGGCACGCCCGCGCGTGTCCCGCGCTGCAGGAGCCAGAGGCCATGTTTATGCACCACCAGGCACAGAAGATTCGCGTTGGCACCTCCTGGCACGTGTAGTGCTGGAGAACGAAGACCCCAGGCAGACCCGGTAATCTCCGCTATCCTGATAGGGAAAATAAAGTGGCGGCGTGCAGAAGTAAAGTGCTCTCAGTGCTGCTGCAGTCCCAAGGGGCTCCCGTGCTGCGGAAGCCTGAGGCCATCTTTATGCGCCACCAGGCACAGAAGATTCGCGTTGGCGCCTCCTGGCGTGTGTAGTGCTGGGAAATGAAGTCCCCAGGCAGACCCGGTAATCTCCGCTATCCCGGTAGGGACAATAAAGTGGTGGCGTGCAGAAATAAAGTGCTCAGTGCTGTTGCAGTCCCAAGGGGCTCCATTACAGTATATCATAACATATTTCTCACACAATGACAATCCATCCACCTCAGTCATCTGGCACAAGCCACATACTTCTAAATGTGATTGGAGTGGGTCATCAACACAGATGTGCCGGTTACCATACCTGCCGGGTGGGATAATACTCACCTCAATAGAATGAAAAACTTTGCTTTACATCAGCTATGAAAATTTTAATTCTATTTTAGGACCAGGGGAGACTATGGTAGTTTGAAGCGAATACATTACCAAGTCACTGAATTGACATAGAAATGTTTGAAAATAGAAACAAATTACCAGTTGCTCGTCTTCTCAAGTCAAGCCTAAAAAGAGCAAGTCTCGGATTTATTTTTATTTTACAAATTTTATATAGCGCTAGCTTGACCCGTGGGTATCAGAGCGCTTTACATACACACAGGATGCCATAGCGCTCCTACCTGGGTGTGAACCAAATCATATAGGGCAGTGAAAATAGAACCGCATTCTTTATCAGATCACTCAGCCCTTTTAGACCTTGCACTACCCCAAAGCGACACTGCTCCGTGGTCCTGGCGACAGAGTCTCCTTCGGAGACCAGATGTGGTCCAACAGATAGAGAGGGCAATTGTTGATTTAAAGGATTAATGATACACCCAATAACCCAGTCTCAATTGTTTGGGACGCTCTGAAGGCGGTCATCAAAGGGGAGTTTATTGTAATTTCAGCAGCGGATAAAAAAATAAGGAAGGGAAAGCGAATGCAAATACATCAGCAAGTACGTGAGTTGGAACGCATTCATCATCGCACAGTGGCCCCATGGGTATGGCGCTAGCTGGAGTCTACCCAGAAACAGGCAGGGTTGGATTTAGATAGCACAGAATATTCTCTACCTCGTCGTAGACATTCATTTTATATTGGGGGGACAAGTGTGGGTTGTTACTGGCGAACAAACTCAGAGCCCAACATTAGTCTACCATGGTGGACTACTTCCAGACTAAAGAGGGAGCCCTTATTGAAGGGCCAGTGGCTGTAAGGTTCGGGAATTTTACAACGTTTTTATAAACTCCGCTCAGGCTCTTCCCACCCATAATTTAGCTCACTACCCAGGAGGGTCCAAAGTGACATGTTTAAATGAAGATCATGTGACCAGGCTAGACACTCCAATAAGAATAGAAGAGGTCATATCAGCGATTTCTAGACAGAAACCCCTTAATTCGCCTGGCTCAGACAGTTTCTCAACGACTTTTTATAAAGGTCTTCTGTAGGTCTATAGCTCCACTCCTTATTAGAGTATTAAACTCCATCACGAGTTCCACTGCGCCCCTCCCCCCCCCCCCCATAGACACTGCGCGGATAACACTAAACTAATTTTACATTTCATTGATAAAAGCCAATTGTTCCCAGAGAGAAAGTATGCTATTTTCTATTGATGCCGAAAAGCCTTTAGGCCACGTTCACTGGCATCATTTAGCTGAGACGCTGGCTCATTTTGGCCTAGGAGAGAGGTTCTGTGCCTGGATTCTTAGTAACTATGGGGACCGTAAGGTCTCTGTTAAAGTCAATGGGAGAAGTTTAGCCCAATTTCCAATATGCCACAGAACGCAACAGGAGTGCCCCTTGTCCCGAAAACCCAAAAATCATGGGGGTATGCTTTGGGGTGAGGAACACGTTATTTTATTATACATGGATGATGTTGTGTCATTCAATGAGCCCCAAGAGGCTCTGCCCAGCTACCTAGACAAGGTGAGAATTTAGGAAGGCTTTGGGTTTCCCTACGAGTCTCACTATTTCATAGGCCCTGGATGTCAGTCTCACCCAACGTCAAGGCCTATCTGACTTAGACCACTCGATACAGAGGGCACTGGGATTTATCCCTTACTTGGGTATTCAGCTGGCCACAACCCTGGAAGGGGTTACGAATCTTAACTACCTAGGTCTGACGGGGACGGTGTAGTGAAGACAGGGTTCTGCCTGCACACATTGCTATGTTAGCATAAGCGTTTAAGAAGTTAAACCCCTTCTTGCCACTTTTGCACACAATACTACAGGTAATTGTTATTATAAGTCAAACTGCTTGCTTTTTCTTCACATGAGAAAGGTCTGTTTTTCACATCCCTAGACTAACGCCGCGACCTTAGTCTGAACACTGTGTGCAGAAGTCTTCAAGTTCAAACAACAATGTATGCTGTACTCTTTCTTCCAGAATTCACACATTAGATAATATCGTTTCATCTGTTGTGGATATTGTACAGTATGACATGTCTGTTTTATACCATGGCCAAAATCAATTGCGCTCTATAATACAGTTTGCATGGACTTTACAAACATTGAAGGCTGGAAAAGTTCCCTTGGACAACATGAATACATCATCTTTATTTTTGCCGTTTAATCTGACTGATAACAGTTCATGTCCATGAAGGATGCTACATATTCGCTTTTACATATTGAAAAGTTGTAACCTTTACCATTTTCTGTGGCCGAATCAAACTCGGCTGTGTGGCTTATTCATAGGTTAATCACACTGCCTTTTCCCTTGTTTAAATTCAGTTCATGTATGAAACACTATGCCATAGGCAGATATGAACCATTAGGTAGCGCTTTTCTCCATGACGTTTGGTCACTCCCGTTCACATACAGGTGCCTGAGAGAGGGTAAAGAGGTTTATTTAAAAGGAGAGGAATGCACTTCCACACCTGATCACTCAGTAGTTTGCAAGAATATACAATTGCATGGCACGTGCAACGTTCACACACCGAATTCAGCTTGCATTTTAAAGGGAAATCCTGGGCCAGCTATTACACCAACTTTCACATTACTAGCGAACGGTAGTTATTTGCATTTAAATATTGAAGCGTGTTGCGGGATGCTAGCAGGGATTCCATACATTGTAACGGTCTCCCAACGTGTAGTTTGTAGTAAAAAATGTGCTTTTCCCGCCCCCGCATGGGAGTCTTGACATCTCCATCTGGCCTTCCATACCAACTTTGAAAGCAGAGTTCAACAAGATGAGCAGAATAAGGGCTCTATTGTCCCAAAAAGAAGTCGCCCTAACTTCCTTGCGTGAAACATTTGTCCTTCACGTAGCTAACACCCGCACTCAGGTGCATGTGATTTTAAATACTGATCTCCCACTTTATTTCGGCGCTTTGAATCACACTATTTTCAATGCCTCGTCAACAACTGGCTAGGCGCATTTTTTCAAAGTTGTGGGCTCCGGCCTTGTGACCTCGTTCCAAACTATTTGGTGTGATACCGGCATTTTTTCATTCTATTTTTTCCAGCGGGCTTCCATTAATCCTCGCCTTGGCTGCTGGTGTGCTGCTGTTGGTTTGTTTGATCAGCAATGGCTGCACAATCTGTATCACATGATGGCCTGCATGCTCCAACTTTGCAAGCGGATGCTTGAATACTATGGAACACTACCTCTGGCCACTTTGAGTGTAGCATATGGATTGTCCTTCCGGTTCTCATACATTACTTGCGTGCAACCCGTTTTCCATTGCCCAGAATGTTCATATGAATGGGCTCTGGATTTGTGCCTCTCAAACATGGCGTCTCCTGCCCCGGATTATGATCGATTAATGAGTCCCTTAGCGGCTCATGAGTTGGACTGTTCTGGTATCGGAATTATGGCCTGTACGGCTGCGCATGTAATCCTAGGAAATTGGGATATATGTGCAGCGGCCCATGACTTCCTGGCACGAAGTTCTCGAAGAACATGCAAGTTGTCCTCTGATAGTGCTAGAGGCTCCGGCTATCGACGAACATGTATGTTCAATTACTTTATTAGATTGGATGTCTGAATCCTTTACTGATGATTACAATGACTTCCTCTTAGAGGCTGTTGCAACATACTGTTTACGTACTCATTTTTACTTTTATTTTTTTTTGCTCCGGAATGGGCAGTATACCGCCCCTGCTTGATTTTTATTTTTTTGCTTTTTTTATGGTTTTCACCTCACACTTTCTAACTTTTCACTACCAATTATCCGGTTTGGCTAAATATGAACTTGGTTCTGTCTCACTCGAACTCTGCGTTCCTACATTGATTACCTATTTTGTTTGTGGTCCGATCAAGAGAGGGTGTAGTGAAGACAGGGTTCTGCCTGCACACATTGCTATGTTAGCATAAGCGTTTTAGAAGTTAAACGCCATCTTGCCACTTTTGCACACGTTACTACAGGTAACTGTTATACAAGTAAAACTGCTTTCTTGCTTTTTCTTCACATGAGAACGGTCTGTTTTTCACATCCCTAGACTTACACTGCAACCTTAGTCTGAAAACTGCATGCAGAAGCCTTCAAGGTCAATCAACAATGTATGCTGTTGAATTCAGGTTGATCGGCCCACGCTCTAGACACAACTAGCACACAGCTGCAAATATCTGAAACTCGGGTGCCTTTAATATTGCATTGCTGTAGGAGAGTAGGATCTGCACTTATGTTGCCCCCACTTTTTTTCTGATGTATACACTGGTTTCTGGCTATAGTCTGGCTGGGTCCCTGCTAATCAGGGCCCCAGTTTCACTGATCTCTCTAAACAACTTGGTGTGCATATTAGATGCACTAGTGATTGGATACTGTGGTACCTTATGAGCCCCTAGTATATGGTACCTTAGGTACTTAGGGCATTGGTACTTCACAGGCCTACCAGGGGCTGCAGCATGTATTATGCCACCCCTGGGAAGCATTCTCAATCTGACACCACAGGCCTGCTACTGCAGCCTGTGTGAGGTAGTGTTAGCACTCCTCACTGAGGTATAGGTTCCTATATCTCACCATACACACACATATAAACCTATCAGCCACCCCTCTTGCAGGCCCTAACAATCCTGAGGGCAGGGTGCTTGGTTTACTATGTGAGGGGGTGCTTCTGCATGAGCAGGACCCCTCTGCAGCTGGCAGAGTCTATTCTCTGCTACTGTTTGTGGATGTGGTTAAACCATATACTCTTAAGTGCATTATAACCTTGCGGTAAATGCTAACTTTGGAATGACAGCATCAAAACATGTCGTGTTTGGTGTCAAACAACTTGGAATCATACCCCCACACCAGTAACTGGTGTGGGAGTATGATCCCACCCTTCTAGAGGGGATGACATGTACCCACTGTACTAAACGGTAGAAATCTCCTAGAGCCCTGGCATCACAATATGGATGCCACCAACACAGACACTGGGCTGCCCTCCTGCTGCTGACCGAAAATCGCAGTGGAGGAAGCCCAACAAAAGGTATCCTGTCACAGGGAGGTGTCACCACCTCCCAGACAGGATTTAGTGTATTGGAGCTGGGTGGGTGCACTCCTAGAGTGCTTTGAAGTCCTGCACTGGGGGAGCAGTAGGCTCCTCTGTGCATATGCCAGCTCAAACCGGTTCAGGGGCTACCTGCCCCTGCTCTGGCGCGAAACTGGACAAAGGGAAGTGGGTGTAACCACCCACTACCCTGACCCTCCTAGAGGAGTGGTCATAGAGCTAGTCCCTCCCCTATCTTCACTATAAGGTAGCAAGCATTGCCAATGCAATTCAGATTACCCTGGACAACGCTCGACAAAGAAGAATCCTGGCCCTTCGACGTTCCACTATCTCTGGAAGACTGAAGAATCTCCCTTGGAGTCAAGGAGTGACTCCCCTGCTTGGCAGGCACCAATAACTTCAATTGACGGTTGCAAACGTCACCGCTCCCGCCGGAGTCCGAAGTCCCTGCGGCCCCAGAAGCGGATTTCCTGACCTCGGCGGCCATTTTGAGTCCCCAGCGAAGCTGTGGCATCTGGACCCCACGAGTGACTAGGAACAGCAATACCTGGGAACCGTGCACGGATTTCGAGTGCAAACCCTAAACAACGTTCTATAAACTTGTGCTTTGGACCATTTGTGGCCCAAGTCCCTAGCAGGTCTTGTTCCAAAAATCAACGTCCTACCCCGTCCCAAGTGACCATGGGCTCCTGTGAAACTTTTCCTGTGAAGGCGTCTTCGTGGTTACTTGCCCGTTGGCTAGTGACTCCCCCGAAGACTTTCTAACCGACTTCAAGGGCTCTCCTGGTTGCTACGGGCCTTCCCTCACTTACCCTCACTGGGTAAGTCCATCAGACCTTGCTTGTCTGCATCACCGACTATCTTCAGTCCACACGAGACTTGCAGTTGCCAAGGCTTGTGGGCTCCAATCCGGTTGCCGACAGTCATCAGCTGCAGACGTCGTGGGACACTCCGAATCCAGCTGCTGGTCATCGTCGATCCCTCCTGGACCTCGTGAGCGAAGAGACAAAACACCATCGACGACCTGAAGCGACGCGACAGTGGTCATTCATCCTGCTGGCCACCGGTCACCGGCAAGTGACTTTGAACACTGTCCCCTCAATTTTCAGGTCCTCTTCATCTTCAATCCACCTTCGGATTCCAGCGGACACCTCTTCAGTCGTCTCAAGCAGCAAGTCTTCATTGGTCGCCATTGAAAACAGCATCGCGACCCGACACCAAAAGACACCTATGCACCCGGCTTCCCTGGGTGAGGTAACTCGTGCACTCCGGTGCCCAAGTGTGTGTTGGCCCTCGAAATACTTACCCTGTAAGTGGCTTGCTTGTTGACTTCCTCGAAGCGCCCAAAAACTTTAAAATACAAACCGCGACTTGCTCCATTGTAACCTATAGGAAACCCGCAGCTGTGTTTAGACACTGCACGCGTCTCCCGTGGGCTTGTTACTTACCTGCTAACACTGCAGTAGTGAAGCCCCAGCGATTCCCAAGGCCCTAGGCTTTCTCATTTTGCAAGTCGACTTTGTTAAACCATTTTTTTTTAGTATATGGTCTGGTACGCCCCTAGGGCTCCAGCCATATCTGTGCTTAATTTATTGAGAACTGTTGACATTTGAATGTTTACCTGGCTTCTAATCTCATAAAGAGATTAGTAGAGTGTGTCTAGTAATAAATACATATATATTTGATATATATACCTGTGTGGTGTCTTTTCATTTGGTAATTCAAGAGATTATAAGGTCAAACAAGCTGCTTTACATTCCTCAGAGACTTAGCCTGAAGGCTGCTCTCCACAGCTACCAGTAGGATAGCTTTCTTTAAAAAGGTTGTCTTAAACTTATCTACCATAAGAGTCGAATTGGACTGGTGCAAGGTGGCCACTATAACTAGTGACCAGCATATGCCAGGCCAACTTCTCACAATTGCATGCATGATACTGGCACTTGGTGAAAACCTTTCCACCTACAGAGAGCGTTGCTGACCCCGTGATGTGATTCACCTAAGCTAATCTTGGAGGTATGGGGTTCCCCATTCAAACCTAGAGACCTATTATCATAAAACTAGCTTCTAGCCAGGGAAGGGTGGTACACAAGGCACTATAAGACCGGTTTCCACTATCATTATAATATGATTTCTCCCTTTGTGTTTTATGGAACTGTAACAACGCCGATTGTTTTATTTCTAATCATTTGCCTGCTTATGTTAGCCAAAATACTGCATCTTAGAGCACATAGTTAAAATAAACAGTTTAAACTTTTCCGTGTCTCCGATTACTCACGTTGTGGACGGATATGAGAATAAAAACGAAAGTGTTCTTGATTCCCACCATTCCTGAGAGTAATCCAAGTCGCTTGTTCTGGGTTGTCTAATCATTGGTAGCTTCGCTGTAGTACGGAGAGCGAATGAGACATAGATGCTAGTTGGATAGGGGATCTGGGTACTGAGGGAAGTTTTTTGTACACCACAATTCACTGAGGTCCTGGTTTCCTGGGCATAGTTTTGTGCATGAGCAGAATCCCTGCAACAACGGCTGATCGCACACGGTTGCAGCTATATTCCCTCTTTGCTGCAACGTATCACCACCCTAAAAGTGACGATCCGTCCCAAGATTCTTTACTTCTTCCAAACTCTCCCCTTACAGCCCCAGGCAGGGATGCTCAAACTCTACAAGAAGCGCTGCAACGTTGTGTGGGTGAGCAGAACACCTCGATCAAACTGGAACATAGTTTGCACTCCCCAATTGAAGGAGGCTCGCAAGTCCCAAGCTTGCGACACTACTTCCAGGCAACACAGCTTCGCTGCCTGGTCGAGTGGTCTTGTCCAGAATCAAAAAAGCCTTGGTTGTTTATAGACCGTCATTCACTGCCCCATAAATCTCTATTTCTCCCCGATCGTCGTGCCTACCTTGAGGGTCTGGGATGGTCCGGCCACCCGGAAAGGCCTTACATAGTTTCCCTCCCCTTGACCCCAGTAATGGGAAATAGAGACTTCTCGCCAGGTCTGGATGGCGCACTGTTCCGAACCTGGCAGCAGGTGGGATGTCAGTCTATAGGCCACTTTTTCGATGCAGACGCCCCATACCTTTTAATTCCCTGCGAACTGACTTTGCTATCCCTGAAAAGGAACAGTTTTGTTACACACAGATCAGACATTGGCTGATGCAGCCGGCAAATCAGGGAGGCTGACCAGCGGCATCTGACTAAATTTGAACAATGGCTTCTTGGCAAATATTCCGATAAGCGCCTCATTACTGAATTATATAAGATATTGCTACACGAGGAGACCATATCAAAATCCCCAGTGCGGGTTAGGTGGGAAGCTGAACTCGGCAGACAGTTGTCCCCCAAGGAGTGGCAGGGATTTATAACTGAACACAACACACAGCCAACACTTCAAGCATAGAGTCTGCAACAAAAATTGCCACTTCTTGGCATTTGACCCCTGTTTGAATGCATAGAGGGAATTCGGGACGCAGTGATAGGTGCTGGAGACATTGCGACTCTCCTCGAACTTTGTTAAACGTCCTGTGAAAGTGTCCTAGACTAACAATTTTGGAACAATATCTTGACCGATAGAGCTACTTATTTTGAAATACCGTTTTCCTAAATTTCCAACATATACTATACTGGGACTTCCCAACCCACTCACGTACCCACTTAAATCTCAAAGGGGTCATTATATAGCCCTCGCACTTGGAGCAGCACACCAGTCTATACCAGCTCTCTGGAGAATGGATAATGTGCCGACCCAGTAGAATTGGTTATACCATAACTGGCATGTGCTGGGATGGAGAGGCTCTCTTTGACACTTACACAGCAAGAGGACTCTTATATGGATATTTGACAACCATATCTCACGCTCCTTTCTCAAGAGTTTACAGAACTGATCTGCCCAAGATACTGGAGGTTGCTCAGATTGACCGGACCCTCAAAATAAGCAACTCTGGTAGCCCGCCTACATGAACTTCAGCTGACGCGAGGTCAACACTCTCCCAGTTAGATGTTGGATGAGCATCCTAGAGACCAGGGGGAGTTCATTAGAAAAGTTGCAACTTGTTATTCTATAGCTGAACCATTGTGCTATCATGTCTCTTCTGATTGTCATTGCCGTGTTTTCACACAACAATAAAAATAAATTTAAGTTTAAAAACGTGTCAATTGCACAAGTGTATTAGAGGCAATTGCACAGATATTTTGGGGTAATTTTCTTCAAACATGAGTATTTTGCATTAACCTCATCCCATTTACACCTCCTACTTCAAAGAACTCTTCAGTTTTGCAGATTATTAATATTGGCTCCAAGGAGGGATCTTGGTGGCTGGGTTATTGAATAAGCCAAACAGTTACACCCTGGACAGTTAGCCACCTGGAATTGTGAAGTGGTGTCTTATTTCTGCTTAATGCACCATGACAAATTAATGTTCTAAAACGCTACAAGTCTTTCTGCTATAGAAAAGGACACTTAAGAAAAAAAGGCGAAATTACTACCTGAAACACAATTAACTTTCATTTTTCATTAAACGTTTGAACTTTACATAACTGGGAGCATTTTAGCCTGAAAGCAAGGGGGGGATGGGGGGGGGGGGGGGGGGGGGGGGGAGGGGTTGTAAAAAAAATAAAAAAAAAATAAATAAGGCACCCTTATTTACTGTATTTTAGTAATAATTACACATGCACCAGCATGTTGGAGTTAAATACCGCATTTTCAAACTGTTAACAGCACCCTTTAGTGTAGACTCGTGACCCATGTAATATAGGCCCGAAAAAAGACAACGATAATTAAAATCTCTCTATGGTAACTTACATTTTGAAATGCAATCTTTGTCGGATGAAGGGGGCAGTGGGTTTAATTACTCCATCCATGGGGACAATAAACAGAAGATGTTAGAAGTCTTGCACGAAAGGAAAAGAGCAGAAGAGTTCTGGACATTCCCTACCTATTATATTACCTATTTATTACCCGCAGAAGAATGCATGTCCGAAACATGGATATATGAAGATCTTGGTCCATCATAGGGGTTACGTTGTAGGATAGCTGCACATACAATTCTTGGAAGCTGTGTGGTGTTCTGACCTCCAAAGTACGTTTTGTGACCCCTAAATACACATCTCTTTTAGCCACCATCATGCAGACAGCAGAGCCCCAGAGGAGCAAGATGTTAGCAATGAAACCACATTATGACATTTTTTCATTATACAGTTAGGTATTGTAAGGACCCACATTAAAGAGGCTTATCAGTTGGGATAAAAAAAATGCACTTAATCTCTTCCATTAAATGGCAGCAAGTGCTTTGGGATAACCAGTTGCTTCTTCAGTGCAACTTAAGAATCTATTGCTTCACAAATGTATTAAAGGCTTTGCTTCACTTGTCAGTAAAATGAGAGATACGCAATAAATAGGTATGCAAAAAATAATAATTATTACTATTATTTTACGTTTAGGGAACTTTCTCATATAAAAGTTTGACACTGAAGTTGTGAGTTGGCTTGCCCCTTGCCATTTTCAGACTTCTTAACTACTACTGCATAAGATATAGCCAATTGCGAAAGGGCACACCCAAAAATATTCAGGTTTATTTACAAACCACTTGCGCCGCCAGTGTGTGACTTAAACTATGGGAAAAAGTGAAGTACCGGTGGCGCAAGAGGCTTGTAAATAAGCCCCATGGAACTTTTTCGGGGCAAGAGATTGTTCATGTGTCTCAAAGTCATTTCAGCAATTAATCCAGTATTTCCATATTTGTTCTGCTTTGTGCACTAATTCACAGGATAATGAAGACACGTATGCAGCAAACATGATGTCTGTCACATATCCAACATAGTAACTGTCAGAAACGTACCTGATGAAGTTCTGTGTTTTTTTTTTATTTTATAGCCACAAACACAAATAAAGTTGAAACAAATTACATGGACAGGAGATTTTAGACAATATACCATTATACCAATAATAATCATAAACAAAGATAAAAAGCAAGCAAAGGGGAGAGAGGAAAAAAAAGGGAAGGACCAAAGAGAGCAGAGCCAGAGAGCATGTAGAAGCATGCACGGAAAACAGAGACATAGCCACATTGCAATTTGCAAAAAATTAGAAATTATACTCTCAATACCATTGAAGACAAGACCAGACCATGTCCTTTCAAATTTACGCCAAGACCTAGGTCTTGGCTGATTAAGTTCTGTACTGTCAAAAAGAAACAAAATGAGTTAGCGGTTATGTTTTGATGAAGAAAAATTAGAAATTTTAACTAACGATTTGAACTGTTTATCAATCCATTACATTTTAAGGTTTGCCCTTCCACATTTGGATAGACGGACTGGTTCTGCACGTTTGCAGTGGTATTCGTAGCCGCCGAATACCCGGAAAAGGAGCACTTGAGGACGAAACCTTTAGAAGGACTAATCTTTGGTGCGCTGACACAGTTGCTTAAATAGTTAATCCATACTAATGCATCTTAACAAGTTAAAAAGCACACCCTAAGCACTTAACATTAAATAATGAATTAGAGCACAGCTATCAAACATTACTGACAAGAGAAGCAAATTATTTTTTAGTTGCACTGAAGTCATTTTTTTTTTTTACCACAAAACAAATTGGTGGCACTTGGTTATTTCGTTCTCAATATATAAAGGACTTTAAATAATATTTTTTTCACAACCATTTTAATTGTTACTTTTAACGTTTCGATCATACACTGAAAAAAAGAATATTGGGGACTGTACACAGGATCTTATTCAGGTGCTTTCTGTCTGGCTTTTTTGGGGGGAAAACACGAACAGGTGGACGATACTTTTTGTCTTAAAAAGGTGACAACTCTACAGGAGTGGAAATACACAATTCATAAATACACATTCATCCCGTAATAAGATAGCAATGTGAGTTTTTAAAGAGGTAGCTGGGTGCATAAAAGCTTACCTCGCGTCACAGCCATCGTGCCGTTTCCAGCGTAGCTCACCTGCTACACTGGCCCGTTTATTTGATGTGAAATTGAGTGCGGATAAACGAGTCTCCATATTCATTACGTCGAAACATTGCTGTGCGTTTATATGAATGTCAGCAAAGAGAAATGTGAACAAGCGGATGGTCCGAAATATTTTCAATGTATATATATATATATATATATATATATATATATATATATATATATATATATATATATATATAGACGCCGACGTCTATAGGATTTCTTTAAGTACTTAGCAAAAGCACTGTAAGAAACGCACAAAGTATCGTTAATCTTATGAGGTACACATCCTCACAGCCGGACGCGAAAACTCAGGGTAGTACTGACGACTTAGGTCCTGCTCTCCTTCCTATCGAACTGCCCGCAACATCCGTTGTTTTCCTGAACCCAAAACCTCCGAAGCTCTCAGCTGAGATGATAAATAAACGCTAGACCCCGCCCCTTCCATCTTCCCTGGCCAGGTAAACAGTAGTCATGGAAAAAAGGCTTAACTCATGTCTCCTGCACAGAACAAAAGATGTGTTGTGAATTGCCCATCCGGAGGCGGTAAATGCTTTGGCTACCATTATTTTAAACTACTGTTTTTTTTCAGCAATACTATATTCCAAATCAAGCTAGCAGACATGGCTATCTTTGCTTTGGAAATCAATTAAAGCAATAACACGCGATTGTACCACAAACTTATATATAAAGTAGAATTGTGCATGACTATAAATGTTTTTCAAAGTGATGACTCTAACCGTTAGGTTTGGTTATAGCAAGTCCCCTCGAAAGGGACTCTTCATTTTCCAATATGGCCGCCACGTTCGCGCTATTGCACAGTCATCTGCGCACGTATGTCTTTCACGTATAGCGACGCATGAGTTCGCTCCTGCTACTTAAAAGGGGTTGGAAAAATGTTTTCGAATAGAATATTAATTTGGTGAGCAATTGCATTCGAGTTTGAGAAAACACGCTGTCATAATTATAATGAATGGGAAAAACATATGTTTACAAGTATACTTTCGTAATATTAAGAATTGTAACTATCACACACTCAAACGCATAATTTCGTTTCCAATAAGTTCCCTCGATTTCTGTATGCTTTACAGTATGAATCACATGTTGTTTCCATGCCTGTCAATTCACTGCTGATAAAGGCGCACGCCAGACCAGCACTTCTGGTCCTTTTCATTGGCCGGAGAGCCTAGCGATCAGATGATGTCAGACACTTCCTTGATTTTTAGCCGAGGGTTAATGTAAAAGGCATAGTCAACAAGGCTAAAGGAAACTTCCGGAATCAGAAGTCTACGAAAGAGTTAACCAGGTTCCTCCCTTCTGCCTGGGGTGACGGATTTTGTTTGGTTCTCCTCCTGAAGCCCAAGAGAAAGCGATCAGTAGCTAGCAACCGTGAGATACCTCAAGCTAGACGGGGAGCTGCAACATGACTCGAGTCTACGCGTTGTGTAGTACAACTCTTCTGTTTAACATGTTATGCGCTGCTGATCAGAATATGAAAGACATTGCGCCCTGCTGATTAAGAGGCCACACTTGCCCTGGATATGAACTACAGTGCGCGTTTCTCATGTGCTACTGGGAGTAACACCATTTTATATTTACTTTGCTGATTTGATGTTGGAACATGCTTTGCACTGCTGATTGGAAGAAGGGACCCGTTTTGTGGTTCTGATCTGAGTATGGGACATACCTTGCACTGCTGATCGGAAGAAGGGATCCGTTTTGTGGTTCTGATACGGGTATGGGACATACTTTGCACTGCTGATTGGAAGAAGGGATCCATTTTGTGCTTCTGATCGAGTATGGGATATCTGGGTATGGGACATATCTTGTTCTGCTGAGCTGGATGCACGACGCACTTATACGCTTGTTATGTAAGAACCTTGCATTGCTGTCCAACGTGAATCCGCCTGTACACTGATGAATTGGTGTGCGCTACTGATCTGAGACTGACTGTAACATTGCACAGCTTGTGAAGGATTGGATGCAAAACTGCTTAAATGATCTCGAAGTAACATAAGGCCATTTGTGACCTAGACATAGTTTATGCTATACACTGCAGATTTTAATCTGGATGAAACGCAGCGTGCCCTGCTGAAATGGGATGACAATGTGCACTGCCGATCAGGAGATAGCACGTCTGATGTGGCATTGGAAGCTTGACGTTTTGGACTAGGAGTTACATTATACTGCACTGCTAATGTGAAAACGGGTATTTCACTCTGCACACTACTTATCTCACTGGGTGTACTACGTTTTGCACCACATTCCTGGTCTGGTACGTGTTGCAACATATTGCATGTAGTGGAGGAATTTCACATAGAGTTTTGGGAATAATGACCCTGCAAGGATTAAACATTCAGAAAGTAAATGTGTTGGGATCTGGAGAACAACTGCTTTGCTGATTTTGGCCGTACTACATTTTGATATGGAACAGATCTAACAGAAGTATTGGTGGATTCTAAACCGAAACATACGTTTTCAGAATCTCAAATGCAGATTTAACATTTGCCAAACACATTGCAGTGATAATCAGGCTAATGCAACTTGCATTCACAATTCGAGACTAGGATTGTTCTTATGAAAGTGGATAATTCTGCTTGTATTATTGTGCTCCAGATTAGTTCATCATGGCACGCAGAATTAATTCACTTGTTACGACTCCTGCTTGCTATAAAGAGCAGATCCACTTGGCCATGCCAAGAAATCTGAGCTACATTAGTGATCTCTACAAAGACGTGCAGCTTGCTGATGGCTTTGGAGCTCCCAGACCTACTAGTGGGTCCTCAAGAGAGGGACAGGAGGGGTCTCGCCTGCCTCCACCCAATCCTCCTCCTGGGTCCAGGAAATCGGCTACCTGTGACCCAAACCTACGGCCCATCATGCGCCGCCGTGCCCGATCTCTCCCCAGCTCTCCAGAGCGGAAGCGCTTGGGACGCTGCGGTTCCACAAGCCGGTGCTGCCAAAGGGTTCGATTCGCAGATGCCCTTGGTTTGGAGCTGACGGAGGTTAAAATCTTCAATGTTGGGGAAGACCCCTCAATTCCCTTGCATGTCCTCTCTAGGCTCTCCATCAATTCAGACTTGTGCTGCGGTAGCGCGTTGGACCTCGAGTTCACAATGCAGTACCTGCATCCTGACTTTCTGCAGCCCATTGACTGTGCACACTTTGCAGAACGACTCGAGCGGCAACGGATCTGCTTGGAGAGAGTAACAGGAGGCTCAGAGGAGCTGGGCATCTCTGGCACCATCATGGTCTTGAACCTGGATTTTGTCAAGAGAGTCTATGTGAGATACACATTCAATGATTGGCGGAGCCACCAGGAGTTGGAGGCAACCTGGCAGCAGAGCCACAGGGATGTAGTTGCTGGGGACTGCGACTTGTTCTCGTTTTGTTTCCCAGTGCCCCCATTTCTGCTCCAACTATGCCCAGCAGTCCAACTTGCTCTGCGATACATGGTGGGTGGGAAGGAATACTGGGACAACAATCAAGGCAAGAACTACAGCTTTACCTGCCAAAGCCATGCACTCAAGGTGCCCAAGGACAGTGGGCAGAGCTGGATCCACTTTATCTAACTTTTAAATGCCACTTATTGCTTGCCAGTTGAAGGACCTGGTTAACAAAGTGCAGGATACAGAGGAAATGCTAACAAGCTCTAACAATTTAAGACAAAATAGTGGGCTACAGCACACAATAGAACGCCTCCAGTGGAAAGTGCAGACTGTGACCAGAGTTTAAAATATTTTTGAAGAGTAATGACTTTGGTAACCTAGTTTTGCCCGAAACAGCTAAATAGATCTACGATGAATAAGGAAGTAATCATTAATCTTGACTGCTCAGGGATTGCTTTTCCACGTGAACATTTCCTGAAATTGCCTTTAGTTGTTGGTGTAGCTGCATATACAATCAAATCAAGGGAATCATTAATTCAAATTTCCCATCAGAACATGTAAAATGGTTCAGCTTCGGTAACTAAAACGCAACATTTTAAGGGTTTATGGAACATCTATATGGAAAAGTATCTAAAAGCAACGCCTATTATCAGTGCCCTGAAAAAGAAATAACATGGATTGGTTTTCAAGAAAGTCATCTCACACTAACTTGTCATCTTGAAGACTCGCCAGATTCCCAGAAATGTGTTACTGTGTTCATAGTAAATTTAAAAGTGACTCTTTTAAAAACCATTAGGATGATTTTCCAACAATCATTGAGAAAAATGAGCGTAGCAGCCATGAGGTGTGCCAAGCAGTTCAGGGAATTGATTCCTCTCTTTTGAGCACATTCCTTATATTGCATAGTTAGTGCATGATATATGCAAATGATGTGATCATAGTGTGCTGTTTATCACCATTGTTGAGCTGTGGGGACAGAGTATGATTCGCCAGTGGTGAAGCCTCAAGTAGGCCATGATGTTCCCCTTCTTTCTCAACAGTGGTGATAAATTTAGCAACAGTAAGGTATGCTTTGTCATATTAGGTGGTCAGTATTGTATTAATGACATGGATTGCACTATAGTTATAGATGTGTGAGAGTACATGTATTAATACACTTGCTTTAAGAAAGATTTTATTGGGCTACATTTTTTTTTCATTAGCAGGGCATAGTCTTCTAAATTTGTGTTATCCTTCATAACACTACGGAGGGATATGAAAAACAATACTTACAAATGTCAAACTGAAATCTATTCATTATACGTTTCTGAACATTCCCTTTTTATTTAATTTTTTCAAATTGAGGATTGTAAATTTAGATTAGTTCAGCGAACCTTTGTTTTGAGGATGACAACTTCTTTGGGGTACAAATCGGCACCCATGCCTGGGAGCCAATTTCTTTTTCACTGATTATTCTTTTCTGTTCAACAGTGTATCTGGTAAAGTACCAGCCTTTATAGCATGAAGGTAAACAACACCGTCAATATCAACATGAAAAAGGATACATGTGAAGCCTATCCAGATGTAAAAAAGCAGCATTTCTGAACTTAAAATTCTTTGAGTTCAATTTGACCTTTGAATGTTTTGTGCTTCATATACTTCCCTAGTGCTAATGAAGATAATGTAAATTGATACCGTTGATGTCAGTGTGAGGATTGGTTGGAAAAAAGCGCTGAAAGAAGAAACCTTTGAATTCTCCTGACTGATATATATATATATATATATATGTGTAAATATATGTGAGTGTTGGCTCTCACCCTCTTTTCCTTCTCAATCTCGTTTTCTTTCTCTCTCCCCGGAAGCAACATTTGAAAGAGGGTATAATAAAGGTCAGCCTTCTGTGATATAAGTTGCATTCTCACAGCAAGCCCCAAGAGATCCTGAACTTTCACTACAGCATATTTCATAGATAAGACAAAAGTACTTCTCCTTGAGAAACTTTGTGAAAACTTGCCAAGGTGTGCTCGCAAGCCAAAACCAAACAAATAACCTTTATGACTGGATCTGCGTGTTTGATGTGCTAGGAAGGCAACAGAAATGGCCTTTGTAACCGTGTTTTTTTAATGCTGCCGAGGTATAACAGTCTTGCTTCAGAAATTGTCTTTAGTACCAGCCTCGGATATGGAGTTTGGTCACGGTATTACAAAACTTAAGCGAGGGTTAGCCTGATTTTTACCTAATTCAGTCGATGCTTGCTAATGTGCACAGAATGTCCAACTTCTACTTAGTACAGTCTTAAGTCTGCACATTTGTCCATGGGTGACACTAAAAATCTGCAGTGCCAAGAATCTGTACCCCTGCAGAGTTTATGAATTGTTTCATTTCTACTGATTTTCCCTGCAGGAAACAAGCAAAGCAAACTGTTGTTTTGTGGGGGGTAAGGGATTGCTTCCTTTTACACTTTTACAGGTATTATGATATTTAAATGTCTGTAAACATAAAGGGCTGTTGATTGCATTTTGTGGCTTGACTGTTACCACTTGCAAAGCCAAACTTAAGCCGTTCAAGTGCTAGGCAAAACATGCTAATGGGCCTCTTGTGTGCTTGAACATCTTCTTAGCAAATCTGCAAGTCATGTTCATATGCACGTGTGTGCTGTTCATACATTAGGTGTGAGCTTCTAAAACATTGGGGGAAACAGACCAAGCATGCTGTGCAGTCATTGATGCTTGTTGTTTTTGGTCTGGCTTGACAGTGCAGCTGTCTACAGACCTTTTATTACCACTGCTGTAAATATAGAGTGGGCCTTGTCTTTTTTTCCCACAGGAGTGTTTTTGTCTCACCTCATTCTGTTGGCTGTTTGGTGTATCATTCTGCGTCGTATGGAGTCATTTCAAAACAGTGCCTGAGGGACTAGTTTACATCTCAAAAGTACACTCAACATCACATATTACATTCTTTCTTGTATAGATGCATTGTGCACACAAATATTCATTATTTGTTTTCTTCACTGCAGAATGTTTTTTTTAAATGTTTCAGCCAGTAATCAAATTGCAAGCCAGACCTATTGGCATTGCCACTGTTTGCTTTAGAATGCTAGCCAGTGTTTCCAGCAGAGCAAATGTAGTTCTGCTTAATATAAAGACTTTTCTATGTAAGGCATTATGTGTTTCAAAGTGGTATCAAATTCTAACGGTCAAAAACACAAACAAATGAAACAAACATACTGTAAAATGTGCAAGGCTCTAATAAAGCTGCTGACTGTTGCTGAGCTCAAATAGATAAGCATATTCCTATACTAGAGATAACATGTTGATACAGTTGTGTGGTTTTATAGCAGAACAACCCATTTATTGTTTTACTCTATTGCACTTGGTTTGCTGCTACAACACTATTGTGGACTTGAATTATTTATAAGTCCGTCTACTACTGAGATTTCGGAGTTTACCCCAGCCTTTTAAATACAAATTCCCTATTTATGGATTTTATGTTATGTTATTGTGGGAGTACATTTGCACACACTGCAAGAAGATGATTTTCCACCAAGTAAAAAAGTGGACATCAAACACTGTGGAGAGCATTTATGTATGTGGGTGGATTTAGTGAAAGGTTCCAATTTGAGAGCAGCAGATACTGATATCTGCCGGAATTATGCCAACTTCCTCTCACTTGCCTGTCCATAAATTCTGCCTGCTCTATTCTTCCTCAGTCCTTGGCCCCAGCGTTGAGATTGCCATTGAGCCTTTTTATACTTATGCTAGATATGATCCTGGTTTTGGGTGAAGTGGACACTTTCCTATGGTGAACTAGGTGTTCTATTACATTTAGGAAACCCTCATCACTTCATAAAAAGGGTTTGAATTTCTTCTTACCAGAATGGGAGTTGAGGTGAGGATTTTGTAACCCTGTGCCAAATCTTAGAGCAACTGCCTCCAAAAACACATAGTTCACACTTCGACCTCCTTCCCCTGTGCTACTTCGAGGCTCTTCATTTTATTTTTAAGTTTCTGAGTAGATAAAACCATGAAAGTTGGCCCTCAGCCACTACTGCTTGGTCTAACAGTTTATTTTCTGAGTTTGTCACAAAAAGTTATTTAGATATGTGCCTATCATATGTATGGTTCAGTACTGCGTACAATATTTGGATGCCTCTTATCCTGGAGGCATTGTGTGCATGGGTTTTCTTTTGTGTAGCACAGACACATTTCATCTTTGTATTATACATGATTGTACTGGTTCACTGCAAACCCACTTGCGTTGAATTATTTTCAAATACGTCTCTTCTACAAATAATTTGTAGTAAACGCGCATTCTTTGTGGATATTATATTGTAATCTGTTTTAGACGTTTTAATGAAAAAATACTATATCAGAGGTTATTTCTTTACAGTGACTTTTCCTAGTGTTCAATATCTCTATATGCTTTAAAAGGTGTTCGTTTTAAGTACTTTACCATTCATGAAAAGCTAAAGTAAGTGAGCATTTACAAAACATTCTGTGCAGCAAACACATTGGCAAGGATATCACAAAGGATTTTATCGAAGGTCTGTAAGAACTATTAGCAACGTAACCTGGGTAGAGAAGAGGGCTTATTTGACCTTTTCAATAGAATCCTCCCATTAATGATGGTATTATGTTAAGTTATGGTTATTGGCTTGTAAAGTGTCTTATTTTGTCGCGATAAAGCAAAGTCTATGGTATGAGACCCAGGACATGCGGTATGTTGAAAGGCATGGGAAGTCCGAAGACCATGGACCATTGTCCTCTTTTTCCATACTCCAGGAAATAATCAGGATAGATCGACCTGTTGGTTCATAGATAAAGCCAAAGTGTGTGTATATGCACGATAAATACCTTCCTTCTTCAAATCCTTTGCCAGTTCACAATCTAGATTTGTCGACTTTTCTTATTAAGCATACTATCGTGCATCAGTGACTAATTTCCTCTGCCAAGGAGACCAGTGTGACTCTACCTTTTTACACAGTGTGCTTCTGCGCCTCCTTATCAGTAAGATTTTTGTTAGTAAGATGATTGCCAGGATCATTATCATCCAGTTGTCTGTTTACTGGCTCATCCACAGACACACACATGTGAGCACTCTCCATATTATTCAGGATAAACACGGAAATGAAAGACTTTTTGTTGTTGTTTAAAAAAGCAACACAGAGCATCACTTTTCAGGGAGTTAATTTGTGATTCCACTGGGTGCTCAGATACCTCTGCTCCCAGTTTTACAGGGAATTTCTGTCAAGCATTTAAAAAACCGTGATTTTTTTCAACGTTCGATCTCACTGTGAGTCTTTAGCCATCACAAAAATTGACAGAATAAAAGGAAATAGTTATGTGTAATTATACTTAAACATTTAGCTAGTTTATGCATTTTCTATAATTTCATGAATTTACATTTGATTTTACCTCACAGATTAAGTGGTTAAGAATTGAGAAATAAATTCAAATTACTTTTGCAGCACTTCTGAGACTGTACAGAGAGTCACTTTGTATGAGAGTTATGGGTATTGATATTGCACGGTCACTGATTCTAATTTAGGCAAATGGCAGTGTTTCAAATTGACTACAGAGTAGTAGTATAGATATCAACGAGTTATTAGCCTATTCATGCACTCTTTCCAATTAGTTGTGTGGAGCAGCACCTGTTTTCTTACCCACTGGGCGGGCCGATGACAAAGTCTGTGCTTGATAGGAGCTCACCCTATATGTAGCATTAAAGAATGAAAAAGGCTCCTAAGAACCACAGAGATTTATTAATATGAGGTTAAAAAAAATTGGAAACCACGGAGAGAACCACCACTTTTTTTCATTATACATTAAACGTTTGATTTCCTTTGCAAAGCAGTTTAGCACTTTAAAAATTAGAAATTAATGATCAAAACGTTTTTTTAGGAGTTATTGATACTGCTACTGTATGTGCCAATTGTGGAGTTTACAATGTTGGACAGTCACTAATCCTTCTTTAGGTAAATAATAATACTTGTTGAAAGTGATAAGGCTAATAACACATATTATTAGTCTGTTAACTGTGCTCATGGGCCACTAGTTACTAGATTTGAGTAGTTTGTTTATAGTGCTCATCCTACCATTAGTATGGCTTCACAACATTAGCCTGTCTGATATTTTCTTACTCTAATGTTGAGGATTCTGCACTTATGAGTGGCAATGTCTGTATTGAATTTAGGCTTTGGAGGTCTTGCCAGAGTGGTTACATGGCTGGAACCATTTTCGGGAATGAGAGGGTAGAGTTTCCTTTATGGGACACTTAATTTTGACTGGCCTGCCCACTGTCAACCTGGTTTATCAGTTCAAAGTGAATGGATACTTGTTTGCATGGTGATATTTTAGGTATTGGAACAGGCATAGCTCAGAACCAAAGCCACCTTATTTGATCTGTTGGCAATTCCACACCATCTAGACTGTCCTGCTGACAAAATTGAGGCAATCAAAATCACATCAATGGAAAAATAAGGTACCAAGATTTTTAGGCCAATGTTCTAATTTTTGCACTTTATTATATTTATGAACACAAAAGTTATTACAGCGAAAAATGTGCATACTTGCAACTTTTGTTAGTATTATTGCAGGCAACAACCATTTATAAAGAGCTGTATTGTTAATGTGCGGTAATAAGATACTCATGGAAGAACAAATATGTTGCACTCAATGCTTCTCCCAAGGTACTTTATTCATTGTATGGGAAATTAAAATGGAACACACTTAAGAACGCTTCTGGCTTGGTGTGGGCAGTGTCTCTGTTTACAACCAGAGGGAAGGTAGTATTTTTTTGTATCTTACATTAATAGCCTTTCACAGTGATCTTAATCCAGTGTAGGCAGTCACAAATTTATAATGGCTCTTAACGCAGAAAGGAACATTGGGTACTCCATTTTGGAATGTCCTTTAAAGACCAGTTAGACCGCATTTTTAATATAAACTAAACCTTTCCCTAGTTTCCCTAGTTTATTTTTCAATATTTTTTCTATGAAGAATAGAGTTTATTTTTTCCATGGTGATGCCTGCTACATGAACCTTAGGGTGTCATCAGGAGCGCTCTGTCTTCTCATTAGAGGTCTAGAGTAAATGCCGAATAAGACCATAATCTCTAGACTCGTGTAGAGAAGCCAGATTTTTCACTTTGTAGGTCTGTGGGCGAACATATCACATTTGCTCTCTTAAACCGAAACTTTGATAGCAACTAAATCTTGCTGCTACACCATAAACATTCTCCGTTGCTGAAGAACATCAATGGATGTATTGGCATGCTTTGTGGGTTCTTTATGTTCAACTTCATTTAAAATGCAATCTTTTGTATGTTTGATATTGTCTCACCTGTGGTCTTCTGAAGTTTCCCATTTCAAGACTATGCAAACATTTGATTTTTTGATGTCTTTGTGTTCGAGACTATACGTTCTGGTTGAAATATAGGAGTATGTTCTGTATGATGTAGTACACATAATGTTCACAAACATACTGGCTGTTTACCCATTTGTATGTGCATGGCGGATTCTCACTGTAAACTGCAACACGGTTGAATGCATCATCACAGCCTTCTTGTTAAATAAAATGCGATCCTGCACTAAATAAATCCTGTGCTTTCCTACAAAAATAAAGTATGTTAAACTTGGGTGAGTCCTTGCAGAGTGAATATCTTGGAGTTCTTAAGACGGTTCACAAGTGCTGCTGAAAGTTCTGGATTGTTTTGTATTGGGTGGCTCGCAACAAAGCTTCCAACCAGAGGAAAAGGCCCGTTCCTCAGACCACTCGCCGCTGTCGAGCATGCATGAGTTAAAACTGGGCATGGTTTAGTGGTTGCTGACAGAAATTTGTTTTAGGGCGGCTGTGGATCATTTTAGCTGTTTGCCAGAACTAATACCATCAATATCCAGCATGCACAGAGCAGGACAGTGCGTTGGCGCCTACATTGCATGTTGCTAGTGTTGTTTACATTTTGGATCATCCGACATACACACATTAGGGTTTGGAATAGTCTGTCGTGATGTATGGAGGTTGGTCTCTTCACCCACCTCTAACCATTTCAATTGTGCATCAGGAATATGAGTCACTTAGGCAATACTTCCATTGTAGTGCTTGGACTGTGAATGTCGTTTCACTGCATTGAAGTACACTGCTATCATATATACTTATACTCTTATCACATTTGTCAGGCTGATAAGCATGGGACCAGTGCAGTACATCTAGCCTGAGCAAGGTTCCCATCAGTGCCGGGCTGAACGCAGCCATACATAAGTAATAATTTTCAGCCTTTATGCCGTTTTGATGAGAGCTACTCATTTGTTTTTGATGTTGCATGTGTCAGGCCGAAGAGCACAGACCCACCATTACTAACACACGGCCTAAGATTGCCCCTCTCAAGCCCTGCCACTGACTCCAGCACCACTGTACTACCATATATATATATATATATATATATATATATATATATATATATATATATATATCCACAACGTAGTTCCTGACAAAGAGGAGCGTCCCAGCCTTTCGGGTCATAAAATAAAGATTTTGAAGAAGCACGATGGTGTGGCCTGTTGCACGTAGTTCAATGGTACGTGTTTTCTGAGGAATGTTGTAGGTGTCTGACACACCCGTTACAGGCCCTGACCCGAAAGGCTGGGACGCTCCTCTTTGTCAGGAACTACGTTGTGGATTTTGTGAAAGGAGTGCCCGCCGGCTGAGATACTTGCTCGTGGAACTGGATGAATGGAAGGGCCACAATGAGAGGCCCGCCTCACCTGGGAGATGAACTCGCAATCAGCCAGGGTCTGCCAAAGGGATTTCCCCAAGCACGTCGTGCTGCTCAAATATTGTTTTGAAGGCAAGTAACAAACCGGAGAAAGAGGGGTGGCAGCTGAATTTCCCTTTTCTCTGTTCGGTGTCGTTTATATGCAGCCGGAATATGGCACTAATCCAAGTAAAGGCAGTGTATGCATTATTAGGACACAGTTGAAATCAGGTGAAGTTTTGCCGAAAACATCATCGGAGATACTAAGTTATGTGAGATACTCTTTGAGGCATTATGGGTATCGTGGTCCGAATGATGGCGATATATAACATACAAATGCAGGAATGGAAAGATAAAGCTAGTAACATCTGATCTACAAAGGACTTATTTCGAAAAAGAACTTGAAATAATATTTACCATCCCTGCTGTGTGAAAAGATATGCATATAAGAACATGTGTATAAATGGACTGCCTCTTTAAACAAAGTACATGGACATTTGTCCTTCTTCGATGTTTAAATTAAGTTTTAAAAAGCTAACGAATCCACCGCTGATCTGTGGCATATGATTAAGAGGTGTTGACGTCGAAACGCGTTATGCTGTTCCCTGCCATAAAATAAAGATTTTGAAGAAGCACAATGGTGTGGCCTGTTGCACGTAGTTCAATGGTACGTGTTTTCTGAGGAATATATATATATATATATATATATATTTTTTTTTGTGTGCATATTTATATAGCGACCCAAAGGTATTGGAGCGCTTTACATGAGCACCGTATTTACATTACACATTCAGGCACAGGAGATTAAGTGGTTTGCGCAGAATCACCGGATGTGGACGCGACCTGGAGGCTCGAACTCTGGTTTCCAGCACCAAAGTCGGCAGTTTAGCCGACGGTCTACATCCTCTCCCGATATCACTTGCCCCTCATCGTGCCAGTGCAGCTGCACACCCAAGTTGAATCCTACTACCCTCAGAGCACTGCTTTTGCAGGTGCCACCTCACCTGGTGGCGCCATCAACCCCCATACTTCTCCTCCTCTCAGCGCTCCTTCATCCCACTGTATATATTTATGTGGAAGTTGTATAGTGAGAACTTGGCAAAAAGTGATTGGATAGTTAGTTGTTTTCCTGGAGCAAAAGTGGACTGTTACTGCATTGTGATGTAGTGTTCTTTAAAGAGGTGTATCTTCAGGTCTTTCCTAAGTGGCAACAGGGTTCGAGTATCCTGAGGGATACAGAGATGCTATCCAAGATCCTGAATTCATGAGTTTAGAAGGCCTGTTGCCGAATTAGATTTTTCGTTTTCATATTTCTTTGCCTCCATTCTGATGGTGTCCTTTTCCACAGATGATGAGTTTATCAACCCGACCGGCATTGGTACTGGTTGTGATTGCTTTGTAAATGACGTAGGTGGTTTTGAAAATGGCATGGTCAGACTCACACATATGACCCCACCCCCACTGTCAGTGGCATGCTTCATCGGGTTGCACCCTTGTATACTAAAAACCAGGATGGGCTTGATCTCCGTGTAGGGAACCCTTAGGATATTTTTTGTAGGGGATCTAGAGGTTAGAAATACCTAGTGAATATGCCGGTATCCCTTTATTTTGACTGCCACTGGTATGGTTGAAAATATAATGTAAACAATTATATATACATATATATATTCACTGAAAAAACCATAGGTTTCACACACGTTATAGTTACGAATTAGCATTTAAAAAACCTTGCAAATTCACTTAAAAAACCATAGATTTCACTCATGTTATAGTTAGCTGGACATTTCACTCGTAAAAAACCAATGAAATTCCCCCGTTATAGTTAGTGCAGGCAACTATAACTCACGCGACCGCAATCCTCTGCTGATGACGTCAGATATTACATCACTGTATTTAGACACTTATTTACCAATGTCTTCTTCCATTAATCTTTAGCTATACATATATTACAAATATTTATTTTTCATAAAGACACATATGTCATCAGTGATGTAATATCTGACGTCATCAGCAGAGGATTGCGGTCGCGTGAGTTATAGTTGCCTGCACTAACTAGAACGAGGGAATTTCATTGGTTTTTTACGAGTGAAATGTCCAGCTAACTATAACATGTGTGAAACCTATGGTTTTTTAAGTGAATTTGCAAGGTTTTTTAAATGCTAATTCCTAACTATAACCTGTGTGAAACGTATGGTTTTTTCAGTGAATTTGTACGGTTTTTTAAATGCTAAGTTATGTATTTATTAATTTATTTTTTTTCCAGGTTTTTCACCGTGTGCGCACCGTGCTCGCGCTGTGGGCGCTTGTTGCACTTCGCGCACCGACCACCCACGGTTCGCAGTGCGTGCCGTGCGCGCACGGTGCGCGCACCTCGCGATTTAAAAAAAAAATATAGTTTTTTTCTCCCTTGGGGGTCCTTCTGTGACCCCCTGACCAAGGCTAGGGGGTCAAGAACTGTCCACTCTGCCCCCTTTTCACGTTCTCCACCTTTTTTTTCACCCCCTCAGACTGCGAGAGACAAAATGGCGGCCGACACTTCCTGGTTTCGACCGATTCGAATGTTTACCGACATCTAACAACCAATCAGAATTGCGCACGGCAGGGTGCGCGCACCGTGCGTGCACGGTGCGCGCATATAGATATTGATATGCTTTTAAATGCTGTTTTCTCAGGAAATACTGAACAGATTTACACCAGACCTGCAAAAGGCACTTCCTTGACCTTATGGCTACCTCTCTGCCAAATTTCACGTAATTCTGTTCAGCCGTTCGGGCTGTAGCTGCGACTAAAGGTCCTATGGAAAAATGCATGGGGAAAACGCGTTTTGGGACCCCCCTTTTTCTCGGCCCCCGCTTGACGAATCACCCCGAGACTTTCAGGGTAGGAGCTGAACGGAGCGCCCCATTTGTTTTGAAAATTTCGCGAGGATTCGTCAACCGGCGCCAAAGTTATTCAAAATAGAATTTTGAGATTTCCTATGGAAACTAGGTTGTAACTATAACTATCTACTGGCGACCGCCAGTAGATATATATATATATATTTACCTTTACTGGTGGCATTCAGCCACCAGGTAGTTTTAATCTCTAGATCCCACTACAAAAGAAATATCTAAGTGCCCCCTCCACGGTTGTCGAGCCCATCCTGGTATTTAGTATTCCAGGATGAGATCCGATGATGAAGCTTGACACGAATAGATTGGGTGAGGGTCCTTTTTACACAAAAAGTATGAGTTCGAACATGTCATATATCAGTACTCCACATATCAGTACTCCACACCAACTATGGTAACACACTTAACTATCCCTCTGTTACCATGTCCCACCCTGTGATCCAAAACATAAAAAAACAAAAAAGCACTGCATTCCTTAATAAAATATGCTTCCCATTTGTCCCACCTACAAGAACATTTTCAAAACGCTGCCAAAAGTTGACAAATGGGAAGCACGTTTTAGGGATAGTTAAGTGGGGAAAAGACAAAGCATGGTGGGACACGAAGTGTATTGATAACATAGCTGCTGTAGAATATACGTCACACTGATATTAATTTTTAGGTCTCGCCTGGCGAACGCAGCGCGAAGCGCTGCTGTCGCCAGCGAGATCTATTGTTGCTGACTTGCCTCGGAAGTGGGACAGGAGATGGGCACGCGCATGCTCTTGGCGGATTTGAGTTGGTGTACGCGCTTGCTTGCGTGTCCCGTGTTAATTAGGCTCTAGGCAGTAGTTTATTTGTGAACGCGCTTAAACCTGCTGTGTTTACTTTACGACCTTGGCAGAGTATCTACTGGGCTAGGCTTCTATTATAAAGTAATAAAGGTCAGTACTGCAAGCGGTCTCCCTGCTTTTGTGATGTTATGTGTTAAAGTAGCTTGCTTTTAAAGACGCGCCAGCATCCAGTGTTTGACAATAGCATGTGTTTAGCTGGCGCTTGGCACCACGCCGCATTAATTGGCTTCCTGCTTTGCTTAACAATTAATGTACCTACAATTCTATACCAAGGTCTTTGGCAGACGTCTCACTGGCGGCGTGTGTGTTTCTTTACTTAAGAAGTGCAGTGGAAATTAATCTCGCCAGTGTTTAGTTGGGCTCATGTGTCTTCTATATTTTTTTCCTCACTTTTGTAAACTTCTTTTGTGATATGTGTTAAGGTTACGTTATAGTCTGCTTTTT
This sequence comes from Triturus cristatus, assembly GCF_964204655.1. Classification (NCBI taxonomy): domain Eukaryota; kingdom Metazoa; phylum Chordata; class Amphibia; order Caudata; family Salamandridae; genus Triturus; species Triturus cristatus. The sequence continues at coordinate 1,605,577,801 of NC_140590.1, read as the reverse complement.
GAATATGAATTTAGTGGGCATCTAGTTTTGTTCGTCATGTTCGGATTTGTGGTTTGCCACTATTGCAGTATAACAGGACTGTGCACCGTTGCAGAAACCTGCTGTGTTTAGTTTGCGGCCTTAGCACAGTATCTACTGGGTACTAGGGTTCTATTATAAATAGGGCTCCCGGTTTTATGGTATTTATTTTTTTAACATTTCCGTCTGTATTTATCCGTATTTATTTTTTGGTCATTTTATCTGTATTTATCCACATTTATTTTTGATGCAAGAAAGAAAAACGCTAAAGCTTGTATTTTTCCACATTTATTTAAATTGACATGCACACTTGCACTAGGCTGGTATAGCTGTTTAATTTAAATTGGTGCCTATGCTTAGTGCACTTTACATATTGGGAGCCAATTTCTTCCCTGTCCTCTAAGAAAAGATACATGTATTCGTGATTTTGATTAGGTCCCATTTGCGCAGATGTCTTGCAAATTGTCAACACATTACTACCTCTTTTACTCACATTTAATCGGCCATCACAGAGTGTCTGCTTGAAGAATATCAGATCATTCTCAGTGTGCACTAGAAGACGACCTACCCCACAAGGCATGGTAAATCGCATCTTCATCTGTACAGAATAGTGCTTTGATATGGACATTATGGGGAAAATGTAGAGCACAGGTGGTACAACAGTCATTTCTGTTCCTCTTTTTGAAGAAAAAATCTGAATACATTTAATAAAGAAGCAGATGTGAATGTGTGCAGCTTAGCAATTAATGCACAAGTGTATGCACCATCTGTAAGGCACAGACCAGCGCAAGAATCGAGGAGAGGCACCTAAGCGGCCATTGTGTATTGCCAACCAGTGTGCTGGCGAAAAAAACCCACTGAGTAATAAAAAGCAGCCTTACTTGTCAGTGTCTTCGCAGGCTGCCAGTGTCCGATTTCGGAGCGCTGTTGTTCTCTTCCTTGTTTTACACAAGTGCTGGAAGGGAAGGAGAGGGGAGGGGAAGGGTGGAGCGAGGGCAGAGGTCTGAAGCGAGGAAAGGCACCAGAGAGGCCATTGTTATCAAGCCACGCACTTTACTTGTTGAACCACAAGCCCAGTTTGTCATATACAGACAAGACCCCACGACAGTGCGCAGCCTTGTCTGCGTACTAAACTAAAAAAAAAATGGTTAGAAATAAAAGACAAAGGGTGAAGTACTTCTGAACCCTAAAAGCTTTATGCTAATAGTTGTTGGAGGCATTTCTGCCCCCTGCCTTGCCACATCAACCTCCTTCACCCTCACAACACAAAGCAAAATGTTGTGGAGCTGCAGCCGATGTCCTGGGGTGTTTTCACACCTCTTAATGGACATTGGCTGCTTGCACTGCCCCAACAATTATCTAGCCGGAACTACCGCTGTGAGAGGTGCTGGAGTGTCTCTGCACACACGGCGCTCCCAGTCCCCCCCTCTCTCCCCCGTCTCTGGAGCAGTGTCAGGGCAACAGTTTTCACGTTTATTTTGGCTGTCCCTGTGCACTTCTGACTAGGATTTTTACAGAGGAGCATTTGTTTTGTAAGTATTTTCCCGTTTTTACATATAAATACAGGCAAAAAACAAAACGCTTTCCGTCTGTATTTATATGTAAAAATACGTTTAAACGGAAAAGCGGGAGCCTTAATTATAAAGTAATAAAGGTCAGTACTGCAAGCGGCCTCCGTGTTTTTGTGCTGTTACGTGTTAAAGTACCTTGCTTTTAAAATAAGCTCCTGCAAACAACGTTTTGCATGTGCCTTCCCTTGAAATGTACCCTCCTGTGTAAATTCACTAAAGCCATTACTGATAGAGCTACTTAGCAACAGCGTGCACAAGTAAAAATACCTGCAAAGGGATTGCGTTTACATATTAATATACATAGGGGCATATTATAAACGTCTACAGTTAAAATTATGTCCGATTTATCGGCAGGAAAGTGTCGGTATTCGATGATCCAGGTCAGTCAGACAACTATCCACAGAAGCGAAGAGAATGTCAATCCCCTCCTTATAGGATATATCCACCTATGGTAATCAAACAACATCAAGTGGATAGATATCCAGAGGGAGGGGAGAGACCAAAAAGAACCACCAGGGATGCTGTAGCAGTCAGGACAAACGAAGGAGAAGCTGTGTGAACTAGAACAGAAAGAAAGGCCTTATAAATATCAAGAATTGCATATAACAATAAATTAAAGGCGTAGGCGTCATGAAGTATGCTTTCCCCAACTCACCAATAAGGCAGAAAATGTAAATCACTCACAAGACTGAAATTCAGGAAAGCAGTATCCAAAGAGATTCTGGGGTACTCTAAACTCTTCGACAGGCAAGAAGATAGCCAGCAGTTCTCCTTGTGTCGTACTCTTGGCAGTGCGCAGAAGTTCGTAACAAAATGAAAATTAAATGTCTCTCCTAGTAAGGTGGTCTTTCCTTACTATAGTGTGCTTTAAGTATTTCTTGAAAACAGTAATACTCCTCACAAAAAAGGGTCCATTGTCTCAGCCGAATTTCCTACTCAGGGGTGTGTTGGTCCAAGTGCTAAGGCTAAATCCAAAAAGCGGACCGGATTCTGCGTGTCCCACTCTATAGTGTCCAAGACTGATTTCCCACGACGAAACGATCTGTGGAATGCCAAGTTTCTGCACGTCTAAAAAAATCACAGTGTTATCCCAAATCCGGGCGTTGTGTTAATTGCCAAAGAAACAATAAAGTTCAATCTTCAGCGCTCCTACGCGCTTCTTTATGGAATCACAACAACCTCCGACAAGCTGCTGTGAATTTAACGGTAACGCGCACTCGCGAAACCGGGAGAGGGAGATCAGAATGCAGGTAGGCGTGTTAACAGCTTGTAGGCTGGATGCGGGGTGGGGAGTTGGAAGAGGAGGTAACCTGCAAAGCGTCCTTGCGGGAATGGCTGACTTTCAGCAATATGTCGATGTAGGCAGGGCAAAAGACAGCGCGACCTCGCGCTGCAGCGAGACTGAGGCAGGAATTCACCAACTGGCTGAAACGCTAATGCGAAGACTCCTCTGTGGTTTCTCCTGATGGCGTTACGTTTCTCCGGAATCGGGCAGGTCTCAAAGGCAAGGGGGCGTGGTTCTAATTGAGAAGGAAGCCAAGCACTGGATAACGGGTGTTCTTTGTTTAAATACCCAAGAATCAGCTGACCAACATTTTAGCGAAGTAGAGGAAAGCATACAGGGTGATATCCATCACAATGCATGATGGGAGAGGTAGTCCTGTTAGCGTTAGAAACCACGGGAAAGGAGCTACAAGAAGCTTGGAGCCTGACAGTTCTCCCTCCTATCGGTCTATTTAGTGGTCTAGGTTTAGTGGGATGTAATGCGTGGAATCTTCTCACTAGAACTGGGGCATGAACGTTCTCTGCTGGTTCCCACGTCCTGTCTTCAGGTGCATATCCCACCCAATCTACTAAGTGTTGCAATTTCCCCTTGTGTCTGCGAGAATCGATTATGTGCCTTACCTCATACTCTAATTCCCCTTTTATGGTGACAGGGGGAGGGGGAGGTTCTGTACAAGAAGGAGCCACAAAAGGTTTAAGTAGAGACGTGTGAAAGACAGGATGTATTTGCATGTCTGTGGGTAAGGCAAGCTTCATGGCTAAGGGGTTAATCACTCGTAATATGGGGTAGGGTCCCACATATCGAGGTTGCAACTTTCGGGGTCCCGGTAGTTTCATGTTTTTGGTGGACACCCATACTTGATCCCCTGTTTTATACAAAGGCGCCTGGTGTCTGTCTGTCAGCGTATGTTTTCATGTACTGCTGAGCCTCTGACAACTCATGTTTGGCTTGATCCCATATTGATAAGAGTAGCTTATGGTGCTCCTTAGCAGCGGGGACATTTATCAATGAGGGTGGAAGATGAAGGGGAAGAAACTTAGGATGATGGCCAGTAAGAAAATAAGAAGGAGAAATCTTGGATCCAGAGTGCGTGGAATTGTTGTACGCAAACTCTGCCAACGGGAGGGTTTGAACCCATTCAGAGGTAGTGGTACTGATCAAACACCTTAAAAATTGCTCCAAGGTCTGGTTGGTCCTCTCAGTTTGACCATCAGTTTGTGGATGGTAAGCTGAAGAGAGCCGATGACCTATGTGAAGGCTGTTGCATAGACCTTGCCAGAACTTAGAGACAAATTGGGGCCCTCTATCAGAAATAATTATAGAGGGCAATCCATGCAATCTAACTACCTGTTCAATGGTAACCTCTGTGAGCTCCTTGGCCTCAGGGAGTTTTTTAAGCAGAACAAAATGGGCCATTTTGGATAACATATCCACTACCACAAAAATGGTGGTAAATCCTTTACTGACCGGTAGGTCTGAGATAAAGTCCATACTGATTGAGGACCAAGGACACTTTGGAATCGGTAAAGGTTGTAAGAGGCCAGCTGGTGCGCAATGCAATGATTTTTGACGCGCACACGTGGAACAAGCCTGGACAAAATTAGTGACGTCCTGATTCATACCCTTCCACCAAAACCATCTCTGTACTGTTCGAAGTGTCTTTTCCCCCCCAGAATGAGCAGTCATGGGTAAAGTGTGACACCAGTTCATGATTGTGTATCTGGTTTGGTCTGAGGGCAGAAACAAACGTTTCTCATGATAAAACAACCCATTCTCGATAGAGTTCAACGGGTCTGTCAACCACTTCTCGTGGTCTAGTTTCTGAAACTCACGTTCTAGTACTGTCAAAAAGGACTCTGAATCTATATCAATTTGTTCCCCCAGTGCTATGATTTTGTGTTCAGGGATGATGGGTATAGGTTTCTCTGTGTGGTTCCTATAGTCTTTCCCTAATCGTGATAGGGCGTCTGCTTTTCCTTGTCTAGCCCCTGGACGAAAATTTATCACAAAGTCATATTCGCTAAAAAAGGACTCCCATCTCATCTGTCTCGGGGTATGGGCTCTGGCAGATCTAAAAAATTGCAGATTCCGATGATCAGAGAAAATAGTGATGGTATGTGGAGACCCCAACAGATAATGGCGCCATTCCTGAAACACCATTTTTATGGCTAGCAATTCTCTCTCACCGATGGTATAGTTCTGTTCGGCTTGTGATAACGTTTTTGAAAAATAGGCTACTGGATGAAGGGTTCCAGATATAGCGTCTCTTTGAGATAAAACCCCTCCCACTGCATATTGCGAGGCATCTGCCTCTACATAATATGGTTGAGTCTCATCTGCGTGTTTTATGATGGGCGCAGTGGTGAATCTGTTTTTTAGGTCCCGAAAGGCGTTTTCTGCAGCTGAATCCCATACAAACGCTACCCCCTTTTTTAGCAGTCTGGTAATGGGAGCGATTAGGTCTGAGAAATGCTTGATAAAACGCCGATAAAAATTGGCAAAGCCCAGAAAGGATTGTATCTCTTTCACGGTTCTGGGCGTTTCCCATTTAGTTATAGCTGAGACCTTGGCTGGGTCCATATGAATTCCCTCAGAGGAGATCACAAATCCTAGGAAATCAACTTTCTGTACGTGAAAAGAACACTTATCCAATTTAGCAAATAAGTGGTTGTCTTGTAGTTTCTGCAAAATTAGTTTCACGTGATGCACATGTTCCTGTTCTGTTTGAGAATAGATAAGGATATTGTCTATATAGACGATGACAAAGATGTCAAGGTATTCCCGGAGTATCTCATTGACGAAAAACTGAAAAGCCGCAGGGGCATTGCATAAGCCAAAAGGCATTACACAATATTCCTATAACCCGAACTTGGTGTAGAATGCCGTCTTCCACTCATCTCCCTCCCGGACACGAATTAAATGATATGCCCCTCGAAAATCCAATTTCGTAAAGACCTTAGCTTTTCGGACCTGATCCAAGAGGGTGGAGATGAGTGGAAGAGGGTATTTATTCTTAACAGTCACTTTGTTTAGGGTTCGATAGTCCAAGCAGGCTCTTAAGCCTCCCTCTCTCTTGGGAATGAAAAAAAGAGGAGACGAGACAGGCGAGGTGGAATGTCTGATAAATCCCTTTTTTAACATATCCTGTAGATATTCGTGGAGATACTTAGTCTCTGGTTCAGTCAGGGCGTATATTCTACTGACCGGCAGATCGGCCCCCGGTATTAAATAGATTCTGCAGTCGTGGGCCCTGTGGGGTGGTAGAGCTATGGCCTTTACCTCATCGAAGACACCAGCGTACTCCGCATATTCAGGAGGTACCCTTAGGGAACCTGAGGTAGAGAGGGCACAACACAAAGGGGATTGCCACAAGGCAGTTTCCTGGTAACAATGTACCAAACAATAAGGTGATCTTAATGTTACCTTTCTAGAAACCCAATCTATGTTTGGATTGTGTACTTGAAGCCAGGGTACACCCAGAATAGCTCCAAAAGTAGGGGTGTCAATGAGGTCGAACGTGATTATCTCAGAATGACCATTGTCGCAAATCATGATCATCTCCGGAGTGTGATAGTTTATGAGACCAGAGGACAACTCAGTCCCATCTACCGCTCTGACTCTCTCGGGTTGTTTTTTAGGGATGAATTCCAATCCTAGTGCCTTAGCTATAGTTCTATCCAAGAAATTTCCGGTCGCCCCTGAATCTAATAAGATAGCCATTGATCTTCTGTATTGGGAGGGCAAAACCAAGACCACAGTGATGACAAAGTGTTTAGGCACTGGTGTTACCACCTGCGAGATCTGTACTACATTAGGACTTGGAGGAGCGATCTCCAAACTCCCCAAGTCTGTTAGTTTTCCTTCACCAAGGGCACACTTGCTCTGTTAACAGAAGGCCTAAAGATACTCTTGGGTTTAACAGAACACTCCTTCGCAAAGTGTCCTCCTTTTCCACAGTATAAGCATAAATTCAACCTTCTTCTCTTGTCTCTTTCTTCTGTAGACAAAGGACCTCTTATCCCTCCGATTTACATCGGTTCAGGAGGATCTTTGGCTTCTTTCTTTTCACTACGTGAAAAGAAAAGACGAGAGTATTCTCCCTTGGTTTTTTCTCCTTTCCTTTCCATTAATCGATGGTCTAATTTGACCACTAAATCTATAAATAAACCACAATCCTCAGGGGGATCCACTATTTGAGACAGAATGTCTTTCAACTCGTCCCTTTGTGGAAATTTAGCGTGCAAACTGAACATTATCTGCGCCATCTTGCCTCTCCCCAGCACCACGCACCACGAATGCACGGCCGCCATTTTTAGGCACCCCACTCTCTCCCCGCTCATTTTCGATCACCAGCGCTTTCCCCTAGCGCTGCGAGCATCCCCCCGCGCGCCGGCCACCCCCGCTCTCTCATACAGGCCATAAACCCTCTCCTTCTGCGCGACCCTGCTACGGAACCACATCCGACCGACATCCCATACATGGTCATGCCTCTCCTTTGATAACCCCCTTCCTCTGCGCCCCATTGTCCGAACTGGTCCCAGGCCATCACCTAGCCCTGCGGATGCAGTTTATTGCCCCTACTGTAAGGGAAACACCCCGCATCAAAGGGATTACAGTAGATCAAAGCCCCTACCCCCTGAGACCCGGCCGGTTGCACACACCCCCGGGAATTAGCGGAATTCCCTGCTGCGCGATAGCCATCTCCCACTGCGGGTAGGGTGGGAACTTCTACTGTATCTATGTGTGGGATCGGATCTGAACCAGGGCTTCAGGGGATATCCCCCCCATACTTCAAGGGAATCTCAAGAATGTACTATGTGTAATAAAGCAATAAACCGGTGTATAAGAGACCAGGTCTCAGAGATGCGGTTAGAGCACCTCGTGACGATACCTTGCTGTCTGATCTGATGTGTTCTGCTCCGACGGAATAAAACTTTGTTTCCTGCCTTCCAGTCTCCGGCGCCTGCCTCTTTCATTGGTAAATTATCGAGTGGTATAAGAGGCGATTACCGCCGGGCAAATACTTGAAAGGTTATCGACTGAAACTGCCGCTACCATTTAACAATTGGCGTCCCAAACGTGGGGCCCATCAGCGACACGTGGATCCAGTGGGAGAGGTCCCGACGACAGAGTGAACGACTGCAACGATCGGGAGAGCTCCTGCCCAATAGACCCTCGTCTGGCAGCCGATCATCCGAACTTCACTGGTTCCGAGCAGACCTCTCTCGAGTGATCTACGGTCCTGACTGGGAACCATCAGGAGTGCCGCGGCAAATACGGAGAGTAGAGGACGATCGGGCGCTGGAGGCGGAAGACGAGAAACTGTCCACGCGGTCCGGGTAAGGTCGTGATACACGACAAATTGAGAAATAATTGATTGATTGTTTGAAGCTTTGGAAATACTAGTATTGCTCATTGATTGTTCTTTTTGAGATATTCGCTGTCTACAAACGGGGAGGAGTAGAAATACTCTCTCTCTCTCCCTTTGCAGATAGTGAAGGGTAGGTAACGCAGACTTTTGTCCCCGTTGAAACCCGTCGTGCCTATCTTTATCTCCCCATTGATTGATTGTCAGAACATTGATTGTTTTGAAGAATAGTGCTTTTTGAGATATTCTCTGTTTGCAAATAACGTAGAATAGGAATATTCTGTCTAGTCTTTGCAAATAGTGAAGGGTAGGTAACGCAGACTTTTGTCCCCGTTGAAACCCGTCGTGCCTATCTTTATCTCCCCATTGATTGATTGATTGATTGTCCGAACACTAGTTGTTCGATATTGGTTCTTTGGAGGTATTCTCTGCTTGCAAATAACGAAGAATAGAGATATTCTGTCTAGTCTTTGCAAGCAGTGAAAAGATAGGTAGTGCTGACTTTTGTCCCCGTTGAAACACGTCATGCCTATCTTCTCCCCACTGATTGGTAGTTGGTTCTGCCCGGACCGCTTATTAGAGGTGAACCACCCGGCTCCACTGGAAGGCACCCCTAATAAGGACATGTTCACTAAATATGGACTAGTCGCCGTAGCTTATAGCAAGCTGTGGCATAAATATACCAAGAAGGACCCCGAAAGTCAGTGGCCACTGATGGGATCCTTCGACGACCATAAGATAGAAACGCTAGAAATAGCTCTGCGTAGCAATAAGACGACGCCTACTATGCTTGACAGTATCGGCATGTGGCGCAAAGAAGCAACGCAACGGAAAAAGAGGGAAGAAGTAAAAGCAGAAAAGGAATTACGAAAGGCAGCTCACCTTGCCGCTAGAAGGTTAGAAGAAGACATAAAGGAGAGAAGGGAAACTAAACTAAGACAGGAGCCCGAAACCTCAGGCCAGTATGCTGTTAGGACCCCTTCTTTGCTCTACCCTGAGTTGTCCTCCAAGCAGCGAACGAATGATGAATTACTGTTAGGTCCCCCGATCATTTACATGCCCCCTCCATATGCACCCTCCCAGTCAGTAGCGCAACATCTACAACCCCCGAACACGAGCGAAAGCAGTACAGAGGCCTCGGTCCTCACGGCCTCCGCGCCGGCCGAGCCTCCTGTGCTGGACAAAACGTCGGCTATAACGTTAGACGACCCAGAGATGAGAAAGAAAGAGTCCACCAGAATGAATCGGCTAGCGAAGGATGAACGAACAGGAATCGACAAGATAGTAAAGGCACTGGTAGGATCCTTTTTGACCTTACAAAAACTAAAATAACGCTAGGAGTTAGCCCTTTGTGGGACATCTGAAACCAAGGGAAGGAGTCAAGCTCACGGTCGAGACGACCACGAGGTAGCCCGACTCCATTACTCTCGCTACCTAAACATGTCTGCCCTACTGCCCACCCCGCCCAATAAGCATGACAAAATCCCGCACAAACGGAAGCCTGCTGACACCCACCATCGACGTCACCAAACTAGGGCTAGATCGCGCACAATTGGGCTATGTTATTTTTCCGATTGCACAGTAACCTCCTTGTGCTCGTCATCAGATTGCAAATATGTACAAACACTCCAACGAAGTAGTATAGTTATAACATTTTAATAACTTATAGGATATAACAAACACACCAACAGGGTAAACCGGTTAAAACACGTTTTAAAACAACAATTTACATGACAGTCTGCTGCAACCTCCATCCCAAAGCCTTAACGTCCACGTGACACCGTCCTCGCCTCTCCTTCCTCGAAATTGCAACATTGGCCTGTTTTGGGCGGTTCTTTTAGTCGGCTTTGGGCTATAAAAGCCATGCAAAAATCCATTGACCTCAGTGGCGGACGACTGTGCGAATAGGCCGGAGGCTATACGAAGCGCCGAAGTTCTGGCAACCCCAAGGCGGAGCCCGCCACGCTGTGCGGGCCTTTCCGCTTTCTCTTCTTCTTTCTTTAATGAGGGCTGATGCCCTGGCGGGGGGAGGCGACGCAGACGGGCCTCCCCCACCTCCCCAGGTGGAGGCTCGCCAGGCACCCCAACCATCTTTTTCATCGGCCTGCTGAATTTCACCCTGGCACGCTGTGCGGATCTTCCCATTGTCTTCTTCCTCCAATAACGGAGGGGTGCCCTGGCGGGGGGAAGCGACGCGGACGGACCTCCCCCACCTCCCCAGGTGGAGGCTCGCCAGCAGATGAGGGCACCCCAACCGTCTTTGACTCACCGGCCAGCTAAGCTGCACCCAACCATCTTTTTCATCGGTCTGCTGGATAGCACCCTGCCACGTCGAGTGGATCCTCCCATTCTTTTCTTCTTCCTTCAATAACGGAGGGGTGCCCTGGCCGGGGGAAGCGACGCGGACGGGCTTCCCCCGCCTCCCCAGGTGGAGGCTCGCCAGCAGACGAGGGCACCCCAACCGCATCTTTCACACGTCAGCCAGCTGAGTTGCGCCCTGCCACTTCATTCGCCGTTCGGCTGAGCCGGCGCCCCTGCACGCGGCCGCCAGGCAACCACCGGGTTCACCAGGACTGCCGCTAGCACCCGACGTGAGGAGTGGGCCCCCGCAGCAAGGTAATCGGGGACCCACCCCGGTGGTGATACCATCCAAACTGCTGTCGTCGCTGCTACTGGAATCACCCCGGTAGCAGTACCATCCGAACTGCCGCTGTTACTGCTGCTGGCTCCTCTCCGGTGACTGTACCGAAGAGCTGCTGCTACTGCTGCCCTTGAACTCCGGCGGTCGACTCCTCCGGATCCAGGCCTAAAGCCCACCATGAGACAATTCTGGACTCGAAAGCTTGTCTGCTTGGGCATGGGCCCCACCCTTGACAAGATGCTCCCCTCAGCCTTGCAGAATCGGCTGGAGTCATTTGACACTCGACTCCCGCGGACTTCCGGTAAGGACAAACCGCCGCCATTGCTCTTTGCCCCGGACGGCAGCCACCTTGCCTCCGCTTAGTGCAGTGAGAAAGACTGGTTCGAAGCGTTGGCGGAAGAACCCGCCTCCTGCCCCGCCCCAAGAACGAACCATGGCATTTCTACAGGGTCGCAGTGACGCCATGCTGACGCAAAATTGACGCTAACGAAAGTTCTCGAACTACTGAAAGGGATTCTGGTCCAACAGCAAATTCATGGAAAGACTTAGACTGTACTCTGGCCCGACTTCGCCCCAAGATGGCGCCGATGTAGGAGAGGCCTACACACCCTTGTGGCGTCCCAGTCACGTGACATTTGTGTTAAACAGATATATATATATATATATATATATATATATATGCGATGCTTCCACACATGATGGTCGGGGAGGGGCGGCAAGGGAACCGATTTTATGCCGTAGTAGCGTTGCTCATGACACTCGACGCCTCCCCACCACGTGGCCGGCCTGAACGGTTGTAGGCCCGTATCTTGTATGCTGACATTGTTTTAAATAAAGGGTCTCTTGAAAGAATTACGGAATCAGTACCATGACTAATCACATAGGTTGATAGAGATCTCTTCATTTGAATAAATGATTGTTACCCCCAAGCAATAGAAAACAGGTAATGCAGTCCCCATTTGCCTGAATCTTTTTGATTAACGGAATTTGTACCCATCACACCTATCTTTTCCACGAGTTGTTAAACCATGGTCAACCATAGCTCAGGGTATATGCCGAACGCAAGGTATGGTATCTTGCATCCTAATACACGACCGATTGAGAAATGCATATATGACAAGGGAACCCGAATTTAGGAAATGAAATAAATTAGAGCATCTTTGTCTCGGACAAAGAGAATAATAGGTCTGTGGTATCACCCATTCCTGCGACTAGCCTGGTACGTGGTAAGTAGAACTTTTTCGTGTCTGCGCGCGCTGGGGTACTTTGAATACTGCACATCCCCTCCCCTCTTTTTTCCCCTCTATAGGTCACGACAAAGTTCCGACTGAAGAGTGGAATGGACATGGACCGCACAGAGTTCAATATCAGGGAAAAACATAGACAAACGTTGTGAGATAGTGCGTAAAATTACAGACCACCATTAGGAACATGAAAAAGTGTATGATATGATTGTGCGTGTGTTCTACGATTATACGGCATGAATGTGTATGCGTTTTATATTTGGGTCACTTGAAGAGAGCGTCACTGTATGATTGAAGCACTCGTCCACCGATCAAAGGGAGGAGAATAAAGGGTCCGACACCCCCTAGGATAAACTACAAAATACTGAAAGTACGCAGCATAGAAAAAGAGGACAGGAAAGGAGAGGTCCCGATGCTCAACGTAGCCCTGAGTCTCCATCTTAAGTTTCTGCACTTGATGCATGTACTGTCACACCCTATCCGGCATTTGTGTGTACGTGATCACCGAACTTATGTCTTTTCCCCGCTTGTGTTTTCTTACATGGAACAGACCCATGCTACTCCATGTTGTGTGTGCACCAAGTGGCCTATTTTCTTACCCATGTCTCTCTCGTTTTGTGTCGTATGTATGCCAAATAGCCTACTTGATGCACCTCACTCACTCACTCACTCACTCACTAAAAAGCCTTCTTACCCTCTTTTCTGTTTGAATAAATTAACGACACATACCTTTTCGGTAAGTGTATAATTGGCCTGAACACGGTGGTGTTCGAACAAATTGACAGAAACAAAACGACCATACTTTACCACGTTACTACCTCTCCTTTTTGCAAATGTTGAGCCTAATCGGCTGAGAAAGAAAGGACAGGTAAGACGACTGATGTCCCCCAATCTGACCCTCAACACGGGGACTATATGTCAGTGTTTTTTTTTTTTTTTTAAAGGGACACCATCTCCACCGCCCAGAATTACCCCCGCCCAATTACCCCGAAATAGAACGTCTAAAGCACCCCACCCTCCCAAGATAACCCCAGCCCTATATTAGCCGCCTCACTAATAATACATCGCCTAAACTGTTAAAGGGTTACCTATTGTCGCCAGCAAAAATAATGCTTAGCCTATGTCCCTCCCCGAAATGGATACTCGTGAACCCGTGACAGTAGCACCTCGCACTTTCTTTTCATAAACTTAGCAGTCCTCGGAAGGATATATATATTAACAAAACTTGTGTTGAGACGAACAAGCCTCTGCCGGAGAAGCCGGTTCGAATTTTTAATAGACTAGAAGGTTGACAGATGTCAGGCTTCCTGCAACCAGTATCGGGCGCAGGAATCGGCACCTAAGGGGCCAGACGATGGACAGAGACACCCACAGAAACTTGCACCACAGCAATGATTAATAGATTAGTAACGCACACACTAACATCAGAGTTAAAAGACACCAATCATGCAGCAACCGATAAAAACATGTCCGCAACTACTCGGTGGTTGGGAGAGAGGATGAAGTATGTAAATGTCTTCCCTGCCAACTCTCTAAGACTTTTGTTTCTTGTACCCATTTAAAGATAACGTGCTGCCATCGGAAGGGAGGGGTCGGACGTGACGCACAGCCTGGCTGCAGACCTTGGAACATCTATGACATCGACCAAGGGGGAGGCTACGAAGCAAAAAGGGCGTGGGACGAGACACCATTTTCAGGATGATAAGCGCGAGGGGCTACATCGAGACCCCCTGTTCACCGACCAGCGTGCCTGAAGTCTCAACCCGTCGGGCCCGATTGGTGGGCCCAGTGCTGGAAGATTCTGCTCCCCTTGGTCCACATTTTTGATCTGATCCCACTCCACCCCCTCTTCCCTCGGCGTCCCGAAGCACGTCACACCCTTCTCTCTCTCACCATCTTTTATATGGATTATGAATCTGACCTACCCACAGAAGAACAAAAGGCAGGTACCCTGTCTCAAAGTACCTATGGTGAACTGTGTTAATGAACAGGGCTGTGATCGGAGAACAATGAATGATCACACCCTGCAACGTGAGAAATTGGATTTGAGCTGGACCTTAGCTCCACCGCCGGTGCTCAACAGTGCCAACGAAAGAAGAACAACAATGAGAGCTTACCAGTGATAGCTCTTCATAAAAAGGACACTGGAAAGAAGAACCCATGTCAAAGTCGAAAATCCTCTCCCAACCACCTTTTTATACTAACTATCTTCTTATCAAGTTTTTATGGTGTTGCATCAATCACTTCCGACTGTACACTGAGAAGTTAAGGAAATGTAACTTTGTATAGTAACATCCATACAACACCAGCCATGTACACGACTACACTGTAACTCTGTATGTATTACCTCCCCGCCTACTTTATCACCTGTAAATAACTATAAGCAAATATGTCAGATTACTCCTGCATGCCCTAAAAACTCTGTATCTTTAAGGAATGTACGAAAGACATTAACGATATTATAGCTGAAGGTTAACGAAGAATAAATGACGGCCAGGCAAGCTGGCGAGACATGTTAAAAGGGAGGACTGTGGAAATTTAGCGTGCAAACTGAACATTATCTGCGCCATCTTGCCTCTCCCCAGAACCACGCACCGCGAATGCACGGCCGCCATTTTTAGGCACCCCACTCTCTCCCCGCTCATTTTCGATCACCAGCGCTTTCCCCTAGCGCTGCGAGCATCCCCCCGCGCGCCGGCCACCCCCGCTCTCTCATACAGGCCATAAACCCTCTCCTTCTGCGCGACCCTGCTACGGAACCACATCCGACCGACATCCCATACATGGTCATGCCTCTCCTTTGATAACCTCCTTCCTCTGCGCCCCATTGTCCGAACTGGTCCCAGGCCATCACCTAGCCCTGCGGATGCAGTTTATTGCCCCTACTGTAAGGGAAACACCCCGCATCAAAGGGATTACAGTAGATCAAAGCCCCTACCCCCTGAGACCCGGCCGGTTGCACACACCCCCGGGAATTAGCGGAATTCCCTGCTGCGCGATAGCCATCTCCCACTGCGGGTAGGGTGGGAACTTCTACTGTATCTATGTGTGGGATCGGATCTGAACCAGGGCTTCAGGGGATATCCCCCCATACTTCAAGGGAATCTCAAGAATGTACTATGTGTAATAAAGCAATAAACCGGTGTATAAGAGACCAGGTCTCAGAGATGCGGTTAGAGCACCTCGTGACGATACCTTGCTGTCTGATCTGATGTGTCCGCTACCATTTAACACCTTAGTCCCCTGTAGAATAGAGATGTTCTTTTCTCTTCGGGCCATTGTGTCTCTGTCACTAATCTATTAAAAGTAGTGATGTAGGTTAGCAAATCTTTAGTTCCTTGTCTGAGATTGAGTAACTCATTGTCACTGGCTTGCATATAGGAGTGACGAGCAAAGAGACTTTTCATCCTATCTTTGAATTGCGTAAGATCGTACGAAATAGGATCGTCATTCTCCACCAAGGGAACCGCCCAAAGGGCTGCATTTCCACTCAAATAGGAGATAATAAAGGCTATTTTAGCAGCGTCGTCCGGAATCGAGGCGGCTCTACAAAGAAACTGGAGATGGCATTGATTCATAAACACCCCGTACTTGTTGCAATCTCCATTGAATCTTTCTGGCATGGCTAAGGGTGTATTTGGGGGAGTGACTACGGTGACATTTACAGGAGCAGGAGTAGAAGACGGGGGCGTAATTGCAGATGTACTAGGGAGTTGGAAATGACCTGGTTGTATGTAGCTGCGTTTGAAGCTAGAAGGAGTTTCAGTTACTGACGCCTCTAATTGTTTTTGTGTTTTTAACACCTCTAACTCTGTGACCAGACGGTGATTCTCCCCCCGCACTATTTTGAGTTCTGCTTGTAAATTAACCACTCTAGCGGCTAATTCATTCATAGTGATAGCAGGATTATCAAAGGTTGGAGATTCAGACATAGGGGCATCGAGTGAGGCCCCTTTGTTCATCTTCACTCGGGGGATAAAATTAATCGTGGGCTTGGCTTTCTGTCGGGATTCGATGATCCAGGTCAGTCAGACTAGTATCCACAGAAGCGAAGAGAATGTCAATCCCCTCCTTATAGGATATATCCACCTATGGTAATCAAACAACATCAAGTGGATAGATATCCAGAGGGAGGGGAGAGACCAAAAAGAACCACCAGGGATGCTGTAGCAGTCAGGACAAATGATGGAGAAGCTGTGTGAACTAGAACAGAAAGAAAGGCCTTATAAATATCAAGAATTGCATATAACAATAAATTAAAGGCTTAGGCGTCATGAAGTATGCTTTCCCCAACTCACCAATAAGGCAGAAAATGTAAATCACTCACAAGACTGAAATTCAGGAAAGCAGTATCCAAAGAGATTCTGGGGTACTCTAAACTCTTCGACAGGCAAGAAGATAGCCAGCAGTTCTCCTTGTGTCGTACTCTTGGCAGTGCGCAGAAGTTCGTAACAAAATGAAAATTAAATGTCTCTCCTAGTAAGGTGGTCTTTCCTTACTATAGTGGGCTTTAAGTATTTCTTGAAAACAGTAATACTCCTCACAAAAAAGGGTCCATTGTCTCAGCCGAATTTCCTACTCAGGGGTGTGTTGGTCCAAGTGCTAAGGCTAAATCCAAAAAGCGGACCGGATTCTGCGTGTCCCACTCTATAGTGTCCAAGACTGATGTCCCACGACGAAACGATCTGTGGAATGCCAAGTTTCTGCACGTCTAAAAAAATCACAGTGTTATCCCAAATCCGGGCGTTGTGTTCATTGCCAAAGAAACAATAAAGTTCAATCTTCAGCGCTCCTACGCGCTTCTTTATGGAATCACAACAACCTCCGACAAGCTGCTGTGAATTTAACGGTAACGTGCACTCGCGAAACCGGGAGAGGGAGATCAGAATGCAGGTAGGCTTGTTAACAGCTTGTAGGACTGGATGCGGGGTGGGGAGTTGGAAGAGGAGGTAACCTGCAAAGCGTCCTTGCGGGAATGGCTGACTTTCGGCAATATGTCCATGTAGGCAGGGCAAAAGACAGCGCGACCTCGCGCTGCAGCGAGACTGAGGCAGGAATTCACCAACTGGCTGAAACGCTAATGCGAAGACTCCTCTGTGGTTTCTCCTGATGGCGTTACGTTTCTCCGGAATCGGGCAGGTCTCAAAGGCAAGGGGGCGTGGTTCTAATTGAGAAGGAAGCCAAGCACTGGATAACGGGTGTTCTTTGTTTAAATACCCAAGAATCAGCTGACCAACATTTTAGCGAAGTAGAGGAAAGCATACAGGGTGATATCCATCACAATGCATGATGGGAGAGGTAGTCCTGTGAGCGTTAGAAACCACGGGAAAGGAGCTACAAGAAGCTTGGAGCCTGACAGAAAACCTTGATAATATGCCGTAGAGAATCACCATAGAAGCTCATGTTCACACCAAACATGGGCTTGTATGGGGATTCTCTACGTCATATTATAAACATCGGAAAATTTGTATTTAGAAGGCTTTTGCAAAGTTGCGATCTACATTCTTAATTTTAGCACTTTTGCGTTACATATATCGGGCTGTATTTTATACCGCTCTTACATTAGTAACATGCTTTATGGTGGGAGCGAGGCACATTGTTATAAGAGCCTTTTCTTATAAGGCAAGGCGACATTGCCTATTGCGGGGCGTTCTCTCGTGCTTTTACGATTGTTGTCAGTCTGTGTGCGCACATTTTTATTATTGCCTCTCTATTATGTTGCTGCCAGCATACACATTCTGGGGGATGCTGTGCTCAGTCTCCGTTAAGGCTGTTGCCTTTGCGGTGTCTCACACTCTCTCGTGCTTTTACGATTGTTGTCAGTCTGTGTGCGCACATTTTTATTATTGCCTCTCTATTATGTTGCTGCCAGCATACACATTCTGGGGGATGCTGCGCTCAGTCTCCGTTAAGGCTGTTGCCTTTGCGATGTCTCACGGAGTTGTTAACTGGTGGATGCGCTCATAAAGAAGCTCCAGCATCCAGTGTTTGACAATAGCATGTGTTTAGCTGGCGCTTGGCATCACGCCGCGTTAATTGGCTTCCTGCTTTGCTTAACAATTAATGTACCTACAATTCTATAGCAAGGTCTTTGGCAGACGTCTCACTGGCGCCGTGTGTGTTTCTTTACTTAAGAAGTGCAGTGGGAATGAATCTCGCCAGTGTTTAGTTGGGCTCATGTGTCTTCTATATTTTTTTCCTCACTTTTGGAAACTGCTTTTGTAATATGTGTTAAGGCTATGTTATAGTCTGCTTTTTGAATATGAATTTAGTGGGCATCTAGTTTTGTTCGTCATGTTCGGATTTGTGGTTTACCACTATTGCAGTATAACAGGGCTGTGTAGCGTTGCAGAAACCTGCCGTGTTTAGTTTGCGGCCTTGGCACAGTATCTGCTGGGTACTAGGCTTCTATTATAAAGTAATAAAGGTCAGTACTGCAAGCGGCCTCCCTGTTTTTGTGCTGTTACGTGTTAAAGTACCTTGCTTTTAAAATAAGCTCCTGCAAACAACGTTTTGCATGTGCCTTCCCTTGAAATGTACCCTCCTGTGTAAATTCGCTAAAGCTATTACTGATAGAGCTACTTAGCAACAGCGTGCACAAGTAAAAAGACCTGCAAAGGGATTGCGTTTACATATTAATATACATAGGGGCATATTATAAACGTCTGCATTTACAATTATGTTCACTTTATCGGCAGGAAAGCCTTGATAATATGCCGTAGAGAATCACCATAGAAGCTCATGTTCACACCAAAACATGGGCTTGTATGGGGATTCTCTACGTCATATTATAAACGTCGGAAAATTTGTATTTAGAAGGCTTTTCCAAAGTTGCGATCTACATTCTTAATTTTAGCACTTTTGCGTTACATATATCGCGCTGTATTTTATACCGCTGTTAACATGCTTTATGGTGGGAGCGAGGCACATTGTTATAAGAGCCTTTTCTTATAAAGCAAGGCGACATTGCGTATTGCGGGGCGCTCTCTCGTGCTTTTACGATTGTTGTCAGTCTGTGTGCGCACATTTTTATTATTGTCTCCCTATTATGTTGAACATTCTGGGGAATGGTGCGCTCAGTCTCCGTTAACGCTCATAAAGACGCGCCAGCATCCAGTGTCTCACAACAGCATCTGCTTAGCTGGTTCTTGGCGCCACGCCGCGTTAATTGGCTTCCTACTTTGCTCATTAAACCAAACAAGGCTTAGCACCAAGAGGATATACACTTTTTACTTAGGAACTACACAGCTCATGGGAATAATTATTTCCCCTCAGCTACTGGTATTGCATCCAAATTAATGTAGTCCTAGCCCTCTCTGAATTTCAAAAGAAACCAATAAAGCAACCCTCCGCTATCTGACTCCTCCACAGAAACAGGTGAAGAAACCTCAAGAAAATGAAGGTGAGAGTGAGAGGGCATCTCACGTACGCAACACCAGGGAGGCTACCAGCCGGTTTTCGCCAGTATGCCCACGTTTTATCATCATCGGTTACCCACTCACAAAAGTCAGGAAACTAGAGTCCAGTGAAAAAAGAAAGGAAACCGATCAAGAAAGAAAAGTTTGTTACTGTCCCCATCAAAGAAAGAAGCCCGTGTATTGCGAAGAACCAGGTGTCCCAAGCAATATTTAAAATTGAGTTAGAAACTCACTTAAAGTAACCCTCTTTATTCAAACTAGTGAGTCTACTCAAAGTAAAAGCACTCGATGTTGCTAACCTTTGTAAAGAAGGCCAACATGTTTCATTGCCACTTATGTTTGTTCTGGCAAATTCATCAGGGCATAGGGTTTCAATCAAACACCTCACTGGACAAATGCTTTTATGTTGCGGAAGGGCTGTTAAAAACAGGGAAGAAAACAAAACAGAATAGCCAATTTCTGTTCAATTATCAATTAAAACGTACCAACCACATGTATTCATAGTCAAATATTTTACACACCAATTACTCGTTTCAAATGGAGGTATTTACCATGTAGAGGCCGAGGGCATTCGTACCTGCCTCCACTATACCACACGGGGTTGTATTGAATACTCTTTCCCCGATTTTTAGAGCTGCACTATTGCTAACTCGTTATTCACCTGTGGAAAGAAGGCGTATTTTTAAGAAAAACTTTTTGTCAGTCAGACTTCGTATCTCACGTCGTTTCATAGTGTGTATAGTATTTTATGAATACCCCTATTTATTCCACACTGACACTCATCCATTTAAAAATATGCCGGAAGCGTTCTGCTTTCCATAATGCACCCAATGCGGCTATATCTACAATCATTCGGTTCATCCGATCACCACCCCAGCACACGTTAATGCCCGTCATCGCACAGTGCATTTGTAAGGGCACTCAACCACTGATACAATTCTCTCACCGCAACCGCTATCTGGAAGGGCCGTCTCTCATC
This sequence comes from Triturus cristatus, assembly GCF_964204655.1. Taxonomy (NCBI): domain Eukaryota; kingdom Metazoa; phylum Chordata; class Amphibia; order Caudata; family Salamandridae; genus Triturus; species Triturus cristatus. Next base: position 1,605,557,277 of record NC_140590.1, on the reverse strand, counting down.
CCCGCTTCACTTTTCCTGTTGGAACGCGGCTACTGATATTCTCCTCCCTGAGCTCCACCTCTCTGCTTCCGCCTCACGTGTTATGGGGCCAGAGCTCGCACCACTTAGATCTCTTACCCGCCAACGGCGGCCATCTTAAAGTGTATAGTAGTCCATATAAGCCATTATTAATTCGGGATCTCAGAGCACTACAGGGGTGCAGAAAGAAGATAGTTCCCAGCACTATAACCACGTCTATCCAATAAACATGAGTTCACCCAGATTCTCATCATGTGATCATTGAGAGGTATCTCGATTTCAGACTGCTCATATCATCTTAGGTATTTTGCATGGTGCTGCTGGGTCTAAGCTTAAAAAGGGTAGCACGCTATCTTTTCACCTACCCACGGTGCACCCCCTGTACACTTCAATCAAGAAACCCTAGGAGGAGAATATTATTAATTACTCCACCCACCACTGCATCTATTCTGAAGGGATTCATATTAGTTTCGCGCCTGTCTCCTGGGCATTTCTGCAGTAAAACCCAATAGGTTCTTAACAATACTGTCAAGGGTTCTACTGTCTACTTACTTTGTTCCACTCAATGTGATCGTTTAAACCTACTTGATCCACTTTTTCAGAAAAAATCCAACGAGCTTCTCTGGTTGCTAGGACTTGCTCAATACAATCATTGCTGGCCACTACCTTCTCCAAGACCACCCACTTTAAGGCCCGTTAATCATGTTTAGATTCGCAAAAGTGTTGTACCAGGCGCGTGGTAAGTTTACCAGCTTTAATAGTGCTTAAATGTTCTTGGATCCAAATTTTTATTTTCCTTGTTGTCAAACCAACATACTGTAACCCACACTGACATGTAAGTCTATAGATAACGTTTGTTGTGTTGCAATTTGAAAATGTATTCAAATACCAAATTTTACCGTTGTTTAGGCTTACACACTTGGTCTTCTCCGTCAAGTGACAGACCGAACAACTACCACAAGGATAGTGTCCGGCTGGCACCGATGAAATCCTTTGTGTCACCTGCGGTCGTGAATGTACCAATTTATCTTTTAAATTAGTAGCACGCTTGACTGCAAATCTGGGTTGGGGCATTTTAAAATCTGCAGTGGACAGCAGTGGCCAATGTTTCCTCATCAATTGTCTTATCTTGGAAGCCAAGGGGTCATATGTCATAACCACAGTCAGACAATCACCTGCATCCCTTATGTTCCTTTCTAAAAGTGCCTCCCGTGGTGTATTCCGGGCCCTTTTACATGCTCTATTAATGATCTTCTTGGGATAAGCTCTTTGAATCAATTTACCCGAGAGCTCCTCTGCCTGTTGGGAGAAAGTCTCTAAGGTAGGGCAATTACGGCGGTACCTAAAAAAATTGGCCTACCGGTAAATTATCCCGTAGAGCCCTAGGGTGATATGACTGATAGTGTAGCAATGAATTTCTATCAGACCGTTTTTGGTGGACCATCGTATTCAATTTGTTACCCTGCACCTTGATGTCAAGATCTAAATATACCGCGTGATCATTGCTCAGTGTCCAGGTGAATTTTAGACAGGGGTCAAGATTGTTAAGCCAATTCAAAAATTGTAAAAGGGTGTTCTCGTTCCCCTCCCAGATGCACAATACATTGTCAATATACCTCTTCCAGAGGCAAATATGTCTCTGGAAGGGGTTGGATGACTGGTAAAAGAAATGTTCCTCAAACTGGCCTACATAAATGCAGGCCAGACTCGGCGCAAAAGTTGCGCCCATAGATGTACCAGACACCTGCAAAAACAGCTCATCCTTGTAACAAAAATAGTTGCGAGTGAGAGCAAGCTCAATACATTGGAGCACAAATGTCTGGGGTGTGTCGTAGAACCAGTCCTGTTCCCCCAGGGCCCTTGCTGCTGCCACCAGCATGGCTTCCTGGGGGATATTTGTGTCCAAAGACTCGATGTCAATAGTGAGCAAAAACTGTTGCAAAGCGTCGAATTCCAAAGTATTCAAGACATTCAGAATATCTGTCGTGTCCTGCACATATGATTGTTGTCTAAGGACTGACTCTCGTAAGAAAAAGTCCGCAAATTGGGAAAGTGGCTCAAGGACAGAGGAGATACCCAAGACTATCAGGCGTCCCGGGGGCGACCGTTGAGCTCTATGCACTTTCGGGAGTATATAGAAAGCTGGTGTTCTAGGTTTGTTGTTCACTAGGAACTCTGCCTCTTTGCTCGTTATCCAGTTCCTGCTCCTTGCTTCCGCAACCATTTTGGTAATCAAATCCTGTAGCTCATGTGTAGGATCTCTAGGGAGGGGATGGTAGTTCTTCCGCTCACCTAGCAGTCTCCTTACTTCAAGGTCATAATCTGAAGTGTTCATGACCACAATGGCCCCACCCTTATCGGCACTCTTTATGGTTATTGCTGCATTATTCTGAAGAGTCCTCAACGCCTCCCAGTCATCATGGCTCATATTGCTAAAGGCCCGTCCTTGCTGTTCTAGTTGTTCCAACTTGGAGATCTCCTCCAATACCTTCTGTTCAAATACTATAACCTCTGGGCCAACCACCGAGCTTGGGGGGCAGAAATTAGTGTGCCTCCAACTCCTAGCAAGATCTTTGGCAGCCGTCTAACTGGCGCCATGTGTGTTCCTTTTCTTAGGAAGCGCAAGGGGGGTAAATGTCAGATTAGTTGTTTTTATGTCACTGCTAAATTTGTCTTTTTTTCCCCTTTAAGTCTTATAGGAACTGCTTTTGTGATATGCGTTGAATGTCCGATGTACTTTGCTTTCAATATACATTCATTGGGCATCTAGATTTGTTTGTCATGTTGCCGTAGAGAATCGGCCTAGAAGCTCATGTTCCCACCAAAACATGGACTTCTATGGGGATTCTCTGCGCCATATTATCAAGGCCATTATTGCCGCTTTAGCAGCAGTTTTCTGCCGATAAAGCGATGATAATTTTCCGGCAGACCTTGACAATATGCTCCATAGTATTCTGTTTAATGTCTGATATTGTTGCCTGCTCCTTCGTGGTATGAAAGGGGGTACACTACTATACGCCTTTGCTGCTTATTGGGACTTGGCGGCCTTTACACACTGTGCACATGGTATTGTTCTTTTCTATAAAATACACCAAAGTTTTAGTTGAAAGGAGTCCGTCCATATTAGTGGTACTGCACACAAACATGTAGTTCGGCTGGTGTTCGTGGCCGTGTCTGATATTGTTGCCTGCTCCTTTGTGGTACCAAAGGGGGGACACTACTATACTCCTTTGCTGCTTATTGGGACTTGGCGGCCTTTACACACTGTGCACATGGTATTGGCCTTTTCTATAAAATACACCAAAGTTTTAGTTGAAAGGAGTCCGTCAATATTAGTGGTACTGCACACAAACATGTAGTTCAGCTAGTGTTCGCGGTCGTCATGTTTTTCACCATTCCTGCATACCTTGTATATTTTCCTTAGTACTATAAACATTTAGCTGAAATACGTGCTTTTGATGTTACACCGTATTCAGGAACTCGTTCTCCAGATTTTCAATGCCCACATGCTGTTTGTAGCACCTGCCTATCTTCACACCATCGCCATGCATTTCCTTTACTGTGTCTTTCCCCATTTTATGACTCTTCCTCATGGCTATCGTGCTTTCAATGGTCTATTTAAACGCGATGCATCAAACATTCTTCAGGACGCCGGAGCTGTGGTAGACCTTGTACGAGCTATATATTCGACTACCTGCTGCTGTTTTTGTGGTGAGTTTTAGCGGAGTTTTATTTTATGTATTTATTTTACTGTTCCTCATTATTGTGCATTCTTATAATGCTTGCCAATTGCGCATTTTTTTGTGCTAATTACATGTGTGCCCTATTGGAACTTATACTTTCCTGTTAACGTTCCTTTTACAATACTATTTATTTGCATGTTATGCTGCATTAGTAAAACACTACGTTATTGCACATATATTACTTTGCCAAAAGTACCGTAAAGCTACTCGCACGTAAACAGGCATGCACACGCGGCCTTTGTTAGGAGGCCCCACTTACATAAAACTGCTGCAGGATTTGTTGCGCTTACGCAGCGTTTGTTACAAGCGCCACTTACATATGGCTGCTGTAGGGAGCATTGTATTAGTATTCACACTGTTTTAAAACGCCTATTATTTGCATAGTATATCTTTCAGCATTCTGTTAAGATGCTTTTTTAGCATACATTTCTAATAACGCTACATTATATAGAACATACCTATAATCTTCTGCTTTAGACGTATATTGTTGCAAATGCATGTGCTTTATGCGCTTTGCCTATTCAGCTACCATATATTATGCTACTTAGTAATTAGTCTTGCCATGTATTTACACCCGCCTGTAAATTCACAATCTCCTTTTTAGGTCGAGCCTAAAACAGCGCATGCGCTGTTGCTCGAATTTTTGTAAGGGGATTTTCAAAGTGCTGCAGCCCCTGGCCTAAAGCCTGCGTGCATGTGCGCGTGAACGCGCGCAGCCGCCATATGTCTCCTGGGTACTGTACTTCATGAAGGCGCTTTTGCTATAATCGGGCACCGGCGCTTTACTTTTAGTGTTAAAAATAAAGCGCCTGTGCCACGATTATAGCGAAAGTAAAGAAATAGATGCTTGTTTCTATTTCTTTACCTTTGGTATAATCGCGGCTCCGGCGCTTTACTTTTAATGTTAAAAATAAAGCGCCGGTGCCGCGATTATAGCAAAAGTAAAGAAATAGATGCTTGTTTCTATTTCTTTACCTTTGGTATAATCGCGGCACCGGCACTTTACTTTTAATGTTAAAGATAAAGCGCTGGTGCCGCGATTATAGCATAAGTAAAGAAATAGAAACAAGCATCTATTTCTTTACAAAGAACAAGCATTGGCATAGCCAATAGGTCTCGCTTTTGGGACCTTATAAGTATTTATTTATGCAGCACAATTTCTTTGGTGCAACAACAACTGTTGCATGGCTAAACACTTACAAGGTCCCAAACGCGAGACCTATTGGCTATGCCAATGCTTGTTTTGATTGCAGGGGAAAAACCCATTGTGCCATATCGTCATTCGGATTTTTAGCTGCTTTGAAAATTATCCTTGGCAATAGTACTTCGCCGAACATACCAGTGAGTAAATAATAACATTTTTATAAACTGCAATAGCAATGGGATTATGCTGTTAGTAAAAACAACTTCGGTAATTGCCCAATTTTACAGTTACTAACATCGCTTCAGCAATTGCGATTTTCCGGTTCCTTTAAACCGCTTCGGCGATTGCGTTTTCTTTTATTAGTAAACTGCTTTTATAAGGAAAATATATTTTTGCACTTCGTGTTTGCCGCTGACACAGGTAATGTTTGCTTGTACGTAAAGTACATATTAGAAAAGGTTTTCGGGTTAAAACCTATTGGTTTCTATTACTTTGACAACTTACCACAATGTACTTGCCTGTATTTATTTGCCAGTTTGATAAACGTTGTTTACACGTGCTTTGTTTAGCTTGTGCACGCGATATCTTTAGCTGATTTATTGGTAGCGTGTTATTTACTTGTTGTGGTTGCTTTGTGATTATTTGCCAGGTTGCTAAACGCTGTTTGGACGTTCTTCGTTTACCTTGCGCGCGCAATCTGATTAACTGGCTTATTTATAGCATGTTATTTACTTGTTGCGCTTGCTTTGTAATTATTTGTCAGTTTGAAAAACGTTGTTTAGACGTACTTGGTTTAGCTTGCGCGTGTGATATGTTTACCTGGCTTATTGATGGCGTGCTATATACTTGTGCAAAACATGTTAATAAGCACATATTTATTCAGTTCTATACTAAAGCTTACTTAAGAATATGCATATTATTGCGTTTCAATGTATAATGCTTTTTAAAATACATGTTAGATAGGATTGCTTTTATATTTAGAAGCATCTGTTTTTACGCAAATGTATATGCAGCACTATTAGCTTTTTAGATAAGAAAATGACAATAATGCACCTGTTATCAATACGTTTTAGTATATAGTGAAATATACTAAGAACATTTAATTAGTAGGTACATGGTTTTGCCTATGCTGTTATAGGACCAAAGCATAATACACATAACCAAAAAACTGCATGCTGTGTCTTTAGGAATACTCAGTAGTTTTGTATTACGCCTCCCACTGTTGTATTATGCGCATGCTGTAGTCTATGCTCCGTTAACAAGCATCTGTTACTGTTACAGTACAAAAACATTTTCCGAACAGAGTACCTCAGATTCAGTAAATATTATAAACAGGATGCATTTCATTTTCCCAGTTTCCTGTATGTTTTTTTGCTGTCCGCTTTCCTTTCACCTTTCGATTTTCCTACATGTTTCTGCCGCTCTATCCTCTGCCTTGTTAGTAGCCGCTGATTAACTATATGTAGGTGCCCGCATACAACTTCCTTTTACTACTACCTATACTTACGGTTCGTTTCACCAGTCCATCTTGCTTTTACACTATAGCCACAAAACCAGATACACCTATTATTCTGCATCATGCTGCAATTCGTAACATGCTGCACACCTACTACCCGGCATTCCCCACTTTACTCACTATACAACTGTCTATCTCACTGCTACTTTCGCTTTCATTTGCTACTGTGCCCACCACGCCTTTATTAAACTGCATTCTCCGTTACTTTCACATGACTTCTGCCACAACTCCGATCGCGTTATCATCCGTGCCCCTTTGCACTCCCCCATTAACACTAGTATCAAACTATGGCCCCTACCCCCTGCGGCCTATCTCCTTCTCTCTCTGCAGTACATAAACACCGCAGTGCCACCGCCCTATCTCCGCCATACCTTTCATCCTGCTACAACACCAACCTCCTTCACTTTATCCTTGCTACAACTGTTGCGTCACGCTAAGACTGTGCGCCTCTCTGCTCTACTCCCATTATGCCACTCACCACGTTAACAACACACGTCTTTCCTCTAGACCTCCGCCATCACTCTAACATAATCACACATCTACCTACTGAGTTCTACTCCTACAAATCTCTAAAAATCATATCAGTATATACGCGTGCTCTATTTGTTAAGGAGTGTCTTCTTATACTTCATCTACTTTGCGTCATTTACCAAAATCATTTCGCATATAATACTATGCAAAGTTGAAAAATATTGCCTACATATCATATTATATTTTATATCGAATTTTATATTTTGCTACTAATATTTACTAAGGCTTAGATGAAAATTATTTCTCGGAACTTATATCCTGGAAACCATGCTACTGCAGTTTTTACTGTTACTATTTTAACCATCGCTATTAAATTAGCTTAATCACGCTATTGCAATACGTATTTATAAATTACACTGCATAACAATAGCGATTAAAACATACAATATAATATAAACTACGTGATGATATATTAAGGTACTTACCGTTAGCAGCATTTAAAAAAGAATCGCTACGGAGTTTCCATGTGCGCATCCGGCTAACATTCAAATTGTGACTGTGTATGGCGTCGAAAGCAAAACGCTCTCAGCAGCAATGTGCACGAGCACGCCAGCGAGGTCCTATCACGTGATATTTTTTTTTTGTCCAGCATACGTTCAGCGGTGGCAAACAGCTTTAAAATAAATGCTCGTTGTTTTACCAAAAATAGTCTACAGATAAAGATGCGTTTTAAATATTTGCTTTTAGAATGTTGCTCTTTCGGCAACACACTAAATAGATGCATGTCTGAAGACATAATGTAAACACGTGTAAACGTGTTTAAAGCCTTCGCTTAGAAGCGAAAAAACGTAACAACAAAAGCATAAAAAAGCATGCAGGGTATGTCATTTTAGGAAACTATTTATTGCTTCCATGCGTCACAAAAACACACTTTAAAGTCTTTTACATACATTGTACACAAACAAGCACATTGCCTCGTAGTTATACACACGCACAAACCTGTTGTGCATTATAATCGGCGTTTTGGCAGTAGTGCGTTATAAAGCTATAGTGATTAGAAGATAATATATATCTATCCAGATCGATACTTGCAGATATACAGCATCCAAATGCCCGCAGGAACGACTCTTATGTGAAACATCGAATCAGCCATCATTATCACCATCACTTACCATAAATGTTTGCATACTCGTTAAAATTAATTATTTCAATATCTTTACAAAATGTTGCTACATTGCCCACAAAGATGCACATTAGCTTGTAGCTATAGACTATAACTATTTTGCCATGCAGTATTATCGGCATTTTGGCAGCAGTGCATTGTAAAGCTGTACATGTTATACGCAAAAATTAATATGTCTTCAAACAATACTTGCAAATTACAGCATCAATGTGAACCCAGCATCTGCTCTTATGTCGAACGTTGAATCAGCCACCATTATAAGCATACCTTAGCGTCTGTGTTAGCATACTTGTACAAATTGCTGCTTTGAATATGTGCGCATAATGTTGCTCATTAGTATACTTGCCTGCAAAATTCCTATTTCAATGTCTTTCCTGAAGTGGACATGCACTAAATGCAATGCGGCTGTCAGGCAACAAGTAGCACGCAGCGCATGACCGCTTGTAACTCTTCTTTGCAAAGCTTACAATCTCTGCTGCCTGATTTTCATTATGCTGCTTGTAGCAACAAACGCGCATCGGCAGGCACATCTCTCTATCCACAACATCAATCCTTTCAAAATTGCTTGTTATCTTTCGCCAACAAAATTGTTACTTTAGCAAACTATAGTATGCGGAATCTACCGGCTTTAAAAACATATACCTGAATGCAGAGCTTTAAGTGATTCATTAGGGCGGAGCACTGGTAGTTTTAGGGAACCTTGAAACACGTCTCTATCTAGCTCAGTTTTATACACTGGCACAGGCAGTCCATTTTTCCCCCAGACTGTAGTGACTGCAAGCATATCGATGTGCGCGTGCTTACACTGCTCTTCTCACTAGTAAAGAAATTATGGCATGACATCATGCCACACAAGCATTGTAAGATAAGGGGAATCATTAAAAGAGAGCAGTTTTCTCTCTAGATTCCCTTCTCTTTTTGAAACTCAGGGGCAGCAACATCATCGTCGTGTCACCGGGGCTTTAAGTGAAAGCTTTTTCATTATAAAATACAACAAGCCATAATTGCTGCTTATTTATCTTATGCAACTAACAGCCATTGACAAAGCCAATAGTCCTGCCTTGTTATACGTATAATATTACTTATATCATATATCTGGATGCGATAACAGAAACAGCAAAACATGTATTAGGCACCACACTATGCTAGGCAGAGATTTCAAGTTTATGTTTTATTAAGCCACGACCTTAAATACGTTGGTCGCACCCCTTTGAGAGATGCCCCTCCTTTTTTTCATCCGACTTATAGCCCTGACTAAATGTATAAAGATCCTACTAATCAGATAAGCATGGTTTGTCTCCTGAGGTTGGACTGTAGCAGATGCCAAGAAAAAAACAGGGGGCACCAAATCCTGCAGCATTGTTGCACAGTCACTGCTTAATATGTGCTGGCATTTGACAGTAGTGGGCAACGTCTCATATTTCGTAGCCGAGACTTCTGTTATAATCATGACATTCTGACCCGCAGGGAGAGAGAAACAGAAAAGACACAGTTCCCTCCCACTGGAGGGCACTTGATGATCAAATAACAGGTGGAGAACTTAATAAGGCTTTGCCTTTTTAATACCTTCTCGCCTGCCTCCCTACTACCCTTTCCAATCAAACTAACAAACTTGAATGCCCACCGCTAACATTAATTCCATATTTCCCTATACTACTTCGCCGCTAATCTTATTTCATTTCTGGACTAGCATGCTACTCCTGGAAAAAAGATTTTCTGATGCCTCATCGAGGGTGCCTAGCACTATATAGATTGCCACCCCTCTATTCCTCAGCTATCCTTTTCAACCCGAATAACTGCCTCGTATGTCCACCCCTCAAATTAATGTTATATTTTTCTATACTGATTCATCTCTAAGCATTTTTGGTTCTGGAATAGTGTAATGCTTGCTAAAAAGCATTTCAGCGTCACGTCAGGGGTAGTAAGCACTATATAAATGCAATTCCAGGTATCATATTTGTTTACAGACCCATAGTAGTGTGCCTACACAAGTGGGCAACGTCTCATATTTCGTAGCCGAGACTTCTGTTATAATTATCAGATTCTGACCCGCAGGAAGAGAGAAACAGGAAAGCCACAGTTCCCACTGGAGGGCACTTGATGCAAGCAGTTAAAAAATAGCTTGCGGTGTGATATAATAAAACTTTATAAATGCAAGCAAAATTGCAAACACTTTCTTATAATACTTCTTTTTATTTGCAGATACCTACAAAAGAAATAAAACGCTTATCGGCAAGGTAAGATTTATATTACACAATCAATCAATGTCAATTACATACAGATAGTTCATACATACCAGTATGTTATAGTTCCATCAAATCATATAATTATATTTGATATTAATTAGGTAAACAGATATAAAAGTATTCATATAATTGCAATAAAAACACGGATATAAATATACATATAAAGCTACATATCTATACAATTCAGCATATTAAAAAACAAATATAAGCAGTAATACTTTAAAGACCACATCTGTATAAATAAATATAAATGCATAGTATAATACAAGCCAATTACCACCAAGGTCATGCAAAGTTTGCAATGACTTCTAGAGGTAAACAATGTTTGCCAAATAGTACATTTGCTATTCTCCACAATTATGACAAACCAGCAAATATATGGGATGTTGGTGATTTGCATTATATAATGGACCTTGGAGATGCTTTATATACAGAAATGCACTCCATTAATAAAGAAGATATGATGCATCCTGATCTACCTAAATATATACAACATATGGATAATGTGTATTCTATTAAGCTTTATCAACCATGTGAGAAGTTGGCCTGATATATGATGTCACTAGTTCTAGTGTACACCTTGTATCAGTCCAAACAACCCTTATGGTGATTGGCTGTAAAGTCAACCTTATAGACCAGCTACCCTAGTGGTAGCATGGACAAGAGCAGTCTTAGGCTAAACTCTGTATGGCATGTGAAGCCAGCTGTTATACCATATGTGATCCCTTGAATACCAAATGAAAGGACACCACAACAGATATATATAAAAATAGAATGTATTTATTCTAGTCAAACCCTCAGCACTCTTTATGAGACTCGAGATAAGTACAACATAGTCTTATTTAAGCATACATTAAGTCACACAGGTAAGTAATACAGTTATGCCCTAGGGGCCACGCAAACCATATACTAAGTAAGTGGTATAAGAACCACTGTCACGAACACAGGATAGGCCTAGGCCTAGGGAATCGCTGGGGCTACACTATACTACCAAAGGTTAGGAAGTGGGAGGCCCACGGGATTCAGGTGCACAGTGGAAACACTCACGCGTAATGCGTAAAAGTCGATAGAAATAGTAGTTGTTAGAAATTAACAGTTTTAGGACACTTCTGGAATAGCTAGGAAGTCGCGACTTGGAAACTAGACCCTAGGATAGTCAATACCCTTGTGAGCACCGGAGTACTCAAGTTACCTAGCCCACGGGCTGCGGGTGCATAGGTGTGAACTTGCGTCGGGTTTCGTTGTTGACTCCTATGGATGCCTGAAGGAAAGTTGCTGAAAGGCAGTCAGTGAAGAGTGTCCGGTGGATCCCAAGGATAGAATCAAGAAGGAAGGATACCTGCAAGCAGAAGGGACAGAGTCTAGGTCACCAGCCAGGAGCCGGGAAGGAACCAGGCGATGTCGTGCAGATGCAGGTGAAGAGGTGAAGCTTGTCGCAGCAGCCACGGGTACCAGGAGACGTCGAGGACGACCAGGACCAGGAGGCGAGCTGTCCCACGAAGGCTCTTGCTGATGTCGAGTTAGGACCCAACAAGCCTTGGCAAGCGGAACCCACGCAGAATGGAGGACTTGCTTCTGGTGCAGACCAGGAAGGTCTGGGGTGCTTCTCTTTCACAGAGGAGCGGGTGCCAGTCTGGAGGAGCCGGACCAGCAAGATGAAATCACAGGTTCATCGTCGCAGAGGTCACTAGCCAACGGGCCAGCAACCGGACAACACGTCGAGCAACTCAGGTGCAGAAGAGCCCCACGCAGAACACGTGAAGTATGGGGAGCTGATCTTCTTTGCAGATGGTGCTCGGGATGGGGGCTTCTCAATTCCCCAAGCACAGCCTCGAGGAAGCCATGGAAGTCGTGCTAGTCAGTTACTAGCCACTTTTCCCAAGTCGCCGGTCCCACGTCGCCTCCACGGGTCTCAGCTTCGCTGCAGATGTGAATCTGGGTCAGAGGTGTCTGGAAGTCTCGGCCCTGGTCAGTCTCTGAAGTCGTCCCTCGTAGGATCAGTCGCAAAGCAAGCAGCAGTCGCTGGATGGTGCCTGGTTGCCCAGGGTGGTCACTCCTAGGCCACAAGGGAGATTTCTTCAGTCTTCTTCCTGAGGTCGAATGTCGAAGGTCCAGAGTTTCTGTTCAAGTTGCAGGTTCAGGTTAATCTAATTTTGCAGGGCTCAGCTACCTACTGATATACTGGGCTAGTGGGCTGGGCTACCTGCAAGTTCCCTCCTATGGGTGGAACCAGGAAGGGGAGTGGCTACACCCCCTTTCCTTTGTCCAGGTTCGCGCCAGAGCTGGGGCTGGAGTGCCCCAGCACCGGTTTGAACTGGACTATGCATGGAGCACCTTGTGTGCCCCAGGCATGTCTCATTCCTTTCAGCTCTCCCTGCCCCAATACACTAAAGTCTGTCTGGGGAGGTGCTAGCACCTCCCCAAGCAGGAAACCTATTGTCCAGGCCTCCCTGGCTGGACGGGCTCCCAGCTGCAGGAGGTCAGACTCGTGTCTGTGGCAGCAGCATCCATTTTGTGATGCTGAGGCTTTGGTCAGAGTTAACGAGCAAAGTAGGATTTTAACATGTCTCTCCCTCTAGAAGGGGGGAATAATATTCTCATCACCAGAAATGGTATGGGGGTATTATTCCAAAGTGTTAGACACCTTACACGACATGTTTTGATAAAGCCAAACCATAGTTACCATAACCGTTTAAGATCATAAGGTACTTTAAGAGTATATGGTAGGCTATATCATAGAACAGCTATAAGGACATGGTTCTGAAAGCTGCAGACAGGCTCAGCTCATGCTAGAGCACCATCTCACATGTTACCAAGCACTCTGCCTCCAGGATTGTTAAGGCCTGCCATAGGAGTGGCTCACAGGTACACATGTGTCTATTTTAAGGGCAGATATAGGTATACTATATCTAAGCAAGGGGTGATTACACGACCTTGCCCCAGCTGAGTGATCAGCCAGTTGTGTCTGATTGGAAGGCCAGACCAGGGGTGGCATAATACATGCTGCAGCCCCTGGGAGGCCTAGGGTACACCTATGCCCTGGGTACCTAGGGTACACTGTACAGGGTCCAATAAGGTGATCCTTATTAATTGGGTATGTACCTAGGGTACATGGAGTCCATTTTAAAGAGAGAGCAGACAGCCTGAGACCCTGAATGGCAGGATCTCAGGATAACTAAGTCAAAAAACCAGCTAGACACTAGGCAAAAAGTTGGGGGTAACCATAGTCAGATATCCACCTTCCTACACACCATACAATGGAAACATATTTAAACGTTTTGATTCATTATATCCAGATATACAAGCGGCATTAGCTATATCATTAACACATTCTGGAGTTTTGCTTTGCATGGATATATATGTTATTTCTATAATGAAAAATGAAGATAAGTATTTCATTTTTGATTCACATAGTCGAGATAGCAATGGAATGCCCCATCAAAATGGAGCATGCGTAGTCCTACAAAAAAAAAAGTTTGAAGACCTAATGAACTACATTAACAATTTAGCAGCTTGCATAAAACTATATAATGCAGAAGATGTTCCATTTGAATTAACACCAATTGATATAAATACAATACAAAAAAAGTCCTTTGACAGAGCTCAACGCACAAAGAAACAAAATACGACAGATAAAACTCCTACATTATTTATGCATAATACTAGCTTATTCACAAAACTCGATAACACTGCAAAATGTTGTACTAAACAAGCAGCAACATCACAGTTGCATGATACAAATACTAATACAACAAAGCATGCACAAGAATCACCCTCATTATTAAATACACCACATACAATTGCTGCACAAAAAAAACATTTAAAAAAGACATAATCCAAACACAATTATTTGTAAACCACTTAAAAGAACTAAAAAAAGTACAACATTAGAAAATGACATAACACAATATAACATTATGCGTAACACACCAAATACAAATATACTTGCAAAAAAGAAACCATTAGATGCAAATGTACAAAAGGTACCATTAGATGTTAGTAATACTTTCACAAACAAAGACACACAACAAAGTACAACAATAGATGCTCTAAACACAACAAAACACTTACTAATGTAGTACATCATATGAATATAGAAAAAACAAAAACAGAATACACCAATACTAAACACCAACACCTCAAGAAACAATCACTTAGCATAAAAAAACAAAATATATGTAACACAGACGAAACCAGTAAAGTGCAAATAGAAGCAGATTTCCAAATAGAACATGAACAGTGTAAACAAAATCTAATAGACAACACATATTATTGCAATAATGTATTTGCTATTATATATAATCACCAAAAGAGTGCTTCCATGTGGATTGCAGAAGATCTATATAATATAATGGATCTAGGCAACACAATGTATATAGAATTGATAAGGTTTTATAACAAAAAAGACATAGAATTACAAGATATACCTACTTACATAAAACACAATAATACAATATATACAATAAAAATTAAGAATCCATATTTATATAGTATATCAATAGATAATACATTACAGGAAGCCATCAAAACAGCATTGCAGAGTGCATTAGCTATATATAATTCTATAATAATATGCCTACATACAAATATAATTTCTATTGGCAAAACTAACAACCTCTATTATACATTTTATTCACATACAGCAAACATGAAAAAAGTTTACATATTAACTGTAAGAATATAGCTATAAAATTAAACACCTTTGATAATCTTACACAACATATAATAGAACTTGCAAATAATGTAATGCCCTGCAATGCAAGTTTTATACTATTGACAATAACACCAATTAATGTAAACACAATTAAACAAAACTCCTTTAAAAAAGCACAAAAAAGAATAATTTCAAAACGGAGTCAAAAAAGTCACAAAAAGGTGTATGTGCATTGTACAAAACAACTGCAGAATACAACGAAAACTCGTTTGTCTACAAGTATACAAACAAACACTATTAATATACAGGACGGAACTAATACTCAAATAACAAATAACATTAACAATAGTACACCAATAGTTACTGTAAAACTAGTTGACTCAATTAAAAGCTGTTTGCAGGAAAACCAATGTCAAAATGAACCTTTTATTGAAAACATTAGTCAAAATTGTACAAATAACACAAGCACACAAAGAAAATTACAAATGTCTATAATAGATAACTTTCATACAGAAATACATTATGGGCCAGAATATGTTTGTACTATTTGTAACCAAATGTGGCACAAACAAACAATAAAAGGAACACATAATATTGATAAACAAAAATCTTTTATTTTATGTAACATTAGCAAACATAAAACAAGCTATATATGCACTACATGTTACAAATATATTAGCAAGGACAAAATACCGCCATGTTCTGTGTATAATGGAATGGGCTTTCCTGATTTACCACCTGAACTATATTTGCATAATTTAGAAGAGAGGTTAGTATCACCAAGAATACCTTTTTTGCAAATTAGAACATTGCCACGTGGTTTTCAAAAATCATTATCAGGTGCAGTTGTTAATGTTCCATCTGATGTTATGACAACTGTTACAATTTTACCAAGACAAATAAATGATAATATGACAATTCCAATTAAACTAAAGCGTAGGTTAAGCTATAAATCATATACGCATTTTGAAAATGTGAGACCAAATGTAGTAAAAAATGCAGCTATATGGTTAGCATGCAATAGCAATTTATTCAAACAATATGGGGTAACAGTCAATACAGATTGGGAATATGCCCCACAAGAAACAAACAGTGAAATTAACACTTCCGAAGCAAATAATACATCAAGTAGTACAGATAACATACCAGTGGGCAACTTAGATACATTATTAACAAATGAAACAATACCTATGGATAATATAAATATTTTAAGTTTATCCCCTGCAGAACATAACACACCACGTGGTTTATATGAAGATAAAGATTCTGAATATCTACTGTACTGTAGTGAATCAGCCACTTTTGTGGTCTGACAACCTATGATGACCCTCAATCACCACCATTCTGTACTGACTTAAGTTTGTTCTGCCTTTTAGTGGAATAGTCTTTCCAAGAATAGAAGGTATGGGATGTTGAGGTGCAGTCTTGTGGGTGGTGGTGCACACATGTGCTCAATGTTGTATACTGAGGGATTAAGTGTATAATGTTATTTGGGTTAGGTGAATTATGACTTTGACCTATTGGCTTTGACGTGGTCTAATGTCATTCTGCCTTCTGACTTTACCTTGCTTCAAACTTTTCTGTGTGCACAGTGGTGCTTGTAAGTTGTGTGGATGAGAATTATAGGTGCTCCTTTGACATGGTCTCATGTCATCTTGCTTTTCAATTCCATCCTGCTTTGGGCCTTTGTGTGCACGGCTTAACTAACTCTGAAGCCATTTTCTGTCTCCTGCACGAAGCGCATTTTACTGACTAGAGAGAACTGGTTCTTATCAGAGGAATGTACATGGTTTGACTTTTAGTCATAACAGGGGCCTGATCAACCCTTGCTCTGACCTTGAATCAGGCTGGTACTGGCTCTCATGAGAACTAGGGGGGGTGGCTTGCTAGAAGTTTTGCTGTGTTTTGAATGTGTATTAAAAAGGGGAGTCTACACTGGCTCGGTGGAAGTTCATCCATGGAGCAGACGTGCTGTCACGGAAGAGTAGAGGCTGGTGTCACCTCTGACTTTCACCTGATTCAAGCAATGGACTCCCCTTGAGCAAAGCGGGGTGAAGTGATGGAGCATTAGGTGAGGTGTCTCTGCTACTAACTGTCTCTTGATTCTTTTCTGAATTCTTTCCTTTCCTTCTTATTTCTGATTCTTATATCCATACATATATATTTCTCATATATATATATATATATATATATATATATATATATATATATATATATATATATATATATATATATATATATATCCAGTTTCAGAAAGTCATATATATATATATATATATATATATATATATATATATATATATATATATATATATATATATATATATATATGCCTTGATTGTATGTTAAATCATATTATTGATATGTTAGAGTCTGCTATGTTAGGTGCATTTGGCTTACTGTGTGGTGCTATTTACAAATAAATACATCCCAGATATACCAATTCGTCTTTTCCTTGTAGCAGGAGGTGTGGACTCTTCTTGGCCAAGTATTCTGTTGTAGAAGGATGGGTGAATTCCCTTCTAGCAGGTAATTGTGTTATAGGAAGTTGGTCTAATCCTAACAAGTGATGTGCAAATTATTGTTTTCTTGACTTGCCTTTGGGGGAGTGTTGAAAGTTTGCCCACCTTAGGAAGTGCTGTGTATATGTTATATAGTGTTCACTTCACACTGTTACGAGGGCAAGGGAGTGAGGAGTCACACAGTGCTATATACACTAGACCTAGGTGACGGAAAGTGAGGGAAAAGGGTTCTGTGAGGAGCGGTTCCTAGAAGTATTAGTGCCTTTTCTTAAAGCCCCAAGCAGAGATTCGAGCGCGTACCTGCTGGTGCCACGCTTCTCCGGAAACGTGGCGGGGCGGGTCACAGGGTCGTTGGCCTCCTGGCGCTGGATCTGTTGGGGTCTCCCCTCCGTGGCTTCCTCCTTCACTCCTCTCGAACTCAGGTCTCTCGTCCGTGTATTCTTTCGTCGCTCCTTCTTCCTCCTCGGGGGTTCGTGCCGTCGTCCGTCTCAGCTCTTCCGGTATTTGAACTCCTCCTGCCGTCTTCGTCATACGGGTGGGCGGAGCCGGCAGATACGTCGGCCCAGTTAAAGAAACACTGTCCACTTTGATCTACCTGGTTCCGGGTACAAGGCTCAGGCTTCCAAGTGTTTGTATGCTGGAGAGACAGAGGGGAGAGGTAAACATTCCCACAGTCAGTCGTTAAAGGTGGGCTCGCAGCGTTGTCTAGTGGGTTCTCAGTGTCACCTCGTTGGCTCTCCTCGTCACAGTGTGTTTTGTAAAAAGTGCTTATAAATAGCTTGCTACGTGAGGCAGAAAGGGCTGGATCCCTTTCAAGTGTTTGTTAAGGAATGCATATCAAATGTTTTCAGTTGCAAAGTGAAAGTAAAATGTCAGAGCATAACTCTGAAGTGTGGGACTCCTTCGAGTTTAAAGACTCCGGAGTTGCAATGAAGGATGTTAATCAGCAGGAGATTTATGACATTTTAGACAGAGACAGCGGTGTTATTTTAAATGTGTTGGTTAATAGGCATCAAACATGTGGGCATTTGCAAAAAGAACGTAGTGAGTTGAAAACAGAGCTAGTTGATGCCCAGTTTGAAAATATATCTTTGAAGACAGAATTAAACGTGTACCAGGCTGTGAAGCTGTTTACTTTGACCAGCCAGAATGATTCAGATGTGATAAATGTTACAGAGAATGCAGTCAGTCTACGAGCTACACAGACGGTTTTAATTAATTCTTCTGAGGAGCTTTCTCAGCCAGAAAGGAATGTGCATGAAAGTAAACAGACTAATACTGAATGATACATTTTGCTTCGAAAAAGAAATGCAACAATATGATTTTGGATGTGAACAGCAGATTGTGTACAATGATTACAGGAAAGTGCAGGGAAAAGAAAGGTTACTTTTAAATTCAGATGCTGGACAAATGCAGATGATTTTGTGCGTTGGCGCACCAAAAGATACTGGACAGAACAGAGTTAGAGAAAATGTGGTTTGCCTATGGGAGATTGCAATGGTTATTAAGTGGCATGTAGAGACAGAAAAACAGTTTGCACAGGATTTAATAGAAGGTCCTGAGGTGGAGTTTGAAACACAAGATTTCCCAGTGAAGGTGCCCTATGTTACAAAGGAAATTAATTTGAAACAGTACAGAATGCCAGATGGGCGTGAAGGGATCAGTGAGATCATTCAGGGCTTGACAGATTGAGGTGGTGACAATTCTTGGCGCATGACAGTTGATTATTGGGAATTGGACAAATATATACCTTCTTTGACTGATGCTGTCCCAGATATTGTTACAGAAGTAGCATGGGACTTGATATGTGACTTTTGATATTGCCAATGTTTTTTTCTTTTTGATATGTCAAGAGCAGTTTAGTTTTTTTTTTCATGAGTTGTTATACTAATGACAGTTAAGAATTTGCTTGAATTAGTTAGACAGAATGGGGGAGCATTTTCAGATTAAAGAATGTGAAGTCTTGCTGGAGGTCAGGCATGTAAAGAGTTGTTCATTTGAAAGCGTCTGTCAGATTGATGTTTGGGAGGCTTGCAGTGAGATCATCCAGCAACGCTGAGCAGAGCTCAGGCTGTCTGTGAAGTCTGAGGAGGAATTCCTATGGGAGGGGTCATCTCAGCTCCTCTCCCCGGTAGGTAGAGCTAGCTTCTTGGAGATAGATGTCTGGGAGGCTTGCAAAGGCGCAGGTTCCACCCCACCCCTCCCCCCCATGAGGAGAGTCGCAGACGACAGTTGGCAGGAGTGCAGATCACTTCGACCTTGAAGGAGATAAGGTGCGAGCTAGAGACAGCCGAGAAGTCTCTGCTTGTTATGTTTGGCAAGGGGCCATTTAGTGTCCACAGAGGTTTGTGAAGGGGGGCAGCACCTGTGAGGGGTGCAGTGAGAGAAGTGAGAGAAGGAGACTGCCCCAGCCCTTCTTGCTGTGTATAGAAAAAGAGGGATTTTACCAAGAATTCAGAGGCTAAAGCGTTGGTAGTATTCTTAGACAATTCCCCAGAGCTGGAGGAGACCTATGTAGACAGAAATTAAAATATTCTATTTTTCGAAATGCAAGACGGAAGAAGTGTAGTTTTGAAAAATGTTTTTTGCAAGAAGAGTGATGCTTGTTTCTTTTTCAGAGCCGCCCAGTTCTCCGCGTGTGAGTGGGACTCCCTTCTCCCGTGTGAGTGGGATTAGGAGCATTCAAAAGCTTGATTCATTTATTTTGTGTATTCGTTTAAACATGTATCCAGATATCTATGAGCTATTTCTAGATGCACCTGAGTTCTTGCTTCTGCATGTATTTAGAGAATGCAGACTTTATTTGCTCTACAGTGATTATCATATACTTTTGATGAGTTTTTCAGTTTTACACTGGAGTATTTCGATCATAGTTGCTTTTAAGTCATGATTTGTTTTGAATTATGTATTTTTGTGTAGCCACTTCAACACATGAGTTGCTGTTTCAACATGTGCTTTTTAGTAGTTGTGACTTTTAATTTCGAAATGTGGTTTTAAATGGTTTTGCTTTCAATTGAGATATGCAGTCCTTTAATGATAGTTTTGTTTTTCAGTTATGTATTTGCTAGATTTTGTTTTTGACATATGTGAAAGGTGATGATCAAGGGTCATGGGGTGCAATGTAGTGAATCAGCCACTTTTGTGGTCTGACACCCTATGATGACCCTCAATCACCACCATTCTGTACTGACTTAAGTTTGTTCTGCCTTTTAGTGGAATAGTCTTTCCAAGAATAGAAGGTATGGGATGTTGAGGTGCAGTCTTGTGGGTGGTGGTGCACACATGTGCTCAATGTTGTATACTGAGGGATTAAGTGTATAATGTTATTTGGGTTAGGTGAATTATGACTTTGGCCTATTGGCTTTGACGTGGTCTAATGTCATTCTGCCTTCTGACTTTACCTTGCTTCAAACTTTTCTGTGTGCACAGTGGTGCTTGTAAGTTGTGTGGATGAGAATTATAGGTGCTCCTTTGACATGGTCTCATGTCATCTTGCTTTTCAATTCCATCCTGCTTTGGGCCTTTGTGTGCATGGCTTAACTAACTCTGAAGCCATTTTCTGTCTCCTGCACGAAGCACATTTTACTGACTAGAGAGAACTGGTTCTTATCAGAGGAATGTACATGGTTTGACTTTTAGTCATAACAGGGGCCTGATCAACCCTTGCTCTGACCTTGAAGCAGGCTGGTACTGGCTCTCATGAGAACTAGGGGGCGTGGCTTGCTAGAAGCTTCGCTGTGTTTTGAATGTGTATTAAAAAGGGGAGTCTACACTGGCTCGGTGGAAGTTCATCCGTGGAGCAGACGTGCTGTCACGGAAGAGTAGAGGCTGGTGTCACCTCTGACCTTCACCCGGTTCAAGCAATGGACTCCCCTTGAGCAAAGCGGGGTGAAGTGATGGAGCATTAGGTGAGGTGTCTCTGCTACTAACTGTCTCTTGATTCTTTTCTGAATTCTTTCCTTTCCTTCTTATTTCTGATTCTTAAATCAATACATATATATTTCTCATATATATATATATATATGTATATATTATCTACTGGCAGTCGCCAGTAGATAGTTATAGTTAGGACCGTGTTTCCATAGGAAATCTCAAAATTCAATTTTGAATAACTTTGGCGCCGGTTGACGAATCTTCGCAAAATTTTCAAAACTAATGGGGCGCTCCGCTCAGCTCCTACCCTGAAAGTCTCGGGGTGATTCGTCAAGCGGGGGCCGAGAAAAAAGGGGGGTCCCAAAACGCGTTTTCCCCATGCATTTTTCCATAGAACCTTTAGTCGAAGGTACAGCCCGAACGGCTGAACAGAATTGCTTGAAATTTGGCAGAGAGGTAGTCCTCAGGTCAGGGAAGTGCCTTTTGCACGTCTGGTGTCAATCTGTTCAGTATTTCCTGAGAAAATAGCATTTAAAAGCATATAAATATCTATACGCACGGTGAAAAACCTTAAAAATATATATATATATTAATAAATACACAACTTAGCATTTAAAAAACCGTACAAATTCACTTAAAAAACCATAGGTTTCACACACGTTATAGTTAGGAATTAGCATTTAAAAAACCTTGCAAATTCACTTAAAAAACCATAGGTTTCACACAGGTTATAGTTAGGTGGACATTTCACTCGTAAAAAACCAATGAAATTCCCCCGTTATAGTTAGTTCAGATAACTATAACGGGGAGTGTTGAAAGTTTGCCCACCTTAGGAAGTGCTGTGTATATGTTATATTCCATAAGTTTGGAACTGATATTCTCTCCCTGGGAAAGTGACGGTACATTCCTTGGTCCAGGGGAGATCTAAGGTTTGTCATTACAAGTACAATATGTCAATGGGAATTAAGAAGCTGTGACAGAAGGGTGGCTAATTGTATAACAAAAATATTTTTTAAGCTAAAAAAATTACATATAAAACAGATCCAAGACAAAATATTTATTTCACTAAAGAAACATTTTAATGATGGCAAAGTTATAACTGTGAAAGATATAAAAGACAACCTACAAGGCATACTGCAATATAATGAAGGGTACAAAATACTAAAAACTATACAGAGTTCACCTCCATACTGGGAAAATTGCAAAAAAGATTTATTTGCTATGATAAGGCAATTGGGAATACCAACATTCTTTCTCACTTTATCAGCAGCAGAAACAAAATGGTATCATTTGATTAATATACTATTGCGCATTAACAATAAAAATGAATGCAGCAAAGAACAATTTGAAAGCATGTCCTGGGAAACAAAATGCACATTAATACAGCAAAACCCTATAACATGTGCACGACATTTTGACTATCAAGTTAGGAAATTGTTTAATTGTATATTATTACACAAAAGTAACCCTATAGGCAAAATTGTTGATTACTTTTATAGGATAGAATTTCAACAGAGGGGATCACCACATATACATGCATTGTTATGGATTAATAATGCCCTGCAATATAGCAAAGCAAAAGTTGAGGAAGTTATAAATTTTATTGACAGCCACATAACATGTAGTAAGACAGTAAACACATGTATAGAGGCTTTACTACCATTACAAAAACATGGGCATACCAAAAATTGTCGCATAAAACATAAGAGAACATGTATATATCAGTATTCTAAATATCCTATGGCATATACTGTTATACTAGAACCAATAGAATTGGACAAGACAGATAATATCCTAAAGCAGCACATAGAGTTAATACATACAACAATGAATACACAATACTTTAATAGTTATTCATTTGAAGAATTTTTACAACATATGCACTTAACTGAAAACCAATATATAACATGCATACAATCAATTATAGATAAAAAACTATACTTTTAAAAAGAACACCAGCTGAATGTTTTATCAATAACTATAATAATATAATATTACAAGCATGGCAAGCTAACATTGACATACAGTATGTTTTAGATGCTTATGCTTGTGCTGTAAATATTGTTTCATATATTAGTAAATCACAGCGAGGGTTAAGCAAAATAATTGCACAAGCTGCAAAAGAATTGTACCATAATCCAAACATCAAAGAACAATTAAAGCACATAAGTAACAAATTCTTAAATTGTACTGAAATTAGTGCACAAGAAGCAGCTTATCTCATATTGCAAATTCCATTAAGGAAAAGTTCAAGGGCATTTGTATTTATCAATACAAATATGCCAGATAAACGAACATACTTAATGAAAGACATACATACAATTAACTCATTGCCAGATACATCAAGTAAGATACAATTTGACAATAAAATTGTTAAATACAGCAAACGCCCAAAAACATTAGAACAATGTACTTTGGCTGACTATGCATCAAAGTACAATAAAAAAACAAAGCAAAGAAAAGAAACACTACAAAACAACCATGATAATTTTCTTCTAGAAACTAACTTCTATAGTTCAGATGATGAAGAAGTTCAAATAGATGACTTACTTTGGAAAAAAAGCAACATACTATATATCAAGCGTAAACAACAGAAAATGATCTGTTACTGTAGGTTTAGCAAACTAAATTATTACAGGGAATTATTAATGCTTTATTATCCATGGAGAATAGAGAGCAACATCATTATACCAAAACACACATACTTAGAAAGATACTTACAAGTACAAAAGCAAGTCGATGAAAATCACTATCAGTATAATAAACAAACTGAAATAGCAAACAATTGCAATGCATCAACAAATAATGACCTTATCCTTACACCTCCATTATCACCTATAGCAGCAGTATCAGTAGATGATATAGACAATAACACACAAGAATATCAACAACAAATACAATATGACATATCATTAGATTTAGGTATTAGAAGCACTGCAGAAGAAGAAATATTCATAAATAATGTATTACCACAAATGGAATACAATGATTTCATGCAGAATTTAACACCTGAACAACTTAACTTTATATATCCCCACTTAAATTGGATTAAAACTCAAACCACACCCTGCTATACGTTTTGTACAGGTGGTGCAGGAGTAGGTAAAAGTTTTCTTATAACTGCACTTTATCAAACTTTATCATGATACTACAATACTAAAGCAGGAGAAAATCCAGATAACATATATATATTACTCACAGCACCAACAAGAAAAGCAGCACATAATATAAATGGGAAAACAATACATAGTACATTTAAAATACCAGTATCACAAACTTTAACATATAAACAACTAACACATGAAAACAGAAGCATACTACAAAACCAACTCATGCATTTAAAAGTGCTAATAATAGATGAAATATCAATGGTAGGTGCAAATATGTTCAATTTTATACACAATAGATTGCAGGAAATAAAAGCATCTAACCAACCTTTTGGTGGCATATCTATACTAGCAATAGGAGATTTCTATCAATTAAAACCCGTTTTCGACACATACATATTTGACAATCCAAGACATTTGTATGGACCATTAAGTACAAATTTATGGCAAACACATTTTAAATTATATAAACTCACAAAAATAATGAGACAGTTAAATGACTTGCCATTTGCACACATGCTTAATAGATTAAGGATAGGTGAGCATATACAAAGTGATATAGCAAATATTAAATTGCGAGAAATTGTACCTCACCCAAGTATTATACAAACTATACCATATATAATGTCTACAAACAAAGAAGTCAATGAAATAAATAACAACGTTCTGATGCAACATATACAACACAATGCAGTATATACAACTTTAGCAATAGATACAGTTTCAGCAGACTTAAGTCAAGAAGTAAAGTAAACAATAATAAAACAATTACCAACAGACTCAACAAAAACAATGGGATTAGCAAACATATTGCATATTGCAATAACATTACGATATGATTTAACATCTAATATTAATGTAAATGATGGCTTAACCAATGGTGCAACAGGTATAGTTGAATATGTAGATAGTACTAATAGCATACCAATTGTAGTATGGATACAATTTGTTCATTGCAAAATAGGCAAACATACAAGACAACAAAACAAACACCTATATCATATTCACATTTCAGATAATTGGACACCTATTTTACCAATATCACGACATTTCCAATTCACAAAAAAATTCATCACAATAATACGCAAACAATTTCCATTACACCAATCATCTGCACGAACTATACATCGAACACAAGGCGAAACAATAGAACCATTATATATACATTTTAATAATTGCAAAATACACCATTTACATTTTGTAGCTATTAGCAGGGCAAAATCCTTAAACATATATATTAAAAACTTCGATGAGACTAAAATACTAATACACCCAAAAGTGCATAAAGAAATGCTACGCTTAAAAACATATATGTTATTGGAAATATCAATACCACAAATTCGCAAATATCACAACTACTTTACAATTGTAGTACATAACATACGATCACTACAAAAAAAATTCCAAGCAATGCTAGCTGACACTAATATATTGAATGCTGAGATATTATGCTTAACTGAAGTAAATAATACACAAACCACAAATCCAGACATCTTTAAAATTGACCATTATCATATGATGTTATTTGACAAACATTATAGCAAACATACACACCATGGCATTGCAGTATATTACAACAAACACCACATATTGCAACCAACATTTGCAACTGAGCAGCAAATTGACATTTTAAAATGTACAAAATGTATCAATAACACACATTACCTTTTTGTAATTATATACAAACCACCAAAAGTCACAATACAAACCTTACTAAACGTCTTAACAACCATATTAAATGCTTTCCCCAATTATTAATATATAATAATGAGTGATTTTAATATAGATTTTAAAAAAGCAACACACAATAGCAATTTGTTATTAAATTACATGATAGAACATTTTAACTGCATTCAAAAAATAAGCACACTCACAACAGACTACAATTCTTTGTTAGATCATATTTTTACAAGCACAGATATCCCATATTATGGAACATTAGAATCATATTACAGTGATCACAAACCAATATGGATAGCTATTTAACAAAAGTGTATTACATACAAGTATATTAACGAATCTTGTTTAAACATTACTTTATTAAATGTTTATTTGCTACTGCATATTGTTTTACAGATGATTTCCATTCAAGAATTGAAAGACATGAAACAAGAAGATGCAAAGCCATACCAAAAGGCAGTACGTGTCAACATTATTAAATGTTCAGCAAAAACCTATTATCGCAATGCCAAACAAGAAAACAAAGTATTATATCATATGGCTCTGGCAGATCAAAGTGGGTCTATTAAAGCTACGTGTTACAATGAAGATTATTATACTCAAACCAAAGAGCAAAATGGAATGCTAATTCGCAATTATATCATCAAAAATGCTATATTACTTATAACCAAACAAACAAAATTATCAAGGATGCCGCCAATTACAATACCACCAGCTATTATCCAACAAGCTGAACATATTTTGCAGCCACCAGCCCCACCACTGTCCCCCATAAAGACAGTGAGAGAAGCAAATGAAAAAACACTATTAAGTGTGTCCGGAACAATATCTGAGGTAAGTTAAAATATATCACTTTTAAATAAAGTCTTTTTGATGTTTGTTATACCACAGAAACGTAAATCACAGTACTGCTAAAAAATGCTTATTAATATAACTATTTTATATAACTAATGTATAACTGTTACTAAAAGTGGTAAAAAATGTTAATGCTTATAACTATACTTGTAAATGCTATAAAATACATCCCACACAAAATTTCATACAAAAATGTTAATGCAACCATAAAAGGGAACCTTTGTTGACAAGTAAGTAAAAATAAGGTATAAGAAAATATCATTCAAAAACAGTCTCCCATTAATGCATATCAAGATGAATTTACAAAGATATATCTTTTATACCCCATTCTTATTTATCTTGTATTTGTTACTATACATTATATATATATGTCTCTGTATATATATATATATATATCCAAAATATCTGCTAATAAGCAAACGCACTCTCAGTAGCTGTATCAGTAACAAGTTTAATTTACACTGTTACGCGTTTCGGGAGTCACGCTCCCTTGGTCACACAGTGTGGTATCACGACACAAACATCCATAAGTACACGGTAAAGTAAAGTAAACATAGTCAAAGGACTGCCGGTTGGGAATGTAACTCAAAAGGTGACTTTGGCGGCCATCTTGTAATGTATGCTTGTATACATTATACAACAACCAAGTGGTGTAATTTTAGGCAAACAAAGCAACATAACCGCTTGTACGTTACATGTTAACTGTGTAAAAGTTATTCATCAATAAGCTCTGTCAATACATCTCGTCATAGTGACTTATTGACGAAGAAGGCTACCTCTTCCACATTATTTCTGTTGTGAGGTTCTAATAACAGTGGAGTAAGACACATTCAGCAAAATGTCGTGCAATGGGGTAATGTGGATCTTTATTGTTTACTGCTCTCAGGTGTTCGAGAACTCTCTTTTTGGCCATGTGAGTGGTGCTCCCTACATATCTTTTTGCACAGGGACATTCAAGAACATATACAACATATGTCGAGCTGCAAGTAAGGAATTGTGTTATACTTTTCATGCCAACTCTCCCAGGTAAGCTCAACTCTTTTTTTTTTTTTTTTTTTTTGAAAAACCTTTATTGACATTTCAACAATAACAAGTATGGGCCTACAACCCCCGGGGCCGGCCGCTAAGCAGTCAGAGTAACAGAGATCAAATTTTATCACAGGCAGCACCTCGGGGAGCAGAATCTCCATGCTAGTATACTCTCGGCCACTGACCAGCCCAAGTAGGAGACCAGGATACAAAAGGTTTTCATTTTATAATAAGGGAGGATGGAAGGATCAGGTGCCAAACAGTTTCCCAGCAGCGAAAAATAGCAGGCGGAATAATAAACGTCAACAATAAACAGCAATCTATCTAATCAATGGCGCTGAAACAGGAAGTTCAGGATGTGGAGGAATATCACGGCCATTTGCGCCTGCAGTCCCCTGCCCTAAAACCCAGAAAACACCACGGAAATTGTGGCACACATGAAAAAGCAGTGATTAACAACGAAGGAGTTCTACCATGCTGATCCCAGAAAAGAAAGACAAAGAAGAATAAGAAAAGAAAAAGGAGGCCATGGAAAAAAGGGGTTAAAGACTAAAGAATCCCCTCCCCCAACCCCCCACCCTGCACCTCTGCAGATGAGTACGGCCCCCCCCCCCAGCAGTGGGCCTGTCGCCCCGGAACCAGACCCGAAATATAGAAGAAGCAGAGTAAAAGGAGTAAGAAAAGAAACCCCACCAGACGGGGGGGTAGAGAGAGTATTAATAAACTGGAGGAGGGCCTTCAAAACATGCCCCCGGCTTCTCCCTCCCGCACAATATGTCTTCCCCCAAAGCAAACAATAAACAACACAAAATCGACCATGTCAAAGAAAAATGGGGAACATTATGCACCTATTACACTAACAGTTATGCCGTGAGAGCACGCAACCCCTGAGCCCGCCCGCCTATTAGATGACCACCTCTGAAGGATCAACCTTATCCTTGGCCACTCTTTGCGAATCTACCCAGGCATACCCATCGACCCAGTGCCATGTCCAATGTTACAAGGAAGAGGAGCGTCCAAAAAAGACCAGGAAGCGACACACACAGGTAGGGTGGAAGTCTCTGAATACCAACACAGTCAGCATCATGGAGGGTCGTCTTTCCCAGTGCTGCCCCAGGATCTGCACTGCACACAAGGTCCAGGAAGGCGGAATCAGCCAGAGCAGGCAACCGTTGCTTGAATATTGCCTGGGTCGCCGGAGGCCGCGCACGGGACAAGGCCACCACCCCCCACTCAGGTCCAAGACCTCCGGAACAGACCAGACCCACAGCCAGCCGATCACACGTTAGTATACAGTCCGGAGTTTCCAGCTGTTCACTATTCACAGGGGCGGCCACGACACTGTCCTCCTGTGTGCAGTGTAGGAAGTCCCTGTGTACCTGGGGACAGGCAGGCCGCAACTGTTCCGACGCTGATGCCACACCATCAAGCTTACTCCCCAGTACCCAGGCGCCGTGAACCAAGGTGGAATGAAGGGCACCGAGAGCTTCGAGAAGGTCACCGTACCCCAGCACAGCTCCCGGCGCTCGCTCCGCTACGCTCCTCATAGTCGCACACTCCCAATCTTGCCGCGACCCAGTGTACAGGATGGTAGACTTCGTCCTATCAAGATGGCCGCCGGGTAGGTCCAACCCAGATTGGGACCGGGACTCAGGGACAAGCGCCTCAAGGTCCACGTCACTGGAAACAGGGTTCCGGGGGCAGGCAAAAAATATATCCGGTGTGTGGTCACGGGCAATAATCATCCCCACCACGGACCAGCGCCCGCGAAAATCCGGGAGCAGCCCGCAAGAATCAGGGCGAGTTACGGGCGGCGTCCGGGCAGCTCACCGGCGAAGGCTGAGGCAATCACCGGAGAATCTTGGAATTGCCACCTCGGGCATGCACTCGTTCCGCTACGCTTAGTGGTAGGAACGACCACGGCGAAATGTAGGCTGATATTCGCACCGCTCCGGTAGTCCGACTCCACCCAGTCACCAAAGGCCGCTGTTGTTGAACTGCCGCCCGGCCATGTTGTCCACTCGAGGTCCCGGTTCCAGGGCGGCACAGGCCGCAAACTTCAAATGGACATTTCTCCGGCGGTACCGCCGCCAGAAACTTCGGAGTCACACGATCGGTTGCCGCTCTCATTCACCAACACGGGCATATAGCGCAGGCTAAGGATCTCATGCAGGATATCTGTGCGGGATGCGGAGGTTCACGGAGCCGGGAGCCTACGCTGCCGTCCCGGTCGCCATCTTGGCTCCTCCTCCTAAGCTCAACTCTTTAACCATCTTGCTATTTCTGCACGCCTTACAGTGTCCGCAAGGGTGAAAGCCTTTCAAATTGTGATGATAGGGGTCCCTGTTGACAGTGATATCCCCACGTACTAGTATATCTCTCAGGCTTTTGCTTTTCTGATATGTTATTTTGGGTCTAGTGCTAATTTTTGGACCTATGATGGGATCATTTTGAAGAATATTCCAGTTATCGGTAAGGATTTTTTTAATCTTATGTGATTCTTTGTTGTAAGTTAGAATCACTCTCGTCTCATTATTCTCCATCACATTCTCTTGTGTCTTGATTTTTAATGTTTCCTCTCTTGTTATCTTTCTGATTTTGGAAAACAGCCCTGTTCAGCACCCAATCTGGGTAACCTCGTTCCCTGAATCTACTTAACATCGTTTTTTCTTCTTTGAGATATCCCTCTCTGTCACTACAGTTTCGTCTTGCCCTCAACAGCTCACCATAAGGTATACTCCATTTGAGGGTGTCAGGGTGGCTGCTGAGGGCATGAAGAAGACTGTTGCCAGCTGTTTCTTTACGGTACAGTCTTGTTTCTAAGGCATTACCTTTAGCCGTAATCTTGATGTCAAGGAATTCTATTTCTTCTTTTTGCAAGTTGTGGGTTAAAACAATGTTATATGGGTTGTCATTGAGGAGGTTTACAAATTCTGTAGCTTCCTGTTTGCTGCCTTTCCAAATAAGAAACAGGTCGTCTATGTATCTTAACCAGGTATCGACTTTGTTAAGGTAAGTGGCATATTTCACATCATTGCGTACTTCTTCCTCCCACACACCTAGAAACAAATTCGCGAAACTAGGCGCAAAACAAGTCCCCATTGATGTGCCTGTGACTTGTTTATAAAGGTCTCCGTTAAACAAAAATTTCAGCATCTTAGTATGTTCAAGATACATGATGTCTCTCTCATTAAGGTAATGTGTACATGCTCTAATACCCTGGCTATGTTCAATGATAGTATACAAAGAGCATACGTCTAATGTAAGAAACATGTGCTTGTCATGCCATACAATACTATCAATTTTACGTAAGAAATCTTTGGTGTCTTTGACATGTGTAGGTAATTTAAACACATAGTCTTGTAAAAAGTGATCGACATATTTAGAGATGGTTTCAAATACACTACCTATGGATGAGACAATCGGTCTTCCAGGGGGTACAAGTGGGTCTTTGTGAATTTTGGGGAGAAAGTAAATTATGGGGAGTTTGGGATAATCTCTTTTGAGGAATAAAAATTCCTCCCACGAGATTAGACCTTGCTGCTGCCATGTAGACAATTTTTCCCACGTTGTGGTGATACTTTCATTGCAGTCTCTTGAGCTGCTCTTGAAATAGAATTTATCATTTCCCAATTGTCTATATGCTTCTTTCAGGTACATTTCTTTTTCCTGTAAGACTACATTGCCCCCCTTGTCGGCCGGACGAATAACAAGGATAGGGTCATTTCCCAATGCAGTAATGATGGATTTCTGTTTCATGGTTAAATTAAAAGATTTGTCCTTCTCTCTGTTCCGTCCATGTTTGCAATCAAGTAGTGATTTAGTGACAATATCATGAAACGTATCGATGTTGTCATGTGGGAGGACTGGATAGAATACAGATTTTGGCTTGAAGCCAGTCATAGCTGCTTTATCTGTAACAATATTGTTAATCTCTGTAAACGTATTTTCACTGCCATCATCTGTGTTTATATTATACGGTAGATTTTGCATGGTTCGTACAATGTTGGCATCCCCTATTGTAAGGCTAGGTTGGTCACCTGGGTCCAACAATGTGCTATTGTATTCAATCGTACCACTTTTGAGGGTGTGCCACTTCGAAAGTTTCAACTTTCTAATAAATTTAAACATGTCTATTCTTGTATTAGAATAGTTGAATACTTCTGTGGGACAAAAGGATAAACCGAGACATAGTGTTCTCTTCTCAAGGTCAGACAGATGCCAGTTGGTAAGGTTTATAATGGTTTTATTTACCATAACATTGTCATTCATGATTGGTTCTTTCTGTAGCCTCCCCGTCTGGTTCCCATTGGCTCCGTGTTTCTTCCTCTTGTTTGTTCTGTGCTTCCGCCTTGTTCTCCTTTGTTTGCTGCGCCCCTGCCTCTTCCTCTTCCTCTTCCTCTCCCACGGTTTCCTCTTCCTCTCGGTGTGGAGGGGTTGATCTTCCCGATTGCCACCCCTTCTTCAGCACTCGGAATTCGTCCAAAAAAGTGGCCGGTCGGGTTATTACTTCCACTTCGGATGTGGTGCTGGTTGTATTTTCTGAGGTATCCGTGTCTGAGTCATTGATTATAGTGGTCGTTTGAACCATGGTTTCTATGATGTTTATTTTTTCTTTATCTGTTTTGGATGTTTGGATATCATACATATGGTCATACTTCCTGCTGTAAGTTAATATGCGACCTGTCTCGTAGTCTGTACAGTTGCGATTAAGTTTTCTTTGTTTTCTTGGAGCACGAGAAGGCGGGTTCGTTCCCTACGCACTGGCCTAAGTACCTAGCAAAACTGAGACTCTCTGACGAGGTAGGGAAAGGAAAGGAAGAGGGACTCGCACGAGCGAGAAGCCCCACAAGAGTCGTTCAGGAAACGTGGATATGGTTTCGTTGAAGACACCCGACCTCCGGCGGGGACACACCTTCCGCCTGGCGTCTTACCTTCAAACGGCACTGCAGTTTCCGGGATTCGAGTCAAAAGCTCAGGTTCAGCGATGAGAGAAGCACGCCCGACCTCCGGCGGGGAACACCGTCCGCCTGGCGTGAACGGGAGACTTGAATACAGAAATGATTGTCAAGCCCCGTTTCTCGGCAAGGATGGGGCTATATAGCCTTCCAATCAGGAGGCTAGCTGGTCCTGGTGCTCCGAAACGACCGGGAAGTGTGTTCTGGGATATGTAGTTTTCTTTGTGGTCTGGGGTTGATATCGTTGTGCAACGCAGGTCATGACATACAAGCATACATTACAAGATGGCCGCCAAAGTCACCTTTCGAGTTACATTCCCAACCGGCAGTCCTTTGACTATGTTTACTTTACTTTACTTTACCGTGTACTTATGGATGTTTGTGTCGTGATACCACACTGTGTGACCAAGGGAGCGTGACTCCCGAAACGCGTAACAGTGTAAATTAAACTTGTTACTGATACAGCTACTGAGAGTGCGTTTGCTTATTAGCAGATATTTTGGATTGAATTTTGCCGGGGGTAGCTCTACCGGCTTAACGCACCACCCAACAACGGGCGAGATTCCCAGGAGGAGCTAACAGTGTCGTCTTGCACATATATATATATATATATATATATATATATATATATATATATATATATATATATATATATATATATATATGTAGATAAAAATATAAGACACAAAGTAACAAAATAAATAATACTATTAAATTATTGCTATCCACCTTTTAGATATAGCATTATAATAAAAAACTAATATCTAATAAAGGAAGTATTTTGCAAACAATTAATATATATAGATATATTTCTTTGCCCAAACTAGATCTTGAAGCACACTTTAAAGGTAAGTAAAATAAAACTATAATTATAAATGATCACTAAATATAGATTAACATCAACTATATATCAACAAATGTATTTTTTGCAAATGTGTATATATATATATTAACAAGGAAGACACCCTAATAACGCTATTAAAGGTAAGTAAAACAAATCTACACTTGTAAATGTTAAACAAATGTATATTACCCAAAATTACCAAAAAAGATATAAGAAATACTTTCTATTGCAATTCAGTTATAAAGCATATCTACTATGTCATATCTATACTTTTATAGCAATATTTATATGCTCCTCTTTACAACTATAATTCAATAGTTAATATATGTTAGTAATCTATGCATCTGGATATATATATAATATATATCTCTGTATATATATATATATATATATACACACACACACACATATGTATATGTTACATAAAAAAAGAAAATATTTATATATAGTTCCTAAGAACCTTATCTATAGAGCAACATAACAAGTAAGCTACTACTAACAAATGATTAATGAGCCAAGCACCCTCTAAAACATTATTAAAAGGTGAGTAAAACAAAGACAGAATAAATTTGCAGCAAATATAAATTAGCAACTTATCATCTCAACTGCAATAGCTATAAATCAATATTAATCTATATTACATATTTGTTTTATAATATAAATACTTATTATAACAATATTTAAAAACATGCTATTCAGCAATATATAATGTACATTAAACATGTTTATATTACTATAAAATATATATAAAGACATTTAGTGAAGCTACATCTTTGAAACACCACTAAAAGGTAAGTAAAATATAACTTTCAATAATAAATGCTAAGCATATATATATTCAAACAATGGCAACATGAATGTCATTGCAAATAATGCGTAGCATTTACTTATTATCCTAAGCGCAAATACTAACATTACATGTCAAAGTACTACATTTACAAACTATAACAACTTAAACAAAACATATGATAATATTGCATGCATTTCTTATCATATGTCTTAAAATGTAGATATATTATTATGTATTGTAATTTTTTTATCGCAAATTTAAAAACTGTCTGACAATAGCTTACATACTCTTATAACTACTTCCCAAAAAATACTTTATAGGCACCTTAAAAAAATCTTGATATATTGTAGATGTGCATTTAAAACAGTATAATATTGTATTAGTATATAGGACTTTTTCTGTAAATACAACAGTAACCAAAGCATATTATATATTGCAGGAAGAAGCAACAAAAACAATATTCATCGGAGGACAGAAAACAAAACTAAAAAGCATAACTATAACTGATGCAACCGACTCTGTGAAAATCACTTTGTGGAGAGAAGCAACGGACTTCCCTATAGAAATTGGGAAATATGTACAAATAACACATTTGACAGTACATCAATACAAGGGAGAAAAAATCTTAAACACAACTCGGCATACCCAAATACAAGTAAGTCTACATTTATATAGGAATTTATTTCTCGAAAAATTGTAAACAGTACCATTACTAAAACCATTTATCCATAGGGTATACAACCACCAAAAGAAAACATAACCGTTACACTATATGGACTGGAAAAAACGTTTCAAGAAATAAGCACTATGACAGGGCAAGTCGAAGCAACAGAACATTTCCAATCAATGGAAATACATAACATTACTATAATGGATTTCTTGGATATAAGTGCGGATACTGAAGACTTTGGGGATGCATTAATGCCACACCTGCCAATAACTCTTAATGTACTATTCTCTAATGGATGTATCACACAGATAATTAAGCAACTTTAATGTACATCAAAAATAACTATGTCTCAACAACCTATGCATAAAAATGTATATCTAAAAGCATTTGATTGTGCATGGCAAATTTTACAAAGTAATACTAAATACTATTTTGTACAATATATGATACAACTATGGTATCTTATTATGTAGACCACAAATTTAGGCAACTGTAAATACTATATTGCAATGTTTACTTATACTTTATTGTTTGTTGCCATTTTATATAACAAACAACCTAAATTGCAAAGTCCTTCGCTAAATATTTTTTAAATATGGTGCATTAGAATATATATTAAAAAAGAAGATTAGCCTTATATAACAATGCATATACATATCTATCCACAGTAGTTTGTTCATTAGCAAAATACAATATATCTAGTATATACCTTGTTCTTAAACTGTTTTCACCAAGAACTATTGATCTACAAAAAGTGATTGCAAAAATGCAAAGACAACTTATTAATATTGTTTACTTTTCTAAAATTCAATACACATATAACATTATTAAGAAAACATATACTTAGATTATAATGTATATTAATATATACACATACTTATTAATGGTATTACAAAAGAATGCATGTTTACAAAATAAAGTTTATAAACCATATTACTGAGATATGCATTATTTGCAAACCAAACACTAACATTTTACAGGTGAGCATATAAATAATACAAACAGCAAAATATCCCTTCCAAAAGTACCATACTATACTATGTTATGCTTTAAGAAAAATCCATTGTTCACCTTTTTTATCTAAATAATTTGAACTACCAATGTTAAATACAGTACTTACCTTAACTGCTACACCAATGCCACATAAAAAATATCTAGCAACAAATACCACAAGTACACTAAGCCACTACAAACCTTTTTTACAGTTTCATTAACACACATTGAAAAAGTTGCAACTATTATACTTGCATTCTTATTTGCAATACCAATAGCTCCAACTTTCATAATGCGAGACCTATTGCATTGCAAATGCTTGTTAAACTTTGCAGCTACCCCAGAGGAAGGGCTGTCTGTGAACCCGAAATGCTTTGGGTATTTTAATGAGGCTGCTTGGGGCTGCGGAACCCCACGTGCTGTTAATTAAGGCCTGAATTGGCTTGTCACCGGCAGTAAAAAGATGGGATTCATGGTGTCTTGACCAGAAGAATGAAAACTTTGTGACAAATTTGTGAAATAAAACTTGGATGAACAATGGCATAAAATGTAATATTTGATGAATAATTGATTTCACTGCGCTTTTCTCGCTGTGCGACATGTAAATGGAGCACATTTATGCTCCATTTTGCTCTGCAATTATTACATATGTGCTGTCTGGGGCAGAGCACACAATTTTGCCATAGATCATTGCTTTAAAGGATTGACTAACAATAGGTTGGTGTGCATTCTATCATTTTCACGTACTGTTTTGAGTTCCTCATTCCTGTCTACTGGCAGTGGTTATTCCCCATATACGATATGTAGCATTCTGCTTAGGCCATGCTAACAAGTCAGAGTCTTAGGAGTTCCACAATGGCTTTAAGAAGTCAAAGTGATTCCAGCACTGTAGCACTATCGGGTACAATAAGTTCCCCCTGGGCTTTCCTGCCCGAAAATCAGCCTTACCTGCTCACCCTGGTGTTGCGATATGAAATACCATGGGATCATTCAGCACTCCAGCATCACTGTGGACTGCAGCGACTGTCAGTGATGAGCAGTAGTCTTGTTGGTGCAAGCAAGGCGGCTGGTCATCCGTGGCACTCCTCTGATAATGCAGTATTTTCGTCTGATCCTGCTGGCAGTCCTCTGGGTTTCAGTGGTTCAGTCAGGGCTCCAGGCACACTTGTCAGAACCCGCTACTCTTCGTAGTCACAAGTTGTACACCACAACAGCCCTCCATTGTGGCATACGTTGCACCAGGGAGGTGGCCGATGCTCTTCATGGCAACCCCCTCTGGCACATGGGGTTGCCAACTTTCGGTCAACACACAGGCAGACTGCCTGATTGCGGCAACTGCAGCAATATCTTCATGGCAGTCCTGTCTGGCATGCAGGGATGCCAACTTTTTTCAGCACACGGGTGGATGGCCCAATCTGCGAGGCAGCAGCGTTATTTTTATGGTGGCACACAGTGGCATAAGGGTGGACAGTCCGATCGGTGCATCAGCATAAAATGTTTATGGTGGCCCCGTTAGGCTTACAGGGTCTCTGATTTTTGTCAGCATACAGACGGATGGCCGGGGCCGTACGACAGCATATCTCACACTGTGCACCAGGAATCCATGCATTCTCACCCTTCTCCTCACAGAGGCTTCTTGTTTCATCAGGCAGGTAGGCGCTCGTGCTGCAGGCTCCAATGCAGGTGTCTTGAGTTCCCTGAGTGATGTCCTCTTTCCCAGCTAGGGGACTGGCAGACCTTAATCCCCAATCCTGATCACACAAGGCAGAAGTTTTGCTGAGCTGAGCTTTTTCACATCGAGTTACAGCCATGGCTGACTGTTTGTTGGTTGACCATTTGGGAGACTCAAGCTCCCCTTTTTATAATCAAATTCCTGGCACAGAAGTGATTTAATGCTTTGAAGTTAGTCTTGTTGGAGAGTGCCTCCTTTGAAGTGTCCACTCCTCTGTCCTGTCCTTTGCCGAGAAAGCAGTCTGCCACAGTGTAAGGAAACCTGGTGTATTATATGGTGTAATTATGCAACCTCCCTGTGTAATACAATTACCAACCCCTTTAGGACCAGTAGGTTATGTTGGCCAATCCCTGTAGCTCAACCTTGGGTAGCTGTGGCTCTGAGCAGCAAGGTTTACACAAAGGAACAAGTGTACATTATTTAAACAGCACCAAAAAAATAGAAGAAATACACGAGGCAACTGATTAAAAAGCAGTTCTAAGCCAAAATATACAAGAGAAAATTTACTAATGACGTGTATTGACCGTATTTCTCAACTAGATGAGTTTACACTTTTGCTTTGTGTGCTCTTCGTTTTTGGCCATTGCCAGTTCCCAAATTATTTCGCATGAAAATCTAGAATCCACAATACAGGCATTGCGGTGTTGTCATTAATGTAAATAGAATATGTCAAAAGTCAAACCAAAATGTTGACAAGCTGAACCACATCTTGAATACCAAAAGTACAAAGACATTGAATCAACGAACATTCCTTTTCATAAGGAATCATACCCATAATATTACAGTCAGTGAGCAACTGTATAGGAATAGGGTAACAGGAATATACAATTGTTTTACTTGTAGATTGATGTCAATTAGAGGATTCACATGACAGGACTTCCTATGAAATTTCCCATTTCACACCCTTAAACATGCTCCCAACAGCAGACCTTCCTGTCCTTGCCCAGTTACTAAGATTGCAGTGCAGTGGCTTACAGTTTCCATGTTTAATAACTAAAATGTGATTTTGTATCCACTATCCTTTTACAGAAGGAAATGTTGTGCTTTGCCTTTCAGAGGAGAAATGTAACCTGGGTAGGGGGAGCAAGTTTCTCTCTCTTCATGTAGCACATTTGGTGCATGAATGACGAGTACTCGCCAGGGGTGTGGCCTAGCCACCCAAGATGGTGGTTGTGCTCCTGTGAGGTTCCATTCAAGCCCCACTGATCTGTTGTTAATCCTGTGGCTCTCCTGCAATCTGGCAACAGTGCCAGGCCCCCTCCAGCTAGGAGGCGCCATTGTGATCCTGGCAGTCGATGCCTCTCTTGCGACGATGTACTGTGCTGCAGTCTAAATCTGATGTAGGTCTCCTACATCTCCTCTAAAGCCTGGAACAACCTGCACCTTTATATCTGAGCCTCTTCTTCAACTGTTGAACACCAAAAAAAGATGAAGACCTCGCTCTTCTAATAGCCCCCCCTCCCCAGACGAGGCTAGTCTCACCCCTGCACATCACCAGGATATCCTCCCAGGTGATAGCGCACCCTACAGATACACATAACATTACATTACATTTTTGGCCCACGCTAGTCTTTGACGTGGGCTGGCCGCACAGGGGAGGTGAATGAGGCAGCTAGCGGAGGAGCACCAGTACTGCTTTGGGAATTCCAGGGCCACGATGTAGCCATGAAGTCTAGTCCTGTGAGAGCCGCTGTGGAGAAAGAGGCAGTGGATGAAATGGGGCCCCCGACACCAAGAGAAACAGTACCCCTTACAGCAAAGTGCCCTCAACAGGGGTAGAGAATTGGGCTTTGCCTCACTGGATTGGAGCCCTGTCGCAACGCCTGGATATCCTGCCCTATGCTGGATTAACCTTACAGGCTGGACTTATGGCGGGACCACTGGGTCGGTGTGGGTATATATTTAATGGAAAGGAGTGTAGAGGCATACCTGGGTGTGCTTATCTGATGGAGACATCTAGCCACAGATTCTTTACCCTTGAATTTCCTAGGCGTCACACTGCATACAGAAGAATTTTCTTCAAGCAATACCCCTGCGCGCCAGTAGGTGGCGTCAATCGACTTCGCGTGACGTCGGCGTCATCTGCGCCGAAGTGACGTCCATGTCACCTATATAGTCACCACCTTGGCGCGCTGACGTCCGTTCTTTTCTTTCCTAGTTCAAAACACACAAATGTCAGTGCACTTCATGGCTACGCACTTCTGCCCTCAAAAGTCGTGGAAAGTAATTGATGTCAGCACGCCGAGGGGGTGCCTATATACAGGATATGGATGTAACTACGGCGCAGACAACGTCGGTGATGTCACGCGGAACCGACTGATGCCACTTACCGGCGCACAAGGATATTGCTTGAAGAAAAATCTTCCGGGTCCAGTCTAACACCTGGAAAATTCAAAGTTAAAGAAACTGCGACTAGATTGTGTCTCTACCAAATAAGGCGTTACAGAAGGTAAGTAACTTGGTCATTGACCCTGCTCTGACCCTGGGAGAGGAGGTGTGCTCTTAAAGCGGAGGTTTGGCCATCTATATTCACAGACAGTCAAGGGAGGCTCAGCAAAAAGTGTGTCTCTGTATAAAGTATCCTGGAGTAGACTACACAAAGTGAGCACGTCCATGCTGACAAGATGGTGTAGGGTGGCAGCTCCTCCTACGTAAAAATTGATCGTTTCACCAAGCCAGAGGCAGCGGCATAAGTGAACCACTCTGCCGGATCTAGAATGGATCCACCCAAGAGAATGAGTTGGCACCCGGTGGCTATCGTGTAGCCTATTTGCGACTCCTGTGAGTCCCTGGAGGAAGGAATTGATGTGAAGGGCCTAGAGGTCTTCCTTCTGCGCCAGCACTTACGTAATGGTGGCAACCCGCATGACAAAGGTGTAGACCTGTGTCTCCTCAGCGGAAGAACTGCAGTCGCTCAAGTTGGAGTTCACAAAACTCTGGGACAAAATAGTGGAATTGGAAAGGCAAGTCGAGGATGCCGATGGCAGGTTCAGATGCAACAGTTTACAC
Source organism: Triturus cristatus (assembly GCF_964204655.1). Taxonomy (NCBI): domain Eukaryota; kingdom Metazoa; phylum Chordata; class Amphibia; order Caudata; family Salamandridae; genus Triturus; species Triturus cristatus. The sequence continues at coordinate 1,605,516,240 of NC_140590.1, read as the reverse complement.
CTGCAACGGCCTGTGAGGACATCGAAAGGCCACTGCCAGAACATTTATTATCTACATAGTTTAAATCTTGGGTCCTGGAACAAGAACTGTCCTCCTGCTTTGTGATTGAAAGGACACACTGAGCCCTCATCAAGAAGTCCCCACCTGGCGCTCCTCCCTATCCCATCATCCTTAACCTACTCAACTATCTCAATAGTGATGCTATTCTCAAGGCCCCTCCCCTTTCTTTTGGCATTCATCCCAGGAGATGGGGTCGTCAAGGCCTATTTCGGCTCAGTGTGGGGGGCTGCGCGTCATCCCACCCCGTTAATATGCAATTTGGCCCTGGGGGATGGGGCCTATAGTAGCTCAGGGAGGGGGCGGACGGCCATGCGTCCCCTCCCCTTTTTTAAAAAGTTGACCCAAGGGGTTTGTCAATTTCTTTTTCTCCACAATTCTGTAGGAGCCCTGCAGATTTGTGGAAAAACATCTGATTTTATTTGTATCTTGGGCCTGGAGAGTCCCTCTGCGTCCTACCCAGAGGGGCTAGGTGGTCAAGGAACCCATACCATGCCCCATTTTAGATATATATATATATTGTTTTTATTTTAATTGCAGGACAGGGGGCTAACTCCTGTATTGCTGGCAGCAACATTTTTGTAGCCAGTCAGAGTGCTTGCAGGAGCTTTTCTTCTTTGGGAGCGAATTGGCCCAAGGGGGGGAAAAGACTGCTGGGCCAATAAGAATGCTCTATTTTTTACAATTTGCCTCCGACACAACCGTCCAGATATGCAAATGTTTTTCAAGCTTAATATCTCTAAAACTACTGAGTGGATTTACAACGCTTTCTGGGCCAAGATCTATCTTCCTTCCAAATTCGGTGTAATTCTGTTAAGCAGAAGGGCTTTTATCTATGAAAAATGTGTGGGGATTTTGTGTTTTGGGAGCCTCCTTTTTCTCGTCCTCTGCTTGATGGATCACCCTGAAACCACTGCACAAACTAGTTGAAAAGTAGAGTTCACTGAATTGGGTGTTAGGGGTGATGTTCTTTTAACAAACACAAAAAATATATATATCTTGTGGTGCGTTCAAAAGGGGGAAGATACATCCTAATTCCCAATGCATCAATCAAAGATTGAACAAAACAGTTTACAATTTTTGAAGCACACGCATTCCAGGTCCAATCAAAGTAAGATACAATTGAAGAACATGAAAGCAAAATAAAAAGCTGTGTTTCTTCTTTGATGTTTTTATTTCTTCCACTCCCTTTAGCCAACGCATTTCGTCGGTTGAGGGTAACAACCCTACGACTTCCTTAGGGCTGGAAGTAATACAAATACCAAATTTGTAATACATGAAAGTAATACCTAATTCTCTAGCAATTAATGCAAGCCCAGTTTGTTACCCTGTGCAAAAGATCTAAAAATACACAATTGTGTGCCCAATAGTGTACTGGAAAATTAAATATCATCAATCCAGTCTTTATTCCTTCTGTTACTTAGTAAAAGCATATTCATAATTTTATCCTGATAGTGACATGTCCTTGAGATCTAATCAGATTGCGTAATCTGTTGTCATGATGTCCTTATAGTGTACGTGAGAAAAGAATGTATGCCAGTATTTGTGCTTATTATACTTAATAACCCCACGTGAATCACATGCTCCCATGGAAAATTATACCCAGGAGACGTGTTGTAGCTTAGAGTATAGGAAGTATTCCAGATCAAGATCTGTAATGACCAAAAAGATAACAAATATATATGTGTATATATAGCAAGATGATCATGAGGCACAAGTACCTCAATACGGTGTCTTTGATCCCAAATTACAAGAATTCATGGGTTATAAGTGGAGATAGTTCTTACCATCGACGTGAAATCCGTTCAAGAGATCTTATGTCCAATATATAATAATATCCCAGTACGTATTGATATTAGTCCAGTGGACTTTTATATGCAGCCAGCTGTGCAAGAAAAATCGTAATTGGCCAGTGAATTGTATCCCCAAAATAAATCTGGGCAGGATCCCTGAATCAAAATTCAATAGTTGCTTACCGCAGTGTTTAGCGCAAAATAATCATGGGAGACAGAAGGCTCCTGGTTTTAAGTGTCAGGTCCTTGAAGTACGGGGAAACCTGAAGTTGCCGCCGATCATAACCAAATAATCCCCTGGGAGATCTTAAAATCCCAATGTGTAGATCAGGTCCCTGAAGTACGGGGAAACATGTAAGTTGGAGTAATAAAGAAATCAAACTCTTCACGCAACGTACTCCGCCTCCATATCCAAGATCCTACGTACCTAAAGGTAATGGCAGCTGCACCCGAACAGGTAATGCGGTCGACCGCCCGCATTGGATACAATTAAACCATACACAAGAAATCGAGGTAGGGGCTTGACGTTTACGACGGAAAACGTGAGTGCCTTCTTTAAACAGTAATACGTGATTCAAAATTTACCACGCTAAATATAGGCGCCATCATAGCAAGATGCAAATGGTGCATATATAACTTCCAATCATAGTGTTTATTCATTATCTTATATGATCCTGTGCCTCATTAACATGGAGAATTATGAATTATACTAATACTTTGTAACGTGTTATTAACCATGTAAAACACAGACATTTTGAAGATACCTATAGTTACTACTATATAAATAAGGCAATGTGTAGACATGTCAAACAATGAATAGAGTTGTCTCTCTGTCACTTAACATATATATATGATGTCATCAACTACTCCAGATTGAACTACAGTTTTTAAAAGAGCCAAGGATAGGGCCCTGAAGACCAAACGTATTTCTAATCTGAAACCTACTATAGCTGACAGACAGTCCCCCACACCAATTAGGATGGTTACAGATTATGCACAGGGGCGCTACCTTGCTCAAGAGTTTAAACAAACATTGGCATATTCTGGAGGCAGACAGAACACTGCAGTACTTCATTACAGATAGACCACAGGTCACTTACCGTAGAGGCAGAACACTTGGTTCGATATTGAGTCCCAGCTACCCATCTAAGGCACACTGTGAACCATGGCTGACAGAACTTTCTACGGGATTCTTCAAATGCGGCCACTGCGGAATGTGCAGATGGGCGCAGGATAAAACCAAACAGATTAGCGGCAACAAGGACAAGGTGTATACCATTCTCACTAATATCAATTGCAATACCAAATATGTTGTATATGTAAATTCATGCAAATGTGGTAAGATTTACGTGGGGAGCACTATAAGGTCATTGAAAGATCGTGTCAGCGAGCACATGCGTGCGATAAAACAGAATGATGTGAGATATCCCATTGCTGAACATGTACGAAATTGCCCTGCCCAGGGTCCCAATAAAACATTTGTTTTTTATGGCATTGAACACATGAAGCAAGACCCACGAGGTGGAAACAGGGAGTTGAAATTACGCAGACATGATGCAAAGTGGATCATGGGCCTTAGGGCCGTGGAGGACGGCCTTCATTTTGATCACGAGCTGCAATACTTTTTGGCTGATTAAAATTTCATTATTGATTAATTTGATATAAATACTTAGTGGTCGTAATTGCTCATGTGCGCTTTTTATGCTCAAATTTCAATACATATTGAGTATTGAATTGGATTATTAATATAATTAGGGAACTCTAGCTAAATAAGCTTGTACACCCTCAAACTGATTTATTAATTACTGGACTTGCACTTGGTGCTTCACCAGGTATGAACAGTTGAGATGCCCCGCTCGTATTAAAATAGTTTTTTCCTTTTTCTTTTATATATATACATATATATATTGGATTTTGAATCATCAATACTGCAATCTGGAGTAGTGATGACATCCATCTATATATGTTATGTGACAGAGAGACAACTCTATAAATGAGGCAATATGTAAACATTTCAAACAATGAATATAGTAGTAACTATAGGTATCTTCAAAATTTCTTTGTGTTTTTACATGATTAATAACACGTAACAAAGTATTAGTATAATTCATAATTCTCCATGTTAATGAGACACAGGATCATATAAGATAATGAATAAACACTGTGATTGGAAGGTACATATGCACCATTTGCATCTTGCTATGATGGCGCCTATATTTAGCGGGGTAAATTTTGAATCGCGTATTACTTTTTCAAGATGGCGCTCACGTTTTCCGCCGTAAACGCCAAGTCCCTACCTCGATTTCTTGTGTTTAGTTTAATTGAAACCAGTGCGGGCGGTCGACCGCATAACCTGTTCGGGTGCAGCTGCCATTACCGTCAGGTACGTTGGATGTTGGATACTTATGGATATGGAGGCTGAGTACGTTGCATGAAGAGTTTGTAGTAATCTCTTATATGTATATTGACAATTGTACTACTTGCATGTGCTTCTCCATGGTCACTGTGATGTCAGTGCCATGGTGATGGAATGTTATACTTTGAATGTCCAGGCTGACCAGTTGGTTCCTGGAAGCTGTGGAGACAGACAGACATTAAATCTACCTGCTTCATGTAAACTGTCTGCAGCGTGATTACTACAAAATTCTGAGACAAAAAATCTGACATCTCTTTCGATGTAAATTGTACCCCATTGTCCGAAATTATTTCCTTAGGAAATCCTTCTCTACCAAAAAGAGCCTGAAGAAACTTAATAACCTCTCTGGAATTTGGATCCGTCATAAAATGCACGTCCCACCACTTGCTGAAATAATCAGCTACCACCAGGGCAAACTTATATTTATTGGGCAAAATGGTGAAAGGACCAACAAAATCTATGGCCAATTTTAGCCAAGGACCCTCAGGCCTGTCAATATGCTGTACCGGCGGTGATGCCTCTTTTATCACTTTGTCACTTGTACAACACGTCAAACACGTTTCTACAACATCATTAATCTGTTGATCCATGGAAGGCCACCAATAAACCGCCCTAATCCTTCTTTTTGTGTAGGTCTGACCCAAATGTCCTTCATGGCCATACTCAACTATACGATTCCTGATAGATACTGGGGGCACAAACTTATCTCCCCGCATGATCATACCACCTTCTTCTACTGAAAGTTCATCAGCAACTTTTGCAAAAGGATGAAGATCAGGATCTAGGTGTTTTTCCTTAGGCCACCCCGACACTATGAGTTCTTTTACTCTCTTGAGAAGATTGTCAGACTCCATCCCCCGAAACCAATCAGAAAAAGTACCAATACAACAAGCATCAACAGCTGCGATGATGCACTCATCCATTATGTCTACATCACATTCATCATTTTTTAAAGGTAAGGGTGATCTCGACAAATAGTCAGCCCTTGTGTTCTTGCCGCCTGAAATATGTGCAACAAGAAAGTTATACTGCAACAATTTCGCACTCAACCTAGCAATCCTAGGCGTGTGGTCTTTTACTACTTTTCCTTCTAATATAGGAATTAACGGTTTATGATCCGTCAGTAGTCTAAACGTTTTCCCCCAAATGAAACACTTGAAATGCTCGACCGCCCAGCAACATGCCAACAATTCACGCTCAATGACTGAATAATTCTTTTCACTTGGCCTTAAAGCTCTGGACGCAAACCCCACAGTATACTCCTTCCCTTCTTTGATCCGAGATATCATGCCACCCAAGCCATCAAGACTAGCATCCACCGATACTGTGCACTGCAACAACGGATCAAAAGGGGTAAGAATTTGACAAGTAGCCAATTCTTTTTTTACTTGTTCGAACTCAATCTGACACTCAGCACTCCAACAAAAAACAGTTTTTTTCTTCAATAGTTCTCTCATGTTGGCCGTCTTCCCTGCAAAATTTGGAATAAACTTGGCATCAAACTCGCACATCCCCAAAAACGAGGATACCTGATCTCTAGATCCAGGACAAGGTGCATTGGATATTGCATCAATCAAACCCTCTCTAGGTACTATACCCTCGCCTGAAATACAATGCCCCAAATATTCTACTGATTGCACTCCAAACGTACATTTGAGCTTATTCGCCACTATCCCTTTGATTTCTAACCGTTTTAGAACCCTACACACATTCTCATCATGTTCAATCCTGTCTTTGCCGGCCACCAAAATATCGTCCTGAAACACTACTGTGTTTGGGACTCCATCCAATACTTTCTCCATAACCCGTTGAAAGACGGCCGCCGCCGAAGCCAACCCAAAGGGCATCCTCCGGAACTGAAAAGTCCCAACTGGAGACACAAAAGCAGTTAGATGTTTGGAGTTCTGATCCAGTTCGATTTGGTGATAAGCTGACGCTAAGTCTATCTTGGAAAACCACTTAGCTCCAGCAAACTTAGAAAGAATATCATCAATGCGTGGTAGAGGATAAGAATCCACCCAAATCTCTCTATTGAGGCTGCGCAAATCAATGCAGACCCTGAGACTGCCATTTTTCTTCCTGGCTACAACCAAAGGACTCAACCACAAGGACGACTCAATTGGTTCGATAACCCCATTCTTCACACATCCTTTTGAGTTCGAGAGAAAGATCATCTCTGATGCTAAACGTTACATTACGTAACTTATGCTTCACTGGTAAAGCACCGTCTTTCACTTTGATTGCGTGCCTGAATCCTGTGATGCATCCTAACTTATCACTGAAAACGTTTGGAAACTTACCCAACCAAAGACCCAACCCCAAATCTTTAGGCTCATCATGCACAATAGAAACTTGCTCCAGAGTCCCTGGTCTGAGCGTCATTCTGAACAACCCCTGATGGTACCACCCCAAAATGTTCAGTCCTTTTTTTGCTACATAGACTTTCCCTTGAATGCATTTGTCCTCGAAAACCAACGAAGCATCAAAAAACCCTTTCAAGTCAATGCGTCTCCCTTCATACGAGACGGGGCTTCTGTCCGGTGGATTCAGAGGCTTATCTCCCCAAACTTCCTCAAAAAGTTCCTCTGTTATCATAGTCATTCTTGCCCCTGAATCAACCAATAATTTAAGGCACTTTCCATCAACCAAAATATCAACCACAGGTTCAACACAATCTTCCAAATCATCCTTCACAACCACCACAAAATCTGTTAAAGAACTAATAACCTCATCACAAGCATCCTGTCTCGTACCTTCTGCATAAACTGCATTTACACTCCCACAAGAGATACACATTTTTGCGAAATGACCTGGTTTCCCAAATTTCCGACACATAGCATTCTTGGCTGGACACACCCGTGCATCAGGAAAATGCGAAGGGAAACCACACTTATTACACACGTTCCTCGCATAATTGCTTTTCTTCCCTAATTTGCTTGACACTAATTTATTCTGAGGAAATCTAACAGCTCTCTGATCATTGCTGACTCTACTTTTATCACTGCGCTCTTTCGAATCTTTTGATCCTTTGTCCTCATTAATTTCTTTTACCACACTGACTGTACTTTTTTCAGGTTTAAGTTCATTAGAAGATTTCTCAGACAATTCTATACTTTTCACAATACTAATTGTCTCTTCTAGAGAAGGATTCTTTAGTGTGAGTAATTTCTGTTGTACCTTCTTTTCACGTCAATGAACTACAATTTGATCACGTATTAACTGTGAACAAAAATGTTCAAATTCACACTCAGACGCTAAAATGCGTAGTGCTGCTACATAAGAAACTATACTTTCTCCACTTCCTTGTACCCTGGTAAAAAACTTATGTCTGGATACAACTAAACTGCTTTCCACGTCAAACTGTATTTCTAACATTTTTAATGCTTGATCGTATTCATTCAAAACCTCTTCACCTACTACTACAGGTATCGGAGGTAGATGTTCAAGTACAGCTTGTCCTTCAAATCCTAAATTATGTTCAAGATTAAATCTCTTCCTCTCAGCACTGAATCTCGAACCCCCAATTGCCCCAAGATACTTTTCAAAAGCTCTGTGCCAAATTTTCCACTTAACTGGGGGATCTCCTGGAAGCTGTAAAAAGGGAGGAGGAGCTTGTACATTTTGCATATTGCCTTATTAAAAAAAAACACACACAACAAATGTACTAGACTAGATTTACAAGTCTAAACAAACTAATTCACTATATAGCTTAAAACAAATGACAATCCAAGACATTCATCCTTTCTTTTCCTTTTTTTTCGAAATAAATGAACGTTTGCGAAAATAAATAAATATAAGATAATGTCAGGGTACAACACATTCAGACCCTCAAGGAACACAGCATTCTTGTATAACTTTGCCTGTTGGCACAGTCTTTTCCTTGCAGTAAAAAATGTTAAAAATGATCAAACTACTTGCTCCCGGTTCTGCACCAAAATGTCAAAGAGGCAAAAAATGATGAAAAATATATTAATACCGATGTTCAGACACTTTTCCCAAATTGTTCTGGTACATTGAATAGTTACTAAAAAAAACACGTAACAGTGTGTACTTAACCACGCAACAGACTTCGGTTACACTCCCAACGTTGCACGCCCTTCACTGTAGCAATAGATACAACGGGTTCCTCTCAGGTGGTGATACTTGACGCTCGACACAGCAAAAGATACAACGGGTTCCTCTCAGGCGGTGACGCTTGACGCTCGACGCAGAACTCTCCGTTCCTCTCAGACGGTGATGCTTGACGCTCGACGCAGAACTCTCCTCGCTCCCTCGCGCATGCGCTGTCCGGGAACACTTTGTGCGTTCGTCAGGCACCGCTGAACCTTATCGTACGTTCCAGTACGTCACCACTCCGCTGACTCCTACCGTACGTTCCAGTACGTCATCACTCCTCTCTGGGCAGCGGCGGAACAGTGACGATGAGCACAAGGAAATCCACTGCCAGGAACCAAGAAGGAAAAGCAAAACAGGACTCACGCACTGCCAAAGATGAAAGAGCGAGTCGTCAGGATCACGCAAGAGAAGGTAACACGACCACCTCTTTTTTACCACAAACACCTCCGTTTGTATTGAGTAGATGAGAGTCCGTTTAACTTCGGGAGACTAGCTAAACATTGTCGCTTGCCACAAACGTCGTCACTCTTGCCATGGACCTCTTTTGTATTTTCAATGTCGTCTACTTCTCGTCGTCTTGACGTTGATTGAGATGACTTTAGAAAATACGAAGTTAGAAACGTCTAACTTCACTAGGTAAACCCTAGTACACGTGGGTGGAGACAGAGACTAAACTCGTCGCCAATTTTGTACTAATCACGCTGCAGACAGTTTACATGAAGCAAGTAGATTTAATGTCTGTCTGTCTCCACAGCTTCCAGGAACCAACTGGTCAGCCTGGACATTCAAAGTATAACATTCCATCACCATGGCACTGACATCACAGTGACCATGGAGAAGCACATGGAAGTAGTACAATTGTCAATATACATATAAGAGATTACTACAGAGTTCGATTTCTTTATTACCCCAACCTACAGGTTTCTCCGTACTTCAGGGACCTGATCTACACATTCGGATTTTACTGTCTCCAAGGGGATTATTTGGTTACGATCGGCAGCAACTTCAGGTTTCCCCATACTTTAGGGACCTGACACTTAAAACCGGGAGCCTTCTGTCTCCCATGATTATTTTGCGCTAAACACTGCGGTAAGCAACAATTGAATTTTGATTCAGGGATACTGCCCAGATTTATTTTGGGGCGACAATTCACTGGCCAATTATGATTTTTCTTACAGAGCTGGCTGCATATAAAAGTCCATTGGACTAATATCAATACGTACTGGGATATTTTTATATATTGGACATAAGATCTCTTGAACGGATTTCACGTCGGGAGGTAAGAACTATCTCGGCTTATTACCCATGATTTGTTGTTATTAGGGATCAAAGACACCATATTGAGATACTTGTGCCTCATGATCATCTTGCTATATATACATATATATTTTTTTATCTTTTTTGTCATTACATATCTTGTTCTGGAATCCATCCTATACTCTAAGGTACAGCACGTTTCCCGGGTGTCATTTTCCGTGGGAGCATGTCGTTCACTTGGGGTTACTAAGTATAATAAGCACAAATACTGGCATATATTCTTTTTTCACATACACCATAGGGGCATCATGACAACGGATTACGCAATCTGATTAGATCTTAAGGACATGTCACTATCAGTATAAAACTATGAATATGTTTTGACTAAGTAACAGAAGAAATTGACACAGAATGCGTGTCTCTTTTAAAGACTGTGAATTCATGATATTTAATTTTACAGTACACTATTGGGCACAACATTTTGTATTTTTTTAGATCTTTTGCACAGGGTTAAAAACCGGGCTTGCATTCATTGCTAGAGAATTATGTGTAACTTCAGTGTATTACAAATATGGTATTTGTATTACTTCCAGCCCCGAGGAAGTCGTAGGGTTGTTACCCTCAACCGACGAAACGCGTTGGCTAAAGGGAGTGGAAGAAATAAAAACATCAAAGAAGAAACAGAGCCTTTTATTTTGCTTTCATGTTCTTCAATTGTATCTTACTTTGATTGGACCTGGGATGCTTGTGCTAAACTAGTTGAAAAGTAGCACTGTTTGGGAATGTTTTGTGAAGATATGACGAACGTTGACGTCGTTTGGAAATGGGGATCTAACTATAACTCCCCAGTTGTTACTGCCACTGGGTAATATATATATGGTTTGCTAATAACTTAAGCCCCGTTTGACGAATCTTCATGAAACGTTTAAAAAACAAAGTTCATCCACATTAGCACCTTCTTAGAAAGTTTCAGGGTGATCTGTCAAGTGGAGCTGGGAAAAAATGACATCCTAAAACATAAAATCCCCATGCATTTTCCATAGACTTCTTTAGACAGCTACAGCAAGAATTGCTGAACAGAATTACACTAAATTCGGCAGAACGCTAGAGCTTGGTATGTAGATTGTGCTTTTTGTGATTTTTGTGTAAATCTGTTCAATAGTTTTTGAGATATTAAGGGCAAAAAATTATTGTATATTTGGTAGTTTGGATCGCAAGAGTCCTGCCAGCTTCCCACAAGAGTGCAAATTCAAAAATAGAGGCCTGTGATTGGGCAAGAGGCCAGTTTTCCCAAGAGCCTTTATGCTCTTGCAGAAGCGAGAGGCTCCGGTGAGTCTTGTGAGAGCGATCACTCTATTTGGCTGGCTGTTGGAATGAAATGGCCCCCATTACGGTTTACTGTGAAAACTAGGAGTTGTTGTGGAAATGAAGTAAAAAAAAAGCTATATAAGGGGACAGCAGAAAGGCATGCTGTCCTATATTTAGAGAGGAGGTGTCTAAGGGATAACTACTGTGAAGATAATAAATGTATACTGTTTTTAACTAATTTTTACAATATTGTAGGACTCTCACGGGATCCTGAATAGTTAAAAGGAGTAGATAAGTTCTCAATACACTCTATTGGTAGGAATGCATATTGTGGTCTTTGTTTTTGAGAGGAAGTAAATAAGTGATAAGTACTGTGATAATTGGAAGGTTAAATCTTTTTGTTTTTTATGTTACGATCTAACAAGACTCTTGTGGGATCATGAAAGTAGGAAGGAGTAGGTAGTGCTTGAATATACTCTGCTGTGCACACTTGTTATTGTATAAAGGAGTCTTACTGGAGATGGTGTTAATCAGACTCTACTATTTATGCTCATTGGTTTGAGAAGAGTTGTGAGTAGAGTTAAGTCTCATCCACACACCCTACTACACATACCTATCATGTGAGAGAGAGGTCTGACAGGAGAGATTTGTCATTCCCCCATACACCCTACGACCCACACCTGTCATCTGAGAGAGAGGTGTGATAGGAGAGGCCAGTCCATTTACACACCCTAATATGCTCACCTGTCATCTGAGCGAGAGGTCTGACAGGAGAGGTAGTCCATGTACATGCCCAACTACGAACAATTATCCTATGAGAGAGATCTGACAGAAGAGGCCAGTGTCTGTACACAGCCTAATACATAAAAAAAAATTCTGAGAGAGAGGACTTAGTGGAGACTCCAGTCTTTGCTCATGCACCCTTCAACGCATCCTGTCATCTGAGAGAAAGGTCTGGAAGGGGAGGGCAGTCCATATACAAACTTTACTATGCTCTCCCGTTATCTGAGAAAGAGGTGTGTAAAGAGAGGGCAGTCCATGTAGACACCCTACTACGCACATCTCTCATGTAAGAGAGAGATGTGAGGGAAGAGGCTAGTCTCTCTTCACACCCTACTACGCACAGCCATCTTCCAACAGAGGGGTGTCTGTGGAGAAGACAGTTACTCTCTATATTTTACTACACACACCCATCATCCAACGGAGCGGTCTCTGTGGAGAGTTCACTCCCTCCACATACTCTAGTATGCACACCTGTCATGCAAGACAGAGATTTGACTGTAAAGGCCTGTCCCTCCCTTCACTCTACTACATACACATGTGGTCTAAGAGAGAGGTGTAAGTGAAGAGGCCACACACCTGTCATGTAAAAGATGGGTCTCAGTGGAGAGCATACTCCATCTCATATACACAGTTGGAATGAGGCATGTAGGTGCTTCTGCACTCACAGGAGTCCTGCGGGATCATATTAAAAAAAGTAGTAAGGTACAGAAAATCTATCCCTAGAGAGAGGTTTCAGTGCAGAGTGTTGTGTGTGTGTGCAGACTCTAGTACTGACATTCTATTATGCACAGCTGTTATCCATGAAATATATGTTAAATATTTGAGCTTGTGAGACTCCTGTGAGAGTCAGACAAATACATGAGTGGAAGAAGGCGTTTGGGTGCTCCCGCTCTTGCAAGACTCTTGCGGGTATCAGTATTTTTAAAAAAAGAGGGAGTTGTAACATGAAAGTATTACATTATCTAAGAATAGAGTGGCTCTGATAAGAGCCATTGTGTTTATAGTGTGGAGTGTTGAGCTACACATAGAATTGGATGCATTCCTTGATGTTATTGGGGAAGATCCCATTCCCTTCTGCAGTGCAGTGAACTCCATCTCTCCTATAGACACCTGGCATTTCAACCCAGATGTTGTGATATATAGAGCCCATGCCATGGTCATGAACAAATGCAATCTGGGACTTCTCAATTTTAGGACAAAACTCTTTAGACCATTGCCATTTCTGCCTTTGACATATATTGGAATATACAAAGGCAGTTTGAGGAAAGAGAGACGTCAAATTGAGAAAAGGTCTCCTTCATTTGGATTGCAAGGGCAACTCCTGTGATTATGCCTAGGTCATTGCCACCCCAGTGCACTATCATCAGGTCTGGGTGCTCACAATCCAAAATGCTTTCAACTATTGGTAACAACTGATGCCACTTCATACCTCTACGGCCAATCCAAGTTATATCCAAGTTTGGAAATCCAAGATTCTTGTCAATACCACAATTAATGGCATATTCTATAGCCCATTGGATGAAGATGTGTCCCTAAATTCAGAGACAAACTATGGTGCAGTATGGAGATTTCCGTCACGAGAAGTGCTCAGCAGAATGAGTTTGCTTCAGGAGCAAAATTGAGTTATATGAGGACAGAAAAAATGGGTGGGTGGCAGAATTATAAATGTAATCGGTCGGTTTTTGGCAGTTACAAAGGTAAGTTAGGATGTGACCAACAGCTGTCTGTATGGTGCACAGGTACTTGATAAACCGTATAAGCTTTTATTTTGGCTGACTTTCAGGTTTTGGTGGGATCCTGCAAGAGTCTCACGAGAGCCATTGACAAGCTTCTGCAGGTAAAGCTTGATGAGGGGGTCCTTGTCTGATCCCACCAGACACTTGTGATAGTCAGATGGAACTTGCCTGAGTGACCCTGGCACGAGGTGTTTCTTTCGATCTTGAGAGAGTCTCGCGAGTTGGATTGTACGGGGAGAGAAAAGAGCATGTATTACCACAGTACAAGTGACATTAACTGGTTAAAATAGGCATAAACCAATATAAGAAGAGGTAGCGAATGTTAATTATTAAGCTAAAATAAAAGTTGACAAAAACCATTAAAGGGGATTATGGTACATGTAGTACTTGTACTGTGAAACAGATACATTTCTTCTGTGTAGAATGCAAGACCAAGGTTTTATTAGGGTCAACAGATAGTTGACTTTTCCTCTACAATTTTTTTTAAAAGCTGCAATGTTATTGGCTGCAGGGTTCAGATACTAATATATGGAGCATAACCTCAGACACCTGAGATTGCCCTTGGTGGTTTGGAGGTGAAACAGGTGTAATCTGTTTGACTTCCTCTCAGCAGAGGCCATTTGACTTCTGACTAAAAGTAGCTGGTGTATTCAGCTACGTTAAAGATGCAGCTTATTTTTCAGGTAAATAAAAATATAGGGAAATTTGATTATGAAGTCTCTGACTAAATATTAAGATAAAATAATGTATTTAGAAACAAATTTTGATTTATTTGTTTATTATGACATTGCTAGTAATTTGAATGTTTAAACAGTAAATTGGGACTCAAAAGTGCTTCCTATTCAAACTTAGCTGATGATATATACACAGATACATATATTCTTGAGTTCATAGCTGTCTATGGCGATAGTTTTAATTTAAGATCTAGATGTTTATCAAGCATGTTTAATGTATACTGTATCTTCAACATTTACTGTGTATATTTGTTGACAGTGAGTATTCTAAATACAATTAAATACATACTAGAGTGTTTTTTGCACTAAAGAGTGTGCACTAAGTGCATTGAGCTGTAGATTGAGGTAATTCAGAGAAAATATGTTTGGATAATGAATTAATTGGTTTCTAAACTGTTTAACACCCTGTACAAAGGTGTTTTGTACAGAGTACATGTTGACATTAAACTGAAGCACTCATATTCTATAAAGTTGTATTGTGTACCTTCAAGGTTTTATCAAATTGTAGTTTATTTAATCTGTAGACTGTCAAAATGTATTGTGCTCTGTACTGTGATACTAGAGGTTTCTGTTTCATAAAGCAATTATACATGCAGCTCCCTGACAGAAAAAGTCTTTGTAGGGGGATGGATTTCTAACAAAACAGTTTTACAACTAGCATTTAACAGTGTGGAAAGGTTTCAGTATATATGCCATTTTGTCAGAAAAGTGTTTCACTGGTACTGTTTAAATGATAGAGGAGAGTTTGCCATGCAGTATTTAACATGTGCTGAGGTCTTAGCAGAGATGTCATTTTGTTAGTAAGGTATTTTACTTGTATGAGGCAAAGTTGTCATTAAAAAAGCATTTAGACAGTATACACTTATAAGAAAGGGGCCCCTCTCTCCTGAAACTGAACCATATATAATCTGAGGCTTGTTAAGATGTGATAATACAGGGCCTAGTGTTTGCCTAGATCTTTCTACATACATCCATTATCCTCTTCAGAAGTGTTAGTACAGAGATAGCTCTTTTTGATCTGAACCAAATGCCCTGTTCACTCCGAGAGAACATCTGTTGAGAGACATGGATCGATTACTAAATACCTACACACCCAGTGTGTAACATGTACAGGGCTGTCAGGAGAGATGGTGTGCTGTTTTAAATCTGAACCATTTACTCTGTATGGTTATGTAGAAGAGGTGGTAATTCTTTCAAAAAACAGTACCACAAAGTGTAGCCTGTTCAAATCTGGTAGGAGAGAGGCTGCTGCTTGTCTCATTTTTCTACATTGACCTTTTACTCTCTTCAGAGGTCTCAGTAGAGCCCTTGCTGTCTGTAATCCCATTTATACATGATGTTCTGTCAGAGAAGACACCTTTGTACAGGGGTAAATTACTTACTAAACCACCTTACACCCAACATATAACTTCTGAGAGATCTATTAGCAGAGAGGGAATGTTCTGGTAAAAATGAGCCAATCACTCCGTATAGAAGTCTTTTAGAAACCTCTTATTTTAAATCAAACTTCACTATCGCTCATCTCCCCTCTGGTAAAATGTATGAGCACAGGGGCTAGTGTGTCATAGAGGTATTTTACACACACCCTTTACTCTGTTGACAGATATCAGTAGAGAGCTTGCTCCTAATAAACCCATGTAACACAGGAGGTACTAGTTATGAAATGTTTTCTACACAAAACATTACCACTCTGTAAAGCTGTCATTTAGAGAGACTGCAGTTACAGGGTAGTATGAGATAGGATCACTGTTTGATGAAACTGTACCATGCAGAATATTTAGTATACTGAAATATAGTTGCTTAGGGCCTACTTGTTCTGTCAATTTATCTAGACAAACTCTAGAAATAGATGGCTTCATTAGTAAACCCTTCACATCCACTGTTCATCCTGTACTGGGGTGTCAGGAGACAGGGTCTTCTGTTATAAAAATGAATTATTCACTCTGTATAGACGTGTTTAAGGAGGAGTAACTCTTTTATAAGCACTATCCCGGCCAAACGCTACTCTTTTTAAATTAGGTACGAGAGAGACCAGTGCTTGTCTAAAGCCTTGTACACTAACCCTTTGCTGTCTTCAGAGGTATCAGTAGCGACCCTTTGACACCCAATCTATGACCTCAACACATCTATTAGTAGAGTGGAATTGTTCTCCGAAAAATTAGGCATTCACTCTGTATACAAGTTTATTACAAAGCTCTCATTTTGAATCAAACTTCACTACCTCTCATCTCCCCGCTGGTAAAATGTATTAGTACAGGGGTTAGTGTCTGTCTAAGTCCTTTCACAGACACAGACACTGTTTACCCTCTTCACAAATATCAGTACACAGGTTGCTATCTCTGAAGACATGTAACACAGGAGGTACTAGCTCTCAAAGGTCAGTGTAACTGCTCTCCCCCGCGCAGCTCCACCGTTGAGGAACTGCCCTCCGAGCTCGAGCTCCGTGCCAGGTAGATGTTCGAGGCCCTCCTCCACCCGCAGGCTCCAGCCTGTGCCTCATACCTCATGGTTTAGTGGAAGAGCACTCTACTATTACGCTGTTCTTTCCGTGTCGGTTTTTCTCTTTGTGCTCGCTCTGATTTGCTCTTTCTCTTCTGGCTCTTTCTGTTTTGCCCTTTCTGTTTTGCTCCGTATGTTTTGCTTTTTTCTCTTACTTTGCCTCTATTTCCTGATCCTTTTCCCGAGCTCCCCACCCCTGCTGCCCCCACGGCCCCTCCCCCTGCGTGTCGCTCTCGTCTCCCAGCTGACCGCCCTCCACCCGACTCCTACTTAATGGCGGCCGCTGCGCAACAAGAAGAGCAAGACCACTGACCTTCCTGGTCAGTGTTACTGCTCTCCCCCGCACAGCTCCACAATTGATGGACTGCCCTCTGGGCCCGAGCTTTGTGCCAAGTAGGTATTCGAGGCCCTCCTCCACCCGCAGGCTCCTGGCTGCGCCTCATCCCTGGTTGTCTAGTGGAAGAGCACTCGGCTCTTATGCTATTCCGCTCTGCTTTCTGTGCCTGCTTTTCTCTTTCTGCTTGCTCTGTTTTACTCTTTCTCTTCTGGCTTGCTCTGTTTTGCCCTTTCTCTTTTGCTCCTTCTGGTTTGCTTTTTTTCCTCTTACTTTGCTTCTATTTTCTGATCCTTTTCCCGCGCTCCCCGCCACTACTGCCCCCGCGGCCCCTCCCCACAAGTGTTTCGCTTCTGCCTTCCAGCTGACCGCCCTCCCCCGACCCCTACTTAATGGCTGTCATGCCACTGGCGCACCACTGGCATGCCAAAGGCAAGCCTGTCTATGCCAGTCCACGACCCGACCGTCACCAGCGCCTGGGAGGCTGGTCCTTCGACCCGTATCCGGTACGACCCCGGCACCCTCTACGCTCTTAACCTCGAATGCAGCAGCAACTGCCAGCTCTCAACGCCGAGCAGCACCCAAGGCCTGATCTCCTTCCGACACTGCCGCCTCACCCGCCTCAGGACCCCAAAAATAGCCCACAGCCCACCGGACACCAGCACATACAAACCACTGAACTGCATCCTCCTCAATGTGCGATCCCTGCACAGACGCGCCATAGAAATCTGGGACCTCCTCAACACTCACACGCCCGACCGCATACGCGATGGATTAGTGCCGCCAGGACACGTAATCGTTTTTTACTGTACGCGACCCACTAGGAACACACACCCGTGTTCTGCCCTTTTTGACATCACCACCCTGAAATTTAGTCTATACCGCATTTCGGTTGGATTACGTCCTCCTAAACCTACAATTTACAACTTTTGGAATTGTGTTTCATCACTTACTTGTGGCACGCTTATACTTCATACATTGTAACCAAGTTCTTCTATTCAGACCCATTCTCCCCATTTTGACTTGCACGGACTGCCGGTTTGGGATTTTCACCGGTACGCCGTTCTCCCCGGTTACGAGTTCACACACAGACGTACTTCACTGCCCCATTCCTGTCCGTTGTGATTGTATACCCAGCCGGGTTGGAACTATCACCGGTTATGGAATTAGATTTCATCCATTCTACTTCTTTCAGCCCTGAAGAGTCGTGTCATTCTTCCCCGATGAAAAACGTGTCGGCTGGTTGCATTTTTTGTTAAGAACAAAAGAAACTACAATATCATTCAAGAACTCTGTATACATCACTAGTGTGGTGAAGTTGGATCTACGTAATTTAAGTTGTATGTGTGCACAGGATTACATTGTATCGTTTTGCTCTAGGGTTTTGCTTTCCCTATACATATTGAGGGGTTACAGGGGTTTCCCCTTTTCCTGTACAGCACCATACCGACCTGTTCATCCATACACACTTTACGCATATCTGCTGAGCGCCATCACTTCCTATACATTAAAACCCTTATTGCAAATATCTACTCACACGCCCGGCGTTGCCTTCCTCACAGAGACCTGGACCTACGCCTGCTCTGCACCCGACATCGCAACCCGCGATGAATACAAGATCCTGAGGAAAGACCGCCACCCTCGCCCATGAGGAGGCATCGCCATCATCCACAAAAAGTCCCTCCGCATAACAACCACCGACACGGACGACGCCTCGCCCATCATGGAACCTCTCCACTTCCAGAACCAGACCTACCCCAAATCTACGATCCACGGAACCCTCGTCTACCGACCGCCTGGTCCCTGCACTCCGTTCACCAACGTCATCGCCGACCTCGTAGCACCCCACGCCCTCGCCTCCACAGACACATACTACTCAGGGACCTAAACTTCCACCTGAACAACCACGATGACCACAACACCACCACCCTCCTAGAGAACCTCACCGACATAGGGCTCTGCCCCAACTCACACAGCAGGCCACACACTCGACCCCATCTTCTCAGGAGGAAACAGCGTCTTCTACAGCCACACCACCACTGCATACATTTCTCCTTCAGAAAACCCACCGCACACAAGCATGTGCGCCGCCTCCCACACAGAAGCTGTGACAAAGTCACCGAAGAACATCTCACATCCACCCTCACCAGCACTCCAACCCCTACCACACCAGACACCAATACCACGGCAAGCAACCTCCACCGATGGATCGCCAACTGCGCTGACACACTCACCCCCCTCCAGAAGACTGCAGGGTGACACAACAAGAAAGCAAGCTGGTTCACCACGGCACTCCAAGAATCCAAGCTCTCCTGCCGACGACTTGAGTAGGTTTGGAGAAACAGCAAAACCCTGGAAACACGCACCGCCTACAGAACAGACATCACAGCACACCATCAACTCATCAAAGCCACAAAGAAGAACTTCCTTCAAGACAGAATCCTCTCCAATGCCCACAACTCCAAGGAACTCTTTTCCATCATACAGAAATTTACTAAACAGATGTCCCACCCTCCCAAGACCTCAGCAACAGACTCAGCTCCTTCTTGCACCTCAAGATCAAGACAATCTACGACAACTTCAAAAACCAAGACCTCTGCATCACCTCAACCCCCACCTCCAGCGATGCCACCCAACAGACCCTACTCCTCTGGATCCCTCTCACGAGAGGAGACACCTTAAAGACCATGAAGAGCATCCACTCAGGAGCACCCTAAGACCCCTGTCTGCCCCATATCTTCCACAAGGCCGCCACAGCTATTGCACCTGAGCTACATCGAACAATCAACTGCTCCCTCTAGACCGCCACTTTCCCCGATGACTGGAAGCACACCAAAGTCAACCCCTTCCTCAAGAAACCCTCTGCAGACCTGACGGACCTCAAGAATTTCAGACCCATCTAGCTGCTTCCATTTGCAGCCAAAGTCATTGAACACCCAGCTAGCATACTTCATCGAATCCAGCAACATCCTAGACATCTACCAATCCGGATTCCGCAGCAACCACAGCACAGAGACCACCCTCCTCGCCGCCATTGACAACATCCGCGCCCTCCTTGACCAGAGCCAAATGCCAGCCCTCATCCTCCTGGACCGATCAGCTGCCTTCAACACCGTCTCCCACTGCACACTAGCCACCAGACTCGACGACGCCAGCATCGAAGGAACGGCCCTAGACTGGATGCGCTCATTCCTCACAGGCAGAACCCAGATAGTCAGACTACTGCCCTATCTCGCAAAACCGACAGAGACCAGATGTGGAGTACCCCAAGGATCCTCACTCAGCCCCACCCTCTTTAACATCTGCATGGCCCCCCTCGTTACCATTGTCAGAAACCACTGGTTCAACATTGTTTCCTACGCCAAATTACACCCAGCTCATCCTATCCCTCACCAAAGAACCTAGCATCATCAGGCACAACTTCTAAGAAGGGATGAAAGCCGTTGCTACCTGGATGAAGAACAGCTGCCTGAAACTCAACTCAGAGAAAATAGAAGTTCTCATCCTCGCCTCTATCCCCTCGGCTTGGGACGACACCTGGTGGCTCACCGCCCTCGAAAACCCACCCACCCAGACAGACCATGCACGGAATCTCGGCATCATGCGCCGCGGCCAGGGCGACTGACTCCGGAATCTGAGGATCACGGTTCGATCCCCGGCACCGGCGGCAGATTAGCCCAGCACCATGTGACTCTGGCCAATAGCTTGCTTAATCTTCCCGACGGCCCCCAGCGCCTAGAGACCCTTACGGGTGATTGTTCGCGCTTTACAAATGTGGATTATTATTATTATTACTCACCGCTCATTATGAACCGCCAGATCAATGCTGTCTCTAAGCCTGTTTCAACACGCTCTGCATACTCGTAAAACATTCAAAGGGATTCCCTCCAAATCCGGACAAAACGGTCACACATGCCCTCATCACCAGCAGACTAGACTACGGCAGCACTCTCTAAATCGGAATCAACAAAAAACTCCTCCGCAAGCTCCAGACCGCCCAGAACCCCGCAGCCAGTCTAATCCTCGACATCCCCAGGCACAACCACATCACCCAACACCTTGGCGATCTGCACTGGCTCCCCGTCGAAAGAAGGATAACTTTCAAGCTGCTCACACAGGCGTACAAGGCCTTCCACAACATCGGACCACAATACCTCAACAACCGTCTCTCCTTCCACGCCCCCAGTAAAAACCTCCTCTCAGTCAACCTCACCCTGGCCACCATCCCACGCCTCTACAAGAACAGAGCAGTTGGAAAGTCCTTCTACCTTGCAGTCAAGACCTGGAACGACCTACCCCTCCACCTCCGGCAAAGTCCCACTCTGCTCCAGTTCAGGAAAGACCTCAAGACCTGGCTCTTTGGATGAGCCCGACGGAACTGCGCCCCCCCCCCCCCCCCAGCATCTTGAGACTTTAAAGAGTAGTTTGTGCTCTTAACAAACCAGATTGAAAGGTCTTCCACAGAAAACATTAGTGCTCTGTAGAGCTCTCACTTAGAGAGGCTGCTGTTACAGGGTAGTATGACATAGGATCATTGTTTGATCAAAGTGTCCCATGCAGAATTTATAGCATACTGAAATGTACTAGAATAGGACCTACTTAATTTCTCAATACCACTACACAGACTGTTTATTCTGCTCAGAGAAGTCATTGCAAAGGATGATCTTAATGTACTGAACCAAACAGCATAGTCACTCAGACAAAAAATGATTACAGAGGGATGACTTTCTCAGTAAAGCCTTTCACACCCACCCTTTACTGTGAAGAGTTGTCTCAACAGAGAGGCTATTTTGTGCATTAAGCCTGTATACATGTATAAGAAAATGAGCTGTTCTCTACTGAAACTGAACAAAAGAGAATTTGTGGATTGTTAAACTGTGCTAATAATACCTGGTCCACTGTTTGCATAGATCCTTCTATATCCATCCTTTAGCCACTTCAGAAATGTCAGTACACAAATTGGTCTTTCTAATCTGAAACAAACAGTGTTGAGAGACATGGGTCTATTACTGAATCTCTTCACACTCAGGGGAATATTTACAAGGGGATTGCGCCACAGGAGCATCACTTTTTTATGACGCTCCGGTGGCACAATGCCCTGCTACATATTTACAAAGTGGCGTTAAGCCACTTTGCGTGGCTTAATGCCAATTTGTAAATATCATACCCTTACACACAGGTATCCACATGAAAGGTGCGTGCAATGGGTGTGGCTGTGAACATTCCACCACAACACCCATTGCTTTTCAACAGTCAAGTCAAGTCATAGAATTTATACAGCGCACTACATACCCAGAGGGTTTCAAGGCGCTTAGGAAGGGGAGGAGGATTACTTGTCAAATATCCACGTTTTAAGTTGCTTTCTGAATGCTAGGTGGTTCTGGGTAAGGCGAAGGTAAGCGGGGAGTGAGTTCCATGTTCTAGCAGCTAGGTAAGAGAAGGATCTGCCTCCCATGGTGGTCTTGTTGATGCGAGGTACAGTGGCGAGGGCTTGACTGGAGGAACGTAGTTCGCGGGAGGAGGTGTAGAAGGACAGTCGTGAGTTGAGGCATTCTGGTCCGATGTCGTAGAGTGATTTGTGTGCGTGGATAAGCAGTCGGAAAGTGATCCTCTTATTGACGGGTAGCCAGTGGAGGTCCTTAAGGTGACCAGAGATGTGTTCGTTGCGTGGGATGTCTAATATGAGCCTGGCTGAGGCGTTTTGGATTCGTTGGAGTTTCTTCTGGAGTTTTGCGGTAGCACCTGCGTAGAGGGTGTTTCCGTAGTCCAGTCGGCTCGTGACCAGAGCATGGGTGACTGTTTTCCTTGTTTCGGAGGGGATCCAGCGAAATGTTTTTCTGAGCATGCGAAGAATGTTGAAGCAGGAAGAGGATACGGCGCTGACTTGTCTGTTCATTGAGAGTGAAGAATCCAGGATGACGCCTAGGTTCCGTGCGTGGTCTGTCGGGATGGGTGCTTTTCCGAGGGCTTCCGGCCACCAGGAGTCGTCCCATGCAGAGGGGGATGTACCTAAGATGAGGACTTCTGTTTTGTCTGAGTTCAGTTACAGACGGCTTTGTTTCATCCATTCGGCAACTTCTTTCATTCCTTCGTGTAGGTTGGTTTTGGCGGTGCTGGGGTCATTGGTGAGAGAAAGGATCAGTTGGGTGTCATCCGCGTAAGAGATGATGTTGAGGTTGTGTTGGCGTGCAATGGCCGCGAGGGGGCTCATGTATACGTTGAAGAGGGTGGGACTGAGTGAGGATCCTTGTGGTACGCCGCAGATGACTTCAGAGGCCTCGGACTTGAATGGTGGAAGGCGGACTCTCTGGGTTCTTCCGGTGAGGAACGAGGTGATCCATTCAAGTGCTTTTCCTTGGATTCCGATGTTATTGAGGCGTTGTAAATGGGTGCTGTGGCAGACTGTGTCGAATGCTGCAGAGAGGTCAAGGAGGATGAGGGCGACTGTGTCCCCATTGTCCAGTAGAGTTCGAATGTCGTCTGTTGCTGCGATGAGGGCGGTCTCAGTGCTGTGGTTTGCTCGGAAGCCAGATTGTGAGGGGTCGAGGGATTTGTTGGCTTTCTCGATGACTTTGGCCGGGAATGGAAGAAGCGAGATGGGGCGGTAATTTTTGAGTTGGGTGGGGTCCGCTGTGGGTTTTTTCAGAAGGGCGGTGAGTTCAGCGTGTTTCCAGTCTTCCGGGAAGGTGGCGGAGTTGAAGGAGCAGTTGATGACGTCTCGGAGGTGCGGTGCTATGACGGAGTCTGCTTTGTTGAAGATGTGGTGAGGACATGGGTCTGTGGGGGATCCTGAGTGGATGGAGTTCATCAGGCGGATGGTGTCCTCAGTGGAGATTGGGTTCCAGTCGTTAAGGGTGTTCGCGGGGGGAAGATGATCAGCAAATGGTAGGGTGGGTTGGTTTCCGGGTTGGTTGTCAAAGCTGTTGTGGATGTCAGCAATCTTGTTGTGGAAAAATGAGGCTAGGGAGTCGCAGAGGGTTTGAGAGGGGGTGATGTCGTTGGAGTTGGCCGAGGGATTGGAAAATTCCTTGACGATGTTGAAAAGTTCCTTGCTGTTGTGGGCGTTGTTGTCAAGTCGATCCTTGAATGCTGTTTTCTTGGCTTTTCGGATTAGTTGGTGGTGAGTGCGGGTGGCGTTTTTGAAGGCGTCCTTGGTGCTAGTGGTTGGGTCTTTTTTCCAGGCCTTTACAAGGGAGCGGCAGAGTTTCTTGGACTTCTTGAGATCATCGTTGAACCATGAGGCCTTCTTGCTGCCAGGTTTGTTTTGACGTTTTTTCAGTGGTGCTAAGGTGTCAGCGGTGTTGGATAACCATAGGGTGAGGTTGGCGGCGGCTTCGTTAGCGTTAGAAGAGAGGGCTGGGGTGTTTCGAAGGAGCGATGCGGAGATTTGGTCCGTGGTGATTTTGTTCCAGTTTCTATGCAGGGTAGGTTGGAGGTGGATGCTGGGTTTTGGTTTGTTGTAGGTGAAGTGAACGCAGCTGTGGTCAGTCCAGAGGAGATCCGTGGTGTGGCTGAAGGAGACATGATTGCTGGATGTGAAGATGGGGTCGAGTGTGTGACCTGCGATGTGGGTGGGGGAAGTGACTAGTTGTTTAAGTCCGAGGTTGGCGAGGTTGTCCACGAGGGTGGCGGTGTTGCGGTCGTTGATCTTTTCAAGGTGAAAGTTGAGGTCTCCCAGAAGGATGTAGTCTTTGGAGGGGAGCGCGTGTGGGGTGATGAAGTCCGTGATGTCTTCACTGAATTTTGCGCGGGGTCCTGGTGGTCTGTAGAGGAGGGTGCCTCTGAGTGTAGTTTTGGGGTCGATGTGGATCTGGAAGTGAAGGTGTTCGGAGTTAGCGAGGTTGGTGTCAGAGCTGGTTGAGATGCGGATAGATTTCTTATGGACGATGGCGATTCCTCCTCCTGTGTGGCTGGTACGGTCTTTGCGAGTGATCTTATAGTCTTCAGGGATGGCAATGGTGATGTCTGGTGCGGAGGAAGCATTCATCCATGTTTCCGTAAGGAAGGCGATGTCCGGAGAAATGGTGTCTAGTAGATTCCATAGGTCAATGGCGTGCCTGTGGACCGATCGGGTGTTGAGAAGGATGCATTGTAGGTGGTTGGGGTCGGGAGTCTGTGGTGTGGTCGTAGCGGAGATGTTGTCGGTGCCGCTGAATTTGCAGGAGAAGCAGGAGAAAGGTCCATGGGTTTGTCCAGGGGCGGCTTGGACGCAGTTGGGGGCTCGACCGGGGTTGAGGGCTAGGAGGGTGGCGGCATCGTAGGTAATGCGGGGGGGCTGGGAGGGACGGGGGCCAGGGGGTCTGGCGCTGGGCGCGGTCCAGGCGCGGACGGGCGTAGACGGGCTTACCTTTGGCGCACCTTCGGCGCGGCTGGGGCGCGGTCGCTGCGCGTAAACGCTGCGTGCGGGAACTCCTGTCATATATGGATAGTGGAGGGGGAGGGGCGAGGGCGTCTCAGCTGGGAGGCGGGGCGGGCTGACGAGGACAACAACATAAACAAAATGGCAGCGGAGGGGAGGGCAGAGCACAGCGCCGGGGGTAAACTCGCTCTGAATATTAATAACAAGTCAAGGCAGTGGAGGCGATGCAAAGCGCTAGCAGCAACAGAGGCAGGCAACACGTGGGCGCGAGGCGAAGCGCTACAATATAAACAACAACAGTGCAGGCAACACACGAAGAAAGCAATTTGAAATGCAGGCAACAAACGATACCAGGTCTCTCAGGAGAGACTAGGGGAGCGACCTCTCAGTGCGCAACAAGGATATGTAAATCTGGGGCAGCACCAAAAACTAACACTACTGAAAAGCAGGCGCTAGAGTGACGCAACGAGGAGAAATACTTTTATTTCTCCTTGTTTGTTGCTCTTTCTTTGTGTGCTGCATTTTGCAGCACACATAGGAAGGAGCAAATCGCCTTTAATTCTTGTTTATGTGTAAGATAAGTTGTCCCTTCCTGCACATAAACAATCATCTCTGCAACACAGACACCCTTGCACCATGGTGCAAGGGTGTCTGAATTGCAAGGAATCGTCCCTGCAATCCAGGCACCCTTGCACCATTGCAATGCAGGCACCCTTGCACCATGGAGCTTAACAGACATCAACACTTAGCAGTTGGTGTCTGTTAAACTGTCATTCAGAGAGACTGCTGTTACAGGTTAGTAAGAGATAGGATGAGTGTTTGATGGAACTGTGCCATGGAGAATGTGAAACATGCTAAAATGTAGTACCACAAAGCCTACCTTTAATTTATTAGAAAGTACTCTTTAAAACGCAGAAATTAATAATGTGTTGTAAATTGTTTCTATGGGGTTTCCATGCCAACAAAGCAACATAAGAGAAAGAAGACAAAGCAACACTACTACAAAGAACTCTCCAAACATGAATCAGATGCAGAGAAAGAAAATGATGGTAAAGAAAATTAAAATATAGTAAGAGTGCCAAGTGTTTTTTAAAAAGATGAATACCATCATGTAAACTTTCTTTTACAGATGAATGAATGAATTTTTATTAATGTTTAGACACCGTCTTTAAAACATACAGTCCTTAAAAACAATAAAAAATTGATATAATTACACCATATAAATACCAATTCATCATAATACACTAAAAGGTCCGAACCCCTACTATTCAAACTATAAGACACTAATCCAAACAATTTTTAAGAAACTTAGCCAGTGCACAAGTCACATAAAAAAATGGCATCCTTAAGAGAAGTCCTAGTGCATCATTCCGACAGTTGATGTTATATTTTTTAAAAAGCGGTTTTAAAATCAAACAGCGTGGCCTATAAATATGACGACAATCAATTAAAACATGAACATTAAGGTTATGATACGGCGGCCCACATGTGGCGTTATTTTCTTGATCTAAACTGGTTTTGAATTTTTTGGCTCTTACATAAAGCATATCTAAACCTGCATGGAACTTTAATAGTAATAATCGTAACCGCGGATGCCGATAAATTCGGGAATACATTCATATTTTACCATGAATCTAACATGTATTGTGCGGAGGGTTTGATCCTTACATATTTCAGGTCCGCCAATCTAGATTCTTTTTTTACACGCTAATGTTAATTCTGCTTTAGGGATAGGGGCTTCAGCTCTTTTTAAGTCCAGTTAAAAGGCTCCTGCAATGTCTTCCAATCTATTCTTTACCTTCCTTGCCCACTGTAGATCACTTCTTTCTAATTCAGGCTGATATCTTCTGGGTATTTGGGGCCAATAATTTATCCCAAAAACGCAGAGTTGATTTATAGGCTAGGAAGTTCCAGGCTTGCAAGTTTGCTCCTAATCTTGTTACCTGGGACATTGCACCTTTAGGGACGGCCAACAATTTTTTCAGAGATTTATTTTCACACCTGTCCCAGCTTTCCTCCGTACTAATGGCTAACAGCTCGGCCCCATAGAGACAGGTGGGAATAGAATGCAAATTGTGTCTACATGTAACAGAAAAATGTATTATTCTTCAAAAAATGATAGTGCCATGAAAAAGGCCAACCAGACAGATAGAAGAAAAACAAATTTAAAGAACGTTATCAGTTCTTTTGTAAAAGAATAGTATGTAACATATCTGAAAGAGACTATTAGTTATGGATTCCTTACCTTAGAATTACCCCCAGGCGTCAGACTGGATCTGGAGAATTTTTCTTCAACAGTACCCCTGCACGTCGGTGGGTGGCGTCGGTCGACTCCGTGTTCGTCGTTGGTGTCGTGATCACCGGAATGACGTTGCGGTATCTACTTAGATGCTTCCCCTGTGCGCTGACGTCAGTTCTTTCTTTTTCCGCGCCACTCAGCGCAGATCCGGAGAGAGCGGTACCCTTAGTCCTTTTTTACTAGAGTTTTTTCTACTTTTGTCAACTTCTTTTTTCAAGTTGTTTGACTCATGGTGCAAGGGATATTACATCGACGTACCGGCTTCAAACCTTGTGGATCCTGTCACAAGTTGATGTCAGTCATAGACCCACATCTCGTGGGCCTCTGGTGTTTGGAGTGCAACCATGACCCGAAGTCGTGCTCTGACTGCCGGGCCATGAACCCGAAGTATTTGCAGGAAAGGTCCCAAAAGCTTCCCAAGGCCCGGCAGTCAGCTCTGCGCCACTCAAGGTCCCAGTCGAGAGGGAAGTCACAGGACTGGTCAAGGAATCACCACCATCACTCCTCTTCGAAGTCTTCGTCTTCAGGTTGTTGAAGCATAAGAAGAAGGTGAAGAAGTACCGTCGCTCTTCGCCTTCCCCCGTCCATCTTCGGGGCACCTCCTACCATTCAATGAGACCCTAACAGACATCCTTCTGGGCACCTGGTCTAAGCCCAGCACTGGGGCTCCTGTGACTAGGATGACTGCCAGACGCCACCGCCCGGTCCCGGGTGACCACCCTTTCCTCTCCCAACACCCTACCCACCCTGCCTACGTCCAAAGGCGTTTTCCCTTCTTCTCCCCCAGATAAGGAATCCAAGAAGCTGGATCATTTTGAGAAGAAGATGTTTTCTTTCGTCAGCTTAGGACTGCGGTCGGTGAACACTGCATGTGGCTGCTACTCCCACTACTTTCTGGTGCCCAAGAAGGACAAAGGCCTGCGTCCTATCTTAGACCTCCGGGACATCAACTGTTTCCTCCGGAAGGAGAAGTTTTAAATGTTGACATTGGCTCAGGTCCTGTCTTCCCTTGACCCTGGAGACTGGATGGTAGCGTTGGACTTGCAGGACACTTATTTTACATCCCCGTCCTGCCGGCCCACAGGCATTACCTACGCTTCACGGTAGGCCACGAGCATTTTTAGTTTACCGTGCTCCCCTTTGGCCTTACCAGCGCCCCTCGGGTGTTCACGAAAGTGATGGTGGTGGTCGTAGCTGAGCTGCACAGATCAGGGGTTCCGGTCTTCCCCTATCTTGATGACGGGTTGTTGAAGGCGAGCTCGCCCTAGGCTGTCGTTGCCCCTCTCCAGACTACAGCAGATCTCCTGCATTCACTGGGCTTCACAGTTAATGTGCCAATGTCGCACCTGAACCCTTCTCAGAAGCTCCTTTTCACCAGAGCGGTTCTGGACACAGCGCAGTTTCGGACCTATCCTCCTGAACAGCGAGTCCGGGTTATTTGGGATATGTTATGTTATGTTATGTTAAAACCAATTATAGAGCGCGCAGCTGCCCCAACGAAGGGGCGTCCCGGCGCTGACAGCAGTATCCCGGCAAGAGACGGTTAAGCCATGGGAAAAAGAAAGGTTTTGATAGCCTTGCGAAAGGATATCAGACTCTCTAAGCTGCGGATCTTTAAGGGAATTCCACAGCTTGGCAGCAAGGAAACGGAAAGATCTGCCGCCAGCTCTCGATCGCTTGACTCTGGGGACAGAAGCCAGGATCAATTTGGAAGAACGCAACATGCGGCTAGGGATGTAAGGGGTGATCAAGCCCGACAGGATCTCAGGTGTAGAGAGCTTTAGAATTTTAAAGGTGAGGCATAGGGTTTTGAATTCGACCCTTTTAGCGATAGGGAGCCAATGGAGGCGGCGAACAGCCCCGGCTCCAGAGCACGATCTTGAAAGTCTAAGTATGGCACGTGCCGCCGAATTCTGAATGCGCTGCAGACGGTTCAGTTCCGCCTTATTGGCGCCCAGCAGCAAGGAATTAGCGTAATCAAGTCTGGAAAGCATAGTAGCCTGGACTATGAGTTGCCGTGTGGTCTCGTCGAAAAACTGAAGAATGGGCCTTAAGCCACGTAGCAGACGATACTGATGTTCCAGCCTCTAGCCCGGATTTCGGTGAGAATGACCCTCCAGCTGCTGGGCCTGATGGCCTCCTGCATCCTGCTGGTGGATCATGCCAGGTGGCATATATTGGCTCTTCAGTGGGACCTGAAGTTCCGTGGGTGCAGCAAAAGGAGAATCTGTCCGATGTCGTCCAGATCTCGGCGCGGACTGCACACCAGTTGCAGTGGTGGCTCACCAACCAGGATTCGGTCAACGGCAGATCCCTCTCCCTTCCCCAACCAGATTTCACAGTGGTGACAGATGCGTCACTCATGGAATGGGGCAGCCACATGGAAGAGGTGGAGATCAGAGGCCTCTGGTCTCTGGCGGATTCCGGGCTCCACATCAACCTTCTGGAGCTTCGGGTGATTCGTCTAGCACTGAAAGCATTCCTTCATTCTGTCAAAGGAAGAGTAGTGCAGGTGTTCACAGACAACACTTCCGCCATGTGGTATTGCAACAAACAGGGCGGAGTGGGGTGGTGGACCCTCAGTAAGGAGGCCCTTCGTCTTTGGAAGTGGCTGGAACATCAGGGCATGTCCTTGGTGGTTCAACACCTGGCAGGTTCCCTGAACACCAGGGCGGACGCCGGTGCTTGATGGATCACAAATGGCATCTTCACTCGGAGTTGGTGCAAGATCTCTTTCAGCAATGGGGAGAACCTTGCTTAGATCTATCCGCCACTGAAGAGAATGCGCAATGTCAGCAGTTCTGCACGTTGGAATTTCGAAGGCGGCACTCGCTAGGCGGTGCTTTTCCTCGCGAGTGGAATTGCGGTCTTCTATACGCCTTTCCGCCTATTCAACTTCTGCCCAGAGTGCTGAAGAAGATCAAGCGCGACCGTGCTCAAGTCATTCTTGTTCCTCCGGATTGGGCACAAAGAATTTGGTACCCTGACCTCTTGAACATGGCCATCTATCCTCCAATCAGACTGCCTCTTCGGGAGGATCTTGTGTCGCAGTAGCAGGGGACGGTACTCCATCCGAACCTGTCCAGCCTCCACCTCCTTGCGTGGAGATTGAGCGGCGACAGTTGACAGCTTTTGACCTTCCTCCCAAAGTCTGTAATGTCATCTTGGCAGCCAGGCGTACCTCCACTAAAACGGTATACGCCTGTAGATGGAACAAATTTGTGGCATGGTGCACAGAAAAGGCTGTGGATCCCCTTTCTGCCCCTCTTTCAAAGGTTCTCCTCTTCATTCTTTTTTTGGCCCAGCAAGGCACTGCTCTGGGCACTCTTAAAGGCTATCTTTCGGCTATTTCAGCCTTTTTTCGCCTTCCTGATCAGCCTTCTCTTTTTCAAGTCCCCTATTGTAAATTTCTTAAGGGCATTACTCAACTTTTTCCTCCTATTCCTTTCTTAATGCCCCAGTGAGACTTGAAACTTGTTCTGACTTACCTTATGTGCACTCCTTTCGAGCCGCTACATAATTGTCCTCTCAGACTCTTTACCTTAAAGACTGCTTTTCTGGTTGCAATCGCCTCTGCTCGCAGGGTGAGTGAGCTTTAGGCTCTTTCTTCTAAGCCTCCTTTCCTTGCTGTTCATCCGGACAAGGTTGTCCTGCAAACTCGACTTCCTTTTCTTCCCAAAGTGGTTACCTCTTTCCACATAGGACAGACCATCACTTTGCCCACCTTCTTCCCACCCCTGCATCCTTCTAAAGAGAAGGAGAGGCTCCACTGCCTGGATCCAAAACGTACGCTTTCATTTTATCTGGATCGCACAAAACAATTCCGGGTGGTTGATCAGCTCTTTGTTGGCTATGTAGGGGCCAAGAAAGGTTGGGGCGTGCAAAAGCGAACCACCTCTCGATGGGTCATTTTTTTGCATTCAAATTTGTTAAAAAAAGGAACCTCCAGTAGGGTTGCATGCCCATTCCACCAGGGCGATGGCAGCCACTATTGCTATGGGACGTGGAGTCCCCCGTTTCTTGACATCTGCCAGGCAGCCACGTGGGCTTCATTGCACACGTTCACTAAGCATTACTGCCTGGGCATCCAAGTCCGGAGAGACAGCTTCTTTGGCGCTCTGTTCTTCAGGACTTCCTGGTGTGAACTTGATTTGCATACCCACCTCCGGGGTTGGTATTGCTAGGGTATCTATTCTAAGGTAAGGAATCCATAACTAATAGTCTCTTTCAGATGAACAAGTGACTTACTTTGGGTAACGATATATCTGTAAGAGACATATATTAGTTATGGATTCCTTACCGCCCCTCCCATCCTCCCTGTTCTGCGAACTGACTTCTAGAGTAAGGGACCCCCTTTCAGGGCCCTAGTTTTATGCACCAGTGGTCAGTGTCTTGCATGGCTCTGCGCTTCTGGCATGGAATGTCGTGTAAAGAACTGACGTCAGCACGCAGGGGCGGCGTCTAAGTAGATACCGCGACGTCATTCCGGCGATCACGACACCAACGACGAAAGCAGAGTCGACCGACGCCACCTATCGACGTGCTGGGGTACTGCTGAACAAAAATTCTCTGGATCCAGTCTGACGCGTGGGGTAATTCTGAGGTAAGGAATCCATAACTAATATATGTCTCTAACAGATATATCGTTACCGAAGGTAAGTAACTTGTTCTATAAGAAGCATGAAAACGGTAAAAAGCAAAAGAGCTTTGCAAAACCATAAAAATGTTGTTGAGTGTCTAGTTGACTCAGATTTTGTGTTAAAAAGAAAGCTATTGATTCTGAGAATGAGATGTTTAGATACACTAATTAATTCGCTGAAATAAAATGTAATTAGAAGGTTCAAGTAAGTAAAGCAAACATCTGCAGTATTTTCCAGGGAGAGTGGAAACACACCTGCAGTACTGATTTTTTAATGAGGATAGTTATTTACAAGAAACTCAGTTAGTGTTCGCAATTGACAGAGATGGTCGTGGATATGAAATCAAAGAAGGTACACCGATTGAAAAAGAAAACTTAGTGCCTAGAAATTTAGAAGTAACTAATGAAACATGAGGTCAGCATTCTCAAAATCCAGTTTTTTAGTGGAAATGTAGAAGTGTACGCAACAAAAGACAATAGTCTATTGACAAAGGTAGACTGTACTTAAACAAATACAGCAAAGAACTGTGAAACAAATAAAACTACCCCAAAATCTTGATCCTTTGTTGTGTATGGAAACTTACAAACCTTCAAGGAAATTGATTGGCTTGCTTATCACAACAGATCTTTGACAGAACTTTCCATCACATACAGATGCTGTCTGTGCACCACACTTAGATGCGCAATCTATTAAGTAGATTGTATTTGTCAAAAATCCAGCCCTGCAACTTCAGACATTAAATGATATGCTATTAACAGGTACTTGTTTTCAAGTAATTTCTGTGATAAATGAAATCAGTTGCAACATTTTGGGCTTGAAAGGCCAAGTGAAGAGACTGAGATGGTTGTTGAAGAACAACGCAAGAATCACTTGCTCAGTGTTAGATAATTTTAAAAAGGAAATTGATGCATTTGCAAGAACAATTGCAGAAATTCCAGGCAAGGTGTGTGTTTGTTGCAGGTGAACTCACTACAAATAACAAGTAAAAAAAAATTGACATTTGTGAAGAAACAGCAGAGAGCAATCTAGTACAGTGGTTTAAACTTGCTCCTTATCTGATCACTGAAGATAGGTGTTACTTGTGCGTAAGCCAGTTTGTCTTTTCAGGGGACCCCCTGATAGAGTAAGCTTCTGTTCTGCAGTCTTCCCCTGATGACCTTGAATAATTATTCAACAAATTGTTTTAATTGCAGTTTTTCTTTCATTTATTATCATTGTCGGTAATGTGTGGTAGTCTATTACAGACATTTTGCAGAGAATTGTTGAGTTTATGTTTCATGCAACATTAATAGAAAAAGTTTTTTTTAGATCAAACCAGGACCTCACATAGGACAAATGGGAGGGGGGGTCACAGAGATTATTTGCAATAATAGTTGTGAGCTGCTGCTGTATTACAATATTGAAGGCACGCATCACTATCCCTGAATACTAGATGTACACACATTTAGAATTCGGACCAATGTGCCTGAGCATTGTAAGTGACCTGGCCAAAGAGGGAATGAAAAAGTGGAAAATTGACTAATAAATTCAAATCTGTTCCATACAGGGGCCCCCAAAATATGTTTGGCCCAGGGCCCCCAAAATCCTTAAGATATCTCTGAAAATGTGTTTTAAAAAAGATGGTGATGCATTACCTGTCTTAGAACGGAAAGTTCCACATCAGCTCCTTCTGCTCAGTTCGAAAAGGTTGATTTAGGTGAAGCAGAGGAAATATATGAACATTACAGCATCTATCCTCTACATTCCAGAAATATGGTGGGTGATGCTTTAGATTTGTACCAAATGAAGCAAGCAAAAGGAGAACCAGTAACTGTGTGGGAAAAGAGTTTAGAAGCACAATGTTTCCTAATACTGTTTCCTACAGAACAAGGTGGTTGTTGTGATGACCTTCCTCTTTAGATTCCTGCATCAGAATATAGATGCAGTAGATTATATTCTGAAGATCCCTGCTTTAGGCAAAATATACCATACATTTTCCACCTTTTGTTTGAAAGTGATTTCTCAGTGTTGTCTTATGCTGTGGGCCATGTTATTAGAAGAGGGATACGATTTAATTACATGAGTGCTACAGATTTCTGGGGAAATGTACATGGTAGAGATGAGGTACTAGAAATTAATTTGATGAATGTTATGTCTTGCCAACATGGTACCAGTGAATATTGGTTCCTTCACCATGGTAAGTTGAAATATATGTTACGCAGTCTAGGTGCTCCCACCTGCTTTGTTACTTTGAGTTGTTCAGATTATGCCTGGGATGATCTTCCTGACTTCATCAGGTAAGCTAATGCAACCAATCCAGGGACTGGTTTCAAGTCCGCAGGTGAATTCTGTTCCATTGATCCTGAAAATGTTTGTAGATACTTAAAGCACAGATTTGAAGCCATGCTTAATTTGATCTGCAATAAAAAATCCACCACTAGGTGAGAATGTAGACTTCTTCTGGAGAAAAGAATACTAAGCTAGAGGAGCACCACATCTACATATGTTATTGTGGGTGAAAAATGCACCAAAGTTTGGTGAAGATCCTAATGACTCAGTGTTGTCATTCATTGAGCTATATGTAACTTGTTACATTCCAGAAGGGTCTAAGACCAGAACTCTTAGGCAACAAGTCTTGCGATTCCAGTCCCATAAATGTGGCAAATATTGTCAACAGAGATAGAGAGCAAAAGGGAACTACACTAAGTATTGTTTTGGATTCCCTAGGCCTGTGATTTTGAAGGGAAGAGTAAACAGTTTTATGTCTGCAGTCAAACACAGTGTTACTGAGAAATCACCTAAAAATACATATAATCTGAAAAGAAGTGATGCTTCCCCCCAAAAATGTTTTCACCTTTCAGTGGAAAAGTGCTTTAATGCACAAAAGTAAATACTATGCACAGACCACAAATACAACACAAAGCACAATTGGCAAAATCAGAAACAGTAAAATGATAGTGGTAACAGTATTTTAAAGTCCTTCTTTACGCCTTAGATTCCCATCCTAGTGCTGAGCTGGAGCCTTTTTTTCTGGTTGGGGCATTTCGCGCTTAAGCATTCAGAACATGTATTCCACAAAAGGTAGCCAAACCACATTTGCTCCCTTTTTTAATTTTTTTTTTTTATACATCTTGAGGATTTTACAGCTACCTAGGGTATGTCGATGTCTCTGGAGAGAACCAAGACACCAGCTAAAATATAGCTGTTCCAGTTTAAAGAAATGACATCAACAAAAGGTTTCATGTTATTAAATCACCATCTTCCCAGCTTTCATGAACAAGCAGAGTTGTAAAAATGTTTTTTAGATCACAGTTTGTATCTTTCGTAGCGGGAAGCCATTTCTCCTATGTTTTTTTCTGGTAGGCTTCAGAACCTATCAATGCTTACAATCCAATAATCCTGTCCATGTGGAATGCCAACATAGATATTCAGTTTGTAGCACAACATTCTATTGCTGTAGCTCGATATGTCACTTCATATATAATAAAGTCAGAAAAGACAGAGATGAAGGATGTATGGGAAGAGATCGCAGCAAAGAAGATACTATGAGAGTTGTGACAGACTTAGTTCTTCCAGCTCATATGGGAAGTCCAAAGCAATAATTTAGGCTAGTTTAGGCCTGGTATCAACAAAAACACGTATGTTGAGCAATGGCGGCCAGCACAGGTAAGAGCGGTGGGGCGGAGCGGGGAGGTGTGGGAGTCAACAGACGATGGGATAGATAGAAGTGTATAAATGAAAAAATAAACCCACTTTCCTCACGCTCACGGCATCTCCAACGCGTCGAAGTAAGTGTTTTAAAAAAAAAAAACTTTTACCTATCCCGTCATCTGTTGACTTCTTATTAAAACAAATATAATAGCTACTTATTATCCTAACTGAAGTGTCCATCTATAAAATGTTTGTTAGTATGACGTACTGCAGAAATATACATACAGAAATAACATAGATGAGAACATTAAGCAAAGAAAGTGTAAGGATGTGGCGTGACCACTCACCTGGAATCTCAGGATGTCTACAAGAGTGATGAATGATGAATGCGCCCAATACCTCTTGGAACACCTCTCAGTGCTGCGACTAGAAACACTGCACACTGGCAGATCTTCACAAAGAGAAGGGAAAGTGGATGAGAAAGAAGAGAAGAGAAAAACACTGCTTCTTCACTCAGCCTGGTCCAGCCGGGCACTAGGTCTTAGGTCTCTGAGTAATCTACAGCGTTTATTTTGTAATACTCTGACGGTAAAAATAGTAAGGATGAGTACAGTTACAGTTCTCTGCACAGAAACACACTCACAAGTTCAGATATATCAATGTCATATAATAAACGTGTATTTACCTTATGCAAGTATACTTCGTGCTTTGGTTTACAAGTATAGTCTCTTGTTCCAACAACAGTAAGTATTCCAAAATAAAAGATTCATAGGAAAAACAAAATAAGGCAGAACTGAACAATAAAAGGACTAAAGCATATGACACCATTCATAACGTGCACTTGTGCTTCAAGAACAAATATCACCATTCATAACATGCACTAGAGTTTCCAATTTCAGAACTTGTCACAGGAAAAGTACAGCACATTATGCCACAATACTAACAATAAGAAATACTGAATACAAACACTGTTTGTTAATTCCTAAAGGGCGATAAGCACAATAAAAGTCTTTGTTTTCTTGTTCCCAAAAGTCTCATATTTGGGCATTAGACAAAAACAAAGGAAATCACCTTCAAAAGCAATTTTGCCACTTCAGAGAGTCACTGCTTAGGTGCCGATTCCGATCCGTTAAAAATAATTTGCGTACGACCCGTATCCGTATTTATTTACGTATGAGTCGTACAAGTACCGTACAAACGGCCAAGTACGATTCGTACGTGAAAAATAACTACGAATAGCGTCGGGAAAAGTCTACGAGAGTGCGTCGGAAAGTTTTTACGTCCGAATATCGTCGGGAAAAGTGTACGAGAGTGAGCCGGACATTTTTATGTGCAAATCGTAAAACACAAGTCCGAGCGTGCAAGTACGATCCCGACCGTCCGTCCGAATACACAATCGCACGTAAAATGGCCTGTACGGAGCCAACACAGTAGCACACATGTACACGGGTAAACTTATGCCCGTGTACGAGCCGTACTGCCCCCCCACCCCCAAATATGTCAGCACCGTACACCACCCTCTCCGCACTGTACCCCAGCCCCGCAACTGTACACGCCGTACCCTCCATGTATGCGCCGTACCCCCCATGTACGCGCCTTACCCCCCGTCTGCACTGTACCCCAGCCCCGCACCAGTACACGCCTTCCCCCATGTACGCGCCTTCCCCCCATGTACGCGCCTCACCCCCGCATGTACGCGCCGTACCTCCGCATGTACGCGCCGTACCCCAGGGCCGCACGTGTACGCACCGTACCCCCACCGCATGTACACGCCCGCCCCCATGTACGTGCCTTACCCCCCCATGTACGCGCCGTACCTCCGCATGTACGCGCCGTACCCCAGGCCCGCACATGTACGCACCGTACCCCCACCGCATGTACGCGCCTTACCCCCCTTGTACGCACCGTACCTCCGCATGTACGCGCCGTACCCCAGGCCCGCACCTGTACGCACCATACCCCCACCGCATGTACGTGCCTTACCCCCCCACATGTACGCGTCGTACCTCCGCATGTACGCGCCGTACCCAGGGCCGCACCTGTACGCACCGTACCCCCACCGCATGTACGCGCCGCACTCCAACACGTACCCCAGCACCCTCACCCAGCATCGTGTATTTACGGATCGTACCTATGCGAAAAAGACTCTTACAGAACTAGGACACTGTAAAACAGCACAAAGAGGGTCAATTCGACTCGCACAACACCACAAAACACGTCTACATGACAAAATACATCTCAATGACTGACCTGGCACATCCAAACAGGCAAACAGAGGCCCCAAATCACAACCACCTCTTATAACACTCCCACCAAAATTCAAACACAGCCACACCCAAAAATTGACCAATACAAAGGGCCCAAACACACAACCCATGAGCCTTTGCAACAGACCCACTGCTGCCAGACCCCACAGAGAAACAACTACACATTACTCATCCCTTCACTACACCTTCACTCACACACCTTCACACAACCTCCTCCACAAACATCCCCCTCTTCACATTCACACACACACACTGTCACATTCACACACACAACCATCCACACCCACACCCACATCCCACGCCCACAGACAAGAATCCAAAGTTCACAACGGAGGAGCTGGACCTCCTTGTCAACAAAGTCGAGCCACAGCTGTTTGGAACATTGGTCAGACAGACCAGCATAGGTGAAAAATCTGCCATGTGGCACAGGATTGTCGATAAGGTGAATGCTGTTGCGTTCATCCGAAGGACCAGGCATGAATGCCAAGCCAGGTGGTACGATCTGCGCAGGGCGGTCAAGAGGAAAATGAACGAAGAATATGTCCAGAGTAACATCACTGGAGGTGGGCCGCCCCGCAGACCCGTACACTACCATCCCTGGGAGGAGAAGGTGATGGCCCTGCTACCGCCGGTGGGAGTACACGGAGTCGAAGGAGTCGCAGAGCCTGGTGAGTACACAAACAACTTACGTAACATGGTGGCAATGGGGTCCACACCACATATACACCAAATGCACGCAACTTCCCCCAAGCACTCACCGCACACAACCACACTCAAAAACCACGCTCATGCCACTAACGTCTCCATGCACCCTTCACAAATCAAGGCAAGGCCATGTCCAAGGCTACAACAACCACAAACACAAGACTGGATGTCTGGGAGGCTGGACCCCACACAACACATTGTGAAAATGAGACGCAGACACCAATGCCCTCAGCCCATATGGCATAGGTACATACCCATGCACAATGCACAGGGACTGGCAAAGTACTGACAAGGTAGCTGACACTTGGCCCTGCTGTATGCAGCACAAGGCCCTCCTGGGACCACTGTACATTTAAACACCAACTCCACAAGCACAGGTATCTAGCACAGGAACTCACACTCACTGTCATGTCAGCATGCACCATGAGGGGACAGACACATCACCTGGGAGACCCAATGACAACTCACACTACACACAACAGCAGGCCCGGTCACACCCCCCCCTAACACAAGCACACACCACCGGGGCAGGCAACGGATTTACACACTCCCACAATGGACATGTGACACCACAAGACCAATCCATAGCCAAATAAGCATCATAGCCAACAATCTACAGGTCAAACACTCAGGAGAACATCCCAATCTGTCCCCCGCAACATACCCATCCCCAAGTGGACATTGAGATGAATGCTAGGCACATCCAACTACCTGGAGGAACTGTGTCAACTTGAATATGTATGAAACATAGATGTCGCATGAAACACCATTAACATTGTCTCTCTCTTACACACAGGGCAACGTCGTCGATCTCCCCCGAACACTGGGGGGGAAGAATCACAGTCCCAGGCTCCACGTGAAGATGATCCCGCTGGCAGCGACGACTCTCACCACTCAGTGGATGACCCCGACCAACCTGGACCCTCTGTTGCCCAAGCCCCTGCAGCACCTGCGTCAGGTACATCTGTGCCAACCACCCCCCCATTCCTGCCACATCCCAGGACACACCCAGGAGCCCTGCTCACACTGAACAACAGAGCCAGTCTGACCAGGAGGGACAAGGTTCTCCGGGCACCCAGGAGGAGGCAGGCAACCCTGCAAATGCCATCCCTCAGGGATCCCGTAGACCCGATGTGCCCACAAAGGCAGGCCAGGCTCAAGTGGGCAGGGGTGGTGGGAGTGGAGGCAGGCGGAGGCGCGAACCTGACCAGCCAGCTCAGGACACTGGTATGTCACACATACGCAACATCCTGGACTCATACCGGCGTGACACCAGAGGCATCAACCAGGTCGTGTCCAGACTCTCCGAGATGCAGGGGACCCTCGATGAGATAAAGAACCTGCAGGTCGAGCATCATGCCAGTCATCAACAACACCAAGGACGGATGGAGGCAAGACTGGCTGAGCTCCTGGCGGTGCACAGGGACATGAGCCAATCACTCCGTCAGATCGCCCAAAGCATGGGCAACCTTCCCTGTGCCACCAGGCGTAGACCAGCACCAGACACAGGGAGGAAGGAGGAGGAGGATTCGTCTGACGGAGCGTCCCAAGCATCGTCAAGGCCTGCATCTGAGGGTCCCCGGAGGAAGGTGGGTCGTCCGTGGAAAAGACCGTGAGAGTCAGCATGGCATGGCAAATGTGAGCGAGCCAAACATGATGCACACCATCTTGTGTGTGTGGCCACTGGGTGCTTGTGCAGGGCTCTTGCGGGTGGGACACAAGCACTTGACCCAGCTGGAAGGGGACAATCCTCAGATGATCACCTCAGTCCTGTACAAGTCCAGCCTCAGGTGGCTCGTGTTCAGCCATTCATCAATGGATCTCATGCATACTTGAATGATGGAACTGCCAATGTCTGTGTCTTTGTTGAGGGTGAGGAGCACCTGGCTGTCAATGGCTTACGAGCTGATGATGAGGTGCTGTGCGCATGTGATGGTGGAGAGGGGGGGTCCTGGACACTCTGTAGATTGACATGCTGAGAGATGATACCTGTGCCATGTCCCAGACGATGACACCATACTACATGCTGAAGCCTTGAGTCCCACTCCCATGCCCTTGCTGGGCTACAGAGCCGGTGGGGAGTATTAGGGACGTGACCTGGTTGGTGTGACAGGGCCTGGAAGGCGGGGCAGCGCAGTGTAGGCAGTTGGAGTTGCACACTCAGCATGCAAAGGTGTTGTGTGTGTGCCCAGGGTATGTCTGACAGCAGGCGTTAGATGTGCGGATGGACATAGCTCGGAGTGTGGCTGATACATCAGACTGTAGTGTGATGTGGGTTATGCAAGGACAGGATGGTGGTGCAATGTGCACCTTGCATGTGCTGATGGTCCAGCCTTTGGCAACGCGTGGCGGCAACAGTGGCATAGACAAGCTGAGGACAGCCAAATGAATGGGCGGAGGGAGGAAGTGAGGAGCATCTTGGAGACGTGTGTGTAGCCAAATCTGGATACTCTGTGGGCCCTTGCTGCAGGGGCTGCAGCAGCAGGCGGCATCTCCTTGAATTGGCACACAAAGACTAGGATGTCAGAAGGACAACTGCAACAGGCGCGTGTGTAAAGTAAGGAGTGTCCAGTGTCACATGGCACCCCCAGAGACAATGCATGCACAATCACCAAAGAAGCATGACACCGGATCAGGAAACTGAAGGCCGACCTGCGCACAGGAGACACACCCTCAGCAGCTGTTGATGGCCCATTGTGTGGACCAACATGCCCAAAAATATACACGACCATGTACATCATGCCCAATAGGGAGCCTAATCCATGAGCAACTGCATGCATGTTGCTAAACGACACATGGACTCCTATGCATAATCTTCCACAACTATGCCAGATATGCCGCATGCAAAGTGGCAAGAGACCTGCATTGACAGAGATGAGGCACCTTGGAGTGTGATGAACACCTTTATTACTCAGCCTCACACTAAGGGAAATGCATCAATTGGAACAGACTCACAGGTCATTTGGCTGACCATGTGTGACCTACACTGGACACCCCCTTCAACACACAGATGTGGTAAATCCTACTGAGCTGGCACACAAGTGAAGGGGTTGAGCCTAACACCCCTTGCTGCACACGGAGAGTCTACAATTCACCATTGAGCCTCATATGGGGATGTCC
The DNA here is from genome assembly GCF_964204655.1 of Triturus cristatus. Lineage (NCBI taxonomy): Eukaryota > Metazoa > Chordata > Amphibia > Caudata > Salamandridae > Triturus > Triturus cristatus. Next base: position 1,605,474,187 of record NC_140590.1, on the reverse strand, counting down.
CACACTATGTCCACTATTAGCTTCCCGTATGTACCTGAGGGACGTTATACACACATTGATGCCTTCATCAGAATCCACAAACCATTACAGATGACTGTCAGGAAGGGTGACTATCAATTCATGGGAGCCATGCAACACGTCATGTGGCCCATGGTGAGTCGACATGTATGCATGGTAACACAACATGCACAGGAACAGTCCCCACATATCACAAACACGTACCACCCACAAAATGCCTTGCTGCACTCCTTACCCCAAATGACTTTTCACCATGTCTGTGCATGTGACTCTGATCCAGCACACGTTGCAATACTCATGAGGAATAGCAGGAGGGCAATGATGACATGAGCAGTCAGTCAGTCATAAGCTTTTATTCGATATGCAAGATATCTTGTAAGCACATAAGAAATACAATAAGCACATTAAAAATCACAAATACAAGAAGCCAGTATGAAATTCATAAGAAGATAAAAAGGGCATAAATTTCCCATAATAAATTATCTAAAAAAAGAATTAAACAGCTACTGACAATCTCTTACAACGAATTAGCCAAGACCACTTTAAAAATTTTGCAATTCCACATACTAAAAGGGGGGAAGTGTCCGTAGTTAAAATACGCAGGGCTTCGAGGGAACTACGTGTGCCCATATTGCGGCAAAGGGGTTTTAACCAGACACTCCTAGGCCTTGCATAGTCCGGGCAAACAAATAAGACATGTACAATAGTCTCGGCCTTGCTAGGGCAACACGCACAGTTGGGAGAAATGCGGGACACAGATGACCAACTCGATACCAATGCACCTAGGGGGAGGCATCCAACTCTAAATTTGAAATAAAGGGCTCGGTCATAAGGGAGAGTTATCAAGTCCAGGTAGGGTTCAAAAGCCACAGTGTCTTTAATTTGCAAAAAGGCGACAGTCGACTTACAGTGATTAGAGTTTGTATTTAACCGCTCCGCACACCAGTTCCAATAATGCGCCTTGACAACTTCTTTTGTAGGGGCTGAACGTAATAACCAGCAATCTCCTAGACCGACATTCTCCAAAAGCTTTTTGGTATCTCTTAGCCACTTTATTTTGGCCCAACCCCCCAAGCTCATAATTTCCCGCAGGGCATCAGCATAAGATTTTAATTCTTCACCCCTCCAAATTCTTGTCCATAACAAAAGCGGGCGAAGCTGGGCCTGGTCTTTAATATTTTTGCAGCCCATATCCAGCCGGACAGGTACGGATGGAGTACTCAGGGGGACGGAGATGAGGGATTTCAATAACTTGCTCTCCGCTGTCTCTAGGTCGTTCAAACAACAGTGGCCCCACAATTCTGCCCCATACAAGGCTGATGACACTACTTTAGCCTTGTAAATTTCGACTACTGGGGTGAGTGATCTCCTTGGAGAGGCCCTGAACTCCCTCATAAGGGCACCTCCCACTCTCCTGTGGCTGAGGACCATTTTGTCAATATGACTAGCCCAGGACATCCTATCCGTGATCCGGATACCAAGGTAGTCAAATTCGGCTACTTTCTCTAGGGGGGTCAAGTTTAGAGTCGGTGGGCGGCCCAGTTTCTTAGGAGGATTTAGGACTAGATATTTTGTTTTATCCACATTTATTATTAATCCTCTTGCAGCACAGAACTCCTGAAATCGTGTTAATAATTTCTGGAGACCTTGAGGGGTCTTCGAAATCAGGAGCGTGTCGTCCGCAAATAGCAAGGTGGGGATCCGGACTCCTCCGAGACAGGGGGCGTCGGCCGGTTCTTGCTGGAGATGTTTTACCACCCCATTCACATATAGTGAAAATAGGGTTGGCGCCAAGACACAGCCCTGCCTTACGCCCCTAGAGACTGGAATCTTCTCGGTAAGTTCACCGTTTTTACCCCAACGGACCTGGGCAAAGGTGTGGGCGTGAAGGCTGATAAGGAGTGACAAGATGTAAGGGGGTAAGCCCAGCTCGTAAAGTACCCTCCAAAGATCTTCTCGGGGGACTAGGTCAAAGGCAGTCTTCAGGTCTATAAAGGCCAAATAAAGACTGCCCTTGCCCAGTTCCACCACCTTCCACCCCAATAATACCAGCCTAAACACCTGCTCAATTGTCCCCATACCAACCCGAAAACCTGCCTGGAAGTCTGAAAGAATTTTATTCTCCTCCACCCAGTGGAGAATCCTTCCAAGGATAGCTTTACCTGCTATCTTTTGGGTGGAGTCGATCAGACTTATGGGTCGGTAATTACCCGGAGCCTCCCTACACCCTTTTTTATAAATTGGGACCACCACCGCCCCTTTCCAGGATTCAGGTACTGGCCCTCCCATCATGATGTCATTAAGTAGCGCTGATATGACCCGGGCCCATTCCGCTGGGTATGCCCTCATGAGGTCCCCCGGGAGGCCGTCGGGACCCGCAGCCTTGCGTGGAGCTACCCACCCTATAACCCCCTCAAGTTCTAGTGGAGTAAAGAGATCGTAGGCATGGGGTACAATTAATTGCGAAAGAGCCATCCCCACATTACAATCCCCATCTGGAGGGAGGTATAAGGACCCAAAGTGCTTTACCCAGCTTTGTGGCGAGATGTTACAGGGTCTCATAAGTGCATCGGGATTTTTCCGTGCACTTATAAGTTGCCAAAATGCCCTTGGGTCCCTACTTTTGCTGGCCTGGAGCAGGTCATCCCAATATTTGTCTTCCCACTCCCTCCTGGCTAGTTTGAGAGAGTTATTGTAGGCCTTCCTTGCTTCCTGTATCTCAAGACGGGACTTTGCTTTGATCGCCTCAACTAACTTAGCCTTAAAAACCCTACATGGTTGAGAATACCAACCATCGTGGGATTTTTTAGAGAGTTTGTTACCCAATTTATTGTGGTGAAGAGTGAAGACATTAGTTAAGGCTTCTATCAGGGAGACAAAGAGCCCACTCACTCTACCCACGCCTTCCGAGGATGTTCCAAGGTTTAATACCATGTGGTTTAGGTGAGATTGTATTTCTTCTACCTTCCCCTCCGATAAAACCAGTTTGGCCCATTTAATTCGCCTACCACAGGGGGAGACTTCCGAGATCTCAGGTGGTGCTGCTACCTGGTTTATAAAATCCTTACTTGAGTGGCGCCACCACTGGGCCATACTTAAAGAAAGCAGGTTGTGGTCGCTTTCAACCGAGGGGACCACCTGCATGTCCTTTACATAGGACCACAGGCACACGTCTACTAAAAGATAGTCTAACCTAGAGGTATGTCCGGGCCTATTATACGTGTGGGCGCCCAGCCTATCCGAAGGTGTCCTCCCATTAGCAGCCCTTAGATTGAATTCGAGGCACAGGGAGTATAACTGAAGCGCCACTTCTGACCACCTTTTGATCGGTGGGATTTCCAGAGCCGGAATCCCCCACCTACTGTCCTCCTCCTCTTGGTCGAGGGAAACGTCCGAGCCCAAGGGCTCAAACGAACAATTCATATCGCCTGCAACCAGTATACGAGTCTTATATGGGGTGTTGTTTAACAAAGTCTCGAGTAAAGATATTACAGGAGACTTTCTCCCGCCCACGGTTCCCCGGGCATAAACATTAAAAACGTTTAAAACAACTCTCCCCCTTTGATCTATTAAGATGATGTTTTGTATATCAGGCGAACCTGTGGGGAACTCCATAATTCTGCAATCAAGAGATGCCGCAACCCAAATAAGGAGGCCACCGGCTGGGCGCCCCCTCCCTGAGGGCGAGACATGCGCAGGGGAGTAATAAGAGGAAAAACCCACCCTGTAGACCGGCACACAACTCCATGTCTCTTGAAAGAGGCACAGAGAGTGCTCATCAGCCTGAGTAATAAAGTCAGGCAGGGACAGCTTTCCTGCAATCCCCGCGACATTCCAGCTGAAAACCTTGAAAGCAAGGTCCGTCACAGCTGGAGTGACGCAGGGCGCCGGAATGTCCCCGCCTGTAGAGCTCCTCGGAAAAACATGAGGACAGCAAGGGTCATGCATGGTGGGTATAAGATCACCTATCCCCCTTGTAGACTTACTTGTGCTAGGTGATAGGGTTTCCACTAGATCTACTCTCTGCCCAACTTCCAGTCAAATGGGTCCCGCTGGCCACAAATGTTTCTCCCTAGTGTCCCCTGAAACCTCGTCCCTATTCTGGTCAAGAACAGGGAGACTTAAGCTTCCACCGGTAGAGTCAATGATTTGCCTGGGGTAAAAGAAGGAAAGGTCTACCACTTTAATCCCCGGGACCCCCATATTAGAAATAGGGGTACAAATCGATGGTACCACTCTTGGATCTTGGAAATTTACAATTATACAGTCCCCCTCCTGTGTTTTTTCCCCCTGTCCAACCCAATCCACTCTACGGACACTCAGTATAATGCCATCCACACCTAACGGGATTGGCTTATTTGCTTTTAGCCAGTGGATACACTTATTCTTAAGTGATTGATGATTTTCCAACTGGCCATCCTTTAAAGGTGGCACATTAACCATGACTGCCACAAAGGGTTGACAGTCTGGTGGAAGGTTTACTGGGGGAATCTGTCGTATTTGCTTACTAGAGACACGTGAAGGGGTTGGTCTAGTGGTAGGAAGGGGGACGGACCTAGGCGTTTTCTCTAAGGCTAACCTGCTAAAGTTAGAACATGCCCCTTGTTTTTTGGAAATTTCCACTATGCCACTCACTACCTGTGGCTGCTTTTGTCGGGGAGACTTAGGCTTAAGCTTATTTTTATCGGGCTCTATGTGGGATAGAGAACCCTTTTGCTGAAGAACTGCTTTGGAACTTTGAATAGATGTGGAAGCTGAGGTCGATGGACTATTAGAAGCTCCCTTCTCGCAACATAAGGGGTGCATAGAGGGTTGCTGAGATAAAAGCACATTTCCATTTGCAGCCAAGTTCTTAACTTCAGTCACTCTACTTATTTGTTTAACTGCTACTTTAAGTGAGTGAAAGCCGTCAAGAGTCGATTGCTCGAGTTTGTCAATCCTATCCCCAAGGTCTTTAACTTGAGTTAGCAACGGATTCAAGAGGCTATAGACCTTCTCGAGAATATTTTCTACCGTTGCTAAGTCCGGAAGCTTTAAAGGTTTCGCACTATTTGCACCAGGGTGTAGCTCCTCGGGAGAATTCACAACATCCCCAGCTATATCTGGTTTATTCACTATAGGTTTGGCCCTTGTAGTTCTCATACCCACTCCAAAAGGCTTTCTTAAATTTTGGTAAAGGGCGGCCTGTCTAACTGGGCAGCCCCTTTTACGTTTACGAACCTTTTTGCTTAAGGGCCTATTCTCCCGTCTAATAATGGATGTTTGGAAATTATTGTGGGACCTAGCTAACTCCCCTTCTGGTAATGCCAAAGGCGAAGTGGGCGATAATAAAGGCTCCACAACACTAGTAACTTCACTTGGGGTATTGGAGGATGATAATGTAATCAATTTACCAAGACCGTCAGGCTCCATGGTGACTATAGGAAAAGAAGCAGCCAAACTTTCTAGCCTGCCTATATTTTGTTCAATGTCAACCAGCTGGAGTGGGGTTGAGGAAGTACCAACAACACTAGGCGAAGAAGCGCCCTGGGGCTGGGTATTGGCAATTATAAGTGATGATTGAGCATCGACCCCCAGGGATGAACGACTTAAGGGGAGGTAGACCTCAGATAGACGCCGCTCAGACATGGCAATCTCCTTATCAATCACCGCCGCCACCCTGGTAATGAAGCGGTCCATAGTCCCAATAATGGGGCTTGCTGCATTCTGCCCCCTTAGGCCTTCATTCCTTAACAGTTTGCCAGATCGGGTAGACATAGTTCAGTCGGTACGAAACCGGTACTCACAGGTCTTGCAAAACCAAGGGACGTGGCCCAGCCCAGCCTCCTTCTGCCTCTGACGGCCTCAGACGGTCCGCCCTTTGTCCGGGCTTCGTCCGGCGGCGTCCGCGCGCGTCCGCTGCGCGGGAGCTGTGAGGCGCTTTAACTGCGCCGGCAGGAAGGAAGGCAAGCAAAGTGATACCAGGTGCGGGCGATAACAGCAGGCCCCCTGGTAGATGTGGTCCGCCCAAGGTCCTCGGTCCAAACAAGCGAAGCGGCTCCCGCGACAGCGGGAGCGGCGAGGCGCTTTAACTGCGCCGGCAGGAAGGAAGGCAAGCAAAGTGATACCAGGTGCGGGCGATAACAGCAGGCCCCCTGGTAGATGTGGTCCGCCCAAGGTCCTCGGTCCAAACAAGCGAAGCGGCTCCCGCGACAGCGGGAGCGGCGAGGCGCTTTAACTGCGCCGGCAGGAAGGAAGGCAAGCAAAGTGATACCAGGTGCGGGCGATAACAGCAGGCCCCCTGGTAGATGTGGTCCGCCCAAGGTCCTCGGTCCAAACAAGCGAAGCGGCTCCCGCGACAGCGGGAGCGGCGAGGCGCTTTAACTGCGCCGGCAGGAAGGAAGGCAAGCAAAGTGATACCAGGTGCGGGCGATAACAGCAGGCCCCCTGGTAGATGTGATCCGCCCAAGGTCCTCGGTCCAAACAAGCGAAGCGGCTCACATGAGCAGACGACAGCCGCAAGAACCTGGGGAGGACAGATACACAAGTCAGCGAAGAGCTAGTAATCTGCAGACATGTACATGTACTCTACAGGAATGATGTTGTCACCATGCTCTTAATAAATTTAGTGTCCCAGCTAAAATGTGTGGAATGACATCATCACTTGAATGACACATCAGAACACACCTCCAAGTCACTTAGCACACAGTCAGCTCGACACACACATTGCAACACATGCCACACAAGGCTCAAAGCGTGCACACTCAGACACAGGGACTCACCATCATGAGAAGAAGTTGCGGATAAGTTGACTCCGGATGTCCTCATCCTCATCTTCACTTGCCCCGTGCCCGAGCCCTTCATCCTCCACGGATGGATGATCCTGCTCATCCGGATCAAGGATGAGTGGCACGGCCTTCTCCACTGCCCTGTTGTGCAGCATGCAGCACACAATGAAGATTTTGCAGACCTTCACCGGGGCATATGGGAGGGCGCTGCCGGTCTTGTGGAGGCACCGGAATCTGCTCTTCAGGAGTCCAAACGTCCTCTCAATCACGCGCCTCGTCTGCCCATGGGTGTCGTTGTACCGGTGTTCTGCGGCTGTTCTGGGGTTGTGGAGAGGCGTCATCAGCCATGGCATGTTGGGATAGCCAGAGTCCCCTACATGGAAACATCATGTGAAGAAGTGGGTCAGGAGATGCCGTAAGATACAAAGATAGCGCTAAACACAGGACTAACAGAGTATACCCACCAACAAGACATGCTCGTTCCGCGTGCAGCTGCAGCATCATTTCTGGCACCCTGCTACGCCTCATGATGTATGCATCGTGTGCGGACCCTGGAAAACGGGAACAGACATGGGAAATCAGCATGTTAGCAAGACACACCACAAGGGCATTAATGGAGTGGTAATGTTTTTTGTTTCCATAGGCTACCTCCTGTGCCTGTGGTGGTACCAAAGCCACATGTGTCCCATCAATGGCCCCAATTACATGAGGCATCCCTCCCAGGGCATAGAACTCACCCTTGACACCTGTCAACTGCTCACGAGTGGGAAAATGGATGAATTCATCCAGGTGCACCAACATGGCTTCTAAAACATCATGCAGAACATGGTTGCAAACTGTCTGGGACATGCCACCGACATCAGCTATGGTCAATTGAAACGTGCCGGTGGCAAAAAAATGTACCCCCAACTATAGTGATCGGCACGTACTCACGTCTGTACGCCCCGTACACGCGTGAGTACGTGCCTATCACTATAGTTGTGTTACCGTAAGGCCTAGTGATACGGCACGTACTCACGCGTGTACGGGCCGTACACGCGTGAGTACGTGCCTATCCCTATAGTTGGGGGTACCGTAGGGCCTAGTGATACGGGCCGTACTCACGCGTGTACGGCCCATACACGCGTGAGTACGTGCCGTATCACTAGGCCCTACGGTAACACAACTATAGTGATAGGCACGTACTCACAGTGTAAGCTGTGAAACGCAGTATACATGCTCTGAGGGCGTGTGTACGGCCCGTACTCACGCGCGAGTACCTGCCGTACACGCGTGAGTACGTGCCTATCACTATAGTTGTGTTACTGTAGGTCCGAGTGATACGGCACGTACTCACACGTGTACGGCCCGTACACGCTCCGTATCACTAGGCCCTACGGTACCCCCAACTATAATGATCGGCACGTACTCACGCGTGTACGGCCCGTACACGCGTGAGTACGGCCCATATCACTAGGCCTACGGTACCCCCAACTATAGTGATAGGCACGTACTCACGCGTGTACGGGCCGTACACGCGTGAGTACGTGCCGTATCACTAGGCCCTACGGTACCCCCAACTATAGTGATCAGCACGTACTCACGCGTGTACGGCCCGTACACGCGTGAGTACTTGCCGTATCACTAGGCCCTACGGTACCCCCAACTATAGTGATAGGCACGTACTCACGCGTGTACGGCCCGTACACGCGTGAGTACGTGCCTATCACTATAGTTGTGTTACCGTAGGGCCTAGTGATATGGCACGTACCCATGCGTGTACGGGCTGTACACGCGTGAGTACGTGCCTATCACTATAGTAGGGGGTACCATAGGGCCTAGTGATACGGCCCGTACTCACGCGAGTACTGCCCGTACACGCGTGAGTACGTGCCGTATCACTAGGCCCTACAGGAACACAACTATAGTGATAGGCACGTACTCACGCGTGTACGGCACGTATCACTGTAGTGATGGTGCCCTAGGGGTACGTGTGAAATGCGCCGTACCTGTGTGGGGATTTAAGAATTACAATGGGGACAGATGAGGGACAAGTATTAGGGCCTAAATGCATGCTGGTAGTCATGGATACCGAGTTTCAAGTTCAAAATTTAACATCATGTGGTCTGGAAAAAGGAGTTGGCCACATTATACATTGTTGCAATGTGGTTGTTGACTTGGCATGATGCTGCAAAATCGAAAGATGCGAAGGCAGTCACTGGTGTATGTTTAAAGGGATTGGAGGAAACGTAGGATGCAAATGAGTCTGACCAATCACTCTGTACTCCTGTAAATGAAATAGGCCAGCAAGGCAGATATAAGGCAGGCAGAACCCATGAGAGGGCACTTGCCTGCACAACATGTCAGTCGATACCACTGCTGCTGTATTGTCTCCCTCTGGCACCATGTCAAGGACTGTGGAGAGGGCCCAGCCTTTCACCCAGGAGGAGAACGAGGCCCTGCTGGATGTGATCCTCCCACGGTACCCCATGCTGTATAGTCGACCAGGGGAGCAGGTGAGTGCTGACTCCACTACCTTTGCCTGTGCACCTTTATTGTGTCTGTCACTTCTGGCATTGTGTCCAGGTGTGACAGACATGCAATGTTGGTTGGAGTGGGTCCCGGGGGGAGGGGGGGGGGGTGGATGGCTTATGTCTCTCATGCAGGGCTTGATGTACTCCTCACTCGCATTGTGCTTACTGTGACATTCACTGCATAGTGCATGGCACATTCAGCCAGCCTAATCCTCTTGGGCATTCTTGTTCTATTGTCCTGCGGTGATTCAGTGGTCACCCTGGTGTGACAGGTGACTGCACCCACAGATGTGTGTGAGAGTTGAGTGGAACTGTGGTGAGAGTGGTGAGAGTGTCCAAATGATGTGTACGCCCCCTGGACATTGATGTGTGTAAATGTTTATTGTCATGTGGGTGAGTGTCTATGTGGAGTGTTGCACCACAGCTGCATGGAGGAGGCAACTGTTCAATCCATCTGATGTGTGAAGTAAGCCCTGTTGTGTGTCTGACTTGCTGAGCTAGCCCCACACCCGTGACCCCCCCTGGCAAGTGGCACATGTGCAGAGTGAGGTTTGCATCTGCTGTTGCCAATGGCATGTGATTGATGTGTGCCTGTGTCTGTCTGTGTACTCTGCTGAGGTTTCGTCAGTGGCCTGGGGCATGTGACTGCTTTGCGGTGCTGTCCATCAGCCTTGTGTTGCTTGGGATGCACAGTGTGTGCCATGATCAGTGTTGGACAGGCCACATGAAGGGCTTGCTCCCTCCCCGCACGACAGGGCCCAAACCCCGGACTCCCAGGTGTTACCCCCAAGGGCAACCCGCACCCCGTCTCCCAACGGAACTCCTGCCCCCGGACATCCATGTATCATGGGGCCGAACCACTACCGGCTCCCCCGGCCGGATCAGCCGCCATCTTGGACACTGCGCCACGAGGCCGCGCGGCCTCAGCCCGACCCTAACCCTGGGCCTGGCCGGCCCCGACATCCCGGCACCACCATCCACCCAGGAGGTGAACGGACCACTTGGCAGGTCAATGGGAGAAAGAAGCGTCGAGGGCTCTCCCCCGCCAGGTGCCGATCACCCTCCAGCTCCCCCAGGCGCTGGCTCCACCCCCTGCTGGGTGTCTGGACTCCCTCATCCCGGACCCCCCGACCTCCAAGTGCGAGGGTCCGGACATCAAAGGGCGCCAGACCTATAACTAGGGCAGCTCCAGAGCAGGAAGGCAGTTGTATCCTGGAGTCGAGAGACACCGAGAGAACTCATCCTTGACGGACTACTGGCGCTGCCGTAGCCCTGCCTTGTGAACTATCGTCCTGCCTGCTGGCGCTGCCGCGGCCTTCTGCAACATCCATCCTCATCGGGACCCGCTGGCGCTGCCGCGGACCGTTGTAACGACCACCTTCATCGGGACCTGCTGGCGCTGCCGCGGACCGTGTAACGACCATCTTCACCGGGACCTGCTGGCGCTGCCGCGGACCGTGAAACGACCATCTTCACCGGGACCTGCTGGTGCTGCCGCGTCCCGTCCAAGCTAGAACACCAAGCTCGAGGATTGTGAGCTATCCACCATACCATCTCAGCTACCAGACTGGTAACCAGACTGTCCCGCTACCCCCTTTCCCCAAACCAAGAGACTCGAATCGAGGGGACCCCTGAGTCCAGACCTCCTTGTACCATTTCATCGTACCTTAAGAAATCACCTATAAAGAACGCTAAATCTTATCCTTGTGTGGTGTATATCTGTGGGGGGGAGTTATTCATCTGTACGATAGCTGGAGACGGCTCTCCCCGGAGACCTCTCCCCTTGTCCTCGGCCGACCCTCCCGGTCCGTCTAACATTGGTGGCCAGCGGCGCGATCCGAATCAACGCGTAATCGTACAGAGAGTAGCTCACCCCACGACAAAACCACGATGTCAACCAAAGAGAGCGGTTCCACCGAGAAATTCCAGATGGATAAATTGGAAGAGCCATTGCGAACTTAAACAATTCTGCATGGAACTAGGCATTGCTACCACCGGCCTGAGTACCAAAGACGATTTGAAGCACGCCCTTGAGTCGTGGGCGGAAACCGGGGTCGCCGGATCCCCCGACCAAAACGGTGTAGCACCAGAGGGGAACGCCACAGCTCCCGAGGAGCGAGGAACGGGCCTCTCGCAGGGAGAGATCCAAGAAAGAGAAAGAACCAGATTACATGAGTTGGAAATGGCACGACTCAAGATGGACGGTGAACTAAAGTTAGCAGAGCAAAAACTAAATCTAGAACATCTGCGGCTCCGAGAAGAACGGGAAGAAAAACAGAGGCAGAGAGAGCTCGAAGAAAAAAGACTAACATTCGAACACGAGCGCAAACTGGCGGAAATAGAACTTCGGAAACAGAATAAAGAACCGGGGGTGCCTGAGCGACCGCACACCCCGGGAGCAACCGAGAAGAAAGTCCACATCCCCAAGGATGTTGTCCGAGAGTATGTCCGAGAGGACGACATACAACAGTGGTTCAAAGCCTACGAGATCGCCATGACCTCCCACCGGATCGATCGGAGTGACTGGGGAGCCGGCCTATGGGGGAGGTTCGTCAACGAAGGCCGCGATGCCCTACTACAGCTCCCAGATCATCAGATGTCATCCTATGACCACATGAAGGCTGCCCTCCTCACCCGACATGGGCTCACACCCGAAATGTACCGCCAGAGGTTCCGAGACTGCACCCGCATCCCGGGTACAACTTGGGTGGAATACGTCAACTATTTCAGCCGAGCCTTCGAGGGTTGGATCAAGGGAAGCCACGTAACGACCTACGAGCAACTCTTTAATCTTATGGTGTGGGAGCACCTGTCTAACAACTGCTTTGTCGAGCTCAGGCAGCACCTCCTCGACAGTAAATTGACTGACCCACGGCAACTCGCCGCCGAAGCTGACCGGTGGGAAAGCACCCGAGTGGGCCGGAGAGGGCCACACGAGCAAAACCGAAACCACCAAGGTCAGCACCGTCCCCGAGGAGGAGGAGGAGGCCAGGGGCGAGGGAGAGACACCATCCCGGCCACTCCCGCGGCCAGCACCCCGCCCCCGGCCGGCCGGGGCAACCCCCCGATGCGCCCGGGGTTCCGAGCCAACGTCACGTGTCACCGATGCCAGCGAGTCAGCCACTACGCCAATGACCCGAGCTGCCCGCAGAACCAAACGCCAAAGCCCCGCCAGGTACCTGCCGCCGCCCTAGGGGGAGAACAAATCTCCGAGGAACAGGAAGAATATGAGCAGGCACAACAAGAGTGGGAACCGGCTGCCATGGTTCTAGCGTGTCTAGGGGGAAAAGACATGGTCCCGCGGGCTCCCCTACCCGCCAACACCCGGAAATATGGCCAGTGGGTGAACATTAATGGGCGCCGGGCCGAAGCCCTACGTGACACAGGGGCCAGTGTGACGGCCATCCGCTGTCACCTGGTGAAACCAGAGCAGATCCTGCCGAACATTCTCTGCCCCGTCCGCTCAGCCGACAATTCCGAAAGTCTGTGTCGGATGGCCTGCGTCCCCTTCGAATGGGGAGGGGTCTCCGGCATGTTGAAGGTGACGGTCCGGGATGATGCCCCCGTGGACTGTCTCCTGGGGAATTACCTTGAGAGTTCCCCGTGGGCTGCCGTCGAAAGAAGAGAGCACCTGGGGATGCTGGGCCTCCCGGACTGGGCCTGCGTAACCACTCGGTCCATGGCCGCCCGTGCCGTCCCCCGACCAGAAGAACCAGAATGGCCAGCACCTCCTCCCCCGGTCGCTCCAGTAGAGGACAACGGCTATACCGACCTCCCAGAGCCAACGCCCGAAGGGGTCGCCCAGCCCCAGGACCTTCCCGGCCTGGCTCAGTGGCGTCAAGAAGGGGGGCCCACCCAGGAACAGTTCCGCCAGGAACAGAAGACCTGCCCCTCCCTCGAGGGGCTCCGCCAGCAAGCCAGCGCCCAGAGCGCAGGGGACTCCACCGGAACCCATTGGGTCTATTGGGATAACGACCTGCTATACAGTGAACAAAGAATCGCGGAGTTAGGGGCCAGTCGAGTGCTGGTGGTGCCCCTCCGTTTCAGAGACTTCCTACTAACTTTGGCCCACGATGTTCCCCTGGCTGGACACCTGGGCCAGGACAAAACCTACAGTCGCCTGGTGACCCACTTTTTCTGGCCGAAGATGCGGAACGACGTCCTCAACCACTGCCGGTCCTGCCCCACGTGCCAGGCCAGCGGGAAGAGCGGCCGTAAGCTCAAAGCCCCTCTGCAACCCTTCCCAGTGGTCACCACCCCGTTCGAGAGGGTAGGAATAGACATTGTGGGGCCCCTGGACCCCCGCACAGCACAAGGACATCGGTTCATCCTGGTACTGGTGGACCACGCCACCCGCTACCCCGAGGCTGTGCCCCTGCGAACTGTAACAGCTCCGGTGGTCGGCCGGGCCCTAATGGGGATCTTCTCCCGGGTGGGCTTCCCCCGAGAAGTCGTCAGCGACCGAGGCACAAACTTTATCTCGAAATATATGAAGTCCCTCTGGCAACAGTGCGGGGTCACCTACCGATTCACGACCCCCTATCACCCTCAAGGGAACGGACTAGTTGAGCGATTCAACCGCACACTCAAGGGAATGATTGGGGGATTGGAAGAGCCCCTCCGTCGCCAGTGGGATGTACTACTCCCGTGCCTCCTCTTCGCCTATCGAGAAGTTCCCCAGAAGTCCCTCGGCTTTAGCCCTTTCGAACTCCTGTACGGGCACCCTGTGCGAGGGCCCCTCAGCCTAGTCAAAGAAGGTTGGGAGATGGCCCCCCTAAAGACCCCCCCAGACGTCTTCAAGTACCTCCTGGCACTACGCAATCAGACCCGGCGCTTCAGGGAAATGGCAAAAGCGAACCTCGAGGCCAGTCAGGAGGACATGAAAAAATGGTACGATCAGAATGCCTCCTCCGTCGAATTCGAACCTGGTCAACAAGTGTGGGTGATGTCCCCCACCGAACCATGTGCCTTGCAAGATAAGTGGACGGGGCCCTTCAAAGTGGTCGAACGCAAGAGCCCCGTCACCTACCTCATCGACATGGAGTCCCCCCGGAACCCCCTCCGGGTCCTCCACACCAACAGACTCAAACCCCACTTTGTGCGCTCGGAACTCAGCCTCCTGATGGCTACAGACAGTGGGGCGGAAGAAGACTCCGAGCCCCTCCCTGATCTCCTGAAGACCCAGGAGAACGACGGTTCCGTGGACGGGGTCCGGCTCTCCGATGCCCTCACCCCAGAGCAACGCCAGGGCTGCCGGGACCTCCTGCTGCAGTTTGCTACACTGTTTTCCCTCACCCCAGGGATCACCCCTTGGTGCTTGCACGACGTGGACACCGGGGACAGTCCCCCTATCCGGCACCGGGCCTACCGCGTACCAGATCGGGTGCGGGCCTGCATCCAAGAGGAAGTATCCAAGATGCTCACGCTCGGGGTCATCGAACCCTCGGACAGCCCCTGGGCCAGCCCGGTCGTGCTGGTCCCCAAAGCCGCTGCCCCCGGCACCACTCCTGAACTCCGATTCTGCGTCGACTATCGGGGCTTGAACGCTGTCACCCGGACCGACGCTCATCCTATCCCCCGAGCGGATGAATTGATCGACCGCCTGGGGGCCGCCCGCTACCTCAGCATCTTCGACCTGACAGCGGGCTACTGGCAGATCGGTCTCACACCCCGGGCCCAGGAACGGTCCGCCTTTTCTACCCCCGATGGCCACTACCACTTCAAGGTCATGCCCTTCGGCATGAAGAATGCCCCAGCTACTTTTCAACGTCTAGTGAGCCAGGTCTTGGCGGGGCTCGAAGAGTTCAGCGCCGCCTACCTGGACGATATCGCTGTGTACAGCCGCCACTGGTCCGACCACCTCCACCACCTCCAAGAGGTCCTGCAGGCCCTCCAGCGGGCCGGCCTCACGATTAAGGCCGGCAAGTGCCAAATTGGTCAAGGGTCCGTGACCTACCTCGGACACCAGGTGGGAAGCGGTCTGGTGGCCCCTCTGCAACTCAAAATTGCTGCCATCCAGTCCTGGCAACCCCCCGTCACGCAGACCGAGGTCCGAGCCTTCTTGGGACTCACCGGCTACTACCGGCGGTTCGTGAGGGACTATGGCAGCATTGTGGGGCCCCTCACGGGTCTCACGTCCAAAAACCACCCGAAGAAGATTAACTGGACCCCCGACTGTCAAGCGGCCTTCGAGAAGCTGAAGGCCGCCCTGTGCACCGCCCCTGTGCTCCAGGCCCCCGATTACAGTCGGGAATTCATTGTACAAACGGACGCCTCCGACCACGGCATCGGGGCGGTTCTTTCCCAGCTGAACCCCGAGGGTCTTGACCAGCCGGTGGCCTTCATCAGCAGACGCCTCCTGGCCCGAGAACAGCGCTGGAGCACAATCGAGAGGGAGGCCTTCGCCGTGGTGTGGGCCCTCAAAAAGCTCCGGCCCTATCTCTTCGGTACCCACTTCCGGGTGCAAACCGATCATCGACCCCTGCAGTGGCTAATGCAGATGCGGGGGGAAAACCCAAAACTATTGCGCTGGTCCATCTCCCTGCAGGGAATGGACTTCACTGTGGAACATCGACCGGGCCAAGACCACGCCAACGCAGATGGCCTGTCACGCTTTTTCCGCCTCGACGAGGAGAGTCCCCAAGAGGATGGGTGACTCTCCCCGCCTTCAGCTGGGGGGGACGCATGTTGGACAGGCCACATGAAGGGCTTGCTCCCTCCCCGCACGACAGGGCCCAAACCCCGGACTCCCAGGTGTTACCCCCAAGGGCAACCCGCACCCCGTCTCCCAACGGAACTCCTGCCCCCGGACATCCATGTATCATGGGGCCGAACCACTACCGGCTCCCCCGGCCGGATCAGCCGCCATCTTGGACACTGCGCCACGAGGCCGCGCGGCCTCAGCCCGACCCTAACCCTGGGCCTGGCCGGCCCCGACATCCCGGCACCACCATCCACCCAGGAGGTGAACGGACCACTTGGCAGGTCAATGGGAGAAAGAAGCGTCGAGGGCTCTCCCCCGCCAGGTGCCGATCACCCTCCAGCTCCCCCAGGCGCTGGCTCCACCCCCTGCTGGGTGTCTGGACTCCCTCATCCCGGACCCCCCGACCTCCAAGTGCGAGGGTCCGGACATCAAAGGGCGCCAGACCTATAACTAGGGCAGCTCCAGAGCAGGAAGGCAGTTGTATCCTGGAGTCGAGAGGCACCGAGAGAACTCATCCTTGACGGACTACTGGCGCTGCCGTAGCCCTGCCTTGTGAACTATCGTCCTGCCTGCTGGCGCTGCCGCGGCCTTCTGCAACATCCATCCTCGCCGGGACCCGCTGGCGCTGCCGCGGACTGTTGTAACGACCACCTTCATCGGGACCTGCTGGCGCTGCCGCGGACCGTGTAACGACCATCTTCACCGGGACCTGCTGGCGCTGCCGCGGACCGTGTAATGACCATCTTCACCGGGACCTGCTGGCGCTGCCGCGGCCCGTCCAAGCTAGAACACCGAGCTCGAGGATTGTGAGCTATCCACCATACCATCTCAGCTACCAGACTGGTAACCAGACTGTCCCGCTACCCCCTTTCCCCAAACCAAGAGACTCGAATCGAGGGGACCCCTGAGTCCAGACCTCCTTGTACCATTTCATCGTACCTTAAGAAATCACCTATAAAGAACGCTAAATCTTATCCTTGTGTGGTGTATATCTGTGGGGGGGAGTTATTCATCTGTACGATCGCTGGAGACGGCTCTCCCCGGAGACCTCTCCCCTTGTCCTCGGCCGACCCTCCCGGTCCGTCTAACAATCAGGGATTGTTTCGCACCCCTCATGCCACCTGTGTACTTACTATGCCATGTAGTGCATTGGTGCGTCCACACTGGAAAAAGTCCCTATGACTAAGGTGCTATTACTTGCCAACATACTATGCCCTGTTCAACAAATCTAAGATGTTCAAATGTGTGTCTCTGTGACATGGTGCCGGTGTAGTGATGTTGTCCCACTTTGTCATCCACACAGGTATCCCCCTACCACAAGGGGAAGATCTGGAAGGATGCCGTCAAGGCCGTGCAGTCGGTGGAGGGTCGCAGTCGGCGCCTGCCACAAGTGAGGAAGAGATGGCAGGACATCCGGTGCTGGACCCGGAGGATCGCCCGGGTCATGCTGAAGGACTCACCTCCTCGCAAGCATGGCGGGCGCCGGCGCCTGACCCACCAGATGAAGCGTGTCCTGGCGGTGGTCTTCCCTGACCTGGATAGGCGGATACAGGAGTTACAGCAGCAGGAAGGGGGTAGGTACATGTGTATTTGTTGTGTGTCGCCAGCTTTTGTAGCTGCTCAGTCGCCTGGATACACTGCCAGGCTATATATGTGCAGTGCATATCCTGTTCCCCAAAGTCAACCTGCGCTGTTCTTCCTCCCTTCCCCTCCTTGACATATGTCACCTGGTCTGTGTGTTATTACTATTGCACATGGTCATATAGGCTGCCAGTTTATCAAGGTGCACACTGCTTTCAGCATCATGTGTGGGGGTGGTCTGCCTGTGCCCTGTCCTGTTCAGTCATTTGGGGGTGCATAATTGTTGGCACTGATGCTGAGTCTCAACATAGGAGTGTGAGGGCTCAAATGAACAGACTTGCAGCATGCATTACCAATGTTGTGGCCTCAGACATGATGTGCATGAGTGGGATATATGCATAGTGCCAGGACGGTTGCTCCTGTAACAGTCAGCTCATTCCAGGACCATGGAGCAGTGTGCCCACTACAGTCCCCTGACACAGCCTGCCCTCCTACTCATGTGTGTCATCCAACACTGTGCACATTCACTGTGGGTTCAGCATGGCTCTGCCTCTGTGGCATTGTTCCCTGGCCTAGGTAGTATATTTTCACATGTGTGATACATTTGCCCACTGGACAGGGATACACCAGTTTGCTTGTGCATACTCACACTGGGTTGTGCCTGTGTGGCTATTCACAACAATCTGTTGATGTTTGTTTGTGACCAATATGTTTTGGCAGCCCTACAAGGTGATGTCGTGTTAATGAAGCTAGTTTTCAAGCACATTTATTGTAACCCTGAATAAGAGGTGTCACTTCTTGATCGGTATCAGTCACATTGACTCAGGTATGGGTGGGCGTGTGCGGGAGGGGCGTACATGTTCAATCCTGATGTTTCATTGCCAGTTCTGACTTGTGTGTGATGATTCGCAGTACAGAAAGTCATTGTGCAGTGCCCCCGTGATGTTGGCCAGTGCTTAATGTTCGTGCTTCATTGCCTGTGTCCGTTTTTGACAATCATGTATCCTGCTTGTACATTTTTGCCACCTGTGTGTGGTTCAGATGCTACACAGTTGTGACTTTGTGTGCTGACATCTGTGGGTACATTCTGGCTTGCCATGAGGGGTAACCCACAGTACAGCTAGGCTTTTTTGCTAAACAATTGCAGGCCAATTAGCTTATGCATTGTCCTGGGTGTGGACATGTGTGCCACTCCAGATGACAGTCAGTAGGTCATATATGTAGCCAACTGTGTGATGAGGTGACGGATAGCCATGTGACAAATGACATTATTCAAGTTGTTACTCAGAGAAAATGTCCATTGGCACTCACTACACCTGTCAACATGTCTCAATGTTTCATATGCTTGACCTTGTTGTTTTGTTGTGAAGGACAATGATGTGCCTGCATGACAGATGTATGTATTTAAATTTATAGAGCGCACTGCAACCCAACGGGCATCCTGGCGCTGAAAGACAGAGTGAAGAAGGAGACAGTGGGGGACTAAGGATTAGGTTCTGGGGAATAGCCAGGTTTTCAGCTGTCTGCGGAAAAGGGTCAGATCCCGGACCAGTCGTAGCTCCACAGGGAGGCTATTCCATAAGCGTGCAGCCGCAGAGCTAAAGGCACGGCCTCCCAGGGTGACTCTCGTTGTTTTGGGAGTCAAGGCCAGCCTAGCTCCCAAGGAAGTGCACAAGACACCACCTTTACACTTTCCAGGGACACGCTGGCACATTTTAAAGTTAGGCACAGTTTGAACAAAACTTGTTTGGAGTTCATACATATACATGTTCCCACAGTGTGGTAGCATTTGGGTTAGTCCTTGGTTGTTGCTGATACCAACTTACGAGTGTCAAGTCATCCAGACCACCGTGGTGCCATGTATATGTACCTACAGATACGCCAATTCTGCCTAACAGTGGCTGATTTGAATGAGTCTGGCAGCTCAGACAATGACTGTGTACATGTAGTTTGGTGTGCACCTCCTTGTGTGACTTCTGCTATACAGACACATGTGTGTTGTGTTCACAGAGTGCCACATTCACACATGCTAGACATGTCCATTGTGTAAAGGGTTGTGATTCTCCTGTCTCCCAAGGAAGTGCACAAGACACCACCTTTACACTTTCCAGGGACACGCTGGCACATTTTAAAGTTAGGCACAGTTTGAACAAAACTTGTTTGGAGTTCATACATATACATGTTCCCACAGTGTGGTAGCATTTGGGTTAGTCCTTGGTTGTTGCTGATACCAACTTACGAGTGTCAAGTCATCCAGACCACCGTGGTGCCATGTATATGTACCTACAGATACGCCAATTCTGCCTAACAGTGGCTGATTTGAATGAGTCTGGCAGCTCAGACAATGACTGTGTACATGTAGTTTGGTGTGCACCTCCTTGTGTGACTTCTGCTATACAGACACATGTGTGTTGTGTTCACAGAGTGCCACATTCACACATGCTAGACATGTCCATTGTGTAAAGGGTTGTGATTCTCCAGGAGTCACAATGTATTTCTTTGGGGTGTCAAAAGTACTCACAGGTCTCTGAGTGTGGGGACACCTTCTGCATTGGCATGTGGTATTTGGCCTTGGGTGCGACAATACTGTTTGGTTCACAGTGAACAAGAGGTGGCATGCCTTCATAGTCTTGCTGTGCTCAACTGATCCCAGACACTAGCTTCTCATGATCTTGTGATTTCAAGTTATTTGCTGTTGTGTCCTAATTTTCATTGTTTCCAAGTGGCATGGTGGGTTAACCAACTGGGGAGTGCAGGGCTTACATATGTGGGGAGTATCCTAGATGTTACTCATGATGGCTTTCCTGATATGCACTGTTGCCTATTTAGTTTGGACTCATGTGTCAGATGTATACAGGTGACTGATTTTTTCCTGTCTCTTCACCTTGCCCACAGCATCATCTGAGGCCACCGAGGGAGACACCGGCACGGATGTGGAGGAGGGATCGAGCAGTGGTACCACCACTGCTGAGGAGTCAGTGGAATCTAGTGGCACGGAGGGCAAGGGGAGTGAGGCGGAGAACCTGCCCACTACCAACACTGACTACGAGGCAGACGGGTCCGAGGCTGAGCCTGCTCCCACAGCTGAAAGCAGCAGTACATCTCTCGCCGCCCCCTCCATTCCCATCACCGCCCTCCCACTTGCTCGGGTCCCCTCTGTCTGTGCTAGGCCACACCGTGTCTCCTTCGTGCCAGGCACCGCACCCCCTGCCCCTGTCCCCCCTGCTGCCCTCACTGCCGAGTCTGTGGACATTCAGCGGCAGTTGCAAGTTGGGCAGACATCGATCCTGACTGTCCTCCATGGCCACACCAGACTGCTGACCCAGATGGTGTCGTACATGGAGGGCATGTCATCAGCGATGTCTGACCAACGGATGTTGCTGAGGTCCCTGGACTCGTCACTGACGGCAGTAGTGAGTCACCTGCAGCGCTGCCTCCCCCCCACCCCTGCCCCATCCACAAGTCCCACACCCATGCCTGACCCAAGCACACCAAGACATCCACACACACGCACCCCACCAGACACAAGCAGCACACCACCATGTAAGGGCAAGCGCACACCTCCTGACACGCACACTCAGGGGGAAGCAGGCACACCCACTGGGTCTGGGGCACACAGGCAGGCACGCAGCCACAGTCCTCATCCACATGACTCAATCCCCAGTCCCTCCGATGTCACTCCCCTTGGCTCCCCTGCCCCAGATTCGGAGAAGGAGGCCTACTTTGCTGGGTTGGGCCGCAGCCCCACTAGTTCACCTGGCCGGAAACGGTCAAGGCACTCCACAGGTAGGGGAGTTAAGTCCCCCAGCCTGTCCATCACCTCCCCCAGTAGCGCTGCAACCCATCCCTCCGACCCCCCCCCCCCCTCCTTGGGGCCTGCTGTTTCTCCGGGTGCAGGGGAGACGCTTGAAGAACTGGCAGAAGTGTGCAGCGCCGAGCTCGCCTCCACCTGTGGTCCGTCCCTGCACCCACCACACCTACCCTTCCCCCTCCTGTCCCTGCGGTGCCTGGTCCTTCCCCACATGATGCCCCCCCCCCCCCAGTCACTGAACCAGAGGTTTAGTATGTGCAGGCAAGCTAGGGGAGACGCGTGGCCATGTGTCCCCCCCAAGGACTTCATATCTGGACTGGCCATTGGCCTTTGTACACAGTGTTCTTTACTACATCTTATTTTTTCATGCTGAATAAAGCATTTTGTTTTCCGTTTTGAAAGTCTTGCATTTCATGTATTGATGTTGATGCTGAGGCTCCAGGAGTTGGGGTTGTGGGAATGCGTTATGTTTCATGGACATGTTGTAGTCTGCATCTCATGGGGTGGAACCTGGTATCTGCGTGCCCTCACAAGGTCTCTGCAAAGAATCTTTGGTCGTGTCTGCTCTTTGTGTTTGGAGACATTGTCCCTAGGAGTGTTCCTTCCTCTGTGGCACCTGACATCTTCCCTGCAGAGAGTTGCACAATTGTTGTGTTGACCTGTGTCTACATTTCCTTTGTTGGTGATGGATCCCTTCAACTCTGGCCATGCCTGCTCAGCAATGTGTCCGGCTGCATCGTCTGTGCCATCCTTGGTACTCACTGTACTTGTGTATAGAGTATTTTGCCATGCCTTCATGGATAAATTGTCCCTTTTCCGCACAATGCATGTGTGTAATCCCAGCCTAGTACACATATGGTACTTGTTCTGCTGGGTATTTGAACACCTGACTCACAATTGTGGGCATTGTATCTGTGGAAACTCCACCCTATTCCTTCCATGACAGACAACATCTTGGTGGCTGGCCCAGCACCTGAACATTCCTATCAGTCCTGGGATGTGCGTGGCAGTGTGAGTTCTATTTGGCTCTCTTAGTTTATTAGGCAGTGACATGACTATACAGTGTTGTGGCATGATCTCAGTGTGTGTATTGTGCTGCATCTGCCAGGGGTGGGTATGCATGTGTTATTTGTCCTCACACCCACATGTGGTGTGTCATGCAGTGGGGGAAAGACATCCATCCTCCTGGGAGTGGGACACTGCTGTCAGTGATGTGTTGTTATGGCACTATCATCATTGTCCAAAGTTATGGATACGTACATACACCCATGGAGTTGTGGTCATCTGATAATGATGTACACCCCCCCCCATGTCTCTGTCCACTGCTGGGAGTGATGGGCACCCACCCCTCACATGTCCCTGTCCACTGGTGGTATTCCTCTGCACCCACCCCCATGTCTCTGTCCACTGCTGGGAGTCCTCTGCACCCACCCCTCATATGTCTGTCAACTGCTGGGAGTCCTCTGCACCCACCCCTCATATGTCTGTCCACTGCTGGGAGTCCTCTGCACCCACCCCTCATATGTCTGGGCACTGCTGGGAGTCCTCTGCACCCACCCCCATATGTATGTCCACTGCTGGTAGTGATAGGCACCCACCCCTCATATGTCTGGGCACTGCTGGGTGTCCTCTCCACCCACCCCTCATATGTCTGGGCACTGCTGGGTGTCCTCTGCACCCACCCCTCATATGTCTGTCCACTGCTGGGAGTGATGGGCACCCACCCCTCACATGTCCCTGTCCACTGCTGGTATTCCTCTGCACCCACCCCCATGTCTCTGTCCACTGCTGGGAGTCCTCTGCACCCACCCCTCATATGTCTGTCAACTGCTGGGAGTCCTCTGCACCCACCCCTCATATGTCTGTCCACTGCTGGGAGTCCTCTGCACCCACCCCTCATATGTCGGGGCACTGCTGGGAATCCTCTGCACCCACCCCCATATGTCTGTCCACTGCTGGTAGTGATATGCACCCACCCCTCATATGTCTGGGCACTGATGGGTGTCCTCTGCACCCACCCCTCATATGTCTGGGCACTGCTGGGTGTCCTCTGCACCCACCCCTCATATGTCTGTCCACTGCTGGGAGTGATGGGCACCCACCCCTCATATGTCCCTGTCCACTGCTGGTATTCCTCTGCACCCACCCCTCATATGTCTGGGCACTGCTGGGAGTCATCTGCACCCACCCCCATATGTCTGTCCACTGCTGGTAGTGATATGCACCCACCCCTCATATGTCTGGGCACTGCTGGGAGCCTCTGCACCCAACCCTCATATGTCTGGGCACTGCTGGGAGTCCTCTGCACCCACCCCCATATGTCTGTCCACTGCTGGTAGTGATCTGCACCCACCCCTCATATAGCTGGGCACTGCTGGGTGTCCTCTGCATCCACCCCTCATATGTCTGTGCACTGCTGGGTGTCCTCTGCACCCACCCCTCATATGTCTGTCCACTGCTGGGAGTGATGGGCACCCACCCCTCACATGTCCCTGTCCACAGCTGGTATTCCTCTGCACCCACCCCCATGTCTCTGTCCACTGCTGGGAGTACTCTGCACCCACCCCTCATATGTCTGTCAACTGCTGGGAGTCCTCTGCACCCACCCCTCATATGTCTGTCCACTGCTGGGAGTCCTCTGCACCCACCCCTCATATGTCTGGGCACTGCTGGCAGTCCTCTGCACCCACCCCCATATGTCTGTCCACTGCTGGTAGTGATATGCACCCACCCCTCATATGTCTGGGCACTGCTGGGTGTCCTCTGCACCCTCCCCTCATGTTTGGGCACTGCTGGGTGTCCTCTGCACCCACCCCTCATATGTCTGTCCACTGCTGGGAGTGATGGGCACCCACCCCTCACATGTCCCTGTCCACTGCTGGTATTCCACTGCACCCACCCCCATGTTTCTGTCCACTGCTGGGAGTCCTCTGCACCCACCCCTCATATGTCTGTCAACTGCTGGGAGTCCTCTGCACCCACCCCTCATATGTCTGTCCACTGCTGGGAGTCCCCTGCACCCACCCCTCATATGTCTGGGCACTGCTGGGAGTCCTCTGCACCCACCTCCATATGTCTGTCCACTGCTGGTAGTGATATGCATCCACCCCTCATATGTCTGGGCACTGCTGGGTGTCCTCTGCACCCACCCCTCATATGTCTGGGCACTGCTGGGAGTCCTCTGCACCCACCCCCATATGTTTGTCCACTGCTGGTAGTGATATGCACCCACCCCTCACATGTCCCTGTCCACTGCTGGTATTCCTCTGCATACCCACTCACCCACCCACTTGCACCCTTGCTGTGGTACACTGCTTTCCTGGGCATACACCACCCCCAATTTACAGCTGATGTGCTGCACCAAGCCGTACAACTACCATCCGTGGCGTGTGTACGCCTTGTATCCATCATGTAATGGGGCTGTATGGGTACGCGTGGTACGGCCCGTACCCATGCTCTGGGGGTGTGGTTACGGGCCGTACCACCATTGTGGCGGTGACGTAGGGGTACGCGTGGTACGGCCCGTACCCACGCTCTGGGGAGCGTGGGTACGGGCCGTACCACCATTGTGGCAGTGACGTAGGGGTACGCGTGGTACGGCCCGTACCCACGCCCCCAGAGTGTGGGTACGGGCTGTACCACCATTGTGGCGGTGATGCAGGGGTACGCGTGGTACGGCCCGTACCAAAGCTCTGGGGAGCGTCGGTACGGGCCGTACCACCATTGTGGCGGTGACGTAGGGGTACGCGTGGTACGGCCCGTACCCACGCTCTGGGGGGCGTGGGTACGGTCCGCACCACCATTGTGGCGGTGACATAGGGGTACGCGTGGTATGGCTCGTACCCACGCCCCCCAGAGCGTGGGTACAGGCCGTACCACCATTGTGGCGGTGACGTAGGGGTACGCGTGGTACGGCCCGTACCCATGCTCTGGGGGGCGTGGGTACGGTCCGTACCACCATTGTAGTGGTGATGTAGGGGTACGTGTGTACGGACCGTACCCACGCTCTGGGGGCGTGGGTACAGGCCGTACCACCATTGTGGCGGTGACGTAGGGGTACGTGTGGTACGGCCCGTACCCACGCTCTGGGGGGCATGGGTACGGTCCGTACCACCATTGTAGTGGTGATGTAGGGGTACGTGTGTACGGACCGTACCCACGCTCTGGGGGCGTGGGTACGGGCCGTACACGTGTACCCATACATCACCACTGCAATGGTGGTACGGACCGTACCCACGCTCTGAGGGGCGTGGGTACGTCCCGTACCACCATTGTGGTGGTGACGGGTACGCGTCCACTTCCGTTGTGGCGGGACGTGGGATTGGTGGACACGCCCCCCGAAGTGACCAGACCATGGAGGTAATTAATGTGCAGGATATATTAGTTTTTTGTGGGGTGTGGGTTGTGTTTCATGCCCCTTGCACCCCCCACCTTTGCCCCTGGGGGTTGTTCTGACCTTCTGCGGCGTCTGCATCGGTTTCTGAACACGAGGTCGTAGGCTATGAGGGCCGGAATGACGCGTAGGTTGGGGTCCATCGCTGTCCGTCGCGTACCGGTGCTCCTTCTTCGCGTCGTCCTCAATTTCCCGGCAGTTTTTGGCTCCCGTAAAAAATGTTACGTGCGGAGTGACGTAGGCACAAATCGTGCTTGCTGATCCGTAAAATGCTGCCTGACTCCGTCCGGACGTCGCGTATGCGCCGTCCAGAATCAGATTTGTATGTATTGTTTTTGCCGGTCGGTCTTTTGTACGACTCATACGGAAATGGTATTTCTGTGCGAATCGTACTTGCGAGTTTGTAGGGTGTTTTTCCCGGGTACGAGTCGGACGGAGAAAACGCTCCGTACGACCATTTGTACAGGGTTTTACAGGATCGGAATCGGCACCTTAATGTTCTACACCGAGTGCGAAAGAAGTAGCCAAGCCCGAGGTCAAGAAGTCATAGACAAGATGAAAAGACAAGCAGAAAAAATGTGCAGCACTTAACTTGTCCGATTCACGAGGAATCCTCTTAAAAGCTTATTCGAAGAAGTCGGATTGGGCATTGGCACTTATCAGCCGGAGAGATGCTGAGACAGCAACCTGCACGAATCCAGGAAATAAGCCAAGCACAGGCATATGCAGGGCTTGCCCTTTTATAACCAACAGGGCAGGTGCTTGTAAACATGAGGCAATCCACGCCCCTCAACATGCAATTGCACAAGGCTTGCCACACCCACCAACATGACAGTTGACTATCACATGGCAAACTATGCCCCTCCACATGAGGCAAACCACACCCCTCCACATGCAGTTGCACTAGGCTTGCCAGACCCAACAATATGACAGTTGTCTATCACATGTCATTATGAAGGCAGTGCAACAAGTATTGCTACAATTAATCAAGCATTGGCATTTACAGGTTGAATTAAACAAGCATTGCTACTACAACCAATAGAATCCTGCAGAAGTTAATGTAGAAGCAGTATATTTAAAACCCTATAAAGGATAATAAACATGGGCAACCAATGAGCCTAGGGGGTGAGTACAAATGAGACATGGCGGGGCCTGGCACCGGAGCTGTTCCCTGACAGAAAGCTTGCAGTTACTGGCTGTAACGGATGTTTAGTGAGACATTCCAAACCAAGTCTCATTACCATTGTAAACTGAGCTATCAAACAGCAGAGGAAAGAGAATTATTTTTCTTGACTCTATTGCAACTTTTGAAACCTTGATGATTGGAGACTGAACTGCTAAGTGATTATGATTGCTATGAAGATGCATTTAATGGAGTCAAAGATAGCATCCAATATGAAGTGGTTCCTACATATCAGGAAATGTTAAATTATGAAATCCAACAGGAGGGTATACTTGCTATAGGGTTGTAAAGGACAGCTCACAAGACAGCCAGAACTAAGGGCCTAATGGGCTAGATCCCCTTGAACAGCCTATCATTCAAAATGAGGTGTCCAAATCTATGAATGAAGTAGAAAATGCTATGGGTCAAGTGAGGAGTGAGAATATTGATTTAGAAAATTTGATCTCACTACTAAATGAAGAACAGCTGAAAAATGTTCAGTAAATAACAAAATCTGTAGAGCATGGACCACTACATGATAAGTCTGAATGTAGTTCCAAAACATTCAAGCCTACACTTTTCTATGTTAGTGGTCAGGCAGTTACTAGGAAAGGTTTTCTGATTAAAGTGCTCACTGCATTTGTTCTGGGATAAACTAGCTCTGATCTTTCATGTGTTTTGACTGCTCCTACTGGACTAGGTGCTCATAACATTGAAGAAATCACATTGCTCAGACTACTTTTGTTGCCTGTGGAACATGACAACAAACTAGAATACCTTAAGTTATCTGATGATGCTTTACATGAGGTGTCCAGGATAGTCTGTAGAAATTTAAAGTTCTTAATATTGATGAAGTTAGTGTGGTTTCAAACCTTCTGCTAGCTGTTATTTATTTGAGGATGCAAGAGGTCCTCAGAATGAATATGATGTGTTGTTTGGAGGAAAACACGTCCTAGTTTTTGCTGATCTTTTACAGTTGACTCCTGTCAAAGGTCAGCCAGTTTTTGTGCTTGAAGAAACTAAAAAGTCATTAGTCAGTATTGGAAATGTTAACATCTGTTTAAATTCCCAGTACTCTGGATTAGCAGAAAATATGAGACAGGCATCAGATCTAGAGTATGGGAAAATATTAAAAGACATCAGAATTGGTATAAATAGCAAAGACGCTAAAAAAGCTATTGCTTCTCGCATCGTTACATCTCTATTGGCACACAAGAAGTCACCAGCTACTATAATGCAACACGTTATAAAAACTCAGAAACAGATTGTGTGGTTAATGCCAACATTGGATGAGTGTGTACAATTTAACTTAGAAATGCTTATTTGGAAAAACAGAAGGTTCTTGCTCTTACTAGTAAAGACAAAATGAAACATGAAAGTATAAACTTACCAATATGTTGATCAGTGGTAAAGAAACTGGAATCTTTTAAGAAAACAGTTTCACATTTTGCCAGTTTAGAGAAGTCTCTAAAACCCTGTAAAAGTTGCAGAATGATTTTGCAATGACATCAGAACGTCGAGGAGAGATTAGTGAATGGTACAATGGGAAATTTAATAGACTTCATTACATACCCCAACAGAACAAAGTATGAATATATTCTCATTAAATTTGATCACTTTGTGGAAGGAAAAAAAATTGTAAGGTTGTGGAAATGTGCATTTTCAGGGGCACACAACGGTGCAGGTTTCACCCTTAAGTTTGTCCACGGGTCCTTAGACTAACAAAGAAGAGATTGGCACTGAAGCTGGAATTCAAAATAACAAGTTTATTCATCACTCATGAGTGGGACGGACTACATCAATACAACACCCACAGGCGCTGTAGGAGGTAGTACATGGTATACAGAAACCATGGGCCTTTTATACACAGTTTGTTGCAGAGTAAGAATGTAGTTACAAATAGAAGGTACAGGCCTACACAGGAATAGCTATCGACCAACATGGGCAGATGGATATCACTTAGTCGGCAAAGTGGGAAGGGAAACAGAACTGCTTACATCAGTAGTATATGATCAACAGTTACATTCTCAAACAGGTGCATTCTAGCAGCTACAGGTCTTTCTGAGCTCATACATTTCTCTGGCTCAGTACAGAAGGAGTTAACTAAGGTTGATGACTCAAGCAGAATAGAAAAGCAGGCAACAGTGAAGATGGCAGAATCACAAGGCTAACAAAATGGATGCTGCAAACAAGATGGCTTCAGCTCATGCTAACAGCAATTATTTTCAATTTCCACAAGATGTACTGCCAACTTTCCTGGTAAAAGATATGTATGTGAAAAGACAACAGTTTCCTTTCCTCTGTGCTTTGCCTGTGCTGACACCATTCACAAATCTCAAGGATTAAGGGCCTGATTACGAGCTTGGTGGGCAGAGTTACTCCGTCACAAATGTGACTGATATCCCTTCTGCCAAATTACAATTTCATTACAGCCTA
The DNA here is from genome assembly GCF_964204655.1 of Triturus cristatus. Lineage (NCBI taxonomy): Eukaryota > Metazoa > Chordata > Amphibia > Caudata > Salamandridae > Triturus > Triturus cristatus. The sequence goes on along the minus strand of NC_140590.1, from coordinate 1,605,444,803 downwards.
TGGAACTTGTAATACAGGGGACAGGATATTCGTCACGTTTGTGACGGAGTATCCGATCCACCAAGATCGTAATCAGGCCCTAAATTTGGATGCAGCTATGATAAATATAAGTCACACAGTCTTCAAAGAAGGAATGTCTTATGTAGCTTTGTCACGGGTGAGAACATTGTCAGGCTTGTACCTTCTAGATTTTTATGAGAGCAGAGTAAATGCTGACTCATCATGTGTGATAGAGTACAATCACTTGCGAGAGATCTATGCTCCTAATCTGAGTTTACATCTCATTGTTGACAGGCATCCAACTAACAGAAAACAAAAAAGTTCTGGGATTGTAGATTTCACAAACGTTTCAAAACAAATTAAAGTATCTACAAAGAGTTTAAAAAAGATAAATACTAACTAAAACAGTAATATTATACGTTTTCCATTTTCTAACACTTCTGGAGTTTCATGTTACAGTAGTAGTAGTTGTTCTATTTCCACCTACAGCCGGTGGTTGAAAACAATGTTTTCCAAAGGAGTTACCTTTATGTCAAGCATACATATTCTACTGCATTTATATTTGATATGGTTGACCACTGTAATGATCGTACATACTTCACTTTGAACGTGCAACAAGATACCAAGGAGGTCTTAATGGTAGTGCTAAACATATTAGAAAATGAGGGAAGTGCAATAAATGATTTCTTAACAGCAAACTATTCATGGAACAAGTAATGGGTAAATTGTCACTATTCAGGCAGAACAGACATTCAATCAGAGTGATTTGTGAACCTTACAGTATCGCAAGTCAGTATCATTTGAAAGACTATTCTTTAAAGCTGTACAGAACAACTCCTGTCCAGAATGCTGTTCACAAGTGTCGTCTACATTAGTTTTAAGACACACTTCAAAATATCTCAATATCATGCTAAAAAGAAGCAGAGGTGATGGTAGCAAATCAGTACTGATATCACCAACTTCAGAGCTGGTTAGATATCAACTCTTAAATAAACATACACTACTGTGGGTATTGTTTTCTATCATGGACATTCAATCTACTCTGATCACCACACAGTCTACTTAAAAACATTATCTGGCTGGACTGAATGTGATGATTCTTCTCTTACAGTAAAGTAGAGATTACCCTGGAAACTTCCAAGTTCTTATCTTATATATCTACAACCAAAGTTCTAGAAGAAACAATATTTAGAAATATGCATATAGATATAAATCGGCATAAAAACATTACAGTTCATTTTCTTTATGTGGCCTATAAGGATAATAATTATATAATGACTGAGGTTTTTCTAATAATAATAAATAAACTTAAAACAAATAAATGATTATCAATGTGTACTATGTCTCAATGTTTGTCTCATGCACATAAAACAAGTTTTAAATCTAAGTGATTTATTTCCCCTACAATTATATAATGGATTGCATTTAATTAAACTAAACACACTGTTAGTATTCTGGTGTATGTACATTTTACATACTACATCAGGATATATTCAGTGTAAATGCCAATTCCTCTATAAAAAGACATTGTGACGCAATAAGGCTAATTAGCTAAGGCACTTGGGATCCCTTAATCGGTATATCCCTGTTAGTGGCAGTCACAAAACCGTATTGAAATCGCAAGCGCTACAGAATTTATTAATAGAGCTTTTGAAACTAGTCTGGAAAAGATCGCTATCACAGAACGTCACCCACCTGGATATGTCCTTTGGTAGGGACGATTGTATGGTCGCCATCTCCGAAGTGGATGAATCGGCGTCGAGGCGGTAGAGATCTTCACAGCCATCAGCCCGATCAGTCACAGGCTTGGACCGACGGATGAGGTATCTGGCTGTCATCGAGGTTGTAGGAGAGGACTTCTGCGGCTGGGGCTCCAGGCGACCTCCGTGGCGGCAGGAGCAAGGCCCCCCAGCCCCGCGACGAGGCGGCTCTAGGGGCGGACGAGGCAGTTGGCTGCCCTTTTCATAGCTGAAGCGGGCCTCTGTGCTCACCGGTTGGATCTGCAGCAGGCGACCTGCGGGACTGCAAGAACGCCCTCTGACCCCTAAACGAGGTAGCAGTTTGGGGTCCTGCTCGTGGCGAGTGAGGATCCCTCTGGCCCACAGAGGAGGTGGTGGGCTGTCCTCGCATCGGCAGGTTCACAGCGCGAGTCGACGCACTTCGTCCTCCCTGTGGTCCGTCGAGTCAGGGGCCCCTTGTAATGGATGCGGGCTGTCCGAGGAGAGGCAGGAACTCCCTGAAGGATCGCGGCCATTGCGCTTCGTTCGGAGTGATACAGAGAGGCTGCGGTGGTGAGATTGGGAGCCAGACCGGGCGATTCTCTTCCTGATGCAGCGGAGGAAGCCGGTGCCTAGCCCCGCCCCCCTGGATCGGTGTATAACAATGCCGAGAGTGCACAGCTAGTTGAACTGGTACGGGAGATTGGAATTAGCACATAGCGAATTGGAACTCATTGCTATAGATCCCCTGATCTTTAAAGGATGGTCCCGACGTAGCATGTATCCTGACTATTTCGGTTAAATAACGTATGCAATGACAACATCGGGGATAATATTTTACTCTCACTTTGGTTATTATTATTCTAATTTTTATCTCTAAACTTCACGCAAAAATGGCTGACAGCATCTTTTGGGGTACAGATTAGCAAAATGGCTGACCGCTCCAACAACAAGGGTGAGAGGACCACCCCCTGCCATCGGGTTAACCTCCTGTGGAACCAAAATAAAACACAATAACTGAAAAAGGACTAAACAAAACGTTGAATGGAAATGTGATTAGAAAGGGAAACAAGACTACACCAGGCCATCCACAGTCAATGGAAATGACATAGGACGGGACAGAGGCTATACCCAATGGAAGCGGCCATATTGGAACGGCTACATCACAAGGATAAAACACACAATTCTGGAGTTCCCTCCACCTTGGCACAGCTTCCTCCCTAAGGTATTTACACTGCTACTCTGCCCCAGTCTTCAGCCCCCACGCCGCCCCCCTCCCCTATCGCTTCCCCCTAGCGCGATTCGCACTGCTTTGGGGAGTTCACACCATGGAACTTACAGGTACATACACCTACAGCATCATTTATCCCCCTAACCTCTCTAAATTATCTTCCAAACGTTTCAAGCATAATTTCATAAAACTCCACCCCGAAACTCTCTTTGCCGACCCCTATTTCTCTATTCATAGTGGGCTTTCTACCACTGATCTCATTTTTCACACTAAACGAAGAGCCCAATGGAGAAAGGCTTTTCTAGCTTCTCTTTCGATCTCCTCTACGAGGAAATCCGCGCATGGGACAGCCTTCAGTATCTCCCCCTCCCAACTCTATCAAGCGACAGCGACCATCACCATTTACAATAATTGCACTATTCTCATCCAAGCCACAGATCGTAATTTAAATCTCTTCGACAACATCGTCCCCATCATTAAAAACCGGGTATCTCTATCCCAGCCGCCATCGCAACCCGCTGCCTGCGGCTACACAGAGCGGATTAGACCCCTCATTATGACTAACATTACCTCCCTGCTTCCGCCCTGTCCTCGTCCCTCCCCCCCAATTTACACCCCTCTCCCACACATCACGTCTCACCGCTTCCTCACCATCCTGCTCGCATTAAGCCCACGCCCTACACTACCACTACCGGCACCGATGCCCTACGGCACCTTCCCCCCTGCTCACCCCAAACATCTACAGTCCCCCCGCCATTGCACCTGACCCATGCTCTTTCCGGCACAGCACGGCGGAGTCAGTCCAAGTGCCTATCCCTGGCGGGGATCATAGTCATCTGAAGCTCTCTGCTCATCTTCCCATTGTCTCTTCCTCTCCTGCCACCTCCACTTTGCCAGATATGGCTCCTCCTGACACATACTTCCCACAGCACATTCACCCACCCCCCTTAGTCAGCAGGCCAACTGCGCTGCACTTCACCCCCCCTTGTTTACTACGCTTCCCGTGGAGCTTTCCACCCTCCATCCTATCTCCACACCCTCTCAACAGCTAGCAACCCCCAGTCTTCACCCCCCTACACAGCCATCCGCAGGCATAACACACTCCCTAACCTATCTCCCATCCACACCAGACCCTAGTCTAGAGGATATTATGAGCGTCTTGCACCAAATTCAAGCAGAGCTGCTTGCGTTCAAGATGATTCTGTCTAAACACTCATTGCACCTCACCCCATCAACGACTTATAAATCACACGAGTGCCCGGACCTCTCTTATACCGCCTCTAATATGCACCCACCCAGCTGGAAAACAGTTCCGTCTCACAACACACTAACACGCCCAAGGCGCAGCACCAACCCGTTTTCGGAGAGCGATCTCCTCTCCCTTCTGCACTCCTATGAAACCTCCCTCCCCAAATCCCTCTCGCCCTCTCAGATGATCATCCCGACTGTCCCCTCCAACCCCTGTAGACTCGCTACACACAACAACAGAGGAGTTTCTGATAACAACCTACGAAGAATCCCTATCACTCAGGACCCATTCCCCTCCCTCATTTCACCCTATCTGAAATGCACGCTGCTAAACTGTAGATCAGCCTCCAGACATGCAGCCGACATAGCTGACCTCATCATCTCTCAGGAGCTGGATATCTTATTTCTAACTGAAACCTGGTTAACAGAATCATCCACCCCTCTCCTTGACATCCTTGTTCCACCTGACTATGACATCATTAGATTAGACAGAACGGACAAAATAGGGGGTGGCATAGCCTGTATACATCGCAGCAGCTTCACCATAAACAGAGCCTTATCGCCGACATTCACATCTTGCAAATACTTGTGTTTGGACATTAGTTGCAATGGCAAACCAGTATGTTCATCCCACATCATCTATCTTCCCCCTGGAGACAACCTCCTCTTCATCGAACACCTCATGGACTTGATCGCTTCTAACATGGGTCAGCAGAATACCCAAATATTCCTGGGCGACTTCAATCTCCATTGGAACGACATCAATGACTCAGTGGTCAAGAGTTTCAAAAACTTCTTGGATGATCTTACCCTCATCCAATCCTGCAACAGCCCGACACACAATAAAGGCTCAACCATTGATCTTATAATCGCCAAATCTGACATCATCCAGGTGGATTCGATCCAACCCTGTGACTGGTCGGACCATCATATTATTGCCTTCTATATCAAGGGAACCACCAAACACATTCCAGCGCAATCCACAAAACCAAAGATCTGGAAAAGAGACCTGAAAAAACTCAATCCAAACTCACTACCCTCTTCCAGCTACAATCTGCTCCAGCCCCCTGCAGTCACCTCTGATGTGCATGCTCTCACCAACCACTATCTCAATGCTATGACTACGATGATTAATGAGGTAGCCCCTCTGCAACTTAAGAGAGCTCCCATTAAAGATTCCAAGCCTTGGTATAACTCACTTCTTAATGAGGACAGACGGGCTCTCAGATCCTTTGAACGCAACTGGAGATCAGTCCCCTCAGCTATCCACCTTAAACTTCTAAGGAAAAAGAGAAATGCTTACTACAAAAAGATTAAACGCACTAAAGCTGATTTCTTCAGCCATCAACTAAACCAAGCAAAAAACCGCCCAAAAAAACTTTTCGAATTAATCAAAAATCATTCCAAGGATGCACCCCGACGGCTACAAGACCTAGCTCACCCTCAACCTAACTGTGAAGAATTCTCTACTTTCTTTAATCTGAAGACCGACAACATCTCGAAGGATCTCCTCAATAACCAACTTCCACACGCTGCTCCTAATACAGAAATCTCCACCTCCTTTCCAACCAAGTCTGGCCAACCCCACCCTAAGCCTGGCCCTAAAAACGAGGCACCATGGTCCTCCTTTGATTTGTACACTGAACACGACCTAGGCATAATCCTAAATTCCCTGAAACCGGCCAATCACCTCATTGACCCCGTCCCTGCCAATGCAGTCAAAGACCTTGCCCCTTGGCTTCTTCCACTTTGGACCAAAATCATTAACAGCTCTCTTCATCAAGGTTGCATCCCGGACTCCCTCAAAGTAGGTCAAGTCTCACCTATTCTAAAGAAACCCACTGCTGACCCTACGGATCTTAACAACTATCGACCCATATCCAATATTCCCACCCTCGCCAAATTGCTGGAAAAATGTGTTCACCGACAACTAACCAATCACATAGATCACTTTGAACTCCTAAATATACACCAATCAGGTTTCAGAGCAGGTCACAGCACTGAATCAGCCATGACACACATTATTGATGATGCGCTACAAATCCTTGACCAGAACGATGCGTGCCTACTCATCCTGCTAGACCTTTCCTCAGCCTTTGACACGGTCAAACACCAGAAACTAATCGATCTTTTGGAGCAGAGAATGGGTATGTCTGGCACAGTGTTAAATTGGTTTACCTCCTTCCTCCATAACCGTACACAAAAATTCAAGGTCAACAACACGCTCTCCAATTCCTCTCCTGTAACACTTGGGGTTCCGCAAGGGTCCGCACTCTCGCCGACCTTATTCAACTTGTTCATGGAACCTCTCACTGAAATTCTGCACGCGTCTAACGTACAATTCCATATGTACGCGGACGACACACAACTCTATCTCAAGATCAACTCCCTAGAAGACATTAATTTGCTTAACTCCACTCCTGGCTTTCAGATAATCATCTCAAACTGAACGTGCTAAAAACAGAATTCCTCCTCATAGCACCACCGGTCAAAGTCCCTTTAATGCACGACCTGATCAAACAGCTTACCGCCTTCAACGTTCAACCAACCATCGTGGATTCAGCAAAATCCTTGGGAATTACCCTCGACGGCAACCTTATGATGCAAAAACACATCAGCAACGCTACAAAAGGAGCTAATTTCCAGATAAATACATTGAGGAAGCTGAAACCCTTCCTGCCCTTCGAGGACTTCAAATTGGCAGTACAAGCTCTAGTTATCCCTCATGTTGAGTACGGAATTGTCTCCTTATGTGGCCTCCCAAAAGTTGCTACAGCCCCACTTCGAGCAACTATCAACGCGGCAGCTAGACTCATCACTGGCTCGAAAAGAAGGGCTCACATTTCCCCTGACCTTAAAGCCCTGAACTGGCTACCATTTGAAGCTAGAATCCATCTAAAAATTGCGTGCATGACTCATAAAGCCCTACATCACAACACCCCCAGCTATCTCGCGCAGAAACTGACTATCTCTGGTGGTCTTAGGTCCTCTAGAAATGCTGGAAAACTTCTACTGAAACCACAAAGGTTCATCAAGAAGAAGACCTATAAACGATCCTTCTCAGGGATGGCGCCCAAAATATGGAACTCTCTTCCCCCTGAAACCAGACTGAATGACTCTTCCGCATCGTTCAAAAAAGAAGTTAAAGCTTTGCTCATGGCAAAACTTACATGATCAATTGCCATCCTTGCCCCGAGTTCTTTAGAGCCTGTTTAAAATGCTCTACTTGTTTAATCCTCCTAAGATTTCTTGCTCCAAATGTTGTTTTTATATGACTGTTACCTGCACACTATTGTTTGTTCCAACTTACTGTTTTGTTGTTATGTAAAGCGCTCTGATATCCGCAAGGATCTTGTTCGCGCTATATAAGACTTTCAAAATAAATAAATAAGGCAGTGTTGATGAGTGAAAATGCATGCAGAAACCCCCTGTACCATGCTGAAATAGCAGAGAAACGTGTAATGCTTGTTTTTGCCATTTTCAATAGACACCACAATCTGACAAGGTGCTGTGTTTAGTGTACCCGAACGAGACGTGGGTCGTGGGAGTCATGCTGTTGAGGTTGTTCTGTCCTTGGACGCACCTGGCAGTAGCTGAAGGCCCTGGGAAAATGATTTATTGGTACCAGGGAAGGAAGGTGCAAGATACAGCTGGTAGGAGACAGTAGGAGCCGTGGTGAGCAAAAACATTGATAACACCACAAGAGCAACAGGTACGGGAAAGGAACATGATGTTGTGTAAACCAACTTTTACTGTAGAAAGGGAAGGGTGCAGATCCCTCGGGAATCCAACAGACCGAATCGTGCAGATCTATTGTTGCATCCATAGCCGCTGCCCCTGCTGTGCCAGTCCTAGGAAGAGAGAGAGAGAGAGGTCGGAGCGGGCTTGTTGGCAGTTTGAAAGTTAAGTTCCATGGGTTGAAGGGCCAGATCCTGCTGTTCTATCTTGATTTACCAAATTATTATTGTGCTTTTGATTTACTGCAATGAAATTGACTCCAGACTGTGCATCTTTCCATTGTCATGCTAGCATTGCAATATATATATAGGCCCTGCTTTAGACTTGTAAAACACAGGCACAGCACTGCAATCGTGGCTCCTTAAAGGTATTTTATTATATTTCAGATGAACGCTAGTCAATGCGTTTCAGTTGTTTACTGCAACCTTGTTTACGACATAGGAGCATCATCATTCTTTAACCCCTTGTGTGCCACGCCCTTTCCCCGCCCTGTGCCGGCCGTTGCATTAGCGGGCGGGGTTCATGACGAGCTTGACTCGTCATGGGCACAGCGCAACCGCGGCCCATGACGAGTACAGCTCGTCATGGGCACACAAGGGGTTAAGTATATATCATGTGATCAAAAAAGCATGGAAACTAACAAAGGTCTAACACAGAGATTGCATATATGAGCGCCATCTTATAATAGGAGTTCATCTATCAAATTTTGCAAGTCTGTCAAATTAAACTTGGCGTTTCAATGCAAAACATAACAAATAATTGTGAATTTAAATGTGACCACAGCAAAAGATAATCATTCTGATAAATAATATCTTACACATGTATAATTCTTTGTGGCAATCAGGAATTTTAACAGTAAAGTGCAACTGCATTAATGAACAATTTTTTCACCTTTTATTTCTCCCATAAAGCTATTATACTATGGCAAGTGCCAGAATACATCTACGAATATTATATTCCACTTCATTAGATATATTCGGTGTCCTCAGATCAATAACATGCAAGTGTTTAAATACTCTTGTCATACGAGTGCATTCGAATTGAGGTACTGTAAAATGACTAGTGTCGAAGGATATAACAGTTCTCTGCTTACAAATCCTCAAATCCATAGTGGGTTAATATTATCCTGACTATATCCACATATTACATGCTTCTCTTCAGAAGAAAATTATTTTAAGATGTATTTTGAATATTGAAACACTCAATTGCTGTATTGTCACTTTTTTACAACTAAAATAAAGAAAACTGATAACACAAAATAACACTCAAAAGGAGTGTGTTAAAGGCAGGGGCAGGCTACCCCAGAGAAGTATGCATTTCTTCATGTATATTGAAACTGCGAGGTTCCTTGCTATGTTGTTCTAAAATGAAGTGGGTTTCCAGTCTGTGTAGTTCCTTACCCTATCCCCCCATCTTTTTTGTCACAGGGACATGAGCTAGACAGCTGTATGTCAGGTCAGTGGGATCACTATGGTGTACTTTTTTCAAAATGGCGCGCAAACGGATAACTCTGGCCCTTGTTTATGATTGCCCTGAGATGCAGCAATATGTGTTTGTGTACTGGAAGCGTAGTGCTTCCCACATATTGTTTGGCACATGAACATTCCTGTACATATATAGTAAAGAAGGTTCTGCATGTTAGATGTCCTTTAATTTGGATGTTTTTCTAAAAGGGTTCGCAATTTTGGTTCTATTTTTACCATTTCTGCATGCTTTGCACTTAGTGCATTTCAAGAAACCTGCTTTGCGTGTTAACCGTGTTGAGCTAGATTGTATAGGTTCAAAGTCACTTTTTACAAGATAGTCTCTTATGGACTTAGCTTTCTTGAAGAGACAGAAGTCAGAGGACCCCCGACGACACAGTGTACTGAAGCCGGGCTCAGTTACAGCGTTACCGTTAATGTTTTAGTCGAATATAATACTGAGCAAGATGCACTAGAAAAACCAAGTAACAAAGATGAGCGACCTGGCGTCTGTGGAGAGGTAGCAGGCTGCTCTAGAAATCTTCACTGAAGTGGGAACCAGTCACAGCCCATCAAAAACGAATGCAGGATCAGTTATAATAAGTAATGATATGTGGAAAAACTTACAACTTTATGAGAGAATAAAGAAACGAGAAATCTCATGCTGGTGGGAGAGTGCATCCCTAAAACAATATGTACATGTAGGACGCATTCCAAGAGGACTGCGGATTATGATAACACCGACATACGAGGATCCTCATCCAGATCTACTAAGAGAGCGGGCGGACCATAATGCCCCGAATTTTATGGAGATGCTACATATTTTCATAAAATTTGCTGAAATAGAGAGAGCAGAAGTACTTAAGAAGATCAATGAGCTAGATGCTATTATTGACAAAGACATTAATCAAGAAAAGATATCCAAATTTAAAAAAGAACTGCAGGAACGTCTGGTAAAATATGAACAACGGATTAAAGATTATATACATTTGCCAAACATTTTAATACTATTAGAAGACAGAAAATACAAGTCATTAATAAAACCCAACAGTATCGAACCTGTAGTGATTTAAGTTCGGACACAGGTTCAGAGGTGGAACAAGAAGACCTATCAAGGGGTATTTTAGGAATAAGATGATTCTCAGTACCAGATGAGTTGTGTTTTTTACAAAGAGACCAACGAAGAGATTACAACACCCAAAGGGGAAAAGGAAAAACTCGAGGCAGGGGAAACAAAGGAGAGGAGAACAAGGAAGAAAGAGGACAATCAGGAGACTCAATTGGAATAACAACATGAGCAAAACGCAAATAAATTCAGACCAGCTAATAGGAGAGGAGAATACTATTATTAATTCAACTAATATTCCCCTCACCCCTGAAGATAAGTGTACACTTGAACTGGGACTGTCTTCCTGTCACAGAAGCCAGTTTAATTACCCACAAACTCAAATTGACCTGTACAAATTTATACTCAAACTGAAGTTGACTAAAGTACATGCTTTGAGACCCACAAGCTTATAAAGTACAAACCTTGATACAGCAGTAACTAATAAATCTATTGATCTGGTGGCAGCATACTTTGATCTTTTACAAAATGTGTTGGAATTGGACAGGGAGACTGACGTCATCTCCACGGGAATCATTGCAGACTCAAATCGACAGGGAACTGAGTATGGGGAATATCTCTTTGGAGTGTGCCACTTCTTTTCATCCTAAATCTAAATATATACCACAGATGCCTAAGGATAACATTGATTTATTTGCTGACAATGTAAGTAGAGATTTCAGAGGAATAAACCTAGTTGTCAATAAAAAAAGAGACTATAAAGATAATAAAGAGCAACCATTTTTGCGATTCTGAAGAAAATAAAGAAAGCCATCAATATCATTATGAAACCTTCAGACACGTGTGGTAATGTTGTTCTATGGGTAAAAGGACGAATAGCTTAAGGAAGCATATTCTCAACCTAATGATGGAGAATGTTATAAACAAATTACAATTGGTGAATACTTAACTGTAAAGGAATCATTCATGAACAGATTGAAGTTCTGGAAAGATCAAGAACTTATAAATTATGATGAAGACAATTTTTTTAAACTGGAACATCTAAAACTTCCAGTATTCTATTTAATACCAAGAATCATAAGGATGCTTCAACCCCGCCAGGATGACCCATCATTGCAGCACAGAATAGCCTGTGGGAAAATGTATCAAAATATATTGATCATTTTTAAAATCCCATTATAAACATTCTACCTTCTTACATTTGTGATACTACAGACTTTCTGCGCAGAATCTTTGATGTAAAATGGGAAAATGATGTGCTCCTTATGACACTTGATGTTTCCACACTACATACTAGTATCAGACACCAGAACGGATTGAAAGCTACTGAATATTTTTTGAGAATGAGACCCATCAAATACACAAAACATAATAAGATGCTGTTGGAGATGATGAATCTGTGTTTGGAAAATAAAATTTTCCTTTTCAATAACGAGCTCTTCCAGCAGCTGAGAGGGTCGGCCATGGGCACCTGCTTCACCCCCAGCTATGCAAATTTGCATATGGGCTGGTGGGAGGAGCAGGTGCTCTGTGGACACATGATGGAATACCGGATAGAACATATAGCATTATTGTTAAGGTATATCGATGATCTCATGGTGCTCTAGAGGGGCACAGACGAGGAGGCCAATCAGTTTATAACTGAAATAAATTATAATCAACTTAATCTGAAATTTACATGTAAAACAAAGAGGGTGGGCTATGAATCCAGAGACGGTACAAGGTCCCGCACAGGAGGTAAAATTCTTGGGTACTTCCCGGTCAGGACCAGTGAAACGTATTCCAAAGAAAATGATTGAGTCAGTGCAGCAGTTAAAAGGTTAATGGGGTTTTGTAGACATCACATCCCTCATTAAGAATTAATACTGAAACCACTGTACAGGAGACTAGGAAGAAACAAGCTTTCAGTGGGGGCCAGAGCAGCAAGAAGCCTTTGAAGGAGCGAAAGTTGCATTGCAGGATCACTTTGCCTTAGGTCCCATCACGGAGGGAGCTCCGTTTGAGTTAGAAGTGGTGATACAGAATGATGTGGCTGTGTGGAGTCTATGGCAAAGCAAGGGAGGAAGAAGATACCACTGGAATTGTGGTCCAGAAAACTGACACTCTCAATGAGTAATTACATCCCTCTAGGAAAGGAGGTGGCAGGAGCATATTGGGCACTAGTAGAGACCGAGCGTATCACTGGGGACCGACAAGTTACCCTAATAGCACAAATTACCCTCTTGTGCAAGGTGAGAGAAGGAGGAGCAGATGCTATTAGGTGGGGCACAGGAGTCTACTATTATAAAATGGAAATGGTATCTGCAGCAGAGAACCAAGCCTGAGCCCATGGCCTCTCCACCACAAGCGACTGATGGAGCCTTCTCAACATTCAAGTTCAAAGCTTTATTCAGTTTGTTAAACATAACCATATAAGCAGAACAACAAGCAATACCTTCACAAAATGTAAAAACTAATATCAATAGTAACATATAATGTATAATACAACCTTCTGCAAAACTACATATATTCCAGCAGTATCTGTACTAAAAATTATTCTATAAATCTAAATGATGTGTTATATGCATTTTTCGCAAAAAGTGTCACATGGCATTAAAAAAAGTGCATATACTGACTTCGTTTTAGTGAAGATGTGCAATTTGAGCAATAATGAATTGAGTGTTGTACATGATTTATGAACTAAAATCAGTAAAAACATATAGTATATAGTACGACCTTCTACAAAACTATACATATATTCCAGCAGCATTAGTACTAAAAATTATTCTATAATCCTGAATAATGTATTATGTGCAATTTTCGCAGAAAGTGTCACGTGGCATTAATAAAGTGCATATACTGGCTTCGTTTTAGAAATAATGTGCAAATTGAGCAACAATAAATTAAATGTTACACAGAAAGAACAATTGATTTCCTTACAACAATACATTTCAATATATACGATGCGACATAAAAACAAATATCTGCATCTCCTAAAGATGATAAAAGCTTCATTGCCAATTTAGTGGAGCGAACATTATGTTTTAAAAATATGGGTCTCAGATAAAATTTCCTATAAAAGTAATAAAATTTACAGAACATAAGGAAGTGGCAACAACTTTGTCTAGAAATATTATCACATGGGCATACGGAATTGGATCTAATTTTCATGTACGGAAATGACACCAGATGATGAACAATTCCCAGCCTAAGACGTGTCAAAACAAAGCGATGGGAATTGCGTGTCACTGTAGTTAAATATGCCTGAAAACGTTTATTTAGGTTTAAGTCATAATAAAAAACAGAGGTTGGTAAGTTCTTGCTCAACCTCTCTCGAGCCTCCCTTTTATATAGTGAAAACCTTGTTTTTAACTCTTTCCTAGTGATTGATGCTGCAAACTCAGGGTCCAGAAAAATATTGCGTTCAAATAAAAGGTTATACCAATAATAAATATATTTAAGCCATGGTATACGCAAAGAATGATCCAGCCTCAGACAGTCTTTAATAATAGTTTGTGTAAATTGTGTTTCGCTTATGGACCAAATAGAACGCCAGAGTGTCAAAGGGCGTAATGCTGCTAGATCCGAAATATATTCAATTCCTACTTCCTCATGAATTAATATTGTTGATGCTGAGGGGGGAACACACAATAAACGTTTAAGAAACTTATTTTCATCATGCTGGAGTCTTTTAGCACATTGATGGCCCCACACTCCTGCCCCATATAGTGCGGATAAGACACCCCTCGCATTATAAATGGCCATCATTTCTTTTATTCTTCTGTCCCCTAGTTTGGCTGAAAATCTAAAAATGCTATTAGTATTCCTACTCATCTTGAGGCTCATATTATCATGTTCGTTTATCCATTTCCCATCCCCTGCAAATGTTATTCCGAGGTAACAGAACGATTGGACAGATTGCATCTTGGCCTTTTCTATGTAGAAGGTACTAGCTGACTTAACTTTCCTTCCACAAGTCATCACAAAGGTCTTAGATTTATTAATAACAAGTTTCCTACACTCTATAAATTTTACAAACTTGTCAATAAGACGCTGCAATCCGATCTGTGTGCGAGATAGCAAGACGGCGTCGTCCGCATATAACAGAATTGTGACTGCCCTCCCATCTATAAGGGGGGCATCCGATGAAATCTCACTTAGGGTACAGTCGACTTGATTAATAAATAAATAATAAACATTCAAAACGGCCCCACCTTTTGAGTAACTCAGTGAGGAAGAGCAGTGGAATGCATGTTATACTGATAGAACAGCTTGATACCAGTAGGGCAAAATACAATGGCAAGCAGTGTATTCCAACCCGCTACAGAGAAATTGCTTCTGAAACGAGGAGATAATGTTTCGAGCCAGTTTGCTGAACTGCAAGGGGTGGCATCAGTGATTGAGCAGGCCCCTGTTGGAGAAAAAACATTTGTGTACACTGACTGTTGGGCCACTGGTGAGCTGGGCACCGACCTGGCATAGAAATGGATGGAAAATCAAAGGCACCCCTCTCTGGGGTGGTGAGCAGTTGTGGGAAGAAGTGTGGAATAAAGGGCAGGAGTGTCAAATTGATGTGGGGCATGTGGCGGCCCACTGTCCATCAAGCACCTCCCTTGCATCTCTGTTCAATAATGAGGTCGATCAAATGGCCCAAACACGATCAGTGGACATTAATGAAGAAGCTGAAGTGGTCTTAGTAAACTGGGCTCACACAACTTAAGGGCATCTGGGATGGAACGGCACTTATGTATCGGCACAACAACGGCAAATCCCAGTCTCCAAAGAGTGAGTACAGCAAGCAGTAAAGGAGCGCCTGACGTGTAATCATATCAGGCAGATGCCCTTAGACAGAAGCCAAGTTGACATATTAAAAGAAGAAGAACTGCAGCTGCCGCAAACTGACTATATTTGAACCCTGCCAAAGGAAGGGTACAAGAGCTATGTATTGACTATGGTGGACGATTATTCTGGCCTCATGCTCGCCTTGCCTTGTAAGTCTGCAGACCAAAATCTAATTTGTTTGTAAGGACTAGACTACCTCATTAGACACTATTGTGTACCTGAAGGAATCCAGACAGATAGAGGACAACATTTTTCAGGGAAGGCTGTACAGGACTGGGCGCAAGAAAAAGGGGTACGGTGGGTACTATATATTAGTCACTACCCACAACTGGCAGGAATGATTGAGAGATATAATGGTTTGCTGAAGGGACTGTTGAGGAAGCTATCAGCACAACAGAACTTGAAAGGATGGAGTAACAACCTGAGCAGAGCATTGTTTAAGTTAAACAGTGGACCCATAGGGCAGCTGACCCACTTTATCCAAATGACAGGACACCGAGCCTACACCCACTAATATGATTTGGAAAACAGACCCTCGAGCCAGACTTCCATTACAAGCTCATCCTGGCAGCAAGGGGTGAAGATCTATTTGCCCTTGAGGAGAGTGAAATTGAGGTAGAACAGACAAATGTAATTCCCCTGGGGGTAGGAGTGAAGGTGCCATCAGGAACATATGGCAGGACTGCCCCTTGATATAGCCTAGCTGTCAAAGGAATATCAGCGTTGTGAGGCGTTATTGACCCAGACTACAGAGGGGAAGTCAACTACTGAATCAGGGAGAAACTGCTGTATCATATCAAACACATGACAGAATTGCACAGCTGATCTGTGAGAAAGCTCAAATCCCACATGTAGAGGAAAGCTCTGGATCCCCCAATACTACCCAAAGAAGGTAGGGGGGGATATGAAATCACTGTAATGAAGATGTGGGTACATCATCCAGGAAAGAAAGCAGAAGCGAGAGAAATACTAATCCTGGGGGTGGGAAGGACATACGTTGTGCTTTCGAAGAATTCTAATGTACCTGTTTATACCTGAAGGGAGGCTCAATCCGCGATTGTGAATGGGAGAATGAATACCAAACATGTGGTACCTGCTCGCCTTGATGATTGCGACAGTAGGAGCCATATGGGTACAACCACATGTAAACGAGAATGTCACCTATGAGCTCCACATCTCTTGCGCACTGCAAGTTCCCAACATCACAGATAAAGGAGGGATGATTTCATTTTGCAACATGCTGGGATGTAACTAGATGGCTGCCAAGGTGATGACTTGGAAGGTGACAGGACGACTAATTTGCCATACCTTTGGACTAATGGAGTTACAGGGAGCACCATGGGTGCAGGCCATGAAAGCTATCATGAACATGACATGCAGATACTGTAATTAAATTTTGCCCTTTGTGCCACCATTAACATATCATTGTAAGCAGTATTAGTGCTTGAATGAGTGGATCATTCGACCTGGGCATATGGTGGTGGTCACTATGCAGGATGGGACATTGGGGGCCGAGGTTCTAAGCCTCCAGCATTTATGTATCTGAAAGAGACAATTAGTTATAGATGCCTTACCTTAGAATTACCCCCAGGCGTCAGACTGGATCCCGAAAGTTTTGCGTCAGCAGTACCCCTGCGCGTCAAAAGGTGGCATTGGTCGGATCCGTGTTCATCGTAGTCGCTGGGATGACGTCCCGGTAGCTACTTAGACACCGCCCTCGTGCGCTGAGGTCAGTTCTTTCTTTTTATGCGCCAGCCAGCGCAGATTCGGAGAGATCGGTACCTCCAGTCACTTTTTGACTGACTTTTTGGTGACTTTTGTCTACACTGTTTTTGAGTCTTCGACTCCTGGTGCACATTAGGGATCCCCGGTTTCATGGCTTGCTGCTCCTGCCGACGGCTGATGTCGGTAACAGATCTGCATCGCGTGTGCCTGTTTTGCCTGGAACACGACCACGACTCCAAGTCGTGTTCCGACTGCCGGACCATGAATTCGAAGTCTTTGCGGAAGCGGTCCCAAAAGAGCCTCGAGGCCCAGCAGTCGGCTTCGCGCTGTTCGTGATCCCAGTCGTGCAGGAGGTCGAGGGACCATTCGCTGAGCCACCACCACCAGTCCTCTTCCGAGTCTTCGCACTCCTCAGGTAAGTCGAAGCACATGAAGAAGTCGATGAAGCATCATCGCTCTTCGACTTCTCCCCGTCCGTCGGCCGACGTGACGAGGGATGTGGGTGGTGCCCCTCCCGCGACTCCACGTGCGGATCCCGTAGTGTCAACTCCGAGTTTCCCTCCTCTCCCGGGACCTGGAGCGACCCCTGCCCAGCTTCACAGCTTTTACGAAGCAATGCATGCTATCTTTGGGCAGCCCTACTCCACCGGCGCACCTATGGGCCCCTTGGACTCGGTTGGGGGCCCTGGGCCTTTGACGCCGGTGGCTCCAGCCCCGGCACCGCCGTGTCCCCCTGGATCCAGGCCTACATCGGCGCCGGTCGACCTGATTACACCTCACCCGGCACCGATTCCACCGGCACCACATCCTATACCGACGCCGGTTGTGTCCCTAGCCGGCATCGGCCCCATCCTCCACCCTGATGTGAACACGGAGCCGGACTGGCGTCAATCGACGTCAGATCCGGCGCTAGCAGCTACCTTTGTGCCCTTGTTCTACCCTGGTGTTCCTTTCAGGCCAGATTGGCAACCAGAGGGGGGTGAGGAGGACTGGGAGGGGTCTGGAGACCCTCTAACTTACCAGTTGGAATATGATCCGGACTGGAGAGAGGAACTTGGGGATGTCAGTGGTCTGGACACCTACCCAGACCTTGGTTATGTTGTCTTCTCCTACCGTCGCTACGGAGGAGGGAGCGTCTTACGCAGTGGAGTTGCGTAGGGCAGCCGAGGCTCTCAACCTCGAGCTACATAAGGTGGCAGTCACGACTAACCTCCTGACAGAGGTGCTTCTGCCGGCAGCAAGCTCTTTGGAGCCCCTGCTGCTGTTCAATGAAGCCCTAACAGACATCCTTTTGGGCACCTGGTCCAGGCCCAACACAGGGGCTCCTGTGGATAGGATGATCGCCCGGCGCCAGGTGACCCCACTTTCCTCTCCCAACACCCCACCCCTGAGAACTTGCTGGTCTAAGCTTCTACGTCCAAAAGCGCATTCCGGAACGCACCACCTGATAGGGAATCCAAAAAGCTGGACCATCTTAGGAAGAAGATGTTTTCTTCCTCCAGCTTGGGACTGTGGTCGGTAAACACTGCATGTCTGTTTGGCCGTTATACCCACCCTGTGTGGGATACAGTGGTGCAGGTGCTGCCCTAGTGCCCGGAGGAGGTCCGGGCTGTGCTCTCCCATGCAGTTGCCGTAAGGAGAGACGCAGCAAAGTTTACCATACACTGTGGACTGGACACCACTGACTCACTAGGTAGGACGATTTCAACATCGGTAGCCCTTCGATGCTACGCCTGGGTGAGGTCGACTGGCTTTTCTGGGGATGTCCAAGCTACCCTTATGGACATGCTCTTTGATGGCCGTCGCCTGTTCGGCGACAAGGCAGACAGCACACTAGAGTGCTTCAAGGACTCACGGGCTACAGCCAAGTCCTGGGGCCTCTCCACCACTCGCTCTGCACAATCTGCTTTTCGCCCCTTTCGTGGCTATGGAAGGGGTGCCCCACGATGTTCCACCCAAAGCTACAGGCTGGCGCACTTTGTTCAGCCCCTGCATGGCCAGGGACGTGGGACTGGGGGCCAGCGAGTGGGCCAGTCCACCACCGCCCCCTCTGCAGCAGCCTTCAAGCCCTCCTAGTTTGGCCTTTCAGGGCCACCAGTTGCCAGTGGGCTGCAGGATTTGCTGTCACCTCCCCCACTGGCGCACCATCACGTCGGACAGGTAGGTTTTGCAGATAGTCCAAAGGGGTACTCCCTCTCCTACGTGACTACCCCACCAGCCATGCCACCTCAGCACCATCACATGTCGGAGGATCATCGGGCCCTTCTCCAACAGGAAGTTATGGCTCTCTTGGCCAAGGGGGCCATCGAGCGAGGTCCTGCCCCAGAAGTAGATTGTGGCTGCTACTCCCACTACTTTCTGGTGCCCAAGAAGGACAAAGGCCTACGTCCTATCATGGATCTCAGGAAGGTCAACTGCTTCCTCTGGAAGGAGAAGTTCAAAATGTTGACGTTAGCTTAGATCCTGTCTGCCCTCGACCCTCAAGACTGGATGGTAGCGTTGGACTTGCAGGATGCTTACTTTCACATCCCCGTCCTGCCAGCCCACCGGCACTACTTGTGGTCCACGGTAGGCCACAAGCACTTTCAGTTTACCGTGCTCCCCTTTGACCTTACCAGCGCCCCTCGGTGTTCACAAAGGTGATGGCTGTAGTCGCAGCTCATCTGCACAGATCAGGGGTTCCAGTCTTCCCCTATCTTGACGACTGGCTGTTGAAGGCGGGCTCGCCCCGGCTGTCGTCTCCTACCTCCAGACTACAGCCGCCCTCCTGCATTCACTGGAGTTCTACATCAACGTGCTGAAGTCACACCTGACTCCCTCACAGAAGCTCCTATTCATCGGAGCAGTTCTGGACACAACACAGTTATGGGTCTATCCTCCCGAGCAGCGAGTCTGGGATATTCGGGCTATGATTTAGATCTTTCAGCCTCTATCCCGGGTTGCAGTCAGGATGACCCTCCGGCTACTGGGCCTGATGGCCTCCTGCATCCTGCTGGTGGATCATGCCAGATGGCATATGCGGGCTCTGCAGTGGAACTCGAAGTTCCAGTGGGCACAACATCAGGGGAACATGTCCGATTGTGTCCAGATCTCGGAGGGCACTGCACACCAATTGCAGTGGTGGCTAACGAACCAGGATTGGGTCGACGGCATATCCCTCTTCCTTCCCCAACCAGAGTTCACAGTGGTGACTGATGCATCACTTCTGGGATGGGGCAGCCACATGGGGAGGCGGAGATCAGAGGCCTCTGGTCTCCAGTGGAGTCAGGGCTCCACATCAACCTTCTGGAGCTCCGGGCGATACGTCTTGCACTCAAAGCATTCCTTCCCTCTGTCCGGGGAAGAGTAGTGCAGGTGTTCACGGACAACACCACCACCATATGGTACTGCAACAAACAAGGCGGGGTAGGGTCATGGATCCTATGTCAAGAGGCCCTCCACCTCTGGACATGGCTGGAACATCAGGGCATATCCCTGGTAGTTAAACACCTGGCAGGTTCACTGAATGCCAGGGCGGACAAACTCAGCCGCAGGTGCATGATGGATCACGAATGGTATCATCACTTGGTGGTGGTGCAAGGTCTCTTTCAACAGTGGGGAGAGACTTGGGTAGATCTATTCGCCACCAAAGAGAACGTGTAATGTCAGCAATTCTGCACGTTGGAATTTCCAATACGGCACTCGCTCGGCAACGCTTTTCATCGCGAGGGGTGCTGCGGTCTTCTATATGCCTTTCTGCCTATACCACTTCTACCCAGAGTGCTGAAGAAGATCAAGCGTGACTGGGCCAAAGTCATCATGTGGCTCCTGATTGGGCACGATGAGTCTGGTATCCCGAGCTATTACATCTGGCCATTGATCCTCCGATCTGTCTGCCTCTTCGGGAGGATCTTCTGTCGCAGCAGCAGGGGACATTCCTCCACCCGAACCTGTCCAGCCTCCACCTCCTTGCGTGGAGATTGAGCGGCTACAGTTGACAGCTTTCGAACTTCCTCCTGAAGTCTGTGATGTTATCTTGTCAGCCAGGCTTCCCTCCACTAAGACGTTATACGCCTGCAGATGGAACAAATTTGTGGCATGGTGCACACCAAAGGCTGTGGATCCCCTTTCGCCCCTCTTTCTGAGTTTCTGTTGTTCCTCCTTTCTTTGGCCCTGCAGGGCTCTGCTCTGGGAACTCTAAAGGGTTACCTCTCGGCCATTTCAGCCTTTCTTAGACTTCCTAATCAGCCTTCTATTTTCAAGTCCCCTGTTGTTAATCGCTTTCTTAAAGGCATTACTCATCTCTTTCCTCCTGTTCCATTCATAATGCCTCAGTGGGACTTGAACTTAGTTTTAACTTACCTTATGTGCACTCCCTTTGAGCCACTAAATAACTGTCCACTCAGGCTTCTGACTTTTGAAAACTGCCTTTCTGGTTCCCATCACCTCTGCACGAAGAGTGAGTGAGCTCCAGGCTCTTTCTTCAAAACCTCCTTTTCTAGCTGATCAAACCATCACTTTGCCCACCTTCTTCCCGACTCAGCATCCTTCTAAGGAGGAAGAGAGGCTCCACCGTCTGAATCCAAAACGGGCGCTTTCATTTTAATTGGATCCCCTGAAACAATTCCGGGTGGATGACCAGCTCTTTGTTGGCTATGTGGGCGCCAAGAAAGGTCGGGCCATACACAAATGGGCCATCTCTAGGTGGGTCCTTTTGTATCAAAGCTTGCTATTCCCTGGCTAAGAAGGAGCCTCCAGTGGAGCTACGCGCCCATTCCACCAGGGCGACGGCAGCCGCTACTGATATGGGAGGAGGAGTCCTCCTCAATTACATATGCCAGACAGCTATGTGGCACACACGTTCACGAAACACTACTGCCTGGACAGCCAAGTCCGGAGAAACGGATTCTTTGGCCTTTCTGTTCTCCAGGACTTTCTGGTGTGAACTTATACAGATATATCGTTACCAAAGGTATATAACTTGTTCTTTATGTAGCTAAGAAGCAAATGGCTAGCAATTTAGGCAATTACTCAGTACTTAGAAATAGGATAGGATGCAAACAAGCTCTACATGCAAGTATTATTAATCAAGTAATATTGCAGATCAATAGCAATCTGAAAGAAAAACCGTTAGTTAGATTCCTTACCTTAGAATATCCCCAGGCGTCAGGCTGGATCCGGAAAGATTTTTTGTCAGCAGTACACTTGCGCGTCGCTAGGTGTTGTCTGCGGCACCACGTCCGTTGTCAGCATCGTGATCGCCGGGATGACGTCGTCGGAGTACTTAGACGCCGCCCTCGCACGCTGACTTCAGTTCTTTTTTCCACGCCAGTAAGCGCAGATCCGGGAAGACCATACCCTTTAGTCACTTTTTGACTAAACTTTTTTGGTTCATCTTTCGAGTCAACCTCGACTCCTGGTGCCGATAGGGATGCCCGGTTTCAAGCCGTGCGACGCCTGTAACCGACTGATGTCGGTTACGGATCACCACCGCCGGTGTCTCTACTGCCTTTGGGCCGACCATGATGTAGAGTCGTGCCCCGACTGCCGGGCCTTGACCTCGAAGGCTAGGCGGGAGCGGTCCCGCAAGCTCCTCGAGATCCGGCAGTCGGCTCCACGCTGCTCGAGGTCCCGGTCAAGAAGGAGGTCGAGGGACCGGTCGCGGAGCAGAAGCCATCACCGCTCGTCGGGTTTGAAGTCCTCGCATTGAGGTAAGTTGAGGCACAGTAAGAAGAAGTCGAAGAGGCGACATCGCTCTTCTGACTCCCCTCGCCGGTCGCGCGACTCGGCTGAGGGTTCGGGTGGCACCACCCGCGCGGCTCCGTCAGAGCCGCAGGAGTCGCGTTGTCGTAAATAAAATATTACGCTCTCTGAATTTCAGAATATCAATAGGATCATGCATAAAGCAAGAGGCTGAGTCTGTGGTATCAGGTTCAAAAAGGGCTTTATTCCAATAACTCGAGTCATAGGGAGAATATTACCATCACCACAAGGGATCTGGAAGGGTCTCAAAAGTATTCTCAAAACATTATTCACAGAGTACAGTATATATACATCTCCATAATGTACGTAAGCGAAAAGAGCAAAAGAGAATGAGATAAGAGCATGTGGGCGTGTAAGTAGGTGTGAAGGTGGGCGTCCATGTGGGCGTCCACTTGATGATAATGGGTAATTTGTCATAGGTGGGTGGATACCTGGAGGGGGTTGCGTGATCTACTGGAATTGTACTGGAACTTTGCCTTACTTGTGTTCAACTCGAGCATGACGTGTAACTGACGTGGGGAAGGGTTGCTATGCAACCGGGAAGTCTGGAAGTGAGGCCTTCAGTGAGTGAGGCCTTCGGTGTCAGGACGACCAGCACATCTTGTTTTATCTGATATCTGATGTCTGGAGCAGGGACTGATTTGTGACATAGGTTGCCCATCACCAAGAGCCAATGTGGCATCTATTACTTCATTTACTTCATTTACTGCAGAGGCCTTACATGGGGGCTATGGGCTTTTTACTGACGTGAGCTTTGCAATCTCACAAACAGAGACAGAAAGGCTAGGCTTTCTCCTTTGCTGATGGGTTATGTTGATCCCTCCTTCTCCAGGCAGGAATGCGGCTCTGTAGGAGTAAGCGGATAACCATGCTCAATACTGTCTCGGCACCTCTGACAGGGCCCCTTTGGCTGAGGCCCAAGTGTGCAAGGCCAAGGATACGTAGCTGCAGCTGAGGCCTGAAACCTCTTCTCGGGTCTGGCTGAGCCACAAAACACGGGTTTTTATGTGGTGCAGGAAAACATGATGAAAAACGTGTAGGCCTCAGAGCAGATTTGTCGTTTCTCTCATGGGAGTCTGGATTATGGCAGGCCACGTTATAGCATGAGCATCATGATAGACAGGCCATGGAGGGGAAATACGTAGGTGACATGTATGTGCACATGAGTGTGGGGGAACACACGGGGACACATAGGCCTCATAATATTTTATTTTCCTCATTCCCTCCTTGTCCC
The DNA here is from genome assembly GCF_964204655.1 of Triturus cristatus. Lineage (NCBI taxonomy): Eukaryota > Metazoa > Chordata > Amphibia > Caudata > Salamandridae > Triturus > Triturus cristatus. The sequence goes on along the minus strand of NC_140590.1, from coordinate 1,605,420,817 downwards.
CTAGTGGACCCTTACGTCATATCTATTCTCATTAGACAGTCAATCTGTTCTTGCAGCATGTAACGCCCTGAACGTCTCAGGATCGTTTAACAGACACGATAATGAGAACGCAACCACTTGTGAAGGTTTAGTTATTTTAATGAAGGCAAAAATAATACAAGGAATAAACAAAGGTTATAGTCACTGGAATCCTCCAGGCTAAGTACGTTACCAGCCCACAGCACGGATGGTCCTAACCGTCCTCTGCATATACGCCGATCCCGGCGTATGCCAACAGAGGGCAGAAATGAAATGGCCGACAATGCCAATCGGTAGGCTGTGAGGGGCACGAAGAGTGTTGGGGAGAATCGAGGAGTCAGGGAAACACCCAGCCGGGGTCTCTACCTGAAGGGAGCAGCCGCTCAACCTCTTCCTCAGACTGCACCAGGACGCGGAGTCACCTCCTGGTGATGCGTCACCGATACCCCAATCACAAGCAAAGAAGACTGAACCGAGAGCAGCCGCTCGATCGATCCTGTGGACTTCCGAGTCTGTAACGCGGCAAACACCTCCTGGTGTGCGTTACAGCTGGCAGTCCCTGTATCTCTGGTCGGGCTGGGAGTTACGACTCCAACCAGCAAAAGCGCCACTGCGCTTTGACTCAGCCGAGTCAAAAAGCGAAGCTCAATGGTTATCCGGTAGAGCTTCCGGGTCCTTCACAGGTGACGATGGGGCAAGACACGGCCCAGGGAGTAACGACTCGACCTACCTCCGTTCTTGCCTTACTGGAGCACCACTCCGGAACACTGCTCTTCACTAAGCAGGTACGTCGGTGTAAACACAATATCCGACAGCGTTGTACCTCCCGGTTCCTCCCTTTATAGGGCGTGTTTTCCTTGAGTTATGTAACAGCTCTCCTGTTTACATAAGGGCATGTTTTCCTTGAGTTATGTAACAGCTCTCCTGTTTACATAAGGGCGTGTTTTCCTTGAGTTATGTAACAGCTCTCCTGTTTACATAACCTCTCAACCGCTAAGCATCCTGGGAGATGTAGTCCGTTTTCGCTGGTTACCGTTTTCCTCCCCTCGCATGACAGGAATTCTTGACAGTACATCCTCCCTCTCAGCGGCTCCCCACGGGTCCAGCGCTGGCAGGAAAACGCCGATGGAACAAGGAGACCAAGCACGGAGCATGAACCCCTTCAGCCGGTTCCCATGACTGCTCCTCCGGGCCATAGCCTTTCCACGCAACCAGATACCACAGCTTCCCCATGCGCCATTTGGACGCCCGTATGCCCGACACTTCATACTCCACCTCCGACTCCACGCATACCGGCCTAGGTGTCCCAGACGGCTTGGAGGGTGCTGGTTTGAGCAATGATACATGAAAGACAGGGTGTATCCGCAATGACTGGGGCAAGCACACCTTCACGGGACCCATACACTTGGTAATTTGATAGGGGCCCATGTACTTGGGATGGAACACACTGTTCTTTCGAAACCTCATGTTTCTTGTGGATATCCAGACGTAGTCTCCAGTGCGGTACAGTGGCCCGGGCCTTCTCTTCCTGTCTGCCGCAGCCTTGTATCTTCTCTTGGCCTCTATTAGGACAGCCCTTGAGCGCATCAACGTGTCTTTTATGTGTGCCACCCTGTCCGCTGTGGCGGGAATCCTGTCCTCTCTGAACGGATGTAGAAATGGCAAGAACCTGGGATGTTGGCCATAGTTGCTATAGAACGGAGATGACTGTGTGGAGCTGTGAGTGGCGTTGTTATAGGCTATCTCTGCAACCCATAGCAAGTCGACCCATTCTTCCCTGCCCTGGTCCACAAAACATCGCAGATACTGTTTGAGCGTTTGGTTCAGGCGCTCGGTTTGGCCGTCCGTTTGAGGGTGGTAGCTGGTGGACAGGGCGGTCTTAACATGCAGCGCAGTGCACCAAGTCTTCCAGAATTGCGCAGTAAACTGCGACCCCCGGTCCGACACGATCACCCCAGGTAATCCATGCAGTCGTACCACATTCTTTAGGAGTAGTGACGCCAATTCCCCGGCCGTAGGGACTCTCTTGCAGGGGATGAAGTGCCCCATTTTCGTCAAGTAATCCACCACCACCAGTATTGCCGTCATCCCCTGGTCTACCGGTAGGCCCACCACGAAGTCCAGTGATATGCTATCCCATGGTCTATCCGGGGTCGGAAGTGGATGTAAGAGCCCTTGGGTTCGGCCATGGTCGGCCTTCATGGTAGCACATGTAGGACACTCCTGTCCCCACCTCCTGACATCCACTCTCATGGTTGGCCACCAGAAATGCCGTCCCATGCTAGCCACCGTTTTTTCAAAGCCCAAATGACCTGCGCATGGAGAGTCATGGCACCAGATGAATGCTTGTTTCCTTAGCCTAGGCGTGGGTATCAATAGGCACCTGCCCTTCAGGGGTATCCCGTCCTTCAGCTGCCATTCTCTGTGACTGAGGAGCCACCTCCGCCATGCGAATGACCTGATCCCTCTCTTTATTCCCCTCAGGAAAGTATCCGGTTGGATAACCCCCAATACCATCCTCGGGGAAATGATGGAATGCTCGGTCGCAGGCAATGGTTCCTTAACTGCAGATTGACGGGACAGGGCGTCCGCCTTCCGGTTTTCCGTCCCCGGCCGATATGTGATGCGGAAGTTGAACCCCGCAAAGAAGATCATCCACCGCAGCTGTCTGGGAGAAAGGTGTCTTGTGGCCGTCATGAACTGTAGGTTCCGATGGTCCGTGTACACCGATACCACCTGTCTTGCCCCCATCAACCAATGCCTCCATTCGGTGAAGGCGTCCTTGATTGCGAGAAGCTCCTTCTCCGCAATATGGTAGTTGCGTTCGGCGTCGTTGAGTTTGCGGGACATGTACGCAACGGGATGAAGCACCCCTGTGTCGTGGTTGCGTTGGGACAAGATAGCCCCCAGCGCCACATCCGATGCGTCCGCTTCCACCACGTAGGGGAGATCCGGATCGGGGTGAGCCAACACCGGCGCCTTACCAAAGGCGCTTTTCAGGGCCTCAAAGGCTTTGTTCGCTTCAGGGGACCAGACAAACTCCTTGGACTTCCTCAGTAGCTGTGTGATTGGGGCCACCAATCCTGAAAATCCATCTATAAACCGCCTGTAAAAGTTGGCGAAGCCAATGAAACTTTGGGCGTCCTTCACGCTTTGGGGCACCGGCCATTCTTTCACCGCCTTGATCTTTCGTTCTGCCATCTCCTGTCCCTCTGGACTCAGCATCACTCCGAGGAATTCCACGGATGTGACGTGGAAGTCACACTTGCTGAGTTTACAAAACAGCATGTTTTCCCTCAGCTTTTGGAGCACAGCTTTGACGTGGTGTACGTGCTCCTCCACACTGGACGAATAGATGAGGATGTCGTCGATATATACGACCACGTAGATATCCAACTCCTCTCTGAATACCTCATTCAAAAAGTACTGAAAGGCTGCCGGGGCGTTGCACAGACCGAACGGCATGACGAGGTACTCAAAAAGGCCGAACCTGGTCTTAAAGGCGGTCTTCCACTCGTCTCCGTCCCTCATGCGCACCAGATGGTATGCCCCTTTCAAATCCAACTTGGTGTAGATACGAGCTTTCTTGACCTGTTCCAGAAGTACACTGATGAGAGGCAAGGGGTACCGATTCTTTACGGTTATCGCATTCAATGCCCTAAAGTCCACACAGGCTCTCAGCTCCCCATTAGCCTTCGGGATGAAGAAGAGTGGCGAGGCGGCCGGAGACTTGGACGGGCGGATGAATCCTAGCTTGAGGAGTTTATCCAGGTACCCCCGGAGATGCACGTTTTCAGGCTCCGTCAGGGCATACAGCCTGCCGCTGGGAACGCTGGCCCCTGGCACCAGGTCGATCTGGCAGTCAAACTGTCTATGTGGTGGTAGCACTTCCGCCTTCACCTCATCAAATACATCCTCAAAACTGTGATAAGCCTGGGGGAGAGCCACATCTTTTTCTGCCGCTGTAGCCACCGTCTGACTCCCGCTCTCATCTGCGTCAAGGGATTCCGTTCTTATTCCACAATGCAGGATGCAATACGGTGACGTCAGTTCGATGCGATGTGTTGGCCAATCCACAGAGGGGTTGTGTTTCTGTAGCCACGGCAATCCCAATATGACGCCATATTGGGGCGCTCGGATGATGTTAAAATCGATTTGTTCCAAATGGTTCCTCCCACATCTCATCGGAAGGACCCCCGTGTGCTGCCCGATGGGCCCCGTCACCAATCGCCTTCCGTCTACAGCATAGACGTCTTCGGGTACAGCTTTGGGAAGAAGCACTAGCCCTAGCCTGCATGCCTCGTTGTGGTCCATAAACATGCCAGTGGCCCCTGAATCCACCATGGCCACAACGGGTATCCACTGGTCATGCACTCCCACGTGCACCGTGAGAAACAGGTGTCGTTGTCCCTTAGTGACCGAGTTGGAAAGTGAAGGGATGGATGAGTGACTCCGAGATGCCCCTTCTTTGGTCTGGGAGTCCTCTAGTTTTCCGCCGGTACGTCCACCACGGCTGTTACCGCCCGGTTGGCCCGATAACGTGACGTCTTCGGTTTGGCAGGGCATTCACGTACGTAGTGGCCTTTTTTGCCACAATATAGGCACAATCCTTGTTTACGGCGTGACTCTTTCTCCGTGGCTGTGAGGCTCGCTCGTATTGCGCCGATGTCCATGGGTTCTCCCTTGGATGCGGTGGAAGTTTCAGGACTTCCCACTGTCACATAGGATGGAAGGGATTTTCCTTTTCTCCCATGATCCCCCTTTCTTTCACTTAGCCTATGTTCCAGCCGTAATACCAGGTTGATAAGGCCCTCACATGTCTTGGGTTGTGGGTCAATATGAGCCACGGCGTCCTTGAGCTCATCGCACAGCCCGTGATGGAAGAGCGCCGTCTGTTTAGCAACAGGCCACTTGGTTTCCGCAACCAGCCTTCGGAACGCGTTGAGATACTGCACCAGGTCGTTGGATCCCTGTCTCAACTCAAGCATTTCACGGTCCGCCGTGTACGAGTCAGCCCTTCTGTCGAAGACCTTCAGGAATTCCTCGCGAAAAGCACCCCAATCACATAAGATGGGGTCGTCCCTGCTCACCAGAGGTACGGCCCATTGTGCCGCGTTTCCAGCCAAATAGGATATAAGGAAAGCCACACGAGCCTGACTCGTGGGGAACGCCCTTGGTTTGCACGATAAATGTAGCGCCACTTGTGTGAGGAATACCTGCACTGTGTTAGGATCCCCACTGTACCTCTCTGGTGTTGCCAAGGGGACGGCTACCGGCATTTCCACTACTACAGCAGGGGTCTGGTTCATGAGGGAGGTGCTGGGCGTGAGCGGGTCCAATTGGATAGCATCCAGTCTGGCTTTTACATCGGCTGTTTCTTGCCTGGAGGCAGCCAATTCAATTTGCACGGTCGCTAAAGCAGCCAGCACATCATCAAGTGTTGCCATGTCTGTTATCGACCGGGAGACAGTTAGTGTTATTAAGGTCGGATATTTTGTAACGCCCTGAACGTCTCAGGATCGTTTAACAGACACGATAATGAGAACGCAACCACTTGTGAAGGTTTAGTTATTTTAATGAAGGCAAAAATAATACAAGGAATAAACAAAGGTTATAGTCACTGGAATCCTCCAGGCTAAGTACGTTACCAGCCCACAGCACGGATGGTCCTAACCGTCCTCTGCATATACGCCGATCCCGGCGTATGCCAACAGAGGGCAGAAATGAAATGGCCGACAATGCCAATCGGTAGGCTGTGAGGGGCACGAAGAGTGTTGGGGAGAATCGAGGAGTCAGGGAAACACCCAGCCGGGGTCTCTACCTGAAGGGAGCAGCCGCTCAACCTCTTCCTCAGACTGCACCGGGACGCGGAGTCACCTCCTGGTGATGCGTCACCGATACCCCAATCACAAGCAAAGAAGACTGAACCGAGAGCAGCCGCTCGATCGATCCTGTGGACTTCCGAGTCTGTAACGCGGCAAACACCTCCTGGTGTGCGTTACAGCTGGCAGTCCCTGTATCTCTGGTCGGGCTGGGAGTTACGACTCCAACCAGCAAAAGCGCCACTGCGCTTTGACTCAGCCGAGTCAAAAAGCGAAGCTCAATGGTTATCCGGTAGAGCTTCCGGGTCCTTCACAGGTGACGATGGGGCAAGACACGGCCCAGGGAGTAACGACTCGACCTACCTCCGTTCTTGCCTTACTGGAGCACCACTCCGGAACACTGCTCTTCACTAAGCAGGTACGTCGGTGTAAACACAATATCCGACAGCGTTGTACCTCCCGGTTCCTCCCTTTATAGGGCGTGTTTTCCTTGAGTTATGTAACAGCTCTCCTGTTTAAATAAGGGCATGTTTTCCTTGAGTTATGTAACAGCTCTCCTGTTTACATAAGGGCGTGTTTTCCTTGAGTTATGTAACAGCTCTCCTGTTTACATAACCTCTCAACCGCTAAGCATCCTGGGAGATGTAGTCCGTTTTCGCTGGTTACCGTTTTCCTCCCCTCGCATGACAGGAATTCTTGACACAGCATTATTTTTCCATTTTCAATGCTCTGTAAATGGGGATGGGGAACACATGCAGTAGCACACAGGCCGCAAATGGCCGGGCCGCACTGCAGACATAGGCAACAACTGAATATCATTAATAGTATCAACCCACAGACGGTCAACACTTTCCATCCCCAAGCCGATATTAATCCCCAGAGCCAACTGGACCAAGTCCACGTGCCTGGGTCTTGATGTATGCTTTGGGCAATCTTGTGGAGCCTCGTTATTGCTTTGTATACAGATGGTGCGTTATTAGGTATGAAAACGCAACAGCTAGAACCGATGACCCTACAAGCCCCGCCCCTATCCGCCAGGATGACGTCAAGAACAAGACGATTCTGAAGAACGACCAGTCTCATAGCATACTGTTCCTGGGTCAGATTCCCCAGGGCCGATGCAGTCACATTAGCAACTGTTTCTAGAATCCTTGTTAACCTTCGGATAAGTTTACTATTCTGGACGGGACCTATGAAGAAAAAGAATCCTTTGTTGAAATCTGTATATTGCTCCCAAGCTGTCTCAGTTTGGTCAATGCCAGAGGCATCGAGCCCTCGTCTGTGTCTGACAAGTGTGAGCCGAAGATCTTGATGATAGCTTGATGGGGCCAAGAAAACGGGTGGTAGAAGAAATGATATGTAGCAAGTCCCACCCCAGTCTAAGGGCAGCTGCACATAGGCTGTCTGGCCACAAATAAAGTAGGTGTGTTGTGATGCTCTGAAAGAGGACTTTCCTTTGTCTTTGAATACTATTATAGTATCACACCCACTGTGCCCCAAATGTACTGAGCCTTCTTTTCTGACACACAAGTTCCCTTTCCTGGCAGAACAGTAATTGAAGATGGACCTGACATGTGTAGGGGCTTTACGTTCAACACTATGAATTCGAGGGTCGCATTTCCTTGCAGATACTCTTCAGTTTCTAGATCTGTACCTTTCATTTGGGGAAGACCCTCCTCATCTGGGAAACATGCTTCGTTCATGACTTTATTCAAGTTACCCCATACCCACTCACCCCTACAATCCTCCTCTTGACATTCTTTGGCATCACCGTTGATGGATGTCATTAAGGCAAACCATGCTCCGCAAGAACCATTATGGGAGAACGGAAAAGGGAAAAGAGGCAACACTCCCTTCACCTTCTGATACGGGGGAAGTCGGCCACAGACCCAGCAGTCTGTAGCATTGCTAGTCTGATGTGAATAGTGCAGCATCTGAATAAAGGTATTGTTGCGCAGAGCAAGTCGATACGATAACTCATGGGATGGCAGATCACTAAATGTGTGTTTTGTGGTATCATTAGACGAGGAGTGTAAGGGTGAAGCAATAGGAGGAAAAATAGCATGTAGTATTAAGCTGATACATATTATCGTGATACACAGAAGAGATAGAAAAATCAAAGTAACTATACATCTGCCACGTAATATTTTACAGTATTTGCTTTTCATCTTGCTCTTTCTCTCGTTCGCTTTCTTCGAGATCTTATGCAAGCCAGAATGCATGTTCAACCGCTTCACCACCTAGTGGACTTAATCGATCAAACGGGTTCTGACTTATGAGATCTAAGTTTAGCTTTATACTTCTGCTGCGGAGTCTCCTCTAGTAAAGGGGGCTCAAAGTCCGAGCAGTCAGTGTTCTTTTTGAAAGTACAGTTATTCCCGAAGTAACGTTTACAATGATGAAGATGTATCCATCCTTTCCGTCCCTCGACTTTAACGGCGGTCCTTGTGGTTAGCAACACCAATTTCGGCGTCTTCCACCTCGGCTCAAGAGGGCTTGATCTAGCAAAGTTCCGGATCAGCACATAGTCGCCAGGAGCGATCGAGTATTCTTTGACCTGGGTGTTGTCAGGGAAAGCAGCGGCAACCTGCGAACGACAAGAGAGTAGTGCAGACATCAAGGAAGCCAGGTAATCTGTCAGCATGTTGCTATCAACATCAGTGATTTTTTTAGGCATTGGAGTGCCCCACATATTCGGTGGTCTACCGAAAACCACTTCATAGGGAGATAAGCCTGTTCTAGAATGGGCTACCATTCGCATGTAAAAGAGGGCAACCGGTAGGGCTACCATCCAATCTACACCTTTGTCTGCGCATATCTTTGCTAGTTTTATTTTTAAGGTCTGATTGTGTCTTTCTACAAGGCCTGCTGCTTCAGGATGTCGCACACAATGGAACTTCCAGGTATCCCCTAACAGAAGGGACACTTGTTTCATGAGTTCAGAGGAGAAAGGCTGACCGTTGTCGGAATATACGACACGCGGTAATCCATAACGTGGGAAAAACTCTCGTACCAATTGTCTGGCGGTAGTTACAGCAGTATAATCAGGGACTGGAGAGGCTTCGGTCCACCTTGATAATGAACATACTACTACCAGGACATATTTGTAACCTTTACATCTATTCATTTGGATATAATCCATTTGGAGGACCTCAAAAGGATGGTCAGGTGGATGGAATCCACCTTGTTCCATCGGAATGCCTTTACCTGGATTGAATTGGCAACAGATCATACATGTCCTGACCTTTTGTTTCGCTGCTGCACGCAGGTGCTTGTTGAACCATATATTCTGTAGGCTGTCTAGCATTGCTTTCTCTCCTAAGTGTGCAGGACTATGTGCGGTATTTATGATCACTTGTACCATCGAATCAGGAAGAAACCATGTGGATTTGCCCTTAGTCATCCAACCCTGATCAGTCAGTACCCCTCCTTGTTCCGACCATTTCTTTAGTTCGTCTAGAGTTGCATGTGTCTGTATGTCTTGTACATCCTTGGACGGATCCCTAACTGTCATGGCTTTGGACACTGATGGTACCTGTGACTTTGTCATGTCTAGTGGGGTCTGAGCTGTCTGTTTCGCAGTTCGGTCTGCCAGATCATTGCCTTGGGAAATGGTATCTGTGGCTCTAGTATGTGCTTTGCATTTTAGGATAGCTACGGCTGTTGGTAAATGTATCGCTTCCAGAAGGGCTTGAATAAGGGGGCCATGCTGTATCTTGGCCCCATGAGAGGTCAAGAACCCTCTTTCTTGCCAGAGCACCCCGAAATCATGAACTACCCCATATGCATATTGGGAGTCGGTGTAAATGTTTACTTTCAGGTGCTCAGCTCTTATGCATGCTTTTGTTAGGGCGATGAGCTCTGCTGCTTGTGCTGACAATATGTCTATTCTTTTAGTCTCTACTATTTCAGTATCAGTAGTCACTGCATATGCTGCCACTAATTCTCCCGCCCCTGTCCTCATGCATGAACCGTCAACATATAGTGTTAGGTCAGGGTCTGGAAGTGCAACGTCTGTCAAGTCTTGTCTTGGCTTAGTCACGGTATGTATTACTTCAACACAGTCGTGTGGGGAAAGGCTTTCTGTACTGGAGGGCAATAGAGTAGCGGGATTCAGTATGTTGCATCGTCTGATCTCTATGTGTGGTTGGAATAACGTCAGCTCATAGCCTGTCAGTCTAGCTACAGTCAGGTGTTGGGTTTGTGTCCGGTTCAAGAGAACCTCCACTGCGTGCGGGACTTGTACTGTCAGGGGGTGGCCCAGCACTATCGAGTCACTTTGTCTTATGGCTAAGGCCGTTGCTGCAACAGATTTTAGGCACGCAGGCAAAGCCTGTGCTACTGGGTCCAATGTACTAGAAAAATAAGCACAGGGCTTGTGTTTTCCTGCATGATCTTGTGTGAGGACAGATAGTGCTGTTCCATCCCGCTCTGTTACAAAAAGCATAAACGATTTCTTGTAATCAGGGATCGCTAAAACTGGTGCTTGACATAAAGCTCTCTTTAATTCTTCAAATGCCACAGTGTGTTCTTGTGTCCAAGGGAGGACTTTCGTAGAGGCTGCCTCCTGTGTCGTCAACTGTATTAGGGGCTTGGCTATGTAAGCATACTGGGGAATCCACTGCCTGCAATATGAAGTGAGGCCAATGAATGCACGTACCTCCTTTTGTGTCGTGGGCTGTGAAAGACCTGAAATTAATTGTATACGCTCAGGTGTCAGTCTCCTACCCTCCTTGGATAGCAAGTGCCCAAGGTACGCCACTTGCTGTTCACAGAATTGCAACTTCGAAGGGGACACTTTGTGCCCCTTGTCAGCCAGGAAATGTAAAACCATCAAGGAAGCATCTTCACAATCATGGTCCGATCGTGCAGTGACGAGAATGTCATCGACATACTGTATCAGTGCTGTAGAGCTAGGCATATGAATACTGTCTAGTTGTCTTTTCAGTGCCTGACTATAAATGCTAGGACTTTCCGTGAAGCCCTGTGGTGCTCTCGTGAATCTGAAGCTGCGACCTTTTAAACTGAAACCGAAAAGATATTGGCTGTCCGGATGTATTGGAATACTGAAAAATGCGTTCTTCAGATCTATCACTGTAAAGAACGTAGCATTCGCATCAATGGCAGTCAATATCGAAGAGATGTCCGGGACCACAGGGTACTGTGGTACCACACATTTGTTTAACTCTCGCAGGTCCACAACTAATCTATATACAGGTGGTATATTGGGGTCAGTTCTTTTAAGAATAGGAAGGACCGGTGAATTACATATATTCGAATCAGTCTCAATCACCACCCCTTGTGCAATCAGGTCATCTATTATTTTTAGTAAACCCACTTCAGCCTCGGGTGGTATTTTGTATTGTCTAATCCGTGGTAGCACTACACCTTCCTTTAGGGTGACCTGGTGTGGTGTAATGTTCATGTAACCTACGTCAGTTGGGCCTTGTGCCCATAGGTGCTGTGGTACGTCTCGGAGCCTGATGTCAATATCTTTCATTACAAAATGTCCCTTGAAATCACGTAAATACAGTCGCACTCCTTCTGGTGAGCAACAGATCACTGCTCCTAGTTCTTTTAATGTTTTTATACCGAGCAAGTTTTCCGGACATGATTTAGTAAGTAGTAAGTCTGTAGTATGTATCAGTGGACCAACTCCTAAGGAGACTGGTTCTGAAACCTCATTAACAATAGGTCTACCCGAAAATCCCAGGGATACACTCTTTGAGCCCGAGAGGGGTGCCCCGGGCACCTCGGAATGACTAATGGTAGTTCTACTAGCCCCAGTGTCAATCAAAAACTTTTTATTTTGTCCCAGTAACCGTGCATGTACATAGGGACCCGCTTGGTCCACAGGAACTGGAATGAGGGGCAGGTCGAATTCCCTCTCTGGGCAGCTTCATGAATATGCTTGGTATTCTGGATAGTTGTTTTGAGCGTGATCATACATTTGTGTTGTAGCTCGGGCTGGTGCAGGTGCATGGACGGACGGTGGCGGCGGTGGAAACGTGTCTGATGTCTGATGTGTGTTACTGTCCTTGGGAGGATATTGACGAGGCTTTGTTTTACCTATCGCTATATTGTTTTTCAGCACTGCACACTCATTTACGAAGTGGCCTGGCTTCTTGCAATAATTACAAGTCCCACTATTTTGTTTTGTGCTATTCTTGTTCGTGCTTGCATTTGTGTTTGCCAGTGTCGATTGGGCCACCAGCATCTTCATCTTTGTGTCTTTCATGCGTCTCTTTTCTTGGTCATGTTCCTCTCTAATTCTGTTCTGGCGATACTGTAACATCTGTAACATTTGGGAAGGGCTGTTTGCTTGCCAAGTACTCTCAACCTTCAGTACTCTATACTTTACCTCAGGTATGGAATTTTCTACTAATTTGCTCACAAAAAGATGGGGATATGAATCACTACCGGGCTTAAGGCCACTGTTGATATAAAACATTTCTCAAACCTAGAATAAAAATCGCTAGTGTCCTCGTCTGGCTTCTGTTTACAAGCTGAAATAGCATCCCAGTCTTCTTTCTTGGTAATTAATAATCTTGGCAAAACTTGTACAAGGAGTTCAGGTAATTCTTTAGCTCGGGGACCCAGACCAACCCCCGGGCCTCTTGCATTTTCTTCTGTTTGCAACACATCCCAGCTAATCTTGCTCTCTCCCACCTCCCAGTCTTTTTCTTTAAGCTTCTCGTAAATACCAGCAGGCAATAGTACTTTTAATAACTTTAGAACGTCTGCATATGTATATTCCCCTAAGCGGAGAATGTCTTTTAATTCCCTGTGAAAACCCCCCGGGTCTTTGTCATGGGAGGGCAACATCTTTTTCATTTCCAGTATCTCCAATTTTGACAGAGGGGTGTAGACATACACCCGTTGTAGTTCATTGTTTGCATCCTTTACAGGATGTACCTCTCGTAGGGGGTTCAGTCTGTCGTATGCCTGCCCCTTAACCTGGGGTGGAACGGGAGGCAGGGATCTAGTTACATATACTATATATTTGTGTCGCTGATCCAAGATGACATTAATCAGTTCAGTACCCAAGTTCATCCATCCGTCTAGTATTTTGTCGTCCAGCAACCTATACAATATACCAGGACCAGAGTACTGACTTTCATATAACGTTATTAAATGTTGGACCATGTAAACACCAGCTAAGCGCTGTTCATTCGGTGGAAGGCTCAAAAACGTCTGTGCTACGACATCATTATTATATAAACCGTATTGGGATACCCACAGGGTGGCTGATCGTGCTAATTCAAGTTCGGTTGGGGTTAAGGGCTGTTCATTACCTAACCATTCATTCACCGCTTTGTCGGTGATTTGGAACAAATTTTCAAGGGAAAATCTCTTTTTTATAGCCGTTCCCTGTTTACGGTAATTCAGGCCTTTGGGTTTCTCGAATCGTCGGGCATGGCCCACGTATTGTATTTTATCTTGGTCCCCTGCTTCATCATCAGATGATAAAGCAGCTTTATCGTGCGGTCCTGCTTCGTGTGACGCTATTATTGCTTTTCGAATTTTGGTCAACATGTTGTCAGTCTGTCCTGATTTATCATGCTGACCGGCATCTATGCGATCACTCCAACCAGTATAACGATGGTCTACATCCCCGTTTCCTTCGTCTTTTTCTCTGATCAGACAATTAATTAGGAAGCGAAGGACGTAATTCTTAACAACCACTTTTCTATTTTGTATAGCATCTGCTATGCTCTCAGGACCTTCCCCTGTTCTTATGAATGTGTACATTTTCTTTAGATGTTTATCCATATCTGGTAGTTTTTCCAGATCTGTGACTGCTCGTCTAAGCCGTAGTGAAAACACAAGCATCCTGCCCTTTCCTGGGTCTGGATCATATATACATTCGGGGATGTCTACTTTTACTGTCGACACCCCTCCTGACGCTGTCCCGGATCCCCCCTCCCCGCCGTCATCGAGCTCCTGGAGCTGTTCTGGCGTTGGGGGTGCAGGGAAAGATCCGTCCACGTAGGCTGGTGGGGATTCCTCTAGATAGGTGTCAATAAACCTATCGGATGCTGTTTTTAATTTTCGGGGTACTGGCGGAGGAACTCTAATGGGTCTTTCTACTGGAGTCACTTTCGCTAGTTCCTCTGAAAGGACGGGGTAAATACCAGCAACGACAGTATTCATTTCTCTTTCAGTCTGCTCTCTTTTTACTCGTTCCCCTTCCTCCCGTAATTTCTTTTCTTTGGCTTTTTCAGATTCATCCTTACTTCTCTCTATTTTGTGGAACTCTTTTTCTGTTCTTCTATGTGATTCCTTACGCCACAACTCAATGGCATCCTTCTGAGCAGGTCTAGACTTTCTCTTCCATATTTCTTCCTCTACTTTCATAATGCTTTCCGCATCCCACGTTCCCGTGATGGGCCATCTATATTTTGTCTCTAAATCATTCGTGTAATCTACCCATAGTTCTAAAAACAACACGGCATCTAAACCATGCTTACAGTACATGAAATGTCCAGGTGTGTCCCTAGGCGGAATGTTAACTGGTTCCTCTAGTACACCTTTTCTGGTACATATTTTACGTAGTTTCGAAAATAACGGCATGTTGGAATGTAGCCAAAAACAAAAATCACAATAGCGCTGTAAAAACAAAAACTATAATAAAACAAACTTACATAAAACCTGACACATTCAAACCTAACTGAACCTGACTAGGACAATAACATTCATACAGGTATATCGGTGCACCTTGAATACTTTGAGATCTCTATTTCCTATAACTCTAGCTGCATGCACTTGAACATACAGGTCTCACAAGTGAGAACCCGTCTTGATTGCAACCCCCATGAGAAAACTCACCGGGAAGCGGAACTTGAACTTGAACTTGAACTTGAACTTGAAGTCGAAGGCCTCCGAAACTTGACGCTGCGCGGGGAATGGCGTATCTTAGGTGGATCTCCAGAAACCTCGGACACAGCTCTCTCGCAGGTGGGCTCTGGGTTAGGACAATCTGCGTTCCTCACCGCCTCGTATGGATGCCTGGTCGCAGTCCGTCTCCTTCGTTGGCCTGAGGGAGTTGGCGGGAAAACCCGCGGCGTACGTACTTGAAGTCCGTCACAGCTGTGGAAGGGGGCAAAACTGTACCTTCATCTCCGGCGTGTGGGGAAAGAGAATTGTCCCTGTTCGGGCGCCATTATGTCGTAAATAAAATATTACGCTCTCTGAATTTCAGAATATCAATAGGATCATGCATAAAGCAAGAGGCTGAGTCTGTGGTATCAGGTTCAAAAAGGGCTTTATTCCAATAACTCGAGTCATAGGGAGAATATTACCATCACCACAAGGGATCTGGAAGGGTCTCAAAAGTATTCTCAAAACATTATTCACAGAGTACAGTATATATACATCTCCATAATGTACGTAAGCGAAAAGAGCAAAAGAGAATGAGATAAGAGCATGTGGGCGTGTAAGTAGGTGTGAAGGTGGGCGTCCATGTGGGCGTCCACTTGATGATAATGGGTAATTTGTCATAGGTGGGTGGATACCTGGAGGGGGTTGCGTGATCTGCTGGAATTGTACTGGAACTTTGCCTTACTTGTGTTCAACTCGAGCATGACGTGTAACTGACGTGGGGAAGGGTTGCTATGCAACCGGGAAGTCTGGAAGTGAGGCCTTCAGTGAGTGAAGCCTTCGGTGTCAGGACGACCAGCACATCTTGTTTTATCTGATATCTGATGTCTGGAGCAGGGACTGATTTGTGACATAGGTTGCCCATCACCAAGAGCCAATGTGGCATCTATTTCTTCATTTACTTCATTTACTGCAGAGGCCTTACATGGGGGCTATGGGCTTTTTACTGACGTGAGCTTTGCAATCTCACAAACAGAGACAGAAAGGCTAGGCTTTCTCCTTTGCTGATGGGTTATGTTGATCCCTCCTTCTCCAGGCAGGAATGCGGCTCTGTAGGAGTAAGCAGATAACCGTGCTCAATACTGTCTCGGCACCTCTGACAGGGCCCCTTTGGCTGAGGCCCAAGTGTGCAAGGCCAAGGATACGTAGCTGCAGCTGAGGCCTGAAACCTCTTCTCGGGTCTGGCTGAGCCACAAAACACGGGTTTTTATGTGGTGCAGGAAAACATGATGAAAAACGTGTAGGCCTCAGAGCAGATTTGTCGTTTCTCTCATGGGAGACTGGATTATGGCAGGCCACGTTATAGCATGAGCATCATGATAGACAGGCCATGGAGGGGAAATACGTAGGTGACATGTATGTGCACATGAGTGTGGGGGAACACACGGGGACACATAGGCCTCATAATATTTTATTTTCCTCAGCGTCCGGCCCCATACCCTCCGGTCCCTGGGCCTAACGTGACTCCGGACAAGGTTCGAGACTTCCTCGTGGCCATGAGGAGTCTCGCTCCGCCGTCGCGGCCTGTCGGCGCGCCTTCCGGCCCCGCGGGTCCGCTTGGGAGGGCTAGCGAGCCAGCGGCTCCGGCCCCGGTGCCGTCGTCGACTTCGGTCCCAACGCCGCAGGCCCCGTGGGATCCAGGCCTGGATCCCGGTCGACGCCGGTTGACCTTACGACCCCTCCGCCGGCGCCAACCCCTATGGTGCCGCCCCCTGCGCCGTCTTCGACCGACGTTGTCCCCAGTTTTAGCCCCGGTCCAGGTCCGGCGTCGGAGCGGCGCCGCCCGGCGCCATCTCCGGCGCCGATGGATGAGCAATTCATCTACCGCCCAGCTCCGTCCTTTCAGCCTGTCTACCAGGAGTCGGATGACGGGGACGACTGGGAGGGGTCTGAGGACCCTCTGGCACAGCAGTGCCAGTTTAATCAGGACTGAGCAGAAGATACCAGTGGTCTTGATACTTCCCCTGACACTGGCTTCATCTCTCCTCCCTCCGTGGCTACGGAGGAGGGTGCAACCTATTCTGTGGTGCTGCGCAGGGCTGCAGAAGCCCTTCATATGGAGCTCCCTGCAGCGGCCGTGGGGACTAACCTCCTCACTGGAATGCTTCAACCGCCAGTAAGCTGTTCGGAGCCTCTACTGCAGTTCAATGAAGCACTGACTGACGTTCTGATGGGCACCTGGTCCAAGCCGTCCACAGTCACTCCTGTGGACTGGAACATGGCCCTGTGCCACCACCCTGCTCCGGGTGACCCCAGCTTTCTGTCGGTGCACCCCACCCCTGAGAGCCTGGTTTTCCAGGCCTCTACGTCCCAGACCGCCTTCCCGTCCGCTCCTTCGGATCGGGAATCCAAATTTTGGAACAGTTTGGCAAGAAGCTGTTTTCCTCCCTCAGTTTGGGGTTGCGGTCCATTAATACTGCATGCCTTTTGGACCATTACACCCACTCCTTGTGGGATACGGTGGCGGATGTGCTGCCCGAGTGTCCGGAGGAGGCCCGGACACAGCTCGCCCAGGCTCTTGCTGAGGTGCGGGATGCAGCACAGTACTCGATTCGATGTGGGCTTGACACCACGGACTCGCTAGGTAGGGCGATTGCGACGACGGTGGCGATTCGTCGCCACGCCTGGCTGAGATCCACAAATTTCTCCGGGGATGTCCAGAGCACCCTCATGGACATGCCCTTCGATGGCCGTCGCCTTTTTGGCGACAAAGCGGATAGTGCGGATGCGGGCTCTGCAGTGGGACCTGAAGTTCCAGTGGGCTCAGCATCGGGGCAACCTGTCCGACCACGTCCTGATCTCGGAGGGCACTGCAAGACAGTTGCAGTGGTGGCTCACGGACCGCAATTGTGTCAGTGGCAGATCCCTCTCCCTACCCCAACCCTGCCTCCTGGGATGGGGGGCCACATGGGAGAGGCGGAGATCAGAGGCCTCTGGTCTCCGGCGGAGTCCCGGCTCCAAATCAACCTATTGGAGCTGCGGGCGATCCGGCTTGCACTGAAGGCATTCCTTCCCTCTGTTCGGGGAAGTGTAGTGCAGGTGTTCACGGACAACACCACCGCCATGTGGTATTGCAGCAAACAGGGCGGGGTGGGGTTGTGGACCCTTTGTCAGGAGGCTCTGCGCCTCTGGACATGGCTGGAACATCAGGGCATCACCCTGGTGGTTCAACACCTGGCAGGCTCTCTGAACACCAGGGCGGACGAACTCAGCCGCCGGTGCTTGATGGATCACGAATGGCGTCTGAACTCGGACGTGGCACAAGGTCTCTTTCGGCAGTGGGGAGAGCCTTGGTTAGATCTATTCGCCAGAGAACGCGCAATGTCATCAGTTCTGCACGTTGGAATTTCCAAGGCGGCACTCGCTCGGAGACGCCTTTCGTCGCGAGTGGAGTTGCGGTCTGTTGTGAGCCTTTCCGCCTATACCACTTCTGCCCAGAGTGCTGAAGAAGATCAGGTGCGACCGGGCCCAAGTCATCCTTGTGGCTCCGGATTGGGCACAAAGGTACTCGTATCCCGAGCTACTCAGTCTGTCAATCGATCCCCCGATTCGACTGCCTCTTCAGGAGGACCTTCTGTCGCAGCAGCAGGGGACGGTCCTCCACCCGAACCTGTCCAGCCTCCACCTCCATGCGTGGAGATTGAGCGGCGGCAGTTGATGCCATTTGACTTGCCTCCTGAAGTCTGTGATGTCATTCTGGCAGCCAGGCGTCCCTCCACTAAAACGGTACATGCCTGCAGGTGGAACAAATTTGTGGCATGGTGCACAGCAAAGGCTGTGGATCCCCTTTCCGCCCCTCTTTCTGAAGTTCTCCTCTTTCTTCTTTCCCTGGCCCAGCAGGGCTCTGCTCTGGGCACCCTCAAGGGATATCTTTCTGCTGTTTCCGCCTTCTTACGGCTTCCTGATCAGCCTTCTCTTTTCAAGTCCCCTGTTGTTGCTAGATTCTTTAAAGGCATTACTGACATGTTTCCTACTGTCCCTTTCGTAATGCCTCAGTGGGACTTGAACTTGGTGTTAACCTATCTAATGTGCGCTCCTTTTGAGCCACATCATACTTGCCCTCTTCGTCTTCTGACTCTTAAGACTGCTTTCCTGGTTGCCATCACCTCTGCCAGAAGAGTGAGTGAGCTCCAGGCTCTTTCTTCTAAACCTCCTTTTCTCTCTGTCCATCCGGACAAGGTTGTTCTAAGGATTCGTCCTTCCTTTCTCCCTAAGGTGGTTACTGCCTTTCACATCGGCTAGTCTGTTACATTGCCCACCTTCTTTCCGCCTCCGCATACCTCGAAAGAGGAAGAGAGGCTCCACCGGCTGGACCCAAAACGTACGCTCTCCTTCTATCTGGACCGCACGAAACAGTTCTGGGTGGACGACCAACTCTTCGTTGGCTACGTGGGCGCTAAGAAGGGGCGGGCAGTGCACAAGCGAACCATCTCTCGGTGGGTCGTTTTGTGCATTAAGGCCTGCTATTCCTTGGCTCAGAAGGAGCCTCCTGTCGGGCTGAGGGCCCATTCCACTCAGGCCACAGCGGCTACTACTGCCCTGTGATGGGGAGTCCCTCTGCAGGACATTTGTCAGGCAGCAACGTGAGCCTCACTGCACACGTTTGCCAAGCATTACTGCCTGGACAGCCAAGTCCGGAGAGACGGCTTCTTTGGCCATTCCGTTCTCCAGGACTTCCTGGTGTGATCTTGGTTCGCAGACTCTCCACCGGGGTTGGTATTGCTGGGGTATCTATTTTAAGGTAAGGAATCTAACTAACGTGTTTCTTTCAGATGAACAAGTTACTTACCTTCGGTAACGATATATCTGTAAGAAACATTAGTTAGTTAGATTCCTTACCGCCCCACCCATCCTCCCCGTTCTGCGAACTGATATCTAGGGTTAAGGTCATCCCTTTCAGGGCCCTAGATTCATGGCACCAGTGTCGGTTTCTTGTATGGCTCTGCGTTCCTGGCGCGGAAAGCTATGTACAAGAACAGACGTCAGCGCGCAAGGGCGGCGTCTAAGTACTCCGACGATGTCATCCCGGCGATCATGACGCCGACGACGGACGCGGAGCCGCAGACGACGCCTAGCGACACGCAAGGGTATTGCTGACGAAAAATCTTTCCGGATCCAACCTAACGCCTGGGGATATTCTAAGGTAAGGAATCTAACTAACTAATGTTTCTTACAGATATATCGTTACCGAAGGTAAGTAACTTGTTCTTCAAAGGAATGTTACACTGTATGATCCACTATGTGCTGAGTGAATGCGACAATTTTGGCCCTTGGTAAAACTGCACATTAGAAGGGTTTTGGGGTCCCTAATAGCCAGATAAACAGGAATAAGAGTAGGAGCCCTTAACTCCTTTGACATTGAGGCTATTAGGAATTAATTATCGTCCACCAGATATAGTACCAGTGAAGCTATGAAAGTAATATCTCAATGGGGCCCCATTCAGTCTCAGGAAGTCTGGAAAGTCCTGCAGAGACTATATCGAGATTGGCAATTGCACAATTTTACCTATGAGCAGTTTGGGAAAGTGTTCCAACGCACGTGTGACTTGTCCAAGTGCATCTAATGTATATTATGGCAGAATATTGTGAATCAGCAGTTTACAGAATTCAAATCTGAGTGGGGCCAGCAACAGGGGGGAATACTGGAGACAACAGTTACAGTTACCCAAAGAGCTATGGAGCAAAACAATATAATAGAATAGTATACTAAGGGGTCCTACTTGCCTATAATTTGTTATAAATGTGGGATATAAGAGTGAAAACCAAACCGATAATATAAAGTGGAACCTGAAGTGGAGGTTAACCCTTTAGCAAATAAGAAGGTCTGTTGGCTTGGGTTATTCTAGTTTTGATTTGCAAGAACGCTTGAAGTGTTTGCCCTCACATCATGGAGATGGTAATTAATTTAGAGGGCCCAGGTGGGTGGTCCTTTTGTTTTTTGTCTTTTGTCTCTTGCATTCACAGTGGCTGAGCTCCCTGTAACTATTATTCTCTTGTTATATATGAAGAATTAAATTCCTTCCTGATGAAACAAATGTGAGAGTAAGCCAGCACCTATTGAACTTAGTTTCTTATAGATACATGTCCAGGGCTGTTCTAATCATGCCCCTACTGACCGGATTATCTGGGTGGGTAGCAGTGATTTGGCTACCAGATGTCTATAGATAGTTATATAGGCAGAGAGAGGTAAGTATTGGTAATTATTTGAAAAATGTATTGTGAGGCATGATTGTATCTGCATGCTATAGATCGGGCACAGTGGGTTGATGGGTGAGTCCAATGGCTTTGATACCTTTCTAATAATTTGGAAACATTGCTCCAGTTGAATAAAATAAATACAGAACAGATCCAGGTCAGATGTATAATTAATTACGAAGTGCAAAGTACTGATATACTTCCTGTTGTTTTTTTACATTTCTCTATTTACCCACCTGATGTATTGTATATGTAAATTCAATATAGTCCTGAAGGTGACAGCACAATAATAGAACCACTGAAACGTACGTTGACTGTTATTGTGTCCAATCTGGAGCCACTACACCAGAAGGAGAGAGTAGAATAGACTCCGCCAGTGCACGGCAATGTTGCTTTTCCAGATTGTTGCATGATGAGTGTATGGTATGTGGTATTAATGGGATGTTAGATGAGAGTGTGAAGTAGGAGGTCAAATGGGGCTGGGATTCGTCTTTTTGAAGTAAATGTGTTTTGAAATTTGAAAAATGAATGTATATAGGTTAATAACAGATGAAAAGCTTTGGTAATTAATGTATGATAAAAGAGGCAGATGATATATTATTGAAATGAACCTAAAAAATAAGAACCATGCTATAAAAAAAAATATATAGAGTGTGGTCTGGATTTGTTGTAATGGGATTTATTCCATTGTGGAAAGGAATTTAGGAATGTATGACCTCTTAGTATACTGGTCTTGTGTTTCTTCCCCCTAGTCCTAAGCCTCTATTATTAACTTAACAAGTGAGGGGGGGGTCCCTTCGGTGTATTATGTCAAGCCAATACAATTGCAGTGTGAAGGAGACATAGGTTAGACCCACTTTAAAGTAGCAAGGAGTAACCATCCTCCAGAGGTATGGTGCCCCTTTGTGCTTCTTATGATGGCAATAGAACAGGAATGGTGGGTGCCCACATGGACAAGGCATGGATTGATCAGGCTAATCACACAGTAGACCCTACAAAATGCGCAGATTGGTCAAAGGGGTGGGAATGTACTCACATAGGAGAGCATTAGATCCATGTTTGCATAGTATACCAGGAGAACGTGAGTGGTACCCTATCCCATTAACGGCACGGACCTGTATCTAGTAGTGACAGAAACCATTTGTTATATTACCAATCACCCGTTACTCATAAACGCTGTTAGAAATGGGATTTCTGGTTGGCTAAGGCGTGCGCCAAAGCCAGGCAGAAACCACCACTCTAGTCAGGGCAAGGGAGTTACACGCCAAAGATAACTCCTGCTCACCCCCTTGGTAGCTTGGAAGCTAAGGATGGAACCCTTTTTGATCAAATCCCACACTACTGAGATTCCGATGGTGTCCCACTTGTCGAACCCCGGTTGGTGACACAGGGTACTCAGTCCCTGGGCTTGCCACAATGGTGTCGCTTTTGTAAGTGTATTTGCCCAACCCAGACGGGAGTTCGCCTGGTGCCAGATATCTATCGTGTGAGAAGTGGGCCCAATAAACCTCTGCTTCTTGACTTTGGAGTACAGTGCACCCAGGTGGCCGGCTCGTCCAGTTTGGTAGCTGTCCAGCCCATATGCCGGAACATTGGGTGAGTGGTATTTCCAGTGATTCACCACCACCAGTTGCAAAGCCCAGTAGTATAGTTTAAGGTCTGGAAGGGCTATGCCACCATCATACCACCCCCTGGTTAACTTTTTCAGTGACACACATGGGGTTCTGCAATCCCACAGCAGTGTACGGACCTCACTCTCCACCGCTGCGAAATATGCATCTGGAACACGGTTCGGGCAGTTCTGAAGAATATATAAGAACCGCGGGAGAGCCAATATCTTAAAGAGAGCTGCACGTCCCACTAGTGACACCGGCAAGGACCTCCAGTGCTTTACATCCGGTCGCAACCGTGCCAGCGGAGGGGCCAGGTTATGACTGTGAAACAGGGCCGGATCCGTCGTGACATAGATCCCTAGGTACCGGAAACCATCTCTAGCCACCTCTATCGTGCAGTTCGCCGGAAGACGGGGAGCCTGTCCCCGAAGCATAAACAGTACAGATTTGCTCCAGTTAATGGAATAGTCGGAGTATTTCCCAAAGTTTGTAAATATGTTCAAGACAGCATGGATGGATGTATAGGGGGAGGCGAGATATAGCAGTATATCATCAGCGTATAACGATATTCTGTCTTTGTGGTCCATTGTCCATTTAACCCCTCTTATCATTGCATCCCGCCGTATCTACGCCGCGAGCGGCTCGAGAACGAGGGAAAATATCAGTAGCGACAGTGGACAACCCTGTCGGGTGCCACTTCGCAATGTAAAGGCACGGGATGTGTAGTTATTGACTCGTATTTGACCCTGTATATCGGTATAAAGCAACCGCACCCAGCCTAGACATTTCGGACCAAATCCCAACCTCTCCAGGACTGCGAACATGTATGGCCATTCAATAGAGTCAAATGCCATGGACGCATCCAACGAAAGGACCACAGCATCCTCCTCGATATAGTCGCTACGTGCGAGCACGTTATGGAGAAGCCGGATGTTAAGTGCCGTATTTCTACCGGGCATAAAGCCCGATTGATCCGGGTGCACTGAGGAGGAGATGGCTGCGACTAATCTAGTGGCAAGCACCTTCGCCAATATCTTAGCCTCCACGTTAATCAATGAGATCGGTCTATATGAACCACATCTATCCGCGGGCTTCCCTGGCTTACAGATAACTACAATGGTAGCAAGACGTTGGTCATTTGGCAATTTTCCGGTCTCATCACTCTCGTTATACATAGCTCATAGATGTGGGGCCACCTGGGAGGCCACTACCTTCAAGAACTCAATGGGAGTGTGTAGGAGAGTAGGGTCTGCTATCCTATGGTCACCCCAAATTTTTGCTTTTTGCTTCACTGGTTTTTGACATATTGAGGCTGTGGGCCTGCTGATCAGACCCCCAGCCTGCTGTTCTCTCTAACTAAATTGACACTATGCACCCTAGGTGCATAACCAATTGGAAGTGGATCACCCTGTGAGCCCCTGTACCAGTGTACACTAGGTACCCAGGGCATTGGTGTATCTAAGGCCTACCAGGGGCTGAAGCATGTATTGTGCCACCCCTGGCCTGGCCTAACAAATTTGACACAACTGGCTGATCACTCAGCTGGTTGGTGTAACCACCTCTTACTTAGGTGTAGTATACCTATACCTAACATTAAATGGGACACATGTTAACCTATAAGTCACTCCTATGGCAGGCCTTGACAATCCTGAAGGCAGAGTGCTTGGTTCCATGTGAGATGGTGCTCTGGCATGAGCTGAGCCTGTCTGCAGTGGTCGGAACAACTTCCTTCTACCGTTTCCAGATATCGTCATACCATATACTCTTAAGTGCATTATGAACCTCGCGGTTAAATGCTATCTTTGGTTTGGCTTTATCAAAACATGTCGAGTAAGGTGTCATACGAATTGGAATACTAACCCCTCGCCAATTCTGGCGACGGGGTTAGCATTCCACCCTTCTAGAGGGACACAACATGTACAGTACCTGAAACCCGGGTAAAATCAGACATAGCCTCAGCTCCACAAAATGGATGCTGCCACCCCAGACACAAGTCTGCCCTCCTGCTGCTGGGAGTCCTTCCAGCTTGGGAGACATGGACAAAGGGTTTCCTGCCAGGGGAGGTGCGAGCACCACCCCAGACAGGATTTTGTGTATTGGTCAGGTAGGGCTTGAAAGAAACCAGACATGCCTGAGGCTCACAAGGAGCCTCGGTGCATATGCCAGTTCAAACCGGTCCTGGGGCACACCAGCCCCGGACCTGGGGCGATCTGGACAAAGGATTGGCGGTGTAACCACCCCCCTTCCTGGTCCCACCCTTAGGGAGGGACCTAGCAGGTAGTCCGGCCCCTAGAATCCGCTTAAAGGTAGGAGCTGTGTCCTAAGCCTTCAGACATCCTGGAATCAACTTAACCACAAGAAGAAGACGGGAACTTCAACGCTCTGCTGCACAGAGGACAGAAGGAAATCTCCCCTATGGTCAGGGAGTGACCATCTTGCTAACGCAAGCACCAACCAGCTATTCAACGTCTGTTTTGCCGCCGCCTCCCGCCGGAGCCCGAGCCCAGAGCCGGACAAGACCTGGACCTCCAGACCACTCACCGCCCGATCCACAGTCCCTGAAAAGAAGGAACCCGTGGAGGCACCGAGACACGTGGAGCCAGCCATCTTGGAAGACCGACGACAAGCTGCAAGCGCAACGACAGAGGCTCCCTCCAAGTTGTGCTTTGGGACCTGAGAAGCCCAACCACCAAGCAGCATCTGCACCAAAGGTGAGCCCTCCAGCATCTCCACGATCTGCGTGGGGCCCCTCTGCACTTTGCATCTCGACGCGTCTGCCCGGTCTCTGGCCCGTTGGCTAGTGGCCATTTTGGCGACCTATTTTGAAATCAACTATGCTGGTCTGGTTGCTCCAGACTGGCCCTAGCTGCTCTCCAAAAGAGCAGCCCCTCTGACCTTGCTGGTCAGAACAATCAGCTTTCCTCTCTTTCCATGACTCCTGCCTTTGCCAAGGCTTGTCTGCTTCTTTCGAGTCGCCGACACCGCCGACAGCGAGAGCCTGCGTGGGACAGCTCGTGACTCGACTCCTGGACGTCGTCGACCTTCAGGGACCACGTGGCTGCAGAGACAAGCTACACCTAACCACCTGTTTGCACCCGACATCGCCTGGTACCTACCTGGTGCCACGCCGGTCACTGGCTAGTGACTGTGAACACTGTCCCCTCTGCTTTCAGGTCTTCTCCAACTCCGATCCACCCTTGGATCCAACGCAGCTCTTCTGGACCGACCGCCTGCAGCATCTTTGTCATCAGGCTCCATTGAATCGATAGAAGAAACCCGACGCACTTCGAGACCTATGCACCCGCTTCCTGTGGGTGAGGTAAAGCTGGCACTCCGGTGCCCAAGTGTAGAGAAACATCTCTAGTGTCTGTGTTTTGAATCTTAAGATCGTAGTCCATCCAGAAGACCCTTTCTGCAGTAACTTTTAAACTTTTACGCACCCATTGAAAACCTATGGGAGCCCGTTTGTAACTTTTCTCACTGCACACGCGACCCGTGGACCTCCTGGTCACTAACTGAAGTTAGCTCCTTGTAGGCCCAGCGATTCTAGAGGCCCTAGGCCTTTTCCCTTTCCTGTTCGTGGTACTCATACCACTATTTTAGTATATGGTTTGAGTGGCCACCAGGGTCCATCTATATAAAGTGCAACTTCTGTATATTATAACGTTGTCTTGTTTAACGATTTGTGCTCCTGTGCTCATAAAGAGTCTAGGGGATACTTTGAGAAATAAATACATATATATTTTCAATATATATCTGTGTGGTGTCCTTTCATTGGTATAAAGGGGGGTTGCATTTGGTAAAACAGCCTGCTTAACACGCTTTAACGAGTTTAGCCTCAAAGACTGCTTAGCCTACGCTACCACTAGGGCAGATAGTCCGAAAAGGTTGACTTACAACCACACCATAAGGGTTGCTTGGCATGGTACAAGGTGATCACTTTAACTAGTGAACATCATATACCAGGCCAACTTCTCACATTGGTGAGCAGCGGTTGGATTTGAGCTTGCTGTGTTTTACCATTGTAATCTCTTGGTTACCAATTGAAAGATCACATAGGTACCTGTAGGTACATATAAAACAAGATAGATATACTTAAGTTCTACTGAACTTAGTTGTTGTAGAGCTAAGGGAGTAGCACACCCTGACTACAACTACTAGATAGGTTTAGTAGGAACACCCAAGTGTAGGTAGATTGCAACACATCCACCCACACTTAAGAGCAATGGCTGGGGCAGAGGGGTCCAATGTACCCATCTCTGTTGAGAGTGACCCCCAGAGGGCACTATCCATCTTTGCTACCCTAAACCAAAATGAGCTCAGGCAGTTGGCAAATATCAGGGGCCTTAAACAGCCCAAGAACCCTACTTCTGCTGAACTCAGAGAGCTTTTACAAGCTGATGAAGATCAGAAAGCTCTCACGAAAGCCTCCCAGTTAGGCCCCTTAGGGACTGGAACAGGAGGCCCCCCTTCTAAAGATGCCACTGAGGTACCCCTTTCCAATAATCACCCCTTAGATGAGATTCATACTACAGAGGATGAAAGTGATAGGGATACAGATGTTAGTGGGGATGAAGGGAGAACTAGCCCAGTGCCAAGTGTTATACGTGGCCCAGCTAACCTAAGGCTATTGGGGACTGACAATGGGATCATCCCATTGGATCTCCCCAGTGGACTTAACCAGGGGCTTGGAAGGCAAAGGAATCACTCAGGTGAATCTAATGCTTCTCATGCCTCTAGAGGCTCTCAAGGTTACTCCAGAAGAAGGATGACCACCCCTCAGAGGAGGGAACATGAGGCCAGAATGCAGGAAGCTCAGCTGAGAATCAGGAGACAGGAGCTAGAAGTAGCCCTGATGGAAGAGAAACTGAACAAGGCTAGGCAACCTAGAGAGAGTGGGTCTATACCCACTGGTGGCAGCATTGTCCCTAAGGACAAAGATAGGGTCTTTGACAATAGGAACCTGTCCAAGGTTGTGCCCCCCTGCAAAAGTGGGGATGACATCCACAAATGGATGACTGCTCTTGAGAGAGCCTGCAAAGTGCAGCAGGTTCCTGAAGACCAGTGGGCAGCAATCCTCTGGCTCTCCTTTGAAGGAAGAGACAGACTCCTCACTGTTAGAGAGGAGGATGTCAGAAACTACAGAGCCCTGAAGAGTGTCCTAGTTGATGGGTTAGGCTTAACCACTGAACAGTACAGGTTAATGTTCAGATACACCCAGAAGACACAGACTCAGGACTGGTCTGAATACATTGAATGTGCCACTAAAGCTTTGGAGGGTTGGTTGCTGGGAAGTAAGGTATCTGATTATACAGGATTGTACAATTTGATGATGAGAGAACAGATTTTAAATAACTGTCAGAACCAGCAACTGCATCAACACTTGGTTGACTCAGATCTGACCTCTCCCCAAGAATTGGGAAAGAAGGCAGACAAATGGGTCAGAACCAGGGTTAAGCAAAAGAACCAGAACCAGGGCCAAGGGGGTGATCAGAAGAAAACAGACCAAAAGGGTGGAGATCAGAAATCTAAAGACCAGAAGTCTTCAACAGGGCCCCAAACTAGTACTAACGAGGGTGGGTCCCAGCCTAAAGGGAAGAAGAAAGAAGGTCCAAAGAAACCCTGGTGCAAATCTTGCAAGAATACAACTCACTGGACTAGTGATTGTAAGAAGGGTGGAGCCC
Organism: Triturus cristatus; assembly: GCF_964204655.1. Lineage (NCBI taxonomy): Eukaryota > Metazoa > Chordata > Amphibia > Caudata > Salamandridae > Triturus > Triturus cristatus. Next base: position 1,605,392,605 of record NC_140590.1, on the reverse strand, counting down.
CCAACACTGTTGCCCCTAAGGCATCTGCTCCCAGTACTACTGTTAGCAGTGTTGGTCCCCAGACAAAGGGTGTAGTGGGAATCACTATGGGAACTGAAGGAGATTCTGACTTAGACAGAACCCTGACACAGGCAGTCTTGATCTGTGATGGGGACATGGATTTGTCCCTGACTGTGAGCCCCAGTAACCTGGGCAAGTACAGACAGACTCCTTTAATAAATGAAAAAGTGGCTGAAGCCTACAGGGACACATGTGCCAGTGTCACTATGGTGACACCAGGCTTTGTGGACCCTGGACAGTACATACCAGTTGAGAATTACCTGGTGACCAATGCCAGCAATGTCACTACTTCACACAGTGTGGCAGTTGTTAACTTCTCATGGGGGAGGGGTAACTGGCCTCAAAAGGGTTGTGGTTAGTGCAGACCTCCCAGTAGAATGTTTGTTGGGCAATGACCTAGAGAGTTCTCTATGGTCAGAAGTGGAGTACAGGACACATGCAGAGCTGTTAGGTACATCACCACATGTCCTTGCTGTGACCAGGTCACAGGCCAAAAAGTGCCTTACTGAACCACAGGTCTTGGATCCTGGAACAATGAACCAAGCACCTACCAAGAAGAAGAACAGGAGGGTTAAGGCTGTGCCTTCCCCACTGCCTCCAAGTGATGATCAGCCTTCCCAGGAAGATGATATGATCTAGAGGACCCTGAAGGAACTGTCCCTGAAGAGCTTGAACCTGATCAGGTTGAGTTTCTGGGGACAGGGGGACCTTCCAGGGCTGACTTGGGGCAGGCTCAGTTAACCTGTCCATCTCTTGAACCCCTCAGACAGCTGGCTGCTGCTGAGGCTGCTGGGAATGCTCAAGGTACCCATAAAGTGTATTGGGATGATGGGCTCCTTTATTCAGAGGCTAGAGACCCAAAACCTGGTGCAACCAGGAGGTTGGTTATACCTCTGCAATTTAGGGGCTTCCTTCTTACCTTGGCCCATGATATTCCTCTAGCAGGACACTTAGGCCAGAACAAGACTTGGGACAGGCTTGTCCCTCACTTTCACTGGCCTCACATGAATGAAGATACCAAGGAGTTTTGTCGCTCCTGTGTGACCTGCCAAGCCAGTGGCAAATCAGGTGGCACAACAAAGGCCCCCCTAATACCACTATTTGTGGTGGGGGTCCCCTTTGAAAGAGTGGGAATAGATATAGTGGGTCCCATGGATCCTCCCACTGCATCTGGGCACAGATTTATACCAGTGGTAGTGGATCATGCCACCAGGTATCCAGAGGCAATTCCCCTTAGGACCACTACAGCTCCTGTTGTGGCCAGGGCCCTGCTAGGAGTATTCTCCAGAGTGGGGTTTCCTAAGGAGGTGGTTTCTGACAGAGGTACCAACTTCATGTCAGGATACTTGACAGCTATGTGGAAGGAATGTGGTGTCAACTACAAGTTCACCACTCCTTATCACCCACAATGCAATGGGCTTGTTGAGAGATTCAACAAGACCCTAAAGGGTATGATCAAAGGATTACCTGAAAAGCTCAGGCGAAGATGGGACATCCTTCTACCCTGCCTTCTGTTTGCTTACAGAGAGGTCCCACAAAAAGGAGTTGGCTACAGCCCCTTTGAATTGTTGTTTGGGCACCCTGTAAGAGGCCCACTGTGTTTAGTGAAGGAAGGATGGGAGTTACCTCTCAAAAAGCCTAAGCAAGACATAGTGGACTATGTACTTGGTCTCCGCTCCAGGATGGCTGAGTATATGGAGAAGGCATCCAAAAACCTTGAGGCAAGCCAGGCCTTACAGAAAGCTTGGCATGACCAAAAGGCTGTCTTGGTTGAGTTTCAGCCAGGACAGAAGGTATGGGTGTTGGAGCCAGTGGCCCCAGCAGCACTCCAAGACAAATGGTCTGGACCCCATACAATCCTGGAAAAGAAGGGAGAGGTTACCTACTTGGTGGACCTAGGAACTCCCAGGAGTCCCCACAGGGTACTCCATGTTAACAGGTTAAAAGCATATGTTGACAGGGCAGACATGGGCTTGCTCATGGCTACAGATGAGGGACAGGAGGAAGAGAGTGACCCTCTCCCAGACCTGTTGTCTCAGAACCCTGAAGATGGTTCAGTTGAAGGAGTGACCCTTGGCGGCAACCTCTCTGAGCATCAGCAGATTGAATGTAGACAGGTTCTACAATCATTTCAACACATGTTTTCATTGATACCTAGTCAAACTGACTGGTGTACCCATGTGGTGGACACTGGTGACAGTCTGCCTGTAAAGAACAAACTTTACAGACAACCTGACCACGTCAGGGACTGTATAAAGGCTGAGGTACACAAAATGCTGGAATTAGGTGTCATTGAACCCTCAGAGAGCCCCTGGGCTAGCCCAGTGGTTCTGGTCCCCAAACCTCACACCAAAGATGGCAAGAGAGAGATGAGGTTCTGTGTGGATTATAGAGGACTCAATGCTGTCACTAGGACAGATGCACATCCTATTCCAAGGGCAGATGAGCTCATAGATAAACTGGCTTCTGCTAAGTTTTTTAGCACATTTGATTTGACAGCTGGCTATTGGCAAATCAGGTTAGCTGAGGAGTCCAAGGCCAAAACAGCATTCTCAACCCCAGGTGGGCACTATCAATTTTTGGTGATGCCCTTTGGTCTGAAGAATGCACCTGCCACCTTCCAAAGGTTGGTGAATCAAGTCCTTACTGGGTTGGATGACTTTTGTGCAGCATATCTTGATGACATTGCTCTCTTTAGCTCCACCTGGGAGGATCACCTGATCCACCTGAAGAAGGTACTTGAGGCTCTGCAAAAGGCAGGCCTCACTATCAAGGCTACTAAGTGCCAGATAGGGCAGAGTAAGGTTGTGTATTTGGGCCACCTTGTAGGTGGAGGCCAAGTTCAACCACTGGAGAGTAAGATACAATCCATCAAGGACTGGTCCCCTCCAACCACCCAGACTCCAGTTCGAGCTTTCTTGGGCTTGACTGGGTACTACAGGAAGTTTGTTAAGAACTATGGGTCCATTGTGACTCCTCTTAATGATCTGACATCCAAGAAGATGCCCAAAAAGGTTCAGTGGACAGTAAGCTGTCAAAAGGCATTTGATGACCTGAAGAAGGCCATGTGCTCTGCACCTATCCTGAAAAGTCCTGACTACTCCAAAGAGTTTATTGTCCAAACAGATGCTTCTGAGTTGGGTGTGGGAGCTGTGCTGTCACAACTTAATGTAGATGGTCAAGACCAACCCATTGCTTTTATTAGCAGAAGGTTGACCCCCAGAGAGAAGAATTGGTCAGCTATTGAGAGGGAGGCCTTTGCTGTGGTGTGGGCCCTGAAGAAGCTGAGGCCATACTTGTTTGGCACTCATTTCAAGATTCAGACCGACCATAAGCCCCTCTTGTGGCTAAATCAGATGAAGGGTGAAAACCCCAAACTGCTTAGGTGGTCCATTTCCCTACAGGGGATGGACTTTACAGTGGAGCACCGGCCAGGTACAGACCATGGGAATGCAGATGGTCTCTCCAGGTACTTCCACTTAGGACATGAAGACGAGACTGGTCAAGGCTAGTTTAATGTCCCTGCGTTTGGGGGGGGGTTGTGTAGGAGAGTAGGGTCTGCTATCCTATGGTCATCCCAAATTTTTGCTTTTTGCTTCACTGGTTTTTGACATATTGAGGCTGTGGGCCTGCTGATCAGACCCCCAGCCTGCTGTTCTCTCTAACTAAATTGACACTATGCACCCTAGGTGCATAACCAATTGGAAGTGGATCACCCTGTGAGCCCCTGTACCAGTGTACACTAGGTACCCAGGGCATTGGTGTATCTAAGGCCTACCAGGGGCTGAAGCATGTATTGTGCCACCCCTGGCCTGGCCTAACAAATTTGACACAACTGGCTGATCACTCAGCTGGGGTAAGTTGGTGTAACCACCTCTTACTTAGGTGTAGTATACCTATACCTAACCTTAAATGGGACACATGTTAACCTATAAGTCACTCCTATGGCAGGCCTTGACAATCCTGAAGGCAGAGTGCTTGGTTCCATGTGAGATGGTGCTCTGGCATGAGCTGAGCCTGTCTGCAGTGGTCGGAACAACTTCCTTCTACCGTTTCCAGATATCGTCATACCATATACTCTTAAGTGCATTATGAACCTCGCGGTTAAATGCTATCTTTGGTTTGGCTTTATCAAAACATGTCGAGTAAGGTGTCATACGAATTGGAATACTAACCCCTCGCCAATTCTGGTGACGGGGTTAGCATTCCACCCTTCTAGAGGGACACGACATGTACAGTACCTGAAACCCGGGTAAAATCAGACATAGCCTCAGCTCCACAAAATGGATGCTGCCACCACAGACACAAGTCTGCCCTCCTGCTGCTGGGAGTCCTTCCAGCTTGGGAGACGTGGACAAAGGGTTTCCTGCCAGGGGAGGTGCGAGCACCACCCCAGACAGGATTTTGTGTATTGGTCAGGTAGGGCTTGAAAGAAACCAGACATGCCTGAGGCTCACAAGGAGCCTCGGTGCATATGCCAGTTCAAACCGGTCCTGGGGCACACCAGCCCCGGACCTGGGGCGAGCTGGACAAAGGATTGGGGGTGTAACCACCCCCCTTCCTGGTCCCACCCTTAGGGAGGGACCTAGCAGGTAGTCCGGCCCCTAGAATCCGCTTAAAGGTAGGAGCTGTGTCCTAAGACTTCAGACATCCTGGAATCAACTTAACCACAAGAAGAAGACGGGAACTTCGACGCTCTGCTGCACAGAGGACAGAAGGAAATCTCCCCTATGGTCAGGGAGTGACCATCTTGCTAACGCAAGCACCAACCAGCTATTCAACGTCTGCTTTGCCGCCGCCTCCCGCCGGAGCCCGAGCCCAGAGCCCAACAAGACCTGGACCTCCAGACCACTCACCGCCCGATCCACAGTCCCTGAAAAGAAGGAACCCGTGGAGGCACCGAGACACGTGGAGCCAGCCATCTTGGAAGACCGACGACAAGCTGCAAGCGCAACGACAGAGGCTCCCTCCAAGTTGTGCTTTGGGTCCTGAGAAGCCCAACCACCGAGCAGCATCTGCACCAAAGGAGAGCCCTCCAGCATCTCCACGATCTGCGTGGGGCCCCTCTGCACTTTGCATCTCGACGCGCCTGCCCGGTCTCTGGCCCGTTGGCTAGTGGCCATTTTGGCGACCTATTTTGAAATCAACGACGCTGGTCTGGTTGCTCCAGACTGGCCCTAGCTGCTCTCCAAAAGAGCAGCCCCTCTGACCTTGCTGGTCAGAACAATCAGCTTTCCTCTCTTTCCACGACTCCTGCCTTTGCCAAGGCTTGTCTGCTTCTTTCGAGTCGCCGACACCGCCGACAGTGAGAGCCTGCGTGCGACAGCTCGTGACTCGACTCCTGGACGTCGTCGACCTTCAGGGACCACGTGGCTGCAGAGACAAGCTACACCTAACCACCTGTTTGCACCCGACATCGCCTGGTACCTACCTGGTGCCACACCGGTCACTGGCTAGTGACTGTGAACACTGTCCCCTCTGCTTTCAGGTCTTCTCCAACTCCGATCCACCCTTGGATCCAACGCAGCTCTTCTGGACCGACCGCCTGCAGCATCTTTGTCATCAGGCTCCATTGAATCGATAGAAGAAACCCGACGCACTTCAAGACCTATGCACCCGCTTCCTGTGGGTGAGGTAAAGCTGGCACTCCGGTGCCCAAGTGTAGAGAAACATCTCTAGTGTCTGTGTTTTGAATCTTAAGATCGTAGTCCATCCAGAAGACCCTTTCTGCAGTAACTTTTAAACTTTTACGCACCCATTGAAAACCTATGGGAGCCCGCGTGTAACTTTTCTCACTGCACACGCGACCCGTGGACCTCCTGGTCACTAACTGAAGTTAGCTCCTTGTAGGCCCAGCGATTCTAGAGGCCCTAGGCCTTTTCCCTTTCCTGTTCGTGGTACTTATACCACTATTTTAGTATATGGTTTGAGTGGCCACCAGGGCCCATCCATATAAAGTGCAACTTCTGTATATTATAACGTTGTCTTGTTTAACGATTTGTGCTCCTGTGCTCATAAAGAGTCTAGGGGATACTTTGAGAAATAAATACATATATATTTTCAATATATATCTGTGTGGTGTCCTTTCATTGGTATAAAGGGGGGTTGCATGTGGTAAAACAGCCTGCTTAACACGCTTTAACGAGTTTAGCCTCAAAGACTGCTTAGCCTACGCTACCACTAGGGCAGATAGTCCGAAAAGGTTGACTTACAACCACACCATAAGGGTTGCTTGGCATGGTACAAGGTGGTCACTTTAACTAGTGAACATCATATACCAGGCCAACTTCTCACAGAGTGCCATTAGGCCCCATCGCTTTCCCGGACCGAATTTGAGCAATAGCTTTCTGAATTTCATCATCCGAGAATTCACCATCAAGAATGTCTCTCTCCGATTCGGAGAGTGTAGGTAGGACACTGTCAGAGAGAAGTTGGCGGGAGTCTTCTGTAGTGTAGGTGGTGGAGGGAGAATACATTTCCTCGAAGTGATCTGCGAATGCCTCCGCTATATCTCTGGGACGTGTAATTGTCACGCCATCAGGTAATGTGAGCATCGGCACCCAACGGTCCCCTTGGTCCCTTCTCTCTAACCATGCCAATGTTTTCCCAGCCCTATCACCTAATTCATATAGTCTATGCTGAGTATGGAGATGCTTGGTCATCATATGTTCCCTAGCTTTGAGTTTATATTTTTCCTGTTTAAGTAGGAGACGGTGTTGCGTGTCGTCCGTTGGCCCATTTGTGTGATCTAATTTAAGTTGCTGGAGCTCGTCTTCCAGCTGGAGTAGTATGCGTCGTTTGTTTTGTATGTAGCCTGTTTTTAGAGACAGAGCCTGCCCCTTCAAAACCACTTTAAATGCTTCCCAGATAGTAAGCGCCGAACTAACCGACCCCAGATTGTCCTCAAAGTAGTTCCCAGTGTGCGTGCATAGTTCCTCCTTGATATCAGAGATTTTTAGCAACCATGGGTTTAACACAATAGTGGTACGTGGCTGGTGCTCCCAGTGTGTGAATTCGATATGAACCGGGGAGTGATCCGAGATCCCTCTCGGCAGAACCCGGGGGTGCCTAAAATTACCTATCGATGTTGTGTGTGTCAGGAAATAATCAATACGGGATGAACTCTTATGCACGTTAGAGAAATATGTGAATTGCGGCGTGTTTGGGTGAAGTGCGCGTCCTATATCTATCAGGCCCATAGCCCTTATAAATTCCGCCATAAGCACGTTTGGTCTTGCCCCTAGTCGTTGAGGGTGTCTATCGATTGTGTCATCTATGGTTAGGTTATAGTCACCCCCCCATGATGAGTGTGCCCACGGGAAGCTCAGTAAGTATTTTACCAAGGTCCGTTAGGGCTTCTTTAACGAGTGCCGGTGGCAGGTATAGTGAAATTATGTTGAGCGCTCTCCCGTCCCACTGGGCCTCCAAGACAGCAAAGCGTCCCCCAGGATCTGACCATGTACGGTGCGCAGTCAGGGCCAAGTTTTTTTTAACTGATATACTTGTTCCCCGCGAGCCTGTGGTGTAGTCTGCATGTACTAGGAGTCTATATCCCCACCGCGTGCGGGCTTAACTCTTATTTCCCACTAGATGCGTCTCCTGTAGCAGCACCACGTCTGGAGACTGACGTTTCAAGTACTGCTGAACAATCCCCGCTTGATTTTATCTCCTATCCCATTCACATTCCAAGTAAGGATAGAGAGCGACACATCTCTTTCACCCCCCATCATCTGACTCACGGAGAGGCATGACCTGATAGATCAATAGCGGTGTGTAAGCCACACTTGATACGAGCTGTCTGAACGCTGTACTGTTTTGTACATTTCCCCCATACCCTAATTTAGCAACAATGTTGGTACATGACAACACTCTATTAATACTGCAAAAGTCAACCACACTTTGCAAAAACGAACCCCCATCCCTACCCCTAGCTCCCGCCCCCCTCCCTACACTCTCGCCCGTGGATTTAGAACTACCCACTCCCCTACTAGGCAGAGTGCCTCTCTCCCTCCCACAAATACCCAAAGGCGCGGGCTTAGCACTTCCCCATCCCCTCTAACTGCATTGTACGTCTTGTCTATCCCAAACATTTTACCCTTCCCAGGCCAATTGGCTAATAAAGTGGCTAGAATGTACATCTCCCATTCAAGATTGTTCATGTCCGACATTAAGACAAGCAAGACTCTGGCATCCCACAGTGTAAAGCAGTCCCCAGGAACCATCTCACCATCGCGGCAGCACTTGCATCATCTTCACACAGCATGTCTTTTGATCTCTGGTTCATGCACTACTTGTGCGAGGCCTCTTTCCCCAGCAAGGCAGCTTGATCCTCGGCAAGCAGAGTCCCGATATTTTCTCTACATGGTCGGGTTCCACCGCTGTTGTGACGACGCTGGCTCCCCACCCTACGCCATCCCTCCAACCAGTCCCACGCCTCCTCCGGCGACGCAAAGAACCACGCCTTGCCCTCCGACTCCACTCTAAGCCTCGCCGGAAAGAGCATGGCATACTTCAATTCACAGTCTCGAAGTTCTTTTTAAACCGCCTGAAAACTCCGCCGTTGAGCCTGGACTTTAGCCGTGAAGTCCGGGAAGAAAGTGACATCGCTATTTTCAACCTTAATTGGAGGACAAGATCTTGCTGTCTGCAGTATGATGTCCCTGTCTCTATAATTAAAGATCCGGGCTATGATGGGCCTCGGGGGGGCCCCGGACTTCGGTCTGCTCCCTGGCACCCGATGCGCTCGTTCTATCGAAAAGTATCGCGACAAACTCTTGGGTTGCAAGCGCTTTGTTATTAAGTCCTCAATATAGAGATCAGCCGCTGGCCCCTCCGCCCGTTCCGGAACTCCCAGAATCCGTACGTTGTTGCGTCGGGCCCGTCCTTCGTACTCGTCCAGTTGTTGCGCCATCCTCTCTTGCCTGTTCTGTAACTCAGTCACCTGAGCCTGAAGTTGGGACGTGTCATTTGTCTTCGGACCTCTGCCCGTTGCCATATTTGCGCCGTAGTGCGGAAGCCGGCCCCGGAGCAAGAGCAACACCAGTAATCCCTGCCGCCCACCTAGCAAGCAACTTACTCTCGCTGTCGGCCTGTCAGGTTTCCCCTGGGCCCCCCGCCCCACCGCCAACCGCACTCAGGAGAGCTATCCAACCGTAGGCCTTGATATGGTCCAGGACTCTCTCACTACGCACCTGTGTTCCTGCCGATTTGAGCTGCGCCGCGTAAATGGAACCAGTCTGCCAGCAGGGGCTCTCCCCTCCCTTTCAGGGTGTCCGCCTGTACTATTTCCCCAGTGGGGAGGTTCGCCTGCGCCGTCAGTATCACCCGTCACCCGGGTAGGGCGCGTCCATCAGCCAGAAACCCGCAGCACTGGTTCCACCGACAGGCCGCCTCTCCCGACCCAGGCAGTGACTGTCTGCACCTGGATGTATAGCCGAGGGAGGGGGGGGCCAAGGGGCACCACCAACCCGCCTCAGTTTTCTGGAGCTCCACTCAGTCCGCCACCGCTCACGGGCAAGAACTCGCAGGGTGGGGGGGCGGGTGCCACCGAGGTCCGTATCTGATCCGCCCCCCTGGCAGCGGTATGCGGCTGGCCTCAGCTGCGCCGGGGGCAGGGTATTCTTCAACAATCAGGCCCAGGCCCGGCAGGCCGCAAAAGCCGGGGTCTCTATTTACGAGCTCTGCCCCACGGTGGCTGCCCCTGTACCTCCTTCGGTCCGGCGCCCACAGGCTCTCGCTGCCTCCAACCCCACGATCGGAGCCACGGAGGTATGGATCCAGCGCTGCCGCCTCGTTGCCTGCTCTGTCCGCGATGCTCCGGCGCTATGCCGATCGTTACCCTTTGATCGAGCGTCCCCAAGCCGCCATATTGGGTCCCGTTTGCAGTCCGGCCGAGCTTCGTCGTCGGCGCGTCGCAGAGGAGTCCAGTCACTTCGCACGAAGCGGCAGCGGATCGCCGGGCCTCTGACCGTTCTCAAGGTGTGTGTCGAGCTGATTACGACACAGGATAATGCAGGATTTGTGGCGGGATGCGGGAGCCTCACTAACTAGCCACCATTCTCATCGGCCGCTAGCCACGCCCCCTATTTATGACATAATTGATGACATCACTAATGACAGCATTCAAACTTCACTTTCACACATATTGCTCTTTAAATTAGTATACATTAGAGGCCTGACAGTAAGTACAAAACAGCTCAGGAGAAAATCACCCATTACTACTGCCACCACACAAATAACTCGCTTAGATGATAAAAAACAAGCATTATATAGAGCATACACTTTACAGTGGCATAGACCAAATTAACAATCGACCAAAGATTGGCTGCAGTGTTCAATATCTATACAATTTTTGACAGAAAGTCAAAATAGTGAATGCAAGTTCAAAAACAATTGCCCTAGTATGGACAGCTTTTATTTGTATAAAGCCTTGAAACTCACTGAACCCACATTGAGGAATAATGTTGATATGATCCAAAACGTAGGTATTGTAAACAGTTTTTTCACTATGAAAAATGAAGAGTTTATTCTGTATCACACTGTTTGCAGACAGTGAAACACTCATGAGAAATGCACCACAAAGTATTTTAAAAAATCTACTAAGAACATTGTACACTTTATGCAACAGTTGTCCAAAAAACACTATTTGCTAAAAATAACTACAATTTGAAGATGCTAAAGAACATACTAGCTGCACCCTTCACACTGTGGTGAAACCTTTACAGATATCGCACTATTTCTATCTACACTAGCACATGTGCATATCTTAGTTTCTCAATGAATCAATCAAGATTTGTAACGTGCTGGTTATCACCGGCGAGGGTATCCAGGTGGTGGGGGTGGCTGCTGCTGGTCGCTGTTAGTCAAACAGACAGGTCTTTAGTCTGTGTCTGAATTCCTGCAGGCTGGGTGAGGTATGGAGGTGTTGGGGGAGGCCGTTCCAGGTTTTTCACAGCCAGGTAGGAGAAAAAGCGACTGCCGCTTCTGCTTCGGTGGAAGTGCGGTGTGTGAGCGAGGGAGAGGGAGGCGGAGCGCAGGTGTCTGATGGCTGTGTGGAAGTTGTCTTTGGTTTAGGTAGGCTGGTCCTTGATTGGGCAAGCCTTTGTAGGCGTGGGTTAGCATTTTGTACTGATACCTTTTGTGTACGGGGTGCTAGTGAAGTTTGAGGTGGGGGTGATGTGGGCTTGCCTAGGTAGGTCGAGCATGAGCCTGGCTGATGAGTTCTGGATGGTCTGCAGTCTGTTTAGTAACTGGGTGGTGACTCCCATGTAGAGAGAGTTGTTGTAGTCCAGGCGGCTGGTGATGAGGTCCTGGGTGAAGGTGCATCTGGTGCTGATGGGCATCTACTTGAAGATTTTCTGGAGCATGCCGAGTGTGAGGAAACATACTGAGGAGACTGCATTGATTTAGTTTTTCATTGAGAGCCTGCGGTCAAGCATGATGCTGAGGTTCCTGGCATGGTCAGCAAATGTGGGGGTGGAGCCCAGGTCTGCTGGCCACCAGGTGTTGTTCCAGGGGTAGGCGTTGTTCCCGAAAATGAGTACCTCCACTTTGTCAGTGCTTAGCTTGAGACAGTTGTTCTGCATCCAGCTTGTGATGCTCGTCATTCATCTGTGGAAATTAATTTTGCTGTTAGCAAGGTCGACAGGTAAGAGTAGGAGCTGAGTGTCTTCAGTGTATGAAATGATGTTCATACCGTGGGCTCTGACTAGGGTGGCCAGTAGGGCCATGTAGGCGTTGAACAGGGTGAGTCTCAGTGAGGATCCCTGGGAGATGCTGCAGATGATGTTCTTTGGGCCTGAGGTGTAGGGTGGGAGACAGACGCTTTGAGTTCTCCCAGTAAGGAAATATGCAATCCAGTTTAGGGCGTCCCCTTGTATTTTTATCCGGTGGAGTCTTCTAGGAGGGTGTGGTGGGACACCGTATCGAATGCTGCAGAGAGGTCGCGGAGGATCAGGGTTGCATTGTCCCCCTGGTCTAGGAGGGCTCTGATGTCATTGGTGGCCGCTATTAAGGTGATCTCTGTCCTGGGGTTTGAGTGGAACCTTGATTGGGAGGGATCCAGGAGGTTGTTGGTTTTCGGGTAGATGGGAGGTTTGCAATTGGTGGCTTTTTCCAAGACTTTAATACGGAAGGGCAGGAGTGAAATGGATTAGTAGTTTTTAAGTTCCTCTGGGGCTGCGTAGGGTTTTTTGAGGAGCGGGTCTGATTTCTGTGTGTTTTCATTCTGTCAGGAATGGAATAATCTCATGATGGTTGCAGTGTTCTGCATTGTGAGAGGGTCCCATACTGTGATCCTTGATAGGTGTTGAGGTGGAGTTGGTGGGGCCTGGTAGGTTGTGCGTACTGTAGATAGGTGGTTGGGAGTCGAAGTGTTCGTAGATGGGCGAGATTTTGTTGAAGAAGAAGTCTGCAAGGGTGTCGCAGAGCGACTGGGAGGGGGTGATGGTGTTTTCGGAAACCTGAGGGTTGGAGAACTCTTTGACGATGCTGGAGTTCTTTGCTGTGTTTGGAGCTGGCTTTGAGGCAGACTATCAGGGAATCCTTTCTCACTTTTTTAAGGTTTGTGAGGTACTGGTTTAGTGCCAGTTTAAAGGTGGCTTGGTCGCTGGGTGATTTGTTAGTGCACCCGATCCTTCTTAGACGTTTGCATGTGTTTTTGGCTGTTTTGAGTTCCTGGGTGAACTAGTTTGTGTGCTTGGTGGGTCTGCCTCGATTGGCCGTTTTGAGGGGGGCAACTCTGTCGACGCACTCAGAGATCCTGGTGTTGAAGTTTTTGACGTCCACCTTGAGGGTGGGGGTGGTGTCCAGGGAGGAGGCTCTGAGGGTGTTGGTACAGAGGCCCTCTGTTACCTTGTTCCAGCTCCTGTGAGAATAACAGGTGTGGTTAGTGATGGAGGGAGGTGTGGGTGGTTGAGATGCGAAGTGGACCATTGAGTGGTCCGACCAGGTTAGTTTGGTTGCGTGGCTGTATCTGATTTTTTTGCTTGCTGTAACAATGGGATCTAGTGTGTGACTGGCAATGTGCCTGGTGACGGGGAGGCAGGAAGCGGGTGGTTGAAAAAAGGCAGCAAAGTTGTTTGAGAAAAGTGATGGACGGGCGCAGATGGGCTTGCCTTCGGTGAACCTGCTTCACGGCTGTGCTGCTGCCTGAATTAAATAGGTCCCTAGGGGGGAGCTGGTCCAGGGACACATATATTCATGTTCTATGTTAAGTATAAAGAGTCTCTCTAATAACTCAAGGCAGCTTACAAAAGTTAGTATCTACTACGTAGAATTTTTCTCCTGTAGGAAACTTTTCTGTAGAACCAAAAAACTTGTCTGAAGCATAATGAACACAAGTCACCTGCACACAGAGTTACACTTGACATTTTTTTTATAACATATTCAATACCTCTACGCAGCTATGTTGCATTAGGAGTACATGCATTTTGTAAACATTTATGTGCATTAGCTGAATCAAAACTGTACAAAATTAGGTAGAAAAGTAACATGACGCTACCTGCTACTATGTAAACTATAAAACAAACTAACACACTAATTGGATGATGTAAACAGTGATGTCATCAGGGATGTCATCAATGATGTCATTTAAGATGTCATCAGTGATGTCATAAAAGATGTCATTGAACATGTCAAGAGTGATGTAATATGTGAGGTCATAAGCAGTCCATGGCGGGAGCAAGTTATAGATAGTGCTACTGTTAGAAATGGGGGTCTCTGGTTGGCAGTGGATGGCCACTGTCCAAGCAGGGACCCTTCTTCCTAGGTCAGAGTGAAGGGCTGCACCCCTTTGACAACCCCTGCTCCACCCTGTGGTAACGTAGCACGAGCAGTTAGGCTAATCTCAGAGGCAGTGTGTTAAGCGTTTATGACCATACACAGTAATACAGTGAGGAACACTACAAAGGGACACAACACAGGTAGGTACCAAAAAAATAGTTATCTTTATATATAGGCTTATCACAAGACCAAATAACGAGAAAGCCACAATACTGTGCAAAAATAATTCTCTCTGGATGCTGCAAAAATAGTTCAAATGGGGAATGCAAAGTTCAGTTCAGGGCAATGGTCTCTGCGACCCTTTTACTCACAGTTCCGGGATGTTGTTCTCTATAATCCACAAAAATGCCACTACAGTGGGAGAGCGATGTTTTTCCTCACGCTCTTGGTCGCGGCTGCTCGCTAACGGGTGTTAGCGACGATTTTGAGGCCTGCAAACGTGCGGGGTGATGATCAGGCCAGCGAGCCCTCAGCGGCAGCCACGCAATTAATTTCTTGACGCTTCGTGGCTGCGGCAGTTCGCTAACAGGCCTTAGCAACAATTTCGAGGCCCGCAAGCGTGTGGGGCGATGATCAGGCCAACGAGCCCTCAGCGGCAGCCACGCGATGATTTTCCTGACGCTCCGCGGCTGTGGCGATAATTTTGAGGCCCGCAAACATGCGGGGCGATGATCAGGCCAGTGAGCTCTCAGCGGCAGCAGTGCGATGATTTTCCTGACGCTCCGCGGCTGTGGCGGCTCACTAACAAGCTTTAGCGATAATTTTGTGGTCTGCAAACGTGTGGGGCGATGATAAGGCCAGCGAGCCCTCTGCGGCAGCAGTGCGATGATTTTCTTGACGCTCCTCGGCTGTGGCGGCTCGCTAACAGGCCTTAGCGACAAAATGAAGTCTACTGGTCCTGAGACTTCAGTCAGGAGGCTAGTTCTCTCTCTAGCCCTTGGGTGATTGCAGGTACAAGATTAAAAAGTTCTCTTACAGCTCCTTTTCCCTCTTATTTCCAGTCCAATGAAAACTACTGCAGGCCAATCCAGGGAACAGCACAAAACACCAGGACAGTCCTCTCCTGCAGCTTCCTTCAGTTCCACGGACAGAGGTTGGTCTTGAGATCCAGGGGCAATACAAATTGTAGGGGTTTCAGCACAGATATTTATACAACAAAAGTCTTTGTTCTCAGAAGCTACAAGTCACTGAACCCAGCCAGAACCAGTTCTGCCCAGCCCTGGAGCACTTTGTTTACCAGGCTGCATCCTTCCTTTCAGAAAGTGGGGGTCTGCCATCAGACGCACAGTGGGAGGTGGAGCCAGCATTCACCTTGCCAGGCACTGCCCTATTCAGGTCCAGGAGCTAACCCTCCCCACACTCCAATGCAGATCTCTCTATTCAACCCAGGTCTGACTCAGCCTGCCCTGTCCCTCCAAAACCAGACAGCCAATACACATAACAGCAGAGCACACTGGAAGGCTTAGGCAAGAAAAAACCTACTATTTTGTAAAAGTGGTATTTTCAAACACAGAATATAAAAATAAACTTCACTAAAAGATGTATTTTAATATTCTGAGCTCAGGCATACTTAATTCGTTTTTAAACCATGTTCTATGGGTCAGTTAGGACTATAGAATGTAATAGCCAAACCTCCCATTCTGGCCTATGGAGAACAGGTAGCCTTACATTAGTGAAAAACGAAATTGGGTGTAATTCACTACCAGAACATGCTACACACATCAGAGCATGTCCTACCTTACACATACAATGCACCCTACCATAGGGGTGGCTTACATGATGCCAAGGGAAGGTTCAGTGGCTGGGAAGTGGGTGCTCTTCACAGCCAAGATGGCAGTTCTATACTGCACACAGACGCTGCAGTGGCAGGTCTGAGACACACTTTACAAGCTGCTTCTGTGGGTGGCGCAAACCAGCGCTGCAGGCCCACCAGCAGCATTTGGTTTACCAGCCCTGGGCACACACAGGCCACATTACTAGGGACTAACAGGTAGACCAAATAAGCCAATCAGGGATACATCAATTCATATGTCATCTTTACACAGGGAGCATCCGCGCTGCGGCACTGAATGGCAGTGGCGCAGCTCCCAGAGCATCTATCACCAGAAAAACAGAGGAGGCACAGCAAAAAAATTGAATGGAGACTCACGCCAATGGTGCCAGGTCTAACACATGTCCTCCCCAGCTGAAATGTGGGGAGAACTACCCATCCCCTGGGAAGTTCTCATCACTAAGGCGGAAAAATCTGGACAGACCGTCAGCATTGGCGTGTTCTGTACCAGGGCGGTGTTCCACCGTAAAGTCCAGCCCTTGTAGGGAAATAGACCACCTCAACAACTTGGGATTCTCACCCCTCATTTGCATCAACCATCTGAGGGGCCTGTGGTCTGTCTGAACCCGGAAGTGAGTCCCAAACAGGTATGGTCTCAGCTTCTTCAATGCCCAGACCACAGCAAATGCTTCCCGCTCAATTGCACTCCACCTCTGTTCCCGTGGCAGTAACCTCCTACTGATGAAGGCTACAGGTTGGTCTAGTCCCTCCTCATTGATCTGTGACAGAACAGCCCCCACCCCATGCTCTGAAGCGTCTGTCTGGACAATAAATTCTTTAGCAAAGTTGGGTGCCTGGAGTACAGGCGCTGTACACGTGGCAGTCTTGAGGGCATTAAAAGCTTTTTGGCAGGATCTCAGTCCAGTTCACAATCTTTGGCTGCTTCTTGGAAGTCAGCTAAGTTAAGGGTGCAACAATGTTGCCATACCCCTTGACAAACCTCCTGTAGTACCCCGTGAGTCCTATGAAGGCCCTCATCTGCGTCTGGGTTCTTGGGGGCTCCCAAGCTAGGATGGTCTCAAACTTGGGCTGCAGGGGTGCCACTCCCCACTTGGTGTCCTAGGTACACCACAGAACCCTGCCCAATCTGGCACTTACTGGCCTTGATTGTGAGGCCTGCTCTGCGCAGCGCCATCAACACTTCCCAGAGGTGGCGCAAGTGATCCTCCCAGGAGAAACTGAACACTGTAATGTCGTCCAGGTAGGTGGCACTGAAATCCTCCAGCTCAGCCAACACCTGGTTGACCAACCTCTGAAAGGTGGCATGGGCATTCTTCATCCCAAAGGGCATCACACGTAACTGGTAGTGCCCATCTGGGGTGGAGAATGCTGACCTTTCCTTGGCCCCATCAGTCAAGGCGATCTGCCAGTACCCAGACGTTAGATCAAACGTGCTGAGGTACCGGGCAGCCCCTAGCCGATCAATGAGCTCATCTGCTCTGGGGATGGAGTGCGCGTCGGTCCTGGTGACCGAATTGAGACCTCGGTAGTCCACACAGAACCTTAGTTCAGGGGCCTCACCAGGCGTGGCAGACTTTGGTACCAAGACCACTGGGCTGGACCAAGGGCTTCTAGAGGACTCAATCACCCCTAGGGCAAACATTTTAGAGACTTCCTCCTTAATGTAGGCCCTGACCCTGTCAGACACCCGGTAAGCCGTATGCTTGACAGGGGGGCTGTCCCCGGTGTCTACCTCATGGACGCACCAGTCAGTGACACCAGGCACTAGGGAAAACAAATCTGAGAATCGTCCCAACAGCTGGTGACAATCTCTCTGCTGCTCAGGGGTCAGCGTGGTGGAGAGGACCACACCCTCAACTGACCCATCCTTCTCTTCTGCGCACAGGAGGTCAGGAAGAGGCTCACTCTCCTCCTCCATTCCAGCTTCTGTGGCAAGCAACATGCCCACTTCAGACCTCGCAAAGTGGGGCTTCAGGCGGTTCACATGCAGGACCCGCAGGGGGTTCCTGGGAGACTGAAAGTCCACCAAGTAGGTAACTTGACTTTTGCGCTCCACCACCTCAAATGGAATGGTCCACTTATCTTGGAGCGCGCAGGGCTCCAGTGGGGCCAGTATCCAAACCTTCTGACCAGGTTGAAACTCGACCAGAGTGGCATTCTGGTTGTGCCAACGTTTCATCTCCTCCTGGCTGGCTTCCAGATTTGCCTCAGCAATCTTTCTGAAACGCCGAGTCTGGTTCCTGGAGGCCAAGATGTAGCTAAATACGTCTTGGGGAGGTTTCCTGGGAGATTGCTCCCAGCCTTCCCTATTCAGACTGAGGCCCTCTGACCGGGTGACCATAGAGTAGTTCAAAGGGGCTGAACCCTAAGGACTTCTGGGGCACCTCACGGTAGGCGAACAACAGGCATGGCAAGAGGACGTCCCACTAACGCCTCAGGGGCTCCTCTAGGCCCATAATCATACCTTTCAAGGTCCGGTTGAACCTTTCAACCAGACCATTTCCTTGGGGGTGGTAAAGAGTGGTGAACTTATAACTTACCCCACACTCCTCCCACAGAGACTTCATGTACTGGGAGATGAAGTTGGTTCCCCTGTCAGACACCACCTCGCTGGGGAACCCCACACGGGAGAAGATCCCATCAGTGCACGTCCCACCACGGGGCCGTCACTGTCCTGAGCGGGATGGCTTCAGGGTACCGGGTGGCATGGTCCACCATGACCAGGATGTACCTGTTACCCATGGCTGTCTTGGGGTCCAGAGGCCCCACAATTTCGATTCCCACTCGCACGAATGGGGTACTCACAACTAGAAAGGGCTGGAGTGGGGCCTTGATCTCCCCCCACTCTTCCCACTTGCCTGGCAAGTCTCACAGATCCTGCAAAAAGTATCTGTACTTTTGCGCATCTGCGGCCAATAAAAGTGGGTGACCAGCCTCTCAAAGGTCTCGGTCTGCCCCAGATGTCCTGCCAACGGAATGTCATGAGCCAACCCCAGTAGGAAGGCTCTGAAGCACTCGGGTACCACCAGCATACGGGCCGACCCTGGCTCAGCAGCCTTAGGCTCACTATACAGGAGATTGTTCTCCCAATAGATCAGATGCGAACCAGACATATCACCTGCTGCCTGGGCTGCAGCCTGATGCCGCATACCCTCAAGAGAAGGGCAAACTTTCTACTGCTCACAAAAGTCCTCCCTGGTGGGCCCCCCCTCCTGCTGCCAATGGGTCAGCTCAGGCAGGTCCCCCAAGTCGGTGCTTTGCTCCCCAATAGGCTCCAGTGCATCCCCTTGAAGGGCTGATCCTTCCTGGGCCGTGGGAACTAAGGGGGCTGGTTTCCCGCGCCCCCTGCTCCTTCTCTCTAAGGAAGGGATCTGGCCCATACTTTCAGGCTCCAGACTTTTCTCAACACCCTCTTTGGCTGCCATGGACTGAGTGGTGGCACATGCTCATTCAGGCAGACCCAGCATTTCCAAGTGAGAACTCGTCTCCACCATAGCCCAAGGGGAGTTCTCCAAATCGTTGCCCAACAGACAGTCTACAGGCATGGCAGGCCACACAGCTGCCTGAAGAGTTTCTGAGACCCCCCCCCCCACTCGAAGGGAACCTGAGCCACCTCACATTGGCTCTCTGAGTTGTCGGCTGACACTACTGGGCAGAATGCATGGGGAATTATCTGCTCCTGGGACACCAACCGGGAGCTGACAGCAGTTATACTGGCTCCTGTGTCCCTGAGAGCCTCCACTTTATGGCCATTGATGGTCACCCACTGCCTGTATTTCTTAGTGTTGTCAGGCAGTGCAGGTTTAGGGACCATCTCGCAGTCTCCTAGGGAGACAAGGGTTAACTGTACAGGGTCCCACCCCTCTTGGGCATTCATCTCCTTTCCTTCCAAGGCTACACTAGCCATCTGGCGGGGTGGCGCACGGGAGGGTGCGGCAGTAGCCTTCTGAGGACACTGGGGATCAAAGGACCGATGGCCCAATTGGCCACAATGATAACAAGTAGGGGGCCCCTTGTGAACAGGCATACCTGTCGGGGTCATTGGCTTCCTATCTTGGGGAGGCTGGGACACCACTGCTTGGTTCCCTTGGGTATTACTTTGGGGCCCTCGGTGGAACTCCCTTGGTTGACCCCTGTCCCCCCCACTTCTCTGCTGGGGACCCTGCCTACCTCTGGCAAAGTCTCCCATTGGACCCTTGTGGACCCTGGTGCTGACCCAGCGGTCCGCCTCCTCAGCAAACTTCCTAGGTTTAGTCAGCCTGCAATCAATGAGGTGTTGGCGTAGCTCAGGAAAACAGTTTTCAGATAGATGCTCCCATGCAATCAAATCATACAGTTGCTCAAAAGTTTCTACTTTGCTACCTTTTACCCAGCGTTCCATTGCTCTGCAAAAAAAAGACACATATTCCACCCATGTGGTACCTTCCAACTTCTTACAGGACCTAAACCTCTGTCCGTACATCTCAGGGGTCAACCCATAGCGGGTCATCAGCGCTTCTTTCATGTGTTCATAAACCATTCTACTTTCTGGGGGCAGATCCAACAAGGTGTCTCTCCCCTCACTCACAAACCGTCCCCACAACCCCGCTCCCCAATAC
The DNA here is from genome assembly GCF_964204655.1 of Triturus cristatus. Lineage (NCBI taxonomy): Eukaryota > Metazoa > Chordata > Amphibia > Caudata > Salamandridae > Triturus > Triturus cristatus. The sequence goes on along the minus strand of NC_140590.1, from coordinate 1,605,372,373 downwards.
GTCTCAGGGACCCGGTGGGACACCATAGCTGTTTCATAAGCGGCAAACCATTGCCCAATATCCTCACTCTTGTGGAAATCCTTAATAACCTCTTTAGGAATGTATACTCTGCTCTCTGTCTGTACTACTGGTATGCTGCCACCAGAGGGACTGGAGGTTTCTCCATTCTTTGCCTGAATCTCCAGCTCCCTCAATGCTCTCTCATGCTCAAGCTTCATTTTCATCATTTCAAACTCTAGCTTCTTGTTCTCAAGATCTCTCTCCCTCTAATCTTCTAGTTGCATTTTAGCCATCTCCATATTATGGCGTCTCTCTCTTTCCCTGTCCTCCATCTCCTCTGGGAACAGACCCCTCGCTGACACACTCGTGCCCGGGCTGGAAAGCGATTTACCACCTACTACATCAATCACTTCCTCCACATTCTCTCCCTCCACCACAGGGTCTCCCATATTCCTTGGGGCATCCCTGGCTGCTAGCCAGGCCTTCAGCGCCTTGCAAAATTCTTCTTTCCTGCTAAAACATGTGGTAGGGACTGTAAATTTCTAGCAAAACTTTTTTAGCTCCTTGGAAGTGTAGGTATCTATCTTCTCCTCTTCCCAGGAGAACTCTTCTGGGTCAACAGCTCTGGGCTTAGCCATTGTATGAACAACTGGCACTCTTAATCAAAAATAGACTAAAAAAAAAAAATCCTCAAATATGTATGTGGTATGTTATGGTCTGCACTCACTAGTAGTGTACACTATAATTATTGTATGCGGTCACAAACGCAAGTCCAGATCCCCGCCGCTGACCACCAATGTTAGAAATGGGGGTCTCTGGTTGGCAGTGGAAGGCCACTATCCAAGCAGGGACCCTTCTTCCTAAGTCAGAGTGAAGGGCTGCACCCCTTTCACAACCCCTGCTCCACCCTGTGGTAACGTAGCACGAGAAGTTAGGCTAATCTCAGAGGCAGTGTGTTAAGCTTTTATGACCATACACAGTAGTACAGTGAGGAACACTACAAAGGGACACAACACAGGTAGGTATCAAAAAAATAGTTATCTTTATATATAGGCTTATCACAAGACCAAATAACGAGAAAGCCACAATACTGTGCAAAAATAATTCTCTCTGGATGCTGCAAAAATAGTTCAAATGGGGAATGCAAAGTTCAGTTCAGGGCAATGGTCTCTGCGACCCTTTTACTCACAGTTCCGGGATGTTGTTATCAATAATCCACAAAAATGCCGCTACGGCGGGATAGCGATGTTTTTCCTCACGCTCTTGGTCGCGGCCGCTCGCTAACGGGTGTTAGCGACAATTTTGAGGCCCGCAAACGTGCGGGGTGATGATCAGGTCAGCGAGCCCTCTGCGGCAGCCACGCGATGAATTTCTTGACTCTTCGTGGTTGCGGCGGCTCGCTAACAGACCTTAGCGACAATTTCGAGGCCCGCAAGCATGCGGGCGATGATCAGGCCAGCGAGCCCTCAGTGGCAGCCACGCGATGATTTTCCTGACGCTCCGCGGCTGTGGCGATAATTTTGAGGCCCGCAAACGTGCGGGCGATGATCAGGCCAGCGAGCCCTCAGCGGCAGCAGTGCGATGATTTTCCTGACGCTCCGCGGCTGTGGCGGCTCGCTAACAAGCTTTAGCAATAATTTTGAGGTCCGCAAACGTGCGGGGCGATGATCAGGCCAGCGAGCCCTCGGCAGCAGCAGTGCGATGATTTTCTTGACGCTCCTCGGCTGCGGCGGCTCGCTAACAGGCCTTAGCGACAAAACGAAGTCTACTGGTCCTGAGACTTCAGTCAGGAGGCAAGTTCTCTCTCTAGCCCTTGGGTGATTGCAGGTTCAAGATTAAAAAGTTCTCTTACAGCTCCTTTTCCCTCTTATTTCCAGTCCAATGAAAACTACTACAGGCCAATCCAGGGAACAGCACACAACACCAGGACAGTCCTCTCCTGCAGCTTCCTTCAGTTCCACGGACAGAGGTTGGTCTTGAGATCCAGGGGCAATACAAATTTTAGGGGTTTCAGCACAAATATTTATACCCCAAAAGTCTTTGTTCTCAGAAGCTACAAGTCACTGAACCCAGCCAGAATCAGTTCTGCCCAGCCCTGGAGCACTTTGTTTACCAGGCTGTATCCTTCCTTTCAGAAAGAGGGGGTCTGCCATCAGACGCACAGTGGGAGGTGGAGCGAGCATTCACCTTGCCAGGCACAGCCCTATTCAGGTCCAGGAGCTACCCCTCCCCACACTCCAATGCAGATTTCTCTATTCAACCCAGTTCTGACTCAGCCTGCCCTGTCCCTCCAAATCCAGACAGCCAATACACATAACAGCAGAGTACACTGGAAGGCTTAGGCACGAAAAAACCTACTTTCTAAAAGTGGTATTTTCAAACACAGAATATAAAAATACACTTCACTAAAAGATGTATTTTAATATTCTGAGCTCAGGCATACTTAATTTGTTTTTCTACCATGTTCTATGGGTCAGTTAGGAATATAGAATGTAATAGCCAAACCTCCCATTCTAGCCTATGGAGAACAGGTAGCCTTACAGTAGTGAAAAACGAAATTGGGTGTAATTCACTACCAGGACATGCTACACACATCAGAGCATGTCCTACCTTACACATACAATGCACCCTACCATAGGGGTGGCTTACATGATGCCAAGGGAATGTACAGGGGCTGGGAAGTGGGTGCCCTTCACAGCCAAGATGGCAGTTCTAGACTGCACACAGACACTGCAGTGGCAGGTCTGTGACACACTTTACAAGCTGCTTCTGTGGGTGGCGCAAACCAGCGCTGCAGGCCCACCAGCAGCATTTGGTTTACCAGCCCTGGGCACACACAGGCCACATTACTAGGGACTAACAGGTAGACCAAATAAGCCAATCAGGGATACATCAATTCATATGTCATCTTTACACAGGGAGCATCCATGCTGCGGCACTGAATGGCAGTGGCGCAGCGCCCAGAGCATCTATCACCAGAAAAACAGAGGAGGCACAGCGAAAAAATGGAAGGGAGACTCACGCCAACGGTGCCAGGTCTAACAGCTACTAACTATAACTGGTAAATTTCTGTGTTTCTTTTTGTTTAACACGTTAACGTTGTCCTTCAGAAATTGACCTAACTATAAGGTTACTTAAACCTTATTTTGTTTAGTAGAGAGAAAAAAAAAAAAAAAGAAATATATATATATATATATTGCAACTAGTTGGGATATAGTCATGTGAAGACAGACTATCAGTGGACATGTTGCCTGTTTGTTTATTTCCATGCTTGACGACTTGCTGCTCATGTGACTCACTAAGGCAGGTATAATTGGCAAACTCGCTGTGTTGCGCATCATGTGACCAAGGCCTGTGACGGGCTGAAACGCGTAATGGCAGCAATGGTGTTTCTTATATTTAAATAAATTATTGAATTCTTCACCGCATCTTGGGTCTGCTTCCGTTCTTTGAGGACATTCCTGCAATTTTGAAACGGAGTTTGGCTGTATCTAGTACCGGAGGAGTTTCGCCGGTATCAGCAGACCCCTCCTCCACGAAGGGCCGATCGGAAAGGAGCTCACTTCCGGTTTTCCGGAGACTGCAGATCATTCCGTTTGGAAGAAACCGAAGGCCCCCAAGCAGCGAAAATATACCCAGCTGCAACAGAAGACGACGAAGAGCCGAGTCGGAGGACCAGCTGTCGTCGAAACCCCTGGCAGGTAGGGGCAGCGCACTGACTTGGTGGAGGAGTTGCCGCACGAATCGTACACGGGAGTGCCCGAGGAGATTCACAGTGGCAGCGGGAATTTAATAGCATAAGCACCATGTTCGCCGATGCGCTACGGGGCTGGGAAGCTGCAGCATGCACAATGTTTGATGATTCCCCCAGCAATGTGGCAGCAACGCCAGCACAAGAGAGTGCAGTGAGGGGAGACAATACAAGCTTAAGAGATCATTTTAGGAAGCTGGAGAAAATAATGCGCGCCGAACAGGCGCAATGGTGGGAGCACAAATCATTATCCCGCTATTTAGAGGTAGGCAGGATACCGAGGGGGCTGAGGATAATGCTGGCCCCAAGCTATGAGAAACCGGATCCTGCAATGCTAACTGAATGGGCTACTGTCAATTTAGATTCCTCTAGAAGGCTGGTTGAAGTTTTGGTCAAATATGCCATCAGTGACCAAGCGGCATTACAGAAAGAAATAGAGGATATGGAAAAGACAATTGCGGAATTTGAGGACACACCAGAGAAAACCAAATACAGAGATGAAGTGATTGCACGCTTGCATAGAGATGAGGAAGTTATAAAAAAACGCAAAACCTTCAAATTCCAAAGAGACAAATCAGATTATGAACAAGGGCGAGTTTTTACTTTTGCCAAAAAATATGACGCAGTCAAAGCTGGGGTAATGGCAAATGATCCCAAGATTCACTCACGAGCGGGCGAGGAACTGGCATCTACATCAACAACTGACTTAAGCTCTGCCATTGATAGTGAATCGGAGGGGGAACAATTAAAATCCAATGTGGGATTGGGGTTTCAACGAGCATCGCCTGCCCAGGAAATGAGCTGCATGCGACAAGATCGAAAACAAACCCTGAGACCACGTGCCCATATTGTCTCAACTACGCAAACGCCAAGAGAAGGAACAACAAAAAGCGCAGGGCAAGGCGCCGCCAAAACCACAAGCGCAAACGGTGGCAACAAAAAATCAAACAAGGGATGGAAGCTCAGATAATCACGAGTACAAAACCAGCCATCAATAAGACTGGTCAACTTAACAAACATCAACTTGACGGAGGAAGAAACCGACATCCTTGCATTAGGATCATCATATAGCCCGAAATCGGATTTTAAATATACTGAGACTAGGGTTGATGTCTATAAGTTTGTGCGAAAATTAAAACTACGCAAATTCTTCGCTCTCAAAGGTTCAGCCAATACATCTGAGGAACGACCACGAGGTCTGGTTGATGCTGGCAATAAGTCCAATAATCTCACTGCAGGTGATGTGGAACTATTGAGGGATTTGCAACATACGCGGTCCCAAATTTTAAAGTACGACACTACAAAATGAGCAAGAAGGGGCTATGGGAGAAGTGAGTTGCACGCCTTTGGATAGATCAATGGCCAAAACTCCCTTCAGAGCAAAATCTACCTTCTACCGCCTGATGTTGAAAGACAATCTGGATTCATTCAGTGAGAAAGTAGCAACAGAATTGAAAAGCCTGTATTCTATGACAGCCAGGGCACCTAGAAAATACAGCAAACAAGATAACAAGTATTTCCAACTCATGCAAAAATTAAGAACCAACAATAATGTCATAGTGCGGCAATCGGACAAAGGAGGCAACGTGGTCCTGTGGCCCAGGGACCAATATATGGAAGAAGCTGTTGCCCACCTCAATAATCGCAACTGCTACAAATTGAGTACTCTCAAAAAAATGAATGCAGCGCGGCAGGATTGCTACAGTAACTTGTTAGCCTGGAAATCGGCAGGTCTGATCACAATGGATGAATTCAGGTTTCTTAAAGTTGACCACCCTATCGCTCCAATCATCTACTTCATCCCGAAAATACACAAAAGAATGGGCAGGCCCCCTGGCAGACCAATCATCTCAGCCAGGGGGAGCCTACTGGAGGATGTGTCAAAATACGTCGACCATTTTTTACAAGAGCAAGTGAAAAGTCTCCCATCCTATGTACAGGACACTGGGGACTTTCTGAGGAAGTTGGTCAATGTTCCATGGAGTCAGGATCTACTGCTTATCTCTATGATGTCACGACCCTATACACCAGTATTCAACACTTGGATGGGGTCAGGGCCTGCGAATACTATCTGAACCGTAGAACCATGGGAATGTTTTCACATAATAAGATGCTACTCACTATGATTTCTATGTGTTTAGAGAACAACTACTTCCTTTTCCAACATCAGGTATACCAGCAGACGCGTGGGGTGGCCATGGGGGCTTGCTTTTCTCCCAGTTACACATGTTTACATATGGGTTACTGGGAGGAGCGGGTCCTCATGGCCAAATACCACACTATCATGGAGTCCAGAATTATCTGTTGGTATAGATTCATAGATGATCTGTTTCTGATTTGGCGAGGTGATGAATGTAGTGCACGCAGCTTTCTAGATGCAATTAACACCAATGATTTGAATTTGCAATTTACTTTTGAGATCAGCAGTCAATCAGTTTATTTTTTAGATGTTGAAATATTTGTCCTCAACAACCAACTGCAAACCAGACTTCATAGAAAGGATACTGCGGGAAATACGGTGTTGCATGCATTTAGCCATCACCCATAACACTTGATCAACAGTATTCCCTTTGGAGAAATGCTAAGAATGCGACGCATCTGTAGCATGGATGCAGATTTCTTTAAAGCACAGAATGATTGTAGGGATCGTTTCAGGGAGAGGGGGTATTCTGAATCTATACTCTCCAGAGCAGTGCTGAGAACCAATAGTCATAGTCGGAGGTGACTTCAATACGTTTCTCATTAACACAGAACACGATAATAACATTCAGCAAGAACTTAGCGCCGCATGGGGCGTACCAGTACAAAGCATGGCAAAAACCGACAAATCAACAACCAACTCAAAAAAAATATTGCGGCAACTAGAAGATCTCAACCTAAGGGCATTGAATGGGCGTCTTGCCGACGACAACCCACCGGCTCCAACGTTTCATTCCATTAAACAATTCTCCCATTTGGACTACACCTTCATATCCTTAAACTTGTTCCCCATGATAACAACCTTTAGGATAGGGGTAAATGACCTTAGTGATCATCTCCCCCAAGAAGTTTCTATAAAAGCAAGAGCACTATCAAACGTTGAGCCATGCACAGGTCTTGTGATAGACACAACCTCAAACCTAAGGCGACTCCGATGCAATTCAAACAACATCATCACTATAAGCTCTGACGTAAAATCCATATACACTTTAACAGCATAGTGTATAAACACACCATCAGAAGAATGGCAAAATTTCATTAAAAAAGTCACTGCGAAATTATCAAAAGGATTGACAAAGAAGCTTTCCCACGTAAAGGGGAACCCAAATAAAACATCACTTTCTCCGGGAATGAAGATCCAAAAACGAATAATAAACCACACACTGAGAAAGATACGGAAAGATCCAGATAACAAAGAACTGCAGAAAACCTTGAGGGAAGCCAAAAAATCACTAAAACAGAAGAAATGGGAGAAACAGAAAAATAAAAACGATCAATTATGGGCAAAATTATTCTACGAAGGGAATCAAAAAAACAGCTCTAAATTCTGGCGAATGATTAAGGAAATAAAAAATCCATACCATCCTGGTATAGACTCAAACATCACAGAGGAAGAATGGACAAACCATCTAGCTAGGCATTTTAACAGTGAGGACGCCACCAGAGAGGAAGTGCCAAAAAGCCTGAGTACGGACGACACGATGGAAAGATCAGGCAATTATCATACGGTCGCTGGTGCCCAAAGAGAAAAAAACAACAAACGTAGTACCCTCCTCTCGAGAACGAACGAGTCAAAGATCGACCTAGACATTCCTACAGATTCGGACCCACATGAATTGACCATTGGGCCAGACGATATCAAAAGACAAATAGCGAAAGGAAGACCAACAGGAGCTCCTGGACCCAACGGCATACCACCAATGTTGTACAAAAACGATGTAGAGTTTTGGAGCGTCGCACTAACACCCTTATTCAACTATGTAAAAACAACTCAGATACTACCCGAGTCATGGCATGGATCAATAATTAGCCCAATCTACAAACACTCAAACAAAAAAGACCCAAAAAACTATTGTCTGATCGCCTTAATTGACGTAGAAGCAAAATATTTTGCAGGGAACATACTGGAGGAATTAACCTCATGGGCCACAGATAATTCAGTGATACCGATCACTCAAACTGGATGCTGTCGGGGTCAAGGAACAATCACAAACATCATGGCCCTGACCCTATTGATGGAATCAGCAAGAGAAAATAATAAACCTTTATATCTTTCTTTCATCGATTACACTGCTGCGTTCGATCATGTAGATCGTAACATGCTATGGCAAAAACTGGTCAAATGGGGTATACCAGCTCACCTCTTAAATATATTGATAGCACTTCATTCTAACACCTGGATTAAAATTAAACTAGGTGCAGGCACACACCTTTCAAAACCTATAAAAACAACAAAGGGCCTCAAACAGGGCTGTGTCCTAGCTCCAACGCTATTCAATCTCTTCCTAGCCGATCTACCCGGCGAACTAGACAAAAGTTCTTGCCACGCACCAAAGCTAGGGAAGACCACATTATCCAACCTGCTGTATGCAGACGATCTGGTGCTTATCAGCCAGACGCCCATAGGTCTTCAGCACCTGCTAAACACCACTTACTCTTTCTCGAAAAAAAACGCTCTGCAAATAAACTTCGACAAATCTAAAATAATGGCAGTAAATTACAAAAAGAAAAGGGAAAACAATTGGCACATAAATGGAGAACGAATGGAAAATGTAACAACCTATAAATACTTGGGTGTAATATTGGACTCAAAGATCTCCTTCAAACCTCAGCTGGACTCTCTGCGAGGCAAGGGAATGGCAACTTCCCTTGCCTTAAAATCTTTAAAGACAAAACTCCCAGATCTGACCTTTTATCCGCTCCTCCAAGTACTTCGTGTAAAATTGCAACCAACACTCACCTACGGGAGCGAACCCCTTCAAGGGAAAGATGCCACCCTCTTGGACATAGTTATATCGAACTCCTACAGGCTCATCTTTAACCTGCCAAAACACGTTTCCTCCGCACAAATACGACTAGAATTTGGCATCACGAAACAAACTCTAGAAAGACGGTGCGCATATGTCGTTGCCTGGCATAAGATACGCGATGCCGACAAAGATTCCCTAAACTATAATATCTGGGAAGAGACTCTCCGGCACCAAAAATCACCAGCGAGGAAATACCTAATTGACTCTCTTGAAGTGCTGGGCCTGTCCGACTTGTGGGTTAGCCCGACAGACCACGTGACGTTTAAAAAAACAGCCAAAAAAGTAGTAAGACTTATCTCCACAGTCGAAGACAAGGAGGCCTTGACAAAAAAAGCGCACGGCTGGATAATCCTTAACGATTATGGAACAACGCAACCACAGGCATACCTTAATGTTGGCATGAACCTAAGAAAGAAAGAAAAATTTCTAAAACTGCGCTTGGGTGTAATTCCCGTACTTCCTCACTTACCACCTTGGATAAGGAAAAATTTTCAACCACAATGCCGCCTGTGCAAAGCCGGAAAGGAAGACATTGTCCACGCGTTGTGCATTTGCCCCAACTTGAAAGACCTGAGATACAAATTTTTGCGAGACTCTTTTAAAACCCACGGAATCCGGACATGCAGACAGGCAGTTAAACTTTGTTTCAACCCCAGCAAAACAAAACTAAACTGTCAGGTTGTAACATTTTTTTAACTTGCTGGGGTCAGATATATGAGGGCCTGAGGACTGCTGATTTTAATAACGGCAAACCACAACTTGAATCACCCTGGTAAATCCACGGGACAGAGAGAACTTTTTTTTTTTTTGCTAACTGATTTTTCTACTTTTTAATTTCCCTTTATAGTGTGTTTAACCGATTTGTAAAGATTTTAATTAATCATGCACAAATAAATAAATGACCTTACCTTACAATAATATAACTAGAACTATGGCACTAGCACCGAAAATAACCCCTGAATACAATCCAACAGCTGACACCACTGAGGAGACACGCATTATATTGACATTCAGTGCACAACACAAATCTGTGCGTAAAATCATCAATGACAATTGGTCATTAATACGTGCAGACTCGGTGTTAGGTAGTCAACAACCGAAAAAACCCAAAATTGCTTTCATGAAAGCACGCTCAATGAGTAATTTGTTAGTGAGCAGCTGCCCTGAATTGAGCCACTCTAAATCTTGGTTAACAGCAAGGAAAGGGTTTTTTCGTTGCAATTCATGCAAGGCATGTAGATATGGAGTGAATTGTAAGACATATATGTCACCATTTCTCCCAGAGCCTGTTCCAATCTCCAAGTATCTAAATTGTAGGACGGATTTTGCGGTGTATGTGCTGGAGTGCTCCTGTGGCCTGCGTTATGTTGGCAACACCAAGCTGCAGGTTCACAAGCGGGTACTCCAGCACATGCGAGCGATCACCAATAATGATCTAGCTTATCCGGTGGCACGCCACTTCAAAGAGCGCCACACCAGTAAACTGGAGGCTTTCAGTTACTGGGTGGTGGACTCAATTCCAACAATGAGAAGGGGAGGCAACCGAGAGGTCGCTCTTAGGAGATTGGAAACTGACTACATTTTGGAGCTTGACAGTAAAGGTCCCCGAGGGCTAAATTCAAGTGAGGACTTTTTACCCATCTATAAGCTAGTCATCAATTGTTTTGATATCAGATACAGGACTGTATAACTATAACAAGTTTCAAACACATGCTGCTATTTCCCTGTTTTATATGTAATACTATTTTAGTTTAGTTAATTTTTATACACACTTTTTGCACATAGGGTTTTCTCTTTTTTAATAAAAAATTGTACTGTATATTTATTAACGAATGATGTCACGGATGTGACCTCTAGTTACAGATATGCATATTTGCACTTTTGCACAGTCACTTTATCTTAGCGAGGGTCTAAATAGAATGGCCCCATTGGGGCAGCATAACGCAAGGATAACGTGTCTTATCTATATGAAAATAAAGTATGAATAATAAATTCTTTCTTTTCCCTAACAGGAGGGTTTTTAACAATTATCATGGTGATATTAAGTTGCATTATGCAAGTCATGAGAAAATTCAAATGATTTTTATACACCATTCGTTTTTATAATGAGTAATTGTTTATTTATAAAACCAACTCCCCTGTTTAATGATGCAGTTGAAAAAAGCATTAGTCTGATAATACAATGTATTTAGACAGTGATTGCAACTAGTTGGGATTATAGTCATGTGAAGACAGACTATCAGTGGACATGTTGCCTGTTTGTTTATTTCCATGCTTGACGACTTGCTGCTCATGTGACTCACTAAGGCAGATATAATTGGCAAACTCGCTGTGTTGCGCATCATGTGACCAAGGCCTGTGACGGGCTGAAACGCGTAATGGCGGCGATGGTGTTTCTTATATTTAAATAAATTATTGGATTCTTTACCGCATCTTGGGTCTGCTTCCGTTCTTTGAGGACATTCCTGCAATTTTGAAACGGAGTTTGGCTATATATATATATATATATATATATATATATTATCTACTGGCGGTCGCCAGTAGATAGTTATAGTTAGGACCGTGTTTCCATAGGAAATCTGAAAGTTCTATTTTGAATAACTTTGGCGCCGGTTGACGAATCCTCGCGAAATTTTAAAAACTAATGGGGCGCTCCGCTCAGCTCCTACCCTGAAAGTCTCGGGGTGATTCGTCAAGCAGGGGCTGAGAAAAAAGGGGGTCCCAAAACACGTTTTCCCCATGCAATTTCCCATAGGACCTTTAGTCGAAGGTACAGCCCGAACGGCTGAACAGAATTACTTGAAATTTGGCAAAGAGGTAGTCCTCAGGTCAGGCATGTGCCTTTTGCATATATGGTGTCAATCTGTTCAGTAGTTCCTGAGAAAATTGCAGTTAAAAGCACATAAATATCTATAAGCGCGCACCGTGCGCGCACCGTGCGCGCACCTTAACGTGCGCGAGCGTAATTCTGATTGGTGGTTACATGTCAGTCAACGTTCGAATCGGTCGAAATCAGGAAGTGTCGGCCGCCATTTTGTGTGTTGTGTGTGTGACAGGGAAAAAGAAAGGTGGAGAACGTGAAAAGGGGGCAGGGTAGAGCGTTCCTGACCCCCTAGCCTTTGTTAGGGGGTCCCTGAAGGACCTCGAAGGGTGAAAAAAACATTTTATTTTTTTTTCAAAAAATCGCGGGGTGCGCGCACGTTGCGCGCACAGTGAAAAACCTTAAAAAAAAATAACACATTTTAAACGAGTGTAAAATAAACATATAAAAAATATAATAAAACATACATAACTTAGCATTTAAAAAACCTTACAAATTCACTTAAAAAACCATAGGTTTCACACACGTTATAGTTAGGAATTAGCATTTAAAAAACCTTGCAAATTCACTTAAAAAACCATAGGTTTCACACATGTTATAGTTAGCTGGACATTTCACTTGTAAAAAACCATTGAAATTCCACCGTTATAGTTAGTTCAGATAACTATAACTCGCGCGACCGCCACTCTATCACAAGGATGATGTCATCAGTGATGTCATGAGTGATGCCACTGACCATGTCATGAGTGATGTAATATGTGATGTCATCAGCAGTGGATTGCGGGCGCGCGAGTTATAGTTATCTGAACTAACTATAACGGTGGAATTTCAATGGTTTTTTACGAGTGAAATGTTCAGCTAACTATAACATGTGTGAAACCTATGGTTTTTTAAGTGAATATATATATACACACACACACACACTTTCCCACGCTAGTCCTCCTTCACACCATTTGCCAAGGGTACAGGAAAAAAGCACTGATCAGGTAAGAGAGATATATATCAACCTTTCACCAAATAACTTTATCTATTGTTTTACATTTTGCTTCTTCCTACCACTTCCCATAGGATAAGGCAGTGGGCATACAAGTTAAGTGCCGCTAAGAATACGGTTGAATGCTTTTGACTTAACAGTGACTGCTAGCATCTATATATACAAGATTCTTTTCACAAGTGAACCATAGTAATCAAGAAATGTATTGAAAGTTGCAGTATTGATTCATCAGCCTATGCCAGCATTGGCATATTTACTTATCCTATGGAAAACAAGTACAATTTATTAAAGTAGCAAAAGTGTATATGTATATTGCTATGTTGAAGCCATATCCTCACATCTTTGTGAAGCTTTTGCATCTGAATCGAGAAGGACATCCAGTAAAATCCTGTATTTTTTCAGCTTTGAGATAGACTTATTAAGCAGCTGCTTCGAGGCTCACCTAGTAGAGTCAGGAACAGCTGCAGCCTTGTTAAAGACTTCAAGGTGTAGCGCTTCCGACTGCTAGAGGCATGCATTAGTTATGGTACTGTAACTATGTAGGGTTACCACCTCCCGGGAGAAAAATTCCAGGGATCTGCTCACGTTTGAACATTTTGCAAAGGACCGTGTATGATTATTTAGTAGAACTTTATAGGAAATCGTCTCTTTAAAATTTTAATATGGCCTTTCTGTCTTTATTTTACTTAATCAGTTGGGAGGTCATTGGGGCAGCTGTAGAACACATTTTAAAGTATTTTCTACTTACATTTACTCTTTAAAGTATTTACTGCAAGGAAAAAAATACCGGTTTTAAGTGATTTTTTCTCATTTCCTAAACGGCCGGGACATAAAAATACGGGGCATGCCCGTTTAACACGGTCAGATGGCATCCTATGAAAGGACAGACTTTGCCAAGCCTTGTTAAAATCAAGGAGTTAGCCCAATTCAAGATGGTGACTAAACGACGCGAGATGGCCTTCCACTGTCACTTGGAAGATGATTGGATACCACGTTCCCGCGTTTGTTGCCGTCTCGTGCTGCGCGACAGCGGCTGAGACATATAAATCTCCTCAAAGAGGAGTCTTCGAAGAACTGTAGTAGCTGGTTAATTCTATGTTTGGTGATGGTTTTTTTCGGTCGTGTGCATCGATGATGAGGAGACTGGCCTCACCTACTGCACACTAGAATTTTGGAGCGGAAGTGAGTGTTTAGTACGGAAAGAGTAGTTGGACGGGTGAAATTCCGACCTGTAAGAGCCGAGAACCGTGTGAGTATGCGAGCGGTGCTCGGTCCGAGAATGATTTTGGGTGTGTGCATATAACGGTAGCCAGAGGCCTGTGAGTTTTATGTTATTGTTAATGAACGCTACGAGGGACACGCGCCGACTACGCTGGCATATAGTATATAGTGTAGTAGCAAGATAACCGCAGCTTACATTGTGCCAGAGTTTGGTGCTGCTCAGTGCTTTAAATGGGCCGGTACTGTCCGGTACGGAGTACCGGCACTTTTTTATTTTGAGACGTTGAGTACTGGCACTTCTCAAGAGAAATGCTATCCGTTTAATTGGAGAGTACCGGCACTTCTCAAAAACAAGCAGGTACTCTGGTACCTGCACTTCTATTTTTCCATTTCAAGCACTGGTGCTGCTCTCGCCTGACTCGGCTAATCAGTATGTAATGTGCCAAGCAGAGCAGCAGCCTCCAAGGTGGGGGAGGGATGGTAGGTTTTCCGATGTGAGGCATCTGACCAGGGGCCTCCAATTTTAAAAAACTCTGAAAGATCATCTGGCTCGGAGGAGGATCCTGAAGGCAAAGGCAGGACAGTTTAACCTACATCTGCAGTCGTGAAAGGATCCGTTCGAACCAACTTAGCTTGTCACATTACAAGATAGGCAACTTTTTAAACATTATATCTACATCTGGGTGCAGTCGAACTAATAACCATTATTTAACACACATTAGTAACCTATGTATTGCATAACGTTAAGAGGGTTGAGTACTATCAAAATTAAATGGCACTCGTTTTATCAATCACAGAAGAGCGAAATTTTCTGTAAAAACTTGCAATGGCTCAAGTTTTGCAGGAACTATACAGATGTTTGCAGCTGGTGCACAATGCACTAAGCCATTTAACACGGTTTGAACATGGGACCTGCAGGCTGCACAAAAATATTTGTAATGCACACTTTGACCCACTGAGCTATATTACTGGAACAAAAACGCCCGTGCCTTACAGAGTCTACAATATTCTGCAGCACTCACATTAACTGGAACACATTTTATCATTCACAACTATAACCAGAAGTGACAGACAAAGCTCTGCAGCAAGTCTCTTCTCAAAACATTCTCTTTGTTACCCATATTCTATTTGAAATTTGCTTCCTATTTAGGTCCGAGCGACAGGATTGTGTTCCCGAGATAGAATCAAAGGCAGAACGCAAAGACATTCTAGCCTTCTCTATATAATTGTCTAAGTGAACCACTTGGGCTGAAGTTCCTTGCAATTCCTCTCTCGATGACATTTCTGAAGTCCAAGAGGGCATCCCTTAAGTAGTGACTCGCATTCCAAGCATATGGTAGAGTTGGCTGCAATTTGGAGGTACGGATCGTTTGCTGTCAGGAATGTCTTAGAGGTGAAAATAAATTGGTGTCTGGTGGTCTGTGTCCAATGGTAAAACTGGAGTGGCTCTGGGTTTACCCCCACCTGCTGAGCCCTGTTGGAATCCTTCAACAGCATCCCTATTGCCGTCTGCACCGCACCAATTTTATGTTTCCTTAGCGTTGGACTGTCCCTTTGAGCAGTATGACACTGGGCCATCTTGAAAGGGTCAGTATGTGGACTGTTTTTTTTGTTCTGTCGCTGTCCACAGGACCCCCCCCCCCCAAAAAAAAAACTGCCCAGACACTAGCCCTCAAGCTAGCCCATTCATATTTGTAAGAAATCCACTAACTGGCTTGACAAAATCTACTTGCAGGGAATTAACAGGAGCCTCTAAATGTACTATAAAGAAAGGAAAAGGTTTCACTACTGAAACCTGATCTCCTATGTCAAGTGCTCACAAGGGAGGCCCCATATAACACTCCCCTGGTTCTGCTGGCCAAAGCTAACATGCTATAATTACATTTTGCTAACAAAAACGTCTCCCACTTGATGAGACCAGTACTGGAAGGGTTAAACAAGACAACAACCCCCTCTACACAGTTGACTCTTGCAAGCACATCTTAGCCTTGAAATTCCAGGATCCGGTCCAGACCAATAGACCTGTGTTCTTTCAGACCCTGCCTACTGCAGTCTATTAAGAGTATCCTCTGTCTTCCAGCTGATATGACACTTGCATTTTGCTTCATTAACAACTACTTCGCCTCAGGTAGGTTTCACACTGAACTTAAATTCTACATACAACCGATTATGAAGAAGCACAGTCTCGAGCCAGGAGATCTGGTCAGTGTAGGAAGAACTTTACGTGCCCTTTCCTTGTTAATTTAATTCAGAGAGCAGTTTTCTGTCAGATATGCAACTTTGAAGAAAACAAGCTACTGTCGGCCAATAAACCCGGTTCCACCCAGATAGAGAAAACAAATCTGTCTGGTTTGCCTTCCTGGATAATCTGAAAACCACTGTTGATAGGAATTGTGTTGATTCACTTTTTGTACTGGCTGCACTGCTGTCGACAATTCACCCCCGCTTTCCCCTCGAGAGATTAAAAGATACTGACGTTAAGGGAAACCTATTTGATCGAATCCCTTCCTAGCGTGTTGACAGATCTGGTATCTTTTTGCTTTCTCTCTTTACATCACCACCTTTTTAAGATCAAGGTATGCTTATTTCAAGGATCACCCAGTGCTCCACTTTTCTTCAACGTTTATCTGAGTACTGTGTCAGACCAGATCCTTACCAGAGATCCAGTGTGCAAGGAGCTTCGACCCTTAAATCTCCTCTTGGTATACCTGGCTGTTGTGACCCCTTATTTGTATTTTGTTGGGGTAACTAATAGGGATCTGTTTTTCCAAAGTTGTAGAGTTCTTAGGTAGGTCTTTTCCTTATTCTCCCTCTCTATATCCTTCGACTCTCATTTACCAGAGCTGCAAAGCTGTGGTTTTAACACATTGGTGTTCTATTTTCAAAGGGCAGATTTAAGCCTTCGGGCACACTGTTATTCTTGGGTCTTGATGCCTTATAAACAGATGTATTAAACGAAATTTGTTGTGTATGTGTAAGAATACATGCATTAAGCTATCTTAAATTGGGATCTGTTTGTGACCAATAAAATGAGCCAGAGCCACTTTCCTTTTTAGGTCTCGCCAAGCGCAGCGCGCATGCTTCTCTACGAGAGGGCCTATTGCAATCACTCCAAACCTTCACTCGTGCGTGCGGCGGCCTGCAGCTTGCGGGAGCGAGCAGGGGCGTGCAGGGCATCTGTTCTGTATCATGGTCGCTTTCACTTTTGTGCTCGCCCTTGTTACTTGATAGCACTGTTGTGTCTCTGAGTTAACATTTGTGTTCTTTGCAATAGCAATATTCGATTTAGCAGTAAAGGGAACCACGTTTTGGTGTTAAGTGTACCATGGTATTTGTTATCCTTAAATCCAAATTGACTTGTGTAGCATTCATATCGTTTTTTTTGTTTTTTTTGGTCATTGAAAAGTAACTTCAAGCTTGTCATGGGAACCTTTTTACCACTTTTGCTAACATCTTTGCTTTTCTAAAATGGAGAATCTGTCCTTTCAGTCAATCACACATGCCATTTCTACAGGTCTTAAGGATGTTGTCTGCTGTGGGAAATATGCATTACTCGAAGGTGGCAGCCTGATACATTAGACTGCCCATTTTAGGACCAAGAATTTTCCAAAATAAAATAGGTGACAGTGAAAAGTGGCAGAAGGCAAGAAGTGGTTGCCAATGTCAACTATGGATGTTGTCTGCTATGTTGGTTGGTACTGATTTAGACAAAACCGTTGGTGCTGGTACCAAACAGATCCTTTTTTTAAAATCTGTTAATTAAACAATTGCAAGTACACCATTACAAACAATGCAAATATATAACTGTCTGGCGATGATGGACAGAAGAGACAATAGAGGTTCAAGCATTGGCATAGCCAATAGGTCTCGCCTTTGGAACCTTATAAGTATTTAGTTATGCAGCACAATATCCTTAGTGCAACAATATAAACTGTTGCATGGCTAAACACTTGTAAGGTCCCAAAGGCGAGACCTATTGGCTATGCCAATGCTTGTTAATTTATACTCATCAGTTTATTTGTGGGCATAGCATGATTGCCCTTTCTGAAGACACCCATGTCTTTGCTACCCCTTTGTCAACCAATTTGTGCTTTTCATGAATGCATTTTTTATTTTCTAGTATTCATCCTGGGCTTTCAATTAAATAATCCGGCCATTTTTGGGAGTTATAGTGTTATGCTAACTTAAGAAGACAAATTGTGATAATTTGCAAATGTGAAGTCTATAATTTTGTGGTGTCCCACTGATATACAGATTTCTGGTAACCTGAATCACTTATGAGCTACGTGCAGTGCTTTGGATGGCATGGTTAACTTTTCCTAGCAAGATTGGAGACAAGACACTTTGGGGCATATTAACAAGCACATTGCGCACCCGGAACGTCAGAAAAAGTGACGTTCCGGGGGCGCAATGCTCTGCTCCATATTTACAAAGTGGAGTTAAGCCACACCGCTCTGTAAATATCGTCCCCATTCATGCAGGTATCTGCATGAAAGGGGCGTGCAATGGGTGTTGTGGGCATTCCACCGCAACACCCATGGCTTTTTGACGCTGCTCCAGATTTACAAGGACCTGTAAATCTGAGGCAGCACCAAAAACTAACACCACTGAATAGCAGGCATGAGATATGCACAACGAGGAGAAATACTTTATTTCTCCTTGTTTTTGCTCTTTCTGCAGTACTCCTATAATGAGCAAATCGCATTTAAAGATTGCTTATGTGCAGGAAGGTGTCCCTTCCTGCACATAAACAATCATCCCTGCAACACAGACATCCTTGTATGGTGCAAGGGTGTCTGTGTTGGCGCTAGGCAGCTTATTATAGTGCCTGTGCAAGGGAAAACACAGGGGTGTGCCATATTCTTGTAAATACGGTGCATCCCTGTGTTTTGAAATGACTCCACGTGGTGCTGCTAAATTTTTCGCTGCGTCATTTCCTTGTACATATACCCCTTTATTGCTTAACGCACATGAGAAACTGTGAATATTTGGAGAATACACACAACAAGTGATAGCAGTGACGGTTGTGACTGTTGTATGGTGAAGATATATTTAGCTTGCTTTATTAAGCACATACATAGTGTGGTCAGTAGCAGGTCAACCTTCAGTCATGCAGCACAAGCCATGTGTCAGCAGTGAAAGGATACATGCTAAGAAACCCTCATGTTGTGTAACAGAGCAGTGTTCCTTAGACAGTATCTTCCTTACATGACAGTGTCTGCAGCAGCAGAGGTGTCTGCTGTGCACAACGGAAAAGTGCATCTGCAGCTCTCTCTCTTCCCTTGTCTCTGGGACAGTGACCGAATACTGCCATTTTAAGACTGATTTCTGTGCATGCTTCAGGACCTTTGTGCTGGGAGTTGTGAGTGTCCTGTAAGTTATGGGTTTAAATAATATTTAGATAGCTTAGGTACATAGTACACTTGCAGAAAGTATTTGCTTTTCGTCCATAGGTTACGATTTAGCACTTGAAACTATTGGACTCCAATAACGTAAATCATGGTTAATGCGACTGTTGCAGAACCTCTCTTGCAATCTGAAGGTGACAAGTTCATATCTTAATAAGACAGATGAGTGAGTTACATCATGTAAATGGTTCCCCGTAACTTTCAAGATATCAGTTTCGACCTTTGTAAGAAGTAAGTTGGGCTAATGGGTCCCATTGAGTTGGGTAGAGAACAATGCATATCGATACATTCCAGAAGGTGAATTTTTTGACTGTGGTATATAAATGGTTATTTTGTATTGTTTTTTATAGAAGTCAATCTCTATACCTTTCATATATGCACCCAAACAAAAATCTACATACAGAACGCAAGAAAATAAAAATGTTTTTATTGTGTTTTACATCTTGACCAACTTCCGAAGTGACATAGTGTAGCTACTTTTGTCTTCTATGATAGGCTGATACATATAATATCCACCTTTAATTCAAATGAGAAACTCCAGTGGCGATTGCTGGATGGGCAGCGTTTCATTAAATGCTTTGGTGTCACTCCACTTCTATTTTAGGACCGCCGCACTGTAGATTTTCACATTTCTCTTTGTTGATATCCCTAACTGCAGGACATCGTTTGTATTGCAGCTCCCCATCTTATTTAACCTGTAAACAAATGCTGGCCACAGAAAGGCACAGCTGTTGTTCAAAGAGCGCAGCTTTCAAAGAAGAGGGAGTTACCACAATGCAAGGCAAAGGGACGGGGTAAAGACAACACTACCAAAGAAAATAATGTCCCTATCGTTTTAATATCAAAAGGGGAATTATCTCACCATGGACTAAGTGTCTGATTTTCTATTTAACCTAAAAAGTGTCACAACCTTATTTTGAGTAAGGGCAAAGTAAGCAATAACAAATAATATGTAAAAGTATCACAGTACAATTGCTTAATAATAACCATATATGAAAAATATAGAATCTAAGCTACTTGTAGCTTTGTTGAACACCATAGCATTCCTCCTATTTCAGGTTACAGTCTAAATATCATTTTACAAAATTAAAAACATTTGTTAAACAGTCAGTACATATGTTGAAAAGCAGTCGATGCAGCGTTTCGGTGTCTTCTTGATGCTTTCACCTACTTCAGGACTAACCAATAATTCTTTTTTTTAAATCTTAGAATATATAGCCCTGTGTGCCATTCCTGCAGACACTCTGTCATATAGGTAATTAACCCCTCCACTAGGCTTTACAGCCCTAAGGCAGGGTGCACTATACTCCATGGGTGGGCAAGACTGCAAGAGCAGATATGCCCGTGTACTGACCAGTCCCATTGCTGCCAGTACAAGTGACCAGGGAAGCCATTTTTAGGACTGGTGCTGGACACTGGTAAAAACGAGTTCACCAGCTACATGATGGCTTCACTGAAACTAGGGATGTTTGGTATCAAACATCTCGTATTAATACACCCACTCATTTATGTGATGGATTTAATAATAAATGCACCCATAGGGGACCTTTAGAGGTACCCCCCTGAAAACCTACCAGCTACTAGTAAGCTGACTGACTGGTCCTAGCCAGCCTGCCACCACAGAAGAGTTTGACCCCCACAGGTGAGGAGGACCTTTGCTCTCAGGAGGTCAGGAACAAAGCCTGCTCGGACAGAGTGTTTACACTTCAGCACACAGGCCAACCTGAGACTTATCATTCCATGGTAGGGGTCTTCAAAGAGCCCATCGCCTTTGGTATACAAATCTGGCGTCCCTCACAGGACAGGATGCCGACAACTCTGCCTGCCTTCCCCCACCCCCCCATCCCAGTTCAGTGCCCATTTGCTTCCTGGACAGGCTGGAAAACTAGTAATTAGAGAGGCGTGTTCACCTTCAGGCTAGTTTCACCTGATGAGAAGACAAAAATCTGAAGTTTGCCATCTTTGTGATTGCAAACTTAGGAACTCTGGACAGGGTTATGCCCACTTCCCACAGGAAGTGGGCATATAGGGGTGTAGTATTGGCTGCTACTCTACACTCCCCTGTAGCCCCTAAATCTAGTATTTAAAATGGCACTATAAGGAATTAGTACAGTCAGTATTGGGAAATTTGCTTTTTGTGCAGCACCACCCCAAATGCTTTGTCCTTTTTGCCGAACACAATTGTTACTGGCTATTGAACTCTAGCTTTTACTCCACTGGTGTTCACCCTCTCAAGTAATTCTATCCAGGATCAGGTGAAATTCCAAGATGACCTTGTGGCCATCGCTGAATGGATGTCGGATAACTGCCTTCAACCGAACTCCTCCAAGTCAGAAGTGCTCCTGGTGGGCCGAGATATCCATCTATGAGGCAATCACTGGTGGCCTACCACCCTTGGTACTCCCCCCCCCCCCCCCCCCCTCCCCCCCCCCCAACCGAAACCTGTGGTTAAGAACCGGAGAGTTTTGTTGGACGGCGCTCTTTCCTTAGAGGAGCATGCTAAGACTGTGACTGGCCAATCTTGGGACTCTTTGACGCACCTATCGGCAGATGATCGTCCAATCCACTGTGCTGGCACAACTGGATTACTGCAATGGGTTGTTACTTGGCATCAACAAATCGGTGACTAAAAGACTACAGCAGGAACAGAACGTGGCTGCACACACGCTCTTTGCGCTACCTAAGCACTGCCATGCATCAGACCTTTTGCTTAGACTCCACTGGCTACCTATCGAGCAGAGAGTCTACTTTAAGACCCTGTGTAGGACACAGAAGATCTTGTACGGTCTTGCTCCGCATATTCTGAGGGAGCTGTGCTCCTTGTATATCCAGACACAAGCCTTGCGCTCTGCGGACCTGTATCTGGCCTGTGTCCCGTGGGTGCGCAGGTCAAGAGCAGGGGGGGCGCTCATTTAAGGCATTTGTTCCAACCCTTTGGAACTCAATACCTCTGGCCGCGAGCTGCATGCAAGACCACTGGGCCTTCAGGAAAATGATAGACGTGTCTCTTTTTCAATCACTAGCTTCCTCGCTTTACCGCTCGGATATATTTAGCGCTGGGAAGCCCTGTTGCCGGGGCAGCCATGCGCTCTATAAATGCTCCTAACATAAGATAAGTCCATCTAACGAGGGGTTAAGTGCTTGTACTGGTAAAATTGTCTACCCCTGATAAAGTCCTAGTATATAGTACCAAGGTGTACCCAGGTTCTGTAAGCTAAATGTCAAAAGTGGACTGGAGCACCCACTGTGCCATCCACTACAGTAACAATGTAAACATGAATGCAGGCCAACCATCAGTAGCCTGGCTGTGCATATTTTAACTGCAAATTTGACCTATCAATATAACTTTTTTTTTTTTTGACCAACATAAATATTTATAAGTATCCCCTAAGTAGGGCTTATTGCCCATAATGTCAGGGTGCATGTTAGTTAACCCCTTCCCCGCTCATGACGGAACCACTCCGTCATGAGCCACGGTTGCGCTGTGCTCATGACGGAGTGGTTCCGTCATGCTGCGGCCGTTGGCCGCCGCTCCGCCCACGCGGTGCTAATTCCCCGCCTGTGCGGGCGATTAGCGCAGTGGGCGGAGACGTGACGGAACCACTCCGTCATGAGCACAGCTCAAACGTGGCTCGTGACGGAGCGGTTCCGTCACGAGCACAGCGCCACCGCGCTGCCCCCAAACCTCCCCCAGCGCCGCGGCGGAATTCCTGCCGCGGCAAAGGGGTTAAAAGTAGGACATGTATATGTTTAATGGTAAACATGGCCTTACAGTGACGAAGCCCTCAAAGCGGAAAACATTGGGATGCAATATTAAATACTAATCTTGTGTCTCGAGAATAGGGCAGCGGTATGCAGGCAGGGAGATGTCAGAATCAGAAATAAAACAATATGCAGTGAAAAGGGAAAGAGAAACAGCTCGCGGTTATGAATATATTTAAACCGACCAAGAATGCAGCCTGGCTCACGCACAGGCCTGTGTACAATAGCTTTCACAAATATGTCTAGCGCCCGCAAATACTCACGGTTTACTTGCGCTCGTTTGACGCTAGGAGAAAGGGCGTGTGTGCTGCGACTTCTGAAATCTCAGTGGCAGTATTTAAAAAACAAAAAACATAAGGCGCAATACAGGACTTCTGAAGGATTGTTTCCTGGAATCGAATTGACAATCTCTGAACGAGGAAATAAACGAGCAGCACACAGGTTAAACAAGGAACAAACATTGAGCAAGAATCTGCACAGAGCGTGCGACAAATGACAAAACCCGGAGTGGAGTTTCAGAAGTAACTGGACTAGAATACAATACAATACATGCGAAAGACGCAATTACATTGTGGAATACAGCACTTGTTATTTTAGTGTGCTATGAACTGTGGCTGTACGCATAGTTATAAAAACAGGTTATTCTCCTTATAGGGAGTCGTCATGTCGCTCCATGACAGAAACCCCCACTTAGTTTTAATGTTCACAAATCATTGTCAAAAGTCAATTGAATTTCGTTATGCCACTGCAGGGAGCAGGATGAGGTGGTGTTTTAAAAGCATTGCGGCAAGCGGGTCAGGGGCTAGTGGGTTAACACAACAAATGCATGTCTACGGTAGAGCTGCTGACCCTGGAACTGGGTTCAACTCTCGGCGTTGGCTTTATGCCGTGATCCTGGGCAAATCACTTACTCCCCCCCCCCCCCCCCCCCCCCCGAGTAATCCAAAAAAAGGGGAAAAAGTGAAAGTCAGTGTAATGTACATGGTGCTCATGTAAAGCACTCCAATGCCTTCGGGTACACGAGTGAGGGCGCAGGACATGGCTGAAGCAGGGGAGTGGGTAAAACGGAGCAGAGAACTTATGCCGCTCCTAAACCTATCCATCCCAGCGTATTAAAAAGAAATATGGGGCTTCCATTTTGTAGAGCAGACATAACTTGGAAGGGGCGTGAGCCAAGAAGTATCTAAAAGCATGGGTGAAAGGTCAGCAGTGTAGGCGAGCGAAGAGACCGTGTCATGGCCACTGGCACTGCAAGAGTTTGCGGCTGCAGCTGCGACATTTTCTACATAATTAGGGATTTTCTACATTTGCCACACTCTCCATCTGCTGCAAAAGCTGCGATTTCATCAAAAAAAATGTTTCTTGCTCAAAAGAATCAAATATTTTTTCAAGATGGGCAACACATTGCCGCACAGTGGAAGGCTCTTACCAATTGTTGACTTGTCACCAGTTGCTTATTTCAGTATTTGGGTGTCAAAGTGCGACGTACCTTTGCTGACGTTTAAAAAAGGAAAAAAAATATAATTACACAAAATGTGCCGCTTTGCTCTTCCTAATTTGCCTTATCTCGCTGCATAATTTGCTCCTCTCCTGTAGCATAATTTGCTTCTCCCCTGCCGCATAATTCAAGTGGCCATGGATATTGCGTAGGGTGTACGCAGAGGATAGCAAGGGACAAGCATGCACACATGAAATCCCTCGGTGCGGGAAAGCATTGTATTACGATGTTGAAAACAAAGGCAAAGCGAAGCTGGCATTTTGCTGTAGACAACGCATTGTGCTCATACAAAAATATGCACGCCAGTGGCTCATCCACATCTTCTAATTGCTGGTGACTCATGGGTGCCGGAATAAACGTGCTTCACGTTGCTACAAAACTGCAGTTTTTGTGTTTTTCATTGACCTTGTGGAACAGTAAGTTGCCTTTACCCCGACATATAAAGTTCACGGTTTGTTTCATTTTAACACAGAATGCGGGAACATATTACGGCAACCAACGGTTTGAGGGGGAGTTTGAGCTAGCTGAAATACTTGGCACATGTCTGAAGAAGACATGATGTGTGGTGCTGTTTAGGATCAGAGTGTAAGCTAAGCAGGCTGTAGTTAAGAGTCTGCTATTCCAATCTTCCATAGTGAGCACGAACCAGAGTGCCCAGACAGTGCCTAACATTTCAACATATCCCGTGTACTTCAAGGCAGTGTTTCCGTGAATGCTCTTCCGAAGCACCTACCTCAGTCACTGCCGCTCAAGAAAAGTTGGCACCGCAGGTTGGTGTAATGGTTCTTTCTACCCCCAGACTAAAAACACTTTGTGTAAAAGGTATACATTGTTGTACTCGCAGAAAACATGCATATATTTATACTTGAAATAGAAGTGAAGTTTAAACAAGCCCGGGAGCTGAGTGCGCGCGCTAAAAGAACATTTTTTAAAAAGCACGCGAGTGGTGCGTGTGAGACGCCAAAAGTGAAAGCAGGCTGGCGAGTGGTGTGCGATGTGTGCACACCATGATGAGAGAGGAAAGCCAGATGGCGGCTCGGCTCGTCATTGAGTGCTTAACCGCACGCTCTATGCCAGCCAAAAACCTGTGGTCGGACTTTTTAAAGCCTGTTTACTAAATGTCTCGCAGTGCAGCACATGCGCTGGCTCAGGCGAGACCTAAAAATGTTGCTAATAGAACAAACATATGGATACAGAGGGCCTAATTTAGATCTTGGCGGAAGGATTACTCAGTTACAACGGGATATCCCGTCCCGCAGAATATAAATCCCATTATATCCTATGGGATTTATATTTCGGCTGACGGGATAGCCGTCACCCTTGCAGGGTTCGAAAAATCATAAAAATGTTACTAGGCCTGCAGGTCTAATAACTTGAATAATCTGCTTGACCTAACTGTAATGTACTTGACCCGTGAACTGGTCTCAAATTGCATGACCGTAGGCAAATAATTTGTCTTATGGAGCTGCTTTTTTCTTCATTATCACATAAGAGAGCACCTTCAAATATACAAGTTCACTATTTCTGCTGTACAAAAAAAAACATTCACAAGACTAAACGTTTGCTCCGTGTATAATAAGAACCAAGCCCACACATAGGGTACACATTATCCCTAGCTTGCCTCTGAGTTCACTGATCGCATTGCCATCTGGGCAGGAGCAGGAATAT
Source organism: Triturus cristatus (assembly GCF_964204655.1). Lineage (NCBI taxonomy): Eukaryota > Metazoa > Chordata > Amphibia > Caudata > Salamandridae > Triturus > Triturus cristatus. Next base: position 1,605,346,241 of record NC_140590.1, on the reverse strand, counting down.
TTCCCAGTTCCTGTTTAAAAACTCAGTTTTCATAAATATATTACTAAAGCATGAAGTTGTAGTGCACTGTCATTTTACTTGCATCATCTTGCATCATCTTGTTGTGTTTGCTATGTTCGCTATGTTCGCCCTAAGTGAAGGTCTCTTGCTCGCTGTGCCACTGGATCCTAGCTAGTCTTGCTCGATGATGAGGGGTGATACCACAAAACCTGTCCCAGGAAGCTTGTTTCCAGTTCAGGGAGGACCTTACCTGGCAGTTCCGGTTGGAAGGTTCCCAGGATCAAGACTGATTTGCATATGGCGGAGGCCCAAACTGGGGTGGAATAGCGAGCAAAAGAACAATGAATGAAACCTGATCTTTAGACTGGGGGTGAGCGGTTGAAAAGTTTCAGCGCTCCATCCATTCTCTTGTTGGGTTTGCCTTCTCCTATAAGCCAGCAGCTTTCCTGGCTGATCATGCCTGCACTGGCAAGTTGCTTTCGGGACCCAGTCCCTGTGACGGCACACTTACTGAGACATTTAAAATAATTTCCATTAATGATAGTTTCCTATCGAAGAAGATTCAATCCAAAGTAGAGAGAAAGTTGTTTTTTAAGCCAATGAAGGTGAAGCCAACGCAGAGCTAGGATTGTAACCGAGGGCCTGATTTACAAAGCCTCCACAGGACGCAAGATCTTTGCACTCGTGGGCAAATCTCTGAACTGCAGTATCTAATTGCGGACATCCTGCCAGGACTGCCGATGCTTTTTGTGAATCGGATCCTTAGTAATTTTCACTTCTGCACTGTAGGATCTACACTGATAGTCACAGAGTAGAAGAGCAAACTCATCCCGGATACCGCTGCTTGAAGAGATTTGAACTGCAAGATGAAACAGCATTTGCAATAGTAAGTGTATCTAAATAAACTCTCCATAGAGGCTTGACTGGCTACTGAGCCTACTCTGGCATCCTAATGAAAACAATAATATTGGTTTTAAAAAGGCAACTGATTTCAAGGTTGCAATTGAAATGAATGCCACCCATGATGGCATTTCTTAACCACGCAGCTGAAGCGGCCTTACCTCTTGCTGAAAGGGTATTTGTTTCTCCTGCAAGGTTTGAATAACTAATTGGTAATGTAGGCCCTCTATACGACAGACCCGATAATTTTAGATATGTGTGGTAACGCCTATTACTACATATATCAGACATGAGTTTCACAATTTTTCATTGCATCTAGTGCATGCTGGGTATGATTAAAACCACACCCTTGGGACAAATATCAACAGGTCCAACTGCCAATATTTATTGAGAGGGGGAATGCCCGGTAAATACCGGGACATGCGGATTATTGACACCTTTCGGATCATGGGCGATAATTATCATACACAATAAATTCCTCACACATCGATGTTGGTTTTTGTTGTGTGCAATAAATATTGCACATAAGACCAGGCCACTCTTTAAGGGCACTGTGGGAAGCAGGAAACAATCCATCCAGAAATTTACATTTTTGAGGTTGGAAAGCCTTGCTATATAGCAGTTAAAATTTAAGATGCTTAGGTGTCTTTCATTGCCATCTTTAAATAGTAAGCAGACCGGCTCATTTCTCCCAGTTTATACTACTGAGACAGGAGGCGACAAGCAGCACGCATAGGTGCACAGTATGAACCTGTTTCTGCGGCTTGCTGCTTCCGAGTAACTGTGCGCTTGCCTAAGCAGCTTGCAGGTTCCCCTTTACAGGTTTGGGTCCAGACTAACCAAAGAAAACCAGTTCATAGAATGCAGGCAGAGAGGATCGCTGACAATGATGCGCCTTCCCTGCCCCCAACATAATGCATGGCTCAAAACGCCTCACTAATATTCAGCTTAACCTGAGGAAGTTGTGTCCTGAAAGTGTGCAAGTTTCAGCAGTCAAAGGTAGCACAACTGGACACCTATGTACGGAATGAGAAGCCTGTAGCGCAGCAGGCTGGATGCCTCCGTAAGTTTCTCTACTTGGATGTCTCAGTAAAGTGGCTGCGCTCTTTGAACTACCAAAGAAAATAATGTCCCTATCGTTTTAATATCAAAAGGGGAATTCTCACCATGGACCAAGGGCTTTTGCAATGCATCAAGGTTTAAGGCACGCGCAATTTAAGAATTCGCAATTTATTGCGATTTCTTAAATTGCGATTGCATTTAAGGAATCGCTATTTGCGATTCCTTGAATGCAATGCAAGACCCACTTTAAAATAGCCCTTTCGCTATTTGGGGCCGCAAATTACCGAGCAGTTAAACTGGTCGGTAATTTGCAAAAACTTTGAAAAATGCACTCAAGTGCACTTTTCAAAGTTTCATTTTGCGCACGTACACATGCCCTTGGGGCATGTGTGTGTGCAACATGGGTGCACATCACGATTTCAGAGGTGCAACAGGGTGTCCTTTTTATCACCCTTGAAATTGCATGCTCGCGAATTGCGCATGCAACAGGCCCATAGGAATGAATGTGGAGTCATTCCTTAATGCGCCTTGCAAATTGCGAGTCGCAATTAAGAATTGTTTAGGAATCACTATTTTTATTGCGATTCCTAAATGCATAGGCTTTTGCCAGTCCTTAATTACGATTCCTTGTGTAAGGCGCTCGGGTCGAGTTTGCGCTATATTAATCTTAACAAAAAAAATAGCCTGAGTGACCTGCGCACTTACCATGTTTTCTTGGGTCGTTATTTGCATTCGCTCCTGTGGTAGTTTGCAACCCTAATCAATGCAGTGAATGTCCCTTGTGCAGATGGCTGGGATAACACGTACGCAGTTCGTCTAAAGTGTTGCCTCAATATTCTTTCTCCACGACAGTCTGCCGTGAATAGAAGGGTTTGTTCACTTTAATGTATGGCAGGCTGCACACATTACATCACACGGCGGTTGGCCGCATCGGGAGAGTGTATGAGGTGATAGCTGACACGTTTTCAGGGTGCATACGTGTGATATTGCGAGATTTACAGTGTGCTGTTGGGTGACATTGGCCTGCCCCCCCCCCCCCCCGCGTGACTCTTTAAGTGACAATTTCTGCAAGCGATTCAACTAGAAAACTGGTGTAATGCTAAGATTTTCAGCGCCATTTTTTCGCTTTGCCCTTTGCTGTTGGCATTATGTAGATGCCATCCATAAAATGATGGCTGGGAAAGCCATCAGTTATTACTGCGCGTCATACTTATTTGCAGTGGACTACCAGTTGTGCCCTGGCACACCGTGCATACAATCAAAACACCCTTGCCTGTTCGCCGGCTGCCTAGTAAAGTGTAGCCGTAATTTGAGTTCAGTGGGCCCCTGAGGCTCCTGGGCCCAAGGGCCACTACTCACGCTTCAATATCGATAGCTACACACTTGCTGACCTGTAATGCAAGGGGGACTTGGTTGTTCAAGTCTTCTGCATTGCAGTCATTGGCCGTGGACAGTGAGACTGGAGGTGCGCTGCACAAGCATAGTCTGCACTGCCCCTTTTACATTAGCAAACTTGGAGGGGCGTCTGTGAACATGCAGCATGAGCAGTTTCCAAAGCCACGTTGCTGGAATCTTTACCTGCAACACCTTCAAGATACAGAAGGTGAGCCTGAACTGAGTAGGCCATTTAATCCAGAATTGTATGCACTCTGGGACTTGTAGGCCTGTGTTTCCCATTATAAAATAATGACTACAAGTCAGAGAGCAGAAAATAAAAAAAATGAAAATAAATGACTAGACGATCTACTCACACGTGGGCCTAGGGAACTTTAGAGCTCTCAAGTGCCAGACAGCTGGTCTTTATAGGTGTGGAGCACTTCAGTCCATCCCCCAACCCCTGCAGCAACACCTTGTCTACAGATGTGTCAACTAACAGGAGATCACAGTCTGAAACCAATTTACATCCTCGTTGTCAAGGACCTTTAAACACTTTCAGATAGGCATCGCTTATAACAGATATCGCAGAAGTGGACACAAATTATAAACATAACTGCAGTGCCCCTGTAGCACACAAATGATGTATTTCTAGCCCTTTTTAGATCGAGCCTACTAGACATCGCATGCGCTGTCAGTCGCAAACCATATTCTGATTTGCCAAGAACATAGAGGGGCTTGAAACCCACCAATTGCTTACCATTGGTCAAACTTCCTTGTACCTCTCATATACCTGCTTCTTATTGGTGTCCCAGCTTGTCAGTCTTGTTTGTCCTTCCCATGGAGCATTGCCTTTACAGTCTGATTGGCTGCCATCTCTGCTTCCACTGCGTTCTTTTCAGTTACTACTTTTTTACGTCGAGCCTGGGCAGCGCATGCGCTTCTCTGTGGCATGCTGTGTTGGAGTATGGCACAGAAGCCCCCCACTCTCTGCCCATATTTGTCATTGTCATTCGTAAAGGCTGGCTTCTGATTTGTTAATAGTCTTGTTAGTCACTCCTTAGTACTGCCTTGTCTTCACTTGTGACCTCCCATGAGGACTGGCCCTTTTACTTCGGTTGTTACACGGTGTGTCGTTTTTAGTCTGTAAGCACTATTTTCTTTAATGAGTTTCTTCTACTGCAGGCACGGCCAAATAAAAGGCATTGTTGTTTGCAATGCTAATAGCTTAAACCCTCGCAAATGCGAGACCTGTTGCATTGCAAATGCTTGTTTGTAGAGTCAGCACTTATCTATTTCCTATTAATTCAAAAAAGATGAGCGGCAACACAATCCCAAACCAATTTAGTTTTTGTGTTGGTCAAATTCCCATACAATATACAAGTAAGTCTATGGTTTCCATTTTTGTTCGAAAATTCATATTTTATTTTTCTTCTTTTCACACTTGAAATGTCATTAGCAAAACTATGTAGCCAACGTGTTTCGCCCCAACACAAGGGCTTCTTCAGGGCTGCAGGTACATACAGAAAAACATACATATGTGCCTTCACATAAAAAATAAATACACAGAAACCAACAAAATAACATATATGGACTAAAACATTCAATCCCAACAGAGAAATTAAAAAGACAGATTGAAACTAGAGTACCCCACAATAAACCCAACAGTGTTACAGTTCGCTAATTCATATTACATCAATATATTGCTTAGAAACCCTTCTATGTTTGCAGCATAATAGCATAGAGACAAAGCACTGTAGTTAAAAGCAAGAAAAGAGAAGACCAGTGAATAGGGGTGACTGTAGTGGCATTTTAAATGTGGACTCTAAGCCTTTCAGAGCAAGTTTTTAAAAACATCACCTCAAGAATTTACACCACCTCTACAGTGAATGTCCCAAAGTAAGCCCTTAAGTGTCCACCAATGATCGCATAAAGACGCTCACCACTGCAACTCTTGAGTTAGATCATATACCACAAAAAGAACAATTAAGAAACTGTTTCCAGATGCTTAGTTGCATGATTCCATGTATCTTCCAAAAGCTAGTAACCAAAGAGACTGACTTCAGATCTAGCTTCTCAGTTTAGCTACATGCAGTCTGATGTGTATGGAAAACTACCATACAACTTCCTCCTCCGCTTAATCCAGAAAACAAGAGTCCATAGTCTTCTTCTAGATTAAATCCCCTCAAAGGAGTGTTCGGTGACACTAGGCAACAGACAATATAGGTAAAGTGAATAGAGCATATAGAAGCTAAGATCCATAGATAGGATTAAAAACCGAATATGCAGATCCCCACGTGAGTAATAGTCATATCACACATCCACGTGCCAACCCCCACAGCTTCATACATATAAAATACCTGTTCACGGCCCAACTACATACTTTAGGTAGTCTTAGTTCCTTAACCAATCATTGTGTTCATTTTCAACCAAAGTTCTTCATGTTTATTTGGAAACCGTAGTCAAATAGGCGAGAGTGCTTTAAAAGTCAAAAGGGAAAAGGAAGGAAAGCCAAACGTAAGCTACTTGAATCCATCTTCAACCTCTCGATGCACCTTGCATACACTCAAAGTAAATTTCAGCTACACATCACTGTTAAGGCAAATCACCTATTTCAAGCGTGAGACCCCCCCTTGCAACCCCCGATATCCATGTACCACAAGGAGGTCCCGTGCATTACGGTTCAAAACCTTACATGTTCCAGACTAGAAAATTATAACCAACTGAAGGTTTGAAACAAATATTCAAACCAGTATTACTGTGAATGAGCAATGTTGCAACACGATAAATCCAACATTTACAGAAAACGAGGAGAAAAACCTTACAGGAACCAGCCTTATCAGACCAAGCAAACTGAAGGTTTAAGACGGAGTCTCATAGGCATGAAATCAATATTACTGTGAAACGTAGAGCAGTAACGTAACAAGACACGTTTAGAAAAAGATGGGGGGGAAAACATTATGATTGCCAAACTTGGGTTATCGTAACAGACTATGAAGGATTTACCTCAAACCATAAACAAATACCTTAGTTTAGCAGCGCCATCCAGTCCTGCTGCGTCCTTGTTCACGCTGTTGCATAGTTGCTGGGTCCCGGAAGTCCCTTAAAAGGATGGAGTTCCTGGCTATAGAGGAGAGCTAGACCGCAACCTACATCAGCAAGACTGCGCATACGTCCCGTGCCTAACTCCCCGATCCTGGACGTTCTTCAGTGTGACGTCGGCCAGCCCCACAGTAAACTATCCTAGCAACACGTGTTTGCAAGACCGGGGTTCGAATCCCATGCTTTCATGATTGCGCGCAATGTTATAATTTAAAAATCTGAATTAAGTAGTTTCAATAAGGCACAAAGTAACAGATATCCGGGGTTCAAGTCCCACGTATCTATTTGAAAAATCCGAATTAAGTAGTTACAATAAAACATGAAGTAAATTCTCCAAAGTGAAACAGAATGAAATACCCGCACCACTATAATCCTGATTGAGCAATTGATCCAGTATACAGAGCCGAGTATTATACACCCGCAACCAGGATGCAATAGAATTTTGTTGTCGCATAAGAAAGATGTATCACCAAATGTCCTTGCGCCACCAGAATGTAATAAAATTGTCGCCTCATACGAGAAAGATGTGACAACAAATGTCCATGCGCAGGCAACCCATAATACAAGCCTAAGGCAAAGGCCCGCACAAGTGTGTTTCGACAAACACCATGTGTGTCCAATGCAAAGATCACCCTTACTGGACAATGAGCCCAGACTTCTCGCATACAAATGGATTTCTTTTTTTTTTTTTTTTTTTTTTTTTTTTTTTTTTTTTTTTTTAAAACCTTTATTTCGAAATTCAGGACACAGCTATTCAGCCGACAGCCCGAAGGTTCGGCAGCATTGCAAGTTAGATACAGTAATGTGTCCCCGATACAGTACGATGAGTAAGGCAAAGGTCCAATTTTAAATAAACACAGAAAAAACACACAACAAACCCCAGCAAGGCAGAACATTGAAATCCCATGGCGAAAGCCCCCAGGGGAGGCAGGACCCCACTCATCTACTAAGTATAAGACTGTGTGCGGAGGAAGAAGGGGAACAGCAGAGGCCCAGAACGGTTACCAAAACCAAACTGTGCTGGAAGGTAGGTCAGGGGGAAAGCTGTTCCTCGGGAGGTTCCAGGTCCGGGGCAAGACATATCCCCCCCCCTGTATTGGTTCCACCGCCCCCAGATGGCATGCCACTTCCGGGGGCGACCTCTAGAGCAGTAGACCGTCTTCTCACTAAACATGCTCCAATCCATGTTCTCCTTCCACGCGGTCAGTGTAGGGGGTCCCGAGGAGCCCCATAATCGCGCGATATCCCTTTTAGCTACCATGTTACCCAGAGTCACCCATTGGGTCTGCGCCTCATCGAGATCAGTGGGCCCCCAGACGTTCAGGAGGCAACACCGCGCCTCCGGCTGTACCACAATGCCCGTCACCTCCCCCATAACTGCATGGACTCTCCTCCAGAACTCCACAATGACACCACATTCCCAAATGATGTGCAGGAAAGTACCCACCATACCACATCCCCTTCTGCACAGGCCGTCCTCCGAGAATCCCATGTGGACCAGCCTTGGCCCCGTAACATACACCCGGTGCAGTATTTTAAGCTGCACCAGCCTCAGACGCGACGGGATCGCAACCTCCTTAGGCGAAGAAACCGCTGACTGCCAGTCCTCATTATCCAACTCGAGGCCATCCCTGGTCCACTGGTCTCTCAGCCCCAGTAGCAAGTCTGCCCGGACGTTTATCAACTTCTTATATATGAGCGAAATCGTGCTCTCGGGCATATGACCATCAAGGACTCGGTCCTCAAGGGGAGAGGACTCCGGCACCTTCTCACCCTCCACGAGGACTGATCGGAGGGCGTGACGCAGCTGGATATACCTAAAATACTCTGAAGGCCCTAGCTCAAACTCAGTCTGCAACTCCTCGAAGGACTTCACCCTCCCCTTATGCAGCACATCTCCCACCTTGGATATACCTATCAGGTCCCACTTATCAAAGCCCTTCGTATGCCAGAGTCTTCCCAACCTTTCCGATTCAAACAATGGGGTAGCGAGGGTTAGCCTTATCCTTCCAGCCCAGCGAGTCGGTCGCCATCTTCCATACGCGCACCGCCACACCTGTGGGCCCCGTGAGGGACGAGTCTAGGGACCGCGAATACAACGCCCTGTAGTAGTTGCCGCCGCGCAGCAGCCACCTATCCATGGCATACCCAGGGCTGAGGGCAGGGCCGTAAAACCCATGGTTGATCGCGCTCAGCTGCGTGGCCCAATAGTACCGTCGGATGTCTGGGAGCGCAATGCCCCCATCGTACCATGGGAGCGTCAACTTTGAAATAGCTATTCGCGGCCGCCCATCCCACAGCAACGTCCTTTGGAGGCCTTCGACCTCCCGAAAGTAGTTGGCCGGTACCCAGTCCAAGGTGTTCTGGAGGGCGTAGAGGAAGCGGGGAAGAGACATCATTTTGAACAGGGCCGCACGCCCAACAAGGGAGAGCGGCAGCCTCCGCCAACCTTCAACATCTCGCCTCAAGCGTGCCAAGGGGGGGAGCAGGTTCCTCTCATAGCGCACAACAGGATCTATGGATATAAAAATCCCCAAATACACAAAACCTTGCTGGGCAACCTGTATCGAACATGTTCTAGGGATCGGTGGGACCTCGCCACTAAGAACGTACAAGTACGATTTGCCCCAATTAATCACTAGCCCCGAGTTCCTACCGAACGATGCAAGTACGTCACAGACCACTATAAGTGACTTCTTTGGTGAGGCAAGATACAGCAGGATATCATCGGCATAAAGCGAAATACGGTCCTCGTGATCAGGCGACCACCGAAGGCCCCGTATATCCGGGTGCCAACGTATCCACGCAGCCAACGGTTCAAGGGCGAGGGCGAACAACAGAGGCGACAGGGGGCAGCCCTGCCGAGTACCCCTACCAAGCTGAAACGGAGTAGATGCCCGACCATTCACCACAACATTCGCTAGTGGCCCCTCGTACAGCAACCGGACCCAACTCACAAACCCGCGACCGAAACCAAACTTGGCCAGCACGGCCCATAAATATGCCCACTCCACCGTGTCAAAGGCCATCGTGGCATCAAGAGATGCCACAACAGCCGGTTCACGCAGCGTGCCCGCCCTGGCGATGACGCCATGAAGACGCCTAAGGTTCAATGCTGTGTTTCGGTGCGGGATAAAGCCAGATTGATCCGGGTGGACCAGATCGCCAAGTACCCTAATCAGACGGGTAGCCAGGAGTTTGGCCAGAATTTTCGGCTCAGCGTTGAGGAGTGAAATGGGCCGATAGGAGGCGCTTCTATCTCGGGGTTTACCCTCTTTGTGTATGACCACGATCGACGCCAGCCGCTGATCCAACGGAAGGATCCCATCTCCCCGCGCCTCCAAAAACATGGCGCGCAGGTGAGGGGCGACCCTATCCGGGAACAGTTTGTACAGATCGATCGGCAGTCCGTTCGGTCCAGAGGCCTTACCCGAATTCAACGCGCGAATCGCCCCCGCCACCTCGTCAACCGTGATGTCGCCATCCAAATCGTCCCTATCTATGTCTGAGAGGCAGGGCAACTCGATATCACGGAGGAGATCAGACGAGTCTTCGGGCGGCCTGTCCGACACAGAGAAATAAACCCTATGAAAATACTCCGCGAAACACTCCACAATCCCCTCAGGTTCCACAATCGCCTCTCCCCCCTCTCCAATCAACTCTGGCACCACTCTATTGACCCGTTCCTTCCTGTCCAGCCACGCCAGGAGTTTCCCTGCCTTATCTCCAACATCATACAGACGGCCCTGTTGTTCCCTGCTGAGGGTCTTGGCGGCGTCCGTCACCAGGTCCCTATACTCCGCCTGCTTCAAGCAAAGCTCATGCAATGAGGACTCTGTGACCTCCTCCTCCATATCCCCCTCAAGGGCAGCAATCTCCTCCTCCACTTGCCGCACTTCGCAATCCCTCCGATTCTTGGCAGTCACCACCAGGGAGAGGTCCTCCCCCCGAAGCACGGTCTTAAAAGCTTCCCACAGCGAGATCGCCGAGTCCACGGTTCCCAGATTGTCCTTAAAGTAATTATCTACCTTCTTTACCAGGGCGCTGCGCATCTTGGGGTCTCGGAAATACCATGGGTTAATGGGGGCCACCCTCCCTCCCGACCGAGATCCAGCCGGATCCACACTGGCGAGTGATCAGAGATGCCATGTGCCTCGCCTCGGATATCAACGAGGCATGTGCGGCCAGAGTGAGCAAGTAGTCAATCCTGGAGAGGCTACCATGCGCCCCGGAGTGAAACGTGTATTGACTCTGTGTGGGGTGCCGGAGCCTCCAGCAGTCTATCAGGCCAAACGTGTCCAGGAGGTCTGGAAGCCATTTCTGAGCCCCCCCTGTGTCCCTGGGCGGGTATCTATCCAGCAGTCCGGAACCCACAGCGTTGAAATCCCCTCCCACTACCAGCATGCCCCCCGGGAGAGTCAGCAAAGCCCTGCCCAATTCAGCAAATGTGGCGGCCTGCAGGGCCGGCGGGACATAAACCGAAACCAAAACCAAAGTCCTTCCTTCCCACCGCCCCGGCACCGCCACAAACCTCCCCCTATCGTCAACAATGGTGGAGTCCACCTCAAAAGGCAGCGATGCTCTAACGAGGATGCCCACACCCCTGGACCCAGAAGAGAATCCCGAGTGTGCAATGAATTTATACCCCTTCCTATTCAGGGCATAGCACGTATTGCCTATGAGATGCGTCTCCTGCAGCAGTACAACGTCTGGCATTGAGCGTTTCAGAAATTGCAAAACAATCCCCCTCTTAATGCGATCCCCCAAACCATTAACATTCCAGCTTATAACACTTAGGCCTCTACCCCCCCATCCTCAAACGGAAAGAGGCCCACCCCACACCCGAGGCGCCACCATGGAACAGCCCTGAGGATAATCATCATGCCTTGCAGAAATAAGCCCCCCAACAACAAACTCAAACTCCCCATAACTCCCCCCACCCTGCACCCCTGCTGCAGCTTAAAAAGCCCCCCCAACTTGCAGTGTGCCTGTCGCCCTACAAAAACAAAAATCTACAAAAAGTACCCTAAGGGAGGAAAAGAGCACCCCTCGTCCTCCCGCAACCCTCCACAGTTACTGCACTCTGTTCAAATCTTCAAATATGGTCAAATCAAGTCAGGCCGGCTTTGAGTTATCAGCCCTGTCCATCCCGGCCACTGTCTCCATGCTCAGCTGTGTCGTCCCCGGTCCGTCGCCGGGGCAAAGCGTCCAGCCATTCGTCGGCCATAACAGGAGAGTCAAAAAAGAATGTCCGATCTTCATGCACCACCCGTAGTCTGGCGGGGAAAAGCATGGCATATTTTAGGTCCCGTTCCCGAAGTCTTCGCTTCACCCCCAGGAAGCTCTGCCTCTGTCTCTGCACCTGCTGGGTGAAGTCCGGATAAAAATTCACCGACGCATTTTGGAAGGGGACTGGGCCCGTCACCCTCGAAGCCTGCAGGATAGCGTCCCGATCCCCAAAAATGAAAGAGCCGGGCGACAATCGGCCGCGGCGGGGCACCCGCCTTGGGCCGTCCGCCCGGCACCCTATGGGCCCTTTCCACCGCAAAAAACTTTCCAAGGCCCTTAGGCTTCAGGTGATTGAGGACCAAATCTTCCACAAGCAGGTCCGCCGAAGCCTCATCCGAGGACTCCGGGACCCCGATGACGCGCACGTTGTTGCGCCTGGACCGGCTCTCGAAGTCCTCCAGCCGGCGGGCGGCGAGGTCACTCTCGGCCCTCAGCTTCCGGACCTCGTTCTGCAGATCCGCAACCTCATCAGTAAGGCCCGTGGTCTTGTGGTCCAGGTCCTTAACGCGTTCGTTTGTCTTGCCCAGGTCCGAGCGGATCAAGTTGACATCCACCAGGATGGCATCCACCTTATGCGCCAGGGCCTCGAATTGCCTCCCCATCGAGGTCTGCATCCCATCAAACGCGCCCATGACATCCTGCAGGGAGAGCTCCGGTGTCCCAGGCGAGTCCTCCTTCTGGGCATCCGGCGCCTGGCTCGATCCACTCGGCGATGTCTTCAGGAGGGCGTAGCGGTCCATACTGTTGACTTGGGAATACGTTCCCCGCCTGGTGGACTTAGTCTTCAGCCGATCTCCTTCTGCCTTGCCCGACATAATGGACTCCAGGCAGTCCACTGCAGTGAAGACCGTCCCCTCTCAGAGAGAGGTATGAAGAGTGAGCAGGTCCGCCTTGTTCTGCCAAAGTAGCCCACCGAGCGTCCCTGGGGTTATAAAGCCACCCAGAGCACTACAGTGTCCGGGCAGACAAAGGGAACGAAACCGAAAGTGAAAGAGCGAGGGCCTCCGTCCGACAGTTCACACCTCACCAGGCCGTTGTTGATCAACTAGGAGTCGGGCATCCTGCCAACTCCAGCCCCTGGCATCTCCGGGAGTTAGGCCGCAATCTTTCGCCAGTCATAAGTCCGGTTCCCGATGGGCGATCCGACCGCGGGTAGCATCAATCGCCTCCCTGACAACTCAGCAACACGGTGCCATGCATACCATCAGGATTAGAGACAGGATAGTCGACGGAGGGCGCGAGGGTCTCGGGAGCTCTAAGCTCACGCGGCCATCTTGGTCAAGCGCTAGGCTCCTCCCCACAAATGGATTTCTTGACATTATAGAAATATGTCAACAATGGACTATGACCCATTGCCGTAGTTTCACCAAACTATATAATTATTCAAAAAACCCAAAGATCTCTATCATTAATATCCACCCCTTTCCCATGCGGGGCCATGACAACCAACCCAACATACTTTTCAGAGTGGCAGATGAGAAGGCAAAGAAGGGAACAGTAGCACAAACACCGGTAAAGAATCCAATGTAGTTGGAGGTTAAAGAAAAGAAAGGCGGAGTTACACATAGAACTCCTAATTGGGAAATAACCCCATTAGACAAACTAGTGTAATTTATCACCCACATTTAAACCCAGCTTTACAGTTAATAAATTACAAACCCATCTTACCTCCAGCTGTCTCAAATATAGCTTCCTGTCCCCGCACCTATTATCAGGTAAAGCAACATCAATTCCATGAAATCTAAAGTTAGATCTATCAGGCCCCATTTTACAATCCTGTGATACTAAAGCATATGAGTTGTCTTGATTGAGGCAGGCGCTTCGGTGTTCCTGGATACGCAATTTAAGTTGGCGTGTTGTACTGCCAACATAAACTTTATTACAAGCGCAGATTATGACATATCACATGAGTGGATTGACAATTGATGAAGTGATCAATTGTATACCATCTTTTTGTGTTGTAACTGAATTCTAAGGTCTTATTGCAACCCAGACAGCAGATGTTACATTCCCCACATGTGTAAAATCCCAGAGGATTCTTCATCCACATTTGTGAGTTTTGCGCTTTGGGTAAGTTGTAACTGGGGCACAGTGTTTCTTTAATTGTTTTGCTTCTCCTGTAGGTAATTGAAGGTTTCCCGAAAATTAGTTTATCAACTCCCGGTACGCCTTTGAGTAGAGCCCAATGTCTGTTTATGATCTTGTATACCTCATGATTTAGTGTTGAATACATGGTTATAAAAGACAACCTTTCTCTTGTCTCCTTTCTCTGTTTGCAAGTCAGGGTGTCCTTACGACTAATATTCCTAGCTCTCACCACGGCCCGTTTGAGATTTTGTGTTTTATACCGCCTCCTCTTTAGCCTGGCAATCGTTTGTTTGGCATGATACTCAAAAATTGAACTGCTCGTTGCAATTTCTGCGGATCCGAAGCAGTTCCCCCAAAAGGAATAGCCAGTTTCGTACACAGTGGCTGAGCACTGTCATGATTCAAGATTGCATTCACAGCGGTTTCTTTCCTAAAAAGAATGCTTTGGACCTTATGATTTGAGATGTAAAACTCCACCTCCATGAAATGTATCCGAGTCTGTGATATGTTCAGTATCAACGTGACATTCAAACCGAAATACTCCAGCATCTGGATTTAGGTTCCTGTCCAGATGATAACATCATCTACGTAGCTGCCCCAAAATTGTATGTGTCTGGTCCATGCATCAGACCAGGCATGTGTGTGTTCCACCCAACCCATGAAGGATTTAGTGTACGATGGCGCACATTTTGAGCCCTTGGCTGTCCCTTGTAGTTGTTGGTACCACTCTTTTTCATAAAGAAAAAAGTTGTTGATAAGAATCCACTCTACCATTTCCAATAACATTTAATTGTGCTCCCACAGATTAGCCCTACGAGTTTACAGAAAGAAATCCACCGCCTTCTCCCCCAAGTCTCTTCTTATACGATTATACCGTGACTCCACATCTAATGTGACAAACCACATTGATTCTTTCCATGACAGGTCCTCCAATTTACTAAGGACATCCATGGTGTCTCTTATGAAGGATGTTAAATTCCGCACCATGGGTTGTAAGAAAGAATCAACAAACTGAGATGAATGTTCTGTCATGGAGCCAATCCCAGAAATGATAGGACGTCCCGGGGAAAACGTTGCTTCTTGTGTATCTTTAGCAGCAAGTATAGGCAGGGAACGCTGGGGTTGTTAATCAAGAGGAATCTGAGTTCAGCATCTGACAAACCGATTTCCTTCCGGTGTACTAGTTTCTCAGTGTACAGTGTGGACTGTGTACAGGGATTACTTTGAAGCCTTTTGTAGTGTGTTGTGTTACTCAGTTGTCTGTGTACCACCTTCTCGTAATTACACCGGTTTATTAGAACCACATTACCGCCCTTGCCTGTCTCCCTTATTATTAGTGAGCCATTATCTATTGGGTTGTACAGAGTTGCCCTTTCTTCAGATGACAGGTTTATCTTATGATAGGCTCTATGTGATTTGAAAGTCTTGTCTTCTAGGCGGTATAAATCCTCTGTAACGTTTCTGTGAAAGACCTCAATGTTGTGTAAATGGATGCCCTTAGGAGTGAGTTTACTCTGAATGTGAAGTCCACTCTCACATACATATATATATTCCTGTTTTATATTGAGACTTTCGAGTATATGGTCTCTAGAAGAATCATTATCACTATTCAGGGAGAGAAAGGTAGACATATATCTTTGATTTGAGCCACTGAGCTCTGCTTTTGTCATGCTGGGCCCCACTGCTTGACCTCTGTAGTCATTAACCGCAAAATGGCATTTCAGTTTGACATTTTTGGTAAACTTAAATAAGTCGATATATAAGTCTGAGAGGACACCATAGGACACTGGGCAGAACCCAAGTCATTTATTCAGAACCATAATTTAATGTGCAGACAAGGTATAATCAGATAAATTAATCTCCAAATTATCTGTTATAACATTGGATGAAACACAGTGCATACCCTGGTTCTTGCCCACCACCACTATTTGCTCAGTTGTCTCCTTTGGTTCCTGGTTAGGACCCCATCCCTTTTTACAATTTTTGTCTCCTCCCCCCTCCTTGCTTTGTGGTGTACCTTTTTGGTTTTTGTTTCCGATACGGTGTCTTCACACTTCCTCTAAAGTGGAGGAACAATTGTCTGGTGCCTCATTTTCACCACTCCTGCCTGGACCCAACTCTTCCACAGAGGAAGCCTCCGAACTGCTGTTAATACTGGATAGGCTACCTGATCCAGATGAAGGTGGTATGGAGGTGTTAGGGATTTTGACATCATCAAAACATCGGGCGAACGTAAAAATTTGTACCTTTTCATAATCCCCATCATCTCTAGTATTTTTTTATTCATTTTTCTTTCCTTGACTAATATTTGATGAGCGGCAATCTCTTCCTTTAGAATAACATAATTCTTCTCCGTTATTTCTTTAAGATTTAGAGATTTAATCTCCTCCTCCAAACTTTTGATCTCCTCCCTGAGCTTGGAACATTTCCTTTCTGCACGTTGTATAAGAATTTTCATCATAGTGAATGAGGAATTATGTAATTTCTTCTCCCACTCCAAGAGTAAGTCTGGATCTAGATCGTCAAAGTTGGGAGATGTTAAAATCCTTAACCCTCTTGGGACTTTCTTGTTCTCAAAATATCGTTTAAGCATGACCCGTCGCACCACTTGTCTCTATGCGATTTTGCGCCAAAAATAGAAGTGTTTCCAAGCAATGTATTGATGTAAGATGAATTGGAGAACTGTAACACTGTTGGGTTTATTGTGGGGTACTCTAGTTTCAATCTCTCTTTAATTTCTCTGTTGGGATTGAGTGTTTTATTCCATGTATGTTATTTTGTTGGTTTCTGTGTATTTATATTTCATGTCAACGTACATATGTATTTTTTTTCTGTATGTACTTGCATCCCTGAAGAAGCCCTTGTGTTGGGGCGAAACACGTTTGCTGCATCATTTTGCTATTGAAATTTTGAGTGTGAAAAGAAGAGAAAAGATCAATAAAATATAAATTTTCTAACAAAAAAGGAAACCATGGACTGAACTTGTGTATTGTACGGAAATTTGACCAAAACAAATTTGGTTTGGGAATGTGTTGCCCCTCCTCTTTTTGAATTAAATGTATTTGATTTATGGCTGTGTGGCAGCTGGCCGTTTAAGGTGGGCAACATTGACAAAACGAACTCTGTCAGTGACTAGATTTGGGTAGTGCAGTGAGTTATTTGGCCTAGTTGCCACTATTTTCTCAACTTATCCATTTCCTAGACTGCTGCTGCTTGTACACACTTACAACGCCAGATCCAAACTGACATTAGGAATCTGGCAATTGAGAAAGCCATCAATCAACTTGTTTTGGTGGAGAGTATTCTATATACCTCCATATATTGGCCTGTTCCCAGCTTCCTGCAAAGGGGGCAATTCACTTTCTTCTTTGGTGCCGATATGCTGAGCAAAAAAATGTGTTAATAATTCTGTGGACTCTCCACAGGCAGGGCATAAGTCTTTCTCAGGTACAGCTCTAGACCACTTGCTACAATTTATTTTTAGAGTTTTATATATCACAGACTCTAAGGTATCAGAGCACTTTACATGAGCACCAGTTATGTTACAGACAGACACATTCATTTTTGGTAGGCAGAGGGAGATGAAGTGATTTGCCCAGAATCATAGGATGTTGATCGTCCCTACTGAGACTCGAACACCGTTTACCAGCTTCGAGGTCGACCGATGTAGCCGTTAGGCCACGTCCTCTCCCCATAGGCCACATCCTCTAGTTGGGAGAGTCCTGTACTTGAACTGAAAGTACAGTTTGCGAGCCAAAAAGGGGTAATTTCATCTATACTGGGCTCATAGCATGGGAATGATTTTACGTCCATAAAATCTCTTGTCAAAGAACCACTGCTGCTTGTAATAGTTTGGGTGATTGCAGATTCCCAATAGATTTTTTTTAAACTGGCTTTTGCTATTGAGCGTGTCCCTCCAGAAGAAACCCAAAGGTTCTCCAACCTCCGTTTCCTCAGTAGCAGTCTTATAGAATTCAGTCAAGGGATTTTTCATACACATGAAAGGCCCACACAATAAGAGCTTAGCTTTGCTGTCGACCACAATCTATGGCAGTATAAAAGCATTCTACACTCAGCTTTAAGGGAAATGTGTCTTTGGACCAAATATTGACATAACTGGATCATCCGGGTACTTGCAGGAAGGTCTAAAAGTGTTCTAATAAACTTATTTCCCACTATAGATAAAATGTGATTACTCCCAAAGTTCAAAACACACGTAAGGCCTTTGTGTTGTAAATTGCTAAGGCCGGTTCAGCACTCCTGGATATTGTTTGGCGATACAAGCAGTATGGTGAGCTAGAACTGAGAGTGATTTCTGATGTTGCATACCCCAATTTGTTTGGGGTAAGCCTCACACCAAGATAATCAAAATAGGACACCCGGTCAGTTGTGTTGCTACACACTAACATTTGCTTATTTGGGCACTTTTGCCCGGCTGGGCTAAAAATCATACATTTGGTTTTTGAGCGATTCAGTTCTAAGCCCCTCTCCAAGCAAAATGCATTGAAATAATTGAAAAGCTGCTGAAGGGCCTGTGGAGTTTTTGGGAGCAACAAAGTATCATCTGTGGAAAAAAAAAGTGCTGGCACCCTCTGGCCACCCACTTTTGGGGAGTCTTGCCCATCTTTATTAAAGTACTTCACCACCCCATTAATATACAATGAAAACTGTGCTGGGCCAAAATACAACCCTGTCTTGACTCCATGTTGGATTCTAAAGGGCTCTCTCCGTTGCCCATGTTCGCCCCACCTCAATTGCGCAAAGTTTTCTGAGTGGAGCCGTACCAGTATATCCAAAAGGTTAGTTGGATACCCATTTCATCAAGGATCTTCCAAAACTTGGATCTAGGGACTAGATCGAAAGCAGTTCTTAAAGCAACATATAATTTGCCCCGTTGATAAATACATGAAAGCGAAAGACCTGGTTTACAGTGCTCACATCTGAATTCTAGCTGGGCTTCATAGGTTCTCATTTCTTGATCCTCCATTCACTCTTGGAGATGGGCAAGCATTTATTTACAAAGATTGTTTGTACAATGTCTTTCAGACTAATAGGCCTGTAGTTGCCTGGGTCACTGTGTTGCCCTTTGTTAAAAATTGGAATTATCTTTTCCAGGAGGGCAGAATCTCCATACCAAACAAAATGGCATTGGACAAAATATTGATTATAAGATCCCCAGACTTGCACATTAGGCATGTATAGGTCATTGTTTGTTTTAGCTCATGTTCCAGATTGTCGGAGTCACTACCCTTGATGTATTCCCCCATCTGGTGGCGAATCTGAGCCGACCTGGCCAAAAGCGCTACTACCCATGTACAGGTTGCTAAAGTGGGTTATCCAGTGTTGGGGTTGGACACACAATTTTAGTTTCCTTTTAATACCCCTAGTGCATAATACAGCCGATTTCCAAAAGGCATTATCATCTTTGAGTGACAATGACTCTTGGAGGTTTGTCCACAGGGAACTCTCCTACTCCTCACAACCCAACCCCACCTAATATTGTTGCCATTATTGGAGTGTGAAACGTCCCTCCAGATACAGTCAAACTAATACTGGTACAGTATGGTACTAAAGCGCCGAAGTATAGAGACCGCGCATTATGGTAACTATCCTTCCTATCCAGTACTTCCATATCCTTCAGGAAGGACCAAAGTCTAACATTGATTAAACCAGAATCAATTCTACTCGAATGATCATTTATATCTTATGGGGTCCTTCCATTAGCCGCACTAAGATTGAGTGTTAGAGCAGTACACATCATGGCACTATCTATCCCCGTCTATCTATCCCCGTTATGGGGGAGGGGGGGGGGGGGGGGGGATCTGCCATTGGAAATCTTGTTCTAGGGTCAACTCTGGAACATATGCTAGTAAAGGCTCCATAGTGGTATTAAGGTCCCCAGCTACTATTATGTTTGAATCTCCAGGAAGTTAAGCTAGTACACACTCCAGCTCCGTTAATACACTAGTCTCGGCTGGACGCCTTTCCACCTGATTATAGACATTACTCACTTTTATCGTCTTTATAACCCTTGGAGCTTAACATGTCCTTAATGTTACGGTCCCTGCGCTGGGTCCCATGCCATGTTGGTGTTTTTTTATGTTGTCCAACAGAAACCGTTGCCTGCGGGTCGGGAGGGTCTCTCTAATTGTGTTATAGTGCTGTTGCTTCAACTTTAATGAGACTTGCCTGGATGGTTTCTATCGGTGGTGCGCGGTAATCAGGGACTTGTAGGCTCCAGCAATTTGTTGAAGCACCCACAGGACAGGTGCTGTGGATTGAGCCCTTGTGGCCCCCTCGTTGGTGCTCATTTATGCTTTTGGGCCCCCTAAATTGCTTTGTATGCCCTGTTCCCTCTGACACACCTCTACATCCTTGATTCCTCTCTCTCCTTCTGCAGTCCACCTCAGCCTGCCTACTCAGTGTTGTTGCTGGGGCACTCCCTTCTTATTGTGACCCTTTTTGTGACCCTCTACAGCTGCATCTGCTGTGATAGCGGTTGTCTCTTTAGTGGTACACACTAAGCTGAATAATTTCTCTGCCTGGTTGTGTAGGGCCCTCCGGGCTTTACTGCGGTGCGCTCGTCTGGCAACCACCTCTACTCTAGCACAGTCTTTTGGCTAGGTCAGCTTCTCCCCAGCAGCTCCAGTGGCCTCAAAGAAACCACCTAAGTTCTTTGATTGTCAATAGGGGTGCATAGGCCACATTAATATAGCAGATGGCCCCACTCGGATCGTCGGGCTTCCCTTGGTAATGATCTCTCGGTACGCCTCAAATCGTTGCAACAATCAGGCAGCCGTGTGACCTCTGGCGAGCTCACCCAGATTTATCTCTGAGTCGCAGGAGAGCACTGAAACAAGCTGCAATGCAAGGAAGGGAGAGGACCTCCAGCACCCTACATCCTCTTTATTGTGAGGGTCAGCCAGAACATCTCCGACTTTTGAAGACCACTAATCTTATCATTCTTATTTTGTTTATAATGTTTTGAAATACATGATAGCTCATAGCTGCAAGTGCTTCTTTCACTGTCAAGTCCCTAAAAGAAAGACTCATTTGATTGGTATATTAGTACTGTGGATCAGGCATGATCATGAGACGCGAAGGCCCCTTCATGCGGCTTAGTCATGTTCCCCCTGCCGTTACTGCCTGACTGTAATGAATCTAGTGTTTTGGTTTAAGCCATTCTGTTGAAATAAGCGAGTACCTGGAGATTAGCACCAAGAGTGGTTTAATTTAACTGACATAGGACTACTGCCCCTGTGATAGATTTGACATGTAGAGTTGTGGTGGCAGCATACTGTGTTTTATGAATCCGTAGTTGTAACCAGATCTTTTTATCTGCATCACTAGAGTGGAGGTTTGCTGAGCCACTTGTGTAAAGTTCTGCTTTTGTGCGTTAACTCAGATTGCAACACTAACATCAAAAGTGTATCTTATACACACGCATGGTCCATGGTATATGCATTGTGTGTAGGAGTGAACTGCAGTTATGGAGGTTTGCGGAATCCATTTTGCAAAGTCCCTGTCCTGCTCCTGTGCACAGGATGGAGGTGAAGTTGTGACGTGAGGAAGTGTATTGCTGACCTACCTGAAGCTGGAGGGATGATACCAGGACATTAAAGTAGGGAAAGATGAGACAAGGCTCTTTAGAAATAGGTCCTTTTTGCTGACGGGAAGTGCTTATTAGTCTTCTTGAGCAATGCTCTTTGGTGCATGGTAGGGGTAAAAGGTGATACTTCAGTTTCTGTTAAGGGTGTCTCTTTCCTATTACTGTCACTATGGCTGTTGATGAGCTAGATTTAGAAAGCTCACACCTCTGTATCTCTGTTGTGGATACTTCAAGCTGGAGACTAACCTTCTGTGAGGCTCATCACTTTGTATAAAGGTTGTGTCCGGAGAACAGCCTTGGAGAACAGATGAAAGAAGAACCTATTAAGCCTGTTATAAAAGAGCTGCCGGAGTAGTCTCATCAGAGTCTGCTTTCAATATATAGAAGTGGGAGCCATTGACACACTTGTTCCTTTTTCAAGTCCTCTTCAGTCAAGAAAGGGAGTGCGCCACCGAGTACTCTGAGGACTGCTGGGCAACCAGAGCTGGTGTCTGCCTGACAGCCAGCATCACAGAGGTGAGGCTCACCCGGAGTCTGGACTTGCTGGAAGAAGCTGAATCTCTGACCTGAAGTGCCGTGAAGCCAACCTGCTGCTGGGAGAGATAAGAAGCCTGCCAACCCTGCATATGTATGACTGACCTGAAGCAGCTTGACACCCCCAGTTCGGTGTGGGTCTGTTGGCTGGAGGAAGATTGAGGGGAGTGATCTGAATGCCCGGAGGCGTATGAGCTTCAATCTTCTTGTTGACGAATCCTAGTGTAATCGCAGACAGGGGTTGTTGCTGCTGCCCTCAAGAAGCTTGACCTAAGGCAGAGCGTGCTACCATCAAAAGATTTTGTACTGAGGAAGAGTGTGCTATAATCCAGAAGTTTGTACTGAGGTGAATTGTTCTGCTGCCTTTCTATGACCGCATTCTGGGAGTGCTTTGTCTAAGTACATATGACCCACGCAGTGGCTGCACTTGCACTGCATTGACCTCGGACCTTGTCACCGCCACACCGTATCTCACAGGTGACCTGAAGAGGGTCCTCCACTCGCAAAAATCGCCACTTGTCTGTGAGTACTTTGGACATCTGCTCCTGCAGGTTTTTTTTTTTTTTTTTTTTTACAGTTCTGTACCCCAGAAGCCGCTACCGCACAGAATTACATGGTAATACAACGCAAAGGACAATTTTCATTTTTGTTTTTTGTTTTCCCCCAGGTTTAAAAAAAGAACATGACTCCCAAAACAAACAAAGCAAACATATTCTTTGATCTATAGTATGGTCTCGGATTGCTCCTGCTGTTTTTGCTGTGGCCATCCCCAAATCGTGGGTCATGACTCCAGCCGTCACCTCTGTCCTAGAAGCAGGAGTAAAGAGACCCGTTCTGCAGGCATCTGCTGCTGTCAGAAGTGGACTCTGAAACTTACACTGTAGAGAGAGTTTAAAACCTGAGACTTGCTAAAGTCTCTGACTGCTAAGAATTAAACTTTAATGAGGATTGTGCATGTTTTATGTACTGTGATGTATTCAGCTTTATTTGGCTAGATTAAAGTACTTTTCTTTTACCAAAGTAAAGTACTGGGGTGGACATTCAGTTATTGTGCTGTTGGTCTATTGTTGAGTCTGTGTTTTCATACCAGCACACTGCCTCCCTTTGACTGTTTGCCACTGAGAGTCAAGAGCTGAAGGGGTTGTACTTGGACCAGTTTGCAGGTCCATAGTAAGCTGGGCACAGGACATTAAAGCAATCGACCCTCAACCTCATGGCTGAGGCCCAGTAGCCCCTGCTATCCCCGTGGCCCCTGATCATGTTCTGACAATTGTATTATCAATTAACTCTCAATTCAGTGATTCAACTAAATCATTTTGGGACATAAAAGAGATTGTCCACTGTTTTTGAGTCCCTCACATACAAGGGCATGTCTGCGTCATCTGAGACCGTATAATCAAAGACTGTATGTTCTTTTTCACCCATTTAGAAGTCATTAGCCAAAAGAGAAGTACTGAGCCGGCTTGCCAAGTGCACTATCGTTAAGGACAGGCAAAAGGAGGAAATCCCTGACAGTGCCCATTACCAATGGACACACAAAGTGATGAGAGCAATACTTGCAAATAGACTACTGTTTGGGACTTCTGCTGTTTGCCTGCCAGTGGGACGAGAGGGACTACTACTCCCACAACGCCTTGGCCCTGTTGCGCCCGACGTCGGCAGCACCGCGCACGGAGGCGCTTAAAATCAAACGCGGCTCCCGCTACGCGGGAACCACATGGCGCGTGCCGGCGCACGAAGCCCGGGCAAAGGGCGGGCCGTCTGTGGCCGTCTGTGGCCGTCCGGGGCAGGACTTGGCAGGGCCACGGACTTTGGCGTTTGCAGTTAAGGTTTCCTGCTTAGTATCTAAGATATTATATTTTTTACTTATGTGTTTGGGATATTCATGATAGCTTGGCCGTTTCTGTTTAAATATTGTGTAGCAGGTTGTGTTTTTGATTTTAACTATGTCCAAACAAAAAGCCTCTAAATCCTTTGTAGCTCCAGCCACGTTAGACAATTACTTAGTTAAAGTTGTTAATAAAATCAATACCGAACGCCGACTCTCCCTAAGCAGGGGTAGTCCCCCCCGCTTCTTCGCCTATTCTGTCTACTGCCCTAGGTGTACCAGACCTGGATGCTAGCTTTGACCATGGCTTACAGGTGCTAACTAATAGTGATGACCTAGCGCCTCCGACCATTAATAAGGCCGTGTCTAATGATATTCCTGATAACCCTGGAGAGCACACCCCGGTATGTAGAGCTGTTAGGGCTTGTCGGAAAATACCTATGAAGCGAGGGGGCACCAAAAAGGTCAAGCGAATTCAAATATCCCCCAATTGTTTAGTTGGGGGGGGGGGGGAGGAGGGGGGGAGGAAGGCCATGTAAAGGACAGCCCAGCCCAATTGAATACCGAGCAATTCAATCTGTTGGTTAGCATCATTGACGCTAAACTTGATAAGATTATCCTACCGTTGATGGCTAAATTAGACCAGATCTCGAAAGAAGTTACTAGATTAGGTCACCTTTTGGATACCCACATCACCCAACCTCGCCCCCCTATGACTATGGATTTAGGTAACACTGTAAGAAAAGATGTGGTAATTCCCCCAGATGAGGGGATTAAGGTTAACCAAATAGTTATACCAGCCCAACGGCACATAGGTTGCAAAGAGAATCAGGCTACTATAGCAGCTGAAAGTAATGCGGGTTGGACCGAGGTGAGGAGAAAGGGTTCTATTAATCTGCTGCCAGATTGTGCTCCCTATGTGGTGGTTCTAACTAACGTACCACGGGCTGACTCACTCATGGCCCAGCCCCAGTATGAATCACATGATTCTTTGAAAAATAAAACTGTTTTTTGGCTGCATAAGCAATGCGGGTTTCCATCGGTCCTTTCCAATGATATACTAACTACTAGAAGGGTAATTGGATTGGTAATTCTAGGAAGAATTGTAGGGGTGATTGTATTATTATTAATTTTAGACATCCTCAACATGTCGCTACAGTTCTGCTGAGAGCAGCTTCCCTACCGTCTACTGACAATGGTGTATGTGCACGACTGCTCGGCTATTTTTATAGCCATCTTATTAATTTGCCCCCGAATGATGATGACCATCTACAGCCCCCTCCGCCGATCTCGCGGCGGGGTTTAGCTATCACACTGTACAATCGTTTCCATGCCCTAAACAGTCTGGATTCTAACGACTGACTCAGCCCGGAGAGCCCTAAACCTTTGGGTAAGACTATTAACAATCGGGTTATTAAAACCACTATTGTTACCTTGGTTCCGGAGTTAATTAGGGTGGAGGATCCTCCTGATAATGATCATAGGGGGCCATTCAGTGGAAATCAAAGGGACGAAAATAATTCTGGCGTAATTATTACCCCAGTTAGGACTAACATAGAGGGTAAAGGAATCATTTTAGCCAGCTGGAAATTTGCAGGATTGAAATCCAAGGGGAAGGACCCGGGATGTCAAACTTGTATTGACTCCTTTGATATTGTTTGTCTTCAGGAGACGTGGTGTAGGGAAGAAATTAATTACGAGGGGTTCGCCTCATATAATTTGGTGGCAAAGGGCACTGGGTTAGGCAGAGCCAAAGGGGGTTTGTTGACATTAGTTTCAATCCATCGCCCAATTATAGTAAAAAGGTATCTAACAGTAGGTGAATATGTCCAGATTATTTGGTTGGTAGAGGAACAAACCCATAACGTTTTATTGTTAAACTATTATAATAATATTTTCGACAGATCTAGGGATGTAGTCGTCCATGACCTGGCTAACGCCATCGGAAATTTACATCTAGAAGTCAATGTTTCTTTTGATTTTGTTTGGGTTGGGGACTTTAACATCCCATTATGTGAACTGTCAACTGAAAAAGTTTGTGGATTTACCAAAGACACGGGAGTGGATGACCTGCATTTCTGTCACAATAACTATGGAGATGTATTAAATTATCTTATGGGTTGTTATGACTTAGAGATTTTAGGTCTCCCTAAAGAGGAATCTGGTCACATTATCCCTACTTTTACGGGCCATCATTCTTGCTCAGTTATTGATCATGTGATCGTCTCTTCTAATATTATTTCCTGCTGTGCTCCCCCCAGGATTGAAGTTACCGCTTTGAGCGATCATAATTGTATCATTCTGGAAACAACTTTCTGGGGTGATAGCCGTGTTATAACAGGTGCCTCGGTTTCCAATATAGAACCGTGTAGCTCAAATGGGGTCCGTTTGAGATGGGCAGGGGACAAAGCTAGTGATTTAATTGGCTTAATTCTGAGGGATTGTCTGCTAAATATCAGTTTTATTTTTGATAATAGTACTGATGAACCACAGGTTTTAAATGCTTTTAAGGATATTAATAAAACTTTTGAGGTTAGATTCACTAAATTAAGGGGTGGTCAGCGAAGTAATGTACCAAGATCACTTGTGTACCCGTTCACTAACTGATTTAAAACTAGCTCTTGATAAAAGGCCTAGGGATACCAATTCTGTAATTAAATTAAGGACCGAATACAAGCTTGCTCTAAAGCGGAGGAAGAGTGAGCTACAGCAGTTGGCATGGGACTCTTTGAACCAAGCAGCTGAATTATCTAATGGTACCTTGTTCTGGGCTACTGTTAACTCTCCCTTTCTCAAAGTTGAGAATACTCCAATGTTAACCTCTAACGTACCGAGTGAGGGCTGGATCGCCCATTTTTCAAACATTTTTGATTCTAATAGCTGTATGGGCACATGCCAGAATAGAATAGTTGGCCTGTCCTACCCTTGAACATCACAGTTAGTGAGGTTGAATCTGGCATTCGTGCCAGTAAGGGGGGGGAAAGCCCAGGGCCCGGACGGGGTGCCCATAGATGTGTATAAAACAGCCCCTGAGATGTGGAGCCCGCTGTTGGCTATAGTTTTTAATGCTGCTATATGTACAGAGTCCCCCGAAACTTGGGGGGAATCTATCATTATCCCAATACATAAGAAAGGCAGCAGGTCTGATGTTAAAAACTATAGACCCATTTCTCTCCTTGACTCATCTGTCAAAATCATGAGCAGAATTTTGTTAGTGAGGTTAGAGGAATGGGCCGACCAAGAGGGTATTTTAGCTGACAGTCAGTATGGTTTTAGAAAGGGTAGGGGCACACTCGATCAGTGTTTAAATCTTGATTTATTGATCGGGGAAATACACCGAAGCTAAGCCAGGATCACTTTACCTTTGTTTTGCAGACCTTAGTAGTGCCTCTGACATGGTAGACCATTCGATTTTATGGCCAACCCTGTTAGTTAGGTGCTCCAGAAGGTATTATCTATTTCCTTGCTAGATTATATGGGAATTTAAAAACTTGTGTGCGTTTTGGGACCAAAGAAGAATATACCCCAAAATTTAGTGTTAAAAGAGGTATTAGACAGGGCTGCGTATTGGCCCCCCTTCTTTTTATTTTATTTATTAATGGAATCGACGTAATTTTAAAAACAAAGCTGATGCCCCACAGATCAATGGCTCTCCTGTGCCAGTGTTATTATATGCTGATGACGCTGTTTTGATCTCCAGAACTCCATTAGGATTGCAGCGCCTGATTGATAGTCAATTACCTATCCTTTATAAAAGGTAGAAAATCGATCAACAAGAAGAAAACATATATCATGACTTGTGGGGCTAGTTGCAAAAAGAAAAGTAAAGTTTTAAATTCCTTTTTTATAGATAAAGACAAGGTGCTTCAAGTAGACACTTTTTGTTATCTCGGTATAACCTTCTCTAATGATAGAAAGTGGCACAATGAATTTAAAAATATTCGTATTAAAATGGCAAAAAATGCCCATGGTGTTTTTAGATTTGCTGCGAAGATTGGGGACCGTCGCACCAGGGATATGCTTAAGATCTATCAAGCTAGGTGTGTTAGTACTGCTCTGTATGGGGCGGTTGTTTGGGGACACTGTCATGCTCATACTTTGCAGACCGAGGAAAATGCCTTTTAAAAAAAAAACTCCTGTCACTACCATCTACTGCTAGTTCTGAGCTTATCCATCGAGAGTCGGATGTTAACTTCCTTACTGACCTACTTTCTTTGAGGCCACTCATGATCTGGCGTTCTATCTGGCTTCAGGAAGATACATCTTTTAATAGATTGGTCATTGAGGATTGTCTCTCGCTGGATAAATGCTTGCATATACCCTGGTTAAATTACGTTGTCAGATGTTTTTCAGAGATCTTTAATTTTAACATCTTGGTGGACCCTAACGCAGCATCTTTAATATCGAAACAAGAGTTGAAAATAGCTTTCCTGGCATTTGCTGCAAGGAAACGGGATATTGCTAACGGCTCTCTATCTACAGTTAAGTTTTATAATAAATATAACAATGTTGAAGGTTTACCGATTTATCTGGTATGGGTGACAAGGCCATCCCACAAGTTTGTGCTGACCAGACTGAGGTTTGGTATAGCTCATTATTTAGTGGCACTGCCGGTAATTAAGAAATATCCGCAGGGGCCTTGTATGTGTGATGACATCTCCAAACAGAGCACTAAGCACTTTCTCTTAATTTGCAAACTGTACACGAATTTTCGTATTGCCGATTTAAAACCTATGTTTCTTAAATATGGTGTACGCACAGTTAATCAGGCTATGAGCTTAGTTTTTAACTTACAACACTTCGATATCTGTTTTTTTACTGCTACGTTTTTAATTAATTCTATTAGGGTTAGGAAAAGTATGTGTTTCTAACCAATTTTATCTGTATTATTCAGGCTAGGTCTGTTAATTTGTCGTATATGACTTTTAAATGTATGTTTCATTCTTTTGTTGTGCTTTTATGGTCATTTTTTTTATGCACCGAATAAAGCTTCATCAATTGAATTGACTAACCACTGAGCATCGCTTGTGGTTCCATTCGAACCTATTTTTTTTCTTCTCACTATGCCACGTGTGACGGAACCTTGATTCTGCTCCGTTAGGAACAGTCCAATCAGAACTTCCACGTGAGGTTTTACGTAAACCGGAACACAAGCATCCCAAAACCAGTTTAGACATAGTTGTCCCTCCTCAGTCAGTTGCAGCTTGGTTCCACTAGCACGGTGAGCACCAAACCCACGTCTGAGCATACTTTTGGCCACTTAGGACATTGCATCAAAACCATCACCTTTTGTGTGTTTGACCTCTTATTGGTGTCCAGTTTTGAGATACAGAAACATTAGTCCCTACTTGTGCCATCAGCTGGTTGCAAAAGAAATGCTTCAGACTGATACATTTGTAACAGAAATGTGTGTAACAAAATACCCAAAACCGGTATTCCAAAGAGACTACATGATAGTCCATAATATCAAGAGACCCGTGTTAATTCCTAACCACTGTCTAAGCTCTCCCCCATAACATTAGTCAGTCTCCATGTGCTCTTTAGTGACCTTCTGTGACGCATTGGTCCCCGTGTACCTACCCTTCACCAGTCAGAAGCCAGTGCCTTTGTAAATATCTTTGTTTATACATTTAGCCTAGACCGGGGTTGGTATGCCTAGTAGGTAGGGGCTTATTTTTTATTTTTTTATAAACCAACTTTTATTGATTTTAAAGGTCGTGCAAGAGTCAATACACAGCTTACTCTACTACAACCATATAGGCCGGCAGCAGAAAACTACAGATTTCCAAAGACAGATGCGTATACAGAAAAACAAGAGGACCTTTCTGAAACCCAAAAAGCAGGCCCATGCACAGTTATCAACGAACAGAGTTTCCCGCCTTAGAGACACTATGCCCTGCGTATGCCACCTGCTTAGCAGACATGTTTAGACAGTTGCAACATTGCCAAGTTAGCTTGAACTCAGTGAACTTCAGCAATCGCGCCCTCGAGGGCCAATGACCCCTTATCCTAAGGATCTCAGGTATCCTAATTTCTATAAATTTCCCATTAGGGCTTAGCTGTACCTGCATTCAGTTTGTCTGATATAGTGTTCAATTCAGCCGTATCAAGCAGTGTGTCCCAACATTCAATGTCAAACCAAACGTGCAGCGCATAAGTGTACCCTCTACTGTACCCCAATCGTGTTCTGCAGCAGGCACAGCATGAAAAGGCTGATATTGGCTAGATTTTGTTTGGTGTAAGCACAATAGCATTCATCAGTGACGTACAGGGCAGTGCGTAGTTCGGTAACCAGCAGGCATGTCAAGACACAATAACAGAATATTAAACGCTCTGTCCTCACTGCGCTGTGGCAGCGCTAGAGCTATCCGCTACCGTTCCTGCATCTGCATCAAAGATTGACAAGGATGCGACCAACCAACTGGGGGGGGGGGGGGGGGGGGGGTGTGTGTCAGAACAAGGGAAAGGAAAGGAGGGAGTACAGGGTCTAAGGAAGCAGGCCTGGCGGGGAGGGAGGAGTGTGGGCCCCACTATTGCTATCTGGTGGTGGCTGTGAGTTGAAATCTTCCAGAGGCGAGGCTCTCACTTCCGGGAGGGTAGCTGTGAGGGGCGTATACTGCAAGCCGTCTGCAGGTCCCCAGAAACCCCCTGGCTCCGTAGGATCCACTACATCATCAAAGAACTTCAAGGCCCGGAGTCGTGGCGGTTGTAGTCTAACATGTTCCAGTCGCCCCAGATGATCAACCAAAGGCTTCCAGAGCTTCCTATACTTGGTATCTCGGAGTTGTAGACGCGCCGTGAGAAACTCCATCGCCACCACATGCCACAGTCGGGCAAACCACACATTAATGGAAGGCGGGTCAGGTTTCTTCCAATAGAGAGCCACCGTTTGTTTCGCAGCTCCCAGCATGTGGAGACTAAGATGTCGATCACGGCCCGTCATAGCTCGTAGGGTTACTGGTCTAAGGCCCAAAAGAACCACAAGCGGATCCTCCGGCAGGGGATACCCTAACACCTTTTTTATATGGCTAAGGACCTCTTTCCAAAAGGTAGTCCGGAGAGGGCATGTCCACCAGATGTGTATGAAATCTCCCAGCGCTTGAGTGCAACGCCAGCATAAGGGGGATGCCTTAGAGAAAATTTTATAAGTCTAGCGGGGGGTGTAGTACCATTGTGTCATCACTTTGTAAGCCGACTCCTGTTTGGGGATGCTGCGAAAGATTTTGGGGATGTCACCTCAGAGCCTTGACCATTGGGAAGGGGTAACACCTGAGCCAGAGATGTTTTGCCATCTCAATTGGTATGGGTGGGGATCCGGTTGCTGTGTGTGTTGGAGCACCTTATATATGCGGGAGATCAGCCCCTTATAAGTGCCGAAAGTGCGCGCCAGCTGCTCGAACGGGGTGTAAGGCCGCGTGGCTGCCTGCGTCGGAGAAAAACCCTGTATCCAGTGGCGTAGTTGTATATACTGAAATTTGTCTCTCTCCGTCAGCCCGAACTCTCGCTGGCATTGAGCAAAGGTTTTAAGATGGTCCCCTACGAATAAGTCTCGTATCGTCCTGCAGCCGGTTTCCGTCCAGTTCGCGAAGTAGGGTGGGCGACACGCCGGCGGGAACTGCGGATTGCGAGCGATTGGGGTGTGAGGGGACGGAAAAGTGGTCAGGCCACCTTGTCCCAGATCTCAAGGACCGTTTTGGTAGGGACCGCCATGTAAGCCCTACGATGGCGTGCCTCCCGGGGTAGCCAAGCATGGTCCCATAGCGGGCGACAAGTGACTGCCCTATCCATGTGAAACCACACCTTTTCACTCTCCCACGCCCCCCATTCCAGCACAAAGCGGAGGTGTGACGCCCAGTAGTAATCGAGGAGGTTAGGGCAGGCAAGTCCGCCACTATCCCGGGGGTGATTCAGGATTTTATTAGGAAAGCGTGGTTTCTTCCCCCCCCCCCCCCCCCCCCCACCCATACAAATGCGATAAGTTCACGTTGGAGCCCCTGGATTTGATGTTCCGGAATAGGTGTCGGCAAGGTTTGAAAGGGATAGATGATCTTCGGCAGTATAGACATTTTCACCGTGTTGAGTCGGCCAAGCCAGGAGAGTGGCAGGGCCTTCCACGCGCGTAAGTCTGCCAGGACTGAGAGTTTGTATTCCTGCCAGTTAGCCTGCGTCCAGGTGGTTAGATCTGGAGTCAGGTTAAGACCCAGGTACCGCACCGACGTGCTCGCCCATTGATACGGAACAGACGCTTGGATCGCCGTAAGCTCCCCGTCCGGGATCGTTATATTGAGGGCCCAGGACTTTGCGTGGTTAATTTTAAGCCCGGAGGCGCGTTCATAGGTTTGAAGCAACGAGTGCACCGCTGGTAGCGAGCGTAAGGGATCGGAGAGAGTGAGAAGGTCATCCGCGAAGAGAGCGATCTTATGCTCTACACCGCGGAGAGATATACCACAAATGTCCGGGGACCGATGTATCATAATGGCAAGGGGTTCCACCACAAGGGCGAACAACAAGGGCGACAGGGGGCAGCCCTGCCGAGTGCCTCTACAGATGGGGAGAGGTTGCGTGAGCTGGCCGTTGACTCGTACCCTGGCCACCGGCGAAATATAGGGAGCCATAATACGCGCCACCATGTTAGGACCCAAACCCACTTTCCGCAGGACCGCCCGGAGGAAATTCCAGTCCACCCGATCGAATGCTTTTCCCGCATCGAGCGATAGTAGGCAGGCCGGTATCCCCCAGTGCTTAGCCTTCCCAACAATATGCGCTATGCGGCGCACGTTGTCCGCGCCCTGACGTTGATGTATAAACCCCACCTGGTCCGGCTCAATGAGGTTAGGTAGGTGGGTACTAAGCCGTTTAGCAAGAATTTTAGTGTACAGTTTTAAGTCCGTATTTAACAAGGCGATAGGCCGATAAGAGGAGCAAAGGGTGTGATCCTTCCCGGGCTTCGGGATAAGGGCTATTTCAGCCATTGCCATGTCCGAGGAGGGCCCGACTGACTCCGCGAACGAGTTGAAGAGACGCAAGAGGTACGGCTGTAATTGTGGCAGAAAGGCGCGATAGAACGACACCGGGAGCCCGTCAGGGCCAGGCGTTTTGCCGAGCGGGAGATCATGCAGGGCACCAGCTATTTCTGCCCGGGTGATAGAGTCCTCCAGAAGCTCGGAGTGGCGCTTGCTCAGCGGCTCCCAGTTACATGCGTCTATGGCATCCGAGATCAGGTCCGCCGCGGGCGGATCGCTAGCATATAGAGCCACATAGTAGTCGCGGAACGTTTGAAGCTTTGCCGGTTCCGCAATGGCCCATGACCCGTCTGCCTTCCGCAGTTTTGCAATATGGGCTTTGGCTGCTCGCGTTCGCAAGCGCCGCGCCAGGACAGCACCCACCTTGTCACCACCCTCGTAGTAGCGCTGCTTGAGTGCAAGCAGGGCGCGTTCAGCCTTGTTGGTCCTGTGCGCACGGAGCTGTCATCGAAGGACGTCTAGGCGTCGCTTGTGCGTCGCCAGCAGGCGCTCCTGGTCCATCTTTTCAAGCGTCCTAATTTTGCACGCAAGTTTGGTCTCGTAGAGCTGGGCCTCGCGCGTCCTCGCGACAGCTATGGCTGTGAGAGTACCCTGTATCGTAGCTTTGAAGGCGTCCCAGAGGAGGAGGGGGGGGGGGGGGGAGTCCCCGGTAAGTCATTATCCTCAAAATATGCCAGGATGGCCGCCTGGATTTCTTCCCTATCTACCGGGTCTCGGAGAACGTGGTCCGGGAATCTCCATCGGCTCGACCGCATTGGGTGGGTGGAACACTCCCGCAAAAGCAGCTCCACATGGGCGTGATCGGAGATCGAGATGTTAGAGTGGGACACCGAAATGGTGTTTTTGAGCAAAGAGTGCGACACGAGGAGAAGGTCAATGCGAGAGTAGGAGCGGTGCACATGCGAGTAGAAGGTGTAGTCTCGCAGCCCCGGAGAGTGATACCGCCAGACGTCGACCAAGTTTAAGGAGGTTAGGGAGTTCTTCACCGCCGCAGACATGGCCCCCACCCCGTGAAAAGCGTCTCCACAGCGATCCAGCTGCGCATCCTACACCAAATTGAAGTCTCCTCCGACTATGAGGTCTGAGTTCACTGGCTCAAGGTGTTCCCTGATTATCCTGCGCAAGAAGGCATCCTGACCCTGGTTTGGGGCATATATATTACACAAAGTGAGTGGGCGGTTCCCTCTCCGGGACTCTACCCGCAAGAACCGACCCTCGGCATCTCGAAGGACCTCAGTGTCCCCCTGGGGTATCCCCGCCCTGCAAAGGATAGCCACCCCCGCTATCTTGGTGGCAGCCGAGGACCAGAACTGATGGGGGAAGCGTGGGTGTGCCATCCGAGCCACATCAGACTTGAGAAGGTGAGTTTCTTGGAGGAGAATGATATCAGGGCTCTGTAGTAGCAGATAACGCCATATTTGGCGTCTCTTGTTGGGTGAGTTGAGCCCTTTCACATTAAGGGAGACCATCTTCCATGAAGGTGTAGTAGTCATTTGTGTAGAACCACTAGCGGGGCGCCTCCCATGCTGCTGTTCCACCTGCTCACAAGTCCCTCCCGCCAAGA
The DNA here is from genome assembly GCF_964204655.1 of Triturus cristatus. Classification (NCBI taxonomy): domain Eukaryota; kingdom Metazoa; phylum Chordata; class Amphibia; order Caudata; family Salamandridae; genus Triturus; species Triturus cristatus. The sequence continues at coordinate 1,605,311,868 of NC_140590.1, read as the reverse complement.
GGATACGAAGGGAAGCGAGAGAGAGTGAGAGGGATAGGAACAGGGAAAACAACTAGAACATTTGATCAGCCAACAGGGCCAGCAGAACCTATTCCAGTCTAGGGTGTAGCCAGGCACCACGGCACAGGCTGTCCCGGAGATGTCACTCTCCCAGAAATAGGAGTGGGGGTGTGTAATTGCTTATCTGTGAGTCCATGATGTCGAGAGTCCGCTCCGGACCACCGCCTCAGCAGTACAGGTGTCGCGGCGAGGATTAGGCAAAGGTGCGCCCCCGAGGGAGGCGTCCAGGGCGCCGAAGGAGGAAAAATCAAGGCAGCCGCAGGCTGACCATGTCCACAGCCATCTCAGTTCCAAAGCTGTCATCAGGGAGGATGCTCCGTAGTGAGAATGTTTATTTGGGAGAGGACGCTTGTGATCCAGACGGCGACGGGCCACCCTCCAGGGATTTTGTGTTCTATGATATCTTGCTTGTCTCGGGACGATCTGCTTCCATCTGGTGAGGAGGGGTGTCTAGGGCTGCGCACCGTGGACCACTGCGGTTTCAGCGGGACTCTGAGGTTGGCAGAGCGCCGCGAGGGGCTGGCCGGCGGGGTATCCGGGATCTGAAGCCGCTGGACCGCCTCTCGGTAGGATCGCAGTACACGACGCTTGGATTCCCACTGAAACATGAGGGCGAAGGGATGGGCCATTGATACCGGATGTTGAGTTCCCTCAGCTTGTCCGTAATGGGTCGGAAGTCCCTCCGGCGCCGGAGTGTGGTAGGGGCCAGATCTTGAAACAGCTGAATGGGCTTACCCCCACAGAGGATTTCAGGTTTATCTCTAGCCGCTTTAAGAATGGCTTCTTTCTCGACAAAGAAATGAACCCGTGTCAAAATGTCAGGGATAAGTCCTGGCCTCCCAGTCGGTCCCGAGACCCTATGTGCACGGTCCAGGGTGGGCGGCGAAGTATCATCATCTCCTCGGATGTCATGAAGCAGGTCCGCCACGAATGACATGATATCTGCTCCTTCTGCTCCAATTGGGACCCCCGTATGCATATGTTGTTCCGGCGCCCCCTATTTTCCAAATCCTCCTGTTTAATCTGAAGCTCAACATGTTGTTCTTCCATAGTTGCAAGCCGCTGCCATAAGTGTTCTTGGTCTTCCGTACGTGCATCCAAGGTCTTCTCCAAGTCGTCGACCCGGCCACCCAGCTCCCCCACATCTCTCCGCAGCTCCTTAACACACGCTTGGACTTCCGTGCGGAGTGACCCGATTTCTGTCTTAAGCTCCGGCAGGACGACGCCATGAAGGATTGCGTGACTGGTTCTGCAGAGGCACCAATGTCCGACGACACAGCGCCCGTCGATGCTGCGTTCGGTTTGCTCCACAAGTCCTTGACTGAAGTGTCTTTGGGGGCCGCTGGCGGCTTTCCCTGGCTTTGTGCGGGTCATGCTGCAAGAGTGCCGGAGGTCAGTTTCTCAATGGGAAGGAGCGAGAAACCTGGTCTCCTCAAACGCCCACTCAGTGTAGTGCTCAGACCTCCCAGCCACGTAACCCAGGAGTGGTAGTGGGGACCCAGTCGACGAATCAGTGACCCAGGGCGCCGCGCTCTAGAAGGTCCTCCAGAAACAGCGCTGTAGAGACGAGGCAAAGGAAGGCAAGTTCTGCACCAGGAGAGGGGAGCTGCAAGATCTCGATCCACAGCGCTGCGCAGGGCTGTCAAACACTCAACCTGCCCTCCAGGAGTGGTCCCACCAACTCAGTCCAACGGGAGGGGGATGCAGTGGGTGTTCCCCAGCACTCATCAAGTCGCCGTTCCAGTCCCGGTCCACCAGGTGGGGCCACGGTCAGGCAGTCAGCAGGGCCCGGAACCGGGGATCACCCCCACCCCCGCAGGGCAGGGGAACCTCACCCCCTCAGAGGGCCCCGCACCCCAGGGAAGCCAGGGGCAGTCGACAGCCTAGATTGTGTGCGGCAGAGTACCCAAAGTCTCTCCCCCCTACTGCAGGCCCAGGCACGATTCCAGGGGGCTCCGCCACAGGTCGTCCACTATAGATCAGGCAGGGCCTAGGCAAGGGTCCGCCGGTTGAGGCTGTCCCGGTGTACTCCCTCGCGGGACAACGCTGAGCCCGCGCCCCCCGGCTGACAGGTATCTCGTGCAGCGTGGTGCCAAGTCTCTCTCCCCGCTCTTAAAGGCCTGCACTTGTCCCAAGCAGATTGAGGTCTCGGTGCCCCAGGTCGAGGCGTCCTCCTGTGGGCCCCCAGTAGCCCTCCAGTCAGGCCACCAACACGGCGATGCTGCTGCCGGGTCGGGGGCCCCAAAGCAACTCTCAGAGGTGGCGCTCTGCACTGGGAATGGCTGCTGCCCCCTGCGGTATGGCCCACCGGGTGCCCGCAGCAACACGAGGTGCCGGGATCCGCTCTGCCCCGCTCCGGCAGCTCGCTTGTCCGCTCCCGATCATGCGCTGGTGGTCGCAGGTCCCCAGGGCGAGGTGCAGCAGGAGCCCCCCACCGACCCAGTGCCAGCTTACCGCCCCGTGGCCCTAGGGTGCAGGTAGGGAGGGCGCAGGACAGTTCACATCATCCGCATAGGGTGGGGGGCATACAGTCATCAGGCAACAGTTCACCGGGGTCCGGGCACACCAGGAGCGATGCTCTCCCCCTGTCGCTGCTCTCACCAAGCCGCCTCGTGGCCCATCCTCTCCGCCAGGCCGCACACGCTTCAGCACACAAAATGGCAGCGGGCGCTCCTCGTACTCCTTGCTCTCGAGCGCACCAGCCAGGTGATACCCTCAGAAGGCCACCGCTCTCCTCCCTCCACCTCTTGCCGCCTCCACCGGGCCCGCAGCAAGCTCCCAGCGCACCCGGGAGTTCCCGGCCTACCAGGTCTAGACGCTGAAGACTGCAGCCGCCGCTCGGGTCTCGGAATCTCAGCTCCCACAGCTCCCGCAATCCGGGGTCCGCAACTGCCGGGACCCCCAGGCAAAGTCTCCCCGGCAGCCACCAGCGAGATGTCCCCTCTGCTCGGGACCCGCCGGGCGCGCAGATCGGAGGAAGAGGAAATGGCGGACAGCACGGCCGGCACCCGACTCTCTGTCCGTATGGTGCGGAATGGCCTCTGCAGCTATCACCGACCCCCCCCCCCCCCCCCCCCCCCCTAGTCCGCTGCCCCCAGTGTTCCGCCCTCCAGGGGCTGCTGTCCAGGTCCAGTTGCCGCCGTCACACCGCTGTTTGAGGCGGTTGATTGCAGCGGCGGCCTGGAGCGCCAACGACCTACGTCCTACTCCATTCCCGGCGAGACCACGCCCCCCCGTAGGGGCTTTTTTTAAAACCTTGATTAGCCCACGGCCCCTGCCCCTTCCACTCTTACCAACTGTTCTCCCCCACTAGAACCCCTAGCATTTCCTTTTGTTCAGCTATCAGTCTGGGTAGGTGATAGTGTACACTTCTACCTTCAAGCATAGGGGTACATGCCTTCTGGTAGTGCATACATTTCTTTCAGGTATTTCTAGTATATCACATTAATTCCTGTGTGGATTTTGTGTTTCCTAAAGCATCTTTAAGGTATGTATGTAGTAGCGGTTTATTTCTTTAGCTGTCAATCTACCTTGGCCCTTTCCCTTTTCAATAACTGTTGATAATATTTATGATAGTTTTCCAGTGACTCCAACAAAGCTAGCCTAGTTCTCCCTTTGGCATGATCAGTCTTTTTGGGGTCGTCGGTCTGCTTTGTACTCTCCATGTGAGGTATATACATCCCTTTCCAATCCTCTTTGGGTGCAGGTCATGTCATAAATAGGATAACTCCTGATTACTGCTTTCAGTGATTATCATTTGGGTCTCCTGAATGAGGTTGTCCATGTGTTAAGCATGTCTTATTGTTTTAGTTCATCTCCCCAAACTGAAATAGAGTGTCTATGTGCTCCTGGATTTATTTCACCAGATTTACAGGTCAGTTGAAATGGTGAGTAAATCAGGCGCTATCCTGTCCTGGTTTTGTTTTTCAGTAATATAATGTCAACGTGCATAGTCTTCCGAGAAAAAATAATAATCCAATGTAGAAAAATGACCATGGAACATGAAGAAAAGGGAGTGCTCAGGATTGCTAATTTTGTGCACCTCCCATATCTACCCAGACCAGCTGGAGCTTTTTCAAGGTGTTAATCAATCTTAATATTATAAGTACATTTGGGAAAGTATGTGTAGGATCACTTCTCCCACACAATTAAAATTCCATGCCTACACGATGAATACATTTTCATGTGGTTTATATGCTCCCATGAATGTAGAAAATAGTTAAAAATAATATATTTGGGTCACATAGCATATTTACACTCCCGGTCAGTTCTAACTTGTATTACTGCTGTCAGGTTACTAAAACCCACCAACATTCGCCCCCCCATTTCCAAATATGATTTATATTCTGAGTAACGGAAGCAGCCCTCCACTTCTTCAGCATTTTCTCATTATTGTCTTTGGTAGTGGTACTATTGTTTTCCTGTAGACATGCTTTGTGTACGTTATGTCTTTTTTGAAGTGGGAGCCTGTTCTTCTCTTAATTCTCCTATGCGGCCTCTCACATTCTACCTTTGCATATGTAAACTGTCACCCATCTGATATACGTAATCAATTAGCTACTCCTCCATGGGTTCCGTCTTCCTCCAAGAGCGCCTTCTCTTGCAGCCCTTGTCTATCCCTGCCTAAACTAATTTTAACAAACCCTTCACACATATTGAAATCCAACCTATACACCAACTCAAACCATGATCCACAGGAACCTCTTAGTCCGCATCAGGCTTTTACAGATGTAACCCTTAACATGAATGGGTAGATTATGCTAAACCAGATCAACGAAAACTCCCTAAACTTCGAAGGATATCTGTTTCACCAAACCCTATAAATGCCTGCAGAGAACTCTTCTCCTGTCCTCCCCCAAAATGTGTTTCTCTAGACCAGTTGACCTCTACAGGCCTCCTGAGACAAAAGGCATTTTGGGGCTTACGTTATAAAGATTTGTACAGACCGGAAGGTTATCCTGGCACGGAGTATAGCCAAACCTTAGTGCCTAGTGGGAACACTCGAAGCTAGATCTTCAGCTTTGTGCGGAATATAGGAAGTGAGAAGGAGGCTCTTATGTGTAGTGGTAGGTCGTTCCATGCTTTAGGAGAGATGTAGGAGAAGGCTCGACCGCCGGATCTGGTTTTCTATATGCTTGGCATGTGTGCCAATAGGAGTCTAGATGAGTGGAAGTGTCTGGAAGGTTTATGAAAGCAGATGCGAATATTGAAGTATTCTGGACCAGTGTTATGTAGTGCCTTGAAAGTGTGGATGAGGAGTTTGAATTGTACTCATTTGTGTAAGGTGTGCCATTGGAGCTCCTTCAGATGTGTTGTGATTGTGAGTGCAGCATGGGAGGTTGCGTGTGATTCTATCTGCCGAGTTCTGAATGGTCTACAGCCTCTAGGTGAGTTTTTTTTTTTTTTGTTGATCCTGGTGTAGAGGGTGTTCCTGTAGTCCAGCTTGCTTGTTACAAGAGCGTGTGTAATGGTTTTCCGGGTGCTGGTTGGGAGCCATTTGAAGTTCTTGCTCAGCATCTTCAAGTTACGGAAGCATGAGGCGGTGACTGTATTGATTTAGATGGTTGTTGTCGATGACTATCCTGAGGTTCGCGTGGGTGTGGATGTCAGTCCTACATCTGTTGGTTACCAGGTTGAGTCCCATGGTGAACTGCTGTCCCCGAAGATCAGTTTCAGTGTTGTTGGTGTTCAGTTTCAGACTTTTGGTTTTCATCCAGTGGGCGATTTCAGTCATGCAGGCATTGAACTTTATTAGGGTACTTTGCTTCTTGTCTGTGAAGGAGTGTATGAGTTGTGTCAAGGCTTGAAAAATCATAATGTTACTAGACCTCCAGGTCTAGTTACTTGAAATATCTCCTCAAAAGAACTGTAATGTACTTGACCCGTTAACTGATCTCATTGTGTGATCCTAGGCAAATATTTTGTTTAGTGGTGCCTCCTTTTTCTTTATTATCACATAAGAGAGCACCTTCAAATATGTAAGTTCACTATTTACTAGACTAAATGTTTGCTCCATGTATAACAAGAATCAAGCCCATATATAGGGTATGCATGATCCTTGGGTTGCCTCTTAGTTCACTAATAGTATTGTCATCTGGGCAGGAGCATTAATAATTTCCAGTTCATGTTTAAAAACTTGCTTTTCATAAATATATTACTAAAGCATGATGTGGTAGTGCACTGTCATATAACAATGACATATTTTCTATTGAAATGGCCACAAAATGTCCCCACTTTACTGATAATAGCGCATAAACAATGTTTGGAAATTGGGTTTCAGCAAAAATATTTAAAATTTACACATCACCAAGTAAAGTGTTCTAATTTGTTTTGATCCTAACAAAATATTTTTGTCACCACTGAATTACAAAAATGTGTCTTCATAACTAGTGAAATATATGTGAACTGTTTGAACAGTTCACTTAGCTATTTCAGTGTTGTGTTAGAAAAAAGCCTGACATCTTACAGCATTTCATTTCACATGCTTTCCACGGTTCAGTTGTCACACAGTTCACTTTACACAATCCTCTTACTTCAGTAATAGAAATAAAAATAAATATAGGAAGACAAACTGACTTTTGACCTCTTTCTCTGAAAGCCATCAAACGTGGCAAGATAAGCTTTAAAGGCATCTTTATTGCTCTTTCACTTTGTGAGCAAATCTTATCTTGTCACATTTGCTGGCTTTCAGAGACCAAGGTTAAAAGTCCGTTTGTCTTCCCATATATATTTTTCGTTCTGTGACTGAAGTTAGAGGATTTTCAGCTCCCCAGAAAGGGCGAGTAGTCCTTACAAAATAGCTTCTACTGATTAAATCTTGCTCAACCGTGCAAGTGGGTGGATTATTCGAGCCCTGCGTGTTTTGTCAGTGTAGGAGAGGACTTTAATGTCGTGAGACCGGATGATGCTAGCTAGAGGGTTGAGGTATGTGTTAAAATGGGTCTGGCTCCGGTAGGATCTTAGAGGAACTCCACAAATGAGTTTGTGGTCATCCGAGGTGTACCATGCCAGACTAAGCGATTGGATTCCTTGCAGTCAGAAGGGAAGAGATGCATAGCAGTGTATATCCTTGGGTTCCAAAGTTGTGTAGGTGTTGGATAAGGATGGGGCGGGAGACCATGTCAAACACTGCGCAGGCGAATGGAGGCCGCAGTGTTTTCTCTGTCCAAAGTCATGCGAATGTCATCCAGGCCAGCCGTGAGGGCAGTTTCTGTGCTATGATTGAATCTGAACCAAACTGAATGTTGTCGAGGAGTTGGTGGTCGTTGTGAGGCGTCTGTTGATGATTTCTTTTAAAGTCCTTGGCTGGGAATGGTAGATGAGGGATTGGTCTGTAGTTGGCAAACATTAAAGGTGGCATTCAGAATGGGTATGAGCATGGTGCTGATGTGTTTCAGACCTCTTGAGTAGGTGTGGCTGGAGCAAGGGACCGATGGGGCCTTTAAGTGGATGGACTCCTGGTAGTGGAAGTTTCTTCTGGTGTGATGACAAGATATGTAGTTAGCATGGTTGTTTGGATAAGAACGATAGGCGCTTGGCGAGGTCTGTCGAGTCCAGTTGTGAGTTGAAATTGCTGTAAATGGCAGTGATTTTTGTTGCTGAAGAATTGAGAGAGATTGTTTCACAGGTCATGCAAGGGGGTGATCAAGTTGGAGGTGGCCGCTGGTGAGGTGAAATCCTTCACGATGGCGAAGATTTTATTGCTTCTTTCAAGTGTTGTCTATCAATGTGTAATGCAGGCTGTGAAGGCATCTAATCCTTGATAACTAGGTTTTCCATACATTTGCTTTTCTTAATGCATTAGAAAACCTATATCTACCAACCATATATGGTGAGGGGGCGCTTGTCTTTCAGGCCCTCCATTGCACTAATAATAGATATGCTGTGTACATTTCCTCCTATGTGAGAGGACCTGAGTGTTCTTTTCAAGTTGGGAGGAGATTATCTTTGACTGTTAGTTCTTTAAGGGTTTCATTGAGACATGTACATGGATAAAAGTTGTGTTCACACTGGCCAGGGTTTAAATATTTTTGTTTGAGTTAATGATGAACATCTCAAAGTTGACTGAGATTTTGGAGGTAATGATTGAACATGTGGAGATTCTGTAATAAAATTTTTCCAGCCATCCTCGGTGCAATGGGGAGTTCAATTCTGGTTTGGTATTTTTTTAATTTTAATACGAGGTTTGTGTGAGATGGGGTCAGGTGTTGGGCTCAGTATCTCATTGTCTGCTTTGCTATGTGGATATGTGAGAGTTAAAAAATAGATGTGAGGAATTCACTATCCTGCATGAGGTTGAGTATGATTGGCAAAATTACACATTGGATAGTCAATTGACATGTTCATTTGTGAATTAAGCACTTGAGCATGAGTGCAAAGAGCTCTCAAGGGTTGGTCTTGCAGTTTGCATTACTCTGGGGGTGGGCAGCGGCACAGTTGAAATTTGTATTGACTTGGTGTAACAGAGTAATGTCGTGCCTATCCTGCCATAATGTAAACAGTGCATCTAATAACGTATGCCAAGTTTTGTATTTGCGAGATCCAATCTCCCTTACTTTGTGGCCACCTACGGGACACAAATCCATCATGGTTTACAGCTGTACTATTTTTTAATTTTGCTCTAAACTTTCACTGTTTTTGTTTCAGACCTTTATGAATTAATTTACATTTGTTTTGTCTTTTGCTCCTTTCTAGGTTTTTCCATGTATCCTCTTCTCTACTGATATTGAAGCATTTTCTGTACTAGCATTTACTTTGAGTCTCGTAAAAAAGATTTGCTTTTGAACATTAAGCATTTTGTTTCAGACTTGAAAGTTTGAAGATGTTTTGATAATTGTCAGTATTTTGTTTTTTCGTAGATAATCCTTTGTTGCGAAACAAAGTAGTAAGTCACCAACATGCCTGTTAAAGAAGATCTCAAGGTATAGAATCTGTTGATGTATGACAAACTCTTTGTTTAATTTTAATGAAGGACTGCTAAATTGTCTGTTAACAAGTGAAACATTAGATCACTGGTTGAACTAATAATTTATTTGACCGTTATTTAAAGTTATTGCAGTTAAAAAATACACAACACCTAAATGCCGCTTTGCAAAATTATACAATTTAAAAATAAAGTATATCTGCACTTGGGCCCTCAACTGCAATAAGTAAAAGCTAATTATTTACCAGCGGTGCCTGGTTACATGTTACTAATCCATATAGAAGTGCAAATCAGTTGATTTATAAAATCAGAAATATTAATGCTTCCCAAGCAGGAATTTTATCCAGCATGTAAAAGATCTTGATGACTTCTGAGGATAAAGCAATATAAAATTGATTAGTCCTTCACTCAGTTACTAGGACTGCTTTAAATGCCACTTAGTTAACACGCGAGGCACATAGCGCTAGATCTTTCCTGTAAAAAAAAAAAATAATAATTGTGCACCAGTCATCATGTATCTTTTGCTACAAGAGTGACAATTAAGCTCATGGGAACCTGGGTTATTCGTAATATTTTCAAGCAGGCTTTCTTTGTTGAAGTAATTTATATAGTTACCAATAATCAGTGAAATCACTGCACGCATTCAGTGCTTTTATAATGCAATATAAGACCAAAACCCACCAAAACCCACTTTAGTTAAATGTAGACACATTTTATATACTTTCCAAAGCACATACACAAAAAATAAGGAATCTTGAACGCACGTGAACAAAAACAAAAGACTAATTTCAGTGTAGTGTGTCTCTTCCATGAAAGAAAGAGCTTCACAACAATAAGACTGTAGGGTAAGTGAAACTAATAGGAAGTTGTGTGTTCAAAACAAACCGCCTGAATATGAATAGTCCATTTGGTAGATTGGGTTGTTTTGTTTGTTATTAACTGTTGTTGACAATGTTTCGAACCTCAGCGAAGTAAAGGGGCTTTATTAGTCCACTAGTAATGTGGTAATGTAGTAGCCAACCTTCAATTTAGAACGATACACTAGTCCGATTTGTAATATAACAATTAGAAAACAGTTCTCAAACTTTTCAGTAATAATCAATGAAAATGTAAGAGAAGGAAGGACAAACACATCAAAAAATTGCATACATTTGAAGGTTTATTATGGGATAATTCAATATATTTTACATTTTATGGTGTCGAGATAACATAAGAAGGCTGTCACAGTTCATGGACATATGAGTTGTTCAAACGGCGCAAGTGATTTGGTGAAAAAAGTGCAAAAAAAGTGTGAACGAGGTATATACAGTGCTGTACGGATGGTTATAAACTGGTCATTCAAAGAACATCCATCCTTGGGTACATAAATCTCCACGCCGCTTGGGATTTAAATTTCTATTTCACATGCGGCGGAGAGAGTAGGGTCAGGATTATGACAGGCACGTCGACGTTTCGACCCAGAAGTGCGTGATTGACTAGTAGGCACAGCGGATCTTCTTCAGGACAAAGCGAACCAAGGGACAGCCCGACTTTTGTAGGAAGAGAGGAAAAAAGGTCCTTCAGGGTATGGTCCACCGTAGTTGGAGTCAAAGAAATGACTGTAGTGAGGTCCTTGATGGTAACGAATCACATCAATGGGGCAGCACAGTTCTGGGAAATTTAAATGGGATGGTCTTTGAATGGCCAGTTTTTAACCATCCATACAGCACTGTATATATCTCGTTCACACTTGGCACTTTTTTCGCACTTTTTTCACCATATCACTGGCGCCGTTTGAACAACTCGTATGTTCATGAACTGTGACAGCCTTCTAATGCTATCTCGACACCATAAAATGTGAAAGAATATATTGAATTATCCCTTAATACAACTTCAGATTTACGCAATTTTTGGGTGCTTGTCCTTCCTTCTCTTACATTTTCATTGATTATTACTGAAAAGTTTGCGTACTGTTTTCAAATAGTTATTATTCAGGAAACCTAGAATCCGTTTTGTACCCGACAGAGCCAACATTTTCCACATTCTTGTACACCCAGGTTCTGAGGGGCACTGGGTTAACCCATTATACTAGAACTCCAATTTGTAAGGCCAGTCTTACTCCGAGATGAGATACAACCCTGTAATGAGACCACTGAATTGCAAGTATTAATGACAGGTAGCCTTCTGCAGACCGTCCTGATTTTGGCAATTCAGTGCCTCCCTGCTGAAATACTTGCACAGCAGTTGCGTGGTCTCATCTCAGGGTTGTATCTCACCCCTTGAGTGAGCATGACATTATTATTTACCACAAGTTAGTGAATTCTAGTTCCTCTTCACCATCATTATGTGGTTTTGATTTTGTATCATGTTTTTCTCCCACTGAATACTTTAGACAACCTTGCTATATCTCACCATAGTCTGGACCACTCCTTCTGTGTTACCCTCTCTCATAGTTCTCTCCCATTTTTGCATACAAGACTGTAGGACATGTGTCTTTCTAGATTATCACCCCCATTTTATTTTTCTATAACCCCTGAAATATGTAGAAATTGGCTGTACTCCTAATTGGCATATTTAACTTAACTAAAAGTCCCTAGTATATGGTCTAGGTATACCCAGGGCCTGTAAGTTAAATGCCATTAGTAAACTGCAGCACCCAGTGTGCCACCCATTACAGTGACAGTGCAAACAGAACTGCAAGCCGACTGCAGGCATACCACTGTAGCCTGCCTGTGGAGTTTTGAGACTGCACAGGCAGGCTATCTGGGACAATAACCACTTTTGCCAGGCCTAATGCCTCCATTTAAATATTAATAAGTCGCCCCTAAGGCTGGTCTGAAATCTGGATTATTCGTCATTGGGGAAAATGGGGAGGGGAAGGTCATTACCTTAGAAATGGAGTTCCATAGCTCTAGAAGTGGTCCTATGATATTTGACTCGTAGGCAACCTTAAGCCGTGAGTGTTATGGAAGCCAAAGTAGATCCCAGGGAGGCCTGCCCAGTAAGTGCATTTCTGTAATGGGCCAGTGTTTTCCTGTGTTTGCAGAGTGACCATTATAATACAATTTGTAGTTGTGCTGCAGCAAAGTATGTCTTTGTCGGGCAAGCTTAATGCCTCACGAATCTCTAGTGTTTTGCAGTACTTTCCTAGCTATTCTAGGTCTACTTATCTGCCGGATAAAATTGGCACATGCCGATTGTAGCTGGTGCAGCTCTTGTTGAAATATCTACACTGGGAGGGCCTGGGGAAGACACTATAGCCTAAGGAAGACATTTATCTTCAAGGCCATCGGCCTACCCATCAATTATATAAACCATGTGCCCCATCTACCCAACTCATTTTGTAGCTCCCTTACAAGGGATGAGTAATTTGCTTTGTATAGTTTGAGTTGTCAACCTGATTAGCACCTCCAGATATTTAATCGATTTCCTTGTCAATTTGAATTGGAAGATTGCTTCTGTCGCTGCCTTGACCTGCCGCTCAATGTTTGTGTAGAATTTGTTAAAGTTCATTTTGAAACCCTAGCGCACTCCCATATTGTTGCAGGAGGGACATAATTTCCTGCATGGATATAACTGGATCCACCACTGTTAGTAAAAAAAAATCCTGTGCAAAAAGAGGTTTCTTGTGCTGTTGGCTTCCAAAGCTCATTACCTTTACCAAAGAGGACTATCCAACTAACTGGGCTAGTGGCTCTGTGGGGAACACGAAAAGGAGAGGGTACAAAGGACAGCCCTTCCTTGTCCCACGAGAGAGCACAGAGCTATCTGTCTTCACCCCGTTTAGAAGGATTTTTACACTTAGTTCATTGTAACTTTCCCATATATATTTTTGCATGCTAGGCCCTATTCTGACTTTGTCCAATACTTGTTGGCGATATGACCAATGTACGCAATGAAACGTTTTTCAGCTTTAATGGCTGGAGATAAAATTGGGATGGAGTGCATATTCGCTTTCTCAATCAATTGTAGGACACTCCGTATATTGTCAAATGTCTGGCGATTACTTTGAACCCTGATTGATCCAGTTCAATCAAGATGGGCATACACCTGTCCAATCTGTATCTTCATATGTATCTTGAAATCTGAGTTAAGGAGTGAAATCGATCTGTAAGCAGAACACTGCTCCTTGGCTTTCCAGGTTTGTGAATCTGAACAATATCAGCCTCTCCCATAGAGTAGGTTATACACCAAGTTTCCCAGAAAGTGTTAAAAAGGCTGGTCAGGTGAGGGGCTACTAGGGAAGAAACTCTCTTGTAGAACCCTCTGCAAAGCTGTTGGACTGGAGCCTATGGAATGGTAGATTTTTAATTATTCTCTCTACTTCCTCGCCGGTGATTTCCTTCTCCAGTTCTAGTGTTGTATCTTCACGTAGGTTGGGCAGGTGTATGGGTCCAAGAAAGTCAGTTATGGCTTGCTATAGTGGAGACTGACTGATTAAATGTCTGGTAAAAGTCTAGAAAGAATTTTAATTTTTTCTCTGTCACAGTGCGAGACCCATCCTGCTGTCTAGTGTAAGGGATTTGGGTGGCCTCTTTATCTCGCCCCAATGTAGCTGCTACAAGTTTATTGGCCTTTATGACTTTTCATAAAACGTTTGTTTGAGACGCAGAAGAGCCCTGTCTGTAAAAAATAAATCTAGTTAACATCTTAATTTTGTAATTTCCCTCAGGAGAGCAAATGTCCTCCCCTCTATATTGTTGTTTCTTCAATTTTAGATCGGGCTCTAGTTTTCCTTTGTGAGAGACCACATTTGGTTTTGTTGTGTTTTAATTACTATTGTAATTGAAGTTATTTACTCCGTCTCCCTGACTGCACCTCTGCCTGGCAAATTCTGAAATGACTGCAAAACCGTTGAGTCATTTTTTAAAGCATTGCTAGGAACTGCTGTCATGATGGTTCCAGTCAATGCTTTTGCAGTTTGATGCATGGCTCCATCTGGCATGACGGAGCTATACACCAAATTGTTTTCTTCTTTATCTTCAAAAAGAAAATCCGGAAGTAGGATTTTCGTTTTGAAAATAAAAAAAGACAATGGTCACCTAGCATGTTGTAGTTTTCACTGCCCCCTACTGCCATGGTTTTGCTGGTAGTGACGGGCAGTGCAAACTGACTTCTAATTCTGGCCATCTAAGTTAGGTGTGCAAAACTACTTTTTCACTCTCACAACCTCGCTTGAGTATCCGCTCTGTTGGGTGGGGGCAGTTGGTGTGCTTTTCTTGTAATCAACATAGCCACTTTATAGCTTTCTTTAGCTATGAGATTTGGCTAGGTGTTCCGCTTCTTTGGTTGGGTTGGGTTGGGTTACATTCATGTATTATGAAGCCCAATAAACAAGAGGGAAGAAAAGGAGTTGGGCAAAAATCTGATTCTAAGGATCTGGAGCTAGTTAAAAGGACTCTTTAGTCTTTCCTTGCTATCTCGGTCTCATAATCCACACAGAAGGCAATGCAATTCACATTTGTCAGTGGTTTCTGCAATAACCACCACGGTAGCCAAGGATATATTGCGTACTTTGACTGCAGGGGGAAGCGGAACAAGTGGTTTGTTTGAAAGCCCATAGAAAGCTGGAGCGGCTGTAGAAAATAATATGAGACCATTTTGGTTTGTGGCAAGTGGATTGTTTAAGGCTAAATTAAATATTTTCTCTTATTCAGACCCTTAAAATTCTTGAATGTCTAGCTCAGTCTGTGATGAGTTTGACTATAGGTCAAGAATAAGATCCTCTAGATCGGAGATATTGAATGGAACAAGGAAATGCCCAAGAACAGTCCTTAGTGAACAATATTCTGATGATAACAATTATATTGGTGATAAGAAGGAAAGACACTTTTGTTATTGACACTGAATTTGATTCATTGTCAAAGGAATTTTACCCTGTTGGGCAGTCGCATGTGCCCAAAAAGCAACAATTTATCTGTAGAGAAAATGGGTGACAAGTGAAATTCAGCTGGAAATACTTGATGCAAATGGTCAGACAGTGTTTAACCCTTCATTGCTTCAGCACACCAATTCATGTGAATGGGCTCCTCTGGACAGTTTGGCAGAATATGGGCTGAAGTTGACCATAAAGATAAGTGTACAATCCAAATTGAGGGCTGAATTCCCCAAGTCTTTACTGCCGGTCAAGGTAGCAGTAACATGAAGTCTAGATACCCAAGATGGCCTCTTACTCATCCACAAATGGGTAGGATTTCAGGAAAGATATAGACAAGGTATTGATGTGCCTTCAGGACAAGATCCTCGTATTGGGGTTCCCCTCACTAAGATCCTTACCTTGGCACAGCAGTTCAAGGAATTGGCGATTCCAGTTGCTGCTGAAACTCCTTCAAATTGGATGCAAATAACGTTTTGCTTCCTTGGTAATTAGAATGTAGTCATTCCCTTGTATCTGGAATAAAGCCTATAGGTGGCGCAAAAGTCAAATCTTTGACCGTGGTAGCGAAGGCATTTTGGGAATTTTTATCAGTGAGAGCAAAGTTCCTACCAGGGATTGGTATTCCAGGAATTGAAGGAATTAAAGTTTTTAAGTCTTCATCCACATGTTTTTTCTGGAGTTGAACTATTGGTGGGGTCCATTTTTAGGTCTCGCCTTGGCAGCGCATGCGCTGCATGCACTGTCTCAGCGAGTCATTAAGTAATCTCTGTTGGGTGAAAATCCATTTAATTTGTCATACCGCTTGCGATTCGTTGAACTGTGGCATTGCTGTTCTTATCTTACTTTCTGTTGGCTGTTGATCCGTTAAGAACTTCCGTGTAGTCCCGAAGCAGCGGTGCCTAACTACAGTATTCCTCCGCTCGCACTGTTTAAGCCCGGTCTCCTTGTTGGCATGCCCATGTGGACTGGATTGTGTACTAGCGGGTCACATGCTGGGCTTTATGTGGTACTGGCATCTGTGCGGCATATCTCGGAGCTTTGTTCGCCGGTTAGTGCGTTAGTGCGTAGCTTATCGTCTTTCCGCGACAATATTTCACTTATCTCATTGTGCCGCTGTACAGTGTTAATCTCTTTGCGGCACTTTGTTTCCCGGTATTTCTTTTGTGCTTGTGCGCACAGAAAAGGAAAGGATTGCAGCTTAATGGTTTTGTATTTTCCATAGCAGCTTTGTGGCCTAATGGTTAAGGCACTGGCCTCCTAAGCTGAGGGGTTACGGGTTCGAGTCCCATTTGGGGTGGGGAAACCAACAATTCAGTTTTTGAAAAAAAATTGTCAGGGTCTTCTCTCAACAACATTAGTTGGGTTATATCCTGGGTTATATCCGTTTAGACCAGTGATGCCCTTAACTTACACAAGGACAAGATTAAATGCAGTGGTACAGAACCGCACAGTGTTCTGTATCGCAGGCAGTAACTAACCTGCCTTTTATGAAGGCGGTGCTATTGTAGTCCTTCCTTGGTTTTGATTTTGAAACATTAATGCTTCCGTGTGAGAGTGTCAAACTGATAGTTCCACAACGCTGGGGCATGTTTTTAAAGCTGCGCCGCGGTGTTGTGCAAACAATGAGCTAATCCACTTTGTGATCATGTTTCATGTCAGATTTGGTGTCTGCAGAATGACGAACGGGCTAATACTCAACGATTGCTGCACCCAAACAGCACAGCTATTTGTTAATGGAAGGAAACCAAATACATTTTATTTTCGACAACTTTTACTGTGTACATTTTCCTTCACTTTAGACCCAAATTTAACTTTGGAAAAGTAGAGCAAAATTTGTAACTGCCTCCTTCTATGAGCAGTAAAACAGTAGAGACATATCAGCAGTCGTCATTAAGCGCTGGTAGGAAGCAGCTTCTTTTGTTTAGAGATTACAAATGCTTCCTTCAATTAACCGGTTTGATGGTTAATTGAATGGCTGTTCGGAGATTTGCAAGAAAGGACAGATGGGTGCCAAGAGTTTAGAAACCTGAGGCCTGCAAGTGGGTCGAATTTATAATCCGTAATTAAAGGGATGTGCACATATTTTATGCTGCTGTAAATGATTCATTAGTTATTAACTCTTACTGTTACGGCTTTTGTTTCTAAAATGCGTTTGGTCATTTTTTTAGGTCCACATCCATCCATCCAATTCAATCCATACCACAAAATACCACATCATGCCGCAAAATTCAACAGCACACCACATAATTAAACTCCACTACATACCACTCCACAGCACATAATACCATTCCACCTAATTGCGTTCAATAATGCACAATCCCACTTCGCATCATTCCAGGTCACTCAATACCACATCATTACTTTCACAACAATCCACTGCACACCATGCCACATAATTCCACAACACAAATCCACTCAACACAACACAATTCCACCACGCACAATTCCACAACTAACAATAACAATCCAACCCACATAATTCCACTCCACACAACCACTACACTCCAAACCTAAACACATGGGGAAAAGACATTGTAATTTACAGAGCCAATAGCTATTACTCTAACAAATGCAAGACCTATTGCATTGAAATTGCTTGTTTATAGATATCTTTGCTTCCTGCTTAAATGCTTAGTTGTTAGTTTTAAAGTTGGTAGCCAGATGAGCATGCTTTAGCATCAGACGCCATCCTTCGGGATTGGTCATCGGGTTGTCTATGCTTTTCTTCATTTTGCTATGATATCCAGGTGCATTGCACACATTTGTATGCATTGGGCGAATGTGATTCTGGTTGCTCTTTTTTGGAGATCTGAACTTTGGCACCCAGCTTTTCTTGAACTATCTATTGATGTCCCAGTACTTTTTCCTTTCCATCAACAATTATAATTGAATCCATGAATAAAAAGAACGTCCAAAGCAGTTTAAAGCAGCTTGGAGATGTTGGGCTTGTTTGCTATGAAGAGAAATATTGATCTGCTTCGGCGCATGTCACCACAGCTCTTAATTTTATGGCTTTCCGGGCATCTCTGACGCTAAAGCTCCAAGTAATAGCAATGGTTACTGTTACTGGTCATTGAGCTCAGCAGGACATACACTCATGGTTAGGAAAACCTGTAGGAAGCCGACTTTTTACCTAGTGGGTCAAGGTAAGGGCACACCATGCAAAATGTCCAGACAACCCTTATTGGTTTACACAGCTTACTTTAATAATCGCAGGTGCTTTATTTGTGGTAGTTTGGTCAAGCAACTTAGGCTTATCAGATGCATTTGCTGCACACAGTCAATAAATGGTACACACACACACTCCCACACCATCAAGAAGAAATCCGAGACCAATTTAGAAAACCAACACTGACTATTATGTAAAGTTAGACACCAAGATCATTGGAATCCGGTAAGTACTTCCAGAGTTATGAATTTACAAAGAAACTGTAAAATGCGCAAATATTGGTTTTCGAGGTATGAGCCTTGAACACAGTAATGTTATCCTATGGGTGGAAAGACATATACTGTATACATGTACTTGTAGACGGTGCCCTTTAGGACTTAAGATGCTTGGGAGCCTAGTTCCAAAGAACTACCTGCCCTGGTGTGTCCGGAGGCAGAGATGCTGGTTGCGATGGTAGCCTCCAGCGCTACACGGTTTTAGTCCGAAGTACCTTTAACAAAAAGGCTGCAAGCGGAGACATAGGGACATCTCTGGCAGAACCCAAAGGAGTACGCAGCTCGTGAGGGTCTCTGGAGCAAGGGCACGCAGTCTATTTAGTGAACCTGAGCTGTGGGGCTCATGTGCAGAGGTGTCTGGCCGGCTGGCCACTTAATTTGGAGACTTTCATGTTTCTTGGCATTGACCTGCAGAGGGAAAGAAAACAGACAGCAGGGCCACTCTGTGTAAGCCTCATCGATCCTGAAGTCCCTCGGTGGGCAGGTTCGTTTTGGCGGTGGTGGTGTCTAGACTGGACACTCAACAATCCTTTGGTCGCTGCAAATGCTCCAGTACGCAGGGTATTGGTGCAAGGGGGCTCTTGGAGAGTCTAGCGTCTCGAAACTCGCTAGAGAGAGTTGGCTGAACTCTTGTAACTACGGTGACCTCCTCCTGGAGAGATGCTCCCTCGTTGGGCCCGATGGCCAGCAAAACAAAGTTCTGGACAAGGGCAGTTGGTGCCTGCAGGGAGAGAGAGCCCCTTCACCCCAAGGGAGTTGCTATGTGGTTATTGAAGCGCTGGATAGAACTCCAAGGGTTTGGGGAGGATGTTCAGCTTCTGGATGCGTTGTTCTTGCAATTGTCGGTTACGAGCAGCAAGGCAGGGTTTTGTGCCAATTTCGGAGCAGGTCCTCTGTTCTTTGTCCTTCTTCGGCTTCCAGGTAGACTAACCTGAAGGTCAGGGGGGGTTCCCAAATACTGAGTTTGGGGGCGTTTAGGGGTGTTGCAGGGCAATAGCCAATGGGCTACCTACCCCTGGGGTGTCAACACCCCCTATATGACCACTTTGAGGAATGAGCATGATCTTGACCCATAGTTCGTAGTGTCACCAAAACCAAGATAGGGAAACCCTTCTTCAACTGTCTAAGTTCAGGTGGCCCACCTTAGGGGTTAGCCTAGCTTGCAAGGGTGACACACCTACTACCCAATTTGTGTGCTCTGTTGCCAAATGTGCCTCAGAGCAGGGGGTGGGGTTACCCAGGTGTGAGAGTGGAGCAGTTGTTGCCTTTCAAAGTCTTTGGCCTTGAGATGCTAATATGCTAGCCATCCTACTGGAGGAGGTGTGATCACCTTCTGCTGGACAGGCATTGTTCTTAACCTCAGAGTGCGGGCTCTCTCTGCTTCAGTGGGGTCTGAAACTTGTCTCTGGTGGCCGGCTGGAAGATACCAGTCAGTCGGCACACTCCTTGACTTGTAGGTTTTCAGGGGGCACCTCTAAGGTGCCCTCTGGGTGCATGTCATAATAAATCCAGTATTTGCATCAGCATGAACTTATTAAGACAAGATGTTTGATACCAAACCTCAACATTTTACATGTAGCCATTATGTAGCTGGGTAACTTGTAATGACCAGTGCCCAGTACTTGCCTTAAAATGGCTTCCTGATTAATTACAAGGTATAATCTGCTCAAGTAAGGTGCCCTCACACGTAATATAAGGCTCTAAAGCCTGCTGTAGGGTCAACTTGCATATAATGTAGTGTACATGGGCGTGGCACACAGTGAGTGTGCCATGTCATGTTCTCAGAATGGTTTGCACCATTTCACACATCCTCAAATGGCAGTCTGCATGCCTTGGGGAGGCATAATACATGTTCTCCAGTATTGGGGTGTCTTTCATAGATTCACATGCTTGAATATTCCTCGTCGTCGAAGTGGGAGTCCCACGGTATATAAAAAGCAATAAGTGTCGTGTGTGTGTGTGTGTGTGTATATGTATATATATATATATATATATATATATATATACATACATAAACCACATAAGAGCATATACATATCCAAATAAACTTTATATATATTTCAAAATAACATATCAAGTGAAAATACCATAGGATAGCATTGACACATAGGAAAGCATTGAGAAAAAAGAATCACTTTACTGACATATCCCTGTCGTTTTATAGTCCAAACTCTAGCCAATCAGGCGTAAGCACCCTCTAGAACCTTCTCCTCAGAGGCTCAGGCCCTCAGATTTTCTACCGCACGTTGTGTGAAGGGAGTCTCCCTGAGCTCTGCTCAGTCTTTGGTCTGGTTTGAGTTTTTCTCATCATGTCTTCAAGTAAGAAGTCTCTTTTCCATCCCTGTTCCTCTTGTGGGAAGTTAAGGCTTTTTTTTCTGAGGACCCTCATGAAAAATGTATCTACTGTCTTTACCCTGACCATAAGGTAGCCAACTGTAAAATTTGTAGAACTTTCTCTCAAAAGACTTTGAAGGACAGGGAGGGTCGCCTATTGTTGTGGCTTCAAAAACTGAAGGATACGGATAACCCCCTTTCTGAAGTGGAAAGTGTGGCCTCTGCTCGAACAGGGGTCTCCTCCAAGCATAGTAGTGTTCAGGACTTGCCGTCTCCCTTTCTAAAAAAGAAGAGACTTCATCTTGTGGAAGTGTCTGCAGGCCAAGTCTCTGATACTACGCCAACGCCCCCGAAATCTAGCTCTTGGGCGTCTCTGACTCCGTCAGCGCATGTTTCTGGCCAAAAACGTGCAAAACCGTCGACTGGCCCGTCGACAGTCCCTCCGTCGACGAGATCTGCCACTTCAACCTCGTCTGTTTCGAGCAGATTTACTGCATCGTCGACGACGACTTCGTCGATGTTTTCACCGTCGACAGTGGTGTGTGTTTCCCTAAAGACTGTCTCGTCGACGATTCCACTATCTTCTTCGTCGACGACTAGGAAGATTGTGCTTCCGTCGACGTCTAAAGCTTCATCGACGATATTAAAGAAGAAGTCATCGCCGCCGGCGCTAACAACATCGTCAACGACCGCTTCCTCGTCGTCGGTGGCCTCGTTGACGACAGCCTCGTTGACGACAGCCTCGTTGACGACAGCCTCGTTGACGACAGCCTCGTTGACGACAGCCTCGTTGACGACGGCCTCGTTGACGACGGCCTCGTCGTCTATCACCTCGACGACGGTGATGTCAAATTTTGCAACTATGCCATTGGTGCCAATGTCTACACCAGCACCAGTGTCGATGGACGAATCCTTGCTGCAGCGTCGTCCTGCTGTGCTGGACTCTGTCCTGATGCCACCGGTCACTCGGCCACCTCATCAGCTATTCCCCTCGGGTGATGAAGTTTCTGATTCTGATGAGGATGCTCAGTCCACTTTTCGGGATGCTCATAGTCCTTCTGAGCTCCATATTAAGTGCCAAGATTTCGAGGAGGATGACTATTCGCAGGACTATTACTGTCAAGAGCAGGAGCAACATCCCCCTGCACAAGTTCCTATGGCGCAGCTTCCTTTATCGCTCATCTCCAACCTTCAATTTATGTTGGAAGATTACAATCGTCGCTTTCCGCCTTCCTCTCATGGTTCTCCACGTGACACGCCATCTGCCGTTCCGTCTCCTCCTGTGGTGTCAACGGTGCCGGCACCATCCGCACCTGCATTGGATCCCCCCTGCAGCAGGTGTGGTTGTGGATAATCTGGATACGGAGGAGGGAGAGCTTCAAGATGAGGACTCTATGGCTGACTGGGATGACTATCAAATTAATTCACCTGCATCGCCTCCAACATCGCCAGTGAACTCACCACCTGTCGACATTACAGGATTCCATCAGCTGATGGAAAGGGCGGCTCAACGTTTTCACCTTCCCATGGTGGTTAGGGAGGAGGACTGCTTTCTGTACGACTTCAAGTCCCAGCCGCAGAAACAGGTACGGGCTGTGCCCATTATAGACTTTATCTGGAAAGAAGGCATTAAGCTAATGTAGACGCCGAACTCCATCCCGGCAGTGCTCCTGCAATTGGAGAAGAAGTAAAAGGCCCCGGACTCTTCTCCAGCTTGCTTAGTGTCTCAGCCTAAGCCAGACTCTGATCACCCAGGCGGCACAACGTCGCTCCAAAAATCCCTCGTCTCCACTTTCGTCACTTCCGGATCGTGACGGCCGCCGCCTGGATGCCATTGGCAAAAAGTTTTCGCCCATGGCTTCAAAAACAGTCCGAGCAGCAAATTCTTTGGCCATCCTCGGTCGTTACGATCGACAAATGTGGCCTGACATGGCAGCTTTGGTTAAGCTTATCCCAGAAGACTCTAGAGCGTAGGCTCTAAAGGTCCTGCAAGAGGGTGAGAGGGCATCCTCCGAAATCGACTGCTCCGTCGACATTGCCTCCACGGGTTTTCGTCAATTGGCTGGAGCGGCTGTTTTAAGAAGACAGGGTTGGCTTCGTTCCACCTCATTCCGACCGGAGGTCCAGGCCAAGATTCTTGACATGCCTTATGATGGAGAATCTTTGTTCGGCCAACATGTAGAGGGCGCTTTACAAGCCATCAAGAAGGATACAGACGGCTCGCTCCCTCGGCACTCTCCAGTTCCGTAAGCAGCCCTTTCGGGGTGCTCGCGGTCGCAGCACCTCTTCCTTTCGTGGGTCTTCTTCCCAGTACCGCTCCTACAACCAAGGACAACAACGTTATTCCACGCAGCCGCAGCAGTCTTACAGGCAGCAGTCTGGCAAATCTTATAGAGGAAGGTCCAATTACAGGGGAAACTCTTCCAAAAAAACAATGACTGTGTACATCAAGGGTCCCCTCTCACCAGTTTTTCCCTTTCTCCAGTTGGAGGACGAATCTCCCAGTTCTTTTCGAATTGGTTCTCAATCACTTCGGACCGTTGGGTTTTGGACATTATTTCAAGGGGCCATGCCTTAGAGTTTGTAAAGGTCCCCCCACACACCTCTCCATCCGGACCTCCTCCCGCTCACCTCAAAGAACTTTTCAACCAAATCCAGAATGCTCAAGAAAGGGGCCATCGAAGTGGTTCCGAAATAACAAAAGGGGTTGGGGTTCTATTCCCGTTTTTTTTCCTCATACTAAAGAAATCTGGGGAGTGGCGCCCCATCCTCGACCTAAGGTCTCTCCAAATTTCTCAAGGACCAATCATTCCGCATGCTCACGCTAAAGGACATCCTTCAATTCTTCTCTCAGGGCGATTTCATGACGACAATCCACCTTCAGGATGCTTACTTCCATGTGCCCATAATTCCACGCCACAGGAAATACTTACGTTTTCGTGTAGGTCACGGGGATTTCCAATTCAAGGTCCTGCCCTTCGGCCTCAGCTCAGCTCCTCGAGTCTTCACAAAGATCCTGGCCCCGGTGGTGGCCCATTTGAGACTGACGGGCATTCAAATATTCCCATATTTGGACGACTGTCTCATCAAATCTCAGTCCTCCCACCAAGCGGCCCTCGATACTCAGCGCTGTCTCACTCTGGGCTTGTTGATCAACGTGCAAAAGTCTCAGCTCACGCCAGCTCTGTACAAGACCTTTCTCGGCGCTACCATCGATACGAGCAGGGCTATGGCCTTTGCCTCTGCAGATCAGCAAACACGAATTCGACAGCTCGCAAGCTCCATCGCAGCAAAGCAGTCAGTTTCAGTCCGCATATTAAAGTCCTTTCTGGGGATGGCGTCCTCCTGCATCGCTTTGATCCCACATTGCAGACTGAAGAGTCGTACCATTCAGGAGGAATTGGACAGGCAATGGCGTCATGTCTCCGGTTCGTTCAACGACCAGCTCGTGGTGACAGCTCGCATGGCTCAAGCGCTGCATTGGTGGACTCGTCCTTCCAACATCGCAGCCGGAACGTCTTTTCTGGCGACAGCCCCAGAGCTCGTTCTTACCACGGATGCATCCATGGAAGGATGGGGCAGACATCTTCAAGATCTGTCCGTCAAAGGCAAGTGAACAATGGTTCAGCGTTCCTGGCACATCAACAGATTGGAGCTGATGGCCATTTTCCTGGCGTTGAAATCCTTCCGCCTCCAGCTCCAGGGGGAGTCAGTCCTTATTCAGACGAACAACACCACCAGCATGCACTACCTGAACAAGCAGGGTGGGACAAGATCTCAGCTGCTTTCCCGGCTGGCTCAGAGGATTTGGAGTTGGGCCATAGTCCATCGGATTACGCTCCTGGCAGTTCACCTGCCCGGCATTTCCAATATTCTAGCGGATGCACTCAGTCGGTCAACGTCATCGACCCACGAGTGGGAATTGCACCAGCCGACTCTAGACTTTGTCTTCGGCCTTTGGGGTCGCCCGACTATCGATCTCTTTGCAACCCCACAGAACAGCAAATGCCAGTCCTACGCAAGCTGGTTTCCCCACAAAGGGTCGTGCGGAAATGCCCTTTCGATAAATTGGTGCAGGATATTTGCTTACGCTTTTCCGCCGATCCCTCTGATTCCTTGAGTGTTGCGGAAGATGCGGCAACAACCGTGCCATGTGCTCCTCATAGCTCCACGGTGGCCTCGGCAGGCATGGTTCTCGGAGTTGCTCCTCCTCTCCCAATGCGAACCCATCCTTCTTCACCCGAGACCGGACCTTCTAACAATGAACGACGGTCGGATATGCCATCCGAATCCCAGTTCACTCAGCTTGTCGGCTTGGAACATGAGCACCTTGAATTTGCTCATTTGAACATTCCACCGGCCTGCAGGGAGGTGTTAGCTAGGGCGAGGGCGCCCTCCACAGTGAAGACTTATAAGCTAAAGTGGAAGCGATTTTGTCTTTGGTGTGCGTCGGTCCACATCCATCCAGTGCACGCCTCCCCGGAACACATTCTGCCGTTCTTCCTGCAGTTGGCGCAGTCTGGACTGTCGATTCCACCTTAAAGGTCTTTATAGCGGCAATATCTCGCTTTCGTCATGACGGCTCGTCCTCTCTATTCATCTATAGTAATACAGCAATTCTTCAAGGGTCTCTTCTGAATGTTCCCGCCCATTCGGCGTCCTCCACCCACGTGGCGTCTTAACATCGTATTGGCTCAGCTTATGAAGGCGCCCTTTGAGCCAATCCATTCGGCGGATTTCAAATTCTTAACTTGGAAAGTGGCCCTCCTCCTTGCACTGACTTCCTCCCGCAGAGTAAGTGACATTCACGCCTTTACAATACAACCTCAGTTTCTTCACTTTAGATCGGACTGTGTAATTCTCCGCACTAATCCTGCTTTCATGCCTAAAGTGCCATCTGATTTCCATCTCCATGAACCAGTAATCTTGAAGATCTTTTTCCCGCATCCGCAGTCTCCAGCGGAACAGAGTCTACACTCTTTGGACTTAAAGAGGTGCCTTAAATTCTACATCAGCAGAACACAATCCTTTCGCAAGTCGGATCAGCTGTTTGTGGCCTACGGACGCACTTGTAAAGGACAGTCGGTTACCAAACTCACGATTGCACGTTGGGTTTCTTCAGCAATCTCCTTTTGCCATAAAAAGGCTGGCAAGCCTCTTTCTTATGGAGTAAGGGCTCATTCTACGAGAGCAATGTCATCTTCCACTGCCCTGTTCGCTGGTGTACCCATCCATCAAATTTGCCGGGCAGCTACGTGGTCCAGCAGGCACACGTTCACGAAGAACTACTGCCTGGAGTCGATTAATAAAGCAGACACGGCTGTGGTACAAGCAGTTCTGCGGAATCTGTTTAAATAAGGTAAGCCTCTGCTACTTCCCTCCTCCTTGGGTATTGTCAATTGCGTATTAAATACATTGTCACTGTATTTCATGCAATATTAATACGGCCTTGTCAGCCGGTTGCTGCTTACTGCTCACTATTCTATTCAAGCATGTGAATCTATGAAAGACACCCCAATACTGGAGAAGAACAAATGTTACTTACCTGTAAACTGTGGTTCTCCAGGATTGGTGTCTTTCATAGATTCACATGCGACCCACCTTCCTCCCCTCAGAGGCTCTCTTCTCCTCATCAGACTCTTGGTCACTCTTGTGCTATGAAAATCTGAGGGCCTGAGCCCCTGAGGAGAAGGTTCTAGAGGGTGCTTACGCCTGATTGGCTAGAGTTTGGACTATAAAACGACAGGGATATGTCAGTAAAGTGATTCTTTTTTCTCAATGCTTTCCTATGTGTCAATGCTATCCTATGGTATTTTCACTTGATATGTTATTTTGAAATATATATAAAGTTTATTTGGATATGTTTATGCTCTTACGTGGTTTATGTATGTGTATATATATATATATATATATATACATGAGACTTATTGCTTTTTATATACCGTGGGACTCCCACTTCGACGACGGGGAATATTCAAGCATGTGAATCTATGAAAGACACCAATACTGGAGAACCACAGTTTACAAGTAAGTAACATTTGTTCTTCAGCCTTACAGACCCTCTTTAGTACCCATGCCATGGGTACCAGGGGTGCCATTTACCAGGGATTTACAAGGGTGCTAAAGACCTTCCCAATTGGGTTACAATTGAACAGTTTTCTTGTTTTTAGGGAAAGTGCACTGGCACTGAGGTCTGTTTAGCAGGCACCCAGTGCATTACCAATCAACAACATCAGTTCCGGTGAGCAAAAAGTGGGGTTGACAGTGTCAAAAAGTGTCACTTTCCTACAAAACCTATCCTAGAACATGCTTTGGCCTGTAAGTTGATAAAGGTTATCAGATACGCTTATCCTCCCTGTAGGAAGGTGGATATCTGACTATGGTTACCCCCAAATTTTTGCCTAGTGTCTAGCTGGTTTTTCGACTTAGCCTGAGAGCCTGAATGGCAGGATCTCAGGCCAACTATCTGCTCTCTCTGTAAAATGGACTCCATGTACCCTAGGTACATACCCAATTGGGAGGGATCACCTTATCAGCCCCTGTACAGTGTACCTTAGATACCCAGGGCATTGGTGTATCTAAGGCCTGCCAGGGGCTGCAGCATGTATTATGCCACCCCAGGCCTGGCCTAACAAATTTGACACAACTGGCTGATCACTCAGCTGGGGTAAGTTGGTGTAACCACCTCTTACTTAGGTGTAGTATACCTATACCTAACCTTAAATGGGACACATGTTAACCTATAAGTCACTCCTATGGCAGGCCTTAACAATCCTGAAGGCAGAGTGCTTGGTTCCATGTGAGATGGTGCTCTGGCATGAGCTGAGCCTGTCTGCAGTGGTCGGAACCACTTCCTTCTACCGTTTCCAGATATCGTCATACCATATACTCTTAAGTGCATTATGAACCTCGCGGTTAAATGCTATCTTTGGTTTGGCTTTATCAAAACATGTCGAGTAAGGTGTCATACGAATTGGAATACTAACCCCTCGCCAATTCTGGCGACGGGGTTAGCATTCCACCCTTCTAGAGGGACACGACATGTACAGTACCTGAAACCCGGGTAAAATCAGACATAGCCTCAGCTCCACAAAATGGATGCTGCCACCACAGACACAAGTCTGCCCTCCTGCTGCTGGGAGTCCTTCCAGCTTGGGAGGTGTGGACAAAGGGTTTCCTGCCAGGGGAGGTGCGTGCACCACCCCAGACAGGATTTTGTGTATTGGTCAGGTAGGGCTTGAAAGAAACCAGACATGCCTGAGGCTCACAAGGAGCCTCTGTGCATATGCCAGTTCAAACCGGTCCTGGGGCACACCAGCCCCGGACCTGGGGCGAGCTGGACAAAGGATTGGGGGTGTAACCACCCCCCTTCCTGGTCCCACCCTTAGGGAGGGACCTAGCAGGTAGTCCGGCCCCTAGAATCCGAATAAAGGTAGGAGCTGTGTCCTAAGACTTCAGACATCCTGGAATCAACTTAACTACAAGAAGAAGACGGGAACTTCGACGCTCTGCCGCACAGAGGACTGAAGCCAATCTCCCCTGTGGTCAGGGAGTGACCACCTTGCTAACGCAAGCACCATCCAGCGAATCAACGTCTGCTTTGCCGCCGCCTCCCGCCAGAGCCCGAGCCCAGAGACTGACAAGACCTGGACCTCCAGACCTCTCACCGCCCGATCCACAGTCCCTGAAAAGAAGGAACCCGTGGAGGCAACGAGGCACGTGGAGCCGGCCATCTTGAAAAGACCACGACAAGCTGCAAGCGCGACAACCGAGGCTCCCTCCAAGTTGTGCTTTGGGATCTGAGAAGCCCAACACCCGAGCAGCATCTGCACCAAAGGTGAGCCCTCCAGCATCTCCACGATCTGCGTGGGGCCCTTCTGCATTTTGCCACTCGACGCGCCTAACCGGTTGCTGGCCCGCTGGCTAGTGGCCATCTTGGCGACGAACTTCAAGAAATACACCGCTGGTCTAGTTGCTCCAGACTGGCCCTTGCTCCCCTCCAAAGGAGCAGTCCCTCTGACCTTGCTGGTCAGAACCATCAGCTTATTTCGTTTTCCGCAACAATTGCTTTTGCCAAGGCTTGTTTGCTTCGATCAAGTCGCCGACACCGCCGACAGCAAGAGCCTGCGTGGGACAGCTCGTGAACCGACTCCTGAACGTCGTCGACCTTCAGGGACCACGTGGCTGCAGAGACAAGCTACACCTTTCTTCCTGTTTGCACCCGACATCGCCTGGTACCCACCTGGTGCCACGCTGGTCACTGGCTAGTGACTGTGAACACTGTCCCCTCTGCTTACAGGTCTTCTACAACTCCGATCCACTCTTGGATCCACCGCATCTCTTCTGGACCGACCGCCTGCAGCATCTTTGTCTTCAGGCTCCATTGAACAGATGGAAGAAACCCGACGCACTTCGAGACCTATGCACCCGCTTCCTGTGGGTGAGGTAAAGCTGGCACTCCGGTGCCCAAGTGTAGAGAAACATCTCTAGTGTCTGTGTTTCCAATCTTGAGTTCATAGTCCATCCGGAAGATCCTTTTTGCAGTAACTTTGTAACTTTTACGCACCCATTGAAAACCTATGGGAGCCCGCGTGTGACTATTTGCTCTGCACACGCAACCCGTGGACCTCCTGGTCACTAACTAAAGTTAGCTCCTTGTAGGCCCAGCAATTCTAGAGGCCCGAGGCCTTTTCCCTTTTCTGTTCGTGGTACTTATACCACTATTTTAGTATATGGTTCGAGCGGCCACCAGGGCCTATCCATATAAAGTGCAACTTCTGTGTATTCTAACGTATTCTTGTTTAACGATTTGTGCTCCTGTACTCATAAAGAGTCTAGGGGATACTTTGAGAAATAAATACATATATATTTTGAATATATATCTGTGTGGTGTCCTTTCATTGGTATAAAAGGGGGTTACATTTGGTAAAACAGCCTGCTTAACACGCTTCACGAGTTTAGCCTCAAAGACTGCTTAGCCTACGCTACCACTAGGGCAGCTGGATCGAAAAGGTTGACTTACAACCACACCATAAGGGTTGCTTGGCATGGTACAAGGTGGTCACTTTAACTAGTGAACATCATATACCAGGCCAACTTCTCACACTCCCAAACCAAAACATTCTTCTTTGTGGCTTGCCAATTTCATACTCCAAATATTTTCAAACATGGCTCAGCAT
This sequence comes from Triturus cristatus, assembly GCF_964204655.1. Taxonomy (NCBI): domain Eukaryota; kingdom Metazoa; phylum Chordata; class Amphibia; order Caudata; family Salamandridae; genus Triturus; species Triturus cristatus. The sequence goes on along the minus strand of NC_140590.1, from coordinate 1,605,282,071 downwards.
TCAATCAGCAAACTGACATCTCTCATTTGTCTGGTTTCTATTGAAACGGTTTATGAGTGTTTCTATTGTCAAAGACGTGGATATTTTTGCAAAGCATTTACCCCTGCAGTTATGTTCTTCATTTGAAGGCATACAAACCGTTCAGTAATTGTAGTAGAGTATCCATATTCGGTAGCTCTTCCAAAATTATGTGTTGTACGTTGTTAGTACAGCTGTCAATATCTTTTAGGAAGTCTTATGCTCCGGCTACATCTCCCACTTTGGCGAGATGAGTTAAGGGGAGATGACTTCAGATGACATCTATACAAATGTTTTTGGAGCTCGCTCTATTGGGGAACAATAGCACCTGCAGCCTTTTGGGCAGGTGAACGATTGAAAGACATTCGTTAAGCACCCGATTGGTAGAGATTCAACTTTCAGGATGTTTTATTGCAAATGGTATATGTATCCGTATTAATTATTGAAGAGATTTAAGCAAGCACAATAAAGCATTTGATGTTTTATTAAACTGCAGATTGTCCTAGCTAGAGTAGCAAAGCAATTTATTTTTATTTCAGATGTCTAGGTGAATATTATCCATCTTTTTGTATCTTTTATTTGCCCCCCAACCAGTGAATGTATTAGTATATTTTTTTTTATTATTTTTCCCTAGTGTCTGTCTCCATACCTTGAATACCTCCTAAGGATTTAGCAGTAGATCAATTAGTGTTAGTAGACTATTTATGTGGAGACCTGTTTGGAGGATGAAGGTTTTTTTTTTATATTCCTATTTGTTTTGGTAAGTTGTCTTCCCATCCTTTGATTATGTTTTTGCAAGTGCCCAAATGTATTTGGACTCACTGATGTGCATTCTTGGTTGAACTGTTTGGTTGCATCGTTTCGTGTACAACCACGTGAATCGGGATACATAATTTTGTGCTTGATGTGGCTGATCTGAATAAAATGTTAAGAGAAAGCTTAACGTTCAACTTCTCTTCCAGGGGATCCTCATCAATAGTCATAAGCACTGAATATTCCCGCCCATGTGCGGGGACCCCGGAAATAATAAAATTATATATGTAAAAACATACATATATACAGCTCTGTATATGTATAAACATATATCATTTTTTCCAAGCAAATGCAGCTCCCATAAAAGGCTAGGCAATGTAAATATACACATCCAATAACACATATATACATATATATATATATATATATATATATATATATATATATATATATAAAGGTATAACAATACAGCTAAATCTCTCTTTTTTTTTTTTTTTTAATGAGGTCAACACTCATGAGAAAGCAAAAAATAAAGAGAACAAACTGTGGAAAAACACAGATGTACAACACATTGCCAGCCTGCAGGCTGCATTGCAATATAATACCATAGAGACTAAAAAGCCCTGTACAGGTAAAAACTGGCACCGTGCCTTTAAGGCAGCCCTGACTTCCATATCCCATCATGCCTCAGGGGTGACAGTTAGGTCAGTTGTTCTTTCCGGCTCCTTCAGTCAGGACCCTGGAATTCAGCTCTCTTCTTTTTTGACTCTTAAGTCAAGAATTATTACAACTTTAAGATTTTTGGGACTTCTTCTTATAACATCTGTGAGGAAGTTAGTATCCTGTGTTTTTCTGACTGATTTTTTTTTGCTGTTTTGTCAGAAAAATGCCTTCTTTATTTGTTCCATGTCCATCTTGTGGAAAAAAGAAGGCTGCTTCAGACACACATGAGGTGTGTATTATCTGTCTGCCGGACTCTCACTCTCCAGCAACATGCCATCATTGTGAAGACCTTTCCAAAAGGACTTTAAAGGAGAGGGAGAGGATTAGGCTGTACGGCCTAGCAGAACGGTCGACGTCGAAGCAGTTGGTCCCTGTTTGCTCCCCATCGACGTCGGGCTCGGCGTCGAAGACTCCAGCGGCGGGATCGTCGCTGAGAGGTAAGGAGTCAAGGGGAAGTCATGCTGCAAAGAGAAAATCGTCGTCGACTTTAGATTCAGCGTCGAAGCGGATGCGTTCGTCGACGACGTCTAAAAGCTCGGCGTCGAGGACTCAGCGCCACAGTTCAACGTCGAAAAAGCATCTGTCGACGTCAAGAGAAGATCGATCGACGTCTGCACAGAGATATCGTTCGTCGTCGAAAGAAAGACATCGTTCGACGTCGAGGTCGGCGAGACATCATTCGACGTCGCAAGAAGTACGTAGGCGATCTCCACCACAGTCGACGTCGAGACCAAGAGGCTTTCGACGTCGTCGGAGCATTCGACGTCGAGACAGAAGTCTCCGTCAGGAGTGACTTCGAGGCAGACGCCTCCGTCAGGGCCGACGTCGAGGCAGGAGCCTCCGTCGGAGTCGACGTCGAGGCAGAGGCCTCCGTCGGAGTCGACGTCGAGGCAGAGGCCTCCGTCGGAGTAGACGTCGAGGCAGGTGCCTCCGTCGGAGTCGACATCGAGGCAGGTGCCTCCGTCCTCACAGGTCTCCAAAGCTTTGGTGAGGTACATGAAGCCTCCGTCGAAGATAATCTCGACGTCGAGACAAGAAGCTCGGAGCCTCGAAGATTCGAGTCAAAGATCTCCGGTGATGGGCCTATCACCGTCGAGGCAGCCCTCTGTTGAGGGTACGCAGGAGGTGTCACATGTTCGCCTCACGATTCGACCAGTCTCAAGGCGAAAATCTCCTCATAGACTGATATATACAACTCCTGAGTCACCGCGTCTCATATCTATCTCGCCTTCAGGATCAGAGGGCTCAGGTTCAAGATCCGAATCACCAGAGCTGGTGCATCAATCTCCAGTACCTGCAAGAGAAAGTTCGCAGGAGGAGGACAATGCGGTACCTCAAAGTCCCGTAAGGGAGATGCCTCAGGACCCTGCTATGCCAGACGCAATAAAGGCATCGCTAACAAGAATAAGGGGCGTGGTATTCCCAGCGACACCGATCAGACCAAGATCTCGAGAAAGAGAATCCCGAAGTCACTCTCGAGCACCAAGAAGGCGATCCAGGTCTCCCTCCCGCAGAAGAGAGTCGACCAGATCAGAGAAAAGGCGCCGTAGAACCCCTTCTACCTCCCCTTCTTCCAGATCATCCAAAAGGGATTATTCACCGACACTCTCGGAGACGCCACCCTCTCGGGTATCTCCGGTAGATGATATTTCTACGTTTCAGGAAGTGTTGTGTAGAGGAGCTACAAAATTAAATATCCCTATGCCGGTTCAGGAGACCACTTCATCCATAATCTTTGAAACTCTTCATGAACGCACAGTGTCACGCCCGTTATTGCCATTAGTCCCCGGTTTGTTACAACCGGTAATGGATATCTTTCTCACACCAGCGACCACCAAAACGGCGCCGGCGAGAATTCTAAAAAAGTACCGTCCAGCTCCGGAGGATCCTCTATTCCTTAAATCAGATCCTCCACCGGACTCTGTAATCACCGCCGCTGCCAGGAAGACACATGCAGTAGCTGGGTCTTCAACGGTACCACCAGATAAGGACAGTAAGACACAAGACTCCTGGGGGAGAAAAGTTTGCGGCTCAGCATCCTCAAGCTTAAAGGTGGCGAGTGCCTCGGCGCTTCTGGGGCGCTATGATAGGTCATTATGGGACTCTCTGCAGAGGTTCATTGACAAAGTTCCATCAGAGGACAGACGGGACTTCGAAGAGATTTTGCATGAGGGGAATCTGGTTTCTAACCAGATCATAAGTGCAGCGGCGGACGGTGCAACACTGGCAGCGCATGAATATGCACATGGAGTCACAGCCAGAAGATCATCCTGGCTTAGATTGACGGCCTTGAAACCGGAAGCGCAGGCAAGAATTTTAAATCTGCCTTTCTCCGGTAGTTCTCTTTTTGGGTCCCATGCAGACGAAGAAATGGCCCGTATGAAGGCAGAGCTGGAGACCATGAAAGCTGTCGGGCTTGAAAAGAGAAAAGAGTTTCGACGCCGCAAGGGAAATGACAGGCGCAGTTACCAACAGAGGGTTCAAACCCCTCATTGGCAAAAGAACCAGGACCAGCAAGGTCAAAAACAGCAATACCAGTCCCGCAAGCCATCCAGGGGACGAGGTAACAACAGGCAGTCTAATGCTGGAAACAAAGCTCCGGGGAAGCAATGAGAAGCCGCTTCCTCCGATGCTGTCCACCGCTCCGGTGGGAGGAAGTGTTGCACATCATCTTCCAGAGTGGCAGTCCATCACAAAGGACAAGTGGGTACTGAATATACTGCGTCATGGGTACTCTCTTCGTTTCAGAAGTCACCCCCCATCGATTCCTCCTGTCAATTCATCCCAGCATCTAAAGCAGCTCAGAGAAGAGGTAGCGACGCTTCTACTCAAATCTGCAATAGAGAAAGTGCCCATAAACCAAAGAGGAAAGGGAGTTTACTCCAGATACTTTCTCATCCAAAAGAGGAGTGTGAAGGTAGAGTTCAGACCCATTTTAGACCTACGGATACTGAACAAACACATAAGAAAGGAAAAATTTCGCATGCTGGCGCTCCACCAAATATATCCTCTTCTCCGGATGGGCGATTGGATGTGTTCATTGGACCTTCAGGATGCATATTTCCATATTCCCATCCTAAGGAATCATCGAAAATTTCTCAGGTTTGTGGTAGGCAACTCTCACTATCAGTTCAAAGTCCTCCCATTTGGCCTGAAGTCAGCTCCTCGAGTATTCACAAAATGCGTGGCAGTAGTAGCGGCTGCTCTGAGGCGCGCAGGAGTCTTCGTCTATCCCTACCTAGACGACTGGCTAATAAAGGGCTCATCACCACAGAATGTGCGGTCACAGCTGTCGCTATGCCTGAACTTATGTTGCAAGTTGGGTCTCAGAGTGAATGCCAAAAAGTCCAATTTTACACCAACGCAGAGGATCCACTACCTGGGCGCAACTATAGACTCCGTAGTAGGAAAAGTGTTTCCTTCGGAGGAAAGACAGTCATCCATTATGCTAAAAGGCAGGCAGATTATAACCAACAATCTGTCGTCGGCAAGGCAAATCTCTTCTCTGCTAGGGGCCATGGCATCCTGCATCTTCCTAGTGCCCAATGCCAGGCTAAGGATGCGTCCTCTTCAGCAAGATCTCGAGGACAAATGGGATCAAAGGAACTCCCTGTGGGAAGAAAAGGTTTGCCTCTCCTCTGCAGCCAAACAGTCAGTCAAGTGGTGGCTGAAGCCAAGGAATCTACAAGTGGGGATCCCCTTCCATCAAGAGCCCCCAACTCAGACCTTAATCACCGACGCTTCCCTTCAGGGATGGGGTGCGCATTTTGGGACTCTGCAAACTCAGGGACAGTGGTCCAGCAGCGAGCAGTTGTACCACATCAACATGCTGGAGCTCAGGGCAGTCCACCTAGCCCTCAAAGCGTTCCTGCCTGCGATCACGACGAGTACCATTCTAGTGCAGACGGACAATACCACCACAATGTACTACCTGAACAAGCAGGGGGGTACTCGATCCAGAACGCTCTCGCTGGAAGCTCAGTCCCTGTGGCACTGGATCCTAGCAAGGAACATCTCATTGAAAGCGGTGCACCTACCAGGAGAACTCAACGTGCAAGCAGACTTACTCAGTCGGCATTTTCAAGAGCCAGAGGACTGGGTAATCAACGACGAGGTGTTAGAAGACATCTTCGGGGAATGGGGGCGTCTTCGCGGACGAGCAAAACACAAAATGCCGAGGCTTCGCCTCAAGATACCATCGACCAGGATCCCTAGGGAATGCCCTTTTGATCAATTGGTCAATGACATTTGTGTACGCTTTTCCGCCTCTCCCACTAATCCCCAAGGTGGTGACCAAGTTGCAGAATTCATCTGCCAAGATGATCCTCATAGCACCGGACTGGCCGAGGCAGTGGTGGTACACGGATCTCCTACACATGTCGATCCGACCCCACAAGCGGCTGCCGTGCAGGCCGGACTTGTTATCCAAGATGCAGGGGAAGATTTACCATCCCAGCCTTCCCTCGCTGAGCTTAACAGCATGGCTCCTGAAGTCCTCCAGTATGGCCATCTGAACCTCCCTCAAGAGTGTATGTCCATACTGAAGGAAGCCAGGAGGCCTTCGACAAGACACTCCTACTTCTGTAAGTGGAAAAGATTTTATATATGGTGTGCTCAGCATCATTATGATCTCACTAAATGCCAGGAGGATGTAATTTTGCCCTATCTTCTACATTTAGCGAGGGCAGGGTTGAAATTTTCATCCATAAAGGTTCACCTAGCAGCCATAACAGCATACAGGCGTTCGCCTTCACAGCAGTCATTTTTTAAAGTGCAGGTAGTGAAGGATTTCTTGCAAGGACTCAAAGTCTATCCCCCCGTTAGACCTCCCTCTCCTTCCTGGGAGCTAAACTTGGTTCTGTCGAAGCTCATGGGTTCTCCTTTTGAGCCTATTCATAAGGCTACCCTACAGCACCTCACATGGAAGACAGCATTTTTAATAGCCATCACTTCAGCACGGAGGGTCAGTGAGATACAGGCCCTCTGTTCTAAAGAGCCCTACACTATTTTTCATCTAAATAGGGTGGTGATGAGAACTCATCCTTCGTTCCTACCCAAGGTGGTATCGGAGTTTCATGTAAACCAAGCCATCTCCTTACCAACCTTTTTTCCCAACCCCTCCTCTCCGGCAGAGAGGGCGTTGCATTCTCTAGATGTCAAAAGGGTCCTAAAATTCTACCTAGATAGGACTAAGAATGTCAGGAAATCTGATCAATTGTTTGTGAACTATGGGGTTGTACGTATGGGCTTTGCTGCATCCAAACGTTCCATTGCTAGGTGGATTGTTTCAAGTATTACATTGGCCTACCAACTGGCTCAGAAACCATTGGGGGCGCGCCCTAAAGCGCATTCGACAAGAGGAAAAGCGGCTACCGCGGCTTTTCTCAATAATGTCCCACTCTCCGAGATCTGCAAGGCAGCCACTTGGAGGTCTGTCCACACTTTTACCAGGCATTATTGTCTGGATTCGGACACCAGAGCAGACACTCAAGTAGGACAAGCCTCCTTGAGGAATCTGTTCCATGCATAATCATTTTCATGATTCTCTTTCTCCATGGGTGATACAACCTTAGTTTCATTTGCCTGCAGGTGGAAGAGGAGCTTGCTACTCTATTCAGTGCTTATGACTATTGATGAGGATCCTCTGGAAGACAAGGGTAAGTTACTTACCTGTAATCCTAGTTCTCTTCCAAGGGTATCCTCATCAAAGTCATAAGCAACCCACCCACCTCCCCAGGCAAATGAGAAGAAGTGTATTATTCATTATGGAAAGGATATATCTTTGTGTTTAGGACTACGGTCCCGCAAAGAACAACTGACCTAACTGTCACCCCTGAGGCATGATGGGATATGGAAGTCAGGGCTGCCTTAAAGGCACGGTGCCAGTTTATACCTGTACAGGGCTTTTTAGTCTCTATGGTATTATATTGCAATGCAGCCTGCAGGCTGGCAATGTGTTGTACATCTGTGTTTTTCCACAGTTTGTTCTCTTTATTTTTTGCTTTCTCATGAGTGTTTACCTCATTAAAAAAAAAAAAAAAAAAGAGATTTAGGTGTATTGTTATACCTTTATATATTTATATATATATATATATATATATATATTTCTCCAAGCGTTTCTTTGTCAAAGACATAAAACGTGGCGCACACACTTCGATCTTTTCAAATTTCTTTATTCCGCTCCAAAGGCAGACAAACGCGTTTCGGCCATGCTGGCCTTCGTTAATGTCCAAAAAAAATATATATATATATGTGTGTTATTGGATGTGTATATTTACATTGCCTAGCCTTTTATGGGAGCTGCATTTGCTTGGAAAAAATGATATATGTTTATACATATACAGAGCTGTATATATGCATGTTTTTACATATATAATTTTATTATTTCCGGGGTCCCCGCACATGGGCGGGAATATTCAGTGCTTATGACTTTGATGAGGATACCCCTGGAAGAGAACTAGGATTACAGGTAAGTAACTTACCCTTCTTGTTCCGTAATAAAATCAGGGCTTTCCTTCTCTATTCTAGATGGGTAAAGCTACATTGTGAGTAAAGAGTCTTGCTTTTAGCTCCTCTGATTCCGAAAAACAGCCAGCCATATACAAATTGCCCATGATTAGTGCACATTATCCAGGATTGCGGTATCTTTCATAGATTCACATGCTTTAATCATTCCCCGTCGTCGAGATGGGAGTCCCACAGTAAACTAATCAAGCAGTATTTAACAAATAGGCTATAATGGCCCTAGGCCATGTTATTGATAGCCTATCTATGTTCATTTACGAAAGGACCTAATGTTGAAACACAGCCAATCGACTGTCACCACTCTCTAGAACACTCCCAGCAGAGGCAGGTTCCCTCCGATTTTCACCGCACGTCGTGTGGAAGAGAGTCTCCCTGAGTGCTACTCCGTTTTCTTGGAGTTTTCTACAGTCTTGATGACATGTCTGAAAAAAGAGCCCTTTTCCGCCCATGTAAGACCTGTGGCAGGAAAAGTGTCCATGTGGATGATCCACACAGAGTGTATATATTGACTCCATCCTAAACATGAAGTGAGGGAGTGCAAGATCTGCCCTACCTTCTCCTTAAAAACTCTCAAGGATGGAGAGGGCAGGCTGCTTTTGTGGCTCCAGACCACTAACCATCAAACAGTTTTCATCGGATGGTGAGAGATCTTCGACGTCTCACAAGAGGACTGAGTTGAGGGACCGTTCCTCTGGAGAAGGTAGGAACACCATACACCTTATGACACCAAATGCTCTAAGAGTAAAAAGGTGTGAAGTACTCCTCAGAGCCTACCTTGTCTGTGCCCTCCACGCCTTCCAGAAATGACAAACACTGTCCAAGAGCCTCCTCCTCAGATCCTGTGAAGCAGAAAACTAGCAAAAAACAATTTTCGATGACGTTACCACAATCATCGACGACCATAAGTGTTACATCGTCCGATCCGTTGACGAAGGTAACCGTGTCAGTTATACTGGCTCCTATACCATCAACGAGAATTTCACTCTCTAGGAGCCCGTCGATGTTGGATTTTCATCGACTTCCGTTGACATACTCCTGTCGACAAAAATCATCCACGAAGATGCCGTCGGCAAAGATCATGTCGACCAGCGATTTGTTGGTGGGTGGCCTGTCGACGACCCCCACGTCAGCGGCGCTACGGTCGACAGCTGTACCATCATCGACCGCATCGGGGACGACCACATCGTCAACGATGGAATCTGCCCTTCCGGCTGTGACTGTTCCTTCAACATCACCGTTGATGAGGGTTACTCGGGTAACAAAAGTTACAGAGTTTTGTTATGTCCCACCATGGCTGAGTACACTAAAGCGTCACCGTTAATCCCATTCCTTCACGTCTCTTAGACATTCAGGACTCTGATGAAGATGATGCTGTTTTCAGTGTAGCTCATAGTCCATCAGAGCTGCACATAAAGTGTCAGGAAGATGAGGAGGATGAAGATTACCATGACGAAAGTCAATACGATCAGCCGTGTTATGTAGCTCCACCTCAGCATTATCGTCAATATGATTTTCAACTAGAGCCGCATCCCAGAGACATCGCCCGCCTACCGCCTTCTCTGATACAAGACCTTCAGGCGATATGATGGATTACAGACAGCGATTTCCGCCGCAAGAAGCGGAGCCTGAGAGACCACTACCTCAGGCTGATCTGCCAGGTGCGCCAGTTTTGCCACCTCCAGTCACACCTGCGATTTCTCCTCGCCCCTTACCAACAGGCCCTGTCGCAGAGAAGAGGGTGAGCTCCCGGATCCTAGGTCTGCACCAGACCCTAGGGAGGACTAAATCATACCAATTCACTCCCCTCCTCCTCACTTACCATTGGATTCTCCCCAGAGGACATTGGGGGATTTCATAATGATGGAGAGAGCATCCACCAGGTTTCATTTACCAATGCCGGTCAAACAGACTGATTGCTTCCTGTATGATTTTAAGGAGGACACCAGGACGTCTGTGAGCTCCTTACCCATCATAGATTATATATGGCAAGAAGGTATCAAGATTATGAGAACACCAGCCACTATACCTCTACCTCCGGTTCTCTCTCGTATTGAGAAGAAGTACAGGGCTCCTGAGACTTCTTCTTCCTGCCTTATAGAACATCCCAGGCAAGATTGGGCTATCTCCCAAGCGGTGCAAAGAAGATCAAAGAACCCTGCCACCCCAATCACTGCTCCACCTGATAAGGAGGGATGCAAGATGGACATTATTGGGAAGTTCTTTTCCACTATGGCTGCAGTTACGATCAGGGCAGCTATGACTACCATATGTGGTCAGATATGGGAGCTCTGGTGGATCCTATACCAGAGGATAGAAGACAGAAGGCATGAAACATTTTGATAGAAGAACGTGCAGCGTCTGAAACCATCGACTGCGCCCTTGATGTAGCCAACACTGGCCATCGACTGTTGGCAGGTACCGCCGTGCTCAGAAGATAAGGGTGGCAGAAGGCAACTACCTTTAGGCCAGAGGTGCAGATTCCCTGTGTGGAAAGCATATTGACGAGGCGCTTTTGACGATCAAGACGGATATAGACACTGCGAATTCCTTAGGCACACTGCATTATCGTAAAGTACAATTCAGAGGGGCTAGAGGACGAGGTTTTACTTCGTATAAAGTAGGTTACTGTAGGAGAGTAGGGTCTGCTTTCTATGTTCACCCCCACTTTTTGCTTTACTGGATTTCGACTTGGATGTGGCTGTGGGCCTGCTAATCAGACCCACAGCCCTACTGTTCTCTCTCTAAATTACTACTATGTACTTTAGGTGCATAACCCATTTGGATAGGATCACCTTATTGGCCCCTGTACAGTGTACCTTAGGTACCCAGGGCATAGGTGTACCCTAGGCCTACCAGGGGCTGCAGCATGTATTATGCCACCCCTGGCCTGGCCTTCCATTATGACACAACTGGCTGATCACTCAGCTGGGGCAAGGTCGTGTAATCATTCCTTGCTTAGGTGTAGTATTCCTATACCTATCTTACATATAGACATGTGTACCTATCAGCCACTCCTATGGCAGGCCTTAACAATCCTGGAGGCAGAGTGCTTGGTAACATGTGAGATGGTGCTCTAGCATAAGCTGAGTCTGTCTGCAGCTTTCGGAACCATGTCCTTATAGCTGTTCTATGATACAGCCTACCATATACTCTTAAAGTGCCTTATAATCTTAAACGGTTATGGTAACTATGGTTTGGCTTTATCAAAACATGTCGTGTAAGGTGTCTAACACTTTGGAATAATACCCCCATCCCATTTCTGGGGATGAGGATATTATCCCTCCCTTCTAGAGGGAGAAGACATGTTGTAACCTACTTACCCGGTTAAAGTTAACCAGAGCCCCAGCATCACAAAATGGATGCTGCTGCCACGACACAAGTCTGACCTCCTGCTGCTGGGAGTGATCCCGGCAAGGGAGGCTTGGACAATAGGTTTCCTACCTTGGGAGGTGCGAGCACCACCCCGGACAGGCCTTAGTGTATTGGGGCAGGGAGGGATGAATGAAATGAGACACTGCCTGGGGCACACAAGGTGCTCCATGCATAGTCCAGTTCAAACCGGTGCTGGGGCACTCCAGCCCCAGTCCTGGCGCGAAACTGGACAAAGGGAAGGGGGTGTAACCACCCCCCTCCCAGGTCCCACCCATAAGGCGTGAACTAGCAGGCAACCCAGCCCCCCAGATTAGTATAAGAGTGGTAGCTGGGCCCCAGGAGATTAGATTATCCTGAACCTGCAACTTGAACAGAAACTCTGGACCTTCGACATTCGACGAAAGAAGAAGACTGAAGAATCTCCCTTGTGGCCAAGGAGTGGCTACCCTGTGCAAACAGGCACCATCAAGAGACTTACCCTTTGCTTTGCTGAAGTTCTACGAGGGACCGACTGCAGAGCCCGACCAGAGCCTTGACTTCCAGACTACTCCGACCCTGATTAATGCAGATTCCATTCAAGCATTCCATCTCTCCGCATCTTCGATCACTTCATTGGTTACCAGTGGCCAACAGGATCAAATTTAAGGCCCTTACGTTAGCCTTTAGATCCTTGCATGGCAAATGCCCAATATATTTGAAAGATCGGTTGCCAAGATACACACAGTCCCGTTCTCTTCGTTCCAACTGCCGGACCCAGCTAGCAGTGCCTCGTATAAAGAAGGCCCGTCTGGGAGGCAGAACGTTCTCGGCAAATGTAACGATGTTATGGAATTCACTACCCCCTGAGCTTCAGCAGGCTCCTTCTGAACCCCGTTTTAAGGATTTGTTGAAGACCTGGCTTTTTACTCAACCTTGTTAATGACTTGAATTCCGGTTTGTCTTTTCTGCCTGTGTCCAGCGCCGGGACACCTCCGTGCGAGGTAGCTGTTCGCGCTCAATAAAATTCTGTATTATTATTATTATTATTATTATTATTATTATTATCCACATCCACAGCCGAGCTGAGATCCGTGGAGGCGACGAGAGACGTGGGACCGGCTACCTGGGAAAAGTGGTGAGTATCTTCCAGCGCAGCTTCTGAGGTACCCTCGAAGTTATGCACCGGGAATTGAGAAGCCCCAACCCCAAGCACCATCTGCACCGAAGATCAGCCCCCCACACTCCACGAGTCCTGCGTGGGGCCCTTCTGCATTTTCCTGCTTGCCGCGTCTGTCCGGTTGCTTGCCCGTTGGCTAGCGGCCTTTTGTGACGACACACCTTAATCTTCACTGCTGGTTTGGCTCCTCCAGACTGGCTCCCGCTTCTTTTCAAAAGAGAAGCACCCCAGACCTTCCTGGTCTGCACCAGAAGCAAGTCCTCCGTTCCTCGTGGGTTCCGCTTGCCAAGGCTTGGTGAGTCCTAGTTCGACTTCGCCGCCACCGACAGCAAGAGCCTTCGTGGGACAGCTCGCCTCCTGGTCCTGGTCGTCCTCGACGTCTCCTGGTACCCGTGGCTGCAGTGACAAGCTTCACCCTTCACCTGCAATCTTCACGACATCGCCTGGTTCCTTCCTGGTTCCACGTGGTCACTGGCTAGTGACCTTGACTCTGTCCCTTCTGCTTGCAGGTACCCTTCCTTCTTGATCCCGGCCTTGGGATCCACCGGACACTCTGCACTGACTGCCTGTCAGCAACTTTCCTTCAGGCATCCATAGAAGTCCACGACGAAACCCGACGCAAGTTCACACCTACGCATCCGCAGCCTGTGGGCTAGGTAACTTGGGTACTTCGGTGCTCACAAGGGTAGTGACTATCCTAAGGTCTAGTTTCCGAGTCTCGACTCTCTAGCTGCTTCAGAAGTGTCCTTAATCTGTTAATTTCTAACTGCTAGTAATTCTATCGACTTTTACGCATTACGCGTGAGTGTTTCCACTCTGCAGCTGAATCCCGTGGGCCTCCCACTTCCTAACTGTTGCTAGTGTAGTGTAGCCCCAGCGATTGCCTAGGCCTATCCAATTTCCGTGACAGTGGTCCTTATACCACTTCTTTCGTATATGGTTTGCGTGGCCCCTAGGGCCTAACTGTATTACTTACCTGTGTGATTTAATGTATGCTTAAATAAGACTGTGTTGTACTTACCTCAAATCTCATAAAGAGTGCTGAGGGTTTGACTAGAATAAATACACTTTATTTTATATATAGATCTGTTGTGGTGTCCTTTCATTTGGTATTCAAGGGATTATATATGGTATCACAGCTGGCTTCACATGCCATTCAGAGTTTAGCCTAAGACTGCTCTTGTCCATGCTACCACTAGGATAGCTGGTCTATAAGGTTGACTTTACAACCAATCACCATAAGGGTTGTTTGGACTGATATAAGGTGTACACTAGAACTAGTGACATCATACATCAGACCAACTTCTCACAGTTACCAGAGAATCCAACAGAACCAGCCTTATCAGCCTCAATACCGGCGGAGTCACAACCCCCCCAGCTTACTGCCAGTCTAAGACGGCTGGTTTCTCTGGCGAAGGGAGACGCAAAAGAATGCCTTTGGAAGGTTGTGACTCCAACAGGAAACCATGATCTTGTCAGGGTACCAGCTTTCCAATATATCAATAGATCAGTGGGTGTTAGACCTTATCACCTTTTGGACACACTCTGGAATTCGCTCAGCACCCGCCGAATACTCCATCCAGAGGAGCCCCCCCCCCCCCTTGTCATTGCTTACTGTGCAAGGAAGCTCAGGTCATGCTCTCCAAAGGAGCGATAGAAGAGGTCCCTTTATCACAAAGAAGAAAAGGTTTCATTCCAGTTTTTTCTTGACCTAAAAAAAAAATCGGGGGTTGGAGACCATAACTGGATCTCGGGGGTCTCAAGTTCTTCAGGAAACAGACGTTCAGAATGGTAACACTCTCAGATTCTACGTTGTCTCAACAACGGAGACTACATGACCTTGCTCGACATGGAAGAGGCATATTTTTATATCCCAATCCATCAAACATTCGAGATTTCTGGGACTTACAGTAGCTGGTACCCACCACTAATTCAAAGTACTCCCGTTTGTCCTCAAGTCGGCGCCAAGGATCTTTACCAAGTGCCTTGCCCCGGTAGTACAGCCCTTCGATCTCCAGGTATTTCTATACCTGGACGACTGGCTGCTCAAAGCACCAACAGCACTGAGAGCCAAGCAAACTACAAACGCCTGCCTTCAGTTGTTTCTTTCTCTAAGCCTCATGATAGCAAGGAAAAATCTTCCCTTATTCCCAGTCAGGTCATATCGTTTCTGGAAGCGACAATGGACACCTTCCCCTGCAAAGCTTTCTCATCCCAAGAGAGGCAGATATGGTTGCAGCAACTAGCAAGAAATAGGTTTTCTTTAAAAAAAGGGTCAGTTTCAGTTTGGAAATACAAATCACTTCTGGGAATGTGTTCATCCGCGATAGATCTAGTGCCAATAGCTAGGCTCAAAATGAGGCATCTTCAGGAAGAGCTACTGAGTCAATGGCTTTAGCCCTCTGGATCTTTCAACGATACCATATAGATCGCAACACGCATGGAAGAAGCCCTGCAATTGTGGTTTCACAAACCAAATCTCTCAAAGGGACTTACTTTCCTTCAATCCATCCCAGATTTCATATTAACCACAGACACCTCTATGGATGGCTGGGGAGGCCATCTACAGGGGTTACAAATCCAGGGAAAATGGTCCAGTGTGTAAAAGCTGCAGCACATCAACAGCTTGGAGCTCAAGGCCATCTTTCTATCTCTTCAAGCTTTCTTGCCTAGGATAGCAGGTACTATGTCAACAAGCAAGGAAGAACAAGGTCCATCACACTATCACAGGAAGCGCAAAAGCTGTGGGTATGGACAACACAACATGGAATCTCGCTCAGAGCTGAGCATGTCCAAAGGCTGCACAACACGCTGGCGGATACATTAAGCCGAATGCAGTCCGGTTGTCATGAATGGGAACTGGAACCGTGCCAGCTCGACAAGCTGTTTCAGATGTGGGGGAAAGCCAGCTTTAGACCTGTTTGCCACAAGAGAGAACGTCAAATGCCAATCCTTTGCCAGCAGGTTTCCTCCAAGGGTCGTGGGGGAATTCCCTTTTAAAGGAATGGCCAGGGATATATGCTTACGCCTTTCCCCCATCCCATTAACTTCCAGGGTGCTGACCAAGATGAAAATGCAATGCTGCCGTCTCATTCTTATACTGGTTTCCACAACTTCTCCTGTTGTCGGAATCGAGACCCATACGTCTACAACCATCTCCATTTCTCCTGACCAGGAACCATGGGCCAAATATGTCATCCAGACCCAGAGTCTCTTCATTTTCATGCATGGTTCTTGAGATCTTGGAGTTCAAAGACTTGAATATCTCACAGGAGTGCAGGGATATCATTGGAAAATCCTGAGCCAAAAGCTCTAACAAAACGAACTGCTTAAAGTGGAAGAGGATTTTTTGCTGGTGCCAAAGGAAAAACTTACACCTGCTTCAAGTGCCTCCGGAACAGAGTTTGCCATATCTCCTCGCTTTGGCAAAATCATTTGGTCCTCACACAACTGATAAGGCAGCCCTTTGAACCAATTCACAAAGCTGAACTGAAGTTTCTAACTTGGAAAGTAGCTCTCCTACTGGCTCTCACTTCCACAAGGAGAGTTGGCGAAATCCAGGTTTTTTTAAATCAAAGAACTATTTCTTCTTTTCACAGAGAATTATATGGCTCTGTGGACAAATTCAACTTTTAAGTCCCACTGCAGTTCCATTTTAACAAATCCGCAATACTTCCGTCTTTTCCCCCAAATACATCCACTCCAGCAGAGTAAGCTTGCACACGCTAGAAGTAAAAAGATGTTTAAAATTCTACCTGCATAAGACCAAAGACAGAAAGACTGATCAACTACTGGCAGCTTACTGACAGGGCCGGCAAGGAACAGTAATGACTAAAGCCACTGTTGCCAGATGGGTCTATTTGGCAATACAATTCTGCCATGACCAGGCTAACAAGCCCTTAACAACAAGAACTAAAGCACATTCCACCAGGGAAGTGTCAACATCAGCAACTCTTTTCGCTGGAGTGACGTTGGAGAAAATTTGCTGTACTGCAACATGGAAAAGGGTCCACACTTTCATGCAGCATACTGTCTGCAATCTATGCAGCATGAAGATGCAGCTGTGGGTCAAGCGGCACTGCATCATCTCTTTAATTAAGGTGGGCCTCTTTCTGGTAAAGAGGATTTTTTTTTATTGAAATTGCATAGCCTTGCTTAATATTGTTTGCTAACGTTGTTTCTAACCAGCTTTAAAAGAAAAACGTAACTTTAAAAAAAATTACTTTTGCTAAACATTTCATTGAATGCATCATAGACATAGCAGGATGTAAATGCTTCATGTTTTGCTGTATACATGTGTTCAGTTTCTAGGATGGGGAAGGGTATTTGCATACTAACAAATGCACTGACTTGATGTATTTATGATTTACCGATCTCCCTCCATCCACTACCAAAAGTACAATATTTAGGGTACTGCTTGCTATTCTTATTCAAGCATGTGAATCTATGAAAGATATCCCAATACTGTATAAGAAAATAAGTAACTTACCTGTAACTGCGGTCCTCCAGTATTGGTATCTTTCATAGATTGACATGCAACCCACACTCCTCCCCGTAGAGGTTCCTCTCTTTGGTTTTATGGGATTCTTAATTCCCACTTGTGCTTAGAAAATCTGAGGGAACCTGCCTCTTCTGGGTAGTGTTCTAGAGGGTGTTGACAGCTGATTGTCTGTGTTTCAACATTAGGTCCTTTAAAAAAAAAAAAAAAAAAACATTTAGGCTATCAATAACATGGCCTAGAGCCATTATAGCCTATGGTATTTATTAAATACTGCTGGATTACTTTAACGCGGAACTCCCATCTCAACGATAGTGAATGATTCAAGCATGTGAATCTATTAAAGATACCACTAGCGGATAACCTCAATTACAGGTAAGTAACTTATTTTCTTTTTTGGGATATTGTGTGGGTGTGTCCCAGCGTTATTCCCACCCTGGTGCGACTATACAGGCAACGGCATGGCATGTTCTGGCATTGATAAAAACCTCAACTCAGATGCTCTTACGTGAACTCTTTCCCTTGCAAAACTTGCATCCTTCGTTGACAGCTGCATGACAAACATGAGCTGCTAGCTCACCCGCTTTGAGGACCTTCCTTGGCTATCTCTATGGCTTAGATGAGCTGCCACCCCACCCCACCCCTCAATGAATCTACAGCTCCATCCTTCCGTTCAGTTTTCTCTCACAAGAAGGAGTTTTAGGACAACCTGTCCCCCGTCTCAAGTCCACAGCAGCATAGAAGGTAATGAACCACCAGCAAGAACTGTTATTGGTTGAAGGCAGCTCATCTCATGTCCTCTCCATTCTTCACCAGGTGAGGGCCAAGTGGACACTGGCACAGCCAGGACAGGAATTACCCCCCCATCAATGCCTACACAGAGTATAACCGTCATCCTTAAAGACTGGACTGCATGGCCAGGGTTGTCACAACCAGGTTAAAAGAACTATGTGCTGGGATACAATAGTCGGCTAAACAATCCATCAGATGCAGTGTTTGATCTCCACAGTATCACGGGCGAGGCAGCATCAACATTTTTTCATAAATTAACATTTGTCATGAGCCTTACAGCAGAATTGTACAGGGCTAGATGGTCTCTTATAGTCCAGACGATTATCTTCTCACACCAGGCTACTGGTCAAACCACACGAAGTATAATGGAAATGCCCATAATGAGAACTAGGAGATAAAGTGAGTACCATTTCCTTCTCCATTATTGTCTTCTATTGATCCATATGCATGTTGCCAGCCTCCGTAATGAATTTCACAACAATGCATTGAGAAACCTAACCTTTCCTATAGGGGTAGTGTCTATGCAGCTTTTCACTCGTCAAGTAATTTTGTGTACAATTGACAGTATTCTTTTGGACCATAATTAAAATGGCATCTGATTTCCAATCTGTTTAAAAATATAGAAAATAACTTCTAAGTCTCTGTAAAAGTTACCAATGCTGACGATGTGTACTTTCGAGTAAGTGATTGATTATTCTCACTTCTTGCTTGGAAGAAGTTCGGATTTGCATGTTTACTTTTCATCTGGTCCACGTTCCTTTTGTTTAGCTTATGGTGTTGGAGGTGCATGTGCAAACTATTTAACAACTATACTTGTTTTCACAGCTTGAGCAATACATTGATGACGCTTTAAGAAAAAATAATTTTCAGCCGTTGGAGGACATGCTGCAAGCTGAATTCTGTTGTAACGTTACTCAGAAATGCAGCAAGCAATTTTTTACCAAGTTAGATAAGCTTATTTGTAGGGTAAGATAATCTACTATTTCCTTTATATTTGAAAGTAACTGAACATATTAGATATTTTATTGAATGTTTTGGTTCCCTATGTTTCTGTAAAGATGCACAGCAACAACTCTATTATGGGATTTTGAAAATCATGAACAGTAAAATATTACTTCTCATGTTCTAGAGTCAGTTAGCTAATTATGTTTCCACAGATAAAGAATATCAGAACACACTGTTGCATGTTTAAGCTTATGTCTGATGGTTTTTGGCTTTGCTTAACACACCCACACATATGTACATATACATTTTTCAAGACAGTACCCCTTCAGGCTTCGAGTGACACATAAATTATGCACAAAAGAAAGCAAGGAACTCTGGATAGTTCCCAAGTTTAGGGGAGAGCAGCTCCTTTATATGGAGCACTTTAACACCCAGACACTTTGAAACTGCTCACCTCAAATGCCTATTTCTCTAGCAGAGTATTTAAGCCCCGGATTAGCACAGTGCCATCCACGCCTAGCTAGAGTGACAAAGCTTCTTGCCGTTTTTACAGCAAAGCCATCCATGGTGAGCTGAAAAATGACAAAAGCCTTTTACCACTTCAGGCACAGTACCACAGCTTTGGATTGGTAAAATACCATCCAAGCCATTCGGGAATGAATAAAAGCACCCCAACACATGTGTTTTACTCTAGTTGGCTTCCATCCAGTTTAGCTTGAATACTGTTTTACCACCCTCTTGCGACAGGCCAGGAAGTGGTATCTGTCTTGGTCAAGGGAGCCAAAGAGAGGGTGCAGATGCGAGAAGTAGGTCGTGATTGTTGTTCCCACTACTTTCTGGTGCCCAAAAAGGATGCGGCCTTCCTCTTATCTAGATCTGCACCCTCTCAATTTCTTCTAGAAAAACGAGAAATTCAAAATGCTCATTCTCACTCAAGTTCTGTCTGCGCTCGACCTTGGATACTGGTTGGTAGCGTTGGACTTTTAAGACTTATACTCATACATTCCCGTTTTGCCTGCCCACAGGCATTACCTGCAGTTCATGGTAGACCACGAGCACTTTCAATTCTCCATGCTCCCTTTCTCCCTGAACAGCGCCTCTCTGGTGTTTAAGGTGATGGCAGTGGTTGCAGCTCATCTGTGGAGATCAGGGGTTCCAGTCTTCCCATATCTTGATGACTGGCTATTAAAAGCGGGCTCGCCCAGGCGGTTGTCTCCCACACCCAGATTACGGCAGACCTCCTGCACTCACTAGGGTTCACAATCAAGCATGCTGAAGTCACACCTGACTCCCTCTCAGATGCTCCCTTTCATTGGAGCTGTTCTGGAAACAGTGCAGTTTCGAGCTTACACTCCCAAGCGGCTAATTCAGAATGTTCAGGCATGATACTGATGTTTCAGCCTCCAGCCTGGTTTTTAGTGAGATTGACTCTTAGGTCGCAGGACCTCATGGCCTCCCGCATCCTGCTGGTGACACATGCGAGCTCTGCAGTGGGACCTGAAGTTCCACTGGGCGCAGCATCAGGGGAATGTCTCCGACATGGTCCAGATATCAGGGGGAACTGCAATAGATCTGCAGTGGTGGTTAACAAACAGCGATTTGGTCGGCGGCAAACCCCTGTCCTTTCCCCAACCAGATCTGACAGTGGT
This sequence comes from Triturus cristatus, assembly GCF_964204655.1. Classification (NCBI taxonomy): domain Eukaryota; kingdom Metazoa; phylum Chordata; class Amphibia; order Caudata; family Salamandridae; genus Triturus; species Triturus cristatus. The sequence continues at coordinate 1,605,261,640 of NC_140590.1, read as the reverse complement.
TACAGGTGTCTCACTGCCGGGATGGGGTGGCCATCTATCTGGGAGTGGTGGAGATCAGAGGCTTCTGGTCTCAGGCGGAATCCGGGTTATCCGGCTGGCATTGAAAGCCTTTCTACTCTCCATCGGAAGGCTAGTGTGGGTGTTCACAGACAACACCACCGCCATGTGTTACTGCAACAAACCGGGCGGGTTGGGGTCGTGGATCCTTTGTCAAGAGGTCCTGCGTCTCTAGACATGGCTAGTACGTCAAGGCATATGCCTGGTGGTTCAACACCTGGCAGGCTCTGTTAATGTCAGAACAGATAAAGGGAGCTGAATATGCCTAGTGGATCACGAATGGCGTCTTCATCTGGAGGTGGTGCAAAGTCTCTTTCCGCAGTGGGGAGAGTTTTGCTTAGATCTGTACGCCACAGCACCTTGTCAGCAGTTTTGCATGCTGATGTTTCAAAGGCGAATCTTGCTTGGAGATGCTTATTGTCTTGAAGAGCTCACGACTCCTGTATGATTCTGTTTGCTGTTGACAAGGCTTGTTGGCTATCTCCACAAAAGAAGTTCAAGTTCCAAGAAGGCCTAGCCTTCAACCCTGCACAGCTCCAAGAATGACTTCCTGCCTGCATCCTCTGCATCATGGGCCTTCATCTCCTGTGTGCTGTTGAGGCTTCTCTGCAACTCCCTTTGCCTGCAGCCAGAGGGTTCTCAAGGGGGTTCCATTGATTCTTGCTGACTCTCCTGCATGCTGAGGGCCGACTCTGACTTTCCTTTGCTGGGAAGGCTCCTATGCTCCTTCTGTCACCTGGTCTCCACAGCTGTTGCTTCAGCCTCACCGTGCTGCAGCAAGAACCTCCAACAAGGGCTGGTATTGTGCTCCTGTGCCTCCTGGTCACGTCCAGGTGGTTTGGACTCTGTCCCCTCTGCTTTCAGGTTCTTCTCATCTGGATTCCACGTCCTGGTTCCACTGGCCTGGTCCACAAGACTGTAGCTGCTGATCTTCTATGAACCTCCATTGACGTCTACGGGCAGTTCCGACACCACTTCATCCCTATGCACCTGGGCTCCCTGGTGTAGGTATCTTGGTTCCTGGGGTATCCATGGGTATCCAAAGGTGGGGTGGCTCTCCAACCTTCCTTGATCCAAGTGTTTCGTTCGGGGTCCTTTGGGAAGGGTCCTAGAAGTGTAAAAATCACACCGCAGCTTCCCCTGTGTTATCTTATTGACGTTTGACCAGGTGTAACTAACCTGCACCCAGGCGCCTTGGGGTCCCTTGCTACTCACCTCAGGTGGTTTTGTGCTTCCCCTAGGGTGCTCCATCCTTGGGTATTAGTCCTGTTTTGGTACTTACCTCCATTCCGCTATTTTAGTATATGGTTTGGTCCCGGGTTGGGCTCTAGGTGTTTTTCTATGCTACTTACCTATTTCTGAAGTATTTCTTGTGTGTAGTTGATATTTCCCGGTAGGAGATATACCAATTTAGTGTCTAGTGTGTGTTAATAAATACAAAGTATTTTTATGCTCACCTGGTGTGGTTCTTTCTAAGGGTTGCCTGGACTCCGTGCACAGTACCTCACCATAGGTGGACAGATATACTGAGCCAGCCTCTGACATTGGTGGTGTAGTGGTTGGAATAAAGATTTGCATTTGCTTTACCACTTTGTCATAAATAAGGTTTCTAGAAGAAACCACTACTACCTTTTGGTAATTACACTATACTTGTTACGTAAGGTATTTCTAAACTTTTCGGTTGGGTGTCAGGGGTCTATCATAACCCTTTCTCCAACCTTGTTTTGGAACGTTTAGATTGCTAGAGCAGGGTACTCTACACTAGCACCATGTCCACTACTGGGGAATCTAGCCTGACTCGGCAGTCTAGATACAGTCCCCTTAGGTTCCAGGACTGTAGGACCCTGTGCAAAGCCAGAGGACTTAGGACAGGTGGTAACCCCAGTAGGTCTTTTCGGCTGGAGTTCCTCCTGCAAGATGATACCCAGAATCCTGGAAGACCACTGAAGGAGGACGGCCTAGGTGAGTCGAATGACCTTGAAGGACAAGCGCAGGAGGTAGAGTACTGCTGGCTCAATCAATGGGAATGGCCAGGAGGAATCTGAAGAGATTCCCCCGGACAACCCTATTCCTGTAGAGGAGGATACTGATGGTAATGGAGGGGTTCATGTCAGTAGGCCCACATTTACTCCCCCTGGGTTGGTACACCATGTTCCTAGGTGGGGGAGGGTTTCCTCTTCCTCATCCTCCATTGCCTCAGCATCAGTTGCTGGGTCAATTCACTCTAATTTAGATGAGGCCATCCTAGATAGGGGGTACAATCTGCTCAAGCTTGAGAAGTCCAAACTCAAGCTGAAGAGGGAGCAGTTGGCCACTGAAAGGGAAGTCCTAGAAGTTGAAAAGGAGATGAAGAATTATTTGGGGTTAGACCCCATGTAGGAAAGTGCCCTTGCATATTTACCCCACCACTTTTTGCCTGACTTCTGATGCAACCTGACTTGATGTGCCCTGGGTTCCTGCGAATCAGGTTCCCAGGGCCTGGGTTCTTTACCAAAACTGTACCTTTGTACCCACAATTGGCACATCTGACCACAGGTAAGCCCCTTGTAAAACGTATCATGAGTCCCAAGGGCACTGTGACCAGAAAAGGCCTCTAAGGGCTACGGCACCTATTGTGCCACCCTTAGAGGCCCTGTACCTGTACCTTAACACCCTCACACTGCCATTGCAGGCTGCATGTTTTGGTGCCAAGAAAAGTGAATAGTCGACATGGCACACATCCCTGTGTGTCATGCCTACAACCCACTGCCTGATGCCTGCGTAAGCCACCCCATTAGCAGGGTGCACTAGCCCTCGGGTGAGGGTACAGTGGCATGAGCCTTGTACACCTACTGTGTCTGTCTATTCTTAGACATTGTATGTTTAGTAAAGCCATAAAGAGTATATGGTCTGGGAGGGCGAACATGGCGGACGCCAGTGCTTGAGGCTCCGTCCGATACCCCTGCTAAATCCTGCCTTTTCTCCTGTGCGAGGAGCAGCCCTGGCCTGTGTGGCGCTGGTCCGGTGCGGGGCAGTGACTGGGGCGATCTCCAGGGTCCGGGAGCTGCGGGGAGCCGATTCCTGGCGGGACCCGCAAAGCGAGGACGTGTGCGGCCGCCCGCGAGGCCAGGTGCAGCAGCGCAGCCGGGCGCCGATCCGCGGACGCACAGGGCGAGCGGAGAGCGGTGAGCGGAAACACCCGTGCGGTCACCGAGGGGGCCGCCTGGGGGCTCCTGACCAGAGGCTGAGGTGCGGCGAACGGCCCGGCTGCGGAGGAGAGCTGCGGAGCGGCGGAGCCTGGGACCGAGCTGCGAGAGGCGGAGCCGAGGCCTGGGGGAGAGGCGAGGTCCGGAGGCCTGCACTATCTACACGTGGAGAGGCTCGCCGCCCGGAGCTGTGGGGACGGGTACCGCAGCTGCGGCCACTGCTGAGGTACTGCCGGAGGGAGAACCTGGGCCCTGAGACGGCGCCGAGCACTGGGGCGCAGAGGTGCACCGTGACCTGCTGGAGCCCGTGGAGCCTGAGGAGCGTCCTGCGCCGCTGCTGAGGAGAGCGCGGAGGCCTGGGGGCGCTGCGATTGCGCCTGTGGTGCGACGAGACCGGAGGCGCTTGGCCGGTGGTGCCTGAGGCCGGCGCACCCCGGGAGAGGCGGAGAGGAGCGGCCCATCCGGGGCGCGGAGGAGCACCCGTGCAGGCTGGAGACCTTGATGCGGAGCGCACGCTGCTGGGCGCCTGTGGATCGGCAAAGGCGGAGGCGGGCGCCATTCTGAGAGCGACGCCATCTTGTGAGTGACGCCGGCGGCCCCTGAGAGAGAGCGGAGCGATGGCCGTCCCGAACGAGTGCTGAAGACTCGGCGACAGGGAGGTAGGAGACCCTCTGCGTGGACTGGGTGCTGCGCGCTCGGTGGGGGGGCCCCCCCGGCGGCCGTGTTGAAGACTTGGTGACGCCTCGTGTGCCTGGGGACCCAGCGACGGGCCGGCGGGCACCTGTCGGGTGTACCCGGCGCCAACTGGGGTGGCTTTAACCTAGGACGCCGCGGCGGTGTGGAGTGCTGTGACCCAGGGTCTGCGGTGGTGAGCCCGGCGTGCATGGGTGTGGCGAAGGACCCTGAGCTGTCGGGGCCTGGGCAGCAGAGACTGAACGGGAGCGGCCAGGAGAGGACAGTCGCCACGTGGGAGGGCCCGTTGGCTGGACCCCAGGGCTGTGTAGAGGCCTAGTGGCAGAGCGGAGCGGGGATCTGGTGTGGATTGGAGGACCCGCGACAGGGGGAGAGCGCGGCGCCTGGTAACGGACTGTGAATGCCGACCGCCCAACAGTACGCAATGGGCAGGCTACGCGACAAGACACAGCAGGGCCAGCCGCGGGCTGGGACAGCGGACACCACGCAGAGCCGGCCGGGGGGGGACGCGGAGTTGCACGCGGCGGCCCTCTCGACCAAAATGGATACCGTGCTAGCGGCGGTGGAAAGGTTGGGCGCCACCCTGGATCAGACGCGGGCGTCACTGGAAACGCGGATGGACAAGGTCACGTCCGACTTCACACTCCTCCATGCCGACCATCGCAAACTGGCCGAGAGGGTGGAGTCGCATGGCCAGACGCTTCAAGAACTACCGCCTACGGTGCGGAGCCATGGCGCGGCGCTACAGGATGTCCTGGACCGGGTACATGCGCTCGAAGACAGGGTTGATGATGCGGAAGGACGCTCGAGGCGCAGCAACATCCGCGCAGTGGGTCTTCCGGAGGGAGTGGAGGGCAGGCACCCGGAGCAATACGTGGAGAGCTGGCTGCGGGGCCTCCTGCCCCAGGGGGTGTTGTCTCAGCACTTTGTGGTGGAGAGGGCGCACAGGGTGCCTGCACAGAGGCCCCAGCCGGGAGCTCGGCCCCGACCGTTTCTATTCAAGCTCCTAAACTACCGGGACAGGGACGCGATCCTCAGCGAAACTAGAAGAACTGGTGACCTCACTGTGGGCAGTAGCCGAGTCATGCTTTTTCCCGACTACACCGCAGCCGTCCAGCGGCGCCGCAGCAACTACATGGCGGTGAAACGACAACTGCGGGAGATGGCCCTGCCCTACTCCCTGCTGTTCCCGGCTCGCCTGCGAGTGGTGACGAAAGAAGGGGCCCGCTTCTTCGACTCCCCGGAGGACGTGTGGGACTGGCTGGAGGAGTCGGGACAGTGGTCGGGGGCGCGGCCGACTGACTCGGAGGCCGCCGGCCGCCCGGGGAGGCGATCCAGAAGACGAGGGCGCCGGGGGGTGCGGCAGCAGGCGCGGCCGGGACCGGTGGCGCCTAGCCCGGAGCGGATCCGGTTGGAGCGGCAGGGGGCATTGGAGGCGGTGGCGACGCTTGGGACGCCGCCTGCCGGGGAGCGCAGGGAGGACTGCTCGCCCAGTGGGGCGGGAGCAAGTGGGGCGTCGTCCCCGTCCACAGTGGTCTCAGAGGATCTGCTTCTGCCGGTGGTGACCCCACAGACGGCGGACCTGATTGCGTGACCGGATGCCTGATTGCCGAAGGTTGGACAAACTCTGCAGATGCTAAACCGGGGTCGCGCGGCCGCCTCGGCGCAACACCGGAGGATTCCGGGGGGCCAGTGGCCCCGGACTTGGGGGAGCCTGACCCTGCGGGGGCGGGCTGGATGATGCGACCACCACCTGGCACTATACCTGGTAGGGCCTTCTGCTGGGGGCTCACCTCGGACCTACGTGGCGCTCCAGCTCCGGACCAGATGCTGCTCCTTCCTCTTCCAGATGGGATAATGGGAGGGGTACTAGGGTCAGAAGGTTGCTACGGTTACACGGACCCCATTTGCTGCCACACTACAATAGCCTACTGTTTCATGGCGTTACTGAAGTTTGGACGGATGCCCCGTTGGGAATGCGCCCTGTTTGTTGTTGCAATGTTTATAATGGTTCTACTGTTTACATGGCAGCGTGATTGCATGCTCCCCCTCGACTGCGCCCCCCCCCCTGTCCCTGACGCGGACGCCCCGGTCCCATCCCGAATCACTCCCCTAGATTTGCAATGACGCACACCAACATCGTGACCTGGAACATACGGGGCATGCACACACCGTCCAAGCGCTATGCCATCTTCTCCTATCTGCAACGTCACTCCGTCGGGATTGCCCTCCTACAGGAGACGCACATGTCCCCAACGGAACTGGGAAGGCTCTCTAGGCGATGGAGGGGGCACACGTATGGCACTGTTTACTCGGCGCACGCGCGGGGCACGCTCATCTGGGTGCGGGCGGGTGTCCCTTTCGAGTGCACGGAGACGGTAGTGGATCGTGAGGGGAGGTACACCTTGGTGAGGGGGAAGTTGAACGGCCAAGAACTGTTGCTGGGCTCGCTGTATGCGCCTAACGTGGACCAGGCCTCTTTCCTGGCGCAATTGACGCAGCTCCTGCACCCATATGCTGGGCTCCCCTGGCTACTGGGAGGGGATTTCAACATGGTACTGGACGTCCGGCTGGACAGATCCTTTCCCCCCCTCCGTGCCGCGGGGGTGGAGTCCAGCGCCCGGGCGCTGGGAGACTGGCTCACGCACTGGTCGCTGCAGGACTTGTGGCGCACACTCCACCCGACGGACCGGCTATATTCTTATTACTCGGCGGTCCACGATCTCCATGTGCGGCTGGATCGGATAGTGGGGTCCCACTCATTGCTCCCGCTTATCGTACAGTCGGAATATCTGGGGCGGACGCATTCCGACCATAACCCCCTATGGCTCCGGCTCGACTGGGCGGCGGACCGCTCCCCGGTGCCCACCTGGAGACTCCAACCGAGTGCGCTGGAGGACCCGGAGTTCCGTTCCTCCCTGGGTACGGCCGTCCTGGCCTTTTTCGACGCCAATGAGGGGACGGCGAGCAGTGCCTTGGTGGAGTGGGACGCCCATAAGGTGGCCATTCGGGGGCACTGCCTGGGGGCCCAGTGGAACATACGGAGGGCCCTCTCGGACTCCCTGACGCGCCTTGAAAATGACCTCCTACAATATGAGAGGGAAGGAGAAGGAGGGGGCAGGCACTCACGCGGCCTGGAGGAGCTCCGCGGGCGACACGCGGAGCTCTTGGAGCGGCTCCGCTGCCACAATTATGCGGCGCACACCGCCAGAACGCATGCCAGGGCGGATCGGGCGGGCCGCCTGTTGGCCTGGCTCATCCAGCAGGGGGATCGCAGGACCCCGATTGGAGCACTCCGGGGGGAGGATGGAGTGATGGTGCACACGCAGCGTGAAATCCATAGGGCCTTCGTAGGCCACTACAAACGCTTGTACGCGGCACGGGGGACGGGCTCTCGGCACCTTCTTGGGGAGTTCCTCGCTTCCGTTCGCCTCCCTGTGGCCACCGGGGAGCATAACGCGGCACTCGGTGGCCCCCTCTCCCTCGAGGAAATTGGGGAGGCAATCCAATCATTGGCGACGGGCAAAACTCCGGGACCGGACGGATTGCCCGCGGAGTACTACAAGGCCTATCGCGAGACCCTGGTACCGTTGCTGCGCGAGCTTTACAACAAAGCGTTGGAGGAGGGGTCGCTCCCACCCTCCATGCGTGAGGCGTTCTTGGTCTCCCTGCCGAAGCCGGACCGCGACCCCACGGCCCTGGGCTCCTACCGCCCCTTGGCGATGCTCAACGTCGACTACAAGATACTGGCGAAGGTCCTAGCGGACCGGTTAGCGACAGTGGTCCCGCACCTGGTGCACGCTGACCAGAACGGGTTTGTCCCTGCGAGGTCCACGTCGCTCAACCTCAGGCGATACTTTAGGGTGGCCGGTGAGGCAGTGCATGGATGGCCCAGAGCGGGGTGCCTCCTCCTAGACTTGGAGAAGGCGTTTGACTCCCTGGAGTGGGGCTATCTGTCCACGGTGTTGCTGCAGTACGGGCTGGATGGGGACTTCCTCCGGATGGTCGACCTACTTTACAGGAACCCCACGGTCCGTGTTAGGTTGGGCCCCTATGTCTCGGAGGCGGTGTCGGTGGGCCGGGGCACCCGCCAGGGATGTCCCTTGTCCCCGTTGCTATTCGCCCTGGCGATGGAGCCACTGGCGGAGGCTCTGCGGACGACCCTGGGAGATGGTATACCACTGGGAGACGCGGTTCACCAGGTGTCACTTTACGCGGATGACCTGCTGGTGTACGTTAGAGATGTCGGTAGCATGCCGGAGCGGCTGGCCCCGTTGCTGCGGTCCTTTGCCACAATCTCGGGGCTCCGCGTGAATGCGGGTAAATCCTGCCTGTACGCTTTTGGCGAGGAGACTGAGGACCCGGGCTACAGCCTGAATGGCACGCCGGTGCAGTGGAGGGGCGGCACCTTTCGATACCTGGGGATACACATCTACCGCTGCCCAACCGACCTGTTTGATGGCAACCTGGGGAGGGCGGTCACGGCGCTTAGGTCGCAAGTGGCCTTTTGGGACACGCTCCCGCTGACGACCACGGGCAGGGTGGCGCTCGCCAAAATGGTCATGCTGCCTCGTCTCCTGTACTACTTTGCCAACCTGCCATTGTACGTCCCCCCCGCCTTCTTTGGCAGACTCAACCGGATGCTGCGGGATTTTGTCTGGGGCACCGCCAGGCACAGGTTGGCGCTCGCGAAGCTCTTCCTCCCGACGGACAGGGGAGGTCTAGCGGCGCCCTGCTTTGAGTATTATTATCTGGCGGCCCAGCTGCAATGGATCGCCCGCTGGTTGGCAGACAGGGGCAGGGATGACACAGCCACGGTGGCTGCCCCCTACTCGCTGGAGCGTGTGACCGGGCTTTTCCACCCCTTGGCTGCGACCCCGCGACCGCTGCCGCTCCTCCTGGCGGTGGCGCACAGGTGCTTCCGGAGGGCCTTATACCTCACGCGTGCGGTGGTGCCTTATGCGCCGGCGATACCCCTGGAGGGCTCTCCTGGAGGTGGGGGGGTACTCGCGGCCCCCGCGCTGACGGGCTGGTGGGCGGCGGACGTGCACACGCTGGGGGACCTGTACAGGGACGGCGAGCTGATACCGTACGAAACCTTGGTGTCAGAGGACGGGCTCCCACCCGGCGGGTTCCTCACGCACCGCTCACTGCTGGCGAGCCTCACCGCCAAATGGGGAAGCATGGCCACAGAGCCTGCCCAACACCTAACCATGCAATACCTGCATGTCATGGGGAGGGGCGGACACCTGGTTCGCTGGTTCGCTGCCTCATTGCGAGAGCACGCGGCGGTTGATCTGGGCCCGCTCCGCGGCAAGTGGGAACTGGATTTGGGGAGGCCGCTGACGGACAGGGAGTGGGAGAGAGTCCTCAAGAGCCCAGCGCGTATCCCCCGTAATATGCGGTTCCGTCAAATCCAGCTGTTCATAGTTCACAGGGCCTATCTCACACCCGAGCTGATTAATAAATACTTCCACCGTGCTGACGCGCACTGTCCTCGGTGCCGTGAGCTAGGGGCGGGGCTGCTGCACTTGCTGTGGGACTGCCCAGAGTTGCACACCTATTGGAGGGCGGTCAGTGGGCAGTTGCGGGGGAGTACAGGACGCAGCATTCCCTTCGACTGGCCCGAGCACGTCCTGCACCAATTTACCAGGCCGCCCAAGGATAAGGTAACGTCGCGATTCCTGGATCTGGGGCTTGTGGTGGCGAAGCGTCTCATCACCCGGAGATGGAAGGCACACGACCCGCCGCACGTGCGGGCCTGGAGTTTATCGTTTCAGGCATGGGCCAGAGCGGAAGGGACGGCTATCCGTAGGGAGGACACCTTGGGGCTGCGGAGGGAGCCCATGGCGGACCGCTGGGAACAGTTGCTTGTTGCGTTCCGGCGCTCGGAGGGGGTGGGTGCCACGGGCTGCACAGGCGAGGCCATACAGGATGACACTGGCGCAGGCGGCGGCGTAGTGTAGGCAAACCCGCTGACGGGATGGCATGGCCCCCATTATCGCTGGATCACGGATGGGGCGTATGGAGACGCGCGGCGACAACTGCGCCCTCTGGGACTTTGAGGGGTACTCCTGGAGTTCGGGGGGGGGGAGGACGGGGTGGGAAAGGGGGTAGGAGCGCACTAAGCGAACCATTGTCACCGCTGCCATTGTTATGGGTTCTTCCTTTTGTATAACATGTAACCTTCCCGACTTTATTGACGCCACAGTTGTGTAGGTGTGATCAGTTGCCCTCGTACGGCTCAATGGCTGGTGGGTGGTGGTGCTGACCCCCCCTGCATAGAGGACACCGGAATTGTTAAGGGTGGGGTGGCTGGCTCCCGGGGGGGTGGTGGTGGGTGCGCGCGCAAGCACCAGGCTGTTCCCCCTCCCCCCCCACCGTCCTGCCAGTTGGCATGTCCTAAAAGTTTGTACAAGCTTATGACTTACTGAATGTGAAACATGATGCCGTACATGGTTCTCCTGTACAAATGTTTAAATTTAAACTCAATAAAAACAGAATTGCAAAAAAAAACAATACAGAAGAGTATATGGTCTGGGAGTTGGTCATTACGAACTCCATAGCTTCATAATGGCTTTACGAAAACCTGGGAAGTTTGGTAGCAAACGTCTCAGCACATTAAACCCACACTGATGCCAGTGTGGGATTTAATGTAAATTGCTCTCAAAGGGCATCTTAGAGATGCTCCCTGAAAAACTACTAGCCCTTGTGTGGTTCATGAATGCTGCCAACCATTTGCCACTGCCAGACAGGTTTCAGGATTCTGGACCCCAGGGTAGAGAGCCTACGCCCTCTGGATCCAGAGACAAAGACCTTCCTTGGCAGAGGTGTCATGCCTTCCCCCCCCCCCCCCCCCCCCCCTCCCCCAATGCCCCCCCCCCCCCCAGGATGGGCTGGGTCCACGAAGGGGGAAGCTTCAAAGGCCTGCCGTCTTTGGAAGCTATCCCTGCCTTTTGCTGCCCCCAGCAACTGGCTCCCACTGGTTCTGCCACCCTCTTTGGGCGGGAGAATTTGCGGGAAAACCAACCATGGAAGAGAGATGTGCCCACCTTTGCCAACCCCACCCCTCAGGTGGGAGAGGGGAGGTGAAACACACATCTCAGTCCCCTCCATCTTGAAGATGAGGGGACTCCGCCAATTAGGGAGAGGCTCATGCCCCCTCTCACCGGAGGGTGGCATAATGGTGGTTGTGCCCACCCCAAGGAAGGGATCCATTGGTCCCGACCAGCTCACCCCTTTAAACACCCCTAAATCTAATGCTCAGGGGTAACCCTGAATTTTGACTCTGATTCGAAGAAGGACCGAAGAGCCGTGCTGACCCAGGAAGAAGAAAAGGATACCAACTGCTTTGGCCCCAACCCTACCGGCCTGTCCCGTTTACGACCTGCCAACAGCAAGAACCCAGGCGAGTCCAGCAGCCAGCAACCCCCAGAGCCCAGAGGACCTGCCCTGCAACCATCGTACAGACTCTGTGTCCCGTGTGTACTGGATTTGCTGAAGTAAAGACTCGCCTCCAGCATCCGGATTCCGGCAACTCCGCAATTCTGTACCACTTTGCACACAACGCCCACGGCCCAAGTTCGAGTGGCCCAACACCACAAGGATGTTTCCCCAGCAATCCTGACCTGTGATCAGGCGGTCTCCGACCTCCCTCGAGCTTCGAGACGACGCCTTCAGCTTCAACCTGAAGGGTCCCCCCAATCGCGACTGAAGCAAGAAGTCACCCCTGCACCGGATGTTCCACGGCCTTTGGTGGCCCAAACCACTGTCCAGGCATCGCCAAGAACCAAACCTACCTCTCCAGCTGTGGTGGCCTTCAGGAAGTCTCCCTTCCTGAGCCTGCTGCAACCTCGCCCAACCGTAAGTCTCCATTGAAACACACCGGGTCCCTGATGTCCTTTTTGCACCCTGCACCCGTCCGCCCCAGTGCCGCTGGTGGTGCAGCTCCTGTGTTTGTCGTTGGCCTCTGCAGTGCGGACCGTAACCCCAGAAGCTTTGCTCCCCTAACCGGCGGAAGTCTAGGGACGCGCTCTAGTTGTTCTGGCCCATTGCCTACTTAATCTGGACGAGGGCACGGACGCGCGCAGCACTACTCCGGTCAGAACAGACTGGCTGTTGCTTTTAGTTTTAATCATTGCTGGTGAAATCGTTTTATTTTTAAAACTTAAATGTATTTTTAACCATATGTTTACTGCCCTGACTGTTTGCACTACTCCGCGCTATATTTTGCACTTTGCAAGTTTTAGATACCGTCCGTGTCAGTTGTCGGAAATCTAATTACTTGCAAATATTATAACTGCTGTTTAAAATCATTTTAGCCTACCTGCTCCATTTTCCTGCCTCTAGTAATTACGAGCCCGACCCCGTTCCGTCACGGCGTGTGCCGATTGTACGGAGGGTCAGGAGGGGCTCGACCACACTTCCTGCTTCCGGCGGAAGTCTAGGGACGCGCTCTAGTTGTTCTGGCCCATTGCCTACTTAATCTGGACGAGGACGCGCAGCGGCGCGCCGGTGGCGCGCCGAAGGCGCGCCAAAGGCAAGCCCGTCTGCGCCCGGTTGCGTCCAGCGGCCATACCCCTTGTTCTACACTGGTTTGTCCTGGGATTTTGTGTTATTTGGCTCTTAGATTTTCCCTCTTGCTACTATCTTGGCCTATTCTTAAAATGGTTTTAATTCAATATTCTAGTTCCCAATTAAAAAGCCTTAACATATTTGGGCCCTCATGAAACCGCCATGTCTCAGCATCCTGAGATCAGGCGTTCTCATGATCAGATTAGTCCTACTCCATCTATTAGACCAAAATTGCCCAATCAAAATAATGCTCCTTCTACTTCATTGACTGCCATCTGTTTTAACGCTAGTTCTATTTCTAAACATGCACTGGACGTATGGGATCTTTTGACTCTCACTGACCCAGACATCTGTTTTATCACTGAAACCTGGCTACACGAGCATTCAGGACCTGATTTACATGTGGCCCTTCCCCCTGATTATAAAATTCTTCGAGTTGATAGAAAGGAGAAAAGAGGGGGTGGCCTACTTATTATATACAAAGGAGCGTTCACTATAAGCATCCTGGATTCTGTATCCTGTAGCACCATTGAAATCTGCTCTTTTAAAATTGTTGGTCTTTCAAATGGCTCCTGGAGAGGAGCTCTGGTCTACCACCCCCCTGGCTTAAAGGGCAATTTTTCCGACCAGCTAGTAGAAATCATTGCCCCTCATGTTCTGGCCTCTGATAAATTCCTGCTTATTGGGGATTTTAATCATCACGCGGAGTTATCGGCCAATCCAGACACAGATAAACTACTCTCAGATCTGAGCACTCTTGGACTAGGCCAGCGGGTAAATGGGCCTACTCACTGTTCACTAAGGTATTGGACCTGACGGTGGAAATTCCAGTACCACTAATATGGACGGATCACCACCTTTTTAAAGTTTGCCATTCCTTCCGCACCAAAAAAGAAATCCCATCAGGGTAATGAGTCTATTCTTCCTAGACCTTGGCATAAAGTCACTACTCCATTATTCAAAGATAACTTTAGTTTTTATCCCCTAAATTACGATTCGAGTGTTGACTACGATGTATTGCAATTAAACAATGCTATTGGAACCACTATAGACTTAATTGCCCCGCTTCAGAACATTAGGCCCAAGACTAGAAACTCTCCTTGGTTCACTGATTCACTTAAGGCCACCAAACGTCTGTGCCGTATTGCAGAAAAATTGTGGAGGAAAACCAGAAATCTCGCTAATCGCGACCACTATAAAAAGATGCATAATGGTTATATGCTAGATATCAAACTAGCCAAGAAATCATATTTGGTTGATAGAATAAATAGGGCAGAGAATTCCTCTAAGGAGCTATACCATATTCTCAAAGAATTTACAACAACTACAAATGCATCTGCAGCACCCGTCTCCCAAATATGGACGGACTCCCTCTGACTTTTTCGAGGCAAAATCATGAATATCCATATTACTTTTCCGTCGGCCCCTGCACACATAGACACAGACCTGGTAGTACTCTCTCAGTCTCTTTTGATCTCAGATGATTATCTACAGAATTTTAAGGAATGTGACCTTAAGTCGGTCACCGAGGCCATCACAAAAATTAAATCTGGCTCCCCTGATGAACCTTTCCCTCCTAAAATATTCCCTTTGCTGGCCCCCACAGTCCTAACTAGACTAGTTGAAATCTTCAATAAGTCCTTAGCAAAAGCCGACTTTCCAATGTGTTGGAAAAAAGCCAGAATCAGGCCTATTCTAAAAAAAACTTCAGCGGATCCAGATATATTCTCGAATTATCGGCCAATCTCCCTGCTACCATATTTTGGAAAAATATTGGAGTCTCTAGTAAATAGGCAGCTTGTAAGTCGTCTTGAGAGCCATGAGCTTTTAGATCCCTCTCAATCCGGTTTCCGTGCGGCACACAGCACAGAGACAGCACTGATTGAGATCACGGACAATATTTGATTAGCCCTGGATAGGCAGCAGTCAGCCATCCTTGTTCTGCTTGATTTGTCGGCGGCCTTCGACACCATCTCCCATCACATACTTGAACGTCGACTCTGGGAGATGGGGGGTCAGGGGGTCGGCCCTAAACTGGTTCAGCTGCTATCTGACAGATTGCAAAACCGTGGTCCAGATGGGCAACATCACGTCTAGTGAACGAACAGTAAAGATGGGTGTTCCTCAGGGCTCTATATTGAGCCCCCTCCCTTTTTAATCTCTATATGATTCCACTGGCCGCTGTGATCCGACAATATGGCTCTGATGTCATATCTTACGCTGATGATACTCAGATTTTAATCACCTTGGGCCCTGAACCAGAGAAAACTAGACAGCGTTTTAAAAACTGTCTGATCCAAGTGGATGAATGGATGTCATCAAATCATCTCCAATTGAATGGAACCAAAACGGAGATCATGCTGTTCGGCAAAGCTGCTGACCATTGGACGCATGATTGGTGGCCATCCAAGCTCGGGCCTTGCCCCGCATATAAGAACGTGGTCCGAAGCTTGGGCTTTCACATTGACAATTTGTCTATGAGTTATGTTATGTTAAAAGCACTTTTATAGCGCACAGCTGCCCCAGCCAAGGGGCGTCCCGGCGCTTAAAGAAAGGTCCCAACACAACAAAGCTATACAGAGGCAGAAGCGCGCAGATCAAAATACTAAAGTGAGGAAGGAAACAAATGTGTTTTGATGGTAGCCGGCATGCCAGCTCAGTCAGCTAAACTTGCCCTCGACACCTAGCAGGTCCAACAGGTCCTGCTCCCGGTCCAGGAAGTCGGACCACCGGTGGGCTAGTTGGTTGTGGGTGCGCCGGACCCCAGAGCACCGGAACACGGCCCGGCGCACCTTCGCCCCCCGACGGTGCCGCTCCTGGGTAGCGTAGCCGGAGCCGGGCCTGCCGCCGGCTGCCAAGGTCAAGGGGAGGTGGCGCTGGATGAAAAAAAAACAAGGGAGGCCACCTCCTCCTCCCCAAATAGTTGCCGGGCCTGCGCCCCTGCAGGACGCATTCTGCCGCAAGGCAGGCGGGCAGTCTGTGCTCCTGCAGGTCCCTTGCCCTTGCCACTGGGACTTGCTTTGCCCTTGGCCATGGCTCTGGGGTGGGTGGGAGGCAGAAAAGAAAAGTTAGAAGGGGAAATAAAAGTTGGGGGGAAGAAGATAGAAAGAACTTTATAAAAGTAACAAAAACACAGTAAAAGTAGAAATAAAATGGAAAATATAAACTTAGGCAAAGAGAGAGAGATAATAATTAAAAAAAGTCAGAAAAAATGTTTTAAAGACAAAGGATGGCAAAGATAAAGGGAGGATACAAAAGCAGGCCCAGAACCATAGCATAGAGTGAAAATCAAGATGGCCGCGCCCATTCGCGACCTCGTGGGTAAGTTTGCGCGATATTTCTCGCGAACATGCAAACAGCTCCCCGAACATGCTTACCGCGCTCGCGAACAAGAAAAAGCCATCGCGAACAGGTTGCCACAAGCAACTACGGAAGCTCGCGAAGCTTTGCGAAGGTCGCGTAGTGCAATGACATCTTCGCGAAGCTTCGCGAAGCGCGGCTACGCGAACTACGCCTAGCCTTACACATCACTGTTGCCTAAACTTCAGAAGCTCGTCCATTTCACGCATATGGGGTGGAAGAGAGTTCCACAACTTTGCAGCCAAAACCCGGAAGGACCGGCCTCCGGCCCTGCATAGCCTAAACCGCGGGACCACCACCAGGTTTTGACCCAGAGATCTAAGAGAACGCGAGGGCACGTAGGGCACCAAAAGATTGGCAAGAATCTGAGGAGAGGCCCGCTTGAGGATCTTGAAAGAAAGACACAGGGTCTTAAAATGGATCCTCTGTGCCATAGGCAGCCAGTGCAAAGCATGGATGGTACTTTCCGCAGAACAGAACCTCGGTAAGCCTACCAGGGCTCTTGCTGCGGCGTTCTGGACACGTTGCATCCGGGCAATTTCAGCCTGGTTGGCCCCCAGCAGGAGCCAACTGGCGTAATCAAGCCGCGATAGTATGGATGCCTGTATGACCAGCTGTCTGGTAGAAGCATCAAAGAACCTCAAGATGGGTCTCAGCCCTCGCAAAATGCCAAAACAGGTAGCCGCCACTTTTTTTGTGTGGAGACAAACTCCTCTCAGAATCTAACCACACCCCCAGGTTTTTTACCTCTGAAACTGGAACAGGAGTTACACCCAGTTCCGGAGGCCACCACGTATCACCCCAAAGATCCGTCCGCTTACCCACAATCATGACCGTTTTTTTTGCATTTAATTGAAGGCAATTCGCATTCATCCAGCTAGCCACCGCCAAGAGACCATCCCGGAATCTGGTGGCGTCAAGGTCAGAGTCCCCACTCAGGGCAACCGCCAGCTGCGTGTCGTCAGCATAGGAGACCATAGTCAAGCCCCAATGCTTGACGACATCCGCCAGCGGTCTCACATAGAGGTTGAATAATGTGGGACTCAACGATGAGCCCTGAGGCACACCCATCTCCAGCGAATAGAATTTGGACTCAAAAGGCGGAGTAGCAACCTTAAAGGTCCGATCAGTAAGAAAAGAGTGGAACCAGTCAAGAGCAATGCCCGTAACACCCGCCTCCCTGAAACGTTGGAGTAGAATCCTATGCGAGACCGTATCAAACACGGCACTGAGATCAAGTAATATCAGTGCCGCAGTCTGACCAGAGTCAAGCACAGAGCGGAGATGTTCCATCATAAAGAGCAAGGCAGTCTCGGTGCTGTGGCCAGCACGGAAGCCATTCTGGGAGGGATCCAGAATACTTGCCCTTACAAGATATTCGGTCAACACCTCGTTCACGTGAGACTCAACAACTTTGGCGGCCCAAGGGAGGAGAGAAATCGGGCGATAGCTCTCGAGTTTTAGGGGGTACATTGTGGGCTTTTTCAAGATGGGTGTTACAACAGCCTGTTTCCATTTAATTGGAACAGCACCTGCAGCAAGAGAAAGGTTTATAAGATGACGCAATGGAGGGAGGCTGATAGTGGCAGAGTCTCTAAACAGAGCTGGCCTCATGGGATCCGCTGGCGAGCCAGATTTTATCTTGTGGGCTAGTTTTAAAAATATCTCCATCGATAAACTAGGGAATGATGCTAATGCCTCACCTATAGTTGGTGTGGGGCTGGTGGGCTCAACTACCGGCTCAGTGAAGGAAAAGGCACGGTAGATAACTTGAACCTTTTCAAGGAAAAAAGAGGCCAGATCTTCACAGTGGGCCACAGAACAAATTTCTGCCGCCGGAGCTCTTTTGACCATCAGATCCTTTAGGACCTTAAAAATTAGCTTGGACGGATTGAGACTTGTTCTGAATTCCTGTGAATAATAGGCAGCACGGGCTCTACACACAGCTCTATGATATTTTTTGACTTTAGAAAGATAGATTTTTTCCCAGCCTCATAGGATTTCCGCCAGTCCCTTTCTGCCTTTTTGCAGGCTTTTTTTTAACAGCACCAGGGAACTGTCGTACCATGGGCTGGGTTCTCTGGGACGACATTTCGTCCAGGCCGCAGGGATCAATACATCCAAGGCCCGTGAAACCCAATCACAGAAAAGGTCATACCCAGAATCAACATTGAGATAAGGACCTAACGGGTTCACTTCCAGCCGATGGTAAAAATCCTCCAGTTTAAGTTTATTCCAATGGCGTTTGTACACTACTCTATCCAAGGGCTTAAATGGATGTTCATTGATCGGAAAAGAGATTTTAACTAAAAAGTGGTCAGACCAGGCAATAGGGCTAGGCATAGCCACCTTGGCCCCTGTCAAATTTGTAAACAACGGGTGAAGTATGTGGCCCCCCGCATGAGTGGGGGGAGGTAACCAACTGAGTGAGCTGAAAAGCCTCCAAATCCGCCAAAGTGCTTCTAATGGAAGAGATAGGAGGGCAATCAAAATGAAGATTAAGGTCTCCAAGGATGCTGAAGTTAGCGCAGCCCAATGCCAGCGAGCTGACACATTCCGGGAGAGCCTTTCGAAAAGCAGTGTCGCATCCAGGAGGACGATAAATAAGAAGGCCAGATAAAGCAAAATGATGACTAATAGAGATCTTGAAGAATGCACTCGCATCCTACCAGATTCACTACCCTCCAATCACAAGGGTAGCAAGACTTGACAACCATAGCAATGCCACCACCCCTAGATGCCCGATTGTGAGTAAAGATGGAATAATCTGAGGGGAGAGCAAGATTCACAACTGCCGTGTCTACTTCCTGAAGCCAAGTTTCCGTCATGAAGAACACGTCAGGTGTCTCCTCCCGTAAAAGATCAAATAGTTCTGAATGGTGCTTCGAAAGGGACCTAATGTTGAGATTCCAGATAGTGATATCTCGAGAGGCAGATGGTCTACTACAAGAGGGCTTACACGGAGATGACTCAGTCAAAGCAGAAATTAAAGAGGGGGCGTCAAGCGACCTATTTCCACAGGCACACTTATACTGACCACAAAGGGGGCTAACAGGCTCATACGCACAGCGTGGAACCGCCTGTCCGAAATACAACAACTCATCCCTGGAATATCCCCTCACCGCAGACATCACCTCAATAGATAGGGAACACCTACGAGCAGCATATCCCCACGCCTCACGCCTCCTTAGCGCTGACGGGCAGGACTCTGGCACGACTCAGGCGCGAAAAAGGCACGCCCGCTGCGCGTTAACGCTGCGCGCTTGAGGACTGGTTTAAATAGAGTGTCCGCGTGTGGACAACATCACTAGACCGCTCAAAATGGCGCCCCAAAACGTCACCACCACTCCAAGATGGCGGCCGAATTCCCCCCAGTATCGTAACCCACCAGGACCGGACCCGCTAAAGCAGCGGTGAAATGACAAATTATAATGCAGGTAAGAGGCAGAATGCTCAATTTTAAAAACAGGGGAATACAAACTAACTAGAACAAAGATACAAAACGGGTAATTTAAAAGCGAGCACTGCGCACCTTCACCACAGCACTTAAATGCGCAAGTCCACAGACGCTCTGAAGAGCTAGGGTACCTTTTCCAGGCTGACCCCCTTGAGGAACCGCCTTAAATAGAGTGTCCGCGTGTGGACAACACCACTAGACCGCTTAAAATTGCGCCCCAAAATGTCACCACCACCACTCCAAGATGGCGGCCGAATTCCCCCCCAGTATCGTAACCCACCAGGTGGCCACGTATGAGTGGCCACGTAAAGCATGTGATCAGCACTTGCTATGGTGTTATGCGGAGCCTGCGTAAAGTGTTTAAGTGGCTTCCTTTAGAGGCCCGTAGACCTCTAATACAAGGCCTTATCATGAACAGAGTAGATTATGGCAATTCGCTTCTGCATGCCATTAATTCAGATCTTTTAGCTATACTCCAAGTCCTTCAAAATACGGCCGCCAGGCTTGTCCTGGATTGCCCATATAGGACCTCGGCCCGCCTCTGCTTAAACTCCCTTCATTGGCTCCCAATAAGGAAACGAACCCTGTTTAAAATACTATGCTTAACTCATAAGCAAATGTATGGAAACTTCCCCAAGTATTGGCTGCCAAAGCTCCGTTGGTACCAACCCTATAGAGCCCTGCGATCCAGTGACGCTGCCCTGCTCATCCCCCGCAGGATTCACACTGCTAGGCTGGGAGGCCGTGCCTTCTCCTATTTGGCCCCCTCTTCATGGAATAAAATGCCTTATCTCCGTAACTTGCCTGATCACGGTGACTTCCGTAAAAAGTTAAAGACCTGGCTTTTCGGCAATTAATCTGTGGTCCTCTTTTCTTTTCGGAGTTTCTGCAAGCGCCATGAGACTCTGAGTGATATGTGCGTGATATAAATATCTCTGACTTGACTTGACTGTGTGGCCTGCTCATCCGCAGTCCCTAACCGAAGGCCCCCTTAGCCCCATTGGCTAATGTTGGGCCCTTGCACTCTGCACCCGGCCGCCCCAGTACCACTGGTGGTGCAACCTGAATGCCCATGTTGACCCCTCGTAATTTGTGTCCTTACCTGAGAAACCGCTAACACTTCTCCCAAAAGAACCCATGTTCATAGATTTTTGGGCCTAAAATGTTCTAAGTGTTGAACTGATGTTTGTATGGAGAAAAGAGAACTAAACTGCAAATGTATAAAAAGTCTTAACTTGTATTGTGAGATCCCAAGGTGTGGCATCTAGGCATACCACCCTCAGTACTCAAAGTAATCCTAAAGCAACTAAAAAGTAATCTGAAAGTAATTACTATGTAATTTAAACAATCCTGTAACAATAGCAACTTCAACCACAACTGCATTTCCTTAAACAGTCTTGCGTTTGAGAGTGTTTTACTTACCTGTGCCAAGTCCTGTTTGGTTTTAAAATTAAATATAAGTATTCCCTTTTTTTTTTATACTTACCTAATTGGTCTGGATTCTGTCTGAGTGCGAGTCATCAGTCCTTGATTGAGTGAATACAATAAATGCTTAACACACCCTCTGGACGAGGCTAACTGTTCGCCCACGCTGCCACTAAGATCTGTTAGTACCCACCATATTATACCTCATTTTGGTATAGTATATACAGAGCTAGCTTCCTACACCTCAGTCGTGGCAGCAATAAGAAACCAGGGAGGAACACTATTATTCTAGGAATCTTAGCAGGATAATGTCCCTTTTAAAAACTGGGGATGATATCCACAAGCTTATTTCTGTTTTGGAGAGGGCCTGCAAAGTCCAGAAGGTCCCTCCGAAGCAGTGGGAAGCTATCCTGTGTCTCTCCTTTGCAGACAAGTGTAGAGACAAACTCCTGACAGTAAAGGAAGAGGATGAAGATAACTATAAGGTTTTGAAAGATGCACTTATTGAAGGGTTAGGATTTATTTGTGAAGAATTCAGGATTAAGTTCAGGTATACACAG
Source organism: Triturus cristatus (assembly GCF_964204655.1). NCBI lineage: Eukaryota > Metazoa > Chordata > Amphibia > Caudata > Salamandridae > Triturus > Triturus cristatus. The sequence goes on along the minus strand of NC_140590.1, from coordinate 1,605,240,329 downwards.
AAAACCTCTTCACAAAAATGGGTTGATTTCATAGACTGTGCAGTAATGGCTCTTGAAGTCTGGTTACATGGTAGAAATGGACCACTATAATGGCCTGTATAATATGATCACGAGAGAGCACATCCTTAATAACTGTCTGTCTGAGAAACTGCACCAATACCTGGTGGACTCTGATCTCTCCCCAAGAATTGGGAAAGAAGGCCGACAAATGGGTTCGCACCAGGATGAGCAATAGGTCGCATGGTGGGGATGACCAGAAAAAGAAAGATGCATATAAGGCCCAAGAGAAAGATGGGGAGAAACCTAAAGACGACAAGAAAGCATCTTCTTCAGGTCTACAAAAATCTTCCTCTGGGGATGGGTCACCATCCTCCTCTTCTGCTAATCATAAACCTCCTTGGTGCTTTGTTTGTAAGCAAAAAGGCCCATAGGGCAGCTGATTCTGGTTGCCCTAAGAAAGGCACCAAGACTGCTACTAATCCCTCTAGTGCCCCTAGCAGTAACACTTGTATCTGTAAACCCCAACAAAGTGTTGATGCGTTCACCTTGTGTACAACAATGAGCTCTGGCCTAGTCCGAGACGTCCGTGAGGCTGTCCTGATATCAAAGGGTGACATTGACCTTGCCACTCCTAATATGAGGAAATGCAGGAAGTCTACCCTCATCAATGGTGTTGAAGCAGAAGCTTACAGGGACACAGGTGCCAGTGTCACTAGTGTGGCATAAAAACTCATGCACCGGAGCAGTACTTACTTGGGCACACTTACCAAGTAAGCAAGCAACGCAGACAATATCTCTAATAGCCACCCCATGGCAGTGGTCAATCTCCGCTGGGTGGCTGGGGGGGAGGGGGTGGCATGCGGGGGGGGGGGGGAGGGGGTGGGGGTTCTCTTCCAGGGGGATCCTCATCAATAGTCATAAGCATGGAATATTCCTGCCCATGTGCGGGGACCCCGGAAATAATAAAAATTATATATGGAAAACATATATATGCCACAAAGAGATCGTTTTGCTTGAAAGAACCAGAGGGACACCATGGGGTACTTCAAATTTGGGATTTATTTCAAAGAGCATGGGCATGACGAGTTTCGGACATTGCCTTTCTCAAATGCCCGCTCCTCCCCCAATCAACCACAGTTCCGTTTAAATTCCTCCAGTCGATCCGCCATTGGTGGCTCTCCTGATAGGCCAGTTAAAAGTCACACACAGACCTGCAAGTCCCAGCATGCTCTCACCGCATGATAGGCAAGTGACTTCAGCCAGCAACGTCTGTAAAACAAAACCATCAGGATAACATTAAGAACTCTGTTCAGGGCTGTGGTAGTCGAGGCAGTTTAAAACAAATACCCCTCTTGAGTCCCCAAAACGCCTCAAACCACACTGATCCGCACCTTGGGTGGCCTGGAAAATGCAGATACATTGATCCGGATTCCTTCGTGAAGTCACGAACTGCAGTTAACAGCAGCACAGATACCTGTGGGCGGGTGTGGTGGGTCAGAGCCTATCCATTACCATGAATACAAAGAAAGTGCCGAAGCTGCCCCGGATGACTCGGTGCTCTTGTTGAGACGGGTCTTCTCCATGTGCGCCCCGGACTTGCACACAACATATGCCACGAAGACATCCTTTTGCTTGAAAGAACCAGAGGGACACCATGGGATTTATTTCAAAAAGCATGGGCATGACGTGTTTCGGACATTGCCTTTCTCAAATGCCTGCTCCTCCCCAGATCAACCACAGTTCCGTTTAAAGTCATCCAATCGTTCTGCCATATATAATTTTTTTTCTCATACCAATGCAGCTCCCATCTAGGAGGCTAAACAATGTAATAACACACATAAAGCTGCATTTGAAAATATATATAAAAACACAAGAGGGCAAATAGCACTTTAACTCTGTTTTTAATGAGTAAAAACTCATGAAGAAAAAACACTGCCAATAAAGCAGACATTGTTAGCCTACAGGCTGCATTGTAAACCAATAGCATAGAAAATGAAAGCATTTTCCAACAAAAACTGGCACTGTGCCTTTAAAGGCACCCATGACCCCTAGCTTCCCATCATACCTCAGGGGTGACAGTTAGGTCAGTTGTTCTTTCTGGCTCCTTCAGTCAGGACCCTGGATTCACAGCTCTTCCCTTTTTTTTTTTTTTTTTTTTTTTTTTTTTTTTTTTTTGCTTTCTGTCAAAAAATAATTGATATTTTTCTACTTTTTGTACTCTCACTAGACAGCTTTTTGCTTTATAGTGAGAGTGATACCTTTTTTGGGTTCCAGAAAAGATTTTCTTCAAGAATGCCTTCTTTATTTGATCCTTGCCCTGCCTGTGGCAAGAAGGCTAGATCAGACACACACCCTGTGTGTATTCTCTGCCTCCCTGAGTCTCACTCTTCTTCCAACTGCCATCATTGTAAGAAGCTGTCGAAGGACCATCAAAGACAAGGAGAGAATTCAACTTTATTGCCTCTCCGAAAGAGGTAGGTCTCCAGTGAGGCAGCAGAAAAAGAGTACTCGGTCAACGTCGAAAGGCAAGGTCCCGACCTGTTCTCCATCGGCGTCGGGATCGATGTCGAAGCTGCCGCCGGCAAAGAAATTGGCGTCTTAAGACATCGGCAAAGCAATCAACGTCCACGAAGGTAACAGGTCTCCGTCAAGATCAGTCCAGCGATCTTCGACGTTGAGGCAGAAGTCTCCGTCAAAGTCAACCCAAAGACCTTCGACGTCGATACACCACCCTCCTTCGTCCACTTCGAGGCAGAAATCTCCGTCGATGTCACAGCAAAGATCTTTGGCGTCAAAGCAGCATTCCATGTCGACTGCAGCACATCGCCGGTCGACGTCGAGACACCGATCGTCAGAACAAAGGCGTCTGACGTCGAAGCATGGTACTCTGTCGACGTCAGGTAGACGTTCGACGTCGAGAGGCCGGTCAACTACAAGATTGAGCCCTCTATCTAACAGGAGAAGGTCGACGTCGAGGCAGGCTTATCCGTCGAGGGCAGTCTGTGCAGCAGCGTTCCAGATCTAAGTCGAGACACCAGTCTAAAGAGGCCTCGCGTCCAGTGAGTCTCTCCTCTTCACCAGCGCCGACGTCTAGAACCGGTTCTCCCAGTTCTCAGAGGCTCCACGTCCAGGTCTCCGGAGGTGGTTATCTTGACGTCCGGCAGTCCAGTGTCCAGAGGACGCAAGGTTCTCCGACTAGGTCTACGCAGGATGGGGCGAATTCTCCTCCCCTACACGGTCTCCTGAAGGGCGAGAGAGGCGAAGATCACCTTCCATCCATCTTTCACCACGATGGAACAGACCCTTGCATCACTGGGCCACGGCTCCAGATACAGGGGCGCAGAATTACTCGAGCCCTCGTCACAGATTTCCGTTGGCTCGACTGGTACAGGATGTGGACAGGGAACGTACTCCTGCAAGAGTCGGAACTCGCAGCCGCACTCCTGTGCACTCGCACAGAAGGAGATCTAGAAGCAGGAGGAGGAGACTCCGATCCCTGACTTCGTCATGCTCTTCTACTCGCACGTCCCACAGAGACTACTCGTCTACCCTCACTGACAGTCCACCGTCAAGGGTCTCCCCGGTGGATGTTACCACCTTTCAGGACACATTTGGCAGAAGAGCAACAAAGCTGGGCATTCCTATGCTGACTCGTCAGAGTAAGTCCTCAGTGATTTTTGAGACCTTACACCAAAGAGAAGCATCTAGACCTTTGGTACCGGGACTCATAGAGCCAGTGATGGACATTTTTCTTACGCCGGCGACAGTTAAGATTTTAAAGAAGTACCGCTCCCCAGAAGACGACCCACTCTTCCTTAGATCTGATCCCCCTCCGGATTCTGTAATAATTGCAGCAATAAAAAAGACTCATGCTATTGCTACCTCCTCTGCTGTTCCACTGGACAAGGAGAGTAAAATGCAGGATTCGTGGGGATGGAAGGTTTGTGGCACATCAGCCTCGATGTTAAAGGTCTCAAGTGCATCAGCTCTCTTGGGCCGTTATGACCGGTCTCTGTGGGACTCCCTACAACGATTCACAGAGCAGTTGCCACAGGACGACAACAAGCACTTTGAGGAGATCTTGCAGGAGGGCAGCTTGGTGGCTAACCAGGCTGCAGCTGAAGGAGCTACTCTTTAGGCGCATGCCTATGCGCATGGAATATGCGCTAGACGAACATCTTGGCTCCGTCTCACAGCACTCAAACAAGAAGCGCAGTCGCGCATCCTGAATCTTCCCTTCTCCGGATCATCTCTGTTCGGGGCTCAAACGAATGAGGAGATGTCCTGCATGAAAACAGAACTGGACACACTAAAGGCCGTGGGTCTAGAAAAGAAGAAGGAATTCCGCAAAAGATTCAGGCCTTACAATCGACGATCCTCCCAACAGAGGGTTCAAACCCCTCAATGGCAGAAAAATCAGGATCCGCAAGGTCAACAAAGATCTCAATATCCGTGCAGGCATTCATCCAGAGAAAGAGAAAACCAGCGTCCGACTAACACCTCTGCCAAGACGCAGACCAAGCAATGAGTGCCCACTTCTCATCCAGGGGATACTCATCAATAGTCATAATCTATGAATAATCCCCGCCCATGTGCGGGATCCCGGAGCATATAGAAAATACATATATATAAATATATATATATATACATATGTGAAAACATATAAATGCAGCCTAATAATGTTCAAAACATGGCAATGCTGTAAATTACATATTTTTGCATAGTAGTGCCCCCGTAACCCGTAAGGAAAAAAGGAAGCATCAGGCAAATTATAACACAGCACTGCTTTATTGCCATAAAGCAACATGTAATTGTAGGCATTCGCCAGTAGGCTGCAGTAGAGTATCAAGAATCCAAGAAAAACTGACACCTTGCCTTTAAGGCATTAGAGTAGGGGGACCGTGCCTTTAAGGCCTGCCCGTGACCCCCTGCTCCCATGATGCACTACAGGTGACAGTTGGGCCAGTTCTTTTTTCCGGCTCCTTCTGTGAGGATCCTGGAGCTTGAGCTCTTCAGTTTTTTGACTGAAATTTTGAATTACAGCTTTTTCTAGCTTTTTTCGACGTTTTCTGGCTTATAAGGGCTAATTCTGCTGGTTCCAGTGAATTTTCCAATTTTTTTCCAGTCAGAATGTCTCCTTTATTTAGGAAATGCCCTTCTTGTGGTAATAAAATGGCACTGGTGGATCCACACTCGGTGTGTATTGTGTGTTTACCATCAAAACACGATCCTGACCAGTGTCCCCACTGCCAGAAGTTCTCAAAGCGCACTCTGAGGGACAGAGAGCGCATTAAACTGCATGCAAGACTGGAGAAGGAACGAAGCCGTCGTGAAGGCGAGCATTCCTCATCAAGACCACCTTCTTCAGCTACGCAAGTACAGAAACGGCGACATACCAGCTCCCCGGGCTCCAAGAAGACCAGGAGTCCAAGAGGTTCGCCGTCGACGTCGAGGATGCCGGCGAAGAGGCAGAGAACTTCGGCGTCAAGGGATTCATCCCACCATCAAGAGTCTCCGCCGCGCAAAAGTAAGTCGGCGTCGAGAGGCGGCCCTTCGGGCTCGAAGGCTGCTAGTCTGGTGACATCTGATCTGTCTCCGTCGACGTCGAGGCTTCCGTCGACGTCGAGACACTCTCCGCCACCCTCGAGGGGGTCGACGTCGAGAGATGCGGCGACGTACATTCCGCCGCGAGTGGGCCGGTCGCCGTCGATGGTTACCCCCACTCGGCGACATAGAAGGTCGACGTCGAGAGGAAGATCGACGTCAAGAAGTCGACGTCGAGAGAGGTCGCCGTCAAGATCACCACGTCGACGTCGAGAGAGGTCGACGTCGAAGTCGCCCAGTCGACGTCGAGAGAGGTCGACGTCGAAGTCGCCCAGTCGACGTCGAGAGAGGTCGACGTCGAAGTCGCCCAGTCGACGTCGAGAGAGGTCGACGTCGAAGCCGCCCAGTCGACGGCGAGAGAGGTCGACGTCGAAGACACGGCCGACGTCGAGGTCATCTAGCCGACGTCAGGTGCCAGAGAAGAGGAGATCGACATCGAGGTCTCCACGACCGGCGTCGAGACCAGAACGGCATACCTCACACTTGCCGATGGTGACGCAGACGTCATCGACGTCAAGGGATTCGACGTCGAGGGCGAAGACTGGACCGCCCGCGGAGAGGTCCCCAGGAGAACAGTCATCATCTCCGGGACTGCACATCGTGCAAATATCTCCAGAAAGATCACCCGAGGCTCCAGAGCGGTTTGGACTGTCACCGCGCTGGTTACGAGATGTGGGCGCTGCCGCATGTCGGAGTCCGGGATCGGACTACTCCCGCATGTATTCCCCACCGCGCAGGAGTAAATCGCCTCCGAGGGATCCACGGCCAATTTCACCACGCCGGTCTCGTTCCAGGGACCGTCGCATCGCGCCAAAACGTCCAAGATCTCCGTCCAAGCGCAGATCAGGATCAAGGGCTCACCAAAGCGAACGCTCCCACAAGAGGCGACGCACCGGGTCGTCCACTGGGACTGCATCCACAAGATCCTCAGTCCGGGACTACTCACCTACTTTTTCATCCACGCCTCCATCGCGAGTGTCCCCGGTGGATGACATTATAACTTTCTCGGACGTCCTGGGTAGAGGGGCGCAAAAGTTGAACATCGCACTGCACGCCCCTCAGGCACCCACTTCTGTGATCTTTGACACTTTACACCATCGGTCAGCTCCCAGACCTCTGCTCCCGTTGGTGCCAGGATTGTTAGAACCAGCGATGGCCACGTTCCTTACACCGGCTACAGCGGGCTCGGTCCCCTCGAGAATAGCAAAGAAGTACAAGGCTCCGGCCGAGGACCCTTTATTCTTGAGGGCGGACCCGCCAGCGGATTCGGTGATAGTGGCGGCGGCCATGAAGTCTCACTCAGCCTCAATATCTGCTTCTGTCCCCCCTGAGAAGGACAGCAAGCTGATGGACTCCTACGGCAGGAGAATGTGCAACACATCTGCCGCGCACATGAAGGTCGCTAGCGCTTCAGCCCTGCTAGGGAGGTATGATCGTTCCCTATGGGATTCCCTGGCCAGATTCGTGGAGAAATTGCCTAGGGAGGACAGGCAGGATTTCACGGAGATCCTACATGAAGGCGGACTGGTGGCCAACCAAGTAATAAGCGCAGCGGCGGATGCATCAGACCTAGCCGCGCATGGCTACTCCCATGGCATCTGCTCCCGCCGTTCGGCCTGGCTCAGATTAACAGCCCTCAAACCAGATGCGCAGAAAAGGATTCTTAACCTGCCGTTTAATGGATCATCGCTATTTGGAGCTCATGCGGACGACCAAATGAGCAAGATGAAAACGGAATTGGACACTGTAAAGGCTGTGGGACTGGAAAAACGCAAAGAGTTCCGCAAGCGCTTTCGCCAGGGCGATAAACGTGCCTTTCACCAGCGCGTTCAAACGCCCCAATGGTCCTCTCAAAACCAACAGAGGTCCCAGTTTCAGCAAAGGGGCCGGGGCAGAGGAAGAGGAAATGCTAAACAGCAGCAGTCCTCTAACAAGCAACCTCCCAAGCAGTGAAAACTTACTTCCTCCGCACTCGTTCGCCACTCCGGTGGGAGGAAGTGTCACCGCTCACCTGGCAGAGTGGAATACAATTACAAACGACAAATGGGTGCTGAGTATTGTAGAGCGTGGCTACTTGCTGAGGTTCAAATCTCCCCCTCCGCAGGTACCCCCACGGAAACAGCCACTCCCTCTCAGCCAAAACAAGCTTTTAAAGGACGAAGTTGCCACTCTCCTCTCCAAAAACGCCATAGAGGAAGTTCCAAACAGGCAGAGAAATCGGGGAGTGTACTCCCGGTATTTTCTTGTTCAGAAAAGAGGAGCGATCGGAGACTACAGACCCATCCTCGATCTCCGCCTACTCAACAGATTTCTCAGAAGGGAAAAATTCAGGATGCTAGCACTGCACCAGATCTTCCCACATCTACACCAAGGGGACTGGATGTGTGCCATCGATTTACAGGATGCATACTTCCACATTCCTGTCTCAGCGAAACATCGGAAGTTTCTCAGATTTCGCATCTTTCACCAACATTATCAATACAAGGTCCTGCCATTCGGCCTCAAGTCCGCGCCACGAACGTTCTCAAAGTGCATGGCGGTGGTGGCTGCATTTCTCCGCAAACGGAAGATATTCGTCTACCCATATCTAGACGACTGGCTCTTAAAAAGTTCCACCCCGGTTCAACTCCAGAGTCATCTCTCGTTCTGCCTAAACCTTCTACACTCGTTGGGCCTTCAGGTCAACTACCGGAAGTCGATCCTCAATCCAACTCAACGGATCCACTACCTGGGCGCCTCTCTAGACTCCTCAAGCGCAAGCGTGTGTCCTTCGGAGGAGAGGTTATCCTCCATGCTGCAAAAAAGCTGCACGCTTCTCAGCACGGAATATCCCACAGCCAGACAAGTGTCATCTCTCCTGGGATCCATGGCCTCGTGCATCTACATCGTGCCCAACGCACGTCTGCACATGCGTCCTCTGCAACAAGACCTAGAGGATCAGTGGTCGCAGAGGACCGGCCGCTGGGAAGATCACATTACCCTTCATCAAGCCGCCAAAGATTCCATCCGGTGGTGGATGAAGCGCTCCCATCTGCTTCACGGCGTCCCATTCCATCAGGCGCCTCCGACACAGACGGTGGTCACAGACGCCTCCATGCAGGGCTGGGGGGCTCATATGGGCCGGCTTCAAGTACAAGGTCTCTGGTCCGCTACCGAGCAGAGCTATCACATCAACTTCTTGGAGCTACGAGCAGTCCATCTCGCTCTCAAGTCCCTGTACCCATCCCTGCAGACCGACTATGTTCAGGTTCAGACGGACAACACCACAACTATGTTCTATCTGAACAAGCAAGGAGGGACCAGATCACGGGTCCTGTCTCTGGAGGCCCAGTCAATCTGGAAATGGCTTCTGGCGAGAAACCTGACGATCGTCGCTGTTCACCTGCCAGGGACCCTGAACGTGCAGGCGGACGGCCTCAGCAGAGACTTCGTCGAAGCGCACGACTGGGTGCTCAACGAAGGCGTCGCTCAAGACATCTTCCGCTTGTGGGGCATACCAGACATCGATCTGTTCGCAGACGCGGACAACAAAAAATGCCCCGTCTTCGCCTCCAGGTTCCCTCAACGGGGGTCGCAGGGGAACGCGCTTTTGATCAGCTGGTCGAGGACATTGCTTTACGCTTTTCCTCCTCTCCCTCTCATCCCGGCTGTGATTCAGAAGTTCTACAGGGCCAGAACTCGGATGATCCTAATAGCACCGGAGTGGCCCCGGCAGTGGTGGTACCCGGATCTACTCCAGCTGTCGGAGGTACCACAGAGGAGGTTGCCATGCCTGCCGAACTTGCTGACCAAGGACAAGGGGAGAGTGTTCCACCCCAATCTCCCCTCCCTCCGCTTGACGGCATGGCTCCTGAATTCATCCAGTACGGACATCTAGATCTTCCACCGGACTGTATGAGCATTCTTCGGGAGGCAAAGAGGCCCTCCACGAGGAAGTCGTATGGCTTTAAATGGAAAAGATTCTGCTTCTGGTGTAGAGATAACACCCTTGATCCGATCCGGGGTCAAGAACAGGTTATTCTCCCCTACTTACTGTACTTGGCGAAGTCTGGGTTAAAGTACTCTTCCATCAGAGTACACTTAGCTGCTATTACAGCCTATAGGAAGTCTCCTACCCAGACCTCATTCTTTCAGATGCCAGTGGTAAAGGATTTCTTAGAAGGGCTTAAGAAAGTTTACCCACCTGTGAGGTCTCCTTCCCCTTCCTGGGAACTGAACATCGTTCTCTCTAAACTGATGGGAGGTCCTTTTGAGCCGATTCATAAGGCCTCCTTGCAACATCTGACCTGGAAGGCTGCCTTCTTAGTAGCCATCACTTCGGCCCGTAGGGTTAGTGAAATTCAGGCCCTCTGCTGCAAGGAACCTTACACGGTGTTTCATGCTAATAGGGTGGTGCTCCGTACTCATCCGAGCTTCCTGCCCAAGGTGGTTTCGGACTTCCATATTAATCAGGTGATCACGTTGCCCACCTTCTTTCCTCAGCCGACCACACCCCCGGAGAGAGCTCTACACTCTCTTGACCTCCGGAGGGTTTTGAAATTCTATCTAGCTAAGACCCTTACTCTTAGAAAGTCAGACAGGCTCTTTGTTAACTATGGACCCACTAATACCGGGCTGGCTGCGGCCAAGAGATCTATCTCTAGATGGATTGTCTCTTGTATAGCTTTGGCTTACCAACTGTCCCACAAAGTTCTGCAGGGTAAACCTAGAGCACACTCTACTCGGGGGAAGGCTTCTACGGTAGCACTCCTTCGCAACGTTCCCATGTCTGAGATCTGTAAAGCGGCTACATGGCGCTCAGTCCATACTTTCACGGGCCATTATTGCCTAGATTCAGACGCACAGGCCGACGCCCAGGTGGGGCAGGCCTCTTTGAGGAACCTATTTGCATAACTGTAATACAAGATGTGTCTTTTAATGTATGTTTTAACTGCTTTGTTGCTCGTCCGCGAGACTTTGGGTATGGGCTTGCTACTCTATTCATAGATTATGACTATTGATGAGTATCCCCTGGATGAGAAGGATTAGTTACTTACCTGTAATCCTAGTTCTCATCCAGGGGTATACTCATCAAAGTCATAAGCGACCCACCCACCTCCCCGGACGAGCAATGTTTTCTCTTTAAATAAGTGATGTATGGAAGGCAGATCTACTCAGGTGCGGAGGCACCGCCAAAAAGAACTGGCCCAACTGTCACCTGTAGTGCATCATGGGAGCAGGGGGTCACGGGCAGGCCTTAAAGGCACGGTCCCCCTACTCTAATGCCTTAAAGGCAAGGTGTCAGTTTTTCTTGGATTCTTGATACTCTACTGCAGCCTACTGGCGAATGCCTACAATTACATGTTGCTTTATGGCAATAAAGCAGTGCTGTGTTATAATTTGCCTGATGCTTCCTTTTTTCCTTACGGGTTACGGGGGCACTACTATGCAAAAATATGTAATTTACAGCATTGCCATGTTTTGAACATTATTAGGCTGCATTTATATGTTTTCACATATGTATATATATATATATTTATATATATGTATTTTCTATATGCTCCGGGATCCCGCACATGGGCGGGGATTATTCATAGATTATGACTTTGATGAGTATACCCCTGGATGAGAACTAGGATTACAGGTAAGTAACTAATCCTTCCCCCGTCACCGGTCACCACTCCAGTGGGTGGGAAGTATTGCAAATCATCTCGACGAGTGGGAGTTGGCTACGCTGCAGAATGGGTACTCTACGTTTTCAACGCCATCCTCCCTAAATCCCTCTGGTTTCATCATCAGGTCACCAGATTGAAACATTACAAAACGAAGTGGCCAGCCTTCTCCGAAAGTCAGCCATCGAGAAGGTGCCAATATCTCAGAGGGAGAGGGGTCTACTCAAGATTCTTCTTAGTAAAGAAGAAAGGTTGACAATCGGAGTACAGACCCATTCTGGATCTGCGAATACTCAACAAATCAATCATAAAGGAGAAGATTTGCATGTTGGCTCTCCATCAAATATATCCACATCTCAGGCAGGGAGATTGGATGTGTTCGCTGGATCTGCAAGATGCATACTTTCACGTCCCTGTAAATCAGCATCACAGACAATACCTGAGATTCCTGATGGGATCCTCTCACTACCAGTTCAAGGTACTACCCTTCGGGTTGAAGTCAGCTCCCCGAGTGTTCACGAAGTGCATGGCGGTAGTGGCAGCCGCACTACTCCACAAAGGCATCTTTGTGTACCCGTACTTAGACGAGTGGCTGTTAAAGGGTCCCTCATCGCACAGCATGAGGAGTCCTTTCCTGCAATACCTAGAGCTTTGTCACCGGCTGAGCCTTCATGTGAACTTCGAGAAATCGACTCAACAACCAACGCAGAGAATCCATTATCTAGGCGCTCTGGTAGACTCCGAGGTAGGAAAAGTGTTTCCTTTGAAGAAGAGACAGTATTCCATCATACAGAAATGCAAGCTTGTTCTGGGCAACGGAAGACTGTTGGTTCGTCGATTGCCTCCTGTGAGAAGTTGGCCTGATATGTAGTGCTCACTATTCTAGTGATCACTGTGTATCATTCCAAACGACCCTTATTGATGATTGGTTGTAAGTCAACCTTTTAGACCAGCTATCCTAGTAGCGTGGATACGAGCAGTCTTTAGGCTAAACTCTAGAGGGCGTGTTAAGCCAGCTGTTTACCATCACATATACCCCTTGAACGCCAAGTGAAAGGACACCACACAAGTTGTTATGAAAATAAAGGGTATTTATTTATAACAAGACTACCCTGGCTCTTTATGAGTCAGGGAGCTAAGCACACTACAAAACTCTTAGAAAATACTTCAGTTGCACAATTTACACAAATGCCCGAAGGGCACGAGAAACCATCTACGCTAACAGTGAAATGCGAGTGGTTAGAGTCTGGAGTTACTGATTCCGGAGTGATCCGATCAGTGGGACTAAACGAAAAAGGAACTGGACACTTGTAGAGCGAACCTGCGATGGAGCACCGAAATGCTCGAGTTACCTAGCCCAGAGGCTGCGGCTGCGTGAGGTTCGGCAAGATGTCGGGAGTCCTCGTTGTAGTCTCAGGAGCCTGAAAGAAGAAGTTGCTGGCAGGCGACCAGTGTCGATGTTTCAGCGAGATCCAAGCCTGGATCGGTGTTGAAGGAACCTGAAAGCAGAGGGGACTCAGTTCTCAACCGCTAGCCAGCGATCGTGGGGGTACCAGGAAGGTACCGACTGAAGTCACCTCGACCAGGTGAGTGGATGACGTCGGACTCGGCGGCGACCAGGATGGAGGGCGAGCTGTCCCACGAAGGTGTCTGCTGTCGATGATGCTGGGCCCAGGAGTGGGGCAGCAGGTCTTGGCAGTGGCAAACCCACGCGGGGGAGTCAAGATGGCGTCTGGAGGGGACCAGGAGGGTCCGAGGTACTCCTCTGTTGAAGGGGAGCAAGGGCCAGTCTGGAGCAACCAGACCAGTGATGAAAAACAAACTATCGCGGTGCGTCGTGAAGAGGGCCACAAGCCGGTCGGCGAGTGGTCGGACAACGCGGTGAACAGCAAGGAGCAGAAGGGCCCCCACGCAGATCTCGTGGATGCTGGGGAGGCGGACTTCGGTGCTGGAGCCGCTCAGGGTTCGGGCTTCTCAAACCCTAGGTACACTCACTCGAGGGTCCCTCGGTGGGCGTGTTAGATAAGCGTCGTGCAGGTTCTGAAGATGGCCGGTCCCGCAGTTCTCGTCACACCTACGGATCTCAGCTGGGCTGACGATGTAGGTAGAGGTCAGAGATGGCAGGGAACCCGGGTCTCGTCGAGCTGGGCAGTCTTGATCCGTGGGAGAGACGTACAGCAAACCGCAAGCGCTTAGTTGGTGCCTGCTGGTGCAGGGTGGCTACTCCTTAGCCACAAGGGAGAGTCTTCAGAAAAGTCAAGAGTTCCTTTCGTGGAAAGTAGTTCAAGATTCAGAATTATCCAATTTGGGAAGGGGACCCGCTCCCACCTTTATTCTAGGAAAAAGGGGCTGGCCCGTGACTAGGTCCTACCTATGGGTGGGACCAGGAGGGGGGTGGTTACACCCCTATCCTTTGTCCGGCTTCGCCCCAGCTCAGGGGCTGGTGTGCCCCCAAAACTGGTTTGAGCCGGGCTATGCACAGTGAGCACCGGGGTGCCACTTGCAATCACCTTCCTTTCAGCCCTGCCTACCTGGGATACACAAACCCTGTCTGGGATGGTGCTAACACCGCCCTCGACAGGAAACCCTTTGTCCAAGCCCCCTTCGCTGGAAGGTCTCCCAGCAGCAGGAGGCCAGACTTGTGTCTGGTGGCGGCATCCATTTTGTGATGCTGAGGCTTGAGTCAACTTTAACCGGGGTTCAAGGTTACTTCCATGTCGTGCCCCTCTAAAAGGGGGGAATGCTAACCCCGTCGCCAGAATTGGCAAGGGGTTCGTATTCCAATTCGTATGACACCTTACTCGACATGTGTAGGTGATGCGATGCCAAAGTTAGCAAATAACCGCAAGGATTATAATGCATTTTAAGGTAGTTGGCCCGCGTCACCATGGAACGGCTATTTAGGACTTGGTTCCGCAAGCCGTCGACGGGCTCAGCTAGCGCCAGAGCACCGTCCCACATGATCCCCAGCACTCTGCCTTCAGGATTGATAAGGCCTGCCATAGGAGTGACTGATAGGAATCCATGTGTCCATTCTAGGGTTAGGTATAGGAATACTACACCTACAGCAACGGGTGATTACACCACCTTGCCCCAGCTGTCGCGCAGCCAGTTGTGTCAAATTTGGGCGGCCATCCAGGGGTGGCATAATACATGCTGCAGCCCCTGGTAGGCCCTGGGTACACCGATGCCCTGGATACCTGTGGTATGCTGAGACAGGGACTGACAAGGCGGCCCAGTTCCAATTAGTGGATGCACCTAATTCATAGGATTGCAGACCCTACTCTCCTACACCTCCCTGTTAGGATCGATGGCATCCTGCATCTTCCTGGTCCCCAATGCCAGACTACGAATGCGTCCTCTTCAGCAGGATCTGGAGGACAAGTGGGACCAGCAAACAGCTCGCTGGGACGACAAGATCAGTCTCTCAAACGCAGCAAGAGCTTCCATCCCATGGTGGCTGAAGAAGGAGAATATGCAAGTCTGGATACCTTTTTGCCAAGCACCTCCCTCTCAAACACTGATCACGGACGCTTCCCTCCGGGGCTGGGGAGCCCACATGGGATCCCTCCAGATGCAAGGTCTATGGTCTCCAGACGAGCGATCCTATCCTATCACATCAACATGCTGGAACTGAGGGCAGTTCACATGGCCCTCAAGGCTTTCCTCCCTTCGATTCAGGCAAGTTCAATCTTAGTACAGACGGACAATCCCACCACCATGTACTACCTGAACAAACAGGGGGGGAACTCGTTCCCGCATATTGTCGCTGGAAGCTCAAACTCTCTGGCATTGGCTCATGGCACGGAACCTATCGATCACAGCAGTCCACCTGCCGGGCGAACAGAACGCGAGAGCGGATACTCTCAGTTGTCACTTCGAAGACAGACAAGACTGAGTTTTCAATGACTAAGTCGTAGAAGACATATTCCAGGCTTGGGGTCGCCCCACCATCGACATCTTCGCCGTCGACGAAAATACAAAATGCCGAGACTTCGCCTCAAGGTTCTACCGACCAGGGTCGAAAGGGAATGCCCTTTTGATAGACTGGTCAGGGGCATTTGTGTACGCCTTTCCACCCCTTCCTCTCATTCCGAAGGTGGTGACCAAATTCTCATTCCCACACGAGGATGATACTGATTGCCCCGGACTGGCTGATGCAATGTTGGTACCCGGACCTTCTGCACATGTCGGTGTGCCCTCACAGGAGGCTGCCGTGCAGACCGGACCTGCTGTCCAAGATGATTGGGAGGATTCATCAGCCCAACCTTCCCTCACTGTACTTGGCGGCATGGCTCCTGAAGTCCTCCAGTATGGCCGTTTAGGACTGAATGTCCATTTTAAAGGAAGCACGAAGGCCGTCCACTAGACACTCCTATTCGTGCAAGTGGAAACGCTTTTATATGTGGTGTGTTCAAAACAATTGTAACCCAACCAAAGGACAGGAAGAGGTCATCCTTCCATACCTGCTTTATCTGGCGAAAGCAGGCTTGAAGTTTCCTTCCGTTAAGGTGCACTTAGCAGCTATCACTGCATATAGGTGTTCACCTTCTCATCCTTCTTTCTTTCAGTTACAGGTTGTTCAAGATTTTTTGCAGGGTCTGAAGAAGGTCTATCCTCCGGTCCGGCCTCCTTCACCACCCTGGGAACTGAACCTGGTGCTATCAAAATTGATGGGTCTGCCTTTCGAACCCACACACAAGGATCCCCTGGTAGAGGAGGATAAGTTACTTACCTGTAATCCTTCCTAGTTCTCTTCCAGGGGTATCCTCATCAAAGTCATAAGCAACCCACCCTCGGCCCCAGGCAAATTAGATTGTATTCATTGTTAAAGAATATCTTTGGGCTCTGTTCTTCAGGGCTATGCAAAGAACAACTGACCTAACTGTCACCCCTGAGGCATGATGGGAAGCTAGGGGTCATGGCTGCTTTAAAGGCACGGTGCCAGTTTTTGTAGGAAAATGCTTTCATTTTCTATGCTATTGGTTTACAATGCAGCCTGTAGGCCAACAATGTCTGCTTTATTTGCAGTGTTCTTCTCCATGCGTTTTTACTCATTAAAAACCGAGTTCAAGTTCAACTTACCACTTCATAAATCATTCTTTTTTGGAGATTTTCTCGTCAGTGAAAGCCCTGTGAGTAAACAGCATAAAAAGAATAGAAGATTTATAAGACAAAAAAGGCTGCATAGCAAAACTCCGCTACAACCCTTCCAGACATCCGACCCAGTTATTGACTTGACTGGAGGGCTCCTATCACCAGGCGAATTGAACCTCTTGGGCAAAGGCCTCTATTTCTGTCCTGTACCAAAGGACCATAATACTGCCAAAACATGATGACAGACCTAAAAACCTTTGAGAGACGATGCAGACTTGCAGAATACTTTTACAATAATTCTAATGTTGATCTGCCAAGCTACCTTCCAGATCCATTTAAGAATTTCCGCCATCCCAAATCATAGACTTCACAATGTGGTAGAAATCCTGTCCTTGATACATACATTTTATCCATCAAGAAACTCATCAAGGAATCAACACCTAAAAGGATTTTTGATAACATCACCCGAGAAGAAAGAAAAGCTCTCCACCTCCTTCAACAGAGAATAAATGTCATTATAAATCCGGCAGACAAAGGTGGTGCAGTGGTTGCCATGAAAGTAAGTGATTATATTGAGGAAGGAATGAGACAACTAATGGAAACCAACACATCTGAAAGAAACACGTTAGTTAGATTCCTCACCTTAGAATAGCCCCAGGCGTCAGACTGGATCCGGAAGATTTTTCGTCAGCAATACCCCTTGTGCGTCGCTAGGTGTCGTCTGCGGCTCCGCGTCCGTCGTCGGCGTCGTGTGCCGGAATGACGTCGTCGGAGTACTTAGACGTCGCCCTCGCGCGCTGATGTCAGTTCTTCTTTTTTCCGCGCCAGTAAGCGCAGATCCGGGAGAGCTACCCCTTTTAGTCTTTTTTGACTAAGTTTTTTGATCCTTTTTGATCTTGTCTCGACTCCGGTGCCGGTAGGATGCCTGGTTTTAAAGCCTGTGCTGACTGCAACCGCTTGATGTCGGTTACGGATCATCACCGCTGGTGCCTTTACTGTTTGGGCCACGACCACGACGCGGAGTCGTGTTCGGACTGCAGGGCCCTGACCTCGAAGGCTAGACTGGAGCGGTCCCGTAAGCTTCTCGAGCTTCGCCACTCGGCTCCGCGCCCCTCTCTATCCCGGTCCAGGAGGAGGTCTAAGGATCGGTCGCGGAGCCGCAGCCGACGTCATCATCATCATCATCATCATCGATCGTCTGGCTCCAAGTCTTCGGGTAAGTCGAAGCACTCCAAGAGGCGACACCGCTCTTCGGACTCCCCTCGCCGGTCGCGTAACTTGGCCGAGGGTCAGGGTGGTTCCACCCCCGCGGCTCCAGCGGAGCCGCAGGTGCCGCGCAAGTCCCCATACCTGCTGGTCCCTGGGACTGACGCGACGCCGGCGGAAGTCAGTGCCTTCCTCTCGGCCATGAGGAACCTGGCTCCGCCGTCGACGCCCGCTGGCGCGCCTTCGGGCCCCGCGGACCCGACTGGGCAACCTTGCATGCCGGCGGCTCCGGCCCCGGCGCCATCGCCGGCTCCGGCCTCGACGCCGCAAGTGCCCGAGGGACCCGTCCCCGCCGACGCCGGTCGACCTCGTCGTGCCCCAGTTCAGCCCCGCTCCGGACCCGGCGCCGTTACGGCGTCGATGGACGCCGCATACGGCGCCGTTGGAGACACATTATGTCTATCGTCCGGCTCCGATCCTTCCTCCTGTTTACCAGGAATCGGATGACGGGGGCGAATGGGAGGGGTCCGAGGACCCTATGGCCGTTCAGGCTCAGCTGTCACAGGACTGGGCAGATGAACTGGGGGAGGCCAGTGGTCTGGATACCTCACCAGACACTGGATTCATCTCTCCTCCGACTGTGGCTTCGGAGGAGGGTGCTGCTTTCTCTGTGGTGCTGCGCAAGGTGGCCGCAGCCCTTGGGCTCGAGCTGCCTGCCGTGGCTGTGAGGACTAACGTCCTCACTGAGGTGCTTCAGTCTGCAGCAAGCTCCACTGAGCCTCTGCTGCAATTCAATGAGGCCCTCATTGACGTTTTGCAGGGCACCTGGTCCAAGCCCTCCACAGCTCCTCCTGTGGACAGGAACGTCGCCAGGCGCCACCGCCCTGCTCCGGGCTACCCCAGTTTTCTGTCCCAACACCCTACCCCCGAGAGCCTGGTTATCCAGGCTTCTACCTCCCAATCCTCCTTCCCGACCGCTCCGCCGGACCGGGATTCCAAGAGACTGGAACAGTTTGGCAAAAAGCTGTTCTCCTCCCTTAGTTTGGGCCTGCGGTCCTTGAACACCGCCTGTCTTTTGGACCGTTATTCCCACTCTCTGTGGGATACGGTGGAGGACGTGCTGCCCCTGTGTCCGGAGGAGGTCCAGACACGACTTACCCAGGCTCTGGCCGATGGGAGGGATGCAGCGCGACATGCTATCAGATGTGGGCTTGACACTACGGACTCGCTGGGTAGGGCGATTTCTACCTCAGTGGCGCTTAGACGTCACGCCTGGCTGCGGTCCACGTCCTTTTCGGGAGATGTCCAGAGCACTCTCATGGACATGCCCTTTGATGGCACTCGCCTTTTTGGTGAGAAAGCGGACAGTGCGCTGAATCGCTTTAAGGACTCCCGGGCTACGGCCCAGTCCTTGGGCCTCTCGGCCCCGCTGTCGCAAACTTCCGCCTTTCGCCCCTTTCGTGGCCAAGGAAGGGGTGCCCCCTCACGTCCGCCTAGCCACCAGCCGCAGAACCAACCTGCGCGCGGTCACGGACGTGGTTTCCGCCGAGGCGGTTCTGGAGGACGACGCGGTCAGCCCACATCCGCCTCAAAGCCTTCCTAGTCCGAGCTTTCAGGCCCATTCCACGCCAGTGGGCGGCAGAGTTCGCCATCACCTGCTCCACTGGCGGTCCATCACATCGGACAGGTGGGTGCTGCAAATCGTCCGAAGGGGCTACTCCCTCCCCTTCGAGACGACCCCTCCAGCCATGCCACCGCAGCACCACCGTATCTCGGGGGATCATTTGAATCTTCTCCACGAGGAAGTTTCGGCCCTCTTGGCCAAGGGGGCCGTTGAGCGCGTTCCGAGCCCAGAAGTAGGTCGTGGTTGTTATTCCCACTACTTTCTGGTTCCCAAGAAGGGCAAAGGGGGCCTGCGCCCTATCTTGGACCTCCGGAACGTCAATGCCTTCCTCCGGAAGGGAAGGTTCAAGATGTTGACTTTGGCTCAGGTTCTAGCTGCCCTAGACCCGGGAGACTGGATGGTAGCGTTGGACTTGCAGGACGCATATTTCCACATCCCCGTCCTGCCGGCCCACTGGCGTTACCTGCGGTTCACGGTGGGTCAAGAGCACTTTCAGTTTACCGTGCTCCCCTTCGGCCTTACCAGTGCCCCTCGGGTGTTCACGAAAGTGATGGCGGTGGTCGCAGCTCATCTGCGCAGATCAGGGGTTCCAGTCTTCCCCTATCTCGACGACTGGTTGTTGAAGGCGGGCTCGCCCCAGGCAGTCGTCTCCCACCTCCAGACTACGGCGGATCTCCTGCATTTGCTGGGGTTTTCCATCAACGTGCCGAAGTCACACCTGAGTCCCTCTCAGAAGCTCCTCTTCATCGGAGCGGTTCTCGATTCGGCGCAGTTCCGGGTCTATCCGCCGGAACAGCGGGTCCGCAATATTCAGGCCCTGATTCCCATCTTTCGGCCTCTATCCTGGGTTTCGGTCAGGCTAGTGTTGCGGCTTCTGGGGCTGATGGCCTCCTGCATCCTACTAGTGCATCACGCCAGGCGGCGCATGCGGGCTCTGTAGTGGGACCTGAAGTTTCAGTGGGCCCAGCATCACGGCAACCTGTCCGACCATGTCTTGATCTCGGAGGGCACTGCACAGCAGTTGCAGTGGTGGCTCACGGACCGCGATTGGGTCACGGGCAAGAGCCTCTCCCTTCCCCAACCGGAGCATGTCGTAGTGACGGATGCATCCCTCCTGGGATGGGGTGGCCATATGGGAGAGGCGGAGATCAGAGGCCTCTGGTCTCCGGCGGAGTCTCGTCTCCACATCAACCTGTTGGAGTTGAGAGTGATCCGGCTTGCACTGAAAGCCTTCCTTCCCTCTGTCAGGGGAAGTGTCGTGCAGGTGTTCACGGACAACACCACCGCCATGTGGTATTGCAACAAACAAGGCGGGGTGGGGTCGTGGACCCTTTGTCAGGAGGCTCTGCGCCTCTGGACGTGGCTGGAACACCAGGGCGTCACCCTAGTGGTTCAACATCTGGCGGGCTCTCTGAACGCCAGAGCAGACGAACTCAGCCGCCGGTGCATGATGGATCACGAATGGCGTCTGAACTCCGAAGTGGCGCAAGGTCTCTTTCAGCGGTGGGGAGAGCCTTGGTTAGATCTATTCGCCACCGAAGAGAACGCGCAATGTCAGCAGTTCTGCGCGTTGGAATTTCCAAGGCGGCACTCGCTCGGCGACGCTTTTCGTCACGAGTGGAGTTGCGGTCAGTTGTACGCCTTTCCGCCTATACCACTTCTGCCCAGAGTGCTGAAGATCAGGCACGACCGGGCCCAAGTCATCTTGGTTGCCCCGGATTAGGCACGAAGGTACTGGTATCCCGAGCTACTCAGTGTGTTGACCGATCCTCCGATACGTCTGCCCCTTCGGGAGGATCTTCTGTCGCAGCAGCAGGGGATGGTCCTCCACCCGAACCTGTCCAGCCGCCACCTCCATGCGTGGAGATTGAGCGGCGGCAGTTGATGCCATTTGACTTGCCTCCTGAAGTCTGTGATATCATTCTGGCAGCCAGGCGTCCCTCCACAAAGACGGTATACGCCTGCCGGTGGAACAAATTTGTGGCATGGTGCACAGCAAAGGCTGTGGATCCCCTTTCCGCCCCTCTTTCTGAGGCCCTCCTCTTTCTTTGGCCCGGCAGGGCTCTGCCCTGGGCACCTTGAAAGGTTATCTTGCTGCCATCTCTGCCTTCTTGCGGCTTCCTGATCAGCCTTCTCTTTTCAAGTCCCCTGTAGTTACACGCTTTCTAAAAGGCGTTACTCACACGTTCCCTCCTGTCCCTTTTGTAATGCCTCAGTGGGACTTGAATCTTGTTCTCACATTTCTAATGTGCGCTCCCTTTGAGCCTCATCATAATTGTCCTCTTCGTCTGCTGACGCCTAAGACTGCTTTTCTGGTAGCCATCACCTCGGCTAGACGGGTGAGTGAGCTCCAGGCTTTATCATCAAATCCTCCTTTTATCTCTGTTCATCCGGACAAGGTTGTCCTTCGGCCTCGTCCCTCCTTTCTTCCGAAAGTGGTGAACCCCTTTCATCTTGGGCAGTCTGTCACCTTGCCCACCTTCTTTCCGCATCCTTCCAAAGAGGAAGAGAGGCTCCACCGTCTGGACCCAAAACGTGCGCTCTCCTTTTATCTGGACCGCACAAAGCAGTTCCGGGTGGACGACCAACTTTTCGTTGGATACGTGGGTGCTAAGAAGGGGAAAGCTGTGCACAAACGGACCATCTCTCGGTGGGTCGTTTTGGGCATCAAAATTTGTTATTCCTTGGCAAAAAAGGACCCTCCTGTTGGGCTGCGCGCCCATTCTACTTGGGCCACGGCGGCTACTACTGCTTTGGGACGGGGTGTCCCTTTGCAGGACATCTGTCAGGCGGCAACGTGGGCTTCGCTACACACGTTTGCCAGGCATTATTGCCTTGACAGCCAAGTCCGGAGGGATGGCTTCTTTGGCTGTTCTGTCCTCCAGGACTTTCTGGTGTGATCTTGGTTCGCAGACCCACCACCGGGGATGGTATTGCTTGGGTATCTATTCTAAGGTGAGGAATCTAACTAACGTGTTTCTTTCAGATGAACAAGTTACTTACCTTCGGTAACGATGTATCTGTAAGAAACATTAGTTAGTTATATTCCTCACCGACCCACCCATCCTCCCCGTTCTGCGAACTGACATCTAGGGTTAAGGCTATCCCTTTCAGGGCCCTAGAATTTTTGGCACCAGTGTCGGTATCTTGCATGGCTCTGCGTTCCTGGCGCGGAAGGCTATGTACAAGAACTGACGTCAGCACGTGAGGGCGGCGTCTAAGTACTCTGACGTTATTCCGGCGCACGACGTCGACGACGGACGCGGAGCCGCAGACGACGCCTAGCGACGCGCAAGGGGTATTGCTGACGAAAAATCTTCCGGATCCAGTCTGACGCCTGGGGATATTCTAAGGTGAGGAATCTAACTAACTAATGTTTCTTACAGATACATCGTTACCGAAGGTAAGTAACTTGTTCTTACAAACCTTTAGAAACTGATCCCACAGAAGACTTGAACAAAGAAATTAAGAACATGGTTGTAAGATACAGGAGCTTAAACCTCATTGAGGAAACCACAGAAGATATACTTGTTCATCCCAAACCAAGACCTGGGAGATTTTATATGCTTTCCAAAATTCACAAAATGAACAATCCTGGCCGTCCCATCATCTCTGGCAATGACACAGCCACTGAGAGACTATCTTTATTTCTCGACCTGCACCTCCAGCCCATTGTACAGGAACTCCCATCATTTGTTAAAGATACCAGTCACTTCCTTCAGATTATTGAAAACTAAACCAAACCTACACATTTGATGATGATACTCTTCTGGCTACATTTGATGTTACATCATTATACACCAATATACCACATGAGGATAGGCTTATGGCATTATCTGAAGCTCTTGATAAAAGAACTGTGAAAAAGCCATCAACAAATGTGCTTACCAACTTTGCAAGAGTTATCCTTAAATCCAACAATTTTACATTCAATGGTAAACACTATCTACAGATACAAGGGACTTCCATTGGCACTCGGATGGCTCCATCCTATGCAAATATCTTCATGGGCAAACTAGAGAACTGTATACTTGCTATTTCTAGCTTCAAACCACTAGTATGGCTAAGATACATTGACATATTTATAATATGGAATGTATGAAGTAGAACATTGGAACAATTTACAGCTTATATCAACAATATCCATCCTACCATCAAATTTACCAGCAGCAATACTAAACAGAAGCCTCATCTCCCTTTTCTGGTTGTGCTACTCATCATTCATGAACACAAAATTACAACTGATCTGTACCACAAGCCTACAGATGCTCATTTGTATCTAAACTGGACTTCATGTCACCCCCACCACACTAAACTGAGCATCATCTACAGCCAAGCACTCCGAATAAGACGCGTCTGCAGCAATGAGGAAACCTGTAAAGACCATCTACAGGAGCTTGCTACATTATTTAAAAGGCGAGGCTATCCTCTGCATGTCATACAGCAACAAATTGACAAGTCTTTGCAGTTACCCAGAGAAGCACTTATTTGGAATACCAACGGCAGAAACAAAAGTGACAGAACTCCATTTCTAGTTGACTATCATCCATCAGCTCCTAACTACAGAAATATAATGCAAAAAACATTTCCCTTACTGTCCACTTGTGAAAAATTGCAAAAGGTTTTTCCAAAACCACCAGTCATTGCTTACCGCAGAGCTCCAAATGTACGATCTCTTATTGTGAGAGCTGAACTCAAGCAAGCTGTAACAAATGCAGGGGTTCATTGCTGTTACTCTAAAAGGTGCATCACGTGTGAATATCTTTTACAAACATCATCTGTAACTAGTTCTGTAACGAGAAGGACCTATGCAATAAGGCAGCATCTTATATGTCGCTCAACATGCATTATTTATGTGATTCCGTGCCAACGGCAAAGCTGTAAAAAACAATATGTAGGCCAAACAGTGAATGACCTCCGTACACGATTCAGGAACCACAAATCTGCAATAATTAATAAGAAAATTGACCAGTCTGTAGCCTATCATTTCAACCTTGTTGATCATTCACTATCAGATTTGAAGATTTTCCCCGTGGAACATGTTTCAAAGCAAGAACTACTGGACTCCAGGGAAAACTTCTGGATGTACCGTTTAAAATCACTGCATCCAGATGGACTGAACATTACTGACAACACAACCGGATTACTGCATATCTCAAGAGCTCTCAGGACTGCATTGATTCCACATTCCAAATGGAATTTTCACTCATGATACTTTTTGAAAATTCAGCTGTGCCATCTGTGCAGCCACGGAGCAAACCATCTTGTACTACCTGAGGAAGGCGGAAGCGGAAACGTAGTGGAAATATATTTTTGTTCTTTGGTGAATCTATTGGTTTCAGTCACTTATTTCTTGGATATTTTATTTCTTTGTGACTCATTGTATCCTTTGGGATCCAGATTTTTGCCCTGGCTGGCTGTTGTTTTCTTGTGATCCTTCATCTTCAAGTATATATGTATGTGTGTGTGTATATGTATGTATGTGTGTGTGTATATATATATATATATATATATATATATATATATATATTATTATTATTTCACCGTCAGCCACATTATGTGTCGACCGACATACGCCAAAATCCGTGAAAAATGTGTATTTATTTCATTGAGGACCCCCCCCCAGCGCTGACAGACGCGTTTCGCCGCTCTGGCTTTGTCAATGTCAGTGAGTTGCATAAAGTACCACCATTTTAAAGTTAAAGTGCAAGTGAAAAATAGTAAACACAAAAGATGGCACAATATATGTTAAATACAATGTCTTCATGTCGGCCATCTTAGTATGTAGTGCAGCATCAACAAAAATACATGAGTATTGTTTTTTCTCTGCCTCCATGTGCGTTGAACAGGACAATTGGCATCCCCACTTAAAAATTATTCATTTATATTTTATGAATAACTTTGATCTCTTGTATGTCTATCCAAACAGTTTTTTTCTTTTTCATTTGGATTTGACGTTGTTATAAATTTTATCTGTTTTACACAGTTTTATGAAAAGCGGGGATACTCTGTCAAACCATCATGCCCTGAATGGGCGTTGACAATACCGAACCAGAGGGTTACTAATGTACTCTAAAAATACAAAAATTTGATATAAGATTACAGAGGAATTTAAATCGGTTTGAGTGCTTATATCACTTAGTGCTAAAAACGTACAAAAGAAAGAAAATACACGTTTTTTGCTTTTCTTATCCAGACAAATATCTATAGTTTGTGATTCGCAGATGAAAGAGCCTCAGAAATCAAGGGACAGTCTGAAAGTAGAAGTTATATAAAAACAGACTGAAGGGGGACATTAGACAGAATGGCCCACCTTTCAATTAATCCCACCCTGATATTTACATAATGTGTTATGTCCGTAATATGGTGGGAGACTTGATTCAAAACAGAATTATGTATATATAGATGTACCTTATGGATCTATAAGAAATGTTAATGATTACATGGTTATACTAATCCGTACCAGAATCTTATTCTAAATGAGCCCAAAGCTCTTCATCATTGTTAAGACCCTGAGGGACCATTGTGCCTAGTTCAATGATATATCTAGATTCTAAGACACGTAGATTTTTAATCTTGTCTCCCCCTTTTTCATTTTTGGGTATTTGATCTAAACAGTAAAAAGCTAAAAGATCCCGATTGCTCATGTGACAGTCCTCAAAGTGGCGAGCCACCGCATAGTTTGTCTTTTTTAGCTATCGCCCGCATGTGCACTAGCACACGTTTTTTAGCTGCATTTATGGTACTACCAATATATTTTTTTCTTGCAGGGACATTCCAAACAGTATATTGTGAATACGGAATTGCAATTCAATAGCTTATTGATAGTTCTAAAGATCTTTGTACCTTTCCCTGGTTACTCAGAAGTCGTCTTTTTGCAGCTATATTTGCATGCCTTGCATGTCATGCAGGGATAGAAACCATTTACTGATTCTTTGGATCTCATTTTAGATTCATAGTGACTAGAAACCAATAGATCTTTAATAGATTTTGATCTTCTGTATGTTATGAGAGGCTGTCTGGGAATTAGATTTTTTAAGATGTTATCAGTTTTGAGAATATGCCAGTTCTTACGGAACATCTGTACAATTTTAGCAGACTGTGTATTAAAGCGTGTGATCACACGGGTATGTTCAGATGGTTTGCTAATATTAATTTTTGTAGCAGATTTAGTTGCTAGAAGTTCTCTCCTAGTGTTTTTTTGCTACATTTAGGAACCATCTGAATAACCTCTTGCTTTAAAATGTCTCCATGCTTCATTTCGTGCTGTGGCATAGTCCTCATCGGTGGAACAGTTTCGCTTTCCATAAAACTGTTTAAAGCAGAACATTTATAACCACGTCAATTCCAAATGAAAAAGAAAACTGTTTGGATAGACATAAAAAAAGAGAGGTTATTCATAAAATATAAATGAATAATTTTTAAGTGGGGATGCCAATTGTCCTGTTCAATGCACATGGAGGCAGAGAAAAAACAATACTCATGTATTTTTGTTGATGCTGCACTACATGCTAAGATGGCCGACATGAAGACATTGTATTTAACATATATTGTGCCGTCTTTTGTGTTTACTATTTTTCACCTGCACTTGCACTTTTTTAACTTTAAAATGGTGGTACTTTATGCAACTCACTGACATTGACAAAGCCAGAGCGGCGAAACGCTTCTGTTAGCGCTGAGGGGGAGATCCTCAATGAAATAAACACATTTTTCACAGATTTTGGCGTGTGTGCTCCTGTTTGTGTCGGCCGACACATAATGTGGCTCTGACGGTGAAATACTGTGTAACGCGGTTCACCACCACGTACAGAAGGCACCCAGGACGTGTGGTTGCGACGACAACGGTGAAACTTTGTGTGTGTGTGTGTGTATATATATATATATATATATATATATATATTCTGTTTCTCATATATAATTTTTATTATTTCTGGGGTCCCCGCATATTCCGTGCTTATGGCTTGGATGAAGATACCCCTAGAAGAGAACTAGGAATACAGGTCAGTAACTTATCCTTACTGTCCATAAAAGGTTGTGGTATCCTCTAATCTTCTTGAGAGACGTCCGCATGGGCTGAAGTGAAGTTGAGGACTTGTGCAGCCATTCTCCGAATCTCTGAGAATGTGTTTGTGATGACTAGAGCACAGGCCAAAACACAGGGAGATCATGGCTGAGTACATGAAGGCCAGCAACAATTTGGAGGCCAGCTAAACAATACAGAAATTGTGGCATGACCATAAGGCTGTTCTAACTGTTTACCAGCCAGGGCAGAAATTATGGGCCCTGAAGCTTGTCGCCCCAAGAGCACTCCAAGACAAGTGGAGTGGCCGCCATACCATCCCGGACAAGAAAGGTGAGGTCCCTTATTTGGTGGCCTGGGTACTACTAGAAGTTCCCACAAGGTGCTTTATGTGAACCGCCTAAATCCTTACTTCGACAGGGCTGACACTAGCTAGCTCATGGCTACTGATGAGGGACAGGAGGAAGACAGTCACCCTCCATCTGATCTCCTCTCATACAATCCTGTTGATGGTTCAGTTGTAGTAGTCTTTGCAGACAGCCTCACTGACCAACAACAAGCTGACTGCAGACATTCTCAGTCAGTTCACTGAACTCTTTTCCCCTATTACCTAGTCAGACTACCTGGTGTGCACATGAGTCGAACCTAGGTGACCGTCTGTCTGAGAGTAAAATCTACAGGCAGTCTGACCATGTCAGGGATTGCATCAGGACAAAGGTCCAGAAGATGCTGGAGTTAGGGGTCATTGAGCCTTCAGATTGCCCCTGGGCTAGTCTAGTTTTTTGTAGACTACAGAGGCCTCAATAAAGACACTTAAACTGATGCCCATCCAAGCCCCAAGGCAGATGAATTGATGGATACTCTGGCACTTCTAGTTTACTATAATGACTTTTGGTTGGAAAAATGCACCTGCCACATTTCAGAGGTTGGTGAATCAAGTTCCGTCATATCTGGAATATTTTAGTGCAGCATATCTAGATGATATGGCGGTCTTTAGCTCCACCTAGCAGGATCACCTAGTCCATCTCAGGACTGTACTTGAGGCCCTGCAGAGGGCAGGCCTCCCTATCATGGCCAGTAAGTGCCACATGGGGCAGAGTAAGGTTGGATACTTTGGCCACCTAGTGGGTGGAGGCCATGTTCAACCATTGGAGAGCAAAATCCAAACCATTGTGGATTGGGTTGCCCCCACTACTCAGACTCAAAGCTTTTCTTGGCCTGACTGGGTACTATAGAAGATTTGTTAAAGGTTACAAGTCCACTGTGACTCCTGTTAATGACCTCGCCTCTAAGAAGATGCGTAAGAAGGTGAATTGGACAGTTAGCTGTCAAGATGCCTTTGATGCCCTGAAGAAGACCATGGTCCAGATGTATGACTATTTCTTGCTGTCGCAAACACGATGTTGGCCCATTTGTGACTGCAAAAAAGGGTGGTGATATTTACAACAGGGGTGTGGAATTGTTTTAAAAAAATGTACTTGTCCAGTGGACAAAATTGTGCAGAAAACTATTTGTCCTGCAAAGAAATCTACTTGTCTTACCTATTCCCTAAATCAATTAAACTGACCGCCAAAAGTGTACGTTTGGTCTTAGAGTGCATTTTAGACATCCTAGTGCTGAAGCATTGGGAGAACAATGTCAACAAAGAGGGAGCATACAGGAATCCGAAATTACACTTTACCCGGTGTATGCTATACTGGTAAATCAATATTACATATTTACATGACCTATATGTTTTTGTACAAGATATTTGCAATGAAGATAAAAGACTGTCACAAATCAGATAGAACCAAGCCGGTATCTACAAAATATCTGAGACCCAGGCAGGAGTCAGAGGTGGATATTAATATGATCTGTGACAATGTCTATATGTGTGCCCTGCACAGTAAACCATGACTTTTCTAGTTCTCCTGGGAAGGGCAGGAGACCACTTTCTTTTTTAGGGGATGGTTCTGCAGATTTCAGCCCACATAGATCAAACAATCATCTGTCAAAACGTGTGAGCTTTTAACTTTTACAAATTGGACACTGACATTATGTTACATAATGGCAAGATTGAAAACTCCTGCAGCCAATTTGGGGGTGGAGGTACATTTAGGCCTGTGCTATAGAAATGATCTCAATATTCCCAAAGGGAACACCGACCGTTCTAGAAGTGTTATTGAGGTGTGCATGAGAGTCCATTGCGATACTGGTTGGCTGGTCAGTAATATCTTCAACAAGCTCAAGACCCAATTTATGTTGAAGAGGATTATTAAAGAGTATCAGGCACTCTTGAAAGAGATCGCAGACTGACAATCCAAGAGGTCTAAAGTAGAGGCCAGGGGCTAACTGCCCTGCATCTGGTAGTTATATGGAACTGGCACAAGGAGTTCATGTTCTAAATTGCCTATCTAAAATAGCTTATGTTAGTGGATGATATTGAGACCAAGGAAGTACCTTTGCTTCTCTTATGGATAATGTTAGTTTCAACACCCTAATGTATAAGCTGCAGGCATTTGTGCCTGTGAAAGTAAGTTGGTACATGTATACTGTGAAAGTGATTGACCTCATTGATTGAAACCTTCATGTTCCCTTTGGATGGTGGTATACTTCTGCAACAGACTTAGGACAGAAATGTTACCATGAGAAAAGCTGTGTTGGTAGGCTTTATGGACCACACAGAGCTGCTTTCAGTAGGCCAGGAACAGAAGTGGTTAGTACTTGCTGAAAGAGTAATTTTCCAGTCAGAACAGTCTGTCCTCAAATAATGATTGTATGACAGAGTATTTTTGACAAAGATATATTACACAAAAATTGCTCCATTGGGTCCATAATTTGCAGATCACTCACTGTGGGGGCAGAGAGTGGAAGGTTGCTTGCTTTTTGCTTCCATGAGGTAAGTCTTGGAATTCCTATTTCAGAGAAATGCCAGTTACATCTGTCCATCGATAAAGCGGATTCTGCTTGATCTACTCGTAAAGATCATGAATGGATTGTTATTGGGCACCAAGCACGTTGTTAATCTGGAACCCCAAAGACTTGCATTTTTTAATAAAGTAGACTGTGGTATAAGCAGACATGCTGGTAGAAATATGAATAAGGTGACTAGCAGGACAAATATACCGAAAAAAGAACTCGGGGGGCGGGGGGGGGGGGGGCGCCCTGACGACAAAAGCCAGAAGAATTAACTTGTTTGTTTTCAAAACTTTACCCATCTTTTCAGATGGAGGCTTGAGAGTACTTTAGAAAATTGTGGGGGCATTATAAAAGGGCTTGGGTGCAGACACAGAGGGTTTTGACCAGAAACAACAACAACTTATGAACAGTTTTTGCTTTGTGCTATCCGGATGTGCTCGACCATAATTTTGTCCCAGAAAGCCATCTCAAGTCTGCCGATAGACAGAAAGGAATGATAGGTTATGGAATAGGGGCAAAAATCAATGGCAACTTAAAGAAAAGGTGACATAGTTGGGTGTTAGAAAGACAACATAAAACGTCAGAGAGAGGTGGGAAGAGTGGAGATTTAAGGACATTTGCAAAAGAGGAATGGAAAAATAGGAAGAAAAGAATGAACTTACGGTAAACCTGACAGTCACCTTGGTCATGCGCCAGTTTTCAGCCTCCAAAAATTGATAACATTCCCAGTATGTGATTAATACTTCACAAATCTGTAGGTGTCTCCCTCAGGAAAGCAGCCAGAGAACAAGTCAATAGAGACCACTGAGGCAAGTGTTGCACCTGTGCACTGTACACAAGAAGTTTAAAATGAAGCACCTGTCAGTGTCCCCCAGATATAACGTTCTAGGCATGCCCTGACACCAGAACATGGGAAACCTTCCATTACATGTATGACAGAGGTAACAACATTTACAAACATTCACATTAACTTTACTTGGACTCGCTCTAGGATGGAAAATGTGTTACAGTAGGAGTCAGTAATGACCAAGAGGTTACATGGAGAGCCGTTGTTTTATCAGGGGGGGGTGTGCAGGGTAAGTTACAGAGGGATGCAGTTATGTCCTGAGGGAGGAGTTACAGAGTGGCAGTGATGTAACTGGGTAGGCCGGAGGAAGGGCGTGATGCAGAGGAAAGCCGTGATGCAGAGGAAAACCGTGATGCAGAGGAAAACCGTGATGCAGAGGAAAGCCGTATTGCCCTTAGGAGAGGGTTAAAGTGGGAACCACTGATGGCCCATTAATTCACAGCTAAAGATGGGAGAGGTCTTAAAGAAGGAACCACTTATGGCTTCGAGGGAGGGAATACAACAAAGCTAGGGTTATGCTGATTTTTAAAGAAGAGATGGTTTGGCGTTTAACAGAAAAGGGAGATGAGAAACACAGGGAAATAGATGGTTGGTAGAGGGCAGCAGGGCAGGAAAATAGAGGAATAGTGGTTTACCCTGGTAGTTTGAGAGCAAAGGAAGGGCGCAAATGTTGGCTAGAGATGTATAAGGATTTATTTAAAAAGTAAGAAAAGAAAGGGGACTTTGATTGGGTAAGAAATACAGCAAGGGGGTTAGACTGGGTCACAATGTGAAACTACCAATGGCAGAGTCTTTAGACACAAGACAAAGGGAATTGGAACCAGCATTAAAAATGCAAAAGGTCTCGGCTTTTATTAACTTAAAGCCATTTGCTTTGCTATACAATACCATTAGCAAAACAAATGGCTTTAACTTAATCCAAGGCAAAACCTATTGCATTTCCAATGCTTGTTAAAACATTGCAGTGACATTTCCAGAATGTGTAGCACACTCCAAATCTCAGTTTTTTTCAGACCCTGCAGACCACTGTCTGTCTGGTAGGAGGCCTGTAAATTAGAAATTTGGAATCCATTGAAAACGGCGCTGTCAATTGACAAGGTTTGTAATGGGATGAGAATGTCATTTTGAAAGTACTAGAACCCCAACAGACATTTACTGTAAGCCTATGATTTGTCAAAAGGGGGGGGGGGGCTGACCTTTGTATGGTTGTGGCTGACATGCACTTGCGCCTCTGTGTTATATTACAAGGTACCCCAATTCACTCACAGCTCTCAATGTGCTTACAGATTGTGCAAGGCAGAGTGGATTAGAATGAAAAGGTCCAAGTGCAGAAGTTGCCCCGTGCAATTGTTTGTGATGGATATGTTCTGATTGGTGCAATTATTTACGCCCTTAAAAGGATTTAAGTCCATAGTTGTGTGGGATTTGCCAGTGGGCAATGCACTGCTGGCCTTCGGGATGGGTACACCAGACTGGCCTTTTTTTTTTTTCTTTTTTTTTTTTTTTTTTTTTTTTCAGAATTGGGGAGTCACATGAATGGAAGCTTGCCGGCCTCTGCAGACTTCCTTCCTCACAGCATGGAAGCAAGTGACATGCAACAACTTCAGACTCCTCGTTATTTAAATTGGAGCATTGATATTCAGGTATAGCACTCATCAATGTCAGACAGAGCCCTTAGTTTCTAAAGAAGAAGCCATGAAATCACTTTTGGTGAAGTGTTCAGGATGGCAATGCTGTCCTTCATTTTGTGGAGTTGGTTTGCAATAAATTCAGTGCTGCCGAAATCTCCGCGGTGATTCACGGGGAGCAGTAATTGAGCTGTCTCTTTTTAGGTCGAGGACTACCGGTCTGCCGAAAGGCAGAACCGGAAGTCGGAGATTTAATGACTTGGAGAAGAGGGGCTTGATCCAGCCCCTCTTCTTCCCTGTTCTCCATTGGCTGGCCTCGTAAATGCTGGCCAGCCACTGGAGAAGAGGTCAGTCACTCTGATCAGGCCCCGTCCGTTTCGGATCGGGGGGCGTGGTTTTTGCGAAAAGTCTCAGGGAGGAGACAACAGCAAAACACGCCCCCGAATCCGAAAACGACGCTGCCTTTCTCCGAGGCATTTCTGCTCTGCCTCGGAGAAAGGCGGTGGTGTGTGCTTGCTTTTGTTTCTGCTCTCCTCGCTGCTCCCCCTTACATACCCCCACTTCCCATTGTCCCTTTCCTTCTCCCACGAGGGCTCCACTT
The DNA here is from genome assembly GCF_964204655.1 of Triturus cristatus. Lineage (NCBI taxonomy): Eukaryota > Metazoa > Chordata > Amphibia > Caudata > Salamandridae > Triturus > Triturus cristatus. Next base: position 1,605,207,153 of record NC_140590.1, on the reverse strand, counting down.
CGTTTTCTGCCAGCTGTCCCTGTGCGACTGCCCCCCCCCCCCCACCTACCTCGTGACTCCCCTTCTCTGAACCCGTAATTCATGGTATACCCGCTGTGCACTGATGCCGCCCCCCACCAAAAGAACACACGTTCTGAGGCTGCCACATATGCCTCCCCTTTGTTCTGTTCTATCCTCCTCGCTTCCTGGTACGCCTCTGTGCCCTCCCCCTCACTCCTGGGCTCGGGCTTCTTTGTTTACGAGTCAGACGCTGGATGGTTTGTGGGGGATCAGACCTGCTCTAGAGCTTCTAAGAATTTTGACGGCAGTTTCTTATTTGAGTAAACACCTTCCTTCCTCCCTCCCGATCACCCCTACCCCTCTACAGCCTCATACTCGTATCACTTCTCAGTTTCTCTTTCTCTTAATTGCTTTCTACTGCTCTTTGTGCCTCGCTCTTTTGTTTAGCCACCGAGTCTTACTGCGTTTCTCCCTCCTTTGTTCTTTTTCGCTGTCGCACTTTACTTTGTCTCTCATTTTTTCTATCACGTGCTCCTTCTTTATCCATCTTTCTCTTTTCATCCATGCTCCTTTGTCTCTATTTTGCTCTATCTATTTCACTTTTACTTGCTCTCGCTTGCTCTCTCTCGCCTTGCTGTATCTTGTTTATCTCTTTCTCTGCATATTTCTCCCTTTTTCATTCTTTCTCACTCTATCGCAGTATCACACAGCTTTAGGAGCCATAGCTATGTGGCACCCACCCTCTGCACTGAAACGTGCCGCTGGTGAGCGCAGCCTGATTTTTAAATTGCCAGTGCCAGGAAGCAAACTATGATGGAAGTTTGTTCAGATACAGCGGATCGGGTGCCAAAAAGCATTATGAGCCACAGTGAACGAGTCCTGTGCAGAGTGCTGCTGCAGCGCACTACACACGCTGTTTCTTCTTCCCTGTCCTGTCTGTCTCTGAGGCGCATGCCTGCACACTATGCTGGGGGCTGGCGAACTTGTGGAGGAGACTTAGGTCAGACGCAGGTTGGTCCAATACGGGACACGTGAAGAGGCTTCTGCATGATAGGAAGAGACCGGCTATGTACTCGCACTGTCACTGGTAGCGCTCAACTACCAATAACAGTAGTAGCTGCTTGTCGCCAGGACTAATCCCCCCACCCATGACCTGGACTATTTTTAGCACAGTACTAGTAGTGCAGCATAACACTACGCGGCACTTTCTAAATTCACCAGGCAGTCAGTGAGTGACCCTGCAGTGTGTGATGCTTTTTCCAGCACAATGGAAACAAGGGGTGAACCAACAGCGAGGCCTCATTAACATGCAAATGGTCTTTTTAAAGACCTGTGGAGTGCTCAGGCGCGGCTTTGTGTCTGGCCAGGGAGTGGTCTCATCCCGGGCTGCCACAAACGACGGGGGGGGGGGGGGGGGGGCCTGAAGCGCTTTGAGTTCAATGGGTGTTGCGCGCCTGATCACAGGTAAATGCGGGAGAGAACGGGGTTGTTGAGCAGGGCCGGGCTGGCTTGCCGGGCATCGGGCGTTTCCTGTAGCAAACGTGCTTCACAGTTAACCTCCCCCATGACCCTCCAGCTGGTCCGACATAATTGCCAGGCCTACTTTGGGGTTCCAGTTCGGCCCTGTTGTTGAGTATTCTACCCAGGGCTTTAAGTGGGATAAAAAAAAATGGGTGGGTGTGGGGGGCGGTGTTGCGCGGGGTCTATCGACTTGTATTTTGCTGTCTCTTTTGTCATTGCATCCAGGCATAATGATACAACAAGTAACATGATACCTACAACAAGTTAGGACTATTGGCTTTGTCAATCGTTGTTAGTTGCATAAGATAAATTAGCAGTAACTGTGGCTTGTATATAATATTGAAAAAGCATCCACTTGAAGCCCTAGTGACACCACAACAATGTTACTGCTCCTGAGTTTCATAAAGAGACAACAATATAATCATGCAGTGGCTGAACTCGACAGATTAAGAAATATATCCCAAATTATATATAACAGTCGGTAGACGCATGCCTCTACAGTGTTCTCTTATATTTTGAAACCAGAGTTGGTCAAGTTCGTATCCTTTCAAAGTTCCCTTTTCAAACAATCATTATCAACGCCAAGTCTGGCCCTGGCACGGTAGTGCGATTTTTGTTTAGTATTAATAAAATGTGACACTTCAGACAGCAGTTTCAGCAGAGAGGACAAAGAAGGAATGGGCATGGGATCCAAATACTCATCATGCATATTAGTCTGTACCACTGGCATTTTGCGATGCTGCAGCGTTTTCCTCATAATTATGGATTTGCCAAACTTCCCAAATAATACTCGCATAATAAATCTCGCTTTTGAGAGTGATTAAGCTATTGACATTGTAAATAACAATGCCGTTTCTTTAAATGTTTTAAAAACATAAACAAAAACAAGCATTTACAATGCAACGGTCTCTGCATTGTTAGAGCTATTGGCATTTCTCATCACAATGCCGTTTCTTTAAATGTTTTAAAAACAAACACATAAACAAAAATAATGTCATGAGCAATGCCAATAGCTCTAACTTTACCAATGCCGAGACCATTGCATTGTAAATGCTTGTTTAGGTCTCGCAAAGGGCAGCATATGCGCTGCCTCTATGAGGCATTAAGTAATTGATGTGGTAGGTGAAACTCCGCCTATTGGCAGTAGTTTCTGCTGCTGCTGCTTGCCATTTGTTAACTCTCGCATTTTTTTAGTTAGCAGGATTATCATTGGCTTGAGTTCCGATGCTTCACTTCCGGTTTGCTTCCCTTTTGCAGGAAGCAGCACCAACTAACTACAGATTTGGTTTGCTGCTCGGTGTTATGTAGTCGTGTAGGGACTACTTCCTTGTTTTTTCCACCAGCGCCACGCTCAAATAGTTAATTTTGTTTTGCCTCCTACGTGCTCACTCTGCACGCACACTGGTTGCCTCGGTGCTTTGTGCGTGTTTGTGCGACTCCAGCTGTTCACAGCCAGCCCTGGCAGCAGTTCCCCAGCACTGACATGCTTCACGCCTTCCTCCTCCTGCCGGAGTGCGGAGGTCCCCCGCGACCTCCTCACCTTGCCTACAGAACTCAGACATTGCAACTCCACGTCTCGGCCGCCACACTCTACGAGCAATACCGCCACTGCACCGATGCAGCTCGCCACAAGCTCCACCATGGAATCGGGTACCGCCTTGTTTTTATATGTTGGCAACTATAATTATGCATTTATACCCTCCGCCATGGTTCATTTTAATTCCCTCACGCTTGTTTTCCCTGCGAGTTAATGTCCTTGCAGAGGCAGGACGACGTGCGCAGTCAGGACAGGGGCTTTGGCAATGGCGGCGCATGTTTATTTTTTGCATTGCGCCGTACCGCCATTGACAAAGCCCCTGTCCTGGCTGTGCACGTTATCCTGCTTCTACAAAGAAAAGGCGTTTTTGAAATCTCTCCCTGTGTGAAACGCTGCTTTTGTTAAGCCCGCCTCCTTTAAAACTACAGCGTGTCCCACGTTGGCCTTTGGAAATAGCTTAGGAAATATGTTGAGTGCCTGTCAGCAGGGCTTTTTGTCCTGAGTGAGGAATCCAGCGTTGTAAAGGAGACCCCTCACACAAAGCTGTCTGTAATTAGAAGAGTCAGCGGAGTGCAGCGCTAACAGCCAGGCTCAGAAAGCATCGCTCAGCTGCGTACCTGTATGTGTGTGCGTGCATGTGTGCAAGTGTGTGTGCCTGTATGTGTTTGTGTGCATCTGTGTATGTTTGTTTTCATCTATGTACGTGTGCCCATGTGTCTGTGTGTGTGTTTATGTATGTATGTTTGTCTGTGTGTTACAGTCCAGAACGGTGCAATGTTTCTCTCTGCCAACGAGGGGCCCAGGCAGGACATCTGCTAATCGGGGAGCGCATTTTGCATCCTATTGCAGTTTCCATCGTCCAAGTAAAACACCAAACGGAGAAATGGGATTTAAAAAAATAGAGGCAATAAAATTGATCACCTTGAAGTTTGGGGATGTCATATCAATTTTAGCCCTCTGTTTTTGTTGATGCCTACTTTTACGGTCAAAAACAGAAGCTCTTTTGGGGTTTTAGAGAAAAAATCCACACACAATGGGAGAGATTTCAACCTCCTGCAGGGGTGTGTTCCTGGGTACACGGCTACACGCGTTGTCTAAAAGGGCAACAAGAAAGCAGTGAACTTCATATTCTGCTTTTAAGAGCCGCCTCTCCTTCCAAACTTTGTAGCCCTCCAATCCAGGATCCCAGCAATACTTGTCCTCATCGTGTGATCTTGGCAAACCGCTTTGCGCCCACTGCACCGGCAGCACTCCTGACAAACACTAACATTTCCACATGTGTGGCTTCCCTTCTTCAGACTGCGCCTCGGTGCCAACGCCACTCTGCTGAAGTAAGTCTCAAGTGATCGCTTGGCAAAGCTGAGTGGGTTGTGTTCCGGCCGCATTCAACAAGGAGAAACCAGCATATGCAATGCAATAGGTCTCATTTACACGAGTTTAAGCTTTTGGCATTGTAAACGACAATGCGTTTTATTTCTGTTTCAAAAAACAAAACCTAAATAAAAGGCACTGTCATTTAGAATGTCAATAGCGCAAACTTGCGTAAATGCGAGACCTGTTGCATTGCAAATGCATGTTTTTTCTATTTGTTTACTTACAATCGCGGCACCCGCGCTTTACTTTAACATGGTTAAAGACAAAGCGCGGGTGCCGCGATTGTTGAAATAGAATAAAGGAGACCATGAAAATTGGGGAGGAAACTCTGTGCAACTTGCACATTCCTGGTCTGTATTGGGAACAGAGAAATGTAAAAGCTTTGCTAGCAAAGTTGAACTAATTGGGAAACTATTATCAGTGAAGCCAGGGAAAGTGTTCTGCTCTGCCCAGTCTTCACAGATGCAACATGTCCCTTCCCGCTACCTGCACTCAAAACTAAACTGTTTTCCATCTGCCGGATGTCCCGCCAGTGATTGGGGGGGTGGGGGCAGTACTTCCTGCTGCAGGGACACAGCAGGAAGTGATATGTTATGCCAGTAGATGGGACAGAGAATGGAGGCAGGGGATAGTGTGCAGTGGGAGCGGGAAAAAGGACATTGACAAGGATAATGCAGGCTATGGGGCAAGAGGCGGAGTTGTGAAGACTCAATGGTGAGCGCTTCACCACCCCCACCCCTTGTGGCCCCGTCCTGCCACGTGGCCCCAGTCAACTCACTGCCCTTTACAGCAACAGGAATGGTCTCTAACTGCCACTAAGGGACACTGAAGCGCATCCTCGTTTTTGCGAGCTTTTCTTTTTGGAAAGTTCTCAAAGGAAAAAAAAAACTTCGACACGGATAGTAGATTTCCCTTATCAACAGTGTCTGGAGGTCGATACATTGCTCAAGAGGAGGTTTCCGATAGTTTTGTTCAGAGCCTGCTGGACTCTTCCTTCAGAAGGGGAAGCAAGGTCATTTTATTTGTATGGGTGGCATGGCTTAGACCGGAAAGCGATTAAGGGGTATTAAATACCCCTTTCTACCCGCAGCCAGGGCTGTCCTCTGGCCGGGTAGGGTGGTTAGGACATGCCGCTTGCCGGGTCAGCCCAGCAGTCGCTGCAAGTGGCCGAGTTTGCACAGGAGAGCTTTCTTTGCCTCTTAAAAGTATTAAATGCTTTATTTTACGGAGCTCATAATACAGGAAATTCCATCACCTTATAAGTGAGCAACATGTTTACAGTCAAGGGAACAAAAAAAGAAACTCGGCGACTGTCGTACAGTCAGGCAGGTCTGAAACAACATCCCCTCTACCCACAGCCTAGTCGGAGCTCCCACCCATCCATCACTCACTAGAAAGCTTGCTAGCTGCCCGGCAGACAGCCCGGTGACACGACCGCGCTCTACCACAAAACCCGGAGAGATGAAAATGGGTCATTCGAGGCATGCTACGAGTTCAATCAATGCAAGTGCAGCAGCATTCTTGTTTAAATAACCCGCATTACAAGAGAAAAACCAAGCACACCGTTTCATAATGCATTAACTGTTTAAACCCCATGTGTACAACTATTTAAAACACATGTGCACACACTTTTTTAAAGCCGAAAACCTGGGGACTTTTTAACACCCAAGAATCTAAACAAGCGCGGTACCGCAAAGTCAGCCGCGTGTTTATTTTCGCATCGCACTTTCACTTTAAGTGAAAGCGCGATGCAAAAGTAAACACGCGGCTGCCTCTGCCAAAGCTGAGTGAGTAGAAAAAAGTGTGAGAGGACAAATGAAGGAGAGTGTCACGCCGCTGGTAAAAGATCAAATCCCGGTGGGCGGCGCCAAAAGGAGACAAGGCGACAACAAGGAGGGACTAAGAAGCCTCCTTTACAATGAGAAGCCTACGTTTTGCATGCAACATGACGCAAACCAATTAGAAAGATGGGCGGGGCTTCAAATCCGCCTCCGAGAGCTTTGGAATCTGTATCGATTCCAAAAAGCTCTTGTATGACCAGAGCAGCGCATGCGCGCTGCTTTTGCCAGCCAAGACCTAAAAACGACAGTTCTGAGACTGCAAACAGGAGAAGGAAAAGGTGGTAGACATAGCTTGAGGTGGTTAGGGTGTTGCGTAGCAAGTAGAGGATGTTCTATAGTTGGTACTTTTGTAATTTATGCCGGCTGGCACACAGCATAAGTAACATTCAATTGCTACCTCTACTGAGAGGTTTGCAAAGTTAGCTGTTTGTGCTTTAAACAGCTTCTAACTGGAACATATCCATGTAGTGTATTTACTTGTTTTGCATATGATTACTTTACAGCAGAAAAACGTCCTTCCCGACATGCCTGGGAGTAAAAGGCTTGGATCTGTGGTGGCATGACATGTTAAACTTCATTGCAAGACGAAGCTGTGAAAGAGAATCCGGGGTTCTATAGGCAGATTTCTTTGGAAACACTTACATAACTTTCTCAACACAGTTTACTTTCCTATCTATTTTTAAGAAGCACGTTTCTGAACACTGCATAAACATACTGTCCTGCCGAACATGCTGCATTAACTATCTACCACTCCCAGTACATTTGAAGTACATTTCTGCCTTATGTAGGCACACAATGCACCAGGCTCTTATGGAAATGTGGCTTTATTATCGGCTGCCACACGAGGGCGCGGAGCCTCTAATCACAATCACTTAACCACATTGTGTAATCCTGGGCAAGTGTTAAATTGAAGAGATCACCCTTAGTTTAGCGCCCCAGTGCATCCCTAAAGTCATGCTTACTGCTGCACAGAAAAGCATGTAAATTCCCTGACAATTTTAAGTGCAAGGTTTTGGTAACGATATTTAATTGAAATTAAGGCTCAAAGGGCCAGATAAGCCACGAGGAGAGAGAAAGGCATAGTGGAGGCACCGTGAAACGTGAGGCTCATGGAAAGGGAAGTACAAGCTGGAGCTTTAATGTACACCCTGGTTGAAACATGAGAGCGGGGAGCAGGGGATGCAGGTGAGACCAGTGGGGAGCACCGGCACCAGATAAGTGCAGAGGGAAAGCAATGTGCGAAGGGAGGGGACCGTTAATTACTTCACTGCAGGACTCAAATGCAAGTGAGAGGGGAGCGGGTTGAGGGCTGTATCTGAGAGGCCATAGGGCAGAGCATCAGAAGGGTGAACAGAGAGCCCAGGAGAGAGAGCATGGTCCGCCAGGCTCTTACCTGCCAATGCTGTGGCTGTTCTCGGACTGCAGATTCTGCATCATGTTTCCCTCTTGCTCTAAGGATTGAAAGAGCCAGAAGAGGAGCCCGGAATTTGCATGAAAGCTTTGTGGAGAAAGACAAAAACCTCTTAGTTGACAGCGCTGGGCAATTTCTGTTTGAACCTGCCAATTTGAACTTAATCATGCTCATATTCAATGGAGAAGATGCGGCCTAATAGCCGGCTGTCTTTGGAGCTGGGGAACCAGGTTTGGTTCTCAGTGTTTGCTCAACATCCTGTGAGTCTGGGCACATATTTTAATCTCCCCCGTGCCTACAGCAATAAAATATGAATCCTTGTGTAATGTAACTGCCTCATATAGAGCACTTTGTTTCCATCAGGTGTCTCGATTTACTATAGTGCACAGGCTTCTTGTCCTTTGCACAAAATAGACATTAACACTTCTTGCACTTGCAAGAAATCTAGATGCGTCGGGCGATACGAATTCCCCTCCCCTGTTACACTCCATTTTGTGAGTCAGTGAAAATGGAATGGTAGTACATCTGGCCACATGTCCTGACTACTCCAAACAATTTATTCTCCAGACAGATTCCTCTGAGATAGGAATAGGAGCAGTGTTGTCACAGCTTAATGAAGAGGGCCAGGATCAGCTAGTAACTTTTATCATCCGAAGGTTGACCCCAAGAGAGAAATGTTTTTCAGCTATTGTGATAGGTCTTTGCTGTGGTCTGGGCCTTGAAGAGGTTCGGGCCATACTTGTTTGGCACTCATTTGATTGTTCAGACCGACCATAAGCCTCTCTTATGGCTAAAACAGATGAAGGGTGAAAACCCCAAACTTTTGAGGTGGTCCATTCCTTTGAGGATGGACTTTTCAGTGGAACATAGCCATGGGAGTAACCATGCCAATGCAGATGGACTTTCCAGATATTTCCACTTACAAAATGAAGACTCAGCTGGGCAAGGTTAGTCTCATCTCTTTTCGTTGGTGGTGGGATTGGATGTAGGAAAGTAGAATCTTTATGGCCTAGATACCCTTTCTTTTTGCTTGGTGTCAGTGTGTTCTGACTGTAGTTCACTGGGATCCTGCTAACCAGGACCCCAGTGGCAGTGCTCTTTCCTCTAAATTTCATGGTTAGTACTTTGCACAACCCCCTATTGGCATACTGGGATACCCTTGTAAGTCCCTAGTATATGGTACTGAGGTAAACAGGGCATTGGTACACCCGGGTTCTCCCATGGGCTCCAGCATGTATTATGCTACCCATGAGCCCATGCAAACTGTGTCTGCAGAGCTGCCATTGCAATCTGCGTGAAATGGTGTGTGCACCTTTCACTTTGGATATAAGGTTTCCCTTATATCTAGGTCACTGCACTTTTGAGCTATAAGTCACCCCTAAGGTAGGCCCTTCAGTCCAAGGACCGGGTGCATGATTCTAAGTGTGTAGGTACCTCTGCACAAGCACACTCAGAGGTAACCTCCTACAAACCCCAGAATCTATTGTCTGGGCGTTTTAAGTGCAGTGCAGCCATTATAAGTTATGTAGAGGACACTGGCAAATCGAGATGTCCAACTACATAATAGCTGCTCCGAATCTGGTCATATTTGGTATTGAACATGTTGAAATCTTGCAACTACACTAGATTCCAGTGTTAGTTGCATGATACCATGTAGTGGGGGGTTCCATCTTACCTGTGTATCATTACAGGGTCTGCCTGCCAGCCTGCGCTGTTACTGACCCTAAACCGTGTTCTGCCCCACCTGCTGATGAAACTTAACTCTGGCAGGGGAAGCTGAACAAAGGACTTCCTGTGAAGGAGAGGAGTGACAACCTCTCCTTTACAATTCGGTATGGTGGGGGCGCTTCCTAGCACCACCAGACTGCATTGAACGGCACATTTGGTTCCCTACTTGCATAAACAAGTTTTGGCCAGTTCAAGAGCCATTGGCTCCCGCTCTGGTACGAAACTACACAAAGGACAGGGAAGTGTCCACCCCTGTCCGGTTCCTCCATAGGGAGATGCCCAGAGATCCTCCTGGTGGCCCCTTGATTCTGTCATGTTGAATCTTGGGACCTCGGAGCATCTGACTGGCAAGGACAGCTGAGTAGCGATCATTACCCACTCTGATAGGAGGGTCACCACAGATTAGGTCCTTGGGCTCCCCTGAGGGTGGGTACTTAGATTCATCCCAACAAGTTCACGATCTGACTGCGTCGTCTGAAGACTGTTCAAAGGCTCTTCTGTTGGTGGACCCCTGGAACCCTGCTGTTCTTCGAGCAAGGACCAAGGACAAGAGTGCTTCCGGTGGAGGCGTGGCCTTGGAGCTGAGCAAGATGGCGGCACCCTGGCGGAGCTCCCGACAACCAACTCTGTAATGCCCTAAAATCCGTCACTTATCCGATCCTGCCGGTGTTCTGATACCGGCGCTCTGCTGGGGACTTCTGGGGCTTGCCCGGGGCGAGGCAAAACCCCGAAGACCCCACCGTCGAGCCACCATATACATCGGGTAGATGCGGCCTGTGTGACACCTACTGACGCTCTAACGAGGTGGAGAACAGAGATCGTGTGCGAGGGTGCCGCCCACAAACCCTGCAGCGAGACAGACCTCCGTGCCGGCCTGGGACCTGCAAAGGGACCTATGATCGGTCGGGCCGGAGCTCGGGAGTAGGGGGGCTGGAGCGGTAGATCCAAACATATGGGAGCGGGGCGGTGCTGCGCTGAATGAGGTGAGCCACTAGACTTTCTCCGCACCTCCTTGGGCCGAATATACACCACCTGTGGTGACGAAGTGGGGGTCGACTGCATCACGCAGGGCCGCTGGTGCTCCGGGCCCCCCACGGCGCTCTCAGCTAGAGCTGCGTGAGCGGCCATCTTTGCGGTGTGGGCAGCAGCTCCAGTCACTCTGGTCCCGAGGATAGAGCCAGATCACTACAGTGAACACCAGGGCCCTGGGGTGGCCTCTTAAGAGCCGATACGAAACGCTACCCCCATCGGAATCAAAACCCAGAAAGAACGTGGAACGGCATGGTAGAGGCTGGGGTGAACCCCAGTAAATAGATGCTCAGCTGAAAGGGATAACGGTGCCAGTTAAGAAATACCAGGGGGAGGAGAGCTTGCACGAACTGTGTCCGCTGACATGAGAGGGGGTGAGTGAGGTGCCCAGAACCCGGGGGCTCCACAGAAGATCTGTGGCTGTGCGCCCACAGTTAGGAGATGAGACAATGGTGATGGGACAGGCCTGGGTCTCCTGGGTGATAAGTCCACCACATGATTCTGGGGGGGCCTGTACACACCGGGAGAGCCAGACCTCCCTTGCAGCGCTGACCCCTGACGTCCCCGCGGGGAGTGCCCAGATTGGAACAGTGGTGCGTCATCTAAAGAGCCCCAACCAGAGGGGTTCACCAGCGAGGGAATCGACGGCGACACTGGGCCCCGGATGAAGCCCAAGGGGCATCCCGGGACAGAGTCGAACAAAATGGACAAATACGCTGTCCTGAAGTCGACGGCTGCCGCCCCGGAACGGCGACCCAAGGGACACGACAGAGCCCTCCCTGATTGCAATAATTGCGGCGATTGCAGATCTAAAAGGCTCAATAGAACCCAAATTGGATGCCATAACTGTAGATATGAATCTCCTGCGGGCTGATTATCACAAAATGGCCGACAAAGTGGTAGCTACAGAGACTGAGGTGGTGCGCCTGCAGACCAACATGAAAAACCTTGAGGAGCAAGTCCGATCCCTTACGAAACAGCAAAAGGTGATGGCTGCTAGGTTAGAAGACCAGGAAGGGCAGGCCCAAAGGAATAATATCAGGGTGGTGGGAGTCCCAGAAGGAATGCAGGGACCGAGTGTCAATGTATTTTTGGAAGATTTAATACTCCACCACCTGAAGCCTCCACGGCTCACTACACATTTCACCATAGAACATGCCTACAGGGCGCCCATTCCCAAGCCAAAGCCTGGAGCCCCACCTAGAACAATTATAGCACGGCTCTTCAACTATCGAGATAGAGACGCGATCCTGCAGACAGCGCGGGCACACAGATCTGCACCATGAAAACGCGGTGATACGCTTCTTCCCAGATTTCACACTGCAAGTTCAACGGCAGAGAAGAACGTTCAAGGGAGTCAAAAGAGAACTACGCATTAAGGACAGTAAATATTCCATGTTATTCCCAGCGAAGCTGAGGCTGGTTGCCGAAGGGAAAACGTGGTACTTCGGCACCGCTGAGGAAACCTAGGAATGTCTGGAAGGTTGGTGTACGGTGGGCAGCAACTCCCGATGTGAGAGACGATGGGGTCCACCGAAGGGGGACCAGTAGAGCGTAGGTGACAGGTTTCCGACTAAGGTTAATACAGAAGAGGGATCTGGCTCTAGCAAGTGACTATACAGCATTGGTACCTAGAGACATGGGTGGTGGGCACCTCACACTATATGGAAGGTGAGATTGTTTATACGAGACCGTACCCACTGGAACTTATAATTGGCCGAAGGCCTGATAAATGCCCAGCAGGACTGAGGGAATTTTGGGATGTACGGGGAGTCTGGGATGGTGCTCTAGTCTGCTCGGCACCTGCCAACCCCGAGTAGTTATTCAGTTAAGGGCAACAGGCACTCGAGGAGGTGGGTGGTTGTTTCACCCGCCAGTAGGGTAGCAGGGAGGGGGCAAGGGGGGTTGTTATAGTTTTCTTAAAGATCTATAATTTTGTTAGAGAAATGTTGGTATGCAGGACTCTGGCAGTATTTCGTAACTGAACAGATGTGGGTGATATCAAAATGTACAGTGATGGTGCTATTTTATTCTGAATGGAAGATCAAAGTATGATGACGCCGCACCAGGGGGAGTGTTCTGATATCGATGGCGGGAATCAGGGTGGTCTCGGTGCTGTGGTTTACGCGGAAGCTGGTCTGGGAGGTGTAGGAAACTGGCTCTGTATATACTATACCAAAATAAGGTATAGTGTGCACAGACTCCAGTGGATCCCCAGAGGTATAGCAGAGGCTGAATTAGTTTATCACTAACCTCTCTATTTTAGTAGTGTAATCGAGCATTTGGACTCATCAGGAGGGTGTGTTAAGCATTTATTGTATTCACACAATTAAAAACTGGTGGCACACACTCGGAGGCTGAATCCAGATTAGTTAGGTAAGTGTAAAAAAGGTATGCTTATGTTTTATTTCAAGAACCAAGCAAGACTTGGCACAGGCAAGTAGAATATACTTTCAAATGCAGAATTTACAAGAAAATGCAATTCGGGTTGAAATTGGACACGTTACAAGTTTGTATTTGCTTTTAAAATGGTTCAAAATACATTGAAATTACTTTGGATTACTTTTAGATTACTTTTCAGTTGCTTCAACTACTCTGGGTGATATGCCTCGATATCACAACATGGACCATACAAAACATAGGTAAGTACGACAGTTTTTGGTTCAAAAGAAAGTTACTTTGGTTTCCATACAAAAATCAGTTCAACACAACATTTTTAGGAGGAAAATCCTAACATGGGTTCTATGGAAGGAAAGAATGTTATCAGTTTGCAGGTAAGTAAACTACCAGCAAGAATAGTTTTTTTGGGGGTAGAACCAAGGATCCCCAAGGTTCAAACAGGCACTCCGATTGCACCACAAGCGGCACTGGGGCAGCCAGGCCCAACGTTAGCCAATCGGATAGGTGGGCCGTTGGTCAGGGGATGCTTACGAGCAGGCCACTCTGTTTTGTGAGCAAAGCTCCTGGGGGTAAGATCAGCACTGCAGGGGCCAACAATCCGCACAGGAGCTGCACCACCAGCGACATGGAGGTGGCTGGATGCAGAGTGCCAAGGGAATGGCGGGAGCCCTGTGGTTTTCGATCGAGATCTCCGGTTCGGAAGAAATGCTGCTGGCTCGGTCAAGGATGCTTCCAGAGGGCGACCACCAGCAGGAGAGGTAATCTGGGTCCTGGGGAATCCCTGGACACCATTGGTTGGGCCACCCAAGGTGTCTTTAGGTGTTGGATCTTCTTAGCAGCACCGGTCCCGGTCGGGGACCCCTCAAGTTAAGGCTGCAGGCGTCGGTCTGAAGCTCGAGGTAGGTCAGGGATCACCATATCCCAGGTCAGGATCACTGGGGAAACCTCATTGTGGTGTTGGGCCACTCGAACTCGAGCCATGGGTGTCTGGGGCAGAGTGGTGCAGAACCGCGGAGCGGCCGGGATCCGGGTTCTGTGTTTGAGTCTTTAGTCGAGCATATCCGGTGCTCATGGGAGACAGTCGGTTTGGTGACGGCAAGGCAGGTCCTACGGGCTCTGGAAGGCCGCTGGATACGCCAGGGTTTCACTGGGGGCTGGTTGAAGTTGGGACAGGACTGTAGGGATTTAGCCAAAGCAGTTGGTGTACTCTTCTTCCTGCTTCAGCGCCACTCTTCAGTCTTCATTCTCTAATCTGAGGAGGGAAGGCTCAGGGTTGCCCCTAAATACTAAATTTAGCGCTGTTACAGGGGTGGGCAGGATGAGACCAATAGGTCCCTTCCTTGTGGTGAGTACACCCCCTGTTATGCCACCCTCCTGTGGGAGGGGGGCATGAGCCTCCCTCTGATTGGCTGTGTCCCTTCATCTTAAAGATGGAGGGGACTGAGATGTGCTTCACTTCGCCTCCCCACCAGAGGGGTTGGGTTGGCAAAGGCAAGTACACCTGACTTGGTTTTCCCGCCGATTCTCCCGCCCAAAGTGGGGGTCGGAACCGGTGGGAGCCAGTTGCTGGGGGCAGCAAAAGGCAGGGTCAGCTAACAGAGGTGGCAAGCCTTTGAAGCTTCCCCTTCGTGGACCCTGCCCATCCTGGGGGAGGATGGTCTTTGTTTCTGGACCCATAGAGCGGAGGCCCTCTATCCAGGGGTCCAGAACCCTGTCTGGCAGTGGCAAACTCCGGGTAGCCATTCAGGAACCAGACCAGAACTGGTCATTTTTCAGAGTGCTTTTTACATTAATCCCACACTGAGCCAATGTGGGATTTAATCTGCTGAGAAGTTTGCTAACAAACTTCCCAGTTTTCAGTAAAGCCATTATGGAGCTGTGGCGTTTGTAATGACCAACTCCCAGACCATATACTCCTTATGGCTTCAATGCACTTACAATGCCTAAGAATGGACTTAGACCCTGTAGGGGTACAGTGCTCATGCAACTGTGCCCTCACCTGTGGTCTCGTGCACCCTGCTAGAGGGGTCACTTACCTATGCCACGGGCAGTGGGTTGCAGGCATGAACACAGGGATGTGTGCCATGTCGACTGACCACTTTTCTCTGCACCAAAACACGCAGCCTGCAGTGGCTGTGTGTGGGTATAAAAGCGCAGGGCTCGTAAGGGTCACACAATAGGTGCTGCAGCCCTTAGAGGCCTTTCCTGGTCACTGTAGGAAGGTGGATATCTGACTATGGTTACCCCCAACTTTTTGCCTAGTGTCTAGCTGGTTTTTCGACTTAGTTGGCCTGAGATCCTGCCATTCAGGGTCTCAGGCTGTCTGCTCTCTCTGTAAAATGGACTCCATGTACCCTAGGTACATAACCAATTGGTAAGGATCACCTTATTGGACCCTGTACAGTATACCCTAGGTACCCAGGGCATAGGTGTACCCTAGGCCTCCCAGGGGCTGCAGCATGTATTATGCCACCCCTGGTCTGGCCTTCCAATCAGACACAACTGGCTGATCACTCAGCTGGGGCAAGGTCGTGTAATCACCCCTTGCTTAGATATAGTATGCCTATATCTGCCCTTATATATAGACACATGTGTACCTATCAGTCACTCCTATGGCAGGCCTTAACAATCCTGGAGGCAGAGTGCTTGGTAACATGTGAGATGGTGCTCTAGCATGAGCTGAGCCTGTCTGCAGCTTTCGGAACCATGTCCTTATAGCTGTTCTATGATATAGCCTACCATATACTCTTAAAGTGCCTTATAATCTTAAACGGTTATGGTAACTATGGTTGGGCTGTATCAAAACATGTCGTGTAAGGTGTCTAACACTTTGGAATAATACCCCCATACCATTTCTGGTGATGAGGATATTATTCCTCCCTTCTAGAGGGAGAGACATGTTAAAATCCTACTTTGCTGTGTAACCTCTGACCAAAGCCTCAGCATCACAAAATGGATGCTGCTGCCACAGACACAAGTCTGACCTCCTGCTGCTGGGAGTGATCCCAGCCAGGGAGGCCTGGACAATAGGTTTCCTGCTTGGGGAGGTGCTAGCACCTCCCCAGACAGCCTTTAGTGTATTGGGGCAGGGTGGGCTGAAAGGAATGAGACATGCCTGGGGCACACAAGGTGTTCCTTGCATAGTCCAGTTCAAACCGGCGCTGGGGCACTCCAGCCCCAGCTCTGGCGCGAAACTGGACAAAGGGAAGTGGGTGTAACCACCCCCTCCCAGGTCCCACCCATAAGGCGTGACCTAGCAGGTATCCCAGCCCCCCAGATTAGTATAAGAGTGGGAGTTGGGCCTCAAGACTTTAGATTATCCTGAACCTGCAAAACTGAACAGAAACTCTGGACCTTCGACATTCGACGAAAGAAGAAGACTGAAGAATCTCCCTTGTAGCCAAGGAGTGGCTACCCTGTGCAAACAGGCACCATCAAGAGACTACCCTTTGCTTTGTGAAACGTTCGACGAGGAACCGACTGCAGAGCCCGACCAGAGCCTTGATTTCCAGACTTCTCCGACCCTCATCCACATCTGCAGCAGAGCTGAGATCCGTGGAGGCGACGAGCGACGTGGGACCGGCTACCTGGGAAAAGTGGCTAGTAACTTACAGCGCAGCTTCTGAGGTACCCTCGAAGTTGTGCACCGGGGATTGAGAAGCCCCAACCCCAAGCACCATCTGCACCGAAGACCAGCCCCCCACACTCCACGAGTCCTGCGTGGGGCCCTTCAGCATTTTCCTGCTTGCCGCGTCTGCCCGGTTGCTTGCCCGCTGGCTAGTGGCCTCTGTGACGACGCTCCCTGAAATCTTCTGCGCTGGTTTGGCTCCTCCAGACTGGCTCCCGCTTCTCTGCAAAGAAGAAGCACCCCAGACCTTCCTGGTCTGCACCAGAAGCAAGTCCCTTGTTCTTCGTGGGTTCCGCTTGCCAAGGCTTGGTGAGTCCTAGTCCAACTTCGACGCCGCCGACAGCAAGAGCCTTCGTGGGACAGCTCGCCTCCTGGTCCTGGTCGTCCTCGACGCTTCCTGGTCCTCCTGGCTGCAGCGACAAGCTTCACCTTCACCTTCACCTGCAACTCTTCACGACATCGCCTGGTTCCTTCCTGGTTCCACGTGGTCACTGGCTAGTGACCTTGACTCTGTCCCCTCTGCTTGCAGGTTTCTTCTCTTCTTGATCCCAGCCTTCACTCTTCACTGACTGCCTGTCAGCATCTTTCTTCAGGCATCCATAGGAGTCGACGACGAAAACGACGCATCTTCACCCCTACGCACCCGCAGCCTGTGGGCTAGGTAACTTGGGTACTCCGGTGCTCATCAGGATAGTGACTATCCTAGTGTCTAGTTTTCAAGTCTCAACTTCCTAGCTACTCCGGAAGTGTCCTAAATCTATCTATTTCTAAACTGTAACATTGCTATTGACTTTTACGCATTACGCGTGAGTGTTTCCACTCTGCACACGAATCCCGTGGGCCTCCCACTTCCTAACGCTAGTGTAGTGTAGCCCCAGCGATTCCCTAGGCCTAGGCCTATTCTATTTCCGTGACAGTGGTTCTTATACCACTTATTTAGTATATGGTTTGCGTGGCCCCTAGGGCCTAACTGTATTACTTACCTGTGTGACTTACTGTATGCATTAATAAGACTGTGTTGTACTTACCTCTAAACTCATAAAGAGTGCTGAGGGTTTGCTTAGAATAAATACACTTTATTTTATATATATATCTGTTGTGGTGTCCTTTCATTTGGTATTCAAGGGATTATATATGGTATCACAGCTGGCTTCACATGCCATTCAGAGTTTAGCCTAAGACTGCTCTTGTCCATGCTACCACTAGGATAGCTGGTCTATAAGGTTGACTTTACAACCAATCACCATAAGGGTATTTGGACTGATATAAGGTGTACACTATAACTAGTGACATCATACATCAGGCCAACTTCTCACAGTCACAGTGCTCTTGGAACCAATGGTATCTTTTACATGGAACTTACCTGATGCCTGGATGTGTCAATTGTGGATACGACGGTACAGTTGTGGGAAAGAACACAGGGCCTGGGAACCTGATTGGCAATGACCCGGTGCGTAGCAAGTCAAAGTGCATTAAATGTCAGGAAAAAAGTGGGTGGTAGCCATGCAAAAAGGGGCACTTTCCTAAAGGATGTGTCCAGCAGGTTGTTTCTCTCCAGGTGCTCAATGTGCTGTCGGTTGATGGCTTTTTTAAGGACTTTGACCAGAACAGGAAGCGGAGAGAAGGGGTGGTAGTTTTTGAGTTCTCTGGGGTTGGCGGAGGGTTTCTTTTTGTAATTAGATTTATAAGGCGCGCAGCTACCCACAAGGGGTCTCCCGGCGCCAATAGAATAGAGATTACGCATAGAGTTGTTAATGGGAGAAGAGCCAGGTTTTGAGGTCTTTGCGGAATTTTAACAAAGATGGTTCATGTTTAAGCATGGTCGGAAGAGAATTCCACAGCTTAGGCGCAACAACGGAGAAGGAGCGTCCGCCCATTCTCGTCAGTTTAAAACGTGGGATCTGGAAGTTGCCTTGAGTGGATGACCTGAGGGAACGGGAGGGGGAGTATTGTTGAACCAGGGCCCTCAGGTAGCCGGGAGCTGAGCCATGTTTGATTTTGTGCAAAAGGCAAAGGGCCTTGAATTTAACGCGGCTGTCAACAAGGAGCCAATGGAGGTCTTTCAGAAAAGGGGAGATGGAAGATCGCCACGGGACCTTATAGAGGAGACGGGCAGCAGAGTTCTGAACAAGCTGAAGTTTCCTCTGAAGCTCCAGGGTGGCTCCCAGGTACAACACGTTGCCGTAGTCCAGGCGAGAGGTGACTAAAGCCTGGACCACTGAGCCTCTGGTAGAGGGTGGAAGTATCCATAGGATTTTGCGAAGCCACCCTAAGATGGAAAAACAGGTGGCTGCCACTTTAACCACTTGATGTCGCATGGAAAGTGAGTCATCCAGGATAACACCAAGATTACGAACCTGGGAGACTGGGATGGGTAGAGGGCCCATTTCTGATGGCCAATGAGCAGAACTCCAGAGATGCTTTTGCTTGCCCAGAATGAGCACCTCCGTCTTATCTCCGTTTAGTTTCAGAAGGTTAGCCTGCATCCACTCTGCTACTCGGCTGAGGCCTAATTTAAGAGCAGATGGAGAATTTTCAGCAGCCGAGGAGAGGGAGAAAAGGATCTGAGTATCATCGGCGTATGAGTAGAGGGAAAGACCAGCGTCTTCCACGATGGTAGCTAGGGGTCTTACGTAGATATTAAAGAGCGTTGGGCTCAGTGAGGACCCCTGCGGGACACCATACGCGGATGAACGGACGGAGGAGGAGGAGCTGGAGGAGACCACCTGGAAAGTACGTTGATTTAAGAAGGAGGCCAACCAGGCAAGAGCGGAGCCCAACACTCCCGCCGATCTTAGGGCATTCAGAAGGATGGAATGTGAGACCGTATCGAATGCAGCGCTTAAATCTAGAAGAATAAGCGCCATGGTCTCTCCATGGTCAAGGCGGGAGCGTAGGTTCTCGGTGACCCCCAGAAGAGTGGTTTCGGTGGAGAAATGGGAGCGGAAACCCGATTGGGACGGATGAAGAAAGCCTGAGGTCTCCACGTGAGGTGAATGTTGACATGCCTTTCAAGGATTTTAGAAAATAAGGGCAGCAGAGAGATAGGTCTAAAGTTGGCCAATACCTTAGGGTCTGCACCAGGTTTTTTTAACAGTGGCACTACAAGGGCCCTTTTCCATTCCTCTGGAACAGTAGATTCACGCTGGGAGGAGTTCAGAAGTGTCTGAATGATAAGGAGAGCGTCGGGAGAAAGCAAGCGGAGAGTGTTCATAGGAATCGGGTCAAGGGGAGAACCTGAATTGACCCTCATTAAGCAGGCAGACAGCGTGTTGGGATTTAGCAGGGGCCATTCTGAAATCAGAAGTGCTTGGGATTGCGAGCTTAATGAGTCCGAGGTAGGAAGGTCAGGAAGGGGTTTGTGAGGGGGTATAGGGGAAGCGCACGAAAAAGCAGTGTAGATGGTTTCCACTTTCGATCTAAAAAAGTCGGCAATTTCATTGCATTCAGCATCCCCTAATGCAGGTGGAATAGGAGCGGTCTTAGAGCCGGCTAACGTTTTGACCATGGAAAAGAGAGCTTTAGGGCGGTTGATGGCCTTTTCAATTGACTCAGAGACGAACCGGGCTCTGGCCTTTCGACAGGCTTGGTGGTAAAGCTTAAGTGCTGAACGGTAAATCAGTCTGTCGTTCAGGGCATAAGTTTTCCTCCAAGAACTCTCTAAATGTTTACATTTAGATTTGGAGACCTTCAATTCATCTGTGAACCATGGGGCAGGGGCATGATGAGGGGTCTGAGGACTTGGGCGCAGCGGTAAGTGTAGGTTAATATTGGAGGTTAACCACTTAGACACTTCCAGAGCCAGAGAGGTGCACCCAAGATTGATGTCGGGGCAGGAATCCATGAGAGAGGCATTGAAGGCTGGAATATTCAGCTTGGACCAGGGTCTGTAGTTGTTCCTAAAGCCAGGAAGAGATGTGCATCTTTTAGTGTCAACGGGCAGAGTGAAATGTATAGCAAAATGATCGGACCAGTCTAAAGGAAGAGCTGGGGAAGAGCAGTCGAACAGAATGTTTGAAAGGACAGGATCAAGTAAGTGCCCTGCCTGATGGGTGGGGCCGCTGTTGCGAAGTATAAGGTTGATAGCCTCGCAATCAGAAAGAAACATTTTGCTAGGTGCGTTCTGTGTGTCTTCTAGGTGGAAATTGAGGTCTCCTACGATGGTAAAGTTTGCTGCCTTCATGGCAAAAGGAGCCACCAGCTCAGCAAAAGAGGTAAGCCACTGTGTAGACTGATCGGGGGGACGATAGATTAGGATGCCCGACAACGTTAATTGGGGGGAAACTGCTAATTTAAACAGGGCAGCTTCGCAATTAGGAAAAGGGACAGCATCCAAAGAGCAGGCGTGAATATCTTTAAAAATAATCGCGATCCCGCCACCTTTTCCCGTGCTTCTATCGAGCCTGACTATTACATATCCCGGTGGTAGAGCACTAGCTACATCCGGGCCGGAGCCAGTGTGCAGCCACGTTTCCGTTAGGAACAGGGCGTCTGGTTTGGTGGAGGATAATCAGTCATATATATGGTCACGATTTTTGGGCAAAGATCTGCAATTAATGTTCCAGAACTGGTAGGGAGAGCTTAAAGGCACGGATGGAGCAGAGTGTTCAGAATAGGAAAAGCAGCAGTTTGAGCATCTTTGAAACAATTTCAGCGAGCAATCAAGCTGTGTGCAAGAGGAAAGGGTAGTATTTAAACGGCGGAGCTCCTTAGAAGTGTAAGTGAAAGGGCTGAGGCGTAGCTGATCGGGTTGGACATGGTGCCGGGCAGCTGGGCGCTTCAGGGCGCGGACGGGCGCAGACGGGCTTGCCTTTGGCGCGCTGCCGGCGCGCCCGCTGCGCTCGCGCGCTGCCCGGTCGAGAAATGGTGTGCTTTACATAGTGAGAGGAGAGGGCGGCACTCATCACACCACAGGTGCGGTCAGCGAATGAACGAGCCCCCAGCGTCAGCAAGCCCTGCCTCCAACGCATCCGATGCTGGTGGACTGTGCGAACAGCGGCCAATCGGTGCGGTGAGACAGGGTGAGTGCGAGTCAGTGTTTTAGCAGCTCAGCATTCAGTTTTTAAAAGTGACAATGCGCAAGAAATAATAATTTAAAAATTGCTGCATAACAAACCTCCGGCTTCCGCCTCAGAGGAGCAATAATCTCAATCTAACGCGAGCAGGGAGGCGGGATGTTTAAATAAGGAAATGGCCGGCCCTCATCACACCACAGGTGCGGTCAGCGAATGAACGAGCCCCCAGCGTCAGCAAGCCCTGCCTCCAACGCATCCGATGCTGGTGGACTGTGCGAACAGCGGCCAATCGGTGCGGTGAGACAGGGTGAGTGCGAGTCAGTTCTTGAAGAGGGGGTCTGACCTCCATGTGTTTCCATGGATCTGGAAAGGTGGGGGTTGTGATGGATGCGTTGATGATGCGGGTGATTTTCTTGTTTTCCGGGTTGAAGTGGTGGAGGCAGTGGGCCAAGGAGCTCCAGAGTGGATGGAGTTCATGATGGCCATTGTGCTCTGTGTGGTGAGCTGCTCCCAAGCGTTGAGCAGAGGCCTGTGGGTGGGGTCGGTTGGTGTGAGGAGACTATAGAGGTTGGTGGATTGGGGTTTGAAGTTACTGTAGATGGTGGATATCTTGTTTTGGAAGTTGTCTGCCAAAGTGTTGCAGAGTTCCTGGGATGGGGGGAGAATAGTGTTCTCTGTGGCTGAAGGGCAGGAATACTCTGTCGATGTGGAAGATTTCCTTGCTGCAGTTGGAGGAGGCTTCAATGTGGTCTTCAAGGGCTCATTTTTTCATGTCTTTTGTGTGTTGATGGTAGTTGTTGAGGACTGATTTGAAGGTCACTCGATTTGTCTGGTCTTTGCTGGTGCGCCATTTTCTCTCCAGGATTTTGCAGTTGCGTTTTGTGCTCCTGAGTTCTTGTGTGTACCAGTAGGATTGTTTGGTGAATCGTCTGGTCTTTGAGGCCTTGATGGCGGCCACTCTGTTGGCACAGTTGGTGATCTAGTTGGAGAAGTTCTTGAACGCCTGCTCAATGGAGGATGCAGGGTCAGGGCGCATGGTATTGAGGGCATCCATCATCGCATCTCTATCACTTTGTTCCAGTTGCTGTGGGAGGAGCTGGGGAGGGGGGGCTCTTGGTGGTGGGGCGCAGTGCTCCTGTGATGGTAAAGTGAACAATGGCGTGGTCAGTCCAGGTACGTTTGGTGGTGTTGCCATACTGGACTCTTGTCACTGCCTGTGAAGATTGGGTCAAGCTTGTGTCCTGCCCTGTGTGGGATTGATGACCCATTGGGAGATGCCGATCTTGCCCATGCTCTCCTTGAGTTTGGCGGCATTAGTGTCTTTGAGGTCGGCGAGGTAGAAATTGAGGTCGCAGAGGAAGATGTAATTTATGGAGTCAATGGAGAGCAGTACAATGAAATCGGGGATGGCGTTGCTGAAGACGAGTCAGAGGCCTGGATGATTCTAAGCAAGGGTACCTCTGATGGTGGTTTTGCCGTCGATCTGGAGTTTGAAGTTGAGGTGTTCCATGATTGGTGTGATGTTGTCTTTGGTGGTGGTGCAGTGGATGGTTTCTCTGTGGGTGATGCCTCCTCCGTGCTTGGTGGTACGGTCCCAGTGTATCATATCATACCATCTTGTATCCGATGTGCATTGTGATGGCGATGTTGGGAGCCGCAGTGGGTTTGATCCAGGTCTCCGTGATTAAGACTTCATCGGGGGTGAGACGAGGGCGTCCCAGATTTTGATGGCGCGTTTGCAGAGGGATCTGGCATTGAGCAGGATGCAGTAGAGTGGTTCTGTTGTGGGTGTTGCTGAGGGTGTAGTGAGGGCCTTCGTGGAGGCCTGCGGAGACGCGTCGTAGTTGAGGAGATGGTGGCGGTAGTTGAGGGGTCCTACTTTTGCTCGCGGGGATACAAGGCAGCAGCTGTTGTGGCATCCAGTGTTGAGGGCACGGAGCTCTTTGGTGTATCTGCAGGTGGCAGGAGGACCAGGGTTCCTGGTGCTAAGTGCAGTCCAGGCACAGGCGAGCTTGCCTTTGGTGCGCCGGCGGTGCACCAGCTCCGGCGGTGCACCAGCTTTGTGTGACGGATGTGCGTCCTCCATTAAGTAGGTCCTGGGAAGGTCGTGGGGTGTTGGATGTTGGGAGCGGCAAATGGGTGCGAAGGAGCGACACGAAAAGGGGGCAAAATAGGTTCAACAAACACAGCTAAAACAAAGTCAAAGAATAGGTGACAACAGACTGCAAAACGGCTAAACTTTCACTGGCTGACTACCTGGGGGCAGCATGCAGAGACAGACAGCGGCGTGGGATATAGGAACTGAAAAGTTAGAAGGGTGCACAAGGATGCTTTATTACTGACTGACTGGAGGGCTGACTTATGAGGCAATCTTACACAGTACATGAAACTGTTAATACAGGTAGCACAGGCAAAGACGCTGGTAACAGACAGCTCAAGCAGAGTCACAGGAGACCTGCAGTGTTGGAGAAGTGGATTGGGGATCTGCTTAATGGGGTCGCGCTGTGGCCTTCATTACGTACGTCCTGGTAGGTGGGCAGGACATTATGTGATGGGAGCGGCGAGCGGGTGGGAAGGAGCAGTGCGAAAAGGAGGCAAAATCGTGACAACAGACACAGCTAAAAATACAGAAAGTCAACGAAAAGGTGACGACAGATAGCAAAATGGCTAAACTGCTGAAATCTCCCTTTACTTCAAACATAAATAGCAAGCATGTTGAATCTTTCAGAGGAGTAGGTTATAAAGCTAAAACAAAGGACATTGACCAAAACGTTTGCTTCAGAATACTTCAGGGCATATTCAGCGATCTGTGTAATTCCACCTATGCAACAACTTCTCTAGCAAGTGTGTTGAAGTATAAAGCTTGAGAAGAAGACCCTCTTTTCTTGAGAGAGAACCCTCCACTAGATTTGGTGAATGTGTCTGCAGAAATAAAGTTTCACTCCACTTTACCTACTACTGTCCCTTCAGATAAGGAAAGTCAAAGCTTTGATTTAGTGGAAAAGAAGATGCACAGACTGGTAATGAGAACAAGTAATGCTACTGCTTTTCTGGCAAGGTACAATATATCACTTTGTGATTCCCTTCAGTGAGTTTTAAGGTGTCATGAGGTGCAGTGACTCCTCTTCTTGCTTGCAATGTGAATGGTCCTCGACTCCTCTGTTAGATTGTTTATTTTCTGCCGTCGAGTTCGGTCATGTACTCCTCTGCTCCGTCTCAACATCATCGAAAAAATAGTAATTAGGCCTGAACTGTCGGTATTCGCTAAGAAGGGGGCCCCTGAAGGCAGATGGGCAGGTAGGACAGGGGAGAACAACCAGGTTAGTACTAAAGAAATCACCCTGCCTATGTATAGGATATACTGTGCCCATAAAGGGTCACTGAATAATTAACAATACTGGGCTAACATATAAACATTTATCACAATAAAATCAAAGAAAGTTTTTACAAAATTATATATTTTCGTTCTTAACATTCATTTGATTTAGCAAAAACAAAGATAGAAACATTATATATATATATATATATATAACACAACAGACATATAAATATAAATCAGGTCCCACACATACGCACTCATAACCAGCACTCATTCAAAATTCCAGAAATACATACACACTCAGACATAACTACCAATTAAACATTCTAACAACAATCAAATCCATAAGATTATAAGACCATACGGATTCCTGTACAGCCAATCGATGTAGATATAAAGGTCTCTCGTGCATTCTCTTGGTTGAAGATAATAGTTAGATCCAGACACACGAGGTTATTCAGTGCCAACGTGCGTTTCGGTGTCTAACCCAATACGGGCTACACCTTCATCAGGGTGACACAGATGCATTATGTGGGACACAAATGAAGAGACATAATAGAATAAGGGCACAGGGGAATGAATGAATATATACAATCAATACATATATTACAATACATGATAATGAGCTTGTTTATACATTGCTGTTGATCAAAAAATTATTTTTCACAAGATAATACCTCAGGGAGGTAGATAGTATAGCCACAGGACTAAAGATCATTATATGTTAGCTATAGGTTCAAGATAAACATTCAATAATGAACAGGAGGAGAGTGCACCAAGATAGAAAATAAGATAAAAACAACAACCAAAGAAAATTAATGAGATGGGTGTAATCACCAAAGAGGGAACTCACCCAGACTTCTGTGTAGCTAGAGGAAAACAAATAAAGTAATGTCCATAGACCCACGCCGTGAATATATACATGTATACATATAAACAAAAAATACCTTTGTGGATTGTCCCAACCAAATAGAGATACAAAAATGTTGAGACCAGCTCAACTAAAGGTATCCGTAGGGATAAGGGTAAACTGAAGTATAAATCAGACCTATTGAACGGAAACATAAGTTAGAAAAACTGAGGGGCTGGTTACAGATAGTAGTCCGCTCCAATATCTTACCAATAACTAACGCAGAAAACGGGCTCCTAAGGCTCCAATAAATGTCAAAGTCGAAAGAGCAAGCGGTTACTAGGGTCCAGGGTCCATGGGCTAATGTGCTTATCAGCGTTTACTCAGGCAGTTCCATTTGAATCTAAAATACCAACAAAGGGGGGGGGGGGGTAATCACAATAGGAAAAGTAAAGATTAACATAAGCGCGGATACGGGGAGCAGAAATCACGAGTCCAAAAATGGTTTTGCAAATCCTCCAACAGGTTACAGATCCAGTAGTTTCGCTCATCCTCTGATAGGACAATATAAGGTAGAACAGAGGGATCTGTATAGAGAGCAATGAGGATTTAAACCTAGTGGGGTCTATTTATCGGTAAGCAATATCCCACCAAGATACACTGGAAAGTTATGTTCACAAATTAAAGGCAGGACAACTAGGTCAACATGCGCGCTCAAAAAACGCTGAGGGTGAAGGCGATACAAACTGCCTAACCTCAAGAGTCCAGAAATGAAAGGCGGAAGTTAGGATATAGACTTTCTCGAGTTTAAACAGACAGTCAAAATACTTGCGGAGATAAAGCAAGAAAGAGAGCTAACCGGGTATGGCAAGGAATAATAGACACCACACGGTGGGCTGGCAGTGGCAAAGACAAATGAGGATTTGCTCACAAAGATAACATCATGATCCCCCTCCTTTGTTGGTACTTTAGATTCAAACGCTGATGAGCACATTAGCCCATGGACACTGGACCCTAGTACCCTCTTACTCTTTTGACTTTTCGACATTTATTGGAGCCTTAGGAGCCCGTTTTCTGCATTAGTTATTGGTAAGATATTGGAGCGGACTACTATCTGTAACCAGCCCCTCAATTTTTGTAACCTATGTCTCCGTTCAATATGTCTGATTGATACTTAAGTTTACCTTTATCCTTAAAGTTACCTTTTGTTGAGCTGGTCTCAACATTTTTGTGTCTCTATTTGGTTGGACAATCCACACCAAGGTATTTTTTGTTTATATGTATAAATGTATATATTCACGGCGTGAGTCTATGGACACCACTTTCTTTGCTTTCCTCTATCTACACAGGTCTGGGTGAGTTCCTTCTTTGGTGATTACACCTATCTCGTTAATTTTCTATGGTGGTTGTATTTATCTTATTTTCTATCTTGGTGCACTCTCCTCCTGTTCATTTATTGAATTTTTATCTTGAACTTCTAGCTAACATATAATGATCTTTAGTCCTGTGGCTAACATATCTACCTCGCTGAGGTTATCTTGTGAAAAATAATTTTTTGATCAACAGCAATGTATAAACATGCTCATTATCATGTATTGTAATATATGTATTTATTGTTTTTTATTCATTCATTTCCCTGTGCCCTTATCCTATTAGGTCTCTTCATTTGTGCCCCACATAATGTATCTGTGTCACCTTGATGAAGGTGTAGCCCACATTGGGTTAGAAACCGAAACGCGCGTTGACGCTGAATAACCTTGTGTCTCTGGATCGAACTATTATCTTCAACCAAGAGAATGCACGTGAGCCCTTTATATCTACATCGATTGGCTGTATAGGAACCCGTATTGTCTTATGATCTTATGGATTTGATTGTTGTTAGAATGTTTTTGATTCGTAGCTATGTCTGAGTGTGTATGTATTTCCGGAATTTTGTGCTGGTTATGAGTGCGTATATGTGTGGGACCTGATTTATATTTATATGTTTGTGGTGTATTTTAAATATATGTCTCTATCTTTGTTTTTTTTAATTTTGATAAATCAAATGAATGTTCATAACGAAAATAAATATATAGACATTTTGTAAAACTGTTTCTTTGATTTTATTGTGATAAATGTTTACATGTTAGCCCAGTATTGTTAATTATCCAGTGACGCTTTATGGGCACAGTATATCCTATATATAGGCAGGTTGATCTTTTTAGTACTAATCTGTACTGTCAGTATTGTTATACATCATGGTTACGTATAGCTCACATCGGTCCTCCGTCGACACGTTCCAGCTGACTGAGGCCCAGAGGGCCTTCACCCTTCTTGGCAGATCTCTTTTCCAAGGTCTGTTCATGCAATGCCTATCTGGTGTGTAACTCGTGCCTTTCTCCGGATCATCAAAAATCCATCTATGAAGAGTGTAAGTGCTTCCGCTTGAAGAAGACCCTGCATGATCGGAGACTCCTCGAACTGTCCAGATGCACCGTCGAAGACACTCCACAGACATTTTTGGATCCGAAGAGTATCATCATGAATTTTAAGTTCAGGCTTCGGTAGCGGATTAGTTCTCCTTCTCACATGGTTACAGTTTGGAGTGTAGGAGGCTGGCTCAAGATATCATGTCCACCTGTGGTGAGCCACTGTGCACTGAGTCCAGGCAACCCTTGGTGATAGTGTTTAGGTCCCTGAAAACCAGATCTCTCAAGGGGTAGTTGTGTAGAGCAGCTAAGGCAAGTGCATTCAACACTATGGTAAGTCTGCAAGCTTTTCACACTAGAAAGAACCGCACCAGGTGAGTATAACAGTACTATGTATTTAATAATGCTCACTAGACAGTAACTTGGTATATCTCCCACCTGGAGATTTCGACTACAAACAAGAAATACTTCAGAAACCGGTAAGTAAAATAGAAAAACACAAAGGGCCCAACCAGGGTGCCAAACCATATACTAAAATAGTGGAATGTGAGGTAAGTACCAAAACGAGACAAGTACCCAAGGATGGAATACCCCAGGGGATGAACGGAACCACCCAAGGTAATTAGCCAGGGACCCCAAAGCGCCCGGAAGCAGAGAGGTTGTAGGAAGGTGGATATCTGACTATGGTTACCCCCAACTTTTTGCCTAGTGTCTAGCTGGTTTCTCGACTTAGTTGACCTGAGATCCTGCCATTCAGGGTCTCAGGCTGTCTGCTCTCTCTTTAAAATGGACTCCATGTACCCTAGGTACATACCCAATTGGTAAGGATCACCTTATTGGACCCTGTACAGTGTACCCTAGGTACCCAGGGCATAGGTTTACCCTAGGCCTCCCAGGGGCTGCAGCATGTATTATTCCACCCCTGGTCTGGCCTTCCAATCAGACACAACTGGTTGATCACTCAGCTGGGGCAAGGTCGTGTAATTACCCCTTGCTTAGATATAGTATACCTATATCTACCCTTTTATATAGACACATGTGTACCTATCAGCCACTCCTATGACAGGCCTTAACAATCCTGGAGGCAGAGTGCTTGGTAACATGTGAGATGGTGCTCTAGCATGAGCTGAGCCTGTCTGCAGCTTTCGGAACCATGTCCTTATAGCTGTTCTATGATATAGCCTACCATATACTCTTAAAGTACCTTATAATCTTAAACGGTTATGGTAACTATGGTTTGGCTTTATCAAAACATGTCGTGTAAGGTGTCCAACACTTTGGAATAATACTCCCATACCATTTCTGGTAATGAGGATATTATTCCTCCCTTCTAGAAGGAGAGACATGTTAAAATCCAACTTTGCTGTTTAACTCTCACCAAAGCCTCAGCATCACAAAATGGATGCTGCTGCCACAGACACGAGTCTGACCTCCTGCTGCTTGGAGCCCTCCCAGCCAGGGAGGCCTGGACAATAGGTTTCCTGCTTGGGGAGGTGCTAGCACCTCCCCAGACAGACTTTAGTGTATTGGGGCAGGGAGGGCTGAAAGGAATGAGACATCCCTGGGGCACACAAGGTGCTCCATGCATAGTCCATTCAAACCGGTGCTGGGGCACTCCAGCCCCAGCTCTGGCGCGAAATTGGACAAAGGAAAGGGGGTGTAGCCACTCCCCTACCTGGTCCCAACCATAGGAGGGACCTTGCAGGTAGCCTAGCCCACTATATATTAGTAGCTGGTTGGGCCCTGCTAAATTAGATTATCCTGAACCTGCAACTTGAACAGAAACTCTGGACCTTCGACATTCGACGAAAGAAGAAGACTGAAGAATCTCCCTTGTGGCCAAGGAGTGGTCACCCTGTGCAAACAGGCACCATCAAGAGACTTACCCTTTGCTTTGCTGAAGGTCTACGAGGGACCGACTGCAGAGCCCGACCAGAGCCTTGACTTCCAGACTTCTCCGACCCTGATCCACATCCACAGCCGAGCTGAGATCCGTGGAGGCGACGAGAGACGTGGGACCGGCTACCTGGGAAAAGTGGCGAGTATCTTCCCGCGCAGCTTCTGAGGTACCCTCGAAGTTGTGCACCGGGGATTGAGAAGCCTCAACCCCAAGCACCATCTGCACCGAAGATCAGCCCCCCACACTCCACGAGTCCTGCGTGGGGCCCTTCTGCATTTTCCTGCTTGCCGCATCTGTCCGGTTGCTTGCCCGTTGGCTAGCGGCCTTTGTGACGACACACCTTTAAATCTTCACTGCTGGTTTGGCTCCTCCAGACTGGCTCCTGCTTCTTTGCAAAAGAGAAGCACCCCAGACCTTCCTGGTCTGCACCAGAAGCAAGTCCTCCATTCTTCGTGGGTTCCGCTTGCCAAGGCTTGGTGAGTCCTAGTTCGACTTCGCCGCCGCCGACAACAAGAGCCTTCGTGGGACAGCTCGCCTCCTGGTCCTGGTCGTCCTCGACGTCTCCTGGTACCCGTGTATGCTGCGACAAGCTTCACCCTTCACCTGCAATCTTCACGACATCGCCTGGTTCCTTCCTGGTTCCACGTGGTCACTGGCTAATGACCTTGACTCTGTCCCTTCTGCTTGCAGGTACCCTTCCTTCTTGATCCTGGCCTTGGGATCCACCGGACACTCTGCACTGACTGCCTGTCAGCAACTTTCCTTCAGGCATCCATAGAAGTCCACGACGAAACCCGACGCAAGTTCACACCTATGCACCCGCAGCCTGTGGGCTAGTTAACTTGGGTACTTCGGTGCTCACAAGGGTAGTGACTATCCTAGGGTCTAGTTTCCGAGTCTCGACTTCCTAGTTGCTTCAGAAGTGTCCTAAAACTGCTTATTTCAGAACTGTACTATTTCTATCGACTATACGCATTACGCGTGAGTGTTTCCACTCTGCACCTGAATCCCGTGGGCTTCCCACTTCCTAACTGTTGGTAGTGTAGTGTAGCCCCAGCGATGGCCTAGGCCTATTCTATTTCCGTGACAGTGGTCCTTATACCACTTCTTTAGTATATGGTTTGTGTGGCCCCTAGGGCCTAACTGTATTACTTACCTGTGTGACTTAATGTATGCTTGAATAAGACTGTGTTGTACTTACCTCAAATCTCATAAAGAGTGCTGAGGGTTTGACTAGAATAAATGTACTTTATTTTATATATATATATCTGTTGTGGTGTCCTTTCATTTGGTATTCAAGGGATTATATATGGTATCACAGCTGGCTTCACATGCCATTCAGAGTTTAGCCTAAGACTGCTCTTGTCCATGCTACCACTAGGATAGCTGGTCTATAAGGTTGACTTTACAACCAATCACCATAAGGGTGGTTTGGACTGATATAAGGTGTACACTAGAACTAGTGACATCATACATCAGGCCAACTTCTCACAGTGGTTACACTGGGTCGAGCGTCCATAGGATAACACGGGGTAAGTTGTGGTTGAAATTTTACAGTTCTAGGACCCTTCCTAAAGGACCCTGAAGGAACCACTTGGAATCAAAGAAGGTTGGAGAGCCACCCCACCCGTGGATCCCTCAGGATCCAGGACACCTACATCAGGGAGCCCATGTGCATCAGGGGTGAAGTAGAGTCGGAAAAGCCCGTAGATGCTAATGGATTTTTGTGGAAGATCGGCTTCAGCGTCTTGTGGACCAGGCCAGTGGAATCATGACGTGGAATCCAGTTGAGAAGAAAGTGAAAGCAGAGGGGACGAACTTCAAACCACCGGAGTTGACCAGGAGGCACATCAGCACAATGCCACCCCTTGTCAGAGGTACTTGTTGAAGGTCAACAGTCTGATGAAGCGGCTGTGGAGCGCAGGTGTCGAATCCTGAAGAGGCAAGGTTCAGGGGTGCCCCTAAATACTAACTTTTGAGACATTACAGGTGCGTGCAGGTTGGGATCAATGGGTCCCTTCCATGGTGTCTACACCCCCTAGTATACCACCCTCCAGTGGGAGGGGCGGCATAGGCCTCTTCCTGATTGGAGAAAAAGGGCGGGGACTGAGATGTGGGCTCCTGAGGGGTGGGATTGGCAAAGGTAGGCACACCTCCCTTCCTAGCTATGTTTTCCCGTCGGTTCTCGTGCCCAAAATGGGGGTCAAAACCTGTGGGAGCCAGTTGCTGATAGTAGAAAAATGCTGGGGGCAGTTATGGCCTCACTTGGGTATGGTGCACCCTATCTTTAGGGCTGTAAGGCCTGTTAGAGGGGTGACTTACCCATGCCACAGGCCATGGTGGTGGGCATGGCCCACAGAGATGTGTGCCCTGTCTAAAATTTGGTTTGGTCTGCACCAAAACACCCTGTTTGCATTGGAAGGGTGAGGGTGTTAAGGTGAGGGTCTCTGAGGGTGGCATAATACATGCTGCAGACCTCAGAGGCCCCTTCTGGTCACCAGGCCTTTGGTACTAGGGTACCTTTTACAAGAGACTTACAGGTGGCCCAGAGGTGTGCCAATTGTGGGTACAAAGGTACAGTTTTGGGAAAGAACACAGGTGCTGCATCCTGGTTGCAAGGATCCCAGCACATACTCAGTCAAGTTGGCATCAGGTATCTGGCAAAACATTAGGGGTTATTCATGCAAAAAGGGGCACTTTTCTACAGCATGCCTTTCAGTCCTGAAGGCAGGGTGCTTGGTGATAAGTGTGAGGGTGCCCCTGCATTTGCACGATACCCCTAAAAATCCGGGAGCTGATTCTCCCAGCTTTGTAAGTGCGGTTGGCCGTTTTGTTACAAATAGTGGACCTCAGTCATTACTAGATGTTTAACTATATAGTGGCTGCACCGAACCCAGTCATGTTTGGTATCTAACATGTTGGAATCATACCCCAACACCGATTCCTGTGTTGGAAGTATGATCGCATGTACTGGGGGCTCCCTTGGGGTACTCTCCTGTACTCCCGGTTTAGAGCTTTTATAGGTCTGACCACAAGCTAGAGCTGCTGCGGACCACAGATTCGATTCTGCCCTTGTGCTGCTCAGCAAAGCTCCAGCAGGGTAAGGTAGAACAATAGGTTTCCTGTTGCAGGGAAGTGTGACAACCTCCTAAACAGGACTTAGTGTATTGGGCTGGGGTGGGGACACTTGCCTGCGCCACCAGACTGCTTTGAAGGACACATTTGGTGCCCTCCTTGCATACTCCAGTTTGAGCCAGTTCTTGGAGCCCTCGGCTTCTGCTCTGGCGCAAAACTGGACAAAGGACATGGGGGTATCCTCCCATCTGTCCAGAACCTCCTCTGGGATGGACACTCTTTCTAGGATATTTAGGGGCTTATGTGTGGGTGGGTCCTCAGATTCGTCATGGACAAGACTCGAGCTTGAAACCACGTCACCCCTCGACTGTCTGGACACTTTGACTTCGCTGGACTTCGCCTGGAATGGAGACTGCATCATGGAAGACTCTTGCTGCTCCTGGTCTCGCTGTTCAGCAAGTCTTCTTTGTCGTCTGTGCTTCCTTTAGGATCTTCAACAGACCTGTGGGCATCAAGGACACCCGAAGTCCTCTCCCATGGAGTGAAGGAGTCACCCCCCTGCATCTGGAAGCACCGCAGCAAAGCTGACCGGTCTGCTGCTCCTGACGTCCCACGGACTTTAAAAGGCTCAACAATACAGATGGTGGTTTGGCAATTCCCTCGAGGCCTGACCTGTCCTCTCTGCAAATTTGAGGCCAGTATTCCCTGTCGGAACCGCTTGGACCAAACCCCTGTAAACCGCGTCAACTTGCCGTTGCCAAGGCTTGTTGGTTTTGCACTCCAGAGATATTCGGGATACAAGAAGTACCAGTCTCCAGCATCTCTTCCTGCCAAGCACAGCGTCCTCATCGCATCCTCTGCTAGGTGGGCCTTCTTTCTTGGTGAGCTGTTTGAGGACCTCTTGCGACTTCTGTGCCTTCGGCCTGTGGGTCCCCCTGAGGGTCTTCTCCTTCTTCAGTGTATTCCCCTGCTTGGTCAGAGCCTGCTTTGACTCTCCTGGTTGTGGTGACTCTCTTGGACCCTGGTGGTCCCAACGTTGCTCCTTCTTCGCTCTCCACGCCAGTTGCAGTTGCCACGTTGGACACTGACCTCCTGGTTCTCGACTTCCGATGTGGGACAGCTTGTGCACTGCTCCTGATCTTTCTCAGTGTCAGCTGGTCCTTACAGCTGCTGCTAAAAGATCACTGTAAACACTTACGATCCGTCCGACATCCATGGGCATTGCTGTTCTATGGCTCCTGGTCACCTCTGAGTCCCCTCTCCTTACAGGTTCTCCTGTTCAAGAATCCACCTTTGGATTCCACCTGATGCAAGTCTGCTCCAGCGGCATCTTTACCGGAGTCCTCCCATTAGGTTGTACAGCGGTTTCCGACGTCTCTTTGCACCTATGCACCCGGCTTCCCTTGTGTTAAGTATCCTGGTTCCTGGGGATCCACGGGTGGGGTGGCTCTCCAACCTGCTGTCTTTCATGAGGTGTCTTCTAGGTCCACTGGGAAGGGTCCTTCTTCCTAAAAACTGCGACCGCAACTTCCCTGTTGACTTCTATTGGACACACGGCTGTATTCCCACTCTGCACACAGACTTCATGGGGTTCCTGGGTACTTACCTTGGGTGGTTCCTTGTGTCCCGAGCCCTTCTGAGTCTCCTGGTCCAAGTCCTGACTTTGGTCGCAGTTCACATTCCACTTTCTTAGTAAATGGTTTGGTCTCCCCCTGGAGACTACTGTATTTTGTACTACTTACCTTATTGCAATTGAAGTATTATTGTGTATTTGTGTTTATATCTCCAGGCAGGAGATATACGGATGTGTTAGTGAGTGTTGTGTAATAAATAGGCCTATTTTTATATAACACTGAATGGTTCTTTTTTTGTTTGACGTACGCTACATGATTAACCTGGTAAAACAAGCTGCTTAACACTCCTTGAAGATAACCCTGAAGGTTTCTCTCTGCAACTACCAAAGTTATCAAAGACCATTAAAATCACCATAAGGGTCGCCTGGATCAGTGTAAGGTGCCTCACTTAAATAAGTGTACACCATTTACTAAGCCAGACTCCTACAAGAGGCCTGACAAGTCTTCCCTGCAACTTGGGAGACTGTAAACACTCTCCAGCTGAGCGGAAGTGCATCCCTGTGCACCGCGTCTGTTTGCCGTTGCCAAGGCTTGTTGTCTCTCCTGACCAAAGATCTTCAAGCTCCAAGAAGCCCCAACTTCAAGCATCACACAGCTCCAAGAGTGATGTCCCCACTGCATCTCCTGCGACATGTGTATCCATCTTCTGTGTGCTGTCGAGCCTTTCCTGTGCCTGCTGCCAGAGGGTCCTCCTGGGCTCTACGTCGATTCCTGTTGGCTCTCCTGCTTGCTGAGGGCCGGCCCTGACTTACACTCCTGGTGGAGTCCCACAGACCTTGCTGGCCTGCAACTGAGCATTGTTTTCTGCAACATGTCTTTTGCTTTTGCCAAGGCTTGTTGGTGGTTCTGCTGGCTACTGACCCTCCTGCATTCCTTGACTGGTGTGGGACAGCTTGTGGATGACTTCTGTGCTCCTGCATCATCACCTGGGCTCCACAGCTGCATCTTCAAGACCACTGTGCTACTGCAAAGTACCTCGGACAAAGGCTGGCATGTTGCTCCTGCACCTCCTGGACACCTCTGGGTGGTTTGAACTCTGTCCCATCTTTTTGTGGTTACTCCTCGTCCGGAATCCACGTCAGGGTTCCACCGACCTGGTCCATGAGACACTGTAGCAGCTGGACATCCAAGGGTCTCCAGTGACATTAACGGGTGGTTCTGACACCACTTGCAATCTGTGCTCCCGTGCTCCCTGGTGTAGGTATCCTGGTTCTCTGGGTATCCACGGGTGGAGGTGTCCTCCAACCTCTCTGGTTCCAGCGGGTTTCCTCTGGGTCCTCTGGGAAGGCTCCTGTAAGAGTAAAACTTCACCCGCGACTTCCCCACGTTAGCCTATGGACACTGATCTGGGGTATCACCTCTGCACACTGGCGCCTAGCAACTCCTAGTTACTTACCATGGTGGTTTCATGCTCCCTCTGGTTCCTAGTTCCTTGAATGTTAGTCTTGGTTTTGTAGTCACCTCACATCCTATTTCCTTAGTATATGGTTTGGCTTCCCCACAGGTGCCTATGTGTTTTATGTGCTTTACTTACCTGTTTTTGAAGTATATTTTATTGTGTAATGATATCTTGAGGTAGGAGATATACCAAAGTAGTTTTAGTGTTGGTGTATAATAAATGCTGGGTATTTTTCTAACACTGGTGTGAGTCTTTCTCATGTGTAAGCTTCAGTGATTGACTGTGTGATTAATGTACCTGTTTTAGTTCCTCCTGAATAAGCCTTATCTACTCTCCACCGCTACCCTTCAAGAGCTTTGGTTATCAGGGACCACTACAACTATCACTAAGGGTTGCCTGAACTCCGTGCAGGGTGCCTAATCAATAGGTGTACACCATATATTGAGCCAGCCTCCTACATGTCCCGCCTCTTACCTAACTTTTGCAGTCGCCATGACTTAATCAACCCAATATTAATCCATATGCATACATTGACCTATTTTTAAAAAGCATCTGGATGGAGAACCAACAACCCACCGTACTAAAGATTCGTAAGCAGGTAAAAGCTCTTCTACTTTAGCCGCATAACGGTCTTTGCCTCCTACTTGGAACGTATATCGGTCACGCAGACACAAAGTTGCAGCACTTTGACCGTAATTCGGGCTTTGCCTACTAATTTGACCGTATTTCTGTTCGGCAGACACCAAGCAGGTAAGTGCTCTTCTACTTTGACCATATATCTGTCTTTGCCTCCTATTTTGACCGTATATCGGTTGTACAAGCAACAAAGCAGGTAAACACTCTTCAATTGAGAGCGCTTGATTGTGTAATATGTCCTTGATAACATTGACCTGTGTACCCCACTCTGGGCACTATTGAACCAAGAGGGGTGTAAAGGAGCTCCTGTTGAGTAGCTCTCCTTTGAGTACCCTGTGGGGAGACCACTTTATAATGTAATTTGTTGGCTATTACTATGCGACAAAGGTCATTTTGTATGTCATTCCCCAGCTACTGTTATTCTAATTTGGAGGTTGAGAAGTTTTGAAATTGCACGTAGAATGAGTGAGCGGTGTGTGTGGCTGTTTTAGACTGACTGCTCTATCCATGTCTGCTGTGTGCACCCCATAATCATAGCTGATATGTTCTTTACAACTGTGTTCTACAGCTTCATGGTCTAGGCGGCCTATTGAGGCATGAGAGTGAGCGGAAATTCCACTTTGGAGATAAGATTGCTTATCACTCCACCTCCATCACTATCGTGCATATTGGTGGTAGGCACTTTTTCACTCGGATGCGGAGCACCCCAAAGATCCTCCCTCAACCCCACCCTCTTCAACATCTACATGGCCCCCCTAGCAACCATAGTCCCAAACCATGGGCTCATCATAGTCTCATACGCTGATGACACCCAGCTCATCCTCTACCTCACCAAGGAACCCAACATCAAAGGTCACAACTTCCAAGAAGGGATGAAACCCATCGCAACCTGAATGAAGAACAGCTGCCTGAAACTTAACACAGAGAAAACAGAAGTCCTCCTCCTCGGCTCCACCCCCTCCGCATGAAACGACACCTGGTGGCCCCCGCCGTCAGAAACCCAACTACCCCAACAGACCATGCACATAACCTCTGCATCATACTAGACTCATCGCTCACTATGAATCGCCAGATCAACGCCATCTCCTCCCCATGCTTAAACACCCTCGCATACTACACAAAAAACATTCAAGTGAATCCCCCTCCGACGCCAGGAAAACGGTCACTCACTCCCTCATCACCAGCAGACTGGACTACAGCCCCGCCTTCTACGCTGGAATCAACAAAAACCTCCTACGCAAACTCTAGACCGTCCATGTCGCAGCCAGACTAATCCTTTATATCCCACGGCACAACCATATCACCCAACACCTCCACTGGCTCCCTGTCGAAAGAAGAATAACTTTCAAGCTGCACACGCACGCCTATCGGGCCCTCCACAACATCGGTCCTCAATACTTCAACGGCCACTTCTCCTTTCACGCCCCCAAGAGAATCCTCCACTCAGCCGATCTCTCCCTAGCCACCTTCCCACGCTTCTACAGGACCAGGTCGGGTGGAAGGTCCTTATACCTCGCAGCCAAGACCTGAAAGGACGTCCCTCTCCACCTCCGTCGAAGTCCGACACTACACCAATTCAGGAAAGATCTCAAGACCTGGCTCTTCGTATGACCCCAACAGAGCTGCTCACACCCTCCCCTTAGTGCCCTGAAACCCTAACTGGTGAGTAGTGCGCTCTTAAAAACACTGTTTGATTGACTGACTTATGATTATTGTTAAGTTTTTGAATGCTTTTAATTTTTGCTAAACAATTTTATTGGTTTTCCTGACTTATAAACAGCAGCACTGACCGTTTCTAATTCCAGAACATAAGATATTAGCATAGGCCATCTTGTTTTATAATCTTGGGACATAACATAAAACCAGCCCATCCCGCCCCACCAGCCCCCCGTCTTATATTTGTATTCCCAAACTTTTACCCCACACACTGCCATGCTTGGTGGGGCAGCCTCTTGTCTCATATACAGGCTTTTCTTGTGCGGCGCACCAGTCCACCCCTTTGCACCATCTGACTGATTGGGGTGGGGGTGGGGTCGGGGGGGGGGGGGGGTTCCATGCTGCCACAATGTCGTGTTTGGCTACCATGATGGCCGTCCCTAGGAAGATCTTGTCCGACTGGGACCCGTCTATGCCATCCATGTCTCCCAGGATAGGGTTAGGGGGTTAAGTGGGACCTCCCAGCCCAACAGGTTGCTCAGCTCGGACACTATTGTCGCCCAGTATGGGGTGAGGTGAGTGCAAGCCCAGACCATGTGAAAAAAATCTGCAGGTTGACTTGCAACACAGGGCAGGCTGGAGTGGCCAAGAACCCTGCCCGGTGTAGGTGAACAGGGGTGAGATATGCGCAGTGGAGGTAATACAATTGGACCAGTCAGAGCCTGGCAGAAATTAGTAATAGCTCTGGGAGCTATTAGGGTGTCTCTCCACTCCTCGTCTTCCAGTGGACCCAGCCATGTTTCCCCACCGACGTCTAAGGGAGGCAAAGGAGGATGGAGAGTTGTTAACCAGTGAGTGGTAATTCTTAGATACCTCTCCTTTCCCAAGTCTGCCTATCAGGATTTGAGCCTTAGGGGACTAAATTCTGGGAATGTAGTGCCTACAGGTACATATTGACTGAGAGTGTGTCTGAGTTGTAAGTATTTATAGAATTGTGAGGTGTGCTGGGTGCTGCGGCTGGTGAACAAAATGAAAAAAAAGCTAAGGACAACGGTCTCAAATCCCCAACCCACCACCCCGCCCTATACTTCTATAAAGGAAGCATCTGTCTCCCTAGTTACAGCAAATTACAAACCACAAAGTTTAGTGTGTGAGCAGCTCGATGGACCCCTCTGTGTCTGGATGCATTACTTTTCATGGTAGTCTTGTTGTTCACACCAGCACTGCTTAAAGAACAAGGGCGGTGTTCACTAGGTGAAGTATTTCTTGATGAAGGAACATGACCTCAGGTCTATTTTCCGCTAGTCGGTGTTTCCCAAACTGTGGTCCGCGGACCCCTAGGGGTCCGTGGCATATTCCCAGGTGGTCCCCAGGCAGCAGTTCTGAAAGCACTGCAAAGTTCCTTGTAAAATTAGCAGTTTTTGAGCAACAATAAAAGTTTCAAGATATTTGCCAGTGATTAATATACCTGCTGGAGAGAGATGAGAGATTTGTCCAGTGGCAGCTTTGACTTATCTAATGTAGCACAGAGGATTAATATGCTTACTACAAAGAACGTGTACCATGCATTTTAAAAAACAGTATTTTATGTGCATAGGTCAGTGGATTACTACTTTTGTCAGAGATTCTTTTGTTACACTGCAGTTCATGAGCGACAATCATAATCTAGCACAGTGACCTATAAACTATCATCAAAGAGCTGCTTGCAAACTGCATGGTACAAGTTAGTAACTTCTCTCTTTTCCCAGTCTATCTTTATCCGGATGCTGCTAAAAATGTTTATTTGCGTGGAAATACATTTTCATTGTTCAAGTCAATGCTAACCACTGTTATGTTCTGAATCCTGCGTTTGTGCTTCTCCAGACCAAGCACTCTTTAAAAATGTCTACCAGTATGAATGGCATGTGAATGCTACACCTTGTAGTCCCCTTTGCCTTATGTAACATTTTCCATACACTTATTTACACGTATCATTCATTGTCTCTATATTTGTGTGATTTAAAGTGCTTTGACATCCTACAATGGTATGAGAGATGCTATAAAACAAATGAAATACATGTGACAGAGGGGCTATGGAGAGATGAGAGGCACTGTTGGAGGGGGATAATAAGGGAATCATTGAAGAACCCCAACAAAGATTGTTGTATCCTATTGCATAGTAAGGTCTTTGTTTACTACTCTTTAAAAGCTAATACAATTCATTGTATAATGCTAAATGTGTTGTAGACTGCACCATTGTTTCCCCATTTTTTTTGGGGGGGGGGGGGGGGGGAGAGCCTCCCAAAGCCCCCTTTGTAGTGGTCAGGCTCACTTACTGAAATTGGTGTGCACTGTATGGGGACTGGTCTGAGAACATTTGGCAGGAGCAGGAGCCTCTTACTGCGAAATAAAGCCAACCATTCAAAAGGTAGTCACAGAGCTGCAGCATCAACCTTCCTATTAAAGTTCTTTGTGTTTTTTGCAAATTCTTTCAATATAAAATACTAAGGGGGATATTTACAACAGAATTGGTGGAGCATGTCGTTAGCCTCCTTGGCTTAACGACACACTCCACCACTTCAGAAACGCAGGGCTGCACCATATTTACAAGAATATGGTGCAGCCCTGTGTTTCCCCCTGCACTGGCCCTACACTTAGCAGTGTAGTGCCAACGCAGGCACCCCTGCACCATAATGCAAGGGTGTCTGCGTGCAGGGAAATATTGTTTGTGCAGGAAGTTCCCCCTTCCTGCACATGAACAATTTTGAAATGCAGTTTTGTCACTTCTATGTGTTCTGCCTAATGCAGCACACATGGAAGTTACAAAACGTCTATTTTTTAAAACATTGTTTATGTGCAGGAAGGGTCACCTTCCTGAACATAAACAATCCAAGACGTTTTGCTTTTTCCATGGGGAAAAAGCAAAATTGAGGAGAAATAACAAATTTTTCCTCGTTTTGCCAAGTTTCTGCTTCCTATTTACGCTGCCTTTGTAAATAGAGGGCAGCATCAAAATTATTGGGTGTTGGGGTGGATCGCCCACCGCAACTCCCTCGGCCCACCCCTTTCACGCTAAGCATTGCGTGAAAGGGGGCCTTCTTTACAAGGCAGTGTTAAGCCACATTAAGTGGCTTAACGCTGCCTTTTAAATAAGGCGAAGCACCTATCGCCATGGGAACATCGCAATAATTGGCGTTCCCATGGCGATGGGGGCATGTAAACATGCCCCTAAAATCCTTAGTAATTCGAGTATTTGTTTTGTGTGCACACAGGTGTTTATTTTTTTCGAATTACTATTTTAATGTTTGAAATTTAAATCCTACAAATTGCTTGGGGGTCCCCAGCTTCCAGTGGTGACTCAATGGGGGTTCTCAGGAGTCAAATGTTTGGGAACCACTGCGCTAGATCGTTGGCCTCCTTGAAATGTCTGTATCCTCTGACCCTTTGCCAGGGGGTGTGTGGGGCCACCTGTTGACTAGCGTCTCCTTAGTGGACAGGGCTCCCGGCAGATATGTGGTGTTAGACTCAAATAGTGTGTTGGATTATCGAGTAACCGCCTTCGGTGAAATGGATGCTTGTGTGTGGGCATTCCGACCCCTACGTGAGTGGGTGCGGCGCCTCTGGGGTTTAGAGTTCACTGGCGCCATAGCTCCGGATTGGAGAGCAAGAGGAGAGGCCACCACATGAGGTCTAAGAGGACGCTTCTCAGTCACCCAGGTCCATGCTGCTTCAGGCATTTCAAAGAAGTGTTTTTTTTTTCTGGAAGACGAGACAGAAATAGCAGTCTGTATTGGAGGTTGAGGGTTCTGTATAAGACCTCCGCTGGGCCTGAACCTCCCTGGTGTAATCCGGGAAGACCTTCCACTGATCTGCGAGGCAAACCAAAAGTGAGCGCCGTCCCTCCGCTCCGGCAAAACAGGGGCCAGCCGCCCAGGTCTGGTTCTCGCAACTTCCAGAGGACACCCCTTCTTTAGCCCCTTGTGAGTGGTTCTGTCTTGTTCCTCGGCACCAACGGTGTATCAGGTCTCCGCCTCGCTCAAGTCCCACCTGCGGGGGCCCAGATACCTGATGTGCTGGGTGGGCTGACCACTGCGTTGACTCTCAAATTTCAACCCATGGGCCACAGAGGCCCGGGTGCGACCCCCCCAATGAGAGTCCCAGCAGATGGGTCTCCAGACCCGAATGTAGACAGCGTCCCCTCGCGTTGTCCCCCCAAAGAAGCCCCTCCTCTCTGCCAGCACAACAGAAGAGGGTG
Source organism: Triturus cristatus (assembly GCF_964204655.1). Taxonomy (NCBI): domain Eukaryota; kingdom Metazoa; phylum Chordata; class Amphibia; order Caudata; family Salamandridae; genus Triturus; species Triturus cristatus. The sequence goes on along the minus strand of NC_140590.1, from coordinate 1,605,164,558 downwards.
GGGGTGTCACACCCGGCCTGACGGCTGCCCCACTGGCCCCCAAGCCAGGTTTAGCATTTGTGGCTCCAAGGAAATGGGACATTCAGCAGGACGAAGGACTTTGCTTCCTACCCCCAAGGATACGTCTGGATTCAGTGGGGGGAGGGGACTGGAGTCTCGTTGCAGTCTCGGATGGCCCCCTCACCGGTGCAGCCCCTTCCTCAAGTTCCCCAGATATACCGTGTGTCGGGCTGGCCTGTCCTGGTCTCTGCGCTGCACCACCGGCTATTCACATATTCTCTTCCAGGGGATACTCATCAAGTCATAAGCACTGAATAGTCCCGCCCACGTGCAGGGACCCCGGAGCAATAACTGTGTGTGTGTGTGTGTGTGTGTGTGTGTGTGATATCTCAAAAAGGTTGCCCCTCTGCAAGAACGCACTCAAGGACAGCGGAATTCTGCCATTTGTAGCAGTCTTCTTTATTCAGGTAAACTGGCAAACAATGTCCAGAAGTTTGTTGAAGCCCTACACGTTTCGGAGCTGCTGCTCCTTGTTCACAGGCTGCTTTGCATGCGGATCGGCAGTTTCATAATGATAGTACCTAGTCTCTGTTGTTCGTTTATATCACCCTCTGGTGGTAATTCATCATATTTAATTGATGTCAGCAATTCTGGGACTTGTAGTACGCTCGTTCTATATTAAAGCCCTTCAGTGGGTTCTGCCGATTACGCATAATATCTGAAAGAAACACGTTAGTTAGATTCCTCACCTTAGAATATCCCCAGGCGTCAGACTGGATCCGGAAGATTTTTGTAGCAATACCCCTTGCGCGCTGCTAGGCGTCGTCTGCTGCTCTGCATCCGTCGTTGGTGTCGTGCGCCGGAATGACGTTGTCGGAGTACTTAGACGCCGCCCTCGCGCGCTGACGTCAGTTCTTCTTTTTTCCGCGCCAGTAAGCGCCGATCCGGGAGAGCTACCCCTTTAGTCATTTTTTGACTAACTTTTTTGACTCTTTTTGGTCACTTTCTCGACTCTGGTGCCGGTAGGATGCCTGGTTTCAAGGCCTGCGACGACTGTCACCGACTGATGTCGGTGACCGATCATCACCGCCGGTGCCTGTACTGTTTGGGGCTCGACCACGACGCGGAGTCGTGTTCCGATTGTATGGCCCTGACTTCGAAAGCTAGGCGGGAGCGGTCCGGTAAGCTTCTCGAGCTTCGCCACTCGGCTCCGCGCCCCTCTCGATCCCGGTCCAGGAGGAGGTCCAAGGATCGGTCGCGGAGCCGCACTCTACATCATCGCTTGTCTGGCTCGAAGTCTTCGGGTAAGTCGAAGCGCTCCAAGAAGTCCAAGAGGCGACACCGCTCTTCGGACTCCCCTCGCCGGTCGCGCGACTCGGCCGAGGGTCAGGGTGGTGCCACCCCCGCGGCTCCGCCGCAGGCGCCGCGCACGTCCCCATACCCGCCGGTCCCTGGGACTGACGCGACGCCGGCAGAGGTCAGTGCCCTCCTCTCGGCCATGAGGAGCCTGGCCCCGCCGTCGACGCCCGCTGGCATGCCTTCGGGCCCCGCGGACTCGACTGGGCGACCTTGCGCGCCGGCGGCCCCGGCGCCATTGGAGGCTCCTGCCCCGACGCCGCAGGTCCCCGAGGGGCCCAAGCCTGGGCCCCCGTCGACGCCGGTCGACCTCGTCACGCCTCCTCCGCCAGCGTCTACACCGGTGCCACCTCCGACGCTGACTCCGGTCGGCGTCGATCCCTGGTTCAGCCCCTGTCCGGACCCGACGCCGGGGCGGTGCCACTCGACGCCGCATCCGACGCCGCTAGAGACACATTTTGTCTATCGTCCGGCTCCGATCATTCCTCCTGTTTACCAGGAATCGGATGACGGGGGCGACTGGGAGGGGTCCGTGGACCCTTTGGCCCTTCAGGGCCAACTTTCATAGGACTGGGCAGATCAACTGGGGCAGGCCAGTGGTTTGGATACCTCACCGGACACTGGATTCATCTCTCCTCCGACTGTGGATTCGGAGGAGGGTGCAGCTTTTTCTGTGGTGCTGCGCAAGGCGGCCGTGGCCCCTGGGCTTGAGCTGCCTGCTGTGGCTGTGAGGACTAACATCCTCACTGAGGTGCTTCAGTCTGCAGCAAGCTCCACTGAGCCTCTGCTGCAATTCAATTAGGCCCTTATTGACGTTCTGCAGGGCACCTGGTCCAAGCCCTCCACAGTCCCTCCTGTGGATAGGAACATTGCCAGGCGCCACCGCCCTGCTCCGGGTGACCCCAGTTTTCTGTCCCAACACCCCACTTCCGAGAGTCTGGTTATCCAGGCCTCTACCTCCCAATCCTCCTTCCCGTCCGCGCCTCCGGACCGGGATTCCAAGAGACTGGACCAGTTCGGTAAGAAGCTGTTCTCCTCGCTCAGTTTGGGCCTGCGGTCTTTGAACACTGCCTGTCTCTTGGACAGTTATTCCCACACTCTGTGGGATACGGTGGAGGACGTGCTGCCCCTGTGCCCGGAGGAGGCCCGGGCACAGCTTTCCTCAGCTCTGGCCGATGGGAGAGATGCAGCGCGCGATGCAATCCGATGTGGACTCGACACTACGGACTCGCTGGGTAGGGCGATTTCTACCACGGTGGCGCTTCGACGTCACGCCTGGCTGCGGTCCACATCCTTTTCCGGGGATGTCCAGAGCACTCTCATGGACATGCCTTTTGATGGCACTCGCCTTTTTCGTGAGAAAGCGGACAGTGCGCTGGCTCGCTTCAAGGACTCCCGGGCTACGGCCAAGTCCGTGGGCCTCTCGGCCCCGCGGCCACAAACTTCTGCTTTTCGCTCCTTTCGTGGCCAAGGAAGGGGCACCTCCTCACGTCCGCCTAGCCACCGGACGCAGAACCAGCCTGCATGCGGTCGCGGACGTGGTTTCCGCCGAGGCGGTACTGGAGGACAACGCGGTCAGTCCACATCCACCCCGGCAGCATCCGCCTCAAAGCCTTCCTAGTCCGAGCTTTCAGGCCCATTCCTCGCCAGTGGGAGGCAGGGTTCGCCATCACCTGCTCCACTGGTGTACCATCACTTCGGACATGTGGGTGCTGCAAATCGTCCGAAGGGGCTACTCCCTCCCCTTCGAAACAACCCCTCCAGCCATGCCACCGCAGCACCACCGTATCTCGGAGGATCATTTGAATCTTCTGCAAGAGGAAGTTTCGGCCCTCTTGGCCAAAGAGGCCGTCAAGCGCGTTCCGAGCCCAGAAGTAGGTCGTGGTTGTTATTCCCACTACTTTCTGGTTCCCAAGAAGGGCAAAGGGGGCCTACGCCCTATCTTGGACCTCAGGAACGTCAATGCCTTCCTCCGGAAGGAACGGTTCAAAATGTTGACTCAGGTTCTAGCTGCCCTAGACCCTGGAGACTGGATGGTAGCGTTGGACTTGCAGGACGCATATTTCCCCATCCCCGTCCTGCCGGCCCACCGGCGTTACCTGCGGTTCACGGTGGGTCAGGAGTGTGAGAAGTTGGCCTGATGTATGATGTCACTAGTTCTAGTGTACACCTTATATCAGTCCAAATACCCTTATGGTGATTGGTTGTAAAGTCAACCTTATAGACCAGCTATCCTAGTGGTAGCATGGACAAGAGCAGTCTTAGGCTAAACTCTGAATGGCATGTGAAGCCAGCTGTGATACCATATATAATCCCTTGAATACCAAATGAAAGGACACCACAACAGATATATATATATAAAATAAAGTGTATTTATTCTAGTCAAACCCTCAGCACTCTTTATGAGATTAGAGGTAAGTACAACACAGTCTTATTTAAGCATACATTAAGTCACACAGGTAAGTAATACAGTTAGGCCCTAGGGGCCACGCAAACCATATACTAAGTAAGTGGTATAAGGACCACTGTCACGGAAATAGAATAGGCCTAGGCCTAGGGAATCGCTACACTACACTAGCGTTAGTTAGGAAGTGGGAGGCCCACGGGATTCGTGTGCAGAGTGGAAACACTCACGCGTAATGCGTAAAAGTCACTAGCAATAGTACAGTTTAGAAAACGATAGATTTAGGACACTTCCGGAGTAGCTAGGAAGTCGAGACTGGAAAACTAGACACTAGGATAGTCACTATCCTGATGAGCACCGGAGTACCCAAGTTACCTAGCCCACAGGCTGCGGGTGCATAGGGGTGAAGATGCGTCGGTTTTCGTCGTTGACTCCTATGGATGCCTGAAGAAAGATGCTGACAGGCAGTCAGTGAAGAGTGTCCGGTGGATCCCAAGGCTGGGATCAAGAAGAGAGGAGACCTGCAAGCAGAAGGGACAGAGTCAAGGTCACTAGCCAGTGACCACGTGGAACCAGGAAGGAACCAGGCGATGTCGTGAAGATTGCAGGTGAAGGTGAAGCTTGTCGCTGCAGCCAGGAGGACCAGGAAGCGTCGAGGACGACCAGGACCAGGAGGCGAGCTGTCCCACGAAGGCTCTTGCTGTCGGCGGCGTCGAAGTTGGACTAGGACTCACCAAGCCTTGGCAAGCTGAACCCACGAAGAACGGAGGACTTGCTTCTGGTGCAGACCAGGAAGGTCTGGGGTGCTTCTTCTTTGCAGAGAAGCGGGAGCCAGTCTGGAGGAGCCAAACCAGCGCAGAAGATTTCAGGGAGCGTCGTCGCAAAGGCCACCAGCCAGCGGGCAAGCAACTGGACAGACGCGGCAAGCAGGAAAATGCAGAAGGGCCCCACGCAGGACTCGTGGAGTGTGGGGGGCTGATCTTCGGTGCAGATGGTGCTTGGGGTTGGGGCTTCTCAATCCCCGGTGCACAACTTCGAGGGTGCCTCAGAAGCTGCGCTTTAAGTTACTAGCCACTTTTCCCAGGTAGCCGGTCCCACGTCGCTCGTCGCCTCCACGGATCTCAGCTTTGCTGTGGATGTGGATCAGGGTCGGTGAAGTCTGGAAGTCAAGGCTCTGGTCGGGCTCTGCAGTCGGTTCCTCGTAGAACGTGGGCAAAGCAAAGGGTAGTCTCTTGATGGTGCCTGTTTGCACAGGGTAGCCACTCCTTGGCTACAAGGGAGATTCTTCAGTCTTCTTCTTTCGTCGAATGTCGAAGGTCCAGAGTTTCTGTTCAGTTTTGCAGGTTCAGGATAATCTAAAGTCTTGAGGCCCAACTCCCACTCTTATACTAATCTGGGGGGCTGGGATACCTGCTAGGTCACGCCTTATGGGTGGGACCTGGGAGGGGGTGGTTACACCCACTTCCCTTTGTCCAGTTTCGCGCCAGAGCTGGGGCTGGAGTGCCCCAGCGCCGGTTTGAACTGGACTATGCAAGGAACACCTTGTGTGCCCCAGGCATGTCTCATTCCTTTCAGCCCACCCTGCCCCAATACACTAAAGGCTGTCTGGGGAGGTGCTAGCACCTCCCCAAGCAGGAAACCTATTGTCCAGACCTCCCTGGCTGGGATCACTCCCAGCTGCAGGAGGTCAGACTTGTGTCGTGGCAGCAGCATCCATTTTGTGATGCTGAGGCTTTGGTCAGAGGCTAACAGTGAAGTATGATTTTAACATGTCTTTCCCTCTAGAAGGGGGGAGTAATATCCTCATGTCCAGAAATGGCATGGGGGTATTATTCCACAGTGTTAGACACCTTACACAACATGTTTCGATAAAGCCAAACCATAGTTACCATAACCGTTTAAGATTATAAGGTACTTTAAGAGTATATGGTAGGCTATATCATAGAACAGCTATAAGGACTTGGTTCCGAAAGCTGCAGACAGGCTCAGCTCATGCTAGAGCACCATCTCACATGTTACCAAGCACTCTGCCTCCAGGATTGTTAAGGCCTGCCATAGGAGTGACTGATAGGTACACATGTGTCTATATGTAAGTTAGGTATAGGAATACTACACCTAAGCAAGGGGTGATTACACGACCTTGCCCCAGCTGAGTGATCAGCCAGTTGTGTCAGAATGGAAGGCCAGGCCAGGGGTGGCATAATACATGCTGCAGCCCCTGGTAGGCCTAGGGTACACCTATGCCCTGGGTACCTAGGGTACACTGTACAGGGGCCAATAAGGTGATCCTATCCAAATGGGTTATGCACCTAAAGTACATAGTATTAATTTAGAGAGAGAACAGCAGGGCTGTGGGTCTGATTAGCAGGCCCACAGCCACATCTAATTCGAAAACCAGTAAAGCAAAAGCAAAAAGTGGGGGTGAACATAGAAAGCAGACCCTACTCTCCTACAAGGAGCACTTTCAGTTCACCGTGCTCCCCTTCGGCCTTACCAGTGCCCCTCGGGTGTTCACGAAAGTGATGGCGGTGGTCGCAGCTCATCTGCTCAGATCAGGGGTTCCAGTCTTCCCCTATCTCGACGACTGGTTGTGGAAGGCGGGCTCGCCCCAGCAAGTCGTCTCCCACCTCCAGACTACGGCGGATCTCCTGCATTTGCTGGGGTTTTCCATCAACGTGCCGAAGTCACACCTGAGCCCCTCTCAGAAGCTCCTCTTCATCGGAGCGGTTCTCGATTCGGCGCAGTTCCGGGTTTATCCACCGGAACAGCGGGTCCGGGATATAGAGGCCCTGATTCCCATCTTTCGGCCTCTATCCTGGGTTTCGGTCAGGCTAGTGTGCGGGCTCTGCAGTGGGACCTGAAGTTTCAGTGGGCCCAGCATCACGGCAACCTGTCCGATCCATGTCTTGATCTCGGAGGGCACTGCACAGCAGTTGCAGTGGTGGCTCGCGGACCGCGATTGGGTCATGGGCAAGAGCCTCTCCCTATCACTACCGGAGCATGTCGTAGTGACGGATGCGTCCCTCCTGGGATGGGGTGGCCATATGGGAGAGGCGGAGATCAGAGGCCTCTGGTGTCCGGCGGAGTCTCGCCTCCACATCAACTTGTTGGAGCTGAGAGCGATCCGACTTGCACTGAAAGCCTTCCTTCCCTCTGTCCGGGGAAGTGTCGTGCAGGTGTTCACGGACAACACCACCGCCATGCGGTATTGCAACAAACAGGGCGGGGTGGGGTCGTGGACCCTTTGTCAGGAGGCTCTGCGCCTCTGGACATGGCTGGAACACCAGGGCGTCACCCTAGTGGTTCAACATCTGGCGGGCTCTCTGAACGCCAGAGCAGACGAACTCAGCCGCCGGTGCATGATGGATCACGAATGGCGTCTGAACTCCGAGGTGTCGCAAGGTCTCTTTCAGCAGTGGGGAGAGCCTTGGTTAGATCTATTCGCCACCGACGAGAACGCGCAATGTCAGCAGTTCTGCGCGTTGGAATTTCCAAGGCGGCACTCGCTCGGCGACGCTTTTCGTCGCGAGTGGAGTTGCGGTCTGTTGTACGCCTTTCCGCCTATACCACTTCTGCCCAGAGTGAAGAAGAAGATCAGGCACGACCGGGCCCAAGTCATCTTGGTGGCTCCGGATTGGGCACGAAGGTACTGGTATCCTGAGCTACTCAGTATGTTGACCGGTCCTCCGATACGTCTGCCCCTTCGGGAAGATCTTCTGTCGCAGCAGCAGGGGACGGTCCTCCACCCGAACCTGTCCAGCCTCCACCTCCATGCGTGGAGATTGAGCGGCGGCAGTTGATGCCATTTGACTTGCCTCCTGAAGTCTGTGATGTCATTCTGGCAGCCAGGCGTCCCTCCACAAAGACGGTATACGCCTGCCGGTGGAACAAATTTGTGGCATGGTGCACAGCAAAGGCTGTGGATCCTCTTTCCGCCCCTCTTTTTGAGGTTCTCCTCTTTCTTCTTTCTTTGGCCCAGCAGGGCACTGCCTTGGGCACCTTGAAAGGTTATCTTGCTGCCATCCCTGCCTTCTTACGTCTTCCTGATCCGCCTTCTCTTTTCAAGTGCCCTGTAGTTTCACGCTTAAAGGCATTACTCACACGTTCCCTCCTGTCCCTTTCGTAATGCCTCAGTGGGACTTGAATCTTGTCTTAACATTTCTAATGTGCGCTCCCTTTGAGCCTCTTCACAATTGTCCTCTTCGTCTTCTAACTCTTAAGACTGCTTTCCTGGTAGCCATCACCTCAGCTAGACGGGTGAGTGAGCTCCAGGCTCTATCGTCCAAACCTCCTTTTCTATCTGTTCATCCGGACAAGGTTGTCCTTCGGCCTCGTCCTTCCTTTCTACCGAAAGTGGTGACCCCCTTTCATCTTGGGCAATCTGTCACCTTGTCCACCTTCTTTCCGCCTCCGCATCCTTCCAAAGAGGAAGAGCGGCTCCACTGTCTGGACCCAAAACTTGCGCTCTCCTTTTATTTGGACCGCACAAAACAGTTCCGAGTGGACGACCAGCTTTTCGTTGGCTACGTTGATGTAAAGAAGGGGGAAGCTGTGGGTCGTTTTGTGTATAAAAATCTGTTATTCCTTGGCAAAAAAAGGACCCGCCTGTGGGGCTGCGAGCCCATTCTACTCGGGCCACAGCGGCTACTACTGCTTTGGGACGGGGAGTCCCTTTGCAGGACATCTGTCAGGCGGCAACGTGGGCTTCGCTGCACACGTTTGCCAGGCATTATTGCCTAGACAGCCATGTCCGGAGGGATGGCTTCTTTGGCCGTTCTGTCCTCCAGGACTTTCTGGTGTGATCTTGGTTCGCAGACCCACCACCGAGGTTGGTATTGCTTGGGTATCTATTCTAAGGTGAGGAATCTAACTAACGTGTTTCTTTCAGATGAACAAGTTACTTACCTTCGGTAACGATGTATCTGTAAGAAACATTAGTTAGTTAGATTCCTCACCGACTCACCCATCCTCCCCGTTCTGCGAACCTACATCTAGGGTTAAGGCTATCCTTTTCAGGGCCCTAGATATTTTGGCACCAGTGTCGGTCTCTTGCATGGCTCTGCGTTCCTGGCGCGGAAAGCTATGTACAAGAACTGACGTCAGCGCGCGAGGGCGACGTCTAAGTACTCCGACGTCATTCCGGCGCACGACGCCAACGACTGACGCGGAGCCGCAGACGACGCCTAGCGACGCGCAAGGGGTATTGCTACAAAAATCTTCCGGATCCAGTCTGACGCCTGGGGATATTCTAAGGTGAGGAATCTAACTAATGTTTCTTACAGATACATCTTTATCGAAGGTAAGTAACTTGTTCATTGAAAAATGCATAATATGATGAAGGACCACCAGAGGGCGATATAAACGAACAACAGAGACTAGGTACTATCGTTATCAAACTGCCAATCCGCATGCAAAGCAGCCCGTGAACAAGGAGCAGCAGCTCCGAAACGCGTAGGGCTTCAACAAACTTCTGAACATTGTTTGCCGGTCGACGTCGCCTACGATGAAGTCGCCGCTGAGGCACTCTGCGTTGAAGCATCTGTCGCTGAGGAGGTCGACGTTGAAGCATCCGTCGCTGAGGAGGTCGAAGTTGAAGCATCCGTCGCTGAGGAGGTCGACGCTGAAGCATCCGTCACCGAGGAGGTCGACGTCGAGACGACGCAGATCTCCCTCGGGGCCTAGACGGTCACCGCGGAGAACATCGCGGTCCAGATAGACGTCGAGGAAGTCGCAGTCCAGTCACAGGTCCCCTCCTGCCATGAGACCTAGAGCGACGTCTAGGGACAAATCCACGCCGAGTGATGTCCAGGTGGTAACCTCCAGGAGTGTTTCTTCTTCCCCGGAACTCCATATAGTGCACGTCACTCCTGAAACCGCGCCAACGGCTGCAGCCGAGATAGCTGGGGAGCATAAGAGTGGAAGATTCGGAGAATTTAAAGGCCGGATCATACTCCTAGCAGGTTCAGGTCTCTAATAATACAATCTGTTCACTCGTCTGTGGGACGCAAGCGGCGTGCCACTCCTCAAAGGTCGCCAACTTTGAGGAGGCGTAGATCAAGATTTCCTAAGAGTCGATCTTCAAGAACTCTCCACCGCTCTCCTAGAAGGCAAAGCCACAGATCTTCTTCGTGGTCCTCAGACTCCAGACCTTCAAAAGACTACTCTCCAACTCTCTTCATCACCACTGAGTAGGGTATCGCCCATTGATGACATTTTGACCTTCAAAGAGGTCTTGTGTAGGGGGGCTGCAAAACGTAATATCGAGATGCCTGTCTCTGTCCCTTCCACATCGATCATCTTCGAGACCCTTCACCACAAGTCTTAATCTAGGCCTCTGCTTCCCCTGGTCCTGGGTCTGCTAGAGCCTGCTCTTCAGAAATTCCTGACTCCAGCATTGGTGGGAGCAGCTCTGTCGCAGATCACCAAAAAGTATAAGGGTCCTGAGCAGGACCCATTCTTTCTGAGAGCTGACCCTCCTCCTGACTCGGTCATCGTGTCAGCAGCACGGAAGAACCAGACGGCGGCAGCATCATCTGCGGTACCTCCAGATCCAGACAGTAAGGCCATGGACTCCATCGGCAAGAGGATGTGTAATACATCAGCATCCTATATGAAAGTGACCAGCGCCTCAGCATTACTGGGTCAATATGACCGTTCTCTGTGGCATTCTCTCTCACGCTTCACAGAGAAGCTACCGAAGGAAGACAGGCAGAACTTCCAGGAGATCCTCCAGGAGGGGGGGGGGGTCTGGTGGCCAATCAGGTCATCCGTGCGGCAGTGATGCTTCTGATCTCGCTGCCCATGGATATTCACATGGGATCTGTGCCTGTTGCTCTTCCTTGCTGAGACTGACGGGTTTGAAGCCAGAGGCCCAACATGAAATCCTCAATCTCCCCTTCAATGGGACATCGCTGTTCGGCGCTCATGCTGATTACGAAATGTCTAGAATGAAGACCGAGCTGGACACTAAGAAGGCGGTTGGTCTGGAAAAGAAGAAAGACGTCCGACAACGCTATCGTCCCTGTGACCGACGACAATCCCACCAGAGGGTTCAAACCCCTCGGTGGTCTTCCCAGCAACATCAGGGAAGATCCCAATCAAACCGACGTCTCCCCGGTAGAGGACGAGGAGGAATCTCCAGACAGTCCACACCTGTTGCCAAGCAACAGCAGTGAGTGCTTGCTTCCCCTAGCTCCGTTACCCACTCCGGTGGGGGAAAATATCAGTTTTTATTTGGAAGAGTGGACCAAAATCCCACTAGACAAGTGGGTGCTTAATATTGTGAGGGATGGGTACTCCATCAGGTTCAAGTCCCTTCCACCTTCTATTCCTCCAGGAAAAACTGTCACCCATCGCATAAATCTTCTGAGAGAAGAGGTATCTGCACTACTCCTAAAGGAGGCCATCGAGGAGGTCCCATGGCACCAACGTTGACGGGGAATCTATTCCTGATATTTCTTGGTCCCAAAGAAAGGTCCAAACAATGAGTTCAGGCCTATACTAGATCTCAGGCTTCTCAACAAGTTCATTCTGAGAGAGAGGTTCAGAATGCTGTTGTTATATCAAATAATCCCGCACTTACATCAAGTTGATTGGATATGTTCTATAGATCTTCAAAATGCCTATTTCCACATCCCAATCTCTCGAAGGCATCGGAAGTTTCTAAGATTTCAGATTCAGTCAGACCACTTCCAGTTCACGGTCCTGCCTTTTGGGCTGAAGTCGGCCCCTCGCACATTCTCGAAGTGCATGGCAGTAGTAGCTGCGTTCTTGAGGAGGAAACAAATCTTCGTCTACCCTTACCTAGACGGTTGGCTATTCAAGAGTGCGTCTCCAACGCTTCTGCAGAAACACCTCGCTTGTTGCATTCAGCTACTGCATCAGTTAGGTCTGCACGTCAATTTAAAAAAAATCAATCCTCAATCCAACTCGGAGGATACATTACCTGGGCGCAACTCTGGATACAGTAAACGCAAGAGCGTATCCTTCGGAGGAGATAGTATCATCCATTCTCCACTAGTGTCAGACCCTCCTGAAGATACCTCATTCCACGGCCAGACAGGTTTCATCTCTTCTGGGTTCGATATCCTCGTGCATTTTTCTGGTTCCAAACGCCAGACTTCATATGAGACCTCTGCAGCAAACTCTGGAGGATCAATGGTCTCAAATCTCCAATCGCTGGGAGGACTCTGTAACCCTGCCTCTATTTGTCCGGCTCTCCATCAGATGGTGGATGCGGCGGCCTCATCTTCTGATAGGCGTCCCCTTTCACGAGGAGCTTCCCAGGCAGACTCTGGTGACCGATGCTTCCCTTCAGGAATGGGGCGCTCACATGGGGTCCCTACAGATGCAAGGAATGTGGTCAGAAAGAGAACCGCTATACCACATAAACATGTTGGAGCTCAGAGCGGTGCTTCTGGCTCTCAAGGCGTTCTTTCCTTCCATCAAGTCGACAGCTTTGCTTGTTCAGACTGACAATACAACAACGTTTTACCTGAATAAGCAGGGGGGCACCGGGTCCAGAACCCTGTCTCTGGAAGCGCAAGCGATTTGGAAGTGGCTTCTAGCACAAGACATGAAGATTTCTGCCATTCACCTACCAGGCGTTCTTAATGTCCAAGCGGACGGCCTAAGCAGGCATTTCGCACAAGCGCACGACTGGGTGCTAAAACAAGAAGTTTCGCAAGACATTTTTCGCAGCTGTGGAACGCCAGACATAGATCTCTTCGTGGACGCAGAAAACGCAAAATGCCACGTCTTCGCCTCCAAGATACACGCAACCAGGCTTCAAGGGTAATGCTCTGTTGACAGACTGGTCAGAGACATTACTCTACGCTTTTCCACCAGTCCCCCTCATTCACCTGGTGATCAGGAAACTGTACGAATCCAAGACCGAGATGATACTGGTTGCGCCAGAGTGGCCTCGCAAGTGGTGGTACCCGGACCTATTATCTGTCCAAAGTACCACACCGGAGGTTACCATGTCATCCGGATCTGCTGACCAAGGTGGGCGGCAAGGTGTTCCATCCCAACCTGTCGTCCCTGAGGTTGGCAGCATGGCTCCTGAGTTCATCCAATATGGACATTTAGGTCTCTCTCAAGACTGCATGCAGATCTTGAAGGAGGCGCGGAGACCTTCTACAAGAAAGTCTTATGCTTTTAAGTGGAAGCGCTTTTACATGTGGTGTACTGCGGAGGGTCATGACCTTATTCTAGGTTAGGAACAGGTACTGTTACCCTACTTACTGTATTTGGCGACAGCAGGCTTGCAATATTTCTCCATAAAGGTTCACCTGGCAGCGATTACAGCATATAGAAAGTCCCCCACTCAGGCCGCTTTCTTTCAGATGCCAGTTGTTAAGGACTTCCTGGAGGGTCTTAAAAAGGTCTACCCACCCGTTGGTTCTCCATCCCCTTCCTGTGAGCTTAATGTGGGCCTCTCTAAGTTTAATGGGTCCCCCATTCGAAACTATCCACAAAGCCTCTCTTCAACATCTTTCGTGGAAGACTGCTTTTCTCGTGGCAATCACATCTGCTTGCAGGGTGAGCAAGATACAAGCCTTGTGCTCTTCAGAGCCTTATCTCATTTTCTATGCGAACAGAGTGGTGCTAAGAACTCACCCGAGGTTCCTTCCTAAGGTGGTCTCGGAGTTTCACATCAACCAGTCAATCACTCTTCCTACTTTCTTTGCGAACCCGGTCACTCCTGCTGAGAGAGCTTTGCACACTCTAGATCTAAAAGTGTTTTTGTTAATTATGGTCCATTGAACGCTGGTATTCCTGCCTCTAAAAGGTCCGTTGCTAGATGGATAGTGTCATGTATCATGTTATCCTATCAGCTGGCACACAAGCAGCTCCCGGGCAAGCCGAGAGCTCGTTCTACAAGGGGCAAAGCCGCTACGATAGCGATGCTTGGTAATGTACCTATTCAGGAAATATGTAAAGCAGCCACATGGCGTTCGGTTCACACTTTCGCACACCATTACTGCCTTGATTCTGACTCGTTCGCAGGGTATGGGGATGGCCTTGCTACTCTATTCAGTGCTTATGACATTGATGAGTATCCCCTGGAAGAGAAGGATAAATTACTTCCCTGTAATCCTAGTTCTCTTGCAGGGATTGTACTCATCAAAGTCATAAGCAACCCTCCCTCCTCCCCGGATGAATCCCAGGTCCATAAATATGTATCTGTTACCCATGCTGTGCTTGCACTGTTATACACCGTCCAAAAGAACTGACCTAACTGTCACCTGTGGGGCATGATGGGAGCCTGGAGGTTCCTGCAGGTCCTAAAGGCACGGCGCCAGTTTTTTACAACTGTTCTATATGCAGCCTCTTTAGGCTAAACTTTAAACGTGACTTGTCACTCCCGCCCCAGCCATACAGCGACATGTCCACGAAACCCAAAATGATCCCCATGGTCTCTCATAAAGTCCTTTCTTTTATTTTCAAGACCCATATTCTTCTATAAAATCGCTGCCCAGTTGATAGTCTTACTGGGGTGTGGTAGTGAAGAAGATGCACGTAAGTGACTAATACAAGCCAAATGCTCCGATCAGTGATAAAAATTCACACATTAATTTGCTCGTATTACATATTAGTGTGAAGCGGTGCTATTCTTGTTAGCACTGTAAATACAGGGAACTTGATTATAAGGTGTGTGCCACGTGCACAGGTAGGTAGGAGCAAATAGTGGGCTTCCAAAGAAATGTATGTGTTTGCCTCTGCATAGTACCTGACTAGTTCCTTTTAAGCACATTGGGGAATATCTTTAGAGGTGATCTGCATCCGTATCAGAAAATCTCCAATTCTCATAGGCATGCCCTGCCACTGGACCGCGCACATTTATTTTCTGACCGCTTTGGAAAGCACAGGTGAGCAATACTTGCCCTTTACTTTCTTTGTTTTAACACCTTTGATGGAGGGTAAATAAGTAGGGCTTCACAGGAACTCAGAAGCATTGAGCTGTCATTGTATTCCTCAGCATTCTTGCTCTGATGCCATCAGGAAAGGCAGAGCCTTGCTATGATCAGCAGAACTATACCCGGCCTATTCCCTGCTGTTCTACAGGAACTTCTGTATCACCAGTGAGGAAAGTGCACTCCCTGCCTTAAGCATCTTAGCTGGCTGGCTGAAATTCCGGCAATTCCATTTTAGAACATTGGATCTGTACTGTTTTACAATTTGCTGATCGAATTTCAGAATACGCAACCTGTGGATAGTGCACTTTTGTGATGTACAGATGTGTGCACATGACGGGTCATAAATTTTTATAAATATAACACTTTGCTGTATTCTGTTTTTTTCTAGGAACTTGATAATAAAGAAATTAAGAATGTTTCAACGTTACTGAATGTTATTCAGAGGTTCGCCAGCAACATTTCCATACAGGGTGAAGATGGGCTCACATCCATGATAAAGCAAGGGCTTGTTCAAACGATAAGTGGCCAACTGTTAACATCTGTTTATGAATCGTCTCTATAGCTAAGAAGTTTACTTGACCGTCTTCATTCTAAAGTATTTATTTTGTGTCGTACTTTCTCATTTAGCCACACAGCATATGGAGTGGGTCAGACACACATGGTATATGCTTTAAAGAATAAACATCAATTTTACATGCAGATACAACATTAAATACAACAGAAGTAGCCACTTTTTGGAAATGGAAAGCTTGGAAAAAATGTGATGCAGGTATTTGAGCAGACAAACTGTTTTTATGGGTAAAATAATAATGTAGCAGAAATTAATTTAAAATAATGGTGCAGAAAAAACATATGGAGCACAAAGTATCTGTCACAAAAAGTGATTGAAATATAAATTAATCCGTTATGTTAAATTAATCAGTTATGTTAAAAATAAGACAGAAGTGTTCTATCCACGTGATATAAATAACTGCCATTTCAAATAATGACCTACAACATTCCAGAAAGAATGTACGATTTTAGATTTCGTGGAATCATATGGTATTGTGTTTCTTATATTTATTTACTAAGAGGTTTAATAGAGCATTACCCAATACCTCTTTGAATACTTCAGATCCCTAAAGATGAAAAAGAGACTATAGAAAACACTGGGGAAGAAGTTGGACTCTGATTAGTTATGTGTTTACCCCAAATAAATATTTTTCACTCTCTAATCCCCAGTAGCTACAAGATCAAGTAAAGAAAGTCAGCAGCAGTTGACTGTTTGAGGACTTTACTGAATTGCATGTAGTTGTTCTCTGGATTAGCTGCAGAGCGTTGCACAGTCTAGGATCATTGGACCCCAAAGTGTTGCCTCACTGTTTTATACGATTGGAATTTTGTCACATTATGAAGAGCCCCATCGCCAAGCTTGGGGTCCTAATGGACATGTGGTGGGAATTCAGTTTTTTTTTAGTATGTTGGACATTTGCCTCTGTAACACTTGTGAAGGGAGCAAATTCCTTTGATCTTCATCTAGTGTCAGCAAGGAGCCGTTATGGTGGCTTTAAGGTGAAGTATGTTATCTCCTTAGTGCACACACACAATCTGAAAGCCTACTTTTGAAGCATTTGCTGCTCATTAATGATATTCTTTATAAGCATAGTGTATAAACAGTACTGCTAATTATCCAACACAAAGGTAGTCTGCTCCTCCTCATAATTGGATTGGAGAAGTGAAAGGTTACTACTGGAATTGGGAGATCTGTTGGTTGAACTTTTTAACCACTACATTGACGTTCAATAATTTCCCATGTTCTTGGTTTTCTTTCAAATGGGTTGTATAATTACCTGCAGGTTGGCTATCGTTAATATAGATTGTCTGGTGCAGATAGATGAGCCTAATCTCCTGTCTAATTGTGAAGTTAGGATTATGATAGGCAGTTTAGTCTTTAAATTAGCTAATCCAGTGGGTGTGTAAGACCTGTAACGCCCATGCTCCTTATCAGACCTTTGCAACACCACATTGGAATAATCTGCTGTGGAGCTCCTGATGGCTCCTGATGTGAAGGAATAGCTAAATAACTTTACCAAATGTTCCTACTGATGATGAGGAGAAAATGAACTGTCAAAACCATCACACCCCTGGACATATACTAGTTTCACATGTGAAATTGCTTTAACTGTGTAGGAGGGTGGCTTAGTGTATGGTGAACGCTTATTCAAGTGGTGCACCTTTCGTTAATTCAGGCAACCATTATGGTGATTTTAGTGGTCTTTGATAACCATAGAAAGCTCTCTGTGGTAGCTGTGAAGAGCAGCCTTCAGGCTTATCTTGAAGGAGTCTAAAGTAGCTTGTTTTAACACATTAGTATATATCCTACCAGGAAATATCAACACAATACACAAGAATACTTCAAATGCAATCGTGTAAGTTGCACAAAATACAGTGGTCTCCAGGGGTGACTAAACCATTTACTAAAGGAGGACGACACTTGGACCAGAGGAGCCAGGAACACAAGGAACCACTCATGGTAAGTACCCAGGAACCCCACGGAGGCTGTGTGCAGAGTAGGAACACAGCCGCTTGCCCAATGGAGGTCAATGGAGAAGTCGAGGTTGCAGTTTTACAGAAGAAGGACCCTTACCAGAGGACACCGAAGAATTCCCTTGGAGGACTGAAGGTTGGAGATCCACCCCACTCGTAGAAGCCCCGGGAACCAGGTTACCTACACCAGGGAAGCCAGGTGCATGGGGTGAAGAGATGTTGGAAACCTCCATAGACGACAGTGAAAGACTTGGAAGAAAATGCTTCTGAAGAAGACGGTGAGGGAGTCCAGTGGAATCCAAGGTTGGATTCTGGAAGTGAAGAACCTGCAAGCAGAGGGGGACAGTCTATGCCACTCAGAAGTGACCAGGAGGTAAGAAGACACAATGCCCACTGGTATGGGGAGCTTCAGAAGAGTCAACGGTGACCTTGAGGCGGCAGCTGTAAGGACCAGGCGATGCTAAGGAAGACCAGGAGCCGTGCAGGAACTGTCCCACGTTGGATATCTGGGACTAGGTGGTCGGTGTCTGGGGGGAGCACCAGCAAGTTTTGGTAGACACTACTGCCATGGAAGATGAAAAAGGAGCAACGTTGGGACCAGCAAGGTCCAATTGACCTGCAAACAACAATGGGAGAATCAGAACAGGCCCCAAGCAAGCAGGGGAGCCCACTGAAGCAGTAGAACACCCTCGGGAGGACCCTCAGGCCAAAGGCACAGGAGTCGCACAGGACCTCGAGCAGCCAACCAAAGATGAAGGCCTACGATGCAGAGGATGCGATGAGGATGCTGATCCTGGAAGGAAGAGATGCTGGAGGCTGGAGATTCTTGTAGCCTGACAGAGAGGAGGATACTCCCATGTCGTTTGTCCAATTTCGCACCAGAGTGGGAGCCAAGGGCTCCCTGAACTGGCTCAAGCTGGAGTATGCAAGGAGGGAAACAAATGTGCCCTTCAAAGCAGTCTGGCAGCACCGGCAAGCACTTCCACCCCAGCCCAATGCACTAAGTCCTGTCTGGGAGGTGGTCACACTTCCCCGTGACAGGAAACCTATTCTACTTTCCCGTGCTCGAGTTCAGCACAGCAGCAGGAGGGCAGAATTGTGTCTGTGGTTCGCTGCAGCACTAGCTTGCTGGCAGACCCTGAAAGGCTGTTACCTAGAGTACCCTAAGAGCCAAACCTGGAATCAGTGTTTGGGTATGATTCAAACCTGTTTAATACCAAACTTGACAGGGCTCGGTGCAGCCACTAGATGGACATCTCGTAATGACTGATGTCCACTATATGTATTAAAATGGCTGACCACACTTACGAAGCCTGGAGAATCAAATCCCGGGTTTGTAGGGGTGTCCTGCTCATGCAGGGGCACCCTCACACTTATAACCAATCACCCTGCCCTCAGGACTGAAGAGCCTGCCATAGAGGTGACTTATAGGTTTAAAGTGCAGTGACCTCAGATTTAAGGAAACTTATATCTGTCGTGAGAGCTGCAATGGCAGGCCTGTAGTCACAGTTTAAGAGGACTCCCAGGGGTGGCACAATACATGCTGCGGCCTATGGGAAGACCCCTGGTGTGCCTATGCCCCTGGCACCTTAGTACCATGTACTAGGAACTTACAAGGGTACACCAGTAGCCAATTGTGGAGGTTTGAAAGTACTTACCATGGTCAATATAGGGGAGATGGCACAGTTGCTGGGGTCCTGATTAGCCGGAAGACCCCTGGTGTGCCTATGCCCCTGGTACCTTAGTACCATATACTAGGAACTTACAAGGGTATACCAGTAGCCAATTGTGGAGGTTTGAAAGTATTTACCATGGTCAGTATAGGGGAGATGGCACAGTTGCTGGGGTCCTGATTAGCCGGATTCCAGCAGACTATGTCAAAAACACACTGACACCAAGCAAAAAGTGGGGGTCACTATTAAAGCAGATCCTACTTAACTGCAAACAACCTCACTCATACAGGGGGTTTTTGATCTTCCATCTGAACTTTCATAAATTTGGAGAAGCCTGTTGCTAAAATTTAGCACTCTTACTGAGCAACATCTTTATGTTCTTCATTATTACTTTTTTTTTTTTTAAAGTTTTAAATCTCTGCTTTTTATCTGATTTTCTATTTTGTAAAATCCTATCTGATCCCTTGATTTCAGCATGTTGTTTTAGGACTTTACTGCTTCATAAGACCTTAGTTTGTAGTCATAAACGTTTGAAGAATTTCCTGGTGTGAACATGGTCCCCGGAACACCTTTCTGTATAGTTTTTCTTTCATTGAAATAGCATCACACAATGTCTTAATCCATGACTGTATGTATAGTTCTATATAATGGAAGTCTTTCAGGTGTCACTTTTCTCCTGAATGTCAATAATATTGCTTCAGATTGTCGATTTTAGAACTGAATTGTAGCATCTGACACACAAAAATCTTTAAATCCTTGTGTACATGAAGGTAAAAATACTGCCTGATAGGCTTACATTAAGAACAGTGAAAAAAGTGACCGGTTCCCATTAGTAACTTGGGACGCTTCCCTTCCTACAATGCATTGTACTGTCAGTTGCTTGCCTCCCAGAGCCAGTCCTTTTTTGACGTCTCATTGGAGAAGGATCTCTGAACTGTGACGATTTCCACCTCTATAAATCTTAATTCTCCT
This sequence comes from Triturus cristatus, assembly GCF_964204655.1. Taxonomy (NCBI): domain Eukaryota; kingdom Metazoa; phylum Chordata; class Amphibia; order Caudata; family Salamandridae; genus Triturus; species Triturus cristatus. The sequence goes on along the minus strand of NC_140590.1, from coordinate 1,605,144,705 downwards.
TTTGGGGATTTCCATTAATAGTCAAAAGCATTTGAATAGTTCCAACCATGTGTGGGAATCCCAGAACACTTTCCATAGAATATCTTAAGTGTAGGTGTTCGCCTTTCTTCAGGAAGGCCTGTAGAAACACTTACAGAATATAATATGCAGCTAATAAACACAGGCTACAGTGGTGGAATTCTTCAGATTGTAATTACAAAAGGATCTAAATACCCATATATATGTATCATTTTGAAGCAAATATTGTATAAACTGCTTCCATCATGTTCACAAACCCTTTTTGTAAAAGTGGAAGATGAAGGATAGCATGACAGTGTAGCCCTATAGGCTGCTATTAAGTTAGTTTTTAAGATAATCTGTGCCTTTAAGGACCCAGAGACCACCAGTATTCCATCATGCCTAGCAGGTGACAGTTGCTTCAGTTTTTTTTTTTTGTTTTTTTTTTGGCTCCTGGTGACAGGATATTGGAGCACTGAGCTCTGCCTTTTAAGCGTTTCTCTTCAAAATTCACCAGTAGAATTATGTTACAACTGCATTCAACGTTTTTCATCTCTCCCTTACATTTTCTGCCTTTTTCTGACAGCAAATTGTGGTATTTTGTCAGATAAAATCCCTTCTCTATGTGACATATGTCCTACCTGTGGAAGAAAGAAGGCAAATCAGAACCTCATCCCATCTGCATTCTCTGCCTTCCAGTAAGCCATGTTCCTGAAAATTGTCAGCACTGCAAGAGGTTTTCTGGACACACCCTGAGGGGGAAAGGAAAACATTTTCCTCCATGTCACTGAGGAAAGACACTGGCTGCAAGCAGTCTGAAGGTGGGACTTCAGAGCGAAGAGATGGTCAGTACTCCACCAGTGCTCTGCCATCTACCTCTGGAGGATATTTGAAGGTCCAAAAAGAGTTTTAGCCCAAAAACGACATTGTTCCTGGTAGATGTCGCGAGGATCGACAGCAAGACATGGTAGGGCATCAACTTGTGTGCCATCCTTAGCTGGTTTGACGTTGACGGAATCGAAGATGGACGTCGAGACATGGTAGGTTGACACCAAAGACTACTACGCCGTTGACCCACGGCGTCAGATCAGTGTTGAGAAGTGTGTTGATGTTAAGGCGTACAGACCAATAGAGGAGCAGGTCGATGTCAAGTCCTCGACGGAGGTTGGCATCAAGAAGCATATCGATGTCGAGGCATCGACAGAGATAGAGTTCGAGGACACAACAGGAATAGAGGAGGAAGAGGAGACACATCTATTCATCCCCTGACTCCGAATACTCGAAGATGTACTCTCCCTCTTCACCAAGATTATTGTCGGATTCTCCTCCACCTCTGCCTCCACCCCCACCACCTCCACCCCAGCCTCCATCACTCCTTTAGCGCCACTTTCACAGCACCAATTCCTCCGCCTGTGGAAGCTCCTCTCCCAAGGCCTAGATTGTGCTCAAGAACACATCATTGTTTGCACCATCGCAGATGCCAGAGATCCAAGCGTTCGTCTTCACGCCCATTTTCTAGGTGCTCTCACCACTGAAGTCATGTATCTCGCTCAAGACCCAGATCACACACAAGATCTAGGCATCTGACCTGATATACTACCTCCACTTCTACAGGAAGATATTCGCTGACTCAGTTTCTCCACCTCCTCGCTTTTCTCTGGCGGATGATATCACCTCCTTTCAGGAGGTCCTGGTAAGAGGAGCTGCAAAGCTCAGCATACAAATGTCAGTTCCTACGCCTTCTACTTCAGTAACATTCAAAGCGCTTCACCAATGGTCAGCGTCAAGACCACTCCTTCCTTTAGTGCTAGGCCTCTAAGAGCCAGCAATGTAATTATTATGGACTCTGGCCTCCGCTAAATCTGCTCCGCAGAGGCTACAGAAAAATATTGTCCTCCTGATCAGAACCCTCTTTTTCCTCCACTCAGACTCACCTCTGGAATCAATGGTCATATTAGCGGCCAGAAAACACCATGCAACTACTCCGGCTTCCTCTGCACCACCTGATAGAGAGCAAGAAGCTGGACTCTTTAGGCTGTTAATTCTGTAGCACGGCTGCAAGGACCATGAAAGGGGCCAGTGCAGCTGCCCTCCTAGACAGATGTGATAGAGCACTCTGGGTCTCTATTCAGAAATTTGTGGATGAACTTCCAAGGGACAGACGGGAACACTGCCTAGAAATAGTCAATGAGGGCCTCATGGTTTCTAATCGGGTATCAGTGGCGGAGCGGATTCTTCCTTGTTGGTGGCATATTAATATTGCCATGGCGTACCCTTTGGAAGACATTGTCTCCGTATTACAACTACTAAACTTTATTCTCAGCAAAGGATACTCAATCATCTATTTTCAGATTCTACAGTCTTCGGCAGCCACACTGACGACCAGATGGCTCACATGAAATTGGAGATGGAGACTCTTAAGGCTGTCGGCCATGAAAGGCGAAAAGAACAGAGACATTGTCCAAGCCCTACCAGCACTGGTTTTACCCTCTGAGGGTTCAAACCCCTCACTGGTATCAAGGTCGCCAGCAACCGCAGCAGCAACGACCGTATAAACATCAGCAGTTGAGGCACTCTAGAGGAAGTTCTACCCAAAAGCCTTCCCAAGCGGGTAACCGGACAACTGGCACCAAAGCATGAATATTTCCTTACCCCCTCTTCCGTTACCCACTCCGGTATGGGTGAAGTGGAAAAAATAAATCCCAAAAGACGCCTGTGTATTGAATATTGTTCAAAATAGGTATTGTCTCAAATTCATGAGTTCTCCACCAACCATACCACCAACACCATCCAATCCTCATTTGCAAACACTTCGCTTGGAAGTCAACATCCTGCTACAAAAGCATGTGGTGGAAGTCGTTCCTTACTGACAATGGCGAACAGGCCTTTAACTCAAGATGTTTTCTGGTAAAAAAGAAAACTAATTCAGACCCGTTCTCAACTTGAAATTAGCCAGCAAATGGATTTGGCAAGAAGAGTTTCTGATGCTGGCATTGCATCAGATCTATCCTCAATGAGACCAGGGAGAATTGGCTCTGTTCCATAGCTATCCAAGAAGCGTACCTCCATGTACCAATTTCCAAGAAACATTGCAAATTCTTGAGATTTGTCATGAAGCGGGATCACTAGCCATACCAAGTGCTTCCATTTGGCTTCAGTTCAGCACCCAGAACGTTCTCGAAGTGCGTGGTAGTAATAGCTGCCCACCTCAGGAAACATTGAATCATCTTCTTCTTCCTGTAACTAGATGATTAGTTAATCAAGGCGTCCACTCCACAAGAAGCCCAGCTGCATTACAGCTCGACATGCAGTGTTCTTCAACGTTTAGGTCTTCACATCAACTACAGCAAGTCAACCCCCACTCCGGTTCAGACTCTACAGTGTTTAGGGGCTTCCATCAAGACCTTGCAGTCCAGAGTGTGCCCTTCGGAGGAGAGACATTCATCTATCTGTTGGAGAAGTCATACTCGCATGAAAGCTACTCATCCCACGAAGTCAATGCCATCTCTCCTTGGCCCCATGGCCTCATGTATCTTCCTCACTCTGAATGCACAACTCTACATGCGTCCTCTTCAGGAGTGTCTCGAGGATCAGTGGGACCAATTAAACGGCAGTTGGGGAGGACAAAATCATTCTGTCCCCTCATGCAAAGCAGTCTCTAAAATGGTGTTGCTCTCCAACTAACCTGCTTCAAGGGATGTCTTTTCACCAACAGGTTTCCTCTCAGACCATACTGACAGATGCATCATTACTTGGGTGGGGAGCCCACATGGATCATCTCCAAATTCAGGGCATGTGGTCTTCCAGAGAAATGACCTATCATAGAAATCTCCTTGAGCTCTGGGCAGTCCACCTAGTGCTAAAAGCCTTTCACCCGTCATTCAAGACCCAGTCCCTGCTTGTTCAGATGAACAAAACCACCATGTTCTACCTCAACAAGCAGGGGGGGAAAGCATGGTCCAGACCGCTATCCCACGAAGCCCAGAAAATCTGGAAATGGCTCATAGCCAGGACCCTGCAGATTACAGCAACTCTCTTCCCAGGTGTACAAAATGTTCAGGCAGACCCACTCAGCAGAGTGCTGCAAGAAAACCACAAATGGGTCCTTCATGACGGTGTCGTGCAAGAGTTCTTTAAAGTTCTCTAAATCTTTTCATCGATCCCACTGATCCCGTTAGTCCTCATCAAATGGTCCTACTTTAGAGTTAGAATCCTCTTAATAGTCCCAGAGTTTCCTCGTTAATGGTAGTTCATGGTCCTTCTGCAGTGGTCAGAGCTTCCACATCTCAAGCTGCCATGCAGACCAGACCTGCTAATGAAGTTCGCAGGCCAGATAGTTCTCCACAATCTCGCCTCAAATTTGGCAGCATGGCTCCTGAGCTAGTGCAGTATGGGTACTTTAATCTACCACAAGACTGCATGAACATCCTCAAATAGGCTAAACAGCGATCGGCCCAGTCAGTATATTCCTTCAAGTGGAAGAGATTTTGCAACTGGTACTTGTCCAAGAACGTAGAACCTACAACTTGTCAGGGAGAAGTATCTCGTTCCTACCATCTCCACTTGGCAATATCTGGCGTGCAGTTCTCTTCCATAAAGGTTCACTTGGCAGCCCTTAGTGCCTACAGAAAATATTATTCACAAACCTTTTTTTCCCCAATATCCCCGTAATCAATGATTGTTTAGAGGGTTGAAGAAGATTTTCCCTCCCATTAGACGTCCTTCCCCTCTCTGAGAGCTTAACATATTCCTTTCTTGTCTTATGCAGGATCCTTTCAACCCCACTCATAAGTCATACCTGCAGCATCTCTTATGGAAAATCGCTTTCCTTGTGGCAATCACATCAGCTCGTAGGGCTATAGAAATCCAGGTGTTATGTTCTTATGTACCTTGCACAGTCTTGCACTCTAACAAGGTAGTTAGGAGGACCCACTTGACATTTCTACCCAAAGTTATTTCGGATTTTCATATCAATCAGACAATTGCATTACCAACCTTCTTTCACCATCCTTCAACCCCGGCTGAGAGAACACTTTGTTCCCTGGATGTGAGGCGTGTCTTGAAGTTTTATCTTGATAAGACACATGACATACGTAAACCAGTCAATTGTTTGTAAATTATTACAGGTTTAGCCACTACCAAACAACCCATCTCCCTATAGTGTCTTGCATCCTGTTATGTTGCCAAAAAACCAACAAGTCTTTATCAGCTAGACCTATGAAATATGGGTTAAAGAAGCTACTGGTGCTTTGATTAGAAATGTCTCTATTGACAGATATGTAAAGTGGCTACTTGGAGATCTGTACACACATTGCACTAGCACTATTGTTTGGATTCCGATGCTCGAGCAGATGCTCAAGTAGGACAGACCTCTCTCAGAAATGTATTTGCTTAATTCAGTCCTTTCGTCACTCCTCTGTCTTTCCACTTCTCTTGGTGGGGTTGGGCCTGCTATTCTAGTCAAATGCTTATGACTATAGTAGGATCTTTCTGACATGGTTGCCACCCACCTTTTGCCTGGTTTCAGTGTGTATGATTGTAGTACCGAGGGATTCTGCTAACCAGGACTCCAGTGTCAGTTCTCTCTCCTCTAAATTGACTGGTAAGTACTTTGTACACCCCACAATTGCAATACTGGTATACACCTTTAAGTTCCTGGTATATGGTAATAAGATACTCAGGGTATTGGTACACCAGGGGTCTCCCATGGGCTCCTGCATGTATTATGCCAACCATGAGGTGCCCCTGCAGTCTGTGTCTCCAGGTCTGCCATTGCAGCATATGTGAAATGGTGCATGCACCTTTCACTCTAGATGTATGGTTTAACTTGCATCCCGGTCACTGCACTTAAAACTTATAAGTCACCCCAAGGTGGCATAGTTTTAAGTGTGAGGATGCCCTGCATGAGCAAAGGGATCCCTGCTAACACCAGACTCCATTCTCAGGGTTTTGTAAGTGCGGGGATTAGGTATGTAGTGGACACTGGCAAACTCTGGGTGTCAAACTACATAATGGCTTTGACGAATCTGGCCATGTTTGGTATCAAACATGTTGGACTCGTGCAACTACACTGATTCCAGAATGGGTTGCATGATACCATGTACTGGGGTGGCTCCTTTGAGGACCCCCCCCATGCCTACCTCTATAGCCTTGCTGGGTCTACGTGCAAGCCAGTGCTGTCGCTGACCCCAGACACTGTTCTGCCCTCCTGCTGGTGAGCCTAACTCTGGAAGGGGAAGGCGGAACAAAGGATTTCCCTTTAGAGGACTGGTGTAGCCACCTCTCTTCTAGAATTAGTTGTCTCTGTGCTGGGGTGGTGGTGCTTCCAAGCGCCACTAGAGTGCTTCAAAAGGCGCATTTGGTGCTCTCCTTGCATAAACCGGTTTACTCAAGTGCAGGTCCACCTCCCTGTTCAGCAGCTCCCCCAGGGAGGTGCCAGGAGCTCCGCCAGGTGGCCGATTGTTTCTGCCATCTTGAAAGCAAGATAAGGAGGCCCCTGGGAGCATTTGACTGGTCAGTCCACCAGGGTAGCTTCCCTGACCCCTCCAATAGGTATCACCACAGAAGCTGTCCAACCCCCTTCCTCGGTTACTTACGGGCTCCCCTGAGAGTGGCACCCTAGATGCGTCTGAACAAGGATTCTGCTGCAATACTCTTCTTCAGGATCCTCCACAAGACTCATCTGCTCCTCGACACTGGATTCTGCTGTTGGGCAATGCCGGACTCAAAACAAGACTGCTTCTGGTAGGAAGGCTATTACTGCAACTTCATCACCGTGCTTTGCACCCATCCTGCAACATCTGTGGCCATGCATCTTCCAGAGTCACAAGGACTCTGTGCATCAAGAACAGCTGGAAGGAATATCCCTTGGAGTGAAGGAGTCACTCCCTTGCAGCCGCAAGCACCTCAACATGGACGACTGGTCTGTAGATCTTGTGTCCCATGGACTCTTCAAAGCTCTACAACACAGGTGGTGGTTTAGTAGTTATTCCGAGGCCTGACCTGTCTTCTGTGCGATTTGGAAGACTGCAATCCCTCTTGGAGCTACTGGAACTGGGCCAGTGAGCACCGCGTCTATCTGCAGTTGCCATTGCTTGCTGACTCTCCAGTCTGAAGATTTCCGAGCTCCAAGAAGCCCCAGCCCCAAGCATCACCTTCCTGCAAAAGTGATGTCCTAAAACTGCATTTTCAACTCTTAGTGGGCACTATCTGTTTACTGTAATGCCCTTTGGGCTGAAAAAAGCTCCTGCCACATTCCAGAGGTTGGTAAATCTAAGATCTGACAGGCCTGGAAGACTTCAGTGCAGCATATCTAGATGCTATTGCTGTCTTTAGTTCCACCTGGCAGGATCACCTGGTCCACCTCAAGAGTGTACTTGAGGCCTTGAAAAGGCAGACCTCACTATCCAGGCCAGTAAGTGCCAAATAGGGCAGAGCTATGGAGTATACTTGGGCCACCTGGTAGGTGGGGGCCAAGTACAACCTTTAGAGAGCAAATTCCAAACCTTTATGGATTGGGTTGCTCCCACTACTCACTCAGCTCAGGTTTTCTGGGACCGACTGGGTATTAAAGAATATTTGTCAAGGGTTATGAGTCCATTGTGTCACCCCTCAATGATCTCATCTCTAAGAGAATGCCTAAAAAGGTGAATTGGACAGTTAGTTTGATGTTCCGAAGAAGGTCATGTGCTCGGCTCCAATTCTGAAGAGTCTGGATTACTCCAAACCATTCATTGTCCAGACAGATGCCTCTGAGATAGGAATAGGAGCAATACTCTCACAAATGAATGAAGAGAGACCGGATCAACCATTAGCTTTTATAAGCAGGAGATTGACCCCCAGAGATGTTGATCCGCCATAGAAAGGGAGACCTTTGCTGTGGTCTGGGCCTTGAAGAAGCGGAGGCCATACCTGTTTGCTACTCAGTTCATTGTTCAGACAGACTACAAGCTCTCTTAGGGCTTAAACAGATGAAAGGTGAAAACCTCAAACATTTGAAGTTGTCCATTCCCCTATAGGGGATGGACTATTCAGTGGAACCTAGACCTGGGAGCATGCCAATGCAGATAGACTTCCCTGTTATTTCCATTTAGAAAATGAAGACTCAAATAGGCAAGGTTAATCTTATCATCTTTCATTTGAGGCGGGAGGTTATGTCGGAAAGTAGGATCTTTCTGACATGGTTGCCACCACTTTTTGACTGTAGTACACTGAAATCCTGCTAACTAGGACTCCAGTGTCTGTTTTCTCTCCTCAAAATCGACTGGTAAGTAATTTGTACACCCTACAATTGGCATACTGGTGTACTCCTGTAAGTTCCTAGTGTATGGTACTAAGGTACCCAGGGCATTGGTACACCAGGGGTCTCCCATGGGCTGCAGCATGCATTATGCCACCCATGGGAACCCATGAAAATTGTGTTTGCAGGTCCGCCATTGCAGCCTCTGTGAAACGGTGCATGCACCTTCAACTTCAGATATAAGATTTACCTTTTATCCTGGTCATTGCACTTAAAACCTATATGTCATCCTTGAAGGTAGGCCCTTCGGCCCAAGGGCAGGAGGCATACTTCTTAGGCCCTTCAGCCTAAGGGCAGGGGGCATAGTTCTAAGTGTGAGGGTGCCCCTGCATGAGCAGAGGCACCCCTAAAAACCCTGGACTCCATTCTCTGGGCTATGTAAGTGCGGGGTAGCCATTTTAAGGTATATAGAGGACACTGGCAAATTTGAGATGTCCAACTACATACTGGCTTTACTGTACCTGGTCAAGTTTGGTATAAAACATGTTGGAAGTCTGCAACTACACCGATTCCATTGTGAGTTGGATGTTAACATGGGTGCTCCTTAGAGACACCCACATGTCCCCCTGTGTAGACTTGCAGGGTCTGTGTGCAAGCCAGTGCTGCCTTGGACAGCAGATACTGTTCTGCCCTCCTGCTGCTGAGCCAAACTCCGGCAGGGTACGGCAGAATAAAGGATTTCCTGTAGAGGAGAGTTGTAGCCACCGCTCCTTTTGAATTCCGATCTCTGGGCTAGGATAGGGGTACTTCCATGAGCCATCAGACTATATAAGGAGGGCACCAAATGTGCCCTTCAAAGCAAACTGGTTTACTCCAGTGTAGGAGCCCTTGGCTCTCACTCTGACACGAAAGCACACACAAAGCACAGGGGAGTGACCCCCTCCCACCCCCCCACCCCCCCCACCCCCCATCCTGCACCTTCCCGAGGGAGGTGCCCAGAGCTCCACCAGGTGGCCGCTTGAGTTTGCCATCTTGAAAGCAAGATAAGCAGGACCCCTAAGAGCATTTGACTGGTCAGTCGAATAGTACCCTGTTGCTGCTTTATGTGTGGTAGCTGGCATGGCTCGTGGGTGGCGAGGCGGGCGGGTCACACAGGTTCGCGCATATTAAAAAATGTACTTACCTTTGCGCCGGGTCCCGTATCTCTGCTCCTGTTCTCCTCGTCGAACTCGAGGAACAGGAAGCAGGCTCTACTTACAATTCACAACACTGCAGCATTGTGATTGGATGAGCGCCGAACCCGGCCACTCAAAACCAGGGAATGGGGGCCTGGGCTTGTTCTTCACGCAGGCTGTAATGCAGCCAGCATGGAGAACTGGGAAAGAGCGCCTGACTGGTTTGGGCGGCCCAAACAGTCAGTGCGCACGTATGAGTGGACAAACCACCCCCCCCTTGCTCCGGGAGCAGAGCAGGCCTGCCCACCCACAAAGCAGCATGAAGCATAATATGACTTAAAGGTATTATCATTTTATGTCTCTTCTTTGCACTGCTTAAAAGCAGTGGAGTGATGCTCTTCCACCATAGCAGAGGAGCTGCCACTGATAGGGCTACACTCTTGCTACCCTTCATCGTCTACTGTGTGTTAAGTGTATTAAGTTAAGTTTAGTGCGTTAAGGCTCTTCAATACGTCTCCCTATTGCATTCATTGTTAGTGCGTTGCCACAGTCGTTCTAATTGTTTACATATCGCTTTCTGTATACTAAGCTGGCGTATACCAGGGGGCATGAGGTCTGTGTGGGATTTTAGAACAAAGTTTGAGGGGCAATCTTGTCAATATTAAGAGCGCTTGCTTAGCATATGAATCCGCTACTGTGCCAGGATACTTGAGCTCCTAGGAAAAAAAAAATACGGAATGATTTTCCACCAATGTCTAACTTGGCCTTAACAACTTGGTGTTTTATCAGACTCAATTATCAGAGGAATCCTTAGACTAATAAATGAGTGGTCGGTCCAGAGTAAAGGTTGGATGCCCTGTGAAATGCGTTGGGTCAGTAACTCTTTGATGCAGGCCAAGTGTGGCTAAGTCAGAAATTAGCTGACTCGCCTCCTGTAGGAAAGTAGGATCTTTCTTTTATGGTTGCCACCACTTTTTGCCTGGTGTCAGTATAGTTTAATAGTAATTTGCTGTGATACTGCTAACCAGGATCCCAGCATCTGTGCTCTCTCCTAAAATGGCTTTGGTAAGTACTTTGGTACCTCCACTATTAGCTTCTGGTGTACCCTTAAGTCATGGTACTAAGGTACTCCGAGCATAGGTCACTAGGGGTCTCCCATGGGCTGCAGCATGTTTTGTGCCACCCATGGGAGTCCACTAAAGTCTGACTAAAGACCTGCCATTCCAGCCTGTGTGAGCTGGTGCTTGCACCTCTCACAACAGATGCACATTTTCTTATATCTGAGGTCCTTGCACTTAAAACCTATAAGTCACACCTATTGTAGGCCCTTTAGTCCTGAGGGTAGGGCGCTTGGTTATGCATGTGAGGGTGCCCCTGCACGAGCAGGACACCCCTACAAACCCGGGATTTGATTCTACAGCAAGTGTGGTCAGCCATTTTAAGACATGTAGTGGACATCAGTCATTACAAGATGTCTAACTAAATAATGGCTGCACCGAATCTGGTCATGTTTGGTATCAAACATGTTGGAATCATAACTCAACACTGAGTCACGTTTTGGAGGTATGATCCCATGTAATTGAGGGGTGAGGTGGAGGGGCTACTTAGATGAGCTCCCTGTACCCCTAATTACAGCCTTTCAGCCTGCTGTTGAGTGGAGTTCGAGAAGGGGAAGGCAGAACAATACGTTTCCTGTCACAGGTTAGTGTGACCACCTCCCAGACAGGACTTGGTGTATTCGGCTGGAGTGGATGGCGCTCGCTAGCACCACCAGACTGCATTGAAGGGCACATTTGGTGCCCTCCTTGCATACACCGGTTTGAGCCAGCTCAGGAACCCTTTGTTCCTGTTCTGGTGCGAAACTAGACAGAGAAGTTTCTTTACCTCTTTCCAGCCCCTCCTCTGGAAGGGACCCCTGAGTTGTTCCAACCCTTTCCTTGGGTATTTAGGGACTCCCCTATGGGTGGATCCTCAGATTTGTCATAGAACAAGACTCATCTCTGAAACCAAGGCACTCTTCGACCGTCTGGACACTTGTACCTCGCTGGACTTCGCTCTGAACTGAAGCCGCCTCAAGGAAAACTTCTGCTGCTCCTGGTCTCGCCGTTCTGCATGTATTCTTCCTCGTCTGTGTTTTGCTCAGGTTCTCCAGGGACCCGTGGGCGTCAAGGACATCCAAAGTAATCTTTCTTGGAGTGAAGGAGTCACTCCAATACATCTGCACGCACCGCATCCAAGCTGACTGGTCTGCAGATCCTGTTGTCCTATGGACCTCCTAAGGGTCAGCAACATAGGTTGAGGATCTGTGGCTCCCCAGAGGCCTGACCTGTCTTCCCTGCAATTTGAAGGCCAGTATCCCTTGTCAGAGCCTTCGAGTCTGAGCCCCTGTGCACTGTTGACTTGTCGTTCCAAAGGCTTGTTGGCTCTGCACTCCAGAGATCGTCGTGCTTCAAACATCTCCAGCATCTTATCCCTCAAAGAACAGCATCCCCCCCCCCCCCCTATATCTCCTGTGTCGTGAGCTGCCTGAAGTCACCTTGTGACTCCTGTGCCTTTGACCTGTGGGTCCTCTCGTGGGGCTTCTTCTGCTTTGGTGGGCTCCTCTGCTTGCTCGGGGCCTGCTCTGAATCTCCAGCACGTGGTGAGTCCCTTGGACCCTGCTGGTACCAACGATTGCATCTTTTAGTCTTCCACGCCAGTTGCGGCTACCAAGGCTTGTTAGTGCTCCCACCAGACACCGACCACCTGTACACCGACCTCCGACGTAGGACAGCTCGTGTACGGTTCCTGGTCTTCCACAGCGTCGCCAGGTCCCCACAGCTACATCAACAAGGTCCTCGTGAAATCTTCTGAACTTCCAGACATGTGGTGGGCATTGTACTTTTGTGCCTCCTCGTCACCTCAGAGTGGCATAGACTGTGTCCCATCTGCTTGCAGGTTCACCTCTCCAATAATCTACCCTTGGATGCCACCGGACTTCTTCACAGACTTCTCCAGAGGCATTTCTTCCTAAGTCGCCCATTGTTTTCTTCGGGTGGTTCCGACATCACTTCACGCCTATGCCCCTGACTTCCCTGGTGCAAGTAACCTGTATCCTTGGACATCCACCGGTGAAGTGGCTCTCCAACCTTCGGTCCTCCTAAAGGGTTTCTTCAGGGTCCTCTGGCAAGGGTAATTTTTCTTTAAAACTGCAACCTCGACTCCTCCACTGACTTTTATTGAATACCCGGCTGTGTTTCCACTCTGCACACAGCCTCCTTGGGGTTCCTGGGTTCTTACAGTGGGTGGTTCCCGGTTCCCAAGCTCTTCTAAGTCCTTTGGTCCAAATATCATTCTCCTTTGCAGTTCGCATTCCTCTTATTTCGTATGGTTTCGTCTCTCCCTGGAGACCATTGTATATTTGTGCTACTTACCTGATTAGTTTGGAGTATTTATATGTGTATTATCGATATCTCCTAATAGGAGATATACCAAGCAATAGTAATTGTTTTGTGTAATAAATATCCTTATTTTTCATAAACACTGTGTAGTTCTTTCTCATCTAATCTACACTATTGATTAAATGTGGTAAAACAAGCTGCTTTACACTCCAAGATGAGCCTGAAGACCTCTCTCCACAGATACCCCTTTGAGAGCTTTAAGGTTATCAAAGACCACTAAAATCCCCATAAGGGTTGCTTGGATTAGTGCAAGGCGCATCACTCCTTTAAGTGTGCACCATAGTCTAAGCCATCCTCCTACACTTCCATATTATTGGAGTCTTCTGCATGTTAAAGTCTCCTAGCAGAAGAAACTGTTTTGTTGCTAGGACACTGGATGCAATTTATTCAATTGGGCCCTGGCTGAAATCTTTTTTTGACCCCAGTGGGCGATAGACTAAGGGGTGCACAGACAGAATATCGAGTTTGAAATGTCGACATACACAAATATCGAGTTGGAAATATCGTGATGCAGAAATATCGACGGCAAGAATATCGTGGCCAAGAATATTGACTTGAAGGTAAGAAATATCGTTTTAGAAAATATTGAAGTAATTAATATGGTTTGCAAAAAAAATAAAAAAGTTGTTTAAAATATCGATGTTTTAATTAGTGTTATGTATTTTAGTATGTATTTTAAAAGTATGTGAACTATATTTTTTAATGCGTTAAATTTTTAGTAGTTATTAATTTATTTTAATTGTTGCGTTTTTTAGTTCTGTAGCGGGTTGTGGGTATATAGGAGAATAGGGTGGGAAGTAATATAGTGATAGTAAATTCATTATTATTTTTTTATTAGTATTTATTTAATTTAGATTTTATAGTGTTGATTGTGGGAATTAATGTATTAATTAATTATTAGTTAATTGGTAATTTTTTTATTTTTTTAGGAGCAGGTTGTGGGTTCATAGGGGAATAGGGTGGGGAGTAATTTAATTATAATACATTTATTAATTATTTAATTTAGATTTTATAGTGTTAACTGGGAATAAATTGATTATTAATTAGTTCATTATTGAATTGGTAATTATGTTGTGGGTTTATAGGGGAATAGGGTGGGAAGTAATTTAATTACAGTAAATGTATTAATATTTTTTATTAATATTTATATAATTTATATTTTTATAGAGTTAATTGAGGGAATTATGAATTACTTGTTAATAATTATTTGGTAATTATGTTAATTGTGTTTTGTTTAGGAGCGGCTGGTGTTTATAGGGGAAAAGGGTGGGGAGTAATTTATTTATAATTAATAATTATGTGTTGATTAAAATTAAATTTGGCAGTTGTGTAATTCATTTAAGATGTGAGTTGTGGGGTTTATAGTGGTAACGGGTGGGAAGTAAATTATTTTAAATTAATTAATAAGTTGTTTTTAATTGATATTAATTTATTAATGTAAAATCAGTTATGGGAATTGTGTAATGAGTTTTAGGTGTTGGTTGTGGGTTTTGGTGTTTATTGGGGTAGAGGGTGGAAAGTAATTTGTTTAATAATTAGTTGATCATTAATATGAATTCATAAATATTTATGGTAATTGTTTATTTATATTTTGTGTGTGGGTTTTGGTTTTATAAGGGTAATGTTTGTGGAGTAAATTTTGTTCTGATTTAATTTGTTTTTTAATTAATATTTCTTTGATTTTTAATTATGGAGGTACATTTTTGTTAATTTTTTTTACGATTTAGATGTGTGTAGTGAATTGTGTGGTTATAGGGTAGGAAATAAAGATTGCATGTATTTAATAATTAATGCTTTTGATTATACATTTCTATTAAATAGTTATTTGTAAATTATTTTTAATTTAAAAAAAAAAAATCTTTCCATGTATTTGTTCTTTTTAACATTATCATATGTTTCTATCTTTTGTAAAAAAAATTATATTTTTAGGTTTTCTTTTTTTGTTTTTTAAGATCTTTTGTGTTGTAGTTGATATTTTGTTTGTTTTAAATTTTGAACCGACTCTAATGGGAATATTAATTGTTACCCCTCTGCTATCCAACACTTTCCCTACTGTTGCACTCACTGGAGTGGGAATAGTAATTTTTACCCCTCCGCTAGCCAACACTTTCCCTACTGTTGCACTCAATAGAGTGCAAAATGTAAGTTTAAAGGCTATTAAATATTTTAATTTATAATGTAATGTTGTTTTTCATTAGATTTTGTTATAGGTGTATGGATATAAATATTTATTTGTAAATTTTTATATATTTATAAAATTTAAAAAAACGTTAATGAATAGTTGGTTACTTGTTTTAAAGTAAAACATTTTTTATATATATATATATATATATATATATATATATATATATATATATATATATATATATATATATATATCTTTTCCAACACAACCCGCTTCAGGAATCATGGGCGCTCTGCGGTGGTGCGTTCGAGGTACGGCAGGGTTAAGCCGTTGTAAAATCCACTTCGTTTACCCACACAGGTTTCCTCGCGCACTCCCAGAAGGACAAACAGCTTCACCAATGATCGTTTTTTATAATTCCTTTACTTTCAGCATGCCAGATACAAAAAGACAAACTCTACGCGTTTCAGTCTCAGCAGAGACCTTGCTCACGAGTCTAGCGGTTGCTCAAAGGTAGTCAAGTTTTTTAAACATACAAACAAATCAATTAGTGACATCACTTCCTGAGACAGTGCTGCTTGGCATTCTGGTAATTGTAGTGTCCAATACATTTTCTGACAAAACCCGACATTTTCCAACCCAAATAAAGTTCGTTTTAAATAAGAGTAGGAATGTAAAAACCCATTCCGTAGGCCTATGCGTCTTTCTGTACATTTCAGGTCATTGAAACCATGCAATGTTGCGATAACTATGATAGACATTTGTAATGATAATGGTGCATAGCTTAGTCTACGGGAATGTTAACAGTGTCTGATCACCGTTTAATTATTCACTTTCTACTAAACATAGTAGTAAACCACAGATTTCTTTTACAGTGAGTCATAATGTTACACCCTGGTGATCTTATATTGAGGATTGGAACTGTTGATTTTGAACATAAATCAAGCCCTCCAGTGGGCAGTATTCTACAACTTGTGATATGAAGGCACTGTCTCTCATAGTGAAAAAAGAAGAAAAAAGAAGAAAAAAATGTGAAACATACAATAATGTAATGAACCTAAAAGTGTAAAAATATAGGGGGCCAAAGTCAGTGTCCTTGGTCAATTCTGACCCTTTCCTTGATAATTTTGGATGGCCTAATTAAAGATGGTAATGAAGTTCCTCATCCTGATTTAAACCAAAAGGAGTCAGAGTCCTGAAATTCAAAATGTGTTTAGATTCTTTTTGCCGAAGAGTTTTCTCTCGGTCTCCTCCCCGTGGATGTATTCCTACGGATTCCACTGCATAGAATTTCAAGTCCTTCCATCTTCCTCCATGCTCCTTCTCCATGTGCTTTGCGACAGCATTACTCCTGTCAGTGTTGACGGTGGCACGAACATGTTCCAAGATACGTTTTTTCAGTTCGCACTTGGTACTTCCAACATACTTTAGTGGGCAGGGACATTCGATGATGTATATGACGAATTGGCTTTTGCAATTGATTAGTTGTTGAATTTTCCATTTGCGTTTATTAGCCATCACCACCTCCTTGGTATTCTGAGCAATGGGGCATACCTTACAGCTCGTACATTTATAGAATCCTTTAGGTTTTAACCAGGTTTCTTTTTTGTTCTGATGTTTGAAGTGGCTGTGGATCAATTGATCCCTAAGGTTTCTGGTTCGTCTGTAGGTAATGTTGGGATGATCACCTACAATTGATGACATTGTTGGATCCATGTGTAAAATGTGCCAATTTTTGCGTAGTATTTTCATCACCTGTTGGTTTCCTGTTGAATGGGTAGTTATGAATCGTATTTGATTTTCTTCATTTGTTTTAGCTTCTTTGTCCTTTAACAAATCTGTTCTGTTGATAGTTGCCGTTCGTTGTAAAGACATCTGGATGGTTTTGGAGCTGTAATTTCTTCTTTTGAAGCGTGTTATTGCCTGATTACGATGTTTGAACCACTCTTCTTCCCTAGAGCATATCCTTTTGATCCTGAGAAATTCCCCATAAGGGATGTTTTGTATCAAACTTTTTTGATGGAAGGATTCTGCATGCAATACTGCATTTGTTGCGGTGTCTTTGCGATGTAGAGTGGTGTGTACAGTGTTGTCTACAATGTAAATTACAGTGTCCAGAAACACCACTTTTTCGTCACTGATATTGTATGTGAATTTCAATTTGAAGTTGGAGTTGTTCAAGATTTCAAAATATTCTGCAAACTCGCTATTTGTTCCATCCCAGATGATCAATAGGTCGTCTATATACCTAAACCAAGCTATGGTTTTATTCACATAGGTGTCGTTCTCTTGGCTCCATGCCCATGCTTTTTCCCATACGCCCATAGTCAAACAGGCATACGATGGGCTGAATGAAAAGCCCATAGCCGTACCTTTTACTTGGCGGTAGATCTCCTCGCCGAACATGAATGTATTTTGTTCAAGGCATAGCTGTATCATTTGTAATAACATCTCGTTGTGGTCAGAGAATTGTATGTTTCTTTCAGCCAGGAATTGTTTACATGCCTTCAATCCAATATCATTCTGAATGTTTGAGTACAATGATATTACATCCATTGTTACTAATTTGTAGGACGCTTGCCATGGGGTGTTTTGTAGGTGTCTTAACAAATCTCCTGTGTCTTGTAGGTAAGAAGATAACCCCTTCACATATGGTAGTAGGAAAACATCCAGGAAATTGGCCATTGGTTCGAGTAGGGCTCCTTTTGCTGAAATTATAGGCCTTCCCGGTGGTTTCGTCGGATGTTTGTGGATTTTTGGAAGAAAGTATATTGTAGCCATTTTAGGGTGTTCCATTTTCAGATATTTTACTTCTTCCTCATTCAATAGATTTTGTTTGCTCCACAGATCCAATTTCAAATCTAATTCCTCCTTCCATCTTTTGGTGGGGTTGGTTTTCAATTTCTCATAATATTCTTTGTTTTCCAATTGTGAATATGCTTCTTTAACATATGCTTCTTTCTGTAGGATGATGACGTTACCTCCTTTATCTGCCATCTTTATTTCAATGGTATCATCATTTTTTAGATCAGTTAAGGCATTGCGTTCTTCATGTGAGAGATTGTCAAGTTTCTTGGAGTGGTTAATTTTGTAAAGGTCTTTGATAACACACTCATGAAATAAATCAATTTTGTTGCCTTGTGGTAGTTGTGGATAGAATTTAGACTTCGGTTTTTTACTGCTGCAGCCAGCTCCCAATTGGTTACAGTAGGTTCGTACGTCACCTTTCTCATGTTCAGGATTTTTGTCTAGTTCCATCAGAGTAACAAAGTTTTCTGCATCTTGTGCCAGCAGTTCCATTTCTGGTATTTGGGTGATCTTTCGATGTTTATCCAGACCAGGGTTTTCAACAAACAATTTTGCTAGTTTAATTTTGCGAACGTATTTATATAGATCAATTCTTGTTTCAGCTATATCAATGCCGGTGGTGGGACAGAAATTCAAACCGCGTTGGAGAAGTTTTATTTCCATTTCGGTCCAAAAAGACACTGACCGAAATGGAAATAAAACTTCTCCAACGCGGTTTGAATTTCTGTCCCACCACCGGCATTGATATAGCTGAAACAAGAATTGATCTATATAAATACGTTCGCAAAATTAAACTAGCAAAATTGTTTGTTGAAAACCCTGGTCTGGATAAACATCGAAAGATCACCCAAATACCAGAAATGGAACTGCTGGCACAAGATGCAGAAAACTTTGTTACTCTGATGGAACTAGACAAAAATCCTGAACATGAGAAAGGTGACGTACGAACCTACTGTAACCAATTGGGAGCTGGCTGCAGCAGTAAAAAACCGAAGTCTAAATTCTATCCACAACTACCACAAGGCAACAAAATTGATTTATTTCATGAGTGTGTTATCAAAGACCTTTACAAAATTAACCACTCCAAGAAACTTGACAATCTCTCACATGAAGAACGCAATGCCTTAACTGATCTAAAAAATGATGATACCATTGAAATAAAGATGGCAGATAAAGGAGGTAACGTCATCATCCTACAGAAAGAAGCATATGTTAAAGAAGCATATTCACAATTGGAAAACAAAGAATATTATGAGAAATTGAAAACCAACCCCACCAAAAGATGGAAGGAGGAATTAGATTTGAAATTGGATCTGTGGAGCAAACAAAATCTATTGAATGAGGAAGAAGTAAAATATCTGAAAATGGAACACCCTAAAATGGCTACAATATACTTTCTTCCAAAAATCCACAAACATCCGACGAAACCACCGGGAAGGCCTATAATTTCAGCAAAAGGAGCCCTACTCGAACCAATGGCCAATTTCCTGGATGTTTTCCTACTACCATATGTGAAGGGGTTATCTTCTTACCTACAAGACACAGGAGATTTGTTAAGACACCTACAAAACACCCCATGGCAAGCGTCCTACAAATTAGTAACAATGGATGTAATATCATTGTACTCAAACATTCAGAATGATATTGGATTGAAGGCATGTAAACAATTCCTGGCTGAAAGAAACATACAATTCTCTGACCACAACGAGATGTTATTACAAATGATACAGCTATGCCTTGAACAAAATACATTCATGTTCGGCGAGGAGATCTACCGCCAAGTAAAAGGTACGGCTATGGGCTTTTCATTCAGCCCATCGTATGCCTGTTTGACTATGGGCGTATGGGAAAAAGCATGGGCATGGAGCCAAGAGAACGACACCTATGTGAATAAAACCATAGCTTGGTTTAGGTATATAGACGACCTATTGATCATCTGGGATGGAACAAATAGCGAGTTTGCAGAATATTTTGAAATCTTGAACAACTCCAACTTCAAATTGAAATTCACATACAATATCAGTGACGAAAAAGTGGTGTTTCTGGACACTGTAATTTACATTGTAGACAACACTGTACACACCACTCTACATCGCAAAGACACCGCAACAAATGCAGTATTGCATGCAGAATCCTTCCATCAAAAAAGTTTGATACAAAACATCCCTTATGGGGAATTTCTCAGGATCAAAAGGATATGCTCTAGGGAAGAAGAGTGGTTCAAACATCGTAATCAGGCAATAACACGCTTCAAAAGAAGAAATTACAGCTCCAAAACCATCCAGATGTCTTTACAACGAACGGCAACTATCAACAGAACAGATTTGTTAAAGGACAAAGAAGCTAAAACAAATGAAGAAAATCAAATACGATTCATAACTACCCATTCAACAGGAAACCAACAGGTGATGAAAATACTACGCAAAAATTGGCACATTTTACACATGGATCCAACAATGTCATCAATTGTAGGTGATCATCCCAACATTACCTACAGACGAACCAGAAACCTTAGGGATCAATTGATCCACAGCCACTTCAAACATCAGAACAAAAAAGAAACCTGGTTAAAACCTAAAGGATTCTATAAATGTACGAGCTGTAAGGTATGCCCCATTGCTCAGAATACCAAGGAGGTGGTGATGGCTAATAAACGCAAATGGAAAATTCAACAACTAATCAATTGCAAAAGCCAATTCGTCATATACATCATCGAATGTCCCTGCCCACTAAAGTATGTTGGAAGTACCAAGTGCGAACTGAAAAAACGTATCTTGGAACATGTTCGTGCCACCGTCAACACTGACAGGAGTAATGCTGTCGCAAAGCACATGGAGAAGGAGCATGGAGGAAGATGGAAGGACTTGAAATTCTATGCAGTGGAATCCGTAGGAATACATCCACGGGGAGGAGACCGAGAGAAAACTCTTCGGCAAAAAGAATCTAAACACATTTTGAATTTCAGGACTCTGACTCCTTTTGGTTTAAATCAGGATGAGGAACTTCATTACCATCTTTAATTAGGCCATCCAAAATTATCAAGGAAAGGGTCAGAATTGACCAAGGACACTGACTTTGGCCCCCTATATTTTTACACTTTTAGGTTCATTACATTATTGTATGTTTCACATTTTTTTCTTCTTTTTTCTTCTTTTTTCACTATGAGAGACAGTGCCTTCATATCACAAGTTGTAGAATACTGCCCACTGGAGGGCTTGATTTATGTTCAAAATCAACAGTTCCAATCCTCAATATAAGATCACCAGGGTGTAACATTATGACTCACTGTAAAAGAAATCTGTGGTTTACTACTATGTTTAGTAGAAAGTGAATAATTAAACGGTGATCAGACACTGTTAACATTCCCGTAGACTAAGCTATGCACCATTATCATTACAAATGTCTATCATAGTTATCGCAACATTGCATGGTTTCAATGACCTGAAATGTACAGAAAGACGCATAGGCCTACGGAATGGGTTTTTACATTCCTACTCTTATTTAAAACGAACTTTATTTGGGTTGGAAAATGTCGGGTTTTGTCAGAAAATGTATTGGACACTACAATTACCAGAATGCCAAGCAGCACTGTCTCAGGAAGTGATGTCACTAATTGATTTGTTTGTATGTTTAAAAAACTTGACTACCTTTGAGCAACCGCTAGACTCGTGAGCAAGGTCTCTGCTGAGACTGAAACGCGTAGAGTTTGTCTTTTTGTATCTGGCATGCTGAAAGTAAAGGAATTATAAAAAACGATCATTGGTGAAGCTGTTTGTCCTTCTGGGAGTGCGCGAGGAAACCTGTGTGGGTAAACGAAGTGGATATATATATATATATATATAAAATTATAACATTTTATATATGTTTACATTTTTTAAATTTATTTGTTAAAATTTATATTGAATCCAAATATTTTTTACGTTCATTTTATTATTTAATATATTATACATTTTTATATATAAAATATCGATATTTTATACATCTGCTTTTTACATTGCTATTTATGTCTTTCGATATTTTTATACTTACCATTATAAATATAGGATGTCGATAGTTTAATGGTGTTTTCAAATATGATAGTAATTCCACCTCTATCCTGTCCTCCATGTCCACTCTAAACAGTGACTATTATTCTGGGAGAGCTAACGTGATAGCTGAAAAAGAGGCAGGGCTCAACCAGGTTTTGGTGAGGAAGCCAACCTCCGGTGACCTCGAGGGATAGCACATCCTAAAGTTAGACAACATGTTTAGATAGCGACCTGACCTTAACAAGGAAGCCATGTAAGCTGTGGGAAGCTACGGCATCAGTTGGAACAAGGGAGGTGCATTGAGAGTCATTGGGAGTGTCATGAATTCCAGTTGACTTAGTCGTGTCTTCTAAAACATGATAAAACACTGGAATCTACAGTGTAGACAAGCTACCGGGCCTTCTAATGGAATTGGGAAAGGCCTGTTGCAGGAAGTATCTTGTGAAACGTGCACTCTTTGCAAGTTCTCAATTTTATGCAAGGCTGCTGAAGAGTAAGTAATTCTAGTAGAATACCATGGTTCTGATGTAGAAGCGTGGGTCCTGGCTGCGGAAGGTCGTGGACGGCACCGACTGGATTGCCTGTGGCGCACCCGCTGCGCGTCAATGCCAGCATTGGATTAAAGTAGCTGGCCGGGAATGCCCTGCTAGACAGCTGACATGATTTCAAGCTCCGCACAGGAAGTCTGAAAAGTTAAAGGCTTTCCTCATATAACCAGAAAGCACCATGATTAGTTCAAAATGTTTAATTGTGATGTAAATACCATGGACACTATACAATTTGACATGGTGTTAAATTAATAATTTTTGGCACCTTCTTGTAAATGTCTGAGTTTTACATGTATTTCATTTATTTAGCTCTTCCGGTTTCCTTCTTCAGCCACTCCTTGGCTTTTTGTTGGTTGAAAACATTTATTAAATTACTATATATATATATATATATATATATATATATATATATATATATATATATATATATATATATATATATATATATATATATATATATATATATATATATTCACTGAAAAAACCATAGGTTTCACACATGTTATAGTTAGTGGAAATTTTACTGATAAAAAACCAATGAAATTGCCCCGTTATAGTTAGCGCAGGCAACTATAACTCACGCGACCGCAATCCTCTGCTGATGCTAATACTGTATTTAGACACTTATTTGCCCATGTCTTCTTCCATACATTTTTAGCTATACATATATTACAAATATTTTTTTTTCATAAAGACACATATGTCATCAGCAGAGGATTGCGGTCGCGTGAGTTATAGTTGCCTGCGCTAACTATAACGGGGCAATTTCATTGGTTTTTTATCAGTAAAATTTCCACTAACTATAACATGTGTGAAACCTATGGTTTTTTCAGTGAATTTGCAAGGTTTTTTAAATGCTAATTCCTAACTATAACGTGTGTGAAACCTATGGTTTTTTCAGTGAATTAGTACGGTTTTTTAAATGCTAAGTTTTTTTCCCTTATAATAATCCCTGTACATTTGGTGGCCTACGGCCACCAAAAGCACAGGGGGTGGGGTAAGTGTGGATAGTGTTTTTTTCCATTGTAATAAGCCCAGCACATTTGGTGGCCTTCGGCCACCAAAAGCACAGGGGGTGGGGTAAGTGTGGATAGTGTTTTTTTTATTTTTATTTTTTTACCGTACGCTTACCGTAAGCGTACGGTAAGCGTACCCCGTGAAATTGCCGAAAAAAAAATAAAACCGTTTTTGCACTTGGGGGATGTTTGGGGACTCCCTCCACATGACTATGTGGGAGGGAGTTGTCAAAACAGCCCCTTTACATGTTTTTGGGCTTCCGATTTTAAAAATCTCTCTCAGTGCGAGAGACAAAATGGCGGCCGCCGCTTCCTGGTTTCGGCCGATTCGAATGTTTACTAAGATCTAAGAGCCAATCAGAATCGCGCTCGCGCACGCCACCGTACGCTTACCGTAAGCGTACGGTAAGCGTACCGTAAGCTGGCTCAGATATATATATTGATTTAAAGGCTATTTTCTCAGAATCTACTGAACAGATTTACACCAAACCTACAAAAGGCACTTCCTTGACCTAGGGACTACCTCTCTGCCAAATTTTGAGTAATTCTGTTCAGCCATTCGGGCTGTAGCTCGTTCTAAAGGTCCTATGGAAAAATGCATGGGAAAAACGCGTTTTGGGACCCCCCTTTTATCTCAGCCCCCGCTTGACGAATCCCCCCGAGACTTTCAGGGTAGGAGCGGAGCGTAGCGCCCCACCTATTTTGAGAAATTCGCGAGGATTCGTCGACCGGCGCCAAAGTTATTCAAAATAGAATGTTGAGGTTTTCCTATGGAAACGTGGTCCTAACTATAACTACCTACTGGCTATCGCCAGTAGGTAATATATATATATATATATATATATATATATATATATATATATATATATATATATATATATATATATATATATATATCCCTATTCTAGACTACTATAGAATTTTTTTTTCTATAGATATTGTTGTGAACGTTTCTTTGATAAGGGAACCTCTGTTCCTTTATAACTAACCTCACCCTCGGTCCCTGGCATATCCTTGGTTTCCCTTCTTTATTATAATATTTCCTCACACAAACGGCACTATCCGTAGTGGAACAGAAAGCTGAGCGACAGCTAAGTAAGATGGACAATCTACTTCAATGCAGGTAAGCAGTTTAATTATCATTGACAATTAAAACAGATTAAAACAAAGGAGAATTGACCGCTTGCCTAAGCCTAATGGCAAATACAGCTGATATGTCCGCTTTGCAGATAGATCTCCTCTTTTTCTCAGGCTGTGCCTGACGGATGACTCTTCCTTTTCATCATCCTATTCGAGATGGAGGCAGGAAGTGGAAGAGCAGGTATGCAAAGATACAGACTATTGAGAGTATTCTCAGGAGTATTTTGTAGCCTAAATATTCATTTCAGCACAGGTTGCTTAAACCCTTTGATAAGAATGTCACAAGTGACTGTAGCTCCCACTAGGTAAGAGATGTACAGACATTTGCGCACTGTGGCTGTCACTTTTTGTAAGTGTTCATCATTTCTTGAAGCTTAATTACCTAAGAGGTCCCATAAAAGGAATCATCTTCTGTTGAGTTAGACACTGGGGGCCCGATTCACAGAACAAACTTAAGACAAAATCCTTGTCTTACTACCATTTTGGTATTCACAGAATGCACTTACTACTTCTGGCATTCACAGAATGAACTTACTACTTTTGCTATTCACAGAATGGATTTACGACTACTAACTTTACGTCCGCACTCGGGCAGGAAAGTCCGCTCTCGGGCCGGAAAGTCCGCTCTCGGGCTGGGAGGTCAGATTTGGGGCCAGACTACATTAACTGTGGCCATTGATCATTTGAGCCAAGGGTAAACACCTGTCCAAGTCCCTACCATCCCCCACCATGCATCAGCTGACACACTCCAGCCAATCCCAGCCAACAGCTCCAGTTTGCCACGATGTTGCTAGTGCCTACCATCCCCCTCCATGATCCAGCTGAAGCCAATTAACACTAATTGACCAGCAGCAAAAAACATTTAAATCAGCACACAGTGAATGAACAGGTTTGGCCACAGAGTTTGTATTTGCAAGCTGACACTGGCTGAGAACAATGGAGCTACTGAAAAGGAAGAGGAATTTCACAGCAGAGGAGACCACCATGCTTGTGGAGTTCATAGTGAGGCACCACAAACGCCTCTATGGACTCTCACCCTACTGCACCAGTAGGACACAGAAGGCAGCCCTGTGGCAGCAATTATCCACTGCTGTCACAGCATTGGGGGAGGAGAGGCGCACAGTCCAGGACATCAAAAAAAAGTGGCAGGATGAGAGGCAGAGGGTAAAGGAGAAATACTCCCGAATTGAATTATATTGGATCCTCCCTGCTGCATACTCTGGACCCTGCATCCGCCTCACCCCACTGGAGGAGGATATCCTGACCACGATACACCCCCATTTGGTCCATGGGCTGCCTGTTAGTGACGTCCGCTACGTGGTACCAGGTAAGTGGGATGAAAAGAAAAAGTGCATGTAAAGATTGTCTGTGTTGCACTGTCATTGTGAATAAGGAAGTAGTCCAAAGTGTATATAAAAATTATAGTCCGTCAGAGACTCATGTGTCACCCTCTGTATGTAGCACCACAAGTCCCACAATCCTTAGCGATGGAAATGGCAAATCCCTCCCCCACTTTAGAAAACATGGGCACTGTACTGTTTCAGTAATACACCAGCCTGCTAAGTAGCAATTGACTAATATCAGCAGAGATGCGGCAGTAACAATGCAACACACAATCCAACTCTTGTGCAACCGCGGATGCGTCACATTTACAATGTGGTGCACTGTGGCGCAGGGATAGACAGATGTGTGTCGCAACTGATGGCATTCGGGGGGTGCTTTGCTGGAGTAGTGTCGCAAGTGTGACGCAAATCCAACAATGTCCATGGACCGCCTACACCTAACGTTCTGTGCCACTCATTACATGTGCCTCAAGCAGGCGTAAGTTTGCATAGCACCACCCTATGAAAAGTGACTCCGTGAAATCTCGTCGATTACACTGCATCACATGTACGAGGCATAACCAAAGAAACGCACACCCTGCTACTGCACAACGTGACGCATCCCCATAGATGCATTACGTTGTGAATAAGTCTAAATGTGTCGCCTGAAGTGACGCAACTGCGGTGTAAATGTATTACAAGGGGCGTGTAAACCTGCCAAAAAATATCCAAGAAGTAAATCACCCTGTGCCAGCTTGAAGCACAAAGCAGAAGGTGAGAGAATCCTCAGATCAAAATAGTCATACACCTATTCTGTTGTACATTTCCCACCCTGCCACGCCATTACATCCCCAATGCACCACTGCTCCTACCTGCCCAGTCTGCAGCAGTACTGCACAACACTGTTAGCATGCAGAAGAAATGGGGAAATCCCAGAAAAGTCCCACAAGCACATTTCCCATTTGTTTACTTTTCACTCTTCTCACCCATTGACACATTCAGCCAGAGCACAGACAACTGCCGTAGCAGAGGTCCCTGCATCTACTGGGAGGAATAAAGCATAAATTGTCAGGAGTGACTGAAGGACATATAGTGCCCACATATGAAAGTCAACCAGAGATGAAAAAATAGCTGCATTACTATTGGAGTTGTCAATAGACATCCACCTTTAGCAAATTATAATTGCGAACAGCGAAAGACAAAATATTAAATGTCTTGGCTCATCAAACCTTCGTAATTGTGGAACATGACAGGTTTTCCAGCAACAGCCCCAGACCTGGGAATCCAATCCTGTTATCGAGTGCCACAACTAGTCAAAAGGGTGTCCCCACTATGTTGTAATGGTGTCTGTAGACCTAATCAATAAATCTAATATGCAGAAATATGGTAATGATGAACAAGTGAGATACCAGGGTCAGTAGTATTGACAATGCATACACTGTCCAACTTCGAATGTTTCCAATATAAATCAAGTGCCCAGTCCACACAGCTGGTCATGTACCACTTACATTGGCTGGCTTTTGTGTTGTCCATGAACAAAACACGATAGTGGACCTCGCATCATGATCCGTAGACATGTCATTGTGATATAGGTTGCATCCAGATATTAAGTATAACAAACTTCAGCAACGCTGGTGCCCACAACTGCTTGTGCTCATCCTTTGTGCCAGAAATCTAGTGCATCACATGTGGCGGCAGAAATGTAAAGTAGCAAAACACACTTATCATTGTAGGAACAACGAGGTCCTCCCATAATCTAAGACGCACACGGACTTCTGCTACAAGGTTGGCTGTGACATCTGTTCAGGGCGCACACACTGTTTGGGTGCTGGGCCAAGGGAAGTAAACCCAAGAATAAATCAGGCTGAATGCTCATTAAATGTGCCTTTCACCTCCACCGTATGTTGTATGTGTTGTACAACACTGTTGTCCTGCATCCCAAAATGCTCACATATGGCATTTGAACCCATGCAAGATCAGACCCTGGTGGCTAATGAAAGGATGACACAAAATGTATGCCACGTGAGTGCAGAATGGACATACAATAGTACCATGAGTCATATGAAGTGACCAGAACACAACCGGGTTGCAATTCAATGATCGGAAACCCCATGATGAAAATAGCATGGCTGAGGCCAACACTGATGCCAGTTGTGTACCTTTGAGATGGATGTAGGGGCTGCTAAGGTGAATCTTCATGCAGTTACACCTGCAAAATGACTTGGCTGAAGAGCAACACTCTAATCCAGTGCAGGCGGAAGGCATCAAAGCTTCTCAGCCTATCCGCAATGTGTGAGCATAACCAAATGTTACATTCTGCCTGCCTCCTCTCCTACCGTATTCACATGTATAGGTGAGTGTTTGACATATGAGGTTTGGAATTCTGCTGTACAAGACACCAATCGTCGTCAGCTAAGTAGTACCATGATATTGGAAATAGAGTATGCAAAGTGAGGACACTCAAAGGATGGACATAAGACATCTGTGTTCTCTCATTCAAAAATGAGCTGTGTGACTACATGCGTGGGGATTATATTTTCGCAACCAATGGGGTAACCCAGTATCCCTCAGAACCTGGGCAATCTTATATCAAAAACACAATGGTTCTGTTGGGTGAAACAATATCTTGCTAAATACGCAGCATAAATCATACGTTATTCAAGAAACCTTAGTGAATCACAGGTAACACATAAGACAAAAACCAAATCTCCAGTAATTTTAGTTTATATAAATTAAATCATTTATATATATCCAACAATTATTTGGAAAGGCCATCACAATACATAGTAATAACAATTGGTGACAAAGTGACTATTAGTGCTCAGTGAAAAAAGTACATAACATGTACAGTGTAATTTAAAAGATCAAAATTGGCATTGGCCAGAAAACAAGAGTTTATAGTAGAACTGCGAACTACAATAATTCAATTTTACGCAGACTCTAATTGCTGGTCCAGGGGGTAATGTCGACGTTTCAGCCCTTTTACTGCACTACTATCAAGTCAGTGCGGGTCTTCATCAGGACAAGGACAACGTGAAGATGGCCTATGATATGGGACGGGATTTCAATCCTTCAAAGGTTAGCAACTCTTGGTTAAGATCACAAGATAGAGTGAATCCAAGTATATCTTATCCAATAAACCATGATTATTACTGGATCACAGAGGCATCATTACGTCTGATGTATATCAGGAATTAATTCAGAAAGGTCCAAAACGATCCAATCTATTTAAAGTCAGTTGAGGCGGTGTGCCGTCACTCAAACCGGTGCTCTGAACGATTCGAAGAGTTTTAGAACGGCAGGCGAAAGTCCTAGCTCTCTGTAACTTTGGAGTCGCGACAGGCCCTGCGACATGCTTTTCCGGTGATGCGACGGCGACCTCTGCGGCGGCGACACACTTCTCCGGTGATGCGTCTGGTAACAGATTTGACGAAGGTGCGCTTCTCTGGTGATGCGGCGGCAACACGCTTCTCCGGCGATGCGACTGCAACAGCTGCGACTGTGACACGCTTCTTCTCGTTGAGTCAGGCTTCAGAGGGGAGCTGGTGGTGAAGTCTTTTGTCCCTGAGACTCTAGCAGGAGGCAAGCACAAGTCAAGCCCTTGGAGTAATAATCTGCAAGATGATGAAAGTTCTTTGAAAGTTCCTTCTCCTCTCCTTGGTACTGAAGACACCACTGTAGGCCAAACCAGCAACACAGCACACTGGCAGGGGGGCAGTCCAACTCCTACAGCTTCCTTGGTTCTTCTCCTTGGCAGAGGTTCGTCTTGTTGTTCGAGAAGTCATCTGAAGTCTTGAGGTCTGGGTCCCCATATTTATACTACTAAATCCTTTGTCCTCTGAAGGCAGAGGGCCTTTACCTAGTCCAAACCAGTTCTGCGCAGTCCTGGAGCACTTTGTTTAGGGGACTCCTTTCCTTTGGCAGCGTGGGCCAGGGTCCTCAGACACACCACAGGGGGTGGAGCCAGCATTGTTAAAGGCAAGCACAGCCCTATTCAGACCCAGGTGCTACTCCTCCCACCACTCTACATGCAGATAGGTCTATTCAGCCCTGTGTTGACTCCCCCTGTATCCTGGAATCCCCCAGCCCCTGTCACTCACAAAACCAGACACACAATACACAAGCTAGCAGAGGCAGGCTGGATGGTTAGGTAAGAAAATAACCTACTTTCTAAAAGTGGTATTTTAAAACACAGAATGTTAAAACCAACTTTACTAAAAGGTGTATTTTATTATTCTGAGTTCAGGCATACTAAACTCTAATTTCTACCATGTTCCCTGGGTCAGTTAGGATTATAAGATGTTGTAATCAAACTTCCCATTCTGGCCTATGGGGACTGGTAGCCTTGCAATAGTGAAAAACGAAAAGATCTGTAATCACTATTAGGACATGCCACACACAAGGGCATGTCCTACCTTATACTTACAATGCACCCTGCCCTTGGGCCTACCTTAGTGGTGTGTGATATGAAGAAAAGGGAAGGTTTAGGGTGGGTGCACTTACCAAGTCAGCATGGCAGCACTAGACTGCACAAAGGCCCTGCAATGGCAGGCCTGAGACACTTTACACGCTGCTTCTGTGGGTGGCACCACCAGTGCTGCAAGCTCACCAGCAGCATTTGATTTACAGGCACTGGGCACACATGGTGCACTATACTAAGGCCTGACAAGTCAAATAAGCCAATCATGGAGTCACTAATCAATACATCAATTTAACATAGGGAGCACTTGCACTGTGGCACAGAATAGCAGTGGCTCAGTGCCCAAAGCATCTAATCCACCAAAACATATCAAAAACAGAGGAGGCAATCAGTAAAAAATGGAAGGGAGACTCACGCCAATGGTACCAGGTCTAACACATGTCCCCTCCAGCTGAAATGTGGGGAGAACTACCCTCCCCTTGGGAGTTCTCTTCACTAAGGCGGAAAAATCTGGACAGACCATCAGCATTGGCGTGTTCTGTACCTGGGCGATGTTCCACCGTAAAGTCCATCCCCTGTAGGGAAATGGACCACCTCAACAACTTTGGGTTCTCACCCCTCATCTGCATCAACCATCTGAGGGGCCTGTGGTCTGTCTGAACCCGAAGTGAGTCCAAAACAGGTATGGTCTCAACTTCTTCAGTGCCCAGACCACAGCAAATCCCTCAATTGCACTCCACCTCTGTTCCCGTGGAAGTAACCTCCTACTGATGAAGGCTACAGTTTGGTCTAGGCCCTCTTCATTAATCTGTTATAGAAGAGCCCCCACATCATGCTCTGAAGCGTCCGTTTGGACAATGAATGCCTTTGAGAAGTTGGGCGCCTGAAGCACAGGTGCTGTGCACATGGCAGTCTTCAGGGCGTCAAAAGTCTTCTGACAGGTGTCAGTGCAGTTCACTTTCTTGGCCTGATTCCGGGAAGTCAGCTCACTCAAGGGTGCAACAATGTTGCCATACCCCTTGACAATCCTCC
Organism: Triturus cristatus; assembly: GCF_964204655.1. Lineage (NCBI taxonomy): Eukaryota > Metazoa > Chordata > Amphibia > Caudata > Salamandridae > Triturus > Triturus cristatus. The sequence goes on along the minus strand of NC_140590.1, from coordinate 1,605,113,415 downwards.
TGTAAGTGCCCCATGAGTCCTAAAAAGGCTCTCACCTGCGTTGTGAGTCTTAGGGGGTTCCCATGCCAGGATGGTATCAATCTTGGGTTGTAGGGGCGCCACCTGCCAGCTCTCTACCTGGTGCCCCAAGTACACCATAGAACCCTGCCCGATCTGGCACTTACTCGCCTTGATCGTGAGGCCTGCCTTTTGCAGTACCATGAACAGTTCCCCAGCTCACCAGCAGCATTTGATTTACAGGCCCTGGGCACACATGGTGCACTATACTAAGGTCTGACAAGTAAATCAAATTAGCCAATCATGGAGACACTAATCAATACATCAATTTAACATAGGGAACACTTGCACTGTGGCACTGAATAGCAGTGGCACAGTGCCCAAAGCAGCAAAACGTATCAAAAACAGAGGAGGCAATCAGTAAAAAATGGAAGGGAGACTCACGCCAATGGTACCAGGTCTAACAAAGGGAGAAAGCAGTCCTTATAAAAAGTGGTAGCTTCTATGTCACTTTTGTTGACCTTAAGGCGAAATTCAACATGATCCCTAGGGATAAGTTATGGTTCACACTAGGTGATCTAGGACTTCCCAGCTCACTCCTCAACCTATTTACTAGGTTCCACCATAACAGCTTTGCAAAAGTTAATGGGGTAAAAAATGAGGAAAATACCAATCCCTTAAAGGTTGCAGAAAGAGTCGGGCAAGGATGTGTCGTCGCCCCTAAGTTGTCCCTGCTGTTTATAAACGGCTGCATTGATTACCTTTTGAGTTGTGATAATGACTCCCTGGTTCTAGGGGGAACTAAAATACCTGCTTTATGATTTGCGGATGATGCTTTATTAGTATGAAAAAACACAAGGGCCTAGAGACTCTTTTGAGTAAGTTAAGCATGTTCTGCCTAGGTTAGGGCCTGGCAATTAATGGAAGTAAGACAACATTTATAGCTATCCACCCTCATAGAGGATCACTAACGTTGGAAGGGGAGGAGTTGGAGAAAGTGATAGATTTTGATTATCTTGGCATCCGCTTCTCTTGTGCAAATACTTGGGGGCACCCAGGTTACCAAAAGTACCCTTATGTTAAACCAAAGGTTGGCAACAATCCTAAAGTTAGCAAATAAGTCCTTGTTCCAACCCATTTCCCCTTTCTTGAGGTTTGGAGGGCCAAAGCTGTAGTTACCACAATATATGGAGCAGAACTCTGGGGATATGTCAATGTAAAAGCCCCAGAGGTGGCTGAAAATAAATTTCTAGGAGTAGCCCTTAAATTGCCCCAAAGCATGCCATTGATTTTCAAGCATGACCTAGGTTTTCGGTGTATTGTCCCCCTAGCGCCCATGAAACCTATTTTGTCCTGGATACGTATTTGGTCTACTCCTGAGCTGGCAGAATACAGGGTGGGACTAAGATGTTTTAGATAGATCACAGGGAGGCATTTTGCTACCCTGGTTAGACTATGTAAAACAGACCTTGTACTCTGAATCTACACAAATATTGCTTGTTCCATGAAACTATTACATCTACTGCATCAAAAAAACTGAAGGGCATTTTTGGGGAGCTTGAGGAGGCCAAATTATCCAAACAGGTAGGCATGGGCCAAATGGCTAATTGTTTCATAGGATTCAATCCAACCTCATACTTTGAAAATTATTATATGAATGATCTTGATCCCCCATTCGCAAAAGCTCTTTATGTAAGGCTCAGTTTAGGTACACTACCTCTTGCTACCTTTACTGCTAAATGGAATGGTTATCAAGGAGTGTAGGAGGCTGGCTTAGTATATGGTGCACACTTATTTTTGTGAGGCACCTTGCACTAATCCAGACAACCCTTATGGTGGTTTTAGAGGTCTTAGACAACCATACAAAGGTCTCTAAGTGGTAGCTGTGGGGAGCAGCCTTCAGGCTTTGTCCAGAAGGAGTGTTGAGCAACTTGTTTTATCTACAGGAACGGCCCGTGCATGTAAGAGCGGTGGGGCGAGTTGGGGCGAGTTGGGAGGGTGAGACTCGACAGAAGAAGGAAAATTCATTATTTATTTAATTTTCCCTTGCTGTCGTCTGGGGAGTACGCCCCACTGACTTTACCTTCATGGGCCGCTCCTGCAGATCTAGTCATGTAGTGTAGGTTAAACGAAAAAAAAAACACAGTGTAGTTATAAAGATATGTCTATTTGTTACACAACACTCATTAACACTCCTACCCGGAGATATCAACACAAATACACGATACTTAAATTGCTAATGATCAGTAAGCACAATACACAGCAGTCTCCTGGGGGAGACCAAACCATATACTAAAAGTGGAATGCGATCTGCGACCGAAGTTGGGACTTGGACCAAGAGACTTGGAAGAGCTGGGTGTGAGAAGTTGGCCTGATGTATGATGTCGCTAGTTCTAGTGTACACCTTATATCAGTCCAAACAACCCTTATGGTGATTGGTTGTAAAGTCAACCTTATAGACCAGCTATCCTAGTGGTAGCATGGACAAGAGCAGTCTTAGGCTGAACTCTGAATGGCATGTGAAGCCAGCTGTGATACCATATATAATCCCTTGAATACCAAATGAAAGGACACCACAACAGATGTATATATAAAATAAAGTGTATTTATTCTAGTCAAACCCTCAGCACTCTTTATGAGATTAGAGGTAAGTACAACACAGTCTTATTTAAGCATACATTAAGTCACACAGGTAAGTAATACAGTTAGGCCCTAGGGGCCACGCAAACCATTTACTAAAGAAGTGGTATAAGGACCACTGTCACGGAAATAGGATAGGCCTAGGCCTAGGGAATCGCCGGGGCTACACTACACTAGCAACAGTTAGGAAGTGGGAGGCCCACGGGATTCAGTTGCAGAGTGGAAACACTCGCGCGTAATGCGTAAAAGTCGATAGAATTACTAGCAGTTAGAAATTAACAGTTTAGGGACACTTCTGAAGCAGCTAGAGAGTCGAGACTCGGAAACTAGACCCTAGGATAGTCACTACCCTTGTGAGCACCGAAGTACCCAAGTTACCTAGCCCACGGGTGCATAGGTGTGAACTTGCGTCGGGTTTCGTCGTGGACTTCTATGGATGCCTGAAGGAAAGTTGCTGACAGGCAGTCAGTGAAGAGTGCCCGGTGGATCCCAAGGCTGGGATCAAGAAGAGAGGATACCTGCAAGCAGAAGGGACAGAGTCAAGGTCACGAGCCAGTGACCATGTGGAACCAGGAAGGAACCAGGCGATGTCGTGAAGATTGCAGGTGAAAGGAGAAGCTTGTCGCTGCAGCCACGGGTACCAGGAGACGTCGAGGACGACCAGGACCAGGAGGCGAGCGGTCCCACGAAGGCTCTTGCTGTCGGCGGCGTCGAAGTCGAACTAGGACTCACCAAGCCTTGGCAAGCGGAACCCACGAAGAACGGAGGACTTGCTTCTGGTGCAGACCAGGAAGGTCTGGGGTGCTTCTCTTTTGCAAGGAAGCGGGAGCCAGTCTGGAGGAGCCAAACCAGCAGTGAAGATTTCAGGGTGCGTCGTCACAAAGGCCACTAGCCAATGGGCAAGCAACCGGACAGACGCGGCAAGCAGGAAAATGCAGAAGGGCCCCACGCAGGACTCGTGGAGTGTGGGGGGGGTGATCTTCGGTGCAGATGGTGCTTGGGGTTGGGGCTTCTCAATCCCCCGTGCACAACTTCGAGGGTACCTCAGAAGCTGCGCTGGAAGATACTCGCCACTTTTCCTAGGTAGCCGGTCCCACGTCTCTCGTCGCCTCCACGGATCTCAGCTCGGCTGTGGATGTGGATCAGGGTCGGAGAAGTCTGGAAGTCAAGGCTCTGGTCGGGCTCTGCAGTCGGTCCCTCGTAGAACTTCAGCAAAGCAAAGGGTAGTCTCTTGATGGTGCCTGTTTGCACAGGGTAGCCACTCCTTGGCCACAAGGGAGATTCTTCAGTCTTCTTCTTTCGTCGAATGTCGAAGGTCCAGAGTTTCTGTTCAAGTTGCAGGTTCAGGATAATCTAATCTCCTGGGGCCCAGCTACCACTCTTATACTAATCTGGGGGGCTGGGTTACCTGCTAGGTCACGCCTTATGGGTGGGACCTGGGAGGGGGGTGGTTACACCCCCTTCCCTTTGTCCAGTTTCGCGCCAGGACTGGGGCTGGAGTGCCCCAGCACCGGTTTGAACTGGACTATGCACGGGACACCTTGTGTGCCCCAGGCATGTCTCATTCTTTTCATCCCTCCCTGCCCCAATACACTAAAGCCTGTCTGGGGTGGTGCTCGCACCTCCCAAGGCAGGAAACCTATTGTCCAAGCCTCCCTTGCCGGGATCACTCCCAGCAGCAGGAGGTCAGACTCGTGTCTGTGGCAGCAGCATCCATTTTGTGATGCTGGGGCTCTGGTTAACTTTAACCGGGTAAGTAGGTTACAACATGTCTTCTCCCTCTAGAAGGGAGGGATAATATCCTCATCCCCAGAAATGGGATGGGGGTATTATTCCAAAGTGTTAGACACCTTACACTACATGTTTTGATAAAGCCAAACCATAGTTACCGTAACCGTTTAAGATTATAAGGCACTTTAAGAGTATATGGTAGGCTATATCATAGAACAGCTATAAGGACATGGTTCCGAAAGCTGCAGACAGGCTCAGCTCATGCTAGAGCACCATCTCACATGTTACCAAGCACTCTGCCTCCAGGATTGTTAAGGCCTGCCATAGGAGTGGCTGATAGGTACACATGTGTCTATATGTAAGTTAGGTATAGGAATACTACACCTAAGCAAGGAGTGATTACACAACCTTGCCCCAGCTGAGTGAGCCAGTTGTGTCATAATGGAAGGCCAGGCCAGGGGTGGCATAATAAATGCTGCAATCCCCTGGTAGGCCTAGGGTACACCTATGCCCTGGGTACCTAAAGTACACTGTACAGGGGCCAATAAGGTGATCCTATCCAAATGGGTTATGCACCTAAAGTACATAGTATCAATTTAGAGAGAGAACAGCAGGGCTGTGGGTCTGATTAGCAGGCTCACAGCCACATCTAAGTCGAAACCCAGTAAAGCAAAAGCAAAAAGTGGGGGTGAACATAGAAAGCAGACCCTACTCTCCTACACTGTGGACCAGAGGACCCACTCAAGGTAAGTTCCCAGGAATTCCACGGAGGCTGTGTGCAGAGTGAAAACACAGCAGCATACTCAATACAAATCAACGGGAAGGTTGCGGTTGCAGTTTTTAAGAAGGGCCCTTCCCAGTGGACCCTGAAGAAACCCTGTGGAAGACAGAAGGTTGGAGAGTCACCCCACCCGTGGATACCCCAGGATACCTATTGCAGGTTTTAAGGACCCTTCCCAGTGCACCCTGAAGAAACCCGTTGGAAGACAGAAGGTTGGAGAGTCAACCCACCTGTGGATACCCCAGGATACCTACACAAAGGAAGCCGGGTGCATAGGTTCTAAGTGACATCAGAATCCGCTGTAGACCACAATGGAGGACTTCAGTAAATATGCCTCTGGTGAAGACTGCAAGAGCCCAGTGAATTCTTGAAGAGAAGAACCTGCAAGCAGAAGGGACAGAGTCCATGTCACTCGGAGGTGACCAGGAGGCACGGAAGAGTAATGCCCACCAATGACGGAAGATGCATGAGTGATGACTGTGACCTTGGTCCTGCAGCTGTGAGGACCAGGCAACGCTGAGGAAGATCAGGAGACGTGCACAAACTGTCCCACGTCAGTGTCCAGCAGGAGCACCAACATGCATTGGCAGGAACAGATGTGGTAGATGATGAATAGGCAACATTGGGACCAGCAAGGTCCAAGAGACTCGCCAAGTGAAAGAGTCAGAGCAGGCCCAGAGCAAGCAGGGGGGCCCACTGAAGGAAGAGAATACCCTTGAGAGGACCCACAGGCCAGAGGACCTCGAGCAGCTCACCAAATAATAAAGACCACGGTGCAGAGGATGCGGTGAGGATAAAGATCATGGCAGGAAGAGATGTTGGAGCTTCTTGTAGCCTGAAAATCACCGGAGTGCAGAACCAACAAGCCTTGGCAACGCAGGTAAACTCGATGCAGAGTTGTTTGGTCCCCGCGGTTCCGACGAGGGATACTGGCCTCAATATTGCAGAGAAGACAGGTCAGGCCTCGAGGGAGTTGAAGAACCACCACCTATGTTGCTGAATCTTTCAAAGTCCGTGGGACGTCGGGAGCAGCAGCTTTGTTACGGTGCCTTAAATCTATTTACAGCCCTGGGGTTGCAGGAACAGCACATTGCATTGTTACTGCACCTAAAGGTGAAAATGGCAGAAAAACTGGTAGTTGTACATGCAAGAAGACGCAATGATATTGCATTTTTTTATCAGCAAAATCCATACGGATACTGCTGCACGACTGTAGCAGGGTACTAACATCAAATCATTAAGGGCAAAATTAACACTAATAGATGCCAAATAAGAACAGAAAGGCACATAAGCATAGTAAAGCAAAAGCTCTATAACAATATTTAAAAAAAGCACACACCCTAAATAAAGCTCTGCTTGTTGGTAAAGTGAATGCGATAAGCAGTTGTGAAAAGGCACGTACGAAAAAAAACGTAAATGTGTTAATGGAAGCGCTCTGAAAAATGTAAAAAGATATATAGTACATAATTAAGTGCCATGGGTTGCATGCTGCGGGTTCCGTTTCCATAACTATATTTTCATCCTGTACATATAGAGCGTAAGATGCAGCGAAATGCAAAAGTGAAACTGATACATTTTCCAAGCTACAAACTTAAAATAAAACGCTGCGATGTGGCTACACTGACTCCAAATAAAAAGCTGCAATGTGGGCAAGCAAAAGCAGCGAGTAGGAGCCACAAAAAGAATGTAAATGTGTTAATGGAAGCGCTCTGAAAAATGTAAAAAGATACATAATTAAGTGCCATTGGTTGCATGTTGCGGTTCCGTTTCCATAAATATATTTGCAGCCTGTACATATAGAGCGTAAGATGCAGTCAAATGCAAAAGTGAAACGTATTCATTTTCCAAGCTACAAACTTAAAATAAAACGCTGCGATGTGGCTACACAAACTCCAAATAAAACGCTGCGCAGGCTGCGCGCGTACCCCGATCTCAGAGTCTGCCAGCCCTTTAGATGGTGTGTGTGTGTGGTACGAAGCCCTATAGAGGCTGTGTGCGCTGCAGGGACCCCGATCTCTGAGGGTGCCATTCCTATAGAAGGTGTGTGCTCTACGAAGCCCTGTGAGGCTGTGTGCGCTGCAGGGACCCCAATCTCGTAGTGTGCCAGCCCTGTAAGAGGTGTGTGCATTACGAAGCCATGTAGAGGCTGTGTGCACTGCAGGGGCCCCGATCTCCGAGGGTGCCATTCCTATAGGTGGTGTGTGCGCTACGGAGCCGTGTAGAGGCTGTGTGCACTGCAGGGACCCCGATCTCCGAGGGTACCAATCCTATAGGTGGTGTGTGCGCGCTACAAAGCCCTGTGAGGCTGTGTGCGCTGCTGGGACCCCGATCTCCTTGTGTGCTATCCCAATACAAGGCGTGCGCTACGAAGCCCAGCCCTGTAGAGGCTTCGTGCGCCACCAGGCAGCCTTATCAGCTAAAGCTGCGCACCCCGGTCCCCGCGGGTTCCTTTCCTAGAGGAGCTGTTCGCCCGAACCCCAGTGCAGGCTGCTGAACCTCCAGGCACCAAATCTCTAAATGTACCGTCCCTACAGTAGCCTTGCACCCCAACCCCTATATAGGCTGCGTGAGCTACCCGGCACCCGAACGCAGTGATCCTACAGGAGCAGTGAACCCCGAAGCGCTGTACATGCTGTGCCGCATTCACCCCGTCTCCAAGTATGTTATCCCCACAGGAGCGGTGCCCCGCAAACCCTGCACAGCCTGTAGACCCTCCCCTGCACCCCGATTCTCTCCTGTACCAACCCCAGAAGTAGATGTGCACCCCGATCTCCAAGCACCCCAATTCCTTCCTGTACCACCCCAGCAGTAGATGTGCACCCGGATCTCAAAGGGCCCTGACTGCCAGGCACCCCAGCTTGAACATGGCCCCCAAAGCAACATGCATCCAAGAAGCAAGCTCCACCCCAAAACATAACGCATCCCAGGTGTAATGAAGCGTCTACGAAAGACCCACGTATCATCATAACAGAAGGCACTCTTAATCGGCTTATTCTTGATATACCATTAGCTTGGTTTTTTTCAGTCTAGTAACTTTCCTGTGCATTGTTTAGGGATCTTTAGTTCTGGCCTGCCTCGTGTAAGAAAAACGAGTGGTGCGCGTGCGTGCCACAGCGAGCCATGTGGTTTCAATTATCGCGCCCGTGTCTGGGCACGATAATTGAAACCACATGGCAGCGGTGCGCGTAACAGACACCAATAGGTCATGGGCGGAGCAATGTGCCCGCCTTTGACCAATTGCGTGCTGTCTTATAAAAAGACGCACGCAAAGGCCAATAGCCTGGGCCAAAAGGAAAAGCACACGCACAAGCGTGTGCGATTCCTAGGTCTGTTTTGAAACCCCCTACAAGAAGTCTCTCGCTGCGTGACAGTGCTGCGCACTGCAACGCTCGGCGTGAGACCTAAAAAGTGAGGGTAACCATAAAGTAGATCCTACTTTCCTACAAGGAGGTAGTAAAATACGTCCTGTTTGTAGAAGTGCTGAAGAAACCAGTGGCCCCCTTCTCTTTTCTTTTTTGTCCAAGGTACTACAAGCAGCGCAGGCGTTGGGTTATTTCTTTTTGCCGTCTGCTAGGTGTTGCGCAATATAGGGTTGCGATAAGATTATGTACAGCGAACATGTCTTCGGTCATGGTCTTCTCCATGCCTAAATATTTGGAGATCATATGGACAATTCGGCAAAACAATTTGGTCTTTTACCCTCACTTCAGCCTTTGCCTAGCCTTAATGCAAATCTCCCTCCTACTGGATATCATGTTTTTTTTATTTGAGAAATTGTGTTTTTAATATTCTACACAAATACCTTGTATGCATTGATTTAATTAATGTGCGGTGTCATGTTGTGACATGCTATGTAAGTTATATTTTTTTCAAAACGTATGCGTTCAAAAAAATTCCTTGTAGGTACCCGGCTAATTGAATTCATTTATCTACACAAATACATTGTATTAATTGATTTAATTAATTTTCAGTGTCATGTTGTGACATCGTATGTAAGCTATACTTTTTCAAAACATATGCGTTAAAACAATCCCTTGTACTTATTTGAATGAGTGTACTACGTGCACAACCCAATTTCCAAACAGATTTTGGATAGATTGCGTGATTTTTTTTGATGTGCTACCTGGCTAGCGTTCTCCGGTCAAGAACGTAAAACAAGTATCAATAAGTAGCATGCCACCCTGGGCACAATTCTGACCCAGGACTGGGTCCTTCAAATTATAATGGTTCAAAATAAGCAAATTACTCAGTCGTTCGTTTTGCCAATCTGAGTTGTTTTATTCGTCTTGTATTCAGACTCGATACAATTTAAATATTCATCCAATAACTCCAAGTTCATTACACAGTGAATCAATGTAGATTAATGCATCGTTTCAGTAGTTTCAGCATCCCAATGCATTTCGGGCGCATGGCCCTTCGTCAGGGGTGAAGTCTATAAAACAAACAATTATAGAACATGCGCCCGAAATGCATTGGGATGCTGAAACGATGCATTAATCTACATTGATTCACTGTGTCATGAACTTTGAGTATTAGGATTCAGGATCACTGGAATGGTTGCCTCATACCATTTCTTAGGGGGGCATTACCCTAAGAGTAGTATACTGATTGTTGATGTACAAATGCACTTGCAACCGTTGTAGAACTGTAGTTGCAAACCTTATTTTTCTCACTCGCATAACTTAAGAAGTACTGCATAGAATGGTTAGACTTTTTTTGTAACTCGTTTTATTAATAGTTTCAGAATCTCACAAAAATAGTCATTCACAAATAAACCCAAATAACAATCCCCATACCTCCCAGCCACCAGCTCCAAACCCTAGCACAGGTCATAAATGTCTGATGAGCAAGGGCAAAACTAACCCCATCATAAATATCAGAAAGACAATGAAGACAGTTGCCCTCCAAGTACCAAATGTCACTGAAATATTTTTGATGCCCTCAATCCACGAAGTTAGACGTAAAGCTTCTCTGTCCAGTGGTTAGAATTTTTCCTATGGCATTACTGCGTGTGGTGGCAGAAATTGATAAGCTCTAACTGACCTCTCCAGAAAATTACCTTTTCACGTTTCCATGTTAGTTGCCATTTAACATTTTAATTCTCCGACAAATTCACCGTTCATTTTGTAGCAGAGAGTTACCCACTTATTTATTTACAATATTTGTAGCGTACTGATTTTGCCACATGAGCATTAGTGCACTTTTTTCTGCTGATTTGATGAATAAATGGTAATCGTAGGAGGTGCTCTGCTCGTGAACCAAGCTGCCAATGACAGTGGCTTAGAAAAGGAGGGGGCAATGGTAATGCGAAACATTTTTTCTTTAAACTCTGTACTTTACGCTATTTGCACCAAATGATATCTTTTTTTTTTTTTTGTGTCTTTACATGGTACCCTGGTTTGAGAAGTCGAGGCATATTCTGACATGTGAAGGATCTGCAAAAAATGAAGATCTTCTTAATCTAGTTGAAGATTTCTTTGATGCCCTAATGGTAAAATACTGACACTACATTTTTATATATGTTAATTTGTAAATATATTTGTAACAATAATGCAATTTTTTTGTTAAGTAGAACGCAAATTCCTAAATCCCTGACCTTCCAGCCTTACGAATGTGAAGATCTCAAACATGTATTTGTTGTCGATGCCCTAGCAATTTAAGAGCTCAGAACACTAGTATGCCAGACGTCTAGACAGGCATGGCTCTCTTCCTGATGGCTCACTTCTTAGTGGGTCTCTGCAAGAAATCGTCATTGATATTTATAAACTAGGGACCCAGGACTTCAGAGGGAAGCACTTTTCTCAGATCTTTTTAAAACAAATGTTTATTTGAGGGAAACGTCCTCTTTTTTTAATTCTATCCAATTAGAACTAAACCAGGACTCAATTAATTAGCAGGCTGAAAAGACCTTATTCACCTCTTTGAAAATAAAAAATAACACAAGAAATAGTGATAGTAAGATCCCGCAATAAGGGGGAATTTGACTGTGTCCCTTAAAGGCAGCATGCTGATCATTTCTTCCGAAGTATGGTGTCCGTATCATGTGAGGCAATTCATTTTTCTGCTTAGTAGAGCACGCATATTGGAACAGAAGCTTTGCCATTGTCTTCAACAAATTGCTTTTGGTTTTGTGCAGCCCTTTTTTTGTTCACCACCTTTCCAAATCATTTTTGCAATGTTTACTGCATTTTCTCTTTCTTTCAAGGTAGGGTTTTCCCAAATCGGTGCCTCTAGTCACTTTCTTCATTAAATGTGTCTTTCTGTATATTATGGGGCATGTTAACACACTGCATTTTGTATTGCATAAAGTAGTGCTACTACCTACTACAAACTGCATTTTCTGATGTGTGAAGTAGTAGTACTCACATACTGCAAAATGCTATTCACTAACCTACCTGTGGAGCCCTGTGCCACTCTTATGTTTTTGTGTTCTGGGATCTCTGAACAGGTAGATCCTCATTTTAGTTGTAAATATGGAAGGGAGAGGGGGAGTGGCTAAAAAATGTGGAACACTTGGGATCTGTTTTAGAGAGGGTTTGGAAGAGGTTTACGAAGGGAAATGCAAATACAAGCACACACCTACTAAAGAATAATCCCATTGCTATTTACAAATTAAACTTCTAAAGTTACACATGTGCCAACTTGCTTTTTGGTGCAGATCCGGAGAGAGCTACCCCCAGTCAATTTTTGACTGACCCTTTTCGGCTTTTGTGGAAGTCTTTTTGAGATTTTTCTCTTGGTGTGGCAGGTTGCCCACTAGGAAGGCAGGCTTCACGTTCTGCAGCACCTGTCATCGACATATGTTGCTGACAAACCTGATTCTCGTTTGCCTCTGCCGCCTCGAGCGGGCCTATGACGTGTCGACCTGGGTCAGCTGCCACACCATGCACGCCAAGTCCTTGAGTGAGCATTCCCTCAAGCTCCTTTCTGCCCGATGTGCAACGCCGCGACGGTCATGATCCCGGTCAGTCACGGAATATCCTCGTCGCACTCCAAGTTGGCAGGTCAGTCCCACAAGTGCAAATAGAGTAAGAAGTTGAAAAGGTCTTCGACTTCGTCCTGTCTGTCGAAGTCATCCGACGTGATGAGGGAGCATGGTTATTCAAGGCCTTACTCTACGGTTGGGCCTGCGTGAGTTTCTGGGAGGGACACCCACCCAACTGTGTAAGTTTTATAAGGCCATGCAGCTCATACTTGGGTGGCATGTCTCCGCTAGTGCGCTTCCGGGGCCTGTAGCGTCAGAAGGGGGCCACCACTGGTCCTACACTCCAGCCCTGGCTCCAGTTCGGCCCCTTAGATCAATGGATGTATCTGGACCGGCGCTGGTCTGACCACCTCGACCTTCCTTGGCGCCGGTCCCGATGCTGACGCCCCCGCACCGCCAGCCCCATTCTCATCCCAGACTCTAATACGGAGCCGAAGGAGCATCATATGACATAGACTCTGGCAGTGACTGTAGCCATGCCTTCTAAGACGGAGCCCAAGCCCTTTTCTTAAGGGCTGGAACTCGGGGAGGATTGGGAGGGGTCTCTGGACCTTGAAGAATACCGGCCACTAGACCCCAACATGCACTGATGTGAGGGATTGGTGGATGCCAGCAGACTGGACACCTCTTCAGATACTGGCATACTCCCTCCTCCTACCGTGGCTATGGAGGAGAAGCTTCTTTTGCTATGGTGGTGAGAAGGGCGCCAATGTCCTCAACCTTAGTTTACCCTCAGTAGAAGTCGAGAATAACATCTTGACAGTTGCTTCAGTTGGTGAGTGCCCTCTTCAAAACCGCTTCTCCCATTTAATGAAGTCCTCACAGACGTCCTACTGGAGACTTGGTCCAGATCCTGCACAGGAGATCCTGTGAACAGGACGATTGCCCTTTGCCACTGCCCTACTCCAGGGGATGCCAACTTCTTCAAGGAACATCCTACCCAAGTGAACTTGGTGGTCCAAGTCTTTACCTCCCTTTTAAATTCTGGAGCACTCTCTACCACTCCACTGGATAGGGAAATCCAAGAGGCTGGACACCTTAAAAAGATGTTTTCTTTCACCAGCCTGGCACTGAGGTCCGTGTACACTGTGTGCCTTTTGGCCCATTACTCTCATGCCCTATGGAATTCAGTTGCACGGGTTCTGCCCATGGTCACTGAGGAGGCTCGGGCGATACTCTCCCAAGCTATGTCGGACGGGAGAGATGCAGCGAAGTTCATGACTCGATGTGGGTTGGATACGACCGACTTGCTTGGTAGAGCGGTTTCTTCATTGGTGGCCTGAGAACTGACTTTTCTGAGGAGATTCAATCATCTCTCATGGACATGCCCACCGCCAATCCCAGTCCACCTTTCGCTCTTTTCGTGGCCACGGAAGGGAACTTACAGCCATTCTTTACTAGCCCAGCCACCACAGCGCACATGCTTTCCAGCCTGTGCATTGCTGAGGACGTGATACCCACAGCAGCCGGGCAGCCAGAAATGTGGCCAGTCCACAAATCCCACAGCAACCGCAGCCTCCAAACCCTTTTAGTTTGCCCTCCCTCCGTCATGGGCGTTTAGTGTGAGGCAGGGTACGCCATCACCTGCTCTGCTGGAGGCCTGTAATATCTGACTGTCTGAAGGGGCTGATACCTCCCCTTCTTCACTACCCCTCCACCCATGCTACCTACTTATGACAGGCTGATGGAGCACCATCCGCCAGGAAGTGATAGCACTCTTAGCCAAGGGAGCCAGAGAAAGCATACCGATGCCAGAAGTTGGTTGTGGTTGTTATTCATTCTGCTTTCTGGTGCCCAAGCAGGATGGAGTACTTTGTCCCATCCTAGACCTGCGCCATCAGTTTCTTCCTCAAGAAGGGAAATTTAAAAATGCTCACGCTTGCTGAAGTCCTTTCTGTTCTGGAACTGGGAGACTGGATGGTAAGCGTTGGCCTTGTGGGCCGTATACTCCACTGCCTGCCCACAGGCGTTACCTGTGGTTAACGGTGGGCCACGAGCTTTTTCAGTTTGCCATGCTTCATTTTGCCCTTCCCAGCGGCCCTTTGGTGTTCACCAAGGTGATGGTGGTGGTGGCAGCTCATCTGAGGAGATCAGGGATGCCAGTCTTCTCTTATCTCTACGACTGGCTGTCTCCCACCTCCAGACTTCGGCAGACCTCCTGCATTCACTTGGGTTCACTATCAACGTGCCAAAGCCACACCTGACTCCTTCTCAGATGCTCCTTTTCATCAGGGCTGTTATGGACACAGTGCTGTTTTGGGCCTATCCTCCCGGATGGTGACTTAATGATATTCAGGCTATGATACCGATGAGGCCTCCTGCATCCTGCTTGTGACACATGCCCGCTGGCATATGTGGCCTCTGTAGTGGGATCTAAAGTTTCAGTGGGCGCAGCTTCGGGGGAGTCGCTCTGACATGGCCCAGATCTCAGAGGGAACTACAAAAGATCTGCAGTGGTGGTTCATGGACACGACTGGGTCAGTGGCAAACCCCTCTGCGTTCCCCAACCAAATCTGACTGTGGTAACCGATGTAACAAGCATTTACAATGCAATGGTCTCGGCATTGTTAAAGTTAGAGCTATTGGCATTGCTCATGACATTATTTTTGTTTATGTTTTTAAAACATTTAAAGAAACGGCATTATTTGGCTCCATATAGCGCCTTATAAACTACCTACGCATGCTGCTGTCACTGCAACACTTTGGTAACTGCTTGAATATCACAGATAAACAAAACACCAAACAAAACACCACAGGCCTTAACAAAACCAGCTTTGAACAAAAGAAGTAGACACAGGTAGGTACACCTTCAACTGACTCTTGACCCTGACTTGAATGTACTCCGAGCAAAAAAACTGTAAATTTTGCTCACTCGTATCCCAAAAGATGGCCCCTTAAATCACATCAGAAGTTAATGTAAATTGCCTAATCTAAGATGGCCGCCGGTTCACGTGACCTCCCTACGGTGGCCAAAGAGGTTCTGGCACAGTCAGGTAAGCAAGATAAACTTCTACACACTATCTAACATGTCAAACTAACTAATATCGTGTGCGATGATCGCACTGCCTGCTTTAAGTTTGAAAACTACAATAAAGCATTGTTCGAGAGAGGCTTGAGGAAAAACGTTCGCGCACTCGCTAACGCTCCACTCGCAATGAACACGCTCCACTCGCAATGAACGGTGTCCCAGGACTCGAGTAAAACACTAGTGTGGCCCAAAATTCAAGCATCAACATGGTACAGCCTCGAGCGTGAAGAGAAAAAAACCTTGCACTCGACATACCATTGAGCACGATGGTCTCGCGCTCCTCAAGCCAGTGGTGGCGCCGTGCACACGCGCTTGTCACCAACGAACATGCCAGCTCGAGCCTCGATCGCAAGGGGACCCGTAATAAAATTAAATTGCCCCCACTAAACAATTGAGCTTCCAAGTGAAAATGACCATTAAATACTTCAGGCAAACAATCTAAGGATTTAAACATGCGTGCAGCGATAAGCGCCAAGTCAGAACAACAATTTCTTTAAAAATGGCAGTAATTTAGACAGATAGTCTATACTAAACACCTTAATGACAAACAAAGAACTTAGACAAACAAGCACACCACCGCCTTTCTCCGAGGCAAAGCAGAAATGCCTCGGAGAAACGCAGTGGCGTTTTCGGATTTGGGGGCGTGTTTCTTTTTCTCTCCTCTTGCCATTGGCTGGAGGAGAGAAAAACACGCCTAAAAAAGGGCGTGGCTAAAAAGTGGAAAGAAGAGCACGGAACACGCCCCCGAATCTGAAAAAGACGGAGCCTATTTGGAGGGACGGCTCTCTCCTCCAATGGCTGGCCTCCGTTTAGGAAGCCAGCCAATGGAGGAGAGGCAAAAAGAGAGGCGGGCTAAATAGCCACTCTAAGAAACATAAGATCTCCGGACTTCCAGTTCTGCCTTCGGCAGACCGGACGGTCCCTCGACCTAAAAACCCGGGTAACAAAAGGTTACCCAGAAACAGAGTGCTCAACCGTGGGAGCCCTGCAGGCTATATTAAACACATTAATACATTTCAATCAAAAGTATAGAATAACTTCAAAGTTAAGCTCATTAATAAATGACAATCTGTTATTTTTGAATCACTAAGTGAAACAGCAATTCGAATAGACGATGATGTAGAAGCAGCTATTGGTTGGATAAATCCCAATGCGTTTCGGGTGTTGTACACCCTTCATAAGGGATAACCGTAAAGGAGTATATATTTTATCATATCATATTGTTTGTGCAAACGTTTTGCAAAGAAACTTCCAACAACAGTCAACAAGAAGCAGCATTATCGGAAGCCAAGAACAGAAAAGAAACCGTGAAGAAACATCTAAAAAAGTTGAGTTAAAAGAACTGGGTAAAAACATGGAAAGTAGAATAAAGCGAATCGCCACCTGCACGTGTCGACAACATCAAGAAAATATGTGAACTGTGTATCACCAAATAAATAAAAAGAGCCTATAAATGCACCATGAGGAAAAAATTACGTGTGTGGGCTGAGGGCAAAGAAAATGTGCACAACGAGTGTCCCAACAGTCACCCTGCCTGTGGAGTTCAAATAATCCAGCACTCCGAATCCCATAATACATTTGAAGTATCGCTTATGGAAGCTGCAACCGGTTAATTCATGCGGCTCCAGAATTATGACCAGAAGACTGCCGTAATCGTCCTGAACTGTTTTCTAAGAACATTCCACTGACTGTGTAGTATCCTGTCCATGTTAATGTTATGCCACTTTCACCACTTGCTCAGCCAGTGGAATGTTGCAGAGATGATGCGTTTAGGAATGTTGGGAGCCTGTGAGTAGAAGTCACAGTTGAGATTGGGCTGAGCAGCATGCTGGCTGCTCCTGGTGGGGCTGATCTACAGAACATGTAACCAACTTCAATAAAACATCCTGAATTACATCTACCTGCGTGGACTTCGTTTCTACATTTATTTGGCGACGAATGGTAACTACCTACATGAAATGGACCTGAAGATGAAACTATCTACAGAATGGACACTCTCAGGCAGCAGAAAGAACAAGATGAGATATCCACAGGTTATGTATAACTGCGACAAATTACAAGGATGTTCTACACAGAACTACAAAGATGTCATCATGGAAGAAAGAAATTTTTCTAATAAAAGCAAAAAAGAAAACCAGAAACTGGTAAAGATGAAGCACTACGCCTCTCAGCCCCACCAGTGTCATCACCATCTGACAGCCCTAGTCCAAGCGTGCTGTGCTCATCTAGATTACCTTTTTGGACTTTTAAATTACCTCTGCTTCTTCTGTCATCCAGCCACATCGTTTTCCTGAAGTCTACTAAGGTCGTATTGACTTTGAGAATGGCACCATATTATCTCTAACGTCATTGTTATGGTTATTCTTTATGGATGTTTCTCTTTATTGCCTCTCCCCTTGATTGGGATATTTCTACTCTCCAAGGAGTGGCTGCACAGCGCTTGTTATTTTTCTGAAAGACCTGCACTGTTGTGTCTCTGCTAGGAGTGCACAAAAAGCAATTGATGTCTTTCTCTTTATTGGTCCCGCTGCCCGCAACATGCATGTGAGTTCCGTTTTGGTGAGACAATTTCTAATTATGATTTTTTTTTTAATTATGTGAAGTGACTTGTGTACTTTGAGGCTCGTGGATCTGTTGTGCATCTTTTGGCATTTAAATGGTGACAAGAGCAAGTTCATGCACACTTTTCTACAATGCTGTTAGGGGTCTGAACCAATGACCTACCCCAAGACGAAAGGGAGGTTAGTAATCGTTAGCTAATATATAGGGGTCTTGGTCCCCTTTCTCAGCAGCTTACCGTACCCATTTCTGGGGATAGGTCATGGGTTCAGACCCATATACATTAGCTAACCATTACTAACCTCCTTTTCGTCTTGGGTTATGTCATGGGTTTCAGTTCCATTTTCTATTACAGGTGTGTTGTATGGGTTTTTGCCCCATTACTACACTGCACAGTATGTGGCCTCTGCATGGTGTTGTCCTTACAAGGGCTATTGTTTCATGGGTCTTAGTCCCATTTTGCACTAGCTCCTCACCCCTTTTCCTCGGGGTAGGGGTTGGTCATGGGTTTTAGTCCCATTTTCACATACGTTGGGTACATCTTTACCCTTACATAAGGTGTGTTTCATGAGTCTCAGTCCCATTTGTTGTTTTTTTCTCAATGTTATGCTTTCTAAATATTACATTGTCAATTTTGTTATGTAATATTATGTTTATATTATATTACTTTGCCAATTTGATAACTGGGTTGGATGAGGGATCTTGTATTTTCTTCTCATCTTCTATCTTCTCGCTTGTTCAGTTCTCCTTGTGATGTCTTTTCTTCTTGTCATCTGTGGATTCTGGACTTTATTCTTGTTGTGACTCTTTCTTTGTCCTCTGTCTTTCCCTTATCGTAGTGCGTTTTTTTGTATTCTTCCTTCCTTTTGAGGTTTCTCTTCCTTCGCCACTTTGTGTATGTCTGGATGTAGTCCAGTGTTTTGTTGTGTTGTGCTAAGCCTTGCCTCCTTGCATGCCTGTCTGGCCAGGAGGTGTGTGGGAGGGGGGAGGAGTAGTCATTGGTGCTTTCACGTCTATCCTCTTTTCGATGTTTTCTTTTGCTGTGTCTTCCTATTCTTTTCTGTTATTTATAGAAGGGAGGGTGGGTTATATTTATCTGTTTATTCATCTGTTGCTTCCTCTTTTTCTTCTCCCACCTTACTTTCTGTATTCCTCTTCGTCTTTCCTCATTTATGGTTCTCCTTTTTCAGTTTACCATCGTAACTGTTTCTGTTATATAAGAAAGGGGGATATGTAGTATCCTGTTCATTTAATGTTATGCCACTTTCATCACTTGCTCAGCCAGTGGAATGTTGCAGTGATGATGCGCTTAGTAATGTTGGGAGCCTGTGAGTAGAAGTCACAGTTGAGATTGGGTTGAGCAGCATGCCTGCGGCTCCTGGTGGGGTTGATCTACAGAACATGTGACCAACTCCATAAAACATCCTGAATTACATCTACCTGGGAGGACTTCGTTACTACACTATGTAAGTGAACAAACCACACAGATCATGAAATCCATGGTTTTGCTTCCAAGAGTGAGCGTAATTACTGATATATCTTCAAAGGAATTTGTAAATTGAGAAATCCGGCCCATCTCAGAAAGTCAGTGCTGAGTTTTCCTCGTTAATGTGGATAAGTATGCCCGATTAACGCAAAGTGCGGAACTCTGTTAAAAGAAGAATTCTCATGCGATTATCAGAATTAATTCCTTAGTGACGTGAAAGAAACGCCTTTGATCTCGTTGTGAGTTCAGCATGCAGTGAAGCTCGGTCTATACCTGCCTTCAAATACCTCAAAAAGGTTACGTTCGTCAGAACAAACATAAAGAATAGATCCAACAGACCTGGTGTATTATGTAAATTCATGTAAGATGTTTATTTTACAAATTCTGTATATAATACATGTGCTGTAAACAAATGACTGTGTGTAAAAAAATATTAATGAAGCAAAAAATACAAACAAGTGTGAGTCTGACATTGACTTGAGTGAATTGCAAATCAAACACAAGTGAAAAACAGAATAGGAGGCATCTCCTACTTACAAATCATGCACAAGGCTAGATGTAATTGAATTACTGTATGGGGGGGGGGAATTCCCCAGTTGAATTACATGAAAGCAAAACAAAGTACATCTGTCACCAATTTCAAGACATCTAAACAATTACAGAAAGCAAGACATCTTTATTTTGTCATTGAAGCCATACATGAAGCCGCAAGGACATTTGATAACATAAACAAGTTTCTCAGAATTGCATTCACATGTATGATGCAGTTTATTGTATTTGCGAGTCGTGGGATGCCACAAAACCTTGCCTGTGATCACATTACCGCAATGGGTGCAATTGTAACATTTATGCATGCCTTTAAATTCATGCTCCTGTCTGATTTTAGGAGAGGAAAGCATTTCTTTGAGATTATGGGAGAATAAGAGAATAAGTAAAGAGGGGTTTTTCCATAAACAGGCTTCTGAAGGCAGGTTCTGTTTGTAGTAACTGCCACCGTCTGTGCACAAAATGTTTAATCTCATGGGCTTTGGTGGAAAATTTCAGTACAAACACCTCTGTTCTTGGGAACTTTCGGACCCTATTTTAACAATGTTTCACGATTCATGGATCAGGATATCCTCGTTGGGTACAGAACTTTTCTGTGGTGGTCACGTAGGCTTGCTGTTAAGATGTAATTCTCTTTTGTGAGAATATTAAATGCATTTCAAGGCACTAGTGTTTTATGTGGGTATAAACAAAGTACCTATATTAAGTACAGCTAATTCTTGAGAATTCCATTGAGTGACAGATGTGTCACTTCTAGGATGCGGTTGGCATCTGGAAGAGGTGCAGATCAGAGGCCTCTGGTCTCCGGCGGAATACGGACTCCGCATCAACCTACTGGAGCTCCGGGCGAGCTGGCTGGCATTAAAAGCCTTTCTGCCCACTTTCAAGGGAAGGCTAGTGCACCTGGACAACACCACTGCCATGTGGTACTGTAACAAACAGGGCAGGGTGAGGCCGTTTGGGCCTGGCTGGAATGTCAGGGCATGTACCTGGTGGTTCAACACCTGGCAGGCTCTCTGAATGGCAGGGTAGACAAACTCAGCTGGATACGCCTAGTGGATCACAAACGGCATCTCTATCTGGAGGTGGTGCATGCTCTCCTTTAGGTGTGGGGCGAGCCTTGGTTAGATCTATTTGCCACTGCCGAGAACACGCAAAGTCAGCAGTTCTGCACAATGGAGTTTCCAAAGCGACCACTCCTGCCCTGAGTTTTTAAGAAGACTAGTAAAGACCGGGCCCAAGTCATCCTTTTGGCTCCACACTGGGCTCGGAGAGTTTGGTATCCCTAGCTGTTGAGCATGTCCACTGGTGCTCCAATCAGGCTGCCTCTTGCAGCAGCAGGGGAGGCTTCTCCACCCGAACCTGTCAATGCTTCAACTTCTTGCATGGAGAATTAGCGTTGACAGTTGATAACTTCCGACCTTCCGCCACAAAGTCAGCACTGTTCTCTTGGAAGCCAGATATCCCTCTTCCAAGACTATACGCCTGCAGTTTAGGTATGTTTCTGGCATGGTATGCATAGAAACAGGTTGACCCTCTTTCTGCTCCCCTCTCTTAGGTCCTTCTCTTTATCCTTTAACTTGCCCAGCAGGGCTCTACTGGGGCACCCTAGAGGGCCATATTTCTGCTATCTCAAACCTTTGTGCTATTGCCTGAGCCATCCCGCTTCAGAATCCACTGTTGTAATATTTCAATCCCTGGTGACAAATCTTTCCACCACATTCGACTCACTCCGGGAGAAATGGCAGACAGATCTCGGCCCCCTTGCCAATGACGATTGGACGGAGGTGTTGGAATCCCCGCAGGGCGCTGCAATAGCTTCTCGCCTAAGACTTATCAAATTCAAATATTTGCACCCCGCTTATTTTACCAGGCACAGGCTGTGGAGGGCGGGACTGATTCCTTCCCTACCGGCCTACGCTGTGGTAATGCGAAAGGCACTTTCATACACACAATTTTGCAATGCGGTGCACTCAATAAATTCTGAAGGGGAGTCACGCCTGCCTTTCTGAGGTGTTGGGGGTGGGATATACCCCTATCGCCAAAGCTTGTCCTACTGCACCTCACAGAAGAAATAGGCTGCAATCATTCTGAAAGGCATTTATTGTTCCCATGTTTCCCATTGGCAAAAAGGGACCTAGCTAAAGCATGGAAGGCCCAGGTTCCACCCAGGCGGGGAGACTGGAAGGCAGATCTTGATTTTTACATGGGCCAGGAGCAACCTATATTGATGGCACAGGGTTGCCCACAGAAGCACCCAAAAATTTGGAAACAATGGGCACACTATAGAGGTCTTTATTTGGAAGCCCTCCCCCCTTCCCCCATGGACTGCAGATGTGGAGGCCCTGAAATAACGGAATTCGAGGGAGGATAATTGTACATTGGACTAAATCATATATGAACTGACTCGATGGGAATGGTATATGGATCATTATAAGTCGTACATAGCAGAAAAGGTTATTATGTTGCGAGCTGGCGTTTATAGGCTCGCTATGTTTGTGTTTGTGAATGTTACTCTGCTGTAATAGAAGTCGACAGATTTGATGTTACAATGCTGAATACATACTACCACAAATATCATGTAAGTAATGTAGTACCTCTGCCTGCGGACTCAATGAAAATGTGTTTTGGAAAAAAAAATCCATTGTTAGAAATATGTTTTTGAAAGATTTGCAACATGTTCCCTCCTTTGCCCTTTCAGTGGGACCTTAATCTGGTCTTAACTTTTTTGACGTGCGCTCTCTTTGAACCATTGCACTATTGTCCTCCGGTTCTTTACCATCAAGAAGGCCTTCCTGGTGGCAATAACATCTGCCAGGAGGGTCAGTGAGCTTCAGACTTTGTCATCCAAGCCTCTCTACCTGAACATCTACGCACACAAGATGGTTCTTCGCACTAGAGCTTTCTTTCTGTCGAAAGTTGTAGCTCCCTTTCATGTAGACAAGTCCATGACCCTGCCTGCTTTTTACACTCCGCCACATCCCTCCAAGGAAGAGGATCCAAAAAGAGCGTTGTTCTAACTTGACCACATGAAAGAGTTCTGGGCGGATGACCAACTCTTCTTGGAGTATGTCGGAGGGAAGAAGGGAAAGGTTGTGCAGAAACGGACTATCATCTGATGGATTGTGCTTTACATTCAAATCTTTTATGGATTGGCCAAGAAGCAACCTCCTGAGAGCTTGCATGCTCATAGCGCCATAGCCACTGCTGCGACCCCTGCGTTAGCACGCAGAGTCCTGTTGCTGGACATCTGCCAGGCAGCAACATAAGTCTCTTTGCTCATGTTCACAAAATATTGCATGTACTGTCCAGTCTGTTGGGATGGGTACTGTGCCTGTTTGGTCCTGCAGGACATTGTACTGTGAACTTCTTTTGCAGGCCCACCTCCAGGGAGGTATTTCTTGTATATCTATTCTAAGGTAAGTAATCTGCGGCTAGAAGTTTCTATCAGATAAACAAGTTACTTACCTTTGCTAACGCCGTATCTGGTAGAGTCTCTATCTAGCCACAGATTCCTTACTGACCAAATCCATTCTCCCCGCTCAACGAACGAATTTCTAGCAACCGGGCTTCCCCCTTTCAGGGCCTTAGTTTTTTCACACCAGTGGTTAGGATCTTTTTGTAACTTTTCACACCAGGAGAGTGGAACTACAAAGAATACTGACAGAAGCGCTCTGGGGTGTCGCCTATAAAGGCACCGCGCACGTCACTTCCGTAGTCGACACCATTGCCACCCCAGAGCCGATGGAGCCCACCTACTGCCACGCAGGGGTACTTACAAAAAATTGGTATGACCCAGAAGTGTCACTAGGACCCGGGTAAATAACAGTACAAGAGAAATTGGTGCTAGCGAAACACAATTTAAAACTAACAATGATTTTATGGTAGCGTCCGTTAAATTACTCAAACAATTCATATTCAACATTGTTTAATCATATTGAACATATTGTAGTATGTTCAAAACACAGAATGTTTTTCAATAAATTATTCCGTGGTGCCCCAAGAAAAGTAAAAGAGGGGTTGGTGCAGCAAAGTGCTGAAGTGAGGGTTTAGGGAAAAAAGGAGGGCAAAACCAGAGAAATTCAGCAGTTCTAGTTACCTGAGCTAACTATAACTTACGCCCCCGCAATGTACTGTTTATGACCCCACATATTACATAATTCATGACATGGTCAGTGACATCACTGATGACCTCACTGATGACATCATCCACAGATCCATTCATACACCCACTCCCACACAACCCCTCGCATACCCATTCACAGACCCATACTAGTACTCCCAAACCCCCTCCCTGATCCATAGACTCCCACATCAACTCACTGTCACACAACCCTTAACTTGCCCATACAGCCACTCATGCACCCACTCACCATTACATCCACTCACAAATCCAGTCATAGACATACAAACATTTACACACCTGCTCATACTCGCAAACAGCCACTCACACACTGAATCAGTGACTCATACAGATACTCACGCACCTACTTACCTATAGTTCTCCAGTATTGAATCTTTCATTGATTCACATGCTTGTATCTTCCCCGTCATCATGGTGGGAGTCTCACGGTATAACAAATAGATAGCAGTATAAAGAAAAAAAACTGCACTAATACCATAGAAATGCCTTATACTAGGTAAGCCAGTACCATCATTATATGGTCCAAATATTGACCAATGAGAAGCCAGCCCTGCGATCACAATCCCCAGCAGAGCCACCATACCTCCGATTTCCAACCGCCGTTGTGTGAGAAAGAGTCTCCATAAGCTGTGCTCAGTTTGTTTCCTTGGTGAACTTTTGACCTGTTATTTCGCAGCAGTTTTGACCTGAAACTGAGGTATTGCCTTTTTTCTACAGTAAAGTGTCTGACCGCTATAAGACGCTGTTCAGACCTTCTAGATCTTGTGTGAAGGCCAGACTGTTCTCGGAGGACCCCCACAAAGATTTCTTATACTGCCTTCATCCTAAGCATGTCCCTAAGGAGCGCGAGCATTGTAGGACCTTTCCGGCAAAAACTCTGAGGGATAAGGAGGCATGTTTGGTGTTATGGCTTCAAAAGAAGAAGGCCATGTCTGACTCTGGTTCAGAGGAGGAAAAGGCTCATTCCACTCCAAAAAGAAAGGTGAAGCCTTCTGAGTCGAAGACTGTAAAAAACAAAGATTAGTAAATCTAAGGACAAGGAGTCTGCATCCTCTTCAGTGCCTCACACTCCTCACTAGAAAACTACGTAGACGAAGGCTCCGTCGTCGGACCTGTCGACGAAAGTGAAGATGTCTATGGTGCTTACGCCGACGAAGACGTCGACGACCGCGTCGTCGACTGTAACTCTGACAACGACAGCTTCGTCGATGGCAATTTCGACGACGACACTGTTGACGACTGTTCTGACGATGACCTTGTCGACGACTACCTCGTTGATGACTACTCCATCGACGGCCTCGTCGACGACGGCTCCGTCAATGACGACTTTCAAGTCTCCACTTTCTCCAAGAGCGGTGACGTCTATCTCTATTAAAAGGTATCCTCCGTCGACGGAAAGAAAGATCCCTGTCGATACCTGAAGCAGGAAAGCCTTCAGCAGAGGTTTTACAAAAATTTTGCCACTTACTCCATCTAATTTGCTTGAAATGCAGGAGTCCGAGGAAGATGATCCTTATGGGGTCGCTTACAGTCCATCTCAACTCAAAATAAGAAGCCAAGACACTGATGAGGAGGAATACCAGGAACAATCCGAAGTAGTACAAGAGGACTTCTTTTTCAAAGATCGCCTTCTGTCCAGTGTGAACAGATATGAATCTTTTCAGGATTCTTACGAGTATGAGGAGGAAGAGGCTATCCCCCCCCCCCCCCCCAAGGGAAGACTCTATATCCATGCCAATATCTTTGGTAACGGATCTATGACATATGATTACAGATTACTACCGACGCTTCCCGGAAGCCAGTGGTCCCTCGTCTGACACCACAAGTAAAACGCACAGCGCAACCCAGGCTGTGAAGGTACAAACACCTCAAACCTCGCAGAAGCTACCACCTCCGAAGGTGATAACCATCAGAGACAACTATGTAGAAAGCAAAGCAGAAGACCAACCAGAGGAAGAAGAATTAACACAGGACGAGCCTGTGGGCGAATAATGGGACCAATATATTGCTACATCATCTTCCTCCCTGTCGCCTTTTCCAGCAAGCTCCCCGCTAGAGGATATCTGTGGATTTCACGAGCTCATGGGAAGAGCCTCAAAACGATTTGATCTCCCTCCTTCCAGTAAAAGAAACAGAATGTTTCTTATATGACTTCAAAGATTCTGCCAGGAAGTCAATCAGGACAATCCCTGTGGTCAATTTATATATGGGAAGAAGGCTTAAAAATTATGAGAAACCCAGCTTCCATTTCAGACTCGATCCCGAGAGTTGAAAAGAAATATAAAGCCCCGGAATCGTCCCTGGCATGCTTGATAGGTCATCCCAGACCGGATTCAGTAGTGATGCAGGCGGCTCAATGCTGTTCAAAAAACCCGGCAATGGCTTGCTCAGCACCTCCAGACAAAGATGGAAGAAAACTGGATGGCGCAGGAAAATGTTTTGTGGTCATGGCGGCCGCGTCTGTCAAAGCCTCTAATGTGCTGGCTATAGTCAGTCGATACGATAGACAAATGTGGTCAGATCTGGCACCTTTATTATTCTATCTTCCGGAAGACAAGAAGAGGCCGTACAGATCCTTCAAGATGGGGCCTGAGCGGCCTCTGAGATCGACATAGCCATGGATATATCTGCAGTGGCTTTTAGACAGATGGCAGGAGCTGTGGCACGCCGCAGGTAGGGCTGGCTGAAGGCCACCTCGTTCAGACCAGAAGTGCAAGCAAAAATTGTCGATATGCCCTTCGATGGGGAGAATCTCTTTGGAAAGCATGTGGAAGATGCCCTTCAAGGGATTAAAAAGGATACAGATACGGCTCGAGCCTTAGGGTCTCTGCAACAGAACAGATTCCAGTCCTTTCGGGGCAGAGCAACAGGAGGTCTTTATCAACAAAGACCATCTTTTCAATCATATCAGTACCAGCCTTACCAACAGCAGGGGTATTGGCAGTTTTCCAATACGCAACGATTTCGATCATCTAGTGCCTCTTATCAACAGCAGACGAACAGAAGAAAGTCCTCTGCAAGGGGAAAACCTCAGGACTCTAATAGGAGACAGTGACAATCTCAAGGTGCCAACCACCTCGATATCAACCAATCCTCACCGGACCCATTACCTCTCTTGCTTTTACCACCAATGGTTGTCAATAACATCAGACAGATTGGTGTTGGACATTATTCATCATTGTCGCACCCTAGACTTCGTCCAAAGACCACCGGACCGACCTCCTGCTCCCAGAAAACAGCAGCATCTTTTGACCCTAAAGAGAGAGATCCTTTCTCTTCTCATAAAAGGGGCAATAGAGGAGGTCCCTTGTCTACAACGAGGGAAAGGATTCTACTCGCATTCTTTCCTTATACGGAAAAAATAGACTCCAAAGTGGAGACAGGTGAAGGATCTACGAGGTTTAAACAAATTTATCAGGAAACAGTCTTTCTGAATGTTAACCCTGCAAGCCATATTGCTGATGCTGAACAGAGGAGAGTATATGACATCTTTAGATCTATTAGATGCATACTTCCATATTTCAATACACGTCAAGCACAGACGGTATCTCGGGTTTGTAGTGGCAGGGCGCCACTACCGGATCAGAGTGTTGCCCTTTGGTCTCCGGTCCGCGCCAAGAGTGTTCACAAAGTGCATGCCTCCAGTGGCGGCACAATTACGTCGGCAAGGTCACCAGGCATATCCATATCTGGACGATTGGCTGGTCAAGGGCCCATCGTATCCGGACACTCGAGAATCATTGCAAAGTTGCATGAACCTTTTTGTATCCCTGGGTTAGTTCCGTCTCAGACTCTCCAATTTCTGGGGGCTGTATTGAAAATAAGAGAAGCAAAGGCATACCCATCGAAGGAGCGCATTCAGAAAGTCTTGAAAATTAGTTCTCAGTTGAGAAAAAGAAAGTTCGCTTCAGTGAGGATATTCAAGCCCATGCTGTGGATGCTTTCATCCTTCATCCCTCTAGTCCCGAATTGCCACCTTCACACGAGGCCTCTTCAAGAACTTCTTGACCTACAATGGGTGCAGCATCAAGGATCTTTCGAAGATCTGATAGTCCTCAATCCTCTGATAAAGAAAGCTCAGTCATGGTGGGGGATAATTATTATTTTTTTTTTTTTGGAAGGCCTACTCTTCGAGCTACAATCTCCCAGTTATGTAATGACAACAGACGCCTCCCTACAGGGATGGGGAGCACATCTACAAGACCTGGAAATACAAGGCCATTGGAACAAACAGGACGCAAAGCTGCACATCAATCTGTTAGAACTCAAAGCAATGTTTTTAGGCCAACAAGCATTTCTGCCTAGAATTCAAGATTCCCCAGTCCTAGTCAGAACGGACAGTACGACAACTATGTTTTATCTGCTAAAACAAGGAGGAACGAGATCGAAACCCTTGTCTGCACAAGCACAAGGAATCTGGCGGTGGCTCCTAAAGCACAATATCACTCTACAAGTTCAGCATGTCCCAGGGATTCGCAACACGCGAGCAGACTCGCTAAGCAGATCAACATCCCTATGTCACGAATGGGAACTGGATCACGGTCAACTACTGCAAATATTCCGACTCTGGGGCACCCCAGGATTAGACCTGTTTGCCACTCGAAACAACAAAAAATGCAAACCGTTTGCCAGCAGATTCACTCAACGAGGCTCATGGCGGAATGCTCTTCACCTTCGCTGGACAGGGATGTTTGCGTATGCATTTCCTCCTTTCCCTTTGATTCTGTAAGTACTCAGGAAAATGAGATTGGAACCATGTCACTTGATCCTCATAGCCCCGGCTTGGCAGAGACAGTTCTGGTTCTCGGAGCTTCTACAGATGTCGGTGGCTCCCCGGGTGCAATTTCCTCTGATGCACGATCTGAATTCAATGAACAAGGGTCAGGTGCTTCATCCACAATTAGACTCACTAAATTTATCAGCCTGGAACCTCATGAGTAATAATTCAATTCTCTAAATATCCCTCAATAATGCCAAGATATTCTCTTTCACGCTCGGGCAGTGTCTACCAATAAGACATATGCGGCAAAGTGGAAAAGGTTTCGTCAATGGTGTTTGGATCAAGCTTTGCACCCCTTGCTATCATCTACAGAACAATTTCTTCCATATCTCTTGAATTTAGCCAAAGCAGGGCTTTCTCACGCATGGGTGAAGATGCATCTTGCGCAATCTCAAGATATCGCAGAAGACTAACACAGCCATCACTTTGGTCTCAGAGAGTGATTAAAGAGTTCATGAAGGGTCTTTTTAGGGTATTCCTTCCAATAAAACGGCCCTCAGTGCCTTGGCAGCTTAACACAGCTGATAAAGTCACCTTTTGAACCGATTCACAAGGCTGACCTGAAATTCGTATCCTGGAAAGTGGCTTTACTCCTGGCTCTGACGTCAGCCAGAAGAGTCAGTGAGATTCAGGCTTTTTCTATAGCAGAACCTTTTTTACAGTTCAAAGCAGACCGAGTAATACCCAGAACGAATCCAAAATTCATTCAAAAAGTTCCAACATCTTTTCACCTTAAGGAACCCATTGTTTTATCTACATATTTTAAAGATCCATCTTCTACAGCAGAAAGATCTCTTCACACATTGGATATCAAAAGATGTCTAAAATTTTATATAGACAGGACAAAATTCTTTAGAAAAACAGATCAACTGTTAATCGCGTTCGCTGCCCCCAGGAAAGGTTTGGCATTATCAAGAACTAGTATTTCCAGATGGATAGCCTCCGCTATTACTTTCTGTCACAAAAAGGCTGGAAGGCCTCTACCCTCGGCAGTTCGAGCTCATTCAACAAGAAAGATGGCTATTTCTGCCGCATTGTTCACGGGAGTATCGCTCCCGGACATTTGCAGAGCGGCAACGTGGTCAAATGTCCATACATTTACCAAACACTACTGTCTTGACACTGCGTGGAAAGTTGATTCAACAGTGGAACAAGCGGTGCTGCGCCGACTGTTTCTTTAAGGTATTTTCATACATTTGAAAGAATGCTGTTTGTTCTGGTGGTGAAAATATATGTGATTTATTGGTGTAAAACTCATAACATGTTTATGCTTATAAATGGTACAGTTGACTATTGTACATGCTGAGACACACAATCCAATCTATAATCTAGAAGATCTGGTAGTCTTTGGAAAAGACACTATTTGATGATTCGTAAATAAAAGTTTCTACCTGTGAAATGCTTTTCATGGAGGAGATACTGCTTTCTATTCTGATACAAGCATGTGAATCTATGAAAGATTCGA
Source organism: Triturus cristatus (assembly GCF_964204655.1). NCBI lineage: Eukaryota > Metazoa > Chordata > Amphibia > Caudata > Salamandridae > Triturus > Triturus cristatus. The sequence goes on along the minus strand of NC_140590.1, from coordinate 1,605,083,273 downwards.
TACTGGAGAAAAAACAAGTTACTTACCTGTACACTGTGCTTCTCCAGTATCTTTATCTTTCATAGATTAACATGCAGCCCACCCGGCTCCCCGTTTCTAAGGTAGAACACTTTTACCTCTTGATACTTCCTTGGCTCAGACTAGGGCTGGAAATCTGAGGTATGGTGGCTCTGCTGGGTATTGTGATCTCAGGGCTGGCTTCTCATTGGTCGGTATTTGGACCATATAATGATGGTACTGGGTTACTAAGTATAAGGCATTTCTATGGTATTAGTGCAGTTTTTTTACTTTATACTGCTATCTATTTGTTCTACCGTGAGACTCCCACCATGACGACTGGCAAGATGCAAGCATGTGAATCTATAAAAGATATCAATACTGGAGAACCACAGTGTACAGGTAACTTGTTTTTTACTCACCCATCCAGTTACTCGTACACCCACTCACTCATACATATACCAACACGTACTCATCTATATAGTCACTGACACAAGCACACACTCGCCCATACAGCCACTCTCAAATTCACTCACCGATAGTCACTCACCCATATACTACTAATGCACCCACTCACTCAGACATACAGCCACTCACACACCCCATCACTCCCCTATACAGCCTCTCATATCCTCACTCACCTGTACATCACTCACACAGTGCACTGACAGTCACTCACTCACCCTGTTATGTTTCCTAACCTAGGCCTAAGTAGCAAACCAACCTTTTACCTACATTTGTCCTACTTTGTTTTGCATAACGGTTCTAGCAATAACCTTTGACCCAGTTATGTGCTGAATAAATGTTGATTGATTTCCTTGAAACTAGTCTAATTTAATATGCAGGAGGATTCTTAGTATCGTATCTTAATCCCCTACGCATGCCTCTGTACAAAAGTAATCGCTATCTTCATCCTTAGACGAAAGGACTACTTTGCATAGTTACATTTATTGATTTAGGCTCATCTACATAATTGTACTCCCAACCTATCGCTTGTGGTAGAACCCCAGAGGCTACCCTTTTGGTATAAAAGAACCGCACTTTCACCAGGTAACCAGAGGAGACGCTTCTACGTTAACACTGACACGGAGATCCCTGCACGCTGAGGCTTCAACACGCAGCGGTCTGACATCCCTTGCGGGGTGTCCAACTCGTGACGAAGATGGTGTCCTTCATTCCCTCCCATCAGGTAATGGGGTTGGTTCTTTCCTAGGGGATTCTTGGCTTCACACCCGCATACATGCCTGGTACATTGAGGTACATTTAGGTGGGGTACGCATAGTAGGAGTACGCCAAGATTACTGTTTTTAGGTCGAGCCTAAACAGCGCTTGCGCTGTAGCCAATCTGTTGTATCTACTTTGTGGGGTCTGACTCCTCCTTTGCTTAGGATTGGCTTATCTGTGTGTCATTTAAAAATGCTAGTGTGTTAATGGCTGATGGGTGCTGCATGTCTCACCTTTTTAAAAAAGTTAACTCCCATGAAGTATTGCCTCGGGAGCGAGCAGTGGTGCGCACCTGCGTGCATGCCTTTCTTGTTATTTTTTTCCATATTGCTGCCGGCCCCGCCTTCCAAACCTTCCTGGGCTCTGCCACTTCCTCACTGTCTGCCTGTGTTTCCTCCGTGTGGAAGTTGCTTGTCTTTCTTGATTTCTGTCTTTGTGTTCGAGGCATATGAGCTGCAGATTGTACACTTAGCATAGATCGCCATCTGGTGTTGGGCCCGGATGTTTGCAGTTTGTTTTTCTTCTTGGACAGTCTTTGGAAGTCACGAGTTTGGTGACTCCTCCTTCGGTCCGTACTGCGCATGGGCTTCGGCTCCATCCTCAGATTGTTTTTTTCCGCCATCGGGCTCGGATGTGATACTTCGTGCTCCGGCTTCGAACTTCTACGGTTCCAGCCTCGACGGAAAATCCTCGTATCTTCGAGTTTCTTCATCATCATCTTCATCTCTCGAAGCGGCACTTTTCTCCATCCCGTACATCGGCACCGGCCTTCGGGCCCTCCTCGACTCCGGTCCCGGCCGATGGAAAGGACTCCGTTCAAAAAGTGCCCAAAATGTGGGTCTAAATTTCCCCACACCGACCTCCATCAGGTGTGTAATCTTTGCCTCTCTCCAGAACACGAGGCCAGAGACTGCCCCGCCTGTAAGTCTTTTCGATCGAAGAAAACCATCCGGGATCGAAAAGCTCGACGCACCATGGCGCACTCATCGTCTGCAGCTCCACCGGACATCTTCGGAGACGGCGCCGAAGCTTCGGGGCAAACACACACCGAGCAGGAAGAAGACGTCGTCAGCGCTTCCGAAGCCGACGACTCCGACGTGGAGGACATCACACCGGCGCAGCGGGCCGTGAGTACTGTGCCCCCTCCCACCCCCGCGCCCAAAACCAAAGAGACTCAGGTTACTCCCTCGCCTGCCGGCCTGGGCAAAACCAAGACCAAAGCTTCGATCACCCCACCTTCGGGCTCGGTGTCGAAGCATCCAAAGTCTCACGGCAGCTCGGGGTCGAGCCAGCCGACGCCCGGTGCCGAAAAACAGCATCCGGCACCGAAGAAAGCAATATCCAGCTCGACTCCGAAGCCACCGGTGCCGAAGCCTGGACTCTCGGTGCCGACCAAACACCAACATAAATCTGTCGGCACCGACGCTCCGACGCCAAACTCCTTCGACGCCGAAAAAACAGGAGGCCCCAAAAAAGCATGGCGCACACAAACCATCGAAGCCCTCGGCTCCGAAATCACCGGTGCCGACGGACGATTCGACGCCACTGGCTCTGTTTACACCAGACCCTCTACAAAAGACTCTGTCCAAAGATCCAAAGACTGGACTATTGACTTTAATTATCAAGAAAAGACGCCTTGATACTCAGGCTCCTCCTCCACCACCCAAAAGGAAGGACTCTGCTACTTCTCCCCTCAGAGTGCCCTCCCCACTACCGCCTCCCCTACCTCCTCCACCACCTCCACCCCCTCCCCCTCCCAGGTCTCCGCCACCTCCACCTCACTACGATCCGGCCCCATCCCCAGATCCGGATGATGGGGACCCGGACAATTGCCCGGCGGACGTCCCAATGGATCCCACTCCACCAGGGACCCCAGACCCATGGGAGGATTACAATAACCCTGATATACCAGATATACCTCAGGACGACCTATACCCATCCAGGCCGTCTCCTCCAGAGGACTCCTTAGGGTTTCATCATTTAGTGCAGAGAGCAGCACACTACCATGGGGTGGACATGCACAGTGAACCAGTGGAAGAAGACTTCCTACTGGACACATTTGACATACAAGACAAATCCACTTCTATTTTACCCATGCTTAAGGGTGTCACCAAGCACGCTACAGAGGTGTTCAAAGACCCTGTCAGGGCCAGAGTACTGAACCCTAGAATAGAGAAGAAGTACAAAGCGGCACCCACAGACCCTGCATACATTAAGGGCCCTGCTCCCCTAGATTCCCTAGTTGTCTCCACAGCTAGAAAGCGGGCTAACTCCCAATCCTCAGGAGAAGCCCCACCGCCAGACAAGGAATCTAAACTTCTGGACGCGTCTGGTAAACGCACCGCCTCCCAAGCTGCAAACATATGGCGCATTGCAAACACACAAGCACTGCTTGCGCGATATGACAGAGCACACTATGACGAACTAGAGGCTCTTATGCAGCACCTTCCAGAAAAACACAAGCGCAAGGCTCATGACCTGATACAGGAGGGTAAACTAATTACAAACACCTCCATTAAGTGTGCCCTCGATGCAGCCGACACTGCTTCTAGAGCCATAAATACAAGTGTCCTGCTTCGTCGCCATGCCTGGCTCAGGATCTCAGGGTTCAAGCCTGAAGTCCAGGCGTCCATACTCAATCACCCCTTTGACCAGCAAACTCTCTTTGGGCCAAAGGTAGACGAAGCGCTGGAAAAGATGAAAAAGGACACAGACACAGCAAAGTCTATGGGGGCACTCCAAACACAAGCCTCTAAACGTTCTTTTCGACGCTCGTCCTTTCGTGGCACAGGCAGAGGCTCCTCCACCGATAACGCCTCTACCTCCTACAAGTCCCCTCCTCAAAATACCTTTTCAAAGGGCAATCAAAGGGGTGGTTACAGAGGCAACAACAATAAGGGCAGGGGCAAAACCAACAACACCCGTTCTGCCACCCCACCCGCACAATGACTCCCCTCCGCTCCCCCCAGACCATCCCACTCCGGTCGGGGGCAGACTACAAGACTTTATCCACACATGGGAGTCCATAACATCGGACAAATGGGTGACCCAAATCATTCGGTCAGGGTACTGTCTCGAACTAACATCTACCCCACCCAATATCCCGCCAAGGCACCGTCCAATGTCTCAAGAACACTCCACACTGCTCAAACAAGAGGTACTCTCACTCCTCCAAAAACACGCTATAGAGCAGGTCCCCGTCAATCAACAAAATCTAGGGGTCTACTCCCTATATTTCTTAATACCAAAGAAAGACGGGACCCTCAGACCCATTCTCGACCTCCGGCCTCTAAATGCCTACATACATTCAGACCATTTTCACATGGTCACCCTACAACAAGTCCTCCCACTCCTCTGCCAGGGAGACTTTCTCACAACCTTGGATCTGAAAGACGCATACTTTCACATTCCAATACACCCCTCTCACAGGAAATACCTCAGGTTTGTGGTGGACGGGCAACATTACCAATTCACGGTTCTCCCCTTCGGGGTCACCACCGCACCACGGGTGTTTACCAAATGCCTAGCAGTAGTAGCAGCACACCTCAGACGTCAACATATTCACGTCTTCCCTTACCTAGACGACTGGCTGATAAAAGCCGCGTCCTACGACCAATGTGTGCAACATACAAACAGCACCATCCAACTGCTCCACCAGCTAGGCTTCACGGTGAACTACCAAAAGTCCCACCTCATACCATCTCACACAAAGCAATATCTCGGGGCCACTATAGACACCTCCAAGGGTATTGCCTATCCAAACTCAGCGAGAATCACAAGCATTCAAGCCTTACGCAAAACATTCCTTCCTCAACACTCTCTTCCAGCAAGAGTGTTTATGAAGCTCATAGGAATGATGGCGTCTTGCATCTTCATAGTGCCCCATGCAAGACTCCACATGCGTCCACTTCAAGAGTGCCTAGCACAACAGTGGAACCAGGCCCAGGGTCAGCTGACGGATCTGGTGTTGGTGGACGGCCGCACACATCACTCTCTGCAGTGGTGGAACACCACAAACCTTTCCAAAGGGCGGCCGTTCCTGGACCCGGTTCCTCAGGTGATTCTAACAGCGGACGCATCGCTCTCCGGCTGGGGAGCGCACCTCCTACACCTCACCATGCAAGGTCTATGGACGCCACAGCAAAAATCGCTCCACATCAACCATCTGGAGCTCTTGGCGATCTTTCTAGCCCTAAAATCTTTCCAAAAACAGATTTCTGGCAAAGCAGTCCTCATTCGCACAGACAACATGACTGCGATGTATTATATACAAAAACAGGGGGGGACACACTCTCCCCAGCTCTCCCGCTTAGCCCAGAGCATATGGAGATGGGCAATTCCCCAAAACATCTTTCTCCTGGCACAGCACGTTCCAGGCGTACAAAACACCATGGCAGATCTGCTCAGCAGACAAACGCAACAACTACACGAATGGGAACTGCATCCACAAGTTCTTCACCCATTCTTCCAACAGTGGGGGCATCCTCAGATAGACCTCTTCGCCACCCACGAAAACAAAAAATGCCCAAGCTTCGCCGCCAGATACCCACACCCATTGTCCAAGGGCAATGCGATATGGATGAACTGGTCAGGCAGATTTGCATACGCCTTTCCACCTCTCCCACTAATTCCATTAGTGGTCAGGAAGCTACAACAGCACTCCCTCACACTCATTCTGGTAGCTCCCACGTGGGCCAGGCAGCCGTGGTACACCACGCTACTACAACTATCAGTGGTGCCACATCAAAAACTGCACCTATCCCCATGCCTCCTAACCCAGAACCATGGAGAAATCAGGCACCCGGACCCAGCTCAGCTCAACCTGGCGATCTGGCTCTTGAGATCTTAGAATTCGGATACCTTAACCTTCCCCCTGATTGCATGAACATCATCATGGAAGCCAGACGTCCTACCACTAGAGCATGCTATGCCGCAAAGTGGAAAAGATTTGTAATTTACTGCCGTAATAATACAATCAACCCTCTAGATGCATCCATACAGCACATCATATGCTATCTGCTCCATCTTCACAGGTGTAACCTGGCATATTCATCCATACGCCTACACCTAGCAGCGATCGCTACTTATCTACAAAACAGACAGCATTTATCACTCTTCAGAGTGCCCGCTATTAAAGCCTTCATGGAAGGCCTTAAACGAGTAATTCCTCCCAGGGCACCGCCTTCCCCTGTATGGAATATAAATTTAGTTCTCACACGACTAATGGGTCCGCCCTTCGAACCAATGCACAAATGTGAGCTACAGTTTCTCACCTGGAAAACAGCTTTCCTTGTAGCTATCACTTCCCTTAGAAGGGTTGGTGAAATACAAGCGTTCACCATACAGGAACCCTACATACAAATGCATCACAGCAAGGTCATACTTCGCACAAATCCGAAGTTTCTGCCCAAAGTCATTTCCCCCTTCCATCTCAATCAATCAGTGGAATTACCTGTCTTCTTTTCGCAACCCCAATCTGTTGCGGAAAGGGCCTTACACACACTTGATGTGAAAAGGGCGTTGCTATACTACATACAAAGAACGCAACCCTTCAGGAAGACTAAACAATTGTTCGTTTCCTTCTCTCCACCACATAAAGGCAACCCCATTTCAAAATCAGGGATAGCTAGGTGGATTGTAAAATGCATACAAATTTGCTATCAAAAGGCAAAGAGAACACTATCTGTTCCTCCTAAAGCCCACTCTACAAGAAAGTTAGGGGCTTCTACGGCTTTTCTAGGGAATATACCCTTAGATGACATCTGCAAAGCAGCCACATGGTCTACACCGCACACCTTCACAAAACACTACTGTGTAGATGTGCATTCCAAGCAGCAAGCTAGGGTGGGCCAGGCTGTACTAAACACACTTTTTCAAACAGCTGCAACGGATACCGGTGGTCGCCGCTAAGGTTGGGTACTGCTATATAATCTATGCTAAGTGTACAATCTGCAGCTCATATGCCTCAAACGGAATATGCTACTTACCAGTATGCATCTGTTCTTGGCATGTAGAGCTGCAGAGTTGTACACGCCCACCCGCCTCCCCGGCTACCTGTATCCGTTCCAGTACATCTTATTTAGATACTACACACATGGGTTTCTCACTGTGATTACCAAGCTCCATCATTTCCCTGTTGGCGAAAAACAATCTGAGGATGGAGCCGAAGCCCATGCGCAGTACGGACCGAAGGAGGAGTCACCAAACTCGTGACTTCCAAAGACTGTCCAAGAAGAAAAACAAACTGCAAACATCCGGGCCCGACACCAGATGGCGATCTATGCTAAGTGTACAACTCTGCAGCTCTACATGCCAAGAACAGATGCATACTGGTAAGTAGCATATTCCTTTCTTTTTATACCGGTTTCCCTCGCCCTTTACTCATACAAACCAGACGTTCTCTGATGCCCCTTGTGTCATCATTTTTAGGTCTTGCCAGACCCAGCGCATGCGCTTGTCTGGCGAGACTTTTAGGGAGGGCTCAAAAAATGCTACCATGGCCAACCTAGAGCTTCAGTGCATGTGCGCGAGCGCGCGCTTAGGAGCAGAGGCGCCATATGGCAAACCTCGTCATGCTCATTAAGCGCCCGCGATCACTTTCACTTTCGTCCGCGATTATTTTCGCGGCTCCCCTTTGATGTTCTCCGTGAGCCGCGCGGCCAATGGTTGTATAGTTTTTTCTTTTCTTAATTTAGAGCACATGAGCATTCGCAAATTTGATGAATATGGAAAGGCTTTGTTAGTCTGCTGTTTTTAGTAATGGGGTAACTGCAGATGGTTACTACCTCCCAAAACACCGTACAAGTTAAGCAACCAACAAAAACATTTTTAATTCCATTTGTGGGAGGCCAAGTGGGTCTTTGGATACGTAATTTAAGGCCTGCATCAGAAATAGCTTAGAAAGCACTGGCTCCCTCATTCACATTGGTGCATACCTGCCTAAAGCATCCACACGATTCAACCATCCATTACTCGCCAGGTGCATACCATTGCTTCATTATAATTTTAACATGGCTGCTTAACCTCCCCCTTGGGTTGTGGGCTCTCGTGAAATTGTTCTTTAGTTGAGTCGAGCTACAAATGAATCCTGCAGTTTTTATTTTCCGTATCAGAGGTACTAGCAACTTTACTGTACTCGGGGGGGGGGGGCGTGGCGTGGCGTGGCGTGGCCTGGCGTTTGTCCTGATGGCCGCACAGTAGTGTTGTTCTGCCGGCCACCGATCAAAATCCTACAAGAATCCTGCCTCTACCGGGCCATTTACTGCGGTATTTCGTGAGGAATTGCTGCGGGAACTGAGGGCGATTCAGCGGTTGTGTGTCCCCGGAATCAAGGCGTTGGGGATGCAGCATTAACAACGGCGTACCCCGGACCCGAGAAAATGGTGGATGCATGACCGAGACAAACGCATCTTATGAGCTCCCTAACTGCGCCCGAGGAGTACGTTGTGCCATTTAGTGCCGCTCGGAGGGCAGCTGAGGAGGAGTTATCTGCGATGGCGGCTCAGGGTGAGAGCGTGGCGATCCTGGGAGCCTGCACCGGGAGGTGAAGCAGGTGCGCGAGAAGCACGCACAGCGCGACTGGGAGTCTGCACTACGAGAGCGGCCGGCGCCGGTCCTGCAGATAGGCCGCATATAGACCGCGACGCGCACAGGGGTGGACACTCTGCCTGCGGAGCCCACCCGGGCGGGAGGGCGGTGTTGGCAAGCCCCCCCCCCCCCCTGAAATACTCACTGCTTTCGAGGCGGGCGGCTGCCCCATATTGAGTGCACTGTATGGCATAGCCGCTGCTGGGAGCTACTGTGGGCCCATCATATGAGGTGGACAGGCACAGCTACCAGACTGTACGGTGGACACTAGCCAAACGTAAAAAGCGCGAAGGGCTGCCCAACAGCTGAGGGGACCGAGCTGTGTCTAGCCTGTACCACGGCAGGATCTGGGGGCACACCGAATTAGTGTTGGAAGGGTTGGTTGCTCTTCACTACACACAGCCTCTTGAACAGGTGCCCCCCTGATGCTTTACGGGCTAGACCGCTGTGATAGAGCCTCTAGGCATTCTAACTGAAGTGGACATTTTCGGAGACACAGGTTGCCACTCTGTGCTGTTGCAGAAACGCTACATGCCACGTGGACTTCTTCTTAAAGCATTACGTCTCCTGGGTCCAACATCTGCCCAACTTGCATTCAGAAGCTGAACATACTGGTCCCCTGAAGAGTAAGATATGGAGGATATTGTGGCGGCGTTGCACGCTGCTCTCTGACAACGCAGACAATAGTCTTCTGATTTGTGCTTTAAGTGCGCATCCGCCACCACGAAACGTGCAGCATAGTGCTCCACCTGCGCAGCGCCTGCCAGCTGGGGTATCCGTGATGGGGAAACCGGGGAAAAAACCAGCCACGGCTCACGTTTGAATTACGGAAGGGTGGTAAGTCCACCCATAATGCGGCGTCGGACTCTGAGATAGACTCGACATCCCAGGCCCCCACAGCTTTTGAAAAATCGTTGTCTGCCATCCAGGCCAGCTTGCAAGCCATAGATCGAAGCCCTTAATGGGAGAATGGACCATTTTTCAGCAAAATTGGATAGGCAGGCGGTGCGACTTGGAGAAGCCGAGCAGCGTATTTCTGATGCTGAAGATGGACTGCAGCATGTTGCCACGAAAACATCCGACATCACGGAACTGCTTGCTATTATCCACGCGAAGAATGAAGATAGTGAAGCGTGGTCCCGGCGCAATAACGTGCGCGTTTTGGGCCTTCCGGAATCCACCAATGTGGGGCGCTTAGAAGACTACATGGAGACGCTACTGCAGGACGTATGTGGCACCGAGAACTTCTCCACCATGTTCTCTGTGGAGCGGGCTCATAGATCCTTGGCGGCGAGCCCTCCTCCTGGCACTCCTCCGCGGCCAATTATTGCCCGGCTGTTGAATTTTAGAGATCGTGATACTGTGCTACGCATCACACGTCAAAAAGGCACGATTACCTATCAGGGTAATGTTCTATCATTTTATCCGGACTTCACAGCAACAGTACAGGCGGCCCGGAAGGAATTCCAAAATGTGACGAAACTTCTAATGAAAGAACAGATCCCGTACGCGATGCTCTATCCAGCGCGGCTGCGAAAAGGAGAGACAGATGGAGCCAAAATCTTCGACAACCCTAAGCTGGCCATGGACTACACTAGATCCCTGCGCCGGCAGCGTAGCTCTCTGGCCCACACATCTGACGTTGACGACTGAGTAGTAAGGGGCTTGAGCCCACTAAATACATTTTGAATGTTTGTGTTTGTGTGTGCAAAGATAGTGCCCAAAGTCGCGATGCATGTTTCTATGGTTGTGTACAGTATACACTGTCCTCACGCGACCTGTCCGGAGTGAGACACCCCTCAGGTATTTAGTGTGCTACTGTGGACATGACTGCTAGTATACCAATGTTACCAGATGGGGTGGTATAGGCTTCTTCAGTCATGTGATTGATGGAGTGGGATATATCTAATGGTATGTTGCGGGGATTACAGGTTTATATATATACTTGATGCCCTGCACCATATCCCTTAACACGGATCTGGTGGATTGGCTACGGATAGGAGGGCAAAATTGATTATCGGCGGCCCCTCCCACCTCGATCTGGGAGTGGTCTTCGCCGCTGCGACCCCCAATGGGAATTCCCCACTTGACATGGGTTAAGTTGTTGTTGTTGGGTTGGTTTTTCCATGAGGGTCTTGTCTGTGACAAATTGGGGTTGCTGAAGTGGGTGGGGAGTGTAGGAGAGTAGGGTCTGCTACTTGTTTGGCACTCACTTCAATATTCAGACAGACCATAAGCCCCTCTTGTGGCTAAATCAGATGAAGGGTGAAAATCCCAAACTTCTAAGGTGGTCCATTTCCCTACAGGGGATGGACTTCACAGTGGAACATAGACCTGGGACTGACCATGCCAATGCAGATGGACTCTCCAGATATTTCCACTTAGAACATGAAGACTCAACTGGTCAAGGTTAGTTTAATGTCCCTAAGTTTGGGGGGGGGGGGGGGTTGTGTAGGAGAGTAGGGTCTGCTTTCTATGTTCACCCCCACTTTTTGCTTTTGCTTTACTGGTTTTCGACTTAGATGTGGCTGTGGGCCTGCTAATCAGACCCACAGCCCTGCTGTTCTCTCTCTAAATTAATACTATGTACTTTAGGTGCATAACCCATTTGGATAGGATCACCTTATTGGCCCCTGTACAGTGTACCCTAGGTACCCAGGGCATAGGTGTACCCTAGGCCTACAGGGGCTGCAGCATGTATTATGCCACCCCTGGCCTGGCCTTCCATTTTGACACAACTGGCTGATCACTCAGCTGGGGCAAGGTCGTGTAATCACCCCTTGCTTAGGTGTAGTATTCCTATACCTAACTTACATATAGACACATGTGTACCTATCAGTCACTCCTATGGCAGGCCTTGACAATCCTGGAGGCAGAGTGCTTGGTAACATGTGAGATGGTGCTCTAGCATGAGCTGAGCCTGTCTGCAGCTTTCGAAACTAAGTCCTTATAGCTGTTCTATGATATAGCCTACCATATACTCTTAAAGTGCCTTATAATCTTAGACGGTTATGGTAACTATGGTTTGGCTTTATCGAAACATGTCGTGTAAGGTGTCTAACACTGTGGAATAATACCCCCATGCCATTTCTGGACATGAGAATATTATTCCCCCCTTCTAGAGGGAAAGACATGTTAAAATCATACTTCACTGTTAGCCTCTGACCAAAGCCTCAGCATCACAAAATGGACGCTGCTGCCACGACACAAGTCTGACCTCCTGCAGCTGGGAGTGATCCCAGCCAGGGAGGCCTGGACAATAGGTTTCCTGCTTGGGGAGGTGCTAGCACCTCCCCAGACAGCCTTTAGTGTATTGGGGCAGGGTGGGCTGAAAGGAATGAGACATGCCTGGGGCACACAAGGTGTTCCTTGCATAGTCCAGTTCAAACCGGCGCTGGGGCACTCCAGCCCCAGCTCTGGCGCGAAACTGGACAAAGGGAAGTGGGTGTAACCACCCCCTCCCAGGTCCCACCCATAAGGCGTGACCGAGCAGGTATCCCAGCCCCCCAGATTAGTATAAGAGTGGGAGTTGGGCCTCAAGACTTTAGATTATCCTGAACCTGCAAAACTGAACAGAAACTCTGGACCTTCGACATTCGACGAAAGAAGAAGACTGAAGAATCTCCCTTGTGGCCAAGGAGTGGCTACCCTGTGCAAACAGGCACCATCAAGAGACTACCCTTTGCTTTGCCCACGTTCTACGAGGAACCGACTGCAGAGCCTGACCAGAGCCTTGACTTCCAGACTTCTCCGACCCTGATCCACATCGACAGCAAAGCTGAGATCCGTGGAGGCGACTAGCGACGTGGGACCGGCTACCTGGAAAAAGTGGCTAGTAACTTAAAGCGCAGCTTCTGAGGTACCCTCGAAGTTGTGCACCGGGGATTGAGAAGCCCCAACCCCAAGCACCATCTGCACCGAAGATCAGCCCCCCACACTCCACGAGTCCTGCGTGGGGCCCTTCAGCATTTTCCTGCTTGCCGCGTCTGTCCGGTTGCTTGCCCGCTGGCTAGTGGCCTTTGTGACGACGCACCCTGAAATCTTCTGCGCTGGTTTGGCTCCTCCAGACTGGCTCCCGCTTCTCTGCAAAGAAGAAGCACCCCAGACCTTCCTGGTCTGCACCAGAAGCAAGTCCTCCGTTCTTCGTGGGTTCCGCTTGCCAAGGCTTGGTGAGTCCTAGTCCAACTTCGACGCCGCCGACAGCAAGAGCCTTCGTGGGACAGCTCGCCTCCTGGTCCTGGTCGTCCTCGACGCTTCCTGGTCCTCCTGGCTGCAGCGACAAGCTTCACCTTCACCTGCAATCTTCACGACATCGCCTGGTTCCTTCCTGGTTCCACGTGGTCACTGGCTAGTGACCTTGACTCTGTCCCTTCTGCTTGCAGGTTTCTTCTCTTCTTGATCCCAGCCTTGGGATCCACCGGACACTCTTCACTGACTGCCTGTCAGCATCTTTCTTCAGGCATCCATAGGAGTCGACGACGAAAACGACGCATCTTCACCCCTATGCACCCGCAGCCTGTGGGCTAGGTAACTTGGGTACTCCGGTGCTCATCAGGATAGTGACTATCCTAGTGTCTAGTTTTCAAGTCTCAACTTCCTAGCTACTCCGGAAGTGTCCTAAATCTACCGTTTTCTAAACTGTACTATTGCTATTGACTTTTACGCATTACGCGTGAGTGTTTCCACTCTGCACACGAATCCCGTGGGCCTCCCACTTCCTAACTAACGCTAGTGTAGTGTAGCCCCAGCGATTGCCTAGGCCTATTCTATTTCCGTGACAGTGGTTCTTATACCACTTACTTAGTATATGGTTTGCGTGGCCCCTAGGGCCTAACTGTATTACTTACCTGTGTGACTTAATGTATGCTTAAATAAGACTGTGTTGTACTTACCTCTAATCTCATAAAGAGTGCTGAGGGTTTGACTAGAATAAATACACTTTATTTTATATATATATCTGTTGTGGTGTCCTTTCATTTGGTATTCAAGTGATTATATATGGTATCACAGCTGGCTTCACATGCCATTCAGAGTTTAGCCTAAGACTGCTCTTGTCCATGCTACCACTAGGATAGCTGGTCTATAAGGTTGACTTTACAACCAATCACCATAAGGGTATTTGGACTGATATAAGGTGTACACTAGAACTAGTGACATCATACATCAGGCCAACTTCTCACAGGGGGTGGGCTGGGCAGGTTTGTTTTACTATATTGGAGGTACCTCGATTAGAATTGCAATGATACCTGTATTGTGTGTAGATACATGTGCATGTTCTGTATAATATCACAATATATCAGTCGCCTTGCTTTCCCCTACAGATTACCGGGGAAATGTATAAATGTATAACTTGGAATGTTCGGGGATTAAATACCCCAAAGAAGATTAGACAAGAACTTGCACAATTGGATAGACACCCTGCGAATATCGCTCTTTTACAGGAGACCCACCTGAGCAAATACACGGAGGACAAAGTGGGGTGCAGATGGCAGCCTATCGGTTGGCTTCATCATATTCCACCTATTCAAGGGGTGCCCTTATTCTTATTAAAAAGGTAGTACCGTTCCAACCTATACTTAATTGCGTAGATACAGCGGGCCGCTGGGCAATGGTGCAGGGAAAGCTGGGAATGGCGCTGGTGACAGTGGTGAATATGTATGGTTCTGTTGTGGATGATACAGCGCCTTTTCTGCACAAGCTTAATATACTGCGCACTTGGCCCGTGTTGGCTATCATTTGGGGAGGTGACCTGAACACCCATCTCAGTCCTTTAGTGGATAAATTGAATCCAGCAGGTGCGCGAACTCAAAGGGTGGCGCAGTGCGTGAGGGACGCCATGATAGAAATGGGGCTGGTGGACGTGTGGCGACTGTGTAATGAGGGAGTGCTGGAGGGCACGCACATAACTCCTGCGTTTAAAAGCTGGTTGCGTTTGGACTACTGGCTGCTGAATGATGAGGCCAATGGGTGGGTGGAAAAAGTCTACACGCTCCCGCGTACATTGTCTGATCACAGCCCTGTTGTCCTAGATGTACACATTCCCACTAACCCGCACCGCCCCTTCACGTGGAGGTTTAGGGCAGAGGCTTTGTTAGATCCGATTTATAATGAAACTGTTAAAAAGTCTATTGCTCAATACTTAAATGTGGGCTCTGTGGACAGTCAGGCGACTCTATGGGAATCCTTCAAGGTGATGATTAGAGGGGTGTGTATAAGTACTTCAGCGGGGATTCTTAAGGACCTCAGAGGCCAGTTGTCCAAGATAGAGGGGAAACTAGGGGAGCTTGAGAAACAGTATCAGCGAGCTCCGACCGCGGCTATATTGGCGCAAATTCACGAGCAACTGGAGGAATATAGGGCATTAGCAGATACGGAAGTAAGGTATCTATCTAAACGACATGTCGCCCGAGCTTACGGGGAGGGGGGGAGGCCGGGTAGGAATCTAGCTGGAAAATTGCACTCTAGAATTGACAATCCCCCAATTGACCACATTATTGATTGTAATGGTATGGCACACTACACT
This sequence comes from Triturus cristatus, assembly GCF_964204655.1. NCBI lineage: Eukaryota > Metazoa > Chordata > Amphibia > Caudata > Salamandridae > Triturus > Triturus cristatus. The sequence goes on along the minus strand of NC_140590.1, from coordinate 1,605,067,942 downwards.
CCTCATGCTATAGTGGAACAATTTCAGAGGTTTTATTCAGATATCTATGCCACACGAGGCGGCATGGACGATGCAGTGATGAATGACTACCTAGACGACACGGCCTGTGCATGGCTCTCCAACACCCACAGAGAATATCTAAGCCAGCCCATTTATGAGGCTGATGTCAGAGAAGCTATTCTCTCTCTATCGACAATAAGGCTCCAGGGCCGGATGGCCTGACGGCGGAGTTTTACAAGGCCTATGCGGACCTCCTCATACCACACTTACTAGAGATGTAAGCGAACGCTCATGAATCGGGGATTCTCCCTCCTTCCTTGCGCCAGGCCCTAATTATCACTCTCCTTAACCCCTTCGGTGCTCATGACGGAACGGTTCCGTCATGAGCCACGGTTGAGCTGTGCTCATGACGGAACCGTTCCGTCATGACCACGCCCGCGCAGGAAAAGATCAGCACAGCAGGGGAATCCGTCCAGCATGGAAGGGGTTAAAGATAAGTCTCCCACGCAGTGTGATTCCTATCGTCCACTCTCACTGATTAATTTGGATGCAAAAATCTTAGCAAAAATTCTGGCCACTAAAATACAGCCCTTAATGCCACTCTTGGTGCTCCCGGATCAATCTGGGTTTATTCCGGAACGTTCTACTTCCCATAACCTGCGCACCATCTTTGCCATGTTCCATGTGCTCAACCCTGACCTGTCGGCTGTTGCAGTTCTGTTGAACGCTGCAAAAGCGTTCGACTCTATAGAGTCGAAATATATGCTGTATATTTTACACAGAATGGGATTTCCCTTCATATTGACTCGCTGGATGCAGGTTCTTTACACGGACGCCTCAGCGAGAGTTCGAGTGGGCGGCCTGACATCAGAACCATTTCAGATAGAACGCAGCACCAGACAGGGCTGTCCCCTGTCCCCCCTGCTCTTTGCCCTTGTGTTGGAGCCTTTAGCATGTAAAATAAGGCAGAGGCATAGGGATGCTGCCCTAAATTTTAATCACCGGCCGGTCGGGATTTCCCTATATGCGGACGATATGGTCCTGTTTGTTTGTGAACCCCAGCATTATCTCTCCCAGATTATACGAGAATATATTGCATTTGGCCTATTTTCAGGGCTACAAATAAATTGGGAAAAATCTGTCTTCATCCCTCTAACGCTAGCTACGGCCCCACCCCAAGTGGAGTACCCACTGGTATGGTCAGAAGAACCGGTCAAGTACCTCGGGGTATGGGTGCATCGTGACCCTGAGGTGGTGGTCAAGGTGAATTATGGTCAGGCTTACAACACCTTAGTGCAGCAGGTTGATCGGTGGGCCTACCTGCCATTGTCCTTGGCTGATCGTATAGCTGTAATAAAGATGGTCATCCTCCCTAGGTATCTGTATCTTTTTTGCAATATTCCAATCCCACTGACAAAACATTTCTTTTAAAACGGTACAAACGCAACTACTGAGGCTAGTATGAGGTAATAAGCAACCTAGAATTAGCTGGCTTACTTTAACGCTGACTTATGAGAAGGGAGGGTTCACTGCTCCAGACTTCTATGTGTATTACCTATGTGCGCAGGCGCAGTATGCATACTACTGGTTTAAATCTCATGATTATATCCCACATGTGGCTGTGGAGGACGAAGACGCTCACCCTGTGCCTTTGAGGAGTGTCATCACACATACTCATAGACAAACGCCCAGGGCGGAGATCAACACAATAGACACCACTGTCAAGGCCTGGTAGGCGATTGGGAGGCGGGCACACAAGTTCTGTAGTAGGGAATCTCTGTGTATAGTCATTGTGAGAAGTTGGCCTGATGTATGATGTCACTAGTTCTAGTGTACACCTTATATCAGTCCAAATACCCTTATGGTGATTGGTTGTAAAGTCAACCTTATAGACCAGCTATCCTAGTGGTAGCATGGACAAGAGCAGTCTTAGGCTAAACTCTGAATGGCATGTTAAGCCAGCTGTGATACCATATATAATCCCTTGAATACCAAATGAAAGGACACCACAACAGATATATATATAAAATAAAGTGTATTTATTCTAGTCAAACCCTCAGCACTCTTTATGAGATTAGAGGTAAGTACAACACAGTCTTATTTATGCATACATTAAGTCACACAGGTAAGTAATACAGTTAGGCCCTAGGGGCCACGCAAACCATATACTAAGTAAGTGGTATAAGGACCACTGTCACGGAAATAGGATAGGCCTAGGCCTAGGGAATCGCTGGGGCTACACTATACTACCAAAGGTTAGGAAGTGGGAGGCCCACGGGATTCAGGTGCAGAGTGGAAACACTCACGCGTAATGCGTAAAAGTCACTAGCAATAGTACAGTTTAGAAATAGATTTAGGACACTTCCGGAGTAGCTAGGAAGTTGAGACTTGAAAACTAGACACTAGGATAGTCACTATCCTGATGAGCACCGGAGTACCCAAGTTACCTAGCCCACAGGCTGCGGGTGCATAGGGGTGAAGATGCGTCGTTTTCGTCGTCGACTCCTATGGATGCCTGAAGAAAGATGCTGACAGGCAGTCAGTGAAGAGTGTCCGGTGGATCCCAAGGCTGGGATCAAGAAGAGAAGAAACCTGCAAGCAGAAGGGACAGAGTCAAGGTCACTAGCCAGTGACCACGTGGAACCAGGAAGGAACCAGGCGATGTCGTGAAGATTGCAGGTGAAGGTGAAGCTTGTCGCTGCAGCCAGGAGGACCAGGAAGCGTCGAGGACGACCAGGACCAGGAGGCGAGCTGTCCCACGAAGGCTCTTGCTGTCGGCGGCGTCGAAGTTGGACTAGGACTCACCAAGCCTTGGCAAGCGGAACCCACGAAGAACAAAGGACTTGCTTCTGGTGCAGACCAGGAAGGTCTGGGGTGCTTCTTCTTTGCAGAGAAGCGGGAGCCAGTCTGGAGGAGCCAAACCAGCGCAGAAGATTTCAGGGTGCGTCGTCACAGAGGCCACTAGCCAGCGGGCAAGCAACCGGACAGACGCGGCAAGCAGGAAAATGCTGAAGGGCCCCACGCAGGACTCGTGGAGTGTGGGGGGCTGATCTTCGGTGCAGATGGTGCTTGGGGTTGGGGCTTCTCAATCCCCGGTGCACAACTTCGAGGGTACCTCAGAAGCTGCGCTGTAAGTTACTAGCCACTTTTCCCAGGTAGCCGGTCCCACGTCGCTCGTCGCCTCCACGGATCTCAGCTCTGCTGCAGATGTGGATGAGGGTCGGAGAAGTCTGGAAGTCAAGGCTCTGGTCGGGCTCTGCAGTCGGTTCCTCGTAGAACGGTCACAAAGCAAAGGGTAGTCTCTTGATGGTGCCTGTTTGCACAGGGTAGCCACTCCTTGGCTACAAGGGAGATTCTTCAGTCTTCTTCTTTCGTCGAATGTCGAAGGTCCAGAGTTTCTGTTCAGTTTTGCAGGTTCAGGATAATCTAAAGTCTTGAGGCCCAACTCCCACTCTTATACTAATCTGGGGGGCTGGGATACCTGCTAGGTCACGCCTTATGGGTGGGACCTGGGAGGGGGTGGTTACACCCACTTCCCTTTGTCCAGTTTCGCGCCAGAGCTGGGGCTGGAGTGCTCCAGCGCCGGTTTGAACTGGACTATGCAAGGAACACCTTGTGTGCCCCAGGCATGTCTCATTCCTTTCAGCCCACCCTGCCCCAATACACTAAAGGCTGTCTGGGGAGGTGCTAGCACCTCCCCAAGCAGGAAACCTATTGTCCAGGCCTCCCTGGCTGGGATCACTCCCAGCAGCAGGAGGTCAGACTTGTGTCTGTGGCAGCAGCATCCATTTTGTGATGCTGAGGCTTTGGTTAGAGATAAACAGCAAAGTAGGATTTTAACATGTCTCTCCCTCTAGAAGGGAGGAATAATATCCTCATCACCAGAAATGGTATGGGGGTATTATTCCAAAGTGTTAGACACCTTACACGACATGTTTTGATAAAGCCAAACCATAGTTACCATAACCGTTTAAGATTATAAGGCACTTTAAGAGTATATGGTAGGCTATATCATAGAACAGCTATAAGGACATGGTTCCGAAAGCTGCAGACAGGCTCAGCTCATGCTAGAGCACCATCTCACATGTTACCAAGCACTCTGCCTCCAGGATTGTTAAGGCCTGCCATAGGAGTGACTGATAGGTACACATGTGTCTATATATAAGGGCAGATATAGGCATACTATATCTAAGCAAGGGGTGATTACACGACCTTGCCCCAGCTGAGTGATCAGCCAGTTGTGTCTGATTGGAAGGCCAGACCAGGGGTGGCATAATACATGCTGCAGCCCCTGGGAGGCCTAGGGTACACCTATGCCCTGGGTACCTAGGGTACACTATACAGGGTCCAATAAGGTGATCCTTACCAATTGGGTATGTACCTAGGGTACATGGAGTCCATTTTACAGAGAGAGCAGACAGCCTGAGACCCTGAATGGCAGGATCTCAGGCCAACTAAGTCGAAAAACCAGCTAGACACTAGGCAAAAAGTTGGGGGTAACCATAGTCAGATATCCACCTTCCTACACTACACCTAAGCAAGGAGTGATTACATGACCTTGCCCCAGCTGAGTGATCAGCCAGTTGTGTCAAAATGGAAGGCCAGGCCAGGGGTGGCATAATATATGCTGCAGCCCCTGGTAGGCCTAGGGTACACCTATGCCCTGGGTACCTAGGGTACACTGTACAGGGACCAATAAGGTTATCCTATCCAAATGGGTTATGCACCTAAAGTACATAGTATCTATTTAGAGAGAGAACAGCAGGGCTGTGGGTCTGATTAGCAGGCCCACAGCCACATCTAAGTCGAAAACCAGTAAAGCAAAAGCAAAAAGTGGGGGTGAACATAGAAAGCAGACCCTACTCTCCTACAGTCATAATCTAGTAAATAGTCCCGCCCATGTGCGCGGACCCCGGAGCAATAAAAATAATCTCTTAAATTGTCAAGTCATGCAGACCTGCATCCACACTTAAGAGAGAATTTCAAAGACAGATAATGCAGCCTATATCCACAGGCTACCCTGTCCAGTACTTCAACTAGAAAGAATTCCACCAGCAACCACTAACAGCACTGCCTGTCCAGCTTTATCCATAGAGAAAGAAACCTGCCTCTTCCAGCAAAAGCCTCTGGAATGATAGAGAGGAAGGAATGGACAGACAAGCCCCATAGGCTGCCATTATGTGGCTCAGAACAGGATACTGTGCCTTTAAGAAAACTTTCCAGAACTTTTCCAGTATCCCAGAATGCACAGCAGGTCCCTTTTACTTTCAGTTCTTTTTTCTGGCTCCTGCTAGCAGGACCCTGGAGCATTGAGCTCTCCCTTTTCAAGGGTTTATTGGTGTTTTTTGTCAATTTTTCAAGAGTTTAGTGTTCTGGTGCTGTCAACATGCCTGGCTTGTTCGACAAGTGCCCAGAGTGCGACAGAAAGAAGGCTAAGTCAGATCCACACAAGGTGTGTATAGGCTGCCTTCCCCAGTCCCATGTGCCTGAGGAGTGTGATATCTGCCACTCGTTCTCAGCCAGGACCCTGAGGGAAAGAATGAAGATCAGGCTCCAAGTCCTGGAGGACAGAAGGCTGAAGGCACAAGGTCGGTCAGAAGGGGCTGATTCTGCCCATGCTGAGTCCTCTGGGGGGGCTCCCCAGGGGCAGGAAGACCGGCAAGCGCCCCCATTCTCCACCGGCGTCGATGACGTCGACTAAGGCGTCGAGAGGGATGACCACGGTGTGTTCGCCGTCCCCCCAGGGCTCTGGGGAGAAGCGACGTCGACGTTCGACGTCGAGGGAACTGATCGGACCGCCGTCGACGCCGTCAACGTCTCCGTGGAGGCATCGACGTCGAGATCAGGCCCGGCGTCGGCGCTCACCGTCGAGGGGAGCTCGCCGTTCGCCGTCGGCAAAGAGGAGGCGTTCGCCGTCGAGGCGTTCGCCGTCACAGAGGCGATCGACGTCGAGGAGGCGATCGACGTCGAGGAGGCGATCGACGTCGAGGAGGCGATCGACGTCGAGGAAGAGGTCGACGTCACGGAGACGATAGACATCACGGAGGCGATCGACGTTGAGGAAGAGGTCGACGTCACGGAGACGATAGACATCACGGAAGGCGATCGACGTTGAGGAAGAGGTCGACGTCACGGAGACTATCGACATCACGGAGGCGATCAACGTCGAGGAGGCGATCGACGTCGAGGAGGCGATCGACGTCACGGAGACCGTCGACGTCTTAGAAGGATTCATCGACGTCGAGGAGGCGCAGGGGGCGCCCGGACACCAGGAGTCCCTCGACGGAGTCCCCGGGATCGGGGTACTCAGTGGTCTATACGCCGCCTCCGCCACCGCCGCTGACGCCACCACCACCGCCACCGACGCCAACTCCTCCTCCTCCTCCTGCTCCTCCTCCTCCTCCTCCTCCTGCCATTCCGCCTCGCAGGCCTTCAGGCCCACCACCGGTTCCGACGCGATCGGTCTCATTGCCCAGGTATCCGACGCCGCCGCAGGGAACGCCTCAGCCACGGTGCCAGGGTAAGCCACGGTCCCCGGGCCCGGCGAGGCCGGCGGACAGACCGAAGCCAAGAAGATCGTGCTCCCGCTCCGGACGGAGAGGGAGATCGCGGAGCCGTGGGCGGTCATCCTCAACATCGAGACGGCGCCACAGGAGGCGCAGATCCAGATCGCGCACTCTATCATCGGCCAGGGACTTCTCGCCGACGCTGTCGGACTCACCCGGGACGAGGGTGTCACCGGTTGACGATCTGGTCTCCTTCCAGGAGGTACTGCTGAGGGGTGCAGCCAAGTTGGGAATCACGGTGACGGTACCGACACCTACGACGTCCGTGATATTCGAGACGCTGCACAAAAAGCACCTGTCTCGCCCCCTGCTGCCTCTCGTGCCGGGACTGGTGGAGCCAGAAATTGAGTTGTTCCTCACTCCGGCAGTGGCTAAATCTGCCCCCTCCCGGCTTATGAAGAAGTATCGGGCTCCGGGCTCCGGACTTGGACCCGACCTTTTTGAGGACGGACCCTAAGCCAGATTCAGTCATTGTGACGGCGGCGAGGAAGCAGCATGCTACCACCCCCTCATCGACAGTTCCGCCCGACAAGGAAAGCCGCTGGCTGGATTCGGCGGGCAGGAAGGTTTGTGGTACGGCTGCCACCACCATGAAGTCGGCGAGTGCCGGGGCCCTGTTGGGGCGTTACGACTGGGCCCTGTGGGAGTCTCTCCAGCAGTATGCGGAGCTGCTGCCTCGTGACAAGAGGGAAGACTTCTTGGAGACTCTGCGCGAGGGGATGGTAGTCTCCAACCAGGTAATCAGTGCGGCAGCGGATGTGTCCCTGCTGGCGGCGCATGGGTACTGTCATGGAGTCCACCAACGGCAGCACGTGTGGCTTCGCCTCACCTCGCTCAAGCCGGCGGCTCAGCAGAGAGTGGCCAATCTGCCTTTCTTTGGGGAAACCCTGTTCGGGCAACATGCGGACGGCGAGATGGCCCGCATGAAGACGGAGGCGGAGACCCTGACGGCTGTCGGTTTGGAGAAGCCAGAAAAGAAGAAACGCCCCTTCCAGAGACGGTTCGGGTCTGGGGGCAGAGGGCGTGGACGGGCCTCGGGACAGCAGCAGCACCAGCAGCAGCAGTTCCGTAAACCCTTCCAGAAGGGTAGAGGGGGCCAGCAGTCCGCTCCGGCTACCAAGGGCCCGGCCGGGTCGCGGCCCTGAGCATTTACTTCCCCAGCAACCGTTACCCACTCCAGTGGGGGGAAGCATTGAATTTTTTCCGGCAGAGTGGAGAAAAATTACTCCGGACAAGTGGGTGCTGAATATTGTTTGCAATGGATACAGTCTTCGATTCACCAGCCCACCTCCAGCGATTCCGCCGGTAAGCTCGCGGTATCAACTGCGAGAGCTCCAGGCGGAGGCAGACATCCTGTTAAGGAAAAATGCGGTGGAAGACGTACCTCTGTCTCAAAGGGGAAGAGGTCTGTACTCTCGTTTCTTCCTGGTTCGCAAGAAGGACAAGAACGAGTTCAGGCCCATTCTGGATTTGCGGCAAGCAAACAAATGGATTCGCAGAGAGAAGTTTTGCATGCTGTCGTTGCATCAGATTTACCCTCAGCTGCAACAGGGAGACTGGCTCTGTGCCATAGACCTACAAGATGCGTACTTCCATGTGCCCATTGCACGGAAACACAGGAAGTTCCTGCGGTTCCAAGTCGGCGCCAATCATTATCAATACACAGTACTGCCATTCGGGCTAAAGTCTGCCCCAAGGACCTTCTCGAAGTGCATGGCAGTGGTAGCGGCGCACCTACGAAGGAACAAGGTGTTTGTCTACCTGTACCTGGACGACTGGTTGATCAAGGCCTCATCATTTTCGGAAGCGCAGGCGCACTTCCGGAGGACGTGCGTTCTCTTGAACAAGCTGGGGTTACACGTCAACATGTCCAAATCTGTCCCGACTCCGGTCCAGTGCATACAGTACTTGGGGGGCCTCCATCGATACACGGTCAGCAAGCGTGTCTCCTTCGGAGGAGAGACGGTTATCGCTCCTTCGGAAGGCTCAGGACCTCATGGCCGCTCAATCGGCGACAGTGAGGAAGGTGTCTTCGCTGCTGGGGTCGATGGCCTCCTGTATCTTCCTCACGCCGCACGCACGGCTGCACATGCGACCGCTGCAGGAGTGCTTGGAGGATCAATGGGATCAGAGAACAGGTTCTTGGGACGACAAGATCCGGCTGTCTCTACATGCTCTTCAGTCCCTGAAATGGTGGTGTTCGGCGGAGAATCTCCTCAGGGGGGTTCCCTTCCACAAGGACATTCCCGAGACGACTATCGTGACGGATGCGTCTCTCCAAGGTTGGGGAGCGCACTCCGGAGACTTACAGCTACAAGGAAAGTGGTCCCCGTTGGAGTCGACGTACCACCTCCATTTCCTGGAACTCAGAGCCATGTACCTGGCGTTGAAGGCCTTTCATCCGTCCTTCCAGACCTCCTCGTTGCTGATACAGACGGACAATACAACCACGATGTATTACCTCAACAAGCAAGGGGGGTCGCGATCGCGCACTCTGTCGCAGGAGGCGCAGGCGATCTGGCGCTGGCTTCTGGCCCGCGGATTGATGATCACGGCCACGCATCTGCCAGGGGTGCAGAATGATCAGGCGGACGCGCTGAGCAGGCTGCTTCAGGAGAACCACGAATGGGTCATAAACGACGAGGTACTAGGAGAAGTCTTCGTAAGGTGGGGGACTCCAGACGTAGATCTGTTCGCCACCGCCGAAAACAGCAAATGCCGAGACTTCGCATCCAGGTACTACCAGAAGGGGACGCTGGGGAATGCGCTATGGATCGACTGGTCGAACAGCTTTCTGTACGCTTTTCCACCCATTCCCCTGATTCCGGCAGTGCTCATCAAACTGTCCAAGTCCAGGGCGCGGATGATCCTGATTGCCCCGGAATGGCCCAGGCAGTGGTGGTTCACGGATCTGCTTCACCGGTCTCTCCTTCCTCACATGCGGCTGCCGTGCAGGCCGGACCTTCTCACGAAGTTCGGGGGGCGGAGGGTGCATCCCAACCTCTCGTCTTTGAGTTTGGCGGCATGGCTCCTGAGATAGTGCAATATGGCCATTTGAAACTACCAGAAGATTGTATGGGCATACTGAAGGAGGCTAAACGTCCTTCCACTAGGACTTCCTATGCTTACAAGTGGAAGAGATTCTGCATCTGGTGCAAATCCAAGAACTTTGACCCGACAACATGTAAGGAAGATGTCATCCTTCCATATCTTTTACATTTGGCACAGTCTGGCCTTAATTTCCACTCCATTAAGGTTCATCTTGCTGCTTTGACTGCTTACAGGAAATGCCCTTCCCAGACTTCCTTCTTTCAGATCCCTGTGGTCAAGGATTTTTTGGAAGGCTTGAAGAAGGTGTTCCCTCCGGTCAGACTTCCCTCGCCTTCCTGGGAATTGAATGTGGTGCTGTCCAGATTGATGAAGGAGCCTTTTGAACCTATTCACAAGGCTTCGTTGCAGCACCTGTCCTGGAAGGCGGCGTTCCTAGTGGCCATTACATCGGCCCGCAGGGTGAGTGAACTTCAGGCGTTGTGTTGCCGAGAACCTTATACTGTATTTCATGCTGCTAAGGTTGTTATGCGTACTCACCCTAAATTTCTTCCTAAGGTTATATCTGATTTTCATGTCAACCAGACCATAACTTTACCTACGTTTTTTCAGAATCCTTCTTCTCCAGCGGAAAGGTCTCTACATTCCCTGAGGAGGGTGTTGATGTTTTATCTTGATAAGACCAAAGATATTCGTAGGTCAGACCAATTGTTTATCAATTATGGATCAGTCAGGACCGGTCTTGCTACCTCCAAACAGTCCATCTCTCGGTGGATTGTGTCCTGTATACAGTTGTGTTACCAAAAGGCTAATAAGACCTTAGGGGTAAACCTAAGGCTCATTCCACCAGGGGCAAAGCTGCCACGACTGCTTTGCTGCGTAATGTTCCGATTGCAGAAATCTGCAAGGCGGCCACTTGGAAGTCGGTCCATACCTTTGCTGCGCATTACTGTCTGGACGTGGATGCCAGGGCAGATGCTCAGGTTGGGCAGGCTTCGCTGTGAAATTTGTTCGCACAGTAGTGGTATTATTTTGTAATCTTCTCCACCGCCGTTTTTTGTGTGGGGATGGGCTTGCCATTCTATTCACTAGATTATGACTATACACAGAGATCCCCTACTACAGAAGGAGTAGTTTCTTTTCTGTAACTCCAGTTCTTTAGTAGGGGTATCTCTGTTATAGTCATAAGCGCCCGCTCCCCTCCCCGGTGGAGAGATGAATGTTAATGTAAGGAATGCTACAGGTCTGGCGTGCTACGCCTTCAAAAAGAACTGAAAGTAAAAGGGACCTGCTGTGCATTCTGGGATACTGGAAAAGTTCTGGAAAGTTTTCTTAAAGGCACAGTATCCTGTTCTGAGCCACATAATGGCAGCCTATGGGGCTTGTCTGTCCATTCCTTCCTTTCTATCATTCCAGAGGCTTTTGCTGGAAGAGGCAGGTTTCTTTCTCTATGGATAAAGCTGGACAGGCAGTGCTGTTAGTGGTTGCTGGTGGAATTCTTTCTAGTTGAAGTACTGGACAGGGTAGCCTGTGGATATAGGCTGCATTATCTGTCTTTGAAATTCTCTCTTAAGTGTAGATGCAGGTCTGCATGACTTGACAACTTAAGAGATTATTTTTATTGCTCCGGGGTCCGCGCACATGGGCGGGACTATTCACTAGATTATGACTATAACAGAGATACCCCTACTACAGAACTGGAGTTACAGAAAAGAAACTACTCCTTACCCCTGTACGCGCCGGCACTACCTCTTGAGGGGCATGCAGCAATATCTGTGGCATGCGAACTTGGGCCTATAACTGCTCTCAGGGAGGCTGGAATCACACATATGAGTGATCTCTACACTGGGGGAAATACAGCACGGAGGATGACTTACATTACATCCAAAATCCCACCCCGCTATTTCAGTACACCTGCTATAGATTGAAACGGGCGGTGAGGGACCATTATACTACTTTTCCTGATGAGCCGGAAACACTTAAGGCCCTACAATCCTTGATAGTAGCTCCAACGAGGAAGAAGCTGATTACGAAGTTATACAAAGAGGTTCAAGGGGACACAGTCCATAGGCCGGACAGGAGTCTGGAGTGATGGAACGCTATACTAACCCCCCCGATCACTGATAGGGACCGGGAGCAGATTTGTGCGCTGACTGGCCGGTTGACCTCAAACAGTAATCTGAGAATCATTCACTTTAAGTTTCTGCATCAAGTGTACTATACTCCTGTTAAGTTACACAAAATGGGCCTTAGAGATTCCGACACTTGCAGGAGATGTAGCCAGGGTGGTGCTGACTTCTTTCATCTTGCATGGCAATGTGCTCCGGTATTCAAATATTGGGAAACTGTTGTTACTACTATACATACTATGACAGTACAGGTCTTGCACGCCATTAGAGTGCCTCCTGGGCTATGTCCCCAAAATCAGGGCGGTGGTGGGAAGGTTTGTGAGAGTGGCCCTCTTACTCGCAAAGAGGCGAGTGTTATTTACATGGGAAAGCAAACTGGTTCCAAAAGCTGATAGGTGGATAAAAGACATGATATATTGCCGAGACCAGCTGGAATTATATGCTGAGAAACTGTCGTCAACTGCCAGACACACAGATGTCTGGGCACCTCTGAGAGAATATTTATTGGCTCAAAATGATATAGATGTTGTACAAGATATAACTGTGAGGGATGATTAATGGGGAACCACAAACTCCCGGACTAGCAGTTTTATTTTGATGTGGAGAAAGCAAAGGAAGTCATGTACATGTATGCTATATACCAATCCAAAGAAGGTACCTACCACTGTATTTTTTTGTTTTCAATAGTTATGTTGTTCTTTATAATAAGGAATGTACAGCAGGGTATTCTTGGACTGTGATTATTCTGTATGCTGTTGCAAAACGCTTAATTAAAAAAAGAAAAACGTTATTGTACTCCCTCCAATAAACTCTGCAACTCGCTGCATACTTTTTTTATCTTTTATATTGTTGCTACACTGCCTCTCCGTGTATTCACAACATAGACCCATATATTTGCGTGTTTTTGCATGGGCCCATCTGTGTTTGGGCCTGGTGTTTTCTTGCAATATCTTTCCATCACTTAGTAACTTCTAATCCATATCACTTATCTTCTCTCTCCTATCCTAAGCGAACAACGAGTATTTTCCATCTGTTGATTTATTTTCATTTAAGTCCGTTTCATGTTCATCTCATAAAACACCAGGGTAAAAAAAAATGCTTCTCAGATTTAAAAAAAATTGTAGGGCAGTGTTGAAGTGGACTTACCTTTCTTTCCTCTTTCATTGTGTTCTTGACCCTCGAGTTCAGTTTGCAAGCAAGGGTCTTGGCTGTCTATCATACAATTGAGTGTGATATACAATAATATCTTATTCTGAAAGCAGTGCGGGCAAGACGTCCTAATTTATTTGTCTGGTAAACTAGTTTTCCAAGAATACTTTTCTGTTTCTTTCCTTAGTTTCCTTCGTATTACTATCACCTGTATGTTAGATAGGTAGGAATTACCTTCGGTCTCTTCGACTCTGAAATCAAGCCCTTCTATGTTTTCTAAGAAGCCTATTACATTCTCTGTTCGGTTCCTTGACTGTCTGTGCAGCTATCAATAAATCAGGATTTTTTAGGTCTCTCCAACGCAGTGCGCATGCGCTGCATAGGAGGGCCTTTAGCTGTCGATCTTCACTTTTTCAAGCACCGCACTCGTGCTTGTGGCAGCATACACCTTGCGGGAGCGCGCAGCGGCGCGTCACAAGCACGAGTGCAGTGCTTGAAAAAGTGAAGACTGCTCTCTGAAGCGCGCGCACACCACTCCCGGGCTTGCTATGGCTCCTCCTCCCATGTTGCTCCATCGCACACAGCTTCTCTTCTTGCCGTTCCTGCTTGCAGGTACCCATCTTTCACATGTGTGCAATTTAATTTTTATGGGGTTTTCTTCCAAACATTCATTTGGTTCTTTTGTCCCGAAAACTTGGGCAGGCATCTCTGTTTCCTACATTTCTGCAGAGGGTCATGTCATAGATTCGACTGTGCCAGTCTGTTTCACTGCCAGTGCTGCTTCTGATAGTTTTATGCATGATCCATATGTATCCAGGCTAGTTATCCAAGCTTCACTTCAGTATTTGCATTAGCTGAGATTGTGGATCCAGCTTCGGGTCAAACAATGTCAACCATTACTGCTGAAGGTACTGTACATTTGGTTGGGGGAAGGTATTTCCCAGGAGATTGCTGGCGCATTCAGCCATGCTTGTTTCTAAACATGCACTCAGGCCGGTATCATCAAACAGGTTAGAGTCATTGTAGAGGTTTCTGAATATTACACGCCCATCCAAAAACCCGTCCCGGTCTTATCCCTTACACCCTGCCCCATCCTGTTTCTCACTCCCTTACCTTATTTTTCCGTACACCCGACACCATGTCCTGTATTATTCCCTACAACCTCAACAAACCTGAGATTATTTTTCACAGATCTTGTCTCGGTGCTTCATTACCCTGTCCCATCTCATGCTTCACACACCTAACGAATCATGCCTCATTCTCATACAGTATCTCATGTGTTTTAAAACTCAGTCTTAGCATGTGCCTACTCACTCTCATGCCACACACACACAAACTCATCATGCCTTACTCCTTGCATACCTTTTCCCCTCCTTCTCGCACACCTTCCATGTTGTCCTAATTGTTATATGCCTGGCATCTGCCTGCCCTGTTCTTCACACAGCCTAGGCCATCATTTCCTTAAACAGCCTGCACATTGTCCTGTTCTGCATGCACACTACATCTATGCCCATTCTTCCTCTCCACTTATCTGGTAGTAGGTCATGTTTTAGTCCTCACATAACTTGCCATATTGCATTCCTTACGCACCAGGTATCTCATGTCTTTTATCCTCCTGCACCTGTCTAGTTTTATTTTCTGTGCTTTATATACACTGTTCTATCTTATGCCTCACTTGCAGTCCAGCAGACCCCATGGTATTCTTCATACACATTACACACTCCCAGTCAAGCTCTTCATGTCCCTCCACAGGCTCTTGTGTTGTATTGCTTCATCAATATTTGAGTTGTGTTCTAATTCCTTTACAACCCCCAAGCCCTACCATACTTTTTTTTACATCTACTGGGTCTTCAATCATACTTAATAAACCTTCTACTGACTTCTTCCTACCACATGCCAAACTTTGTCCTGTCTTATTCCCTACACCATCCAAAAAATCGGGCTCTGTTCTTACTCCAAAAAATACATATTTCTGTATTATTTCCCAAACCTTTTACTTCCCCTCCCCTTTGCATCCATGCATACCCTTTCTTGTCTCTTCATTTCTGAAACCCTCACACCTGTCAGTATGTGGGCTTATTCCTTGCTCCCATATCAGTTCCCTACTTTTCCCCACACTCTGCTGTGCTGGATTCCTCACACGCAAGTACTGAACTCCCTGTGACAATCTGTACGCTCACAGAACAGAAGTTCATCATCCAAGATTAGAAATTTCGAAAGAAGTACTTGTTGTGTTCCCAGGAGAAACCCGCTTGTGTAGTATGCATTTGTATTATTTACATGCAGTGTTTATTCCTATTTAAGGCGTAGCCACTAGGTCTCGCCTTTTGGACCTTATAAGTGTTTAGCCATGCAACACTTCATGTTGTTGCACCAAGGATATTGTGCTGGATAACTAAACACTTGTAAGGTCCCACAGGCGAGACCTATTGGCTATGCCAATGCTTGTTAAAGTTATGATAGCGACGGTTCCCAGTGTAGTTTCCCTCCTTGTTGACTTTGCAAGGTGGCAGAAAACACACATTATCTCCAGAAGGGAGTCTTCCGATCGCGCTTCGCCCACTGAAGTTGGCACTCTGGTGCAAGAGCAGCCGTGTGATGTAAAAACATACATGCTCAGAAGACACTGTGCCGTGCTGTAGTCACCGAACATATCTATATGTCCCACGCATGGATGACTGATCTCTGGTATACATAATCCAGAGGATTTCACCCTTGTGACCGCTTTTATTGTATTTAACGCTGTTATTACAATTCTGTTCACATACTTGTGAGAAGCACGCCGTGACATATGCCGCTGACCGCGCCTTAGTGCCCCCGGTCACCCCTCCACACCCCCTCCCACCGGGGGGGGGGGGGGACGCAGACTGGAGCCCCCCTCCTCGGGCTGGCCGGAAGTGACGCGCAATGCGTGTCACTTCCTGGCCCTGGTGTGAGGGGGAGGCTATTTAGCCTTCCCCCACCCACCTGGCGACCTCTTTGTCGCTCGATAGGACGCTTCGTCAGCGTCAAAGCCACGGTGGCTGTTCGAGTTTCGGCAATCACGCTAAACCTTCCGTGATGCTGGGCAAATCCATGTGGCACTTCAGTTGCAGGGAGCATCGGGCTTCCGATTCTGCCTTGCGATAACGCAGCGCATGGGTACATGGCGATCGGCAAACAGCTGCTTCCTTTAATCTCCGCGTGCCTAACAAAAATGAATGTCTCATAGCGGAGAGAGGGGTGTGGCGCAGCGGCCATAGCGGCCGACTCCCGAGCGCGGGGATCAGGGTTGGATCTCCAGCGCAGGCAGGCTGCACAGCCCAGCACCGTGTGAATCTGGGCAATTGCTCGCTTAATGTCCCCGACGGCCCCCAGCGCGTAGAAACCCCTAGGCGTGATCAGTTCGCGCTTAACAAATACTGGTTTTCTGCTGCAAGGCAACTGGTGCTATGTAGAGCGTTGACATGCATTCCCTCACTTTTCATTAAGGACCGGCAGACATCGCGCAAGTAAGGGTAGATGGGAGCGGCCGGCCAATAAGCCGCACACCCGGCGCCCGGTGGGAGCCGTTAGGAGCGTGCGTGAGAGGGCTAGTGCCCCCCCCCCCGTCGGCTACACTGCCGCTGAGGGCGCGGGGGGGGGCACACAGCGGGCCGCGTGGTCCTGGGCAACGGGTGCCGGCGAGGGTGCGGTGTAGGCCGCTTGGTCCGGTGTACAGCCAATGTGCGGGGATGCGTGCGCGAGCCTCAGCGCTTGCAGGCCACTGATGCCGGCACACCCCCCCCCCCCCATGCAACAATAGCCCGAGAAAGGATGCAGTATCATGGGGGAGGGTGCGTGCGTGCACACGCGAAGTCAGGCAGTCTTACGGTAGGGGCGCCTGTAGTGCTGGGATGTGTAAGGTAAATACGGTGCTCATGTAAGCGCTCCAATTCCTTCGGGTCGAGTTCGCGCTATGCAATTATGCAACATGTACACGTATTTGCTGGCTGCCTATAATGCAGGCATGCCCGCATGCCCCCCCTGTCGGCTACGCTGCTGCTGATGGGAGGGGGGGGGGCAGGCTGCGGTGTGGGCCGCTTGCTCCTGAGCTGCCGCCAATGTGTGGGGATGCGTGCGCGGGCCCTGGGGGACGGGTCGCCATAATGGGAGCTTTCACCCCCCCCCCTTCCCGGGGAATCGATGCATGAGATCGAATGCGGGATCATGGACGAGGTTGCGTGCTACACACGCGAAGGCAGGCACACTTAGGGCAACTGCAATTCTGAAGCCGTTTCGTTAGACAGCCCGAGGTGCTTCTCTGGAGCTGACCAGACTGGCACCTATTCGTAATGAGGTGAGAGGTGGTGTCCCGTCGGCTGCGCTGCCGCCTCGGGTGCCGGTAACCAGGGTTCGAGTCTCGGTCGCTTACACATTACGTGATGCTGGGCAAATTACTTAATCGCCCCGCGCCGGAACGGGATGCAAATATGGTGATAGGTAGAGCGCTCCAATACCTTTGGGTCGATTTCGCGCTATATAAACACGCGCATTAAGACCCTTTCTGTTATCTTGTCAAAAAAAAAAAAAAAGGCAGGATTTGAACTATGTGTCTTCACGGGTTTGGTGCTAGGCGTGAACAGTAGGCGCGCTCTCCCTAACCTGCCTTTGATCTACATGTGTTCTCAATGAGGGGAGAGGATGTGGTCTGTCGGCCGCGCTGCCGCTTCTGATGCAGAAGACCAGGGTTCGAGTCTCGGTCGCGCCACAGGATGTGATTCTGGGTAAATTACCTATACCCTCGGGTTGCGTTCGCGCTATAGAAACAATGCACAATAAGAACCCTTCTGTTAGCTTGTCACAGGGAAGGGCAGGATTTGAACTATGTGTCTTCACGGGTTGGAGCTAGGCGGGAACCCTAAGCGCGCTCTCCCTAATTTGTCTGTGATATGTGTTTTATTCCCGGTTTTGAATGTGGGAATGTAACTCTTGCCAGCCGGGGCCATCCCTTCATCCCACCCCTGCCACATTGAACTGGGCATCGGGGGGGGGGGGGGGGGGGGGGGTTTCGCGGGCTCGATTAAACTATCCCCTGCCCAAGCGTCGCCGCAGCGTGATGCTGACAGTCACTGTGGCCTAATGTGGAGCAGTGTGGTGCGGCGGCCTTGGCACCCGACTTTGGAGCCCAAAGCTCACGGTTCGATCCCCGGTGACACCCTCAGCCCCATGTGACTTTGGACAAGGCCTCCATTTCCACAGTGGCCCCCGGCGCCTTGAGACCCGTAAGGGGGGGGGAATAGTTCGTATTCGGTTAAGGTCGGAGACTTTTGCTCTCGAGGTTACCGGTTTAAGTCCCATTGATTCTTGCTCCATTAAGGTCCTGGGGTGTATTGCTTGATGGCGGTGGACCTCACGCACGTTAGTTGGTATGGGAGCCGCCGGCCAATAAGCCGCGCACCCGGCGCACGGTGCGAGCGAGCATAAGAGTGCGTGGGTCCTCGGCCCTGGGACGCTTGCTCGCAAGGTCGCAGGATCAATTTACATTGATTCCGTTTTCCGTTGGCGTACCTTTCACCCCCCTCCACGCATCCTAGGTTTCGGGGGTCTCGTGGGCACGGTTTAAGTCACCCCCTGCTCAAGCGTCGCACGCGGTGAGCTATAGTGTGGTGTAAGGTGATCAATTACCGTCCGGCAGAGCACACATTTTAGTGATCGTGTGTCCGTCGGCCTTTCGCCCACGGGACATACTTCGCAATGGCGGTCGGCCTCGCGAGCAAAGTAAATGAAGGGGGGTGCAGCCGGCTAAGAAGCCGCATACCCTGCGCTGTGGGAGCCGGTAGGAGACTAGCGTGGGTTCACGGCCCCAATACACCAGCACTGCAAGGCTGGGAGCTGCCTGGGTCCCCGCTGATCGCGGGCGGTGCAACACCTGTGGCGCTCCCTGGTTAAGGTTATCGCCCCCTCCCGTCGGCTACGCTGCCGTTGAGGGCGGGGGGGGCATGCAGTGGGCTGCGTGCGGCAGGCGCAATGGACCTGGCACGGGGGATCGTGTAGTATGGTACGAATCTTGTAAGCTCCCCGTGCTTGAATGTGTAATGTAAATAAGGTGCTCATGTAAAGCGCTCCAACACCTTCAGGTCGCGTTCGCGCTATATAATTATGCAACATGTATTGCTGGCTTCCTATAAGGCAGATAAATGATACAAGTGCATGCATTGTTCACATACGCGATTACGGGCATTAATAAACCCCCCGCACTTCAATGGATAATTTGGTGCGGTACTCGCATGGTCCGGTTCGGGGAGCGGGTAATATGGTACGAATGTCTTAAGCACCCCTGCGTGAAGATGTAATGTAAATACGGTGCTCATGTAAAGTGCTCCAATGCCTTTCGGTCGAGTTCGCGCTATATAAATATGCATCATGTAATTGCAGGCTTCCTATGAGGCAGATACATGATACCAGTACATGCACTGTTCACATCACGCGATTACGGGTATTACTAATCCCCCCGCACCTCAAGGGTTAATCTGGTGCGGTGCTCGCGTGACCTGGCACGGGGTTCGTGTTCTATGGTACGAATCTCTCACGCTCCCCGTGCCTGTATGTGTAACTAAAATACGGTGCTCATGTAAAGCGGTGCAATACCTTTGGCGTCGAGTTCGCGCTATACAAATATGCAACATGTATGTGCTGGCTTCCTATAAGGCAGATACTTGATACAAGTGCAGGCATTGTTCACAAGATTTTGCTCCGATACCTTCCGGTCAAGTTCACGCTAGATAAATATGCAACATGTAGTGACTGGCTTCCTATAATGCAGACACAGGATACAAGTGCATGTATTACTCACAAGAATTTGCTCGTGCCCACATTCGCGCGCATTAGGTGATTCCGGGCATTACGACTCCCCCTGCACCTGAATGGGTTATTTGGTCGGTGCTTGTGTCCGGCGCTCTAATAATTTCGCGCGCATTACGGTTTGAGCTAATCGCTAATCCACCGTGCCCGAATAGGTATGCTAATACGGGGCTCATGTACTGCACTCCAATACCTTTGGGCGGGTCACGCTGTGACTCCGGGCAGATAATTTAATATCCACGTGCCCGATGTATGTATATACGGTGCTCATGAACTGCGCGCCATTACCTTCGGATCGAGTTCGCGCTGTGGTTGTGATGCTGGGCAAATCACTGATCACCCCATGCCCAGATATGCATGCATGCTGCTGGGCCTGGTCCACCTGGGCCCCCGAGGGTCGCGAGTTTTGGCGGCTCCTGATCCCACTCCGTGCCCGAACACGTATGTAGATATGGGGCGTACGGACTGCGCCCCATATACCGTCGGGCGAGTCGCGCTGTGACGCCGGGCAGATCACTTAATCTCCCCGTGCCCGATTTATGTATGTAAATACGGCGCCAATACCTTCGGATCGCGTTCGGTGTGTGACGCTGGGTAAATCAGTGAATATCGCCGTATGATCTCACTCCCGTGCCCGAATATGGGTGTAAATATGGTGCTCATGCACAGCGCTGCTATACCTTCGGGTCGAGTTTGCGCGTTATAAAAGTGCTATTTACAGCAAGGGTCGCGCTGTCCGATCCTGACCACACGTGACCACGTGTCCCTCGTCTCCAACCTTTTGCTGAAGGGGAGCTTGGGTCGTGTGTCGTCGTTGTTGTTGTCAGCAACAGATAAAGTATCAGCGTGTGGGTAACAGGCATCTGCTCCCCAGCAGCTCCGTGCTCTGGGAGCACGCGCGTTGCCCTAATTCTGAGGCCTACCCATAAAGGGACCGAGTAGCAAAACAAGTAAATAGGCTCCATAGGCGGGCCTCTGGCCTTACAGCTGGGTAAAACCACCATCATTTGGAGATACGCCCAGGTAAAATAGGGCCTTTTCTTCACGTCTAGAGGACCATTGCGGTTGGGGGTATCCCCCACCTGATTCACTGCTCGCGTACTGCAGTTGCGGGTGACTGGGATCCGGGTTTACGGACACGTTTACCGCGCTAGGGGCGCTGCCAGCCAACATAGGGTGCTGCTGTCCCAATAACTGGGGTGTCTGCGGGGCAAACACAAGGGGACATTATGTCAATAGTACATTTGTCACGCCCAGGGTGCACTAAATCTCTACTTCAACAGAGCAGGAATTTGGCACCGCTGAGGATGCTCTGGGTTTGTGGGGGGGGCACCCCCCCGCCACCCTCCTACTGAGGAGCAGGATGGGAGGGGCGAAGTAGGACTTAGTCAATCCTCAATGCTTGAACTTTACTGACAGCGCGCAATGCTTAAGCCAGACAGATTCCCGAAGCTGGTATACCTAGGGGGTTTCATCACTGAGGGATCTGTAGGGGCATAATTCCCATAAGGAATAAGGGATGGTGGGCAAGGGTCGCCCCTTGCCTATGGTCACGCGCTGGCGGCCAGGAGCACTCCTGTGCTCCAGGTTTAGCAATAAGAGGGGACTGGCCAAAGGTTAAGTAAAACCCTTCTCGCCTTCATAGCCAAAGAGGGCAGGCCCAAATTTGTGAAGAGGGTAACCTGCCCGCATGGGGGGCGAATAGATCTTGGCACATCTCCCCAGGCCCAACGGGCCTCTATTTCAGCAGACCCTATCCGGTTAGGATAGCGTCTTGGGCCTTGGGGACATAGATGGGGCCATCTACAACACCAGGAGCTATAGCTCACTGGTAAGTCTTGGGCCTGTGGACACAAGGGATCTCACAGGGTTTGAGTCCCGCTAGCGCTGTCACACTGTCATGAGGTGGCAGAATTTCAAACTCTTCTTTCTGCTAGGATGGTTCCCTTCCAGCTAGTTGCAGGAAGCCCTAGATAGGAGAGGTTGCAGGTAAGACTATAGCGGGTTGGTGGGGGGCCCTGGTTGCGACGGTGAGCCGCCTCCAGGGCTGTGGTGGAGTTACAGGGCGATCTGGAAGCAGGCCGGTACAAAGGGTACCTCTGCGCGGCACCATAGGGGGTGCCTGAGCCAAAACCGAGGAGCCTCAAGGGAGGTCCCGGAAGCCGTGTCGGCGCCCCGCTAGTCCTGCGGGCAGTTGTGGGCCTGAACAACCGGGGGCTTGCTATGCGACGCTCCGCCCCGAGAGGGGGGGCGTGAGTAGAATTACCAACGGCACGTGATCGTAGAAAGAATCACCTCGAGGGCAGCAACGGCGGGCATCGCTCCCGCGCTGCCCGGCTCATCAGGCGGGCGGGTGACCCAGTTGGTTGCCTGCCCTTGGATCGCCCGTAAGATAACCCACCCATTACATATTCTGGAATTATGTAATAAACCTGCAGCATTGTTACCCAACACCAACTGTCTTGTGTGTGTCATTTGGGTACCTATTATGGGGGAGGGGGGACAGCGGGGTGCCCCTGGGGGTACTATGTGTGAGAAGTTGGCCTGATATGTAGTGCTCACTATTCTAGTGATCACTGTGTATCATTCCAAACGGCCCTTATTGATGATTGGTTGTAAGTCAACCTTATAGACCAGCTATCCTAGTAGCGTGGACAAGAGCAGTCTTCAGGCTAAACTCTAGAGGGCGTGTTAAGCCAGCTGTTTACCATCACATATACCCCTTGAACGCCAAGTGAAAGGACACCACACAAGTTGTTATGAAAATAAAGGATATTTATTTATAACAAGACTACCCTGGCTCTTTATGAGTCAGGGAGCTAAGCACAATACAAAACTCTTAGGAAAATACTTCTGGTTGCACAATTTACACAAATGCCCGAAGGGCACGAAACCATTTACACTGCAAGTGGAATGGGAGAGGTTAGAAAGTTTAAAGTTACTGATTCCGGAGGAATCCGATCAGTGGGACTAAACGAAAAAGGAACTGGACACTTGTAGTGTGAACCTACGATGGAGCACCGAGATGCTCGAGTTACCTAGCCCAGAGGCTGCGGCTGCGTGGGGTTCAGCAAGATGTCGGGAGTCCTCGTTGTAGTCTCAGGAGCCTGAAAGAAGAAGTTGCTGGCAGGCGACCAGTGTCGATGTTCAGCGAGATCCAAGCCTGGATCGGTGATGAAGGAAACCTGAAAGCAGAAGGGACTCAGTTCTCAACCGCTAGCCAGCGATCGTGTGGGTACCAGGAAGGTACCGGATGAAGTCACCTCGACCAGGTGAGTGGATGACGTCGGACTCGGCTGTTCCTCGGACCAGGAGGCGGGGCGGCGACCAGGATGGAGGGCGAGCTGTCCCACGAAGGTGTCTGCCGTCGATGATGCTGGGCCCAGGAGTGGGGCAGCAGGTCTTGGCAGTGGCAAACCCACGCGGTGGAGTCAAGATGGCATCTGGAGTGGACCAGGAGGGTCCGAGGTACTCCTCTGTTGAAGGGGAGCAAGAGCCAGTCTGGAGCAACCAGACCAGTGATGAAAGACTGTCGTGGTGCGTCGTGAAGAGGGCCACAAGCCGGTCGGCGAGTGGTCAGACAACGCGGTGAGCAGCAAGGAGCAGAAGGGCCCCCACGCAGATCTCGTGGATGCTGGGGAGGCAGACTTCGGTGCTGGAGCCGCTCAGGGTTAGGGCTTCTCAAACCCTAGGTGCACTCACTCGAGGGTCCCTCGGTGGGCGTGCTAGATAAGCGTCGTGCAGGTTCTGAAGATGGCCGGTCCCGCAGGTCTCGTCACACCTACGAATCTCAGCTGGGCTGACGATGTAGGTAGAGGTCAGAGATGGCAGGGAACCCGGGTCTCGTCGAGCTGGGCAGTCTTGATCCGTGGGAGAGACGTACAGCAAACCGCAAGCGCTTAGGTGGTGCCTGCTGGTGCAGGGTGGCTACTCCTTAGCCACAAGGGAGAGTCTTCAGAAATAGTCAAGAGTTCCTTTCGTGGAAAGTAGTTCAAGATTCAGAATTATCCAATTTGGGAAGGGGACTCGCTCCTACCTTTATTCTAGGAAAAGGGGCTGGCCCGTGACTAGGTCCTACCTATGGGTGGGGCCAGGAGGGGGGTGGTTACACCCCTATCCTTTGTCCGGCTTCGCCCCGGCTCAGGGGCAGGGTTGCCCCCGAAACTGGTTTGAGCCGGGCTATGCACAGTGAGCACCGGGGTGCCACTTGCAATCACCTTCCTTTCAGCCCTGCCTACCTGGGATACACAAACCCTGTCTGGGATGGTGCTAACACCGCCCTCGACAGAAAACCCTTTGTCCAAGCTCCCCTCGCTGGAAGGTCTCCCAGCAGCAGGAGGTCAGACTTGTGTCTGCTGGCAGCATCCATTTTGTGATGCTGAGGCTTGAGTCAACTTTAACCGGGGTTCAAGGTTACTTCCATGTCGTGCCCCTCTAAAAGGGGGGAATGCTAACCCCGTCGCCAGAATTGGCGAGGGGTTCGTATTCCAATTCGTATGACACCTTACTCGACATGTGTGGGTGATGCGATGCCAGAGTTAGCAAGTAACCGCGAGGATTATAATGCATTTTAAGGTAGTTGGCACGCGTCACCATGGAACGGCTATTAGGACTTGGTTCCGCAAGCCGTCGACGGGCTCAGCTCGCGCCAGAGCACCATCCCACATGATTCCCCGCACTCTGCCTTCAGGATTGATAAGGCCTGCCATAGGAGTGACTGATAGGAATCCATGTGTCCATTTTAGGGTTAGGTATAGGAATACTACACCTACAGCAACGGGTGATTACACCACCTTGCCCCAGCTGTCGTGCAGCCAGTTGTGTCAGATTTGGGCGGCCATCCAGGGGTGGCATAATACATGCTGCAGCCCCTGGTAGGCCCTGGGTACCCCGATGCCCTGGATACCTGTGGTATGCTGATACAGGGACTGATAAGGCGGCCCAGTTCCAATTAGTGGATGCAACTAATGTACATGTGTGTTAATTTCGAGAGAGAACAGCTAGGCTGTGGGTCTGATTGGCAGGCCCACAGCCAGGGAAAGTCGTAAACCAATGAAGCAAAAAGCAAAAAATCTGGGTGATCATAGGATTGCAGACCCTACTCTCCTACACTATGGGTAAATTTATTTTGAACCACTCCTGCACGTTACCCGGCGCGTCACGAGGAAGATCGCCTGTGCCTTCCCCTATCAGTATTGTAAATAGTATTTCAATGATATACACGCGGTTACTGATAAACCAAGTTGCCCGGTAATATAGTTTGGCGGGCTTTTGCACCTGCGGCATAGAGATTTCTGTGGTATCTGCGGATGACAGGTTTGAAACAGCACAAGCCGAGCCAGCATTTCATCTGTCTGATGCGGAGTGGTTTGAAACGGCACAAGCCGAACCAGCATTTCATCTGTCGGATGCTGAAAGTAGTTTGAAGCAGCAAAAGCCAAGCCAGCATTTCATCTGGCTGATGCTAAGGATGGCTGAGAGTGGTTTGTATCAGCGCAGGGCTGAACTCAGCCTTTCATCTCTTAAACTTTGAGTACTTTGAGATTGCTGATAGTGCCACGTTTCCTAGAAGCAGGCAGTCCTTTGTGTTAAGTGCTGGTTAGTTAAAATTCCGATATGCCCAAATGAGTGGGCCTGTGATGTGGTTTTCCTGTTTTGGCCATTTAAGACTCACCGACCTTTAATTTCAAGGTTTTCCTTTGATTTGAGCTGTGCGGTTTTCTCTATATTAGCAGAAGTCCGCCCAGATGATGAAATGCTGTGCACTAGCTCTGAGTGGAGTAAAGCTATGATTTCTCCATGTTTTGAAGGGGTCCCGGATGTCTTTAGTCGTCGGGCATCGCTATGTTGGGATCCTACTGCCTTTGTGTCGTCCACAGGAAACCCCCGTGGGTGGGCGGTTGTCATGGAGACCATTCCGAGGATTGGGACAAAAGTTGAAAGCACTTGCTGGGAACTCACTTTAACTAACGAAGCAAAAGTCACCCTGTTAATGTCTGTACAACACGATGGTAAAAATAAAAGAAGCGCCCACGACCGAGATAATCTGGCTTTTTTTTTTTTGCTTTGGCAAGTACTTGTGTTCACCGAACACGCGAGGAGAAGGCGATTGCAAGTGTAGCCAAAACAGCGGGAGATTTAGAGATCCGAAGTAAAGCAGAAGATACAAAAACATGTCAAGTTGTCAAAGAATTCGCAAACAATGTGCCGGGGAATCAAACGTGCACTAGGGTGTGGTGCAAAGCACAGACGCTTGGCAGAAAAAGGTATTAAGTCAAAATAATGATTTTTTCTTCGGAAGTGGCTGAAAGGGGGGGACACACGTAGATGTGAAGTCTGAATGAAATCCGGTCTGCTGTCCTGTGCGAAAAAAAGGGAGTCTAGGCCGATGGTGTAATGGCCAAACGAAGCACACAGGCTGTAAACCATGCTCCGCAGATGTGTCCGATCCCGTATGATACACTGATTACCCTTAGAAACCCCTGACAGGTGTGGTATGTAATCTTACACTATTTTTAAGTAGCACATATATACGACATACTAATTTCTTTCTTATTGGTGCTTTATGAGCAGGATATAGGTCTGGACTTGTGAGATCCTCCATGGGGAGATGGTTGTTTACCTGCCTTTTGCTCAAGAGATGATGGCTGTTTATAAGATGCAACAAACTTCAAAGTGATTGAAGTAATGCTTGAATTAATCCTGGCCACTGGCAATCACCTGGGGCCGCATTCCTGTTGATAATTTTTCACCCAGTATGCTAATTCAGAGACCAGCCATTTTCAAATCAGTGTTCTGCTCCAATAAGAACAGTCCAGTGCAAGCTGCCAGGCGAGGATATAAGCAGCCTGAGAATGGTTTCAACGTTGGTAGGCCTTGTCAATCTAGCACGAGTGCTGTGGCAGAGGGAGCATGGGACCCATGTCTAGACTGAACCGTTGCCCTATGATCACCTAGAGCATGGGTGCTCACAAACTTTCTCTCAGTGGCCAAATTTACAGTGTGGTGTGTGGCCGAGGGCTGCACCGGTGGGGGCGGGGTCGGGGGGGCGGGGCAAGAGCAAAAACAAGCATTGGCATAGCCAATAGGTCTCGCTTTTGGGACCTTCTAAGTATTTAGTTATGCAGCACAATATCCTTAGTGCAACCACATCAACTGTTGCGTGGCTAAACACTTATAAGGTCCCAAAGGCGAGACCTATTGGCTATGCCAATGCTTGGTGTGGATGTGTGTGGTTGTGTGTGAATGTGTGTGTGTGGTTGTGGGTGTGGTTGGTTTTGTGTGGTTGTGTGTGCGGGTGGGTGTGGTGGTGTGTGCGCGTGTGCGGTTGTGTGTGGTTCTGTGCTTCTGTGTGGTTGTGGGGGTGTGGTTTTGTGTGGGTGTGGTTTTGTGTGGTGGGTGTGTGTGGGTGTGGTTTTTTGTGGTTGTGTGGTGGGGGTGTGTGTGGTGTGGTTGTGTGGGTGTGTTTGTGTTTGAGGGTGTGGTTGTGTGTGGGTGTGGTTGGTTGTGGGTGTGTGGGGTTGGGGTTGGGTGTGGTGTGTGTGTGGTGGTGGTGGTGTGTGTGGTTGTGGTTGTGATTGGGTGTGGGTTGGGTGTGGTTGTGTGTGGTGTGTGGTTGGTTGTGGGTGGGTGTGGTTGTGTATGGTGTGTGTGGGTGTGGTTGGTTGTGGTTGTGTGTGGTTGTGTGTTGGTGTGTGTGTGTGGTTGGTTGTGTGGTTGTGTTTGTGTGGTTGTGGGTGTTTGTGTGTGGTGGTGTGTGTGGTTGTGGGGTTGTGTGTGGTGGTGTGGGTGTGGTGTGTGGTGATGTGTGTGTGGTTGTGGGTGTGGTTGTGCATGTGGTTGTGTGGTTGTGACAGTAATACTAAAAGCATCTCAAAATAAAGGAACACAAACATCGAGTTTGTGGAAAGAGAAAGCACGTAGTAAGTCAAACTGGCGCAGTAAAGCATTAACACAACAACAAAACAAACAAGATCACTTAGCGAAGACTGGGTGCAGATAATGGATACCCACAGCCCATCATCTTAAGAGTTTGATTGCAGCCAATGCGCCCTCAAACCTGCCCCCTCCTTGTGAGTTGCACCCTATATTTCATGAGTTGTAACTGCTGCACCCACCATAGCGCTTTGAGATCTAAAGCGCTACATGGGTCTAATCGATTAACCAGTCGCCAACATGCTGTGCTTTTAAAGAGAATGTGCCAAAAGTTTCCAGCTTCCTCATCATGTCCTCATGAAAGCACCAACGAAAGGACTCCCTGAATGGTGCAACGGACATGAAGCAGCCGCTGCGATCAGAAATAAACACTGTGAACGTTGTCCAGTTTCACAGTAACATTTCCTTAATGATGTTTAAGTCACAAAACAGTAATACTAAAAGCATCTCAAAATAAAGGAACACAAACATCGAGTTTGTGGAAAGAGAAAGCACAGTGCGAGTCAAACGGGCGCAGCAAAGCATTAACACAACAACATGTTCTTTGATGTTTGATGT
This sequence comes from Triturus cristatus, assembly GCF_964204655.1. Lineage (NCBI taxonomy): Eukaryota > Metazoa > Chordata > Amphibia > Caudata > Salamandridae > Triturus > Triturus cristatus. The sequence continues at coordinate 1,605,039,735 of NC_140590.1, read as the reverse complement.
TCTTTGAACGAGAACATCAAAGAGGCGCCGCAAAAGTGATCGCGGGCGCTTAATGAGCATGACGAGGTTTGCCAGCCTCTGCTCCTAAGCCCGTGCACATGCACTGTAGCTCTAGGCTGGCCATGGTAGCATTTTTTGAGCCCTCACTAAAAGTCTCGCCAGACCAGCGCATGTGCTGGGTCAGGCGAGACATATAAAACTGTGTCCATGAGGTTGAACACAGGTCCCTGCAGTGGACGCCTTCGTCCACTGAGCCACCAGACCCGGCATACACACCTCTCTCTGTCTCTGTCTCTGTCTCTGTCTCTGTCTCTGTCTCTGTCTCTCTGTCTCTCCCTCTCCCTCTCCCTGCCTGTCTCCCTCCCTCCCCCTCCCTCCGTCTCCTTCTCTCCCTCCCTCTTCCTCCCTCCGTCTCCCTCCCTCTCCATCCCTCCTCTCTCTCCCTCCCTCTCCCTCCCCCTCCCTCCCTCTGTCTCCTTCTCCCTCCCTCCCATCTCTCTCCCTCCCTCCCTCCCTCTCCCTGCCTCTCCCTCCCTCTCCCCCCTCTCTCCCTCCCTTTCTCCCTCCCCGCTCCCCCTCCCTCCCTCCGTCTTCCTCCCTCCCTCTGTCTCCCTCCCGACGTCTCCCTCGACCCCTCCCTCTCTCCCTCCCTCCCCATCCCCCTCCCTCTCTCTCCCTCTCCCTCCCTCTCTCCATCTGCCTCTCTCCGTGCCTGTCTCTGCCTCTACCTGCCTCTGCCTGTCTCTGCCTCTGTCAGTCTGTCCCCGTCTATCTCTGTCTCTGTCTATCTCTGTCTGTCTCTGTGCCTCGGGCAGTGCACACTACTGTGTCTACACATCCCCGATACCAGCCCATAAACAGCCCCCTCCATCCCCCCTCTCCCAGTGTAATGTAAAAGCCAGCTCTCAGTCCCTGCTGCCCCCTGTCACCACACCTGGCTCTCACTCCCTGCTGCCCCCTGTCACCCTCAGCCATTTCACCGGGCTCTCACTCCCTGCTGGCTCTCACTCCCTGCTGCCCTCCGTCACCTCACTGGGCTCTCACACCCTGCTGTCCTCTTGTCACCCTTTGTCACCTCAGCCCGCATGTGTGGCAACCCAGGCTGAGACAGCTTCCCGGGCTGACACACAGCCTCACCGGAGTACTTCACAGGTCTTTAAAAGACCATTTACTTGCTAATGAGGCTTTGTTGTATTTCACCTCTTCTTAGCCCCCCATAGAGCAGTCTCTCTCAGAGTCAGGCGGTGTTTGCTGACACACTTAAAAAAACAACAACAAAGAAAACCCAGGTACGATGTCTGCATGGTCCGCGGCCGCCAACGAAGGCTTGCCAGGCCGCTGGCGACCCGCGAGCCGTACTAGGAGTACCCGTGACCTAGTGCAACAAACAACAAAGTCGTTGAAGGAATGCTTAACTGAATCTCCGCTTCTGGCAATCTGTTGGGATGCATCCCAGCCCATTGTTTTTAACCCTCTGTCACTCTAAACCGAGGCCGTCCATATGGAAATCAGTCTTGCACCTATAATAATAGTCCAGCCCTCCCTGGTATGCTAGTCCTCTGCAGACCACATATGTACACAGTTCATACCAAGAACACAATATTAGCATTTGCCAAGCCAGATAAAGCGGTTCAGATTTTGGATTAGTAAAATAGCATCCAAGCTCCCTAAAATAGGAAATAGACAAAAGCAAATCATGGTACGTTGTACTCTGGTATCTGAAAGAAACACGTTCGATTCCTCACCTTAGAATATCCCCAGGCGTCAGGCTGGATCCGGAAAGATTTTTCGTCAGCAATAGCCTTGCGCGTCGCTAGGCGTCGTCTGCGGCTTCGCGTCCGTCGTCGGCATAGTAATCGCCGGGATGATGTCGTCGGAGTACTTAGACGCCGCCCTCGCGCGCTGACGTCCGTTCTTCTTTTTTCCGCGCCAGTAAGGGCCGATCCGGGAATAGCATACCCTTTTAGTCACTTTTTGACTAAACTTTTTTTAACTCTTTTGGTTCCATTCTCGTCGACCTCGACTCTGGTGCCGATAGGGATGCCTGGCTTCAAATCCTGTGACTCCTGTCACCGACTGATGTCGGTCATAGACCACCACTGCCTCTATTGCCTTGGGGACGACCACAACGCCGAGTAGTGCCTCGATTGCTGGGCCTTGACTTCGAAAGCTAGGCGGGAGCAGTCCCGCAAGCTGCTCGAGTACTGTCAGTCTGCTCCGCGCCGTTCAAGGTCCCGGTCGAGGAGGAGGTTGAGGGACCGGTCGCGGAGCCGCAGCCATCACCGTTTGTCAGGGTCCAAATCATCGAGATCCGGTAAGTCGAAGAGGCGACATCGCTCTTCTGGCTCCCCTCACCGGTCGCGAGACTCGGCTGAGGGTTCGGGTGGTACCACCCGTGCGGCTCCGTTGGAGCCGCGGGAGTCCTGTCCGACCCCATACCCTCCGGTCCCGGGGTCTGACGCGACTCTGGCGGAGATCAGAGACTTCCTCGTGACCATGAGGAGCCTGGCTCTGCCGGCGCGCCTTCGGGCCCGGCAGGCTCGACTGGGAGGCCTAGCACACCAGCGGCTCCGGCGCCATTGCTGACTCCGGTCCCGACGCCGCAGGTCACAGAGGGATCCAGGCCTGGATCCCAGTCGGCGCTGGTCGACCTCACGACTTCTCCGCCGGCGCCGACTCCTCCGGTGCCGCCCCGGCGTCGCCTTCGGACGACGCCGTTCCCCGGCTTAGTCCCGTTCCGGGCCCGGCGCCGCACCCGACGCTGCCCGGTACCGCACCCGACGCCGTTGGGTGGCAATTTTATCTTCCGCCCGGCTCCGATCATTCCACCTTTATACCAGGAATCGGATGACGGTGACGACTGGGAGGGGTCTGAGGAGTGCCTCGATTGCTGGGCCTTGACTTCGAAAGCTAGGCGGGAGCAGTCCCGCAAGCTGCTCGAGTACTGTCAGTCTGCTCCGCGCCGTTCAAGGTCCCGGTCGAGGAGGAGGTTGAGGGACCGGTCGCGGAGCCGCAGCCATCACCGTTTGTCAGGGTCCAAATCATCGAGATCCAGTAAGTCGAAGAGGCGACATCGCTCTTCTGGCTCCCCTCACCGGTCGCGAGACTCGGCTGAGGGTTCGGGTGGTACCACCCGTGCGGCTCCGTTGGAGCCGCGGGAGTCCTGTCCGACCCCATACCCTCCGGTCCCGGGGTCTGACGCGACTCTGGCGGAGATCAGAGACTTCCTCGTGACCATGAGGAGCCTGGCTCTGCCGGCGCGCCTTCGGGCCCGGCAGGCTCGACTGGGAGGCCTAGCACACCAGCGGCTCCGGCGCCATTGCTGACTCCGGTCCCGACGCCGCAGCTCACAGAGGGATCCAGGCCTGGATCCCAGTCGGCGCTGGTCGACCTCACGACTTCTCCGCCGGCGCCGACTCCTCCGGTGCCGCCCCGGCGTCGCCTTCGGACGACGCCGTTCCCCGGCTTAGTCCCGTTCCGGGCCCGGCGCCGCACCCGACGCTGCCCGGTACCGCACCCGACGCCGTTGGGTGGCAATTTTATCTTCCGCCCGGCTCCGATCATTCCACCTTTATACCAGGAATCGGATGACGGTGACGACTGGGAGGGGTCTGAGGAGTGCCTCGATTGCTGGGCCTTGACTTCGAAAGCTAGGCGGGAGCAGTCCCGCAAGCTGCTCGAGTACTGTCAGTCTGCTCCGCGCCGTTCAAGGTCCCGGTCGAGGAGGAGGTTGAGGGACCGGTCGCGGAGCCGCAGCCATCACCGTTTGTCAGGGTCCGCACCCGACGCCGATGGGTGGCAATTTTATCTTCCGCCCGGCTCCGATCATTCCACCTTTATACAAGGAATCGGATGACGGTGACGACTGGGAGGGGTCTGAGGACCCTCTGGCCCGGCAGGGCCAGTTATCTCAGGACTGGGCAGGCAAACTGGGAGATGCCAGTGGTCTTGACACCTCCCCTGACACTGGCTTCATCTCTCCTCCGACCGTGGCTTCGGAGGAAGGTGCTACATTTTCTGTGGTGCTGCGCAAGGCAGCCGAAGCCCCTGGGCTGGTGCTGCCTGCTGTGGCCGTGAGGACTAATCTCCTCACTGAAGTGCTCCAACCATCAGCAAGCTCCTCGGAGCCTCTGCTGCAGTTTAATGAAGCACTGATTGACGTTCTGAAGGGCACCTGGTCCAAGCCCTCCACAGTTCCTCCTGTGGACCGGAACGTGGCCCGGCGCCACCGCCCTGCACCGGGCGACCCCACTTTTCTGTCCATGCACCCTACGCCCGAGAGCCTGGTTATCCAGGCCTCTACCTCCCAGACCTCCTTCCCGTCCCTCCCCCGGATCGGGAATCCAAAATGTTAGAACAGTTTGGGAAGAAACTGTTCTCTCTTAGTTTGGGGTTGCGGTCTATCAACACCGCGTGCCTTTTGGACCGTTACTCCCACTCTCTGTGGGAAACGGTGGAGGACGTGCTGCCCCAGTGTCCGGAGGAGGCCTGGACACGGCTCGCCCAGGCTCTTGCAGAGGGGCGGGATGCGGCACGGCATGCAATCCGATGTGGACTGGACACAACGGACTCGCTAGGCAGGGCAATGTCGACCACGGTGGTGCTTCGTCGCCACGCCTGGCTGCGGTCCACGAGTTTTGCCGGGGATGTCCAGAGCACCCTCATGGACATGCCCTTCGATGGCAGTCGCCTTTTTGGCGACAAAGCGGATAGTGCGCTTTAGCGCTTTAAGGACTCCAGGGCTACGGCCAAGTCCTTGGGCTTCTCGGCCCCACCCCCACAACCTTCCGCTCTTCGCCCCTTTCGTGGCCAAGGAAGGGGCGCCCCCACACGTCCGCCTAGCCACCGGCCGCATAACCAACCTGCACGCGGTCGCGGACGTTGATTCCGCCCAGGCGGTACAGTGGAACAACATGCCGGTCCGTCCACATCTACCCCAGCAGCACCCGCCTCAAAGCCCTCCTAGTCCGAGCTTTCAGGCCCATTCCACGCCAGTGGGTGGCAGAGTTCGCCATCACCTGCTCCACTGGCGTACCATCACATCGGACAGGTGGGTGCTGCAAATAGTCCGAAGGGGCTACTCCCTTCCCTTCGATGCGACCCCTCCAGCCATGCCACCTCAGTGCCACCGAATTTCGGGGGATCACTTGCAACTTCTGCAGGAGGAAGTTACGGCCCTCTTGGCCAAGGGGGCCATCGAGCGCGTTCCTGGTCCAGAAGTAGGTCGTGGTTGTTATTCCCACTACTTTCTGGTTCCCAAGAAGGGCAAAGGGGGCCTACGCCCTATCTTGGACCTTAGAAGCGTCAACGCCTTAACTCCGGAAGGAGAAGTTCAAGATGCTCACCTTAGCTCAGGTTCTGGCTGCCCTAGACCCTGGAGACTGGATGGTAGCGTTGGACTTGCAGGACGCTTATTTCCACATCCCCGTCCTGCCGGCCCACCGGCGTTACCTGCGGTTCACGGTAGGCCAAGAGCATTTTCAGTTTACCGTGCTCCCCTTCGGCCTCACCAGTGCCCCTCGGGTGTTCACCAAAGTGATGGCGGTGGTCGCAGCTCATCTGCACAGATTGGGGGTTCCAGTCTTCCCCTATCTCGACGACTGGTTGTTGGAGGTGGGCTCGCCCCAGGCAGTCGTCTCCCACCTCCAGACTACGGCCGACCTCTTGCATTTGCTGGGGTTCTCCATCAATGTGCCGAAGTCGCTTCTGAGTCCCTCACAGAAGCTCCTCTTCATCGGAGCGGGTCTGGACTCGGCGCAGTTCCGGGCCTATCCTCTTGAGCAGCGGGTCCGGGATATTCAGGCTCTGATTCCCATCTTTCGGCCTCTAGACCGGGTTTCGGTCAGGTTGGTGCTGCGGCTTCTGGGTCTGATGGCCTCCTGCATCCTGTTAGTGCATCACGCCAGATGGCGGATGCGGGCTCTGCAGTGGGACCTGAAGTTTCAGTGGGCCCAGCATCTGGGCAACCTGTCAGACCATTTCTTGATCTCGGAGGGCACTGCAAGACAGCTGCAGTGGTGGCTCACGGACCGAGATTGGGTCAGTGGCAGATCCCTCTCACTACCCCAACCGGAGCATGTAGTAGTGATGGATGCATCCCTCCTGGGGGGGGCCACATGGGAGAGGCGGAGATCAGAGGCCTCTGGTCTCCAGCGGAGTCTCGGCTCCATATCAACCTTCTGGAGCTGAGGGCGATCCAGCTTGCACTGAAGGCATTCCTTCCCTCTGTCCGGGGAAGTGTAGTGCAGGTGTTCACGGACAACACCACCGCCATGTGGTATTGCAACAAACAGGGCGGGGTGGGGTCGTGGACCCTTTGTCAGGAGGCTCTGCGCCTCTGGACATGGCTGGAACATCAGGGCATCACCCTGGTGGTTCACCATCTGGCGGGCTCTCTGAACGCCAGAGCAGACTAACTCAGCCGCCGGTGCATGATGGATCACGAATGGAGTCTAAACTCTGATGTGGCGCAAGGCCTCTTTCGGCTGTGGGGAGAGCCTTGGTTAGATCTATTCGCCACCGAAGAGAACGTGCAATGTCAGTAGTTATGCGCGTTGGAGTTTCCAAGGCGGCACTCGCTCGGAGACGCTTTTCGTCGCGAGTGGAGTTGCGGTCTGTTGTACGCCTTTCCGCCTATATCACTTCTGCCCAGAGTGTTGAAGAAGATCAGGCGCGGCCGGGCCCAAGTCATCTTGGTGGCTCCGAATTGGGCACGAAGATACTGGTATCCCGAGCTCCTCAGTCTGTCGATCGATCCCCCGATACGACTGCCTCTTCAGGAGGACCTTCTGTCGAAGCTGCAGGGGACGGTCCTCCACCCGAACCTGTCCAGCCTCCACCTCCATGCGTGGAGATTGAGCGGCGGCAGTTGATGCCATTTGACTTGCCTCCTGAAGTCTGTAATGTTGTTCTGGCAGCCAGGCGTCCCTCCACAAAATCGGTATACGCCTGTAGGTGGAACAAATTTGTGGCATGGTGCACAGCAAAGGCTGTGGATCCCCTTTCCGCCCCTCTTTCTGAGGTTCTCATCTTTCTTCTCTCTCTGGCCCAGCAGGGCTCTGCTCTGGGCACCCTTAAAGGATATCTTTCAGCTATTTCTGCTTTCTTACGGTTTCCTGATCAGCCTTCTCTATTCAATTCCCCTGTTGTTTCTCGATTCTTTAAGGGCATTACTCGCGTTTCCTCCTGTCCCTTTCGTAATGCCTCAGTGGGATTTGAATCTGGTATTGACGTTTCTGATGTGCGCTCCCTTTGAGCCACTTCCTAGTTGTCCCCTTCGTCTGTTGATGCTTAAAACTGCTTTCCTGGTTGCCATCACCTCTGCTAGAAGGGTGAGTGAGCTCCAGGCTCTCTCTTCTAAACCTCCTTTCCTTTCTGTCCATCCGGACAAAGTTGTTCTCAGGACTCGTCCTTCCTTTCTCCCTGGTGGTGACTGCCTTTCACATCTGACAGTCTGTTACGCTGCCCAACTTCTTTCCGCCTCCGCATCCCTCGAAAGAAGAAGAGAGGCTCCACCGTCTGGACCCCAAACGGGCGTTGTTCTTCTATCTGGACCGCACGAAACAGTTCCGGGTGGACAACCAACTCTTTGTTGGCTACGTGGGCGCTAAGAAGGGGCGGGCGGTGTGTGAGAAGTTGGCCTGATGTATGATGTCACTAGTTCTAGTGTACACCTTATATCAGTCCAAACAACCCTTATGGTGATTGGTTGTAAAGTCAACCTTATAGACCAGCTATCCTAGTGGTAGCATGGACAAGAGCAGTCTTAGGCTAAACTCTGAATGGCATGTGAAGCCAGCTGTGATACCATATATAATCCCTTGAATACCAAATGAAAGGACACCACAACAGATCTATATATAAAATAAAGTGTATTTATTCTAGTCAAACCCTCAGCACTCTTTATGAGATTAGAGGTAAGTACAACACAGTCTTATTTAAGCATACATTAAGTCACACAGGTAAGTAATACAGTTAGGCCCTAGGGGCCACGCAAACCATATACTAAAGAAGTGGTATAAGGACCACTGTCACGGAAATAGGATAGGCCTAGGCCTAGGGAATCGCTGGGGCTACACTACACTAGCAACAGTTAGGAAGTGGGAGGCCCACGGGATTCAGGTGCAGAGTTGAAACACTCACGCGTAATGCGTAAAAGTCTATAGAATTACTAGCAGTTAGAAATTAACAGTTTAAGGACACTTCTGAAGCAGCTAGAGAGTCGAGACTCGGAAACTAGACCCCAGGATAGTCACTACCCTTGTGAGCACCGAAGTACCCAAGTTACCTAGCCCACAGGCTGCGGGTGCATAGGTGTGAACTTGCGTCGGGTTTCGTCGTGGACTTCTATGGCTGCCTGAAGGAAAGTTGCTGACAGGCAGTCAGTGAAGAGTGTCCGGTGGATCCCAAGGCTGGGATCAAGAAGAGAGGAGACCTGCAAGCATAAGGGACAGAGTCAAGGTCACTAGCCAGTGACCACGTGGAACCAGGAAGGAACCAGGCGATGTCGTGAAGATTGCAGGTGAAGGTGAAGCTTGTCGCTGCAGCCACGGGGACCAGGAGACGTCGAGGACGACCGGGACCAGGAGGCGAGCTGTCCCACGAAGGCTCTTGCTGTTGGCGGCGTCGAAGTCGAACTAGGACTCACCAAGCCTTGGCAAGCGGAACCCACGAAGAACGGAGGACTTGCTTCTGGTGCAGACCAGGAAGGTCTGGGGTGCTTCTCTTTTGCAAGGAAGCGGGAGCCAGTCTGGAGGAGCCAAACCAGCAGTGAAGATTTCTGGATGCGTCGTCACAAAGGCCACTAGCCAACGGGCAAGCAACCGGACAGACGCGGCAAGCAGGAAAATGCAGAAGGGCCCCACGCAGGACTCGTGGAGTGTGGGGGGCTGATCTTCGGTGCAGATGGTGCTTGGGGTTGGGGCTTCTCAATCCCCGGTGCACAACTTCGAGGGTGCCTCAGAAGCTGCGCTGGAAGATACTAGCCACTTTTCCCAGGTAGCCGGTCCCACGTCTCTCGTCGCCTCCACGGATCTCAGCTCGGCTGTGGATGTGGATCAGGGTCGGAGAAGTCTGGAAGTCAAGGCTCTGGTCGGGCTCTGCAGTCGGTCCCTCGTAGAACTTCAGCAAAGCAAAGGGTAGTCTCTTGATGGTGCCTGTTTGCACAGGGTAGCCACTCCTTGGCCACAAGGGAGATTCTTCAGTCTTCTTCTTTCGTCGAATGTCGAAGGTCCAGAGTTTCTGTTCAAGTTGCCGGTTCAGGATAATCTAATCTCCTGGGGCCCAGCTACCACTCTTATACTAATCTGGGGGGCTGGGTTACCTGCTAGGTCACGCCTTATGGGTGGGACCTGGGAGGGGGGTGGTTACACCCCCTTCCCTTTGTCCAGTTTCGCGCCAGGACTGGGGCTGGAGTGCCCCAGCACCGGTTTGAACTGGACTATGCATGGGACACCTTGTGTGCCCCAGGAATGTCTCATTCCTTTCAGCCCTCCCTGCCCCAATACACTAAAGTCTGTCTGGGGAGGTGCCAGCACCTCCCCAAGCAGGACACCTATTGTCCAAGCCTCCCTTGCCGGGATCACTCCCAGCAGCAGGAGGTCAGACTTGTGTCTGTGGCAGCAGCATCCATTTTGTGATGCTGAGGCTTTGGTTAGAGTTACACAGCAAAGTAGGATTTTAACATGTCTCTCCCTCTAGAAGGGGGGAATAATATCCTCATCACCAGAAATGGTATGGGGGTATTATTCCAAAGTGTTAGACACCTTACACGACATGTTTTGATAAAGCCAAACCATAGTTACCATAACCGTTTAAGATTATAAGGCACTTTAAGAGTATATGGTAGGCTATATCATAGAACAGCTATAAGGACATGGTTCCGACAGCTGCAGACAGGCTCAGCTCATGCTAGAGCACCATCTCACATGTTACCAAGCACTCTGCCTCCAGGATTGTTAAGGCCTGCCATAGGAGTGACTGATAGGTACACATGTGTCTATATATAAGGGTAGATATAGGCATACTATATCTAAGCAAGGGGTGATTACACGACCTTGCCCCAGCTGAGTGATCAGCCAGTTGTGTCTGATTGGAAGGCCAGACCAGGGGTGGCATAATACATGCTGCAGCCCCTGGGAGGCCTAGGGTACACCTATGCCCTGGGTACCTAGGGTACACTGTACAGGGTCCAATAAGGTGATCCTTACCAATTGGGAATGTACCTAGGGTACATGGAGTCCATTTTAAAGAGAGAGCAGACAGCCTGAGACCCTGAATGGCAGGATCTCAGGCCAACTAAGTCGAAAAACCAGCTAGACACTAGGCAAAAAGTTGGGGGTAAACATAGTCAGATATCCACCTTCCTACAGGGTGCACAAGCGAACCATCTCTCGGTGGGTCGTTTTGTGTATTAAGGCCTGTTACTCCTTTGCTAAAAAGGAACCTCCTGTAGGGCTGAGGGCCCATTCCACTCGGGCTACAGCGGCAACCACTGCCCTGGGCCGGGGAGTCCCCTTGCAGGACATTTGTCAGGCAGCAACTTGGGCCTCGCTGCACACGTTTGCCAAACACTATTGCCTGGACATCCAAGTCCGGAGAGACGGCTTCCTTGGCCGTTCTGTTCTCCAGGACTTTCTGGTGTGATCTTGGTTCGCAGGCTCACCACCGGGGTTGGTATTGCTGGGGTATCTATTCTAAGGTGAGGAATCTAACTAACGTGTTTCTTTCAGATGAACAAGTTACTTACCTTCGGTAACGATATATCTGTAGGAAACATTAGTTAGTTAGATTCCTCACCGACCCACCCATCCTCCCCGTTCTGCGAACCGATATCTAGGGTCGAGGTCATCCCTTTCAGGGCCCTAGAATTTTTTGGCACCGGTGTCGGTCTCTTGCATGGCTCTGCATTCCTGGCGCGGAATGCTATGTACAAGAACTGACGTCAGCGCGCGAGGGCGTTGTCTAAGTACTCTGTCATCCCGGTGATCACGACGCTGACGACGGACACGGAGCCGCAGACGATGCCTAGCGACACGCAAGGATATTGCTGACAAAAAATCTTTCAGGATCCAGCCTGACGCCTGGGGATATTTTAAGGTGAGGAATCTAACTAACTAATGTTTCTTACAGATATATCGTTACCGAAGGTAAGTAACTTGTTCTTCAGCTCCTATGAGTTGTACAGCCATGGCCACTGAAACTAATTCAATAATGAATGACCACATTATGGGTCTTTGTTGATCATATTTTGGGACAGGGAAGGGCAGAGAATTTCAAACTAGCTAGATATTAATGTCAGACAACATGGAATGTAGTTTGACTTTAAACTTGAGAAAAGGTGCTGAGATAAAGAGCTCCCAATGCTTTGGAAAATGTATAGGTTTAAAAAAACAAAATATACACCTCAGCAGATCCTATATAAAAGTTTTTTTTCATGATGCTTTCTTCCATGCACTCCGACAAACCGTACTTTTTATTAATTCTGGCCTTGCTACTTTTCAGAGTAAAATACCTATAAAAAGTATATGCATATTGCTGTGTATTTTATTTTTAACATTTTACTTGTTTTTATTTTGTCTTCAGTTTTGGGATCACGTGTGTTTGCATTTTAGGATTTTTTTTATTCATTTTGATTTAATGCGATTTTATATAGCATGAACGTTACCCGAAGGTTTCAGAGCGCTTTACAAAAGAACCAGTTGCGTTACATAAGGACTTTGGATTACATGAGTTACATAAGAGATACAAACAGGAAAATAATTGCAAATGTCCAAGTGGATTGAAAGGAGGGAAAAATTGCAAATGTACAAGTTGTAAAGTCACTCAAGGAAGAGATACAAACAGATAAACTCTAAAATCACATAGGAATGGAAGTAAGTACAAAGGTCTACTTCATATACTAGTGGTTAGAGATATAAATATATACAAATTTCAAATTCACTCAGGATTACATTTTAACAGCGATTAGACTTGGACAATTATATATTACATATATTTATACAAGTATCTTTTTCCAGCACCAACCGCAGCTGTGCAAACAATACATCTTTATTTTGTGGGAGTTGCACTTGGACTCACATTGGCATATATGGCATCAGACCCTAAAACGGATGCCATATATTCTTCTAAACTCTCAGAGCCCTCTTATGGTAAATGATGCTTTCAGAGAGCCGATTCTAGGATGTAAACATACATTTGTGGAAATCGTGGAGCAAGACCTTTTCATGTCGAGCAAAGTCCCATATTGTATACCCCGACAGTACAAGTATGCTGAGATGTCACTTCCTGTAGCAGAAAGTCTGTTAAATTGGTATATTTAACTCAGCCCGGCACAATTCTCACTTCTTTAATGCTGAATACAGTAATCTGCAGGTGAAGCTTGTGAGAAGTTGGCCTGATGTATGATGTCACTAGTTATAGTGTACACCTTATATCAGTCCAAATACCCTTATGGTGATTGGTTGTAAAGTCAACCTTATAGACCAGCTATCCTAGTGGTAGCATGGACAAGAGCAGTCTTAGGCTAAACTCTGAATGGCATGTGAAGCCAGCTGTGATACCATATATAATCCCTTGAATACCAAATGAAAGGACACCACAACAGATATATATATAAAATAAAGTGTATTTATTCTAAGCAAACCCTCAGCACTCTTTATGAGTTTAGAGGTAAGTACAACACAGTCTTATTAATGCATACAGTAAGTCACACAGGTAAGTAATACAGTTAGGCCCTAGGGGCCACGCAAACCATATACTAAAGAAGTGGTATAAGAACCACTGTCACGGAAATAGAATAGGCCTAGGCCTAGGGAATCGCTGGGGCTACACTACACTAGCGTTAGTTAGGAAGTGGGAGGCCCACGGGATTCGTGTGCAGAGTGGAAACACTCACGCGTAATGCGTAAAAGTCAATAGCAATGTTACAGTTTAGAAATAGATAGATTTAGGACACTTCCGGAGTAGCTAGGAAGTTGAGACTTGAAAACTAGACACTAGGATAGTCACTATCCTGATGAGCACCGGAGTACCCAAGTTACCTAGCCCACAGGCTGCGGGTGCATAGGGGTGAAGATGCGTCGTTTTCGTCGTCGACTCCTATGGATGCCTGAAGAAAGATGCTGACAGGCAGTCAGGAGAGAGTGTCCGGTGGATCCCGAGCCTGGGATCAAGAAGAGAAGAAACCTGCAAGCAGAGGGGACAGAGTCAAGGTCACTAGCCAGTGACCACGTGGAACCAGGAAGGAACCAGGCGATGTCGTGAAGAGTTGCAGGTGAAGGTGAAGCTTGTCGCTGCAGCCAGGAGGACCAGGAAGCGTCGAGGACGACCAGGACCAGGAGGCGAGCTGTCCCACGAAGGCTCTTGCTGTCGGCGGCGTCGAAGTTGGACTAGGACTCACCAAGCCTTGGCAAGCGGAACCCACGAAGAACAAGGGACTTGCTTCTGGTGCAGACCAGGAAGGTCTGGGGTGCTTCTTCTTTGCAGAGAAGCGGGAGCCAGTCTGGAGGAGCCAAACCAGCGCAGGAGATTTCAGGGAGCGTCGTCACAAAGGCCACTAGCCAGCGGGCAAGCAACCGGACAGACGCGGCAAGCAGGAAAATGCTGAAGGGCCCCACGCAGGACTCGTGGAGTGTGGGGGGCTGGTCTTCGGTGCAGATGGTGCTTGGGGTTGGGGCTTCTCAATCCCCGGTGCACAACTTCGAGGGTACCTCAGAAGCTGCGCTGTAAGTTACTAGCCACTTTTCCCAGGTAGCCGGTCCCACGTCGCTCGTCGCCTCCACGGATCTCAGCTCTGCTGCAGATGTGGATGAGGGTCGGAGAAGTCTGGAAATCAAGGCTCTGGTCGGGCTCTGCAATCGGTTCCTCGTCGAACGTTTCACAAAGCAAAGGGTAGTCACTTGATGGTGCCTGTTTGCACAGGGTAGCCACTCCTTGGCTACAAGGGAGATTCTTCAGTCTTCTTCTTTCGTCGAATGTCGAAGGTCCAGAGTTTCTGTTCAGTTTTGCAGGTTCAGGATAATCTAATCTCTTGAGGCCCAACTCCCACTCTTATACTAATCTGGGGGGCTGGGATACCTGCTAGGTCACGCCTTATGGGTGGGACCTGGGAGGGGGTGGTTACACCCACTTCCCTTTGTCCAGTTTCGCGCCAGAGCTGGGGCTGGAGTGCCCCAGCGCCGGTTTGAACTGGACTATGCAAGGAACACCTTGTGTGCCCCAGGCATGTCTCATTCCTTTCAGCCCACCCTGCCCCAATACACTAAAGGCTGTCTGGGGAGGTGCTAGCACCTCCCCAAGCAGGAAACCTATTGTCCAGGCCTCCCTGGCTGGGATCACTCCCAGCAGCAGGAGGTCAGACTTGTGTCGTGGCAGCAGCATCCATTTTGTGATGCTGAGGCTTTGGTCAGAGGCTAACAGTTGAAGTATGATTTTAACATGTCTTTCCCTCTAGAAGGGGGGAATAATATTCTCATGTCCAGAAATGGCATGGGGGTATTATTCCCGAGTGTTAGACACCTTACACGACATGTTTTGATAAAGCCAAACCATAGTTACCATAACCGTCTAAGATTATAAGGTACTTTAAGAGTATATGGTAGGCTATATCATAGAACAGCTATAAGGACTTGGTTCCGAAAGCTGCAGACAGGCTCAGCTCATGCTAGAGCACCATCTCACATGTTACCAAGCACTCTGCCTCCAGGATTGTCAAGGCCTGCCATAGGAGTGACTGATAGGTACACATGTGTCTATATGTAAGTTAGGTATAGGAATACTACACCTAAGCAAGGGGTGATTACACGACCTTGCCCCAGCTGAGTGATCAGCCAGTTGTGTCAAAATGGAAGGCCAGGCCAGGGGTGGCACAATACATGCTGCAGCCCCTGGTAGGCCTAGGGTACACCTATGCCCTGGGTACCTAGGGTACACTGTACAGGGCCCAATAAGGTGATCCTATCCAAATGGGTTATGCACCTAAAGTACATAGTAGTAATTTAGAGAGAGAACAGCAGGGCTGTGGGTCTGATTAGCAGGCCCACAGCCACATCTAAGTCGAAAACCAGTAAAGCAAAAGCAAAAAGTGGGGGTGAACATAGAAAGCAGACCCTACTCTCCTACACAACCCCCCCCCAAACTTTAGGGACATTAAACTAACCTTGACCAGTTGAGTCTTCATGTTCTAAGTGGAAATATCTGGAGAGTCCATCTGCATTGGCATGGTCAGTCCCAGGTCTATGTTCCACTGTGAAGTCCATCCCCTGTAGGGAAATAGACCACCTAAGAAGTTTGGGATTTTCACCCTTCATCTGATTTAGCCACAAGAGGGGCTTATGGTCTGTCTGAATCTTGAAGTGAGTGCCAAACAAGTATGGCCTCAGCTTCTTCAGGGCCCAAACCACAGCAAAGGCCTCCCTCTCAATAGCTGACCAACGTTTCTCTCTAGGGGTCAGCCTTCTACTTATAAAAGCAATTGGCTGGTCTTGACCATCTACATTCAGTTGTGAAAGAACAGCTCCCACACCTAACTCAGAAGCATCTGTCTGGACAATGAACTCTTTGGAGTAGTCTGGACTTTTCAGAATAGGTGCACTGCACATGGCCTGCTTCAGGTCATCAAATGCTTTTTGACAGCTTGCTGTCCACTGAACTTTCTTTGGCATCTTCTTGGAGGTCAAGTCATTAAGTGGTGTCACTATGGACCCATAGTTCTTAACAAACTTTCTGTAGTACCCAGACAGGCCCAAGAAAGCTCTGACCTGAGTCTGGGTAGTTGGAGGAGCCCAGTCCTTTATGGTCTGGATCTTGCTCTCCAGTGGTTGAACCTGACCCCCACCAACTAGGTGGCCCAGGTATACAACCTTGCTCTGCCCTATCTGGCACTTAGTGGCCTTGATAGTGAGGCCTGCCTTTTGCAGGGCCTCTAAAACATTCCTCAGGTGGACCAGGTGATCCTCCCAGGTGGAGCTAAAGACAGCAATATCATCAAGATAAGCTGCACAATAATCATCCAACCCAGTAAGGACTTGATTCACCAGCCTTTGGAAAGTGGCAGGTGCATTCTTCAGACCAAAGGGCATTACCACAAATTGATAATGTCCTCCTGGGGTCGAGAAAGCAGTTTTGGCCTTTGCACTCTCAGCTAGTCTGATTTGCCAGTAGCCTGCTGTTAGGTCAAATGTGCTCAAAAACTTAGCAGCTGCCAGTCTGTCAATGAGCTCATCTGCCCTAGGTATTGGGTGGGCATCTGTCCTAGTGACAGCATTGAGACCTCTGTAATCCACGCAAAACCTCATCTCTCTCTTACCATCTTGGGTGTGAGGTTTTGGCACAAGGACTACAGGACTAGCCCAAGGGCTCTCTGAAGGTTCAATGACTCCCAGCTCCAACATCTTTTGTACCTCAACTTTTATGCAGTCCCTGACATGGTCAGGTTGCCTGTAGATTTTACTCTTCACAGGCAGACTGTCACCAGTGTCCACCTCATGGGTGCACCAGTTTGTCTGACTTGGGGTCAGAGAGAACATATGTCTGTAGGCCTGCAGAACTTGTCTGCAGTCCTGTTGCTGATGGACAGTGAGGCTGTCAGAAAAGACCACACCATCAACTGAGCCATCATCAGGGTTCTGAGTCAACAGGTCTGGGAGAGGGTCACTCTCTTCCTCCTGCCCCTCATCTGTAGCCATGAGTAGCCCCATGTCTGCCCTGTCAACATATGCCTTCAATCTGTTGACATGAAGCACCCTGTGGGGGCTTCTGGGAGTCCCAAGGTCCACCAAGTAGGTGACTTCTCCCTTTTTCTCAACAATAGTGTGGGGTCCAGACCATTTGTCTTGGAGTGCTGCTGGGGCCACTGGCTCCAACACCCACACTTTCTGCCCTGGCTGGTAAACAGTCAGTACAGCCTTTTGGTCATGCCAAGCTTTTTGGAGTTCTTGGCTTGCCTCAAGGTTTTTAGAAGCCTTCTTCATATACTCTGCCATCCTGGAGCGGAGACCAAGTACATAATCCACTATGTCTAGTTTGGGTTGTCTGAGAGGTCTCTCCCATCCTTCCTTCACCAAACACAGGGGTCCTCTTACAGGATGCCCAAACAAAAGCTCAAAAGGGCTGTAGCCAACCCCCTTCTGTGGGACCTCTCTGTAAGCAAACAGAAGGCAGGGTAAAAGGATGTCCCATCTTCGCCTAAGCTTGTCTGGTAATCCTTTTATCATTCCCTTTAGGGTCTTGTTGAATCTCTCAACAAGCCCATTGCACTGTGGGTGATAGGGTGTGGTGAACTTATAGTTAACACCACACTCCTTCCACATTGCAGTCAAGTATCCTGACATAAAGTTGGCACCTCTGTCAGAAATGACCTCCTTTGGAAAGCCCACTCTGGAGAATACTCCCAGCAGGGCCCTTGCCACAACCGGAGCTGTTGTGGTCCTCAGGGGAATTGCTTCTGGGTACCTGGTGGCATGGTCCACTATCACCAGTATGAATCTGTGCCCAGATGCTGTTTGTGGGTCCATTGGTCCTACAATATCTATGCCCACTCTTTCAAAGGGGACCCCCACCACAGGTAGTGGTATGAGGGGGGCCTTTGTGGTGCCACCTGATTTGCCACTGGCTTGGCAGATGACACAGGAGCGACAAAACTCCTTAGTATCTTCTGACATATGGGGCCAGTGAAAGTGAGGGACAAGCCTGTCCCAAGTCTTGTTCTGGCCTAAATGTCCTGCAAGGGGAATATCATGGGCCAAGGTTAGAAGGAAGCCTCTGAACTTCAGTGGTATGACCAACCTCCTGGATGCACCAGGCTTGGGGTCTCTAGCCTCTGAGTACAGTAGCCCTTCATCCCAATACACTCTATGGGTACCTTGAGCATTCCCTGCAGCCTCAGCAGCAGCCAGCTGTCTGAGGGGTTCAAGAGAGGGGCAGTCTAATTGAGCCTGCCTCAGGTCTGCCCTGGAAGGTCCCCCTGTCCCAAGAAACTCAACCTGATCAGGTTCAAGTTCTTCTAGGACAGTTCCTTCAGGGCTCTCAGAATCATTCTCCTGGGAGGGCTGATCCACCACCTGAGGCAGGGGGGAAGGCACAGCCTTAACCCTACTGCTCTTTCTCTTGGAGTGTGACTGGTCCATAGTTTCAGGATCCAGTACTTGTTCAGTGTTGCACTTTTTGGCCTGTGACCTGGTCACAGCAAGGACATGTGCATCTATCCCCAGCATTTCTGCATGGGTCCTATACTCCACTTCAGACCAAACTGAAGTTTCAAGATCATTGCCCAGTAAACACTCTACAGGAAGGTCTGAACTAACAACAACTTTCTTGAGGCCAGTTACCCCTCCCCAGGAGAAGTTAACAATAGCCACACTATGGGAGGTAGTGGCATTGCTAGCGTTGGTCACTAGGTAATTCTCACCTAGTATGATCTGTCCAGGGTCCACAAAAGCAGGTGTCACCATTGTGACACTAGCCCCAGTGTCCCTGTAGGCCTGAGCCATTCTTTGGTTGATAAAAGGTGTCTGTCTGTACTTGCCCAGGTTACTGGGGCCTACAGTAGAGGACAAAGCTAAGTCCCCATCACAGATCAGGACAGCCTGAGTAGGCACTCTGACTAGGCCAGAATCCTCCTCAGTTCCCAGGGTTAACCCTACTACACCCTTTTGCTGGGAACCACCACTTACAGCTGAACTAGGGGGTACAGTTGCCTTAGGGGCAATGGTGGCTGGGGGCTTATCCTTTTTGGTGCACTCACTAAACCAATGTGAGGTAGACTTACAATAGTTGCACCATGGTTTCTTTTGGCCTTCTTTCTTCTTATCCTTTTTGGAACCACCCTCCCCCTGAGCCTTTTGGGGGCCTGGTGAAGACTTCTGGTCTTTTTGTTTCTGATCATTACCCTTCTGGTCTGCCTTTTTCTGATCACCGCCCTGGTTCTGGTTTTTCTGCTTAACTCTAGTCCTGACCCATCTATCTGCCTTCTTTCCCAATTCTTGGGGAGAAGTCAGATCAGAATCAATCAGGTGTTGATGCAATAGCTGGTTTTGACAGTTGTTAAGTATTTGTTCTCTCATGATCAAATTATACAATCCTGTATAGTCCTTAACCTTACTTCCCAATAGCCAGCCTTCCAGAGCCTTAGTGGCACAATCTACAAAGTCAGTCCAGTCCTGAGTCTGTGTCTTCTGGGTATCCCTGAACAACAACCTGTATTGTTCAGTGGTTAGGCCAAACCCATCAATCAGAGCACTCTTCAGGACAGTGTAATTATCTGCATCCTCATCACTAACTGTGAGGAGCTTGTCTCTTCCTTTCTCAGAGAAGGAGAGCCACAAGATAGCTGCCCACTGACTTTGGGGTACCTGCTGTACTTTGCAAGCTCTCTCCAAAGCAGTTATCCATTTGTGGATGTCATCCCCACACTTGTAGGGAGGGACAATCTTGCTCAGGTTTCTATTATCATAGTGCCTGTCTCTATCTCTAGGAATGTTGCTGCCACCAGTGGGTTCTAACCCACTTAACTTTTGTTCTCTAGCCAGAGCAAGCTTCTCTTTGGCAAGGGCAAGTTCTTCCCTCTGAATCCTCAGATTAGCCTCCCTCATTCTGGCTGCATGCTCCTTTCTCTCAGGTGAAGTCATTCCCCTGTGAGAGGAAGCATTAGAGGTGTTAGAGACATGGGAGTGGATGGATTCCCTTGAAGGGGATCTGTCCCTCCTGCTTCTCTGTGAATGTCTACTTGTGGGTCTGTATGGGGGGACCCCATGCAAACTCCCATGTAAACTTAAGTTAGCCTGGCTAAGTCTCCTTACTTGGCTCTGGCTGTCTACCTCCCCATCTGAAGGCCCATCTGACTCCTCTGTGGTGGGTAGACCCTCCTCTGTGCCTAGGGCACCTTCCTGTGATGCCCTCTGAGCATCATACTCCTCTAGGAGTTGTCTTAACTGAAGGAGGGTAGGGTTTGCACCCTGTTTTATTCCTCTGGAGGTACACAATTGTCTCATCTCCTGGAATGTTAAGGTATCATACCTAGAGGGGGTCTTCTGCAGACCTGCCCCTCCTGAGAGAGCATCTACTTGATCTCCTCCCAGAGGCATGATCTAGTGAGGGTGTGGTGTGTGCACCTACCTACACTAGTTGTATCTACTAAACCTTTCTAGTAGTTGTAGTCAGGGTGTGTTATTCCCTTCAACCTACAACTACAAAGTCCAGTAGGACTTAAGTATAATAATCTATGTTATATGTACCTAGACAATATCTGTGTGATCTTTCAATTTAGTATCTCAAGATTACAATGGTATTACAACAGCAAGCTCAGATCCCAACCGCTGCTCACCAATGTGAGAAGTTGGCCTGATGTATGATGTCACTAGTTATAGTGTACACCTTATATCAGTCCAAATACCCTTATGGTGATTGGTTGTAAAGTCAACCTTATAGACCAGCTATCCTAGTGGTAGCATGGACAAGAGCAGTCTTAGGCTAAACTCTGAATGGCATGTGAAGCCAGCTGTGATACCATATATAATCCCTTGAATACCAAATGAAAGGACACCACAACAGATATATATATAAAATAAAGTGTATTTATTCTAAGCAAACCCTCAGCACTCTTTATGAGTTTAGAGGTAAGTACAACACAGTCTTATTAATGCATACAGTAAGTCACACAGGTAAGTAATACAGTTAGGCCCTAGGGGCCACGCAAACCATATACTAAAGAAGTGGTATAAGAACCACTGTCACGGAAATAGAATAGGCCTAGGCCTAGGGAATCGCTGGGGCTACACTACACTAGCGTTAGTTAGGAAGTGGGAGGCCCACGGGATTCGTGTGCAGAGTGGAAACACTCACGCGTAATGCGTAAAAGTCAATAGCAATGTTACAGTTTAGAAATAGATAGATTTAGGACACTTCCGGAGTAGCTAGGAAGTTGAGACTTGAAAACTAGACACTAGGATAGTCACTATCCTGATGAGCACCGGAGTACCCAAGTTACCTAGCCCACAGGCTGCGGGTGCATAGGGGTGAAGATGCGTCGTTTTCGTCGTCGACTCCTATGGATGCCTGAAGAAAGATGCTGACAGGCAGTCAGGAGAGAGTGTCCGGTGGATCCCGAGCCTGGGATCAAGAAGAGAAGAAACCTGCAAGCAGAGGGGACAGAGTCAAGGTCACTAGCCAGTGACCACGTGGAACCAGGAAGGAACCAGGCGATGTCGTGAAGAGTTGCAGGTGAAGGTGAAGCTTGTCGCTGCAGCCAGGAGGACCAGGAAGCGTCGAGGACGACCAGGACCAGGAGGCGAGCTGTCCCACGAAGGCTCTTGCTGTCGGCGGCGTCGAAGTTGGACTAGGACTCACCAAGCCTTGGCAAGCGGAACCCACGAAGAACAAGGGACTTGCTTCTGGTGCAGACCAGGAAGGTCTGGGGTGCTTCTTCTTTGCAGAGAAGCGGGAGCCAGTCTGGAGGAGCCAAACCAGCGCAGGAGATTTCAGGGAGCGTCGTCACAAAGGCCACTAGCCAGCGGGCAAGCAACCGGACAGACGCGGCAAGCAGGAAAATGCTGAAGGGCCCCACGCAGGACTCGTGGAGTGTGGGGGGCTGGTCTTCGGTGCAGATGGTGCTTGGGGTTGGGGCTTCTCAATCCCCGGTGCACAACTTCGAGGGTACCTCAGAAGCTGCGCTGTAAGTTACTAGCCACTTTTCCCAGGTAGCCGGTCCCACGTCGCTCGTCGCCTCCACGGATCTCAGCTCTGCTGCAGATGTGGATGAGGGTCGGAGAAGTCTGGAAATCAAGGCTCTGGTCGGGCTCTGCAATCGGTTCCTCGTCGAACGTTTCACAAAGCAAAGGGTAGTCACTTGATGGTGCCTGTTTGCACAGGGTAGCCACTCCTTGGCTACAAGGGAGATTCTTCAGTCTTCTTCTTTCGTCGAATGTCGAAGGTCCAGAGTTTCTGTTCAGTTTTGCAGGTTCAGGATAATCTAATCTCTTGAGGCCCAACTCCCACTCTTATACTAATCTGGGGGGCTGGGATACCTGCTAGGTCACGCCTTATGGGTGGGACCTGGGAGGGGGTGGTTACACCCACTTCCCTTTGTCCAGTTTCGCGCCAGAGCTGGGGCTGGAGTGCCCCAGCGCCGGTTTGAACTGGACTATGCAAGGAACACCTTGTGTGCCCCAGGCATGTCTCATTCCTTTCAGCCCACCCTGCCCCAATACACTAAAGGCTTTCTGGGGAGGTGCTAGCACCTCCCCAAGCAGGAAACCTATTGTCCAGGCCTCCCTGGCTGGGATCACTCCCAGCAGCAGGAGGTCAGACTTGTGTCGTGGCAGCAGCATCCATTTTGTGATGCTGAGGCTTTGGTCAGAGGCTAACAGTTGAAGTATGATTTTAACATGTCTTTCCCTCTAGAAGGGGGGAATAATATTCTCATGTCCAGAAATGGCATGGGGGTATTATTCCCGAGTGTTAGACACCTTACACGACATGTTTTGATAAAGCCAAACCATAGTTACCATAACCGTCTAAGATTATAAGGTACTTTAAGAGTATATGGTAGGCTATATCATAGAACAGCTATAAGGACTTGGTTCCGAAAGCTGCAGACAGGCTCAGCTCATGCTAGAGCACCATCTCACATGTTACCAAGCACTCTGCCTCCAGGATTGTCAAGGCCTGCCATAGGAGTGACTGATAGGTACACATGTGTCTATATGTAAGTTAGGTATAGGAATACTACACCTAAGCAAGGGGTGATTACACGACCTTGCCCCAGCTGAGTGATCAGCCAGTTGTGTCAAAATGGAAGGCCAGGCCAGGGGTGGCACAATACATGCTGCAGCCCCTGGTAGGCCTAGGGTACACCTATGCCCTGGGTACCTAGGGTACACTGTACAGGGCCCAATAAGGTGATCCTATCCAAATGGGTTATGCACCTAAAGTACATAGTAGTAATTTAGAGAGAGAACAGCAGGGCTGTGGGTCTGATTAGCAGGCCCACAGCCACATCTAAGTCGAAAACCAGTAAAGCAAAAGCAAAAAGTGGGGGTGAACATAGTAAGCAGACCCTACTCTCCTACAAAGCTGACCGACATTTTCAAAGTGTTTGGTATGTTGTGAGCCTCACGTGTGTGCACTAACGCTTGAAAGACCTGAGACTGAAAGCATCCGGAAGACCCACCCAGTGGGCTAATTTCCTGGTTCATTTTTAGAGATTTGAATTTTGAGTCCTACTTATAGTGCGGTCTCCCGGGAGCAGCGCCTCTGAGCACCACAGGTAACTTTGGGGAGACTGAGTAACCCATAGGTAGTCGTTAGATAGGGTGACCAGAGTTTTAAAGTAAAAAACCGGGACGTTTTTCCAAAAATAGAAGGACTACAATTTTACTTGAACCCAGAGCACAGAATGACAATGTTACTTAGGAGAGAATTACAGTAGAGGCAGTAAGAACATACAAAAAATGCAATTTTTAGAGCCTGTAGCATGTTCTTAAATTAAATTGCTTTCTTATAACAGCTGCTAAGTATCACTACTTTGCAAAACATAAAAAGATACCTCCCACCGTTTTCTGTCGACTCTCTCTAAAATCTGGGACATGAGTTTAATTTCGTGAAATCTGCCGGGACAGCTGGTGAAAACCCGGGACTGTCCGGGCAAATCCGGGACACCTGGTCACCCTACGTTAGACCTCTCCTGTCGCTTACTAGCAATGTGTCTGGGTCCTTATGTCTTACCACTACCCAGGCCATGCCTCTTGATTATGTCACACTTCCTGTGCTTAGACTTTTAACGCTGCTGTTTTTAACATGTACAAGATGTAGTCTAGAGGCTGCGCTGTCCACTCTGTGGGCACAAGACAAAAGTTCTCATACCAGCTTCTCATCTTCACCGCATTGTGTGATCCTTGACTCCTAGCAAATGCCTATTAAACAATTTACAATTCGCGGGGGGATGACAGAGCACACATTCTCTCCTCAGCTGGAGCCAGCTCAGCGGGGATTCGACCTTCTGCTGATGACAGAATAAGACAAGCATTTGCAATGCAATCGGTCTCGCATTAGTAAAACTTGGAGCTATTGGTGTTGCAAATGACAATGTTTTTTTTAGTTATGTTTTTAGGTCGAGCCTGGGCAGGCAATGCGCTGCTCTGCTGGGCATGCGGTATGGACTTGGAGCTCCGCCCATCTTTTTAATTGGCTCCTGTTACTGTCCTTTCTAAATGGTTGCTTCCGATTCATTAATAGGCTTGTTAGTCCCTCCTTATTAACGCCTTGTCTGCATTTGTAACCTCCCATAAGGACTGGATCTTTTACTTGTGTGGTTACACGGTATGTTTATTCAGTCTGTGAAAACTATTTTCTTTCATTATTTTGTCCTGCTTCAGACACGACATGCTTTCCGGCAACGGTCGCGCTCCTTTCTTTATTATTTTAGTGCGGTCCACTTTCAGTAGAGAAGCCGCGGTCCTTTCTATGTTATTTGTCCAGCACGGTCCGCTTTGAATAGATCGGTCATGCTCCTTTTTTTTTTTATTAAATGCTTTATTTT
The DNA here is from genome assembly GCF_964204655.1 of Triturus cristatus. NCBI lineage: Eukaryota > Metazoa > Chordata > Amphibia > Caudata > Salamandridae > Triturus > Triturus cristatus. Next base: position 1,605,015,203 of record NC_140590.1, on the reverse strand, counting down.
TTTTTCTTTACAGCGCCCCATGCGGCGCTTTCACTTTAATATCAGCCAGGCACCATTCTTTACATGAGCCGCGTCTAAAGAAATGGGGGTGGCCGACATTAAAGTGAAAGCGTGAAATGGGGAGCTTTTACAAAAAAAATATTTATCAACTTGAAGAACAAATGTTTTTTTGTTGTTGTTGTTGTACAAGCACCGCGTGCCACGCTTTCACTTTAAAGTCGGCCACGCCAGTTTATTTATATGCAGCTCGTCTAAGTAAAGGGGCGCGGCCCACATTAAAGTGAAAGCGAAGCATGGGTACTTTGATAAACAAGCATTTGTAATGCAATAGGTCTCGCCTTTAAGAGAGTGTCGTAAATGCAAGGCCTATTGCATTGTAAATGCTTGATATATATATGCTTGCATATATTTGTTGCTTAGCACCATGGCGCCGCCAACAATGGTTTGGTTGTTATTTAATGGTCAAATCTGAGTAGTTCAATCGTGCTTTCTCAGAGACCCCTACTCACATTTAACCAGAGATGTCTGGAGTGGGAAGGGAAATCCGCCTCAGCTGAGTAGTTAAACCGAATATATAACTTTTCTTCGCATGCGTTTACTTCGCATGCCGTTACTACGCGGTCGTTAGTACGACCGCGTTGTTACTTAGCATACCTTTACTTCGCAATTCGGAACTACGAATTGCAGTAAGGGGGTGCTGGATGTTGGAATAGTATAATTTACTATTCCAACTCCAGTCTATGCAGACACTAGGGAAGGTGTTGGATTTTCAATCCAACACCTTCCCCCCCTTACTGCAATTCGTAGTTCCGAATTGCGAAGTAAAGGTATGGTAACTAACAACGCGGTCGTACTAACGACCGCGTAGTAACGGCATGCGAACTAACGCATGCTAAGTAAACGCCGCTTCCCAGTTAAACCTTATGTATTGGCTGTAGGTTATGCAAGCTTGAAGAAATAAAATTTCCTCACAGTGTAAAACATAATCTATTTTCCTTACTACTTCCCCTACAATGTCTGTTAATGGAGGTGGCGTGGTGGGTACAGGGGAAGAAGAGCAGGAAGCTGCTCTTAACATTACAGAACATTGCAGACGTGCAGTTACTATGAAATTATTGCAATACGGCTTCCTGACAATGTGTGGTAGTGTTACCTTCGTGATAGAGGCACACGAAGCATTCAGGACAGAGGTATTCTATTCTTGGGTCAGATTCCCGCCTGCAGATGCACGCACACAGTTGTTTCATACTTACATTGAAGATGACACGCCTTGAAGAATACTTTCCATACATGGACATAGAAGTCATGTTAACGTACCAAGAACATATTAATTGGTTTAAAGGTGCCCTCCCTCATACCACAACAAATGTGAGACTTGGTCCGCTCAGCAGAGAAGGTGCAATCTGGCTGGTCCTAGCTGCTTACGCACTGCATCCAGACATTGATAGATTGTCAGAAGCAGAATTATGTACAATTTACAGAGACGTAGTAAAACTATGCAGAAACCTTACACAGTTTGTAATGTGAACACTTACAATTCAGCCTGCAAGGATTGCTCAAGCTAGTCAACCCCATCTGACTACACCAACTATCAGCCCACAAATGCTGAACAGGGCTATGGGAAGAATGCCCACCAAACGGGAGCAAATACCGGTCTGGATAGCACAGAAAATAGCACAGCTTGAAGCATTATTTCCCCATACTGGCCCCCAGGAAAAACACAAAATACTAACTGTTAGCTTGCCAATGGAGATTGCTCCCCCGATAAAGGATTGTACCACTTGGGGTACAGTGTTCGCTGCCGTTTATACCAGAACTCATGGTACCCTCTCAATAGTAGTTTTACCAGATGTAATGATTCAGATACAGAATGAATACGGGGCAGAACCTGCCCTGGACTTTGGGATGAAACTGATGGGCAATTTTGCCCAAGTATCAGCAATTATGTTGGGTAACATAAAAGGGTAGGCAGCAGAGATTGCAATACGCCAATGCCTTGGGGAATTCGCTCCTCTGGAACAGGAGCGAGAAGTACCTAAGATTATCGAAGAAACCTATGCCTCGCTGGGTAGAGATAACTTGGGAGACGGACCTGGGAAACGACAAGTGGCAAGTAATTCTGAAAAGGATAACTTGAAGCAAACACCTGATTCTTCTAAAAAGAAATGGGCTAACAAAGAATCAAAAAATGAGAAGCAGAATGCATCACAATCATAAGGTGGGTCTCCTCAACAGGAGCCTTCTGAAAAAGATACAATCTTAGAAACCGTGATAACATAAAAAAAAACCTGACAAGTATCAGGCTACTGAAACACGTTCCTCTTGTTCCTTTCAGAGTTTATCAAAACACTAGAAGTGGGAAGGATGGTCAGAACACAGATCAGAATAGCAACTCAAGCTGAAAAGGGACACACATCGCACTTCAGACTACATTATCAAACAAGAATATAAACCCAAAACTAGACCTCAATTTAAAAAGAAGGCAGCTGGCCTTAAAATAAATGCCCAGGCTACTGAGGACTCTGCTTCTAACCGTGAATGGGCTCTGATGATGCTAGAGAGCGCAGGAGAAGTAACAATAGCTTGCCAGTACCTGATGGAATTTCTGGTGACACCAGCGTTGAATTAACATATCACGGTGGAGACACCGGATACAAGGGTGAGTGTCCTGCATCGTTTATACGAAATTACGCTCCAAATGGAGGGTGACATACTCAGGAAAGTGAAAGGTCTCTTTTGGGAGAACTTGACATATGGATACGATATCCTTTTGGCTGAAAAAGATTGGCCCTCTGAGTTTGTTATGGAGTGCCGTAAGGGGGTAAGATGTAATTTTACCAGCTTTCTCCGACCTGGTTCCAGAGTCACTTAAGAATTCATACAAGTGGGAGTTAGCGCTAGCTCCCGCACTTTACCGCAGTCCCGCAGGGTGGGATGCTGAGTCACCTAACCATGAGAAATCACATTAAAATCTACTCCTACTCCACAGAGGCAGTACCCAATAAACATGATGCAAAGAAACAAGTCGGGGAGTTCCTAGATCAACTTGAGTACCAAGGTGGGATTGAAAACTGCATCTCTTCCATGAATAATCCTTTGTTTCCCGTAATGAAACCTGACAATTCATACAGTCTAGTTTTATACTACAGGCATTTAAACACATGCACTCTAACATTTGCAGCACAAAATGCACACAGTGCCACATTAATTAATAACATGCGGATAAAATACAAAACAACACTAGATATCTCAAATGTGTTCTTCTGCCAAAATATAGCGCCTGGAAGCAGATATTTGACAGCATTCTCAGCTCTAGGCACTCAACGGCAATTCTATAGACTACCCCAATGCTATAAGAATAGCCCTGGGTTGTTCTCAGCAAAGAGTAACCGAGTTACTTCAAAATTATGATGAGAAAGCATTGTCCTACTTAGATGATATTTATCTGACGGACAATGATTTATTGGAACACATGAACAGGGTGAACAACATCATTCTGGGGTTTGCCAATATGGGCTACAAATCTAACTATAAAAAAATCGAATATTGCCCACCACAATGTCCTATTCTTGGGGTATGAGCTATCAAGTGGAGGGAAAAGTCTGGCAGCTAAGCTTTTTATTTTAAATGTGCACTGCTCCAACCTCCAAAGACTCTGAAAAGTTCATAATCCATTTTAGAATTCCTAAATTTTGGCAAAACATACATTTTGGATTACGCTGAAAGGGTTAAACCTTTCTACGACTTAATCGGACCTGATTTTTCAGTCTATCATTGGACAAAGGAGAACACAAATTCTCCATTCTTTACAAGCTGAAATGATAGCTTCCAAACACTTACATACACGTGTCAATACCACCAATTTGGTGATCTGTGTACTCGCATTTGTAAACAAACGCAGAAATGCGTTTTGCATCCACTGAAAAGATACTGACTACAGTACAAACTGCTAGTGAGAGAAAGAGCACTAGCACACGGGAAACGCATAATTGTCGTGACTTCATTACCAACCTTAGAGGCTTTTACCAAAGCAAGTATTCCAAACGCAAAAGCACTGCATCCACGATGGATACAATGGGCTAATTCTCTCACTGCAACAGATGTAGATTACAGATATGATCCTACACTGAAAACACAAGCTTTTCTGCAGTACGAACAAGAATATCCTCTCCTGAATGAAATCCTGCCTCTCAATCAGTATGAATGGATTATTTATAATGCCGGATCTGCTCATCCAGCCATAGGAACTCAACAGCAATACTCCACGTCTTGCACAATTGTTAAATGCCACATGCATGACATAAAGTTCCGACCTGATAAAAAGCACGTGCAATCCTTAGGGGACTGCACCGCGCAGCTGGCAGAACTAAAAGCCCTGATACTGACACTACAAAATATTGGGATTGGGAATTCCCCACACTCATTGTGTGCAATTCGTTTTTTAGTGTCCAGTCATATAATGAATATCTTCACTATTGGGGCCATAATGGGTTTAGAGATTCCAAAGGTTGCACAATAAAGCACAAGTTGCTTTTGGAACAGGTAGCAAAGCTGAAAGAATGCTTGCCATGGGCTCATGCAACCACTCACATACCCACTCACACATCAACACAGCCATTCTCTCACTCATACAACCATTCACATACCCATAGGGCCACTCAGACACCTACTCAGACATGGATACACTCAGTCACACAGCCACTAACATAATATGTGCTGCAAATAGTATCACTCATTAGTAGTACACAAAGTATAATCATTTAACTTTTGTGGAATTTTAGTATTTATCTTGAACACTCAGAAACTTTCACAAAACACTCAGTATCACTGGAAGATGTCATCAGTGATGTCATGAGCGTAGTCATTTGAGATGTCATGAGCGATGTCACTCACCATGTCATGAGTCATGTAATATGTGTCATAAGCAGTGCATTGCGTGGGCGTAAGTTATAGCTAGCTCAGGTAACTATAACTGCTGAATGTCTCTGGTTTTGTCTGAGTGCAATGTGAGCCTAACTATACCCACACTGTAACCTATTTTTTTTTCTTCTTCAATGGATTTCTAGGGTTTTTTAACATTATTTCCTAACTTTATTGTCCCTCTAAACGTACGTTTGTTTTTTTTTTGTGTGAATTTCTAAGGTTTTTAAAATTTGGATTTGTAAAATATTATCTTCTTCGAATGTTTACTTTCTTAGTCAATTTGTAGGGTTTATTTTTAATACTATGGGCTTTATTACGACTCTGGCAGTCATTGGACCGCCGTAGTCGCTGTGGCTGTCAGAGGACCGCCGCACTGCGGGACCGCCCACAGTATTACCACTGTGGTGGTCGGACCGTCGGAATCAAGGATTCCGCTGGGCTGGCGGTTTTTCCTTGGGAAGAATATGCTGGCAGTGCTGCAGCTGGCACCGCCACGCATATTTGGAGTTGACTCACTACCACGGTCTGGGGGTGCAATCAGGGGGGCACAATATGTAACCCCCTATATTTATGCACACCAGTTCCTGCACAGTGCAGCATGCACCACATGGTCCATGTCTCACCATGCAGGAACCTGCAGACAGTGCTGTCACTTCGGTGGTCTGCATGTAAGGCTCTCCAATGAGCCTTACGGCCGGCCGCCGTGCCACTGCCCGCCATGGAGTACAAACATAATCCAGTGGACAGTGTTGGAACAAAGTTGCCAGTCCTCCTGCGGGGTGCTGACATGGCGGCCCGTGGGAGGACCGCCAAAGTCGTAATAAGGCCCTAAGTGTATTACAAATTACTTTTATTTTTTTATGTTTTTTTTATTGATTACGTTTTTTTAAACTACAGATATTCTTTTTTTTTTTTACAAATATACTTTTTATCTATTTAAAATATGCACCTAATGCATAAATAACTTTGCAAGGTCACAGTGAAAAATCCTTCACAAACCTTTTTTGCTACGAGACAGAGAAATGAAGTAGGGCAGTGCAACGTAGCCCACAGGCTGCAATTATTATAAAACAACTTTTTATTAATTTTGAAGGATCCCACCTGTAGCAGTACACCGCTTATTCGCCTACAACCTCAGAGGCCGGCAGCCAACAAACTCAAATATCAAAGGGCAAAGGCCCAAAAGACCAAGGGTTCATGCCATATCCCAGGTACAGGTTCAGATGCAGTCACAACATGTACAGAGTCCCCCGCCCCCGAAGCTCTATGCCCAGCAGTAGCCACAGAGCGTAAGAACGAGAACAGACAATTGCAGGGGTGCCGATGGACAATAGCAGGCATAAAGGACGGCAACCGCACCCGAAGAGGGCCATGCTCCTTGTATGATGCATAGTTCTGGGGTGCCATCCTGGGTCTAAACCTTGCTTACTGCGACTTTAATTGCGCCTGAGTCCATGCCGCCCTAAGTGTAGCAGCGCCCAAGCAGACCAAGTAGCGCGCCCCCCCCCAACAGGCGCCCACCCACGTGAACAGTCCCCGGAGGAGCGCCACACCATGCCCACATCACGTCCTGCAGCCCATGTTCACAAAAATAGCTCACAGTGGCAGGAGCATTGTTCCATGAAAATACAGCATCTTTCGCCAGGGACACATAAGACATTGAGTGGCTCAACCTCTATTAGGCTAGTCGTGCCTAAATGAAAACGGGCAGCGAGGCATTCCAGTTTGACCTTAGTAGGGCGGTGTGCGAACCCCCCCCCCCCCCGGAACATTCCCTGAAACAAAGGGTGCCCATAAGGCAATCAACCAACTGAGGAGAAAACGAGACAAAAGTGGAGGAGTGGGAAGGGTACTGGGGTAGGGGGGGGCGGGTTCGGCGGGGGGGGGGGGGAAGTATCGTCCACACTATCACTAGCCGGTGGGGGCCGGAAGAGCCCGGCTTTACAGAGTCAGGGTCCCCTCTCTGGCGAGGTGGGGGGCAGTAGCTGGCACACACTACCCACTGACCGTCAACCCCCAGAAGCCCCCTGGATCCGCAGGGCATACAACATCATCAAAGAACCTCAGGGCCCGAAGTCGTGGTGGCTGCAGTCGAGCATGCTCCAGCCGCCCCAAATGATCCACCAGAGGTGTCCAGAGTTTCCTAAATTGGGTATCTCGGAGTTGGAGACGGGCCGTGAGCAGCTCCATCGCCACCACATGCCACAAGCGGGTAAACCATACGTTTATGGAGGGCGTCTCAACTTTCTTCCAATATAGTGCCACCGTCTGTTTGGCAGCACACAGTATGTGGAGGCTAAGGTGCCGATCGCGCCCCGTCATAGCTCGCGCAGTCACTGGTCTGAGGCCTAGAATAACGACAAGCGGATCCTCAGGCAGGGAGTACCCCAGAACCCGTTTGATATGACTGAGGACCTCTTTCCAAAAGATAGCCAGAAGGGGGCATGTCCACCAAATGTGAATAAAGTCTCCCAGCGCCTGGGTACAGCGCCAGCATAGGGGAGACGTCTTAGGGAACATCTTCTGAAGTCTAACGGGGGTGTAGTACCATTGAGTCATCACCTTATAAGCTGACTCCTGCTGGGGGATGCTACGTAGAATTTTAGGGATGTCCCTCCAAAGCCTTGCCCATTGAGAAGGGGTAACACCTGAGCCGGAAACATTCTGCCATTTCAGTTGGTATAGGTGGGGATCCGGGCGCTGTGCATGCTGCAGTACCCGGTAAATACGGGAGATCAGCCCCTTATATGTGCCGAATGTACGCGCTAGCTGTTCGAACGGAGTGAAGGGTCGTGTGGCCGCCTGTATCAGGGAGAAGCCCTGAATCCAGTGTCGAAGCTGGATGTACTGGAACTTGTCGTTCTCCGAGAGCCCAAATTCGTGCTTGCATTGAGCAAAGGATTTAAGACTACCTCCCGCGAAGAGGTTCCCGATCGTCCTACAGACAGTTTCTGTCCAGTTCGCAAAATAGGGCGGACGACACGCTGGAGGGAACTGTGGGTTGCGCGCAATTGGGGTGTGAGGAGACGGGAAGGTGGTAAGTCCCCTGCGAACTGCTACCTTGTCCCAGATCTCAAGGACTGTTCTGGTGGGGACAGCCAGATAGGCGCTGCGATGGCGCACCTCCCGAGGCAGCCAGGCATGATCCCACAGTGGGCGGCAGGTGACTGCCCGATCCATGTGGAACCATACCTTTTCACTCTCCCACGCTCCCCATTCCAATACATAGCGGAGGTGTGACGCCCAATAGTAGTCAAGAAGGTACGGGCATGCGAGGCCACCGCTGTCTCGGGGGAGCTTTAAAATTTTATTAGAGAAGCGCGGTTTCTTCCCGCCCCAGATAAATGTAACAAGCTCGCGTTGGAGCCCCTGGATCTGGTGTTCCGGAATAGGTGTCGGCAGCGTTTGAAAGAGGTACAGGATCTTCGGCAATATAGACATTTTCACCGTGTTGAGTCGACCAAGCCAAGAGAGTGGTAAGGCTTTCCACGTACGTAGGTCCGTCAGGACCGAACATTTATACTCCTGCCAATTGGCCTGTGTCCAGGTGGCCAGATCTGTGATCAGGTTGAGGCCCAGGTATCGCACCGACCGAGTCGCCCATTGATAGGGAACGCAGGCCTGGAGCGACAGAAGGTCCCCATCCGGGATCGTAATATTGAGGGCCCATATCTTAAACACAATATGTTTTCTATAAAGATGTAAATGTTCTCTAACATGGAAGTTCCTCAATGGAAGAAATGTTGCCTACAAGTGGACAGTTTGAAAAAGTGGATAGAAGTAGATCTGAAGAAATATATCAGCATTACAGTGTCCATCAAAAGCATTCAAATAAGAGTATGGGGATGCCATTGAACTGTACCAGATAATCAAGCTAATAACTGTCTGAAGAATAGGTTTCTCAAATTGCTTCTTTTCAGTCCTATTTGAAGAAAAACAAAAAAAATATAAAATTGTTAGAAACGCCTTCTTAAAAAACAACAGTACTTTTAACAAGCATTTCTAAACTACCCCACAAAATCTTCCCAGCACTAGGGACACAGTTTCTAACTAACACTGAATTTCATGCTCCACTCCTCTCCGTTAGTTCATACTTACAAAAAAGGATCTCATTTATAGTGGGATAGCTCAACCTCTTTCCCTTATGTAGAACAACTATGTTGTACCTTCCATCACCACAAATATGACTCCAAAGGCACCTCTACATTCCTTCTAAGAGATCCTCCGTACCACTGCAGCTGCTTCTTATGCCAGAAATAACCGGTCTATATCAAAACCCTCCTTAAAGTCAGCCACCAAGTCTCTGAATATATGAACTGTTTCTTCTGCACTGGACACACTAGTGGTGCTCACACCTTTTTTGCTATACTCTTAGAGGTATTTGACCTTAAAGTGCAGCTCAACACTACAGCCAGCAAGACGTTTTTACCTGCAAGGCTCTCTTAGCCTCTCCTTTTCTCTCCCTGGCACCCAGCTGCTGCCTCAGGTTCCACTCATCCCGTCTTTCATTGAGGTCCTCGGGACACTGGCTTTGAGAGGACACAGTACTTTCTGCACCATTTCCAATAGAGAAGTCTCTTTCTGAGGTACCCCTCTCTCCTATGGAGACTTTATTCACTAGTTTCTCCACTCCTCTCCCTCCTTCCGAAACCCACTATCTTTGGGGCTCTGAACTGTAATTAATATAAAAAATGTATTGGAACTTAAAAAAAATAGAATTTTTATAAATATATAAAAATGCAATTCAATGCAATACCCTCTCAAAATCCTACCGTTATCATAATTACATTTTATATTAAAAAATACAATAAATTAAATAATATACCTAGAAAAACACCCCAAAAACACAATCTGAATCATAAATAAGAAAAATAATAGTAAATGATTAATACTACTAAACACACACACATTTAAAAAATGTTAATATATTTAATACATAGCCCACCCTAATCCTCCACAATACCCAACACCCTGAAACAAAAAAATACATTATTTTAAACAAAATAACAATGATTTATATAAAAACCACATGTTTGTGAAATATATATATACTATAGCATACCAAACATATTGAAAATATATAAACACATTTAACATCCGATCATATAATGTACATACATATAATATAACACTTAAAAAGGATATTATTATACAACAATATTTAAGTTTAATAAGTTTAAGATATTTAAAAATGTGATATTGTTTAAAATAGTTTTCCAATGATAAAACATATCACAATATAATGATACTATCAATAGTCAGACTTCGATAGTATGGAAACACTGTCCAGAGTAGCAGTCTCTCAGGTTTAGTGTTAGGGCCTGATTACGAGTTTGGCGATGTGGGAGTAGGCTGCCACGCCACCGCCACACTCGACCGCCCGCCAGATTACGAGCTTCCTCATTGTCTGGCGGGCGGTGCTTTGGCGGTCCAGCAGCAGTGCATTTCTAATGCTCATATGTGAGCCTTACAAGTGCAGCGACGAGGGAGCGCCAAAGCCTGATCCTGTACTGCATAGTCTATGCAGTCCATGTCGTGCAGTAACGGGTGCATACAGACAGGGGGGCACAACATTCGCCTCCCCATGCACAGGGGCACCGGGGGGGCCTCCTGATTGTTACACTTTTCATGGCGGGCTCCCCACCATGAAAAGTGTGGAGGTCTGGAAAGTGGTAATTTGCTTGGCTGTGCCGCAGTGGCGCCGTCAGCATATTGCTGCCCCAGACCGCTGCGCCATTGGCGAGAGATCGCAGATCCCCGCCGGTTGCGGCGATACTGTGATGGTGGAGCTGCTGCAATCGTAATGTGGCAGCTCCTGCCACGCCACAGCGAGTTTGGCGGTCTGATTGACTGTCAAACTCGTAATTAGGCCCTTAGTCTTTAGGTTGCTTAAATATCATCTCAGCTCCTTGTTCTGTGTCTGTCTTCACACCCTCCGATTCATCTGTTTTCTTCCATCTTCCTTGTTGCCATGTCTGTTGCCTGAGATCTGGACCTTCTTCTTTGTCTACTCTATTTCTACTTGGGTTTATTGTCATTCCCTCTAGGTTTCACAACGATCATTGTTGATTCCCCATCACTTGTGGTCACACCTTTGTCCAGGTCCAGGCCTGGTATGGCTGTTCAAAAAAAGAATGTTTTCCCTTGAATGAATACTTTCAATATACTTTTAATTAGCTGGGTATAGCAACATGTTTTAGATGGAATTGTCTGTTAAAAACAGGTGGAAATCGTTCAGTAGGCAAGACACTACTGAGCTATATTTCCAGAAACAGCTCCATCTATGCTCCTTCTATACCCTCCAGTAGACCCACAAACTGCAAGTTATTCTGGCTTTATAGGCCCTCCACATCTTCTACTCTTACTGTCAGCTCGCCAGTGGAACACTGAAATTATTAGGCTGCTGCTTTAAGTTCTTTTACCATATCGTTATGCTCTGATATGCGTCCCGCCTCCTCTGTGACGCATTGACCGTATTACGCAGCTCCTTTCCTAACGAGGCCACATCTGTATCTACTTTAGCCTCAATAGCCTAACTTGAAGATTATATGGCATGTAATATTGTGACTGTGGATGAAGGGTGTTCCCCAGTGATTAATTTGAGAGGGGGGGGAGGTGGCAGGGTCCTCTTCTCTAAGCCACAGCAGCTTCATCACCCATTTCGCAGGCCAGCGTTGCTGGTAACAGTACAAACACACCTAGTAACCATCACACTCCTACAAGTTTGACAGTTCAGACTATTCAAGGACCCACAGCCATAAGAATGGCTTATGTGGCAGGTATTAGTCATTTTACGTGTATACAATTAACAAACAACTGTCTCAAATTAAGCACTGGCGCTACCACTGTGCATTATTTATGCTGTTCCCTTGCTCTGGGAGACCGTTTACACGGGGTAAGAGCTTGGCAAATGAATCCAGTTTCCCTTCCTTAGGAATCATCCTAGCCTATTTTTTGCCCTTAGTGACCAGGCTAAAGATTAGGGGCTCAAGAGACTGTTGACGATGATACATATCCTGTCTGCACTGCTCTTGGTACTTTAACTCCCTGTTGCTAGAGAGGGTTGAGAGTAACAGAGCAGGGCTGATGGGGTGGTGAAGGGTTACAAGGTTAACATCATCAGAGAGAATCACTAAAGACCGCTTTACTTCTGGTAAACACCATAGTTGTCCTAACGCATGCCCCAGGGAATGGGGAAGCATGTCACAAACACTCCTTTGGAAACCGTTAACAAGGGAGTACTAAGAGATGCCCATTTATTAACTGGAGGAAGCCTTACCCATCTTTTTCGTTTTGTTTTCACACAGCAGCTAGCACTGGGACTGGCTCCCCTCTGGAGCACCGACAACATAGGCACATGGAAGTGTGAAACTACATGGTTCAGCTTTCCTGGAGTAATAATCAGTCACACAAAAAGAAAAGCCCTTCCTACAAACGTCCTCACATTGAACAATAGAAACTGCATTTCCACCCTTCACACTTTCCATTTACCAAAACTACAGTGCTCAAGAATAACAAGTAATCAGCAGCCTGTTCCTAACAAAGACCTAATAGAATTTCCAATGGGAGCCTTCTACACATCCTCCCTCAAGTGTCTGCTCTCCATCCTTAAGCTACAGGAATAAAGGCAAGACACTTCCACTTATGGGGAGGCTGTGCTCGCCTCCATCCTGTGCCATGCTAAATCAGAGATGCCCCTTAAGGCACCTTGCTTTTCTTTTCTTAATACTGAGATCTAGACTTTAAGAGTGAACATCATAAAACATCCACTCCAGCATTGTCAATTTACTGTCTATATTGCATTTCTAACAGTGTATAATCTCATATTTAAAAATGATCACAAGGTTACTGCTTCCCTTGAGCACAGCCTGAAGCTCTCGTTATTTTGCTATATAGGCGGCCTGCCATTACTTCATACTTTCAACCCCTGATCATGACAGATGTCCCTTCTGAATTGGTGGTCTGGCAGTAACCTAGTAGATGATAGACTGTTCACCCACCGGGTAGGACTATTATAGCATTTACCCTACACTGCACTAGCACTGACACATACTGCATGGAATCGCACATGACTCGCTTGTTTGGATACTCATACGACTGCACTTAGTTGAGCTGAGTATAAGCGGCATTCCTGGGGGGGGAGGGGGGTTGTAGTGGGAGGGTGAGGGGGAGTTCCATGGGGTGAGTTAAGGTGGGAGAGGAGCCTTGGGGGTCGCACCAATAATGCACTGTGGTTGCAGCTATTTCAGGGCAGCACCTTAACAAACGACCCGGGACCGAAATTGATATTGTCCTCTTATTCCATAAATGGTACTGCTGGGCACTTGCAGGGGACATACTGAGGAGTCATAATGGTAAATTGCTTCCTTGGGGCTCGAGCATAATCCGAAGAACATTTGTGAATTGATTACTCTTGTTTTCTGAAAACCAATAAAGTCTGTTAAAAAAGAAATGATAGACTGTTCTCCTGATTCTAGTGCTTAGAAGTACCTAATGTAGCACGATCTTTAGCACTGTCAGTAGCATATAAATTATGTTGTTTCTTTCTACAAGTTTGCGTTCTGTCTAAAAAAATATTCATAATATTCCTAATTACCCTGCATGAAAAACTGACCTGGACTTAAAACTTCTAATTGTTGGCTCTTTTCTATTTTGAATGACTCTCTCCTTTTTCTTTTGAATGACTTCTTCCTTCCTGTCAGTGTCTGCATGCCTACCATCTCTGACCACATCGTACTTACTCTAAGCCACAATAATGTTTGCCCACTCCTATAATTGTTTTTCTGCAAATTGCCCACACCTCATTTAAAAGATTACAACCTCGCCTTTCAATCAATCAATCAGGGAGTTTGTAGAGCACGCTACTCACCCGTGAGGGTAAAGGTGCTGGGGGGGTAGGGGGCAGCTCCGGATCAGTTGAAGAGCTAGGTCTTGAGGTCCTTCCTGAACGTGTGCAGGGTCGTGGAGCATCTGATGTTCACAGCATTCCAGGTCTTGGCTGCGATGTAGGAGAAAGCTCTCCTGCCTGCTCTGTTTCTGCAAATGCGGGGGACTTCTGCCAGGGCAAGGTTGGTGGAGCGGAGGTTCCTCTTGGGTACGTGGAAGGCGACTCTCGTTGAGGTATTTGGGTCCGATGTTGTTGAGGGATTTGTAGGCGTGGGTGAGGAGTTTGACTGGGAGCCAGCGGAGGTCTCATAGATGTTGGGTCATGTGTTCATGGCGAGGTGTCCCGAGTAAGAGTCTCGCTGCGGCATTTTGGATGGTTGCGGAAGAGTTCTGTTGATTCCGGCGTAAAGGGCGTTGCCGTAGTCCAGTCTGCTGGTTATGAGCGCGTGGGTAATGGTCCTTTTTAGTCGGGGGGATCCATTTGAAGGTCTTGCGGAGGATACGCAGGCAGTTGAAGCTGGTGGAGGCGACAGCGTTGATCTGGCGGTTCATGGAGAGGGAGGAGTCGAGGATGATGCTGAGGTTTTGAGCGTGGTCTGTAGGGGTGGGTGGAGGAGGGCCACCAGGTGTTGTCCCAGGCAGAGGTGCAGGGTCCGAGGATGAGGACCTCTGTCTTCTCTGAGTTGAGCTTCAGACAGCTGTCTTTCATCCAGGCTGCGACGTTCTTCATTCCTTCATGGAAGCAGAATCTGGTGTCTTCAGGATTCTTCGTGAGTAAGAAGATGAGCTGGGTGTTGTTGGCGTAGGATACTATGCTGAGCCCATGCTGTCTGACGATGACAGCGAGGGGGGCCATGTAGATGTTGAAGAGCGTGGGGCTGAGCGATGAACCTTGGGGCACACCGCAGTTGATGTTGGTGGGTTCGGAGGGTAAAGGAGGGAGTCTGATCCTCTGGGTTCGGCCGGAAAGAAAGGATTGGATCCAGTTGAGGGCGGTTCCTTGTATCCCTGTGTTGTGCAGTCTGGCTGTGAGCGTGCGATGTGAAACGGTGTCGAAGGCTGCGGAGAGGTCTAGTAGGATGAGGGCCGCCGTGTGTCCCTTGTCGAGTAGCATGCGGATGTCTTCAGTGGCTGCGAGGAGGGTGGTCTTGGTGCTGTGGTTGCTACGGAATCCAGACTGTGAGGCCTCTAGGATGGAGTTCTCTTCTAAGGTGGTCAGCTGGGTGTTTACGAGTCTCTTGGTGACTTTGGATGCGAAGGGGAGGAGAGAGATGGGCCAGTAGTTTTTCAGGTCCGTAGGGTCGGCCGTAGGTTCTCGAGGAGGGTTCTAACCTCAGCCCGCTTCCAGTCGTCTGGGAAGACGCCAGATCCGAAGGAGGTGTTGATGGTCCGTCCTAGTTCGGGGACGATGGCGGCGGCCCTGTGGAATATGTGCTGCGGTGGCGCAGGGGTCCGTTGGGACTCCTGAGTGGGTTTTCATCATGGAAGAGGTGATGAGTTCGATAGTGGCTGGATTCCAGGTCATGATGATAGGCTTGTCGGCGGCGGTGTTGAGGGAGATTGTGTCTGGCGTCTGTTCGCTGAAGTTGTCGTAGAGGGCCTTGATCTTAAGATGGAAGTAGGAGCTGAGCTTGTCACAGAGTTCCTGCGAAGGTGTGATGTCTGTGGCCTTGCTGGGGGGTATAGCGAACTGCTGTATGACGTTGAACAGTTCCTTGCCGTTGGTTCGGACTTTGTCTCTTATGAAGGTCCATTTGGTGTCTCTTATGTGCTAGTGGTATTCCTTCACAGGGCTCCTGTGGTTGTTCCGCGCTTTCGTAGTTTTCTGGTTTCGCCAGGTTTTCTCTAGGCACCTGCAGGAGCGTCTGGCCTCTTATAGTTCTGCGGTGAACCAGGCAGACTTCAGGGGGTGTTGTTTGACGGGGTGGCGGAGGGATACAAGCTTGTTGGCGCAGCAGGAGATCCAGCAGTGAAATTCTTTGGCTGCGGAGGTAGTGTCGGTCGTGGCGCTGGGGGAGTCCTGGAGGAGGGTGGTGTTGAGGTGTTCCTCTGTGACCTTGCTTCAGTTCCTTCGTGGCGGACGCGGGACGGGTTTGGGTGCGGTGGTGATGTTGAATGTGAAGTGTACCCAGTGGTGGTCCGTCCAGAGGGAATGGGTGGTGTGGCTGAAGTGGATGTTTGTCCCCCCTGCAAAGATGGGGTCGAGGGTGTATCCAGCTCTGTGAGTGGGCGTGTTGACCAGCTGCTTCAGTTTGAGGTTGTCGAGGAGCGTGGTGGAGTCGGGGTTGTTGCAGTTGTCGAGGTGGAAAGTAATACCCCTACAACCTAGCAATTCTTCCTCTCCTAAGGCTTACTGTTAGAACTGGGGGTCTCTAGTTGGATGAGGTAGGTACCTTAGTTCAAATAGAGACCCTTGCTTCTAATTCAGGGAAAGGAAGGACACCTTCTCGGATAGCCCCTGCTCGCCCCCTCGATAGCTTGGCACGAGTAGCCAGGCTTATCTACAAGCAAAATGTGTAAAGTATTTGCAACCACGCTCTCAGTAACCCAATGGTAACACCGCAAATGGACTCCCCACGAGTTTCATAAAAACAATGATATGTTTATATAAAAAGATATACGATGAGACCACACGATAAAAATCCAGCATATGCGTATTTGTACTATTTCACCTTGGTGGTTATTAGGCCAGCAAGCCCTGATAGGTTCTTGCAGTATTAATGAGTAATTCTCTACAATCCAATGCAGTCCTGATGCAATGCTATGCAGTTCGTAATGTAAGAACCAGGCACTTTGTAATGTCAAAATAATGCTGTTCGTTATGCAACAATAATGCAGTTCGTAATGCCAAAATAATGCAATTCGTAATGCAATGCATGATGCAACAATCAGGCAGTTGATTGTGCAAAAATAATGCAATGCGTAATGCAACAATCAGGCAGTTCGTAATGCAAAAATAATGTAAAAATAATGGGACAATCATGTACTCCGGCACCGATCACGGTGCTCTAGTCGGTCTCTCTGCCACTCTTACTGACTCGCGCTCATTTTCTGCCAAAATATGCCCCCAACACGGGTATGGTGGAAAACAAAGTGCAGCTTCTCACTCCGGCTCCGGTACTGCCACTCCTCGGCAAGTACGGGCCGCGATACGAGCTTGACTGGAGGCTCGCGTTGCGAGAATGCCGTTTTTCTCTGAGCCTGCACCCCGCCGACACACGCACGCTCGCTGAGTGCGACCTCACTCTCCTCGCTACTTGGGCCTCCGATGAAGCCATTGTTTTATGGCAGCAACCCAGGTCTGTTCACCTCCAGGTGCTCCCCCTCCCCCGCCCCCCCTCCCCCCCTCTACACTCCAGATGCAGGTCAGCCTGCTGCTGTATCACCTCCTCCCCTGGGTCAAGACATTCCCCAGATCCGATCACATTCAAATCCAGACAGTTAATCCACAACCAGGCAGAGACGCACAGAAATGTTAGAATACAAAAACCCAGCCACTTCTAAAAGAGTGGTTTCTAAACACACAATGCAAAAACCACCTTCACAAAAAGATGTGTTATTAAATTGTGAGTTCAGGCACTCTAAACTTCACCTCTCCATTTTAAGCCTATGGGAAGATAGGCTGGAAACATATTACACAGCCTTCCCCAGTCTGTCCTATGGGCAAGATGGCCCTTTCAACAGTGAAAAACGAAATGGAGAGTATTTCACTGTCAGGACATGGTACACACCTCAGTACATGTCCTACCTTTCACATACACTGCACCCTGCCCAGGGGGGTACCTTGGACCTACCGTAGGGGTGTCTGATGTGCATAAACAGGGAAGGGTAAGGCCTGGCAAGTGGGTGCACTTGTCAGGACAACATGGCAGTTTAACAAACTGCTCTCAGGCACTGCAGTGGCAGGCCTGAGTTCTCTCTTTAGGGCTACCTGTGTGGGTGGCACAATTAGTGCTGCAGGCCCACTAGTAGCATTTGCATTACCAGCCCTGGCACACATAGTGCACTTTACTAGTAAAGCAAACATACCAATCATGGACAACCAATTACCATACACTTTACACAGTGAGCACTTGCACTTTGACACTGATCAGCAGTGGCAAAGTGCCCAAAGCATTTAAGTTGGCAACACCATGTCAGAAAAAAAGTCTAGGGGGAAGGCAAAATGTTTAGGGAACTTTAGCCAAAAAGGGCCAAGTCCAACAAATACTTATTGATTCTGACAAGTTTTGAATGAAGTCACATGCCTTCCCCTACTGATGAATACTCTTACTCCTATTATCTGATAGAGACTTCTAGCTGCAGATTCCTTACCTTAAAAGTTTCCCCAGGCGTCAGACTGGATACTGAATTTTTTTTTGAGCAGTATCCTTGCGCACCGTTAGGTAGCGTCATTCAACTCCGTTTGGCGTCGTCCATGCCGGAAGTGACTTGCACATGCCCATATAGGCGACACTTCAGCACGCTTATGTAAGTTATTTTCTATCTGTGCAAGTCAGTGGCGATCCAGGAAGAGCTACCCCTAGTCAATTTTTGACAACCCTTTTTCGAGGCTTTGTCCTATTAATATGGAAGATTATGCCATCCAGAAAGGATGGCTTCAAGCCCTGCTGCACCTGTCACCTCTCCATGTCAATCCCACACCTTGTATGCCTCTGTTGCTTCGAGCACGACCACGACCCAAAGGCCTGCTTCGATTGCCACACCATGCACCCGAAAGCCTTGAGGAGCGATCCCTCAAGCTCCTGGCGGCTCGGTGTGAACCACCATGACAATCCAGATCTCAGTTGAGAGAAAAGTACCTGTAGCGGTCACGAAGTCTGAGAATCTCGTTGCACTCTAAGTCGTCTGGTCATTCGGTACGTCCCATTGCAAGAAGAAGTCGAAGTCTGTTTTGACTTCACCTCGTCAGTCAGCCGAAGAGACGAGGAAGCATCACTTGAGGCCTGGTTCCGTAGTTGAGCCTCCCGAGTTTCAGGGGCCCTGAGCAACCCCCTCCTTGTTGCAAGAGTTTTATCAGGCTATGCATCTCTTCTTTGGGCGACCCATTCCTTCGCACCCTGTGGGTTTGGGAGGAGTACCTACCAGATCGACACCGGCGGCTCCATCGCCAGTTGGGCCCCAGGGATCCACAGAGGGATCCAAATCATTGCCGGTTGAGGTATATTGACCTTCCCTGGCGCGGGTCCCGAGGACGACTGTTGCAATGGGCAAATACAAGGTCAATGAGTACAATACGTTGTGCCGGCAGGACAACGACAATTCGGATAAATGCAATACCAATATATGCCATAACCTGTAACCATATGACCATATCAGTGCTTATAAATACAATGTCAATGTATGTCATAATCTATGCCTGCACAACAGCGAAGATTCTGGCAGTAGCAATGTCAATGTATGTCATAATCCATGTACAACAACCAAAAAGGGTATGCAGTACCTATGTAGGTCAGTGAGAGAGGAAGGTAGAGTGTGAATCGTAGAACGATTGTGTCTTGTTGCGAAAAGTGGGAAAAGGGGAATCCCTACTTTTGGAATTAGGGCCCTCACATGCCCAGCCAGCTGGGTGTCATGCTTCATCATAGGGCAGTCTCCTCATCAGGTCGGCGCTGCAATACCTGATAGGCACCCAATGAGGGGCTCTTTAGCCCTGACATATAGCATTAGGTAGTCACCACTCTTATTTTAATCAGGTTGGGAGCCAGTTCCATTAAAATGTAATTAGTCTGGACTTCCTTCCCTGTTGTAACTCACTCTACACATCTACACTCAGTAGGTCCTTCACACCCATGGCACGGAATAAAAGATCTCCGCTAAAGGGTGAAACCAGTGGGCCGGACACTTCTCCAGATGCTGGTATGCTTTCTCCCTTTACCGTGGAGGGAGCTTCATTGGCAATGGTGCCGAGGGCGGCTAAGGTCCCGGATCTTAGCTTATGCCCGGTGGCAGTCAAGACTAATGTCTTGACGGAAATGCTTCAACCGGAGTGTCCCCCAAAGCAATGATAGAATACCAAAGCAGTGAGGTCTTGAGGGAGGAGAACATGGCGGCCGGCTAGGAGCCTGGGTCGCGAGCTCCGCAGTCATGAGAGCGAGTAAGGCGCAAAAACTGTCTCTTGTATGCAGCTTTTGAATGGGAATGTCTTTTGGCAGGTCTGAAGATTACTCACCGGGCTCAGAGGTAAACTTTTGGGGTCCAGAAACCGTCACAGACCGGAAAACTCGTACGGTGGTGTATTGGGCAGTGGTAGCGTCCGAGGACTGCCGAGGCTCAGCTAGACAGAGGCGGTACTGAGACAGAGGAGCAGGTCAGAGCTGGAGGCGGAGGCGTGTCCTGCCTGGAATCGGCGTCCCAGCAGCTCGGGAGCACAGGAGAAAGCAGGAAGTCTCTGGGCAGTTGCCGCAGTGGAGTTCCAGCATCAACTCGGGCAACACTAAGAGTAAATTTTAGGGGATCTTTATGGAAGTCCCCTTGCATTACTCAGATAACCCCGGGGGTCTCAAGGTTTGGCATTAACGACGGGCAGCTTCCCAGGGGAAACGTTATAGATATAAAGAAAGTGAATAGAAAAATTAAAGTGGACCCAGAAACAAAGTATCAAACTGAAGACAGTGCAGAAGTAAATGCCACTGTCTGCATGAATTCAATTAGGAAGAAAGGCAGAGGCAAACAAAGGGGGTTTTCCACTTCAAGCACAAATCCGGAGGCTCTGTTTCAAGGGCGATCACTGAGTCCTTCCGTCCAAATGCTGCCTAGACAGGATAAGTCAGCTCCAATAACCTATGAGGGGGAAGGCATTATGGTGTTATTGACCTTAAAGAAGCTTCCTATGCCTTAAGAAGCAAGCGTCCGAACTTGGAGCCGGCTCCCATAGGGGATGATGACAGTCCCTTGGCAGAAACTGGGTCAGAGAGAGAAGAGGAACAAGACAAAGAGTTAACTACATTACAGGATAGCGACATAGGGAAACATATGAATAGGAAACAAAGGGTTCAGAAAGCCAAGAGAGGCACAGCAGCAGTAGTTTCAACCAGAGCTGCAAAAACAGCTAAAAAAGAGCAGTTAAAGAAAGGATCAAACCTGAAAGTGACTCCCTCCCTGCGTTCTTTTTTTAAGGTGCAAGAGAAGCCAACTCCAAGATACTGGTCACTTAAATTGGAGAGTGTTACTGGAGGTAATCAACCAGTAGTGTCCTCGCCAACTTTAACAATAATGGAATCTCCCAATAGGTATCAAGTCCTTATGTCAAAGGACCCGGGAAACAAGGGTGAGAATGCCATAGAAATCGAGGAGGCACCGAAAAGGGAAGATAACCTGCAACAGTGTATGAAGAATAAAGATCAAAGATCAGAAACACCCGCGCAGGTTGAGATAGTGATTTGGTGGGTTCACTCTTTAAGGAGATGAAACTTAGCTTTGCAAAGTCGGAGAAGAATCAAGAAAAAAAACAGGCTACCTGTGAAGCCTTGGAGTCCAAGGTCAATGCATTAGTCGATAGAGTTGTGGCAGTCGAGACCACTTTGTAGCAGACCAGGAAGGAAGGGAAGCTCTTCCAGCACGACCTCGATGAGCTGAGACTAACCGAAAAGGAACTCTGGGATAAAGTCGAGAACTTGGAAAACAACTCAAGGAGGAATAACTTACGATTGTTGAATATCCCGGAATGTCAGGATGGGCAGAACATTAGGAGCTTCATAGTTAATCTGTTAAAAGATTTTACCCCGGACTTGGACGAAAAAATCCTAGATGAAGACATACAAAGGGTACACAGGGACCCTTTCAGACTAAACTAAGCTAGAAAAAATCAGCGAAGAGTGCTTCTTAATTTTAAATCTTACACCTTAAAGGAACGTATTTTGAACAAGGCATTGAATTCAGGTACTCTCACAAAAGAAGGATACAACTATAAAATTAGTTTAGACATTTCTAAGGCAACGGCAGACAGGCAGTGTGCCCTGGGAAATTACACGCAAGATCTGAGGGCCAAAGGGGCAGTTGTCCAAATGAAATTTCCAGCCCTCCTGCGAATAATGTGGAATAACCAAACATACAGTATCAGAGAGCCGAAAAAAGTGGAATTGCTTTTAGAGCGAATGAAAACAAATAGTAATAAGTAACGTTCTGAGCCAAGATACTTAAATTAAACTCTCACGACAGCGGACCTCAAACAGGGCAACTAGGTTTTTCCAATGACTGTAGGGAGGGTTCTCCAGGGTGGGGGTAGTGTTAAGGGTTTTTTCATTCTATTTGAGCACAATACATTTTCTTTGGGTGGGGAGCATTGGGGAAAAAAGGAAAAAAATAGTTGTCTGATATGTAAAATCTATAGCAAACAGGGTCATGGCAAAATGCAGATAAATAAACATTTATCCAGATGGGCGATTTAACCCCTTCACTGCTAGGCCTTTTCCCCTCCTGTGCTAAGCCTTTTTTGGGCTATTTGGGGTAGTGCGCGCTTAGGCCCCTGTAACTTTTTGACCACATTCGGTATCCACGCCAAATTTGCGTCCTTTTCTTCCAACATCATGCGGATTCTAAAGGTACCCAGGGTTTGTGGATTCTCCTAGAGGGTTCCCAGAAATTAGTTTTGTTTTTTTTTTGGTGAAAAATGGGGAAAAGTGGCTGCAAATGAAAGCATCTGGGTTTTTCTCTGCAAATGATATCAAAAAAGGGTTTGTGGGGCTGAAATCACCATTTCTCCAGCTTTTGGGGAATGACAGATTTTTGTCAGAAATCCCACATTTTTTACTCAGTTTTGACATTTTTCTGGGACATACCCTATTTTTGCAATTGTTTGTGCTTTCAACCTCCTTCCAGATAATGGTAGAAATGGGTAGAAAAGCAATAATGGATCCTGGAAAGCTATACATTTTTGAAAAGTAGACAAAAGTCTGAATTCAGCAAGGGGTCATTTGTGTAGATCCATCAAGGTTTCTTTATAGAAACTAACAGTTAAATATAGGAAAAACGGACTCATGGTTACGCACCTGCGCGCTAAGAGAGGTACTAGACCTGATTATGTTTTTAGCAGCTTACACAGCAACCCCACTCTCATTTTCCTACTCCCTGCTGACGAGAGGCAACTACCTCGAAACACGTGTCCAGGGATGGCACACGCCACGCATACTTGCACGCACTCTTGAGCATAGGTGTATCCGCCGACGCTGACCTTCAGGGACCATTTTCATTGGGGGAACACGACTGGTAGGTGTAGCAGTGTGCGACCAATCTGATGTAACTTTGTATTCAGGCTCCCTTGAGCCGGTGGAGTCGACGGACTCATGGTTACGCACCTGCGCGCTAAGAGAGGTACTAGACCTGATTATGTTTTTAGCAGCTTACACAGCAACCCCACTCTCATTTTCCTACTCCCTGCTGACGAGAGGCAACTACCTCGAAACACGTGTCCAGGGATGGCACACGCCACGCATACTTGCACGCACTCTTGAGCATAGGTGTATCCGCCGACGCTGACCTTCAGGGACCATTTTCATTGGGGGAACACGACTGGTAGGTGTAGCAGTGTGCGACCAATCTGATGTAACTTTATATTCAGGCTCCCTTGAGCCGGTGGAGTCGACGGACTCATGGTTACGCACCTGCGCGCTAAGAGAGGTACTAGACCTGATTATGTTTTTAGCAGCTTACACAGCAACCCCACTCTCATTTTCCTACTCCCTGCTGACGAGAGGCAACTACCTCGAAACACGTGTCCAGGGATGGCACACGCCACGCATACTTGCACGCACTCTTGAGCATAGGTGTATCCGCCGACGCTGACCTTCAGGGACCATTTTCATTGGGGGAACACGACTGGTAGGTGTAGCAGTGTGCGACCAATCTGATGTAACTTTATATTCAGGCTCCCTTGAGCCGGTGGAGTCGACGGACTCATGGTTACGCACCTGCGCGCTAAGAGAGGTACTAGACCTGATTATGTTTTTAGCAGCTTACACAGCAACCCCACTCTCATTTTCCTACTCCCTGCTGACGAGAGGCAACTACCTCGAAACACGTGTCCAGGGATGGCACACGCCACACATACTTGCACGCACTCTTGAGCATAGGTGTATCCGCCGACGCTGACCTTCAGGGACCATTTTCATTGGGGGAACACGACTGGTAGGTGTAGCAGTGTGCGACCAATCTGATGTAACTTTATATTCAGGCTCCCTTGAGCCGGTGGAGTCGACGGACTCATGGTTACGCACCTGCGCGCTAAGAGAGGTACTAGACCTGATTATGTTTTTAGCAGCTTACACAGCAACCCCACTCTCATTTTCCTACTCCCTGCTGACGAGAGGCAACTACCTCGAAACACGTGTCCAGGGATGGCACACGCCACGCATACTTGCACGCACTCTTGAGCATAGGTGTATCCGCCGACGCTGACCTTCAGGGACCATTTTCATTGGGGGAACACGACTGGTAGGTGTAGCAGTGTGCGACCAATCTGATGGAAAAATTTAAAATTTGTTGAAAAAAGCAGCCTTTTGTGTCAACGTTTTCACCTGTAACTTCTTCTGATTATGACTTCTCTTTGAAAGCAATGTACCGTTACATCTGCTGGACCTTCCTGGTTGTGGGGATATATAGGACTTGTAGGTACACCAAGAGCCCAACGAACCCAGAGTAAAAAACTGAGCAGCATTTTGTAATGGTTTTTTTTGTTCCGGGTATATAGCAATTATTGTGTGAAAATCTATACATGGAAAAATTGGTATGAAAGACACCTATGTATTTCTGAAATGGGAACAAGTTACAGAGTTTAGAAACAGTGCATATTTGCACATTTTCGAAATTGGGAATACTCATACTTGCATGACAATTATTGGTCATTTTTCAAAAATTTTTACACAATGTTTTTCATTTGGAAGGGAGAAATGCATCAAAAATCAATAGGTAATAACAGTTGCTTTACAAATCTGAACTACCCTAAGTCTCTCGATAAAAATAGTACCTCACTTGTGTGGGTAGTCATAGTGCCCATGACAGGAAGTGGCTCAAAACCGAAGGTGAACACACCACATTTTCACACTGAAAATTTACACATTTTTTGCGAAGAGTCTAGCTGTAGTTTTTTAACCCTAGCCCTGCCGGCACCTAGGGAAACCTAGCAAACCTATATATCTTTGAAAACAAGACACCCAGGGGAATCCAGGATGGGGGTACTTGGGCCTCCCACACAAGTGAGGCACCATTTTTACCGGGAGACCTGGGGGAACGCTGGGTGGTGGTAAATTTGTGTGAGCCCGGTGATGCCACAACTTTCCCACACCAAAATGTGTGAAAAAAGTGATTTTTTTCAGCTAAAATTGAGGTTTGCAGGGGATTCTGGGTAAGGAAACGTTGGGGGAAGCATGAAAGCCATACCTCCCTGGAAGCCGCCGGATGTCTAGTTTTCAGAAATTTATGTGTTTGGTAGGTTTCCCTAGATGGCTGCCAAGCACCGGGCCAAAAACCCAAATGACCTCCCTTGCAAAACCAGATAGTTATTGGTTTGTTTCTACAGCGTGAGAATTTTGGAACAATATTGCAATGAAAATGTGGCAGACATTTTGAGGTTTGCAGGACATTGGGGATAAAACTTTTTGAATTCACAAGAGAGACATCACCATGAACTCCCAAGGGTTTTCAACAATATCTACAGTTGGTGGGTTATTCTTACATTGAAAGTACACCTTGGCAGAGAAACTAAAGACAGATTCCTGCACAACCATCTATTTCTCAAACACACACACACATACTGGTTGGATTTGGCACGAGGGCGAGTCATGGTTCAGTGTATTAAATTTTATTGTCAATGCACACCCAGGTTCGCTGGGGAAGGGAACTAGAGGCTTGTTAGGGTAATAGGAGACGGCCTGCCTCCAACACAACTTGATACGCACAAATTGGGCCGCTCCTATTAGAATGACCTAGAGAAAAACTGAGTAGTGTTATGTGACTGTGAGTGTGAACATCTCACTAAAAGTTACGGACTGGCCTCACACACTACCTGGTGTCATGCTTCATCATCGGCCAGTCCTCGCCCTCTAAAAATTTGGTTTGATAGAGGGCGGGCATACACCTGACGACAGGGATGCACTTCTAACTAAGTGGGGCCCAAAGTGAATAAGTGAAATTAAAAAGCCATTATAATAACCTCATTTTGTATTTAATGGTTTAGGAGACTATATGGTTTATAAAAACAAGTGTACGGCGCAATTGGGAAAGTTATTATCCCCTCGCCGTGTAATCATTGGTCTGAAAATGGGTCGACATGTTTCTGGCCTTATGTCAACAGAGGTACTCGGCATTCATCAGGACCTTAGTGTTTAACCAAATAACGGGCTCCACTCTTACCAATATTGTGGTTAAAGGGAATCAGCGGTGGAGAGACCGTGGTCACTCTCTGCTGTATATATGGGTCAGAAAAGTACCCTACAGCCTTCACCCTATATACTCCATGGGAGGGGGGGGTGGTAGAGGAGAACCCCTGTAGTCACACTCTGAAGCAGCCTCTCCTGTCCTCTAGCTGGACTTTTCAAGGGATGAAAGTCCGGGCCTGGTCCATCTATTAAATTTTATTAACAAGAGATTTCACAAAAATGAAATGCACTGTCAATAATTAGATTCACAAAAAACCAAACCAATGACTCGCAGCTCGTGAGCTGTAAAGCCACGTCAAGGCACCAACCACTTTACAGGCCATTCACACACCTTTCATACATGATACAAACAAGACCATTCGCACCACCAGGCACAAAAGCAAAACACATTACAAAATTCACAAAAAGGGACAAGGTACACCCTGCTTCAGAAAGACAAATATTACTGCACAGCCATCTAATCCTCAAGCACACACACATACTTGTTGGATTTGGCACGAGGGTGAGTGATGGTTCAGTATATACAATTGTATTAGCAAGGGATTTCACAAAAATGAAAAGCACTGTTAATAATTGAAAGGGGGAGAAACTGAACCATTGACTCACAGCTCGTGAGCTGTAAACCACGACAAGGCACCAACCTCTTTACAGGCCATTCATACACCTTTCATACGTGTGAGACATACAACACCATTCACACCGCCAGCCGCGGGCCCATCACATAACAAAACTCACACCAGCACACAGCGCCATTCAAGGGCCCATCACTTTCACACGCCCACATTCCTGACACAGCAACTACACAAGCTGATGGATTGCGTGGAGTGGCACTCAGCTAGCAGTGTGTATAGTGACCAGCAGCAAGTCACTACTCGCACACAGCCAGCCGAGCGCCAGTCCACACACACCGCTAGCAGAGCGCCAGTCCGCGCACACCGCTAGCCAAACACCAGTCCAGGCACACCGCCAGTCAATCGCCAGTCCAGGCACACCGCCAGCCAATCGCCAGTCCAGGCACACCGGCAGCCAATCGCCAATCCACGCACACCGCCAGTCAAGCTCCAGTCCACGCACACCACCAGCCAAGCACCAGTCCGCGCACACCGCCAGTCCACGCACACCGCCAGCCAAGCACCATTCCACGCACACCCCCAGCCAAGCTCCAGTCCACGCACACCACCAGCCAAGCACCAGTCCACGCACACCGCCAGCCAAGTACCAGTCCACGCACACCGCCAGCCAAGCACCATTCCACGCACACCGCCAGCCAAGCTCCAGTCCACGCACACCACCAGCCAAGCACCAGTCCACGCACACCGCCAGTCCACGCACACCGCCAGCCAAGTACCAGTCCACGCACACTGCCAAGCAAGTGCCAGTCCACACACACCAACAGCCAAGCGCCAGCCTACACACACCGCCATCACATTTAGGATTTTTAAAGACAAAAATGAAAACACAAACAAATCGCAAATAAATACAAATCTACAAACACAAAATCACCAACTAAATACATTGCACTAACGCCAACCTTGAAACAGAATCAAATTTTCAAAAGAATACAGACCAGGCAGTTCACTTCACCACTCATGAATGCTCCCAAAAATTATTTTGCGTGTGGTACGCTCTAAATCAAGCCCGGACACACAGCCCATGTTCAGAAGGACAGTCGGGGCAGTACATACGAATCTCCTTCCGCATACCTCTTCGCCAACAGACTCTACATCTCCTAGTGGGAAAATCTTTTGAGGGTGTGGGAGGAATGTGATCAGGAAAGTGGCGATCTCTCAATCTAGCAACATCCTCCACCACTCCAACTCTAGGAACACTTGCCTGTTCCACTACAACAAGGCTGCCTATTACAGACTCCTGAAACTTAGCAAAAGTCATCTTTGACTCAGGGCAAGAATCCTGGAACACAACAAAAGCATTAAACATTGCCAAGTGGAAAAGATGGATAGCCAACTTCTTGTACCAAATGTAAGCCTTACGAAGAGCAGCGTAAGGTTCCAACCTCTGATCTACTCTGTCAACACCACCCATGTGCCTATTATAGTCTAAAATGCACACAGGTTTGCGCACTTCAGCGACCTGACCCCAAACAGTCACAGGTGCAGTGCTTTCATCATGGATGGTAGTCAGCATGTAGACATCTCTCCTGTCTGAAAACTTCACAGCAAGAAGCTCCTCGCAACGCAACGCACTGCACTGTCCCCGCACAAGCTTTTGACAAACCAGTTCTTTTCTTTTAGGAAACCTTTACGGTTAGAGCGG
Source organism: Triturus cristatus (assembly GCF_964204655.1). Lineage (NCBI taxonomy): Eukaryota > Metazoa > Chordata > Amphibia > Caudata > Salamandridae > Triturus > Triturus cristatus. The sequence goes on along the minus strand of NC_140590.1, from coordinate 1,604,986,746 downwards.
ATTGTGCCACAAGCAACAGTGTCTACTTTGGCCAATTCGCTGAACACCAGTGTAGAAGTTATCTACATATAAATGGTGGCCTTTGTTAAAAAATCCTCTACCAAGTTCCCAAACAATTTTCTCAGTCACTCCAAAAGTGGACGGACAACCAGGGGGGTTAATCCTGGATTCCTTACCGGTGTACACCCTGAAATTAGAGACATATCCAGTCCTACTGTCACACGGCATATACAGCTTAATTCCATAGCGTGCCCTCTTACTAGGAATATATTGCCTAAAAACCAAGCGGCCCTTGAACAACACCAAAGACTCATCCACTGCAATTTCTTTCCCAGGAGCATAGATCTCAGAAAATCGATCAACAAAGTGATCAAGGACAGGCCTAATCTTAAATAGACGGTCACACTCTGGGTGATCTCGTGGCAACGCTAAACCATTATCAACAAAATGCATCATCCGAAGCAGAAGCAAATACCTGTCACGACTCATGACTGCCGGAAAAATAGCAGTTGCCATCAAGGGCATAGTAGACCAATATGAAGACATTGATGGCTTCCTTAGTAAGCCCATCAAAAAAGTTAAACCCAAGAACTTCTTCATCTCTTCAAGATTTGTGGGAGTCCACCGGGTAGCTCTAGAGTGTGGCTTAAGACTGGCACTGTTGTCCCTCAAAAACTGTTCGGCATACAAATTAGTCTGCTCAACAATCTCTGCCAAAAACACATCGTCCATAAACATCTGAAAAACATTTATCGGCAAAAAATGTTCAGTATTCACTCTACACCCTGGAACACCAGTAAAGTCTGGCAATGCCGGCTGCACCATGCCAGGGGCAACCCAGAGGTCATCACTTTCAAAAGGAAACCTTGCAGCCCCAGCCTGCAGCCCAGATGCCTCTTGCTGCACTACACCAACGGGAAGCCTTGCAGCCGCAGGCTGCAGCCCAGAAGCCTCTTGCCGGACTACACCAACGGGAAGCCTTGCAGCCCCAGGCTGCAGCCCAGATGCCTCTTGCCACACTATCGGCACATCAGTCTCCTCCTCTAACACAGGCACTTCATCCGCACTAAGAGTATCTTCATCATCCGATGACTCCATATGGAGAGAAAACTCACTGCCAGAATCGTCCCCTGCCTCCTCTGCCTCAGATGCAGTCAGTCTCTGAACCATGGTCAGAGGAAGACTCAAAAAGCAAACCAACAACCTGCTGAGCAGTAATCCTGCTGCTAGCCATTATACTTACTAAGATAGAAGACTGCACAAACAAGTCAACAACAACCAACAATGTGCAAACCAAGTAAGTAAAGAAATGTGTACCTTTATCACAAAGATCAATGTACTCAAAAACTATAGAATTCAATTACAAGAGACAGCTATACTCACCAGAACCTACTCTGCAGTGACACAGCAAAAAACAACGATATCCAACTAGAAAGATGAAAAAAAACCAAATTACTCACAAGACAACAAAATACACATCGAGCACAAATGCAAACAGTTTTTGACACTCAAAAACCAAACATACTGCTATTATTACACCATTTGCAAAAAAAATTCATGCAGAGAAATCAAACACATTTACATTGTACAAAAAAAAGTCTCTTACCAAACTACACAAACAGCAGAACCACCAGTAACGAAACGGCAAACTGGAAAGAGCAAAAGCCTTCACCTAGAACTAAAAAGTAAAAAAAAACATTGCAATTGCAATTCACAAAAATTATAACAATAAACATTATAACATGCTATGTTACTACCCAAATGGTCAATCGGGTTGTGTGCCAGGTGGGGCAGAAAACAGCAGGAAAAAAAAAAAGGCTACTCTGTCCCGGGGCGGGTGGGCCAAATACATATTATTAAAAATTGCACCCTGGAAGCAACCCATGCCCAAGGGGTCACTTCCATTTTTATTTAAACTAATTCCCTGGTGTCTAGTGGGCTTTTCTGCCCCCCCTGGGACCAGAAACGGCTACACAAAAGACCGATCTGCCCCCAGGGGGGGCAAAAAAGTCTTAATAAAAATGTGGGCCCCCAGGAAGCGACCCTTGCCCAAGGGGTCGCTTCCTTTACGCAAAGAAATAACATCCCTGGTGTCTAGTGGGCTCTTCTGCCCACCCCTGGGACCAGAAACGGCTACACAAAAGACCGATCTGCCCCCAGGGGGGGCAGAAAAGTCTTGAAAAATATTTGGGCCCCCAGGAAGCGACCCTTGCCCAAGGGGCCACTTCCTTTACTCAAAAAAACACATCCCTGGTGTCTAGTGGGCTTTTCTGCCCACCCTGGGAGCAGAAACGGCTACAAAAAAGACCGATGTGCCCCCAGAGGGGGCAGAAAAGTCTTCCAACGAAAATGGGGCCCCAGGAAGCGACCCTTGCCCAAGGGGCCGCTTCCTACCACAACAAAGACATCCCTGGTGTCTAGTGGGGGCATCCCTGCTCCACGATCGCGACGCTGTGCGCGATCGTGAAGCAGGAATGCCCAGCATTGAGACATCAGGGGAGAGGAAATACTCTTTCCTCTCCCCCCATGCCTCAATCGCTAACAAAATCACCCCCGCGGCCCCACCAGCCAGCAAAACTTACCTCCTCCTTGCTGGGACGCCTGGAAGCAAATGGCTTCCAGGCGCCCCAGCGCTTCCTGATGACGTCGGCGCGCGCTGTGCACGCTGACGTCATGGGGAAGCGTGGGGGGGCTCGGGGGTGGCAGCGGAAACTGCCATCCCCCTCTGTGGGGGCAGGATCGATGCCCCAGAGGGGGAACGCCAGCGCTTCCCCCAGGGGCTGTGCTCATGACGGAGCGGTTCCGTCATAAGCACAGCCCAACCGATGCTCATGACGGAACCGCTCTGTCATGAGCATCGAAGGGGTTATAATTCGCGACATGGAACGTGAATGGGCTAAGAACTAGGGGAAGGCGACAAAAAATCTTTGAGTACCTTAAGCTAACAAACAGTGACATAATCATATTACAAGAAACCCATCTTCTTAACGAAGAGTGGCTTTAAATTATAAAACCTGAAAAATGGGTTTGGGAGAGTGTTTATACAAATCAATCTTGTAATATTAAGGGTGTATCAATTATTATTAAAAAGTCATCTATTCTAACAGTAGGGGAAACCGTAGAATCAAGAGGTAGATGGGCCATAGCCAAAATAAAGTCAGATTTTTCTTTATCTATGGTTGGGTTCTCTGGCCCCAATACAGACGATCCTGTACCTCTTCAGACCCTTTACGCACAGTTGATAACAGCGTCCACACCAATTATACTAGGTGGTGACCATAACATTTTATTAGACCCCAAAAAGGACAGACACCCACCTGGTAGAGCTTTGAACCTTCCTAAAATGAGAGAGTGTCTGAACAGACTTAAAGACAACTTGGGGCTAATTGATATTTGGAAATCCAGAGGGGATCATACTAATAAATTTACCTATAGGAATCACATATACGGCCATGCCTCAAGAATCAATTTCGTTTTAATTGATAAACTCTTATGCAATAATGTTAAAAAGGTGTTCCATATGCCCGCTCACCTCTCAGATCACTCTTTAGTTCAGCTAGATATAGGTATTAAGTGCAGGGAGAGAAAAGATGGACATTGGACCGTACTCTTTTGCTGGACCATCAAGTTATAGACCAGATAAGAGACACAACAGTAAACTACTTTAAAGATGACATCAATGGAGAATTTCCTAATCTGGTAATCTGGGACGCTTGTACAGCTGTGCTCAGAGGAGTCCTAATTGGTTTAGCAATAAGTAAAAATAAAGAGAAAAGGCTTAAAGTATCACAGTTAGAGGCTGACATATTAGAAATACTGGGGAGGTGGGATGCTGGAATTACGGAGGAAGAACAAAACAAAGTAAAGGAAGAAATACTAGAAAAGAAACAGGAGTTAGCATTATATCTGGAGGAAAGGGTAAGGAAGAGATGGCAGGCCAGCTCTTTATCGAACTATGAATTTGGGGAAAACAGCAGAAAACTTCTAGCGTGGAAGCTTAAAACTGAGTCTAATAGAAATAAAATCAAGGCAATATACAAGGGTAATGAAGGAGAAAAAGTACTTACGACAGGCTGGCAGAGCACCACCTATCCCTTCTCCGCCAGAGAGTGATTTCTCTCTTGGCCAAAGAAGCCATAGAGAGAGTGCCGACACCAGAAGTGGGTTGTGGTTGCTATTCTTGCTACTTTCTGGTGCCCAAGAAGAACAGAGGCCTTCGCCTATTCTCGACCTGCACTCTCAATTTCATCCTCAAGAAGAAGTGCAAAATGCTCACTTTTGCTCAGGTCCTGTCTGCCCAGGAACCTGGATGGTAGTATTGGACGCATATTTCCATGTTCCCTTCCCACAGGCATTACCTGCAGTTCACGATGGGCCACAAGCACCTTCAGTTTGCTGTGCTTCCCTATCCTCACCAGCATCCCTTGGGTGTTCATCATGGTGATTGCGGGAGTTGCTACTCATCTGGGGTGATCAGGGGGGCCATTCTTCCCCCAATCTCGATGACTGGCTTTTGAGGGCGGGCTCACCCCAGACTGTCTTCTCCCACCATATCGAAAAGAAAGGGGGGGGGGGGTGGAGGGCCCATCCTCCTAGTCACATATATCTTAAGACAAATTGAGCCCCTCTTCGTAGTGTGTGCTAAACCTCCTACAGGGTGAGAGAAAAGCACAGGGCTTCCTTTATATGGCCTTTTCCCACCAGATTAGCCCCTTGGTGGCATTCTTCATCATAGGGTTCCTCCCGTTCTGCTACGGAATGGATCGTGCAGCTACCTACGAAATATGCAGGAGCACTGAGTCGTGTGCTCTAGATGGTGGTAGAATGGGAGTTGGAGGGGGTTTCTAATTGAAATTAAAATACCTGTCTGATAGGATAGCTATGCTTTATTTCGTCTTCCAGACAGTATGGGTAAAAAAGAGGGAAAAAGAGTAGAAAGTGTGGGTTTAATGACCCTTCTTTCTACAGGTCTACATGTTTCAAGCCACCCTTCCCAGTGGCTATCTTCAGCATCAAGAAACTCACTCCGTGATTCCACTCCTGATCATATAGTATCTGTGAGAATCTGGCTTGGTATATGGTGTACACTTATGTAAGTGGGCACCTTGCACCAATCCAGACAAGACCTATTGTGATTTTAGTGGTCTTAGACAACCTTAGAAAGCTCTCTTAAGTGGTAGCTGTGGAGAGCACCCTTCAAGTCTAGTCCAGAAGGAGTGGAAAGCAGCTTGTTTTACCAGACATAATCTTATTAATATAGATTCAGTGAAAAAGAACCACACAGAGTAATTATAAAAATATATATTTATTATAAGACACTCACTAAGACATATAGATATCTCCTAGCCGGAGATATATACAATACACACAATACTATGCAAAAGTAAAAGGTAAAGAGCACGAATACACAGTGGTCACCAGGGGGAGACCAAACCATATACCAAAATAATGGTATGCGAACCACGACTCAAGTCAAAACTATACCCAGAAGACGTAGACATGCCGGGGACCCAAGGAACCACCCGAGGTAAGTAAACAGGATCCCCAAGAAGGTCGCGTGCAGAGTGGGAACACGACCGTGAGTTCAATTCAAGTCAGTGGGTAAGTCGCAGTTGCAATTTTAAAGAAGGCCCTTCCTAGTGGACCCTGAAGAAACCCTGTGGAAGACAGAAGGTTGGAGAGCCACCCCACCCGTGGATACCTTAGGAACCAGGATACCTGCACCAGGGAAGCCGGGTGCATAGGTGTGAAGTGGCGTCTGAAACCGCCGTCAAACTCAATGGAGTACTTGAGGAAGATGCAGCTGCTGGAGAAGGTGAAAGTATCCCGTAGAACCCAAAGGTGAATTTAAGTTTAGAAGTACCTTCAAACAGAGGGGACAGAGTGTGTGCTACTCAGGAGTGACCAGGAGGCACGGAAGACGAATGCCCACCGATGTCAAGTGTTGCAAGAGAGATGACGGTGACCTTGGAGCTGCACCTGTGAGGACCATGCGATGCTGTGGAAGACCAGAAGCCATTCACGAGCTGTCCCAAGTCGGGTGTCGAGAGTTGAGGGGTCGGTGTCTGTTGGGAGCACAAACAATCCTTGGCAACTGCGAAGAAGGTGCAGTGTCAGGACCAGCAAGGTCCAGGTGACTCACCACAAGGAGGTGAGTCAGGGCAGGCCCGAGCAATCAGGGGAGCCCAGAGAAATCAAAGGAGATCCTCAAGAGGACCCCCAGGCCGGAGGCACTGGAGTCACAAGAGGACCACGAGCTGCTCACCAAAGATACAGGCCCAAGGTGCAAGTGATGCGGTGAGGACGAATATCTTCGTCACAGGAGATGCTTGAGGTGGGGGGGCTACTTGGAGCCCATAGATCCTGATGGAAGGAAGCCAACAAGCCTTTGCAACAGCAAGTCAACACGGTGCACAGGGGTTCGGTTCCTGTGGCTCCGACAAGGGATACTGGCCTGAAACTTGGTGAGAGGTCAAACCCGGCGATAAAGGCACATCGGAAAGTTTTTGCGCTGGGACTCCTGTTGGCAAAACGTCTCGTGGCGTGCAGATGGGGACGGGGGCGAGTGCCCAAATTCAAGATTTGGCTGACTACGATGTCCACCTGGCAGGAACGACTTCACAATTATGCTGACCTCTTGTCCCCCAAGTCGCGGCCCAGGGACCTCTGGGGGCCCCTCATTACATACCTCATGCGGGCTCAGAACGGGGGCGAATCTGAGTTGGGCGGGAACAGGGACACAGAGAGGGCTAGCCCATCCACCACGCTTTGTCCTGAACCTACTCCACTGACTACGGCGACGGATTGATTTCCCCGCCCCCTTTGTTCCTTCCCTCCCCGAGTATGGCATACAGGGCACTCCCTGTACGCCCAGACTGGGTACACGCTTTCTGGTATACTTGCACTCCGCACGCCGGCTACACAGGCGGGGGGGGGGGGGGGTTGGGGGTGGCGGGTCGGCCGTTTCCCTGTATTTTGGATAAAATAAACCCTACCCTACTATAGCACATGCGGCGTGGCATTGACGGATGTAGCACCAGTTCATGTTCTCTAATTGTATCAAGGCTATCTCCTCCCAGGTCATTGGCTGGGTCAGCACAGTGCAGAGCAACATCACACCGGGCTTAGACTGCACTTAGTAATGGGATAAATTACACTGTGGCCCTGCACTGAACGGTTCCTTACGCCACATACTGAGTATGGTGGACACGCACTGGGAGAGTACAGTTCTTATTGGAGTTAAAGGTTGGTTATAAAAGATGAAAAGAAACCTCACGTATTCACTGTTCGATTATACCTTGCTGATATAACTGCTAACGTATGCATCCTTCAACAGCTTTAATTACATTACTCCGCGGCCGGCCTATGTGGGTTGTAGGCGACATGCTGTGTTAATAAGTTGATCCTTTCTAGTAAGTACTACACGTCTGTGTACCTGCATGTTGTTGCTGCCGGCCTGTTAACCAAGGTTGTAGGCGAGAAGCTGTGTACTATTCGTTGCTGACCAATAAAGGTTTTGGAAAAAAAAAAAAAACTTGGTGAGAGGACAGGGAAAGCCTCGTGGAATGTGAAGAACCACCACCTGTGTTGCTGAGCCTTTCAGAGTCTGGGAGCCCAGGATCAGCAGACCGGTCAGCTTAGTTGTGAGCCTGCAGATGCAGGGAAGTGACTCCTTCACTTCAAGGGAGATTCCTTCAGGTGTCTTGGGTGCCCACAGGCCTTGGAAGGTTCCTGTATGTAGCACAGGCATAGACATTGCAGCAGACAAGCAGGGCGACGAGATCAGGAGCAGCAGGAGTCTTCCCAGTTGCAGCCTTGATGCCCAGAGCAAAGTCCAGCAAAGTCCAGAGTGCCCATATGGTCGAAGAAGTGGTGTCTTGAAATTAATCTTCTCTATGACGAGTCTAGGGACCCACCCTCAGGTAGGCCCTTAAGTACCCTAAGGAAAGGGTTGGGACAATTCAGGGTTCCCTCCCAGGGGTGGGTCGGACAGTGGAGAGGATACTCCCATGTCCTTTGTCCATTTTCGCACCAGAGCGGGAGCCATGGCTCCCTGAGCTGGTTTGATCGGGATTATGCAAGGAGGACACCAAGTGGGCCCTTCAAGCAGACTGGGTGGTGCTGGCAAGTGCTCCCACCCGACTCCAATACTCTAAGCCCTGTCTGGGAGGTGGTCACACCTCCCTGTGACAGGATACCTATTGTTCTGCCTTCCCCTGCTCGAGCTTAGCTCAGCAGCAGGAGGGCAGAACCGTGTGTCTGGTTGGCAGCATCTGTGTTGTGCTGTCTGTGTCTAGAAGGCTGGTACCGGGAGCACGGAGGACCTCCCTGAGGAGCTTTAGAATGCATGGAATCATACCCCCACACAATTTGCTCTGTTGGGGGTATGATTCCAACATGTTTGATGCCATACATGATAGGGTAAGGGTACATTACTGCCAGTTTAGAGATCATATAATGACGCATGGCCACGCTATGTATTCTTAAAGGCTGATGCACTTACAGCCCAGTAGAATGCACATGCAAGGGGCACTCTCACACTTTGAACCGAGCACCCTGCCTTCAGGATTGAAGGGCCTGCTTTAGGGGTAATTTATAGGTTTTAAGTGCAGTGACCGTAGATATACGTAAACATATGTCTTTCATAAGTGGGTGGGAGGGATCTGCGTTTCATTCTAAGAGCCAGGTATTGAGGTCCTTCCTGAATTGAGGCAGTGAAGGTGATTGCCTGAGATGTAGCTGCAGGGAGTTGCAGGTCTTCGCAGCGAGGTAGGAGAAGGATCTTCCTCCAGCCGAGGGATTGCGGTTCAGTGAGATGGTGGCCAGGGCCAGTTGTGCGGAGCGGAGATGTCTGGTGGGTGTGTAGAAGGAGAGGCAGTAGCTGAGGTAAGTAGGTCTAGCGTTGTGGAGGGCTTTGTATTCTTGCGTGAAGAGTTTGAAGATAATTCTTTTGCTGATCGGGAGCCAGTGAAGGTCTCTTAGGTGACCAGTGATGTGGCTGCGGCAGGAAATGTTCAGGATGAGTCTGGCAGAGGCGTTCTGCAGTTTATTTAGGAGTTTCTAGGTGGTGCCGGCCTAGAGTGCGTTGCTGCAGTCGAGTCTGCTGCTGATGAGCCCATGGGTGACCTCTTTCCTTGACTTTGGTGGGGATCCACTTGAAGATCTTCCAAAGCAGGTAGAGTGTGTGGAAGCAATCAGACAGTCCAGGATGATGCCAAAGTTTTGTGTGTGGTCCGTCAGTTTTGGGGGTTTCGAGCGCTGCGGGCCACAAAGAGTCGTCCCAGGCAGAAGGGGTGGAGCCAAGGATGAGGACTTTGGTTTTGTCTGAGTTGAGTTTGAGGCAGCTGTCCTTCATCCAGGTAGCAACTGACTTAATCCTGTTGTGAAAGTTGCTCTTGGCGGCTGTGGGTTCGTAGGTGAGGGAGAGAATCAGCTGTGTCGTTGTCGTAGGAGACAATGTTGAGTCAGTGGCTTCTGACGATGGCTTCAAGCAGGCCATGGTGATTTTAAAGAGGGTGGGGCCCAGGTGATCTCTGTGGGTTCCGAGTAGAATGGTGGAAGTCTGACTATATGTTCGGTCAGTGAGTAAGGAACGATCCATTCTAGGGCTTTGCCGTTTTGCCTCGGGCAAGGAGGGTGCGGATGTCGTCTGTGGCTGCGAGGAGTGCGGTCTTGGTGCTTTGGTGCTGTGGTTGCTTCTGAAGCCCGATTAGGAGAGGTCCAGGATGTGGTTCATTTCAATGAACTTGGAGAGTTGTGCGTTGATGGCCTTCTTGATGACTTTGGCGGGGAAGGGGAGCAGAGAGATGGGTCTGTAGTTCTTGAGGTCTGTCGGGTCGGCAGAGGGTTTCTTCAGCATCGGGTTGATCTCTGCGTGTTTCCAGTCTTCAGGGAAGGTGGCAGACTCAATGGAGCAGTTGATGGTGCGGCACAGTTCAGGGGCCATGGCGGTGTCGGCTCTGTTGAAGATGTGGAAGGGGAAGGGATCCGAGGGGCCTCCGGAGTGGATGCTCTTCATGATCCTGAGGTTGATGTCCGAGATGAGGGTGATTTAGTTGGGCAGGGTCTGGTGGGGTCTGGAGCTTTTGAGTGCGGTGGTTGCTGGTGGGGTAGGCGGGTCTTGGGTTGCCAAGCTATCATAGACCTCCTTGATCTTGCTGTAGAAGGTGGCGAGATTGTCACACTGGACTTAGAGGGGGGATGTCTGCTGTCTACGTGCTGGGTTTGGCAAATTCTTTGACCAGGGTGAAGAGTACTTTGCTGTTGTGTGCATTGTTGTTGATGCGTTATTATGTGGCTGTTTTATTTGTAGTTCTTACCAGGCAGGTAGTTTTAAAACCACTTGGAAAACCCCTCCCAACACCTGTTCTACCACCATCTAGAGGATATCACTCAGTGCTCCTGCTTATTTTGCAGGTAGCAGCATGCCCTGTTACGCAGCTTAATCAGAGGAACCCTTTTAAGTATGGCACGAAGGGGCAACCTGGTGCATGAGGGTTGGGTAAAGAATTCCCTGCACTTTTTTTCACCCTGTAGGAGGTTTAGCTCACACTACGAAGACAAGATCTATTTATCTTGAGATATATCTTGTCTCCCACCGACAGCCTACAGCCAACTTACAGCCTGCTTTTCCTTCAGTTATAATGGCAGCCTATGGACTACATTGCACTGCATTCTTCATCTCTGTTTTCTCATGGCAAAAAAAGGGTTTGTGAAGGTTCTTTTTCTCTGTGCCATTACAAAATTATTCATGTACTAAGGGCATATGTGATTACAGTCTGCTCATTTGCCACTCCAAGATGAAGAACTCCGACCACTGTAGCCTGCCCTTAGGCTGCATTATGACTTTAAGTGACTTTTCGAGGCCTTCCAGAAGAAAGGCGAATTTCAGCACTTAAGAGGTTTTATTGGATAAAGTGCTCCGGGGTCCCCGCAGATGGGCGGGACTATTTAACGCTTATGACTATCATGAAAATACCCCTGCGAGAAAACTGGAGTTACAGGTAAGAAACTATACCTTTTGTGTGAGTTTACTACTTTTAGATATTCCCAAAGGAAAACTTGGACCAAAAGTCTAACTTCACTATTTTTCGTTATTCACAAAGGTAAAGTTAGACCTAAAGTCTAACTTTACCAGTAGAAACTTAACTTTGTGAATACTGAAAAGTAGTAAAGTTAGACTTTTGGTCTAAGTTTACCTCTGTGAATACCAAAAAGTAGTAAACTTACACAAAAGTGTATGATTCCCTTTGTGAATCGGGCTCTGTTTCATTGGTCGCATGCAGATTGTGTTTTTTCCATCATCATAGATTATTTTGACACTCTATCAAGTCTCAGATGGATGTTTGATATTCTGAAAGTTCAACTGTCCTTATTTAGTTCTTCCAAAGTGCTGCCATTTGGTTGATGATGGGGATGAGGGGTGGGCCTTGAGTTTCTGTGCAAGTTAAATAACGTTTATCATCAGGCTTGTTCTTTTGTCTGTTGCTGATTACTGCTTCATTGTTCTCATCATGTGGGTGTTTCAGTTTGTAGATAGCCCCAGTGCTACAGCTGTGAGAAACATCATTGCACACAAAGGCTGTGTCTGGAGTGCAGCCCGAGAAGGACACTGGAAAAGAGAATCATTCCAGACTGGTTTTGAATGTTGACACATTAAATCTACATCCATTGGCTAGAAAATGTGTATAAACACCCCACTTTCTTCAAGGCCCAAGGATTTCATGTCCATGGAAGGAGTGCTCTGCAGAGTCCTTAAGTTTTTGAAAGATTGCTGTGTGTCCAGGACTAGTGTCTGCCTGACAGTCCATCTTCTAGATGTGAGAGGATATCACATAAAGTCTGCACATTCTACTGGAGTAACTGATGGTGACCTGCCTAGTGTCTGGTGGCATGCCTATCAGTTGAGAGAGTGAAGGTGTTTGTGTGGCTCTGCAGGAGAAGAGACTTTAAGGAGCAGAAGTCCCACATGTCCCCTTAATGAAGGGACAACAAGAGGAAGTTGTCTACCTGATAGCATAGACAGGAGTAACCCATGCTGCAAAGGTTCCTCAAGTCAGTCAGAAGGGGGTTTTCACTTTGTGGTGATGGTTCGATCTGGTTGAGGCTGCAACTCACTTGGTGATTGTCGACCAAGCTGAGGCTGCAACTGGTGTGGGGACTGTGACTGCCCGGCTAGGGCTGAAACCTCCTTGGTGAACGTGTCTGCTTGGGTGGGTTTCATTTGGTTTAGTGATTGTGTCAGCCCAGTCTGGCTACATTTGCCTTCATGAACTTGTTAGCCTGGTCAGGGCTGCAACTACTCATTCTGGGTCCATAACTGCTTCAGCATCTGCCAACAGACCAAGCTGGACTCCATTCCTACATCCAGACGCAGGATAGAGCCCAGTTGTGAGATGAGATGTGGTTCATGTCCAACCTCCTCAGCTTTTTCTGAAGTCTGCCTCCAATTACTGGGGGCCTTCATTAGTTGGCAGAAAGACTAAGTCGCCGGCTCCATGGTAGTCAAGTAAGAGGGACTCAAAGACTAAGGGACAGATTAAAATGTTTGACAGGCGGCCTGCAATCCTTCAGGATCATGGAGGTTATTTCCTCTGTCACCACAGCTAGACTACTTCCCGTCATATTTTGAGAACTCTGTGAGGCCTGAGGAGATCTCTATCCTTCAGAGGAGTCTCTGTGATGGGGGTTCTTCTGAAGGCACTGAAAGTCTGGTTTTCATCCACTGTTTTCCACCTTCGGGGACCCCACAAGTGGAAACATAACGGTCCACCTGAGTCTAAATAGAACGGAGAGATCATCAGTTTGTTTTGGCAGACCATATACCCCACCAAGTTTGCGCCTGAGTATTCTGCCTACCAAACTCTAAATGAGGCCTTACTTTGTATCCACCACACCACCAGGAGCAATAACATGCAATAAGCATTATGTTATTGCACAATTGGCTTGTGGTGTGCCAGAAGCGGTATGTGAGACTGAGTCATGGTGCTTACATAATTGCTGGGGGAGGGCAAGATTTTAAAGGGTTACTATTGTTGAAGGTAGCATGAGGGGAATCAGAGGGTGTAGTGCCAGAAGGAGGAATCGTGACCATGACGACTTCACTGTATATTGGATTGAATTGTGTAGTATTCAAAGTGTTGTGAGGTTAAAAAGTACTTTTTTTTTTTTTTAAAACAAGAAAAACTCTGGACTGGCATTTTAGTGATTGTGTCTTTTTATTGATTGTTGGATTCTGAGCTCATGTCCCTCACTCCCTCCCTGAGAAGCCTTCGACTGGGCGCTCTTGCAACCCTAAAAGTCAAGTGCGGAAAGGGTTGTACTTGGCCCAGTTTGCAGAGCTATTGTAGGATGGACTCCAGGACACAAGTGGTAAACCACCTCATCCACTGCAGTTGGGTCTCCGTAGCACCTGTCTGCCTTGTGGTCCCCCCGAATCGGGCATGCAAACGTTTCTTCTGTAATGACAAGAATCAGAACCAATGGAGCAAAATAATAATTTCTCACAAATATCAATAGGTCTGTTTCCAGCTATGAGCCTTCAGCCAAGCGCTGGTTGAATTCCAGCCTCAGCCAGCTGAGGATTTCAACTTGGCACTTGTGAACTTTAATCACAATTGGATCGAGAAGGCGGTTGTGCACCTCACCCTGCAAGCCAGACCCAGGCGTGCAAACGTGTCTCTTTCCAAACTGTGGTTCTCGTCCTCCCTAAAAATGCAGAAACAGCAATGCAAAAGATTAGAAAGGAAATGGAGACAGAACTATAGTATTGAGGCCAAAGCTGCACTCAAAACGGCCCAAAAATCCTATTATGCTGCTATTGTGCAAGCTAAACGCTAGCAGTATGCCGAACGAATTGCCCTATCTGGCAACAATGCCAAAGAACTTTTTAATATTGTACAAAGTTATGGGACACCTAAAGCCATGATAAACACCCACGCTCCATCTCTTTCATGGTGTGAAGAACTCTCAAATTGTTTTATTAATAAAGTTAGGGCTTTCCAATCCCACTTTGGCAAATTGGACACCCAGACAATCACCGTGCCCCCTGGCCTACAAGCTTCCTCCCCTTCTGGGTTCACTTTCTCCACCTTTGACTTAATCCCTTTGACAGACTCCATGGCTGCTTTGTCCACCCTCAAATCAGGTTCCCTAAATGATCCGTGTCCTGCTAAACTTTTGGCTAGAGCAGCCAAAGTAATCAACCCTCTCCTGAATCAGTTGATCAACACCTCCTTGGCATTGGCCACTGTCCCTCCCTCCTGGAAACAGGCGCTGATCATTCTCCTTATTAAAAAGCTGTCTCTTGATCCCGGCCAGCTATCGCCCTATCTCTCTTCTCCTGGCTATTGCCAAGGTCTGTGAGAAGATGGTCAACAAACAACTGACTACTTTTGTTGACCAGCATGGCCTCCTTCACCCGGCCCAATCGGGTACCCAGGGCAGGGATCCCCCATGAGCAGAAGCATGTATTATACCACCCATAGGAGACCACTCAATTTGTAACTACAGGCCTGCCATTGCATCCTGTGTAAGCTGCTGCAAACACCACTTAAGAAAGATATAGGTTTCCCTATATCTAAGGTCACTGCACTTAAAACCTGTAAGTCAACCCTAAGGCAGGCCTTTCAATCCAGAAGGCAGGGTGCTTGGTTCTACAGCCTACGGAGTCCATTCTCCCGGGTTGTAAGTGAGACAGCCATATGACTTACAGAGGGGCACCGCGTTATTATGCGATGATCATCTCGAAACTGGCTGTAACTTACCCTATCATGTTTAGTATCAAACGTGTTGGAATCACACCATTCATGCACTGTAAAGCTCCTCCGGGAAGCCCTCAGTGCTCCTGGTACCATTGTTCTAGGCCCGGACAGCACAACATGGCTTCCCCCGACCAGAGACACGATTCTACCCTCTTGCTGCTGAGCCAAGCTCGAGCAGGGGAAGGCAGAACCATAGGTATCCTGGCACAGAGAGGTGTGACCACCTCTCAGACAGGGTTTAGTGTATTGGTGTTTTGGAGCCGAGTGGGGGCGCTTGCTAGCGCCACTCAGTCTGTTTGAAGGGCACACTTGGTGCCCTCCTTGCATGGTCCAGTTCAAACCAGCCGTTGGCTCCCTCTCTGTCGTGAAACTGGACAAAGGACATGGAAGTATCCTCCTCACTTCCTGACCCCTCCCCTTAGAGGAAACCCTGAATCATCCCAACCCTTTCCTTAGGGTACTTAAGGACTTTCCCGAGGGTGGGTCCCTATATTCGTCGCTGGACAAGGTTAATTTCAGACACCACTTCTTCAACCATCTGGGCACTCTGGACTTTGCTTCACTTCGCTCTGGGCATCAAGATTTTAACCTGGAAGACTTCTGCTGCTCCTGATCTCATCGCCCTGCTCGTCTGCTGCAACATCCGTGCCTATGCACCATAGAGGAACCTTCCAAGGCCTGTGGGCATCCAAGACACCTGAAGGAATCTCCCTTGAACTGAGGGAGTCACTTCCCTGCATCTGCAGGCACCTCTGCTTCCACGGAATCCAAAAGGCTCAGCAACACACGTGGTGGTTTTTCCCATCCCTCGAGGCCTGCCCTGTCCTCTCACCAAGTTTGAGGCCGGTATCCCTCGTTGGAGCCGTAGTAACCAAACCCCTGTGCACCGCGTCAGCTTGCAGTTGCAAAGGCTTGTTGGCTTCCTTCCACCAAGATCTTCGGGCACCAAGAAGCCCCATCCTCAAGCATCTCCAGTGACCAAGATCTTCATCCTCACCGCATCATGTGGGGCTGCATCTTAGTTGAGCTGCTCGACGTCCTCTTGCGACTCCAGTGCCTCCGGCCTGTGGGTCCTCTTTGAATTCTTTGTGATCCCCTGATTGCTCGGGCCTGCCGTGACTCCCCTGCTTGGGGTGTGTCACCTGGACCTTGCTGGTCTCGACACTGCACCTTCTTCGCTTTCCATGTTTGCAGTTACCAAGGCTTGATGGTGCTCTCAACAAACACCGACCCCTCAACTTTGGCATCCAACGTGGGACAGCTCGTAAACGGCTTCTGGTCTTCCACAGCGTCGCCTGGTCCTCACAGCTGTAGCTCCAAGGTCCTTGTCAAATCCCCTCCTACACTAAACATCGGTGGGCATTCGTCTTCCGTGCCTCCTGGTCACAGGGTTAGAGGATGGGCTTTCTATTTGATTCAGTGCTTATGACTATTGATGAGGCTCCCCTGGAAGAGAAGGATAAGTTACCTACCTGTAATCCTAGTTCCCTTCCAGGGGGTATCCTCATGAAAGTCATAAGCAACCCACCCACCTCCCCGGGCAAATGATCTATCATTAGTTCCTCTCTTGGTGCCCTGATCTTCGGGTCTTTGCAAAAAACGACTGACTTAACTCTCACTATGAGGCATGATGGAAAGCTAGGGGTCATGGCTGCGTTAAAGGCACGGTGCCAGTTTTCTTTCCTTTTCTTTCAGTTTCTATGCTGTTTTGGTTCCAATGCAGCCTTTGGGCTAACAATGCCTTGTATGTTACATCGCAGCTTCTGCAGCTCATTAAAGAGAGTTCAGGTGCTTCTTTTCCTTCTGTTTTTTATTTCCGATGCATTATATATGTGGGTATATATATATGTATATATCCACAACAATCGTTTTCACCATACAAAACAAAACGATGCCTGGGCCACAGAAATCCTATAACAGCGTGTTTATTTTCTTTTTTCAAACCAAGTCACTCGACGCGTTTCGGATTAAACCTCCTTGTTCACGAATACGAGTGCATAGTAAAACAGTGTTTATACATTTCTAAGTGACACACCTCCTTTGCGTGAAAAGTGAAAACAGATTCAAGGGTATTTGTCAGTTTCTCGGAGCTAGAAAACAGACTTGCTTCACTACCGTGATCATTGTATATACACCGGTATATTAACAAATAACCACACTCTTGCATTTACAATATCATGCAAATTATCAACATATTCAATGGCGAGTCTATCACATTCTTTTTTTGCATATTTCAGCAAAAGTTGTAGCATAATGGTGGAACATTGGTGACTGTTGTCTGCCCATTCCTCTACAAGATCGGGGTCAGGTTCATTAAATGTCGGTGTGATAAAAATCCTGAGGCCCCTGGGTATTCGACCTGCCTCAACATACTTTTTATTTATTTATTTTTTTAAATAATTTTTATTGAAATATATTGACAAACTTGCTGATACCATTTTACATTTACAGTTCTTATTGTGTACATTTACATGGCAGCGTGTTAAGCTATACAGATTACAGATGTGATTACCCTTCCAGCCTTCCATACATCATTTAGTTCAGTTTCCACTCCTAGGTTGCCCCTGTGGTCCCGTGACAACTGGTGGGAGTTAGTCGCTTAGATCGGGGTTGGAATCTTCATCTGGGGGGAGCAAATATTGCCTCGGAATGCATTCCATCTGCCCCACACCCGCGCCCACTTTCGGGGACAACCTCTGTGGATGAATACAGTCTTTTCTGCCACCATTGCCTTATCTAAGTCGTGGCACCAATGTTGGTGGAGGGGGTCAGCCGGTGCTCCCCAGCATTGTGCTATATTCCGCTTAGCCAGTGTAATCCCTAGTGTTGCCCAAGCCTGCGCCGCGTGGTTGAGGTCAGTAGGTACCCAGATTGTGAGGAGGCAGCGCCGGGGTTCTGGGGGGACCTCCACTCCGCTGATCCGGGTGATAGTAGCTAGGACTGCCTCCCAGTATTGTACTATACTGGGACATTCCCATATAGTGTGAAGAAATGTACCCAGTAGTCCACATCCCCGTAAACATAAAGTTGTCTCAGCCCGCCCGATCTTGTGAAGTGTTGTTCTAGTGTAATATGTTATGTGCAATATTTTCAGTTGCACAAGCTGAAAACTGGACGGGATTGCTACCTCCCGTGGGGATGCCAGGGCCTCCTGCCAGTCTTGGTCGTCCATGTCCCCCAGTTCTGCCTGCCATTTCTCTCTCAGGGTATGTGTAGGGTCTTTTTGATTATTCACCAGTTTACGGTATGTGAGAGATCGCTTTTTTGGTGAGGTGGTCTTTTAGGAGGCGGTCCTCGAGTTGTGAGGATTCGGGGAGGTCGTCCCCTTGGGGTATGGCTTTGGTGAGTGCGTGTTTGATTTGCAGATATCGAAACTGCTCAGAGTCCGCCATTTGATATGTTGTGCGCCATTGAGCAAATGTTACCATCTCTCCCCTCTTCCACAGGTCGCCTACCCTAGAGATTCCAATAAGATCCCAACGAGTAAAGCCCTTGCTATTTCGAAGCATACCCAATTTTGGAGTGTCCCAGAGTGGCGTGTGCTGGGTGAGTATTCCCTTCCAACCGAGCGCACGCTGTGCCGTGTACCAGGTGTGTACTGTGTGTGCGGTTGGGCCGAACTATGTGGGTATCTTGGCCTTGTTATAAAGCGCCCCCAGGAGTCCGTCTGTGCCAAGGGCATGTCGGGCAAGTCGTAGGGCTGGTTCCTCCTGCGGGGGCGTGAAGCCACTGGTTCACTATTATAAGTTGAGAGGCCCAATAGTACCATTTTACATTGGGCAGGGCAATTTCGCCATCGTACCATCTCCTGGTGAGTTTGGCCATTGCTATGCGGGGAGGTCGTCCGTCCCATAGGAGGAGGCTTACCTCCGTTTCGATGGATTTGAAATATGAGGGAGGGACTGGGGTTGGCGTATTTAGGAGGGCGTACAAAAACCTGGGGAGGGCCATAATTTTGAACAGGGCTGCTCGGCCCAACAGTGTCAGGGACAGTGAGTGCCAATATTTCACGTTGCTTCTACGTCTCCTGAGAGGGGGTACGAGGTTACGCTCGTAGAATTGAGTGTGATTTGGAGTGATGTAAATGCCCAGGTGCTTAAACCCGTCCTGTCTGAGTTGAATTTTCACACCTCGGGGAAGGCGCGGGGGGGGACCGTGGAGACCGACTTCTCCCAATTGATCGTGTACCCAGAAAACCGGCCGTAGGATGCACAAATGTCTAACAAGCAGTTGATTGAACGGCTGGGGGAAGCCATGTACAACAAAATGTCGTCCGCGTAGAGGGAAATGCGGTCCTCCCACCCCTCTGTCCACCGCAGTCCCCGTATTACTAGGTCCCCTCTGATCCACGCCGCGAGCGGCTCAAGCACCAGAGCAAACAAAAGTGTGTAGAGGAGGGAGCCCTGTCTTGTCCCGTGCTCCAAGGGGAAGTCGTCTGACACTCGCCCATTAACCACTACGTGTGCCAAAGGTTGTGTATATAGGAGTCGGACCCAGGCAATGAATTTGGGACCAAAGCCAAAGTGGTGTAAGACTGCGAACAAGAAGGGCCACTCCACCCGATCAAAAGCCATACTGGCGTCCAGTGATAGGATAACCACCTCCTCTTGAATAGTCGTCATGCGGGCCATTACTCCGTGAAGCCGTCATAGGTTCATTGCTGTGTTCCGGCCGGGCATAAAACTGGATTAGTCAGGGTGTATGAGGGATGCCAGATGCGGCTGGAGCCTGGTCGCCAGTGTTTTTGCTAATATTTTTGCCTCTACAGTAAGGAGCAAAATGGGACGGTAGGAGGTACACTCCTCTGGGGGTTTACCCGGCTTCGAAATCGTCACCAGGGTTGCTATACTCTGGTCTCTCGGGAGCACTCCCTGTTCCAGGCTGTCCTCGTACATCCGCAGTAAGTGGGGCCCCAGTGTGTCCACTTCTCTTTTGTAAAGCTTCACGGGGATGCCGTTCGGACCCAGTACTTTACCCGGTTGGAGCCCTCTGATAGCCGCCGCGATTTCGTCAGCTGTGAGTGGCGCATCTAGTGCTTGCATCTCCGGATCTGCCAAAGTAGGCAGACGTATGTCTTTAAGAAAGCCCAGGTTCTCTTGCACGGTGGCGGGCATGCAAACTGTCATATAATGTCATGCAAAGGCTGCAACTATGTCGTGTGGGTTTGTGATGTCTTCGCTGGACGCTAGGTGTAACCGAGCCACCCAGCGACTTGCCCGCTCCTTTTTATCTAGCCAGGCTAGAAGCTTGCCGGTCTTCTCCCCAACTTCATAGATAGTGTGCTGTGTTTTCTTAGCTCTGGCCTTGGCGTCTTCCCACGCGTGGTCTCTGTAAGCCTGTCTAGCGAGGGCTCGTTTGTGAGTCGTGTCATCGGTAGGGTCTCTCGTGTGTTCGTCTTCTGCCCGGCCAACCACCCTTTCGAGTTCCTGCACCTGGCGGGCTCCGTCTCGTTTGTGTGAAGTGATCAATGAAATGGCCTGTCCCTGCAGGACAGTCTTGTATGCTTCCCAGAGAGTGGTGGGGGAGGACACAGAGTGCGTGTTGTCTTGAAAATAGTGCTTTGTGGTTTTATGTAGGTTTTTCCCTATGGCAGGGGCTCTTAGATATCCTGGGTATATGGGGTATATGCGCCTCCTCCCGGTGTGATGCGTTGTGTATGTTACTAAGATTGGGGAATGATCAGATATCCCTCTGGGGAGGTGTATGATCTCAAGGACATTTTCTAGGCTTGATAGGGAAGAGAAGATGTAATCAATCCTGGACATACTATTGTGGGCTCCTGATTGATACGTGTATTGGTGCTCCGTGGGGCGACGTGTACGCCAAACGTTCACTAGCCTTAGCGCTTCCGAGAAATCTCGTAATGGAGTGGGGGAAGTCCCTTGAGACCTTGGGAGCCTATCTAAAGCAGCGTCGAGGACAGCATTAAAATCGCCCCCCCCATGATCAGCTCCCCAGGGGGCAGCGAAAGCAGGACTTTACCCAGGGCTGAGAAGGCGGTGCCATGAAGTGCGGGGGAATATAAACGGAGACTAAGTTGTAAGCTCGTCCTTCCCACTGACAAGAGAGTGCCACAAATCGTCCTTGGTCATCTGTCTGGGTGCTGTGCACTATGAGCGGGCAGCTTTTCCGGATTAGTATCCCCACCCCTCGTGAGCCGGAGGTGAACTAGGAGTGAGCAATCATCTTGAAACCCCATCTGTCAAGTGCTTTGGTGGCGGTCCCTACTAGGTGTGTTTCCTATAGGAAGCTCACTGAGGGCGCATGTCTCTTGAGATGCTGTAATATAAGCCCTCTATTTAATCACAAAGCCCGTTCATATTCCAGGATATCGGAGTAAGAGGGGGATCAGGCTTGTGTGCGTCCCCGGATTGCGAGCGTGTGGGGTAAGAAATTACGTCCCTCGGGCCATCAAGGCGACAGTTAGGTATCGGAATAGTGTGTGAGGGGCGCCAGGCTTTGAGTTTGCTAGCCCTGAAATGCACAGCTTCAGCATTGTACAGAAAAACAATAAAAGAAAAATGTCAAATCTAGACAAAAACAGAAATCCATGACTGGTTGTCAATAAACTTAACCAAACAAGACATATAACCAAGAAAAGTCCCTGCTTCCCCTCCCCCTCCCTGCCTCCCTGCCCGGCGGACCCAGAACTACCCGCCTCCCCAACTGAACAGAGTGCTTTTGCCCCAGAACTAGTACTTGCGTGGGAGTGAGAGATTGTCCGTGATCTGGGATGCCCCTCTTGATCGTGTCGCCAGCAACGGCTAGTGTCGTTCTTGGAGGCGGAGAGGTCGCCACTATACATACCGTTTATTCAGCGTTTGAGCCTGAAAAGTGAGGCAGTCGTTGATCAGCACAGTTCTTGCCTAAAGAGAAGAAAGTCTGTAGATAGGTGCAATGTTAGCGGCGTTCTCGATTACAGGTATGTGTCCCCTTCTCCCCTTTGTCGCTGGATGCCGCAGAGGCGTAGCTAGAGCTTGTGGCGCCCGGGGCTATCCCTCAATTTGTCGCCCATGGCAAACAGTAGCGCGCCACTGCAGACAGTGTGGCAGGTTGCAGTGCACCTCTGTGGCCAGCGTGGGCTGCTCCAGAGTCCCATAGGCTTGGGATGCTCCCAGCAGCTGAGCAGGCTCACAGTCCGATACAATGTGTGTCTATTGTTGATTGATTTCCCGCTGCACTCTGTAAGTCAGACAGCCTGGCGTCATGGCCCAGTCAGTGGTCGGGCCCAATTAGCTACTACCGAGACAGCCTGTCGGGGCCTGCCCCAGTCAGGTAGTGCAACACACTTTGTGGCCCTAACACAGCGAGTGGAAGTGACGTCACGTTCTGCTGTAGAAGCGCACGGATGGGGCAGTTAGCCGGCTGCTGAGTGCTTGGTGGCACTAATCATGGTCCTCGGGGGCCTGGGGATGGTTTGCACCTGGCCTTCCCCAACCAGGTCACCTGCACTGAGGAGCTTAATAATATCCTGGCTGACTTGACCGCCCGCACTGTGGGGCATAATAATATCTATAATGGCCTGCAGCCAGCAGCATATTGTCAAAGTCTGATGGCCAGGAGTGTGACAGGCATGGGCCATTCTTCACTACAAGTCAGGTCCGGTTTTGCAGCGACAGAAATAGAGGACAGAAAGCTGAAATTGTCGTGGAGGTCACTGGCTGTAGCGGCCAGCTAGAGCTGCCTTGTTGTTGCCACTGACCCAGTCACGTTGCCCAGCCTGGCTCAGGCTGAAAGAACAGAAAGAGTAAGTAAAAATAACAACAAGCCACTTCAAGTTGTCAGTGAGTGTCACAATGTGAAACACAATTAAATGTCACAATGTGAAACACAATTAAGTTAAATTAAGTTAATGTGAGCGCACGATCTCTAGAAAGTATAAAATGGGTGTAATTGCTGGTATATATGTATCCCTTGACTTCGTTGCTTTATTTTACTGAAGAGAAAGTGTCACTCATAGTCATTGAAATGTCACTCATAGCTACACTGCAGTAATGAAAAAGTCACACATAGGAATCTGAAACCTTGGCAGCTATGTAGGACTTGTCTTGTGCCCACTGCCCTGCCACTCACAAAAGATTCTTTCCTCCCCTCACATCTCTTACCATCCTCAGGCTCCAGTACTCCAGGTTCTCTACCGTAGGGGTGATTGGTTCTGCCGCACCCTGCAGCAAATCGCCAAGCCACTGCCCCAGACTCGACTCCTCACGTCACGCTCACATCACGAGACCGCGCTGCGTGGAGGTGGAACGTGTGACGCGTCATTGCTTCGTTACTTTCCAGCGCGAGGGCTGGCAAAACATTATGCCCAGGGCCGTCATTGATAGCGCTTTCACGAGCTGCAAGATTGACGGCCCTGTGACGGGACCCACAACCACAAACGCGGTTCGTCGCGCACCCAGCACTATGTGGTGCGGTGCGCTGCAGGCAGCATTTACAAGCGCATGTGCGCTTGCACTTAACACGGGGGCCGCGCGGCACTGGCGGCCCGTTGCGGCGGCCTTTATTATTTATTTGGGGACACTGACACTACTGTAGTGACTGACAGTAGTGTCAGTGAGTGTCCAAATAAATTATAAAGGCCGCCGCCACGGGCCACCAGTGCCACGCGGCCGCTGCCCACAAAATAGCGCCGCCTGGGGCGGACCGCGACCCCCCCCTCCCCGCAGCTATCCCGCTGGGATGCCGGTGATCTTGATCTTTGTGACTCGTTGAGCAGGTGGTGCTGCTGGGATCTTGGTTTGCCGGATCGTGTTGCTGGGCGCCATCCCTCCAGCCAGTCCCTATCTTCCTCAGGCATGACTAAAAACCAGGTTTTTCCCTCCGCTTCGACTCAGAGCTTTGCTGGGAAGAGCATTGAGTACTTGAGCTCTCTGGTCTGCAGTTCTTTCTTTATGTCCAGGAAGCTGCGTCGTTGTTTGGTGACAGCTGCGGTGTAATCTGGATAGAGCGTGACCGTGGAGTTTTCTATACGAATTGATGGGGCTATCCTAGGCGCCTGCAGAATTGCATCCCGATCTCGAAAATTGGAGATACGTGCCAGAGTTGGTCTAGGGGGAGCACCCGCTCGTGGCCTTAACATATGCAAATGTGTCCAGTTTGCCAGTAGGTGCGCCTCTTGGGCCGCGGCCTCCCATCACGGTCTGTGTAACCGGGATTACGCCAGGTTCACAGGGGGGGCAGTAATCACCGCTGACTGCCGCGCAATACGATATCGCGCACGGCTTTTCGGGTATCCTACCCCGTCTCCTGCGGCCTAGCGAGTGGGCGGTCGCGCAGTGTGTTGCGTTTCTGCTTGCGACGCTATTATAAGGCAGCTGGTAGTCCAAAAAGGAGTCTTGCCCCTTGTACTGCTGTTCTGATCAGTACCAATCCTGTTTCTGTTTCTGGAGTCCGTTACCTGCTCAGCTCAACTTAATGTTGCTGCCATTGCCGTAGATTCACACTGCTTTCGGGCTTAAGGGGAGTGCTTCCCCTTTCAGCGTTGAGAGTCCTGGCGCCGCGGAAAATGACACCGCCTTAGCACTGTCCGATGATGCGCAGCAGACGTGTAGGTGTCAGCCACACTGAGTATGTGCAGGGAATTTATCTGGGCCGTCTACCCTTCGCTGCTTCTATGCGTATTTCCTCTGCTGTTTCTGGCAGCGGTAGACCTGGTCTCCGGATGTGGGGTCCACTTCACATCAGAATTGAGTTGCTGTGCTCCGGGGGCGGGGGCGAAGAGTTTGGTCTTTACTGCCTTCATGGCTCACTGTTCATCACTGTGACACAGTTTGGAAACGTGGCCGCGGGCCGCCGGCTCACACCTGGCTCAGGCTCTCAACCGGCTTGTAGGTTCAGCCCGCCAGTGCAGGTAACTCGTCTTCTAGGCTCGGGCCCCAAAGTGATGCAGCCAGTACTCTTCGGGCCCGCCGCGTCGCACAGACCCCCTCCGCAGTGTCCCACCTGGTCCGCTCTCAGTGCTAGCGGAGTCCCCCCGTAGGGTGCCGGTTGGCCACTGTGAGAAGTTGGCCTGATATGTAGTGCTCACTATTCTAGTGATCACTGTGTATCATTCCAAACGACCCTTATTGATGATTGGTTGTAAGTCAACCGTATAGACCAGCTATCCTAGTAGCGTGGATAGGAGCAGTCTTTAGGCTAAACTCTAGAGGGCGTGTTAAGCCAGCTGTTTACCATCACATATACCCCTTGAACACCAAGTGAAAGGACACCACACAAGTGGTTATGAAAATAAAAGGATATTTATTTATGACAAGACTACCCTGGCTCTTTGAGTCAGGGAGCTAAGCACACTACAAAACTCTTAGGAAAATACTTCAGTTGCACAATTTACACAAATGCCCGAGGGGCACGAGAAACCATCTACACTAACAGTGAAATGCGAATGGTTAGAGTCTGGAGGTACTGATTCCGGAGTGTTCCGATCAGTGGGACTAAACGAAAAAGGAACTGGACACTTGTAGAGCGAACCTGCGATGGAGCACCGAGATGCTCGAGTTACCTAGCCCGGAGGCTGCGGCTGCGTGAAGTTCGGCAAGATGTCGGGAGTCCTCGTGTAGTCTCAGGAGCCTGAAAGAAGCAGTTGCTGGCAGGCGACCAGTGACGATGTTCAGAGCGATCCAAGCCTGGATCGGTGATGAAGGAAACCTGAAAGCAGAGGGGACTCAGTTCTCAACCGCTAGCCAGCGATCGTGTGGGTACCAGGAGGGTACCGGCTGAAGTCACCTCGACCAGGTGAGTGGGTGACGTCGGACTCGGCTGTTCCTCGGGCCAGGAGGCGCGGCGGCGACCAGGATGGAGGGCGAGCTGTCCCACGAAGGCGTCTGCTGTCGATGATGCTGGGCCCAGGCAGGGGCAGCGGATCTTGGCATTGACAAACCAAGCGGGGGAGTCAAGATGGCGTCGGGAGTGGACCAGGAGGGTCCGTGGTACTCCTCTGTTGAAGGGGAGCAAGAGCCAGTCTGGAGCAACCAGACTAGTGATGAAACAATCGTGGTGCGTCGTGAAGAGGGCCACAAGCCGGTCGGCAAGTGGTCGAACAACGCGGTGAACAGCAAGGAGCGGAAGGGCCCCCACGCAGATCTCGGGGATGCTGGGGAGGCAGACTTCGATGCTGGAGCTGCTCAGGGTTAGGGCTTCTCAAACCCTAGGTGCACTCACTCGAGGGTCCCTCGGTGGGCGTGCTAGATAAGCGTCGTGCAGGTTCTGAAGATAGCCGGTCCCGCAGGTCTCGTCACACCTACGTCTCTCAGCTGGGCTGATGAGGTAGGTAAAAGGTCAGAGATGGCAGGGTACTCGGGTCTCGTCGAGCTGGGCAGTCTTGATCCGTAGGAGAGACTTACAGCAAACCGCAAGCGCTTAGGTGGTGCCTGCTGGTGCAGGGTGGCTACTCCTTAGCCACAAGGGAGAGTCTTCAGAAATAGTCGTGGAAAGTGGTTCGTGATTCGGAGTTATCCGATTATCTGATTATCCAATTTGGGAAGGGGACTCGCTCCTACCTTTATTCTAAGAAAAGGGGCTGGCCCGTGACTAGGTTCTACCTATGGGTGGAGCCAGGAGGGGGGTGGTTACACCCCTATCCTTTGTCCGGCTTCGCGCCAGCTCAGGGGCTGGTGTGCCCCCGAAACTGGTTTGAGCCGGGCTATGCACAGCGAGCACCGGGGTGCCACTTGCAATCACCTTCCTTTCAGCCCTGCCTACCTGGGATACACAAACCCTGTCTGGGACGGTGCTAACACCGCCCTCGACAGGAAACCCTTTGTCCAAGCTCCCCTTGCTGGAAGGTCCCCCCAGCAGCAGGAGGTCAGACTTGTGTCTGGTGGCAGCATCCATTTCGTGATGCTGAGGCTTGAGTCAACTTTAACCG
Organism: Triturus cristatus; assembly: GCF_964204655.1. NCBI lineage: Eukaryota > Metazoa > Chordata > Amphibia > Caudata > Salamandridae > Triturus > Triturus cristatus. The sequence continues at coordinate 1,604,960,115 of NC_140590.1, read as the reverse complement.
GGGTTCAAGGTTACTTCCATGTCGTGTCCCTCTAAAAGGGGGGAATGCTAACCCCGTCGCCAGGACTGGCGGGGGGTTCGTATTCCCGTTCGTATGACACCTTACTCGACATGTGTAGGTGATGCGATGCCAAAGTTAGCAAATAACCGCAAGGATTATAATGCATTACAAGTAGTTGGCCCGCGTCACCATGGAACGGCTATTAGGACTTGGTTCCGCAAGCCGTCGACGGGCTCAGCTCGCGCCAGAGCACCGTCCCACATGATCCCCTGCACTCTGCCTTCAGGATTGATAAGGCCTGCTATAGGAGTGACTGATAGGAATCCATGTGTCCATTTTAGGGTTTAGGTGTAGGAATACTACACCTACAGCAACGGGTGATTACACCACGTGGCCCCAGCTGTCGTGCAGCCAGTTGTGTCAGATTTGGGCGGCCATTCCAGGGGTGGCATAATACATGCTTCAGCCCCTGGTAGGCCCTGGGTACACCGATGCCCTGGATACCTGTGGTATGCTGAGACAGGGACTGACAAGGCGGCCCAGTTCCAATTAGTGGATGCACCTAATGTACATGTGTGTTAATTTCGAGAGAGAACAGCTAGGCTGTGGGTCTGATTGGCAGGCCCACAGCCGGGGAAAGTCGTAAACCAATGAAGCAAAAGCAAAAAATCTGGGTGATCATAGGATTGCAGACCCTACTCTCCTACATGACCCCCCCCCAAACTTCGTGACAATAAGCTAACCTTGACCAGGTGAGTCTTCTTGCTCTAAGTGGAAATACCTAGAGAGCCCATCTGCATTGCCATGATCAGTGCCAGGTCTATGCTCCACTGTGAAGTCCATCCCCTGTAGGGAAATGGACCACCTAAGTAGTTTGGGGTTTTCACCCTTCATTTGATTTAGCCACAAGAGGGGCTTATGGTCGGTCTGAATCTTGAAGTGAGTGCCAAACAAGTATGGCCTCAACTTCTTCAGGGCCCAAACCACAGCAAAGGCCTCCCTCTCAATAGCTGACCAATTCTTCTCTCTGGGGGTCAGCCTCCTGCTAATAAAAGCTATGGGCTGGTCATGACCATCAAAATTCAGTTGCGATAGAACAGCTCCCACACCCAGCTCCGAAGCGTCTGTTTGGACAATAAATGGTTTGGAGTAGTCTGGACTCTTTAGGATCGGTGCTGCGCACATGGCCTGCTTCAGGTCATCGAATGCCTTCTGACAGCTTGCTGTCCACTGAACTTTTTTTGGCATCTTTTTACTTGTCAGGTCGTTTAGCGGGGTCACAATGGATCCATAATTTCTAACAAATTTCCGGTAATAACCAGTCAGGCCCAAGAAAGCTCGAACCTGAGTCTGGGTGGTTGGAGGAGCCCAGTCCTGGATGGCCTGTATTTTGCTCTCCAATGGTTGAACCTGGCCCCCACCTACAAGGTGGCCCAGGTATACAACCTGTGTCTGCCCCATCTGGCACTTAGTGGCCTTGATAGTGAGGTCTGCCTTTTGCAGGGCCTCTAACACTTTCCTCAGGTGGACCAGGTGATCCTCCCAGGTGGAGCTAAAGACAGCGATATCGTCCAGATACGCCGCACAGAAGTCGTCCAACCCAGTGAGAACTCGATTCACCAGCCTTTGGAAGGTGGCAGGTGCATTTTTCAAACCAAAGGGCATTACCACGAACTGATAATGCCCACCCGGGGTAGAAAATGCTGTTTTGGGCTTGGCCTCCTCAGCTAACCTGATTTGCCAATACCCAGCTGTCAGGTCAAACGTACTTAAGTAGTTGGCCGAGGCCAACCGGTCGATAAGTTCGTCTGCTCTTGGTATCGGGTGGGCGTCGGTCTTAGTGACCGCATTGAGACCTCTGTAGTCCACGCAAAACCTCATCTCTTTCTTACCGCCCTGGGTGTGAGGTTTCGGCACGAGCACTACGGGACTAGCCCAGGGGCTGTCCGAGGGTTCAATGACTCCCAGCTCCAACATTTTCTGCACCTCTGTCTTGATGCAGTCTCTGACATGATCAGGTTGCCGATAGATTTTACTCTTTACGGGCAGACTGTCCCCAGTGTCGACCTCGTGGGTACACCACTTGGTCTGACTGGGTGTCAGAGAGAACATATGTCGAAAGGATTGAAGAACCTGTTTACAATCCTCTTGTTGATGTCCAGAGAGGCTGCCACAAAAGACAACACCATCTACTGATCCATCGTCAGGGTTCTGAGAGAGCAGGTCTGGGAGAGGGTCACTCTCCTCCTCCTGTCCCTCATCTGTGGCCATGAGCAAGCCCATGCCTTCCCTGTCGACATATGCCTTGAGCCTGTTTACATGGAGCACCCTGTGGGGGCTCCGGGGAGTTCCCAGGTCTACCAAATAGGTGACCTCTCCCTTTTGCTCAATGATCATGTGGGGCCCAGACCATTTGTCTTTGAGTGCTGCTGGGGCCACTGGCTCCAGCACCCACACCTTCTGTCCAGGCTGGTACACAGTCAGGACAGCCTTTTGGTCGTGCCAAGCTTTCTGTAATTCTTGGCTCGCCTCCAGGTTTTTAGACGCCTTTTCCATGTACTCCGCCATCCGCGAGCGGAGACCGAGCACATAGTCCACAATGTTTGATGCCGGCTTTCTGAGAGGTCTCTCCCATCCTTCCTTTACCAAACAAAGGGGTCCCCTTACAGGATGTCCGAACAGAAGCTCAAAAGGGCTGTAGCCAACCCCCTTCTGCGGGACCTCTCTGTAGGCGAACAAGAGGCAGGGTATCAGGACATCCCATCTCCGCCGAAGCTTTTCAGGTAGTCCGTGAATCATCCCTTTTAGGGTCCTGTTGAATCTCTCAACAAGCCCATTGCATTGTGGGTGATAGGGTGTGGTGAACTTGTAGTTGACACCACATTCCTTCCACATAGCAGTCAGATATCCCGACATGAAGTTTGCACCTCTGTCTGAGACGACCTCCTTAGGGAAGCCCACTCTGGAGAACACTCCAAGTAGGGCCCGTGCCACCACAGGTGCCGTAGTGGTCCTAAGGGGAATAGCTTCAGGATACCTGGTGGCGTGGTCCACTACCACCAGTATGAACTTGTGCCCTGATGCTGTCTGGGGTTCCATTGGTCCGACAATGTCGATCCCCACTCGTTCAAAGGGTACCCCCACCACTGGTAGTGGTATGAGGGGGGCCTTTGTCGTGCCACCTGACTTACCACTGGCTTGGCAAGTGACACAGGAGCGGCAAAACTCCTTCGTATCTTCGGACATGTGGGGCCAGTGAAAGTGTGGAACAATTCTGTCCCAAGTCTTATTCTGGCCTAAGTGACCTGCAAGGGGAATCTCGTGGGCCAAGGTGAGAAGGAAACCTCTCAGAGACAAGGGGATGACCAGCCTCCTGGTCGCACCAGGTTTGGGGTCTCTTGCCTCGGAGTACAGGAGTCCATCGTCCCAGTACACTTCGTGGGTACCTGTGGCGTTCCCTGCAGCCTCAGCAGCGGCCTGCTGTCTGAGGGGTTCAAGTGAGGGGCAGTCTAACTGTGCCTTCCCCAGGTCTTCCCTGGAGGGTCCCCCTGAGCCCAGAAACTCAACCTGACCAGGTTCAAGCTCTTGCGGCTCAGTTTCCCTCAGTTCTTTAAGGTCAGCCTCCTCGGAGACTTGATCCACGACCTGGGGCAAGGGGGAAGGCGAAGCCTTACCCTTACTGCTCCTTTTCTTGGAAGGTGTCTGGTCCGTTCTTCCAGGATCCAGCACCTGTTCAGTGGGGCATCTTTTGGCCTGTGACCTGGTCACAGCAAGGACATGTGCTGGCAAACCTAACATCTCCATGTGAGTCCTCTGCTCCACTTCTGACCATTGTGACGTTTCCAAATCATTGCCCAACAGACATTCTACGGGGAGGTCTGAACTAACCACAACCTTTTTCGGGCCACTTACCCCTCCCCAGGAGAAATCAACAACTGCCATACTGTGATTGGTAGTGACGTTGCTGGCATTGGTCACTAGGTAACTGGTACCTAGCATGATCTGACCAGGGTCCACGAAGTTAGGCGTCACCATGGTGACACTGGCACACGTGTCTCTGTAGGCCTGAGCCACTCTTCCATTTATCAAAGGTGTCTGTCTGTATTTGCCCAAAGTATTGGGACTGGCATCAGGGGACATATCCATATCCCCTGTACAGACAAGGACGGCCTGAGTGAGCGTGCCGACTAAGTCGTCACTCCCCTCGGTTCCCAAGGTTAACCCAACTAATGCCTTGGGAGGCGCACTACCACTGCTGACTGTACTAGGGGGCGCAGGTGCCTTAGGGGCTGCAGTGGTAGGAGTTTGCCCTCCTTTCTTGGTGCACTCACTAAACCAGTGAGTCTTACTTTTACAGTATTGGCACCACCTTTTTGACTGGCCTTCTTGAGTCTTCTTCTTCTGTGAAGCCTGACCCCCACCCTCTTTGGTTTGTTGGGGACCTGTCGAAGACTTCTGGTCATTTTGTTTGTTCTTGTTACCCTTTTGGTCTGCTTTCTTCTGACCACCCTGGTTCTGATTCTGGTTCTGCTTGACCCTTGTTCTGACCCATCTGTCCGCCTTCTTTCCCAATTCTTGGGGAGAGGTCAGATCCGAGTCGACAAGGTGCTGATGCAACAATTGGTTCTGACAGTTATTTAAAATCTGTTCTCGCATGATAAGATTGTACAATCCTGTGTAATCCGTAACCTTGCTACCCAGCAACCAGCCTTCCAAAGCCTTAGTGGCACAATCGACAAAGTCAGCCCAATCCTGAGACTGAATTTTCTGGGTGTCCCGGAACAGCACCCGGTACTGTTCCGTGGTTAAGCCGAACCCGTCAATCAGTGTGTTCTTCAGGACTTGGTAGTTGTTAGCATCCTCAGCTCTTGTAGTGAGGAGCTTGTCCCTTCCTTTACCTTCAAAGGAAAGCCACAGTATAGCTGCCCACTGACTTGGGGGGACGCACTGGACAGTGCAGGCCCTCTCCAAGGCAGTTATCCACTTGTGGATGTCGTCCCCTTGTTTAAAGGGGGGCACTATTTTACTCAGGTGTCTAGTGTCTATACCCCTGTCTTTCTCTCTATTGAGAATGCTGCCACCAGTGGGATCTAACCCACTTAATTTCTGCTCTCGGGCCAAGGCAAGTCTTTCTTTGGCGAGGGCAAGTTCTTCCCGCTCGATCCTCAGATTGACCTCCCGCATCTTCGCTTCATGCTCCCTCCTCTGAGGGGAAGTCATTCCTCTCTGAGAAGATGCCTGAGAGACATGTGTATGAACCGATCTGCCAGAGCCTCTGGAGAGAGACCTAGCTCGTCCGTTCCCAATGTTAAGCCTGCTTGAGCGTGGGCCCGGGGCTCCCCCAGCTCCATTCTCATGCCTGCTTAAGTTGGTCCTTGTAAGCCTGCCGACTACCACTGGACCTTTGTCTGCCTCGTCTCCCGACAACTCGTCCTCGTCCTCTGTGCGGAGGTCGAGGTCTGGGTCACCGAGGGTTCCCTCTAAGGGCGGCATGTTCCCATCTGCACTGGGGGGACCTGTGTTAGAGGACCTCCTAGCATCGTACGCCTCTAAGAGACCTATCAGAATTGTGATGGTAGGGTTAGAACCCTGGTTTAGCTTCCTGGAGGCACACAGTTGTCTCATCTCCTTGAAGCTAAGAGTTGCATATCGTGACACGACCTGTGAAGGGTCACTGACCACTAAGGGAGTCTGCGAAGACTCTCCGTGGATCGACATGCTTTTCTAGTGAGGTGTAAGTGTTGCACCTACCTACACTATGGGTTTACCTACTGATCCCTTGCTAAGAGTTGTAGTCAGGGTGTGCTAAGCCCTGTTACACTACAACAGTCGGTTCAGTAGAACTCGGAGTATTCTAAGTTAAGTTATATGTACCTGGGTACTTATGTGATGTTTCACTGCGATATTCTTAGGATACGTGTGTGGTAAAACAGCAAGCTCAAATCCCAACCGCTGCTCACCAATGTGAGAAGTTGGCCTGATATGTAGTGCTCACTATTCTAGTGATCACTGTGTATCATTCCAAACGACCCTTATTGATGATTGGTTGTAAGTCAACCGTATAGACCAGCTATCCTAGTAGCGTGGATACGAGCAGTCTTTAGGCTAAACTCTAGAGGGCGTGTTAAGCCAGCTGTTTACCATCACATATACCCCTTGAACACCAAGTGAAAGGACACCACACAAGTTGTTATGAAAATAAAAGGATATTTATTTATGACAAGACTACCCTGGCTCTTTATGAGTCAGGGAGCTAAGCACACTACAAAACTCTTAGGAAAATACTTCAGTTGCACAATTTACACAAATGCCCGAGGGGCACGAGAAACCATCTACACTAACAGTGAAATGCGAATGGTTAGAGTCTGGAGGTACAGATTCCGGAGTGTTCCGATCAGTGGGACTAAACGAAAAAGGAACTGGACACTTGTAGAGCGAACCTGCGATGGAGCACCGAGATGCTCGAGTTACCTAGCCCGGAGGCTGCGGCTGCGTGAAGTTCGGCAAGATGTCGGGAGTCCTCGTGTAGTCTCAGGAGCCTGAAAGAAGCAGTTGCTGGCAGGCGACCAGTGACGATGTTCAGAGCGATCCAAGCCTGGATCGGTGATGAAGGAAACCTGAAAGCAGAGGGGACTCAGTTCTCAACCGCTAGCCAGCGATCGTGTGGGTACCAGGAGGGTACCGGCTGAAGTCACCTCGACCAGGTGAGTGGGTGACGTCGGACTCGGCTGTTCCTCGGGCCAGGAGGCGCGGCGGCGACCAGGATGGAGGGCGAGCTGTCCCACGAAGGCGTCTGCTGTCGATGATGCTGGGCCCAGGCAGGGGCAGCGGATCTTGGCATTGACAACCCAAGCGGGGGAGTCAAGATGGCGTCGGGAGTGGACCAGGAGGGTCCGTGGTACTCCTCTGTTGAAGGGGAGCAAGAGCCAGTCTGGAGCAACCAGACTAGTGATGAAACAATCGTGGTGCGTCGTGAAGAGGGCCACAAGCCGGTCGGCAAGTGGTCGAACAACGCGGTGAACAGCAAGGAGCGGAAGGGCCCCCACGCAGATCTCGGGGATGCTGGGGAGGCAGACTTCGATGCTGGAGCTGCTCAGGGTTAGGGCTTCTCAAACCCTAGGTGCACTCACTCGAGGGTCCCTCGGTGGGCGTGCTAGATAAGCGTCGTGCAGGTTCTGAAGATAGCCGGTCCCGCAGGTCTCGTCACACCTACGTCTCTCAGCTGGGCTGATGAGGTAGGTAAAAGGTCAGAGATGGCAGGGTACTCGGGTCTCGTCGAGCTGGGCAGTCTTGATCCGTAGGAGAGACTTACAGCAAACCGCAAGCGCTTAGGTGGTGCCTGCTGGTGCAGGGTGGCTACTCCTTAGCCACAAGGGAGAGTCTTCAGAAATAGTCAAGAGTTCCTTTCATGGAAAGTGGTTCGTGATTCGGAGTTATCCGATTATCTGATTATCCAATTTGGGAAGGGGACTCGCTCCTACCTTTATTCTAAGAAAAGGGGCTGGCCCGTGACTAGGTTCTACCTATGGGTGGAGCCAGGAGGGGGGTGGTTACACCCCTATCCTTTGTCCGGCTTCGCGCCAGCTCAGGGGCTGGTGTGCCCCCGAAACTGGTTTGAGCCGGGCTATGCACAGCGAGCACCGGGGTGCCACTTGCAATCACCTTCCTTTCAGCCCTGCCTACCTGGGATACACAAACCCTGTCTGGGACGGTGCTAACACCGCCCTCGACAGGAAACCCTTTGTCCAAGCTCCCCTTGCTGGAAGGTCCCCCCAGCAGCAGGAGGTCAGACTTGTGTCTGGTGGCAGCATCCATTTCGTGATGCTGAGGCTTGAGTCAACTTTAACCGGGGTTCAAGGTTACTTCCATGTCGTGTCCCTCTAAAAGGGGGGAATGCTAACCCCGTCGCCAGGACTGGCGGGGGGTTCGTATTCCCGTTCGTATGACACCTTACTCGACATGTGTAGGTGATGCGATGCCAAAGTTAGCAAATAACCGCAAGGATTATAATGCATTACAAGTAGTTGGCCCGCGTCACCATGGAACGGCTATTAGGACTTGGTTCCGCAAGCCGTCGACGGGCTCAGCTCGCGCCAGAGCACCGTCCCACATGATCCCCTGCACTCTGCCTTCAGGATTGATAAGGCCTGCTATAGGAGTGACTGATAGGAATCCATGTGTCCATTTTAGGGTTTAGGTGTAGGAATACTACACCTACAGCAACGGGTGATTACACCACGTGGCCCCAGCTGTCGTGCAGCCAGTTGTGTCAGATTTGGGCGGCCATTCCAGGGGTGGCATAATACATGCTTCAGCCCCTGGTAGGCCCTGGGTACACCGATGCCCTGGATACCTGTGGTATGCTGAGACAGGGACTGACAAGGCGGCCCAGTTCCAATTAGTGGATGCACCTAATGTACATGTGTGTTAATTTCGAGAGAGAACAGCTAGGCTGTGGGTCTGATTGGCAGGCCCACAGCCGGGGAAAGTCGTAAACCAATGAAGCAAAAGCAAAAAATCTGGGTGATCATAGGATTGCAGACCCTACTCTCCTACAGCCACCGCCCGACTTACCAGGGTCGACGGCTCCGTAGTAGCATGTGTTGTTTCCGCCCCCCGGACATTTCAATCGATGCGTCCTTTGCCACTGAGCCCAGACGTCTCTGTCGCGCTGCTGCGTCCAGCACCACTGGCCCTGCTGGAGCTGCGGGTCGCTGGCTGGCTCACTCGAGGTCCCTACTCCAGCGCAGTCAGCAGGCCTCAACTTTCCACTGCTCGTCACACGGTGGCGGATTGTGCCCCTGGGCTCAGGATCGTTGTGATGTGTTCCGCGGATACTCGGGGAGTAGCGACGTTTCAGCTCCGCCGTGCAGCTGCCGGATAAGTGTGCGGTTGATTTAAAAAAAGGGCCCCCTGATCACGGAGCTCTAGAAGGCTGCGGCCATCTTGCTTGGCAGTTAGCCACGCCACCCTCAACATACTTTTGAAGGGTGGTCGCTTCTCACCATTTGTTCTGTTCTGCTTTGAGTAGTTCTAAACACAAGTACCCGTAATGTTATTTGGCAAATAACAAGCACATAGAGATGACCACAGCGGAGATCTTAAAATTGCTCACTGTTACATGCTGAGTGGCACAAGAATGGTATGCTGCGAGATCGTGTCCTGAGTGTAATTATGTTGATAATTTGCATGATATTGTAAATGCAAGAGTGTGGTTATTTGTTAGCATAACGGTGTATATACAGTCACAGTAGTGAAGCAAGTCTGTTTACTAGCTCCGAGAAACTGATGAATAACCTTGAATCTGTTTTCACGCAAAGGAGGTGTGTCACTTTGAAATGTATAAACACTGTTGATTTAATATGCACTCGTACTCGTGAACAAGGTTTCCTCCGAAATGCGTCGAGTGACATGGCTTGAAAAAAGAAAATAAACAAGCTGTTAAAGGATTTCTGTGGCCCTGGCATTGTTTTGTTTTGTATGGTGAAAACGATCGTTGAGGAGATTTGGGGTTATATATGTATATATATATATATATATATATATATATATATATATATATATTGCAAAGAAATTCTCCCCACAGTTCCACTCGGAAAGAAGACGAGCCGCACCGGTCTTGCTGGAAATCATAGATTTATTTACACGAGGGGGCAGAGGACGCGTTTCGGCTGTCAAGCAGCCTTGGTCACATATATATATAATATATATATATATATATATTTTTTTAAGTACTCTGGTGTCCCCGAGCATGGGAGGGAATAGTCAGTGCATATGACTATGATGAGGACAACCTGGAGGAGAAGATAGGCATTATTAGTAAATCTATGACTGAGGCAGACAGGTCTTTAATTCTGAAGCCCAATAAAGGTGTAAAAAATCATAACTCCAAATCCGTTATAAGTCCTGTTTAATGATGATGTCAAGGTTTACCAAAATATTATCAAATTGGCTTAATTGGTTCCTTTTCCAAATGATCAACTCGGACTGTTATTATCTTAAAGACAATATCAAGATAAGAGGATAATTTACCCACCATAAAGAATAGGTCAGAAGGGAAACTAATCCAGCTATTTTATCGTCCTTGGATGGTAACAAAGTTTCCAATGGGCCCGTTGGCCTATTCTTTGCAATCCTTTATAAAATACGGAGACAGGCTTGGTTTGTGAAATTAAATGTTTGCCAATTCTAAACAGGATGCAGTATGGAAAAGTTACTAGAATATCGTAGCCAAAATATTGAGGACCAAAAAATCGAGGAGATAGGAATATATAGATAAGTATAGATTTACTATTATTCAACCCAAATATATGTAGTTTCAAGATATGTATTGTGAGAAGCTGGCTTGGTATATGGTGTACACTTATGCAAGTGGGCACATTGCACCAATCCAGACTACCCTTATGATGATTTTAGTGGTCTTAGACAACCTTAGCATGTTCACTAAGTGGTAGCTGGCTTAGTCCAGAATGGTCCTTAACCAGGATTCTGGGGCATGTACATACTTTGTTGGCTCTTAAGAACTCTCAGACGCATCCTTCTCAATCTACCAGGTACTACAACTGCCCTCGAGAAATCCTGGAGTCTAAAATGGTTTCAACTCAAACTCTTGTGTTTCATTTACAACACAGAATGCCGTGATGCAGACCCTTGCTAAGTTGCAGGCTTAATACTAGAGATATGGACCATAGTATCTCTACCCCTGTGTGAGGAAAGCTGAAAATTCAGTTCTGTTGAGCCTACTAACTGGATGACCTTAAAAGGGCCTAATTAGGATGATAATGTAAATATGAGATGTGAAAAAAGAATGGTAGCCGGTGATATGTGTTCAGAAGAAAGCTACCCTTAATGTCTTGTGCAATACTGAGAGGCACGGGACCTATGTTTGTCTGAATATTTCTGGTAGTTGCCTGCAGCTTCTGGAAAATTTGCTGTTTGACTCTATATATATATATGGAGCTGAAAACAGCAGATTTTGAGGTAACCTGAACAGCAGAGTAGATGAAGGAACCATCTTTGAATGTACAAAATAGAAGCAGAATGGAGTATAGCCAAAAGCATACTGTAATGAATTATTGTAGGCAAACTCAGCAAACAGCACCTATTCTTGCTTCTGTGACAATACAAATAACATAATGTGGGTTCAAGAGACTGATTCAACCTCTCAGCTTGTCCATTCATCTGTTGGTGATAACTTGGAGACAGATGAGTATATGTGTACGCACCTTTCAGGGGTTATTTCCAGAATTTCAAATAATCTAGAACCTCCTATCAGTCAACTTGTAGACCATGTTAGCAGAAGATGTATTTGAAGACTACTGACCTATCAAGCTCACTGCCATCTTCCTGTTCTCCATAATCCTCTACGTCTTTGTGTTGTTGTTCCTGACCCATCATATTCCTCACATTCCCACCCTTTTCCAAAGTTTGCACTAAATGTTACCTCCCTTCAGTTGATAACTGGTGCTAAATTGTAATCCATAACCAGAGAAAACCATTCATGTTCAGTCCTGAATGGGTATAGAAATTGTTTGCACCCTTTTTAATTCTAGTTCTAATTCTAGAAGAGTCAAACTTTCAAGTGAGTGAGTAGCACTGTCCTCTAAAGCCTCATCAGATGAGTGGTAATTTCTCTCTTTTCTAAACCCTGTAAAAAGTAATTCTCTAATGTTCTTTTTCTTGTAGTGTTTATCTCAATTCCAGCTGGACACAAACGTTTCTTACTTTTATTTTCCTGTGGGTAGAGAAAGAAGTGACATACCCATTCTGTCTTTTGTGTGTGGTATCAAGTATTACCACTGCAGGTTTTTAACCAAAATTGAAATGGCAGTCTTAAGAGGTGGGCTTTTGCTAGGATCTAACTGACAACGTGAAAAATGAGATTCTGTTGCTGTCAGTAGACTGAAAAACCTCTGTTTTCCTACTTATTTCACTTTAGACTTGAAAATATTTCATACTAGCTTTTGGTGCTGCGGGTGATCCCCAAGCTGTATTTGCATTGGGTAAATAATTTCAATGGGGACAAAAAGGCTCCCCAAATACGTCTGTTACCAATTGTCAGTATATTTACATAGAACAGTTTACATAAGGGATACATGAGTCTATTCACATTATCTCAAAAAACAACTTACTTTAGTCTCCATGGCTTCCTCAAGGATCCATGAGGTTGTCATTATGATGTTGCTTAAGGATCAGGAGCATATAAGTACCTGTTGTTGCTATCTATTTTATTTTATATTTATGATGAAGAGTTTAATAGGTTTCAAGGTTAATGTGCAGTCTACATGAAATCGATGTAAAGCGCCCTGTACTTTTCAATGAAGTCAACATTTAAAGTTTGATATACTTTGTTTCTACTTCATTAGTCTAATAGCCTGTGTTACTTATTGAAATGACACTTGTTGGGGGGTGAAGGCATGAATAACATTTGTCTTTTTTCAATACAGATTATCGATGATGTGCATAATGACGGTATGTAAAAAATCCAATACTCAATTAAGTAATCTTTTAAATATAAAAAAGTCATAACATTTAGTTTGTAATTATTCTTTCTCAGGTAAAATTGAAATGCTTGAAACATTTATCTTGAGAACATGTTCTTTGATTGCTGATACAAGAATTAATGTTTTCATTCAACAAGAGGTAATGTATTTGGCATGTTTCCCTGATGTATTATCTAATGTCAAACTCCGACACCTTATTGAACATCCTTCTGTTGTCTTATGAAAAAGCTGTTTTGAAAATATTTATATTTATCCATATTAGGGCACTTCTAAGATTCATGTGTTTGTTTGAAGATCTCGTCAGTCACTGCAGTTCTTCTATCAAAGGCTTCATATTTCTTTTTAAAGAATTTTTTTAGCACGCAAGGATCATACTGATAGCTTTCACTGTTCATCAATATAAAATCATTAAAAGAAGACAAATCACACAAAATACGGCATAATGAGCAAGATCCAATTCCCATGCTCCATTGAAGTAATGAAATGATTTAAAACTGAATTAGTAATACATTTCTAAAGAACTTATCTGTGGAAAAGCTATGTAATAGCATCTGGTGTAAGAGACCTTTTCAAGAGGCCGAGATACCACCAGTTAATAAGTTTAAGGCAGAGAGTACATATATATATATATATATATATATATATATATATATATATATATATATATATATATCTGATTTGCAAATAAACAAAGTAGAAGTATGGAGATTTTAGAATGACAAAATAAGACAGTCTACATGTCCTGTTGGATGGGGAAATACCTTGTGAACAAACGCAGGCAAAGAGGTGTTTAATCTACAGTAATTAATCCCAAGACAAAGTGAAATTCTTACGCAATGTCAGTCAGGTATTGCAAAAAATAAACTTTCATGTTAAAAAAATTCACCATGGTTATTAGTCACTGAAACTGTGATGGGAGGTTGAGAAAACAGATATTTGATTAATTTCTAGGTTTATTACTGAGATATGTTGCTGTCTGCACAGACCTCATGTCATCACAATATACATTATAACTAGGGCTCCTGGTTTTATGGTATTTATTTTTTTAACATTTCCATCTGAATTAATTCATATTTATTTTTTGGCCATCTTATTGGTATTTATCCATGTTTATTTTGTGTTTTGAGAAAAAAACGAGCTTTAAAATGGTATACTTCCACAAATTTATTTATCTCTTGGACGTGCACTCATACATGGATGCCTTCAAGTTTTAGCAAATTAAGCAGCCACGTATTACGAAAGACTACACTCAAAGGTACATATTAGCGTTCTACTACAAATATATGTTAACATATGCCTGTATTTAAGGAAATATCATTCATTATTTCAACTCTCCATGCTGTCTATCTAATCAGCGTTTTCCTGGAATTCATGAAATACAGCATGGAGAGTCTCTCACCAGAAGAATAATTTTCAGAATTTTTCCACTTTGAAAAATAAACACAGACAGGAAACATATTGTTTTCTCTCTGTATTTATCTGTAAAAATCAGTAAAAACGGAAAACTGGAAGCCTTAATTATAACATATGCAGAGCCCTCCTCAATCCTAGGTTTTTGTAGGTAAGCCCTCTTGAAGCAATAGCTTGCTGGGTATGTATATCATGTTTTGCAATAATTCCAGGGCATTTTATGAATGTTTAAATGTTTTATGTTGATCTTCCATTGATGATTAGGTTAAAAGTGCGCCCTATGAGCAACACTTTTTCTAAGTTGGCTGTAATGTCTATCATGATGCAGTGGCTGTCTTACAAGACAAGTTTCCCATTGTTTGTCCTGCTGCCACTCTGCCACCACCAACTTTTCATCCTATAATCACTCCCTACCCATACACATCTTTCACTCTGCATTGGTGTGCCACGCAGCCTGTACAGGTTTCACTGCCTCCCGGGCTCAAGTTACCCAGACCACAGTGCTGCTGTCCAACGCCACGTAGCAGAACCCTCACTGCTGTAACAGTCACCCCGCCTAAAACCTGCGAGTGGCAAAGCCATATGCTGGTTCACACTTCTCAACCAGGGCATCTTCATCATTAGTCATAAGGGCTGAATTGTCCTGCCCATGTGTGGGACTCTGGAGACCCTGGAGAATACATATAAAAATTGTATATATGCTTTTATTTAAAAAAAAAAAAAAAAGCTGATTGTTTAACCTCTTCAATGCCTATGACGAGCTGGTCTCGTCATGGGCCGCGGTGGCGCTGTGCCCATGACGAGACCAGCTCGTCATAAACCCCGCCCGCTAATACAACGGCCGGCACAGGGCAGGGAAAGGGGCGGGCACTGAAGGGGTTAAGGCATGTGTGGCTGTGCATACTTCTGCCATCTAGTGTTGGGCCGGGATTCGTGCAAGTTGTTTTTGTTTGAAGAATTCTTCTCAAGTAACGAGATACTGTAACTCGACTTCTTGCTTACAATGCGCATGGACATCAGCTTTATTGTTAGATTGTATTCGTTCCACCATCTGGTTCAGATGTGTGATCCTGTGCTCCAGATCAATGCTGTTGCTGTGTTCTCTGTGGTTCCTCCTTAAGTATTGTATTCAATCACGTTTCCCCTTCTCTCATATCTGGTATCGACACCTACAGTCTCACCTGAAACAGTTCTCCAGTCAACTTCAGCTCCCGGTGAAGCCTTGCCTTTCGGGGCCTCTTTCCCTTCCATTCAGTCCACTGTCACCATGCCTCACCTGTGATGGAACGGACACCCTTTCGATATTGCCCTTGGTGTTGTGCGAAGTACTCCTGGGCCAACCCCGAACAGGTCTGTAATCTTTGCCTCTCACCCGTGCATAACGATGCCTCTTGCGTCACATGCCGATCTTTCCAGTTGAAAAAGACTCTTTGTGACTTCTGGACCCGTCGGATCGAGATGTTGCATAGAAGCAGCAAAGATACCCCAGACCTCTTTGGTACCCAGTGCCTCGAAGGGGAACATCATCCTGAGCTTTCGGCCACCAACAAGGATGCGTTCTCACCCAAAGAAAGTTCTGGTACCCAATCTTTGAGAGTACAGCTCCTATTCCCCTCCCCCTCAACATTACCCTGACCTTAAGCCTCACATGGGAAGTTCAGCCACTCTAGACCCACAGGTGTAGGCTTCTGGATCGCCATTGCCTTGTGGCCGTGGTCGGCACCAACTGTCGACTTCGAGCACTACTCCCAACTTTGGCTTAGTTCTGAAGAAAATCTTGAATTCGACTCCCTCAGCGCCAACCCCGCCATCAGATCTAAAACTATTAGCCCAAACCGGAGTTTCAGCTGTCGAACAGGTCCTACAGAAACTGCAGGACAAACTCACCGCTTGCTAGAGGCAGATAGTCATCAACCTCCAGACTAGCTGAACCCTCACTCATCCTCCGGCACCAGGCACTTGACCTCCAAAGAGGCAGCTCATCTTTGAGGAACATCTGGAGCTCCCTAAAAAACCAAACAATGGTAAAAGCACAACAAGCCACCAGTCCTCTTCCTTAACCAGTGCTGCCACTCCCCTCCTCCACCTCACTCAGACCTCCACCCTCCCCACCCCCTTCTCTGCCTGACCCACTTTACTACACACCACAGAGGTCGCCACATTCTGACGGGTTGAACATGGCAAAGGGGAGGGAGAAGGAGACATAAGACATGTTGTAGGAAGCTGGCTCTTTTATATAGTATACCCAAAAGAGGTATACTGTGCAAAGAGTCTAGGTATCCCTTATAAGTGGACAGGGGCTTTCTCTAGCAATGCCAAGGAGATCTTCTAGGAGGTAATGTAGTCAATCATCCTTAGGCTTATCAGAGGAGAGTGTTAAACATCTGCAATACACACATCATTAAATGATGTACACAAATCAGTAAGGAGGTCCACATAAATTTATAAAAATAATTCTTTTATATAGTTCGAGGCATGTGGGCTGCTGAATTCATATCTGTGCATAGATCGCCGCCTAGTGTTGGGTCCGGATGTTTGCACGTTGTTGTCCTGGAAGAGTCTTCGAAGTATCCTGGGATAGGTGACTCCTCCCCTGGACTACAGTGCGCATGGGCATCCTCTCCATCCTCAGATTGTTTTTTTCCGCCATTGGGTTCGGATGTGCTATCTTGACTCAAGTTAGGAAAATCTTTTTTCAGGCCAAAAGGCCTTTAGTTCGCGTCGGTACTGTTCTCGATCGGTATCGATAGTATCTTTGTTAGTTTACTAACTTCCAGAACAAACTTTCGCATCTTACCCGACCGTCGATTCGACATCAACGATGGAATCTAGGACACCATTCAAGAGGTGTCCGGTATGCAATGCGAAATATCCCCACGTCGACGTCCATCCGGTGTGCAACAAATGCCTTTCACCGGATCACGACGAATCTACATGCATGGCCTGTGCCAGATTTCGATCCAAGAAGACTCTACGGAATCGACGAGCGGCGAGACTCGAGGCGCAGCAAGCGGCACCGGCCCCGGCCGACATCTTCAACGCCGAGACCGAAGATGTTGAAGAAGTGGAGAACCTACCCTCCAGTCCCGTTTCCGAACATGACTCCGGATCGGAAGACGTCGACGAAACACTCTTTCGCAGAGATGAAGACGACACCGAGGTAGGAGACTACAATGAGGCCTTGGGGGCCGAAGAGAGTAGCTCCGGTGACGAGCAAGGCCTACCCGTTCAGACTGAAGAAAGCCCAGTGCAACAGTCTATGGCTCCGGTCGAGGGATCGCCTTCGGGCCTTACCCAAGACCTATCCCGCAGTTCTTCGGCCCCGCCCTCGGGCCCGGCCTCGGACATTCAGCGGCAGCCATTAATGCCCAAAACGGCTGGTTTCCCTTCTCCGAAACCGAAAGCTGTATTGGTTCAATTGAAACCGAAACCGAAAGTGGCGCTGGTCGGATCGAGGCCCTCCACACCTTCGACGCCAGCAAAACACATCGGCACCGAGCGCACCAAACGAGACTTCGGTGCCGAACTCGAAGCGGCCGACGTCGGAGTCGACATAAGGAAGAAGGCCTTCGGTACCACCAAACCTGCTCGGCTCCCGGCACCGACGCAATCGACTCCGACCCCAAAGGTCAAACAGCCTGCTGCGTCTCACACCGCTTCCACGGCAACACCAAAGCCACACTCATCGAAGAAGTCGACGGCCATTCCCGCCCCTCGACTCGATGACCCACCGGCGCCTAAAAAATCCACGACCGCCTCGACAGAATCGGTCGGTGCAAAAGAATCGAGGGCGCTCCAGACGCGACCCATTGCTGCGCAAAGCACCAAAAAGAAAATGGTCCTCCAGGACACGTCGGGTTCCGAACCAATTAAAGCTCCAGCAGCCTCTTCGGCACCAGCCAACATTACTTTTGGCCTGCCACCATCCACGGCCCCGAAACTGTTCCAAATCAGGACACGGGTGACCCATACCACGATCACGCCTGCCGAACGCTCTGCGGAGATGTCTCCATCGCATCTAATCGACGCCGACACCGGCAGGATGATTATCCACAAAAGGAAAATAAGTTCGGAGCCGGCTTTGGACTCCTTCAGGATTCCACTTAAAAGAAAGCTGCCTGTGGCTTCAGAACCAGTTCTTTACGAACCTTTCCACTCACCCTACCAGGATCCACAATCCTTCTCTCCCACACACTCCGACACGGATGCGTTGGTGGACTACATGGGTGACCAAGTCCCCTACCCCGGAGACATGGACCCTGACGGCCAACAGGACCCTGATCAAACTTGGGATGACCCTGTGGACCCAGGTGCACCTATGGATGCACAAGACCCGCAACTCTATGGAGCAAAAACATCTCCCACAGAGGACACTGCAGCGTTCAACGCTCTAATTGAACGTGCTGCGGCCAATCATGGGGTGCAACTTCACTCGGACACGGTCGAGGACGACTTTCTTATGGATACTTTCGCATCCTCAGAAAGGAATATAAAAACTCTACCCATGTTGAAGGGTGTCCTCAAACCAGCAAAGGACATCTTCAAGGAACCCACCAGGGCAAGAGTGATAAACCCCAGGATCGACAAGAAATACAGATCAGCGCCTGGGGACCCTACTTACATCAGAGGCCAATTACCTCTGGATTCCATTGTCGTTGCGAATGCTCGCAAGAGGGCACACTCACAAACAACAGGTGACGCTCCTCCCCCGGACAAAGAGTCCAAGGTGTTAGAGACCTCTGGCAAACGGGTTGCCGCCCAGGCAGCCAACATATGGCGCATTGCCAATACTCAAGCACTACTCGCTCGCTACGATAGAGCGCACTACGACACATTAGAGCAACTACTCCAACATCTCCCTGACCAATACAGAGAAGGTGCAGAGATCCTCATCAGGGAGGAACAGCTCCTCACAAACGCATCCATCAAGTGTGCGCTGGATGCCGCAGACACAGCTGCCAGGGCCATAAACACTAGCGTCATGCTGCGACGACATGCCTGGTTACGAATCTCCGGATTCAAACCTGAGGTGCAAAACAACATACTCAACCAGCCTGTCAACCCCGACTATTTATTCGGCCCGGAGGTTGACACCACCCTAGAGAAAATAAAAAAGGACACGGACACTGCAAAGTCCATGGGGGCTCTCCAGACTCAGTCCTTTCGGAGCGGCTCCTTTCGTCGCCCCGGAAATAGAGGAGCAGGTAGAGGACAGGGGTCACAGCAAACATACAACAAGGGCAATACACAAACCACCTACGATAAAAACACCCGGGGTGGATATCGTGGCTCCAGTACAAAGGGCAGAGGACGCGGCTACGGCAACACCAGGTCCTCCCCCAAGAACAAGCAGTGACGCCCTCTCCCTTCCTCCCGACCACATAACACCTGTCGGGGGAAGGCTACAAAGGTTCCTGTCCACGTGGAACTCCATCACCACGGACAGGTGGGTCAAAGATATTGTCAAATACGGTTACTGTCTAGAACTAACCTCCACTCCACCCACAATACCTCCAAAAAACCGTCCTATGTCCTCAGAGCACTTAACGCTCTTACAGCAGGAGGTGCAAAGTATGCTTCTAAAAGGCGCAATAGAGGTCGTACCCGTCCACGAGCAAGGTACGGGGGTGTACTCCCTGTACTTTTTAATACCGAAAAAGGACGGGTCACTCAGACCTATATTAGACCTGAGACCCCTAAACAGATACATTCTTTCCCAGCATTTTCACATGCTCACTCTACAGCAAGACCTCCCGCTGCTCAAGCAGGGAGACTTTCTAGCCACACTGGACCTCAAGGATGCGTATTTCCACATACCCATTCACCCCTCACACAAAAAATACCTCAGGTTCACTGTTCAAGGGCAGCACTACCAATTCAAAGTCCTTCCCTTCGGCGTGACAACGGCACCAAGGGTGTTTACAAAGTGCCTAGCTACTGTGGCGGCACATCTACGGAGGCAGCACATACACGTCTACCCTTACCTGGACGACTGGCTCGTTCAAGCGAAGTCAGCCCAGCAATGTGCCAGCCACATGTCCCGCACCATTCACCTCCTTCACAGTCTGGGGTTCTCACTAAATTACCCAAAATCCCATCTACAGCCCGCACACGTACAACAGTACCTAGGTGCGACTATAGACACTCTGGCGGCCACAGCTCAGCCAAATTTGGTGAGAATCAACAGCATGCAAATGCTGATTTCCAAGTTCAAACCACAACACTCCCTTCCCGCGCTAGTGTTCATGCAGTTGATAGGCATGATGGCCTCCTGCATCTTCATAGTCCCCCACGCGAGACTACATATGCGCCCGCTTCAGGAGTGCTTAGCACGTCAGTGGAATCAGGCTCAAGGGCAGTTGAAAGACCTAGTGTTGGTGAGCGGTCGGGCATACAACTCTCTGCATTGGTGGAATCCACAAAACCTTTGCAAGGGCCGACCGTTCCAAGAGCCTGTCCCACAGATAATACTGACGGCGGACGCGTCTCTCCAGGGATGGGGAGCTCATGTACTCCATTACACAGTGCAGGGACTATGGACACAACAACAAAAGAAGATGCACATCAACCTTCTAGAGCTGATGGCAATCTTCCTCGCTATGAAAGCATTCAAAGTACACTTGTGCAACAAAGTCGTGTTGATCCGGACGGACAACATGACTGCCATGTACTACATACAGAAGCAGGGAGGAACACACTCTCCACAGTTGTCTCATCTGGCTCAGAGCATGTGGAAGTGGGCCATTCAAAGGAACATGTTCCTCATGGCAGAACACCTCCCCGGCAAGGACAACCAGATGGCGGATCTGCTCAGCAGACACAGCCACCAGATGCACGAGTGGGAGTTACACCCATCAGTACTCCAACCGTACTTCCAGCAGTGGGGTCATCCAGAGATAGACCTATTCGCGACAAGCGAAAACGCAAAATGCCAAAGCTTTGCCGCCAGGTTCCCACATCCGCAGTCGCAGGGCAATGCGATATGGATGAACTGGTCCGGCAGATTTGCGTACGCTTTTCCCCCAGCACCACTGATACCGCTGGTGGCACGCAAACTGCGTCAACACTCACTGACGCTCGTCCTGGTTGCTCCAACGTGGGCACGCCAGCCGTGGTACACCACCTTTCTCGAACTTTCCGTGGTGCCGCATCAAAGGCTGCGGGTCAAACCCGAGCATTTGACGCAGAACCATGGAGAGATTCAGCACCCAGATCCGCAACAGCTGAACCTGGCAATCTGGCTCCTGAAGTCCTAGAGTTTGGCTACCTAAACCTGCCACCTGACTGTATGGACATCATTAAGGAGGCCAGGAGACCCACTACCAGAGCTTGCTATGCAGCAAAATGGAATAGGTTCGTCATTTATTGCAATAATAATGACATTAACCCGCTAGACGCATCCATCCAAAACATTATTTGTTACCTATTACACCTATACCGATACAATCTGGCGTACACCTCTATACGTGTCCATTTGACCGCAATATCAGCCTATCTGCAGACCAGGCAGCACCTCTCTCTATTCAGAGTGCCTACCATCAAAGCATTCTTGGAAGGACTCAAACGAGTCATTCCACCAAGCCACCCACCGGCTCCGATGTGGAACCTCAACTTGGTCCTCACACGCCTGATGGGTCCACCCTTTGAACCTCTACACTCATGCGAGATTCAATTCCTTACCTGGAAAGTAGCTTTCCTAGTAGCGATCACTTCTTTGAGAAGAGTTAGTGAACTCCAGGCACTAACCGTTCAAGAGCCATTTATACAGGTTCACGCCAACAGGGTCGTACTACGTACCAACCCCAAATTCATGCCAAAGGTGGTATCGCAGTTCCACATGAATCAAACCATTGAACTGCCCGTTTTCTTCCAAAACCCACAAACTGTCGCAGAAAGGGCACTCCATACACTGGATGTCAAAAGGGCCCTCATGTATTATATCGACAGGACCAAACCCTTTAGGAAAACACAACAACTTTTCGTTGCCTTTGCCCCACACCACAAAGGTAACACTATCTCCAAAGCAGGAATAGCCAGATGGATCGTTAAATGTATTCAAATTTGCTATCAAAAGGCTAAACGCACTTTAACGATTCCCCCACGAGCCCACTCAACACGTAAGTTAGGGGCCTCAATGGCTTTCCTAGGAAACATTCCTTTGCATGACATATGTAGAGCAGCCACCTGGTCCACTACACATACATTTACCAAACACTATTGTGTAGATGTGCAATCAAAACAGCAGGCAGCTGTAGGACAGGCTGTTCTCAAAACTCTTTTTCAGACCGCTGCAGCTGGCACTGGTAGCCGCCGCTAATAAGAGGGCACTGCTATATATTCTATGCACAGATATGAATTCAGCAGCCCACATGCCTCGAACTGAATATGCTACTTACCAGTATGCATCTGTTCTTGGCATGTAGGGCTGCTGACATTCATATCGCCCTCCCTCCTCCCCGGCGCCTGTAGCAGCTGCAGCTCTCAGAATTACTGTAAGCATGGTCATCACTTTCTATATCTACTCCATCACTGCCACAATGGCGAAAAACAATCTGAGGATGGAGAGGATGCCCATGCGCACTGTAGTCCAGGGGAGGAGTCACCTATCCCAGGATACTTCGAAGACTCTTCCAGGACAACAACGTGCAAACATCCGGACCCAACACTAGGCGGCGATCTATGCACAGATATGAATGTCAGCAGCCCTACATGCCAAGAACAGATGCATACTGGTAAGTAGCATATTCAATTTTTGGCACCAACATCAGCAAAATCAGGTAAGTACATTTCAAGTTCTGAATTTTTGCTGTTTTAAAAAATTAACACAATGCAGTTTCTGAAGCGGTAATGTTATCCCATGTGGTAAAGACATACACTGCATACAGGTACTTCACAGCAACCTTCGGGACCAATCTCCTGGACTTAAGGTAAGTATGGGGCAAGGTCCAAGGCAACACCAACAGGTCACCTCGTACGTCACTAGAACGGCCCTGGTGCAGAGGTGCTTTTCAGCGTCTGGTGCCCAATGTTATCCTATAGAGGAAAAACATGTACTGCATTCGGGCACTTCACATCGACTTCCGGTACCAGTCTCCTGTATGTAAGGTGAGTACAGGGCAATGTCCAAGGCCACACCAACAGGTCACCTCGGGAGGCTCTGGGGCATCTGGCTGCAGAGGTGTGTTACAGCATCAGATGTCCCATTCATTCATTTTAATGGGGAACGGTCAAGTTACAAAGAGGCTGCAAGCTGGGACTGGGAGACCAGTCAGGATGAACAAACTAGGGGGCTCAGGTCTCATGATGCTTTGGGACCTTGGGTCACCTTTGGTCCTCTTCTCAGGCTAGGGCGGCTGGGTGCAGAGGTGTTCTGAGAAGTCAGCTTTTTGTTACCTGAGACACGTAGTAGAGGGGAACCTGCACAAAGAGGCTGCAAATAGCATCAGTGAATCCACTGTGGGCAAGCTGAAAGGAGGTGCAAACACCCTCTAAAGGAACAGGCTTTGTTCCTGACCACCTGAGAGCATTGCCTCTCACCCCTGGGGGGGTCAGAAACTCATCTGTGGTGGCAGGCTGGTCAGCATCAGTCAGCCTGCGGGAGACAGCATTTTTTTTTTTTTAAATGTTTTTATTGACTGCAAAAACAAGGCATAATCATGAACATATCCGCGTGCCACCAACCTGGGGCCCGCCTTCTTTTAGCATATCACAACCAACTGTACCGGCTATCCCACATCCCGGAGGTCGGGCATCGCCGTGAATGACTGAATTAATATCCCCTGCTTCTCGAGTGACCCTCCATCGCGACGCTCTTGTACAGGGCAGGCCCCATGCCGGTGGCCGGGTCTAGAGTGCTCCTCCCCCCAGAGCGTAGGGCACAGGCTCGCATTTTTTGGCCATAAACTCCCAGCCCCCTTCCTCCCCCCAAGATTCCCCCCAACTCCCCTAGCCCACCCATCCCAACTAAACAATTGAGGTCCTAAGTCAGTCGCAGCCCCATTCGTCTCCCGCACTCAGCCGCCCCTCATTCACCTCATGCGTCCCCCATACCCTCACCGCTCCCGGAAGCTTCCTCTACTGTAGTCTCCGTATCAGGACCCCCCTCCGGGCTCCCCGCGCCAGTCTCCCGACCGCTCAGGTACTCCACGTACAATTCCCAGAAGTTTTTAGGCCGACTACGCGGTGGCAGCAACTCACTGAACCTCTCTGCTTGGGTGCAGCAGTATAGCACATCTCGCTTCCACTGCTCCACCGTGGGCACGGGGCCACGCATCCAGCTCATCGCAACTCGTCGCTTCGCAACAAGCATCCCCATATCCACCAGGCGTCGGGCCGCCTTCGGCACCACTCTGGAATGCCCCAATAACGCTACTGCCGGGTCCAGAGCCAGCGCCACCCCCGTCATCCCCACTATCTGTTGGAATACCGCTTCCCAGTAGCTGTATATGCCCGGGCAGTGCCACGCTAGGTGTAGGAAGTCCGCAGCCGGGTGTGTGCACCGTTCACATACAGGGTCGTCACGCAGTCCATATCTATGCAAGCGCTCTGGTGTGTAGTAGTACCTGTTGAGGAACTTGAAATGGACGAGCCGATGTCTGCCATGCAGAGAGATGCGTTTGATCCCTGTGCAGCAGTACGCCCACATAGCATCGTCAATTGTGATCCCTAAGTCCTTTTGCCAGTCCAGCCTGCTTTTTGCAAACTCGTGCACCCTATGAGATTGCGCCATTCGGTACAGCTTAGAGATCAGCCCGCGGGGGTTATCATTCTTAATTATGTATGTCAGTTCCGGGAGACAGCATTTACAGCGCTGGTAATACCATGTGGGTTTATAACAACGC
Source organism: Triturus cristatus (assembly GCF_964204655.1). Lineage (NCBI taxonomy): Eukaryota > Metazoa > Chordata > Amphibia > Caudata > Salamandridae > Triturus > Triturus cristatus. The sequence goes on along the minus strand of NC_140590.1, from coordinate 1,604,935,361 downwards.
AGACGTTACATCGTCCACGTTGTTAACACTTATGGCATTACATCGCAAGTCGTTTCAACGACTTGAGCTAGGTGGCGTTCAACACCAGGGAATGAGTTGGATTTTATATCCAACACCTTCCCTGCTTTTGCGCTAACTGGAGTAGGAATAGTAATTTATACTATTCCTAAGTCCAGCTCGCCATCTATCTCAAGTCGTTGAAACGACTTGCGATGTAATGCCATGCGTGGTAACAACGCGGATGATGTAACCACCGCGTTGTAACCTACCGCATGGTAACACCACGCGTTGTAACATGGCATATTTGTCAGCCTGCACACTAGTAGTTGGTAGGTTTGCATAAGGAGCCTGTCAAAGAGGATTTGTCTTCCCCTCATGGCAACACGTCACCTCAGACCAGTGGGTATTGGACATAATTCAGCACGGATACTCTTTGGAGCTCATTTCCACACCACCCAACATTCCACCCCACAGACACATCCTCTCCCAGGAACATCAATGCCTGCTTCAGGAAGAGTTACAAGCGCTCCTACTCAAACGGGCTATCAAGCCTGTTCAGCAACACCAGCGGGGCTCAAAGGTCTATTCCTTCTACTTCCTCATTCCCAAGAAGGACGGATCCCTCGGCCCATTCTGTACCTCAAGCCCCTGGATGAGAACATCCTGTCAGAACACTTCCACTTGGTCATTCTTCAGTATGTCATTCCAATGCTACAACAAAGTGACTTCATGGCTGCACTCAACCTCAAAGACGCCTAATTTCAAATCCTGATCCATCCTGCACATCTGCGCTCCCTCCGAATTGTTGTAAGTGTTCAACACTACCAATTCAAAGTTCTGCCCTTCGGGGTCACTGCTGCACCTTAAGTTTTTACAAAATGCCTCACAGTGGTAGCCGTACTCTTGCGAAGACAGGGTATTGATGTATTCCCATACCTGGACGATTGGCTGATAAAGAGCACAATGCAACAGTACCGTGCACACACTCCAGTCCCAATAGACCTGCTACACAAACTGGGCTATGCCATCAACGCTGTGAAGTCCCATATCTAACCCCTTTAAATCCAACCCAACTGGGAGTCATCCTCAATGCCGAGGTAGGCAAAGCCTATCCCAGTTCATCAAGAGTCCAGTACTTCCATGTGTTTCTGCCTCTTTTTCTGCCAAATCAACATGTCACAGTATTGAAAGTCATGCACCTCCTGGATCGCCACAGTACCCCACTCGAGATTACACATGGGCCCCTTGCAGGAATACTTATTGCTTCAGTAGTCTCAGGTGGAGGGTCATTGGAAAGATCTAATGTTGATCAGTCACTGCACTCATCGCTCTCAACAGTGGGGGAACACCATCAATTTGTTGCAGGGGCGCCCTTTTCTCGACCCGGTTCCGCAGATTACCATTACAATGGATGCCTCCTTCACTGGGTGGGGGCACATCTACAAAACCTGACAGTTTAAGATTAAGATCAGTGAGATCCCAGTCACAGGTGTCCCAACATCAACTATCTGGAGCTCTTAGCTGTCCATCTAGCCCTCAAGGCCTTTATTCCCCAGATAGTGGGCAAGGTAGCCTTCGTCCGGACAGACAGCATGACCGCCATGTACTATGTACGGAAGCAGGGAGACACTCGCTCTTTCTAGCTTTCTCAGCTAGCTCAGTCCATCTGGCACTCTTGTCTCCACAACAGGATCAATACCTCCTGAGAGTGGACAATGGCTTTGCCGACCTTCTCAGCAGGATGCGGCAACAAGTAGACGAGTGTGAACTCCATTCGGGAATCCTCCTCCTGTACTTCCAGCACTGGGTGTCTCTGGTTGTGGATCTCTTCGCTATGGCAGAAAATGCAAAATTCCCAAACTTTGCCTCCTGATTCCTACACCCGCAATTCATAGACCATGCACTATGGATGAACTGGTCAGGAATCTTTGCCTATGCTTTTCCCTCTCTCCTGCTCCTTCCTTTCATGGTTGGAGGCTGCGGCAGACCTCCCTCCCCCTCATCCTGGTGGCTCCTACTTGGGCCTGAAAACTCTGGTTCACCACTCTCGTTGATCTTTTGTTGGTTTCTGCACAAGAGGCTCCCGAACAGGCCGGACCTTCTCATGCAGAACCAAGGAGAAATCAGACGCCCCAACCCAGAAGTCATAATCTTGCCACCTGGCTCCTGATGTCTTGGAGTTTGGGGACCTAAATTTAACTCCTGAATGCATACATATGCTCAAAGAAGCATGTAGGCCCACCCTTCGGCCTTCCATACTGCCAAGTGGAAAAGGTTTGTCTGTTACTGCCTTTCAAACCAGATTGACCCCTTAGCACCTAGCCTTCAGAACATAGTTTATTTACCACACTTCCAAACATGTGGACTAGCCTTCTCCTCCATTCGGCTACACCTTGCTGCTTTGACTGATATCTCCAAAATAGGCAACATGTCTCTTTCTTCAGGATTCCAGTCATTAAAGCTTTTATGGGGGAACTCAAAATAGTGATTCATCCCCAGGTGTCCCAGCCCCAGTTGGAATCTTAACATTGTTCTCACAAGACTTATGGGTCCCCTGTTCGAGACCCTTCAGTCATCTCCCTTACTATTTTTCTCTTGAAAAGTAGCTTTCCTGGTGGCTATCACATCATTAAGATGTGCCATTGATCTCTAAGACTTAACCTTGGATGGTTCATAGGTGTAGGGTTGTCCTTCGCCCCAACCCTACATTTTTCCAATGGTCGTCTCTCTTCTCCACTTTGACCAGTCTATAAAGCTCCCTGTTTTCTTTCCTCGACCTGACTAAGTTGGAAAAAAAGCTCTTCCTCCCTTAGACGTCAAACAAGCTTTAAAGTACTATGTGGATAATACAAAGCCCTTTCGGAAAACTCAATAGCTGTTTGTTGCTTTTTCTGCGGGAAGGCCTTTTTAAATTCTGACATAGCCAATTTGGTGGTTAAATACATCCATACCTGTTACGCAAACTCTAAAAGGGTCTTGCCTGCTCCTCCTAGAGCCCACTCTACTAGAAAGAAAGAGGCCTCTATGGCCTTCCTCAGGAGCATCTCCACAGCAGACATTTGTAAACCAGCTACTTGGTCTACACCACACACTTGCAGACTGTGTAGATGTATCTGAAAGAGCAACGTTAGTGATAGATTCCTTACCTTAGAATAATCCCCAGGCGTCAGACTGGATCCGGAAAGTTTTGCTAGCAGTACCCCTGTGCGTCAGTAGGTGGTGTCGTGCGGCTCCGTGTTCGTCGCTGGTTTCGTAAGCGTCGAGATGACGACACAGAGACTACTTAGGCGCCACCCATGCGCCCTGACGTCCGTTCTTTCTTTTTCCGCGCCAGCAAGCGCAGATCCGGTTAGAGCACGTACCTTAGTCGCTTTTTGACTGCACTTTTGAGACTTTTTGTCTCCCTTTTTCTCCTTGGTGCACGTAGGGATGCCTGGATTTAAGTCTTGTGGGGCCTGCCGTCGCAATATGTCGGTGGCAGACCCCCATGATGTTTGCCTCTACTGCCTGGAGACTGACCACGACTCCCGGGACTGTCGAGCCATGGCCCCGAAGGCCTTGAGGGAGCAGCGCCGGTAGCTGCTGGAGGTCCGGCACTCGTCTCAACGCCGTTCCAGGCCCATGGACCTCTCCCGGGAACGCTTGTGGGGCCGCAGTCGTTGCTTCTCGGGCTCCAAGTCTTCGCCCTCGGATTCCGGTAAATGACAACATAAAAAGAAGTCGAAGAAGCGTGTTCGCTCTCCGATGTCCCCCTGCCGGTCCTCGGTTGCGGACGAGGGGGACAGGGGTTCTGCCCCTGCGGCTCCTTTGGAGCCTGGGAGTCCCACGGCCTACCCTCCTTACCCTGGTCCGTCGGCGACTCCCGAACAGGTGCAAAAGTTTCTTGCCACCACGGACCGCCTTTTTAGGCCCGGGCAACCGTGTCCAGACCCTGTTTTGCCGTCGGCGTGCTACAGGATCCTGCGCCGTTGGCTCCGGCGCCACGAGGTCCAGCGCTGCCAGCTTCGGTCCCAGCGCCACCCTCGGCTCCGACTCTGGCGCCGCAGTGGGTGCCGGTTGTTCCGCTCTTGCCCCGGTTCCAGGACCATTTCGTTCCTACCTGGGATCCGCATTGGGAGGCGGCGCCAGCCGGCACCGTTCACGGCGCCGTTTTCAACGCCGTATGTTCCTTCTCCAGCTCTGCAACCGCAGTCTGTTCCCCCTGCAACAGAGGTGGCGGATGACTGTGAGGGCCTGAGGACCCTCTTGCCCGTCAGTGTGATTCCGAGCAGGACTGGGTGGACGACTTGGAGGATGCCAGCGACCTCGATGTCTCTTCGGACCCGGGGTTTGCCTCTTCCCCGCCTACCATGGAGGAGGGCGCCTCCTACACGATGGTGCTCCGTCGGGCAGCTGAGGTCCTCAACCTCGATCTTCCTACGGTGGCCCTCAAGACTAATCTCCTCACTGAGGTGCTCCAGACGGCGTCCACTTCGTCGGAGCCCCTGCTTCCCTTCAACGACGCCCTCACTAACGTCTTGTTGGGCACTTGGTCGAGGCCGGCCAAAGGGGCTCCTGTGGATAGGAATGTCGCCAGGCATCACCGCCCGGCGCCTGGTGACCCCGCGATTCTGACCACTCATCCTACGCCTGAGAGTCTGGTCATCCAAGCCTCGATGTCGCAGAGTGCATTTCCCACGGCTCCGCCGGATAAGGACTCTAAGAATCTGGAACAGTTCTGAAAGCGGTTCTCTTTAGCCAGCTTGGGGCTGCGGTGTGGGATACGGTTGCTCAGGTGTTGCCTCAGTGTCCTGAGGAGGTCCACGCTGTACTGTCCCAAGCAGTTGCTGAGGGTAAGGATGCAGCCAAGATCGCCATTCGGTGGGGTTTGGACACCGCTGACTCACTTGGCAGGGCGATTTCTACGACGGTGGTGCTTCGTCGCCACGCCTGGCTGAGATCCACCGGATTCTCGCCTGATGTTCAGAGCTCGCTCATGGACATGCCCTTTGATGGCACTCGCCTGTTTGGCGATAAGGCCGACAGTGCACTGGAGCGTTTTAAGGACTCGCGGGCCACGTCCAAGTCCTTGGATCTTTCCGCAAAAATCCTGGCCACTCCTGGGTTCCGTTCCTTTCGTGGCCATGGCAGAGGTGCCCAGGCACGTTCCTTCAGTAAGCCTGTGCAAAACCAGCCTTAGCGGACGCTGCTTCCGCAGGGGTGGGTCTGGGAATCAGCGTGGGGGTCAGTCCACCTCCGCCCACTGCTTCTACCTCCAAACCTTCCTAATCTGAGCTTTGTGGAGCACCCAATGCCGGTGGGTGGCAGGATTCGCCACCACACCCCCCACTGGTGCGTGATCTCACATCGGACAAGTGGGTGTTGCAGATCATCCGCAGGGGTTATTCTCTTCCCTTTTAGTCCTCCCCTCCAGCCATGCCACCTCGGTGCCACCACATGTCGGGGGATCACTTGGTGCTTCTCCAGCAGGAAGTCACGGCCCTCTTGGCCAAAGGGGCCATCGAGCGCGTTCCTGGGCCAGAAGTAGGACGTGGTTGTTATTCTCACTACTTTCTGCGCCCCATCTTGGACCTCCGGAACGTCAATTGCTTCCTCCGGAAGGAGAAGTTCAAGATGTTGACTCTGGCTCAGGTCTTGGCTGCCCTCGACCCTGGAGACTGGATGGTAGCGTTGGATTTGCAGGACGCATATTTTCACATTCCCGGCTGTAGGAAGGTGGATATCTGACTATGGTTACCCCCAACTTTTTGCCTAGTGTCTAGCTGGTTTTTCGACTTAGTTGGCCTGAGATCCTGCCATTCAGGGTCTCAGGCTGTCTGCTCTCTCTGTAAAATGGACTCCATGTACCCTAGGTACATACACAATTGGTAAGGATCACCTTATTGGACCCTGTACAGTGTATCCTAGGTACCCAGGGCATAGGTGTACCCTAGGCCTCCCAGGGGCTGCAGCATGTATTATGCCACCCCTGGTCTGGCCTTCCAATCAGACACAACTGGCTGATCACTCAGCTGGGGCAAGGTCGTGTAATCACCCCTTGCTTAGGTATAGTATGCCTATATCTACCCTTATATATAGACACATGTGTACCTATCAGTCACTCCTATGGCAGGCCTTGACAATCCTGGAGGCAGAGTGCTTGGTAACATGTGAGATGGTGCTCTAGCATGAGCTGAGCCTGTCTGCAGCTTTCGGAACCAAGTCCTTATAGCTGTTCTATGATATAGCCTACCATATACTCTTAAAGTGCCTTATAATCTTAAACGGTTATGGTAACTATGGTTTGGCTTTATCAAAACATGTCGTGTAAGGTGTCTAACACTTTGGAATAATACCCCCATACCATTTCTGGTGATGAGGATATTATCTCTCCCTTCTAGAGGGAGAGACATGTTAAAATCCTACTTTGCTGTTTAACTCTAACCAAAGCCTCAGCATCACAAAATGGATGCTGCTGCCACAGACACAAGTCTGACCTCCTGCTGCTGGGAGTGATCCCAGCCAGGGAGGCCTGGACAATAGGTTTCCTGCTTGGGGAGGTGCTAGCACCTCCCCAGACAGCCTTTAGTGTATTGGGGCAGGGTGGGCTGAAAGGAATGAGACATGCCTGGGGCACACAAGGTGTTCCTTGCATAGTCCAGTTCAAACCGGCGCTGGGGCACTCCAGCCCCAGCTCTGGCGCGAAACTGGACATAGGGAAGTGGGTGTAACCACCCCCTCCCAGGTCCCACCCATAAGGCGTGACCTAGCAGGTATCCCAGCCCCCCAGATTAGTATAAGAGTGGGAGTTGGGCCTCAAGACTTTAGATTATCCTGAACCTGCAAAACTGAACAGAAACTCTGGACCTTCGACATTCGACGAAAGAAGAAGACTGAAGAATCTCCCTTGTAGCCAAGGAGTGGCTACCCTGTGCAAACAGGCACCATCAAGAGACTACCCTTTGCTTTGCCCACGTTCTACGAGGAACCGACTGCAGAGCCTGACCAGAGCCTTGACTCCCAGACTTCTCCGACCCTGATCCACATCTGCAGCAGAGCTGAGATCCGTGGAGGCGACGAGCGACGTGGGACCGGCTACCTGGAAAAAGTGGCTAGTAACTTAAAGCGCAGCTTCTGAGGTACCCTCGAAGTTGTGCACCGGGGATTGAGAAGCCCCAACCCCAAGCACCATCTGCACCGAAGATCAGCCCCCCACACTCCACGAGTCCTGCGTGGGGCCCTTCAGCATTTTCCTGCTTGCCGCGTCTGTCCGGTTGCTTGCCCGCTGGCTAGTGGCCTTTGTGACGACGCACCCTGAAATATTCTGCGCTGGTTTGGCTCCTCCAGACTGGCTCCCGCTTCTCTGCAAAGAAGAAGCACCCCAGACCTTCCTGGTCTGCACCAGAAGCAAGTCCTTCGTTCCTCGTGGGTTCCGCTTGCCAAGGCTTGGTGAGTCCTAGTCCAACTTCGACGCCGCCGACAGCAAGAGCCTTCATGGGACAGCTCGCCTCCTGGTCGTCCTCGACGCTTCCTGGTCCTCCTGGCTGCAGCGACAAGCTTCACCTTCACCTGCAATCTTCACGACATCGCCTGGTTCCTTCCTGGGTCCACGTGGTCACTGGCTAGTGACCTTGACTCTGTCCCTTCTGCTTGCAGGTTTCTTCTCTTCTTGATCCCAGCCTTGGGATCCACCGGACACTCTTCACTGACTGCCTGTCAGCATCTTTCTTCAGGCATCCATAGGAGTCGACGACGAAAACGACGCATCTTCACCCCTATGCACCCGCAGCCTGTGGGCTAGGTAACTTGGGTACTCCGGTGCTCATCAGGATAGTGACTATCCTAGTGTCTAGTTTTCAAGTCTCAACTTCCTAGCTACTCCGGAAGTGTCCTAAATCTACCGTTTTCTAAACTGTACTATTGCTATTGACTTTTACGCATTACGCGTGAGTGTTTCCACTCTGCACACGAATCCCGTGGGCCTCCCACTTCCTAACTAACGCTAGTGTAGTGTAGCCCCAGCGATTCCCTAGGCCTAGGCCTATTCTATTTCCGTGACAGTGGTTCTTATACCACTTACTTAGTATATGGTTTGCGTGGCCCCTAGGGCCTAACTATTACTTACCTGTGTGACTTAATGTATGCTTAAATAAGACTGTGTTGTACTTACCTCTAATCTCATAAAGAGTGCTGAGGGTTGCTTAGAATAAATACACTTTATTTTATATATATATCTGTTGTGGTGTCCTTTCATCTGGTATTCAAGGGATTATATATGGTATCACAGCTGGCTTCACATGCCATTCAGAGTTTAGCCTAAGACTGCTCTTGTCCATGCTACCACTAGGATAGCTGGTCTATAAGGTTGACTTTACAACCAATCACCATAAGGGTATTTGGACTGATATAAGGTGTACACTAGAACTAGTGACATCATACATCAGGCCAACTTCTCACACCGGCCCACCGGCGTTACCTGCGGTTCACGGTAGGCCGCGAGCATTTTCAATTTGCCGTGTTCCCCGTCGGCCTTACCAGTGCCCCTCGGGTGTTCATCAATGTGATGGCGGTGGTCGCAGTTCATCTGCGCAGGTCAGGGGTTTCAGTCTTCCCCTACCTCGACAACTGGTTGTTGAAGGCGGGCTCGCCCCAGACAGTCGTCACCCACCTTCAGACTACGGCCGACCTCCTGCATTTGCTGGGGTTCTCCATCATCGTGCCGAAGTCGCACCTGACCCCCTCTCATAAGCTCCTCTTCATCGACGCTGTTTCGGGTTTATACTTCCGAGCAGCGAGTCCGGGATATTCAGGCTGTGATTCCGATCTTTCAGCCTCTATCCCGGTTTTCAGGCAGGATGACCCTCCGACTCCTGGGCCTGATGGCCTCCTGTATCCTGCTAGTGCAACATGCCAGATGGCATATACGGGCTATGCAGTGGGACCTGAAGTTCCAGTGGGCGCAGCATCAGGGCAACCTGTCCGATCAGGTTCAGATCTCGGAGGGCACTGCACGACAATTGCAGTGGTGGCTCACGAATCGCGATTGGGTCAATGGCAGATTCCTCTCCCTGCCCCAACCGGAGCACACAGTGGTGACGGATGCGTCCCTCCTGGGATGGGAAGGCCACTTGGGAGAGGCGGAGATCAGAGGCCTCTGGTCTCCGGCGGAGGCCCGGCTCCATATCAACCTTGTGGAGCTTCAGGCGATCTGTTTTGCACTGAAGGCATTCCTTCCCTCTGTCCGGGGAAGTGTGGTGTGGGTGTTCACGAACAACACCACCGCCATGTCGTATTGCAACAAGCAGGGCGGGGTGGGGTCCTGGACCCTATATCAGGAGGCTCTGCGCCTCTGGACATGGCTGGAACATCAAGGCATTACCTTGGTGGTTCAACACCTGGCAAGTTCTCTGAACGCCAGGGTGGACAAACTCAGCCGCTGGTGCTTCATGGATCATGAATGGCGTCTGAACTCGGACGTGGCGCAAGGTCTCTTTCAGCAGTGGGGATAGCCTTGGTTAGATCGCCACCGAAGAGAACGCGCAATGTAATCAGTTATGCGCGTTGGAATTTCCAAGGCGGCACTTGCTCGGCGACGCTTTTCGTTGCAAGTGGATTTGCGGCTTTCCGCGCCTTTTCGCCTATACCACTTCTGCCCAGAGTGCTGAAAAAGATTCGGCGCGACCGGGCCGAAGTCATCCTTGTGGCTCCGGATTAGGCACGAAGATACTGGTATCCCGAGCTACTCAGCATGGCGATAGATTCCCCCGATCCGACTGCCTCTTCGGGAGGATCTTCTGTCGCAGCAGCAGGGGACCACCCGAACCTGTCCAGCCTCCACCTCCATGCGTGGAGATTGAGTGGTGACAGTTGACAGCTTTTGATCTTCCTCCCAAAGTCTTTGATGTCATTCTGGCAGCCAGGCATCCCTCCACTAAAACGGTATACGCCTGAAGATGGAACAAGTTTGTGGCATGGTGCACAGCTAAGACTGTGGATCCCCTTTCTGCCCCTCTTTCCGAAGTCCTTCTGTTCCTTCTTTCTTTGGCCCAGCAGGGCTCTTCTCTGGGCACTATCAAACGTTATCTTTCGGCCATCTCTGCCTTTTTATGGTTTCCAGATCAGCCTTCTCTTTTTAAGTCCCCGGTTGTTAACCGTTTCCTGAAAGGCATTACGCACACGTTTACTCCCGTGCCGTTCATCATGCCTAGGCTTTCCTGTTTTCAGTTTCTATTTTTGGTATATTCTGGTGGTGTTTTTTCAGTGTTTTCCAGTGATTTCAATACCTCAAAAAAACAGTGCTTTTCAGTGGTTACTCGTTTTCGCACCATAAAAAACAACTGAAACAGTGTTTTACCGGTGTTTATGGGACGCTTTGCTTTTATTATTGCTTGCTTTCTTAATTGGTGCATGGTATATAGACAGTCTATGTACAGTGTATATGAGGTCCAAATACATTTTTACAAGTCAAATTTATTGTAGTGCACCATACAATATTTCTTCAGTGAATCTTTGGTCATTCGCGCTCTCTTTCCTTCCCATGTACACTTTTATTTGTGAAAAGGCCCTCTCGACATTGGCACTTGAGACTGGCAACGCCAAAACAGACAGTACACAATTTGCCAACTCTGGACACTGGCGTGGCTTTCCATGCCAATACTGGTGCACCTCAAGGTTGACATTCTCTGGGCCAGGTTCTGAAACATATGCGTTGAACTGGGTGCATATGCCCTCAGAGGTGTTAAAGCGGTCAAAAATGAAGCTGTACTTTTCAAAGTCTGGAGAAAATTCCCCTTTACGGAAGGGATCTAACACTACCAGTACCAAAGTGAGGCTTCATCGACTTCAAAACGCAATGGTTGGTGAAGGGACATTTCTATGCATCATAGCTAGCCATTTCTCATGCATTGTAAAATAAAATTTACTGAATTGGCCCTCAACACTTCTTTGCTTACCAAGTGGCAAGCATTCTAACAGGGAGCATGTTGCAATGCCAAAGTCACTAAAATTGTCGCCTAGCCTACTCTCGAGGAGATGTTTGACATCTACACCAATTATGCTGAACACTTGGTAGACAAGGGTGTTTTCTGACTCAAGTATTTTTTATTATGTCCACTACAGCAGTCATGTTTTCCTGTAAAAATCTTAAGAATGCAGTACAGTGTACTTTTTTTGACATCTCTATCAATATGCACCCGAAGATCCTCACATTTCTTGTCTTTTGCATCATCACTAAGCAAAAAATCATTAAACGGTCGCCACATAGATAATTTTGCATTCACGGCCTCTAGGACTGAGAACCACCGACTAAATGACACAGTTGGGATGACTTTCTTTGCTGCCACACAAAACACAAAATGAGAAATACTTGCATTTTAGTCCCCACGCATAACGAAACAGTGCACCTGAATGGACTACAAAATCAATAGCATTCTTCATTAGCTCAGAAGATTGTAGAGATGCTTTCAGCATACCATCTAGCAAGTGGCACAGATCTCTTACAGGGAAACACTTCAGCTCAGGTATTGCTTTTGACAGGTCATCACATAACTTTTTCATATACGTAGCTGAATCGCTGCAAATACAAACAATATCACTCCAATCTTTGTTAAACTTGGTAAGAACTCTCTGCAGCAGCATTCCAAGTGACACTGCGTTGCATGTTTCCAGTACATCTAGATCTGCCATGATGGTACGTCTGTACCATCCATTTCCTGCATCACAAAATGTGATTAGCACTGCCACTGCTGGGTCGCCACGCATCTCTGGAGTTTCATCAAGGGTAACAGATCTTTACATCACCTTGGAGTAACTGAAATATGTTCAATATCTGCAAGGAACACCTCTGGTAGGTATTTGTCATACATTTGTGTTGCTTTTGGTAATGTTTTGCATGCTGGTGCACGCTTGCGGAACAGATTCCCAATCGGTCCACCGGCTTGGTGTAAGCTGGTTCCAGATTGCACGAGGGCACGTACAAATTCATGTGCCACATCCATTTCTTCCTCACGTTTTCTTTTGAAGCGTGTCATTGTCTCAGCAAGAGACATCTGGCATAGGCTGTCGCTATTAGGTGGCTCTTTCAATTTCAAGTGGGTCTTGGTGACAAGATGTTCAGCAATTCGGCTTGCAGTCTTCCCAGTTACTATTGGGACAGTCACTCTGCAAAACCTGCAAATTAACATCTTTTGCCCACACACTTCAACCATGAAATCTTTGTTTTTCAGCACATAATCTTCCGCCGTCTTTATTCGGCGGGGCATGTTCTGCGCAAACTAGATCATAAAAAAAACACTTAGAAACCGGTTGTGTACTGTTGAGAAAATAATGATGCCACTAAACAGGCTGCTAACCAATTGGTGAAATTGAAGAACACATATTTGAGGCATAGCATAAGTATCCATTTTATCTTTAAAGCCTGATGACACCAAACAAAAAGTCTACCCAGCCACCCAAATGAGACTCTCAGTCCAATCACACATGAAAAATTAGTTTCAACGATGGGCATAATGTGGCTCAGATTCCTCGCTCTGGGACTCTCTCCCTTGTCCTCTTGGCCTTGAATTGACTAAGGATTGGAAAGCCTTGAAAATGTGTTTGTTCCAATAGCTGACCTTGAAGCAAAACATTCAGCCATCAGGGCTCTGACAGGAACATTCACGAAAACTGGCAAATTGCAGTTTCTAAGTGCTTTTGATTTTAAACTTTACAAATGTGTATCCTTGGTACCCTAAATGCTTTTTTAAAAAAAATGTTTCTGGATGTATGCAAATGAGCTAACCTCCAGCTTGCCTAAAAGTGATTAATACTTGATGGTCGAAAGTCCTTAGGCCAATTTCACGCTTTATAAAATTCCAAAGACCTGCGATGTATATACAGTTGCAGGTCAGGTAAACTATTGTCAGGAGAATGTTCAGCTTAATGAAAGGGGAATGTTGAATCTATATGTGTCCAGTATGAAACATTCATATACAGTTCAACAGTAATAAGGACCAGTGGCGTAAATATACTTACATAGCTCCCAGATGCGCAGCGACCGTCAAATTTCGGGGGGGGGGGGGTTGGGGGATTCTTCCAGCAATCGGCAGAATGGAGATTCAGGGGCTCTAAGAAGGGGTGAAAAACAAGAAAGCCTTGTTAAGGAAAATGGTCTTTTACAGACCTGTGAAGTACTCTGGTGTGGCTGCAGTAAGACAGGCGCCAGAACACAATAGCTCCTCTCCCCCCACGTGAGCCAGGCAGCGGGCCTGGTGTTGCTCTGGCCCTTTGGCCATTCACACCTCTGCTCCCCATTCTCTTGTCTGTCTTCGCCCCCTGCACTCTGTGTTGCACTAAACAGTGGGACACTCAGTTACTTCTCAGAGAGACGAGCCATGTATATCTTCAATTATTCACATAGTGAAGACAGACAATTGATTCAGCTGTAAAGAACTGGCGGAAAGGGAGCAGAACGTCTGCCGAATCCCCGAGGTCAGGGGTCTTCTTCCTCTACTCCTAACAACTGACCCACAAAATGTAGGAATGGCTTCCCTTGCCAGCCACCATTGCTGTTTTGTCATGGGCATGGTTCCCCATCTTGCTGGGGCAGTGAAAGTGAAGGACATAGCATGAGAGAGAGCACTGCATGTACATATTACAGGCTTCTGGTCACTGCCTAATCATTCGGCCCCCTGCATACTTTACTGATGCAGACTTTAGAATGGGTAGACATGAGCTGGGTGCATCTTTTATCTGAACTCTAGCCAAGTGCTTGATTCCGCCTCTGCAGCTTCATGGCTTGGTGTCATGCAAGTTTTAAGAGGACTCGTGGTCTGACTTCCTATCAGAGAGATATGGCATCGTTCGTCTAGGGGCTGTATACTAGCAAGTGCTTAGGAGTGTCCAAGGTCACTCCTAAGCACTCAGTGCAACCTTGACGTTAGGGTGTTCTACAATGTCCCTACTTACTTGGTTCTTAAATATATTCTTATGGGATAATCTATATACTGGAATTACGTAATTGTGAATATGCTTCGGACAGCTGCAGTCAGATCAGTGTTGCATTGTGCGATCCTGCCTGCCATCTCATGCTGTGCCCATCCCCATAGTAACATTGGCCCATTGACTATCTTCAATAAAAAAAAAAAAATCCCATCCATTTTATGGCAGCCATCTTGGTTACGTTATGCCACCGTGAAACAGTCTGGAGTCATTACTGGGAAACCTTAAGGACAAGACACTTCTGGTTTTCACCACTGATCACTAAGTTAACTGCTCTATTAACATGGGTGCGCATTAAAAAAGTTAGCACATGATAAAAGGTATTGTACATGTGGTACTGTTCTAGAATTGTAAACAATATAAGTATGCTTCCTTAAAAAACAAACCTCTTCTTGAACATTGACCTATACTGACCCGGTAACCTGTGATAACCTGTATTAGAAACCAACATATACCCCGTGCCTATAAATAAACCTTGCCTGCACAACCACGTGCACCACTGGAAAAGTGAATGAAATAAAGGGAGTCTGAGCAACCACTGCACTACAGGGGCCAGACGTATCAAAATGTTTCCGCATTTTGGATCTCTGGAGAAATGTGTTGAACCATAAGTTCCCTAGTGTTTATTATTTCTGCTCAACAGGAAGAACATATGGTTTTAAAACCTACACTGGTAGAGGTTCCTTACAAAGCACAGGGTCTGGAGAAAAACACTAACAGTACACAAGTGCTGTGCCGCAGGTGTATCTCATGTTTGCCCTGCACGTATTGAAGTCAATGTTGATGCTATTCATTCTGAATGGATAAAAAACTGATGAATGTCCAAACCGACAGTAACGACCAACTTTAATCATTGCCCCATCCTTCCAAGCAAGGGACGACTTCCTAAGCCTACCTTCAGCGCAAGGACTTCTGCAGACAACCAGGACTCTTGAAGAAAGTGCATACATGACATCCTCGACGTTCTCACGCCCATTACCAATTTCACTAAAACCAGGTCATCCAAGGCCTAGTATCTCCTGTCAACCTGCATGATTCATCCAAACAGTGTTTAACTTGTTATCCACTCCCATTCAGGCATGTGAGTAATCAGTGAGTCCAAATATTTGACTATTCCTTCCTTCCCTTAAAGAAAGTAGTGCCTTGATAACCTTGCGGGACAGGCAGTCCTGGGGCAAAGGAATGAAGTGCTTTCCAACCTTCAATATAATTCTTACGTCATTGCAAGTTTTAACTGTGCAAAACTGACTGTCCAGTGGCACTAAGCTCCCCACTCTAAGAAGGGGTGAAAAACAAGAAAGCCTCGTTAAGTAAAATGGTCTTTTACAGACCTGTGAAGTACTCGGTGCGGCTGCAGTAAGACAGACGCCAGAGCACAATAGCTCCACTCACCCCCCCCTCCCCCCCCCCCCCCCCCCCCCACGTGAGCCAGGCAGGGGGCCTGGTGTTGCTCTGGCCCTTTGGCCATTCACACTGTCAGAAGAGGTAGTGCCGCAACTGGTGCTCACGTAAAGCGCTCTGATACCTCCGGGTTGTGTGTGCGCTAGATAAACCCCCCCCCCCCCCCCCCTAAAAAATTAATAATCGCCAATTATTTGTTAGACTTGTTTTATAAGAACATGCTGACAATCTGCAAGTGCTGTGAAACGCTGACACTGAAGCGTTCAGCAATAAATCAAACCTCTTTAGAGCGTCTCCGCATGCCAGCAATCCTAGCGTCACTTTAATAAATGCACACCAGTCTGCCTCGACATGCAGACCATCACAGAATCGCTGTAAATGCACCCCAGAATGCATCATCTCAAGTCCTCGGAATTGTATATGGGGATACTTCGAACTACCCAAGCGTGGCACTTGCTTTCCGAAATGCTGCATTTTTCGCCTACTGGGTGCGTGTCGAACTGCTCGTCCTGACTTGGGCAGGTGTGTGGGGCAGCGAGGAGATTCCGAACGGGCACAACGGCAAAGACCTCATGGAGGCTGCCAGTTGCGACTGAGGACTACACATGGCACTGATCTACACTATTGGATCTGAGGCGGCCTGCGGCATGGGGGGTCCTGTGCACCAATGCTGGTGGAAGGTGAGCTGGCTGTGGGGACTCGCGGGGGGCTGCAGGACTCTGCCTGGTGCTCGGAGGCCTACCTGGGGTAAACTGTTGCTGAGTCGCTGGTGTGGCGCTAGTGACTGCTGCATCGGCGCGTGGTTTAGTATGCTGAAGCAGCGGACCTGCAGCGTGTGGTGAGAGGGGCGGCAGGGCCCTGCTGATCCCATAAAATAAAAATTTTAAAAACGAGGAGGTAAAGGCCTGCAGAGGCGCTGTAATTCTCATCTTTGCGCACAGGTCAACTGCCCTGGAAGTGTCGTATACACCCACGGAGCTGCGGTGCAGTTGCTGGTTACTGTTGTGGCTCTGTGTGAATGGCTTTCTACGCTGCTGGGGCCAAGAACTAGTGCACCGGAGGATTGCAGTTAGTTAACTCCTTGACCTCCACACACACTAATACAAATAGGCCAACCCTGCCCTCATTCTGCTATTCAACCCCTGCTCGCAAGGTATGGGGGCATCAAAGCTATCAGAGCCTCTCTGCTGCAACAGTGACAGTGGTGATTCTGTAGCAATGTTACATTTCGACAAAACACACACTTTCCACTTACCTGCTGGGCCTTGGAGCACTGGCGATTGTCGTCTGGTCATCGTCTCGTCGTCGTGGGTGGTCTGAAGTGTGCTGCGGTGTGTCGGGCCAGACAAAGTCCGGACAGCATTTTCAATGGGACGTAGCCCCACCCACCAACCATGCCAACCAATGTGTCTACCCGAATTTAATGGGGGTAACACATGTTCCAAACTGCTTTGTTCTCGGGCCTAAATTGGAGCTTTGCTTCTAATGCTTTGGCTCCATCAAGTGGCCAAGTGGCGCAACAGCAATGAAAATCAGTGACACTCGGCTTAAACCGGGTCAGCTGATTTTCATCCGGTAGGGTACTGTCGGGCAAAGTCGGTTTTAACCGAATTCCGGTCAGCCTAATCATGCCTCAATGGGACTTAAACCTTGTCTTGACATATCTGATGTGCGCTTCCTTTGAGCCCCCTCATACCTGTCCTTTGCGTCTTCTTACTCTCAAGACGGCTTTCCTGGTACCTATCACCTCTGCCAGAAGAGTGAGTGAGCTACAGGCTCTTTCTTCTAAACCTCCTTTCCTTTCTGTTCATCCGGACAAGGTGGTTTCAAGGAACCGTCCATCTTTGTGGCCAAAGGTTGTCATGCCCTTCCAGATCGGGCAGACCATCACTTTGCCTACCTTATTTCCGCCTCTGCATCCTTCCAAAGAGGAAGAGAGGCTCCACCGTCTGGACCCAAAACTTGCGCTCTCATTCTACCTGAAGCGCGCACAACAGTTCTGGGTGAATGACCAGCTCTTGGTTGGCTACGTGGGTGCCAAAAGAGGTCGGGCTGTGCACAAACGGACCATCTCTCGGTGGGTCGTTCTCTGCATCAAGGCCTGTTACTTGTTGGTTAAGAAGGAGCCTCCTGTGGTGCTGCGTGCCCATTCTACCAGGGCGACGGCAGCCACTACTGCCTTGGGACGCAGCGTCCCCTTGCAGGACATCTGTCAGGCGGCTACGTGGGCCTCGCTGCACACGTTTATCAAGCATTACTGCCTGGACTGTCAGGTCCGGAAAGACAGCTTCTTTGGCCGTTCTGTTCTCCGTGACTTTCTGGTGTCATCTATTCGCAGACTCACCACCGGGGTTGGTATTGCTGGGGTATCTATTCTAAGGTAAGGAATCTATAACCAACGTGTCTCTTTCATATGCACAAGTTACTACTTGTGTAACGATATATCTGTAAGAGACATTAGTTAGTGATAGATTCCTTACCGCCCCACCCATCCTCCCCGTTCTGCGAACTGATTTCTAGGGTTAAGGTCATCCCTTTCAGGGCCCTAGTTTTCTTGGCACCAGTGTCGGTTTCTTGCATGGCTCTGCGTTCCAGGTGCGGAAACTCAAGTACAGAACTGACGTCAGCACGCATGGGTGGTGCCTAAGTAGTCTCCGTGACGTCATCTCGGCGCTTACGACGCCAGCGACGGACGCGGAGCCGCACGACGCCACCTACTGACGCGCAGGGGTACTGCTATCAAAACTTTCCGGATCCAGTCTGACGCCTGGGGATTATTCTAAGTTAAGGAATCTATCACTAACTAATGTCTCTTACAAATAAATCGTTGCACAAGTAGTAACTTGTGCATTAGCCTGCCAATAAGCCAATGTTAGTCAGGCTGTACTAAGAACCCTTTTTCAGGTTACTGCAACATCCACAGGCTAGCCTCCGCTTAGGGGAGGACTGCTTTACAGTCTATGCACAGCATGTGTATCTACAGCAACACATGCCTCAATTGGAAAATGTTACTTACTCTCTAAGCATCTGTTTGTGGCATGTAGTGCTGTAGATTCACATGAGCCCACTGTCCTCCCCGGACGCCTCTGGCTGTTGCATTTCTCATTCATTCTTACTTCTCTTGCATTGTCATCTTTCTTTCTCTCCTTTATTGCAATGTTTTAACTTCAAACTCACCCGCTGTGCGGAAAACGATCTAACAATGGAACCGATGACCATGTGTATTACAAGCAGGAGCTGGAGTCACAGTACCTTGTGACGCGAGAAGAACACATCCGGGCCCAACACTGGATGGCAGGAGTGTGCACAGCATGTGAATCTACAGCACTACATGCCACAAACAAATGCTTACAGGGTAAGCAATATTTTCCTTTTAGTTCAGCCTCTGAAAGACTAAATTAGACAGCTTCCGTGTATTTACTTAAAGAAAGAACAAAGTCTCTAGAATTAAGCTAATGACTTCAATACTCTTTCACAAAGCCTTTTTGAAGAAAGTGTGAAAGTAAACAGGAAAAATGTAGCCTACTTGGCTGAAACCTGAGAAAACAATGCTGCTTCTTTAATGAATAACATACCACCAGTATCAAATCATGCCCTGTAGATGTTAGGGGAGCCAGTTCACATTTCCTTCTAAGCTCAATGTCTTTAAAGACAAACAGTGCATTTTTCCTGTTTCCGGACAATTTTTTTTTCCTTCACAAGATGCCATCCTTTTGTATGAAGTGTCCTGTGTGGATGAGAAAGAGTTCTAAAACAGAACCTCAGGAAATTTATATAATATGCCTTCCTGAATCATATTGTTAGGAGTCCTGCAAATTCTGCAAGAACATGTCCATAAGCCCTCTAAAAGACAGAAAATGCTGCATTACCAAGAGGAGGACCAACGCATTACAGAGGAGGCATCTAAAAGACCCGACTGACCTTGAAATGATGCCTCCTATCTCTTCTCTCCGCCGTTTCCTAGGACACTTTGCAGGGGAGATCGGAAGACTAAGAACCATGATGTCGAAGGTAGGCTCTGTCACTATACGTACGCGGTTGAGAGCTCGTTTGACACAGCGAAAAGTCCCAATGTTAAGAAAGTCTTCCACCTGAACTTCGACGTTAAAGATTGTCTTGACATTTAGGAGACATTCGACTTCAAGGAACTATTTTCCAAGCTGATCATTTCATCCTTCTTCAGTATGGGTACACAAGCTTAAAAAGAGGAGAACACCATGAACGACTGATTCAGATTATTCCAGAATGTACTGTTTTACCAGGGAAGTGGCTCCAATGGAGACTGTTTCCCCCAACTCCATTCAATCACCTAATTGTGGAGCATCAATTCTTCTGTCTCCTGTACCATCTGCTCCGCCAGTACTTACTGTCTTTTTCAAACCTGCACCACCTATCATTTTTCTGCTTATGCTACCTTCACCAGCTATTCTGCAGTTCCTAATGTGCCTGTCTCGCCTAGTAGCACGCCAGGGTCATCTAGAGAAAGATCCAGAAGACATCCTAAAACTCCATGTTGCAGATCATACCAATGTCATAAATGTTGAATGTTTCACCTCACCATCACTCAAGATTCCATTACACTGAATCCTCTCACCTTTACAGATCTTCAAGACAGTCTACCTCTTCCAGACGTTCAGGAGTTTGTCATACTTTTTTGAACTCTTGATCGTCAATGGATAAATATTTGCCAACTTTGCCGGATCCATTACATGGATGGGTTTCACGTATCAATGACATTAACCTTTCACCAAAGTACTGGTGAGAGGAGCAACAAAGTTAATATCAACATGTCTATGTCTCAGCTGAAGAATTCAGTCATATTCAAGACTTTGCACCATTGTACCGCTGCTTGTCCTTTTCGCCTTCTATCCCAAGTCTGCTGGAACCTTTGATGTTGATATTTGATATTGATAATGAGTTGTTTCTTACCCAGCTTCAGTCTGATCCATCAAGTTTGCATAAAAAATCCAAGCCTCCTCAACAGGACACTTTTTTCCTAATGTCTGATTCACCTCAAGACTCTGTCACAGTAGCTGCTGCAAGAAGACACCAACGTACTTCTTAGTCTACTACAGTGCCACCTTAAATAAGAAAGCAAGAAGATGGATGCAATGGGAAAAAAGTTCTTTGGCACATCATCAATGGCAATGAAAACGGTAATTGCTACTTGCCCTGCTTGGCCTCTGTGACTCGTCTTTGTGGGATACTCTCCAAAATTTCCTCGTGAAGAAGTAACCCCAAGGATAGATAGGATTTTGCAGAAATCAGGAAGATGGCACCAAGTCCACTCCCAGTGGGCAGGAGCTTGAAAAGTGCTCCCGACCGCTGGGAGTGGACTTTTCATCTATTTCCCTACCCGCACTGAAGATGGCAGGGAAAGAGATGAAAAGCAAAAGCAATTAGCAATTCATTTTCTTCCACTAGATGCAGGAAGCCAACTGGGTGCTCTGGGTGGACACCAGGGTACCCTCCCCCTACAAAACACGGTGGGTGATGGGGTCTCTGACTCTAAATCGGATTAGGGAGGAGGTCTATGTATTCCCTCCTCTTATTAGTGGTTTAGGGGGATGGGGTTCCCAGGCAAGGTTGGCCCACACGGTTCTTCTTTCCCTTTAATTTTCATAGTGGCTCTGGTGGATGGGGTCCCCAGAGCTTGCTGTCTAGGATAATGCAGCGGTTGCGGACATTGTCTGTTGGTCCTAGTTCTGAGGTGTTTTTCCTGTAGATCAGCACTTCCCTTTTGTCTGTGTTGAGTTCTAGGCAGGTGTCCCCCATAGCGCCGTGAGACCCTCGCGGGTGAGTAGTTGCGCTTTACAAACCCCTGATTGATTGATTTGATTGCTGATCATCCAGTCGGTGCCTCTGAGTAGGATACAATGTTTAGTATATGGGTACTGACTGTGTTGGGCAGGGGGGTCATGTATGTGTTGCACAATGTGAGGCTGTGGGACGATCCTTGAGGGACGCCGCAGAGGATGTCTTTGGGTTCGGAGGTGGACGGTGGTAGGTGGTTTTTTTAGTGTTCTTCCAGTGAAGATGGAAGCGATCCATTTGAGGGCATCTCCTTGGAATCATTGTGATGAAGCCCCTAGATAATGGTGTGGTGGGATAAGGTGATAAGGTGTTGAATGCTGCTGGGAGGTCATGGAGGATCAGAGCCGCCAATTCTCCCCAGTCAAGGAGAGCTCTGTTGTAGCAATCATGGCGGTTTCGGTATTGTGGTAAGAGCGGAATCCAGATTGGGAGGTGTCTAGTAGGTTGTTGTTCGCCAGTGTTCCGTGAGTTGGCGGTTGATGTCTTTTTTTTTTTTTTTAAGTACTTTGGCAGGAAAAGGGAGCAGAGGGATGGGGCAGTAGTTCTTGATTTGGCTGGGGCCTGCAGACGGTTTCTTGAGAAGGGGTTTGACTTCTGCATGCTTCCATTCTTAGGTGATGGTAGCTGTGGTGATGGATGCTTTGAAAATGGTGGTGAGCTCGCTGCTGATCTTCTTGCTTCCAAGGTTAAAAAAGTGGTGGGGACAGGGGTCCGGGTGGGTTGGAGTTTGAAGCTTTTGTAGATGGTGGAGATCTTGTTGTGGAAGAAGTTCGGTAGGGTGTAACAGAATTCCTGGGAAGGGGTGATCAATCAATCAAAAAATTTGTATAGCGCGCTACTCACCCGGAGGGTCTCAAGGAGCTTTTTGTGGGGGGTGGGGGGGTCCGCTACTGCTCGAACAGCCAGGTCTTGAGTTGCTTCCTGAAGGAGAGGTGGTCTTGGGTAAGACGGAGGTGGATGGGGAGGGAGTTCCAGATCTTGGCTGCCAGGTAGGAGAAGGATCTTCCTCCCATGGTGGCTCTTCGGATGCGTGGAACGGCGGCGAGGGCGTGGCTGGTCGATCAAAGTTGGCGGGTGGGAGTGTAGAAGGTCAGGTGGTTGTTGAGGTACCTGGGGCCTAGGTCGTGGAGGGCTTTGTGTGCGTGGGTGAGGAGGCGGAACGTGATTCTTTTGCTAACGGGGAGCTAGTGCAGGTCTTTCAGGTGTCCGGAGATGTGGCTGTGGCGGGGGATGTCCAGGATGAGTCGTGCGGAGGCGTTCTGGATGCGTTGGAGTCTTTTCTGCAGTTTGGCTGTGGTTCCGGTGTAGAGAGTGTTTCCGTAGTCCAGTCGGCTGGTGACAAGTGCCTGGGTGACCGTCTTCCTGGTTTCGGTGGGGATCCAGCGGAAGATCTTTCGGAGCATGCGAAGGATGTTGAAACATGAAGACGAGACGGCGTTGACTTGTCTGGTCATCGACAGGGAGGAGTCCAGGATGAAGCCTAGGTTGCGTGCGTGGTCCGTTGGTTTGGGTGCGCTGCCTAGAGCCGGGGGCCACCAGGAGTTGTCCCAGACAGATGGCGATGGTCCAAGGATGAGGACTTCCGTCTTGTCTGAGTTCAGTTTGAAACGGCTGTTCTTCATCCACTCGGCTACTTCTTTCATCCCTTCGTGCAGGTTGGTTCTGGCGGTGGCGGGGTCGTTGGTGAGGGAGAGGATCAGCTGGGTGTCGTCGGCGTAGGAGATGATGTTGAGGTTGTGTTGGCGTGCGATGACTGCGAGCGGGCTCATGTACACGTTGAAGAGGGTGGGGCTGAGTGATGATCCTTGTGGTACGCCGCAGATGACTTTGGTGGCCTCTGATCTGAACGGGGGGAGGCGGACTCTCTGGGTCCTTCCGGCGAGGAACGAAATGATCCACTCCAGTGCCTTCTCTTGGATTCCGACGTTGCTGAGGCGTTGTACTAGGGTGCGGTGGCAGACAATATCGAACGCTGCGGAGAGGTCCAGGAGGATGAGGGCCGCTGTTTCCCCGTTGTCGAGCAGGGTTCGGATGTAGTCTGTGGCTGCGATGAGGGCGGTCTCGGTGCTGTGATTGGCTCGGAAGCCGGACTGTGAGTGATCGGGGGATCCGTTCGTCTCGAGGAAGGTGGCCAGCTGTCTGTTGACGGTCTTCTCGATGACTTTGGCAGGAAACGGAAGGAGCGAGATGGGGCGGTAGTTCTTGAGGTCGGTGGGGTCTGCTGATGGTTTCTTCAGGAGGGCGCTGAGTTCGGCGTGTTTCCAGCTCTCTGGGAAGGTGGCGGTGTTGAAGGAGCAGTTGATGATGTCCCGGAGTTGAGGCGCGATGACGGAGGCGGCCTTGTTGAAGACGTGGTGGGGGCATGGGTCGGTTGGTGATCCGGAGTGGATGGTGTTCATCGTGCGGATGGTGTCTTCAGTGGTGGCCGGGGTCCAGTCGCGGAGGGTGGTGGTGGGGGGCGTTGGTTCTTTGGTGGGGTGCGTGGTCTGTTCGCCGAAGCTGTTGTGTATGTCTGGTATCTTGCTGGGGAAGAACGTGGCGAGTGAGTCGCAGAGGTCTTGTGAGGGAGTGATGTCGTTGTTTCCGGCGCTGGGGTTGGAGAGCTCTTTGACGATGCTGAAGAGCTCCTTACTGTTGTGTGCGTTGTTGTCTAGTCGTTCCTTGAATGCTGTCTTCTTGGTGGTGTGGATCAGCTGGTGGTGTTTGCGGGTGGCGTGCTTGAGGGCGGTCATGTTGTCTGTTGTCGGGTTCTTTCGCCAGACATTCTCGAGGGTGCGGCAGTTCTTCTTGGAGTTCTTGAGGTCCTCGTTGAACCACGGGGCTTTCTTGCTTCTGGGCCTGCTGGGGTAGGTTTTCAGGGGTGCGAGGTCGTCGGCGCAGTTGGTGATCCACTGTGCGAGGTTGAGGGCTGCTTGGTTGGGGTCCGTTGATCTGGCGGGAGGGTTCTGATTCAGTGATGTGGTGAGCTGGTCGGTGGTGATCTTGTTCCAGTTCCTGCGGGGAGCCTGTTGCGGGATGTGGTGAGTGGTGGTCTTTCTGAAGCTGAAGTGGACGCAGCTGTGGTCTGTCCAGTGGAGTCCGGTGGAATGGCTGAAGGAGATGTGCTTGCTGGAGGAGAAGATTGGGTCAAGCGTGTGTCCGGCTTAGTGGGTGGGGGTGTTTACCAGTTGCTTGAGTCCGAGGTTGGCGAGGTTGTCCAGAAGGGTGGTGGTGTTGTTGTCGTTGTTGTTCTCCAGGTGGAAGTTGAGGTCCCCTAGGAGGATGTAGTCAGCGGAGGGGAGGGCGTGTGGGCTGATGAAGTCTGCGATGTCTTCGCTGAATTGTGTGCGGGGTCCTGGGGGTCTGTAGATGAGGGCTCCTCTGAGTGTGGTCTTGGGGTCGGTGTGAATCTGGAAGTGGAGATGTTCGGCGGCTGTGTGGGTGTCTTCGAAGTTGGTCGTGATGCGGATGGTGTTCTTGTGGACGATGGCGATGCCTCCTCCAGTCTGGTTGACGCGGTCTCTCCGGGTGATCTTGTATCGGTCCGGGATGGCTATGGCGATGTCGGGTGCTGAGGAGGCGTTCATCCAGGTCTCCGTGAGGAAGGCGACGTCCGGAGATGTGGTGTCGAGCAGGTTCCATAGTTCCACGGCGTGTCTGTGGACGGAGCGGGTGTTGAGCAGGATGCACTTCAGGTGGTTGCTGTTGGTGCTTGGCTTGGCGGGTGCGGGTGGGTTGCAGGTCCGAATCCAGGCGAACTTGCAGGAGTGGCAGGTGAAGGGTCCGTGGGTGCGTCCTGGGGTGGCTTGGTGGCAGCCGGGGAGGCGTCCGGTGTTGAGTGCGCTGAGGGTGGCGGCGTCGTACGTCCGGTGGGTGGGATGGCATCTGCGAGGGCCAGGGTGTCTGGCGCTGGGCGCGGTCCAGGCGCGGACGGGCGCAGGCGGGCTTGCCTTTGGCACGCCTTCGGCGCACCATTGGCGCGCCCGCTGCGCGTGAACGCTGCGCGCACGCGCAGACTCTGCCATAAGTGGAGAGTGGAGGGGGCGGAGCGAGGGAGGAGCAGCTGGGAGGCGGGAGCGGGGTGGCGAGTGGGGAGGGGAGCGGTGATGCTGGAAGGAGCGGCGGTGGGTCGGCGGTGGGTCGGCGGTGGAGGCACATGAGCGAGCAGGGGCACAGCAGAGGACAGATACGGCACAATAAGATCAGGGGCACAGAGGACAGGCAAAACAGATACGGCACAATAATATCAGGGGCACAGAGGACAGGCAAAACAGATACGGCACAATAATATCAGGGGCACAGAGGACGAACTGGCAGCGGCAGTGGCGGCGGATGCCGGGACCCTCGGGGTGGGCCACGCGGCGGGAGGAGCGACCGGCTCTGACCAGGTCAGGTCAGGTGATGATATTTTCGGTGGCTGATATCGCAGCAGGCATTGTGTGTCAGTTTTTAAAGAACATTTTTTGAAAACCCTTGGTTGCAGAAGTTTAAATAATATTGATTGATAACAAGTTCATACAACCATAGACTACAATTACACAAAGGTAGATGTGCTTTTAAAAGGTCTGTATTCTGGGCCTGATTTAGAGTTTGCCATATTACAGATGCATTATATCCTATGGCACTTGCACTACAGTGAATAGGATGTCGTCACATTGTGATGGAGTATCTCATCCAAGAAACTCTGAATCAGGCCCCCAGGCTAGAAAAAGCATAAGGGTTACAAGCAGATTTCCAGGGATAGCAGTTGCAATCTCTAAATATTCTTCTAAAACAGCCTTTCCCCTTTCTGATGTGGATAAAAATTCATGAACCAATTTGTTTCATGTGTTGTCTGTAACACATTTTAGACCATCTTTAGCTGTCTGAGATGTTGTATAAATACAACAGCAATATTCTTTTGTTTGTTAGTGGTTTTTTATTTGCAAACTTGACCTACGCAGGTGACCGCTCTTTTACAAATAGTAGCAATTTGTTGCCCAGTGTTACAGCATACAATTAGTGTAAATTTCAGTCAAAAGAAGTCGGATAGAAGTAAAATTCTCTTAAGTATTTTGTAAGTTACAAGTGTATTGGGAGTCAAATTATGTTTATATCAACATTCATCAAAAGTTTAAAGTAAACTGTGGTCTCTTCAGGAGACAAATAGCATTGGAACATTAGAGCTTTCATTTTCCTTTTGAAGGTTAGGTAGACAAGAGTTCTGTTTGAGCATGGTAAGGCATTCCAAAACTTGAGTGCGTTTCCAGAGAAGTATTATTTCCATGTGCTTTGCTTCCTTAAAAGCTGGGATTTCAAGCAAGTAGGTTGTTGTGTTTCTCAGAGAGCACTGACATCCTGGTACAGTTAGTTCTCATCCAGGGGATACTCATCAATAGTCATAATCTATGAATAATCCCCGCCCATGTGCGGGATCCCGGAGCATATAGAAAATACATATATATACATATATATATACATATGTGAAAACATATAAATGCAGCCTAATAATGTTCAAAACATGGCAATGCTGTAAATTACATAATTTTTGCATAGTAGTGCCCCCGTAACCCGTAAGGAAAAAAGGAAGCATCAGGCAAAATATAACACAGCACTGCTTTATTGCCATAAAGCAACATGTAATTGTAGGCATTCGCCAGTAGGCTGCAGTAGAGTATCAAGAAACCAAGAAAACTGACACCCTGCCTTTAAGGCATTAGAGTAGGGGGACCGTGCCTTTAAGGCCTGCCTGTGACCCCCTGCTCCCATGATGCACTACAGGTGGCAGTTGGGCCAGTTCTTTTTTCCGGCTCCTTCTGTGAGGATCCTGGAGCTTGAGCTCTTCAGTTTTTTGACTGAAATTTTTAATTACAGCTTTTTCAAGCTTTTTTCGACGTTTTCTGGCTTTTAAGGGCTAATTCTGCTGGTTTCCAGTGAATTTTCCAATTTTTTCCAGTCAGAATGTCTCCTTTATTTAGGAAATGTCCTTCTTATGGCAATAAAATGGCACTGGCAGATCCACACTCGGTGTGTATTGTGTGTTTACCAAAAACACGATCCTGACCAGTGTCCCCACTGCCAGAAGTTCTCAAAGCGCACTCTGAGGGACAGAGAGCGCATTAAACTGCATGCAAGACTGGAGAAGGAACGGAGCCGTCGTGAAGGCGAGCATTCCTCATCAAGACCACCTTCTTCAGCTACGCAAGTACAGAAACGGCGACATACCAGCTCCTCGGGCTCCAAAAAGACCAGGAGTACAAGAGGTTCGCCGTCGAGGATGCCGGCGAAAAGGCAGAGAACTTCGGCGTCGAGGGATTCATCCTACCATCAAGAGTCTCCGCTGCGCAAAAGTAAGTCTGCGTCGAGAGGCGGTCCTTCGGGCTCGAAGGCTGCTAGTCCGGTGACATCTGGACTGTCTCCGTCGACGTCGAGGCTTCCGTCGACGTCGAGACACTCTCCGCCACCCTCGAGGGGGTCGACGTCGAGAGATGCGGCGACGTACATTCCGCCGCTAGTGGGCCGGTCGCCGTCGATGGTTACCCCCACTCGGCGACATAGAAGGTCGACGTCAAAAGGGCAGACGTCGAGAGGTCGACGTCGAAGTCGCCCAGTCGACGTCGAGAAAGGTCGACGGCGAAGAAGTCGCCCAGTCGACGTCGAGAAAGGTCGACGGCGAAGAAGTCGCCCAGTCGACGTCGAGAGCGGTCGACGGCGAAGAAGTCGCCCAGTTGACGTCGAGAGAGGTCGACGGCGAAGTCGCCCAGTCGACGTCGAGAGAGGTCGACGGCGAAGTCGCCCAGTCGACGTCGAGAAAGGTCGACGGCGAAGTCGCCCAGTCGACGTCGAGAGAGGTCGACGTCCAAGTCGCCCAGTCGACGTCGAGAGAGGTCGCCCAGTCGACGTCAAGAGAGGTCGACGTCAAAGTCGCCCAGTCGACGTCGAGAGAGGTCGACGTCAAAGTCGCCCAGTCGACGTCGAGAGAGGTCGACGTCGAAGACACGGCCGACGTCGTGGTCATCTAGCCGACGTCAGGTGCCAGAGAAGAGAAGATCGACGTCGAGGTCTCCGCGATCGGCGTCGAGACCTCCGTCGAGACCAGAACGGCTTATTTCACACTTGCCGATGGTGACGCAGACGTCGTCGACGTCCAGGGATTCGACGTCGAAGGCGAAAACTGGAGCGGAGAGGTCCCCAGGAGAACAGACATCATCTCCGGGACTGCACATCGTGCAAATATCTCCCGAAGGATCACCCGATGCTCCAGAGCGGTTCGGACTGTCACCGCGCTGGTTATGAGATGTGGGCGCAGGCACATGTCAGAGTCCGGGATCGGACTACTCCCGCAGGTATTCCCCACCGCGCAGGAGTAAATCACCTCCGAGGGATCCAAGGCCAATTTCACCACGCCGGTCTCGTTCCAGGGACCGTCGCACCGCGCCAAAACGTCCAAGATCTCCGTCCAAGCGCAGATCAGGGTCAAAGGCTCACCATAGTGAACGCTCCCACAAGAGGCGACGCACCAGGTCGTCCACTGGGACTTCATCCACAAGATCCTCAGTCCGGGACTACTCTTCTAGCTATGGCCACATTCCTTACACCGGCTACAGCGGGCTCGGTTCCTTCGAGAATAGCAAAGAAGTACAAGGCTCCGACCGAGGACCCTTTATTCTTGAGGGCGGACCCGCCAGCGGATTCGGTGATCGTGGCGGCGGCCATGAAGTCTCACTCAGCCTCAGTATCTGCTTCTGTCCCCCCTGAGAAGGACAGCAAGCTGATGGACTCCTACGGCAGGAGAATGTGCAACTCCTCTGCCTCGCACATGAGGGTCGCTAGCGCTTCAGCCCTGCTGGGGAGGTATGATCGCTCCCTATGGGATTCCCTGGCCAGGTTCGTGGAGAAATTGCCTAGGGAGGACAGGCAGGACTTCACGGAGATCCCCCAAGAAGGCGGACTGGTGGCCAACCAAGTAATAAGCGCAGCGGCGGATGCATCAGACCTAGCCGCGCATGGCTACTCCCATGGCATCTGCTCCCGCCGTTCGGCCTGGCTCAGATTAACGGGCCTCAAACCAGATGCGCAGAAAAGAATTCTTAACCTGCCGTTTAATGGGTCATCGCTATTTGGAGCTCATGCGGACGACCAAATGAGCAAGATGAAAACGGAATTGGACACCGTAAAGGCTGTGGGACTGGAAAAGCGCAAAGAGTTCCGCAAGCGCTTTCGCCAGGGCGTCAAACGTGCCTTTCACCAGCGCGTTCAAACGCCCCAATGGTCCTCTCAAAACCAACAGAGGTCCCAGTTTCAGCAAAGAGGGCGGGGCAGAGGAAGAGGAAATGCTAAACAGCAGCAGTCCTCTCACAAAAAACCTCCCAAACAGTGAAAACTTACTTCCTCCGCGCTCGTTCGCCACTCCGATAGGAGGAAGTATCACCGTTCACCTGGCAGAGTGGAATGCAATTACAAACGACAGATGGGTGCTGAGTATTGTAGAGCGTGGCTACTTGCTGAGGTTCAAATCTCCCCCTCCGCAGGTACCCCCACGGAAACAGCCACTCCCTGAAGTTGCCACTCTCCTCTCCAAAAACGCCATAGAGGAAGTTCCAAACAGGCAGAGAAATCAGGGAGTGTATTCCCGGTACTTTCTGTTCAGAAAAGAGGAGCGATCGGAGACTACAGACCCATCCTCGATCTCCGCTTACTCAACAGATTTCTCAGAAGAGAAAAATTCAGGATGCTAGCACTGCACCAGATCTTCCCACATCTCCACCAGGGGGACTGGATGTGTGCCATCGACTTACAGGATGCATACTTCCACATTCCTGTCTCAGCGAAACATCGGAAGTTTCTCAGATTTCACATCTTTCGCCAACATTATCAATACAAGGTCCTGCCATTCGGCCTCAAGTCCGCGCCACGAACGTTCTCAAAGTGCATGGCGGTGGTGGCTGCATTTCCCCGCAAACGGAAGATATTCGTCTACCCTATCTAGACGACTGGCTCTTAAAAAGTTCCACTCCGGCTCGACTCCAGAGTCATTTCTCGTTCTGCCTAAACCTTCTACACTCGTTGGGCCTTCAGGTCAACTACAGGAAGTCGATCCTCAATCCAACTCAGCGGATCCACTACCTGGGCGCCTCTCTAGACTCCTCAAGCGTGTGTCCTTCGGAGGAGAGGTTATCCTCCATGCTGCAAAAAAGCCGCACGCTTCTCAGCACGGAATATCCCACAGCCCGACAAGTGTCATCTCTCCTGGGATCCATGGCCTCGTGCATCTACATTGTGCCCAACGCACGTCTGCACATGCGTCCTCTGCCGCAAGACCTAGAGGATCAGTGGTCGCAGAGGTCCGGCCGCTGGGAGGATCACATTACCCTTCATCAAGCCGCCAAAGATTCTATCCGGTGGTGGATGGAGCGCTCCCATCTGCTTCACGGCGTCCCTTTCCATCAGGCGCCTCCGACACAGACAGTGGTCACAGACGCCTCCATGCAGGGCTGGGGGGCTCATATGGGCCGGCTTCAAGTACAAGGTCTCTGGTCCGCTACCGAACAGAGCTATCACATCAACTTCTTGGAGCTACGAGCAGTCCATCTCGCTCTCAAGTCCCTGTACCCATCCCTGCAGACCGACTATGTTCAGGTTCAGACGGACAACACAACTATGTTCTATCTGAACAAGCAAGGAGGGACCAGATCACGGGTCCTGTCTCTGGAGGCCCAGTCAATCTGGAAATGGCTTCTGGCGAGAAACCGGACGATCGTCGCTGTTCACCTGCCAGGGACCCTGAACGTGCAGGCGGACGGCCTCAGCAGAGACTTCGTCGAAGCGCACGACTGGGTGCTCAACGAAGACGTCGCTCAAGACATCTTCCGCTTGTGGGGCACACCGGGCATCGATCTGTTCGCAGACGCGGACAACATAAAATGCCCCGTCTTTGCCTCCAGGTTCCCTCAACGGGGTTCGCAGGGTGAACGCGCTTTTGATCAGCTGGTCGAGGACATTGCTTTACGCTTTTCCTCCTCTCCCTCTCATTCCGGCTGTGATTCAGAAGTTCTACAGGGCCAAAACTCGGATGATCCTAATAGCACCGGAGTGGTCCCGGCAGTGGTGGTACCCTGATCTACTCCAGCTGTCGGAGGTACCACAAAGGAGGTTGCCATGCCTGCCGAACTTGCTGACCAAGGACAAGGGGAGAGTGTTCCACCCCAATCTCCCCTCCCTCCGCTTGACGGCATGGCTCCTGAATTCATCCAGTACGGACATCTAGATCTTCCACCGGACTGTATGAGCATTCTTCGGGAGGCAAAGAGGCCCTCCACGAGGAAGTCGTATGGCTTTAAATGGAAAAGATTCTGCTTCTGGTGTAGAGAACACCCTTGATCCGATCCGGGGTCAAGAACAGGTTATTCTCCCCTACTTACTGTACTTGGCGAAGTCTGGGTTAAAGTACTCTTCCATCAGAGTACACTTAGCTGCTATTACAGCCTATAGGAAGTCTCCTAACCAGATCTCATTCTTTCAGATGCCCATGGTAAAGGATTTCTTAGAAGGGCTTAAGAAAGTTTACCCACCTGTGAGGTCTCCTTCCCCTTCCTGGGAACTGAACATCGTTCTCTCTAAACTGATGGGAGCCCCTTTTGAACCGATTCATAAGGCGTCCTTGCAACATCTGACCTGGAAGGCTGCCTTCTTAGTAGCCATCACTTCAGCCCGTAGGGTTAGTGAAATTCAGGCCCTCTGCTGCAAGGAACCTTACACTGTGTTTCATGCTAATAGGGTGGTGCTCCGTACCCATCCGAGCTTCCTACCCAAGGTGGTCTCGGACTTCCACATTAACCAGGTGATCACATTGGCCACCTTCTTTCCTCAACCGACCACTCCCCCGGAGAGAGCCCTACACTCTCTTGACCTCCGGAGGGTTTTGAAATTCTATCTGGCTAAGACCCTTACTCTTAGAAAGTCAGACAGGCTCTTTGTGAACTATGGGCCCACGAATACCGGGCTGGCTGCGGCCAAGTGGTCTATCTCTAGATGGATTGTCTCTTGTATAGCTTTGGCTTACTGTGAGAAGTTGGCCTGATGTATGATGTCACTAGTTATAGTGTACGCCTTATATCAGTCCAAATACCCTTATGGTGATTGGTTGTAAAGTCAACCTTATAGACCAGCTATCCTAGTGGTAGCATGGACAAGAGCAGTCTTAGGCTAAACTCTGAATGGCATGTGAAGCCAGCTGTGATACCATATATAATCCCTTGAATACCAAATGAAAGGACACCACAACAGATATATATATAAAATAAAGTGTATTTATTCTAAGCAAACCCTCAGCACTCTTTATGAGATTAGAGGTAAGTACAACACAGTCTTATTTAAGCATACATTAAGTCACACAGGTAAGTAATACAGTTAGGCCCTAGGGGCCACGCAAACCATATACTAAGTAAGTGGTATAAGGACCACTGTCACGGAAATAGAATAGGCCTAGGCCTAGGGAATCGCTGGGGCTACACTACACTAGCGTTAGTTAGGAAGTGGGAGGCCCACGGGATTCGTGTGCAGAGTGGAAACACTCACGCGTAATGCGTAAAAGTCAATAGCAATAGTACAGTTTAGAAAACGGTAGATTTAGGACACTTCCGGAGTAGCTAGGAAGTTGAGACTTGAAAACTAGACACTAGGATAGTCACTATCCTGATGAGCACCGGAGTACCCAAGTTACCTAGCCTACAGGCTGCGGGTGCATAGGGGTGAAGATGCGTCGTTTTCGTCGTTGACTCCTATGGATGCCTGAAGAAAGATGCTGACAGGCAGTCAGTGAAGAGTGTCCGGTGGATCCCAAGGCTGGGATCAAGAAGAGAAGAAACCTGCAAGCAGAAGGGACAGAGTCAAGGTCACTAGCCAGTGACCACGTGGAACCAGGAAGGAACCAGACGATGTCGTGAAGATTTGCAGGTGAAGGTGAAGCTTGTCGCTGCAGCCAGGAGGACCAGGAAGCGTCGAGGACGACCAGGACCAGGAGGCGAGCTGTCCCACGAAGGCTCTTGCTGTCGGCGGCGTCGAAGTTGGACTAGGACTCACCAAGCCTTGGCAAGCGGAACCCACGAAGAACGAAAGACTTGCTTCTGGTGCAGACCAGGAAGGTCTGGGGTGCTTCTTCTTTGCAGAGAAGCGGGAGCCAGTCTGGAGGAGCCAAACCAGCGCAGAAGATTTCAGGGTGCGTCGTCACAAAGGCCACTAGCCAGCGGGCAAGCAACCGGACAGACGCGGCAAGCAGGAAAATGCTGAAGGGCCCCACGCAGGACTCGTGGAGTGTGGGGGGCTGATCTTCGGTGCAGATGGTGCTTGGGGTTGGGGCTTCTCAATCCCCGGTGCACAACTTCGAGGGTACCTCAGAAGCTGCGCTTTAAGTTACTAGCCACTTTTTCCAGGTAGCCGGTCCCACGTCGCTCGTCGCCTCCACGGATCTCAGCTCTGCTGTAGATGTGGATCAGGGTCGGAGAAGTCTGGAAGTCAAGGCTCTGGTCAGGCTCTGCAATCGGTTCCTCGTAGAACGTGGGCAAAGCAAAGGGTAGTCTCTTGATGGTGCCTGTTTGCACAGGGTAGCCACTCCTTGGCTACAAGGGAGATTCTTCAGTCTTCTTCTTTCGTCGAATGTCGAAGGTCCAGAGTTTCTGTTCAGTTTTGCAGGTTCAGGATAATCTAAAGTCTTGAGGCCCAACTCCCACTCTTATACTAATCTGGGGGGCTGGGATACCTGCTAGGTCACGCCTTATGGGTGGGACCTGGGAGGGGGTGGTTACACCCACTTCCCTTTGTCCAGTTTCGCGCCAGAGCTGGGGCTGGAGTGCCCCAGCGCCGGTTTGAACTGGACTATGCAAGGAACACCTTGTGTGCCCCAGGCATGTCTCATTCCTTTCAGCCCACCCTGCCCCAATACACTAAAGGCTGTCTGGGGAGGTGCTAGCACCTCCCCAAGCAGGAAACCTATTGTCCAGGCCTCCCTGGCTGGGATCACTCCCAGCTGCAGGAGGTCAGACTTGTGTCGTGGCAGCAGCATCCATTTTGTGATGCTGAGGCTTTGGTCAGAGGCTAACAGTTGAAGTATGATTTTAACATGTCTTTCCCTCTAGAAGGAGGGAATAATATTCTCATGTCCAGAAATGGCATGGGGGTATTATTCCACAGTGTTAGACACCTTACACAACATGTTTCGATAAAGCCAAACCATAGTTACCATAACCGTCTAAGATTATAAGGCACTTTAAGAGTATATGGTAGGCTATATCATAGAACAGCTATAAGGACAAGGTTCCGAAAGCTGCAGACAGGCTCAGCTCATGCTAGAGCACCATCTCACATGTTACCAAGCACTCTGCCTCCAGGATTGTCAAGGCCTGCCATAGGAGTGACTGATAGGTACACATGTGTCTATATGTAAGTTAGGTATAGGAATACTACACCTAAGCAAGGGGTGATTACACGACCTTGCCCCAGCTGAGTGATCAGCCAGTTGTGTCAAAATGGAAGGCCAGGCCAGGGGTGGCATAATACATGCTGCAGCCCCTGGTAGGCCTAGGGTACACCTATGCCCTGGGTACCTAGGGTACACTGTACAGGGGCCAATGAGGTGATCCTATCCAAATGGGTTATGCACCTAAAGTACATAGTATTAATTTAGAGAGAGAACAGCAGGGCTGTGGGTCTGATTAGCAGGCCCACAGCCACATCTAAGTCGAAAACCAGTAAAGCAAAAGCAAAAAGTGGGGGTGAACATAGAAAGCAGACCCTACTCTCCTACACACCCCCCCCCCCCCCCCAAACTTAGGGACATTAAACTAACCTTGACCAGTTGAGTCTTCATGTTCTAAGTGGAAATATCTGGAGAGTCCATCTGCATTGGCATGGTCAGTCCCAGGTCTATGTTCCACTGTGAAGTCCATCCCCTGTAGGGAAATGGACCACCTAAGAAGTTTGGGATTTTCACCCTTCATCTGATTTAGCCACAAGAGGGGCTTATGGTCTGTCTGAATCTTGAAGTGAGTGCCAAACAAGTATGGCCTCAGCTTCTTCAGGGCCCAAACCACAGCAAAGGCCTCCCTCTCAATAGCTGACCAACGTTTCTCTCTAGGGGTCAGCCTTCTACTTATAAAAGCAATGGGCTGGTCTTGACCATCTACATTCAGTTGTGAAAGAACAGCTCCCACACCTAACTCAGAAGCATCTGTCTGGACAATGAACTCTTTGGAGTAGTCTGGACTTTTCAGAATAGGTGCACTGCACATGGCCTGCTTCAGGTCATCAAATGCTTTTTGACAGCTTACTGTCCACTGAACTTTCTTTGGCATCTTCTTGGAGGTCAAGTCATTAAGTGGTGTCACTATGGACCCATAATTCTTAACAAACTTTCTGTAGTACCCAGTCCGGCCCAAGAAAGCTCTGACCTGAGTCTGGGTAGTTGGAGGAGCCCAGTCCTTTATGGTGTGGATCTTGCTCTCCAGTGGTTGAACCTGACCCCCACCAACTAGGTGGCCCAGGTATACAACCTTGCTCTGCCCTATCTGGCACTTAGTGGCCTTGATAGTGAGGCCTGCCTTTTGCAGGGCCTCTAAAACATTCCTCAGGTGGACCAGGTGATCCTCCCAGGTGGAGCTAAAGACAGCAATATCATCAAGATAAGCTGCACAATAATCATCCAACCCAGTAAGGACTTGATTCACCAACCTTTGGAAAGTGGCAGGTGCATTCTTCAAACCAAAGGGCATTACCACAAATTGATAATGTCCTCCTGGGGTCGAGAAAGCAGTTTTGGCCTTTGCACTCTCAGCTAGTCTGATTTGCCAGTAGCCTGCTGTTAGGTCAAATGTGCTCAAAAACTTAGCAGCTGCCAGTCTGTCAATGAGCTCATCTGCCCTAGGTATTGGGTGGGCATCTGTCCTAGTGACAGCATTGAGACCTCTGTAATCCACGTAAAACCTCATCTCTCTCTTACCATCTTGGGTGTGAGGTTTTGGCACAAGGACTACAGGACTAGCCCAAGGGCTCTCTGAAGGTTCAATGACTCCCAGCTCCAACACCTTTTGTACCTCAACTTTTATGCAGTCCCTGACATGGTCAGGTTGCCTGTAGATTTTACTCTTCACAGGCAGACTGTCACCAGTGTCCACCTCATGGGTGCACCAGTTTGTCTGACTTGGGGTCAGAGAGAACATATGTCTGTAGGATTGCAGAACCTGTCTGCAGTCCTGTTGCTGATGGACAGTGAGGCTGTCAGAAAAGACCACACCATCAACTGAGCCATCATCAGGGTTCTGAGTCAACAGGTCTGGGAGAGGGTCACTCTCTTCCTCCTGCCCCTCATCTGTAGCCATGAGTAGCCCCATGTCTGCCCTGTCAACATATGCCTTCAATCTGTTGACATGAAGCACCCTGTGGGGGCTTCTGGGAGTCCCAAGGTCCACCAAGTAGGTGACTTCTCCCTTTTTCTCAACAATAGTGTGGGGTCCAGACCATTTGTCTTGGAGTGCTGCTGGGGCCACTGGCTCCAACACCCACACTTTCTGTCCTGGCTGGTAAACAGTCAGTACAGCCTTTTGGTCATGCCAAGCTTTTTGGAGTTCTTGGCTTGCCTCAAGGTTTTTAGAAGCCTTCTTCATATACTCTGCCATCCTGGAGTGGAGACCAAGTACATAATCCACTATGTCTAGTTTGGGTTGTCTGAGAGGTCTCTCCCATCCTTCCTTTACCAAACACAGGGGTCCTCTTACAGGATGCCCAAACAAAAGCTCAAAAGGGCTGTAGCCAACCCCCTTTTGTGGGACCTCTCTGTAAGCAAACAGAAGGCAGGGTAAAAGGATGTCCCATCTTCGCCTAAGCTTGTCTGGTAATCCTTTTATCATTCCCTTTAGGGTCTTGTTGAATCTCTCAACAAGCCCATTGCACTGTGGGTGATAGGGTGTGGTGAACTTATAGTTAACACCACACTCCTTCCACATTGCAGTCAAGTATCCTGACATGAAGTTGGTACCTCTGTCAGAAATGACCTCCTTTGGAAAGCCCACTCTGGAGAATACTCCAAGCAGGGCCCTTGCCACAACAGGAGCTGTTGTGGTCCTCAGGGGAATTGCTTCTGGGTACCTGGTGGCATGGTCCACTATCACCAGTATGAATCTGTGCCCAGATGCTGTTTGTGGGTCCATTGGTCCTACAATATCTATGCCCACTCTTTCAAAGGGGACCCCCACCACAGGTAGTGGTATGAGGGGGGCCTTTGTGGTGCCACCTAATTTGCCACTGGCTTGGCAGGTGACACAGGAGCGACACAACTCCTTAGTATCTTCTGACATATGGGGCCAGTGAAAGTGAGGGACAAGCCTGTCCCAAGTCTTGTTCTGGCCTAAATGTCCTGCAAGGGGAATATCATGGGCCAAGGTGAGAAGGAAGCCTCTGAACTTCAGTGGTATGACCAACCTCCTGGATGCACCAGGCTTGGGGTCTCTAGCCTCTGAATACAGTAGCCCTTCATCCCAATACACTCTATGGGTACCTTGAGCATTCCCTGCAGCCTCAGCAGCAGCCAGCTGTCTGAGGGGTTCAAGAGAGGGGCAGTCTAATTGAGCCTGCCTCAGATCTGCCCTTGAAGGTCCCCCTGTCCCAAGAAACTCAACCTGATCAGGTTCAAGTTCTTCTAGGACAGTTCCTTCAGGGCTCTCAGAATCATCCTCCTGGGAGGGCTGATCCACCATCTGAGGCAGGGGGGAAGGCACAGCCTTAACCCTACTGCTCTTTCTCTTGGGTTGTGACTGGTCCATAGTTTCAGGATCCAGCACTTGTTCAGTGGTGCACTTTTTGGCCTGTGACCTGGTCACCGCAAGGACATGTGCATCTATCCCCAGCATTTCTGCATGGGTCCTATACTCCACTTCAGACCAAACTGAAGTTTCAAGATCATTGCCCAGTAAACACTCTACAGGAAGGTCTGAACTAACAACAACTTTCTTGAGGCCAGTTACCCCTTCCCAGGAGAAGTTAACAATAGCCACACTATGGGAGGTAGTGGCATTGCTAGCGTTGGTCACTAGGTAATTCTCACCTAGTATGATCTGTCCAGGGTCCACAAAAGCAGGTGTCACCATGGTGACACTAACCCCAGTGTCCCTGTAGGCCTGAGCCATTCTTTGGTTGATAAAAGGAGTCTGTCTGTACTTGCCCAGGTTACTGGGGCCTACAGTAGAGGACAAAGCTAAGTCCCCATCACAGATCAGAACAGCCTGAGTAGGTATTCTGACTAGGCCAGAATCCTCCTCAGTTCCCAGGGTTAACCCTACTACACCCTTTTGCTGGGAACCACCACTTACAGCTGAACTAGGGGGTACAGTTGCCTTAGGGGCAATGGTGGCTGGGGGCTTATCCTTTTTGGTGCACTCACTAAACCAATGTGAGTTGGACTTACAATAGTTGCACCATGGTTTCTTTTGGCCATCTTTCTTTTTATCCTTTTTGGAACCACCCTCCCCCTGAGCCTTTTGGGGGCCTGGTGAAGACTTCTGGTCTTTTTGTTTCTGCTCATTACCCTTCTGGTCTGCCTTTTTCTGATCACCGCCCTGGTTCTGGTTTTTCTGCTTAACTCTAGTCCAGACCCATCTATCTGCCTTCTTTCCCAATTCTTGGGGAGAAGTCAGATCAGAATCAATCAGGTGTTGATGCAATAGCTGGTTTTGACAGTTGTTAAGTATTTGCTCTCTCATGATCAAATTATACAATCCTGTATAGTCCTTAACCTTACTTCCCATTAGCCAGCCTTCCAGAGCCTTAGTGGCACAATCTACAAAGTCAGTCCAGTCCTGAGTCTGTGTCTTCTGGGTATCCCTGAACAACAACCTGTATTGTTCAGTGGTTAGGCCAAACCCATCAATCAGAGCACTCTTCAGGACAGTGTAATTATCTGCATCCTCATCACTAACTGTGAGGAGCTTGTCTCTTCCTTTCTCAGAGAAGGAGAGCCACAAGATAGCTGCCCACTGACTTTGGGGTACCTGCTGTACTTTGCAAGCTCTCTCCAAAGCAGTTATCCATTTGTGGATGTCATCCCCACACTTGTAGGGAGGGACAATTTTGCTCAGGTTTCTATTATCATAGTGCCTGTCTCTATCTCTAGGAATGTTGCTGCCACCAGTGGGTTCTAACCCACTTAACTTTTGTTCTCTAGCCAGAGCAAGCTTCTCTTTGGCAAGGGCAAGTTCTTCCCTCTGAATCCTCAGATTAGCCTCCCTCATTCTGGCTGCATGCTCCTTTCTCTCAGGTGAAGTCATTCCCCTGTGAGAGGAAGCATTAGAGATGCTAGAGACATGGGAGTGGATGGATTCCCTTGAAGGGGATCTGTCCCTCCTGCTTCTCTGTGTAAGCCTACTTGTGGGTCTGTATGGGGGGACCCCATGCAAACTCCCATGTAAACTTAGGTTAGCCTGGCTAAGTCTTCCTACTTGGCCCTGGCTGTCTACCTCTCCATCTGAAGCCCCATCTGACTCATCTGTGGTGGGTAGACCCTCCTCTGTACCTAGGGTACCTGCCTGAGATGCCCTAAGAGCATCATACTCCTCTAGGAGTTGTCTTAACTGAAGGAGGGTAGGGTTTGCACCCTGTTTTATTCCTCTGGAGGTACACAAGTGTCTCATCTCCTGGAATGTTAAGGTATCATATCTAGAGGGGGTCTTTTGCAGACCTGATCCTCCTGAGAGAGCATCTACTTGATCTCCTCTCAGAGACATGATCTAGTGAGGGTGTGGTGTGTGCACCTACCTACACTAGTTGTTTCTACTAAACCTCTCTAGTAGTTGTAGTCAGGGTGTGTTACTCCCTTCAACCTACAACTACAAAGTCCAGTAGGACTTAAGTATTATAATCTATGTTATATGTACCTAGACAATATCTGTGTGATCTTTCAATTTAGTATCTCAAGACTACAATGGTATTACAACAGCAAGCTCAGATCCCAACCGCTGCCACCAATGTGAGAAGTTGGCCTGATGTATGATGTCACTAGTTCTAGTGTACACCTTATATCAGTCCAAATACCCTTATGGTGATTGGTTGTAAAGTCAACCTTATAGACCAGCTATCCTAGTGGTAGCATGGACAAGAGCAGTCTTAGGCTAAACTCTGAATGGCATGTGAAGCCAGCTGTGATACCATATCTAATCCCTTGAATACCAAATGAAAGGACACCACAACAGATATATATATAAAATAAAGTGTATTTATTCTAGTCAAACCCTCAGCACTCTTTATGAGATTAGAGGTAAGTACAACACAGTCTTATTTAAGCATACATTAAGTCACACAGGTAAGTAATACAGTTAGGCCCTAGGGGCCACTCTGCACACGAATCCCGTGGGCCTCCCACTTCCTAACTAACGCTAGTGTGGTGTAGCCCCAGCGATTCCCTAGGCCTAGGCCTATTCTATTTCCGTGACAGTGGTTCTTATACCACTTACTTAGTATATGGTTTGCGTGGCCCCTAGGGCCTAACTGTATTACTTACCTGTGTGACTTAATGTATGCTTAAATAAGACTGTGTTGTACTTACCTCTAATCTCATAAAGAGTGCTGAGGGTTTGACTAGAATAACTACACTTTATTTTATATATATATCTGTTGTGGTGTCCTTTCATTTGGTATTCAAGGGATTAGATATGGTATCACAGCTGGCTTCACATGCCATTCAGAGTTTAGCCTAAGACTGCTCTTGTCCATGCTACCACTAGGATAGCTGGTCTATAAGGTTGACTTTACAACCAATCACCATAAGGGTATTTGGACTGATATAAGGTGTACACTAGAACTAGTGACATCATACATCAGGCCAACTTCTCACACTTACCAACTGTCCCACAAAGTTCTACAGGGTAAACCTAGAGCACACTCTACTCGAGGGAAAGCTTCTACTGTAGCACTCCTTCGCAACGTTCCCATGTCTGAGATCTGTAAAGCGGCTACATGGCGCTCAGTCCATACTTTTACGCGCCATTACTGCCTAGATTCAGACGCGCAGGCCGACGCCCAGGTGGGGCAGGCTTCTCTGAGGAACCTGTTTGCATAACTGTAAATGCAAAATGTGTTTTGCTGTTTGTTTTTGTTTTTTGCTCGTCCGCGAGACTTTGGGTATGGGCTTGCTGCTCTATTCATAGATTATGACTATTGATGAGTATCCCCTGGATGAGAAGGATTAGTTACTTACCTGTAATCCTAGTTCTCATCCAGGGGTATACTCATCAAAGTCATAAGCGACCCACCCACCTCCCCGGACGAGCAATGTTTTCTCTTTAAATAAGTGATGTATGGAAGGCAGATCTACTCAGGTGCGGAGGCACCGCCAAAAAGAACTGGCCCAACTGCCACCTGTAGTGCATCATGGGAGCAGGGGGTCACAGGCAGGCCTTAAAGGCACAGTCCCCCTACTCTAATGCCTTAAAGGCAGGGTGTCAGTTTTCTTGGTTTCTTGATACTCTACTGCAGCCTACTGGCGAATGCCTACAATTACATGTTGCTTTATGGCAATAAAGCAGTGCTGTGTTATATTTTGCCTGATGCTTCCTTTTTTCCTTACGGGTTACGGGGGCACTACTATGCAAAAATTATGTAATTTACAGCATTGCCATGTTTTGAACATTATTAGGCTGCATTTATATGTTTTCACATATGTATATATATATATGTCATGTGATCAAGGCAGAGAAGCTGCCGAAACGCGTCATGGTGGAGAGTGGCTTGTGAATAAAATCTATCAAGCACCTATTTGGGTCCTATCTCGCTTTGTTCCAGCGGAGTGGTATGGAGTCATAGAGCGAGCAGTCTATGATATATATGTATATATATGTATTTTCTATATGCTCCGGGATCCCGCACATGGGCGGGGATTATTCATAGATTATGACTTTGATGAGTATACCCCTGGATGAGAACTAGGATTACAGGTAAGTAACTAATCCTTAGTTGGCCGGGTATTTAGGAGTTCCTGCTTGTAAAGCTATGTATGTGTGATGAAGGCCATTTTGAACTGGCATCTTACCACTATTGGTAACAAAGCGGAGTGGGATAAAAGTAGAGTAATGCTTCAATGATGAACGCGGCATGATTGAGTGTTGGTTTGAAGAATGCTTTGTCATTAAGTGTTTTGGAGTTACAGGTCTTGACTGCTTCGATGTAGAAAGAGTAGATTACTTCTTGAACAACTTATAGGCTTCTCATGCTTCAGCAACATCATAGTTGTAGGAGAACCACTCTATGACGGTGAACATGTTGAGTTGGAGCATCTGGAATGGCAGAAATGGCCAAAGTCGCAGTGGTGGCGATGCTGCTTCTTCATTTCCTTATTTCCCAATATTCAAAAGTCTTTCTGGTGGAGAAGGCATTGGCCCTGTGGAATAGGTGCCTTCCTAGGCGATTTTGTTTTGTTTTGGTTTGTCTTGTCACCCTCTGCTCTGAGGCCCACTGAATCTGTTATCAGCACTTTACAGGTCCTTTTGCCATAACTGGCACAATTCCCAGATTTTGACATAATGCACATAACTTATGTGGGTCAGAGGCTACCTTCTTCTTCCTGCAGGAGGGGCACAAACAGTTTTTATAAAAATATGATTTATTGTCATTAATAATATTACAAAAATTCATAAAATGTTTCTTTTAAAAATGGTATACAAGTAATGACATTGTCGAAGCAAAAAATAATATAAATCATTGCTCACTATACATCAAATACAATCGACTCCTCTTGCATTGCTGCTCCCCAAGGGAAACCCCCTTGACTCGCAAGATATTCAGCCCTTATCTACTATGTGCTGGGCAAGCTAAACCTGTTACTCGGGTCCGGCCCACTATATTCACCCTCCCTTCTACTTGCCCATAATCCATTTTTACCCCTCACCACTGAAAAGGGGGTCCTTGTCACACTTTCCAAATTGGGCCTAGACACCTTTGGCTCCCTCTTCCCTGACGGACAGGCGCGTAAATTGTCTGATTTGACGCAACTTCCAGGGCTGACGGGCGTGGACTCTCTTAATGTGGCTCGGCTTTAGGGGACACTACGAGACACTTTAACCACCTTTCCCTCCCCATATGAGGAATTTGCTCTGCTCACCCTTCTCATCACTGACGAATCCGGGTCGCACCTGGTCGCAAAGCTGTATAAAGCATGTCTGGCACTTAGGGTGGGACGAGACAGAGGGACCCCACAACGATGGGAAGACGACTTAGGACAATTGCTAACTGACAAAGAGTGGTCCAACTGCCTCGACCACACTCACAGGATATCCCCCAACCACAGACATAAATTGCTTCATTTTAAATTTGTCCATAGAATTTACATAACCCCTCGACAGTCATCCAAATTTGACCCCTCTAGTTCTGCAAATTTCCCTAAATGTAATGCAATAGATGCTGATTTCGTACATATACTCTTTGACCATGTATTTTGTCGAATGAATCAATGAATTCTTTAATTTTGAGTAGCGATGGGTTGTCCTTTTGCACCAGAACTAGCGGTACTCTTTATGGCCCAATTTGAAGAAAAATTCATCTACAACAATAATCCTTTCTACCAATTCATTGGTAGATGGATTCGTTATATAGATGACGTGTTTATGACTTGGACCAGCACAGAAGACAATCTCAAAAATTCCACTGTTGGTTGAACGACCGTACTGAAGATATAAAATTCAGTTTGAATTACTCAAACGTAAAGATCCCATTCCTCGATGTTGAGGTCTATCCAACTGAAGATGGATTGGTCACCACTCTATTCAAAAAGCCAACCGATCGCAATAAAGCGCTACATTTTACAAGTAACCATCCTAGGA
Organism: Triturus cristatus; assembly: GCF_964204655.1. NCBI lineage: Eukaryota > Metazoa > Chordata > Amphibia > Caudata > Salamandridae > Triturus > Triturus cristatus. The sequence continues at coordinate 1,604,891,379 of NC_140590.1, read as the reverse complement.
ATCTAAAAGAGAATCTACCCTATGGGCAGTTTTTGCGAATAAGACGCAATTGTTTTTTCAAAGATGAATATATGATACATGCATCTAATCTACTTGAAAATTTGAAAAAAGAGGATACCCCAAAAAACTGCTTAAAAGGTCGATGAAAAGAGCTTGGTGGACTCCGAGAGAAACTCTCCTTGAAAAAAATGAAAAACTACCACTCAATAGGATCGTCTGTGTCTCTACATTTTGTCCCAACTCAAATATGTTAAAAAAAGTCATTAATCAGAATTGGCATTTAATTAAGAACATAGACCAATCATTAGGACACAATCCACTTTTTGCCTTTTAAAAAAGATCGAAACATAGCTAACCAACTTGTACGAGCAGCAATGCCAAAAACAAAAAAAATACATTACGTGACTATGTCGGACTTCCACCATTACGTGGCCATCATAAATACGGTACTTGCGTTTGCTGTGTGTCCACACAAGAAGGGTTCCTTTTCAAACATAATTCCATCTATTGGAAACATGATTCTTTTACGAATTGTAAAAGTAAATTTGTCATTTATGGGATACGATGCCCGTGCAATCTCTTGTACATAGGGAAAATGAATCAAGAGATTCGAATAAGAGTGTCCCAACATAAATCACGGATTAATAAAAATGTTCAAATAGCGCCATTGGTCAATCATTGGAAAGCCAATAACCATTCGATTAAAGATCTGAAATGGACTGTTATTTCGAAAGTCGAACAAGATGAGAGAGGAGGCGACCTTGAATTAAAATTGTCAAGAAGAGAAGCGATGTTGATACTCAAGTTTAACACAGCTACTAATGGATTAAATGAACTTTCCGAACTCTATAAATTGAGCTAATAACCGGCTTTCCATCATTCACCAATTAAGGCTAGTCAAACAGGGGGTCGCTCAATCCATTGTCTCCAATAGATCTCTATAAAATTTTGTTAGATTTAATAAGTCCATTGAAATGTGAACTGCAACATCACGATCTATTTTTCCTACACACGTTGAACACTGGACTGGACTGAACAAACCTTTACCTCCATCAACAAATACTTTTTAAAGATCACGGCCGGCCAATCGAATACTACATCTTCTATGTCTCGTCTGATTCAATAAGTTCATGCAACCCATCAAATCGCAATAGGACTGTGCAAAATATCACCTTTATTAACAAACATTTTCAGGACTTTGGTCCGTATATTGAACACATTCGATTGAATCTCTTTTAATTTCAATTTTAATACCCACTTTGAAAACAACGAAGATAGACACACTAATGAAGTCTTTCTTCCATGGCTTTCCAGTATATACACTTCCGCAAACATAATGAGTTCCGTCATCACTAAGTCACGTGAACAGAATTCAAACGGCAAGAACCGGCCGACGAAGGGAGCGGATTCCAAGACAACCAAAAAAATGGATGATTTAAGGTATGTCCATCACATCGAACTTTGATTTAAACAAAACACACGATTCCACAAGATTGAATTACCTAAAATGCGACTACTATAATCCTTTTTCAGCGCATCGCAAAGAACGCAAACAGTATTAAGGACTAGTCAGCCAGCCTATACATCCGACTCACCCCTGCCATCTGAACCACTAAGGTAATCCGCCTAGTGCTTTATGATTTCTAACGTAGAGGTTCACCGCCATATAAACAATTCTTAAGGTCTGCCTATATTGATTTTTTACAGCACGGAAAGCGACCCGATTGTCCAATCATTAAATCGCCTTCCAGCACAGTTCTTGAGTAACGCTGTCGAAGTAAGTCCTTTCTATTTGACAATGTGCCACTCGGTTCTAATACCCCATTAGAAGGGTCAGTAAAAGTTTCTCCCACTCCCTTTTAGGTTCCGAACATAAAAGACGCAAGAAATAAACACAATCACGAAATATAGAGGAATGAATGTGAGAAAAAATCTGACACTTATTAGTCTCTTGACTTGAGCCTTGCTCTATCTGCTTTTGTTTCCGTTATATTGTAGACTTCTCCTGATTATTAGATCGGCTGATCTATTCTTCATCTGACAGAGGTAACGAATATTGCCCTTAGGGTTTCTATCTGCACTAAGACGTATTGGGCGCCTAGATATACTGAACAAGTCTTTTCTGTTTTTAGTCTACAGGTCCTGATGAGAGCCTCATGACTAAAGGGGACTCGAAACGCGTAGACCTTGCCATTTGGCCGCAAGAATTTAAATACATCAAAAAGTGTTAAACATAGGACTGACATTGTTTAGCATTATTTCTGTGGCATTTATGAAAAGTTTTTTATGATTCTTTTGAATACATTATTAGAGAATTAAGTTTATGTATGTTTTTGAATGCGTGAATGTGAATAAATGATTGTTATGTACGAATAGAATGTATGGGGGGAATAAATGAATGTGTTGGTTTGAAAGTTGTCACAGTATGATCCACTACGAGTTTTTTGAGGTTTTTGGATTCATTCAGTAAATGGAAGATAAAAAATGGAAATTAAATTAAAGAATTCACTGATTCATTCGACAAAATATATGGTCTAAGGTTTATTTTGTTGGCCTCAAGATGCCTACTCATAATTGAATTTGAGTCTAAAGAATAGTTGCAGTATTAGCAATTTTGTTGTTATTTATCATATGCTTGGCTTAGCTTTACTGCCCTTAGCCAAAACCCAGTTTTGTTATTGATTTCGTACATATGGCCTGTACCTGCCCCCACATATCGGCATATTTGCAGGAAGTTTTTACAACGCTTGCACAAATAATAGAAACTCCCCTTTTGCCTTCCCCGAAACTTGGTCTCCTTGGCCTGGTGACCTGCATCAAAACTTGCTATAGGTGCTTCATAGCAATTGCGTTACTCTTGGCCAAACGCGAGATTGCTGTTCTGTGGGGAGCAAGGTCTCGCCTGGCCAAATTTGCCTGGCTTCGAAGCCTAGCCTACTGCAGCTTACAATCTGAGGTATATGGCACACTTCAACCCCCCACTTCCCGGCCCCGGTACACTTGGTGTGGTTATCGTACCCTTCTACCGCGAACACTCCTTGCCTCTTGGGCTGATTCCACTCCAGTTGCTTCGCCGAATGTTGAGTGACTTCTGGGATAGCTGTCATGGTTAGTCCGCCACATCCCTGTATCAAGCTGCTATAGCCTAGCAAGCACGGCAAGGTTTTAATACATTCAACTTATGCATTGTATATTAATTTCGCCATATTTAGTAATTGCCCCATGCTAAGGAACCTGTCTTCTTTTGTTCTTTGTCTTGTATTGCATTTTTTTGGTAGTAGGTGATTGTCCTTTTAATGGTTGCATTGATTATCATATGTTAATTAGATATGTCATTTCCTGTTTCACAAGCCAATATTGCTTTGTCTTTTTTGTAAGATGTATACACTGCTGTTTTTGTTTCTATGTATACGTAGTATGTCTTATTTGTATTCAATAAAAACTTTTTTTTTTTTAAATACAATCGCTCACTCCTATAGCTTTTGTTGAACATCAGTATATCATTGTGAATATATGCTTCTTCAAATAACTGGGGCACTAATTTCCTAAAAGTTTGTTGATGCAGTGTTTCTGTGGATTTTTAGCACTGGGTCTTTCATATATTCACATGTTTGAATCATTCCCTGTAGTCAGGCTGGGAATCCCCAATACCTTTAAATAGCAATAAATAGAGGTAAAAATGACTTTAGGCCTCCACAACAATGTTTGTTGAGTAAAACATCCACCTCATTTGAAACAACAGAAACTTCAGCCAGTGAGGTTGAAGTGCTAAGCTCTCCTACTTCCCCATAAAGGCCACCATAGCTCATATTTCTACGACTCAAGGCTTGTGTGTGGGCTTCCCAAAGAAGGGCTCTGCACTAACCGCACAGTGACTCCTTATACTGTTACTTTCCTGGACTTCACTGGGATTTGACCACTCTTAGCAGCTTTTAGAGTACGGGAAGTTGTTTTTAGTGTAATGTTCTTGGAAAGCTCAATTTTCTGGACTAGGGAGACCCTTCCTCTGTCACAAACTGTCATCATGACTGACCGAGAGAGAAAATCTCTTTTCAAACCCTGCTCTACCTATGGGCTAAAATGATTATATGGATGATCCATGTGAGCAATGTATTTATTGCCTAATCGAGCAAACAAGGCTTCACGCTGTGACATTTTTCAGTGTTTCCTTTTAACACAGAAGGATAGGGAGAGGTTGTCACTGTACGTACTTCAGAAACAAAATGCCCTACTGCTAAGGGGAATGTCCCCTCCCCTGGGGATGATTCAGTGAAAAGAGCTCCACCATGCACTCCAATGAAGGAGGTGACAAAAAGGTAACATAGAGTTTCTAGAAATGAACTTGCACAGTAAAGCGCCTGTGGCCACATGGTCGCAAGGGTTTTCCTCAAAAAGCACTTAAAAGGTTGACTCTGTGTTGCTGTGCCCTCACTCCCAACTGCTCCCATTGTACATCCCTCATTCCGATTTCTGCAGGTCAGGGGGGCAATTTATCTTTTTTCTCCTGCATAGGAGTCCATAGCAACTGACCAATGGTTTTTGAAGATGGTACACTCAGTACATACATTGGGGTTTGTACAGAAATGACCAATCTGCCCACCCAAAAATGTACACCATCTTCACCTTAGGGAGCTCCGACTGGAAATTCTCCTCCTGCTTCTCAAGGGAGCAATATAAATAGTCCAGAGATCACAGAGAAATCAGGGATTTCATTCTAAGACAATACAATGGAGATCTATTCTAGTTCTCAGGGAGACAAACAAGTTCCTGAAAAACACTATTTTTGCAAGTAAATGCGCTACAAGGACATCTTCGTGCTCCTACAAAAATAATTACCCGACATCCCAGACTCTTTAGGGCACGTATTTCCACACCGGAAGCACAGGAAATAACTCACTTTTCAGGTGTGGAGCAGCGCTACCAATTCAACGCACTTTCATTTTGGCTTTAAGTCAGCACTTTGAATATTTACCAGGTGTCTAGCGCCAATTGCTGCCTTCTGCAGATGACAGTGCCACCAGATATACCTGGATGACTGTCTTATCAGAGTTCTTTCAAGGCAATAGGCGCAGTTTACTATGGTCTCCTGCTTCAACCTTCACCAGAGGTTAGTGTTAACACTAAGCATCAGCAAGTCCTCTTTGGAACCTGGAGCGAGATTGCAGGTTTTGGGTGCTATAATAGACACCAAGTTGGGAAAGGCATTTTCCTTTGTGGACAGAAAGAGAAAGTTCCAAGCCAATGCACAGACTGTCTCTATCAAGCAATCAATCACAGTCAGGCAGTCCAAATCTCTGGTGGGCCTGATGTCATCCTTCATAGGCCTATACCTTTTTAAATACTACTGAAGAGATGTTCAGCAAGAACTATGCAACCAAGGAAGCAGCTGGATGGCTTGCGGAGCAACGTGATCTATACCGCAAGACAATTGAAGTATGTACTGGAAAGGTGGTGATTTCCCGCAAGTCTTAATGTAGACCTCCCATTTCATCCTTCAGCCGACAGAATGGTTATAATGATGAATGCTTCCATGGTGGTCTGTGGAGCTCACATACAGAAGCTCTTGACAAGGGACCTCTGGTCGGATACATTAGAGGCTCTCTGTTAATATCCTAGAGCTCAGTGCCATAGGATTGGGCCTGTAGTTGCTCCTTCCAAGACTGGAAGATCATGCAGTCCTCATCAGGATAGACTATGCAACTTTAATATTTTACATAACCAAACAAGAGTGAAACAAGATTCTGGTTTCTATCAGAAGAGACACAACACTCTGGAACATCTACCAGGATGTCCAAAATCACGTCTGATACACCCACCAGTATCGTCTTCATCAAATATTTTAACTTTTGATTTAGTCATATGACTCCCATTTTTCCACAGGAGTATATTTCTATAGCAATGGGGGTCGTTTTTTCTCCTACATTGCTGCCAAGACCTGGAACGACCTGCCTCTCCACCTCCAGCATCATCCTCCCTAACGGACTTCAGGAAGAGACTCAAGACTTAGCTGTTCAACAAAGACAAAGCATCTCCAGTGGCCAGCTACCCTTAGTAGTAACACTGCTGTGCTTTACAAATGTTGATTGATTGATTGAAAGCCTTCAGCCACACTAAACTTTAGCTCTTAGAACTGGGGTGTGTGTGGGGAGTGTGACTATAGTAATCCTGGTGTCCGCCTACACCGAACACTAAAATCCAGTTTGGGGTAATCATTGCATCCACAATAAACCCAGAGGCAGAAGTCTGGTAGAACAAAGGAGGGTTTTTCATCAACCAGACAGTGGATACACAAGAATTGTTTTGGTGTCCTGTTTCTCTTCCTTTCAAGTGTATCCTAAAGTGTTATATGTAAACCCAGCAGACCTGACAAGCAGGATTTGGCATTGAAGGAGGATTTGACAATGTAATGTCAAAAAGGATGCTCATAGCCACCAACCTAAATATTCTGTGAAGTTCAGATTAGTCATCTGTGCCCATTCAGGTCAGCCTTTTGTTTTGTATTACTGTCTGGCAAATGGGGGAGAGAAAAAGCAAATTTAGCTTCCATTAACTTCAGGTAGGGAAAGTGTAACTTTTCGAATGGTTACTTTTCCTTAATATTTTTCAAAACTATGTCTTAACCAATTAATTGGATTTTTAATAAGTATTACAAATAGTTGTTTAATTATGATCCCAGCTAGCCCTATTTCCGAGATAGTGTTAGAGTTTTAACCTGTAGTCTGTGCTTTTCTACATAGGACTGCTAGGCTTGCCCCTGTGAAAATACCTTGTTGGTGCTAGTCACTGTAAGGACATGATAATATGCAATTTCTGTATCTTTTACTTTTATATACTATGCATCTGCCTTGTAGACTCCGTGGCCTACCTAGTGATAAATATTAATATTTAAAGGAAAAGTTTTGACTTGCCAAAAGGCGATGTTTTGACTGGTCAGAATGCAGTATTTACACTGCTACAGCCAGGCTACACTGGTAGCCCTGAAGCCATGTCTGCATTACCTCTGTAGTGGATAGTACAAAAGGCTGCAGTCCACTGGTCACATTTAGCGTCTGGGCCCCGGCTTTCCTTTGCTCCATATACTAGGGACTTATAGTTATGTTCAGCTAAATATGCCAATCAGGTGTATAGAAATGTAATCATGTTGAAAGGTGGTGCGCAGAGTTCTATAGACAGCAAAAGAGACCAGGCAAAAATCTGTGGTTATACCACGCAAAAGACGTTCATTTCTACACCTTCTATAAGGATATTCATATGCAGGCAATTGTGACAGATGCTTTTCTCTTGCAATGGTTGCTAACATTGACCTCCTTCCATGTGCTCCAAGCAAGAGATGTCTTACCACATCAACCATCTCTGGTTCTCACGTTGTGTGTGCTAGGTTTTAAGGCAACCCCTGCTTGTTTAAATGGGCAGCACAAAAACAATGTACTACATACAAATAAGGAGGAACACAGTCCTGCCCCCTTTCTGTAAGCTCAGTTGATTTTGAACCACAGGGAGCACTGCCACTCCTAGGTTTTAGAATGCAGAGGCAGACTCAGTTGGCAGAATAATTAGCAGAAAATGTGACAATAACTTTCAATTTGAATTTCTTCAGTTAGACCACATTGCAGATGTAGACAACAAGAAATGCTCAAACTTCACCTCTAGACACTATCAGCCATGGACTCGGGGAATGCATTTTTGATAGTCATGGATCATTCTACAATCTCCTCCTGAAATACCCCTGATTCCATCGATAATAATCAACCTGTCCTATTACAAAGGCAGATTGATTCTTTTAGTTCAGGAGTGGTCGCACCAGTGGTGTTTCATCAATCTTCTACATCTGGCTAAGCAACCACACTGACTGCTGCTGTGCAGACCAGTGCACCTGCACAAGATGGGGTGTTAGATACTGCATTCTAACCTGGGCAGAACTTCTACAGAATGAAGGTCTACCTTGTTGCTATTACTGGGCAAAGAAAATGTTGTTCAAGAGCATCTTTCTTCACAGTGTCTGTGGCAAAAGATTATTCGAGGCATATGAGCTGCAGATCACACACTAAGGATAAGATCGCCATCTGGTGTTGGGATCGGATGATTGCAGGTTGTTGTTGTCTTCGGAAGAAGTCTTTGGTCACGAGATAGGTGACTCCTCCTCTGGACAACAGTGCGCATGGACATCCACTCCATCCTCAGATTGTTTTTTTCCGCCATTGGGTTCGGATGAACTTTTTTCCGCTCCAGCAGAAAACTTCTAGCAATCAAAACAACTCTCAAAAATTTAAAACTCGACGTCGAAATCCCATCGGACCGGATCTGGACACGGCTGATGGAAAGGACACCCTTTAAAAAATGCCCCCAATGTGGAGTAAAGTTTCCTCATAGTGATCACCACGAGGTCTGTAATGTGTGCCTCTCACCAGACCACAACGAATCCAGCTGTCCAGCTTGCGCCGCATTCCGTTAGAAGAAAACTATCCGGGACCGAAGAGCTCGACGCCATATCATGGCCAAACCGGTTCCGGAACCAGAAGACATCTTTGCACAGGATGTCCCTGACGACGACTCCGAAGACCTCCAGATCGTGTCCGAGGCCGACGATTCTGATCCTGGGCAGCCTGTGAGTACCAGCTCCCCTACCCCAACCCCACCAAAAAAGACATTGGTCAAGACTCTGCCAGCTGGGCCCAGTCGCGATCCAAAATCATCTTCAGAAGCCCCGCCCTCGGGCCCGGCTCCGAAGAAAAGTAAGCCTGCAGGTGGCTCGGGCTCGAGCAAACCTTATATTATTGTGCCTATAATACCTTCGGCACCGAAGCAGGCTCCGAGACCGAAATCTCCATTGGCTCCGAAACGACACTCGGCACCGATGTCTCCACCGGCACTGAAATATTCTTCGGCGCCAAGGTCTCCACCGGCACCGAAAGGCTCGTCGGCACCGAAAAATCCACCGGAACCGAAAAGTTCTTCGGCACCAAAAACATCCTCAGTGCCAAAAAAAATCCATAAACAACACGCGGATCTCACAAAATCAAGATCAGAACCAATAAAGTCGGCGCCAAAGCCGCCTTCGGACACTGAGGAACTTTTTCGGCCAGATCCAAAGCAAAAACGGATTTACATAAATCCGAAAACCGGACATGTCACAGCGGTGCCCTACAAGAAAAGAAAGCTGGACACAACACCTCCTCCAGCTCCTCCAAAGAAGAAGGACTGTGCCACTTCACCCATACGTCCTTCCTCTCCTACATTACCTCCTATCCCCTCCCCCCACCCCCACCGCCTTCACCTCTACCATCTCCTTCTCACACACCACCTCCACAGGATGATGATGATTTAGGGGGAGGGGGAGACCCAGATTTCTTGTATGATCCCACTGATCCTACTGATCCCTTTACACTCCCGTACACAGCACCAGTAGATGACTGGACTTACCCTATGCCTGAAAGGCCTGATCCCACCCCATACCCCTCAAAACCCTCCCCTCCTGATGACCATTTAGGGTTTGTTCAGCTTATAAACAGAGCGGCACTGTTTCATGGTGTCACCATGCACACATCGACACACCTGAGGAAGATTTTCTCCTTGACACCTTTGAGCAGTCGCAAAAGACAGTTCACATTCTACCCATGATTAAGGGAGTGATAAAGCACGCCACTGAGGTTTTTAAAGACCCTGTTAGGGCCAGGGTTCTCAACCCCCGGATCGAAAAAAAATACAGACCGGCACCACAAGATCCTGCGTACATCAGAGCGCAACTCCCCTTAGACTCACTAGTCGTATCAAATGCCAGAAAACGGGCGAACTCCCAAACAACCGGAGACACGCCGCCCCCAGGCAAAGAGTCTAAACTCTTGGAGGCTTCCGGCAAAAGGGTTGCCGCACAAGCTGCTAACCACTGGCGTATTGCCAATACACAAGCCCTATTGGCTCGCTATGATAGGGCTCATTATGATCAACTAGAGGACCTTTTGCAACACCTGCCTGATCAATACAAATCACAGGCCAATGACCTCATCCAAGAGGGTAAACTAATATCAAATGCCTCCATCAAATGTGCATTAGACGCAGCAGACACCGCCTCTAGGGCAGTCAACACAAGCGTATTGCTTAGACGCCACGCATGGCTACGCATTTCCGGCTTTAAGCCGGAAGTACAAACCACCATTCTTGCTCAACCCTTTAATCAGGAGTGTGAGAAGTTGGCCTGATGTATGATGTCACTAGTTATAGTGTACACCTTATATCAGTCCAAATACCCTTATGGTGATTGGTTGTAAAGTCAACCTTATAGACCAGCTATCCTAGTGGTAGCATGGACAAGAGCAGTCTTAGGCTAAACTCTGAATGGCATGTGAAGCCAGCTGTGATACCATATATAATCCCTTGAATACCAAATGAAAGGACACCACAACAGATATATATATAAAATAAAGTGTATTTATTCTAAGCAAACCCTCAGCACTCTTTATGAGTTTAGAGGTAAGTACAACACAGTCTTATTAATGCATACAGTAAGTCACACAGGTAAGTAATACAGTTAGGCCCTAGGGGCCACGCAAACCATATACTAAATAAGTGGTATAAGAACCACTGTCACGGAAATAGAATAGGCCTAGGCCTAGGGAATCGCTGGGGCTACACTACACTAGCGTTAGTTAGGAAGTGGGAGGCCCACGGGATTCGTGTGCAGAGTGGAAACACTCACGCGTAATGCGTAAAAGTCAATAGTAATGTTACAGTTTAGAAATAGATAGATTTAGGACACTTCCGGAGTAGCTAGGAAGTTGAGACTTGAAAACTAGACACTAGGATAGTCACTATCCTGATGAGCACCGGAGTACCCAAGTTACCTAGCCCACAGGCTGCGGGTGCATAGGGGTGAAGATGCGTCGTTTTCGTCGTCGACTCCTATGGATGCCTGAAGAAAGATGCTGACAGGCAGTCAGGAGAGAGTGTCCGGTGGATCCCAAGCCTGGGATCAAGAAGAGAAGAAACCTGCAAGCAGAGGGGACAGAGTCAAGGTCACTAGCCAGTGACCACGTGGAACCAGGAAGGAACCAGGCGATGTCATGAAGAGTTGCAGGTGAAGGTGAAGCTTGTCGCTGCAGCCAGGAGGACCAGGAAGCGTCGAGGACGACCAGGACCAGGAGGCGAGCTGTCCCACGAAGGCTCTTGCTGTCGGCGGCGTCGAAGTTGGACTAGGACTCACCAAGCCTTGGCAAGCGGAACCCACGAAGAACAAAGGACTTGCTTCTGGTGCAGACCAGGAAGGTCTGGGGTGCTTCTTCTTTGCAGAGAAGCGGGAGCCAGTCTGGAGGAGCCAAACCAGCGCAGAAGATTTCAGGGAGCGTCGTCACAAAGGCCACTAGCCAGCGGGCAAGCAACCGGACAGACGCGGCAAGCAGGAAAATGCTGAAGGGCCCCACGCAGGACTCGTGGAGTGTGGGGGGCTGGTCTTCGGTGCAGATGGTGCTTGGGGTTGGGGCTTCTCAATCCCCGGTGCACAACTTCGAGGGTACCTCAGAAGCTGCGCTGTAAGTTACTAGCCACTTTTCCCAGGTAGCCGGTCCCACGTCGCTCGTCGCCTCCACGGATCTCAGCTCTGCTGCAGATGTGGATGAGGGTCGGAGAAGTCTGGAAATCAAGGCTCTGGTCGGGCTCTGCAGTCGGTTCCTCGTCGAACGTTTCACAAAGCAAAGGGTAGTCACTTGATGGTGCCTGTTTGCACAGGGTAGCCACTCCTTGGCTACAAGGGAGATTCTTCAGTCTTCTTCTTTCGTCGAATGTCGAAGGTCCAGAGTTTCTGTTCAGTTTTGCAGGTTCAGGATAATCTAATCTCTTGAGGCCCAACTCCCACTCTTATACTAATCTGGGGGGCTGGGATACCTGCTAGGTCACGCCTTATGGGTGGGACCTGGGAGGGAGTGGTTACACCCACTTCCCTTTGTCCAGTTTCGCGCCAGAGCTGGGGCTGGAGTGCCCCAGCGCCGGTTTGAACTGGACTATGCAAGGAACACCTTGTGTGCCCCAGGCATGTCTCATTCCTTTCAGCCCACCCTGCCCCAATACACTAAAGGCTGTCTGGGGAGGTGCTAGCACCTCCCCAAGCAGGAAACCTATTGTCCAGGCCTCCCTGGCTGGGATCACTTCCAGCTGCAGGAGGTCAGACTTGTGTCGTGGCAGCAGCATCCATTTTGTGATGCTGAGGCTTTGGTCAGAGGCTAACAGTTGAAGTATGATTTTAACATGTCTTTCCCTCTAGAAGGGGGGAATAATATTCTCATGTCCAGAAATGGCATGGGGGTATTATTCCCGAGTGTTAGACACCTTACACGACATGTTTTGATAAAGCCAAACCATAGTTACCATAACCGTCTAAGATTATAAGGTACTTTAAGAGTATATGGTAGGCTATATCATAGAACAGCTATAAGCACATGGTTCCGAAAGCTGCAGACAGGCTCAGCTCATGCTAGAGCACCATCTCACATGTTACCAAGCACTCTGCCTCCAGGATTGTCAAGGCCTGCCATAGGAGTGACTGATAGGTACACATGTGTCTATATGTAAGTTAGGTATAGGAATACTACACCTAAGCAAGGGGTGATTACACGACCTTGCCCCAGCTGAGTGATCAGCCAGTTGTGTCAAAATGGAAGGCCAGGCCAGGGGTGGCACAATACATGCTGCAGCCCCTGGTAGGCCTAGGGTACACCTATGCCCTGGGTACCTAGGGTACACTGTACAGGGGCCAATAAGGTGATCCTATCCAAATGGGTTATGCACCTAAAGTACATAGTAGTAATTTAGAGAGAGAACAGCAGGGCTGTGGGTCTGATTAGCAGGCCCACAGCCACATCTAAGTCGAAAACCAGTAAAGCAAAAGCAAAAAGTGGGGGTGAACATAGAAAGCAGACCCTACTCTCCTACACAACCCCCCCCCCAAACTTAGGGACATTAAACTAACCTTGACCAGTTGAGTCTTCATGTTCTAAGTGGAAATATCTGGAGAGTCCATCTGCATTGGCATGGTCAGTCCCAGGTCTATGTTCCACTGTGAAGTCCATCCCCTGTAGGGAAATGGACCACCTAAGAAGTTTGGGATTTTCACCCTTCATCTGATTTAGCCACAAGAGGGGCTTATGGTCTGTCTGAATCTTGAAGTGAGTGCCAAACAAGTATGGCCTCAGCTTCTTCAGGGCCCAAACCACAGCAAAGGCCTCCCTCTCAATAGCTGACCAACGTTTCTCTCTAGGGGTCAGCCTTCTACTTATAAAAGCAATGGGCTGGTCTTGACCATCTACATTCAGTTGTGAAAGAACAGCTCCCACACCTAACTCAGAAGCATCTGTCTGGACAATGAACTCTTTGGAGTAGTCTGGACTTTTCAGAATAGGTGCACTGCACATGGCCTGCTTCAGGTCATCAAATGCTTTTTGACAGCTTGCTGTCCACTGAACTTTCTTTGGCATCTTCTTGGAGGTCAAGTCATTAAGTGGTGTCACTATGGACCCATAGTTCTTAACAAACTTTCTGTAGTACCCAGACAGGCCCAAGAAAGCTCTGACCTGAGTCTGGGTAGTTGGAGGAGCCCAGTCCTTTATGGTCTGGATCTTGCTCTCCAGTGGTTGAACCTGACCCCCACCAACTAGGTGGCCCAGGTATACAACCTTGCTCTGCCCTATCTGGCACTTAGTGGCCTTGATAGTGAGGCCTGCCTTTTGCAGGGCCTCTAAAACATTCCTCAGGTGGACCAGGTGATCCTCCCAGGTGGAGCTAAAGACAGCAATATCATCAAGATAAGCTGCACAATAATCATCCAACCCAGTAAGGACTTGATTCACCAGCCTTTGGAAAGTGGCAGGTGCATTCTTCAAACCAAAGGGCATTACCACAAATTGATAATGTCCTCCTGGGGTCGAGAAAGCAGTTTTGGCCTTTGCACTCTCAGCTAGTCTGATTTGCCAGTAGCCTGCTGTTAGGTCAAATGTGCTCAAAAACTTAGCAGCTGCCAGTCTGTCAATGAGCTCATCTGCCCTAGGTATTGGGTGGGCATCTGTCCTAGTGACAGCATTGAGACCTCTGTAATCCACGCAAAACCTCATCTCTCTCTTACCATCTTGGGTGTGAGGTTTTGGCACAAGGACTACAGGACTAGCCCAAGGGCTCTCTGAAGGTTCAATGACTCCCAGCTCCAACATCTTTTGTACCTCAACTTTTATGCAGTCCCTGACATGGTCAGGTTGCCTGTAGATTTTACTCTTCACAGGCAGACTGTCACCAGTGTCCACCTCATGGGTGCACCAGTTTGTCTGACTTGGGGTCAGAGAGAACATATGTCTGTAGGCCTGCAGAACTTGTCTGCAGTCCTGTTGCTGATGGACAGTGAGGCTGTCAGAAAAGACCACACCATCAACTGAGCCATCATCAGGGTTCTGAGTCAACAGGTCTGGGAGAGGGTCACTCTCTTCCTCCTGCCCCTCATCTGTAGCCATGAGTAGCCCCATGTCTGCCCTGTCAACATATGCCTTCAATCTGTTGACATGAAGCACCCTGTGGGGGCTTCTGGGAGTCCCAAGGTCCACCAAGTAGGTGACTTCTCCCTTTTCCTCAACAATAGTGTGGGGTCCAGACCATTTGTCTTGGAGTGCTGCTGGGGCCACTGGCTCCAACACCCACACTTTCTGCCCTGGCTGGTAAACAGTCAGTACAGCCTTTTGGTCATGCCAAGCTTTTTGGAGTTCTTGGCTTGCCTCAAGGTTTTTAGAAGCCTTCTTCATATACTCTGCCATCCTGGAGCGGAGACCAAGTACATAATCCACTATGTCTAGTTTGGGTTGTCTGAGAGGTCTCTCCCATCCTTCCTTCACCAAACACAGGGGTCCTCTTACAGGATGCCCAAACAAAAGCTCAAAAGGGCTGTAGCCAACCCCCTTTTGTGGGACCTCTCTGTAAGCAAACAGAAGGCAGGATAAAAGGATGTCCCATCTTCGCCTAAGCTTGTCTGGTAATCCTTTTATCATTCCCTTTAGGGTCTTGTTGAATCTCTCAACAAGCCCATTGCACTGTGGGTGATAGGGCGTGGTGAACTTATAGTTAACACCACACTCCTTCCACATTGCAGTCAAGTATCCTGACATAAAGTTGGCACCTCTGTCAGAAATGACCTCCTTTGGAAAGCCCACTCTGGAGAATACTCCAAGCAGGGCCCTTGCCACAACAGGAGCTGTTGTGGTCCTCAGGGGAATTGCTTCTGGGTACCTGGTGGCATGGTCCACTATTACCAGTATGAATCTGTGCCCAGATGCTGTTTGTGGGTCCATTGGTCCTACAATATCTATGCCCACTCTTTCAAAGGGGACCCCCACCACAGGTAGTGGTATGAGGGGGGCCTTTGTGGTGCCACCTGATTTGCCACTGGCTTGGCAGGTGACACAGGAGCGACAAAACTCCTTAGTATCTTCTGACATATGGGGCCAGTGAAAGTGAGGGACAAGCCTGTCCCAAGTCTTGTTCTGGCCTAAATGTCCTGCAAGGGGAATATCATGGGCCAAGGTTAGAAGGAAGCCTCTGAACTTCAGTGGTATGACCAACCTCCTGGATGCACCAGGCTTGGGGTCTCTAGCCTCTGAGTACAGTAGCCCTTCATCCCAATACACTCTATGGGTACCTTGAGCATTCCCTGCAGCCTCAGCAGCAGCCAGCTGTCTGAGGGGTTCAAGAGAGGGGCAGTCTAATTGAGCCTGCCTCAGATCTGCCCTTGAAGGTCCCCCTGTCCCAAGAAACTCAACCTGATCAGGTTCAAGTTCTTCTAGGACAGTTCCTTCAGGGCTCTCAGAATCATCCTCCTGGGAGGACTGATCCACCACCTGAGGCAGGGGGGAAGGCACAGCCTTAACCCTACTGCTCTTTCTCTTGGATTGTGACTGGTCCATAGTTTCAGGATCCAGCACTTGTTCAGTGTTGCACTTTTTGGCCTGTGACCTGGTCACAGCAAGGACATGTGCATCTATCCCCAGCATTTCTGCATGGGTCCTATACTCCACTTCAGACCAAACTGAAGTTTCAAGATCATTGCCCAGTAAACACTCTACAGGAAGGTCTGAACTAACAACAACTTTCTTGAGGCCAGTTACCCCTCCCCAGGAGAAGTTAACAATAGCCACACTATGGGAGGTAGTGGCATTGCTAGCGTTGGTCACTAGGTAATTCTCACCTAGTATGATCTGTCCAGGGTCCACAAAAGCAGGTGTCACCATTGTGACACTAGCCCCAGTGTCCCTGTAGGCCTGAGCCATTCTTTGGTTGATAAAAGGTGTCTGTCTGTACTTGCCCAGGTTACTGGGGCCTACAGTAGAGGACAAAGCTAAGTCCCCATCACAGATCAGGACAGCCTGAGTAGGTACTCTGACTAGGCCAGAATCCTCCTCAGTTCCCAGGGTTAACCCTACTACACCCTTTTGCTGGGAACCACCACTTACAGCTGAACTAGGGGGTACAGTTGCCTTAGGGGCAATGGTGGCTGGGGGCTTATCCTTTTTGGTGCACTCACTAAACCAATGTGAGGTAGACTTACAATAGTTGCACCATGGTTTCTTTTGGCCTTCTTTCTTCTTATCCTTTTTGGAACCACCCTCCCCCTGAGCCTTTTGGGGGCCTGGTGAAGACTTCTGGTCTTTTTGTTTCTGATCATTACCCTTCTGGTCTGCCTTTTTCTGATCACCGCCCTGGTTCTGGTTTTTCTGCTTAACTCTAGTCCTGACCCATCTATCTGCCTTCTTTCCCAATTCTTGGGGAGAAGTCAGATCAGAATCAATCAGGTGTTGATGCAATAGCTGGTTTTGACAGTTGTTAAGTATTTGTTCTCTCATGATCAAATTATACAATCCTGTATAGTCCTTAACCTTACTTCCCAATAGCCAGCCTTCCAGAGCCTTAGTGGCACAATCTACAAAGTCAGTCCAGTCCTGAGTCTGTGTCTTCTGGGTATCCCTGAACAACAACCTGTATTGTTCAGTGGTTAGGCCAAACCCATCAATCAGAGCACTCTTCAGGACAGTGTAATTATCTGCATCCTCATCACTAACTGTGAGGAGCTTGTCTCTTCCTTTCTCAGAGAAGGAGAGCCACAAGATAGCTGCCCACTGACTTTGGGGTACCTGCTGTACTTTGCAAGCTCTCTCCAAAGCAGTTATCCATTTGTGGATGTCATCCCCACACTTGTAGGGAGGGACAATCTTGCTCAGGTTTCTATTATCATAGTGCCTGTCTCTATCTCTAGGAATGTTGCTGCCACCAGTGGGTTCTAACCCACTTAACTTTTGTTCTCTAGCCAGAGCAAGCTTCTCTTTGGCAAGGGCAAGTTCTTCCCTCTGAATCCTCAGATTAGCCTCCCTCATTCTGGCTGCATGCTCCTTTCTCTCAGGTGAAGTCATTCCCCTGTGAGAGGAAGCATTAGAGATGTTAGAGACATGGGAGTGGATGGATTCCCTTGAAGGGGATCTGTCCCTCCTGCTTCTCTGTGAATGTCTACTTGTGGGCCTGTATGGGGGGATCCCATGCAAACTCCCATGTAAACTTAAGTTAGCCTGGCTAAGTCTCTTTACTTGGCTCTGGCTGTCTACCTCCCCATCTGAAGCCCCATCTGACTCCTCTGTGGTGGGTAGACCCTCCTCTGTGCCTAGGGCACCTTCCTGTGATGCCCTCTGAGCATCATACTCCTCTAGGAGTTGTCTTAACTGAAGGAGGGTAGGGTTTGCACCCTGTTTTATTCCTCTGGAGGTACACAATTGTCTCATCTCCTGGAATGTTAAGGTATCATACCCAGAGGGGGTCTTTTGCAGACCTGCCCCTCCTGAGAGAGCATCTACTTGATCTCCTCCCAGAGGCATGATCTAGTGAGGGTGTGGTGTGTGCACCTACCTACACTAGTTGTATCTACTAAACCTTTCTAGTAGTTGTAGTCAGGGTGTGTTATTCCCTTCAACCTACAACTACAAAGTCCAGTAGGACTTAAGTATAATAATCTATGTTATATGTACCTAGACAATATCTGTGTGATCTTTCAATTTAGTATCTCAAGATTACAATGGTAGTACAACAGCAAGCTCAGATCCCAACCGCTGCTCACCAATGTGAGAAGTTGGCCTGATGTATGATGTCACTAGTTATAGTGTACACCTTATATCAGTCCAAATACCCTTATGGTGATTGGTTGTAAAGTCAACCTTATAGACCAGCTATCCTAGTGGTAGCATGGACAAGAGCAGTCTTAGGCTAAACTCTGAATGGCATGTGAAGCCAGCTGTGATACCATATATAATCCCTTGAATACCAAATGAAAGGACACCACAACAGATATATATATAAAATAAAGTGTATTTATTCTAAGCAAACCCTCAGCACTCTTTATGAGTTTAGAGGTAAGTACAACACAGTCTTATTAATGCATACAGTAAGTCACACAGGTAAGTAATACAGTTAGGCCCTAGGGGCCACGCAAACCATATACTAAATAAGTGGTATAAGAACCACTGTCACGGAAATAGAATAGGCCTAGGCCTAGGGAATCGCTGGGGCTACACTACACTAGCGTTAGTTAGGAAGTGGGAGGCCCACGGGATTCGTGTGCAGAGTGGAAACACTCACGCGTAATGCGTAAAAGTCAATAGTAATGTTACAGTTTAGAAATAGATAGATTTAGGACACTTCCGGAGTAGCTAGGAAGTTGAGACTTGAAAACTAGACACTAGGATAGTCACTATCCTGATGAGCACCGGAGTACCCAAGTTACCTAGCCCACAGGCTGAGGGTGCATAGGGGTGAAGATGCGTCGTTTTCGTCGTCGACTCCTATGGATGCCTGAAGAAAGATGCTGACAGGCAGTCAGGAGAGAGTGTCCGGTGGATCCCAAGCCTGGGATCAAGAAGAGAAGAAACCTGCAAGCAGAGGGGACAGAGTCAAGGTCACTAGCCAGTGACCACGTGGAACCAGGAAGGAACCAGGCGATGTCGTGAAGAGTTGCAGGTGAAGGTGAAGCTTGTCGCTGCAGCCAGGAGGACCAGGAAGCGTCGAGGACGACCAGGACCAGGAGGCGAGCTGTCCCACGAAGGCTCTTGCTGTCGGCGGCGTCGAAGTTGGACTAGGACTCACCAAGCCTTGGCAAGCGGAACCCACGAAGAACAAAGGACTTGCTTCTGGTGCAGACCAGGAAGGTCTGGGGTGCTTCTTCTTTGCAGAGAAGCGGGAGCCAGTCTGGAGGAGCCAAACCAGCGCAGAAGATTTCAGGGAGCGTCGTCACAAAGGCCACTAGCCAGCGGGCAAGCAACCGGACAGACGCGGCAAGCAGGAAAATGCTGAAGGGCCCCACGCAGGACTCGTGGAGTGTGGGGGGCTGGTCTTCGGTGCAGATGGTGCTTGGGGTTGGGGCTTCTCAATCCCCGGTGCACAACTTCGAGGGTACCTCAGAAGCTGCGCTGTAAGTTACTAGCCACTTTTCCCAGGTAGCCGGTCCCACGTCGCTCGTCGCCTCCACGGATCTCAGCTCTGCTGCAGATGTGGATGAGGGTCGGAGAAGTCTGGAAATCAAGGCTCTGGTCGGGCTCTGCAGTCGGTTCCTCGTCGAACGTTTCACAAAGCAAAGGGTAGTCACTTGATGGTGCCTGTTTGCACAGGGTAGCCACTCCTTGGCTACAAGGGAGATTCTTCAGTCTTCTTCTTTCGTCGAATGTCGAAGGTCCAGAGTTTCTGTTCAGTTTTGCAGGTTCAGGATAATCTAATCTCTTGAGGCCCAACTCCCACTCTTATACTAATCTGGGGGGCTGGGATACCTGCTAGGTCACGCCTTATGGGTGGGACCTGGGAGGGGGTGGTTACACCCACTTCCCTTTGTCCAGTTTCGCGCCAGAGCTGGGGCTGGAGTGCCCCAGCGCCGGTTTGAACTGGACTATGCAAGGAACACCTTGTGTGCCCCAGGCATGTCTCATTCCTTTCAGCCCACCCTGCCCCAATACACTAAAGGCTGTCTGGGGAGGTGCTAGCACCTCCCCAAGCAGGAAACCTATTGTCCAGGCCTCCCTGGCTGGGATCACTCCCAGCTGCAGGAGGTCAGACTTGTGTCGTGGCAGCAGCATCCATTTTGTGATGCTGAGGCTTTGGTCAGAGGCTAACAGTTGAAGTATGATTTTAACATGTCTTTCCCTCTAGAAGGGGGGAATAATATTCTCATGTCCAGAAATGGCATGGGGGTATTATTCCCGAGTGTTAGACACCTTACACGACATGTTTTGATAAAGCCAAACCATAGTTACCATAACCGTCTAAGATTATAAGGTACTTTAAGAGTATATGGTAGGCTATATCATAGAACAGCTATAAGGACATGGTTCCGAAAGCTGCAGACAGGCTCAGCTCATGCTAGAGCACCATCTCACATGTTACCAAGCACTCTGCCTCCAGGATTGTCAAGGCCTGCCATAGGAGTGACTGATAGGTACACATGTGTCTATATGTAAGTTAGGTATAGGAATACTACACCTAAGCAAGGGGTGATTACACGACCTTGCCCCAGCTGAGTGATCAGCCAGTTGTGTCAAAATGGAAGGCCAGGCCAGGGGTGGCACAATACATGCTGCAGCCCCTGGTAGGCCTAGGGTACACCTATGCCCTGGGTACCTAGGGTACACTGTACAGGGGCCAATAAGGTGATCCTATCCAAATGGGTTATGCACCTAAAGTACATAGTAGTAATTTAGAGAGAGAACAGCAGGGCTGTGGGTCTGATTAGCAGGCCCACAGCCACATCTAAGTCGAAAACCAGTAAAGCAAAAGCAAAAAGTGGGGGTGAACATAGAAAGCAGACCCTACTCTCCTACAAGGAGCAACTATTCGGATCCGCAGTAGACACTGCCTTAGAAAAAATGAAGAGAGATAATGAGACTGCCAAATCAATGGGAGCATTGCAGTCTACTCAACCCAGAGGCTCCTTTCGTCGCTCCTTTTATAGAGGAGCTTCCAAAAATGTGGGAACAGACACCTCTTCCACCTTCAAAACATCAGGTCAAACATCCCCTAACAGAGGATATTTTAGAGGAGGTTATCGGGGAAATAATACTAAAGGCCGAGGACGGGGCAACAACAACACCCGCACCTCTCCAGCCACTAAACAGTGACTTGCCACCACTCCCCCCAGACCATTCCACTCCGGTCGGGGGAAGACTTCAACAGTTCCTACCTGTCTGGAATTCCATCACAACAGACAGGTGGGCAAGACAAATTATTCAGTCTGGCTACTGCCTCGAACTCATAAACCCTCCTCCAAACATACCACCCAAGCACCGTCCCATGACGTCTCACCACCTCACGCTCCTCAAACAAGAAATTCAGTCTTTGCTTCAAAAACACGCAATAGAACCTGTTCCACTACAACATCCGGGCACAGGAGTATATTCCCTATACTTCCTCATTCCCAAAAAGGATAAGACCTTAAGACCCATACTAGACCTCAGACTACTAAACCAGTACATACAATCAGATAATTTCCACATGATCACTCTGCAACAGGTCCTTCTATTACTTAAACAAGGCGACTTTCTTGCCACATTAGACCTCAAGGACGCATATTTTCACATCCCTATGCATCCCGCTCACAGGAAGTATCTACGATTCGTGGTAGACGGTCAGCACTATCAGTTTACAGTTCTCCCATTCGGAGTAACAACCGCACCCAGGGTATTCACCAAATGCTTAGCACTTGTGGCAGCATATCTCAGAAGACAACAAATCCATGTCTTCCCCTATCTGGACGATTGGCTCATAAAAGCCAATACTCTAGACAAATGCGTTCTCCACACTCACCGCACTATTCAAACCCTACACAGCTTGGGATTTACCATCAACTATCCAAAATCTCAACTACAACCCTCCCACGTACATCAATACCTGGGAGCCACCATAGATACATCCAAGGCCATAGCTTATCCCAGCACAGCCAGGATAGCCAACATACAAAATCTCATCAAAAAATTTCAAACACAACACTCTCTCCCAGCAAGAGTGTTCATGCAACTCTTAGGCATGATGGCGTCATTCATCTCCATAGTACCCCACACACGCCTTCAAATGCGTCCCTTACAGGAATGTCTATCACAACAGTGGAACCAGGCCCACGGACAACTTACCGATCTGGTGTTGGTGGACAGCTGCTCACTTCGTTCACTGAAGTGGTGGAACACCATCAACCTGTCCAAAGGGCGGCCGTTCTTAGAGCCTCTTCCACAAGTTGTGCTGACCACCGACGCATCTCTCACAGGGTGGGGAGCCCACCTCCTTCAACACACCATTCAGGGCAGGTGGACCACTCAACAAAAACAGCTCCACATCAATCACCTAGAACTTCTAGCGGTGTTCCTAGCACTGAAATCCTTCCAAGTGCATCTAAAAAACAGAACTGTCCTCATTCGCACAGACAACATGACCACAATGTATTACATACAGAAGCAGGGGGGACACATTCTCTACAACTGTCCCAACTTGCACAACAAATCTGGAGATGGGCAATTCCCCAAAACATCTACCTGCTAGCAGAACACCTCCCAGGGGTTCAGAACCAGGTGGCCGACCTCCTAAGTCGCCACACACAGCAAATACACGAATGGGAATTACACCCCAAAGTCCTACTCCCATTCCTCCAAAAGTGGGGACAACCAGACATAGACCTGTTCGCCACACAAGTAAACGCAAAATGCCCAACCTTCGCCGCCAGGTTCCCACACCCACGGTCAAAGGGCAATGCAATATGGATGAACTGGTCAGGCAGATTTGCGTACGCTTTTCCGCTTCTCCCACTCATTCCATTTGTGGTACGCAAACAAACAACAGTCGCTAACACTTATCCTAGTAGCTCCCACTTGGGCACGTCAACCCTGGTTCACCACACTTCTGGAACTATCGCTAGTTTCACATCAAAAACTACGTCTCTCCCCGGATCTATTAACCCAGAACCATGGAGAAATCAGACACCCAGATCCTCAAACACTGAACTTGGCAATCTGGCTCCTGAAGTCTTAGAGTTCGGGTACCTCAACCTTCCTCCAGACTGTATGAATATCATTAAAGAAGCCAGAAGACCTACTACTAGGGCATGCTATGCTGCAAAATGGAAAATATTTGCCATTTACTGCACTAACAATGACATACAACCACTGGATGCTTCCATCCAAAACATAATTTGCTATTTACTACACTTGCAAAGATGCAATTTAGCGTATTCCTCTATACGTCTACATCTAGCGGCATTAGCAGCCTATTTGCAAAATAGACAAAACCTGTCCCTCTTTAAGGTACCAGCCATTAAAGCATTTATGGAGGGTCTTAAAAGAATTATTCCTCCTTCCCCAGTGTGGAACCTTAATATTGTTCTAACAAGGCTCATGGGTCCCCCATTTGAACCAATGCACAAATGCGAACTGCAGTTCCTAACATGGAAAGTGGCTTTCCTCGTCGCAATCACATCCCTGCGAAGAGTGAGTG
The DNA here is from genome assembly GCF_964204655.1 of Triturus cristatus. NCBI lineage: Eukaryota > Metazoa > Chordata > Amphibia > Caudata > Salamandridae > Triturus > Triturus cristatus. Next base: position 1,604,867,862 of record NC_140590.1, on the reverse strand, counting down.
AAATACAAGCCTTAACTCTTGAAGAACCCTCACTACGACTACATCGTAACAAAGTGGTTCTTAGGACAAATCCGAAATTCCTCCCTAAAGTCATCTCCCCTTTCCATCGAAACCAGTCAGTCGAACTGCCAGTCTTCTTCCCTAATCCAGACTCAGTAGCTGAGAGGGCACTTCATACCTTAGATGTTAAAAGAGCCTTGCTTTATTACATCGACAGAACCAAACCTTTTCGAAAAACCAAGCAACTGTTGGTTGCTTTCGCTCCACCACATAAAGGCAACCCTATTTCCAAATCGGGTATCGCCAGGCGGATAGTCAAATGTATCCAAATATGTTACTGTGAGAAGTTGGCCTGATGTATGATGTCACTAGTTATAGTGTACACCTTATATCAGTCCAAATACCCTTATGGTGATTGGTTGTAAAGTCAACCTTATAGACCAGCTATCCTAGTGGTAGCATGGACAAGAGCAGTCTTAGGCTAAACTCTGAATGGCATGTGAAGCCAGCTGTGATACCATATATAATCCCTTGAATACCAAATGAAAGGACACCACAACAGATATATATATATAAAATAAAGTGTATTTATTCTAAGCAAACCCTCAGCACTCTTTATGAGATTAGAGGTAAGTACAACACAGTCTTATTTAAGCATACATTAAGTCACACAGGTAAGTAATACAGTTAGGCCCTAGGGGCCACGCAAACCATATACTAAGTAAGTGGTATAAGAACCACTGTCACGGAAATAGAATAAGCCTAGGCCTAGGGAATCGCTGGGGCTACACTACACTAGCGTTAGTTAGGAAGTGGGAGGCCCACGGGATTCGTGTGCAGAGTGGAAACACTCACGCGTGATGCGTAAAAGTCAATAGCAATAGTACAGTTTAGAAAACGGTAGATTTAGGACACTTCCGGAGTAGCTAGGAAGTTGAGACTTGAAAACTAGACACTAGGATAGTCACTATCCTGATGAGCACCGGAGTACCCAAGTTACCTAGCCCACAGGCTGCGGGTGCATAGGGGTGAAGATGCGTCGTTTTCGTCGTCGACTCCTATGGATGCCTGAAGAAAGATGCTGACAGGCAGTCAGTGAAGAGTGTCCGGTGGATCCCAAGGCTGGGATCAAGAAGAGAAGAAGCCTGCAAGCAGAAGGGACAGAGTCAAGGTCACTAGCCAGTGACCACGTGGAACCAGGAAGGAACCAGGCGATGTCGTGAAGATTGCAGGTGAAGGTGAAGCTTGTCGCTGCAGCCAGGAGGACCAGGAAGCGTCGAGGACGACCAGGACCAGGAGGCGAGCTGTCCCACGAAGGCTCTTGCTGTCGGCGGCGTCGAAGTTGGACTAGGACTCACCAAGCCTTGGCAAGCGGAACCCACGAAGAACGAAGGACTTGTTTCTGGTGCAGACCAGGAAGGTCTGGGGTGCTTCTTCTTTGCAGAGAAGCGGGAGCCAGTCTGGAGGAGCCAAACCAGCGCAGAAGATTTCAGGGTGCGTCGTCACAAAGGCCACTAGCCAGCGGGCAAGCAACCGGACAGACGCGGCAAGCAGGAAAATGCTGAAGGGCCCCACGCAGGACTCGTGGAGTGTGGGGGGCTGGTCTTCGGTGCAGATGGTGCTTGGGGTTGGGGCTTCTCAATCCCCGGTGCACAACTTCGAGGGTACCTCAGAAGCTGCGCTTTAAGTTACTAGCCACCTTTTCCAGGTAGCCGGTCCCACGTCGCTCGTCGCCTCCACGGATCTCAGCTCTGCTGTAGATGTGGATCAGGGTCGGAGAAGTCTGGAAGTCAAGGCTCTGGTCAGGCTCTGCAGTCGGTTCCTCGTAGAACGTGGGCAAAGCAAAGGGTAGTCTCTTGATGGTGCCTGTTTGCACAGGGTAGCCACTCCTTGGCTACAAGGGAGATTCTTCAGTCTTCTTCTTTCGTCGAATGTCGAAGGTCCAGAGTTTCTGTTCAGTTTTGCAGGTTCAGGATAATCTAAAGTCTTGAGGCCCAACTCCCACTCTTATACTAATCTGGGGGGCTGGGATACCTGCTAGGTCACGCCTTATGGGTGGGACCTGGGAGGGGGTGGTTACACCCACTTCGTCCAGTTTCGCGCCAGAGCTGGGGCTGGAGTGCCCCAGCGCCGGTTTGAACTGGACTATGCAAGGAACACCTTGTGTGCCCCAGGCATGTCTCATTCCTTTCAGCCCACCCTGCCCCAATACACTAAAGGCTGTCTGGGGAGGTGCTAGCACCTCCCCAAGCAGGAAACCTATTGTCCAGGCCTCCCTGGCTGGGATCACTCCCAGCTGCAGGAGGTCAGACTTGTGTCGTGGCAGCAGCATCCATTTTGTGATGCTGAGGCTTTGGTCAGAGGCTAACAGTTGAAGTATGATTTTAACATGTCTTTCCCTCTAGAAGGGGGGAATAATATTCTCATGTCCAGAAATGGCATGGGGGTATCATTCCACAGTGTTAGACACCTTACACGACATGTTTTGATAAAGCCAAACCATAGTTACCATAACCGTCTAAGATTATAAGGCACTTTAAGAGTATATGGTAGGCTATATCATAGAACAGCTATAAGGACAAGGTTCCGAAAGCTGCAGACAGGCTCAGCTCATGCTAGAGCACCATCTCACATGTTACCAAGCACTCTGCCTCCAGGATTGTCAAGGCCTGCCATAGGAGTGACTGATAGGTACACATGTGTCTATATGTAAGTTAGGTATAGGAATACTACACCTAAGCAAGGGGTGATTACACGACCTTGCCCCAGCTGAGTGATCAGCCAGTTGTGTCAAAATGGAAGGCCAGGCCAGGGGTGGCATAATACATGCTGCAGCCCCTGGTAGGCCTAGGGTACACCTATGCCCTGGGTACCTAGGGTACACTGTACAGGGGCCAATAAGGTGATCCTATCCAAATGGGTTATGCACCTAAAGTACATAGTATTAATTTAGAGAGAGAACAGCAGGGCTGTGGGTCTGATTAGCAGGCCCACAGCCACATCTAAGTCGAAAACCAGTAAAGCAAAAGCAAAAAGTGGGGGTGAACATAGAAAGCAGACCCTACTCTCCTACAGTTACCAAAAAGCTAAACGTACTCTTACAGTTCCCCCTAGGGCGCACTCCACGCGTAAAATAGGGGCTTCTATGGCATTCTTAGGGAACATCCCCTTAGAAGACATTTGCAAAGCAGCCACATGGTCTACTACACACACCTTCACTAAGCATTACTGTGTTGATGTGCAATCCAAACAACAAGCTTCAGTAGGCCAAGCTGTCCTAAAAAGTCTATTCCAAACTGCTGCAACGGATACAGGTGACCACCGCTAGGGGAGACACTGCTATATAGTCTATCCTTAGTGTGTGATCTGCAGCTCATATGCCTCGAACGGAATATGCTATTTACCAGTATGCATCTGTTCTTGGCATGTAGAGCTGCAGTGCCACACATGCCCACCCGCCTCCCCGGGACCTGTATCTGTTCCAGCATTGTCTTAATTAGACACTACACATGGACATCCTTTCTCTTTACTTCTTATACACTCCATCATTTCCCATCATGGCGAAAAACAATCTGAGGATGGAGTGGATGCCCATGTGCACTGTTGTCCAGAGGAGGAGTCACCTATCTCGTGACCAAAGACTTCTTCCGAAGACAACAACAACCTGCAATCATCCGAGCCCAACACCAGATGGCGATCTTATCCTTAGTGTGTGGCTCTGCAGCTCTACATGCCAAGAACAGATGCATACTGGTAAGTAGCATATTCCTTTTGGAGGACAGAAGTAGTAGAATTGTTTGGATGGAGGAAATCAACATACGATAGGAAGAATCGATGAATTAGTGTACTTACAGTAAATTCAAGAACAAGGTGATTTGTATTAATTGCACAATGTCATAGTAAGGCAGGGCAATAGAAGATGTTAACAACAGAAATAGCGAGTTTTCCCAAAAAGAGCTGCATAGTGGAGCTGCTGAGAAATGCAATTCTTGTGCAGTATGGTAAAGAGAACATTAGATGCTTCTTTTGTAAGAAGCTTGAATATTTCGCTTGAGTCCAGACAGTAAATTGCGTAAAAAAAAATCATATTTCAAAATAGCTTCACCTATTCAGTAAGCAGTTTTACTTGTTTGATGTAATTTATATTTATGGAAATGTTTTTGTATTGTAACAAAAAGTTATTTAATCTGTAGAAGGTGTTTATTTTTTTTTCACTAGCCAAAGATCTTCTCCCAATTTGGGAACTTAATATAGTCCTTTCTATGCTAAGGTTTCCTCCTTTACAAATGACTTGGATGGCTGCGTCCTTTCTAGCTATTATCTCTGCCCCACGGTTCGTTAAATACAGGTTAGATAAACAAGGAACGGGATTGCCTTTCTTTGAGCTTAGTCTCAAATAATTAAATCAATATGGTTGACCATACTTGACTAATTATTTGAGATTGATCTCTGAAACATTTTATTCTTTTGCTGACTACCCTATAACGCTTTCAAAAATCAGTTAAATAAAGGTGGTGTGCTGCATGAACATTATGCTGTGTTCCATAACCCCAAGGTGATTATGAAGATTCATCCAAGTTTACTTCTTGTAGAAGTCCCAGATTTCTATGTCAATCAAACCATTTCATTACCAGCTTTTTTCAGAATCCACCCTCTTCACCAGTACGATCCTTCTACAATTGAAATGTTAAGAGATTCCTCAATTCTACCTGGATAATGCTAAAGACATTAGACAGTCAGAATCTTTATTCATAAATGATGGGCTCTTTGGAATGGGTTTAGCTGCGTCGAATGAGACCATTACCAGATGGCTAACGAAAATCTACCTGGCAGACCTAAAGCCTCCTCTGCCAGGGGAGAAACAGCTACAGTACAAGGTAATGTCCCCATTTCAGAAATTTGGGAAGTTGCTATTTGGTCTGTCTACACATGTACAATAAATTATTGTCTTGAATCAGAGCCTGAGCTAACTCCCAGGTATGTCAGGTTTTCATAAGGAGTCTCTTTGCGTAGAGAGCATTATCCTTTTGTTCATTGAGGGATTGGCTTACTATTCTGTTCAGTGCCTATAGCTGTTGATGAAGCTCCACTGAAGAAGTTACCCACCTACATTCCTAGTTCTTTTACAAGTGAGTTTGTTAAAGTCCTAAGCAAACCTCTCTCTCATTCACTGTGAAATAAACAGAGTTTTTTATACCTTAATATCTAGGATTCTGCATTTTCAGTGAAAACAGAGTAAACTATCTTCTACTATGTCAGAATGGGATACTGGTGGAGTGAGGAGTCAGGTTCTAACATTTAGGTTCTGTAGCATATCTGTCTCCATAGTCCTTTTTGTTTTCTTTTTTCTTTAAAAAAGGATTGTGCAATATTTTTCTTCTCACCAGTCTTATGTTAATGGGTTTCTAAATAAGGACTGGCTTCTTTTTTTTAAAGGAAATAGGTTAAATGTTGTCAATATATTGTCTAGTAGGCTGCAAAAGTGTTTATTTAATTTTTAGAATTTGAAATGAGATTTCTACTGAAAAGCTTTGTCAGATATATATCTCACAAAGTATCTATGTATGTGTAAGATCAATGTATACTACTGGCAGAAAGATCGATTTCGTTACGCAGGACACACTTTTACTTATTTGGTGTAAATCTGTTCAGTAGTTTTAGAGTTATTAACCGGAAAATGCTTTTTTATATATAGGGACAAGGACCCTCCATGTTAAAAATGACAACTGTATAGAACACAGGGTGGCTCTTCGAAGAGCCGTTGTGTTCCTTGTGTGTATATGATGATTACAATATATGAGCGGATATAGAGTTTGAAGTTGCTCAGAAATACTCTGTTGCCTTCGTCCGTGAAGTGAACACTATCTTTCCTGTATATTCCATGCATGTTGAAGCGCAGTTTACTGTTCTAGATGGTGCCTATGTTATGGTCTCTGTGGAATGCTGAAACAGTTTCATTAACTTGTTTCCTGGCTTTCTCTATCTGTGGACAAAATTCAAAAGACCACTCCCATTTCTGCCTCTGGCATATGTTAGAAATCACCAAGGCAGTGTGAGGGAAAGTTGCATTGATTGTTCAAAGATACTTTTCATTAGGTTTTTCAGTCCCAGCCCAGTCAGTGTCCCGAGGTCATTGCCACCACAGTGCACAATTATGAGGTCGGAATGTTGGGAATCCAAGACGCTTTCAACCAATGGAAGCATTTGCTGCCACTTTAACCCTCTCTGGCCAACCAACTAATATCCACATAGGCAAGCCCAGGCCCCTGTCAATCCCACTCTTTCTATCAAACTCTCTAGCCCAGACCACAAAGCTATTACCTACAATACACACTCTAACCACTTTGAAGGATGGAACAGTAGCACACAGGAGAAGGCTGGAGCAGGCTGTTGCAGAATGATGCAGTTTTCAAAATGAATTCCGTTAAAAGAGACCCTAGCAATTAAAATTTAAAAGACCACCTTTTCTTGGATGTTGTATCGATGGCATTGTTTAAAACTAGCTTGTGTATAAATCAAAAGTAAGTACATGTGTAATTGGCTATGTGGGATATGTTTTTGAATTGCATGCAATCAACCACACCTGCTGTCTTGGGTTTAGGAGTTAGCATGTTGTTGTAGAGAATGTTGTGAGCTTGTGATCTACCGCTAGCAGAGAATGTTACATTTTTAGTCACCATGGAAACAGAGGTATAGGATTATGGGGGAAGGGAACAAAAAAGCCTAGAATGTCAATGAAAGGAGACATTGTTTATGAAAGAAATAATTAAAGATTGTTAAGTCTAAATTTAGGGATAGGTAGGTAAGTGGTAGTGTTTAGGAATAGTTTTTAAAAAAGATTTCAGTTAGACACGTGGATCCACCACAAGGTTACATGAGAGAGCCGCTCTGAGCGCCGCAGATTTCTTTGTGGATCTGCAAATTCCACCTAAAACCCCTAACGAATTGGGCTCTCTATAGAAGAGTCAAACAAAGGGTTAAGAATTGTGACCACTCACAAGTTCTGTATAAGTAGTAATGTCATGAAATGAAAGCAGTGTTTCTATTTGTTTGCAGCCTCTGTAACCTTGAAAGCAAAGTTGAATAGTTAACATGCTCAGTCAGATATATCGCTGTCAGATATATCGCAGTTGGCAATCGAGGTTTTGATCTATTGCCAATCTCCTCCAGAGAATCAAGGTACGTCTCAACAGAAAGTGGTTGTCACTGCTGAAAATCGGATCTACGTCACAGTACCCTCACCTTCAACCATGTATTTTGTTTATCATTATGGGTCTTGTTTTCCATCATCAATAATGTATTTGTCTGAACCCTTTACTGACTTTTATGTTACTGAAGATAATTACATAAGCATTAATTAAAGAGTGACAGTGGTTGCCTTTTATAGTGCACACAGTAATAATCATCTGTGGCCCTAGGCTGTATTGTTTCTCAGTGTCCAAGGTAGTAATTAACATGAGTTACCCAAGACAGTAACAAGTATCGATATTGACCCCAGGTAGTGGTGAGAAGGAATGACCCCAGGCAGCATCAAGTATCAGTGGATCCAGACAATATTGAAAATCAATGGCCCCAGGCTATAATTAGTATTACTTGTTCCAAACAGTAATGCGTGGCCACAGAGAATCAATATCATCCATGGCTATATGCACTAATGAGCCTCCGTGACCCAGAAATCAAGAGTATCACTGGCCTCCGGCATTAATGAACAACTCCGACGTCAGTCAAAAATTGTCCTCCGTGGCCCCTGACATTATTGAATGCCTGCATAGGCAAGAGGAACACAGCTAGGAAGCAAGTGGCAGTCACTGTGCATCAGTGTGAGGAGATTGGCACCTCAGTTCTGAGTTTTTCCTTTGGCACCACCTTCACTCTGGTGTGGCTCGCTGCCAATGTGCACTGCTTGGCCAAGCGACATCAGGCGTTTTCATCTATTATCATCCGTCTTTGAATAAAGGAACGTGCCCAAAATCGCACACTCTCTAGTGCATACACTCAATTGTAGCTACAGATAATTTGTGGGCTGCAAATAAGACATCTCTGAAACATCAAGTCCTCATTGTTGATGTGTTTCTGAACTCTGATGTTGGTAGTGTATGCACTGACTCCGAGATTTATCAAGTTACTATATATGCTGCATACAGTATGATTGCTTTTGAAAATGCGGTACAAAAGGGGGTGGTGATGGACGGAGCATAAGAACCAATCAAACACTCACACCCAGATCTGGGTTTGATCCATCACCGTTCTTTAGCCCACTCTGCCACCCCAGTTCAGATATGGCCATATTCAAATCAGTCTGACCCTGTGTCTCATGGGAACAGTCCAGCCTGAACTGCCAAGCCATGCCTTCCCTGGACCGGAAACAAGCTTCCTAGGACCGGTTTCTGGCATTTCAGCCGTCTTCAGCCAGGCTTGCTTGAATCCAGTGGCAAAGTGAGCAAGGGACTCACGTCTGAGCATACCCTGCCAACTTATGGCGAACAAAGCGGTACAAAAGGTGGTGGTGATGTACGGAGCATCAGAACCAATCAAACACTCACACCCAGTCAACAGATCTGGGTTTGATTCATCACCGTTCTTTAGCCCACTCTGCCACCCCAGTTCAGACATGGCCATATGCAAATCAGTCTGACCCTGTGCCTCATGGGAACAGTCCAGCCCGAACTGCCAAGCCATGCCTTCCCTGGACCGGAAGCAAGCTTCCTAGGACCGGTTTCTGGCATTTCAGCCATCTTCAGCCAGGCTTGCTTGAATCCAGTGGCAAAGTGAGAAAGGGACTCACGTCTGAGCATACCCTGCCAACTTATGGCGAACAAAGCGGTACAAAAGGGGGTGGTGATGGACGGAGCATTAGAACCAATCAAACACTCACACCCAGTCAACAGATCTGGGTTTGATCCATCACCCTTCTTTAGCCCACTCTGCCACCCCAGTTCAGACATGGCCATATGCAAATCAGTCTGACCCTGTGCTTTATGGGAACAGTCCAGCCCGAACTGCCAAGCCATGCCTTCCCTGGACCGGAAACAAGCTTCCTAGGACCGGTTTCTGGCATTTCAGCCGTCTTCAGCCAGGCTTGCTTGAATCCAGTGGCAAAGTGAGCAAGGGACTCACGTCTGAGCATACCCTGCCAACTTATGGCGAACAAAGCGGTACAAAAGGGGGTGGTGATGGACGGAGCATCAGAACCAATCAAACACTCACACCCAGTCAACAGATCTGGGTTTGATCCATCACCGTTCTTTAGCCCACTCTGCCACCCCAGTTCAGACATGGCCATATGCAAATCAGTCTGACCCTGTGCCTCATGGGAAAAGTCCAGCCCGAACTGCCAAGCCATGCCTTCCCTGGACCGGAAACAAGCTTCCTAGGACCGGTTTCTGGCATTTCAGCCGTCTTCAGCCAGGTTTGCTTGAATCCAGTGGCAAAGTGAGCAAGGGACTCACGTCTGAGCATACCCTGCCAACTTATGGCGAACAAAGCAGTACAAAAGGGGGTGGTGATGGACGGAGCATCAGAACCAATCAAACACTCACACCCAGTCAACAGATCTGGGTTTGATCCATCACCGTTCTTTAGCCCACTCTGCCACCCCAGTTCAGACATGGCCATATGCAAATCAGTCTGACCCTGTGCCTCATGGCAACAGTCCAGCCCGAACTGCCAAGCCATGCCTTCCCTGGATCGGAAACAAGCTTCCTAGGATCGGTTTCTGGCATTTCAGCCGTCTTCAGCCAGGCTTGCTTGAATCCAGTGGCAAAGTGAGCAAGGGACTCACGTCTGAGCATACCCTGCCAACTTATGGCGAACAAAGCGGTACAAAAGGGGGTGGTGATGGACAGAGCATCAGAACCAATCAAACACTCCCACCCAGTCAACAGATCTGGGTTTGATCCATCACCCTTCTTTAGCCCACTCTGCCACCCCAGTTCAGACATGGCCATATGCAAATCAGTCTGACCCTGTGCCTCATGGGAACAGTCCAGCCCGAACTGCCAAGCCATGCCTTCCCTGGACTGGAAACAAGCTTCCTAGGACCGGTTTCTGGCATTTCAGCCGTCTTCAGCCAGGCTTGCTTGAATCCAGTGGCAAAGTGAGCAAGGGACTCATGTCTGAGCATACCCTGCCAACTTATGGCGAACAAAGCGGTACAAAAGGGGGTGGTGATGGACGGAGCATCAGAACCAAACACTCACACCCAGTCAACAGATCGGGGTTTGATCCATCACCGTTCTTTAGCCCACTCTGCCACCCCAGTTCAGACATGGCCATATGCAGGTCAGTCTGACCCTGTGCCATGGGCACGTCTGCACTTCTGTGAGATTATTCTGCAGGCACTTAATTGTGATCTGACTCACGTGGCTTACTTTGGGACTTGTTTTTGTGTGCTGCATGCAAGGTGTCATACATGCTGCCCTTGAGTTTAAGGAGATCCAGTTTCCAAGATTGCCATCAGTAATGTATGGTAGACATGACTGTTTTTCAGTAAAATACTTGGTAAACAGAAAAACGTTTTCTGTCATTGTTTACTGTTACATTCAACCATCGGCTGATAAAGCGAGCTGATCAATATGTGGTAAGTACATCAATTACAGAGGGCTGACCTGTGCCTCTCTTCTTGTAGATTGCTATCATTTGCATAAGTCACGCCAGCAACTTTAAGGCAAACTTAAAAAATATCCAGTGCTGCAAAATGTAAAGCCAATTACCTGGAACTACAGTTTCACAACTTTTCTTAGATTTACTTGTGACCCAACCTCTTACTGTAGAGGCAAGGTAATTCATGGTACACTTATGCTTGTCAATGTTAACCCCACTGGGTTGTGGTTAATAACTATGCCTGAACAAAACCCCAATCAAACAGATGAATTTCTTTGACCACTGTATGAAATATGCCTTTCTCTCTTAGGGGATCCCCATTGATAATCATCGGCTCTGAATAGTCCCGCACGGATCCTGGAGCAGTTCTTTCAAATTCACATTTTCTTTGCCTTATTTTGGAAGGCCAGGAAGCATGTGACAAGATAGTAAAACTTGTAGACATGGCACAGGCTATATTACCAATCACAATAATTGACTTTAAAACATGGAAGAAAGGGGCATAAGCCTTTAAAAATCACAGAGAATAATAACGAAATGACCTTTTTAAGAACGTCCTTCACAACCTACCTTTGCTTCTTTGAAAGTAAATTATAGCTAAAGAAAGGGCAATGTAGCTGTATAGGCTGCAGCATTGAAAACAATGAGAATAGAATGCTGCAACTTTAATGGCACCTTGAACTCCAGTGTCCCATCATGCCCTGCAGGTGACAAATTAGTAAATTCTTTTTTCTGGATCCTGCTGACAGGAGCCTGGCGCAAAGCTCTTCCCATTCCTGGCTTTTTCACCAAATATTTTCAACTTTTTCTCATCAGTGGGGTTTCACTCAACATCGTTTTGGGTCGAATAGTATTGTTTTGATATTTTCCTGATGGGAAATATATCTACTTTTTCACAAAATGCCATCTCTTTTTGTGCAATTTCAAGAATGTTGCAGAAAAATTTCATAAAGAGACTAAACCCCCACAGAATCTGTATCCTCTGGTTGCCATATTCTCATGATCCCAAGATGTGTCGCCACTGCAAGACCCTCTCTAGGCGCACTTTAAGGGAGAGAGAAAATATACGCCTCCATGGCCACATGGAGCACCGGAGAAGGCAAGATTCCCTGGTTGGAGAGCCATCTGAAGGGCAAGGAGAAACTGCCCCTTCTACCAATGCCCCTATCTCACCCTCTGAGGACTCCTGCAGAAGGAGAACCTAACGGAGGGGACCTAGTGAAAAACAACATTCCTGTCTGACATCAAGGACATAGACGTTGAGAAGAGGTAAAGCACCAACTTGCTTGCCGTCAAGAGCTGGTTCGAAAACTTCAACGTCAAGACATGGTTCGGCATCGAGAAATTATTCCACCTCTCTGACTAAGACGGCAGAGTGCCTTTCCACATGAAAGCTCACAGACTTTTAGGAAGGTAGGACCCTTCTAGCATGGTTACCCCCACTTTTTTCCTGGTGTCAGTGTGTTTTTGAACTGGACGGCTGCCATCCCGCTAATCAGGACCCCAGCAACTGTGCTTTCTCCCCTTAATTTACATGGTAAATACTTTGGTACCTCCACCATTGGCTACTGGTGTACCTTTTGTGAGTCCCTAGTATATGGTACTGAGGTACCCAGGGCATAGGTACCATGGGGTTTCCCATGGGGTGAAGCATCTATTATGCCACCCATGCGATTCCACTTGAACTGCGACTACCGGTCTGTCATTGCAGCCTGTGTGAGTTGGTGCTTGCACCTCTTACAACACATATAAGTTTCCTTATATTTGAGGTCAATACACTTAAAACCTATAAATCACCTCTATGGCAGGCTCGTCAGTCCTGAGTCCTGAGGGTAGGGTACTTTGTTAGAAGTGTAAGGGTGCCCCTGCATAAGCAGGACACCCCTTTAAACCCCTTAGTCGATTCTCTAGGCTTTGTAAGTGCGGTCTACCTTTTTTGACATATAGTGGACATCAGTCATTCTGAGATGACTAACGATATAGTGGCTGCACTGAACCCAGTAATGTTTAGTATCAAACATGATGGAATCAATCCCCAACACCAATTCCAGTGTTGGAAGTATGATCCCATGTACTGGGGAGCTCCTTAGGGAACCCCCCTGTACTCCCGGTAACAGCTTTTCGGGGTCTGCAAGCAAGCCAGTGCTGCGGCCGACCACAGACATGTTTTCCCCTCCTGCTGCTGAGCTGAGCTAGAGCAGGGGAAGGCAGAACAATAGATTTCCTGTCACAGGAAGGTGTGACCAACTCCCAAGCAGGACTTAGTGTATTGGGCTGAGCAGAGGGTGCCTGTCAGCACCACCAGACTGCTTGGAAGGGCTCCTTTGGTGCCCTCCTTGCATACTCCAATTTGAGCCAGTTCAGGGTGGCCTTGTCTCCAGCTCTGGAGCAAACTGAACAAAGAACATGGGAGTATCCTCCCCTCTGTCGAGCCCCTCCTCTGGGAGGGACCCAGAGTCGTTCCAACCCTTTCGGTAGGGTATTAAGGGCCTGCCTGTAGATGGGTCCTTTGGTTTGTTGTGCGACAAGACTCAACCCTGACACTACGTCACTCTTCAATCGTCTGGACACTTGGACCTTGTTGAACTTTGAATGGACCCGAGACTGCACCAAGAAAGACTCCTGCTGCTCCTGGTCTCGCTGTTCTTCAAGTCTTCTTCGTCGTCTGTCTGTGCTTCTGCCAAGTTCTTCAACAGACCTGTGGGCATGAAGGAAACCCTAAGAAATTTCCCTTGGAGTAAAGGCATCACTCCCCTGAAAATGCAGGCACCGCAACGAAGCTGTTCGGTCTTCTGCTCCTGTCGTCCTACAGACTTCCTGAGCGCAGAAACACAGGTGGAGGTTGTGCAACTCCTTCGGGGCCTTCCCTGTCCTCTGCAATTTTGAGGCCAGTATTATCTATCGGAACCACTGGGGCCAAACCACTGTGCACTGCGTTGACTTGGCATTGCCAAGGCTTGTTAGCTCTGTTCTCCAGATATCTTCGTGCTACAAGAAGATAAAACATTCCTTCTTTCCAAGATCAGCGTTCTCACCGCATCCTCTGCACTGTGGGCCTTCATCTTTATTTATTTTTATTTTATTTTGAAGGTTTTATATAGCGCTGGCTAGACCCAGAGGTATCAGAGCGCTTTACAAGATACGGATAGTATAAGGCACATAGGGTATACAAGCATATGAAAGGTAGTGCAACAGAAATTTGAAATATACAAAGTACAAACAACATGAGCATTATACAAAACCAGATAAATAAACAGGGGCAGGAGCTATACATTTAAGTAATTAGGTAAATGATGAACAGGAGAGCAGGGTAGATAATTACTGAGCAAATATAGTATGATAGATAAGAAATCATGAGTAGGACACAGGTTAGGAACCCCAATAATAATTGAGGAGGTGGGTGTTGAGGTCTTTTTTGTAACTAGAATAGGAGGGATTACAGCGCAGGTTTTTTGGGAGGGCATTCCATATAATAGGGACATTGCCAGAGAAGGAGCGAGACTGTGTAGATTTTTTTTTATGCAGGGGTGGGATTAGGAGTAGGGTGTTGGTGCTTCTCAGAGGTCGAGTGGAGCCCGCAGAGTGGAGTTTCTTTGAGAGGTAATGCAGAGTGTTTTGGTGGAGGACTTTATGAGTAATGCAGGTGGTTTTGTAGGCAGATCTTCCTTCGATAGGGAGCCATTTAAGAGATTTGAGAGCCGGGGATATATGATCGAAGCGTTGGCAGTCCGTGATGAGCCTGGCAGCAAGGTTGAGCACAGCTTTGATTGGAGCTAGGTGTACTTTGGGGATTCCATTGAGGATGGCATTACCATAATCAATATGTGACAGAACAAGCGACTGAACTACGAGTTTGAAATCATCGGTGGCTATGAATGGTTTGATTTTCTTGAGGTGGCGAAGAGTGAAGAGGGCTCCTATGGCAGAGTTTTTGATGTGAACATTAAGGGTTAGGGTGTTGTCGATAGTGATGCCAAGAGATTTGACGGAGTTGGACAGGGTGAGTGAGCAATTGAGTGCATTGAGGTCAGGGATCCATGATTGAATGTGTAGAGGGTTATTTTTGGGGGAGAAGAGAATGATTTCGGTTTTGTTAGGGTTGAGTTTGAGATGATTGGAATGGAACCAGGTTTGGATCTTGGTAAGGGTGTTTTTCAGGTGTAAGATGTCAGCATGAGTTTTAATCTTGTAATAGATTTGGGTGTCATCGGCGTAGAGGTGGTAATTTATGCCTGCTTGGTTAAGAATGAGGGTGAGGGGTTCCATAAAGAGGTTAAAGAGGGAGGGAGCGAGAATAGATCCTTGGGGGACTCCAAGCGGGACAGGAGTGGGGGTAGAGAGACAGTTTTGAATTTTGATTTGCTGAGTTCGGTGTTGTAGATAAGAGATGAACCATTTGTAGGCGGTGCCATTAAGGCCGAAACGGGTCCGGAGCACATTAAGTAGGGCTGAATGGTTGACTGTATCGAATGCTGCGGAGAGATCAAGAAGTATAAAAAGGCAGGTCTCGCCATTGTCAAGTGATTGATGGATGTCATCTATCACATTGAGCATTGCCGTTTCGGTGCTACAGCCTTTTCTGAAGCCAGATTGAAAGGGGTCGAGAAGGTTGAAATTTTCTATGTGTTTGTCTAGTTGTAGTAGGACATATTTTTCAAGTACCTTTGAGAGAATGGGGAAGTTAGTGATGGGGCGGAGATTATTTAGGTCATTGGTGTAGGAAGGTGGATATCTGACTATGGTTACCCCCAACTTTTTGCCTAGTGTCTAGCTGGTTTTTCGACTTAGTTGGCCTGAGATCCTGCCATTCAGGGTCTCAGGCTGTCTGCTCTCTCTGTAAAATGGACTCCATGTACCCTAGGTACATACACAATTGGTAAGGATCACCTTATTGGACCCTGTACAGTGTACCCTAGGTACCCAGGGCATAGGTGTACCCTAGGCCTCCCAGGGGCTGCAGCATGTATTATGCCACCCCTGGTCTGGCCTTCCAATCAGACACAACTGGTTGATCACTCAGCTGGGGCAAGGTCGTGTAATCACCCCTTGCTTAGGTATAGTATGCCTATATCTACCCTTATATATAGACACATGTGTACCTATCAGTCACTCCTATGGCAGGCCTTAACAATCCTGGAGGCAGAGTGCTTGGTAACATGTGAGATGGTGCTCTAGCATGAGCTGAGCCTGTCTGCAGCTTTCGGAACCATGTCCTTATAGCTGTTCTATGATATAGCCTACCATATACTCTTAAAGTGCCTTATAATCTTAAACGGTTATGGTAACTATGGTTTGGCTTTATCAAAACATGTCGTGTAAGGTGTCTAACACTCGGGAATAATACCCCCATACCATTTCTGGCAATGAGGATATTATTCCTCCCTTCTAGAGGGAGAGACATGTTAAAATCCTACTTTGCTGTTTAACTCTAACCAAAGCCTCAGCATCACAAAATGGATGCTGCTGCCACAGACACAAGTCTGACCTCCTGCTGCTGGGAGTGATCCAAGCCAGGGAGGCCTGGACAATAGGTTTCCTGCTTGGGGAGGTGCTAGCACCTCCCCAGACAGCCTTTAGTGTATTGGGGCAGGGTGGGCTGAAAGGAATGAGACATGCCTGGGGCACACAAGGTGTTCCTTGCATAGTCCAGTTCAAACCGGCGCTGGGGCACTTTAGATTATCCTGAACCTGCAAAACTGAACAGAAACTCTGGACCTTCGACATTCGACGAAAGAAGAAGACTGAAGAATCTCCCTTGTAGCCAAGGAGTGGCTACCCTGTGCAAACAGGCACCATCAAGAGACTACCCTTTGCTTTGCGACCGTTCTACGAGGAACCGACTGCAGAGCCCGACCAGAGCCTTGACTTCCAGACTTCTCCGACCCTCATCCACATCTGCAGCAGAGCTGAGATCCGTGGAGGCGACGAGCGACGTGGGACCGGCTACCTGGAAAAAGTGGCTAGTAACTTACAGCGCAGCTTCTGAGGTACCCTCGAAGTTGTGCACCGGGGATTGAGAAGCCCCAACCCCAAGCACCATCTGCACCGAAGATCAGCCCCCCACACTCCACGAGTCCTGCGTGGGGCCCTTCAGCATTTTCCTGCTTGCCGCGTCTGTCCGGTTGCTTGCCCGCTGGCTAGTGGCCTCTGTGACGACGCACCCTGAAATCTTCTGCGCTGGTTTGGCTCCTCCAGACTGGCTCCCGCTTCTCTGCAAAGAAGAAGCACCCCAGACCTTCCTGGTCTGCACCAGAAGCAAGTCCTTCGTTCTTCGTGGGTTCCGCTTGCCAAGGCTTGGTGAGTCCTAGTCCAACTTCGACGCCGCCGACAGCAAGAGCCTTCGTGGGACAGCTCGCCTCCTGGTCCTGGTCGTCCTCGACGCTTCCTGGTCCTCCTGGCTGCAGCGACAAGCTTCACCTTCACCTGCAACTCTTCACGACATCGCCTGGTTCCTTCCTGGTTCCACGTGGTCACTGGCTAGTGACCTTGACTCTGTCCCTTCTGCTTGCAGGTTTCCTTCCTTCTTGATCCCAGCCTTGGGATCCACCGGACACTCTTCACTGACTGCCTGTCAGCATCTTTCTTCAGGCATCCATAGGAGTCGACGACGAAAACGACGCATCTTCACCCCTATGCACCCGCAGCCTGTGGGCTAGGTAACTTGGGTACTCCGGTGCTCATCAGGATAGTGACTATCCTAGTGTCTAGTTTTCAAGTCTCAACTTCCTAGCTACTCCGGAAGTGTCCTAAATCTACCGTTTTCTAAACTGTACTATTGCTATTGACTTTTACGCATTACGCGTGAGTGTTTCCACTCTGCACACGAATCCCGTGGGCCTCCCACTTCCTAACTAACGCTAGTGTAGTGTAGCCCCAGCGATTCCCTAGGCCTAGGCCTATTCTATTTCCGTGACAGTGGTTCTTATACCACTTACTTAGTATATGGTTTGCGTGGCCCCTAGGGCCTAACTGTATTACTTACCTGTGTGACTTAATGTATGCATAAATAAGACTGTGTTGTACTTACCTCTAATCTCATAAAGAGTGCTGAGGGTTGCTTAGAATAAATACACTTTATTTTATATATATATCTGTTGTGGTGTCCTTTCATTTGGTATTCAAGGGATTATATATGGTATCACAGCTGGCTTCACATGCCATTCAGAGTTTAGCCTAAGACTGCTCTTGTCCATGCTACCACTAGGATAGCTGGTCTATAAGGTTGACTTTACAACCAATCACCATAAGGGTATTTGGACTGATATAAGGTGTACACTATAACTAGTGACATCATACATCAGGCCAACTTCTCACATTGGTGAGCAGCGGTTGGGATCTGAGCTTGCTGTTGTAATACCATTGTAATCTTGAGATACTGAATTGAAAGATCACACAGATATTGTCTGGGTACATATAACATAGATTATTATACTTAAAGTCCTACTGGACTTTGTAGTTGTAGGTTGAAGGGAGTAACACACCCTGACTACAACTACTAGAGAGGTTTAGTAGATACAACTAGTGTAGGTAGGTGCACACACCACACCCTCACTAGATCATGTCTCTGAGAGGAGATCAAGTAGATGCTCTCTCAGGAGGATCAGGTCTGCAAAAGATCCCCTCTAGATATGATACCTTAACATTCCAGGAGATGAGACATTTGTGTACCTCCAGAGGAATAAAACAGGGTTCAAACCCTACCCTTAGACAGCTAGTGGAGCTTCTGGAGGCCTATGATGCTGAAAGAGCTGCCAGGGATGGTGCCATAGCTGTAGATAAGGGTCTACCCACCACAGATGAGTCAGATGGGACTTCAGATGGAGAGGTAGACAGCCAGAGCCAAGTAGGAAGACTTAGCCAGGCTAACCTAAGTTTACATGGGAGTTTGCATGGGGTCCCCCCATACAGACCCACAAGTAGGCTTACACAGAGAAGCAGGAGGGACAGATCCCCTTCAAGGGAATCCATCCACTCCCATGTCTCTAGCATCTCTAATGCTTCCTCTCACAGGGGAATGACTTC
This sequence comes from Triturus cristatus, assembly GCF_964204655.1. Classification (NCBI taxonomy): domain Eukaryota; kingdom Metazoa; phylum Chordata; class Amphibia; order Caudata; family Salamandridae; genus Triturus; species Triturus cristatus. The sequence continues at coordinate 1,604,849,238 of NC_140590.1, read as the reverse complement.
ACCTGAGAGAAAGGAGCATGAAGCCAGAATGAGGGAAGCTAATCTGAGGATTCAGAGGGAAGAACTTGCCCTTGCCAAGGAGAAGCTTGCTCTGGCTAGAGAGCAAAAATTGTGTGGGTCAGAACCCACTGGTGGCAGCAACATTCCTAGAGATAGGGATAGGTCTTATGACCATAGAAACCTAAGCAAGATAGTCCCCCCATATCAGAATGGGGATGACATCCACAAGTGGATGACTGCTTTGGAGAGGGCCTGCAAAGTACAGCAGGTACCCCAAAGTCAGTGGGCAGCTATCTTGTGGCTCTCCTTTTCTGACAAAGGCAGAGACAAGCTCCTTACAGTCAGTGATGAGGATGCAAACAATTACAAAGTCCTGAAGAGTGCTCTGATAGATGGGTTTGGCTTAACCACTGAGCAATATAGGTTGTTGTTCAGAGACACCCAGAAGACACAGACACAGGACTGGTCTGATTTTGTGGATTGTGCCACTAAGGCTTTGGAAGGTTGGTTAAATGGCAGCAAGGTGCAGGACTATACAGGATTGTACAACTTGATTATGAGGGAGCAGATCCTTAGTAATTGTCAGAACCAGCTTCTCCATCAACACCTGGTAGACTCAGATTTGACCTCTCCCCAAGAATTGGGAAAGAGGGCAGATAAATGGGTCAGGACCAGGATTAGGCCTAAAAATCAGGGTGGTGACCAAAAGAAAGATACCACCAAGCCTCAAGAGAAGGGTGGGGATAAAGCAAAAGAGAAATCTTCCTCAGGGCCCCAAAACTCCACACAGGGTGGTGGGTCCCAAACTTCCTCCTCTACCACAGTTAAAAAGCCTTACTGCCATGTGTGTAAAACTCCTGGGCATTGGAAAACTGACAGCAGTTGTCCACAGGCTAAAAACAAAACTGTTCCTCCAACTACTCCTGTCACACCACCTATTACTGTCAGCAGTAATCCCCCAGGTGGTGGGAGTGCCCCCAAAAATTTGGTTGGGTTTTCTTGGGGAACACAGGGGGATCCTGGCTTAGCCAATTCCCCTACAGCAGCTACTCTTGTCTGTGATGGTGGCATGGGGTTTGCCAACTTCACTGCCTGTCCCAACACTTTGGGTAGGTACAGACAGGAACCCTACATCAATGGTAGAAAAGCTGAGGCCTACAGAGACACTGGAGCTAGCATCACTATGGTGGCCCATAGGCTAGTTCCCTCTGAGCAGCTTTTGCCTGGTTTCTCATACCAGGTGACTAACATTGATGGCAAACAGAACAGTCATCCCATGGCAGAGGTATGTCTCAGCTGGGGAGGTGTCACTGGCCCTAAAAGGGTGGCAGTGTCTCCAACCTTGCCTGTGGACTGCTTACTGGGGAATGACTTAGAACTCTCAGCTTGGGCTGGAGTTGAACAAGACACCCATTCCAAAATGGTAGGCCTTTCCAAAAGGGGTAGTGGGGTTGTGCCAGTCACAACCCCTGTCCAAGCAGATTTCCTCCCTGAAAAGGTTGGAAGGGCAGTGGTAGCCACAGCCCAGGCACAGACAGACTTCCCTGTAGAAATTGGCAGAGCTGTGACAGTCACAGCTCAAACACAAACTGAGTGCCTTCCTGAAAAGGTTGGCACGGCTGTAATGGTCTCAGCCTATACTCAGACTGACATAGGTGTAGTGAAGCCTGAAACTATGGATCACTCCACACAAACAGAGAGTAGTGGGGAGGAAGAAAAGTCTCCCTCTCCCCAGACATTAGGAAAAGGTCAGCCTCCTCAGGGATCTGACCTCACCCCTTGTGAAGGAACTGCCCCAGAGGTAGCCAGGCCTGGCCTGGCAGAGCCTCTGATGTCAGTGGCCCCTTCCAAGGTGGGACCCAGTCTGGTGCAGGTAGCCTGCCTCTCTCTACCCTGCCTCAGTCAGCCCAGGGCTGCAGAGGTCAGGGAGGCCAGTGGACCCCAAGAGGGCCCCTGTCCACAAGAACCCCCCAATCAAAAGAATGAGGATTGCCTGGCTAGTAGCCCTAGCCAGGTGATGGGTAAAAACATTCCTGAGGGATCCCCTTTACAGGTAGTTAGGGACCTCCCCCAGAGGGATTCTGTTGGGCACAGGCAAACCTGGGACCTTAGGGCCCCAAACCTGACCTGACCCTCCAGTAAGCCCACAAAAGGGACCCAGCCTCCAGCTTTAGGTAGCCAGAGGCTGACCCTGAGAGCACAGTGCAACTCAGTGAAAGAAAGAAAGGCATCCATGGTGGAGGATGATTGGAGGAAGCTGAGGCCTCACTTTGAGGACACTCACTTCAGTACTCCATCTCAACACCAGCCTTTTACTTTGCAAAGACACACCCAAGGTAGAGATTCCCTATGGTGGAGACCCTATGATACCCTTAGGATGAGGGATTGCTTAGTGGACCATGAGACAGGGGGTAACCATGCCAGTGCTGGTTCTTCCTTATATGGCCACTTAGGCAATAGAGGCTTACCTTGTCAAGGCCAGCCTTATCTCCTTTCGTTTGGGGGGGGGGGGGGGGGTTGTGTAGGAAGGTGGATATCTGACTATGGTTACCCCCAACTTTTTGCCTAGTGTCTAGCTGGTTTTTCGACTTAGTTGGCCTGAGATCCTGCCATTCAGGGTCTCAGGCTGTCTGCTCTCTCTGTAAAATGGACTCCATGTACCCTAGGTACATACACAATTGGTACGGATCACCTTATTGGACCCTGTACAGTGTACCCTAGGTACCCAGGGCATAGGTGCACCCTAGGCCTCCCAGGGGCTGAAGCATGTATTATGCCACCCCTGGTCTGGCCTTCCAATCAGACACAACTGGCTGATCACTCAGCTGGGGCAAAGTCGTGTAATCACCCCTTGCTTAGGTATAGTATGCCTATATCTACCCTTATATATAGACACATGTGTACCTATCAGTCACTCCTATGGCAGGCCTTAACAATCCTGGAGGCAGAGTGCTTGGTAACATGTGAGATGGTGCTCTAGCATGAGCTGAGCCTGTCTGCAGCTTTCGGAACCATGTCCTTATAGCTGTTCTATGATATAGCCTACCATATACTCTTAAAGTGCCTTATAATCTTAAACGGTTATGGTAACTATGGTTTGGCTTTATCAAAACATGTCGTGTAAGGTGTCTAACACTTTGGAATAATACCCCCATACCATTTCTGGTGATGAGGATATTATTCCTCCCTTCTAGAGGGAGAGACATGTTAAAATCCTACTTTGCTGTTTAACTCTAACCAAAGCCTCAGCATCACAAAATGGATGCTGCTGCCACAGACACAAGTCTGACCTCCTGCTGCTGGGAGTGATCCCAGCCAGGGAGACCTGGACAATAGGTTTCCTGCTTGGGGAGGTGCTAGCACCTCCCCAGACAGCCTTTAGTGTATTGGGGCAGGGTGGGCTGAAAGGAATGAGACATGCCTGGGGCACACAAGGTGTTCCTTGCATAGTCCAGTTCAAACCGGCGCTGGGGCACTCCAGCCCCAGCTCTGGCGCGAAACTGGACAAAGGGAAGTGGGTGTAACCACCCCCTCCCAGGTCCCACCCATAAGGCGTGACCTAGCAGGTATCCCAGCCCCCCAGATTAGTATAAGAGTGGGAGTTGGGCCTCAAGACTTTAGATTATCCTGAACCTGCAAAACTGAACAGAAACTCTGGACCTTCGACATTCGACGAAAGAAGAAGACTGAAGAATCTCCCTTGTAGCCAAGGAGTGGCTACCCTGTGCAAACAGGCACCATCAAGAGACTACCCTTTGCTTTGCGACCGTTCTACGAGGAACCGACTGCAGAGCCCGACCAGAGCCTTGACTTCCAGACTTCTCCGACCCTCATCCACATCTGCAGCAGAGCTGAGATCCGTGGAGGCGACGAGCGACGTGGGACCGGCTACCTGGAAAAAGTGGCTAGTAACTTACAGCGCAGCTTCTGAGGTACCCTCGAAGTTGTGCACCGGGGATTGAGAAGCCCCAACCCCAAGCACCATCTGCACCGAAGATCAGCCCCCCACACTCCACGAGTCCTGCGTGGGGCCCTTCAGCATTTTCCTGCTTGCCGCGTCTGTCCGGTTGCTTGCCCGCTGGCTAGTGGCCTCTGTGACGACGCACCCTGAAATCTTCTGCGCTGGTTTGGCTCCTCCAGACTGGCTCCCGCTTCTCTGCAAAGAAGAAGCACCCCAGACCTTCCTGGTCTGCACCAGAAGCAAGTCCTTCGTTCTTCGTGGGTTCCGCTTGCCAAGGCTTGGTGAGTCCTAGTCCAACTTCGACGCCGCCGACAGCAAGAGCCTTCGTGGGACAGCTCGCCTCCTGGTCCTGGTCGTCCTCGACGCTTCCTGGTCCTCCTGGCTGCAGCGACAAGCTTCACCTTCACCTGCAACTCTTCACGACATCGCCTGGTTCCTTCCTGGTTCCACGTGGTCACTGGCTAGTGACCTTGACTCTGTCCCTTCTGCTTGCAGGTTTCCTTCCTTCTTGATCCCAGCCTTGGGATCCACCGGACACTCTCCCCTGACTGCCTGTCAGCATCTTTCTTCAGGCATCCATAGGAGTCGACGACGAAAACGACGCATCTTCACCCCTATGCACCCGCAGCCTGTGGGCTAGGTAACTTGGGTACTCCGGTGCTCATCAGGATAGTGACTATCCTAGTGTCTAGTTTTCAAGTCTCAACTTCCTAGCTACTCCGGAAGTGTCCTAAATCTACCGTTTTCTAAACTGTACTATTGCTATTGACTTTTACGCATTACGCGTGAGTGTTTCCACTCTGCACACGAATCCCGTGGGCCTCCCACTTCCTAACTAACGCTAGTGTAGTGTAGCCCCAGCGATTCCCTAGGGCTAGGCCTATTCTATTTCCGTGACAGTGGTTCTTATACCACTTACTTAGTATATGGTTTGCGTGGCCCCTAGGGCCTAACTGTATTACTTACCTGTGTGACTTAATGTATGCATAAATAAGACTGTGTTGTACTTACCTCTAATCTCATAAAGAGTGCTGAGGGTTGCTTAAAATAAATACACTTTATTTTATATATATATCTGTTGTGGTGTCCTTTCATTTGGTATTCAAGGGATTATATATGGTATCACAGCTGGCTTCACATGCCATTCAGAGTTTAGCCTAAGACTGCTCTTGTCCATGATTCCACTAGGATAGCTGGTCTATAAGGTTGACTTTACAACCAATCACCATAAGGGTATTTGGACTGATATAAGGTGTACACTATAACTAGTGACATCATACATCAGGCCAACTTCTCACAATTGGTGTCAGCATTGGGGTTTTTGATTATGGGCGAGATTTGACCAAGCTGAAAGGAGGAGGGGACACAGCCGGCGGAGAGAGAGGTGTTGATGATTTTGGTCCAGAATGGTGTGATGATGTGCTTAAGGGCAGGGACAAGGTTGGAGGGTATTGGGTCTTTTGTGTGGGAGGACGGTTTTAGATTGCCAAATATATTGAGGACTTCAAGCTCAGTGACGGGGAGAAAGTTGAGCAAGGAGGCATTGTTCTTAGGTTGAGATTTAAGGGAGTTGGTTACTGGGGATGTGGAAGTTGAGATGCCTGAGGAGTGGTGGGGAGGTATGGAAATGGGTAGGTGAGGAGGCTCGCTGGGGAGCAGTAGGATAGAGGGCAGAGGAGAGAGAGTGTCGTCTGGAAGGGGGGATGTGGAGTAGGCATGAGAGGTGAGGACAAGATTGGATTGGAAGTTGGAGAATAGTTGTGTGGGAAGGAAGGATTGGTCAATTTTGGCAATTTTTTCCGAGAAGTGGGCAATTTCTTCACATCTGTCTGATGAGGCTGTCATATTAGGAGGTGCGGGGGAAGTTTGGTTTCGGATGATTTTGAAGAGTACCCTGGGTCTGTTTTTGGCACGGTCAAGTTGAGTGCGGAAGAAGGATGCCTTTTCCTTGAGGATGTGTTTTTTGTAAGTGGATCTAGCATGTCTGAGAAGTGCAAGATGGGAGGGTGAGGGATGGTGTCTCCAGGTTCTTTCCGACAGTCTGAGTGCCCGTCTCTCATTATTTATCTCTGTATTAAACCAAGAGTTTGAGGGGGTGTTTCTTTGGTTTTTGAGTTTAGGCGGGGCTAGTTGGTCAAGAATATCTGTAACAGTATTGTTAAATAGTTCAGTGAGCTCATTCGCATTTTGGGAGGGCGAAATGAGAAGAAGTTGAGCTTGGAGTTTCGATTGTAGAACACCTGAGGGGATGCCTTTTAGGTTTCTGGTCAATGTCTTAGGTCTGGTAGTTTTAGGGGCGGGGAGGTTTGCTGAGGTAGCAATGGTGAACAGTATAAGGTGATGGTCGGACCAGTCAGTGGGGATGAAATTGGTAACGTAGGTCAGATCATTGTTGGACAGAATGACGTCAAGTATGGATCCTTTAATGTGAGTTGGAGATTGGCAGAGTTGTTTGAGTTCTTTGATTTCAAGAAGTGTAGTGAGGAGGGAGATGGTGGGGTCCTTGGTATCATTCCAATGGAGGCTGAGATCCCCAAGAAAGAGATTTTTTGAGTTGGATAATGCTGATTGCGCCAGTAGATCAGATAAGTCCCCAATGAAGGGCTGTGGTGGTCCCGGGGGGGGCGATATATGTTGTGTAGACGAATTGGGAGGGAGTTTTGAGTTAAGAGTTCTGCTTCCAGGTATTCGCATGAGGAGTAGCCTGGGTTAGTGATAAGGGAAATCTGAAGTTCCCTTTTGAAGATAATGGCTAGCCCTCCCCCAACTCTGTTAGGTCTGTCTTTTCTAAGAATAGAGTATCCCGGGGGGGAGAGAAGGTCAAGTATGCTCGTTGAGTGGTCATTTAGCTATGTTTCAGTGAGGAATGCAATATCAATGGATTCACTCAGGATGGTTTCCGAGATTTCCGTGGTATGTAGGACTGCGGAGCGACAGTTAACTAGCATACATTTCAGTGGTGAGGGGTTGGGTATGGAGGGTGTGCAAGAGTGGATCAGCGAAAGTTTGGGTGGTGGTCTGGGGGATGCAGGGGAGGAGGGGATTCTATATGTTCCTATGATAACAGGGATGGGGCATACGGGAGTGGAGGGTTGGTGGTTGGCAGATTAGGAAGGTAGTGGTTACAAAGGTCGGCGAGGTCGGACGGGGAGAGATGGTTCGAGGTGCGGAGAGGTCTATGCTTACGGCATCGGAGAGGGAGTGATCTTTAACGGTTGTGTTTGTTATTGGGGATATTTGAGGGAGGGAGGATGGTGGTTTTATGGTGAGGGAGGGATCTGGAGCTGTGTACGAAGAAGTCTTTTCTGAGTCGGGCAAATTCCGTAGTTATCTAATTATCTAGTTATCTAATTTAACTATTCTGGTCCAAGTCCCGTTCTTTTGTTTCCACTCTGCGCACAGCGTACGTGGGGTTCCAATTTATTTACATGGTGGTTCCTTGTGTCCCTGGCTCCTCCGGGTCTTCTGTTCCAAGTCCCGTTCTCTTTTGCAGTTAGCATTCCACTTTCTTAGTATATGGTTTGTTCTCCCCCTGGAGACCACTGTATTTTGTGCTACTTACCTGATTACTTTTGAAGTATTTGTGTGTATGTTGATATCTCCGGGTAGGAGATATACCAATGTGGTAGTGATATTGTGTTGTAATAAATAGACTTATTTTTGCTAAACGCTGTGTGGTTTCTTTGCTTAACACTCCTTCAAGATAAGCCTGAAGGCTGCTCTCCACAGCTACCACTTTGAGCGCGTTCTATGGTTATCAAAGACCACTAAAATCACCATAAGGGTTGCCTCGATTAGTGTAAGGTGCACCCCTTGAATAAGTGTGCACCATATACTAAGCCAACCTCCTACAGACTTCCGTCAGAATCTGACTCCCGAGTATTCAAGAGCCTATTCTCCATCCAAGCCGGCCTCTCCAGCCTTGATTCCGGATTCACCAACACCTCCTCAGGCTCCACCACAATCTTCTCCTCTGGCTTCATCTTCTTCTCCTCCTCCTTCTCCATAACCAGCAATTCCAGCGGTAATTCTGGCACTAAATTTGCCATTCATTCCTTCTCAGCGAGCCACAGTCATCTTTACAAGTGGCATCTACACCAAAGCATCCTAGATCTCACTCCCATCATAACAGACCTCTCAGCCATAGATCTAGGTCACGGTCAAGGTCAATATCTCACCACGGTCATCTGCATTCAAAATCTCCTAGGCGTTCGCGCTCAAAGACAAGAAGATAATCTTCCAGATCTAAGTCCTCACAGACTCGTCATACCACTTCATCTGCAGGAATGTACTATCCTACTTTAACTGAGAATGTACTCCCCTTCTTTGACTGATTCATTTCCTGCAAGAATACGTCCTGTTTATGATATCAACAACTTCCAGGAGGTTTTTATGCAGGGCACCAACAAATTAAATATTGAGTTACTATCTACCATGGCTTCCGCATCAGTAATCTTCAAAGTAGTTCATCAAAGGTCAGCTTCTAGACCATTACTACCTTTGGTACCAGGTTTTTTGGAGCCCACTATGGACTTATTTTTGACAGTGGCTGAGTGACTGAGTCATAGATGTCCTGCCTGAAAATTACATGCCCAGCCCTTTCATCTACTGTTAAGGAAAACAAAATATTGGATTCCATGGGAAGAAAAGCATGTGGTTCTTCCGCTGTTACAATGAAAGTTGCTAGTTCTTCTGCTTTTCTAAGACTCTATTCAACAATGGATAGAAGACCTCCCAAGAGACAGTAGTCAAGATTTAAATGAAATCATCAATGGTAGCATGATGGTGTCAACCAAGTCATCAGTGCTGTGGCTGATGCATCCACACTAGCAGTGCATGGTTATTGTCATAATCTATCTCTCTGTCATTCATCTTGGCTCATATTCTCAGGGTTGAAGCCAGAAGCCCGATGGAGGGAGGCAAGAGCTTCACGGAGGGAGGCAAGATGGCGGCCATTCCTTTGGCCGAGTGAGCCGGTTCCAGCGTTCTCTCCCCCCCCATCAGGAGCTGCCAATTTCGATGTTTCTAAACCGCGCAGTCCTTACCTGACGGATGTTGCTCTGGCGGCTTCGGTGCTTACACTGCGATCTTCAGCCTCGGATCTTGGCGCACCGTTTTCTTGGTGTGAGCTCATTTACAAACTGTTTTGTGCGGTCCTCTCAACTTGGTTCGTCTCCTAGGATGCCCCCGAAAAGCCACGCGCGGGTCCCTGCACGGGCCACTGCGAGGTCCGCAGCAGGGGCACAGGCGCCAGTTTTGGCTCATCATTCACCCCCAGTGTCAGCGCCGACTGTAGATGCCCCCAGAAAGACTCAGGCGGCCACTATCTCAGCCAGCAGAATCTCCAAGCCTTCGGCCCCGGTTCCTGCAATGTTCAAGCTGCGGGTGAGTTCGGCCGGTGGGGGGAACCCGAGCTCTGCTGTTGCGGGATCTTCTGTTTCTCCTTCTGCTCCCCCTACAGCCGGCTCTCCTGCCGCGGATGCGGTTGCTGCTTCTTTCTCTTCTGCTGTGACGGGTGGCTCCGTCGAGGGGGGGCCATCTTCGGCCACGGCTTTTCTTGGCGAGACGGAGCAACCGGCTGGTACTTTGGCGGCTTCCTGCTCAGGGGCCGTCCTGGGTTCAGGTCTGGACTTACCACCGCAGGTGGTGCTGGGAGATGTAGTTTTATCAGCCCTTGTATCCAGTTCACAAATGGCAGGCTCCCATGCTATCCACACTGTTTTGTCGCAGACTCCTGTTCCCTCTGCAGCTGCTGATCACGATATAGACGGCGATACTTTTTTTCACTTTCCGAGCATACAGGCTCCTCGTGTGAGGATATCGGACTGGTCAAAGACTGGACAGAGGATGAGGACAGTGATATTGGCGACTGACGAACCAATGATGCCTTTAATTCTATTGGCGCTTTTACTGGTCCCCCCACAGTTCGCAAGGCTTCTTTAGACCCTGGTTTAAATACTGGTTCATTGGCATGGGACTACTCCTTCTCTGTACAGTCAGTCCCCCAAGAAATCCCTCAAGAACCTGCGCTCCACCCTCTGGAATCCAAATCCGGCTCCCGTCTCGGTGAAATTTCACTAGCTATAATTTAGCAGACGATAATGGCCCACCGCGAGGAGACGCGACAGGAGAGTGCCCGTGCGCAAGAGGCATGCCGCAGGGTCCAAAACTCTCTGCGCAGAGTAATCAAGACCTGTACGGATATTGCTTCTAGGGTCACCGAAGCAGAAACTCGGATTTCTACGCTTGAAGATGATTTAGTGACTCAAATCCACCATCGATGCAATTCAGTCGCAGAGGGTCGACATTCAAGGGAAACTGGTCGACATGGAAAATCGGGCACGGAGAAATAATCTAAGAATTTTGGGGGTTCCTGAGGGTATGGAAGGGTCAGACATCCGTCAGTTTGTCATTGACCTATTTACGGAAGCATTTCCAGAGGTGAAGGAATGGGACTGGCGGCTGGAGATCCAGCGTGCTCACGCTTTCCCTTTAAGCAAAAGCATTGTCTTGGTCAGACTGACAATAGACCTCGCGCTATTTTAATATGTTTGCATAATTTCTTAGCTAGAGAAAGGCTTTATGATCAGGCCAGGCCTGATAGGCAGAGGTCTGGGAAGGGCTGTCAGTTTTTTGTAAGACCGGACTTTTGTCCAGCCACAGTAGAGCGGAGGTGGCAGCTCCGCCAGCTGATCACTCCTTTTCAGACTAAGGGGGCACAAGTTTTCTTGCTTTCTCCTTCTAAACTTAAAATAATTTTTCAAGGCCAGACCAGATTTTTTGATTCTGAAATTCAAGCTAAAGCATATTTGGATACTTTATAATGCAATTATTTAGATCTTGAATCTTACAATGATATATTTATTTTCTAGCTATTAGATGGAAGTTTCTTTATTTTTGGCGACGACTCCTGGGGGGGGTCCCTGCTTATACCGGCTTCTCCATCACCGGGATCTTGATCCCTGCCTTGGTTGGGGGGTGGTTTGGGTATGGGCAGTGGGGTGGCTCAGTAGGGGTGTGGGGAGGGTGGGTGGGTGGGTTTGCGCATGCAAAAAATAAGCTTGACATTTATCTTTTTAATCATGGCAATCTTGGTTTAAATCAGCGAATTAATAAAATTGCGATTTATAATTCCTAATGACAACGGATAAAATATCTATAGCTTCATGAAATGTTTGCGGCTTGAATAACAGGAAGAAGCGAGCTTTATTTGCACGGGTTATTCATGCTCTTCGTTTAGAGGTACTTTGTTTGCAGGAAACTCGCGTCCCTTGGAACAATAGAGATTGTCTCAAAATTCCTGGGTTTGATTTGATAGTGTGTTCTCATCAGACTTCTATGATCAGGGGGGTGGCTATCTTATTGAAACGTGGGATAGGCTCATGTTTAAGAAGTAGCCAAGATGCTGGGGGGTGCTGGGCAATCGCGCAGATCTTGTTTAACGGCTCAACCCTGACAGTCTGTACCGTGTATAATTCAAATCTGGACGACCCTGTACTTCTAGACTTCTTAAATGTCGAACTGGCCTTATGGCCCCAGCCTATCTGCCTTTGTGGGGACTTCAACATTAATTTGTCAGCTAATTTCAATTTAATTGGAGGGCAGACCTATGTGGGTCAAAAACCTAGAGTTTATAGAGCTTTGCAAGCTCTCGTTCAAGAACACTTTATGACTGATTTATGGTTTCGTTATTGTAAAGATAAAGACGGTTCCACCTATTTTTCTGCCCCCCATAAGAAAATGGTTCGATTGGATAATTTTTTCGTCTCTGATCAATTGCCACTCACTTCATCAATTGGAATCTTCCCTAGAATTTTGTCGGACCACAATCCTTTGGTTATCAAATGCACTATACCAGCCGTTGTAAGAACCCCAAGACTCTGGACTTTTGAGCGGAAATTGTTACTTGATACAAATTATGTAGATCATATGAGTCCTTGGGCAATTGAATTTTTGAATATCAATAGAGGCTCGGCCCCCAGTAACATAGTTTGGGACTCATTTAAGGCCGCTGTCCGTGGGGAGACCAAAAGCTTCTCGTTTTTTCATCAGAAGCAAATACAGGATCAGATTAAGGCTCGGATTGATGAATTACGTAGTGCTGAAATCTTACTTACAAGCACGATTAGGGAGGGTGGGGATATAATTCCAATCCAGACGCAGGTTGCACGAATTAAAGCCTCTTTGCTTGAGTTTTTTGGTCAAGATCTTGCGGCTATATATCTGCAGTACCGCTCGACAATGTTCGAATATGGTGAGAAATCTGGGCGGGTCCTCGCCAAGCGGCTTCAGCAGCGTGGTTTAGCTAATCGCATTACTAGGATTCAGGATCCTCTGGGGGTTATTTATGAGACCCCTGAAGGGGTCTTGTCAGTTTTCTCTGAATTCTATCGCTCTTTATATACCGAGGAAGTCACTTCCCATATTATAGATCTCGAATTTGCTGCTTTTATTGAGGGACTCAATACAGCTAAAATTTCAGATTACCAAAATACGGTTCTCGCCGCACCCATTCTATGGGTTGAAGTGGAATCAGCATTAAATTTACTGGCTAGGGGTAAGGCAGCGGGTCCTGATTCTATTCCGCTGGAATTCTACAGCACATTCCGCTCAGAAATTCAGGAGGACCTTTTAAGGACTCTTAGAGACGCCCAGCTTGGTATTATTCCAGTTTCTTGGCGTTTTACATCTATCATTTTGTTAAAAAAAAGGTAAACCCGAGTTAGATCCTGCCTCGTTCCGCCCGATTTCTTTAATAAATACAGACAGTAAAAAAAATTCGAAGATCTTGGCGGCTAGAGTTGCTTCAGTCATATCCCCATTAGTCTCTATTCGACAACATGGATTTATCCCCGGAAGGGACACGGCGGACCATGTCCGCCGTGTTATTGCTCTTCTGGATTGGGCACAAGCTACTCACTCCCCCCTCGGAGCAATCCTGTTGGACGCCGAAAAGGCGTTCGACAGGGTTGCCTGGGGTTTTCTGTGGAGGGTTCTTCAGTGGAAGGGGTTTTCCCCGAAAATTTGTGCAAGCCTTACAATCACTTTATATTGCCCCTCAAGCAACGTTGTCGATTTCAGGGACACTCTCAAGGCCGTTTGCGATAAATAGGGGCACAAGCCAGGGTTGTCCCTGTTCGCCCCTGTTATTTGCTCTTTATATTGACCCTTTTTTAAACAAATTGGAGCTCTCTAGTATATTGTGCCTGTCAAGATCAATGCGGTCGATTTTAAAGCGCTGGCATATGCCGATGACATCATAGTTATAACCAGTAATGTGTCATCTTCGATTCTGGCCATTAAGACCCTCGCGTATTCTTTTGGTCGACTCTCAGGGTACAAACTCAATGTGCAGAAAACCCAGATTATTCAATCAGCGACTATGGCACCCACGGAATTACCGGTCGTGCAAAGCGTAACGTTTCTGGGGGTTAAAATTTCAGCTGCAGTAGAACAGATACCTGATATGAATGTCTTACCTATTCTAGATACTGCCAACTCTACTTTACGTAGGCTAGACAATTTACATCTTTCCTTATTTGGTAGGAGGAATGTATTAAAGATGTTGATCTTGCCGAAATTTCTGTATATTTTAAGGACCATTCCTCTTGAATTTTCTCGGTCTAGTCTTAGCAGTGCAGAAAGATGCAGCAATAGGTTTTTGTGGAGCTATCGCATGCCCCGCAGGGCTGCCAAATGGATGGCCCTCGCATTGGACAGAGGTGGGTGGTCAGTCCCTAGTCTTTTGTTGTATAATTGGGCCGCCTTACTTTAACACTTGGCTTCCCCACTTTTTGGCTCACGAGCTTTACTTCCCTTATCATGTAGTCCCTCTATTTTTGAGATTGGTTTAGGACAAGAGGCTAAGGGGTCTCTTCTTATGGTTCTCGAACCCAGTTACTATAAAAAGACTAGGTTCAAGGTTATTGCAGCTATGCACTCAGTCTGGAGGAAGGTCTGTCGGAAATGGTTAATACCTAAAATAAATTTTTACAAATCTATGGCTGCCGCCAGGCTCCTACCCTCAATTTTTCAAGATTCAGTCACAATTAGGTGGGGGTCCCACGGTATTCTCACATTGGGAGACCTACTTTATGAGGGCAAGATGGCCTCTTTTGGATTCCTAAAAGATAAGTACGACTTGGTCTCATGGGATTTCTTTAAGTGCTTGCAGTTACGCAGCTATATAGACCACCTTCTCAATAATACCCCTACCATACTAATTAAAAACACCCTTATGGAACTAATTTTAAGGAAGGCTCGAATAGGTGCCCTTTACCAAAATCTACTAAAAGGCCTTACTGATGATCTTTCATCCCAGAAGGCAAAATTAGAAGCTAAATTTGGTAAAACAGATATAGATATTTTCCATGCATTGGATCTTTCTAATGCTGTACTGATTTCTGGGAGCTTACGTTCTCAAAGTTATATGGCTCTGTTCGACTCGTATTTTACCCCAGCCAAAATCTCAAAATGGGGAGGCAGTGGCGCCCAGGGTTGTTCAAGATGTGGTCTGTCGGCAGCTAATGATGTACACATGTTTTTTTCCTGTGTAAAATTATATACATTTCTCCAAGATGTCCAACTGTTTATTAATAGTTCCCTTAATATTCAGGTAACACTTTCTCCTGAACTAGTAATAACGGGTTGCGAGACTGACCTATGCTCCGACAGATCATTTTCTGAATCTGCTCTTCTCTGTATTGCAATGTCTTTAATTTGTTTGTGTATAACTTCTGACTGGATTAACCCGTTACCTCCAACCTTTTTGAATTGGAGAGCAAGAATTCTTGCTCTCTATAACCTGGAATCAGCTGTATTTCTTAAAAGTGGTAGTAGGAGGCGTGAGAGGGGTTTAAGGATATGGGCGCCTTTCTTGGAATGGTATAACAATTAAACCCTTCTTTTTTTTCTTTTTTTTTTCTCTTCTTTCTTTCTTTTTTGTCTTTCTCTGTGTTAGCCGCAGTATTTGTATTTGTAGCTGTGTAGCATATCTCTTCCTTGAACTGATTACCATGATTGTTTAACCACTTGTTTTGCCATGGTCATATCAAGCTGAAATAAAATAAAAAAAATGAAGCCAGAAGCCCAACATCTTATTTTTCAGGGGATTCTTTCTTTGGATCCCATCCCGTTGATGAGATGTATTGCTGAAGATTGAGCTGGGTACTGGGAGCTGTTGGGCTAGAAAAAATAGAAGCAACATAAGAGGCACGCTTATAGATCCGATGACTCCTAGTATTTTCATCAGAGTCATCAGACCCCTCATTGGCTCTGTGGCAACATTACGAATAGCAACAGAGACATCAACAGCACAGAATTCAATCCAGAGGCAGAGGAGGTCAATAACCATCTGCCCAAACCTCCAAACCAACTACCGGATGCAAACAATGAGTGGCTATCTTACCCCTTTTCTGTTACCCACTCAAGTATGGGGAAAAACGTGACGTCTTACCTGGACGAGTGAAGGAAAATAACTACAGACAAATGGGTTCTGAAAATTATAGAATACAGATACCCTCTCAGATTCAAGCTTCTGCCACCATCCATTCCACTGAAGAAACCATCCCTCTTCCATCTGGAAGAATTGAAACAAGAAGTCACCATCCTCTTGCAGAAACGTGCAGTGGAAAAGATCCACACTTTCCTGAAAGGAATGAGATTTTATTCCTGTTGCTTTCTGGTGACAAAGAAAGGACCGAAAAACAAATACAAGCCCATTTTAGGCCTCAAGAAAGTTAACACGTAGATTTGCAAACAACATTTTTAAAGGTTCATCAAATTCACAACCAGCTAAATCTGGGGATTGGTCATATACAGTAGATCTGCAATATACCTATTTTTAGATCTGGATAGCCAAGACACCTCAAATTCCTAAGGCTCACCGTAGGAAGAGACAATTACCAATACATGGTTTTCCCTTTGTCTAATATATGCACCGCTGACTTTCCCCAAATGTATTATGGTTGGCTACAGCTCATCTCACAGAAATGAAAGTTTTTGTCTATCCATACCTGAGATGACTAGTTCATCAAGGCATATTTGTACCAACAACAACCTAACATTATCATTTGACTGTCATCACTCTCAATCAGCTGCGCTGCATGTGAATCACGAGAAATCTAACTCAATACTAGCTCTGTTCCTACACTACTTGGGTGCAGTCCTTCCTTGACACAATGCACACAAAAGTGTTTCCTTTGGAGGAGAGATGATTAATTCAGAAATGTCGCAATCTGAAAATAACAGCCCATCCAATAGCTGGAAGGCTCTCTTCTCTTCTAGGATCAACTGGATCATGCATTTTTCTTGGCCTGAATGCATGTCTTTACATGAGTTCTCAACAACAGTACGTGGAAGATCAATTGGATTAGCTCTCAGGAAGATGGTAGAACAGAGTGATGCTAACAATTCATGCAAAACAAACACTGAGTTGGTGGTTCCAATAAGAGAATCTTCTCAAAGGAATGGATTTCCATCATGAAATTCCAACCCAAACCATAGTGACAGTGCTTCCCTTACAGGTTGGGGTGTTCATATGGATCATCTTCAAATACAAAGCATGTGGTCCCAGAAGGAACTGTCTTACCACAAACAATCTGGAAATGGCTAATAACCAGAGATCTGAGGATTACATAGGACCATGTACCCGAAAATCCAGGATACTCATGCAGACGCTCTCAGGAGAATCGTTAAAGAAAATTATGAATAGGTATTAAACAAACCCTTACTTCACAACATCTTTTCTGACCTAGGGGGTTCCTCAAATAGACCTTTTCTCAGACAAAGAAACAAATAAAATGCCCAGGCTGTGCCTCAACGTTTTATCAACCAGGAACACTGCGGCATTCCCTAGGGATCAACTGGTCAGACACATTTATTTACGCCTTTCCCACAATCCCCTTATTACCAACACTGAGCATCAAACTGTCTCACTCGAAGGCTAGAATAATTTTCATTGCTTCGGAGTGTCCTTGACAGTGGTGGTTCACGGATCTCGTTCATTTCTCAGAGTGACCACAAAAGAGTCTGCTGTACAGACAGAGCCTTCTTTAGAAGTACATAGGTCAAATTCACTACCCTGTCCTTCACTCGTTGAACTTGACAGGTTGGCTCCTGAACTCATACAGTATGGTCACCTGAACATCCCTCAGGAGTGCATGGGTGTTTTGAGGGAAGCCAAAAGACCATCTACTAGACCTTCCTATTCGTTCAAATGGAAGAGATTCTGCATCTGCTGCTCTCAGAACAATTTCAGTCCTCTCACTTGTCAAGAAGAGGTGGTTCTTCCTTACCACCTCCATTTGGCGTGAGCAAAATTGCAATTCTCCTATATTAGAGTGCATCTTGTGGCAATCAGAGCCTATCGAAAAAGTCCTTCACAAATGTCCTATTTCAGAATGCCTGTGGTCGGTGATTTCCTGGAGGGCATTAAGAAAATATATCCTCCTCTCAGGCGACAATTCCCTCCATGCGAGTTAAAAATGATCCTTTCTTGCCTTATGGGTCTTCCCTTTGATCCCATTTGTAAGGGCGCCCTGCAGCACCTATCTTGGAAGGCTGCCTTCTTGTTGGCTATAACCTCTGCTTGAGTAGGCCAGATACAGGCTTCTATGTTCCTAAGAGCATTCCACAGTAATTCATAGCAACTGGGTAGTGATGAGGACCCTTCCTCAATTCCTCCCTCAAGTAGTCTCAGATTAACATGTCAATCAGATTATTTTCTTACATTCATTTTTTTCAAAATCCATCTTCTCCTTCAAAGAGACCTGTCCATACTCTCGATGTTAGGTGGGTGTTGTAGGTTTATTTAGATGAGATGAAAGCTTTGAGGAAATCAGCGCGGCTTTTTGTGAACCATGGTTCGCCACTTCGAAGCAATCCTTGTCTAGATTGATTGTCTCCTGCATACCCAGAAAGCCTACAAAACCTTACCTGCAAAACTTAGAGCACATTTTACCAGAGGTAAAGCAGCTACTGCTGCTTTGGTTAGAAACATTCACATTTCTGAGATTTTCAAAGCTGCGCCTTGGAGATCCGTTCACACCTTTACAAGAGATTGTCTTGATTCAGATTCAAGGGTAGATGTCCAAGTTGGGCAGTCTTCTAATAAATCTGTGTGCTTATTGTGAGAAGTTGGCCTGATGTATGATGTCACTAGTTCTAGTGTACACCTTATATCAGTCCAAATACCCTTATGGTGATTGGTTGTAAAGTCAACCTTATAGACCAGCTATCCTAGTGGTAGCATGGACAAGAGCAGTCTTAGGCTAAACTCTGAATGGCATGTGAAGCCAGCTGTGATACCATATATAATCCCTTGAATACCAAATGAAAGGACACCACAACAGATATATATATAAAATAAAGTGTATATATTCTAGTCAAACCCTCAGCACTCTTTATGAGATTAGAGGTAAGTACAACACAGTCTTATTTAAGCATACATTAAGTCACACAGGTAAGTAATACAGTTAGGCCCTAGGGGCCACGCAAACCATATACTAAGTAAGCGGTATAAGAACCACTGTCACGGAAATGGAATAGCCCTAGGCCTAGGGAATCGCTGGGGCTACACTACACTAGCGTTAGTTAGGAAGTGGGAGGCCCACGGGATTCGTATGCAGAGTGGAAACACTCACGCGTAATGCGTAAAAGTCAATAGCAATAGTACAGTTTAGAAAACGGTAGATTTAGGACACTTCCGGAGTAGCTAGGAAGTTGAGACTTGAAAACTAGACACTAGGATAGTCACTATCCTGATGAGCACCGGAGTACCCAAGTTACCTAGCCCACAGGCTGCGGGTGCATAGGGGTGAAGATGCGTCGTTTTCGTCGTCGACTCCTATGGATGCCTGAAGAAAGATGCTGACAGGCAGTCAGTGAAGAGTGTCCGGTGGATCCCAAGGCTGGGATCAAGAAGAGAGGAAACCTGCAAGCAGAAGGGACAAAGTCAAGGTCACTAGCCAGTGACCACGTGGAACCAGGAAGGAACCAGGCGATGTCGTGAAGATTTGCAGGTGAAGGTGAAGCTTGTCGCTGCAGCCAGGAGGACCAGGAAGCGTCGAGGACGACCAGGACCAGGAGGCGAGCTGTCCCACGAAGGCTCTTGCTGTCGGCGGCGTCGAAGTTGGACTAGGACTCACCAAGCCTTGGCAAGCGGAACCCACGAAGAACGAAGGACTTGCTTCTGGTGCAGACCAGGAAGGTCTGGGGTGCTTCTTCTTTGCAGAGAAGCGGGAGCCAGTCTGGAGGAGCCAAACCGGCGCAGAAGATTTCAGGGTGCGTCGTCACAAAGGCCACTAGCCAGCGGGCAAGCAACCGGACAGACGCGGCAAGCAGGAAAATGCTGAAGGGCCCCACGCAGGACTCGTGGAGTGTGGGGGGCTGATCTTCGGTGCAGATGGTGCTTGGGGTTGGGGCTTCTCAATCCCCGGTGCACAACTTCGAGGGTACCTCAGAAGCTGCGCTTTAAGTTACTAGCCACTTTTTCCAGGTAGCCGGTCCCACGTCGCTCGTCGCCTCCACGGATCTCAGCTTTGCTGTCGATGTGGATCAGGGTCGGAGAAGTCTGGAAGTCAAGGCTCTGGTCAGGCTCTGCAGTCGGTTCCTCGTAGAACGTGGGCAAAGCAAAGGGTAGTCTCTTGATGGTGCCTGTTTGCACAGGGTAGCCACTCCTTGGCTACAAGGGAGATTCTTCAGTCTTCTTCTTTCGTCGAATGTCGAAGGTCCAGAGTTTCTGTTCAGTTTTGCAGGTTCAGGATAATCTAAAGTCTTGAGGCCCAACTCCCACTCTTATACTAATCTGGGGGGCTGGGATACCTGCTAGGTCACGCCTTATGGGTGGGACCTGGGAGGGGGTGGTTACACCCACTTCCCTTTGTCCAGTTTCGCGCCAGAGCTGGGGCTGGAGTGCCCCAGCGCCGGTTTGAACTGGACTATGCCAGGAACACCTTGTGTGCCCCAGGCATGTCTCATTCCTTTCAGCCCACCCTGCCCCAATACACTAAAGGCTGTCTGGGGAGGTGCTAGCACCTCCCCAAGCAGGAACCCTATTGTCCAGGCCTCCCTGGCTGGGATCACTCCCAGCAGCAGGAGGTCAGACTTGTGTCTGTGGCAGCAGCATCCATTTTGTGATGCTGAGGCTTTGGTTAGAGTTAAACAGCAAAGTAGGATTTTTACATGTCTCTCCCTCTAGAAGGGAGGAATAATATCCTCATCACCAGAAATGGTATGGGGGTATTATTCCAAAGTGTTAGACACCTTACATGACATGTTTTGATAAAGCCAAACCATAGTTACCATAACCGTTTAAGATTATAAGGCACTTTAAGAGTATATGGTAGGCTATATCATAGAACAGCTATAAGGACATGGTTCCGAAAGCTGCAGACAGGCTCAGCTCATGCTAGAGCACCATCTCACATGTTACCAAGCACTCTGCCTCCAGGATTGTTAAGGCCTGCCATAGGAGTGACTGATAGGTACACATGTGTCTATATATAAGGGTAGATATATGCATACTATATCTAAGCAAGGGGTGATTACACGACCTTGCCCCAGCTGAGTGATCAGCCAGTTGTGTCTGATTGGAAGGCCAGACCAGGGGTGGCATAATACATGCTGCAGCCCCTGGGAGGCCTA
Source organism: Triturus cristatus (assembly GCF_964204655.1). Lineage (NCBI taxonomy): Eukaryota > Metazoa > Chordata > Amphibia > Caudata > Salamandridae > Triturus > Triturus cristatus. The sequence continues at coordinate 1,604,828,633 of NC_140590.1, read as the reverse complement.
GGGTACACCTATGCCCTGGGTACCTAGGGTACACTGTACAGGGTCCAATAAGGTGATCCTTACCAATTGGTTATGTACCTAGGGTACATGGAGTCCATTTTAAAGAGAGAGCAGACAGCCTGAGACCCTGAATGGCAGGATCTCAGGCCAACTAAGTCGAAAAACCAGCTAGACACTAGGCAAAAAGTTGGGGGTAACCATAGTCAGATATCCACCTTCCTACACTTATGTTTATCCTTTTTCCTTATCTCTTCTCTTACGGATTTCTCCAGGAGGTTGACCTAATTTTTCTATTCAGTGCTTATGATTATCAATAAAGGTACCCTGAGAGAGAATGAATGGTGTCTTACCTGTAATCCTAGTTCTCTCTCAGGGGAATCTCAATGGAAATCATAAGCAACCCTCCCTCCTACCCGAGGGAAGAGATAAAGTTTGATTAGATCTTTGTTATTTACGGCATCAAAAAGAACTGAGTAAACTGCCACCTGCAGGGCATGATGGGACACTGGGAGACGAGAGGCTTTTACAGGTGCAGTGTTCTATTCATATTATTTCAATGCTGCAGCCTATGAAGGCTATATTGCCTCATCATCTTTCCCTATCACTCACTTTAAAATAATGTAAAAAGTCTATGTGAAGGGTGTTTAAAACATGACAAAATATACCCGGCACTCTAAACATTTAAATTCCAAATAAATGACCTTGATAAGTTAGTATCAAATGGACAAAGGTCTAGTATATTCACTGGAAAACATAGATGTGTTCATACAAAATTGCTTCCATTTAATTTGTAAAAGTATTTTGAAAACCAATTATGTGATAATTTCTGACAGGACTGTAAGTACCACTGTTCTAAAACAAGTACAGATAGAAAGACATTCTTTCAAATATGACACAAATCAGTCCTTATCAGCATGCAAGAGAACAGCCGACACGTGTTTCGTCACATCCTGTGACTTCCTCAAGGCTCTCAAAGTAAATTTGATAGTCGCGTAGTTAGCCGACCATCTTTCATCATTGAATGTACAGAATGCGGATAACTCTTCGGGATCCAAATATGTTCTGAAAGTTAGGAATTTGCCCGTGAAGATTCGCTCATTGTTCAAGCAGAATTCAAAATGTCCGCTCAAAAACAGCTGCTGGTGAGCTTATTATAAGCCCGTCGTACGAAAAGTAGAAGTACACGGTTTCAAAAGGTATCGTATTTCCAGTTGTGTTTTCAGTCCACCCGATTCCGTTTCAAGGGTGTCGTATTCCCAATGGTATTACCATTCTACCCATTACGGATGAGAAGGATGCTGTGTGCCCTTCGAAGTATAGCTGCAAGATTTCACCAGTATTTGGATGCTAATCAGGGCTATGATAGGCCCCTCTCTTGCAAACGAGCTGTCCGTAGTCGTGGGCTCCAAGTTCAAAGATTATCAAAAAGCAGTTTAAAACACCACTCTTATAGTGGTTTTAAAAAAGCTGTATGCTTTTTTAAGTAAATGTAATGGAATTGGCACTGTAGCCTGTCTTAAAGCTATATGTGTCTACATTTTGGTCACCTATATTTCCTGGCCTTTCCGAAGTAAGAAGAAGATACTGTGAAAATGTGACAGTGAAAAAACTGCTCAAAAGTGCCTCAACCTGCGCTGGACTATTCAGTGCTTTTGATTTCAATGGGAATTCCCCTAACAGTGAAATACGATTACAAGTAAGAAACCATTCCTTCACCTGACTAGAGGCAGACTGGGTAGGAGACTGTTACTCTTACAACTAGCCTTTGTTTTCCAAGTGGGTTTTTAAGTTCTCAGAGGGCCTGCTCTAAACTTCTATGTAGGTCAGCTCGCTGACCCTGGATCTATCGCTTGGCTTTCAAACTTTTCACCTGCACCCAGAAATTGAGCGATCAGCCATCAAGAAATCTGATCACTGTCCCTGCATAGGTCAGGGCGACATAGGGCCTACGCCTCTCACTAGATCTCCATTACCCGTTGGCTTTGAAAAGAACCCGAAAAAGTCCAGAGGTCAGCCCATGCACCTGACGAGCTCAGCCTATGCTCTAGTGCATCTCATGTTGTAATCCACACTGGATGCAACCACTTGTGTGCCAGAGTAGCTGCTTGTGCGGGCTGGAGGACCACCTGAGATCCAGGTCTGGGTGAGGTCCAAATCCATGGTAGGCCTTTCCAAGGAACTTGTAGACAGAAAACATAGACATTGGAGTTGGCTTTATTTGGGCCCTAGGGTCAGGTGCTACTCAAAAGCAACTCAATGATGCATAAGATCCCCAACTGGGTGGGTTGATCTATCTGAGATGGACTTCCAACTTGACAAGTAAGGTGGCTTCTCCATGAGATTTGGTGTCACAGCTGCCTCTCTGTATGTAACTTTGCTTCTATTCCTTTGCTTAAGAAGAGGAGAGAAGTGTGCTGCTGACCGGCTCTTCTGAAGCACTGCAGATTCTGAAGAATGAAGAGTGCTTGAGTGGGCCGACACCATGGTGGCAAGACAGTGGTTTCATGTATCTCTGTGCATACTGCCAGTCAAGACTTGCCTGCGCCAAATACAGATCCGTACCTTTACAAGACACTATTGTTTGGATTCAGATACGAGGGCAGAAGGCCAGATTTGGCAAGCCTCTTTAGTAGATCTCTTTGCCTAAGTTATAAGTCTTCTGTTGTATCTTTTGTCTTGAGGATTTCATTGGAGATGAGATAGCTAGCCAATCAATTCAGTGCTTATGATTATCAGTGGAGCTACCTTGATTGAGAAGAAACAGTCTCTTATCAATAATCCTAGTTCTCTCTCAGGGGAATCTCCATTGACATCGTAAGCAATCCTCCTTCCTGCCGGATCGAAGAGATAAAATACGGACAATATTAGCCTGTAGATTTTCTATATCAAAAAAGAAGTAAAGGGTGTTGGTGAAGGCCGATTTTAAAAAGGTCACTGTAGGAAGGTGGAGTATTATGTAGTGATGCAGGTTAGGCTTCACTATGCAATACTCGCACAATACCCCAAAGTTGGTACTTAGATTTACAATAATAAATCCTTAGCTCATTCCTGGTAGAGTGGAAAATAGCAGTCAGAGGAGGAGCAAATGTTAATCATTTCTGAGTACCAACATGGACAATAAGTAATTGATGCAACTCGACAGAAATCCAACATCAATTTATAACAATAAAGCAGATTTTTTATATAAATTTAGACACCAAAACAAAGTCAATCAGATAAGTATAACTGGGGTTATGATTTAACCCCTTCGCTGCTAGGCCTTTTCCCCTCCTGTGCCAAGTCTTTTTTGGGCTATTTGGGGTAGTTCGTGCTTAGGCCCCTGTAACTTTTTGACCACAGTAGATATCCACGCCAAATTTGCGTCCTTTTCTTCCAACATCATGGAGATTCTAAAGGTACCCAGGGTTTGTGGATTCTCCTAGAGGGTTCCCAGAAATTAGTCAAAATACAGCAACATTTAGTTTTTTTTGTGAAAAATGGGGAAAAGTGGGTGCAAATGAAAGCGTCTGTGTTTTTCTCTGCAAATGATATCAAAAAAGGGCTTGTGGGGCTGAAATCACCATTTCTCCAGCTTTTAGGGAATGACCGACTTTTGTCAGCTATCCAACATTTTTTACACAGTTTTGACATTTGTCTGGGACATACCCTATTTTTGCTATTTTTTTGTGCTTTCAACCTCCTTCAAGATAATGGTAGAAATGGGTAGAAAAGCAATAATGGATCCTGGAAAGTTATACATTTTTGAAAAGTAGACAAAATTCTGAATTCAGCAAGGGGTCATTTGTGTAGATCCATCAAGGTTTCTTTATAGAAACAACAGTTAAATATAGGAAAAATTAAATATTTGTTGAAAAAAGCAGCCTTTTGAGTCAACGTTTTCACCTGTAACTTCTAATTATGACATCTCTTTGAAAGCAATGTACCGTTACATCCGGTGGACCTTCCTGGTTGTGGGGATATATAGGACTTGTAGGTTCACCAAGAGCCCAACGAACCCAGAGTAAAAAACTGAGCAGCATTTTGTAATGTTTTTTTTTTTTCCGGGTATATAGCAATTATTGTGGGAAAATGTATACATGGAAAATTCGGTATGAAAGACACCTATGTATTTCTGAAATGGGAACAAATTACAGAGTTTAGAAACAGTGCATATTTGCACATTTTCGAAATTGGGAATACTCATACTTGCATGACAATTATTGGTCATTTTTCAAAATGACTTTTTTTTTACACAATGTCTTTCATTTGGAAGGGAGAAATGCATCAAAAATCAATAGGTAATAACAGTTGCTTTACAAATCCGAACTACACTAAGTCTCCCGATAAAAATGGTACCTCACTTGTGTGGGTAGGCATAGTGCCCACAACAGGAAGTGGCTCAAAACCTAAGGTGAACACACCGCATTTTCACACTGAAAATTTACACACTTTTTGCGAAGAGTCTAGCTGTAGTTTTTGAACCCTAGCCCTGCCGGCACCTAGGGAAACCTAGCAAACCTATACATTTTTGAAAACTAGACACCCAGGGGAATCCAGGATGGGGTGACTTGACTGCCTCCCACCATGGTCTGTTACCCAGAATCCCTTGCAAACCTAAAAAATTGACAAAAAAAACACATTTTCCCCACATTTCTGTGATGGAAAGTTCTGGAATCTGCGTGGATCCACAAATTTCCACCCACCCCGCGTTCCCCAAAGTCCTACGAGAAAAATGGTACCTCACTTGTGCAGGTCGGCCTAGTGCCCGCGACAGGAAACGGCGCAAAACGCAACGTGGTCACACCTCAATTTTGCAGTGAAAAATGACCCTTATTTGGCAAAGTGACTAGCTGTAGTTTTTTAACCCTAGCCCTGCCGGCACCTAGGGAAACCTAGCAAACCTATACATTTTTGAAAACTAGACACCCAGGGGAATCCAGGATGGGGTGACTTGACTGCCTCCCACCATGGTCTGTTACCCAGAATCCCTTGTAAACGTAAAAAATTGACAAAAAAAAAACACATGTTCCCCACATTTCTGTGATGGAAAGTTCTGGAATCTGCGTGGATCCACAAATTTCCACCCACCCCGCGTTCCCCAAAGTCCTACAAAAAAAATGGTACCTCACTTGTGCGGGTCGGCCTAGTGCCCGCGACAGGAAACGGCGCAAAACGCAATGTGGTCACACCTCAATTTTGCAGTGAAAAATGACCCTTTTTTGGCAAAGTCCCTAGCCCTGCCGGCACCTAGGGAAACCTACCAAACCCACGCATTTCTGAAAACTAGACACCCGGCAGCTTCCAGGGAGGTATGGCTTGCGTGGATCCCCCAACGTTTCCTTACCCAGAATCCCCTGCAAACCTCAATTTTAGCTGAAAAAAATAATTTTTTTCACTAATTTTGGGGTGGGAAAGTTGTGGCATCAACGGGCTCACACAAATTTACCACCACCCAGCGTTCCCCCAGGTCTCCCGGTAAAAATGGTGCCTCACTTGTGTGGGAGGCCCAAGTACCCGCGGCAGGCAAGGGCCCAAAACGTGGTGAGGCGACATCAAAATGGCCTATCGCAAAACCACCTGGTTTTGCAAGGGGGTCACTTGGGTTTTTGGCCCGGTGCTCGGCGGCCATCTAGGGAAACCTACCAAACCCACGCATTTCTGAAAACTAAACACCCGGCGGCTTCCAGGGAGGTATGGCTTGCATGGATCCCCCAACGTTTCCTTACCCAGAATCCCCTGCAAACCTCAATTTTAGCTGAAAAAATCACTTTTCTCACACATTTTGGGGTGGGAAAGTTGTGGCATCACCGGGCTCACACAAATTTACCACCACCCAGCGTTCCCCCAGGTCTCCCGGTAAAAATGGTGCCTCACTTGTGTGGGAGGCCCAAGTACCCGCGGCAGGCAAGGGCCCAAACATTTTTTTGATAGGCAATGTGGATTTCGCCTTACTACGTTTTGGGCACTTGCCTGCCGCGGGTACTTGGGCCTCCCACACAAGTGAGGCACCATTTTTACCGGGAGACCTGGGGGAACGCTGGGTGGTGGTAAATTTGTGTGAGCCCGGTGATGCCACAACTTTCCCACACCAAAAAGTGTGAAAAAGTGATTTTTTCAGCTACAATTGAGGTTTGCAGGGGATTCTGGGTAAGGAAACGTTGGGCGATCCACGCAAGCCATACCTCCCTGGAAGCCGCCGGGTGTCTCGTTTTCAGAAATGCGTGGGTTTGGTAGGTTTCCCTAGATGGCCGCCGAGCACCGGGCCAAAAACCCAAGTGACCCTCCTTGCAAAACCAGATGGTTTTGCGATAGGCCATTTTGATGTCGCCTCACTATGTTTTGGGCCCTTGCCCGCCGCGGGTACTTGGGCCTCCCACACAAGTGAGGCACCATTTTTACCGGGAGACCTGGGGGAACGCTGGGTGGTGGTAAATTTTTGTGTGCCCGGTGATGCCACAACTTTCCCACACCAAAATGTGTGAAAAAAGTGTTTTTTCCAGCTAAAATTGAGGTTTGCAGGGGATTCTGGGTAAGGAAACGTTGGGGGATCCACGCAAGCCATACCTCCCTGAAAGCCGCCGGGTGTCTAGTTTGCAGAAATGTGTGGGTTTGGTATTTTTCCCTAGATGGCCGCTGAGCACCGGGCCAAAAACCAAAGTGACCCCCCTTGCAAAACCAGATTAACTATTGTTCCTACAGCGTGAGAATTTTGGAATAATATTGCAAAGAAAATGTGGCAGCGATTTTGAGGTTTGCAGGACATTGGGGATAAAAAAACTTTTTGAATTCACAAGAGAGACATCACCATGAACTCCCATGGGTTTTCGACAATATCTACAGTTGGTGGGTTATTCTTACATGGAAAGTGTACCTTGGCAGAGAAACTAAAGACAAAGATTCCTGCACAACCATCTATTCCTCAAACACACACACACATACTGGTTGGGTTTGGCACGAGGGCGAGTCATGGTTCAGTGTATTAAATTTTATTAACAAGAGATTTCACAAAAATGAAATGCACTATCAATAATTAAATTCACAAAAAACCGAACCAATGACTTGCAGCTCGTGAGCTGTAAAGCCACGTCAAGGCACCAACCACTTTACAGGCCATTCACACACCTTTCATACGTGATACAAACAAGACCATTCGCACCACCAGGCACAAAGCAACACATTACAAAATTCACAAAAAGGGACAAGGTACACCCTGCTTCAGAAAGACAAATATTACTGCACAGCCATCTAATCCGCAAGCACACACACATACTGGTTGGATTTGGCACGACGGTGAGTGATGGTTCAGTAGATACAATTGTATTAGCAAGTGATTTCACAAAAATGAAATGCACTGGTAATAATTGAAAGGGCGAGAAACTGAACCATTGACTCACAGCTCGTGAGCTGTAAAGCCACAACAAGGCACCAACCTCTTTACAGGCCATTCATACACCTTTCATACGTGTGAGACATACAAAACCATTCACACCGCCAGCCGCGGGCCCATCACATAACAAAACTCACACCAGCACACAGCGCCATTCAAGGGCCCATCACTTTCACACGCCCACAATCCAGACACAGCAACTACACAGGCTGATGGATTGCGTGGAGTGGCACTCAGCTAGCAGTGTGTGTAGTGACCAGCAGAAAGTCACTACTCACACACAGCCAGCCGAGCGCCAGTCCACACACACCGCTAGCAGAGCGCCAGTCCACGCACACCGCTAGCCAAACACCAGTCCACGCACACCGCTAGCCTAGTGCCAGTCCAGGCACACCGCCAGCCAATCGCCAGTCCAGGCACTCCACCAGCCAATCGCCAATCCACGGACACCACCAGCCAAGCACCAGTCCGCACACACCACCAGTCCACGCACACCGCCAGCCAAGTACCAGTCCACGCACACCGCCAGCCAAGCACCATTCCACGCACACCGCCAGCCAAGCTCCAGTCCACGCACACCACCAGCCACGCACCCCGCCAGTCCACGCACACCGCCAGTCCACACACACCGCCAGCCAAGCATCATTCCACGCACACCACCAACCAAGTGCCAGTCCACACACACCAACAGCCAAGCGCCAGCCTACACACACCGCCATCACATTTAGGATTTTTTTAGAAAAAAATAAAAACACAAACAAATCGCAAATAGATACAAATCTTCAAACACAAAATCAGCAACTAAATACATTGCACTAACACCAACCTTGAAACAGAATCAAATTATCCAAAGAATACAGACCAGGCAGTTCACTTTACCACTCATGAATGCTCCCAAAAATTATTTTGCGTGTGGTACGCTCTAAAACAAGCAGGGACACACAGTGCAGGTTGAGAAGGACAGTCGGGGCAGTACATACGACTCTCCTTCCGTGTACCTCTTCGCCAACAGACTCTACATCTCCTACTGGGAAAATCTTTTGAGGGTGTGGGAGGAATGTGATCAGGAAAGTGGCGATCTTTCAGTCTAGCAACATCCTCCACCACTCCAACTCTAGGAACACTTGCCTGTTCCACTACAACAAGGCTGCCTATTACAGACTCCTGAAAATTAACAAAAGTCATCTTTGACTCAGGGCAAGAATCCTGGAACACAACAAAAGTATTAAACATTGCCAAGTGGAAAAGATGGATAGCCAACTTCTTGTACCAAATGTAAGCCTTACGAAGAGCAGTGTAAGGTTCCAACCTCAGATCTACTCTGTCAACACCACCCATGTGCCTATTATAGTCTAAAATGCACACAGGTTTGCGCGCTTCAGCGACCTGACCCCAAACAGTCACAGGTGCAGTGCTTTCATCATGGATGGTAGTCAGCATGTAGACATCTCTCCTGTCTGAAAACTTCACAGCAAGAAGCTCCTGGCAACGCAACGCAACGGAACGCATTGCACTGTCCCCGCACAAGCTTTTGACAAACAAGTTCTTTCGGGAAACCTTTACGGTTAGAGCGGATTGTGCCACAAGCAAGAGTGTCCACTTTGGCCAATTCCCTGAACAACCGCACCCCAGTATAGAAGTTATCTACATATAAATGGTGGCCTTTGTTAAAAAATCCTCTACCAAGTTCCCAAACAATTTTCTCAGTCACTCCAAAAGTGGACGGACAACCAGGGAGGTTAATCCTGGATTCCTTACCGGTGTACACCCTGAAGTTAGAGACATATCCAGTCCTACTGTCACACAGCATATACAGCTTTATTCCATAGCGTGCCCTCTTACTAGGAATGTATTGCCTAAAAACCAAGCGGCCCTTGAACAACACCAAAGACTCATCCACTGCAATTTCTTTCCCAGGAGCATAAATCTCAGAAAATCGATCAACAAAGTGATCAAGGACAGGCCTAATCTTAAAAAGACGGTCACACACAGCGTGATCTTGTGGCAACGCTAAACCATTATCAACAAAATGCATCATCCGAAGCAGAAGCAAATACCTGTCATGACTCATGACTGCCGGAAAAATAGACGTTGCCATCAAGGGACTGCTAGACCAATATGAAGACATTGATGGCTTCCTTAGCAAGCCCATCAAAAAAGTTAAACCCAAGAACTTCTTCATCTCTTCAAGATTTGTGGGAGTCCACCGGGTAGCTCTAGAGTGTGGCTTAAGACTGGCACTGTTGTCCCTCAAAAACTGTTCGGCATACAAATTAGTCTGCTCAACAATCTCTGCCAAAAACACATCGTCCATAAACAACTGAAAAAAATTTACCGGCAAAACGTTTTTAATATTCACTCTACACCCTGGAACACCAGTAAACTCTGGCAATGCCGGCTGCACCATGCCAGGGGCAACCCAGAGGTCATCACTTTCAAAGGGAAGCCTTGCAGCCCCAGCCTGCAGCCCAGATGCCTCTTGCCGCACTACACCAACGGGAAGCCTTGCAGCCGCAGGCTGCAGCCCAGAAGCCTCTTGCCGCACTACACCAACGGGAAGCCTTGCAGCCCCAGGCTGCAGCCCAGCTGCCTCTTGCCGCACTATCGGCACATCAGTCTCCTTCTCTAACACAGGCACTTCATCCGCACTAAGAGTATCTTCATCATCCGATGACTCCATACGGAGAGAAAACTCACTGCCAGAATCGTCCCCTGCCTCCTCTCCCTCAGATGCAGAGTCAGTCTCTGAACCATGGTCAGAGGAAGACTCAAACAGCAAACCAACAACCTGCTGAGCAGTAATCCTGTGGCTAGCCATTATACTTACTAAGATAGAAGACTGCACAAACAAGTCAACAACAACCAACAATATGCAAACCAAGTAAGTAAAGAAATGTGTACCTTTATCACAAAGATCAATGTACTCAAAAACTATAAAATTCAATTACAAGAGACAGCTGCACTCACCAGAAACCAACTCTGCAGTGACACAGCAAAAACCAACGATATCCAACTAGAAAGAAGAAAAAAAAACAAATTACTCACAAGACAACAAAATACACATCGAGCACCAATGCAAAAAGTTTTTGACACTCAAAAACCAAACATACTGCTATTATTACACCATTTGCAAAAAAAATTCATGCAGAGAAATCAAACACATTTACATTGTACAAAAAAAAGTCTCTTACCAAACTACACAAACAGCAGAACCACCAGTAACAAAACGGCAAACTGAAAAGAGCAAAAGCCTTCACCTAGAACAAAAAAGTAAAAAAAAAACATTGCAATTGCAATTCACAAAAAATATAACAATAAACATTATAACATGCTATTTCACTACCCAAATGGTCAATCGGGTTGTGTGCCAGGTGGGGCAGAAAACAGCAGGAAAAAAAAGGCTACTCTGTCCCGGGGCGGGTGGGCCAAATACATATTATAAAAAATTGCACCCTGGAAGCGAGGGGTCACTTCTATTTTTATTTAAACTAATTCCCTGGTGTCTAGTGGGCTTTTCTGCCCCCCCTGTGACCAGAAACGGCTACACAAAAGACCGATCTGCCCCCAGGGGGGGCAAAAAAGTCTTGAAAAAAATGTGGCCCCCCAGGAAGCGACCCTTGCCCAAGGGGTCGCTTCCTTTACGCAAAATAATAACATCCCTGGTGTCTAGTGGGCTCTTCTGCCCCCCCTGGGACCAGAAACGGCTACAAAAAAGACCTATCTGCCCTCATAGGGGGCAGAAAAGTCTTCAAAAAAAATTGGTGGCCCAGGAAGCGACCCTTGCCCAAGGGGTCGCTTCCTACAATAACAAATAGATCCCTGGTGTCTCGTGGGCTTTTCTGCCCCCCTGGGAGCGGAAACGGCAAAAAAAAAAACCGATCTGCCCCCAGAGGGGGCAGAAAAGTCTTCCATACATAATGGGGCCCCAGGAAGCGACCCTTGCCCAAGGGGTCGCTTCCTTTACTACAACAAAGCATCCCTGGTGCCTAGTGGTGGCATTCCTACGGCACGATCGCGACGCTGTGCGCGATCGTGCTGCAGGAATGCCCTGTATTGAGACATCAGGGGAGAGGAAATACTCTTTCCTCTCCCCCGATGCCTCAATACTTAGAAAATCACCCCCGCGGCCCCACCGGAGATCCCAACATACCTGCTGCTGGGACGCCTGGAAGCAAATGGCTTCCAGGCGTCTCAGCGCTTCCTGATGACGTCGGCGCGCGCTGACGTCATGGGCAAGCGTGGGGGGGCTCGGGGGTGGCAGCGGAAACTCTTCCGCTGCCATCCCCCTCTGTGGGGGCAGGATCGATGCCCCAGCGGGGGAGCGCCAGCGCTTCCCCCAGGGGCTGTGCTCATGACGGAGCGGTTCCGTCATAAGCACAGCCCAACCGATGCTCGTGACGGAACCGCGGCGTCATGAGCATCGAAGGGGTTAAGAAGCAAAATTAAATCCGCGCAAATCATTACTGCAAAGCTTTAGCATTGCAGTCATTGGTAAAAAGCACGAGTGACAATCGGTCACTTGCATGTCCAGTTACGTGGAACCCAAGGTAGGGGTAAGGTGACGTGGGTTCCAGGACCAAGCCACGACAATCAATTCGATTTTAGCTGGCTCGAGAAGCCCGGGTGTAAGTTTTCAGGCTGTCGGAGGGGCTGAAGCGGGGGATCTGGATTTGCTGTTTACACTCTCCTGGTGGAGAACCTGGTGCAAAAAGTCAACAATTAAGCCACTGCTGATGTCGGATGAAGGTTTTGCAGAGTTTTCTTGAGAGGCAGGGTCGAGTAAAGGTGGTGGTTGCCGGACTGGCGACCAACAAGCCTTGGCAGCCGTAAGCTCTCCAGAAAGTAATTTCGACATCTGGGGGAAAACGGAAACTGCCTGAAACTTGTTGGAAGTCATGACTATGTTTTCCGCAGTGCACTGGGCGATCCCTCGGAGGGCCCAATGGCCAGGGATTTTTAAATTCCAGAGCACTGTTTTTACCTGTCGTGTGCAGGGGACTAATGCCACTAGTCCAGAGGAGTCTGAAGTTACCTTTGGATCTCGAAGAGGTCTCTGTCTGGGAGAACCAGTCTTTGTTCTTGGATTAGGACTAGTCGCAGTCATGCAGTTCCAGGAAGGTTGCCACAGGGGCAGAGTATGACATCTTAGCTTTGTGCACTTCCTGTTGTCGCAGACACAGGTCTCTTTGCCCTTTGTTGCAAGTCAGATCAGAACTGAGGTTCTGGTGTCGGGGTGCCACTTAAATCCTAGATTTAGGGACAGTAGCGGTGTGGGTTCAAATGGCCAATGGGCTACTAGCACCAGCGACTAATCCGCTCCTGAAGTGGCCACATCTGGGTGTGTGTCACCTTTTCTACCCAGATCCCTATATTCTGCCACTTTAAAAAGTGGTAGAAGCCTTCCTTAGCTGTACAAACCACATAGCCCACCCTAGAAGTGTGTCTAGCCTTTTGGGGCTCAGCCAGAACACAGGAAAGGCTGGTGCAACCAGGTAGGCAACCTGTAAGATAGCCATGTGGGTGCATGCTACATTGCTTCAACACTAACATAAGAGGGGGGACTTGAAGCTAGTTTAAAGAATGTGGGAAGGTCATGTACCATCGCCCCTAAGACAACAAGTTATAACATAGTGGTAACAGTTCCGAAAGGGAAAAGAGGACAAGTGCTCTGCAATCGAACTATGGTTGTTAGTCTTTTGTCAATGTCTCCAAAAGACTGTTGAGTGTGCTAGAAGTGGTGGTAGACCTCCTAATATCTTTTGTGCCCTCACACTCTTGCGAGTGTATTGCATCATGCTCCTCGTGGGGGTGGCGCTGCAGTCCCTCACGGGCCCTACAAGAGGGCTCTTTTTTGGAGATCTTTTAAGGAGGTGCCGTACTTGTGCATGTGGGTGTGTGGGCCAAGTTAGTGGGTGAAGGTGAAGTTAAAATTACCTCTTGGTACCTAAATAAGTTTAATAAAGGGTCCTTGAGGTAAATTAAAAAGGAAGTGTGGTTTGGAGGCTCTCCTTCAGACTAAATAAAAGGGAGGGACTAGTGTGTTCCCACCTGCTCTCAAACCATGAACATAAGTGTGTGATGTGCTAAAAGTAAGTGGTGGTCGACCTGTTTCGCGCAAACAATTGGTCCCTAATGGATCCTTGTGCGCTTCTTCAGGACCGTGTGCATAAAGTAAATGTTAGTGGGAGTCAGGGAAAGACACCCTATACTTCCACGTCACCTATCGTCAGGTTAGATAGACGTCTCAGCGTCCGAGACACGTGTTGTCCGTGTTCTCAAAAAAACAGAACCTGTTGGAGACAAAGAAGGAAAAAAGAATCCACCATAACTGGATGTGGAATCAAAATAGCTTAGTTAACATGATAGATGTGGAACAGGGCCACTAACTGCGTGGCCCTGTCATTCATAGTGTAATGCGCCCAATTAGCGTATCTGCAGAACTCAAGTAATAAACGGGGAGGTTCTATAGTAACCATCTGCAGGAGGAGAGATAGGTTGGAGCTTGGTCCATGTAGGGTGAATGCTCAGGAGGTATAAAAACACAGTAACGGACAGGTATGGAGGTATGGTAAGGATAATGGGTATCGGCACTGGACCCAGTGTTGTGTGTGGCAGGGGAAGCTGAAATAGTGAATAGTCTAGGTTTAATCACATTAGGTAACGTGGTCATGACACTGGATAATGCTGTATCAGCAATGGAAATTACCATGTGAGCAGCGATGTGTGGCAGAACGTATCTGGCAGCGCCACGGTGATAAAGGGCATTTCAACAGTGGGATTGAATGAGGTCTAGAAAGGGGAGCGCCACGGTGGGGGCATATGCCGTGCTAAAGTGTATACGGAGCCCCAGTAACTCAGGGTGTCACGTGACAAGGGACGTATAGCGTGATTGAGGGACCGCAGATTAAAAACGCTTCCACCGGGAAATACCTGTTAAAAGGAGGGGGGGGGGGGGGGTAGCGGTTATAGGCTAACACACCAAAGTGGTATGGGCATGGAACAGTCGCACAATTTAAAACATATCGTGCCAGAAGTAATCATACCCTCCTCAAATAGTCGAAGGGCCGCGTTGGCGTATCATCAGGCTGCCGAGGAAGGAAGCTGTGTTTGGGAAAAAGCAGGACATGTATATAACACCCATTATATAATTTGTCGTAACGGGGAGTAGTTCAACTCACCAAGCTACAGAGTTCTGGCAGTGGCAGGGACTCACCATATCTTCCTTGTGGAGGCACCCGTATACCTGTTGCCAGATCAGGTTACACCGGTAGCTGCAGCTCCATGAGTCGGTGGTATAAATGCTGTGACTTCTGTGTAAGTGGGCGGATAGTCACGTGGTGTCTGAGCACGTAGTAACATGGCGTCAGAAATATGATGATGTGCTATTCTGTCAGCCATATTGGGTGGTGTAAAGTAACCAGGAAGAGTTTACTAAAGGTGTAGGAGATGGCAGAAAAAAAGGTTGCCCAGCATGTGTAAGAAGAAACAGTATGTTAGAGCTAATATTCATGAGTATGTACGAGTACCTTCGTTATAATTCTGCAACATACAGTGAAAAAAGGTATAATTGTAGGATGGAGTACTATACTGTAGGCCATCTCAAGGGATGTAAGTATGTAGGACTGCTTTGCCTTTCGTCAGGGGAGTGGTCAGAAATGGTTCAGCTGTGACATATGTTTAAGCAAAACACTTGGTGTGTGTGTAGAGAGATGGTCATGATTTTTTCGGAAATCCCTTTTTGATATTCTCAAACGAGAATGCAGTCTATAAATTGAATATGGTGGTGTGACTATTAGGTTAGGAGCCCATGCTGTATTAGTTGGGTGTAACTATTAACCCATATGTGTGGATATGTATGCATTCAGATTGTGTAGGCAATGGGGGGGACATATAAGTGGTATTTTTATAAATGATTTCACGCGTTACTGCGTTGGCGAAGTAAGGTGGTAAGGTGATCATGACTCATGGTACTAGTTCTACCCACGGGATATCGTCATTAAGTCCTGTTTCGTTACTCTTAAGCCTTAACACCCATCGTTGTTCATGTCTGAACAAAGCAGAGGTGCTCCACTGAGGGTTAGAGTTAATTATTGTCCATCTCAGGCTTTCAGGTGCATGATTTTTTCTCAGTACAGTCTCTGTAGCTTTGTAGTAATTTTTCGGCAACAGATTGTACTTTTGTGCTCGCCGATGCGGACCTTGACCGGTTTTGTGGTCATACCCACATAGTTCAGAGTGCAAGGGCATGTCAGTAAATAAATTCAATTCTTGGTATTGCAATTTGTGTGGCGTTTTTGCTGCCAAGGCCTCATCATACCCAGATCTATTTCTTTTGTCGGTGTGGTCTGGGGGCTGGCGGAGCATGACCCACATGGATAGTGTCCTACAACCGAAGGTAAAACCCACAGCGTGGATTGAGTCTGAGCTTGTCTTGTGGGATGTGTGTGCTCTAGAATATCTCTAAAATTCTGCGTGCGTTTGAAGGCAAATAGGGGTATTGGACCTGGAGTAAAGTCTTCTGTTTCCAAAATGTTCCAATGTCTATTTATAATCTTCTGTATAGTGCTTGAGTTGGGTGTGAATGTAGTCACACATGTCATTGTTTCCGTTTTTATCTTTTCTTTCGTTTCCAGGAGGGCTTCTCTATGATTGTTTTTCGCTCTTTTGTGTGCTTGCTTTATAATTCTCTTTGGGTATTTTCTTGCTGTTAGATTGTATGATAGGATTTTAATTTACCTCAAGGACCCTTTATTAAACTTATTTAGGTACCACATGCGCAAGTACGGCACCTCCTTAAAAGATCTCCAACAAAGAGCCCTCTCGTAGGGCCCGTGAGGGACTGCAGCGCTACCCCCACGAGGAGCACCGCCCAATGATGATGCTTTGCACTCGCAAAAGTGTGTGAGGGCACAAAAGATATTAGGAGGTCTACCCCCACTTCCAGTACACTCAACCGTCTTTTGGAGACATTGACAAATGACTCACAACCATAGTTCGGTTGCAAAGCACTTGTTCTCTTTTCCCTTTAGGAACTCTTACCACTATGTTATAACTTGTTGTCTTAGGAGCGATGGTACATGACCTTTCCACATTCTTTAAACTAGCTCCAAGTCCCCCCTCTTATGTTAGTGTTGAATTATTGAACGGCGGCTAGCCGTAGGACATTTATCCTATCCTCTTCTTTCAATACACCCTGCTCGTACTTGATGTATAACACACATACACCGGCAGATACACACATCAGGAACATGGACACTCAAGGCCTGAGCTTTGATGACTAAACAATTTCAGAAATTCTCAGGGCGCCCTCCCTCCTAGCAGGAGATGGGAGTGCAGCAACAGGCAGCAAAAACGACAACTGGAAGTCTCTACAAACATTAAGAAAACTTCAGATAAGACAGCCTTGCACGGGATTGTCATGACAGAATATCTAAGGGCGAATATTGCCCTAAATGGCCTTCTCGTGACACTGGCGCCCAGGATATTCCTAGAAGATCTCACCTTTCGCCATGAATGGTCTAAAATAGCCTGGAAGTGCAGAAATAAATGAGGAAATGAATGATCACAGAGAATACCTCACGAAACAGAAAGTGAATAAACTTCAAAAAGTTTTAAACTTTTTGACAAAGAAAAGATCTATCCCTATACCAATGACGACTACGTTTTTCAACATAATGAGACCACGTCGGATGAAGGAAGTAGCATATATTCAGGGAGATCAGACTCAACCAGCAGTGACTCTAGTTATGAAAATAACCAACTGAGACAAAGGGGAGGATACAGACATCAAAACCCCTTGCTTCTTCAAGGCTTCCCATCCCTACCTTTCCAACCACAGATGTACCAAGGTCCATGGATGGGACCTCCTCCAAATTATGGAGAGCTAAAATCCTTGCTCTCCAGTTCACAAAGGTGGGGGAGGGGGGACTAATCCATTCCGATGTAATACAGAATCGTATTAAAGACATAGCAATAAATATTAAAGCTATGGCATGACTCGCTCTTGAGAGCGGTGTTCATGAGGGGAGGTAGGAGGAGACGCGAAAGGGGGGCACAAATCTGGGCTCCATTTACACAATGGCTGAACAGCTGAAGGGAAATAATTAGCCCTGTCAAAGGAGGATTGTATGGTATTTTGTTTCTTATTGTCTCTTTCCCGGGGATATACGGGTTTGCCGCGCCCTATTTATGAGGTCTATTTGTTTTCTACAAAGTTGCTAGATGTGCTATAAGAAATGTATTATTTATAGTGATTTCTATGATGAACCTATATGTTATGAATTATTGTATTATTTTCAAGCTGAATAATAAAAAAATAAAAAAAAGGATGGGACCTCCTCCAATGTGGAATGGACCACCATGACACCACCCTCAATTTCCCCAATATCAACAGTTCCCGAACCCCCCTCTTTTCAACCGAGGGAGGGGCAGAGGAAGAGGCAGAAGAAGAGGAAGGTCCAAAAATGCCCATTGGCAAGACCAAGAACAGATGGTACTGAGGAGCAAGACGACCAGACCTTAGTAGTGAATCTCTCATCCAGACCCCTGGTGGAGGGCGAATACAGGCTCTTGGAGAAGGGCCTAGGCTTTGTCCCCACCCCAAAGGAGGACGATTTCAAACTTCATCAAGAACTACACCAGTTCTTTTGGAAAGTGTGTCTCAAAGCATTCTTTCAAGACAAACCTGAGAATCCCATAACAGGTACTGGCTTCAAGAGAAAATCTAAATTTACCCCCACCGCTGCAATGACACCCAACGAAGTTCTCAGGTTTGAACAAGCCATTCTTAAAGATGTTTAGGAGATCACGAGGGAAGAAAGAGGACTGTTGAAGGTGATCATGTCAGACCCCACTATCATCATAAAACCCGCCGATAAGGGTGGAGCTATCGTCATACAAGACACAGTGGATTATTTTTTTATTTTTTTTATTTTTGAAAAACCTTTATTGTGCACATTTACATCATCGTACAACGCACAGTCGCCGTCCAGGCGGCGAAGCAGTTAAGCAAAGCGTACGCTTCCAGATATTAGAACACAGCCATTTAGCCGACAACCCGGGGGTCCGGCGGCGTCGTACAGGGTAGCATGCGTACAGAAGGGGGGTGTGTGCGTTGTGGGGGGAGTAGGTGTGTGGTGCTGTTTATGTGCTTTTGATTTTTTTTTTGTGGTGTCCCAGGTGCATGTTATCGGTAATAGAGGATGGCGCTGTGATCCAGCCCACTCCACGGCCACGCCGGCTGTCACCCAGGCCCCGATCCAGAGACAAGACACAGTGGATTATGACGCTGAATGTATCTGCCAACTTTCAGATACCAAGTACTACGAACTGATCGAGGAAGAGCCCATAAAACGTTTGACCATCCAGATTCAGAGACTTGTGATGGAAGCAGAGACCGAGGGATGGATCACTCGGGACGAAGCATCTTTCCTGACCAACGAATATCCACGCATCCCTTACTTCTACAATCTTCTGAAGATCCATAAAGGCCTCAATCCACCACCGGGACGCCCGATAGTGTCCGGGATAGAATCACTCCTAGAACCTCTCGGCAAATTCTGCAACTTCTTTCTCCGACCACTGGTTGTGAAGACCCCAACCTACCTGCGAGATACCACTGAGGTCCTTAATCTCATTCAGAGCTTTAAAGACCCTAGCTCGATCAACCTCCTGATCACCTTGGACGTGCAGGCACTGTATACTAACATACCCCAGGATTCCACCATTGGGGTATTGTAACGTGCTCTCTATGATCTGGACCCATGGCCTTATGAGACGCCCATCAACTTAGTTTGTGACTGTGCAACCATTGCCCTCAAGGAAAACTTCTTCGCCTACGAAAAGAAACTATACCACCAGACACAGGGCACCAGCATGGGAAGCACGTTTGCACCAAGTCTAGCCTGTCTTTACATGGCTAACTTTGAGTCCGAACACATATTGAAGACCACCAACCCATACAACACTAACATCTTACTATGGCATTGCTACATTGACGACGTCCTAGTCTTCTGGAGAGGTACAGAAGATGAGTGTCGGAACTTTTTCATGTGGGTCAACCCATTGGACCCCTTTATCAAATTCACAGGCTCAATGTCAAGTGACAATATCCCATTCCTGGATCTTCGAATCTGGTTACAAGATGGTAACCTACTCACTACCAACTACAAAAAGACTACTGATAGGAACAGTCTTCTCTTATACCAAAGTCCCCACCCTAAGTCACAATCAGAACAAAGTGAGGTGGCAAATAGATTATTACCTAGATGGGAAACACTGCTAGGTGACAAAATAGAGGAGTATAGCTGCACACAACTACAATTACTGACATCCAACTGTAACCTACGGATAATACATTTTAAATTCCTCCACCAATTTTATTACACCCCAACCCAACTCCACAGATACGGCCTCAGAATGCATGACAGGTGTCAGAGATGTAACGCCTTAAGTGCGGATTTCCTACACTTGGCATGGGCATGTCCACAGGTAAACAAATATTGGCACGAAATCATAGGGGCGATAAACGAAATGCTAGCTGAAAACGTGCCAAACAGGCCTCTTGTGTGCTTACTGGGGATATACAATTTAAATCCAACAAAAAGAAGGAAGTTTCTGGCTGTGGCACTGCTACTGGCGAAACGACGAGTAGCCATTAGAAGACTGCTCACAGACATTTCATATTGCAGGGAAACCATGGAAATGTATGCGGAAGAACTACCGCTTTCATCGAGATCCCGTAATTTCTGGGAACCACTGAAACAATACCTACTAAAGCTACAGGAGGATAAGTAATATGTATAAATGGTTGACAAAGTATAAATACATGATGCTCTGTCATAACTTTTTCTCCCTTTTTGAAATTCAGGAGAAGATGGAAGGACTCATGTCTCAACTTTATGTGTAATGTAGGATAGTATCTATTGATGCCTGATGTGCTGTAAACCTTGGATAATAAGTTTGTATTGTCGTAATACGATGTGGTGTGAAGTTCAATGTCAGCTATGCCTATATAGAACGATAAGATTAGCTCCTGTAAACCCAAAGCTTACAAATGTTATGATGAATACCCTTGCAAATGCCTCAGTATGTGTAAACTATAATGTTGACCAGACGAAATAAATAAAATATAATTTTTTTTTTTAAAAAGTCACCACCCTAAGGCCCTTCGAGATAACCTCCCGGTGGGACAGTTCCTACGTTTACGTTGAAATTACAACACTCTGAATGAATTCGAAGCCCAGGCGAGGATCCTATCAGACAATCTAACAGCAAGACAATACCCAAAGAGAATTATAAAGCAAGCACACAAAAGAGCGAAAAACAATCATAGAGAAGCCCTCCTGGAAACGAAAGAAAAGATAAAAACGGAAACAATGACATGTGTGACTACATTCACACCCAACTCAAGCACTATCCAGAAGATTATAAAAAGACATTGGAAAATTTTGGAAACGGGAGACTTCACTCCAGGCCCAATACCCCTATTTGCCTTTAAACGCACAAAGAATTTTAGAGATATTCTAGTGCACACACGTCCCACAAGACAAGCTCAGACTCAATCCACGCTGTGGGCTTTACCTCCGGTTGTAGGACACTATCCATGCGGGTCATACATACTTCCATCCCTTGAGATGGCCGACAGTATAGTACTCCACCCTACAATTATACCTTTTTTCACTGTATGTTGCAGAATTATAACGAAGGTACTCGTACATACTCATGAATATTAGCTCGAACATACTGTTTCTTCTTACACATACTTGGCAACCTTTTTTTCTGCCATCTCCTACACCTTTAGTAATCTCTTCCTGGTTACTTTACACCACCCAATATGACCGACAAAATAGCACATCATCAGATTTCTGACGCCACGTTACTACGTGCTCAGACACCGCGTGACTATCCGCTCACTTACACGAAAGTCACAGCATTTATACCACCGACTCATGGAGCTCCAGCTACCGGTGTAACCTGATCTGGCGACAGGTATACGGGCGCCTCCACGAGGAAGATGCGGTGAGTCCCTGCCACTGCTAGAACTCTGCAGCTCGGTGAGTTGAACTATGCCGCGTTACGACAAATTATATAATGGGTGTTATATATATGTCCTGCTTTTTCCCAAACACAGCTTTCTTCCTCGGCAGCCTGACGATACGCCGACGTGGCCCTTCGACTATTCGGTGAGGGTGTGATTACTTCTGACATGATATGTTTTAAATTGTACGACTGTTCCACGCCCACACCACTTTGGTGTGTTAGCCTATAACCGCTACCCTCCCTCTTTTAACAGGTAGTTCCTGGTGGAAGCGTTTTTATTCTGCGGTCTCTCCCTCACGCAATAAGCCCCTTGTCACCTGACACCCTGAGTTACTCGGGCTCCGTATACACTTGTACCGGATAAAATCTGACCTCACTTAGAATCATAGACTAAGCTTAATTCAACTGTAGCACGGCATATGCCCTCACCGTGGCGCTCCCCTTTCTAGACCACATTCAGTCCCACTGTTGACATGCCCTTTATCACCGTGGCGCGCCAGATATGTTCTGCCACACATCGTTGCTCACACGGTAATTCCCATTGCTGATACGGCATTATCCAGTGTCATGACCACGTTACCTAATGTGATTAAACCTAGACTATTCACTATTTCAGCTTTCCCCGCCACACACAACACTAGGTCCAGTGCCGATACCCATTATCCTTACCATATCTCCATACCTGCCCGCTACTGTGTTTTTATACCTCCTGAGCATTCATCCTACATGGACCAAGCTCCAACCTATCTCTCCTCCTGCAGATGGTTACTATAGAACCTTCCCGTCTATTACTTGAGTTCTGCAGATGCGCTAATTGCGCGCATTACACTATGAATGACAGGGCCACGCAGTTAGTGGCCACGTTCCACATCTGTCATGTTATCTAAGCTATTTTGATTCCACATCCACTTATGGTGGATTATTTTTTCCTTCTTTGTCTCCAACAGGTTCTGTTTTTTTTAGAACACTGACAACACGTGTCTCGGACGCTGAGACGTCTTATCTAACCTGACAATAGGTGACATGGAAGTATAGGGTGTCTTTCCCTGACTCCCACTAGCATTTACTTTATGCACACGGTCCTGAAGAAGCGCACAAGGATCCATTAGGGACCAATGATTTGCGCAAAACATGTCGACCACCACTTACTTTTAGCACATAACACACTTATGTTGACGGTTTGGGAGCAGGTGGGAACACACAAGTCCCTCCCTTTTATTTAGTCTGAAGGAGAGCCTCCAAACCACACTACCTTTTTAATTTACCTCAAGGACCCTTTATTAAAATTATTTAGGTACCAAGAGGTAATGTTAACTTCGCCTTCACCCACTAACTTGGCCCACACACCCACATGCACAAATACGGCACCTCCTTAAAAGATCTCCAACAAAGAGCCCTCTCGTAGGGCTCGCGAGGGACTGCAGCGCCACCCCCACCAGGAGCACCGCCCAATGATGATGCTTTACACTCGCAAGAGTGTGTGAGGGCACAAAAGATATTAGGAGGTCTACCCCAACTTCTAGCACACTCAACTGTCTTTTGGAGACATTGACGAATGACTCACAACCATAGTTTGGTTGCAGAGCACTTGTCCTCTTTTCCCTTTAGGAACTGTTACTACTATGTTATAACCTGCATGCTACATTGCGTCTGGCATGAGTCGTGTCAGGGGTGTGGAGGCAAGGTGTTCGATACCAAACATGACTTATTTTGGCTGTACCATAATGGAGCTGGCAACGTCGGGAGTGCCCGGGTGCCAGCCCATGTAATCCTATGGACCGCAGACTACTTATAGAAGCCCTTTATGGAAAAAGCTACTTTAGGGACATATAAGCTTGCACTAGTACGTTGTCACCTTTAATATAGTGCACCCTACCTCCTGGGCTTAGGAGACCATCCTTAGGGGTGACTGATGTATATTAGAAATATTACATTGACTTTGCCACACATGGTAAGGACAAAGTCGAGTTTGAGCACTTTTTACTGCTTCTGCCATCTGCAATGGCAGGCCTGCTCTCAGTAGTTTGCTTGGGTCACTCAGTGTTGCACAAGCACTGCTTAAGGCCCTGGTGACCCCTTTAACACACATGCCCTAGGCACCACTGGTACCACATACTAGGGACTTATAAAGGGGTTAAAGTCTTTGCCAATTTGGGTTACCAATTTACAGTTTTAGGGAGAGAACACTGGCACTGGTCCATGGGAAGCAGGCCCCATTGCAATTTCAGAGTCATAACCATCAGCATTGGAACAAAAGGTTGAGGGGGGCCATACAAAAGGGCATTTGCCTACAGTCACTCTTATTTATTCTAAGTGATTTTTTTTTTTTTTTTTTTTTTTGAAAACCTTTATTTCGAAATTCAGGACACAGCTATTCAGCCGACAGCCCGAAGGTTCGGCAGCATTGCAAGTTAGATACAGTAATGTGTCCCCGATACAATACGATGAGTAATGCAAAGGTCCAATTTTAAGTAAACACAGAAAAAACACACAACAAACCCCAGCAAGGCAGAAACATTGAAATCCCATGGCGAAAGCCTCCAGGGGAGGCAGGACCCCCCACTCATCTACTAAGTATAAGACTGTGTGCGGAGGAAGAAGGGGAACAGCAGAGGCCCAGAACAGTTACCAAAACCAAACTGTGCTGGAAGGTAGGTCAGGGGGAAAGCTGTTCCTCGGGAGGTTCCAGGTCCGGGGCAAGACATATTCCCCCCCTGTATTGGTTCCACCGCCCCCAGATGGCATGCCACTTCCGGGGGCGACCTCTAGAGCAGTAGACCGTCTTCTCCCTAAACATGCTCCAATCCATGTTCTCCTTCCACGCGGTCAGTGTAGGGGGTCCCGAGGAGCCCCATAATCGCGCGATATCCCTTTTTGCTACCATGTTACCCAGAGTCACCCATTGGGTCTGCGCCTCATCGAGATCAGTGGGCCCCCAGACGTTCAGGAGGCAGCACCGCGCCTCCGGCTGTACCACAATGCCCGTCACCTCCCCCATAACTGCATGGACTCTCCTCCAGAACTCCACAATGACGCCACATTCCCAGATGATGTGCAGGAAAGTACCCACCATACCACATCTTCTTCTGCACAGGCCGTCCTCCGAGAATCCCATGTGGACCAGCCTTGGCCCCGTGACATACACCCGGTGCAGTATTTTAAGCTGCACCAGCCTCAGACGCGACGGGATCGCAACCTCCTTAGGCGAAGAAACCGCTGACTGCCAGTCCTCATTATCCAACTCGAGGCCATCCCTGGTCCACTGGTCTCTCAGCCCCAGTAGCAAGTCTGCCCGGACGTTTATCAACTTCTTATATATGAGCGAAATCGTGCTCTCGGGCATATGACCATCAAGGACTCGGTCCTCAAGGGGAGAGGACTCCGACACCTTCTCACCCTCCACAAGGACTGATAGGAGGGCGTGACGCAGCTGGATATACCTAAAATACTCAGAAGGCCCTAGCTCAAACTCAGTCTGCAGCTCCTCGAAGGACTTTACCCTCCCCTTATGCAGCACATCTCCCACCTTGGATATACCTATCAGGTCCCACTTATCAAAGCCCTTCGTGTGCCAGAGTCTTCCCAACCTTTCCGATTCAAACAATGGGGTAGCAAGGGTGAGCCTATCCTTCCAGCCCAGCAAGTCGGTCGCCATCTTCCATACGCGCACCGCCACACCTGTGGGCCCTGTGAGGGACGAGTCGAGGGACCGCGAATACAACGCCCTGTAGTAGTTGCCTCCGCGCAGCAGCCACCTATCCATGGCATACCCAGGGCTAAGGGCAGGGCCGTAAAACCCATGGTTGATCGCGCTCAGCTGCGTGGCCCAATAGTACCGTCGGATGTCTGGGAGCGCAATGCCCCCATCGTACCATGGGAGCGTCAACTTAGAAATAGCTATTCGCGGCCGCCCATCCCACAGCAACGTCCTTTGGAGGCCTTCGACCTCCCGAAAGTATTTGGCCGGTACCCAGTCCAAGGTGTTCTGGAGGGCGTAGAGGAAGCGGGGAAGGGACATCATTTTGAACAGGGCCGCACGCCCAACAAGGGAGAGCGGCAGCCTCCGCCAACCTTCAACATCTCGCCTCAAACGTGCCAAGGGGGGGAGCAGGTTCCTCTCATAGCGCACAACAGGATCCAGGGATATAAAAATCCCCAAATACACAAAACCTTGCTGGGCAATCTGTATTATCGAACATGTTCTAGGGATCGGTGGGACCTCGCCACTAAGAACGTACAAGTACGATTTGCCCCAATTAATCACAAGCCCCGAGTTCCTACCGAATGATGCGAGTACGTCACAGACCACTATAAGTGACTTCTTCGGTGAGGCAAGATACAACAGGATATCGTCGGCATAAAGCGAAATACGATCCTCGTGATCAGGCGACCACCGAAGGCCCCGTATATCCGGGTGCCAACGTATCCACGCAGCCAACGGTTCAAGGGCGAGGGCGAACAACAGAGGCGACAGGGGGCAGCCCTGCCGAGTACCCCTACCAAGCTGAAACGGAGTAGAGGCCCGACCATTCACCACAACATTCGCTAGTGGCCCCTCGTACAGCAACCGGACCCAACTCACAAACCCGCGACCGAAACCAAACTTGGCCAGCACGGCCCATAAATATGCCCACTCCACCGTGTCAAAGGCCATCGTGGCATCAAGAGATGCCACAACAGCCGGTTCACGCAGCGTGCCCGCCCTGGCGATGACGCCATGAAGACGCCTAAGGTTCAATGCTGTGTTTCGGTGCGGGATAAAGCCAGATTGATCCGGGTGGACCAGATCGCCAAGTACCCTAATCAGACGGGTAGCCAGGAGTTTGGCCAGAATTTTCGGCTCAGCGTTGAGGAGTGAAATGGGCCGATAGGAGGCGCATCTATCTCGGGGTTTACCCTCTTTGTGTATGACCACGATCGACGCCAGCCGCTGATCCAACGGAAGGATCCCATCTCCCCGCGCCTCCAAAAACATGGCGCGCAGGTGAGGGGCGACCCTATCCGGGAACAGTTTGTACAGATCGATCGGCAGTCCGTTCGGTCCAGAGGCCTTACCCGAATTCAACGCGCGAATCGCCCCCGCCACCTCATCAACCGTGATGTCGCCATCCAAATCGTCCCTATCTATGTCAGAGAGGCAGGGCAACTCGATATCACGAAGGAGATCAGTCGAGTCTTCGGGCGGCCTGTCCGACACAGAGGAATAAACCCTATGAAAATACTCCGCGAAACACTCCACAATCCCCTCAGGTTCCACAATCGCCTCTCCCCCCTCTCCAATCAACTCTGGCACCACCCTATTGACCCGTTGCTTCCTGTCCAGCCACGCCAGGAGTTTCCCTGCCTTATCTCCAACATCATACAGACGGCCCTGTTGTTCCCTGCTAAGGGTCTTGGCGGCTTCTGTCACCAGGTCCCTATACTCCGCCTGCTTCAAGCAAAGCTCATGCAATGAGGACTCTGTGACCTCCTCCTCCATATTCCCCTCAAGGGCCGCAATCTCCTCCTCCACTTGCCGCACTTCGCAATCCCTCCGATTCTTGGCAGTCACCACCAGGGAGAGGGCCTCCCCCCGAAGCACGGTCTTAAAAGCTTCCCACAGCGAGGTCGCCGAGTCCACGGTTCCCAGATTGTCCTTAAAGTAATT
Source organism: Triturus cristatus (assembly GCF_964204655.1). Classification (NCBI taxonomy): domain Eukaryota; kingdom Metazoa; phylum Chordata; class Amphibia; order Caudata; family Salamandridae; genus Triturus; species Triturus cristatus. The sequence goes on along the minus strand of NC_140590.1, from coordinate 1,604,801,580 downwards.
ATCTACCTTCTTTACCAGGGCGCTGCGCATCTTGGGGTCTCGAAAATACCATGGGTTAATGGGGGCCACCCTCCCTCCTCCCTCCCGACCGAGATCCAGCCGGATCCACACTGGCGAGTGATCAGAGATGCCATGTGCCTCGCCTCGGATATCAACGAGGCATGTGCGGCCAGAGTGAGCAGGTAGTCAATCCTGGAGAGGCTACCATGCGCCCCGGAGTGAAACGTGTATTGACTCTGTGTGGGGTGCCGGAGCCTCCAGCAGTCTATCAGGCCAAATGTGTCCAGGAGGTCTGGAAGCCATTTCTGAGCCCCCCCTGTGTCCCTGGGCGGGTATCTATCCAGCAGTCCGGAGCCCACAGCGTTGAAATCCCCTCCCACTACCAGCATGCCCCCCGGGAGAGTCAGCAAAGCCCTGCCCAATTCAGCAAATGTGGCGGCCTGCAGGGACGGCGGGACATAAACCGAAACCAAAACCAAAGTCCTTCCTTCCCACCGCCCCGCCACCGCCACAAACCTCCCCCTATCGTCAACAATGGTGGAGTCCACCTCAAAAGGCAGTGATGCTCTAACGAGGATGCCCACACCCCTGGACCCAGAAGAGAATCCCGAGTGTGCAATGAATTTATACCCCTTCCTATTTAGGGCATAGCACGTATTGCCTATGAGATGCGTCTCCTGCAGCAGTACAACGTCTGGCATTGAGCGTTTCAGAAATTGCAAAACAATCCCCCTCTTAATGCGATCCCCCAAACCATTAACATTCCAGCTTATAACACTTAGGCCTCTACCCCCCATCCTCAAACGGAAAGAGGCCCACCCCCCACCCGAGGCGCCACCATGGAACAACCCTGAGGATAATCATCATGCCTTGCAGAAATAAACCCCCCAACAACAAATTCAAACTCCCCATAACTCCCCCCACCCTGCACCCCTGCTGCAGCTTAAAAAGCCCCCCCAACTTGCAGTGTGCCTGTCGCCCTACAAAAACAAAAATCTACAAAAAGTCCCCCAAGGGAGGAAAAGAGCACCCCTCGTCCTCCCGCAACCCTCCACAGTTACTGCACTCTGTTCAAATCTTCAAATATGGTCAAATCAAGTCAGGCCGGCTGTGAGATATCAGCCCTGTCCATCCCGGCCACTGTCTCCATGCTCAGCTGTGTCGTCCCCGGTCCGTCGCCGGGGCAAAGCGTCCAGCCATTCGTCGGCCATAACAGGAGAGTCAAAAAAGAATGTCCGATCTTCATGCACCACCCGTAGTCTGGCGGGGAAAAGCATGGCATATTTTAGGTCCCGTTCCCGAAGTCTTCGCTTCACCCCCAGGAAGCTCTGTCTCTGTCTCTGCACCTGCTGGGTGAAGTCCGGATAAAAATGCACCGACGCATTCTGGAAGGGGACTGGGCCCGTCACCCTCGAAGCTTGCAGGATAGCGTCCCGATCTCGAAAATGAAAGAGCCGGGCGACAATCGGCCGCGGCGGGGCACCCGCCTTGGGCCGTCCGCCCGGCACTCTATGGGCCCTTTCCACCGCAAAAAACTTTCCAAGGCCCTTAGGCTTCAGATGATTGAGGACCAAATCTTCCACCAGCAGGTCCACCGAAGCCTCGTCCGAGGACTCCGGGACCCCGATGATACGCACGTTGTTGCGCCTGGACCGGCTCTCGAAGTCCTCCAGCCGGCGGGCGGCGAGGTCACTCTCGGCCCTCAGCTTCCGGACCTCGTTCTGCAGATCCGCAACCTCATCAGTGAGGCCCGTGGTCTTGTGGTCCAGGTCCTTAACGCGTTCGTTTGTCTTGCCCAGGTCCGAACGGATCAAGTTGACATCCACCAGGATGGCGTCCACCTTATGTGCCAGGGCCTCGAATTGCCTCCCCATCGAGGTCTGCATCCCATCAAGCGCGCCCATGACATCCTGCAGGGAGAGCTCCGGTGTCCCAGGCGAGTCCTCCTTCTGGGCGTCCTGCGCCTGGCTCGATCCGCTCGGCGATGTCTTCAGGAGGGCGTAGCGGTCCATACTGTTGACTTGGGAATATGTTCCCCGCCTGGTGGACTTAGTCTTCAGCCGATCTCCTTCTGCCTTGCCCGACATAATGGACTCCAGGCAGTCCAATGCAGTGAAGACCGTTCCCTCTCAGAGAGAGGTATAAAAAGTGAGCAGGTCCGCCTTGTTCTGCCGAAGTAGCCCGCCGAGCGTCCTTGGGGTTATAAAGCCACCCAGAGCTCTACAGTGTCCGGGCAGACAAAGGGAACGAAATCGAAAGTGAAAGAGCGAGGGCCTCCGTCCGACAGTTCACACCTCACCAGGCCGTTGTTGTCTAAGTGATTTTTAAAGGCTTAAACCTTTTCTTTGTTTTGAAGTAAATTATTGGGATTGGCAATATAGCCTGTTTTAAGGCTGCAAATTCTATCTTGACACATGGGCTTCTTGGCTTTCCGAAGTAAGGTGTAGAAAATGTGACTTTGAAAGAACTGTCCTGGGGTCCCCGCACATGGGCAGAATATTCAGTGCTTATAATTTAAATGAGGTTCCCCTGAGAGAGAACCAGGATTACAGGTAAGAAACCGTTCTTTATGCTAAATATAATGTGGATTCCATCCTGACATCTTGAAGCAATTTAGTAGTACATGAAGCTGTGACAGACAACTTTCGAGGACAATGGTCACAGGTATGTACCTTTTTCTGCATAATCGAGGTTTCCATTTTTTGTCATGGAATAAGTAAACTTGTTAGACCTGAAAATGTAGCAATGCCAGAGATCTGCACTTACAATTCTGTGACAGAACATGATTTCTCTCTTAGGGGATTTCAGTTTATAGTGTGACCAACCAGTGGCAGTGGAGAGCCCCCCACTTGTCCACGAGAAGGGGTAAGAGAGGTAAGAGTGAGGATACCTCCTCCCAGGTAAAATTCTACTCACAACAGTGTATCCTGACCCCGAAATGGCTCCAAAAGCCTTCTCAACTCCTTAGGTGGTATGTACCGCAACAGCGGAAAGGAAATGATTCCTTTTGTTATTTAACCCTGACACACCCTATTGGTGTCATGCTTCATCATCTGATTCACCCTGACTCCTAAAGGTCAGAGAGGGCTTGACCGTATTTCAGGGAGCTGTTAGGAGATGTAGGCCAGGGGGACTGAAAGATGAAAATCCTACTACACCACCCAGGTATCCCTTTATTAGTGGGGATGTAGTGGATATTAAAAATATAATAAATGCTGGTCTTTTTTTGAGGTTATGGTCCTAAGACCCTAAAAGTCTGCCAACATGTTTCAGCCCAAAGGTTTATGGACAAAAATTGGTCCACAGCTTTCGTCAGGGCAAAAATGAAATTCCCTCCCTGGTTCAGATCAAAAAACAATAAAAGATGACCTATATATTACTTTTGAAGGTGCAGAAAGCTGCTACCTTCGTGAAAATACTGTCAGTGAAACCAATCACATTGGGGAGAATACCTATCTCCCGTCGTCCAGTTACTAAAAATTCCACCTGTAAGGAGACAAAAAGAAGAAAAAGGACAAAACATATATTGCATTACAATAGCATCCTTAAAGTGCAACTTTGTCCATCAAGCATGGGTGCATACGTCCTTATCATGCACGGTCTGTGCTCATGTGACCCTAAACAAAACAAAAGTACTGCCAATGCTGCACTAGATATAAAAAAGATACTTCGGATCATGGACTGAACAAAACAGTACCACTATAAACCACTTTTTCCGTTTGATTTTAATCAACAATTTTAGGGGGTCAGTGCTTCATTAACTCATTTTTAAGCACGGTTTTATTTACACAGAACACATTAGCAAAAATAGTAGAAAAAACAATACAACATTAATATTTACATTGCTTACACAAATACACACGACACTGCTACTGGCATACAAGTGTCAATCATACCATACATTCATACTACTCAATCATACTGTGAGACATTTGAGACAAATAATCAATGACAGTTTGGCGATTTTATGAAAAGAAGGGGGGCTATCGAAGACTTGTTTGCAGCCTAATGGTGGTAGTTTAAAAGTAATTGAGTTGTTATTTGTGCGATTAGCCCACAGCGAAGAGGTCTACGCGTTTCGAATCCCTCAAGTTGTGGGGATTCTCATCAGGACCTGATGCTCACTAAAGAGAGAACAGAAAAGCTATATTAGACCAATAGACCCTTACACACTAAAATTTCCTCAACGCAAACCTTGTGCTCGAGTCTTACCTTGCAGCCAATGCCAACCAAGGGGAGACTAGCGAATGTAGAATATAGACCTTTTCAACAAACCTTTAAAAAGACAGAAGGAGGGAGGGTGGATTTAATATAAGTGTCGCCTAAAGCGCTGGTAGATGCGATAGCGGTGTTAGTCCAAAAATGAAAAAGCGTCTTACTTGTCAGCCTGTCAATGTCGTGTATCTTTCTACTGGCGTGGGTTGAAGTAACTCCGGCCAAAGTCCCGGCTATTGCAAATGATGATTCAAGTTTCGGAAAGACTTCAATCGTCGTCTGCAAGAGATGAACCAAAACGGAATGTAGTGGTTGCGTTATTCTGGCTAACAAGGAGAATGCGGGAAGGCTCAAGTGTCGCTCGTTCAATTGTTCTCTTACCTTCCGAGGTAGTTTGAAGAAAGTTTTACAGGGAACCCATAGTCCGTGCTTGTAACGCCAATGCAGGTATTGTTCACGGTGCAACAGGAAGGAAACCCCTTTTAACTTCCTGTCTTCGTGCACGGGCGTAATCTGGGATATGTAGTTTCTTTCCGCTGGGAAGCTAATTGAAGTAATGGAGGACTGCTTAATCGGGCGATGATCGCGATGTCGATGTAAAGGCTCATGGGATTTGTAGTTGGCCATCGTGGTGTGTTCAACTTTATTGACAAGAACAACACATCACGCTAAATTGCGATCCAATGGATATACATGTGAAATGCAAAATGAAACGTAGGTGTGGTATGATAAGGCTGTGAAGAAAGTATCATTAATGACGTTATTTTGCAGGACAACAGTAAACCGGAGATGTTCTCACAGGAACAGATTCATAGGTTGAAAATCTCAGACATTTCATTCAATCCCTCGACTGATGTATTGAATTTAATTATCAACATCGCTTCTCTTTTCAACAGTTTGGCATCCAAATCTCCTCCTCTGCTGTCTTGTGTAACTTTCGAAATCACAGTCCATTTGACATCTGTTTCTGCATGGTTGTTAAGACGCCAATGGTTTACCAAAGGAGCGTTTTGCACATTTTTTCGTATTCTTGATTTGTGCTGTTGGATTCTGAACCTTATTTCCTGATTTGTTTTTCCAATATAAAGTTTGTCACATGGACATAATATCCCATATACTACAAATTTTGTTTTGCAGTTTGAAAAGGAATCATGTTTCCAATGAATGTCCTGATGGATGAAATGATTGCCTTCCAAAGTAGAATCACAGCACACACATGTGCCACATTTGTGGTGGCCTTGAATCGAAGGAAGATTTAGGAAGCTTCTCAAATCCGGGACCTTTGTTTTTGGGAGAGCAGCTCTCACGATCTGATTAGCTATGCTTCTGTCTTTTCTAAAAGCAAATAGTGGGGGTTCTTTGAGGGAAGGGTCCAAATTTTTTACCAGGTGCCAGTTTTGGGAGATGGTCTTTTTAAGCCAATTGGACGTGGGTGTAAAGGTGGAAACACAGACAATCCTGTCCATTTTGGATTTGTCTCTCCTTTCAAATAGAACTTCCCGTGGGGTCCACCATGCACGTTTCATGGATCTCTTCAGAAGTTTTTTAGGATATCCTCTTTCTAAGAGGTTAGTCTTTAGTTTTTCTGCATGAAGGAGAAATTCATCCTTGAAAGTGCAATTCCGACGGATTCTTAAAAATTGTCCATAGGGCAAATTGTCCCTCAGACTGCGTGGGTGATTGCTGGAATAGAGTAACGCTTTATTTCTGTCTGTTTTTTTCTTGTACAGTGTGGATACGAGGTGTCCCTCACTTGGGTAGACTTCAACATCCAAAAACGGTATTTTGACCCTAAACAGCAGAGCCTCAATGAATCCATTAATTCAAAGCTGCCGATTTGGCAGTGTGCGTGTAACCAAAGTGTACCATTTGTACTTAGAGTGAAAATCACCTATTCCTTGTGCACCCCTTCCAGTGCCAACAAGCTGTGTCAAAATCTGTAAGCGTCACTAATGTCTCAAGGTTGTAACGGTAGTCAAACGAGACCAGTGTATTTTACAACATAAGAATGATGCCTTATATTTACCCACCTGTGTCATAATTTGTATGTGTCAAGGAGGTCTCACGTTTGTGGAAGTAGTTATTTGAGACCATTGAATTCGACATCATGCCAATATTATCTCATATTTAGTCCATACATTCACACATTCACAAAGCGCGCAAGCGTTGCTTTGGAGTGACCTCTTGTAATCGCTCCAGGCTTTTGTTGAAACTCGTGCATGTTTTGCACTGTTTCCTATTAGTACTCGTGCATGTATGGCGTTTACCTTGCGGGAGCGAGCAGTGGCGCCATCTGTTAGCAATTATCGCGCCTGTCGCTGCTCACTCCCGCAAGGTAAATTTCAGTGCTTTGTAATGTTTGCGCTCTGAAGCTCTGTTTTAGGCATAAGCTGCGCTTTGTAAATCATATTTCAAATGCAACAGATGCTACAAATAACACATGACCCTTAGACAACGGCTGCCCCGTACAGCACAACGGTCCTGGCCGAGCAACTTATGGCTCTCATGCCCAGCCTAAACCCCAAAAGCTAAGACCAAAAGAGCTGCCTGTCTGTCAGTCGTTAATAGCCATTGACTAGGTACAACCATCGCTCAATATTACCACCTGGGGTCTTACACCGCGCTGCCCACGTCTCTCCTGTTCCCACTATATCCTTCCTTCACTTTCAATGCGGAACGGCAGGCGACAGCAGTCTAGCCTGGTCGATTGAGTACAAGCCAGGCTGTCAGACCGCGGTTCTTGATTAAAGTAGCACTCCAGCCAAATACCGTTCACTCCACGACTGGTGGTCCACGGACTGTAAAAAGGGCACACATGGACTCCACAGCCAATCCGCACTTCTCAATCCTGTGCGACGCACTAAATTGAGTGTGGTGTCCAAGACCTTCAATCCTCAGTCACTTTACACATTAGTGGCACCGCAAACTCAGAGCGTGTTCAGTCAGGGGGTTTGGTTATTATCTCGGGCTTGCAGCCGACGGCAGACTTCTTCAGTTAGAATTCACGAGCTGTCAATGCGAGTAGCCGTGAGATAGTCCTCAAAATATAGGGTGCATGGCGGTCTATTGAGTTTTTAAGGGGGTGAATATAATTATAAACATGGTCACACCAGTCAATTAACAGTGAGTTAATTCATTTGAATGTTTTGGGCTGGATGACGGGGGCATATTTGAATGTCAATTTTTCTTTTTTTTAAACATCTTTTTTTATTAACATAGCTCAAGATCATATGCATGACAAAGCAGTGAGCAAAAGGCACATAAACCAACAGTGGTACATTACAGAGTTGAGGATCGGGAGAGTTACCCAAAGGTCCCGCTACAGCTGCCCCCCACCGCCTCTGAAGGTTCGGAATCTGCACCATGGGCCCCACACCCTCCTCCATTTCTTCACACAGCCCCTGGATTTATAGACTGTTTCCTCCGCCCTCTGACACCAGTCCAGGTCCCTGAGCCACTGGTCCCATTGTGGAGGCGCAACCGCCCCCCAGGCGCTCGCAATGTTCCGTTTTGCCACCCCAGCCGCTGTAGCCAGCCAGATCTCGTGATACCTGGACCAGTCCGTGTCTCCCTTGATCAGCAGTAGCAGCCACCTGGGCTCCAATGGGACCGGCACACCCACCACCTTCGCCATAGTGTCCTTCACCCGGGTCCAAAAAGGTACTATGTTCGGACATTCCCACAAGATGTGGAAGAACGTGCCCTCCTCCCGGCAGCCCCTCACACACAGAGGCGACAGCGCCCTGCCCCATGAAAATAGGTTGGTCCGTGGATAGTAAACCCTATGCAGGATTTTGAATTGGATGAGGCGAAACCGCATCCGGATGGCAATTTCGCGAGGGCCCTGCAGGGCCTCCTGCCAGTCCTCGTCATCCATGCTGCCTATATCTCCCTCCCACTTAGCCCGCAAGGAGACGAGGGGGTCAGGCATGTTATTAATGAGCTTACGGTAAATGGTGGCCGTTAGCTTCCCCGGTATGGGGTCAAGCAAGAGCCTATCCTCCAGGGGAGAATACTCAGGGAGCGAGGAGCCTCGTCGCAGGTAGGAACCCAGGGCATGCATGAGGCGCAGATAATGGAAGTGTTGAGCACTGTGCATGCGATACTCCTTTTGGAAATAATCAAAGGATCTGGGGGCGCCCCTCTTCCATACATCTCCCAGGTAATCTATCCCGATCAATCGCCATCCTTTGAAATCGGTCCGTCTCGCGACCTCTGGTAGTTGGTCCCCAAACCAGAGCGGCGTCCGACCCGTGAGGGTGCCTGCCCACCCAAGAAACTGATGGGCCTCCCGCCAGCACTGTATGACCACCCCGGTATGCGATGGGAGGTCCCTGCATCTCCTCCTCGAATACAACAGCTGCTCTGTCCCTTCTGTCCCAGCCAATTTCCGCCCCATCTCCCTTTTGCCATTTTTGGCTAAAGTGCTCGAGCGACACGTCACTCGCGCCCTGAGTTCCTTTGTGGAGAAGCACGGAGCCCTTGCCTCCCGCCAAGCTGGCTTCCGCCCCGCACACTCTACGGAGTCCGTTGTTATGTCGGTTCTAGACACCCTCAGGGAGGGCATGGATACTAATCAGCACCAGGCCCTTGTGCTCCTCGATCTCTCAGCCGCCTTTGATACAGTGGATCATAACATTCTACTCTCCCGTATCGGGGCGGCGGGGATCGGGGGGACTGCCCTGGTCTGGCTATCCTCCTTCCTGAGTAACCGCACCCAGGCTGTCCGCCTGGGTGAATTCACAGCGGACATCCGGAAAGTTCAGTGCGGGGTCCCCCAAGGTTCCTCTCTCTCTCCCCTTCTGTTTAATTTGTATATTGCCCCTCTAATTTTTTCTCTTCAACAGATGGAGGTCACCGTTTTCAATTATGCGGATGACCTCCAGCTGGTCTTTAATCTCTCTTCTCCCTCTGCTGTTCTTAACTTCCAAACTGTCATGCTTCATATCAGGGACTGGATGAACCACAACCACCTGAAACTCAACCCTGATAAAACCGAGTTGGTGCTGACGGGCGGTTCATCCAGCCCCTGGTCCCCTCTCTTCTGGCCCCCCGCCCTTGGTCCCTCTCCTGCTCCCTCTTCCTCAGTTAAAACCTTAGGCATAAAACTTAATTCTCAACTCACCCTTCACTCCCAGGTCAGCTCTGTGGTATCCTCTTCTTTCCTCTCACTGCGCACTATACGCAGGGTGTCCCGCTTCTTCACTTTCTCTGCCCTCAAACTCATTATCTTGGCCATGGTGATGTCCCGCCTGGACTATGGGAACGCCCTGTATGCCGGTATCCCCGCATACAGTTTGCGTCGCCTACAACAGATACAAAACCAGGCGGCTCGCCTGGTCTTCAATCTCCCTAAATGTCACCATTCCACCCCACTTCTGAATTCACTACATTGGCTCCCTGTGCGAGCTAGAATTCAATTCAAGCTCGCATCCATTACCTTTTTGGCCCGATCGGGCTTGGCGCCAGCCTTCATTTCTTCTGAAATTGCCTCATATATCCCCACCAGGACTTTACGTTCCTCCTCCCAGTCCCTCCTCACCATCCCACGCTTCCGGAGAAAGAAGTGGGGAGGATCTAAATTCGCTATTCTTGCCCCTACCCTCTGGAATTCCCTTCCCCTTGAACTTCGTTCCATCACCCTCTATTCACAGTTCCGCAAATGCCTTAAAACCCACTTATTCACAAAATCCCTTGTATAAACGCTCCCCCTTCCCTCCCTGTTTTTAACCTCAGTTTCCCGTCAGCCATAGCACCAAGAAACCGCTGGTATACGTGCGCTCTATAAATACTTTCAAACTCAAACTCACAGTTTCCTCCTGGCATAACATGCCTGTCAACCCTATACGCCGGCTCCGACCCCGTTGCGTACACCCACTCATTAACTACTTGTAGCTGGGAGGCCCAGTAATAGAGACGGACATCCGGGAGGGCCAGCCCCCCGTCGTATACCCCTCTTGTAAGCTTACCCAACGCTATTCTAGGGCTCCCTCCGTCCCAAAGCAGGGTCCGCACCATCTGTGAAATACGCCGGAACACCCCCCCTGGGATTGGGTACGGTGAGTTCTGTAGGATATAGAGGAGGCGCGGTAAAGCCAGCATCTTGAAGAGCCCCGCGCGCCCCATCAGAGACAGAGGCAAGGATCGCCAATGAGAAACATCCGCTGCTAGGCGCGCCAGAAGTGGTTCCAGGTTTCTTTGAAAGAACACCTCTTTATCTCTAGTCACATACACCCCAAGGTACTGAAAACCCTCTGACACCACCCGGGCTGAGCACCCAGTTGGAATCCGCGGGGTAGGGCCAGAGAGGGGGAAAATCACTGACTTGGACCAATTGATCCTATAACCGGAGTAGCTGCCAAACAAGGCAAAGAGGTGGAGCGCCTGCGCCTGCGCCATTGAATGGTACGGTCTGGCCATGTACAGCACAATATCATCCGCGTAGAGGGAGATACGCTCCTCCCACCCATTGCACATTGCTAACCCCCAAAATGCCTGGTCCCTCCGTACCCAGTGGGCCAACGGCTCAAGTGCCAGTGCGAAAAGAAGGGGAGATAGTGGGCACCCCTGCCTAGTGCCGCGACGCAGTGGAAACGCACGGGAGAGCGCACCATTCACTCTTACCCTGGCGACCGGCTGTGCATACAGCAGGCGCACCCAACTACAAAAGACCGGTCCAAAGCCCAGACGCTGTAGGACCATGAATAAGTACGGCCACTCGATGCTATCAAAGGCCATAGAGGCGTCCAGCGCCATCAACGCTGTCTGGGAGTCGTCCTCTCCCTTGGTCATGTACAGTGCCCCGTACAGCCGCCGAAGATTAAGTCGAGTGCTTCTGTGCGGCATGAAGCCAGATTGGTCAGCATGCACCAGGTCGGGCAGGACCGCCAGCAGACGCGTCGCCAAAGCCTTAGCCAGGACCTTGGCCTCTACATTAAGGAGCGAGATAGGTCGATAGGATGAGCACTGGTCAGCCGGCTTGCCAGGCTTGTGGATGACCACGATCGTAGCCTCCCGTTGATCCGGTGGCAGCACACCCCCAGCTCGTGCCTCGAGGAGCATCTTCCTCATTGGATCTATGACTATGCTCGCCTGTCTCTTGTAGATTTCCACAGGTAGCCCATTGGGCCCCTGTGCCTTTCCTGCCTTGAGGGAGTTAAGCGCCTCACTCAGCTCCGCCCCGGACAGTTCCGTCTCGAGGCTGTCAGCTTGTTCCCTTGAGAGAGCAGGCAAGTCAAAGTCCCACAGGAACTCCGCGCAGTCAGACTCCGTTCTAGTGCACACCGGAGTGTATACCTTCACATAGTATGACGCGAAAGCCTCAGCTATTTCCGTGCCAGTTGTGGCCAAGGACCCTGCTTCATCCCTAACTGCCGCAACCCAGGAACGCTCCCGGTTCCTGCGTTCGAGCCAGGCCATCAGTTTCATAGATTTGTCACCCGCATCGTATATCCGATGCTGTGTGGCCAAGGAGTACGCGCGTGCCTCACCCTCCGCCAGGGACCGCAGCTCCCTCTGTTTAAGAGCAAGTTCATGTCGCTGCTGCGTGGAGGGAACCCCGCCGGCCTCCCTCTCCAGAGATGTGATTTCGCCCTCGAGCTGACGGATCTGGAGCGTTTCCTCCTTTTTCCGCCCGCCAATCAGCGCCTGAGCCTGACCCCGCAGCACCACCTTATATGCTTCCCATAAGACCAATGACGAATCCACCGAGCCCGAGTTCTCTGCGAAGTAGAGTTTGGAACCATCCCTCAACTTGCCCAGAATGGACTCGTCCCGGAGGCGCCACGGGTCAATCCTGGGAAAAGCCGACCGGTCAAGTGTCGGCCCCTGGAGCGAGACCCCAACCGGCGAGTGATCCGAGATGCCCCTGGCCATGGTACAAGGATCCACGAAGTTCGCCAACTGATCACCCAGCACGAAAAGATGGTCTAGCCTGGAGAAAGACCCATGCCTGGCTGAGTAGAAGGTGTACTGCCTAAGGGAGGGGTTGTGGATGCGCCACACGTCCCGAAGCCCCAACGATGCGACGAAGCCCCGCAAGCCCAGCTCCCCTCTATTGCCCTGCCGCTCCACCGAGCGGTCCAGATCCGCATCCATGACTGCATTCGTGTCCCCCTAGCACCAATATACCCCGGGGGAGATCTGCGATGTGGGACCCCAACTTGGCATACGTCTGAGTGTGCAACCCCGGCGGGATGTAACAGGAACTCAACACTATTGTGCGCCCCTCCCATTTAAACGCCACCGCTGCCAGACAGCCCGAGTCCTCCACCCAGGTGCCCGTAGTTACCAGCGGAAGGGCCTTGCGAACGAGTATACCCACCCCTCTGGACCCGGACGTAAACCCCGAATGCGCCACCATCTGATACCCGAACCGGTCTAGCGCCCTACATTTATTTCCCCGCAGATGGGTCTCCTGGAGGAGCACCACATCCGGTGCATGCCGCTTCAAGTGCTGTAGGACAAGCGTACGTTTAATCTTGTTACCCAGCCCATTGACGTTCCACGTCCAGATCCGTATCCTAGCTCTGTCACCCATTCCGAATCGGAATCCACCCCATAGTCCCTCCATCGAACGCCCACTGCCTGCCATTGCCACCTAACCTCTGTGTTTGGAACTGAAAAACAACCTGAGCTAAACTTAACCTATGCCCCAACACTCCCCCCCCCCCCCCCCCCCCGCCCCCTCCACTACCCCCCTCCCTGCCTCCCTGCTACGTGGGCCCCCAACCACCCACCTGTAAAACCTGCAGAGTGCCTGTCGCCCCATCTCCCCTGACTTAACACAACAAGGGAACCTGACTCTGCAACCGCAGAAGAAGACATACATATTGTTCGGATCACCCACCCCATTAACAGAGCATAGCCAACATACCCCCCCCCGCCCAGAGGCAGTCCAAGTCATGTACCACAGACCTCCTCCAATACCATTCCTACAGAGGCCAGGATCCCTGCGCCCAACTGTGCCCCCCTACACAGCGCTAAGCAACCATCAGCCGGCTCTCCCACCCCTTCACTCAGGGGCAGTCTGCTCAGGCGGCCGCGGCGGCCGCGGCTCCCGCGTTGGGGAACCACCACTCCGAGAACCCTGGCTCGCGCTGTGTTGTGCTGGTCTGCGTAGCCCGCCCGGGCGGCCCACTGTGCGCCAACCCTCCATCCAGTCATTCGCTGCCATTGGTGAATCGAAAAAGTACGCTTTTTCTCCATCAATAACCTTGAGACGCGCTGGATACAACATCATGTATTTAAGTCCTTGGTCCCTCAGGGCCCTCTTGACTCCCTCGAACGACCTCCGCTGACGCTGTACCTGGAGTGTAAAATCCGTAAAGAAACAAATTGTGGCCCCTTCCAATCTCAGATCGCCAGACACCCGCGACGCCTGGAGCACAGCGTCGCGGTCTCGGTAGTTCAGAAGGCGGGCGATGATGGTGCGTGGTGGAGCCCCCGGCCTGGGCCTCCCCCCAACGCCCGATGAGCCCTTTCCACCGAAAAGAAGTTTGAGAGGCGTTTCGGCTTGAGATGCTTAAGGATAAGGTCCTCCACGAAGCAGTCAGTGGACTGCCCCTCCATGCCCTCCGGAACCCCCACGATGCGGAGATTATTGCGTCGCGCCCTCCCTTCCTGATCGTCCAGGCGGGCGGCGATGTCCGCTTGGTTCTTCGTCAGCGTGGCCACCTGCTCCTCAAGCCTCTTCGTCTTAGACTGAAGGCCGCCTATGCCACTCTCCGCTTCCGCCACCTTCTCTGACATCTTGCGAAAGTCCGCGCGGAGCAGGTTGACCTCCTCCGTCACTGAATCCAGCTTAGGCTCCAAGGTACCGTGCATCTCCTTAATGGCCCCCCGCATCTCCTTTATGGCAAGCATAATGTCTCTGAGCGACGGGTCGGACACATCTCCAGTGGCCCCACTCCGCTGAATCCCATCAACCGGGTCGTCTTCCCGACCCATGCTGACCGTGTATTTGTCTATGTGGTTCGATTGGCCTGGTGTCGTCTGTTTGTTGCGGCCCATGGTCTCAAAAGGGCCCGATCCGCGACCCCACGACAGCCGCTCCCCTATAAGGTCCAGTCCGGGCCACGCCACCAGGGCTCAATCTGCCTCCTCAGTCACACTCGATGCCCGCCGGCTCCCCCTGCACCGCGCGGGGGACCGTTAGTCGCTATCCCCAACACTGGCCCTGGCGTTCCACCACTCACCGCAGTCTCAACTCTTCCGGTGACCCGCTCCAACGCACCCAGGCGAGATCGCCGCAGTCCCTTGACGGTCCGGAATGCTACCTCAATGCTCCGAGGCAGACCGCCCGAGACGTATGATCTGCGGGTGCCCCTCCTTATCAGCCCGCGTGTTCGCCGTCGTGCACCACCACTGGGGCTCCTGCCACACCGGAGGATTCGTTCACTCCTCCGTCAGCCACCATTTAGGCCCGCCAGGCACCCGGTTCAGATCCGACGTCCAGAGAGCACCAGATTCCGGCACCAGCACACCTCCTCCTGACGCTGGTAGCCGGCTCCCACTGCCCCCTCACTTGCCACTGCAGCCGTCCCCCGCATCCAGGGCTCGAAGATTCGGGACGTCTCAAGCTCGGCCGGCACAGCGCCGGCGCTAGGACCCTGCGGGCACTGTCAGAGGGCCGCCGCCCGCTCTGTCAATCTGCCGCGGCGGGCCCCGGGATTCCTCCCGCAATCGGCCGCGGCCCCCACCGGCATCAGCGGCAGCCGCCACAAGAGTCTCGCACCACTCCTGCTGCCCAACGGGTGCCCCCGCTCCGCTCGTCACCTCCGTAGCGGGGCGCCGTGATGACGGGCGCCACCATCGAGGCCGCAGACGCTCCGGCCGTTTACTCCTTCAGCCGCCCGGGAGGTGCAGCAAGCAGGTCACCGCCGCTGGTATCACCGCTGCCCTGGACGGTAGGTCGCTGCCCAAGGGATCGGATAGTGCCGGATTATGGGTGATTTATGCGGATCTGCTACCGCAGCTCACCTAGTGTGCGGCCATCTTCATTGGCTGCAGGCCACGCCCCCTCTTGAATGTCAATTTTTGATGGCGATTGTTGAGTTCTGGTGCGGATTTATGCGTATGTTGTAACCTTAAAACTAAACTGTTCGCGTTACGACAATGTCTCAAAAGTAAAGATTAGTGGCCGCAGTACATTAAAAGAAGTAGAGGACCTGAAGGCAAGGGTGGGTGGCACAGCGATGGGCGATATCAGAGGCGTGGCAAAAAAGAAAACCAGCATTGACATAGCCAATAGGTCTCGCCTTTTGGACCATATAAGTGTTTAGCCATGCAACAGTTGATGTTGTTGCACCAAGGAATTATGCTGGATAACTAAACAGTTATAAGGTCCAAAAGGCGAGACCTATTGGCTATGCCAATGCTTGTTCTTCTTTTTCTCTCCTTACAGGCGGAATTTTTTGTAACTGGAAGAAGGGAGATAAGTATTCTCCCCAATGTGATTGGTTTTACTGACACTATTTTTATGAAGTTAGCAGCTTTCTGCACCTTCGAAACTAATATATAGGTCATCTTTTATTGTTTTTGATCTGAACCAGGGAAGGAATTTCATTTTTACCCTGACGAAAGCCCTGGACCAATTTTTGGCCATAAACCTTTGGGCTGAAACATGTTGGCAGACTTTTAGGGTCTTAGGACCATAACCTCCAAAAAAGACCTGCATTTATAATATTTTTAATATCCACTACATCCCCACTAATAAAGGGATACCTGGGTGGTGTAGTAGGATTTTTATCTTTAAGTCCCCCTAGCCTACATCTCCTAAGAGCTCCCTGAAATACGGTCGAGCCCACCCTGACCTTTAGGAGTCAGGGTGAACCCGATGATGAAGCATGACACCAATAGGGTGTGTGAGGGTTAGATAACAAAGTTAGATAACAGAGTTGAGAAGGCTTTTGGAGCCATTTCGGGGTCAGGATTTCAATTTATAGTCATAAGCTCTGAATAGTCCCGCCTATGTGCGGGGACCCCGGAGCAGTTCTTCAGTATATTTTCTTAAGTATGCAGTTTTGCCTTTCTTCAGGAAGGCCTGCAAAGACACTTAAGAAAGATCAGATTATGCACCCTATGTACCTCGACTACAATGGCCAAATTCTTCATCATGAAGACAAAGAAGGGCCAGAGTAAGGTAAATGAGGACAATTTGAAATGATTTGCACACAGCATAAATCTCCCTCACAAGCCCTTTTTTATGGTAGAGATAAAGGAGATAGGACAGAGTAGCCTCATATGCTGTCATTAGAAGGCTAAAAAAGAAGCTGTGCCTTTAAGAACCCAGAGTCCACCAGTATCCCATCATGCACAGCAGGTGGCAGTTATTTCAGTTCTTTTTTCCGGCTCCTTCTGACAGGACCCTGGAGCATTGAGCTAGACCTTTTATAGGTTTATTCTTTTAAACTTTTCATAGAAATTGCAAACTTTCATCTTTACTCAAAGTTTTTCATCTCTCCCTGTATTTTTCTGTATTTTTTTGACAGAGAGGTGAGGCATTTTTTCAAATAAAATGCCTTTTTATTTTACAAGTGCCTTAAATGTGGTAGGAAAAAGGCCAAAACAGACTCCTTAAAGGTCTGTATCATCTGCCTGCCTTCCTCTCATCGTCCTAACACCTGTGACATTTGCAAGAACTTTTTGCACTGAACATTGCGCGAAAGAGAGAGGATATTTATTTATTTAAGAGATAAGATTTCTTGGAAATCGTCAATGAGGGCACAGTGGTCTTAAATCAAATCCTAAGCGCTGCATCAGATTCTTCATTACTAGTCGCTCATGCCTTCTGTCATGGGGTGACTTTGAGAAGATTATGCTTAGCTCCCATTTACATTTCTCAAACTGTAGGCTTTCAGAACTTGCCATTCTAAGGCTCTATGATTTTTGAAAGCCACTTAGACAACGAGATGGCAAGAATTAAATCTGAAATGGACACTTTAAAAGCTGTGGGTTTTGAAAAACTAGAAGATCACTGGAAATCCTTCCAACCTTGTCAATGTCGGTTCTACCCACAGTGGGTTCACACAGAGTGTCCCGGTATCACAAAAGACGCCTGGGTTCTGAATATTGTGCAAAATCGATATTGTCTCTAGTTTACCACCCCACCTCTATCCTCCACCAAAGCCATCCACTTACCCTCTAACCTTGCTTAAGCCAGTGGTCAACACCCTTTTGCAGAAAAACGCGGTATGAACCGTCCCTCACAGACAATGAGGGCAGGGCATTCACTCCAGATACTTCCTGGTGACAAAGAAGGACAAACACAAATTCACACCCATTCTCAATCTCAAAAGTGCCAACAAATGGATCCGGCGGGAGATGTTCTGGATGCTGGCTTTACATCAAATCTACCCCCTGTTGTACCAGGGAGACTGGCTGTGCTCCATCGATTTTCATGATGCATACTTTCAGATTCTTATTGCCAAGAGGCATCTAAAGTTTCAAAGGTTCGTCATGGGACTCAACCATTACCAGTGTACAGTACTTTCTTTTGGCCTCAAGTCAGCACCCAGAACATTCTCCAAGTGATGGCTGTGGTGGCAGCCCATCTACAAAAACACTAGATCTTCATCTACCTATATCTGCACGACTGGCTCATATAGGCGTCCCCTTCTCAAGAAGCCCAACTGCATTTCAATTGGGCTTGCAATCTTCTTCATCAGCTAGGTCTTGGCGTCAACCTCAACAAGTCTACGCCCACACCAGTCCAGACTTTACATTACTTAGAGCCTCCATCAACACCATTCAAGCAAAGATCTGTCCTTTGGAGGAGCAGCCCTTATAGATACTTCGGAAATATCAGACTCTCATGAAAGCACAGCAGCGGTCGGTGAAGGTAAGCGTAATGGGGAGGGGCCAGGGGAGATGTCGACAGGCAACTGCATAGAAAAAAATTAAATAAACAAATAGATCCCATTCATTGTCTGTTGACATTTCCCCACCCCACCGCGCATACCTGCACCATCCGCTGCTGTGAAGGCCCCTCATCCAACAGTAAGAGCAATGTTATCTCTACCCGTTTCGATGACCTCCTGCATCTTTCTTACTCCCAATGCTCGCCTCCACATTCGTCTTCTCCAGGAATGTCTAGAGGATCAGTGGGATCAACTGACTGGCAATTGGGAGGCCACGATCATGCTATCCTTCCTTGCGATACAGAACCTGAATTGGTGGAGTTCTCCAACCAATCTCCTACAAGGCATGCCGTTTCACCAACAGGTGCCATCTCAGACCATAGTGACAGATGCATCACTACTTGGAAGGGAATCTCACATGGATTGCCTCCAGATTCAGGGCTTATGGTCTCAAAAAGAGATGACCTACCATATCAACCTCCTGCAGCTCTGCGCAGTTCATCTATGCTCAAAGCCTTTCACCCATCGTTCACGACCAACATCCTGCTTGTTCAGAAGGACAATGCAACCACCACTTACTACATCAACAAGCAAGGGAGCACAGGTCCAGAGCCTTGTCACTAACGGCCCAAACTATATGGATATGACTCTTGACCAGGAACCTGAAGATAACAGCAGCTCACTTCCCAGGTGTCCAAAATGTTCAAGCAGACGCTGTCAGCAGAGCTCTTGGCAAAAACCACAAATGGGTCCTGCACGTCGATGTTGTTCAGTTCTTTTTCCAAATGTGGGGAACTCCTTCTATCGACCTGTTCCCCACAGCAGAAAACAGAAAATACTACAGCTTTGTCTCCAGGCACTACCATCCAGAAACGCTGGGGAATGACCTATGGATTGACTGGTCTGGCAAATTTCTTTATGCCTTTTCACCAATTTCCCTGATCCCAGCTGTCCTTATCGAACTGTCCCACTCCAAAGCCATGATGATCCTCGTAATTCCAGAGTGGCTGTGTCAATGGTAGTTCCCGGAACTTCTTCACCGGTCACAGTGTCCAGAACTCAAGCTGTCATGCAGACCAGACCCGCTATCGAAGTTGCAGGGCCAGATGGTACACCCTAATATCTACTCCTTGAATTTGGTTGCATGGCTTCTGAACTAATGCAGTATGGACACTTAAACCTACCACAAGACTGCATGGAGATCTCAAGGAAGCTACGAGTCCTTCTACTTGCTCCACTTATGCCTTAAAGTGGTAGAGATTTTGCTCTTGGTGTTGCTCTAAGGACTTAGACTCTACTACCTGCCAAGAAGATGTTATTCTTCCTTACCTTCTTCACTTGGCTAAATCTGGCTTGCAGTTCCCTTCTGTAAAGGTGCACCTGGCAGCTCTTACTTCCTGCAGAAAATGTCTTTCACAAACCTATTTTTTCAGAATCCCCATCATCAAGGATTTCCTAGAGGGTTTGAAGAAGGTTTTTTCTCCGATCAGGCGCACTTCTCATCCATGGGAGCTTAATGTAGTCCTTTCACGCCTTATGCAGGGCCCCTTCGAGCCCATGCACAAGGCATCTCTACAACACCTCTCTTGGAAAACCGCTGTCCTTGTGGCGATAACATCTGCCCGCAGGGTTAGCGAGATCCAATCACTCTGCTGTCATGAGCCATACGCGGTATTTCATTCTATCAAAGTGGTCATGAGTACTCACCTTAAGTTCCTCCCTAAGGTTGTTTCAGACTTCCATGTCAACCAGACAATTGCATTACCAACATTCTTTCAGAATACCTCTACTCCAGCAGAAAGATCTCTCCACTCCCTGTATAAGAGGAGAGTTTAAAAATTCTATCTAGACAAGACATGAGATATCCCCAAATCGGACAAGTTGTTTATACAGTACTTTCTGATGGATACATCTGCCAGTGGATTCCTCACCTTGTGAATATCCCCTGCGCCAGCAACATTCGGAACTTTTTGTAGTTCTCCACGCCGACGAGTACGACGTCACAATACCATCGTCGGCGTGGTGACGTCAGTTCCCTTATTTCGGCGCCGTGGACGCTAACGGTTTTTGGTGACTCTCCATAGCTTTTCTAGTTACTTTGTGTTACTTTGTGTTTCTACTGTGTTTCTGGTCTCATCTTGCTTCTTTCTTAAAGATGTCGATGAGGAAGTCAGGGTTCAAGCCTTGTAGAGAGTGTGGAAAACACATGTCCATCACGGATCCACACGAGGTTTGTGTCTCGTGCCTGTCGTCGGATCACGATGTCGAGGGGTGCTCTTGCTGCCGCAAGATGAACCCAAAGGCGTTAAAGGAAAGAGAAGCCAAGCTATTCATAGCAAAGATGAGGAAGGAGAAGAGAGGTCGAAGGCGTTCGAGGTCACGGTCCAGGTCGAGGTCGGCTTCGAAGTCTACGTCGGGTCATGTCTCAAAGTCAAAGAAACATAAAAAGAAGAAGAGGCATGGCTCTCGTCGCCGTTCAGATGAGGAGAAGGCTCCGAGATCGACTTCACTAGTTCCTTGACGTCGTAAGGACTATGTTTCTCCCTCTCCTTCTGTGTCGAATCCGGCTTCACCTGTTTGCCCGGCTTTGCCTGCAGCTTTTCCCGTGCGTTCTCCGGCTCCGGCTCCATCTCCGATGCTGACGCATTCTCCGGCTCCGGTGGAAGAGGCTCCGATTCCTGACGAGTCGTCGACTTCATTGGCTCCACCGTCGGCGCCGATTGGCCCGAGTCCGGTAATGCCTCAGTCTGATCCTTACCCCCCTTTTCCTGGCCCGGGACAAGACCCATCGCATTATTTGAATGCCATGTATGGTGTCTTTTCAAGAGCAATGTACCCCTCTGGAGCACCTTCGGGTCCCATGGGTCCAATGGCCTTTAATTTGGGGGTTCCTCAGGCCTATGCTCAGGCTCCCTTTATGCCATTCTTTCCAGCGGCGCCGTCTTGGAATTTCCCAGCCCCAAGGATGTCGACGCCGCTTCCTTCTCCGGCTCTGCCAACTAGACCTCGTTCGGCTCAGGATGTGCCTCTGGATCCGTGTTCGACACCGGCTCCGGCTCCGTTGGAGTTGTGTGCGACGCCGGTTCCGAGGATTGGATCAGGCGAGAGGCACAGAGGATTTTGGAAGAGCAGAGGTATCAGGCTGAAGAAATGGAAGAGGGTGAACTCCTAGAGTCTAATGACTTGTTTGAAGAATTAAAGGAGGCACGTGGCCTTGATATGTCCTCCTTCAGATGCTCCCTCTAAGGATGTGGCTCCTTACCACACAGTCATAAGGAAAGCAGCGGAGCACTTGGACCTACAGCTCCCAACGGCTGAATTTATATCCAACATACTGACAGAGGTTCTTCATTCTCCCTCCACTGTGGTAGAACCTTTGCTTCCTTTTAATGATGCCATCACTGAGCCAGTTATGGAGGTTTGGCGTAAGCCCTTTTCAGCTCCGGCAGTGTCTAAATCTGTTGCAAGAAGGTACAGGGCGGCTCCAGGGGATCCAGACTTTCTTACATCCCATCCTTCTCCTGAAAGTCTGGTGGTTCAAGCTGCCTCTTCAAAGAAGTCATCTGGGGCATTTCCACAAGTTCCTAGTGATAGGGAGTCGAAAAAACTTGACCAGTCGGCCAATAAAGTGTTCTCCTCGGCGAGTATGGCCTTGAAGTCCACAAATTCCACCTGTCTTTTGTGCCGTTACATCCACGCTCTGATGGATTCTGCAAAACAGCTGGCTCTTAAATTGTCCGAGGAGGACAGGCAGAATTTTAATGAGGTCTTGTCGGACACTCAGGCAGCTGCACGACAGGTTATTCAAAGTGGTTTGGACACTGCGGACTCTGTTGCCAGGATCATGGGCTCCTCGGTCGCCACAAGAAGAAGTGCTTGGCTTAAGTCGTCGGAGTTCTCTCCAGATGTGGAGGCAACACTTCTGGACCTGCCCTTTGATGGTTCTGGGCTGTTCGGTAAGAAGGCAGATGCAGCCTTGGAAAGTTTCAAGGACAGCAAAGCCACAGCTAAGTCTCTGGGCCTGCAGGCGCAGCCTAGAGGCTCCTCTTACAGGAGGTACAGAGGTTTTGGGAGGTCATCCTTTCGGACCTATAGACAGCCTCAGCAGCAGCAAAATACCCTGTATAAGAACTACAGGGGCAGGAACAGAGGTCGTCCACGGGGTCGTCAGCTCTCCTCCTCCTCCTCCTCCTCCTCCCTCCCTCCTACCACTGCAAAGCAGCCCTAGATCCACCATTCTGGATCATGGTGGTCCTGTGGGGAGGTCGGCTTACCCATTTTCTGCAAGATTGGGAATCGGTCACTACAGACATTTGGGGTGTAAATCTTGTAAAAAATAGGTATGCTCTTCCCTTTCGTGAATTCCCTCCAAATTACCCTCCTTGCCAAGGTGCTTGCTCGGAGGGCCACCTTCTTCTCCTGCAGGAGGAAGTCCTTACATTGCTGAAAAAGGTGCGATAGAGGTGGTTCCAGAGCGGGAAAGGGGTCAGGGATGCTACTCCCGGTATTTCCTGATTCCCAAGAAGGATGGCAGGCTACGTCCAAACCTGGATCTCAGGATCTTGAACCTTTTTCTGAAGCAGGAGAAGTTCAAGATGCTCACCCTTGCGCAGGTTCTTCAAACGCTACAACAGGAGGACTGGATGGTGTCGATTTACTTGCAGGATGCGTATTTTCCTATTCCCATCCTGGAGTCGCACAGGAAGTATCTCCGTTTTACGGCAGGGCGCAACATTTTCCCGTTTGGTCTTACTACTGCACCTCGAGTCTTCACCAAGGTGATGACATTGGTGGCAGCCCATCTCAGAAGGTCGGGGATTCCAGTTTTCCCCTATCTGGGCGACTTTCTGATCAAAAGAGAGTCGCCAGAGAAGGTGCTTCATCATCTGCAGGTTACAACTCAGCTGTTGAACAAATTGGGTTTCTCGATAAACGTGCCCAAATCTCACCTGGTGCCCTCTCAACGCAACCTGTTCATAGGGGCGGTACTGGACACTACTGTGTGTCGAGCACTCCCACCTCCGCAAAGGATTCTCGACATACAGGAAATGATTCCCTTGTTTTACAATGGAGTGGTCGTTCTAGTCCTGAAGGTCCTTCGTCTGCTTGGTCTGTTTGCTTCCTGCATTCTGTTGGTCAACCATGCACGCTGGCACATGAGGGTGCTCCAGTGGTGCCTCCGCAGGCAGTGGTATCAGCATAACGGAGATCTCAGGGAGTCTGTGAGGATCTCCAGAGAAGCTGCAGCGGATCTGTCTTGGTGGAGCGTGGAGGGCAATCTGTCTCAAGGAAAGCCCTTCCATCTACCTCCATCGGTGGCCACAGTGATAACGGATGCATCCACTTTAGGGTGGGGTGCGCATCTGGGGGATCTGGAGATCAAGGATCTTTGGTTTCCAGAGGAAAGGTTGCTTCACATCAACCTTTCGGAGTTGCGGGCGATACGTTTGGCTCTCGAGGCCTTCCTCCCTTCCCTTCGCGGTCAGTCGGTTCTAGTCCCGATGGACAACACTACCGCGATGTGGTATGTCAACAAGCAGGGAGGAGTGGGGTCGCATTGTCTGCAGAGAAGCTCTGCGTCTCTGGTCCTGGGTTCAGGATCATCAGATTTGTCTGATGGCAAATCATCTGGCCGGAGTTCTGAACGTGCGTGCAGACCGTCTCAGTCGGCAGTTCTCTGCCGACCACGAGTGGAGGCTCCATCCGGAGGTGGTTGGTCATGTCTTTCGGACGTGGGGAACTCCTCTGGTGGACCTGTTTGCCACTCACGAGAATGCTCACTGCCCGTCATTCTGCAGTCTCCAGTATCCGATGCAGGGAGCTTTGCGGGACGCGTTTCAGTTGAGATGGTACTCACATCTTCGCGCCCTTATTCGTGTCAGAACTCTGTCAAACACTGAATTTACATATCATAGAGAGGCTGCACAACTGAGAAGAATGACATACATGAAATGTACCGATACAAGATTCAGGAAGTAGGCTCTGGCATCATGCTTATTAGCAGGTCAACCATTTTTCTACTATCATTGACCGACTTGGTTCGTCTGTTTAGCAGTATTTAAACATCTAACCCATTTATAAAGGAACTCAAGGTACGAGGCTTGTGTATCTTTAAACCCCATTTAATACAGTTCTGGGGTCAGCTTGTGAATAGAGGCTTACGTTTGGCCCATTACAGCTCTTTTTTTGATCAGATTCCAGTTCATATTGGAGATTGTTCGCTTATCTAGAACCATGGTTATTTAGTGTTCCTTTTTGCTTAAATTATTACTCAGTTAAATCATCATGAACGGACACCTGATGAAGGCTTAGCCGAAACGCGTTGTGTGAAGAAAATCATCGTCATTAGGGTTCTGTCTTGTTCTATGTACATATATACTTTTGGTCATGTTACATGTCAGATTATGTATATCATTCTGTGTATTATTTAAATAATATAGTTATTTTAGAAATTATCATTGTCCATGTATCAAATAAGAGTTACTAGGAATATTTATTGATTCATAATAACTACTACAAACAAAAAAAATTATTAAAAAATATATATTTTGTCTATAAAACTTGTTAGCTTCTTTTTTACCTATATATATATTTTCATTTATACACCACTGGGATATTATCTAGAGCTAACATATAATTTTCTGCACACTCCTTTTTATTATCCTTGCCCTCCTTTTTACCCTTACTGTTCTTCCCTGCTAGGGTGCATTATCATTTCGGCAGGGGCCCCTTATTTTTAAAATAAACTCACATCTCCTTTACGCATTTCCTCCCATACCCTTGATTCTTCGGGTTCTGAGGAAGATTCGACAAGACCGGGCCCAAGTCATATTGATCGCCCCGGATTGGCCAAGAAGGGTGTGGTATTCAGATCTTCTCCACCTCTCCTCGTGCCCTCCGCTCCGTCTCCCTCTCAGGGCAGACCTCCTCTCGCAGTCGCAGGGGCAGGTTCTACACCCCCACCTCCAGAGCTTACACCTTTATGCCTGGAGATTGAACGGGGCAACCTGAATACTTTTTCTCTCCCGCCTGACGTGGTAGACGTGATTTTGTCTGCCAGGCGTCACTCCACCAAGTCTATCTATTCCTATAGGTGGTCCAAGTTTGTTCATTGGTGTGGGGGGAAGTCTATTGACCCTTTGAGGGCTTGTTTGTCCAACATACTTCAGTTTTCTCTCTCTCTAGCTCAGTAAGGTTTTGCTGTAGCTACTGTGAAGGGTTATTTATCGGCTTTGTCGGCATTCCTTTGCTTGCCGGATCAGCCGTCCTTGTTTAAATCACCTATTGTGTTACGATTCATTAAGGGCCTTACCAACAAATTTCCGCCCACTCCATTTATTGTGCCTCAATGGGACTTAAATTTTGTCTTAACTTACTTGATGGGTTCTCCCTTTGAACTCTTGCACAAGTGTCCCTAAAGGCTATTGTCTTTTAAAACAGTTTTTCTCATTGCCATTACCTCGGCAAGGAAGGTAAGTGAGCTTCAAGCTCTGAGTTCGAATTACTAGCCGATCATGCCTACTGTCACTGGGTGACTTTGAGATGATAATGCTTGGCTCCAAATTACATCTCTAAAACTGGAGGCTTTCAGAACTTGCCATTCTAAGGCTCTATGATTTCTGGAAGCCGCTTAGATGAGGAGATGGCAAGAATTAAATCTGAAATGGACACGTTAAAAGTTGTGAGTTTTGAAAAACTAGAAGATCACCGGAAATCCTTCCAACCTTATCAACGTCGGTTCTACACACAGAGGGTTCAAACAGAGTGGCACGGTATCACAAAAGACGTATGGTTTCTGAATATTGTGGAAAATTGATATTGTCTCTGGTTTACCACCTCACCTCTATCCTCCACCAAAGCCATCCACTTACCATTTCACCTTGCTTAAGCCAGATGTCAATACCCTTTTTCAGAAAAATGCGGTATAAACCGTTCCCCACAGACAATGAAGGCACGGCATTTACTCCAGATACTTCCTGGTGACAAAGAAGGACAAACACAAATTCAACAAAAATCTACCCCTTACCTAATTATTTTTACAGTTCAATAAGATATCAAAAATAAACCGTGTCCCACAGAAATATAGTTTACTTCATTTATTATCAAAATTTAGTTTTTTTCTTTTTTATAGTCTCATCACAAAAATATATACAATAAATGTGACATTAAATGATTCTGAATGAAATTCATACATTACATAAGAGCCCCAATCTTGTTGAGAAAGAACCATACAAAATCAGTCATGTCTTCACGAATAACATGAAAAAGACAACCATATAATGTGAAAAAAACACACAACTGTGTCACTAGTTCAGACCCATCCTCAAAATTGCCAACAAATGGATCCGGCGGGAGACGTTCCAAATGTTGGCTTTACATAAAATATACCCCCTGTTGTACCAGGGAGACTGGCTGTGCTCCATCGATTTTCATGATGCATACTTTCACATTCCTATTGCCAAGAGGCATCTAAAGTTTCTAAGGTTCGTCATGGAACTCAACCATTACCAGTGCACAGTACTTCCTTTTGGCCTTAGGTCAGCACCCAGAACATTCTCCAAATGATGGCTGTGGTGGCAACCCATCTTCGAAAACACCAGATCTTCATCTACCTATATCTGCACGACTGGCTCACATAGGCGTCCCCTTTTCAAGTCGCTCAGCTAAATTTCAATTGGACTTGCAAGCTTCTTCATCAGCTAGGTCTTCGCGTCAATCTCAACAAGTCTACGTCCACACCAGTCCAGAATTTACATTACTTAGGAGCCTCCATCAACAGCATTCAAGCAAACATCTGTCCTTCGGAGGAGCAGCGCTTATAGATCCTTCAGAAATATCAGACTCTCATGAAGGCAAAGCGGCGGTCGGTGCAGGTAAGAGTGATGGGGCGGGGCCAGGAGAGATGTCGACAGGCAACGGCATAGGAAAAATTAAATAAATAAATAGATCCCATTCATAGTCTGTTGACATTCCCCCGCCCCACCGCGCATACCTGCAACATCCACTGCTGTGAAGGCCCCTCATCCAACAGTAAGAGTAATGTCATCTCTAGCCATTTCGATGACCTCCTGCATCTTTCTTGCTCCCAATGCTTGCCTCCACATTCGTCTTCTCCAGGAATGTCTAGAAGATCAGTGGGATCAACTGACTGACAATTGGGAGGCCAGGATCATGCTATCATTCCATGCGATACAGTCCCTGAATTGGTGGAGTTCTCCAACCAGTCTCCTAAAAGGCATGCCGTTTCACCAACAGGTGCCATCTCAGACCATAGTGACAGATGCATCACTACTTGGATGGGAAGCTCACATGGATTACCTCCAGTTTCAGGGCTTTTTGTCTCAAAGAGAGATGACATACCATATTGGTTAAACACAATTTATTTTTCAGATAAAGAATAATATTCACATTGCATTGTAGATAGTCACTTTACAAGCCAATCAAGTTGTACCTGAGAGTTACGTACACAGTGGTAATTAATGATAGTGTTCTACACTTAAGTCAGGCCTAGAATCCAGACCCATCAGGCAAAAAAAAAACCCCCAGCCTCCCCCCACACTCCCAGTCCCAGAAATTGGGCTAACCGACCAGCAATGCCAGCCATATGTAACAATGGAACACGGCTCAAGTAGAACACGCCGTGCAGCACAGGAGTACCGAGGCTCTTAGGAATCTGTACAGTGTACCCTAAAAGAGCTATTTCAGGAATGGGGACTATTGGAATGCCGATTATCTTCCCCAGAGTCACATGCACCGCAGACCAATAGGACTGTAAACGGGGACAGGACCATGCCAGATGTATAAAATCGGCGTGCGGTGCAGTGCATTTCAGACAGGTGTGTGGTTTATTGGCGTCTATCCTATGTGCCAAGGCTGGTGTAAAGTAAGTGCTGCGGAGAAATCTGAAGTGTAGCAACTTATGACGGCTGTTAAGTGATATGTCCTTAGTGGCCACACAGCGTTTGGTCCATTGTTCATCTGTGATGGTGCAACCCGTGTCCGCCTCCCAGGCCTGTCTGAGGCTAGAGTCATCCGCAGGCAGCATCTTAGCGCAGGCTTTGTACATTTTAGAAATAAGGCGTCTGCTGCCAGGGGCCTCCAACACCAGTGTGAGTGGGGGGAAAGAGTCAGGCTCAACAGGGTAAGAGGGAAGAGCAGCACGCAGTGCAGATTTCATGCGGCTCAGGAGGAATCGCGCCATGAAATTGCAATCAGTGAACCTGGCGTCCTCATCTATCGAGAAAATATGGCCTCCCGGAAAGAGATCACCCACTTTTGCAATATCTAGTGTGGACAGCGTGTTCTGAACCAGCCTCTCTCCAATGATTGGGAGCCATCGGGCATTGGCCAAGGGCAGGGAGGAGGAATATAGTTGCGTCGCGGCAGTGCACTTTTTCAACTTGACTCACGCCTAGGCAGTGGTGGACACTGTTTGTATGTCATGCCTGTCTTTTGGAAAAAAACCCGGCAGCACCTCGCATAATTTGTTGGGGAGAACCAGGTCCGCCTCTGGCCGTAGAAAGGGTATGCGTGCATCGGGATGGAACCAAGCGAACGGATAGTGGAATTGCGCCACTAAATAATATAGTTGGAAGTCTGGCACATTGAACCCGCCCCTGTCATACGGTAGAGTCATTATCGACCAGCGAACACATGGTCTCCTCCCGCCCCATATCAGTCGAGTCATGAGTGTCTGCAAAGTGTGGAAAAAGACATCAGAAAGGGGGATCGGGATGTTGTTAAAAAGGTATAAGAATTTGAGAAGGACCACCATTTTCAATATAGCCACCCTGCCAGCCAGAGACAGCGGCAATCTCCGCCATCTGTCAACTCTTTCCTCCAATTTTTGGAAAGTCTGCCCGTAATTTAAACAAATGATTTGCGTGGTGTCCAGATGAATGTGTATACCCAAGTATTTTACCGAGTCTTGGCACCATTTGAGAGGAAATTTGCATTCCCATTGGGTTGTGCATGCCGTGAGCGGGAATATGATCGATTTGTGCCAGTTTATGCCTAGCCCTGAAAATCTACCAAAGCGGACGATTTCCCGGATAAGGGGGGACAAATTAGTGTGTGGCACCCGGACGTAAAGGATAGTATCATCAGCATAAAGGGAAGCAAGGAGCGGACCAATGTTGAACTGCAATCCTCTATGCAAATGACGTTCCTGGAAATGCCTTACCAAAGGATCCATGGCTAGGATGAATAAGAGCGGAGACAAAGGGCAACCCTGTCTGGTCCCCCGATATAGCCGAAATGGCCTGGATAGGGTGCCGTATAAACGAAGTCGCGCTGATGGCTTACAGCGAGACCGTGGAAATGAAGCCATAGGGGAATCCCATGCGTTGCATCACCTCCACTAGGAAAGGCCATTCTAAAGAATCAAACGCTTTCTCCGCGTTTAGTAATACCGCAGCCGCTGGGACATCGGGCTTTATTCGATGCAGCATGGAAAACTGCGTGCGAAGATTCAGGAATGTAGAACGTTGGGGGACGAAGCCGTATTGCATTGGAGAAATGATATACTCCATCAGCTGTGATAATCTATTTGCGAGCACTTTTGCTAAGATTTTATAGTCTAGATGCAATAAAGACAGTGGTCGGTATGAACTGCTTTGCTTGTGGTCTTTGCCAGGTTTCGGAAGAAGTATAATCACAGCTTCCCGTAGCGTGGGGGGGAGAATTTGTTTCTCCAATGCTTCCGCATAAACCTCAATCAACTGTGGGGCCAGGATGTCTTTGAATTTTTTATAAAAATCCCCTGTGAAGCCGTTAAGCCCCGGGGCGGAGGAACTGCGCAGGGAATCTATAGCCAGTGTGACATCAGTGACTGATATGGGCACTGCCATAAAGTCCAGCATGTCTTTTTCCAGAAATACCAGCGCGATCTCATCCAAATAAGCAGTCTGGGCAGCGCCATCAGGGTCTGCCCTGGTGGAGTACAGTGTGGTGTAATAGTCCAGAAATTCATCTCTAATGGCCAATGTGGAGGTGAGCAAGGTGCAGAAAGCTGAGTGTAACTCAGTAATGCATGATTTGCTGTAAGGTGGTCTCAGCATTTGTGCCAGTACTCTGCCAGGCCGCTCACCCTCACTGTATCTTCGCGCAGTCTGATATTTCCCAAAATATAGTATCTCCCTATCAGCTGTGTCTCTATACGCCGCCAGGAGGGCGAACCTCTCTGTCTGAGTTCTTGGATCCGGAAGGGATACGAGCTGGGAATCAAGTTTAGCCATGTCGTTTTCGATGTGGGTTAGCGTCTGACGAAGATCCCTGAGAACACCAGCCTGCTTGGAGATGCATGCCCCCCTTATGACTGCCTTGAACCCTTCCCATACAACCGCCGCAGTGTCCACTGAGCCCGTGTTGTGTTCGAAATAGTCCTCTATTGCCTCGCGAACTTCTGCCTTGAACACATCATCCAGGAGGGTCTTACTTGGGAACCGCCATTTCTTTTCGTACCCTTCCGGGAGTGGAAGCAGCAGATGTAAGACCACCGGGGAGTGGTCAGAATATGTGCGAGGAAGCGTAGTGAGGGAGCCAAACCAATCCGTTACGCTGGGGGAAAGCAGCCAATAATCTAGCCTGGACCAGGTGCTGTATGGGCCAGAATAGTGAGTGTAGTCGGTGAGGGTGGGATTACGCTGCCGCCAAATGTCTATCAGCGAATACTGAGCGCAGAGATCTGTCAGGGCACGCCTCGCCCGAGGTTTCGCGTCTGGTGCATGAGATGTGCTGTCCAGTGCGATGTTCAGTGACAGATTGAGGTAACCCCAAGCATTAGCGCATGGGAATCGTGTTTCGCAATCCGGGCATTCAGGTCGTGGCAAAACTCAGGGGCATCAACATTGGGAGCATACACATTAATCAGAGCGACTCTGTGGCCATAGAGAGTGCCCGCTACTATCACGTGCCTGCCGAATGGGTCATGGGTCACGTCAGTAAGTGTAAAGGGGACTATCTTGTGTATCAGTATCGCTGTACCTATGGCGTAGTTGCTATAATTGGCAAAGTACCTGTGTGTGCCCCAGCTGGCGCCAAAGCGGGCTGAATCAGAGGGGGGGAGGTGTGTCTCTTGTAAATAAACTATATCAACCTTGTGTCGAAAAAGTTAGTGAATCACCTGGCGCCTCTTACGAATATTATTGAGGCCTCAGACATTCCAGGTCATTAGGGTGATGGCTGATGGCCCCTGGAAGTTACCTAACCGTGACATTTAATTTCAATATAGAAATGTTCCTGTCAGGACTGTAGAGTGATGAAACCTTGGCATGCAATGCTAAACTCAAGCGCAAACAAAAACAATCGCAAAGCGTGAACTTACCCCATCCCCCCACCCAGCCGCCTACCATCCCTTAGGTGGCCAATCCCTAGCAAGTTAACACGCTCGGTAATCATAGGGATCGCCGAGCAGACAGTTGTGGTCCAATAAGTGGTCCCCAGAATGGGATAAACCAACTTAGCGGATACACCAGAGAGGGGTGGCATCCCAGAATCGAGCCGGCCTAGTGGCGTATCTGTAAAGGAAAATCAAAACGAACAATGCAATTTCCCATTTACAAACTGTAGATCACACCAGGTCGTGCAAGACACCCTCAACCAGCACCAGTGCCCGAAAATAGGTCCGCATTTGCATCAGAGCTGCTGTGTGGCGGGAAAGCAAGTGCCCCCCCCCCCCCCCCCCCCGTCGATGATTGAGAGTTCCGTGCCTTATACGTGCGGCAGAATTCCTGGGCCTCTGTTGGGGTATCAAATATACGAGATCTGCCGTCCACATCCACCTTAAGTCTCGCTGGGTATAGCATGCCATATTTGAGCCCAAGATTGCGTAGCGTAGCCTTGACCCCTTGAAATTTGCGGCGTGCCTCCTGGACCAGTGGAGTAAAGTCCGGATAGAATGCTAACTTGGACCCCTGCCATTCAACTGTGCCGCGCTCCCTTGCCAGACGGAGCATGGAGTCTCGGTCCCTGAAATTCAGGAGGCGCGCTATGATGGGTCTGGGCGGAAGGCCAGGGTTGGGTCTGGGGCACAGTGACCTGTGGGCTCTCTCTACCACAAAGCCAGGTATAAAGGCCTCACTGCCAAACAAAAGTAATTTCTCCATGAAGAGGTCCATGCGGCCTGTAGATGTCGTCTCCGGGACCCCCATGATGCGGACGTTGTTGCGTCATCCGCGTACTTCCAAGTTCTTATTTTTTATGGCTACTTCCTTGAGAAGTCGTTCCGCCCGTTCCAGCCGCTTCAGTGACTGAGCTGTCCTATTCTCCAGATCTGAGACACGAGCCTCTGCCACGTCGAGTCGCCTGTCGTGGCCTTGCACTTTGGCGCCCAAGGATGCAATTGTCTGCTCTAGGGAGTCGAAGCGAGAGTCCAGCACCTTGAATCCGGCCTTCATTTCCAGCAGCAGGGAGGCGACGGAGGCACCCGAAGGCTCAGGATGTGCCGTGGCCGGTTCCTTTTCCGCCATGGCAGTATTGTGAGACGGTGCACCTTCAGCTACTTTTTCAAAAGGCAGGGTTCCTTGCCTGGGATCCTTGCGTCCCATTCCGCGAGTGGGGGGCAAAGGAAGAAGGGGGAACCGGACAGAAACGTAGTGCGCACCGTCAATGGATCCGGTATCAACTTTGTGTAGGCCCCAGACTCTCCAGACACGTAGGGTAGCAGGCTGGTTCAATCGCGCGTTTATAACCAGGTCCGTGTCCCTTCGGCCAGGGCAAACAAAATGGCAGCCTCCCTTTAGCAGAACGGGGGCGTTATTGCGGCGAAGTTGTGGTCACCAGTGCTGACGCGGTGTGCATCCACAGTTCATATGTTCAAAATGGGCAGGCCGCGCAGTGCAACCCACAGAGTCTAGGCATCTTGAGCACGATTGCAGCTTTCAATATAGTAAATAGAGTGGCTCCAGCCATCAGGCAGCATCAAGGAGGGCCCCAGAACACCACAGGGAGTCCCATCAAGCAGGGAGAGTCGTCACAGGCATTGGGTGCAGCCGGGCACGCACCCGCCCCCCCGCACAGCCGCCGCAGCACCAGGCCAGTGCCCAACCCCCAGCGGTGAAGGTCCAAGGGCCCTGTCCCCTCACGCGCCCAGCTCAGCATGACACGGCAACGGGTCGGGGCAGCCGACCCAGCGACCGCAGCGTGAGGGGGGAGCGCCACCCGCACAGCCCGACTCACCCGGCACGTCGCTGCATCGGACCGGCGGAGTCCTCCTCCTGCCACTGGGCGGGCAATCTGCAGGATTTTTCGGGACGCCAGACGAGGCCGCGCCGGCCCGACCCCCGCCTCCTCCGACACAGCAATTCTTCATGCAGGATGGGAGCCGGCACCCGGGAATCAGATCCTCCCGCGCCGCAGCGCTTCTGCCATCAGGTACGCCGCTTCCAGAGCTGAACTCCGCGCATCGCCGTGGGGAAAACGCAAATGCGATTGGCAGATTACTGGAGCTTCACTCGCTGGCGGCCATCTTCGCCGCTGGCTCGGCCACGCCCCCTGAGATGACATACCATATTAATCTCCTCCCACTCCGCGCAGTTCATCTGTGCTCAAGGCCTTTCACCCATCGTTCACGACCAACATTCTGCTTGTTCAGACGGACAATGCAACCACCACGTACTACATCAACAAGCAAGGGAGCACAGGTCCAGAGCCTTGTCACTAGCGGCCCAAACGATATGGAAATGGCTCTTGGCTATGAAGGTGAAAATAACAGCAACTCACTTCCCAGGTGTCCAAAATGTTCAAGCAGACGCTGTCAGCAGAGCTCTCGGCGAAAACCACAAATGGGCCCTGCACGACGAGGTTGTTCAGAGTATTTTCCAAATGTGGGGTACTCCTTCTATTGACCTGTTCCCCACAGCAGAAAAAAGAAAATGCTGCAGCTTTTCCTCCAGGTACTACCATCCAGAAACGCTTGAGAATGACCTATGGATTGACTGGGCTGGCAAATTTCTTTATGCCTTTTCACCAATTTCCCTGATACCAGCTGTCCTGATCGAACTGTCCCACTCCAAAGCCAACATAATCCTCGTAACTCCAGAGTGGCCATGCCAATGGTAGTTCCCGGAACTTCTTCACCGGTCACAGTGTCCAGATCTCAAGCTCTCATGCAGACTAGACCCGCTATCGAAGTTCCCGGGCCAGATGGCACACCCCAATCTCTCCTTGAATTTGGCTGCATGGCTCCTGAACTAATGCAGTATGGACACTTAAACCTACCACAAGACTGCATGGAAATCTCAAGGAAGCTACGAGTCCTTCTACTTGCTCTTCTTATACCTTAAAGTGGTAAAGATTTTGCTCTCGGTGTTGCTCTAAGGACTTAGACTCTACTACCTGCCAAGAAGATGTTATTTTTCCTTACTTTCTGCACTTGGCTAAATCTGGCTTGCAGTTCTCTTCTATAAAGGTGCACCTGGCAGCTCTTACTGCCTGCAGAAAATGTCCTTCACAAACCTCTTTTTCAGAATCCCCATCATCAAGGATTTCCTAGAGGGTTTGAAGAAGGTTTTTCCTCCGATCAGGCACACTTCTCCTCCATGGGAGCTTAATGTAGTCCCTTCACTCCTTATGCAAGGCCCCTTCGAGCCCATACACAAGTCATCTCTCCAACACCTCTCTTGGAAAACCACTGTCCTTGTGGCAATAACATCTGCCCGCAGGGTTAGCGAGATCCAAGCACTCTGCTGTCATGAGCCATGTGCGGTATTTCATTCTAGCAAAGTGGTCATGAGAACTCACCTGAAGTTCCTCCCTAAGGTTGTTTCAGACTTCCATGTCAACCAGACAATCTCATTACCAACATTCTTTCAGAATACCTCTGCTCCAGCAGAAAGATCTCTCCACTCCCTGTATAAGAGGAGAGTTTAAAAATTCTATCTAGACAAGACATGAGATATCCACAGATCGGACCAGTTGTTTATAAAGTATGGTTGAGTCCGTACAGGCTTCACCACCTTCAAGCAATCCATTTCATGATGGCTAGTGTCTTGCATCCTATTGTGTTATCAAAAGGCTAACAAAACACTCTCAGCTAAGCCTAAATCACACTCCACTTTGGGGGAAAGCAACTACTGCTGCTTTACTAAGCAATATCCCTAATCGAGAAATGTGCAAAGCAGCTGCCTGGAAATGAGTACCTACATTCATCAAGCACCACTGCCTAGATGCTGATGCTAGAGCAGATGTTCAAGTAGGGCAGGCATCCCTCAGAAATCTATTTGCTTAAGCTTTCCATTTAATCCTCTGTCTCTTCCACCGCACTATATGGGGATGGGATTGCTACTCTATTTAGTGCTTATGACTATAAATGGAAATCCCTTACAAGAGAATGAATAGTTTCTTACCTGTAACTCCTGTTCTCTTGTAGGGAAATTTCCATTATAGTCATAAGCAACCCTCCCTCCTCCCCGGTGGGATGGGCAGAGGTGTTCATGTAATCTACATATGTACACATCGCCTTAAAAAAGAACTGAAGTAACTCCCACCTGCTGTCCATGATGGAATACTGGTGGTCTCTGTGTTCTTAAATGCACAGCTTTGTTTTTACATATATGATAGCCTATGGGGCTACTCTGTCCTGCTCTCCTTCATCTCTATCATAAAAAAGGGTTTATGAGGGAGATTTATGCTGTTTGGAAATCATCTCAAATTGTCCTCATTTACCTTATTCTGGCTCTTTTCAGTCTTCATGATTAAAAATTCAGCCATTGTAGCCTGGGTATATAGGCTCCATAATCTGTCTTTCTTAAGTGTCTTTGCAGGCCTTCCTGAAGGAAGGCGAAACTAGACACTTAAGAAGATATACTGAAAAACAGTTCAAGGTACCCCGCACATGGGCGGGACTATTCAGTGCTTATGACTATAATGGAAATTCCCCTACGAGGGAATAGGAATTATAGGTAAGAAACTATTCCTTATACCTATTCTTCATAGGATGTTGTTTTCTCTGCTCCCATGGCGGAGAACTACCTGCCTTATTATGAGATCATTGTCTGTCTGATGGGAATCTCATTGCCTCCTCTGCATCTGTCAGGGCAGCAGTTGCACGCAAGGCAGATATGTATGCCAACTAGACCCCATGTTGGTTAACTTGTGCTTTGTCTGGGAGGTCTCCTGGCCAGCCAGTTAGGAATCGGATGTTGCAGCACACGCTGACATTCCTAAGGACATGCTAGGATATTTTATATCTTTACCTATGGTTCTGCGGGTGATGTCTTTTACCAAAAGAGAAGAGCCCCGAACTGGTATGTCACTTGCTGTTCCTTACTAAATCTCTTGCCTTCTTTTCAACTTATTGTGAGACTGTGAAAACCTACAACTACAGAATATCATTTGTGAGTCAAGCCTATCCAGTAATACGGTGCTGAATGTGACACATAAAAGAAAGCAATATTTGTTAGGTCGAGTGGGTGAGGTTCATCTTCCACTTACTAATATTTCACCTTGCGTTCTCATAAATTAAATGTTTCTAATTTCGTCATGTCTTCCAGCAACTATGAAGAATTTTCTTTGAATTGTCTGCATGTGGCAATGTAAACATATCTAATATCTCATCAATCAGAAAACCCACTTGAATCAATATGTAGCTTCTTCTTTTTGATTCGCATATTCCTGCACGAGGGATCTAGAAGACACAAGTTAGCTTTCACTAACATTTAAACTTTTTTTATGTTTTCCTCTAGTCCTTGGATTGATACCTTTCATCAAACAAACGGTGCAATTTGTAGTTTATTGAAACATTTAATATTAGACTGATGGCTATGCAGATTCGCTTGTAACAATTTAATATTGACAGACTGGGTATTCAGGACAACATATACCTGGTTAGCCTCATAGTAAGTATTCAGTTTGTCTATCTGAAAAACAGGGCAACTGCCCGGTAGTAATATACCTCCAGAAAAAAACAATGTTTCAAATTGGTAATGACCTCAGACTGAAATTACTGCCCTCCTTCTGTTGTTAGAGTTCCTGCACCCGAAAAATTTTCCACTTTTTTTCTGTGCAAATTTCACCTGTTATGTCTCCGAAATTCGTAATGGCGAAAAAAAATCTCATGAGAGTGATATGGCAAAAATGAAAATATTTAGTTTAGGTGCAATCACATACACTCAATCCTGATATTTCCATTCACCTGATAATTAAATAAAATATCTATTAACGTTTTACCTATCTAAATTATACCAACAGATATATATGTGTGGGGTTGCACCAAGTAGTAACCCTAAATGTACCGAATGAATACGCGTGATAGCACATTTAGAAAAAAGGGGGTTATACATAGTGTAACCGAGTAATAGTAAAATAATGCCAATTTCCTACCCCCTTGCCCTGGAGTGCTCAAATAAGCCAGCAAAGAACTTGCCGAATTTCTGCATAGAGATACTATTATTTTCCAAGATGTAATATTGTAGATATTTCATATATATTTTTTTTGTTCTTCCTTAGGCTGTGCGGAAGCTGAATGTAATGCTTGATACTATGCCACGGGAATGCAAGAAAAACATTCTTTCAACAGAGAAATTGTTACCCATCATGTAATTATTACTTATCATTAAAATATTCACAAGGGAATGTACTGATGAAGACAATGGAAAATTCACATGTGTCTCACTAGTACTATGTAAGAGTACCTATATAGTTATGTTATGTGAGAAAATGCATGCTTTACATTACAAATAACATGGTTAAGTGTAAAGCACTTTTATGTTGGTGGTGTCATACCATTAAGAAGGATCCAAGTGTACTTTCAAAGTATCCTAATATGCTGTAAAATGAAATTGTCAGTTGTTTTACGTTCTACTCACTGTTAACAGTGACTGTGAAAACTATATTTTCTATCAAGAGATTCTACCTATATTCCAAAGGTTAGGGGTTAGAATAATACCGGGCCACCTGAACCGGCCCTGGAAACCTAGAATTATATTTTTCTTTAAGTAAGATTGTTTTGTACACAGAAAAACAGCTACCACAATATAGATGACAGTTCCTTTAAATTGTATTTCAAGGGTGGTTGGCGCTTGCTTCATGACAAAGAGATCAGGGCATAGGCACATACTTCGCCTGAGTTATTATTTCTGAATCATCAAATCACTACATAGGAGCACTTCTCTTGCTTTGCACAATGGGTTAACCTTCTAGAGAAGACCTCTTTTAGATGTCTTTTTTTGTAGAAGAAATGTGCTTAGCAGCACTATGAATCAGGTAACAGAAGCATAAAACAGAATGGACTCTTCAAAACGCTGCCCCATATTAAAAGCAAGACATCGGCAAACTAAAAACTGCAAAAAACGTGAAAACCAGAAGACAGGCCGTCTTCATCCATTCTTCCAAGATATGAATCAACATCTGCAGCAACACCAGACTGCCCAAAACATCTTGCAGTTTAAAAGAACTCCCTAATATTCTTCCTCATTGTATGCCATGGTAAACGTTATCTTGCATTGTAGGCAATACAAAATCATATTTCTCACTGTAAACAATCCTAATTCATATCTTTGGGCTCACTTCCCTGTTCAGCATTCTTTTGTAGTAAAGCTAGGCTTCAAATTCTTACAAGTGTATGAGTACATACTGCAGCCTTGTGATGGCAAGTTTTCCGGTGTAGATCCGTATTTTTGTGCCTGTACTGTCTGTTTCCTGATTATGGAATTTTATATGGCAGGCACTGCATGAAGATTAGGCTGAGCATGTTGAGGCTTCTAAACCTTCTACATCTAGACTCTCTCCGTCTTGTACTGGGTAGAGGCCGTACACCCCTCCTAAAGAGGTGCAGAGAAAAAATCCCATTCTTTTCACTGCCAATTTGAGGACAGGTTCTGCACCTCTTGGCCGTTCGACCGTTGTGCCCTCCACCCTTCCCCACCTTTCCTTTCTCCCAGACGGCAACATTTATTACTGACTTTCTGTCAGTTTGATGTGATAATTTGGGCCTGAGGCTCGTCAAATAAAGGATTGAGAATACAAAACCTTGGGGTGCCAGCTTATATTCCTGTGAGAAGAGAATCAGTAATCGGTTGCCAGTAGGTAGTTGTAGTTAGGACCTAGTTTCCATAGACAAAGCTTTTTTTGATTTGCTAATAATTTTGGCACCGTTCGACAATCTTCACAAAACTTTTTAAGACCAGTTCACCAATCACTTCAGTTGCTGTCTTGAACGTTTCGGGTTGATTCGTAAAACGGGGGCAGAGAAAAAGGGGGGTCCCAGAACTGCTTTTTCCCATGCAATTTCCCATAGGGATTTTTAACACGACTGCTGCCCGAACCGCTGGACTGAATTAAACCAAATTTGTCAGAAAGCTACCTCTTGGCCCAGAAAACACCCTTTTTCTAATTGGTGTAAATTTGTTTAGTAGTTTTGAAGTTATTAAAGAAAAAAGAAATATAGATATCTGGGCGGAGGATCCACACAGACCTCATGGTGAGATCTGATTGACTGCCAACACTTCAACCAGGAGGTGTTGGCAGCCATCTTGGGACTCGGACCATACTGCGTTACAATATATGTCATTACTTTTCACTTTTATTCATTTCTGCCTATGAAAAACTCTTGCTCTAGCGGAAAGCAACTACAAACAACAAAACTGTGCATGGTGAGGATCTGGGTTACAGCTACCTTTGGTCACAAGTTATAGTTACTTGAGATAAAACTAACTATAACTCCTAAATTTCAATAGTTAGAGTGTGTAAAATCTGAACTGAAATATAGCGTCCCTGTAATCTTGTTTGTTTTGTGTTAATTTCTAAGGTATTTTAATTCTATTTCCTAACTATAACATCCCTGTAACCTTAGTTTTTCGGTGAAAATATATAAGCATGTGTGTGTATATTGATGAGGGCTGCGCCAGTTGCAGTAAACCAGTACTGTGAGGTGGAAGGGAACCGTTTTACTGCAAAACAAAGCTTTATGTTTTTTATACGCCAGTAGGTAGTTATAGTTGGAACCTAGTTTATATAGGAAAAGCATTTTTTGACTTGCCTAGAACTCTGGCGTTGTTTGTCAAATCGTCATGAAACCTTTTCTAAAAAAGGGTCAATTTAGGTTCTGTGTGTCATGGAAAGTTTGGGAGTGATCCGTGCAGTGGGGCCCTCGAAAGAGTGCGTTTGTAATGTTCATTCTGATAGGAACGTGTTGTCGAACCTACAGCCCGAACCAGTGGATGAAATTACACCAAATTTGCCAGAAAGGTAGATGTTGTTACGCAGATTGTGCTCTTTGTTATTTGGTGCAAATACGTTCAGTCGTTTTTGAGAAATTGAAAGCGAACAATATAGTGATGTCTCTGGTGGAGGATATTTCATGGCAGTTTTGCAGTGGTCGCGGATATGTCGCAACGATTTTGTGGTGTATCGTGAATGAGCGCGCCAGCGAGAATGCTGTGATTGGCTAAGCTCAATCTGAACATAAAGTTGCGGCCGCCATTTTATGGATCGGGAACGGGTCCAGGGCTGAAACATTTGGTGAAATCTAACCTAAGGGTTCAGGGTGGAGGTGCGCTGCCCCATGTTTGAGAAATCTTTTTGTCTATTTCATTGCTGTACAAATAAGTAACTGCATTTGTTTGCATCTTTTATGGTCCAAGTGACCGAAATAAAGATTATGATGATGATGATGATGATACAAGTTATGTGTTCAAGTTTTTTTTATCACACGCAATATTTACAATGCTACTCCAGCACACTTAGAGAGTCTTACACCCTCTCACAGACCCACCTGGGCACTCATACACCCACTCACAGAACCACTCAGATACTCATGAACCCACTTACAGACTCACTCAGAGAGTGATGTACCTATGTACAGACCCACTCAGAGACTCATACACCCACTTACAGGTACTCAGTCTCACTGAGACACTCACAAACTCACTGAGACATTCCTATACCCACTTGTAGACCTAATCATACACCCACTCACAGACTCACTCAGATATACACACACCCACTCACTCACCCACTCAAAACTCACACATCCATTCATAGACCGACCCCAGATGGTCGCCTTGCCAGTCACAGACCTACTCAGACACTCATGCATGCAGCCATTCACTCACCCACTCACAGACTTATGCTCCTACTCACTGACCCATTGAGATACTCATTCACCCATTCACAGACCCACTCAGATACTCACACACCCATACAGTCACTCATACACCCACTCGTGATCATCACGGCTGCCGAAGTCATGTGCCTTCAGCAATGGTGACATTGTCGTGAAAACCCAAAATATCTTCAAATAAGATGATTAATGTACTTTTTAAATTAATAGATGACCAATACAACAAAATGTGGTGTACCACGCATATGTAATGTTCAATAAAAAATACAAGGTACAATAGTTATGAAATAGAATTTTTTTTTAAATTAGAAATTCACTGAAAAAAACAAAGGTAACAGGGACGTTATAGTTAGGTAATGGAATTTAAAAAATCTTAGAAATGTACTGAAAAAATCAAAGGTTACCTGGATGTTATAGTTAGGCTGACATTTCACTCATACCAATCCAGAAAAATTCAGCAGTTATAGTTAGCTGAGTTAACTATAACTCATGCCCCCGCAATGCACTACTTATGACCTCACATATTACATCACTCATGACAGGGTCAGTGACATCACTGATGACTTCTCGAGTGACATTACTGATGTGTCCCAGACTCACTGTGTCACTGGACTCATGCTAGCCTGGCTGATGAGGGATGATGCCCCGAAACCGGTCCCAGGATGCTTGTTTCTGGTCTAGGGAGGAATTGACTTGGCAGTTCCGGATGGACTGTTTCCACGAGGAAGAGAGTCAAGATTGATTTGCATATGGCTGGATCGCAACTGGGATGGCATGGTGAGCAAAAAAACGATGGATTTAACCCAGATCTCTTGACCGGGTATGAATGTGTTGGATTTACTCTGCATTCTGTCTAACATCTGTTTGTCTTTTGCTTAGGCAGAACTTCAGCAGCAATAATGCCTTTGAGGAGGGAAAGAAAATGATGTTGAATAGGTTCCACACACGAGGCTATATCTCCCAAACTCTTAAGGCTGCTATCAACAAGGTGGACAAATTAAAAAGGGAAACCCTGCTTGCTGTAGGAAACAGAACTTCAAATGATGTTGAACCAATGAGATTCGATACACACAGCAAACAGCCTGACAAAGTCAGTGATTTGTTACACAAACATGGACATGTCCTCCACAAGGATGACAATATTTAGAAACACATGACAGCTCATCCGAAAATCTCCTTTTGAAGAAGTAGGTCACTAAAGGATAAGATATGCAAACAAAAATAAGTTACTTACCTGTACACTATGGCTCTCCAGTATTGATATCTTTCATAGATTCACCTGCTTGAATCTTCCCTGTCGTCATTGTGGGAGTCCCACTGTATTTCTAACAAACAGTGCTATACACAGTATTAACAGCAATAGAGAATTCGGTTGATACTGTTCACATATTCACATTGTTTTATTAGATCCAAGCTTAAACCAATCCGAGAGTAGACCCTGAAGCACTCTTCCCCTGCAGGGCCATCATACCCTAGATTTCGAGCACAAGCGTAAAAGTTAATAGCATTAGAGGTATACAGAGTGGTGAAGCCAAGGGGAGGTGGGACTTGTTAGCTGTATCCAAAAGATAAGAGGTGGTGAGTATAACAGCTCCACTCTACACCAATAAGCATAAAATATATATGTGAGAAGTTGGCCTGATGTATGATGTCACTAGTTCTAGTGTACACCTTATATCAGTCCAAACAACCCTTATGGTGATTGGTTGTAAAGTCAACCTTATAGACCAGCTATCCTAGTGGTAGCATGGACAAGAGCAATCTTAGGCTAAACTCTGAATGGCATGTGAAGCCAGCTGTTATACCATATATAATCCCTTGAATACCAAATGAAAGGACACCACAACAGATATCTATATAAAATAAAGTGTATTTATTCTAGTCAAACCCTCAGCACTCTTTATGAGATTCGAGGTAAGTACAACACAGTCTTATTCAAGCATACATTAAGTCACACAGGTAAGTAATACAGTTAGGCCCTAGGGGCCACGCAAACAATATACTAAAGAAGTGGTATAAGGGCCACTGTTACAGAAATAGAATAGGTCTAGGCCTATGGAATCGCTGGGGCTACACTACACTACCAACAGTTAGGAAGTGGGGGGCCCACGGGATTCAGGTGCAGAGTGGAAACACTCACGCGTAATGCGTATAATCGATAGAAATAGTACAGTTCTGACATAAGAAGTTTTAGGACACTTCTGGTATAGCTAGAAAGTCGAGACTCGGAAACTAGACCCTAGGATAGTCACTACCCTTGTGAGCACCGGATTACCCAAGTTACCTAGCCCACGGGCTGCGGGTGCATAGGTGTGAACTTGCGTCGGGTTTCGTCGTGGACTTCTATGGATGCCTGAAGGAAAGTTGCTGACATGCAGTCAGTGCAGAGTGTCCGGTGGA
Source organism: Triturus cristatus (assembly GCF_964204655.1). Classification (NCBI taxonomy): domain Eukaryota; kingdom Metazoa; phylum Chordata; class Amphibia; order Caudata; family Salamandridae; genus Triturus; species Triturus cristatus. The sequence continues at coordinate 1,604,758,047 of NC_140590.1, read as the reverse complement.
TCCCAAGGCCGGGATCAAGAAGGAAGGATACCTGCAAGCAGATGTGACAGAGTCTGGGTCACTAGCCAGTGACCACGTGGAACCAGGAAGGAACCAGGCGATGTCGTGAAGATTGCAGGTGAAGAGGTGAAGCTTGTCGCAGCAGCCACGGGTACCAGGAGATGTCGAGGACGACCAGGACCAGGAGGCGAGCTGTCCCATGAAGGCTCTTGCTGTCGGCGGCGTCGAAGTCGAACTAGGACTCACCAAGCCTTGGCAAGCGGAACCCACGAAGAATGTAGGACTTGCTTCTGGTGCAGACCAGGAAGGTCTGGGGTGCTTCTCTTTGGCAGAGGAGCAGGAGCCAGTCTGGAGGAGCCAAACCAGCAGTGAAGATTCAAAGGTGTGTCGTCGCAAAGGCCGCTAGCCAACGGGCAAGCAACCGGACAGACGCGGCAAGCAGGAAAATGCAGAAGGGCCCCACGCAGGACTCGTGGAGTGTGGGGGGCTGATCTTTGGTGCAGATGGTGCTTGGGGTTGGGGCTTCTCAATCCCTGGTGCACAACTTCGAGGGTACCTCAGAAGCTGCGCTGGAAGATACTCGCCACTTTTCCCAGGTAGCCGGTCCGACGTCTCTCGTCGCCTCCACGGATCTCAGCTCGGCTGTGGATGTGGATCAGGGTCGGAGAAGTCTGGAAGTCAAGGCTCTGGTCGGGCTCTGCAGTCGGTCCCTCGTAGAACTTCAGCAAAGCAAAGGGTAAGTCTCTTGATGGTGCCTGTTTGCACAGGGTAGCCACTCCTTGGCCACAAGGGAGATTCTTCAGTCTTCTTCTTCCGTCGAATGTCGAAGGTCCAGAGTTTCTGTTCAAGTTGCAGGTTCAGGATAATCTAATTTCCTGGGGCCCAGCTACCACACTTATACTAATCTGGGGGGCTGGGTTGCCTGCTAGGTCACGCCTTATGGGTGGGACCTGGGAGGGGGGTGGTTACACCCCCTTCCCTTTGTCCAGTTTCGCGCCAGGACTGGGGCTGGAGTGCCCCAGCACCGGTTTGAAATGGACTATGCATGGGACACCTTGTGTGCCCCAGGCATGTCTCATTCCTTTCAGCCCTCCCTGCCCCAATACACTAAAGTCTGTCTGGGGAGGTGCTAGCACCTCCCCAAGCAGGAAACCTATTGTCCAAGCCTCCCTTGCCAGGATCACTCCCAGCAGCAGGAGGTCAGACTCGTGTCTGTGGCAGCAGCATTCATTTTGTGATGCTGAGGCTTTGGTTAGAGTTAAACAGCAAAGTAGGATTTTAACATGTCTCTCCCTCTAGAAGGGAGGAATAATATCCTCATTACCAGAAATGGTATGGGGGTATTATTCCAAAGTGTTAGACACCTTACACCACATGTTTTGATAAAGCCACACCATAGTTACCATAACCGTTTAAGATTATAATGTACTTTAAGAGTATATGGTAGGCTATATCTTAGAACAGCTATAAGGACATGGTTCCGAAAGCTGCAGACAGGCTCAGCTTATGCTAGAGCACCATCTCACATGTTACCAAGCACTCTCCCTCCAGGATTGTTAAGGCCTGCCATAGGAGTGGCTGATAGGTACACATGTGTCTATATATAAGAGTAGATATAGGTATACTATATCTAAGCAAGAGGTGATTACACGACTTTGCCCCAGCTGAGTGATCAGCCAGTTGTGTCTGATTGGAAGGCCAGACCAGGGGTGGCATAATACATGCTGCAGCCCCTGCGAGGCCTAGGGTACAACTATGCCCTGTGTACCTAGGGTACACTGTACAGGGTCCAATAAGGTGATTCTTACCAATTGTGTATGTACCCAGGGTACATGGAGTCCATTTTAAAGAGAGAGCAGACAGCCTGAGACGCTGAATGGCAGGATCTCAGGCCAACTAAGTCGAAAAACCAGCTTGACACTACGCAAAAAGTTGGGGGTAACCATAGTCAGATATCCCCCTTCCTACAATATATATATATATATATATTACCTACTGGCGGTCGCCAGTAGGTAGTTATAGTTAGGACCCTGTTTCCATAGGAAATCCGCAACATTCTATTTGGAATAACTTTGGCGCCGGTCGACGAATCCTCGCGAAATTTTCAAAACTAATGGGGCGCTACGCTCCGCTCCTACCCTGAAAGTCTCGGGGGGATTCGTCAAGCGGGGGCTGAGAAAAAAGTGGGGTCCCAAAACGCGTTTTCCCCATGCATTTTTCCATAGGACCTTTAGACACAGCTACAGCCCGAACGGCTGAACAGAATTACTTGTAATTTGGCAGAGAGGTAGTCCTCAGGTCAAGGAAGTGCCTTTTGTAGGTCTGGTGTAAATCTGTTCAGTAGTTCCTGAGAAAATAGCATTTAAATCAATATATATATCTGAGCCAGCTTACGGTGCGCTTACCGTGCGCTTACGGTAAGCTTACCGTACGCGTACGGTGCCGTGCGCGAGCGCGATTCTGATTGGCTGTTAGATCTTAGTAAACATTCGAATCGTTCGAAACCAGGAAGCAGCGTCCGCCATTTTCTCTCTCGCACTCTGACGGGGAGAGGATAAACAAAGGCCAAAAACATATAAAGGGACTGGTTAGACAGCTCCCAACCACCTAGCTTTGATGTATGTGTCCCCAAAGTTCCCCCAAGGCCAAAAATTCTTTTTTATTTTTTTTCGAAAAATCGCCGATTACGCTTACCGTACGCGTACGGTAAAAATAAATAAATAAAAAAAAATTATCCACACTCTCCCCACCCTGTGTGCAAATGGTGCCCGGAGTGCACCATTTCTGCACGGCATATTACTAATAATTTCAGAAATGTAAAAGATTACCTTTCACAACGAAGCGCTGAATATGTCCTCCATGTGCGCACGGTGCGCGAAGCGCATCGTGCGTACATGGCCCATCCACGGCACTAACTGTGTAAAGTGGGCGCGCGGTGCGCGAAGCGCACCGTGCGCGCACGGAACGAACTGCGTTAAGTGGGCGCGCACGCCACGAATGGCGTAAAGTAACTTAGCATTTAAAAAACCGTACAAATTCACAGAAAAAACCATAGGTTTCACACACGTTATAGTTAGGAATTAGCATTTAAAAAACCTTGCAAATTCAGTGAAAAAACCATAGGTTTCACACATGTTATAGTTAGCTGGACATTTTACTGATAAAAAACCAATGAAATTCCACCGTTATAGTTAGTGCAGGCAACTATAACTCACGCGACCGCAATCCTCTGCTGATGACATATGTGTCTTTATGAAAAAAAAATATTTGTAATATATGTATAGCTAAAATTTAATGGAAGAAGACATGGGCAAATAATTGTCTAAATACAGTATTAGCATCAGCAGAGGATTGCGGTCGCGTGAGTTATAGTTGCCTGCACTAACTATAACGGTGGAATTTCATTGGTTTTTTATCAGTAAAATGTCCAGCTAACTATAACATGTGTGAAACCTATGGTTTTTTCACTGAATATATATATATATATATATACATACACACACACACACATATTAAGTAAATAAACAAACATGAGAAAATCAATGTACGAGTTCAATAATGGGATTTCTGGGCCAGATGTATGACCCTTACATTTTGTGACTCGCAAATTGCATCGCTTTGCGACTTGCAATTTGCTACTCACAAAATGCAATGTACAACAGTGTCACAGACAATGCTAGCGATTCCCAATGGGGTCACAAATTGCATGCCTTATCAATATTCATGAGGCAAGCACAATTTGCGAACCCAAATTTGAATGGCTATCACTCCCAGGGATGGTAGTCTGGGACTGCTTTTTAAATAAAGCAGTTGTTTTTTAAATGCAGCCCGTTTTCCTTAAAGGAAAGCGGGATGCATTTTAAAAAGAGAAAAATGAAACTTTTCAGTTTCATTTTTTAAGGGCAGGCAGTGGTCCCTGGGACCACTTCCTGCTCTTAAAAGATATTTTCTCACACACTCACAAAGGGATCCCCTGTGGACCCCTTCCCGTTTGCAAGTGGTTTAGCACCTACTTGAAGTAGGTGGTAAACTGCGAGTGTTTTGCAACACAATAGTACATGGCAGTGAGTCTCGCTATTAGGAAGGGACACCCCTTCCTAATATCGAGAGTCGCAAACGGTATTTTGCAAGTCAGTGACCTGCAAAATAGGGTTTGTACATGCCATTACCCTTTTTTGCGGTTGCAAACGGGCCGATCTCCCATTTGCGAGCACAAAATAGGGTCGTACATGTGGCCCTTTGTACCTTACGTGATACTGCCTGACCAACAGCAGAATCCGCTTTCCATGACCAGTCCAGACAGTAATGCTTGGTGAATGTATGGGCGTTAGCCCACTTTGCTGAGATGCAAATGTCTGGCAGAGACATTCCAGCAAACAAGGCTGTGAACGCAGCCACTTTTCTCGTCGAAATGTGCTTCAACTTTTGATGACAACAGCCTACAAACTTTCTCATGGCAATGGGTAATTGATGCAGACATAAATCGCTTAGCCCTTCTTAGGCGGAGCAAATGAGAAAAAGAGCTGGTTGGACTTTCTGAAAGACTTTGTTCTTTAAATAAAGAACTTTACACATCTTCTGACATCCAAAGAATGCAAGGCTTTTTCTACCGCAATGGAAGGATTCTTAAAAATGTCTGTCAGTACAATGGGCTCATTCAAATGAAACGAAGTTGGGACCTTCAGAATGAACTTCATATTAGTTCTAAATAGGAGTGTGTCATCTTTGACTTGCAAGAAGGGTTCCGCAACAGTAAAAGTTTGGATTTTGCATACTCGTCTTGCAGAAGTAAGGGCAAAGAAAAGAGGTAGTTTCTACGAAACATATTTTAACTTTGTCTTATGAATAGGTTTAAATGGATCTTTCGTGAGTCGCAATAGGACTGTATTTAATTGCCAGGATACTGGAGTGCTTTTAACAGGCGGAAAAACCCTGAACAGCCCCTTCATGAATTCTTTAATCAATCTATGGGTTCATAAAGAGACTTCTTCTGCTTCCTTCCAAATTTTGAAATAGCTGCTAAAAGCACTGTAATTGAAGTGTGAGCTAGGCCTGATTTAGCTAGGTGATAAAGGTAAGGCATTAACTGCTCCTGAGAGGATGCCAAGGAATTCAGATTGTTATTGTTGCACCAGTAGTATAATGTTTTCCATTTATCGCTGTAGGCTTTACTTGTTGACACGGCGCATTAATGATCTAGAATTGACCTATATTCCTGAGTAATAGTCAGTGGTCCGAACTCATTGTTGCAAGGAGCCAGGCTGATAAATTGAGAGATTTTATCGGAAGATGGAAAATGTGTCTCCATGTTTATGGAGATTCGATTCTCAGCTGGCCATCTGGGCACAGAGATAGGAGAAGAAGCTCTGTGTACTAATATTGCCTTGGCTACGCCAAGGCTATCAAAATGGGTTGAGATGGCTCCTGCTTTATCTTACAAAATACCCTGGGAATGAGAGGGGATGGCTGAAAGGTGTAGGTTAAGAAATCTGTCCAGGTCATCAGTAAGGCATTTCCCAAAGATCTCTGATCGAAATGGCTTACGTAACTTGCAAATTTCTTATTCCGTACGGTTGCAAACAAATCCAGGTCGGGGGTACCCCACTCTTTGAAGAGCTGAAGCAACTGAACCAGGTTTAATTCTACATATTGGTTTTCCACCCCTGGAACATTTTCCACTTGTGAGGAGATGTTGCGGATAATCAGACAGTTCCAAATCTGCTGGGCTTGACAAGAAAGTGCCTTTGATCTGGTGCCCCCATGTTTGGTTGGATAGAATGTTGTTCATTTTCACTAGAACAGAAGAATTGCAAATGCTGGGGAGAAAGGCTTGCAAGCCGAAGAAAACCGCCTTTAAATCTAGAAGGTTGATGTATATTCTTGGTTCATGAGCAGACCTTTTTCCCTGAATTTCTAGGTCTTGAAAGTGAACCTCCCAGCTCATCAGAGACACATCCGTTGTCATCACAAACTGAGGGTGATATGGTGTGACAGAGAGACCCAGAGAGATATTTTCCTCATACCTTCACCATAACATTGCTGTTTTTGCAGTTGGGATGATATTCATGGTTTCACTGAACATACCCTGAGTTTGTAGCCACTCTCTTCTTGACAGGAAACTTATGTCCATTATATGTTGGATTCTCCCCCAAAATGGGTATAGCTTGAAGACCTTTGTATCTACAACTGCTCCCTTGAAACACTGACGATTGACATGGTATTAGGGCAGACTTTCCACTGTTTAATTTTAGACTTAAACTGTTAAACAGCCGCAGACAAGCCAAGGTGAATTTTCTTGCTGAGTGGTATGTATTAGGATTGACGAGCCAGTCGTCCAGGTACGGAAACACCTGGTGACCATTTCTTCTTAAGAAAGCCACCACAGGTGCCATGCATTTTGTGAACAGCCTGAGAGCTTAACGAAATCCAAAAAGGAGGAATTTTAATTGGTAACGGCAGCCTGCCACCTCGAATACAAAAATACTGCTGTGTTTCACATATATAGGGATCTGGAGGTAGGCGCCTAAGAGGTCAAGGGAGGTCATGTAATCCCCCTTGTTTATCAGCTGTAAAATCTCCTGCAGAGACAGGTTTGGAAAAGGCAGTTTTTTTTAATGTATTTGTTCAACAACCTCACATCCATTACTTGCCGCCATTTTCCTGACTTTTTCATGATTAGGAATACGTTAGAATAACATCCCCTGTTGCGATGTGAGAAAGGAATTTCTTTGATAGCCCCCTTGGAGATAAGTGAGCAAATTTCCCGTTTCAACAGGGTAAGATGCTGATGGTTCCTCTATCGTGGAGAATGATTGGGAGGCATTTCAGCAAAATCTAAGGTGTGACCATGGTATATTATGTCTAATACCCACTTGTCCAAAGAAATTCTTTTCCAGTGATCGTAAAATTTTGAGAGGTGCTGGTTCTTGAATTGTTGGGGAAAGTTCAAAGTTAGTAGTCCCTTGAAGTAGTCAGTGATGCCTAGTTGTGTCCTGGCCCTTATCACCTGCTGGCGGACGGCAACACGTTGATTGGCGTGAGTACGTGGACGCTGAGAAGGACCTTTATGGTTGTTGAGCAGAATATTGAGGCCTATATCCCTATTCGGAATATGGTTGGCATCTATAAATCTGGTAAGACGCTCTTAATGTAAACTGGCCTCGCACTCTGCCTCCATGAAAAGGCTGAAAACGTCTTTGCTGCAACGTCCCTAATGAATGTGCAGTATCAGTATTTGCTTTGATTGACTCCAGAGCATCATTAACATGTTTGCCAAATAAATTTACGTTGTTAACGGGCATATCAAGCAACTTTGACTGAACCTCTGGATGTAAGGATGTTCCTTTTAACCAGCCCTGTCGATTTTGCACAGCCACACCCGCCATTTATCTGAAGGCTGTGGATGAAATATCTGTGTCGATGATTTCGGAAGAAGTTTGTGTGCGTTCCTGCAGTATTTCTTTAGCCTCCTTCTTCTTGTCTTCCAGCAAGTAGCCCAGGAATGCCGATAGATCCGACCACGTCTGCCTATCATATTGTCCTAGAATTGCTAGAGCATTCGATGCCCTAATGGATGTAGCTGCCATAGCTGAAAAACATGTGCCACTGTTATCCAGTCTATTGCCCTCCTTGTCTGGTGGTGCTAAAAACGGGGCAGATGAGTGTCTGGAACATCTTTGGGCAGTTTGCATGACTACAGAGTAAGAGCGAGGTTGCCCTATTAGGTAGGCAGGCGAATCTTTGGGCGTCTTGTATTTTTTGTCCAGCTGGGGAACGTCCTCTGTAACCAAAGCTGGGGTTCTTCATCAACTTTAAGCCCTCAGCCCAAAAGAAATCCACAATGGGGATGAATCCAATAGACTTTCTCAATGAATCCTTGAAATCGTAAACAAAACATTCCATTTGCTTCACTGGTCGTGGCAAATCAAAGCGCCTAAAAACTTGTTCACGGACTCCACCTATATCATCTGGAGTAGAGCTAGCCGGCGGAGGTGACTGATGGAGATGAAGGAGTGATGTAGTCATCCCATTATTGCCCCGATTCATCTATATCTTGAGGAAGTTCCCTTTTCTCAGGTTGAATGTCTCCTTCATTGTCAATGTAGTCATCTCTAAAAGTGATTGAAGGTAAAACTCATCTTACCTTCTGAAAATGAAGAACCACTGGGCTTTTAGGTTGCGGCGTCAAACTGCGCGCCTCCACCAGTCCCGGAGTATGAGGCACAGGGGCGTTTGTCTCCAGAAATCCTTTATAATGGTCCTCAAGCATATGACTTAGGTCTGCCACCAAAGGGTTAGGCACTGAAATAGTGTTGTCACTTGGAGCATGCTGGTCAGTAAAGGGGTCTTCATAAGGATAATGCTCCTAAAATTAATCATGGCATTGAATGAGTATTCACATTCCAGATATTCGGAACTCTGATCACCAGGCTCCTCGTCATCTTTGTCCCAACACTTAACATTGAGCTGTGTAGGACTGTAAGCTTGCCCAAAAATACCTTCATCCCCAGACTCCTCCGTTTCCAATAGATGAATAGGAGGCAGTGCCAAAACCTTGCTCGGAGATGTCTAATCCAGGCGCAGGATCACAGGAATTCCCTCTTTGGAGATAAAAAAGGCTGTTTTCGAGCCGTCAACGACGTCCTCGATGACGACGAAAGGACCTGCTTATCGCAAGCTTTTATTTTCTTTTCAAACACAAAGTTTATTGCATTGCCAAAGATACATATTGACAGCATCTAGTGCAAGTCACTAAACCATAGTCAGACCACATTCCCACCCAGCAGTGTAAACCAAAGGGACCAAAGCCACAGACCCCTCTGGGTAAGCAAGCGGGGAGCCCGGATAAACCAGGGGGAACAACAGTAACTCCATCAGCTGTCCACCCAGCAGTCAGCCTCTCTAACAGTTATACTGTCCTGGAAACTCAGGATAGTCAGGACAGTGTTAGTCATACTGCTACTGAGAAAAATGGGGCCCGAGACCTTATGTCTTGTTCATTGTCTGATATATTACTTGCTATGAAGGAAGAGATGACAAGCAGGTTTATGATCTCAGTCGAATCAGGCTGAGATGGCAAGCAGGTTCACTGTGTCAGAAGCGAACCAGGCGGCTATCCAATCATCCTGTGAGGTGTTAGCCCAGAAGCTGGAGGAGGTCACCACGAGGACTGACGTAATAGAATCAGAGATTCCGAAACTTAAGGAGGCTATACACACCACCTCAGAGGATGTGGCAAAACTAGCAGCCCAAAATAAAGAGCTTCAAGACGATCTTGAACATCTGGAAAATCATTCTAGGAAAAATAACTTGAGGCTCCTGAATATTCCCGAAGCCCTTGAGGGGTCAGATGTTAAAGGATTTGTTATTTCTTTGCTAAAGGGAACAGTTTTAAAAAATTCACCTAGTATAGATCTGCTACATGAGATCCAAAGAGTGCACCGTGATCCCTTTAGGAGGAACCCTGGCAGACAAAGACCAAGGAAGATTTTGATTAATTTCCTCTCATACTCTGTTAAGGATCTAATTTTATCTTTGGCCCTAAAGAAAGGTACAATAACATTTTTACCTACGGGCCAAGACCCATTCCCATTCTCGATAAGATCGGATATTTCACATATCACCGCAACAAGACAGTGGGAGATGGGGGAAGAGACTTGAGGCTCAAAACAGTTTGTGGGCAAAGGCCCAGTTGAAATTTCCAGCCCAATTACGGGTAATGTGGGACAATCAGATGTACCAGTTTCGTTCAACAGAGGAGGTGGATGCCTTCATTGTTAAAATTAAAACGGAGTCCAAGGACATAGGAGGAGTGCGATAATGGTATAAGGGGTTCCCTGGTATCAGATTCCCAGACTTAACCAATAGCATCTAAGTACATGATTAATGCCCGAGGGAGCAGTGATCGAATAGGCATTGCCTATTGGAAGGGAGGGTTCCTCATGGGGGTAAGGGGTCACGGGGAGGTGAGGGGGGGAGCACCGGGTGGGGAGCAATGGATAAAATAAAAAAATATTCCTCATCTCACTTGAATTCTATGAAAAATCGTTCGTTTATCCAACACCAAGGGTTTGTAAGCTGATGGCAGGTGATTCCATAAAAATAAAAAATAGTAAGATCAGTTTTATCTCTTGGAATGTAAACGGGCTGAGATGTCCACGAAGGCGCTCAGGTCTGTCTCTTACAAGAGACACACCTCAGTTCAGAAGAATCTCGTACAATATTCTCTAGAATCCCTTGGATAAAATGTTATTGTTCCTCTGAACAAACGATTAACAGTAGGGGAGTCGCAATCTTGATCAAGCAGGGAGTTACTTGCTCTAATAAATCTGTACAGACGGATCAGACGGGGAGGTGGATAGTGGCACAAATGGATTTTGGAGGAACAGAATTAATCTTTATGGTCCAAATATTGATGACCCATCCTATATTTGTAAATTGCAGTCGAAATTAATTATGGCAACCTCCCCCCTGATTATTGGGGGAGATTTTAATGTTCTTCTCAACCCCTTAAAAGATAAGTCAAATCAGACTCACTATATAGGGGCTCCCCGAATCTGTCATGCCATGAAGAATCTGATGCATGACTTAGATTTGTTAGACGTTTGGAAGGCAAAGAAGGGAGATCTTATGGGGTACACGTTTTATACTAAAAATTATCATCATTCATCCAGGTTTTACTATATCTTAACCAATAGGTATGTCCTGGATAGCTTGCTGGGGGTCTCAATACTACCAACCCATCTTTCTGATCATGCCCCTATATTATTTTCTTATTTTAAAAAGACCAATACGTTACAAACCAAATGGACGCTTAATAGAGCAAAATTATCGGACCCCGAAATTATTCAGGCTATTAAACTATCTTCTTTAGAATTTTTTACTTTAAACATTGGTTCTGCGACTATAGACATCGTTTGGGATGCCTTTAAGGCTAACCTGAGGGGCAGGCTACATGGCCTCATCTGTTCTAAAAATCGAGCTGAAGCCCGGGAGTTACATACTATCGTGGGAAGAATCCGGCAATTAGAAGTCAAGAGGATTCGACTTGGCGAGGGTTGTCCAGAAAGGTCAGCAAAAGTCCAGGATGAATTAGAGGGTGCCAGGCAGGAGTATAGGGGGAAACTGGACCAGAAGTGCAAGGCACAATGGCTTATCAAGAACATGCAAAACTATGATTATGGGGAGAAAGCAGGTGTTCTTTTAGCTTGGAAGGCTAGAGTTGATCGCTCAAAAATAATATCAGTGAGCTCATAATAAATAATAATGGGGAAAAATCTAGCAGTATCGAAGATATGCAGACCTGCCTCCTCTCACTCTTTTCAGATCTCTAAAAAGAGAATTAGCACCCTCTAAAGAAAGAATACAAACCTTGCTGAGGAGTAAATCCCTCCCAACGTTAACCAAAGCTAGCCGTGACCTCCTAGATGCTCCTATCACATTAGAAGAGATTAAAACCCAAATAAAGAAATCTAAGAATAATAAAGCATCAGGAATTGACGCATTGCCAAATGAAGCTTATAAACTCCTGTCAGATGAATTGACCCCGGCATTGGGCACCCTGTTTAAGTCAGCATATAGTCTAATGGGCCAGGCTCCAAGCTCCTGGAAAGAAGCAACCATTGTATTGATATTAAAACCCGTTAAGGACCCACTCAAAGCCGATTCATACCGCCCGATCTCGTTGCTGAATGCAGATTACAAAATCTTTATGGGTATTCTGGCAGGGAGACTGGCCAAGCTGGTTCCCGATCTGGTTAACATCGATCAGAAAGGCTTCACAATGGGAAATACATTCAAGAGCAGATAGGCAATATTGACTCGGCCATAGTAAGATCAGATCCTTTGGCAGTAGTTACCTTTGTCGCAGCCAAGGCTTTTGATAGGGTCTACTGGGTGTATCTCTGGGAGGTATTAGGGGCAATGGGCTTTGGCCCCATATTTATTCAAACCGTGAGGAAATGCTACCAGGGCGCCTCAGCAATGATTCTGTTAAATGGTATGCTTACCTCCAGTTTTAACATCCAGAGGGCAACAAGACAGGGGTGCCCTATTTCACCTCTGTTATTCAATATCTACATAGAGCCTCTAGCACAAGCTATTAGATTGGACGATTTAATCTGCCCCTTTATATCTCAGCATTATCAATGTAAATTAGCTCTATATACTGATGATATAATACTATACACTAGCAATCCAGGGGCGACTATTTCGCGGGTTGAAACTCTTATGGAGGAATTCTGTTCCATCTCTGGCTATTTAGCCCACTACTCCAAAACAGAGGTGATGTGTTGGAACATCGATCAGTGGGAGGGATCTATCAGTAGCGAGTTTAAATATCTGGGCATCTATATCGTTAAAGAACTCGATAAAATCCCCTTGATCTACCTGAACAAAACTATTAAGGAAATTGATCGCCTCTTCGTAAGGTGGAGGAATCTTCTCTTGACAATCTAAGGAAAGGTCAACCTGGTTCCTTTGGCTTTTCTCAAACAGTGTATCTGCAAGATCCAAAGCAAGGTTGGGGGTTTTATTTGGGGCGATAAAGGGGTAAGGTTATCATGGAAGAAACTGAGGCGCAGACTCACTAAAGGGGGGTTAGCCCTCCCAGACATCAGCTGGTACTTAGTCGCATTTCAATTTAAAGCTATACGGATGCTACTTTCTAAACCAGCAGAAACTTCATGGGGAAGATTGCTGGGCGAGATGGCAACGATCGAGGGTGAAGGTGGCGCAAAAGGGTTTCTATATAAGTTTGGGGCCCGAGGTTCTTTAAACGAGTGCTTTCGAAGGTTCTGAAGGCTCCCTGGAAACCTGGTATAAAGTGAGATCTAGATGGGAAATTGGCTATTATTCAGATTTTGCCCCTCTATGGGACTCCCCTGGGACACCACTCTGTCTTCAAGATTGTTTGGCTGGACCCATTAAGAGAGCAGGCATATCTATCTGGTCTGACTTGGGGAACGCAAATGGAAACCATCCGTGGGAGTTGCTAAGAGCCAAGATAGGTTCTGGTTTTTCTAAGTTTAAGTATTTACAACTTAAATCTTGGTTTCATGCAGAAAAACGGGGCATATGAGGAGACTGGGACACAGAGATTCTTTTCCAATCACTCCAGCCAATAAAGAAAGAAATCTCCATTTGGTACAAGAAGTTCCTAGATGCAGAAGACATAGAAATTCCATCACAATCATCGGTCTGAAGCCAATCCCCCTTCGAATCCACCATAGCAGATTTTTTGGAACCATCTCTAAAGCTACTTTATAAATGCATCAAACCAGCTAGCTCAAAGAAAAATCACTTCTTTGTCACCAACCGCCTTTACTATACGCCTGCCAGAATTGCCAACTTCGCCCCACTGCCTACACCAAAATGCCCTAGGTGTTTGACAAGTAACGCCAATGACATTCACGTTTCCTATGAGTGTCCCGAATTAAGAACTTTCTGGAAGGGGGTGGGAGATTCTCTCTGTGTGGCATTTTTAAAGTAATATATCATTAGTGTTCTTTGGTAACGATGGCCTAGCTACTTCGGATCTATCGCTGACACATAGTGGGTTGTTGTTATACTTGGTGTTGCTCGCCCAAAGAGAAATCTGTATAAAATGGAAAGACTCCCATCCCCCAAAAACAGAAGAATGGCTGAAATCCTCATTTGCTATGGCCTGCTTAGACCAGGATGGGACTGGAGATAGACCTATAAACATCTGGCAGCCTCTTACGAGCTGGGGTTGAGACCTGAGATTAAAATAATTTCTGTTGATCTAACTTTTTGGTCTTATGATTACACCAAGCCCCCATAAAAAGGGGCCGGTCGGGCAGACCTAAGCAAATGCAGTAAGCTAAAGGGTGCTGAGTTAGAAAACGACAGCTTTTGTAAGATCTGCAGTAGCCTTTTGGTGAGATGAGGACAAAAAAAAAAAACTAAACCATAGCCATATAAATCACAGATCCACAAAATGGTCAAGATATAGGTGTAAACATACAAAGGATTTTTTCTGCTGGCATGTTTTTTCTGCTCGCATCCTAATAGGTCGATCTGCCCTAAAATTCAGAGGGTTATCCTAAACCAAGCGCTTTATTAGTACAGCCTTCAACAGCGATGGTAAGATGGGGAGAGGATGTAGTCTTACGGCTAGAGCGGTGGACCTCGAAGTTGGGGAACCGGGTTTGAGTCTCAGCAACGACGCTCATCATCCTCTGATTCTGGGCAAATCACTTAATCTTCCCGTGCCTAACAAAAATGAATGTGTCCTTCTGTAACGAAACTGGTGCTCATGTAAAGCGCTCTGCTACCCGATGTCTTGGGTCTAGATGTCACTTGGCACCTTATCATTCAGCACGGAGGGGGCTTTGAGTTATAGATCTCCTTACTCTATTGATAAGATTAGGTCACATCATATATTATTGGTCCTGATGAAATGCCACTAGACCACTCCACAGTTTCCTAAGGCATGAAACCTGTTGACCTGTTACGTAGACCATAGCTCAATGGTTGGTCTATGAGTGACCGATTTACACTCTCACTTGCAGAGACGGGGATCATTATATCCGAAGTTTCTCCGTCTTCTTTTTAACTCAACATCAACCGGGGATTTCACATTAAATATTTTGGCGGCATCTGGTTGACAGTTGATTATATATCCACACCATTCACCAATCTTCTCATTTTGTATCACACACCATTATTTGTCCTATGGTGCTAAATCAGCGTATTTCTTGAAAGATCACAGAGAAAGAGCCCTCTTGTGAGGCCTGCCAGGAATTGGAGCACCGGCCTGGTGAGGAGCACCACTCATTGATGAAGCATGCCACCTTCGGGTGAGTGAGGGCAACTGTTCTAAAAAGCACATGCTTTTCAAGGTACCTGCATTCAGCTGGGGACAATTTCTCTGGGGCTGAATCACCTCGGAACAGTATACTGATATTTGACTTTGGATGTTTGGGGAGTGGGTGCACTAGACCAGTAATCTCCCCATCCTTTCTTGTGATAGGTACCTAAAACAGACCATAACAAAGAGATTAGCTATGAAACTATACTAACAACCAAATTCACATAGTCAACTTCTGGAGAACTCCGTTCATGACAAAATATCTAAGCTAAACAAAGCAACACTAAAAAAATGACCATGTGTCAAAAACCTTCCCCCACAAACACCTTTCGCTAAGATTTTCCAGAGCTTTACCTTCCTAATATTTTCACTTAACATCATCACAACGAGAGTTGCTGTAACAGTCAAAGTCATAGCATTTCACAACATTCCTACACTCATGAGAAGAAGTTGTTGATGAGATCTCAACTTAAGTCAGCTCCTTCCTCTTCATCCCTCTCATCATTATTTGGCATTTCAGGATCCTCATCCGTTGGCTCTTCTTGGCCTTCATCCTCTGCGATTTAAAGAATGCAAGCAGATAACAATAATAAAATGAAACACAAGCAGATAATAATACGGAATGAAACACAAGCAGATTATGCTAGACATCCTGCAAGAAATCAAAAAGAAATATACACTACATACAACAGATGTTAAAATCACTGAAGACTTGGATGTGCACACAAACTCACTCACACATCACAAAGTCAAAACTAAAAAACAAATCACATCACCGGCTGCAAACACTACATCTTATCCCACTCTAAACTGGGGGATTCACAGTTAGGGTTAAGAGCCTCAGCAAACCGGGGTTCTGCCAAAGTAGACATGTTCATCCCCATTCGGACTCCAAACAAATCCCAGTTTCTAAGTCAACAAACCTCAGCTTTATAGTCTCAAAACACACTAGAAGGTTCCGAGAGGCTCTACTCTGCGCCAAGGAAACTTATTGGAATTGGCCACTTTCCATGCAAGCATTCCAAAGGCAAAAGAGGTCTCACGTTCCCTCTGCACTCTCACATATTTCAGCCTTTATCTTAACGAAGCTTACGAAAGTCTCCGGTAGTACAGTCAAAGACACAACCTTGAACATGAAAACCTAAACAACTTGAGTAATCTAGGGGGCTGCCTCTGCGCGCATAAAGCTCAAGCAAGACAGAGTCAGAATTCAAGATGACATGAGGGCATGTCTAGGCAAATAGTAAGAACTTCATAATACTTCCCAATGTACAACACAATGCACATTTGTGCACCACTGCCTATGGCACTGCACACTTCTTCTCCCAATGTACGACATAATACACATTTGAGCACCACTGCTCATAACACTGCACTCCGAGATCCAAGAAGTACATTCCACATCTCTCTCTCTCTCTCATGCTTTCAAATGCACATCTCACACGTTCTGTTCCTGGCAAGGCTGTTTTACTCTGTGGAAGCTCTCCCACTTTAAAGCTACAAGATTACACGAAAGACATCTTCAAGAAAACGTGCACATGCAGGGAAAAATTATGTCGTACATTCAGGCTAGGGTAAAATAAAACCCTAAAAGTCAATTAAAATAATGGTATTCAAAGGTCATCACGCAAGACTTCTGACCTCCTGGTCAGAGACCTGCTGCCCCCCCCAGCAGCTACGCTGTTGTGCCGCTGCCACTGATAGGTGTCGGGTAGGTGTTCGAGGTGCTCCTCCACCCGCAGGCTCCTGCCTGCGTCTCATCCCTGGTGGTCCAGTAGGAGAGCCTTGCTCTTCTGCTGTTTCACTGTTGTCTGTCTGCCTTGTTGTGCCCGTTTTGACTTTGTGTCCTTTGTCTGTCTTTCGGTGTATTTTCATTGTAATGTCTGTGCCTGTCTGTGACTCTGTTTTTCTGCCCTTTTTCGTTTTGTGCCCTTGTTTATATTCTCTCTATCCTTTTTGCCGCCTCTGCTCCCCCGCGGCCCCTCCCCCTTGCCGTTCCCGCCTCCCAGCTGAGCTTCCCTTCCCCCTACCCTATTTAATGGCGGCCGCGTTAAAGGCAATCCCGTCTGCGTCCATCCACGACCCTACCGTGACCAGCGCCAGAGACCCTGGATCTCGGACCACCCACCGCTACTACTCTACCGCCCACCTCGCACTCAACCCCGGAAGAAAGGACAACTGCCATCTGTCTACACCGAAATCCACCCACAACAAGTTCTTCTGATGACACTGCCACCGAACCTTCACCACCCTCTGCACCCCCACGATCGACCCCCCCATGCCGAACACCAGCACCACCGAAGCCCTTAGGGGCATCCTCCTCAACGTGCGCTCCCTGCACCGACACGCTGTAGAGATTTGGGACCTCCTTGACACCATCTCACCTGAGGTCGCCTTCTGCACGTAAACCTTGACCAACTCCGCCCCCGACATCGCCACCGCCATTCCTAACGAATACAAGATCCAGAGGAAAGACCACCCGACTACCCAGGAGGAGGACTCGCACACAAGAGCTCCCTCTGACTCACCACCTCCACAACGAGTGACTCCCCGTCCACCACGGAGCGCCTCCATTTCCAGATACAGACCAGCCCCAGATCCACCCAACACTGCACGCTCGCCTACAGGACCCCCGGACCTCTAACTGCGTTCACCACTACCATCGCCGAACTCGTCGCACCCCACGCCATAGCCTCCAGGAACTACATACTCATCGGAGACCTCGACTTCAACCTCAACAACCCCAACTCCTCTACCTTCCTGGACAACCTCGCCAACCTCGGACTGAAACAGTGAAGAACTGGGCTTTTAGAACCCAGCGGCGCCAGGGGCACGCCCAAAGTCTTCGGGTTCACCTGTCTTAGAATACAGTGACACAGGATACTTCTTGGTGGTGTCAGAGATCGAATTTATTGGCTGCAGCCAGTAACAGAAGTCCTAGAAGTCATCACGGTATGAATTCTCAGGAGACTGCTCAAATTTACAAAGCAAGTCGTCCCTTTTTATGCCAGAAACATCACATTCCAGACAAACCCCCATTATTTTACAAATTGTCCAATCGCATGTAACCACACCAAAAGTATCGCATAACGGTAAAACCCACTTTTCAGTTGTCCGGCCCACGATCAATCATCGGACAATCCCAACATTCTTCTTTAGACAAGCCGGACAGACCCATAATAAAGAGATCACAACCCATATTGTAAATGGACCATAAAAGAAGAAACAGAAACAGATAGAAGTAGGATGAGGCATGCTTGTGTGCAATAAAACCTTACGAGATCCCGTGCTCTGACCCTTAATCAAGATCAGCTAGCGGGCAGGAACGGGTTTGGCAGGGTCGGCCTCAGCCAACGAGGTCAGTTCACTCTAGTCATGTAGGAGTCAGCACAATCTCGAGCTAAGGTGAGCCTGACCAAAGAGCTCGTTTAACCACAGTCATCGGCCTATGTGAGGGCAACCACAAAATGGCTACCATGCGCAAAATGGAACCCAGGGTTCGGAACGAAAACCCTAAATACGCAGTGAATCCATTGGTGTAATGTGACGAAAACACACGTACTAGCCGAACTTACTAGTTACGGTTCGCTATTACATAAATCGTAACGGAAAAATGATATTTATAACGCAGATTCAAATTTCACGGAACCTCAGACCCTCCTTTTGCCCTTACATAGGCAATCTCAGTCTGCATCTGAGTTGATGTCGATATTCATCAAATCATCAAGGTGCTGTTGAAGCATCATCTTATCTCTCTGTACCTTTCTCAAGACAGGCGGTCTCCTAACACAGGTAGTAGCACAAAGGCCACATATGGCAGGACCACACTGTACACAGAGACAACACAAGAAAAGAATCGCTAAAGCCACACCAATGATCGATAGAATCCTCCATCCCCAAGTGGATAAGAGTTCCCGAAACAATCCAGTTAACGACCAATCTCCTCCGTCCATATGTATTGACTCGGAGATCTTATGTAGCCTGGAGATGGCCTCGTATACTGTCGGAGCATTATCTGGAATGAAAACGCAGCAACTCGATCGGATCACTTTACATACTCCTCCTCGATCTGCAAGTATGACATCTAAAACCATACGATTCTGCAATGTCATAAGGCGATCCGCTTGAAGCTCAGCTGTCAAATTACTAAGGGCACCGGCAGTTTCGTTTATGGTGGATTCAACCACTCTCGTCAATTGCCGCAAGCTCCTACTGTTAACCATAGGTCCCCAAAACGGTAGGAAACCCTTAAAGAGTCTCCCACTTCTTGTCCAGCGGTATCTTCCTGATCGAAGACACCCCTGACAACTCTTGTCTTGTGGTAATCCGCGGCAGCAGTATACGTAGGAGGCAACAAATATCCAACATAACACGTTCCCGAAAAATCAGGGGGCAACCATGTATATGCTCTGTTGTAGCAAACAAAATACGTACCCTTGGCTGCCAAAAACGGCGGGGAAGACTGAGACGTAAAAACGTACGTCTGAGTACAAACACTCTTCCCTAACTGAGCTTTCGGATTCCTGCCAATACCTTGCAGACAAAAATGACTTTGGTGGGGTACGATCCAAATCGGGCGTGACCTCTTTCGTCTCTGCTTTTCACTCAGGCTAACACTGTATCCAGTCGCGTTCCAGCCAACATAAGCTAGTAACTCATCTTTGGGAATAGTCCTATACGTATCGATATCCCTACTCATATTCGCAATTCCCTTCACCAAGGCTTTATTACTCGTGTTATCTCTTATAGAACGCAGGGGATAGACTTTGATAGCATAAATGAACATCGTCTGGAAAGCCCATAAAGACCCATTCTTACTAAACGGCAGTACCAGATAGGGAATACCTCTATCCGTAGTATGTGGCATAAGACCACACACCCAACAATCAGTGATGTTCACTACCAACTGATGTTGATGCAGAAGCTGTACAAATGAGTTATTTACAAATTCTGACCTTCTAATCTGCTCGTGTTCGGGTAAGATATGAAAGGAATGCAAAGAAGTAGTAATAGGAAAAGACGTAGGTTGGGAAGTGGGTGCAGAAGTCAATTGGGTAGAAAAAACAATCCAACCCACCAAAGCTAATGTCATGCTAAGAAACATCATAATACATGTAATCTGAAAACATTTGAGATGCATTATCCTGCATAGTTTCATCTTAAAGTTCGTTTTCTCAACAGATCTCTTGACCTCAAAAAATTCCATCCTCTCAACGTGCTGTTCGCGGCAGTTGGTTTTCTTCTGCTAAGGAGTGCGTCTGTCAGTCCAGGGAACGCCCTGGACCAACCAGAACCATTGACCTTGTGTCTACACGGCTGCAATCCCAAGTCTTTACACCGCGACCTTACAACTGAACCCGGATGGTGGTTCGAAAAAAAGGAAAAAAAGGATCAAAACAGTTTTTCGGCTGAGAGAGTGCTGTTCTCAAAAATGAAAGGAATTATTTGTTCTTTTATTAGTCCATTGTCTCTAGACCGCAGGTTATAACGACTTTTACCAGGCTCTGTCTGACTTTGAAACAACAGTTCAGGTTCAGCGGTGTCCAATCTTAAAGGTGAAGGCACAGCTGCTTGCAAGACATCGTCATCTCCTTTCTCAGACCTTGTCCATACCAATTCAGCGTCGCTAAACGGTGTGAATTTCGGTAATCTCTCAGTTTCGGTGTCTGTGATGCCTTCGCGGATCCACTGGTCGTACGGCAGTGGTAAAGGTACCCTCTTACAGTGTACGCCGTGGATCCAATTTCTTTTTCCGAAGACTTTTACAGATGTCCTTGTAGACAACAACACCTGGTGAGGGCCCGTCCAACGGGGCTGATCGTTCTTAGTCCTCTGAAAATTCTTTACCAGGATCCAATCACCAGGATTGATAGTATGACCTGGGTCCACAGATGCTGGTGGCAAGCTATCATGAACCTGTTGATGCAAGACACGCAATTTAGCCGTCAGGTCATACAAATAGTCCACCAACACAGGATAATCGATTTCACTAAATTTCGTTGGTCTCGGCACTCCCCACACATTTGCCGGTCGACCAAAAACAATTTCATACGGACTAAGTCCAATTCGAGAATGCACTGTAGTTCTAGTTGACAAAAGTGCCAATGGCAAGGCATCGGGCCATTGGAGACCAGAACTCTCCTGAATCTTGGCTAACTTCAGCTTTAGAGTGCCATTATAGCACTCCACTAAACCAGCAGATTGGGGATGATTCGCAGTGTGGAATTTCTGTTTTATGCCCAACCCTCACATACTCTCTTCATGATCCTGCCCACAAACTCACTTCCGTTATCACTCCACACCATCCTTGGCAACCCGAACCTAGGGAAATATTCTTTGAGCAAGACTTTAGCTGTGGACAAGGCAGTATTATCTTTTAGGGGGTATGCTTCTACCCATCTAGAAAAGGCACAAACAACTACAAGGACGTATTTCAAATTGTTGCATCTTTCCATGTGGATAAAATCCAATTGCAAAACCTCGAACGGATACGTCGGAGGCGCGAAGTGACCAGCTGGAGTTGGAGTTCCCTTACCAGGATTATACATCAGACACACCATACAGTTTTTGACCACATTCTCCGCACACTTGGGAATTCCTCCATTCTCCCACACTGGAGCCAACAGCTTACAAATCCCTTTCGCACTGATGTGAGACATTCCATGTGCCATCGTAACCACCGCAAGCACATATGCATCGGGTAACATCCATCTTTGGTGTTCCGACAACTCAACCCAACAACCAGTCGAATCCAATCTACCCGTAGTTTCTCTCCACACGTTTTTTTTCACTCTCCGTAGCTTCGGCCAGAATCGATTTCACACTCTCAATCGTATCCTCACACATTCCAGCCGCGCCAATCCATCTCGCAGGGCCTGCAACATACATTCGACCCATCATATTTTTCGCTGTTTCTTTCGCAACTTCGTCCGCAAATGCGTTACCACGGCCAACATCGTCCGTAACCTTTCGGTGAGCACTACACTTCACAATCGCAACTTGCTTCGGCAGAGTAAGTGACTCAAGAAGCTCATTCACCAACTGTCCATGTTGGATTTTAGTCCCATGCGACGTAAGAAAACCTCTCTCTCTCCACAAGCGTCCAAAACTGTGTGCTACACCAAACGCATACTGACTATCGGTATATACATTCACTCTCTTTCCTTCAGACAAGACACACGCTCTTGTTAATGCGATCAATTCCGCTGCTTGTGCTGAATTATAGCTCACTCATGCAGTTTCAACAATCGTACACAATGTCGTCACGGCATATGCCGCAGTCGTATCACCATTCGGGATTTGAAAGAGGAGTATCTTTTAGATCAACTCTACCCTTCGTTTCCTCTTCTGTCCTAAGAAAGCAATCATGCTGTTCCTGACCATCCCTATCCACAGAAATCGGCAACAATGTCGCTGGATTCAATACGTTACACCATTTAATGTGCACGTGACTGGCCAAAAGCGTCAACTCATAACCCGACAACCTTGCACTAGTAAGATGCTGAGTCTTTGTTCTGTTCAATAAAGTATCCACTGCATGTGGAACCATCACAACCAACGTATTATCCATCACCAACCCAGCAGACTGTTGGATGGAAACAGCCGCTGCTGCTGTAGCTCTCAAGCAACTCGGCAACGCTCTAGCTACCGGATCCAAAGTCGATGAGAAATACGCACATGGACGCTGCTTCTCACCAAACTGTTGCGTCAAAACTGACAATGCACAACCCTCTCTCTCATGAACGTAGAGTGTAAAAGGCTTACTGTAGTCAGGAGTACCCAACACCGGAGCAGAACACAACGTGATGGAGTTGTTTCTGATGCCTGCCTCAGTGAAGTCGACTCCCTCGAGACTTCAAAAGAAATACACGCTACGGCCCCTTCGACCACAGTTCCACCAGACAAGGAAAGCTGTAGACTTGATTCTGCGGGGAGCAAAGTCTGCAGCACTGCAGCCACTTCAATGAAGGCAGCGAGCTCGACGGCTCTATTGGGCCGGTATGACTGCTCCTTGTGGGAGTCTCTCCAACAGTTTGTGGAACTCCTGCCTAGAGACAAATGCGAGGACTTTCAGGAGGTTCTCAATGAGGATCTGATGGTCTCCAATCAGATCATCAGTGCGGCTGCGGACACCTCTCTCCTGGCAGCTCATGGATATTGTCATGGGGTGAGTCTGCGGCGCCAATCATGGTTGCGTTTCACCTCCCTGAAACCGGAGGCTCAGCAACGTATCGCTAACCTGCCATTCTCGGGTTCCACCCTCTTTGGTTCCCATGCGGACGAGGAAATGGCTCGCATGAAGGTGGAGGTTGAGACCCTCAAGGCTGTTGGCTTGGAGAAGCCGAAGGAACAGCGTAAGAGTTTCCGCCCCTACCAACGGCGATACTCTTCCCAACGGTTCCAACGCGGACAGGGACGTCGGACTGGACAACAACAGCAGCAGTTTCAGTGGTAACCCTTTCAGAGACGTCAGAGAGGCAGGGGCAACCAGCATTCCACATCGGGGAATAAGGGCCCACTGGTTCTAAACCCTGAGGGATTACTTCCCCCTCTTCTGTTACCCACTCCGGTGGGGGGAAGCATTCAAAATTACCTGGCAGAGTGGAGAAAAATAACTCAGGACAATTGGGTGCTGAATATTGTTCGCAGTGGATACTGTCTACGTTTCATCAGTCCTCCTCCATCTATTCCACCAGTTCATTCACAATACCTGTTGTGAAAACTTCAAGTGGAGGCCGATACCCTGTTAAGAAAAAGGGCGATAGAACTGGTTCCTCCTCCTCCTCAAAGGGGAAAAGGTCTATACTCCAGGTTCTTTCTGGTGCGCAAAAAGGACAAAAACGAATTCGGCCCATTCTCGATTTGCGGCAAGCAAACAAATGGATTCGCAGAGAAAAGTTCCGGATGCTGTCCCTGCACCAGATTTACCCTCAGCTGCATCAAGGGGACTGGCTCTGCGCCATAGATCTGCAAGACGTGTACTTCCATGTACCCATTGCAAGGAAGCATCAGAAGTTCCTGCGGTTCCTAGTCGGCACCAATCACTACCAATATACAGTGCTTCAATTCGGCCTAAAGTCTGCGCCCAGGACTTTTTCAAAGTGCATGGCAGTGGTTGCAGCGCACCTGAGGAAGAACAAGATCTTCGTCTATCCGTACATGGCTGATCAAAGCCTCCACGTTTCAGGAAGCGCAGCTACATTTCAACAGGACGGCTGTTCTGTTGAACCGATTGGGCCTTCACATCAACTTGTCAAAGTCTGTCTCGACTCCTGTTCAGTGTCTGCAGTACCTGGGAGCCTCCATCGATACACTCCAGGCAAGCGTGTGTCCTTCGGAGGAGCGACGCTTATCGATCCTTCGGAAGGCTCAGACTCTCATGTCCGTTCCTTCTGCGACGGTGAGGACGGTGTCCTGTCTCCTGGGTTCGATGGCCTCTTGCATCTTTCTCACTCTACATGCACGCCTCCACATGCGGCCTCTGCAGGAATGTCTAGAGGATCAGTGGGACCAAAAACGAGGGAACTGGGAGGACAGGATCCAACTGTCGCAACACGCTGCCCAGTCCCTGAAGTGGTGGTGTTTGTGAGAAGTTGGCCTGATGTATGATGTCACTAGTTCTAGTGTACACCTTATATCAGTCCAAATACCCTTATGGTGATTGGTTGTAAAGTCAACCTTATAGACCAGCTATCCTAGTGGTAGCATGGACAAGAGCAGTCTTAGGCTAAACTCTGAATGGCATGTGAAGCCAGCTGTGATACCATATATAATCCCTTGAATACCAAATGAAAGGACACCACAACAGATATATATATATAAAATAAAGTGTATTTATTCTAGTCAAACCCTCAGCACTCTTTATGAGATTAGAGGTAAGTACAACACAGTCTTATTTAAGCATACATTAAGTCACACAGGTAAGTAATACAGTTAGGCCCTAGGGGCCACGCAAACCATATACTAAGTAAGTGGTATAAGGACCACTGTCACGGAAATAGAATAGGCCTAGGCCTAGGGAATCGCTGGGGCTACACTACACTAGCGTTAGTTAGGAAGTGGGAGGCCCACGGGATTCGTGTGCAGAGTGGAAACACTCACGCGTAATGCGTAAAAGTCACTAGCAATAGTACAGTTTAGAAAACGATAGATTTAGGACACTTCCGGAGTAGCTAGGAAGTCGAGACTGGAAAACTAGACACTAGGATACTCACTATCCTGATGAGCACCGGAGTACCCAAGTTACCTAGCCCACAGGCTGCGGGTGCATAGGGGTGAAGTTGCGTCGGTTTTCGTCGTCGACTCCTATGGATGCCTGAAAAAAGATGCTGACAGGCAGTCAGTGAAGAGTGTCCGGTGGATCCCAAGGCTGGGATCAAGAAGAGAGGAGACCTGCAAGCAGAAGGGACAGAGTCAAGGTCACTAGCCAGTGACCACGTGGAACCAGGAAGGAACCAGGCGATGTCGTGAAGATTGCAGGTGAAGGTGAAGCTTGTCGCTGCAGCCAGGAGGAACAGGAAGCGTCGAGGACGACCAGGACCAGGAGGCGCGCTGTCCCACGAAGGCTCTTGCTGTCGGCGGCGTCGAAGTTGGACTAGGACTCACCAAGCCTTGGCAAGCGGAACCCACGAAGAACGGAGGACTTGCTTCTGGTGCAGACCAGGAAGGTCTGGGGTGCTTCTTCTTTGCAGAGAAGCGGGAGCCAGTCTGGAGGAGCCAAACCAGCGCAGAAGATTTCAGGGTGCGTCGTCACAAAGGCCACTAGCCAGCGGGCAAGCAACCGGACAGACGCGGCAAGCAGGAAAATGCAGAAGGGCCCCACGCAGGACTCGTGGAGTGTGGGGGGCTGATCTTCGGTGCAGATGGTGCTTGGGGTTGGGGCTTCTCAATCCCCGGTGCACAACTTCGAGGGTGCCTCAGAAGCTGCGCTTGAAGTTACTAGCCACTTTTCCCAGGTAGCCGGTCCCACGTCGCTCGTCGCCTCCACGGATCTCAGCTTTGCTGTGGATGTGGATCAGGGTCGGAGAAGTCTGGAAGTCAAGGCTCTGGTCGGGCTCTGCAGTCGGTTCCTCGTAGAACGTGGGCAAAGCAAAGGGTAGTCTCTTGATGGTGCCTGTTTGCACAGGGTAGCCACTCCTTGGCCACAAGGGAGATTCTTCAGTCTTCTTCTTTCGTCGAATGTCGAAGGTCCAGAGTTTCTGTTCAAGTTTGCAGGTTCAGGATAATCTAAAGTCTTGAGGCCCAACTCCCACTCTTATACTAATCTGGGGGGCTGGGATACCTGCTAGGTCACGCCTTATGGGTGGGACCTGGGAGGGGGTGGTTACACCCACTTCCCTTTGTCCAGTTTCGCGCCAGAGCTGGGGCTGGAGTGCCCCAGCACCGGTTTGAAATGGACTATGCATGGGACACCTTGTGTGCCCCAGGCATGTCTCATTCCTTTCAGCCCTCCCTGCCCCAATACACTAAAGTCTGTCTGGGGAGGTGCTAGCACCTCCCCAAGCAGGAAACCTATTGTCCAAGCCTCCCTGGCTGGGATCACTCCCAGCTGCAGGAGGTCAGACTTGTGTCGTGGCAGCAGCATCCATTTTGTGATGCTGAGGCTTTGGTCAGAGGCTAACAGTGAAGTATGATTTTAACATGTCTTTCCCTCTAGAAGGGGGGAATAATATCCTCATGTCCAGAAATGGCATGGGGGTATTATTCCACAGTGTTAGACACCTTACACGACATGTTTCGATAAAGCCAAACCATAGTTACCATAACCGTCTAAGATTATAAGGCACTTTAAGAGTATATGGTAGGCTATATCATAGAACAGCTATAAGGACTTGGTTCCGAAAGCTGCAGACAGGCTCAGCTCATGCTAGAGCACCATCTCACATGTTACCAAGCACTCTGCCTCCAGGATTGTTAAGGCCTGCCATAGGAGTGACTGATAGGTACACATGTGTCTATATGTAAGTTAGGTATAGGAATACTACACCTAAGCAAGGGGTGATTACACGACCTTGCCCCAGCTGAGTGATCAGCCAGTTGTGTCAAAATGGAAGGCCAGGCCAGGGGTGGCATAATACATGCTGCAGCCCCTGGTAGGCCTAGGGTACACCTATGCCCTGGGTACCTAGGGTACACTGTACAGGGGCCAATAAGGTGATCCTATCCAAATGGGTTATGTACCCAAAGTACATAGTATTAATTTAGAGAGAGAACAGCAGGGCTGTGGGTCTGATTAGCAGGCCCACAGCCACATCTAAGTCGAAAACCAGTAAAGCAAAAGCAAAAAGTGGGGGTGAACATAGAAAGCAGACCCTACTCTCCTACAGTGTTCACCTCACAATCTCCTCAGAGGGATTCCGTTCCACAAAGAGATACCGACTCAAACCATTGTGACACACAGCTGGGGAGCGCAATCGGAACACCTTGAAATACAAGGGACGTGGTCCCAGACGGAGTCCACGTATCACATCAACTTTCTGGAACTCTGAGCAGTTCACTTGGCGCTGAAAGCCTTCCAGCCATCGTTCCACACCAGTTCCCTGCTTGTACAGACGGACAACACAACAACAATGTATTACCTCAACAAGCAGGGGGGCTCAAGATCGCGCACACTGTCTCGGGAGACGCAGACGATCTGGAACTGGCTGTTGGCCAGGGGACTGACGATCACGGCGACTCATCTGCCAGGTGTGCAGAAAGCGCAGGCAGACGCGCTCAGCAGGCTCTTTCAAGAAAATCACGAATGGGTCTTAAATGACGAGGTGTTAAGGGGCATCTTCGCAAGGTGGGGCACTCCAGACATCGATCTGTTTGCCACCGCAGAAAACAGCAAATACCGAGACTTCGCCTCCAGGTTTTACCAACCGGGGACACTGGGGAATGCACTGTGGATCAACTGGTCGAACAGCTTTCTCTATGCTTTTCCACCCATTCCCGTGATCCCGGCAGTGTTGATCAAACTGTCCCAGTCCAGGGCCATGATGATCCTCATTGCTCCGGAATTACCTCGGCAGTGGTGGTTCACCAACCTCCTATACCGGTCTCTCCTGCCGCATCTTCGACTTCCGTGTCGGCCGGACCTTCTCACGAAGTTTGAAGGGCAGATGGTGCATCCCAACCGCTCGTCGTTGAGTGTGGCAGCATGGCTCCTGAGCTAGTGCAGTATGGACATTTAAATCTGCCTCAGAACTGCATGGAGATATTAAAAGAGGCAAAAAGACCGTCTACAAGGACTTCCTATGCATACAAATGGTAGAGAGTCTGCATTTGGTGCACGTCTAAGGGTGCAGACCCTACATCCTGCAAGGAGGATGTCATCCTCCCATACTTACTGCATTTGGCTCAATCTGGCCTTAACTTTCATTCCATTAAGGTTCACCTAGCAGCTTTAACTGCTTATAGGAAATGCCCTTCACAAACTTCCTTTTTCCAAATCCCAGTCATCAAAGATTTTCTGGAAGGTTTGAAGAAGGTGTTTCCTCCCATTAGGCGTCCTTCGCCTCCGTGGGAGCTTAATGTGGTGCTGTCTAGACTAATGAAAGGGCCTTTTGAGCCTATTCATAAGGCTTCTCTACAACATCTATCCTGGAAGGCAGCTTTCCTTGTAGCTATAACATCGTCTCGCAGGGTGAGTGAGATCCAAGCTCTTTGTTGCCAAGAGCCCTATGCTGTGTTTCATGCATCTAAAGTTGTCATGAGAACTCACCCAAAGTTTCTTCCTAGGGTGGTGTCCGATTTCCATGTGAATCAAACGATCACGTTGCCCATGTTTTTTCAGCATCCTTCCTCTCCGGCGGAGAGGTCCCTTCATTCCCTCGATGTGAGAAGGGTGTTGAAATTCTACTTAGATAAGACTAAGGAGATTTGTAGATCGGATCAATTATTTGTTAATTATGGATCGGTCAGGACTGGTCTTCCTACCTCTAAACAGTCCATCTCTAGGTGGATTGTGTCCTGTATTCAACTGTGTTACCAGAAAGCTAACAAGACTCTAGGGGGTAAGCCTAAGGCTCACTCTACCAGAGGTAAAGCTGCTACAGCGGCTTTGCTGCACAATGTCCCCATTGCAGACATCTGTAGGGCTGCCACTTGGAAGTCAGTCCATACCTTTGCTAAACACTACTGTCTGGACTCTGATGCCAGGGCAGATGCTCAGGTTGAGCAGGCTTCGCTGAGAAATTTGTTTGCACAATAGTGATTCTGTCTGTTTCTTCCACTGCTGGGTTTGGTTTGTGGGGATGGGCTTGCCATTCTATTTACATGATTATGACTATACACAGAGATCCCCTACTACAGAAGGAGTAGTTTCTTACCTGTAACTCCAGTTCTGTAGTAGGGGTATCTCTGTTATAGCAAAAACCAAAGGAAATGATGGACGGAGTGTTGCACATTGCAAGCACTCACCCCCAGTCAACTGATCTGGGTTTAATCCATCACCGTTCTTTAGCCCACTCTGCCACCCCAGTTCAGACATGGCCATATGCAAATCAGTCTGACCCTGTGCCTCATGGGAACAGTCCAGCCCGAACTGCCAAGCCATGTCTTCCCTGGACCAGAAACAAGCTTCCTAGGACCGGTTTCTGGCATTTCAGCCGTCTTCAGCCAGGCTTGCTTGAATCCAGTGGCAAAGTGAGCAAGGGACTCACGTCTGAGCATACCCTGCCAACTTATGGCGAACAAAGCAAAAACCAAAGGAAATGATGGATGGAGTGTTGAACATTGCAAGCACTCACCCCCAGTCAACTGATCTGGGTTTAATCCATCACCGTTCTTTAGCCCAATCTGCCACCCCAGTTCAGACATGGCCATATGCAAATCAGTCTGACCCTGTGCCTCATTCGAACAGTCCAGCCCGGACTGCCAAGCCATGTCTTCCCTGGACCAGAAACAAGCTTCCTAGGACCGGTTTCTGGCATTTCAGCCGTCTTCAGCCAAGCTTGCTTGAATCCAGTGGCAAAGTGAGCAAGGGACTCACGTCTGAGCATACCCTGCCAACTTATGGCGAACAAAGCAAAAACCAAAGGTATCTCTGTTATAGTCATAAGCAACCCGCCCTCTTCCCCGGTGGATGAAACGATAATATCCTGAATGCTACAGGCCTGGCTTTATACACCTTCAAAAAGAACTGAAAGTAACTAGCCTTTGGCTGTGCATCATGGGCTACCGAGGGTCTCTGGAGGGTTCCTTAAAGGCACGGTATCCTTTTACAGACACATAATGGCAGCCTATGGGGGCTTGTCTGTCCAACCCTTCCTCTCTATCATGACAAAGGATTTTTGTGAAGGGGAATTTCTCTATCTGTGAAACTTAGCAAAATGTTTCAATTTCAGTGTTATCTGGCTATCCTTTTTCACTTCAGGATGAAGTACTGGCCAGAGTAGGCTTGTTTATTTCAGGCTGCATTATTTGTCTTTATTTTCTCTTAAGTGTCTATGCAGGATTGCAGAAGAGGACAACTTAAGAGACTATTTTGATTGCTCAGTGTTCCACGCACATGGGCGGGACTATTCACATGATTATGGCTATAACAGAGATACCCCTACTACAGAACTGGAGTTACAGGTAAGAAACTACTCCTTCTCTTCCAGGGGATCCTCATCAATAGTCATAAGCATTAGAATATTCCCGCCCATGCGCGGGATCCCGGAAACAGTATATTATATGTGCCCCACATATATATATCCATACATATATACCTATATGTATACACAAGCAACTGCAGCCAATAAACACTAGAGCTGAAACATGCTGTAAGGAATTTCCACTATACATAAAAAAAAGCATTATAAACACGAGAAACAACATTATAACTTGTTTAGAAACTGTTTTAATGCTCAGAAAACAGCAGAAATTCTTATAAATCCCTGAAAGCATAGGAAGCTCCCAGGCTGCATTGCAAATACCCAGTCTAAAAAGACTGAAAAGCTAACTAATAGCTGCATAGCAAAAAACTGACACCGTGACTTTAAGGCACACCTGACCCCCAACTTCCCATTGTAGGAGAGTAGGGTCTGCAATCCTATGATCACCCAGATTTTTTGCTTTTGCTTCATTGGTTTACGACTTTCCCTGGCTGTGGGCCTGCCAATCAGACCCACAGCCTAGCTGTTCTCTCTCGAAATTAACACACATGTACATTAGGTGCATCCACTAATTGGAACTGGGCCGCCTTGTCAGTCCCTGTATCAGCATACCACAGGTATCCAGGGCATCGGTGTACCCAGGGCCTACCAGGGGCTGCAGCATGTATTATGCCACCCCTGGATGGCCGCCCAAATCTGACACAACTGGCTGCACGACAGCTGGGGCAACGTGGTGTAATCACCCGTTGCTGTAGGTGTAGTATTCCTATACCTAACCCTAGAATGGACACATGGATTCCTATCAGTCACTCCTATGGCAGGCCTTATCAATCCTGAAGGCAGAGTGCGGGGAATCATGTGGGATGGTGCTCCAGCGCGAGCTGAGCCCGTCGACGGCTTGCGGAACCAAGTCCTAATAGCCGTTCCATGGTGACGCGGGCCAACTATTTTAAAATGCATTATAATCCTTGCGGTTATTTGCTAACTTTGGCATCGCATCACCTACACATGTCGAGTAAGGTGTCATACGAATTGGAATACGAACCCCTCGCCAATTCTGGCGACGGGGTTAGCATTCCCCCCTTTTAGAGGGGCACGACATGGAAGTAACCTTGAACCCCGGTTAAAGTTGACTCAAGCCTCAGCATCACAAAATGGATGCTGCCACCAGACACAAGTCTGACCTCCTGCTGCTGGGAGACCTTCCAGCGAGGGGAGCTTGGACAAAGGGTTTCCTGTCGAGGGCGGTGTTAGCACCATCCCAGACAGGGTTTGTGTATCCCAGGTAGGCAGGGCTGAAAGGAAGGTGATTGCAAGTGGCACCCCGGTGCTCACTGTGCATAGCCCGGCTCAAACCAGTTTCGGGGGCAACCCTGCCCCTGAGCTGGGGCGAAGCCGGACAAAGGATAGGGGTGTAACCACCCCCCTCCTGGCCCCACCCATAGGTAGGACCTAGTCACGGGCCAGCCCCTTTTCTTAGAATAAAGGTAGGAGCGAGTCCCCTTCCCAAATTGGATAATTCTGAATCTTGAACTACTTTCCACGAAAGGAACTCTTGACTATTTCTGAAGACTCTCCCTTGTGGCTAAGGAGTAGCCACCCTGCACCAGCAGGCACCACCTAAGCGCTTGCGGTTTGCTGTACGTCTCTCCCACGGATAAAGACTGCACAGCTCGACGAGACCCGGGTTCCCTGCCATCTCTGAACTCTACCTACATCATCAGCCCAGCTGAGATTCGTAGGTGTGACGAGACCTGCGGGACCGGCCATCTTCAGAACCTGCACAACGCTTATCTAGCACGCCCACCGAGGGACCCTCGAGTGAGTGCACCTACGGTTTGAGAAGCCCTAACCCTGAGCAGCTCCAGCACCGAAGTCTGCCTCCCCAGCATCCACGAGATCTGCGTGGGGGCCCTTCCGCTTCTTGCTGTTCACCGGGTTGTCCGACCACTCGCCGACCGGCTTGTCGCCATCTTCACGACGCACCACAACAATCCTTCATCACCGGTCTGGTTGCTCCAGACTGGCTCTTGCTCCCCTTCAACAGAGGAGTACCTCGGACCCTCCTGGTCCACTCCAGACGCC
The DNA here is from genome assembly GCF_964204655.1 of Triturus cristatus. NCBI lineage: Eukaryota > Metazoa > Chordata > Amphibia > Caudata > Salamandridae > Triturus > Triturus cristatus. The sequence continues at coordinate 1,604,725,551 of NC_140590.1, read as the reverse complement.
ATCTTGACTCCACCGCGTGGGTTTGCCACTGCCAAGACCTGCTGCCCCACTCCTGGGCCCAGCATCATCGACAGCAGACACCTTCGTGGGACAGCTCGCCCTCCATCCTGGTCGCCGCCGCGCCTCCTGGTCCGAGGAACAGCCGAGTCCGACGTCATCCACTCACCTGGTCGAGGTGACTTCAGCCGGTACCTTCCTGGTACCCACACGATCGCTGGCTAGCGGTTGAGAACTGAGTCCCCTCTGCTTTCAGGTTTCCTTCATCACCGATCCAGGCTTGGATCTCGCTGAACATCGACACTGGTCGCCTGCCAGCAACTTCTTCTTTCAGGCTCCTGAGACTACAACGAGGACTCCCGACATCTTGCCGAACCTCACGCAGCCGCAGCCTCTGGGCTAGGTAACTCGAGCATTTCGGTGCTCCATCGCAGGTTCGCTCTACAAGTGTCCAGTTCCTTTTTCGTTTAGTCCCACTGATCGGATCGCTCCGGAATCAGTAACTCCAGACTCTAACCATTCGCATTTCACTGTTAGTGTAGATGGTTCCTCGTGCCCTCGGGCATTTATGTAAATTGTGCAACGGAAGTATTTTCCTAAGAGTTTTGTAGTGTGCTTAGCTCCCTGACTCATAAAGAGCGAGGGTAGTCTTGTTATAAATAAATATCCTTTATTTTCATAACAACTTGTGTGGTGTCCTTTCACTTGGCGTTCAAGGGGTATATGTGATGGTAAACAGCTGGCTTAACACGCCCTCTAGAGTTTAGCCTAAAGACTGCTCGTATCCACGCTACTAGGATAGCTGGTCTAAAAGGTTGACTTACAACCAATCATCAATAAGGGTCGTTTGGAATGATACACAGTGATCACTAGAATAGTGAGCACTACATATCAGGCCAACTTCTCACATTGGTGAGCAGCGGTTGGGATTTGAGCTTGCTGTTGTTTTACCACACACGTATCCTAAGAATATTAAAGTGAAAGATCACATAAGTACCCAGGTACATATAACTTAACTTAGAATACTCTGAGTTCTACTGAACCAGCTGTTGTAGTGTAACAGGGCTTAGCACACCCCGACTACAACTCTTAGCAAGGGCTCAGTAGGTAAACACATAGTGTAGGTAGGTGCATCACTTACACCTCACTAGAAGCATGTCGGTCCACGGAGAGTCTGCAGAGACTCCCTTAGTGGTCAGTGACCCTCCACAGGTCGTGTCACGATATGCAGCTCTTAGCTTCAAGGAGATGAGACAACTGTGTGCCTCCAGGAAGCTAAACCAAGGTTCTAACCCTACCATCGCATTTCTGATAGGTCTCTTAGAAACGTACGATGCTAGGAGGTCCTCTAACACAGGTCCCCCCAATGCTGATGGGAACATGCCTCCCTTAGAGGGAACCCTTGGTGACCCAGACCTCGACCTCCATACAGAGGAGGAAGACGAGGAGGAGTTATCAGGAGACGAGGCAAACAAAGGTCCAGTGGTAGTCGGCAGGCTTACGAGGACCAACTTAAGCAGGCATGAGAATGGAACTGGGGGAGCCCCGGGCCCACGCTCAAGCAGGCCTAACATTGGGAACGGACGAGCTAGGTCTCTCTCGAGAGGCTCTAACAGATCTGTTCGAACACATGTTTCTCAGGCATCTTCTCAGAGAGGAATGACGTCCCCTCAGAGAAGGAAGCATGAAGCGAAGATGAGGGAAGTCAATCTGAGGATCGAGCGGGAAGAACTTGCCCTCGCCAAAGAAAGACTTGCCTTGGCCCGAGAACAGAAATTAAGTGGGTTAGATCCCACTGGTGGCAGCATTCTCATTAGAGAGAAAGACAGGGGTATAGACACTAGACACCTGAGTAAAATAGTGCCCCCCTTTAAACAAGGGGATGACATCCACAAGTGGATAACTGCTTTGGAGAGGGCCTGCACTGTCCAGTGCGTCCCCCCAAGTCAGTGGGCAGCTATACTGTGGCTCTCCTTTGAAGGTAAAGGACGAGACAAGCTCCTCACTACTAGAGCTGAAGATGCAAACAACTACCAAGTCCTGAAGAACACACTGATTGATGGGTTTGGCTTAACCACGGAACAGTACAGGTTGCTGTTCAGGGACACCCAGAAAATTCAGTCTCAGGATTGGACTGACTTTGTCGATTGTGCCACTAAGGCTTTGGAAGGCTGGTTGCTGGGTAGCAAGGTTACTGATTACACAGGATTGTACAATCTTATCATGAGAGAACAGATTTTAAACAACTGTCAGAACCAATTGTTGCATCAGCACCTTGTCGACTCGGATCTGACCTCTCCCCAAGAATTGGGAAAGAAGGCAGACAGATGGGTCAGAACAAGGGTCAAGCAGAACCAGACTCAGAACCAGGGTGGTCAGAAGAAAGCAGACCAAAAGGGTAGTAACAAGAACGAACAAAATGACCAGAAGTCTTCGACAGGTCCCCAACAAACCAAAGAGGGTGGGGGTCAGGCTTCACAGAAGAAGAAGACTCAAGAAGGCCAGTCAAAAAGGTGGTGCCAATACTATAAAAGTAAGACTCACTGGTTTAGTGAGTGCACCAAGAAAGGAGGGCAAACTCCTGCCACTGCAGCCCCTAAGGCACCTGCACCCCCTAGTACAGTCAGCAGTGGTAGTGCGCCTCCCAAGGCATTAGTTGGGTTAACCTTGGGAACCGAGGGGAGTGACGACTTAGTCAGCACGCTCACTCAGGCCATCCTTGTCTGTACAGGGGATATGGATATGTCCCCTGATGCCAGTCCCAATACTTTGGGCAAATACAGACAGACACCTTTGATAAATGGAAAAGTGGCTCAGGCCTACAGGGACACTTGTGCCAGTGTCACCATGGTGACGCCTAACTTTGTGGACCCTGGACAGATCATGCTAGGTACCGATTACCTAGTGACCAATGCCAGCAATGTCACTACCAATCACAGTATGGCAGTTGTTGATTTCTCCTGGGGAGGGGTAAGTGGCCCGAAAAAGGTTGTGGTTAGTTCAGACCTCCCCGTAGAATGTCTGTTGGGCAATGATTTGGAAACGTCACAATGGTCAGAAGTGGAGCAGAAGACTCACATGGAAATGTTAGGCTTGCCAGCACATGTCCTTGCTGTGACCAGGTCACAGGCCAAAAGATGCCCCACTGAACAGGTGCTGGATCCTGGAAGAACGGACCAGACACCTTCCAAGAAAAGGAGCAGTAAGGGTAAGGCTTCGCCTTCCCCCTTGCCCCAGGTCGTGGATCAAGTCTCTGAGGAGGCTGACCTTAAAGAACTGAGGGAAACTGAGCCGAAAGAGCTTGAACCTGGTCAGGTTGAGTTTCTGGGCTCAGGGGGACCCTCCAGGGAAGACCTGGGGAAGGCACAGTTAAACTGCCCCTCACTTGAACCCCTCAGACAGCAGGCTGCTGCTGAGGCTGCAGGGAACGCCACAGGTACCCACAAAGTGTACTGGGACGATGGACTCCTGTACTCCGAGGCAAGAGACCCCAAACCTGGCGCGACCAGGAGGCTGGTCATCCCCTTGTCTCTGAGAGGTTTCCTTCTTACCTTGGCCCACGAGATTCCCCTTGCAGGTCACTTAGGCCAGAACAAGACTTGGGACAGAATTGTTCCACACTTTCACTGGCTCCACATGTCCGAAGATACGAAGGAGTTTTGCCGCTCCTGTGTCACTTGCCAAGCCAGTGGTAAGTCAGGTGGCACGACAAAGGCCCCCCTCATACCACTGCCGGTGGTGGGGGTACCCTTTGAACGAGTGGGGATCGACATTGTCGGACCAATGGAACCCCAGACAGCATCCGGGCACAAGTTTATACTGGTGGTGGTGGACCACGCCACCAGGTATCCTGAAGCTATTCCCCTTAGGACCACTACAGCACCTGTGGTGGCGCGAGCCCTAGTTGGAGTGTTCTCCAGAGTGGGCTTCCCTAAGGAGGTTGTCTCAGACAGAGGTGCAAACTTCATGTCGGGATATCTGACTGCTATGTGGAAGGAGCGTGGTGTCAACTACAAATTCACCACACCCTATCACCCACAATGCAATGGGCTTGTTGAGAGATTCAACAGGACCCTAAAAGGGATGATTCATGGACTACCTGAAAAGCTTCGGCGGAGATGGGATGTCCTGATACCCTGCCTCTTGTTCGCCTACAGAGAGGTCCCGCAGAAGGGGGTTGGCTACAGCCCTTTTGAGCTTCTGTTCGGACATCCTGTAAGGGGACCCCTTTGTTTGGTAAAGGAAGGATGGGAGAGACCTCTCAGAAAGCCGGCATCAAACATTGTGGACTATGTGCTCGGTCTCCGCTCGCGGATGGCGGAGTACATGGAAAAGGCATCTAAAAACCTTGAGGCGAGCCAAGAATTACAAAAAGCTTGGCACGACCAAAAGGCTGTCCTGACTGTGTACCAGCCTGGACAGAAGGTGTGGGTGCTGGAGCCAGTGGCCCCAGCAGCACTCAAAGACAAATGGTCTGGGCCCCACACGATCATTGAGCAAAAGGGAGAGGTCACCTACTTGGTAGACCTGGGAACTCCCCGGAGCCCCCACAGGGTGCTCCATGTAAACAGGCTCAAGGCATATGTCGACAGGGAGGGCATGGGCTTGCTCATGGCCACAGATGAGGGACAGGAGGAGGAGAGTGACCCTCTCCCGGACCTGCTCTCTCAGAACCCTGACGATGGGTCAGTAGATGGTGTTGTCTTTTGTGGCAGCCTCTCTGGACATCAACAAAAGGATTGTAAACAGGTTCTTCAATCCTTTCGACATATGTTCTCTCTGACACCCAGTCAGACCCATTGGTGTACCCATGAGGTCGACACTGGGGACAGTCTGCCCGTAAAGAGTAAAATCTATCGACAGCCTGATCATGTCAGAGACTGCATCAAGACAGAGGTGCAGAAAATGTTGGAGCTGGGAGTCATTGAGCCCTCGGACAGCCCCTGGGCTAGTCCCGTAGTTCTCGTGCCGAAACCTCACACCCAGGGCGGTAAGAAAGAGATGAGGTTTTGCGTGGACTACAGAGGCCTCAATGCAGTCACTAAGACTGACGCCCACCCGATACCAAGAGCAGACGAACTTATAGACCGGTTGGCTTCGGCCAACTAGTTAAGTACGTTTGACCTGACAGCTGGGTATTGGCAAATCAGGTTAGCTGAGGAGGCCAAGCCCAAAACAGCATTTTCTACCCCGGGTGGGCATTATCAGTTCGTGGTAATGCCCTTTGGTTTGAAAAATGCACCTGCCACCTTCCAAAGGCTGGTGAATCGAGTTCTCACTGGGTTGGACGACTTCTGTGCGGCGTATCTGGACGATATCGCTGTCTTTAGCTCCACCTGGGAGGATCACCTGGTCCACCTGAGGAAAGTGTTAGAGGCCCTGCAAAAGGCAGACCTCACTATCAAGGCCACTAAGTGCCAGATAGGGCAGACACAGGTTGTATACCTGGGCCACCTTGTAGGTGGAGGCCAGGTTCAGCCATTGGAGAGCAAAATACAGGCCATCCAGGACTGGGCTCCTCCAACCACCCAGACTCAGGTTCGAGCTTTCTTGGGCCTGACTGGTTATTACCGGAAATTTGTCAGAAATTATGGATCCATTGTGACCCCGCTAAACGACCTGACAAGTAAAAAGATGCCAAAAAAAGTTCAGTGGACAGCAAGCTGTCAGAAGGCATTCGATGACCTAAAGCAGGCCATGTGCACAGCACCTATCCTAAAGAGTCCAGACTACTTCAAACCATTCATTGTCCAAACAGACGCTTCGGAGTTGGGTGTGGGAGCTGTTCTATCTCAGCTGAATTTTGATGGTCATGACCAGCCCATAGCTTTCATTAGCAGGAGGCTGACCCCCAGAGAGAAGAATTGGTCAGCTATTGAGAGGGAGGCCTTTGCTGTGGTTTGGGCCCTGAAGAAGTTGAGGCCATACTTGTTTGGCACTCACTTCAAGATTCAGACCGACCATAAGCCCCTCTTGTGGCTAAATCAAATGAAGGGTGAAAACCCCAAACTACTTAGGTGGTCCATTTCCCTACAGGGGATGGACTTCACAGTGGAGCATAGACCTGGCACTGATCATGGCAATGCAGATGGGCTCTCCAGGTATTTCCACTTAGAGCAAGAAGACTCACCTGGTCAAGGTTAGCTTATTGTCCCAAAGTTTGGGGGGGGGTCATGTAGGAGAGTAGGGTCTGCAATCCTATGATCACCCAGATTTTTTGCTTTTGCTTCATTGGTTTACGACTTTCCCTGGCTGTAGGCCTGCCAATCAGACCCACAGCCTAGCTGTTCTCTCTCGAAATTAACACACATGTACATTAGGTGCATCCACTAATTGGAACTGGGCCGCCTTGTCAGTCCCTGTATCTGCATACCACAGGTATCCAGGGCATCGGTGTACCCAGGGCCTACCAGGGGCTGCAGCATGTATTATGCCACCCCTGGATGGCCGCCCAAATCTGACACAACTGGCTGCACGACAGCTGGGGCAAAGTGGTGTAATCACCCGTTGCTGTAGGTGTAGTATTCCTATACCTAACCCTAGAATGGACACATGGATTCCTATCAGTCACTCCTATGGCAGGCCTTATCAATCCTGAAGGCAGAGTGCGGGGAATCATGTGGGATGGTGCTCTGGCGCGAGCTGAGCCCGTCGACGGCTTGCTGAACCAAGTCCTAATAGCCGTTCCATGGTGACGCGTGCCAACTACCTTAAAATGCATTATAATCCTCGCGGTTATTTGCTAACTCTGGCATCGCATCACCCACACATGTCGAGTAAGGTGTCATACGAATTGGAATACGAACCCCTCGCCAATTCTGGCGACGGGGTTAGCATTCCCCCCTTTTAGAGGGGCACGACATGGAAGTAACCTTGAACCCCGGTTGAAAGTTGACTCAAGCCTCAGCATCACAAAATGGATGCTGCCACCAGACACAAGTCTGACCTCCTGCTGCTGGGAGACCTTCCAGCGAGGGGAGCTTGGACAAAGGGTTTCCTGTCGAGGGCGGTGTTAGCACCATCCCAGGCAGGGTTTGTGTATCCCAGGTAGGCAGGGCTGAAAGGAAGGTGATTGCAAGTGGCACCCTGGTGCTCACTGTGCATAGCCCGGCTCAAACCAGTTTCGGGGGCAACCCTGCCCCTGAGCTGGGGCGAAGCCGGACAAAGGATAGGGGTGTAACCACCCCCCTCCTGGCCCCACCCATAGGTAGGACCTAGTCACGGGCCAGCCCCTTTTCTTAGAATAAAGGTAGGAGCGAGTCCCCTTCCCAAATTGGATAATTCTGAATCTTGAACTACTTTCCACGAAAGGAACTCTTGACTATTTCTGAAGACTCTCCCTTGTGGCTAAGGAGTAGCCACCCTGCACCAGCAGGCACCACCTAAGCGCTTGCGGTTTGCTGTACGTCTCTCCCACGGATCAAGACTGCCCAGCTCGACGAGACCCGGGTTCCCTGCCATCTCTGACCTCTACCTACATCGTCAGCCCAGCTGAGATTCGTAGGTGTGACGAGACCTGCGGGACCGGCCATCTTCAGAACCTGCACGACGCTTATCTAGCACGCCCACCGAGGGACCCTCGAGTGAGTGCACCTAGGGTTTGAGAAGCCCTAACCCTGAGCAGCTCCAGCACCGAAGTCTGCCTCCCCAGCATCCACGAGATCTGCGTGGGGGCCCTTCCACTCCTTGCTGTTCACCGCGTTGCCCGACCACTCGCCGACCGGCTTGTAGCCCTCTTCACGACGCACCACGACAGTCCTTCATCACTGGTCTGGTTGCTCCAGACTGGCTCTTGCTCCCCTTCAACAGAGGAGTACCTCGGACCCTCCTGGTCCACTCCAGACGCCATCTTGACTCCACCGCGTGGGTTTGCCACTGCCAAGACCTGCTGCCCCACTCCTGGGCCCAGCATCATCGACAGCAGACACCTTCGTGGGACAGCTCGCCCTCCATCCTGGTCGCCGCCGCGCCTCCTGGTCCGAGGAACAGCCGAGTCCGACGTCATCCACTCACCTGGTCGAGGTGACCTCAGCCGGTACCTTCCTGGTACCCACACGATCGCTGGCTAGCGGTTGAGAACTGAGTCCCCTCTGCTTTCAGGTTTCCTTCATCACCGATCCAGGCTTGGATCTCGCTGAACATCGACACTGGTCGCCTGCCAGCAACTTCTTCTTTCAGGCTCCCGAGACTACAACGAGGACTCCCGACATCTTGCCGAACCTCACGCAGCCGCAGCCTCTGGGCTAGGTAACTCGAGCATTTCGGTGCTCCAACGCAGGTTCGCTCTACAAGTGTCCAGTTCCTTTTTCGTTAAGTCCCACTGATCGGATCACTCCGGAATCAGTAACTCCAGACTCTAACCATTCGCATTTCACTGTTAGTGTAGATGGTTTCTCGTGCCCTTCGGGCATTTGTGTAAATTGTGCAACTGAAGTATTTTCATAAGAGTTTTGTAGTGTGCTTAGCTCCCTGACTCATAAAGAGCCAGGGTAGTCTTGTTATAAATAAATATCCTTTATTTTCATAACAACTTGTGTGGTGTCCTTTCACTTGGCGTTCAAGGGGTATATGTGATGGTAAACAGCTGGCTTAACACGCCCTCTAGAGTTTAGCCTAAAGACTGCTCGTATCCACGCTACTAGGATAGCTGGTCTATACGGTTGACTTACAACCAATCATCAATAAGGGTCGTTTGGAATGATACACAGTGATCACTAGAATAGTGAGCACTACATATCAGGCCAACTTCTCACACCCATCATGCCTCAGGGGTGGCAGTTAGGTCAGTTGTTCTTTCCGGCTCCTTCTGGAAGGATCCTGGCAACAGAGCTCCACTTTTTTCAGAGTTTGTCAGAAAATATTGTCTGTTTTCCAACTGTTTTTTCCCTTACTTCGACGTTTAACATCTAAAGAAGTAGGAGGCTGTCTTTTTTAGGCAGTTTTGGGCATTTTTTCAACCTTAAAATGCCATCTCTTTTTGATCCTTGCCCTTCCTGTGGCAAGAAGAAGGCCAGGACTGACTCTCATAGGGTCTGTATCCTGTGTCTACCGGAGGATCATGATTCCAAGACATGTCCTCACTGCCAGAGCCTGTCCAAGAGAACTTTGAAGGACAGGGAGCAAATTCGCATTTATTGCCTGGCACAACCATCCAGAGGACGATCTCCGGTGAGGAAGGGCTCCAAGAGGCCTAGAGATACTTCTAGAAGCAAATCCTCTCGTCCTTCCACCTCAGCGTCGGGACCGGCGCTGAGAAAAGATCTTCCGGTAGGTCATGTTTCCATGAAGAGACCTTCGACAGCGGGCTCGCCGTCGAGAGCAGGTACGTCGTCGACGTCTAGACCGCCATCGTCAACTTGGCGTCGATCGGCGTCGAGAACCAGAGCCTCTCCGCCGTCGTCAACCCGGCGACGATCGGCGTCGAGAGACACCACCCCTCTGCCGTCGTCAACCCAGCGACGATCAGCGTCGAGGAGCAGGGAACCTCCACCGTCGTCAACCAGGCGACGATCGGCGTCGAGGAGCAAAGAACCTCCGCCGTCATCAACCCGGCGGCGATCGGCGGCGAGGAGCGGGGAACCTCCGCCTTCGTCATCTTGACGACGATCGGCGTCGAGGAGCAGGGAACCTCCGCCGTCGTCAACCAGGCGACGATCGGCGTCGAGGAGTGTCACCCCTCCGTCGTCGAGGGCACGATCCCCTCCGTCGTCGTGACTCCATCAGCAATCGATGTCAAGAGGGAAGAGTCCTCCGCCGTCGTCATCCAGGTGGCGATCGGCGTCGAGGGTACCATCCACGTCGAGAGTGGCAGCTTCTCCGCTGGCGTCGAGACGGCGTTCGGCGTCGAGGGAGAGAGGGCCTCCGTCGTCGGCTTCACACCGCTGTTCGACGTCGAGGCGACATTCTTCGCCTGCTGAACATGGCCGCTGGTCCACATCGAGGCGTCGTTCGACGTCGAGAAGAGGAGAGTCCCGGCGAGAAAGAAGGCGAAGCCACAGATCGACGTCAAGACCACGTTCGACGTCGAGACAGGCCTCGGACAGGTCGGGGGTCCTGGTGACGGAGTCGGCTTCGCGCCATTCCTCCTCACGCTCAGGGGCATCTCCACGACCGCAATTCCACGAGAGTCTGCCAGCCAACTCCGCAGGTTTTCCCCTCAGACTCAAGGGACCATTTCTGCGGTACGACTGTCGCCCAGATGGCTGCTGCCAGCACATCATTGGCAGGACTCAGGGGCTACAAGGAGACTGCGGGAATATGTCAGCCAAGTGCATGACTCTCCGCTGCAACGGTTGGTGGAGGCAGTGGACAGAGCAAGTCCTCCCAGGCCAGCACGTGAGAAGTCACCTGAGAGCCGGTGACGCAGATCGTGCTCCCCCAGGCGGGAGGGGCTCTCAGCCGGATCACGGGCCCGTGATCGTCGCCGTGATCGGAGGTCACCATCAACGTCATCTTCCTCGTCCACCAGGTCCTCAATAAGGGACTACTCACCCACGCTATCGGGCAGCCCAGTGTCCAGGGTCTCGCCCATAGACGACATCAACACCTACCATGATGTGCTGCAGAGGGGGGTGCTGAAGCTGGGGATTGAGATGTCAGTCCCGCAAGTCACCACGTCTGTGATTTTCGAAACACTTCACCAGAAGTCTGCATCTCGTCCACTGCTGCCTTTGGTCCCAGGGATCATGGAACCCGTCATGGACACCTTCCTCACCCCAGCGACCGTCAAAGCGGTTCCGGCTCGTATCCTCAAAAAATATAAGCCGGCTACCTCTGATCCTGTCTTTGTAAAAATGGACCCGCCTGCGGACTCAGTAATAGTGGCGGCAGCAAGAAAGGGTCATGCTGTATCGGCGTCCTCTTCCGTCCCTCCGGATAAGGAGAGCAGAACCCAGGACTCCTGGGGGCGCAGGGCCTGCTCGTCCGCAGCGGCTTCCCTCAAGATCTCCAGCGCGGCGGCGCTGTTGGGCAGATACGATAGGGCTCTCTGGGACTCTATGGAGCGGTTCAAGTCCAAGCTCCCAAAGGAGGACCAAAAGGACTTCGAAGAAATAGTCACTGAAGGGTCACTGGTGGCTAATCAGTCGATTAGCACGGCGGCGGATGGTGCGCTGCTCTCAGCCCATTCTTACACACACGGCGTATGCGCCAGGAGGTCATCCTGGTTGAGGCTGACAGGGCTCAAGCCGGATGCGCAGCAACGGATTTTAAACCTCCCGCTCTCTGGCACCTCCCTCTTCGGCACTCACACGGATGAGGAGATGGGGCGCATGAAAACTGAACTGGACACCCTCAAAGCTGTGGGGTTGGAGAAGAAAAAAGAATTCAAGCGCCGTTATAGACCCACCCAACGCAAGGGGCCTCAACCGAGGGTTCAAACCCCTCAGTGGTCTCAGAGTAAGACCCAAGGAAAATCGCAGTTTCGAGGCGGAAAGTCCACCAGGGGGAGAGATGGACACCAGCAACAGTCCTCCACTACCACAAGAGGAGGAAAGTCATGAGCTGTGGCTTCCTCTACGACCATTGCCCACTCCAGTGGGGGGAAGTGCGTCACAACATCTGGCAGAGTGGGACAGCATCACAAAAGATCGCTGGGTGCTGAATATACTGCGAAATGGATACGCGCTACGTTTTCGAGCGCGTCCAAAAGACATACCGCCAAAAAAAGTCCCGTCCTCACCACTTACAGCTGCTCCAAAAGGAGGTGAGGGCCCTTCTGCAAAAACAGGCCATAGAAAAAGTTCTTCCTTCGCAAATCGGAAAAGGAGTGTACTCCCGGTACTTCCTTGTGCCCAAAAAAGATCAAGAGCACAAGTTTGGCCGATTCTGGACCTTCGTCTCCTAAACAAAGTCATCGTCAAGGAGAAGTTTCGTATGTTGGCGCTTCATCAAATATGTCCACATCTGCAAGTAGGGAATTGGATGTGTTTGGTGGACCTCCAAGATGCGTACTTCCACATTTCAATTGCAAGACATCACCGCAAATACCTGTGGTTTGTAGTCGGAAGCAAGCATTATCAGTACAAGGTCCTTCCATTCGGGCTCAAGTCGGCTCAAGTCGGCTCCGCGAGTATTCACCAAATGTATGGCAGTGGTGGCGGCTTGCCTCCACAGGCAGGGTCTATTCGTTTACCCTTACTTAGACGACTGGTTGCTGAAGGCTCCATCCCAGCAACAGGTGAGGAAAGACTTCCAGACCTGTCTGAGACAGTTGCACTATCTCGGCCTTCACGTCAACATGGCAAAGTCCGTGCAGCAGCCCACTCAGACCATCCACTACCTTGGCTCCGTTCTGGACACAAGCGTGGGAAAAGGTATCCTTCGGAGGAGAGACTGTCTTCAATGAAGCGGAAATGCAGGCTTATGCAGCAGATGCAGAGGCCGTCAGGCCGGCAGGTAGCATCTCTGCTGGGATCGATGGCGTCCTGCATTTTTCTCATTCCCAACGCCAGACTGAGAATGCGACCTTTGCAGCAAGCTCTAGAGGACCAATGGGATCAGTCCACAGACCGTTGGGGAGATCAAATCTCTCTCTCCCAGGCGGCGAAATCCTCCCTTGCATGGTGGACTCGTCAGGACAATCTGATGGTGGGAGTCCCTTTTCACCAGCCACTTCCAGTGCAATCGGTGGTGACAGACGCGTCGCTGCAAGGTTGGGGGGCCCACATGGGGTGCCTCCAGATACAGGGTCGGTGGTCTACAAGAGAGCAGGGCTACCACATAAATATACTGGAACTCTGGGCAGTCCACCTTGCTCTAAAGGCGTTCCTCCCTGCAATCAAGGCCGATTCAGTCCTGGTGCAGACCGACAACACCACAACCATGTTCTACTTGAACAAACAGGGCGGGACTCGGTCACGTCCTCTTTCCCTGGAGGCACAGGCGATCTGGCACTGGCTGCTCGCCCGGAACCTCTCGGTAGTGGCAGTGCACCTTCCGGGGGAGTTGAATCTCAAAGCAGACGCACTCAGCAGGCACTTCGAAGATCAGCCAGACTGGGTGCTACACGACGAAGTGGTGGCGGACCTGTTCCATTGTAGGGGTCGTCCAGAAATAGATCTGTTTGCAGACGACGAAAATTCAAAATGCCACGCCTTCGCGTCCAGATTCCACCGTCCAGGGACCAGGGGGAATGCTCTTTTGATGGACTGGTCAGGGACATTTGCCTACGCCTTTCCGCCCCTGCCTCTGATTCCGAAGGTGGTATCCAAGCTGCTCAGATCCAACATGAAGATGATCCTCATAGCTCCGGACTGGCCATGCCAGTGGTGGTACCCGGACCTTCTCCATCTGTCGGTGCGACCTCACAGGCGACTGCCTTGCAGGCCGGACCTGCTGTCCAAGATGGGCGGGAGGATTCTGCATCCCAACCTTCCCTCACTGAACTTAACAGCATGGCTCCTGAGGTCCTGCAATACGGACATTTAGGTCTGCCTCCTGATTGCATGTATATTCTGAAAGAAGCGAAGCGGCCCTCCACAAGAGCGTCTTATATGTTTAAGTGGAAGAGATTTTTCATTTGGTGTAGAGAGAATCACCTTGATCCTACGAAAGGGCAGGAGGATGTAATTCTCCCTTACCTTCTGCACTTAGTGAGATCAGGCTTAAAGTATGCATCAATCAGGGTCCACTTGTCTGCCATTACAGCGTACAGGAGGTCTCCCAATCAACCCTCCTTTTTCCAGATGCAGGTGGTCAAGGACTTCTTACAGGGGTTGAAGAAAGTTTACCCCCTTGTTCGAAACCCTTCTCCTCCGTGGGAGTTGAACTTAGTATTGTCCAAATTGATGGGCCCACCTTTTGAGCCCATCCACAGAGCTTCCTTGCAGCATATGTCTTGGAAGGCCGCTTTTCTGGTAGCCATTACATCGGCACGCAGAGTAAGCGAAATCCAAGCGCTGTGTACTAAAGAGCCTTACACAGTTTTTCACCAGCACAAAGTGGTCTTGAGGGCACATCCATCTTTTCTCCCTAAGGCAGTGTCTGATTTTCATATTAATCAGTCCATTTCTCTTCCATCCTTCTTCCCGAACCCAGCGACCCCAGCTGAGCGGTCGCTTCATTCCTTAGACCTCAAGAGGGTACTTAAATTCTATCTGGAAAGTACCAAAGGCATTAGGAAGACGGATCAACTATTTGTCAACTATGGCGCCATGAGAACAGGCTTCCCAGCAGCTAAGAGATCCATTTCCAGATGGATTGTTTCCTGCATTACCTTAGCCTACCAGCTGGCGAAAAGGCCCTTACCTTTGGCCCCTAAGGCTCATTCTACTAGGGGGAAAGCGGCAACAGTAGCTTTCTTGCATGACGTTCCAATGGCGGAGATTTGCAAGGCGGCCACCTGGAAATCGGTTCATACCTTTACCAGGCACTACTGCCTAGAATCCGATTCCAGGGCGGATGCCCAAGTAGGCAAAGCCTCCTTGAGGAACCTTTTTGGGTAGCTTGGTCTATCTAAGCATTCTGTTCATTCTCTGTTTCCTTCCTTTGCCCGCAGGGGGATGAGGTGAGGCTCGCTATTCTATTCTAATGCTTATGACTATTGATGATGATCCCCTGGAAGAGAAGGATTAGTTACTTACCTGTAATCCTAGTTCTCTTCCAGGGGTATCCTCATCAAAGTCATAAGCAACCCTCCCGCCTCCCCGGGCAAAGGTGTGCTATCTTTTTCAGAGGTTATTATTTCTTTGTGCCTTGACTTTTCAGTCTCCGCAAAGAACAACTGACCTAACTGCCACCCCTGAGGCATGATGGGAAGTTGAGGGTCAATCAATCAATCAATCATAGGCATTTGTATAGCGCACTGCTCACCCGGAGGGTCTCAAGGCCTTGGGGGTTGGGACGCTACTGCTCGAACAGCCAGGTCTTGAGTTGCTTCCTGAAGGCGAGATGGTCTTGCGTTGTCCGGAGGTGGATGGGGAGGGAGTTCCATGTCTTGGCTGCCAGGTAGGAGAAGGATCTTCCTCCGGCGGTGGCTCTGCGGATGCGGGGGACGGTGGCGAGAGCGAGGCTGGCGGAGCGGAGCTGGCGGGTGGGCTTGTGGAAGGTCAGGCGGCTGTTGAGGAACTTGGGGCCCAGGTCGTGGAGGGCCTTGTGTGCGTGGGTGAGGAGTCGGAACGTGATTCTTTTGTTGACGGGGAGCCAGTGCAGGTCTCTCAGGTGTCCGGAGATGTGGCTGTGTCGGGGGATGTCCAGGATGAGTCGTGCTGAGGCGTTCTGGATCAGTTGGAGTTTCTTCTGGAGTTTGGCGGCGGTGCCGGCGTAGAGGGCGTTCCCGTAGTCCAGCCAACTGGTGACAAGGGCCTGGGTGACCGTCTTCCTGGTCTCGGTGGGGATCCACCAGAAGATCTTTCGAAGCATGCGCAGGGTGTTGAAGCATGAAGACGTGACGGCGTTGACTTGTCTGGTCATCGAGAGGGAGGAGTCCAGGATGAAGCCTAGGTTGCGTGCGTGGTCCGTTGGCTTGGGGGTGGCTCCCAGGGCGGGGGGCCACCAGGAGTCCTCCCAGGCGGAGGGTGATGATCCCAGGATGAGGACCTCCGTCTTGTCTGAGTTCACTTTCAGGCGGCTGTTCTTCATCCATTCAGCGACGTCTTTCATCCCTTCGTGTAGGCTGGCTCTGGCGGCGTCCGGGTCGCTTGTGAGGGAGAGGATCAGCTGGGTGTCGTCGGCGTAGGTGATGATCTTGAGGTTGTGTTGACGTGCGATGGATGCGAGGGGGCTCATGTAGACGTTGAAGAGGGTGGGGCTGAGCGATGACCCTTGTGGAACGCCGCAGATGACTTCGGTGGCCGCTGACCGGAACGGGGGGAGGCGGACTCTCTGGGTTCTTCCGCGAGGAATGAGGTGATCCACTCCAGGGCCTTCTCCTGGATGCCGTTGTTGTTCAGGCGCTGTACCAGGGTGCGGTTAGCTGACAGTGTCGAACGCTGCGGAGAGGTCCAGGAGGATGAGGGCCGCAGTTTCCCCGATGTCCATTAGGGATCTGATGTCGTCTGTGGCTGCGATGAGGGCGGTCTCCGTGCTGTGGTTGGCTCGGAAGCCGGATTGCGAGTGGTCGAGGGATCCGTTGGTCTCGAGGAAGGCGGCTAGCTGTCTGTTGACGGTCTTCTCGATGGCTTTGGCAGGAAACAGGAGGAGCGAGATGGGGCGGTAGTTCTTGAGGTCGGAGGGGTCTGCAGTTGGTTTCTTCAGCAAGGCACTGATCTCGGCGTGTTTCCAGCACTCCGGGAAGGTGGCGGTGTTGAAGGAGGCGTTGATGATGTCGCGGAGGTGGGGTGCGATGATGTGGTCGGCCGTGTTGAAGATGTGGTGTGGGCAGGGGTCCGTAGGGGATCCGGAGTGGATGGTGTTCATTGTGCGTGTTGTGTCTTCGGTGCTGACTGGGGTCCAGGTGCGGAGGGTGGCGGTGGGGGGCATCGGTTCGGTGGTGGGGTTCGTGGTTGGTGGGCCGAAGCTGTTGTGAATGTTGGCGATCTTGTTGTGGAAGAAGGCTGCGAGGGAGTCGCAGAGGTCTTGCGAGGGACTGATGTCATTGTTTCCGGCGTCGGGGTTGGAGAGCTCTTTGACGATGCTGAAGAGTTCCTTGCTGTTGTGGGTGTTGTTGTCCAGTCGTTCCTTGAAGGCTGTCTTCTTTGTGGCGCGGATCAGTTGGTGGTGTTTGCGGGTGGCGTGTTTGAGGGCTGTCATGTTGTCTGTGGTCTGGTTGGTGCGCCAGGTGTTCTCCAGGGAGCGGCAGTTCTTCTTGGAGGTGATGAGCTCATCGGTGTACCAGGAGGCTTTCTTGCTGCCGCGTCTGCTGGGGGGGTTCTTCTTCAGTGGTGCGAGGGCGTCTGCGCAGTTGGTGATCCACTGTGTGAGGTTGTTGGCGGCTTCGTTGGGGTCCGTTGAGCTGGTGGGGGGGGTTCTGGCTGAGGAAGGTGGTGAGCTGGTCGCCGGTGATCTTGTTCCAGCTCCTGCGGGGGGCTTGTTGAGGGTGGTGGTGGGTCGTCGTTTTACTGAAGCTGAAGTGGACGCAGCTGTGGTCAGTCCACTGGAGATTAGTGGAGTGGCTGAAGGTGACGTATTTGCTGGATGAGAAGACTGGGTCAAGCGTGTGGCCGGCATAGTGGGTGGGGGTGGTTACCAGTTGGTTGAGTCCGAGGTTGTCCAGGTTGTCCAGCAGAGCAGTGGTGTTGCGGTCCTTGTTGTCCTCCAGGTGGAAGTTGAGGTCCCCCAGGAGGATGTAGTCGGTGGAATTGATGGCGTGCGGGCTGACGAAGTCTGTGATGTCTTCGCTGAACTGTGTGCGTGGTCCCAGTGGTCTGTAGACGAGGGTGCCTCTGAGCGTGGTCTTGGGGTCGGTGTGTATCTGGAAGTGGAGGTGTTCGGCGGAGGTGAAGGTGTCATCGGAGTTGGTCGTGATGCGGATGGTGTTCTTGTGGATGATGGCGATGCCTCCTCCTGTCTGGTTGACGCGGTCCTTCCTGGTGATTTTGTAGCCTTCTGGGACGGCGATGGCGACGTCGGGCGCTGAGGAGGCGTTCATCCAGGTTTCCGTCAGGAAGGCGATGTCTGGTGCTGTTGAGTCGAGGAGGTTCTAGAGTTCGACGGCATGCCTGTGAACGGAGCGGGTGTTGAGCAGGATGCACATCAGGTGTTTGTTGCTGGGGCTCGGTTTAGAAGGTGTGGTGTTGGGTCGGAGGCCGGTGAAGCGGCAGGTCAGGCAGGTGAAGGGTCCGTGGGTGCGTCTCGGGGTGGCTCGGTAGCAGGCGGTGTTTCGGCCGGCGTTGAGTGCGTGGAGGGTTTTGGCGTCGTAGATGTGCAGGGTGTGCTGGCGAGGGCGAGGACCGGGGGTCTGTCGCTGGGCGCGGTCCAGGCGCGGACGGGCGCAGAAGGGCTTACCTTTGGCGCACCTTCGGCGCTCAATCGGCGCTCCCGCTGCGCGCGTCCGCTGCGCGGTCGCTCTGGGGGCGTCATAAGTAAGGAGCCGGGAGGGAGGAGCAGCTGGGTGGCGGGAGCGGGGCGGTGAATGGAATCACAGGGGGGCGGGGCCGCAGGGAGGCAGCGGTGGGAAATTCCAAGAAGCAGCGGGCAGCGGGAAATTCCCAGGAGCAGTGGGAAATTCCCAGGAGCAGCGGGCAGCGAGCGAAGGAATCTGCAGGCAGGAGGCGGCAAAGGCAGGCAGGAGCGGCAGCAGTGAGTGGGGCGACCAAGCCCTGTGGAGGGCTGAGCGGTCACACTCTGTGGTCCCCTACGGTCCCCTTAAGTAAGGAGCCGGAAGGGAGGAGCAGCTGGGTGGCGGGAGCGGGGCGGCGAATGGAATCACAGGGGGGCGGGGTCGCAGGGAGGCAGCGGCGGGAAATTCCAAGAAGCAGCGGGCAGCGGGAAATTCCCAGGAGCAGCGGGAAATTCCCAGGAGCAGCGGGCAGCGAGCGAAGGAATCTGCAGGCAGGAGGCGGCAAAGGCAGGCAGGAGCGGCAGCAGTGAGTGGGGCGACCAAGCCCTGTGGAGGGCTGAGCGGTCACACTCTGTGGTCCCCTACAGTCCCCTTAAGTAAGGAGCCGGGAGGGAGGAGCAGCTGGGTCAGGTGTGCCTTAAAGGCACGGTGTCAGTTTTTTGCTATGCAGCTATTAGTTAGCTTTTCAGTCTTTTTAGACTGGGTCTTTGCAATGCAGCCTGGGAGCTTCCTATGCTTTCAGGGATTTATAAGAATTTCTGCTGTTTTCTGAGCATTAAAACAGTTTCTAAACAAGTTATAATGTTGTTTCTCGTGTTTATAATGCTATTTTTTTATGTATAGTGGAAATTCCTTACAGCATGTTTCAGCTCTAGTGTTTATTGGCTGCAGCTGCTTGTGTATACATATAGGTATATATGTATGGATATATATATGTGGGGCACATATAATATACTGTTTCCGGGATCCCGCGCATGGGCAGGAATATTCTAATGCTTATGACTTTGATGAGGATACCCCTGGAAGAGAACTAGGATTACAGGTAAGTAACTAATCCTTCTTGGCTCAGCCGTAGCTAATCAGACACACCCGAGCCTAATTAGGCTGCTGCACGCTCTCACCGCCAGCTGGTTATAATTGACTGAAAACACTACCTCAGCCTTTCACATTCAGCACGTCCTCCGGAAGCCGTGATGGTAGCTCCGCTCTTCGCTTTCTGGCTGACTAATGCGGCCCTGCCAAGTAAGTGACACTCCTGCCGCACTGTGCCTCCCTTGTATTGTAGAGCGCCGTCACAATTGCCTAACTTCCTTTATTTTATTTAGGTAAATTGCAATCGAAGAAATTCTGACCATGTAAGGCACCAGTGACACGCTGCACTACCTTGAATTCCCAGTTCGTAAAGGATCAGATGATGCCGGATTAAGCGCTTCTCCCTCGCGCTGTCCTAAGTTATTGTTCCATATACGTGCTCCTATTCCCCGTAAGTGCTTTACCAGTTAACTAATTTTTCCCTACCAATAAGCTTCATTAGTCCTAAATAATTGTTCCTTCTCCCTTAGTCAGCGCCATTCACTGGCAGACACCAGTTACACTGGGAGCTATCCTACGCTCCGTTCTTCAAGTATCAGCATTCACACCCCATTGCGACCATCTGTTCTAACTTTGCTAGCTTCTCTCCAGCCATGCCCGGTTTAGAGTAAGTGGCACACTCTCAGCTTAATTCTTTTTTCGCCCCTCTTTCTGTCACTATTAACTCACGCCTCAACTGTTTTGTGTGTATGACTTCTATACTTGACAGCTTGTTCATGCTACCTTAGATCTCGCCTGTGACATATTCTACTATGTCTAACCATATGATTCTGACCAATATGTTTATTTGCACCTCTTTCTCTCTTGGTTTCGTCTCTCAGACAACTATGATTCACTGAGGTAATGCGATTTAGACTAGGAATGGCAGTAATTTACCTAGCATCGAATAACAGAAGACTCCACCTCTAATTTTTGTTCACTGGGAGCACCAATTCACATTTTTAACTGAGTTAATTTGAATAAATGATTATCCAGGGACCCTACTTTAAGACATGTAATATCTCTTATAGATTCAGCCTGCTCACATTTGCTATGTCCTGAAGATGATCTCAAACAGCTGAGATCGAAACACCGTCGACCCCCTACAACAAGAACTCCAATCATTCTGTATAATTAAATCATGAGGTCTCCTATGTGTTGTCAGTGCGATGTATATATTTTAAAGTCACCTCCACTTATCACATCACGCTTGTTGTCACTTTTCTATGTGAGCACCTGTACCATTTCTTGCATATTTTCATAAATTAAATAACAGATGTTATTTTGACTGACATGTCCCTGGTCACACTAATTATTGCTCCCTGAGATATCAAGTATCGATCTAGACTTAAGCTCATTGTCCCTAACTCTGACGCTGCCCCCTTTTTCGAACCAGTTTTGGCCACATAAGAACAATTGTTTTCTGAAACATTATTCCACTTATTGGGATACCCTTGTTTTTCTTACTACATGTTCTGTGAAGAAAGCCAACAAGCCTGGCAAATGGCAAACAGAAGTGGTGCACAGGGAGGTGGTTACCGTTGGCTGGAGAGGAATTAGTCACCCAAGTTGCAGGGATGACTGGTCAAGCCTCTGGAAAACCTACATACCACCACCTGTGTTGCAGAGCAGGGCGATGTCTGTAGGACACCAGGATCAGCAAACAAGTTGTCGATGAAGAGGTGTCTGCGGATGCAGGGAAGTGACTCCTTCACTCCCAGAGGGATAACTTCTGGACTGGATGCAGGCAGTGTCCTTGTTGAATAAGAGGATGCACGGCCACAGAGTTGCAGAAACTTGATGCGCAGAAACAAAGTTGCAGTAGGAATCTTCTCTTCAAGAGAACTTGTCTTTAGTCCTGGCTCGAAGAAAAAGAAGAGTTCCAATGTCCACCTGCAGAAGAGTCTTTAAACAGTCTTCAGAAGACAGGCTGTCGAATCTTGAAGTTGTTGTCCGGACAAATCTAAGGACGCACCCTCAGGAGAGCCCTTAGGTGACCCTATAAAGGGGAAGGACCTTGTAGGAGAGTAGGGTCTGCTTTCTATGTTCACCCCCACTTTTTGCTTTTGCTTTACTGGTTTTCGACTTAGATGTGGCTGTGGGCCTGCTAATCAGACCCACAGCCCTGCTGTTCTCTCTCTAAATTAATACTATGTACTTTAGGTGCATAACCCATTTGGATAGGATCACCTTATTGGCCCCTGTACAGTGTACCCTAGGTACCCAGGGCATAGGTGTACCCTAGGCCTACCAGGGGCTGCAGCATGTATTATGCCACCCCTGGCCTGGCCTTCCATTTTGACACAACTGGCTGATCACTCAGCTGGGGCAAGGTCGTGTAATCACCCCTTGCTTAGGTGTAGTATCCCTATACCTAACTTACATATAGACACATGTGTACCTATCAGTCACTCCTATGGCAGGCCTTGACAATCCTGGAGGCAGAGTGCTTTAATAACATGTGAGATGGTGCTCTAGCATGAGCTGAGCCTGTCTGCAGCTTTCGGAACCTTGTCCTTATAGCTGTTCTATGATATAGCCTACCATATACTCTTAAAGTGCCTTATAATCTTAGACGGTTATGGTAACTATGGTTTGGCTTTATCGAAACATGTCGTGTAAGGTGTCTAACACTGTGGAATAATACCCCCATGCCATTTCTGGACATGAGAATATTATTCCCCCCTTCTAGAGGGAAAGACATGTTAAAATCATACTTCAACTGTTAGCCTCTGACCAAAGCCTCAGCATCACAAAATGGATGCTGCTGCCACGACACAAGTCTGACCTCCTGCAGCTGGGAGTGATCCCAGCCAGGGAGGCCTGGACAATAGGTTTCCTGCTTGGGGAGGTGCTAGCACCTCCCCAGACAGCCTTTAGTGTATTGGGGCAGGGTGGGCTGAAAGGAATGAGACATGCCTGGGGCACACAAGGTGTTCCTTGCATAGTCCAGTTCAAACCGGCGCTGGGGCACTCCAGCCCCAGCTCTGGCGCGAAACTGGACAAAGGGAAGTGGGTGTAACCACCCCCTCCCAGGTCCCACCCATAAGGCGTGACCTAGCAGGTATCCCAGCCCCCCAGATTAGTATAAGAGTGGGAGTTGGGCCTCAAGACTTTAGATTATCCTGAACCTGCAAACTTGAACAGAAACTCTGGACCTTCGACATTCGACGAAAGAAGAAGACTGAAGAATCTCCCTTGTAGCCAAGGAGTGGCTACCCTGTGCAAACAGGCACCATCAAGAGACTACCCTTTGCTTTGCCCACGTTCTACGAGGAACCGACTGCAGAGCCTGACCAGAGCCTTGACTTCCAGACTTCTCCGACCCTGATCCACATTGACAGCAAAGCTGAGATCCGTGGAGGCGACGAGCGACGTGGGACCGGCTACCTGGGAAAAGTGGCTAGTAACTTAAAGCGCAGCTTCTGAGGTACCCTCGAAGTTGTGCACCGGGGATTGAGAAGCCCCAACCCCAAGCACCATCTGCACCGAAGATCAGCCCCCCACACTCCACGAGTCCTGCGTGGGGCCCTTCAGCATTTTCCTGCTTGCCGCGTCTGTCCGGTTGCTTGCCCGCTGGCTAGTGGCCTTTGGGACGACGCACCCTGAAATCTTCTGCGCTGGTTTGGCTCCTCCAGACTGGCTCCCGCTTCTCTGCAAAGAAGAAGCACCCCAGACCTTCCTGGTCTGCACCAGAAGCAAGTCCTTCGTTCTTCGTGGGTTCCGCTTGCCAAGGCTTGGTGAGTCCTAGTCCAACTTCGACGCCGCCGACAGCAAGAGCCTTCGTGGGACAGCTCGCCTCCTGGTCCTGGTCGTCCTCGACGCTTCCTGGTCCTCCTGGCTGCAGCGACAAGCTTCACCTTCACCTGCAATCTTCACGACATCGCCTGGTTCCTTCCTGGTTCCACGTGGTCACTGGCTAGTGACCTTGACTCTGTCCCTTCTGCTTGCAGGTTTCTTCTCTTCTTGATCCCAGCCTTGGGATCCACCGGACACTCTTCACTGACTGCCTGTCAGCATCTTTCTTCAGGCATCCATAGGAGTCGACGACGAAAACGACGCATCTTCACCCCTATGCACCCGCAGCCTGTGGGCTAGGTAACTTGGGTACTCCGGTGCTCATCAGGATAGTGACTATCCTAGTGTCTAGTTTTCAAGTCTCAACTTCCTAGCTACTCCGGAAGTGTCCTAAATCTACCGTTTTCTAAACTGTACTATTGCTATTGACTTTTACGCATTACGCGTGAGTGTTTCCACTCTGCACACGAATCCCGTGGGCCTCCCACTTCCTAACTAACGCTAGTGTAGTGTAGCCCCAGCGATTCCCTAGGCCTAGGCCTATTCTATTTCCGTGACAGTGGTTCTTATACCACTTACTTAGTGTATGGTTTGCGTGGCCCCTAGGGCCTAACTGTATTACTTACCTGTGTGACTTAATGTATGCTTAAATAAGACTGTGTTGTACTTACCTCTAATCTCATAAAGAGTGCTGAGGGTTTGCTTAGAATAAATACACTTTATTTTATATATATATCTGTTGTGGTGTCCTTTCATTTGGTATTCAAGGGATTATATATGGTATCACAGCTGGCTTCACATGCCATTCAGAGTTTAGCCTAAGACTGCTCTTGTCCATGCTACCACTAGGATAGCTGGTCTATAAGGTTGACTTTACAACCAATCACCATAAGGGTATTTGGACTGATATAAGGTGTACACTAGAACTAGTGACATCATACATCAGGCCAACTTCTCACATTGGTGGCAGCGGTGGGATCTGAGCTTGCTGTTGTAATACCATTGTAATCTTGAGATACTAAATTGAAAGATCACACAGATATTGTCTAGGTACATATAACATAGATTATAATACTTAAGTCCTACTGGACTTTGTAGTTGTAGGTTGAAGGGAGTAACACACCCTGACTACAACTACTAGAGAGGTTTAGTAGATACAACTAGTGTAGGTAGGTGCACACACCACACCCTCACTAGATCATGTCTCTGAGAGGAGATCAAGTAGATGCTCTCTCAGGAGGATCAGGTCTGCAAAAGACCCCCTCTAGATATGATACCTTAACATTCCAGGAGATGAGACACTTGTGTACCTCCAGAGGAATAAAACAGGGTGCAAACCCTACCCTCCTTCAGTTAAGACAACTCCTAGAGGAGTATGATACCCTTAGGGCATCTCAGGCAGGTGCCCTAGGCACAGATGAGGGTCTACCCACCACAGAGGAGTCAGATGGGGCTTCAGATGGAGAGGTAGACAGCCAGGGCCAAGTAGGAAGACTTAGCCAGGCTAACCTAAGTTTACATGGGAGTTTGCATGGGGTCCCCCCATACAGACCCACAAGTAGGCTTACACAGAGAAGCAGGAGGGACAGATCCCCTTCAAGGGAATCCATCCACTCCCATGTCTCTAGCATCTCTAATGCTTCCTCTCACAGGGGAATGACTTCACCTGAGAGAAAGGAGCATGCAGCCAGAATGAGGGAGGCTAATCTGAGGATTCAGAGGGAAGAACTTGCCCTTGCCAAAGAGAAGCTTGCTCTGACTAGAGAACAAAAGTTAAGTGGGTTAGAACCCACTGGTGGCAGCAACATTCCTAGAGATAGAGACAGGCACTATGATAATAGAAACCTGAGCAAGATTGTCCCTCCCTACAAGTGTGGGGATGACATCCACAAATGGATAACTGCTTTGGAGAGAGCTTGCAAAGTACAGCGGGTACCCCAAAGTCAGTGGGCAGCTATCTTGTGGCTCTCCTTCTCTGAGAAAGGAAGAGACAAGCTCCTCACAGTTAGTGATGAGGATGCAGATAATTACACTGTCCTGAAGAGTGCTCTGATTGATGGGTTTGGCCTAACCACTGAACAATACAGGTTGTTGTTCAGGGATACCCAGAAGACACAGACTCAGGACTGGACTGACTTTGTAGATTGTGCCACTAAGGCTCTGGAAGGCTGGCTAATGGGAAGTAAGGTTAAGGACTATACAGGATTGTATAATTTGATCATGAGAGAACAAATACTTAACAACTGTCAAAACCAGCTATTGCATCAACACCTGATTGATTCTGATCTGACTTCTCCCCAAGAATTGGGAAAGAAGGCAGATAGATGGGTCAGGACTAGAGTTAAGCAGAAAAACCAGAACCAGGGCGGTGATCAGAAAAAGGCAGACCAGAAGGGTAATGAGCAGAAACAAAAAGACCAGAAGTCTTCACCAGGCCCCCAAAAGGCTCAGGGGGAGGGTGGTTCCAAAAAGGATAAAAAGAAAGATGGCCAAAAGAAACCATGGTGCAACTATTGTAAGTCCAACTCACATTGGTTTAGTGAGTGCACCAAAAAGGATAAGCCCCCAGCCACCATTGCCCCTAAGGCAACTGTACCCCCTAGTTCAGCTGTAAGTGGTGGTTCCCAGCAAAAGGGTGTAGTAGGGTTAACCCTGGGAACTGAGGAGGATTCTGGCCTAGTCAGAGTACCTACTCAGGCTGTTCTGATCTGTGATGGGGACTTAGCTTTGTCCTCTACTGTAGGCCCCAGTAACCTGGGCAAGTACAGACAGACACCTTTTATCAACCAAAGAATGGCTCAGGCCTACAGGGACACTGGAGCTAGTGTCACAATGGTGACACCTGCTTTTGTGGACCCTGGACAGATCATACTAGGTGAGAATTACCTAGTGACCAACGCTAGCAATGCCACTACCTCCCATAGTGTGGCTATTGTTAACTTCTCCTGGGGAGGGGTAACTGGCCTCAAGAAAGTTGTTGTTAGTTCAGACCTTCCTGTAGAGTGTTTACTGGGCAATGATCTTGAAACTTCAGTTTGGTCTGAAGTGGAGTATAGGACCCATGCAGAAATGCTGGGGATAGATGCACATGTCCTTGCTGTGACCAGGTCACAGGCCAAAAAGTGCACCACTGAACAAGTGCTGGATCCTGAAACTATGGACCAGTCACAACCCAAGAGAAAGAGCAGTAGGGTTAAGGCTGTGCCTTCCCCCCTGCCTCAGGTGGTGGATCAGCCCTCCCAGGAGGATGATTCTGAGAGCCCTGAAGGAACTGTCCTAGAAGAACTTGAACCTGATCAGGTTGAGTTTCTTGGGACACGGGGACCTTCAAGGGCAGATCTGAGGCAGGCTCAATTAGACTGCCCCTCTCTTGAACCCCTCAGACAGCTGGCTGCTGCTGAGGCTGCAGGGAATGCTCAAGGTACCCATAGAGTGTATTGGGATGAAGGGCTACTGTATTCAGAGGCTAGAGACCCCAAGCCTGGTGCATCCAGGAGGTTGGTCATACCACTGAAGTTCAGAGGCTTCCTTCTAACCTTGGCCCATGATATTCCCCTTGCAGGACATTTAGGCCAGAACAAGACTTGGGACAGGCTTGTCCCTCACTTTCACTGGCCCCATATGTCAGAAGATACTAAGGAGTTTTGTCGCTCCTGTGTCACCTGCCAAGCCAGTGGCAAATCAGGTGGCACCACAAAGGCCCCCCTTATACCACTACCTGTGGTGGGGGTCCCCTTTGAAAGAGTGGGCATAGATATTGTAGGACCAATGGACCCACAAACAGCATCTGGGCACAGATTCATACTGGTGATAGTGGACCATGCCACCAGGTACCCAGAAGCAATTCCCCTGAGGACCACAACAGCTCCTGTTGTGGCAAGGGCCCTGCTTGGAGTATTCTCCAGAGTGGGCTTTCCAAAGGAGGTCATTTCTGACAGAGGTACCAACTTCATGTCAGGATACTTGACTGCAATGTGGAAGGAGTGTGGTGTTAACTATAAGTTCACCACACCCTATCACCCACAGTGCAATGGGCATGTTGAGAGATTCAACAAGACCCTAAAGGGAATGATAAAAGGATTACCAGACAAGCTTAGGCGAAGATGGGACATCCTTTTACCCTGCCTTCTGTTTGCTTACAGAGAGGTCCCACAAAAGGGGGTTGGCTACAGCCCTTTTGAGCTTTTGTTTGGGCATCCTGTAAGAGGACCCCTGTGTTTGGTGAAGGAAGGATGGGAGAGACCTCTCAGACAACCCAAACTAGACATAGTGGATTATGTACTTGGTCTCCGCTCCAGGATGGCAGAGTATATGAAGAAGGCTTCTAAAAACCTTGAGGCAAGCCAAGAACTCCAAAAAGCTTGGCATGACCAAAAGGCTGTACTGACTGTTTACCAGCCAGGACAGAAAGTGTGGGTGTTGGAGCCAGTGGCCCCAGCAGCACTCCAAGACAAATGGTCTGGACCCCACACTATTGTTGAGAAAAAGGGAGAAGTCACCTACTTGGTGGACCTTGGGACTCCCAGAAGCCCCCACAGGGTGCTTCATGTCAACAGATTGAAGGCATATGTTGACAGGGCAGACATGGGGCTACTCATGGCTACAGATGAGGGGCAGGAGGAAGAGAGTGACCCTCTCCCAGACCTGTTGACTCAGAACCCTGATGATGGCTCAGTTGATGGTGTGGTCTTTTCTGACAGCCTCACTGTCCATCAGCAACAGGACTGCAGACAGGTTCTGCAATCCTACAGACATATGTTCTCTCTGACCCCAAGTCAGACAAACTGGTGCACCCATGAGGTGGACACTGGTGACAGTCTGCCTGTGAAGAGTAAAATCTACAGGCAACCTGACCATGTCAGGGACTGCATAAAAGTTGAGGTACAAAAGATGTTGGAGCTGGGAGTCATTGAACCTTCAGAGAGCCCTTGGGCTAGTCCTGTAGTCCTTGTGCCAAAACCTCACACCCAAGATGGTAAGAGAGAGATGAGGTTTTGCGTGGATTACAGAGGTCTCAATGCTGTCACTAGGACAGATGCCCACCCAATACCTAGGGCAGATGAGCTCATTGACAGACTGGCAGCTGCTAAGTTTTTGAGCACATTTGACCTAACAGCAGGCTACTGGCAAATCAGACTAGCTGAGAGTGCAAAGGCCAAAACTGCTTTCTCGACCCCAGGAGGATATTATCAATTTGTGGTAATGCCCTTTGGTTTGAAGAATGCACCTGCCACTTTCCAAAGGTTGGTGAATCAAGTCCTTACTGGGTTGGATGATTATTGTGCAGCTTGTCTTGATGATATTGCTGTCTTTAGCTCCACCTGGGAGGATCACCTGGTCCACCTGAGGAATGTTTTAGAGGCCCTGCAAAAGGCAGGCCTCACTATCAAGGCCACTAAGTGCCAGATAGGGCAGAGCAAGGTTGTATACCTGGGCCACCTAGTTGGTGGGGGTCAGGTTCAACCACTGGAGAGCAAGATCCAGCCCATAAAGGACTGGGCTCCTCCAACTACCCAGACTCAGGTCAGAGCTTTCTTGGGCCTGACTGGGTACTACAGAAAGTTTGTTAAGAACTATGGGTCCATAGTGACACCACTTAATGACTTGACCTCCAAGAAGATGCCAAAGAAAGTTCAGTGGACAGTAAGCTGTCAAAAAGCATTTGATGACCTGAAGCAGGCCATGTGCAGTGCACCTATTCTGAAAAGTCCAGACTACTCCAAAGAGTTCATTGTCCAGACAGATGCTTCTGAGTTAGGTGTGGGAGCTGTTCTTTCACAACTGAATGTAGATGGTCAAGACCAGCCCATTGCTTTTATAAGTAGAAGGCTGACCCCTAGAGAGAAACGTTGGTCAGCTATTGAGAGGGAGACCTTTGCTGTGGTTTGGGCCCTGAAGAAGCTGAGGCCATACTTGTTTGGCACTCACTTCAAGATTCAGACAGACCATAAGCCCCTCTTGTGGCTAAATCAGATGAAGGGTGAAAATCCCAAACTTCTTAGGTGGTCCATTTCCCTACAGGGGATGGACTTCACAGTGGAACATAGACCTGGGACTGACCATGCCAATGCAGATGGACTCTCCAGATATTTCCACTTAGAACATGAAGACTCAACTGGTCAAGGTTAGTTTAATGTCCCTAAGTTTGGGGGGGGGGGTTGAGTAGGAGAGTAGGGTCTGCTTTCTATGTTCACCCCCACTTTTTGCTTTTGCTTTACTGGTTTTCGACTTAGATGTGGCTGTGGGCCTGCTGATCAGACCCACAGCCCTGCTGTTCTCTCTCTAAATTAATACTATGTACTTTAGGTGCATAACCCATTTGGATAGGATCACCTTATTGGCCCCTGTACAGTGTACCCTAGGTACCCAGGGCATAGGTGTACCCTAGGCCTACCAGGGGCTGCAGCATGTATTATGCCACCCCTGGCCTGGCCTTCCATTTTGACACAACTGGCTGATCACTCAGCTGGGGCAAGGTCGTGTAATCACCCCTTGCTTAGGTGTAGTATCCCTATACCTAACTTACATATAGACACATGTGTACCTATCAGTCACTCCTATGGCAGGCCTTGACAATCCTGGAGGCAGAGTGCTTGGTAACATGTGAGATGGTGCTCTAGCATGAGCTGAGCCTGTCTGCAGCTTTCGGAACCTTGTCCTTATAGCTGTTCTATGATATAGCCTACCATATACTCTTAAAGTGCCTTATAATCTTAGACGGTTATGGTAACTATGGTTTGGCTTTATCGAAACATGTCGTGTAAGGTGTCTAACACTGTGGAATAATACCCCCATGCCATTTCTGGACATGAGAATATTATTCCCCCCTTCTAGAGGGAAAGACATGTTAAAACCTCTGACCAAAGCCTCAGCATCACAAAATGGATGCTGCTGCCACGACACAAGTCTGACCTCCTGCAGCTGGGAGTGATCCCAGCCAGGGAGGCCTGGACAATAGGTTTCCTGCTTGGGGAGGTGCTAGCACCTCCCCAGACAGCCTTTAGTGTATTGGGGCAGGGTGGGCTGAAAGGAATGAGACATGCCTGGGGCACACAAGGTGTTCCTTGCATAGTCCAGTTCAAACCGGCGCTGGGGCACTCCAGCCCCAGCTCTGGCGCGAAACTGGACAAAGGGAAGTGGGTGTAACCACCCCCTCCCAGGTCCCACCCATAAGGCGTGACCTAGCAGGTATCCCAGCCCCCCAGATTAGTATAAGAGTGGGAGTTGGGCCTCAAGACTTTAGATTATCCTGAACCTGCAAAACTGAACAGAAACTCTGGACCTTCGACATTCGACGAAAGAAGAAGACTGAAGAATCTCCCTTGTA
Source organism: Triturus cristatus (assembly GCF_964204655.1). NCBI lineage: Eukaryota > Metazoa > Chordata > Amphibia > Caudata > Salamandridae > Triturus > Triturus cristatus. Next base: position 1,604,695,420 of record NC_140590.1, on the reverse strand, counting down.
GCCAAGGAGTGGCTACCCTGTGCAAACAGGCACCATCAAGAGACTACCCTTTGCTTTGCCCACGTTCTACGAGGAACCGACTGCAGAGCCTGACCAGAGCCTTGACTTCCAGACTTCTCCGACCCTGATCCACGCGCTGGTTTGGCTCCTCCAGACTGGCTCCCGCTTCTCTGCAAAGAAGAAGCACCCCAGACCTTCCTGGTCTGCACCAGAAGCAAGTCCTTCGTTCTTCGTGGGTTCCGCTTGCCAAGGCTTGGTGAGTCCTAGTCCAACTTCGACGCCGCCGACAGCAAGAGCCTTCGTGGGACAGCTCGCCTCCTGGTCCTGGTCGTCCTCGACGCTTCCTGGTCCTCCTGGCTGCAGCGACAAGCTTCACCTTCACCTGCAATCTTCACGACATCGCCTGGTTCCTTCCTGGTTCCACGTGGTCACTGGCTAGTGACCTTGACTCTGTCCCTTCTGCTTGCAGGTTTCTTCTCTTCTTGATCCCAGCCTTGGGAGCCACCGGACACTCTTCACTGACTGCCTGTCAGCATCTTTCTTCAGGCATCCATAGGAGTCGACGACGAAAACGACGCATCTTCACCCCTATGCACCCGCAGCCTGTGGGCTAGGTAACTTGGGTACTCCGGTGCTCATCAGGATAGTGACTATCCTGTCTAGTTTTCAAGTCTCAACTTCCTAGCTACTCCGGAAGTGTCCTAAATCTACCGTTTTCTAAACTGTACTATTGCTATTGACTTTTACGCATTACGCGTGAGTGTTTCCACTCTGCACACGAATCCCGTGGGCCTCCCACTTCCTAACTAACGCTAGTGTAGTGTAGCCCCAGCGATTCCCTAGGCCTAGGCCTATTCTATTTCCGTGACAGTGGTTCTTATACCACTTACTTAGTGTATGGTTTGCGTGGCCCCTAGGGCCTAACTGTATTACTTACCTGTGTGACTTAATGTATGCTTAAATAAGACTGTGTTGTACTTACCTCTAATCTCATAAAGAGTGCTGAGGGTTTGCTTAGAATAAATACACTTTATTTTATATATATATCTGTTGTGGTGTCCTTTCATTTGGTATTCAAGGGATTATATATGGTATCACAGCTGGCTTCACATGCCATTCAGAGTTTAGCCTAAGACTGCTCTTGTCCATGCTACCACTAGGATAGCTACGGTTGACTTTACAACCAATCACCATAAGGGTATTTGGACTGATATAAGGTGTACACTAGAACTAGTGACATCATACATCAGGCCAACTTCTCACAGACCTCTTCTGTGGTGACCCACCTATCTGCGGGGCCTGGGACACTACTCAGCTGGCCTAGCCAGTCAGATGCTCCCAGGGGCCAAGATGCAACATTGTAGAATCAAGTGGTCACCAGGAGGAGCCCTGGGCACCTCCCTAGGGAGGAGCTGGATAGGGGGTGGACACTGCCCTGTCCTTTGTGTAGTTTCACACCAGAGCGGAAGCCAAAGGCTGCTGAACTGGGCAAAACTGGTTTATTCAAGGAGGGCACCAAAAGTGCTCTTCAATGCATCCTTGTGGGGCTCGGAACCCCACCACCCTACTTAATTCTAAAGGAGAGGTCGGGCTGGCAGGCCGACCCTGGAAGGCTGCACAGGTAGGTATTGGGGTTCTCTAAGGAGCCTCCCAGCACATGCTATCATGCAACTAACACTGGAATTGATGTAGTTGCATGATTCCAACATCAGGGTAGCCATTATGTAGCTGGACATCTCCACTTGACAGTCTCCACAACATATCCTAAAATGGCTGCCCCACACTTACAAAGCCCAGAGAATGGAGTCTGGGGTTTGTAGGGGCACCTCTACTTGTGCAGGTGTACCCCCACACTTGGAACCATGCACCCTGCCTTTGGACTGAAGGGCCTACCTTAGGGGTGACTTATAGGTTAAAAGTTCAGGGACCAGGATATAAGGGAAATCCTATATCTAAATTGAAAGGTGCAGGCACAATTTCACACAGACTGCGATGGCAGCTTTGCAGACACAGTTTGCATGGGCTTCCATGGGTGGCATAATACATGCTGCAACCCATGGGAGACTCCGGGTGTACCAATTCCCTGTGTACCCCAGCACCATATACAAGGGACTTAAAGTGGTACCCCTGTATGCCAATTGCGGGGCGTAAAAGTATTTACCAGCAAATTTAAAGTACAGAGCACTGTCACTGGGGCCCTGGATATTAGGACCCCAGGAAACTATAGGCTAAACACACTGATACCAGGCAAAAGGTGGAGGTATCTGTGCCTGAAAGATCCTACTTTCCTACACTTAGCAACTAGCCAGGCCCTCTCTGGTAGTAGTTGTGACATCAGCTGGGGTATTGTGCTGTTCCACAGTATGAAGGAATCATGGGCTGACCCTGAGAACTGGGCCCAGACGTTTGGGATATACAAATTTGGTAAGCTGACAACTTGCACGCTGATAGAATTGAAGTGCTTCCTGTTACTTTAAACTTGTTAGAACTCACAAAAAGGTAACCGGATGGTGTATCTACACTACTCCACTGATATTCACTGTGAGGATATGGGGACAGACGCACACATGTGTTCAGACGAGAACCCTCACTCACCCAAGGGTGACATGCTTCATCATTGGGTTCCCTCTTACACACTGGGCCCGCAAGGTACCCCATGTGGGCTATAACTCTTCCGCAGTAGAGGAGCGTGAGATGTTTTGTGTCTTCCAATGTAGGGTCGAGTGAGGGGCAGAGTTCAACATTGAATTGTGAATTAAAACTATCTCCTGGATGACAAAGTCAATCCTTTATTATTGTCTCCAGTGGATAGGTTAAAACAGCTAAGTGAGAATAGGGATATGGATGTTCCCTATTAAGATCTGGTCAACATGTTTCTGCCTAGTCAGACCCGAAAGGTCCTTGGCATTATTCAGGACCATATACTTCGTCACTCTGCTCTAAAAATGTGTGTAAATTAAAGAAATTAATTAAATTACCATGATTTTACTTTTATGGCATTGATCTGTGGTACCAGCTTGAAGTCAGGTCCACAATCTTTAAGGATATAAGAACATACATCAAAATACAGTATGCATTTCAAATGTCCCATTATCAAAAAAACAACAGTGTCTGTCACCATCACTGCAAAAGTGTATAGTTGTAATTAAAAACAAGCAGTTGCATGAAGTCTAATCAATTGCTGACTACTAGTCTGCACCCACCTTCCTTTGTCCTTTAGATAGCAGGATTCTAAAGGTATAAGGGGTACAGTGGCACATAATCAGACACAACACGAAAATATTCTATCAATTCTAGCCCCCTTCTAAAACGCTCTATCTCTAATCACAATAGGACATGATACGTCCAATTCACTGCACCATTCTATGAGCATACACCTCTCGGGGGTGCCTGCCAAGGTGTATCAAGAATGGATCTATATTTCACCATACCACTTCGTGTTCAGTTACTAGGCGGTCACTTTGTTACTGTTTTGTGTAGCACCATGTATGATCAATGTCGGTGTAACGGTGAGTGTGTCCCATTCACTATTCTGTAGTTGCCAGTAGTTATTTCACTCTCCTGATCATGTGATAGACATGCCAAACTTAACTAACATCAGTCCACTACCTGCGGTCACAAGCAAGTTGCTTGAAACCCACAATTATAATGTTACTAAGTGTGGAAAACCCCACAATGGACGGAGCGCTGATAACTCAGTCAAGAGGGGTGTAGAAGTGCCCAGTAATATAGTTACGTTACAACAAACAAATGATGGACGGAATGCTGACAATGCATACATTCTCCCCCAGTCAAGAGATCTGGGTTAAATCCATCGTTCATTTGCCCACTACACCACCCCAGTTTAGACATGGCCATATGCAAATCAGTCTTGACCCTGTGCCTCATGGGAACAGTCCAGCCCGAACTGCCAAGCCATGTCTTCCCTGGACCGGAATCAAGCATCCTAGGACCGGTTTCTGGCTATCAGCCGTCATCAGCCAGGATAGCTTGACTCCAGTGGCGTAGTGAGCACGGGTCCCACGTCTGGGAATACCCATCCCACTTAGGGCGAAAAGCGTTACAACAAACAAATGATGGACGGAATGCTGACAATGCATACATTCTCCCCCAGTCAAGAGATCTGGGTTAAATCCATCGTTCTTTTGCCCACTACACCACCCCAGTTTAGACATGGCCCTATGCAAATCAGTCTTGACCCTGTGCCTCATGGGAACAGTCCAGCCCGAACTGCCAAGCCATGTCTTCCCTGGACCGGAATCAAGCATCCTAGGACCGGTTTCTGGCTATCAGCCAGGATAGCTTGACTCCAGTGGCGTAGCGAGCACGGGTCCCACGTCTGGGAATACCCATCCCACTTAGGGCGAAAAGCGTTACAACAAACAAATGATGGACGGAATGCTGACAATGCATACATTCTCCCCCAGTCAAGAGATCTGGGTTAAATCCATCGTTCTTTTGCCCACTACACCACCCCAGTTTAGACATGGCCATATGCAAATCAGTCTTGACCCTGTGCCTCATGGGAACAGTCCAGCCCGAACTGCCAAGCCATGTCTTCCCTGGACCGGAATCAAGCATCCTAGGACCGGTTTCTGGCTATCAGCCGTCATCAGCCAGGATAGCTTGACTCCAGTGGCGTAGTGAGCACGGGTCCCACGTCTGGGAATACCCATCCCACTTAGGGCGAAAAGCGTTACAACAAACAAATGATGGACGGAATGCTGACAATGCATACATTCTCCCCCAGTCAAGAGATCTGGGTTAAATCCATCGTTCTTTTGCCCACTACACCACCCCAGTTTAGACATGGCCATATGCAAATCAGTCTTGACCCTGTGCCTCATGGGAACAGTCCAGCCCGAACTGCCAAGCCATGTCTTCCCTGGACCGGAATCAAGCATCCTAGGACCGGTTTCTGGCTATCAGCCGTCATCAGCCAGAATAGCTTGACTCCAGTGGCGCAGTGAGCACGGGTCCCACGTCTGGGAATACCCATCCCACTTAGGGCGAAAAGCGTTACAACAAACAAATGATGGACGGAATGCTGACAATGCATACATTCTCCCCCAGTCAAGAGATCTGGGTTAAATCCATCGTTCTTTTGCCCACTACACCACCCCAGTTTAGACATGGCCATATGCAAATCAGTCTTGACCCTGTGCCTCATGGGAACAGTCCAGCCCGGACTGCCAAGCCATGTCTTCCCTGGACCGGAATCAAGCATCCTAGGACCGGTTTCTGGCTATCAGCCGTCATCAGCCAGGATAGCTTGACTCCAGTGGCGTAGTGAGCACGGGTCCCACGTCTGGGAATACCCATCCCACTTAGGGCGAAAAGCGTTACAACAAACAAATGATGGACGGAATGCTGACAATGCATACATTCTCCCCCAGTCAAGAGATCTGGGTTAAATCCATCGTTCTTTTGCCCACTACACCACCCCAGTTTAGACATGGCCATATGCAAATCAGTCTTGACCCTGTGCCTCATGGGAACAGTCCAGCCCGAACTGCCAAGCCATGTCTTCCCTGGACCGGAATCAAGCATCCTAGGACCGGTTTCTGGCTATCAGCCGTCATCAGCCAGGATAGCTTGACTCCAGTGGCGTAGTGAGCACGGGTCCCACGTCTGGGAATACCCATCCCACTTAGGGCGAAAAGCGTTACAACAAACAAATGATGGACGGAATGCTGACAATGCATACATTCTCCCCCAGTCAAGAGATCTGGGTTAAATCCATCGTTCTTTTGCCCACTACACCACCCCAGTTTAGACATGGCCATATGCAAATCAGTCTTGACCCTGTGCCTCATGGGAACAGTCCAGCCCGAACTGCCAAGCCATGTCTTCCCTGGACCGGAATCAAGCATCCTAGGACCGGTTTCTGGCTATCAGCCGTCATCAGCCAGGATAGCTTGACTCCAGTGGCGTAGTGAGCACGGGTCCCACGTCTGGGAATACCCATCCCACTTTGGGCGAAAAGCGTTACAACAAACAAATGATGGACGGAATGCTGACAATGCATACATTCTCCCCCAGTCAAGAGATCTGGGTTAAATCCATCGTTCTTTTGCCCACTACACCACCCCAGTTTAGACATGGCCATATGCAAATCAGTCTTGACCCTGTGCCTCATGGGAACAGTCCAGCCCGAACTGCCAAGCCATGTCTTCCCTGGACCGGAATCAAGCATCCTAGGACCGGTTTCTGGCTATCAGCCGTCATCAGCCAGGATAGCTTGACTCCAGTGGCGTAGTGAGCACGGGTCCCACGTCTGGGAATACCCATCCCACTTAGGGCGAAAAGCGTTACAACAAACAAATGATGGACGGAATGCTGACAATGCATACATTCTCCCCCAGTCAAGAGATCTGGGTTAAATCCATCGTTCTTTTGCCCACTACACCACCCCAGTTTAGACATGGCCATATGCAAATCAGTCTTGACCCTGTGCCTCATAGGAACAGTCCAGCCCGAACTGCCAAGCCATGTCTTCCCTGGACCGGAATCAAGCATCCTAGGACCGGTTTCTGGCTATCAGCCGTCATCAGCCAGGATAGCTTGACTCCAGTGGCGTAGTGAGCACGGGTCCCACGTCTGGGAATACCCATCCCACTTAGGGCGAAAAGTGTTACAACAAACAAAAGAACGATGGATTTAACCCAGATCTCTTGACTGGGGGAGAATGTATGCATTGTCAGCATTCCGTCCATCATTTGTTTGTTGTAACGCTTTTCGCCCTAAGTGGGATGGGTCTTCCCAGACGTGGGACCCGTGCTCACTACGCCACTGGAGTCAAGCTATCCTGGCTGATGACGGCTATTAGCCAGAAACCGGTCCTAGGATGCTTGATTCAGGTCCAGTGAAGACATGGCTTGGCAGTTCGGGCTGGACTGTTCCCATGAGGCACAGGGTCAAGACTGATTTGCATATGGCCATGTCTGAACTGGGGTGGCGTAGTGGGCAAAAGAACGATGGATTTAACCCAGATCTCTTGACTGGGGGAGAATGTCTGCATTGTCAGCATTCCGTCCATCATTTGTTTGTTGTAACGCTTTTCGCCCTAAGTGGGATGGGTATTCCCAGACGTGGGACCCGTGCTCACTACGCCACTGGAGTCAAGCTATCCTGGCTGATGACGGCTGATAGCCAGAAACTGGTCCTAGGATGCTTGATTCCGGTCCAGTGAAGACATGGCTTGGCAGTTCGGGCTGGACTGTTCCCATGAGGCACAGGGTCAAGACTGATTTGCATATGGCCATGTCTGAACTGGGGTGGCGTAGTGGGCAAAAGAACGATGGATTTAACCCAGATCTCTTGACTGGGGGAGAATGTCTGCATTGTCAGCATTCCGTCCATCATTTGTTTGTTGTAACCCTTTTCGTCCTAAGTGGGATGGGTATTCCCAGACGTGGGACCCGTGCTCACTACGCCACTGGAGTCAAGCTATCCTGGCTGATGACGGCTGATAGCCAGAAACCGGTCCTAGGATGCTTGATTCCGGTCCAGTGAAGACATGGCTTGGCAGTTCGGGCTGGACTGTTCCCATGAGGCACAGGGTCAAGACTGATTTGCATATGGCCATGTCTGAACTGGGGTGGCGTAGTGGGCAAAAAAACGATGGATTTAACCCAGATCTCTTGACTGGGGGAGAATGTCTGCATTGTCAGCATTCCGTCCATCATTTGTTTGTTGTAACGCTTTTCGCCCTAAGTGGGATGGGTATTCCCAGACGTGGGACCCGTGCTCACTACGCCACTGGAGTCAAGCTATCCTGGCTGATGACGGCTGATAGCCAGAAACCGGTCCTAGGATGCTTGATTCCGGTCCAGTGAAGACATGGCTCGGCAGATCGGGCTGGACTGTTCCCATGAGGCACAGGGTCAAGACTGATTTACATATGGCCATGTCTGAACTGGGGTGGCGTAGTGGGCAAAAGAACGATGGATTTAACCCAGATCTCTTGACTGGGGGAGAATGTCTGCATTGTCAGCATTCCGTCCATCATTTGTTTGTTGTAACGTTTTTCGCCCTAAGTGGGATGGGTATTCCCAGACGTGGGACCCATGCTCACTACGCCACTGGAGTCAAGCTATCCTGGCTGATGACGGCTGATAGCCAGAAACCGATCCTAGGATGCTTGATTCCGGTCCAGTGAAGACATGGCTTGGCAGTTCAGGCTGGACTGTTCCCATGAGGCACAGGGTCAAGACTGATTTGCATATGGCCATGTCTGAACTGGGGTGGCGTAGTGGGCAAAAGAACGATGGATTTAACCCAGATCTCTTGACTGGGGGAGAATGTCTGCATTGTCAGCATTCCGTCCATCATTTGTTTGTTGTAACGCTTTTCGCCCTAAGTGGGATGGGTATTCCCAGACGTGGGACCCGTGCTCACTACGCCACTGGAGTCAAGCTATCCTGGCTGATGACGGCTGATAGCCAGAAACCGGTCCTAGGATGCTTGATTCAGGTCCAGTGAAGACATGGCTTGGCAGTTCGGGCTGGACTGTTCCCATGAGGCACAGGGTCAAGACTGATTTGCATATGGCCATGTCTGAACTGGGGTGGCGTAGTGGGCAAAAGAACGATGGATTTAACCCAGATCTCTTGACTGGGGGAGAATGTCTGCATTGTCAGCATTCCGTCCATCATTTGTTTGTTGTAACGCTTTTCGCCCTAAGTGGGATGGGTATTCCCAGACGTGGGACCCGTGCTCACTACGCCACTGGAGTCAAGCTATCCTGGCTGATGGCGGCTGATAGCCAGAAACCGGTCCTAGGATGCTTGATTCCGGTCCAGTGAAGACATGGCTTGGCAGTTCGGGCTGGACTGTTCCCATGAGGCACAGGGTCAAGACTGATTTGCATATGGCCATGTCTGAACTGGGGTGGCGTAGTGGGCAAAAGAACGATGGATTTAACCCAGATCTCTTGACTGGGGGAGAATGTCTGCATTGTCAGCATTCCGTCCATCATTTGTTTGTTGGAACGCTTTTCGCCCTAAGTGGGATGGGTATTCCCAGACGTGGGACCCGTGCTCACTACGCCACTGGAGTCAAGCTATCCTGGCTGATAGCCAGAAACCGGTCCTAGGATGCTTGATTCCGGTCCAGTGAAGACATGGCTTGGCAGTTCGGGCTGGACTGTTCCCATGAGGCACAGGGTCAAGACTGATTTGCATATGGCCATGTCTGAACTGGGGTGGCGTAGTGGGCAAAAGAACGATGGATTTAACCCAGATCTCTTGACTGGGGGAGAATGTCTGCATTGTCAGCATTCCGTCCATCATTTGTTTGTTGTAACGCTTTTCGCCCTAAGTGGGATGGGTATTCCCAGACGTGGGACCCGTGCTCACTACGCCACTGGAGTCAAGCTATCCTGGCTGATGACGGCTGATAGCCAGAAACCGGTCCTAGGATGCTTGATTCCGGTCCAGTGAAGACATGGCTTGGCAGTTCGGGTTGGACTGTTCCCATGAGGCACAGGGTCAAGACTGATTTGCATATGGCCATGTCTGAACTGGGGTGGCGTAGTGGGCAAAAGAACGATGGATTTAACCCAGATCTCTTGACTGGGGGAGAATGTCTGCATTGTCAGCATTCCGTCCATCATTTGTTTGTTGTAACGCTTTTCGCCCTAAGTGGGATGGGTATTCCCAGACGTGGGACCCGTGCTCACTACGCCACTGGAGTCAAGCTATCCTGGCTGATGACGGCTGATAGCCAGAAACCGGTCCTAGGATGCTTGATTCCGGTCCAGTGAAGACATGGCTTGGTAGTTCGGGCTGGACTGTTCCCATGAGGCACAGGGTCAAGACTGATTTGCATATGGCCATGTCTGAACTGGGGTGGCGTAGTGGGCAAAAGAACAATGGATTTAACCCAGATCTCTTGACTGGGGGAGAATGTCTGCATTGTCAGCATTCCGTCCATCATTTGTTTGTTGTAACGCAGTAATATAGTTACAGCACAGGTGACACTAAATCAGGTAAAAAAGTAGCAGGAGTGGAAGGACTATACTAACTCTGCAGTACTTGCTCTAAACCGCTTGTGACTGTAGAATATGCTGAACCCTTCAAACATATTCTGTCAGTTTAAAGTTTATCGAGAGGCGAGTCATTGGGCTGTGCAAGCGGAGTCACGATATCTAATTCTCAAAGATATACAGTTACCACGCGGTCCTAGCCGTGTGTGTCGAAGTGACTGGGCCAAACCGTCAGGAATGTAATGACGGTTTCCTCTCTTAAGCCAGTGGTGTGTCTTGTGCGATCGGGCCATATAACGGATCACCGTACACCGTACGAATTGCTGTTGAGCTAGAATTATCTAGCTGTGTAGCAGGGATATACCCACGGTGACTATAGTGCATGTTTACCGCGTACTAGGTGAAATACAGTAACTCTAGTGCAGTTGTCCCACGTGCATGTATAGAGTGTGACATACAGCTGCGGGTTAATCACTCTTAATACATTGCGGGTTAGCACCAAACAGGTGCCTTACCTGATTCTCCTGTCTCCTGCCTCCTGTGTGATAAAGGCTGAAGGGGTAGAACAGGAAGACAATCTCCTCCTTAAAAATGTGGCAAACCGAAAGTGAAATGAACTATTTCCGGTTCGAAAAGGGGGGCTCATGTGTACTGTAGTTTCGCCATGCACGTGAATCCTCAGGAGATCACCGCCCAAGGCGTATTTGGTGGATGTTAACACCACCCCTTTGGTGTGGTGTTGATTAGGTTATTGAAAAAAACAGCCAATGAGCAGGTAACGATACTCCCACTGAGGGTGTTCAGTTGTCATCAATAATAGTGATGTATGTCTTATAATCATGTATACAGCCATGGCTGTGTAGGTCGGGGTCCAGGAGAATAGACTGTGTATTAATGGGTGTTATTCTTGTAGGTATAGATAACATGAACCCATCTCATCTTAGAGTCACACGGTGAACATCATCTTCATTGTCACCACTCCAAATACAATAATAGAGTAGTAGTGTGCCTCCTCCTAAGTTCGGAGGGTAACCTAATTATCTTTGTGGGTCTACTACAGTGAACACAACGAAATGTCATCATTTAGTGCAGTGATGTGACTCTTAGTCCAGAACACCCATTGTTGCTCTCTCCTGAAGAGGACTCTTTCTAAAGGACCCCTTTGTGTGTCATATCTGGGTTTGTCAATTACCACCCAGGACAGATCGTCCTCTGTATGTGACATTTCAATGTAATGCCCAGTCAATCGTGTGTTAGATTGTTTACACCGGATTGAATTGCGGTGTTCCACAATTCTGTGTTTGACCTTGCGTGTGGTCATCCCAATGTACTTAAGTGAGGAAGGACATGTAATCATATAAATCACTCCCCATGAATTTCAATTTGTGTGGGTGTTCAATTGCCAGGGTGTTTGTAGGCTCAAGACAAGTTGTTTGATAGGTTGAGTAAAAGGGCACACCGAGGAGGACCCACATGGAAAGTGTCCTACTACAGGTGTACCACTCCAGAGTGTTTGTTGTCTCTCCTGTGTCTGTCTATACTTGGGTTGTATGTGCACCAACAAGTCCCTGAGATTGTTGTTCCGTTTAAGAGCAAATAGAGGTTTCTCCAGGCATAGTTCTCCTGTGTTCAAGATGTGCCAATTTTTGTTTATAGCTTTCTTGATGTTGTCCGTCATGTTGCTAAATGTTGTAACACACACTATTCTGTTGTTTTTTTCTTTCTGGTGTGTTTCAAGGAGGGCCTCCCTGTTATTGTTGCGTGCTCTCTTGGCCGCTCCACGCACAAGATGGTCAGGATATTGCCTTGCCTGTCGTTCACTACTCAGATTTAATGCGTGTTGTTTGTATTTTGCTATCTCCGTACAGTTTCTCCTCAACCTCAAGAGTTGCCCTACAGGTAGGTTATTCAGAAGTGAGCGGGGGTGAAAGCTGGAGTACCTCAATAAAGAGTTGCGTGCCATAGGTTTTTGGTACAGTTCAGTATAGATTCTCCCATCTTTGGGAAAGTGCCATCAATGGCTACAACCACATGTGCGAGGGGACCAAATCCATAGAAGTCAATTTTCACACTAGCTAAATCCTCACGTCTGGGGAAATGGATGTAGCAGTCATTGTGTCTCATCATTACTGAAAGCACATCTTATAGTACACCACTGAACATTGGTTGTGACATACCACCAGATATAGCCGCAGTGTATTGAAAGGAAGCTGTGACCTGAAAATGCAATATTACCATAAGTTTCACAATTGGTGGGATACATTTAGAATTAGTGCTGTGAGGAAAGAGATCAGGTTCCAACTGATGACATAAATCCTGTATTGTTTGCCTATTCAAACAAAAGTTCTTGATGACATCCTTTTGTTTTATGGTCTGGAAATGGGTGGTACGCTGGAGGCTGTCGCCTCCTCCGTCTCCCAGGGTACTTATGTGTGGAGTGAAAACAATTTTGAACATCAGTCATAGTGTCCAGATTAACATATATGAAGAGTAAGCCATAATACATGTGACAAAATATAACTGATTCAGAAAGAATTACACGTTATTCACATAATAGTTGTCTACATTCCAACATCCGCCTATAATCCCCATTGTGGTCTTCACATGTCAGTAACATAAATGTGCACATTATACATCCAAAAATGTATCATGAGCACCTTCATAGTGTAAATTTAAAAAGTTTATTTCAAATTACCTACACCGGCTGTGTACAGTGGTAATATAGCATTTATGCGCAGTAACGGACTACACAGATGTTTGTGTAAAGGAAATTACAGGGCAGTGGAGTGGTACATATGTAAACATGTTACAACTCATTTGTAGTGGTGGAGATGCACTTAACGGTCACCCATACTGTACTTCAAACAGCTAAAATGGTGGATGCCTGACCTTGCATATTGAACATTCAGAACTAGCCGCTGCCGGTGGAAGTTGACCACGCGGTGGGCGTTTTCTTCCACGGCAGATACAGTCATAGGCTAATGTTGATGATTGTGACTGTAGCGGTCCAGTGACCACTTACATGGTGTACAAGTTCCTTGTGGTTTGAAAATAACTCACTTGCCTCCTAATACTGCTGCTATCAACACCTTATTCACTTTAGCTGCTGTTTGCCACCTCTGGGAGCAATCATGTCAGGCCAAGCAGGTGATAGGGCCCGTGCTTTCTCTTCAGAGGAGCTGGAGAAATTCTTTGAAGAGGTTACAGAATTGATTTGATCCGCACACATTAATAGCAAAAAATCAGTTCCACCAAGTGAAATTGTTCACACGTTTCTTTATTCTTTAAACTTTATTCTTTGTTCTTCTTCACAGGTAGCCAATGCGTTTCGTCCTATTTAAGGACTTCTACAGGGCTACAAAACATAGACAGCATACAGTGTTTTAAAACATCTTATGTACACACCTATATACACAATTACGAGCGTTTATGTGACACATATATATAAACATTAGTACTCTGTTTACATATTTACACTGAAATGTTTTGGAACAATCAACTCATTATTTTAAGGTGCACCTAATTGTGCGTTATGTGAAGCCATGATACTTATATAAACTCTACTCCACAAATCATTATTTTTGGCATAAAATTATAAATTGCCTATTCATATTTCCAATATAAGCCTTCTTAAAGCATATCAGTAAGGCAGTATGGGAAACTACTATGTGAGTATTGTCTTACTGCTAAAACCATATTATACACCTTCTTTATATACATTTATATAAGCCGAAAGGAAAAGCTTAGGTAAAAAAGTCCAAGATAACCAAATTCATGGCATTTTCTGCAACATCTTTGGGAGATCAGCAAACTTAGGTAAGTACTTGGAAGAGTCTAACTCGTAACAAATAAGGCAATACACAAAGTTTGTAACATTGTATAGTTACCTCATCAATAATCCGTTTCATTGCACAAATGTTCCCTCTTCTCAAATTGGGAAAACCTTGTGGTACTCCTACTAGGAGATATATAAAAATAACAAAATACCACATCAAGTTTTTTAGTGTCTATTCAGCTTCTATATTTATACATACAATAGGCTTATACATGTACAAACGTCCTCCTCTGAAGCCATATCTGTGCCTCAATTGTATTAGAGTCCTCAATTGAAATGGTGCTTGTCGATGTATTCCCTTAAGGATTGTTTTAGTAAAATGACGACCTCCGTAGCTACAAGATAGAATACATTCATCTATCTGTTACTACATATATCTGGTCATAATGTTCATAAACAAGATAAATGGTACTCCAATTATATTATTTTAACAAGCAAGTACTGTCGTTATACACTAAAGGATAACCTGCTTGACTACAAAACCTGTTATTTGTTGCAGCAGAACATCACAACACATATGTGTGCATTTAAATACTACACTGTATATAAACTTATACCCGTCATTATTTTTGAAATTTATTTCAAATAATAGCCCGATATTTATTCATCTCATTTGCATATGGATTACAACAATATCAGTTATACAGTATATCACGTTCACTTTTAGGATTCTTCATTTAAGCCATCATACCTGTAAGTCTTTTGTATCAAAATCTTGAGTAGGACTGGTATTGTTGGGTATGTTCCCTTGGACGGTGTGTGGTCATTGTCGACTCATAGCTATGAGATAGAACATGAGAATCCATCAGTTGTTACACATGTGTACTTGCGGCAATCATGGGCTGAGTGGTCGACACTTTCTATATATAGTTTTGACAAACACGTATGAGTGTTACATATAAGTACACCCAGGCATAGATTCGATTACCTCTCCTATACGCCCTATTAATCGTTATTACAAGCACATAGGCACTAGGCTCTATTGAGAGTCACATTTATAATGTTATACTTATTTTGTGTAGATGGATATTAATGTTACCCATAAAATGCGCAACCAGACATGGCTATTACCATCTATTTTCAGCTCTCTAATGTTAATTATTCCATACAGACTGTGAATGCTAAAATCAAACTTTATACGGGGTCACAATTCTCTCAAGAAACACCCTGTTTGTGCCTCGTTCTGCAAGTTGGTCACAGTGCTTACATGACGATCGTATATAGACACGCTTTAGCACAATCTACTTAACCCTTAAATATTAAGGCAAAAAAACATTGTGTTTCTGGTGCATTCCATATGTTAGTCCACTTGGGTTTTAGGCAAAAAGCCATTTTAAAACAACCAACACATTCGTTCCGTACTTACCGCGAGCACTATGTATAGAGCGCTATGTATAAGGCTCATTCTGCATTAGGCAAAAAGCCATTTTAAAACAACCAACACATTTGTTCCGTACTTGCCGGTAGCACTATGTACAGAGTGCTATGTATGAGGCACATTCTGCATAAATTTCCGATAACGCTTAAGCAAGACGTGACTGCTTTATTATGGTACAGACCAACTTGAAATTCAAATCGTCAGGTGTGTTTCTGTGCTGACTCGCAAGACTCGCAACCATAAACCATATTCGTTCTACCCAAACCGATGTTAAAATATAAGGTGCAATCTGATCACGGCTATTGAGCCAATACCCACTTTCCTAACCTTACTTTATTACCTGGGCTACGCTCACCTTTCAAAGTGTGTTCTAGGTATGCATCCCTCTTTCCGCGTCTTGCACCGCCAAGACGACCCACATCCGAGACCCGGCTTTTAAATCTTCCCACCATTGTAGCGCATGCGCATTCGACTCTTTGAATGGATGAGTATGGCGGCTATCTTGTAGAATAGCACTTTCTATAACATTGTAGAGTACTCATCTCGTTTTTACGTTTTACATTTGCCGTTTATGGCAAGGACCGTGTGAAAGCGATTTAGGAAAGTAGGCATTGGCTCAATGGCCGTGATCAGATTGCACCTTATATTTTAGCATCGGTTTGGGTAGAACGAATATGGTTTATATGTACATAAGAGGTTTTAAAACACTGTATGCTGTCTATGTTTTGTAGCCCTGAAGAAGTGCTTAAATAGTACTAAACGCGTTGGCTACCTGTGAAGAAGAAAAAAGAATAAAGTTTAAAGAATAAAGAAACGTGTGAACAATTTCACTTGGTGGAACAGATGTTTTGCTATTAATGTGTGCGGATCAAATCAATTCTGTAAACTCTTGACTTGAAAAGTTTTTTCACACATTAGGAAACTATGAGGCACCATATGTTAACGATTTCCCGGGGTATAAATAAGTGCTGTTTTAAATCCAAGACCTCTTTTGTAAATCATTCTTTGAAGAGGTCCTTCCCTCTATGGCCAGCTCCATGACTCACCAGAAGACCGTGTAACTAACTAGCTTGCATACATATTTTACTATGTTTAACTCCGTCCTTTCCATTACCTCAGGCTACAGTGTGGCTCTCAGTCCCAGAAGGAATTCAGATTACTGTTGTAACATTTTGTGGTCGCTAGATAGGACAATCATGTAATGGATTGTCGGGCACTGCACTTTGTGTACTTAACATCATCCTTGTGATGTGTGAAATGCCCTAGATTCTGCTTGTGTTGCATGCACATATCTATGCATGTATGCATTTAGTGGTACCTATGATATATTTGCTCATCACACCATTGTAAATGTGCAAAGAATTGTATGAGCTTTACAGCATGAGCTGTGTATTGTTTGCTGTAAGAAGCAGTTGAGGATGATGTTAGCTATGTGTAAAGTTCCATGTATCACTCAACTCAGATCAGGGATTGCCAAACTGTTGTCAGATATCTAGCTATAGCTCACAGACCTCTTCAGAGTGCCACACAACCTTGAGGTTATATATTGGATGGCCACAAGATGTACTTTTATGTATTGAAATGGTAGAAATGTGATGTACATGTGGGACCAGTATACCCAGCCTGCAGAGAGCAAGGCCTGACAATGAGTTGTGCCCAGTTTGAGTCATGGCCCGATTGGGGCAGAGTTACTGTGGCTATACAACTGCTACACAGAGTAATCTCCCTGTAGACCCTCAGATCCTTGCATGTTCCCAAAATGAGTTCTCAGACCCAATAGTAGCCCTGATTGCTTTTACATGGACTACATTTGTAATGGTGACTGAGGTATTCCCCGGACCTGACGCTTCTTTCCATTGACCCACATTGTCAATGTGTGTCATTTACTTATGACTGGCCCCTTACTCCCACAGGTCTGTTGTCACTTTTCCATAAGTCATGCTTACACTGTACAGGCCTATTGCAAATGTGACACATTAACAGTGCAGATAGTTGGTTACTTCTGAAGAGATTTTGATATGTGAATCACCAGGTTTGTTACATTTAACCAACAAAACAAGAAATACAATGGTCTGTTGATTTCAGGCCTGTATCAGTGCCACATATGGCAAAAGGTGTGTCCTGTGATAGCAGTACATACCCCACAAACACAATAAGATGTAGTATGATATCCAATTAAGTAGTACACAAGTCCATACATCTCCAGAGAGGAAGCTTGCAGTGACACACATGCCAGCACTTTCCTTGTGACTTAAGTCTTAGGATGTAGTCTATACTATGGTAATAGCTTGTATCGACCATATGCATCAAGTCAATAGGCCTGGCTGTAAAGGTGTCTGTAAAATCATGCACAAGTAGTCAATGGACTCAACATAGTATCCTACGCCGATGACACCCAGCTCATCCTCTCACTCACGAAGGATCCAGATGACACCAAGATCAGCTTCCAGGAAGAAATGAAGGACATCGAAGCCTGGATGAAGGACAGCTGCCTGAAGCTCAACACTGAGAAAACAGAGGTCCTCATCCTGGGACCCTTGACCTCCACCTGGGATGACACATGGTGGGCCTCCGCCCTCGGAAGCCCTCCCACCCCGACAGACCACGCACGGAACCTCAACATCATCCTTGACTCCTCCCTCACCATGACCGGCCAGATCAACGCCATCGCCCCCACCAGTTTCAACTGCCTCCGGATCCTCCGAAAGACCTTCAAATGAATACCACCCGAGCACTGAAAAACCGTCACCCACGCACTCATAACCAGCAGACTGGACTACGGAAACGCCCTCTATGCCGGCATCAGCAGAACCCTCCTTCACAATCTCCAAACCATCCAGAATGCCGCGGCCAGACTCGTGCTCGGGACACTTCACCACGAACACATGACTCAACACCTCCGCGACCTACACTGGCTCCCTGTCGAAAAGAGAATAACCTACAAGCTTCTCATCCACACCTACAAATCCCTCCACAACATCGGACCCAAATACTTCAACGAGAGATCCAGCTTCCACACACCCAAAAGGAATCTCCGATCCGCCGACCTCGCCCTAGCAGAGATCTCCCGCATCCGCAGAGCAGGAGGAAGGGTCTTGTCCTACATCTCGGCCAAGACCTGGAACGAGCTCCCAGTCAGCACGAGACGCTCCCCGAACCTATACGCCTTCAGGAAGGACCATAAGACCTTGCTCTTCGACTGAGCCGGAACTGCCCCCCCCCCCCCCCCCTCTCCCCAGCACCTTGAGACCCTCACGGGTGAGTAGCACGCTCTATAAACCCCTGATTGATTGATTGACCCTTCAAAAGGTCACAATGGTGTGTTGTGTTTCACATTGGTGGGTGGGTCACACATAGCCTAAGCCCTTACCTAATGTCATTAGTCAGGTTCATTTGATGAAGGACATGACAGGTAGACTTACAGTAATTTGTCACAATGTGAATTTCCATGCCATTGATGCGGGAGTATTCACTTTAGGTGAACTGCACATGTTTTTTGGAAAGGTCCATTCACTGGCTTGTGACTTGCATCAGGGAGTGGCATGCAGAAATGTTGAGATCAAATGTGAGTGTCTAAACTCAGTATTACAATGGAATTTGGATTTGTGAGACAAAAATGGACTGTGATGTACCTTCCCACTAGGACAAAAGTGAAACCACCTCTTCATGTAATGGAGATTCCCTAAGCCTCAGCAACCTTCAACGATCTATTGCCTTTTAGATATGCAATATAAGAATGGTGTTGTCACCAGTACCAAGTTGGATTGGGGATGTCCCTAGGCCTAGGTGAAGCATTATGCTGTGGATATTTGTAGACAAATCTCCCAGATATTTGGGCCAGATTGTTTCCAGTCTTCTTTTCTGTGCTACATGTGATACATAGCGGAGCTACTTAAGTACAGCTTTCATGAGACTATTCTGACAGTGGACATATGATGAAGTTTCTATTAGGAAGTTTCAACAGTGTGAAATGAGCATTTTCATTTCTCCTTCCTGCTACTGCACATATTGCTGCAACATAGCTATATTACTTCAGTGGCGGCTCCTCTGCTTTTTTGCTGTGAAAGACAGAGAAAGAAAATTATAACTTGCGTTATCATTTTATTTCCGCCTGCTTCCGCCCACAGCTTTGCGTAAGGGGGCGGGGGTAGGGGAGGAGTGGTAGCACCCTCCTAAAGTGTGCAGTGACTGCTTGGACAGCCCTCTCAGGCTGCCCAAAACAGCTGTGGAGAACATGCCCGGGCTTCCAGTCACTGTCTGAGCACCGAAAAACAGAGCTCCTTAGCAGTTGTGATTGGCTGACTGGGAGCCTGGGTGTGCTTCCTGTGGCCGAACGAGGGAGGACTACAGAGGAGGGACGGGCAAGGAAGCAGCGAAAAGGAAGGTTTTTTAATATAAGAAAATTCATAGCCGCTTTCCCCGTGTCCTCACCCCCTCCCGCCCACCCCCCCTACCTACGATCAGTGCCGAACGCACCTGTATTACTTGACCATCATTTCATCATGATGTGGTATTAGTTATCTAACTATTTGCTGATTGCAGATACTTGTGTTGAATCTGTAGGGATGAGTTTGTCATTGCCATGATTTTTGATGGTATCAGGACATTATGGTATACTAGCAGGGACAAAGTTTACAAGGTGATCAATTATCCTACTAGACACAGGAGGATGGTGTTCACTCATGCAATTGGAGCTGTATGTGGTTATGACTTTACTGAGAGCAACTGTTTACAGATCATGTAGCATGCATGCATGTACTCATGCTAATGTTAGAGCCACTTGAGTGGGCCTTGTACCTGGAGTCCTCTGTGCGGTTTAGTAATGTTCTGTGGTCAAAGCTCTTGGTCCAGTGTGTTATGGTAGATGCACTAACCCTATTTTAGATGTCATTACAGCATCATCCCAGACAAGAAGAGGAGGCAGGGCCAACAGTGTTGGGGAAGCAGCTGGCCAACCTGGCTCCAGTAGTGACACTATAGATACCGAAGGAGCCAGTGGCCCAGAGGGTGAGGGGAGTGCCACAGAGAACACAGACTGAATGTTATCATCTTCCAAGTCAGGCTCCAGTGGACACTCCCTAGTGGTGGCTTAACACATAGAAAGAGTACCCTCACCATCATTGTTTGCCACCCCCGTCCATCTCCACCCTCCCTGTTGCTCCGCACCTAGTTGGCCCAGCCCCCTAGGAGGGGAGCTGTCTCCTTCGCTCCAGGCACCTCAGCCCCTGCCCCTGTAACCCCGCCTACCCTGAGTGAGGAGGCTATTGCCCTCCTGAGACATATCTCGGTGGGGCAGATGGCACTACTTAATGCCACTCAGGGGCAAGGCAGCCATCTAAAACAAATGGTGGCCTACCTGGAAGGCATCCACAGTGCTATGTCTGACCCACAGAGATCCTTTCAGGCTCTGGCCTCCTCCCTGAATGCATCCTTCCACCTATCCCAAACGTCCACCCAACCTCCTGCCTCTTCCCCATCCTAATTTCCTATTCCTATGCCTGTCCCAAACACACTTATATATATGCACGGACACACTTCAACAGCACCAAGCAGCACATGGAAACAGAAACACCACAAATCACAGAAGCACGCAACCACTCACCTGACACTCACCACCACCAACCCCCAAGCATACCCCCAGACACAACACCGGCACCCACAGACCCATCCCCAACACCCAGCGTTCCCTCAGATACCACACCCGCACCCACTGACCCATCCACTACCCTCAGCATTCCCCTAGACATCGCAACCACAGTGCCATCCCCAACACCCAGCATTCTACCAGACAGCACACCTGCACCCACAGTATTCCCACAGACACCACACCGCACCCATAGACCCATATACCACCCAGAACTCCCCCAGACACCACACCCGCACCAGCAGACCCATCCACAACACCCAGCATACTCAGCACGTCCACATTACACACCGCCAACAACGGCAAACTCCCACACTCACCCACACAACAGACACTTACAAAACACAAACAAGACACATCCGATTCACGGACATACACAACCACACCTAACACCCCACTCCCTCCACCTCCCAGCCCCTACTCCCTGCCGAACATCCTGCAGATTTTCCTGTGAAAGTGTTATTTGCCATTGCCCTTACCCCTGTCAAAGCCGATCCCCTTTTCCAAAGCTAAAAGAACCCCTTCTACACCCCAACCCATTCCTTCCACATCCCACTCCACCCCTGTGAAAACTGATCCCCCTACCCTTAAGCCCAGGCGTACCCCCGAGAAGACCAAAACCCCTGCCAAAAGCAAAGACACCCCTCCCAAAGTCAGGACCACCCCTCAAAAAACCAATTCCACCACTCCCAATACCAACCCCACCCCTCCCAAGTGACCTCATTTAGGTGCCTGGACTGCCAACTAGATGCCCCTTACTGGGGAGGTTCCCCTGCCTGTGTCATGAAGGGCAAGCTTAGTGGCACAGCAGTGTTTTGGACCACACAAAGTGTGGCTATTGGCCCTTGGTCTACTCGATGTGGTTATTTTGAAGAGAAAAAACATTGTTGGGGGTGCGTCCAAGATGGCGCTGGTGTAGGAGCAACCTTGTGGAGCTCGATTGCGCCTGCCTGACGATCGGAGGACCCGGGAAGCCTAGCTAGTTTGGAGATGCCGGTGCTGCGAAGAGGTGGCCAGGGGCATCGGCTGGTCACCTCTGCTGCCATGAAGGTGTGGAACTGAGAGAGTGCACAGCACGAAAAGGTGCCCGGGCGCCAAGAGGATGAACGCTTGGGCAGAACAGCATAGACTGTTGCCTGCGGCGCCTGAGCCCCGGCTGTGAGGAGCCCTTTTGCCAGCAGAGGCCTGGGGCCCTCCTAGATGGCAGGAGTGGGGTGGAGGCGGTGGGCCCAGGTAGAACAAGGCAGCCCTGGCAGTGAGTGCCTCTCCCCTTGGCAGGCGGCCCGTATCGAGTCCATGAGGAGGACGGGCCTCCTCCCCCACGAAAAGAGCAGCTCGGTAAGGAGAGAGGCCCAGGCGTCTGGCGGAAACTCCCAGTGGTAAAGAGGTGGGGGCATGAGCAACAGCGAGGAGGGAGTCGGATGGCGGAGAGGATAGGAGTGACTGCCTGGTGGATCCCGCGCCGTGAAGTTGAAGTCTGCAGCCTTGTCGACAGTAGGAGTGGTGTGGAGTCGACAGGCCTAGAGACAGGAAGGCGCCCAACGGTGAGCGACCTCAGCTGTGAGGAGAGGGGTACGAGATTGCTGCTTGTGAGCCCTGATGACTGGGGACCTGCCTGAGGGTGCAGGAGGGGCAGCCCCGGACCAACCTTTGTCGCAGTGACTGTGTGAGGAGCAGTGCAGTTTAGGATCCCCCCTGCCAGAAGAGGCCAGTGGCCCCCTGCTCTTGAGGACTTGCTGAATCCTTGGGGCACACTGTCCACCCCCCCCCCCCCCCGCCCTCTTGGTTACAGTACGCCCTGCCACTGGAGCTCCGAGGCAGCCCGGTGGGAGGGAGTCCATGTAGGTTGAGACTACCGAGTGGCCCTGAGGTTGGGGCGGTTGTTTGACTGGGACAGACTCCCTGCAGCTCCTACGAGGTAGACTGACTGCCCTCTGGCGAGTGGGGCCTGAAGCCCAATACTCTGGCCATACTTAGTTGGCAACCCTGAAGGTGATAAGATGGTGTCTGCTAGAATCAAAAAGGATCCCACCATAAAGGATCTCCTCGTCAAAAGCTCCTCTAAGCGGATGGGATCAACTGCAGACCCAGCTTTGCCTGGCCATTCTCCCCCAGGGCCTGTTTTCAGCACCCTGAGGGAGGACATAGCAACCCTGCAGATGGAGATGTCTAAGGAAGTTAAGGACCTATGGCGTGAAATGGGTGACCTTGAACAGCGAGTGGACTCGGTGGAGAAGACTGCTGATTCCAGAGAAGAGGAACTGAAGGCATGCCGCAGCGAGATTCTCAAACTTAATGACCACAGTGTCGACCTCAATTATCAACTGGTGGACTTTGAGAACAGATCCCGTAGATCCAACTTTAGAATTAAGAGCATTTCACTGCAGGCAGATGCGGGCCTTCTGGAAGACTATGTACCATGACTCCTCCGCCACATTGTCACGGAGCTGGCAGAGAAGGATCTCCTCCTTATTGTGCGCACAGAGCACGACATCCCTCTTGAGTGCCCAGTACCCCGCAGGACATCCTCACATGTCTTCATAATTATCGCCACAAGGAACTTATCATGAACGCAGTGTGAAACCAGCCTCGTATCTCCTTTGCGGGGATAAAAGTCTGCCTGTTCCAGGACCTCTCCCCAGCACATAGCAACGAGGAAGCAATATGAAGCCAGTGACTGAGATAAGGGTGTGCGATACAGATGGGGGTCACCCCTTTTGCCTTGTTTTTGTTTGGAACGGCGAAACACACATTGTCCGTATGCCCCCCTAGGCAGCGGCAGCGATCCTGAGGCTGGATTTGGAGCAAGGCGACCCCATCCAGTGTCGGGATTCCCCTGGGCACTCCCGGGGGCCCGATTTTCAGAAGCGATCTAAGATCCGCTCACACAAGAAGTTGAGGAAGCCGACCACGACGGAGAGCCTTAGGGAGAGATTGGCCCTCATGCAGCATCTCACCGGGCGGGACTAGTCCCCAGAGTGGGCGGATGAGTGACTGGGTTTAAGATGGAAACCCCACAACTACATGCTCACCATGGCAGTCGATTAACGTTTAGCTTTTGCCAATACTGGTCCCCCAGCTGCTCTTGCTGACACTGGCGCCACCAGCATGAACACTGGGTCTGCCTTGTCTTTGATGTCTGTTTGAAAAGGCGTGGCGGAGGACTCCTGCAACCCTCCACCCCCTTGTGACTCGACACGGAGGACCAATGGCATGGACCCGCACTACGTAACTCACTGTTCTTCACCAATTGGTGACTCTGTTATTCAAGTTTATATGTTTAGTTCCTCTTACATATGCTCTCATTCTTTAGCAATATGCAACACGGTTACACCTCACCATCTCTATAGGACGGGCGGGCGCTCCTGTACCCTGGCTGGGCTCTTACAGCTGATATTGCCTCCATTTCCCTTTGGTGAAAATAGTTAGTCTCAACATTAGGGGCCTGAATGCACCGGTGAAGAGAATAGCATTACTGTCCCAATTGAAGGCCGCACAGTGCGACATATACCTCCTACAAGAGACACACCTGCTTAAAAAGGATTGGGGACGCATGCAGTTGAAATGGTTTGACCACCGGTTCTGGTCCGTGGGACCGGGAAAGAAAGCTGGGGTAGTGATTCTAGTGTCCACACACTTTCAGGGACAGGTTCTCCAAGTACACTCCAAAATCATGGGTTGCACTTTCACAATTGCCCGTCTTTATGCACCAAATAATCACCAGGAACCCTACATCCGCCAGGCTGTTGGGACCATCCTTACTACACCAGATGCCAGAGTCCTGATAGGTGGGGATTTTAACGTGGTGCCTAGCATCCTTTTGGATCGGTCCCTTCAAAGAGCAGGTCCACTACAGCCCTTTCCCCGCAGGGACTTCAATGGCTTTCAGATGCAGTATTGGTGGACGCTTGGAGGTCATTGAACCCCTCCATGAGATCTTACTCCTTTTTCTCTGCTGCACACCAGTCTTATGTCAGAATCGCCTACTTTTTAGTATCTACCCCATTCTTACCGGCGGTGACCCAGGCAGACATAGAGGTGGCCTCCATCTCGGACCACTCACCTATTTAATCTTATTTTGTACCTTCCTAATGGCCGCCCAGGATCTAGTATGTGGTGCCTTAATCCTAAACTATTATCCTATGCCCCCCAATTAAAGAAGTGAAGGGATTGATTACGGAATATATTGAAATCAACGACACACCCCATACCTCAGTAGCAACCTTATGGACACTGAAGGCGTTGATGAGGGAGACCTACATAGCTATAGCGGTGTGGCTCAATGGGGAACGAATGGCCAAACGCATAGAGCTAGAGAGGCGAGTGAGAGAATTGAAGTGGTCGCATAGACAGGCAGTCTCCCACAGGGTAAGACTGCAACTTAACATTACTAGGACACCGCTTAGGGCTCTTGATATGGATGCAGCAGAATACGCTCTACTCCGCACCAAGCAAAGATATTATGCAAGGGGCAACAAGGCTCCTGGTTCATGAACTACGCACGCAGATCTATGCCCATTGCGTTTCTGTCCTAGTAGATCACTTTCAGCGTCTTCTGACACGAAATGAAGACGTTGCAGCAGAATTAGTCCAGTTCCATACCCAGCTATATAGCGCAGAGCCTCTACTCCCCACGCACTGTTCCGCATACTGAAAGCAGACCCATCTAACGAAATTGTCAGAACTCACAGAAGCGCTGCTGGAGGCAGACATGACGACACAGGAGGTTCTCAAAGCAATAGAGAGGTTCAAGCTGGACAAAGCTCCAGGCCAGGACAGGTTTAAAGCTGCATTCTACAAAACATTTGCGGTGCGGCTGTCCCCCGTACTGGCCCGGCTAAACAATTACTTTAACTCCCAGAGTCTATGAAATCGGCTATCATAACGGTATTGCCTAAACCTAGGAAGAACCCCCAGCACTGCACCTCCTACCGCCCCATTTTACTAAACGTGGATGGATAAATATTTACCGGTCTCCTTGACTACAGACTGGGATGGTATATGCCCGGGTTGGTAGATCCTGACCAATCAGGCTTTATCCTCGGACACACCTGCGGGGATAACATGAAGCGCCTATTCCACTTGATCGATAAAACGAATCTTTCTCAGATTCCCATGATGTTCATATAGATCGACGCTGAAAAAGCGTTCAGCCTGGTGCACTGGTTCTTTCTGCGGTTAGTACTAGAGGCTGTCGGCCTGGGTCCCCGCTTTCGCCAATTGATTTTTTGCTAGCTATGCGGAGTCAGTGGTGCTCATACGCGTCACTGGCTCGCGGTCTCCCCCCTTTCCCGTCGCTATGGGAACACGTCAAGGGTGCCCCCTCCCCTCGCTCTTGTTTGCACTATATATGGAGCCATTGGCGGAGCGCATTAGGGGACACCTCCTCATTGAAGGGGTCTGGATGGGTGGCCAGTCCCATAAGAGAGCCTTGTACGCAGACAATGTACTACCAGCTATTACAAAGCCTCACCAGTCGCTGCCCCCCTTGTTACAGGAACTTACACTATTTGGGAAGGCATCAGATGTTAAGGTGAATGCCACCAAATCCCAGTAATTCTCACTGTCCCGCGGGATGAACAGGCATACAATCTAACTGTTTTTCCACTATAGAACAATCTGTGTCACATAACTGCGCTGCTTGCTGGCTACGGTGCAATCACTAATTCAGTCCTGGCATGGGGGCCCCCTCTCCTGGTCGGGGCGCATAGCCACTGCTAAAATGTCCCACTTGCCTAAGATCCTATATCTCATATCCGTCCCCTTCCACGTTGAAGAAACTTCAAGCCTCCAAAGAATCCTTTATTTGGGGTGGTAAGCGAGCCAGAATGGCCTGGGAATGTACATATTTCCCTGTGGCTATGGGTGCATCGGGCGTACCACACCTCCTGCGCTACCATCAGGCAGCTCAGCTGTGGTTCCTAGTGGAATGGCAGTGTCCATACACAGAGAAACACTAGTGCTTCCTGGACCTGGCGATGGCGGGGATCAATATATATGGAAAATTATGTGGCTTCCACGACAAAACCACCCACTGGAAGTGTATATTTCCCCAGTAGTCAGGGCCACTTTTGGGGTCTGGGATAAACGTAGTGTTCCTAAACACCTTTCCACTCCTATCTTGCTGCATACCCCTTTTATAAGGAATGCAGATTTTCCACCGGCACTGCTTGGAGTGGCATACTCCCAGTGGCAGGAGGCGAATTGCAAATGCATAGGAGACCTCTGTGACACAAAGGATTTGTTAGAGCTCCCAAGGGTCCAGCGGGACTTCGTGCTTCCGGACTCAGAACATTGGCATTATGTTGCCATTCCTCATTGGGTGACTCCTCCGTCAATACGGCCTCACGCAAGTGGACTGCTCACCCCATTTGAACGCTGGCTTCTGTCAAGGCGGGGTGACCGACGTCTGCTGTCAGACATTTATGTCTTTTTGAATATATCTGCCAAGCCCTTTACTTCGCCGGCCAGAATGCGGTGGGAGATGGAGCGTGAGCGCCGATTCACGATAGGAAATGATCACCATTTTGCATCAAGCCCGCACTTCGACCAGTAGCGCATAGGGGAGGGAAACTCAAGATTGTTCATTATTTTTTAAAGAAATGTTTTGCTATGCTTCAATTCAATAAAAAGTTTATTTTTAAAAAAAAGGTTGTTCTTTATTGGTACTATACTCCTTCCCGGTTAGTTACGTGAAAGAGGGGGAGTATTGATGGATGTTGTCGTCACTGTGGCTATTCCGGCATATTATGCCATTTACTATGGCGTTGCCCCAAGCTGCATCGTTATTGGTCGGAGGTCCTTACAGATATTGATCACATGTTCAACACCTAATTGCCCCGCGTCCCTAGCTACATCCTGCTGGGACTGCCCAATGCCTTAATGTACCCACTAGGTTCCCCCAGGGGTAGGGCCATAACCCTGGCATTGTGCGCTGTGAAGCAATTCTTGCTGTCATGATGGGGATTGGATATTGTATCCACGCACACAGATTGGACACACAAGCTCTGGGACTTGCTTAGTATGGAGAGATTCACAGCGATTGTAAATCATATTTTACCTAAGTTTGAGAAAATGTGAGGCCCTTGTTTGAAATATTTGTCTACCACTTTCAGAGAACTGTCTTGCCCAATCTATTTGCGAGTCCTACGCCTCACATCAGGCACGCAGACTGATACTTAATACTCTTGTACGGTGGGGGGTGGGACAGGAATTGATAATTGCAGCATTATGTGTGAGCATGGTATGTTTTGTTTTATTTATTTTCTAGGATGTTTATTTTTGTTAAAACCCTATATTCTTTACCCCTTTATTCCCTCTCCTCTTTGCCGGCCGCTGGATGTAGACGAATGATTACGCTGCATCCTTATCCAATAATAAAAATCGATACAATCCTAAAAAACTTTGCTTGGTTTAGAACACATTAGTCCTCCCATTACTTTTCTGACTATTTAATGTTATTGGATACTTTGGGATGTGTGACTACAGTTGTGCTTGTTTCACCCTGATGTATGAGCCATTTAAAGTGGTCAGTATGATCTGACCTTTGAACCAGTGCTGGAGTTACACAGGACAAGTAGAAATGGTCAATGGATGGATATGTGAGATGATGTCGAATTGGAACTGACGTTGCATTGGGTTGTAATTTCATACGGTAAGTATTTCAACTTGGCTTGGCCAATGTCAAGATTATTTAGCTTGCACTTCTCTGTATGATGCAGTTGGATATGTGTTTGATGTGTGCAAGTTAGTTATTTGTTTATCCACACATAGAGGGTGTTAAATTACCATTCCTTTTTAGAGATTTTATGGACATGTGTCCTTTTTCGTGTGTACCTTACACATACTTTATCTAAATGTTAGAGAAATGCTGTTACTGCTGTTTGCTTTCATGACTTGCATTTTCACATTTCCAACATATGCATGGCACTTGTTTATGCTCTTGGTTGTCCCTCATATACTACATGCCACAGGTCCTGTGTACAAAGAGGTTTTGAAGCATGTGCAAAGTGGAATGTGGCCCAGGGCCCCAGCCTTTCAGGGGTCCCCCTGTTAGAGGCAAACCTATTCGTCAGAGAGTCTTTACATTGTGACCTTTGAATGCTTCTCACACTGATTATTTGGAATCCCATTTCATTACCTTTTAATGTGTGTGAATTGCGAGAGTCCATTACTGAGATTTAGCAGAGAAGGTGCGTTTCAGTTTCATGACACATATATGCAGATGTATCTTTGATATCAAAACAGGACCTAGCATATTAGCAATGTGAGAGTGTTACAGAGATTAATAGCTTTGCTATTGATGAGGAGGTGCTGTTGTGTGACACAATTTAATGCACACTTCATTATTCCTGGTTATTAGATGTAAACACATCGACTTTGGTAGAGTGTGCCTGTGCAGTGTCAGTGACCTGGCCGAAGACGTTATCATATAGCTGTAATTGGATCATACATTCAGAACTATTCCGAACGGGCCCACAAAATAGGTTTGTTCAGGAACCCCAAACCCCTTGACATGTCAATGGCGGGGCATCTATTTGCTGAGGAGTTGATGGAAACAGGTAAGTGTTGGTTTTGGACATCATCAAGCAGGAATAGCAGCGGCAGGACGTGTGGGATTGGCTCCATGCTGGCACAGAACGGATGAATCTGAGTACAGGTGAGTTTCAGCCTTAAATCCCTCCCTTTCCTCCAGCTCAGATGTGGAAGTTTGTTTGCCACAGTCACGTCAGCAGGAAAGCACATTGTGATTGGGCTGGCAGTAACACTGGCGGTCCGCCTTCTGACAGATGCCAATTCCACTGCGGCTGCGGTTGAGACTTTCGGGCTGCGGCAGCAGGACCGCAGCAGTCTTTCACCTGTGAAACCGCATGCATATAAATAGGGCGGTTGGACCGCCAACTGTGTGTTAGTGATTCATATGCATTTTTGATGGCGGTACCATGACCGCCAAACGTGTACTCAGACCCTTAATCTATCACACTGGTTCTTGACATTTCTCTTTTCTCCTCTTCTATCTTTATTTTTCTTCTTTTTTTCCCTCCTTCTCTCCTTTGGAGTGGATATAGTAATTACGAGGATGTTTCTTATCACTTATACATTTTGTTGATTAGGAGGTTTAAAGGAAGGGCATATGGCAGTCTCTTTGTGTCACTGTGTCTTCTTTCCCTCATTGGTTAATTTGGGTTTTTGGTCTTTGGCTACATTGATTCTTATTCTTCTAGGTTTGGTTTATTTTCATTGGGTTTGTTTATTTTTTCTTTTGTATGCCATTGTGGTCTGGGGTGGGGGGATGATACTGCAGACAGTTTTGCTCCTCATGGCTCCTGGGTGGTCGTATACTTTTTGTGTCTAGGTTTGGGCCCTTTATCTGCGGGGTGGGGTTTGGGCTTGTTGAGTAGTATTTTGGGGATGGGGTTGCAGGAGGTAAATGGGATTGGGGCACTTTTTTAAGGGTTTGTATCAGAAAAAGGAGTAAATGTTGGCAGGGGATTTTGGGTAAACAAAAATAGGAAAGCATAGTATTGTTATTAATTCATTATTGATTATTGAATTGATTATTATTGTGTAAATTATGTAATAATTGAAATGTTAAGTTATTTGTTAGGGGCACGTTGCTGGGTTTGTAGGGACATATAACTGAAACTAAATTAAGTGATTATCAAATAATTCACAATACTTTAATATTTATTGAATTGATTAATTATTTAAATGTTGTAACAATTATCTTTTTAAGTTATTTGTTAGGTGCAGGTTGGTGAATTTGTAGGGGTGAATGATGGGAAGTTAATTCTTACATTATACATTAACTATTGAATAATAATTAATTACTAATTGATTAAATATTGAATGATTACATATTAATGTATTAATTAATATTTAATCAGCTATTAACTATGTTAATGTTGTTACATTTATTTATTTTAGTTATATTGTTAAGTTTGGGCTGCTAGGTTTGTGTGGGTATAATGTGGTAATTTAATTGAGTAAATAAAGGGCATTTTGTTCTAATTGATTATTTAATTGGTTAATAATTATATTAATTGCTTTTCATAGATTTTTCTGGTTAAATAATAACGTTTATATTAAGAGTTTTATATTTTTATTAAATTAATAAGGTTATGTTTCATTTATGTTATGGGTTTGAAGAGAAGAACTTTTCCTACTGTTGCTGGACTGGAGATGGAATACTAAATTTACCCCAACGTAGTCCAACACTTTCCCTAATGTTGTACAGACAAGAGTGGGAATAGTAAATGTTACCTCTCCGAAGTCCAACGTTTCCCCTACTGTGGCACAGACTGGAGTGGGGCTAGTAAATTTTACAACTCTGAACTCCAATGCTTTCCCTATTGTTGCACAGACTGGAATGGGAATAGTAGATTTTACACCTCCAGAATCCAACAATTTCCCTATTGTTGCACAGACTGGAGTGTGAATGGTGAATATACCCCTCCAAAGTCCAAATTTTTCTACTTTTGCACAGGCTTGAGTGGGAATATTAAATGTTAACTCTCCGGAGTCCAACGCTTTCCCTACTGTTGCTCAGATTGGAGTGGGAATGGCAATTTTTTGCTCTGCGGAGGTGATAGTGCGCATGGGCATCGACTCCATTGTTAGATTGTTTTTTTCCGCCATCGGGTTTAGACTGGTATTGCTGCGTGTTAGACCTGGCACCTTGGCGTGAGTCTCCCTTCCACTTTTTGTCGCTGTGCCTCATGTGTTTTTATGGTGTTGGCCGCTCAGCGCACTGTGCCACTGCCAACCAGTGCCACAGTGCAAGTGCTCCCTATGTAAAATATATATGTTTGTTGGATTCCATGATTGGATTATTTGGTTTACTGTCAGACCCCAGTAAAGTGCACCAGGAGTGCCAGGGCGTGTAAATACAAATGCCGCTGGTGGGCTTGCAGCACAGGTTGTGCCACCCACAGAAGCAGCCTGGTAAAATGTGTCTAGGGTCTGCCATTGCAGAACCCGCGTGCAGTCTGCTACTGACATGCTGACTGGCAAGTGCCCACACTTGCCAGTCCCTAAACCTTCCCTTAGCTTCATGTTAGTCACCCCTATGGTAGGCCAGAGGGCAGGGTGCGTTGTAAGCATAAGGTAGGACAAGCCCTGATGTGCGTGGCATGTCCTAATAGTGAATTACCGCCTTTTTCGTTGTTCACTATTGTAAGGCTACCATGTTCTCATAGGCCAGAATGGGCGGTTAGGATTATTACATCCTATGATCCTAACCGACCCAGGGAACATGGTAGAAGATCGAGTTTAGTATGCCTGAACTCGGAATAATAAGGTACATCTTTTCGTAAGGTTTATTTTAATATTCTGCGTTTGCAAATGCCACTTTTAGAAAGTTGGCCTTTGCTGCCTAACCATTTCAGCCCGCCTCTGCGTGATGTGTATCTGCTGTCTGGCTTGCGTGAGTGACAGGGCTGGGGTAACCCAGATGGGCAGGGCTAGGTAGCCTGGTGGTGAATAGAAAGATTGACAGGTAGATGGGTGGGAGGAGTACACCTGGACAATGAATAGGACTGTGCTCTGCCACCACAATGCCGGCTCCGCCCCCTGTGGAGCGTCTGATCACTCTGCCCTGCACTCTGAAAGAAGAAGCCTGCATCGCGTCAACAAAGTGCTCCAGAACCGGACCGAACTAGGCAAGGGCCCCCCTGGCCTGGGAGAACAAAAGAAATGCAGTATAAATGTAGGAGCCTGCTCCTAAGAAAGCAGATCTGCTTTTGACCCAAGAAGAATCTCTGCCTGAGGAGGAGGCACCGGGAAAGCTGCAAGGAGGAAGACTGTCCCTATCCTGGGGGATTGGCCTGCAGTGGTGACCTTGCTGCCTAAGAAGAGAAGAGGAACCTTTTGCTAAAGACTTTGCTTTATTTTTACTTTCAAGAAACTTGTGCTTTTCAAAACGATCTCCAAGGGCCTGGAAGCGAGCTTGCCCCCTGAACTGAGCCCCAGAAACATTGGGCTCAACCTGACCTTCACTCGCCCGCCGCTGGACTGCGGTGTTCCTTCCCTCGCCGGAGCCGTGACTCTCGTGCCCCCAGCCTCTCCTT
Organism: Triturus cristatus; assembly: GCF_964204655.1. Lineage (NCBI taxonomy): Eukaryota > Metazoa > Chordata > Amphibia > Caudata > Salamandridae > Triturus > Triturus cristatus. Next base: position 1,604,662,507 of record NC_140590.1, on the reverse strand, counting down.
GAGCCGTGACCTGACTGCTTAGCCGCCCCTGCCTTGGGAAGAGCCTCGCTCGATCTGAGCCGCTCCCCCGACGCCGTTCTGGGCTGCGCCTGTCACCTCGCTCGCCGGAGGCTCGCTGCACACCTTCACCCCTCCCGCCGGAATCGGCGTGAGCATCTTCAAGCCTCGGACGGCCCGGACGTAGACTGCGTGTCCGGCTGCCCCGCTTTGTTCACTTGCCACCTGTAACATCCCGCTCTTGCCGTGAGCCTGAAGGACCAGATCCCCCTCGTGAAGTGTGGGAGCCCCGGACGCCGCCTCGCCCTTCTAACAAAGAGCCACTGAAATACCGCACCCGCCTTCACGAAAAGAGACAAGGTAATGTACTTACGAACTCGACCGCGAGCTCGCATCGGATCCAGGGTCCGCAACGTTCTGTTTTCCCTGTCATCTGACGCGTGCCTCCCGGTTACCGCTTCAGCGCGAAGTGCGCGGAGGCCCGCAGTCACCTTGTTGCCCGCATAAGAACTTTCCGTATAAAGAGAACTTTTCCGTATTTATAGAAAGTGTGGCCCCACCGTTTCACCGTTACTGGGCCTTGTACTAAATCTGCTGAAACTACATAAAAGCCTTATTTTTGTATACAACCTGATTGGTGTCCGTTTGTGGTGCATGCAAGGGATTTACTGTGTGTATAATTGCAAGTGCTTAACCGTGTACGCCCTGAAGTTTAGCCTTGACTGCTTGCGCCACGCACCTAGAGGGTGAGCAGGGGTTATTCTAAGGAGTCATCCTTCGCCCTGACTAGAGGTAAGGGGTCCCTGCTTGTCGCTGGTACTTGCCTGCGCCAACCAGAGTCCCCTCATTTCTAACATTGGAGGCAGCGGTGAGGATTTTCGGACTTGCATTTGTAGTTTGCATATAGTGGATCATTGATCACCACATAGAGAGTGCAGACCAGTAACGCAGCCACAATACTATTGACTTTTTGCTGTGCCAAGAATCTCCATTTTTTTGAGAAACCATGCCTGGTTTCACACCCTGCAGGAAGGGCAGCCAATATAGTCTCTGGAATGGACGATGTAGATTGGGGAGAAGGCGCACTTGAGAGCTACACAAATGAGGATTTAAAAGGTTTTTGCTCAAAGTTCAGAATTGCCCAAACTGGATTGAAAAACAAGGCCCAACTTGTAAAGGCGCTAAGGGCCTGGTATGAGTCAAGGGCACCAGAGAATATGGTGGAGGTGGTTCCACCAGAAAGTGTCCATGATTTTTCCAGAGGCCTGTCGCCGGAAGAGTTGGCAGACAGGGCAGCAACCAGGGCACATGAAGTAGAGATGGCAAAGCTTAATGGGCAGATGGATATGGACAAACAAAGATTAGCCATGGAAGAAAGAAAAATCCAAATGGAACATGAGATGAAGCTGAGGGAGCTGGAGCTGAAAGCGAAAAGTTCGGAGCTTAATCCCTCTGGGTGGCAGCACACCGCCAGTGCAGGCAGAATCAAGGGTATATATTCCTAAAGATGGGGTTAAGGAGTTTTTTAAGAACGATGACATAGGGCAGTGGATCAAAGCCTACGAAGTAGCCATGTCCTCCCACCGGGCCCCTGAGAAAGAATTGGAGAGCGGGGTTGTGGGGGCGGTTCTTGAGTGAAGGGTGGGACACTCTGCTAGATTTGCCATCAGAAGTGTATAATTCTTACCCCCATATGAAGGATGCTTTAATGGCTAGGTATGGGTTAACTCCTGAAATGTATAGGCAGAGGTTTAGGGGTTGCACTAAGATTCCCAATAGTACGTATGTGGAGTATGTGACTTTTTTTGCAGAGCACTGGATGGTTGGGTAAAGGGTAGTAAGGTAAATGATTAATAGGGCTTCTTGATTTAATGGCATGGGAGCACTTGTCCAGTAATTGTTTTCCTGAGCTACGCCAGCACCTGATAGATAGTAGGCTGACTAACCCTAGGAAGCTTGCTGAGGAGGCGGACCGCTGGGTCAGTACCAGGGTCCACAAGGGTCACGTGGGAGATTCTGCCAAAGGTTGGCAGGGTCCCCAGCAGAAGAGTGGGGGGGACAGGGGTAACCAGAGGGAGTTCCCAAAAAGGCCCCAAAGTAATCCCCAAGGGAAAGGTTCTCAGCTTCCCCCACCCACGAGACCGACCGGGGCCCCGACAGGTCCTCCTGTTCAGAAGGGGCCCGTAAAATGTTACTGGTGTGGTAATATGGGGCATTTTGCCTCTGATGTAAAGTGTCCGCTGTATAGTAAACCAGCACCCACTGGTGCTCCACCCCGGCAGATAACTAGTGTAGCCTTGGGGGCGGAGATGGGTGTCCAAGGTGGGTGTGGTCCCACAGAGATGTCCCTTGTCTCATTAGGAGACTGTGAAGTGGTCCCCCAAACCCAGCTGCCTGATAACACTAAGAAGTACAGGCAGTGGGTGACCATAAATGGCCATAGAGTGGAAGCTCTGAGAGATACAGTAGCCAGTGAGACAGCTGTCAAGTGTCACCTGGTGTCTCAAGAGCAGGTGGTCCCAGGAGCATTCTATCCAGTTGTTGCCGCTGACAACACAGAGAGTCACTGCAAGGTGGCTCAGGTTCCCTTTGAGTGGGGGGGGGGGGGGTCTCTGGTACTCTTCAGGTAGCTGTGAGGCCCGCCATGCCTGTAGACTGTCTGTTAGGAAACGACTTGGAGAGCTCATCCTGGGCTAAGGTTGAGCAGAGTGCTCACCTGGAGATGTTGGGTATGCCGGATTGGGCGTGTGTCACCACACGGTCCATGGCAGCAAGTAGAGGTACTCAGGAGATCCTGGAGCCTGAGAGGGAGGCCCAGGAACTGGCCTCAGAGAGAAGGAGCAGGGGGCGCGGGAAACCGGCCCCCGAAGTTCCCACGGTCCAGGAGGAAGCAGACCTTGAGGGGGATGCCCTGGAGCCTACAGGGGAACAGATAGCTGAACTGGGGGACCTGCCGGAGCTGACCCATTGGCAGCAGGAAGGAGGCCCCACCAGGGAGGACTTTTGGAAGGCGCAACGAGAATGCCCTTCTCTCGTAGGTATGCGGCAGCAGTCTGCAGACCAGGCCGCAGGTGATCAGTCTGGGTCACATTTCATTTACTGGGAGAACGACCTCCTATATACAGAGCCTAAGGTTGCTGAGCCTGGGTCAGCCCGTGCGCTGGTGGTACCCCAGGACTTCAGAGCCTTCCTACTGGGGCTGGCTCACGATGTGCCATTGGCAGGGCATTTGGGGCAGGACAAGACCTTTGAAAGGCTTGTCACCCACTTTTATTGGCCTCAAATGCGCAGGAGTTCAGACACTCACTGCAGGACATGCCAGACTTGTCAGGCAAATGGAAAGAGTGGAAGGAAGCAGAAGGCTCCACTCCAGCCATTCCCTGTGGTCGGTGCCCAATTCCAGCGAGTGGGGATTGACATTGTAGGGCCACTGGACCCCAGGACAGCGATGGGCAATAGGTTCATCCTGGTCCTGGTGGACCATGCCACCCGGTACCCGGAAGCCATCCCTCTGAGGACAGTGACGGCCCCCGTGGTGGGACGTACACTGATGGGAATTTTCTCCCGAGTGGGATTCCCTCTAGAGGTGGTGTCTGACCGGGGTACCAATTTCATGTCCAAATACATGAAATCCCTTTGGCAAGAGTGTGGTGTAACCTACAAGTTCACCACACCTTACCACCCCCAAGGAAACGGGTTGGTTGAGAGATTCAACCATACCCTCAAAGGCATGATAATGGGCCTAGAAGGACCCATGAGGCGTAAGTGGGATGTCCTCTTACCATGCCTTGTCTTTGCTTACCGTGTGGTGCCACAGAAGTCTCTAGGGTTCAGCCCCTTTGAGCTCCTGTACGGCCACCCAGTGCGAGTACCTCTAAGTCTGGTCAAGGAAGGCTGGGAGCAATCTCCCAGGAAACCTCCCCAGAATGTATATAGTTACATGCTGGCCTTCAGGAATCAGACTAGGCGATTCAGGCAACTTGCTGAGGCAAATCTGGAAGCCAGCCAGGAGGAGTTGAAGCGGTGGTACGACCAGAATGCCACTCTGGTAGAGCTTCAGCCTGGACAAAAGGTATGGGTCTTGGCCCCAGTGGAGCCCTGTGCGCTCCAGGATAAGTGGACCGGTCCCTTTGAGGTGGTGGAGCGCAAGAGTCCTGTTACCTACTTGGTGGACTTGCGGTCTCCAAGGAACCCCTTGAGGGTCCTTCATGTCAACCGCCTCAAGCCCCACTTGGAGAGGTCCCAAGTGGGCATTCTCCTGGCAACAGATGCTGGGATGGAAGAGGAGACCGAGCCTCTTCCAGACCTCCTGTCAGCCAAGGAGCAAGATGGGTCAGTGGATGGTGTCATCCTCTCTTCCTCCCTGACCCTGAGCAACAGAATGATTGTCGCCAGTTGCTGGGGCAATTTTCTGATCTGTTTTCCCTGGTTCCCGGTGTCACTGATTGGTGCGTCCATGATGTGGACACTGGGGATAGTCCACCCGTGAGGCACAAGGCCTACAGGGTGACTGACAGGGTGAGGACATGCATCAAAGAGGAGGTCTCCAAGATGTTTGCCCTCGGGGTAATTGAGTCCTCCAGCAGTCCTTGGGCCAGCCAAGTGGTCTTGGTCCCAAAGTCTGCAGCACCGGGAGCCACACCCGAACTCCGGTTCTGTGTGGACTACAGAGGACTCAGTTCGGTCACCAGGACTGACGCACACCCCATCCCCAGAGCTGATGAGCTCATAGATCGGCTAGGGGCTGCCAACTACCTCGGCACGTTTGATTTAACGTCTGGGTACTGGCAGATCGACTTGACCGATGGGGCCAAAGAGAGGTCAGCATTTTCCACCCCAGATGGGCACTACCAGTTCCGGGTTATGCCCTTTGGGATGAAGAATGCCCCTGCCACCTTCCAGAGGTTGGTCAACCAGGTGTTGGCTAGACTGGATTCGTTCAGTGCTGCCTACCTGGATGACATCGCAGTGTTCAGCTCCACTTGGGAAGAACACCTGCGCCACCTCTGGGAAGTGTTGATGGCGCTGCGGAGGGCAGGCCTCACGATCAAGGCGAGTAAGTGCCAGATCGGGCAGGGTTCCGTGGTGTACTTGGGGCACCAGGTTCGGAGCGGCCAGGTGGCGCCCCTTCAACCCAAGATAGAAACCATCCTGAATTGGGAGTCGCCCAAAACCCAGACAGAGGTGAGAGCCTTCCTAGGTCTCACCGGGTACTACAGGAGGTTTGTCAAGGGGTATGCCAACATTGTTGCCCCCTTGACAGCGCTGACTTCGAGGAAGCAGCCCAGGAAAGTGATTTGGACTGACACCTGTCAGAAAGCTTTTGAGGCCCTGAAAGCTACTATGTGCACGGCGCCCCTGCTCTTGGCTCCCAACTTCTCCAAAGAGTTTATCGTTCAGACAGACGCTTCAGAGCATGGTGTGGGGGCTGTTCTTTCACAGATTAATGAAGAGGGCCTAGATCAACCTGTAGCCTTCCTTAGCAGGAGGTTACTTCCACGGGAACAGAGTTGGAGTGCTATTGAGCATGAGGCATTTGCTGTGGTCTGGGCGCTGAAGAAGCTAAGACCCTACCTGTTTGGGTCTCACTTCCGGGTTCAGACCGACCACAGGCCTCTCAGATGGTTGATGCATATGAGGGGTGAGAATCCAAAGCTGTTGAGGTGGTCCATTTCCCTACAGGGTATGGATTTCACGGTGGAACATCGCCCTGGTACAGATCACGCCAATGCTGACAGTCTGTCCAGATTTTTCCGCCTTAGTGATGAGGAACTCCCTGGGGTAGGGTAGTTCTCCCCACTTTTCAGCTGGAGGGGACACGTGTTAGACCTAGCACCTTGGCGTGAGTCTCCCTTCCACTTTTTGTCGCTGTGCCTCATGTGTTTTTATGGTGTTGGCCGCTCAGCGCACTGTGCCACTGCCAACCAGTACCACAGTGCAAGTGCTCCCTATGTAAAATATATATGTTGGTTGGATTCCATGATTGGATTATTTGGTTTACAGTCAGACCCCAGTAAAGTGCACCAGGAGTGCCAGGGCGTGTAAATACAAATGCCGCTGGTGGGCTTGCAGCACTGGTTGTGCCACCCACAGAAGCGGCCTGGTAAAATGTGTCTAGGGTCTGCCATTGCAGAACCCGCGTGCAGTCTGGTACTGACATGCTGACTGGCAAGTGCCCACACTTGCCAGTCCCTAAACCTTCCCTTAGCTTCATGTTAGTCACCCCTATGGTAGGCCCAAGGGCAGGGTGCGTTGTAAGCATAAGGTAGGACAAGCCCTGATGTGCGTGGCATGTCCTAATAGTGAATTACCGCCATTTTCGTTGTTCACTATTGTAAGGCTACCCTGTTCTCATAGGCCAGAATGGGCGGTTAGGATTATTACATCCTATGATCCTAACCGACCCAGGGACATGGTAGAAGATCGAGTTTAGTATGCCTGAACTCGGAATAATAAGGTACATCTTTTCGTAAGGTTTATTTTAATATTCTGCGTTTGCAAATGCCACTTTTAGAAAGTTGGCCTTTGCTGCCTAACCATTTCAGCCCGCCTCTGCGTGATGTGTATCTGCTGTCTGGCTTACGTGAGTGACACGGCTGGGGGAACCCAGATGGACAGAGCTAGGTAGCCTGGTGGTGAATAGCAAGATTGACAGGTAGATGGGTGGGAGGAGTACACCTGGACTCTGAATAGGACTGTGCTCTGCCACCACAATGCCGGCTCCGCCCCCTGTGGAGCGTCTGATCACTCTGCCCTGCACTCTGAAAGAAGAAGCCTGCATTGCCTCAACAAAGTGCTCCAGAACCGGACTGAACTAGGCAAGGGCCCCCCTGGCCTGGGAGAACAAAAGAAATGCAGTATAAATGTAGGAGCCCTGCTCCTAAGAAAGCAGATCCGCTTTTGACCCAAGAAGAATCTCTGCCTGAGGAGGAGGCACCGGGAAAGCTGCAAGGAGGAAGACTGTCCCTATCCTGGGGGACTGGCCTGCAGTGGTGACCTTGCTGCCAAAGGAGAGAAGAGGAACCTTTTGCTAAAGACTTTGCTTTATTTTTACTTTCAAGAAACTTGTGCTTTTCAAGATCTCCAAGGGCTTGGAAGCGAGCTTGCCCCCTGAACTGAGCCCCAGGACCATTGGGCTCAACCTGACCTTCACTCGCCCGCCGCTGGACTGTGGTGTTCCTTCCCTCGCCGGAGCTGTAACTCTTGTGCCCCCAGCCCCTCCTTGAGCCGTGACCTGACTGCTTAGCCACCCCTGCCTTGGGAAGAGCCTCGCTCGATCTGAGCCGCTCCCCCGACGCCGTGCTGGGATGCCCCCGTCACCTCGCTCGCCGGAGGCTCGCTGCGCACCTTCACCCCTCCCGCCGGAATCGGCGTTGTGAGCATCTTAAAGCCTCGGACGGCCCGGACGTAGACTGCGTGCCCGGCTGCCCCGCTTTGTTCACTTGCCACCTGTAACACCCCGCTCTTGCCGTGCGCCTGAAGGACCAGACCCCCCTCGTGAAGTGTGGGAGCCCCGGACGCCACCTCGCCCGTCTAACAAAGAGCCGCTGAAATCCCGCACCCGCCTTCACGATAAGAGACAAGGTACTGTACTTACGAACTCGACCGCGAGCTCGCATCAGATCCAGGGTCCGCAACGTTCTGTTTTCCCTGTCATCTGATGCTTGCCTCCCAGTTACCGCTATACGCGAAGTGCGTGGAGGCCCGCAGTCACCTTGTTGCCCGCACAAGAACTTTCCGTATAAAAAGAACTTTTCCGTATTTATAGAAATTGTGGCCCCACTGTTTCACCGTTACTGGGCCTTGTACTAAATCTGCTGAAACTACATAAAAGCCTTGTTTTTGTATACAACCTGATTGGTGTCCGTTTGTGGTGCATGCAAGGGATTTACTGTGTGTATAATTGCAAGTGCTTAACCGTGTACGCCCTGAAGTTTAGCCTTGGCTGCTCGTGCCACGCACCTAGAGGATGAGCAGGGGTTATTCTAAGGAGTCATCCTTTGCCCTGACTAGAGGTAAGGGGTACCTGCTTGTCGCTGGTACTTGCCTGCGCCAACCAGAGTCCCCTCATTTCTAACACTGCGCTTTGCTTTGGAACCGTTCCTCTGGTTCCCTCTTTCTCTACCTCGACAGTATTGTTTTCGAATGCGTTTCTCTTCCCGCGGTTCAATTCGAACTTCAACCAACTTCGAATTTTTGTCCTGAAGATCTGCGGGCGGCCTCCCGGCCCAATCGCGTCTGTTAAGCTCCTTGCCGATGGAACGGTCTCCATTTAAATTCTGCCCCCTTTGCCATGTGAAATATCCGCGTACCGACTCTCATCCGGTGTGTAATTTGTGCTTGTCCCCCGAGCACAAAGAGCAAGACTGCGATGTGTGCTGCTCCTTCAGAGCGAAGACTCGGAACAAGAAGAGGTATCAGCGGCAGAGGAGGAAATGCATTCAGCTGTGTCTTACTCCGGATCAGACTCACTGATCAACCTCGAGGACGATTATGTGCCGCAGGGACAAAGGGACGTAAGTACTGAAGACACCTTCTCCCCCCCCTCACACCATCCTTAAGAAATCTAAGGCTTCAGCACCACCTCCACCTCAAGGCCAAGGTCGGCACCTAGAAGAGGTTTCCAAGGCTCCACCTCATGGCTCGGCACGGAAACTCTCTGAAAAGCCTTCCGGCTCGGGACCGAGTCGACCAAAGCCCACTTCCGAGCCGACATCTTCAAGTTCTAAAGCCAAGATGGGCTCCAAACCGAAATCTTCGGAACCGAAACCTTTGACACCAAAACCCAAGAAACATCCCTCGGAGTCGAAAGCTTCGGCCCAAAAGGCCTTTCCGTCTCGACTGGGAAACCTTTGCTACCGAAAAGCAAAGACTTGCCTACAACACAACCGGATCCAAACATAGAAACAGTACATTCTAAACTGGATCCAAAACAGAAAAAGCTGTATATTCACCCTGACACGGGTTTTAATTTTCAATTACAAATCCATCATTAGAAAAGGCAGATGATCTGCCTTTTCTAATGATGGATTTGTAATTGAAAATTAAAACGGAAAAATGCGAAACATTTCAGACGCGAGTGCGACCCGTTTTTTTTCTTCCCGCGCTGCAGGGAAATGAGCCTTTTGGATATATAAATATCTATATTCACTGAAAAAACCATAGGTTTCACACATGTTATAGTTAGCGGAAATTTTACTGATAAAAAACCAATGAAATTGCCCCGTTATAGTTAGTGCTGGCAACTATAACTCACGCGACCGCAATCCTCTGCTGATGCTAATACTGTATTTAGACACTTATTTGCCCATGTCTTCTTCCATACATTTTTAGCTATACATATATTACAAATATTTTTTTTTATAAAGACACATATGTCATCAGCAGAAGATTGCGGTCGCGTGAGTTATAGTTGCCAGCACTAACTATAACGGGGCAATTTCATTGGTTTTTTATCAGTAAAATTTCCGCTAACTATAACATGTGTGAAACCTATGGTTTTTTCAGTGAATTTGCAAGGTTTTTTAAATGCTAATTCCTAACTATAACGTGTGTGAAACCTATGGTTTTTTCAGTGAATTTGTACGGTTTTTTAAATGCTAAGTTACTTTACGCCATTCGAGGCGTGCGCGCCCACTTAACGCAGTGCGTTCCGTGCACGGTTTTTATCAACTTTAATAAGCCCTGTACATTTGGTGGCATTTGGCCACTAAAAGCACAGGGGGTGGGGTCAATGTGGATAGTGTTTTTTTTATTTCGATTTTATAATTTCATGTTGCCAAAATATAGTTTTTTTACTGATGTAATAAGCCCTGTACATTTGGTGGCCTACGGCCACCAAAAGCACTGGGGGTGGGGTAAGTGTGGATAGTGTTTTTTTTATTTCTATTTTTTACCGTACGCTTACGGTAAGCGTACGGTAAGCGTACTCGGCGAAATTGCCGAAAAAAAAATAAAACCGTTTTTGCTTTTGGGGGATGTTTGGTGCGGTAAAGTCTAGTAAGAATAACTCATTCAAAATAAGAGGCAGAATCCGTGGTATTAGAGGTTCTGAAAAGGGCTTTATTCCTTACAAAGGAATCATAGTTCGAACTAGGCAATCTTATTCCATCACCACGAAGGTTCAGGAAGGGATAGGCAATACATTATTGACAAGTAACAATATATATAAGAAAAGCATTGCATTAAGACAGATGCAGGAGGCGTAACAGCTGATAATACAGATAAGAATACACATACGTAATGAAAAGTAGGCGTAAATACAGGCGTATACTAGAAACGTCATTTAAAATGATGTCACAAGTGGGTGGATCCATAAGAGAATCCTGCAGTGTCAGCAGAAATATTTGGCAGAGATGCGCGCGCAGCCGCATGACGTGTGATTGACGTGCAACTAGAGGGTGAAGGGGAATTGACATTTAGCTCTACATGTGGAGACAAAAGTCTGGGGGGTCAGGTCAACCTAATCCCAAATCGTATCTAATATCTTTGTTTAAGGAACTGTGTTATCCAAAAGGAAAGGTTTCTTGGACGGAATCTATTCTATACTGACTGTTAGTGCATGTACAAGCGTCTATGTGTCTACATGAGATGCGAGGGGGCAGGAATCTTCCATGGTAACAGGGGCTATGAATTACTTGCAAAAAGACAGCGAGGCCAAGCTCTTTGCTCGGTAGCTGGAAGGATGTTTACCTAAACTACTAGACAGGAATGCATTGGGTGAGGAGCGGAGCAGATAACTTGAAGGCTGAATACAGTTTTTTTGGCAGGCAACAGGCCGCGTCAGGCACCGTTAGCCGCGCAGGGAGTAGGGACAAAGTTCATGGATACGGATGCAGGTCCAGGCTGGAGCATTTCAGAGGCAGAAGCAGGAAAAGGCTTGATGACAGAATCCAGGGCCTACTCGCCTGAACTGTAAAACTAGAAAAGTGAACCATATAAAGTCGGTGGCCAATCATATTTAGGAATGGAATATTTGACCCATTCATGGCGGATCTGAAAGAGGACATGTTGACGTTGGACGCACATGTATTTGCGTCTTCATAGCTAGAACTGGAGGGAACATACATGTACTTGTAGCATGTACATGGAGCCGTTGGGGTCTAAGATAGGGGACACAATTGACCATAAAATTCATATTTCCTCATTCCCTCCTTGTCCCCTACGGACCCTTATGAAATATCTATCTTCATCAATCCATCAATCTGTTCATATAGCATCATTTGTTCTTCTTTCTTCTTCCGGGATCTTGAGTGAAAATTCGAAGGCGGGATACACGATGTGGCACACAGACCACAAATCGCTGGCCCACATTGTAGACACAAGCAGCAACTGAATAGAATGAGTAAACCAATACCTAGGAAGGATAGGATCCTCCATCCCCAAGCTGACAACACGCTCCAGAACCAACCGGACCAAGTCCAGGTGCCTGGATTCTGATGTATCTGGCTTACGATCTTATGAAGTCGAGTTATGGCTTTATATACTGACGGCGCGTTTTCTGGTATGAAAACACAGCAACTTGATCCGATGACCCTACAAGCTCCGCCCCTATCGGCCAGGATGACGTCAAGGACAAGACGATTTTGAAGAACAACAATCCGCATCGCAGACTGCTCCTCTGTTAAGTTGCCTAAGGCGGAAGTAGTTTCATTCACTACTGCTTCAAGGGTTCTAGTTAATCTACGTATCAACTTACTATTAGTGACTGTACCTATGTAGGGAAAGAAACCTTTATTGAAATCCGTGTATTGCTCCCATGCTGTTTCGGTGTAGTCGACAATCGGGAGATCTCTCTGCTGTCTATTGTGTACTAAATGGGTATTCCTATGGTAATCAGGCGGGGCTAGGAAAACAGGTGGCAGAAGGAATGCAATGTAACAGGTACCATCCCAATCTAGGGGTAGGCATATGTATGCGGTGTGACCACAGATGAAGTAGGAGTGACGAGAAGCTCTAAACGTAGATTTGCCTTTATCACTGAATTCTATTACAGTGGTACATTTACTATGGCCCATGTGAATTGAACCATTCTTTCTTACACATAATTCGCCTCTAACTGGAAATACTGACATAGCGGTCAAGATTGGTGTGGCTTCGGATTCAACATTCAGGATCATGAGATTAAGTGTAAAGTTACCTAATCCATATACTTCATTTTCTAGATCAGTTCCTGTTCTTTTGGGAAGTCCCTCCTTGTTAGGGTAGCAGACTTTAAGTAAAACTAGGTTCAGGTTTCCCCAAACCCAGTTGTCTTGATAAACTACTGAATTTGAATCTAGGGAATTAATCAAACTAAACCATGCTCCACAGGAGCCATTGTGGGTGAATGGATACGGAAAGAGAGGCAGAACTCCCTTGTATTTCTGATAGGGAGGGAGTCGGCCACATATCCAACAATTTGTAGCATTGCTGGTCTGATGAGAATGATGTAACATACTAATGAATGTGTTGTTGCGCAGCGCAAATCTATAGGACAACTCATGCGGGGGTAGTTCGCTAAAAGAATGTTCGGCAGTAACATTGAAAGCACGCTTGGAAATAGGGTAATACATGTGTAATAACATACTAGTAATGATAATCAAAAGACTTAGAAAAAACATAATTAACAATGTCACTATGCAGTGACTACGAAGTGATTTACAGTACGCATATTTTTTTAGCTGTTTCTGTCTATTTCTCTCTCTATTTCGGTCTAGAGGATACATGTCAGAGACAAATTCAACCGATTCACCTTGAAGAGGACTTAAACAATCAAATTGTCTGACTTGCTAGACCTTAGTTTCAGTTTATAGTTTTCTTTTTCAGTTTTTTCAACCAGGGGGAGTTTCGAGTCAGTCTGTGAGGGAATGCAGGGCGGATAATTCAAGTCGGATGATAGTCCATGAAATTTTTTGATATGGCTCGAGTGCAACCACCCTTTACGTCCCTCAATCTTCACAGCTGTCCTTGTGGTCAATAAGACGAGTTTAGGCGACTGCCAGCGAGGCTCCAGCGGGTTCCTTCTGTCGAAGTTCCTGATCAGTACCAGATCTCCCGGAACCACGTCATGGGGCTTCACCTCAGTGTTATCGGGAAAAGCTGCAGCTACCTGTGAACGACAAGATTGTAGTGCAGACATCAAGGAAGCCAGGTAATCTGTCAGCATATTACAATCAACATCAGTTATTTTACGGGGTATAGGCGTCCCCCACATATTTGGTGGTCTACCGAAGATCACCTCATACGGGGATAGCCCTGTTCGAGAGTGTGCTACCATTCTCATGTAAAAGAGCGCAACTGGTAAGGCTACTATCCAGTCGACACCTTTTTCTCTACATACTTTGGACAGTCTAATTTTAAAAGTTTGATTATGCCGCTCCACGAGACCTGCTGCCTCGGGATGTCGGACACAGTGGAATTTCCATTGATAGCCTAACAAAAGTGAAACATGTTTCATTAGCTCGGATGAGAACGGTTGGCCATTATCTGAGTACACGACACGGGGCAAACCATACCGTGGGAAGAATTCTCGAACTAACTGTTTGGCAGTAGTCGGGGCAGTGTAATCTGAGACGGGATACGCCTCTGTCCATCGGGAAAGAGCACACACAACTACGAGGACATATTTGAATCCTCGACATCGTTCCATCTGGATATAATCCATCTGGAGGACTTCAAAAGGGTGATCGGGGGTTTGAAATCCACCCTGTTCTACAGGTACGCCTTTTCCTGGATTGAACTGACAGCAAATCATACAGGTACGTACTTTCTGTTTAGCTGCTGCTCGCAAGTGTTTATTGAACCAAATGTGTTGAATACTGTCTAGCATAGCTTTCTCTCCTAGGTGCACTGGACTATGTATTGTGTTAATGATGACTTGAACCATTGAGTCGGGGAGAAACCATATAGATTTTCCCTTTGTCATCCATCCTTGATCCGTTTGGATCCCTCCTAATTCAGTCCATTTCTTTATTTCTTCTGGTGTAGCATGTGTCTGTATGTCAATTACATCAAGGGCAGGATCCTTAACTGTCATGCAGCGTGTTGTTGTCGGAACTATTGTCTTTGTCGTGTCAGTTGTATGAGTCTGATTCTGAGCAGTCTGTTTAGCTGTTCTGTCAGCTAGGTCGTTACCCTGAGAAATAATGTCAGTCACTTTTGTATGGGCTTTACACTTCATAATCGATATTGCAGTCGGCAGATGTATTGCATCTAACAGAGCTTGAATAAGGGGACCGTGCTGGATGTGGGCACCGTGAGAAGTTAAATAACCTCTCTCTCGCCAAAGCACGCCGAAGTCATGGACGACTCCAAATGCATAACGTGAATCTGTGTATATGTTGACTTTCTTATTTTTGGCTTGAATACAGGCTTGTGTCAGAGCGATGAGCTCTGCTGCTTGAGCTGACAAGGTATCGATACAATTTGTTTCAATAACTTCAGTGTCTGTTGTGACTGCATAAGCGGCCACTAACTCTCCTGTACTTGTTCTCATGCATGAACCATCTACATACAATGTCAGGTCTGGATCTGATAATGGAATATCTGTCAAGTCTTGTCTGGGTTTCGTCGTAATAGTGATGACTTCAATACAATCATGTGCCAATGGGTCTGTTCCACTTACTGGCAAAAGTGTGGCAGGATTTAATGTATTACAACGTCTGATTTCTATGTGTGGCTGGAACAATGTTAATTCATAACCCGTCAGTCTTGCTATGGTCAAGTGTTGTGTTTGGGTCCGGTTCAAGAGAACCTCTACTGCATGTGGTACTTGTACTGTCAATTGATGTCCTAACACTATGGCATCGCTTTGTCGGATTGCTAAAGCTGTTGCTGCGACTGATTTCAGGCACGCAGGAAGAGCCTGAGCTACGGGATCTAATGTACTGGAAAAATAAGCACATGGCTTATGTGATCCTGCTTGTTCCTGCGTGAGTACTGACAAAGCAGTACCTTCTCGTTCTGTAACAAAAAGTGTAAAACGTTTGCTGTAACATGGTGTTGCTAAAACAGGTGCTTGACATAAAGCTTTCTTTAAGTTTTCAAAAGCTTGCGTATGTTCCTGAGTCCAAGGGAGGACAGTTGATGTCGCTGCCTCCTGTGTTGTCAACTGAATGAGTGGTTTTGCTAGAAATGCATATTGAGGGATCCACTGCCTACAGTACGAAGTGAGGCCTATGAATGCCCGTACCTCCTTTTGTGTCTTGGGTGTCGGCATGTTAACAATTAACTGGATACGGTCGGGTGTAAGCTGTCTTCCCCCCTTGGACAGCAAGTGCCCAAGGTACACAACTTGCTGGACACAGAATTGCAGCTTTGAAGGGGACACCTTGTGCCCCTTGTCGGCTAGGAAATGTAAAACCGTCAGTGATGCTTTTTCACATTCAGGTTCGCTTCGGGCGGTGATCAGCAGATCATCGACGTATTGAAGCAAGGCAGTGTTAGCTGGCATGTGGATACTGTCAAGTTCTCTTTTCAGTGCTTGGCTATAGATGCTGGGGCTTTCTGTGAATCCTTGAGGTGCGCGTGTGAATTTAAAACTTCGTCCATTTAAACTGAATCCGAACAAATATTGGCTTTCCGGATCAATTGGGACACTAAAGAAAGCGTTCTTGAGATCAATTACAGTAAAGAACGTTGCTTCTGAATCTATGGCTGTTAGCAATGAAGAGATATCTGGGACCACAGGGTATTGTGGTACAATGCATTTATTTAATTCTCGCAGATCAATAACCAATCGATATACTGGTGGTGCCTTTGGATCAGTTCGTTTAAGAATCGGAATTATCGGGGAATTACATATATTGGAGTCCGTTTCTACAACCACTCCTTGTGCAATGAGCTCGTCAATGATTTGCAGTAAAGCCACAACAGCATCTGGCGGTAACTTGTATTGTCGTATTCGTGGTAATACTACTCCTGTTTTGAGTGTAACTCGATATGGTGTAATGTGCATACAACCTACATCAGTGGGGCCTTGTGCCCATAAATGTGTAGGTAGATTCTGTAACCGATGATCCATGTCTCTAGACACATAGTGACCTTTAAAGTCACGCAAAAATAGTCGTACTCCTTCCGGAGAACAACATATTACAGCTCCTAGAGCTTTCAATGTTTTTATACCTAACAAGTTTTCTGGGCATGATTTTGTGAGCAATAGATCTGTAGTCCGTGTTAATGGACCGACCGTTAATGCAAGCGGTTGCGATACTTCATTAATAATGGGCTTTCCTGAAAAACCAAGGGAAATATTTTGTGAGCCTGAGAGGGGTACCCCTGGGACTTCGCTGCGACGGATAGTGGTTCTGCTTGCCCCTGTATCGAGTAGAAACTTTCTGTCTTTCCCTAATACTTGACTCTGTACGTAAGGACCTTCTTGATCTACGGGAACCTCAATAAGGGGTGGGCCAACTTCCCTCTCTAGGCTATTTCATGTGTAGCGTTGATACTCTGGGTAGTCATTTTGTGCATACTGGTACATCTGTTGTGTCGTGTTTTGTGTTGCAGCAATAGGCTGTGGCTGTTGCTGTGGTTGTTGTTGTGGTTGTGGTGCGTTCTGTTGTGGAACTGGCATAGGCTGTGTATTCTGAGGTACTTGTTGTTGGATCTGATCCTGTCTAGGCGGACGTGGTCTCTCCTTTGTTCTACCCGTAGAGATATTATGTTTTAGAACTGCGCAGTCGTGTATATAATGACCTGGCTGTTTACAATAGTTGCATGTTCCTCTAACAGGATCTACTGGATCATTGGACTGTGTTGTACCCTTTTTATGACCATCAGCTGGAACTGACTGCGCAACAAGCATTTTCATTTTCGTGTCTTTCATACGTCTTTGTTCATTTTCTTGTTCTTCTCTAATTCTATTGTGATGATATTGTAACATTTGTAACATCTGTGACGGTGTGTTACCTTGCCAGGTACTCTCGAATTTTAATACTCTACCTGTAACTTGGGGCAGGGAATTCTCAACTAATTTTGTCACAAACAGATGTGGATACGACTCACTACTTGCTTTTATGCCACTATTAATACCAAAACATTTTTCAAATCGGGAATAGAAATCACTAGTGTCTTCATCTTGTTTTTGTTTACAGGCTGAAATTGCACCCCAGTCTTCCTTTTTAGTAGTCAATAGACGTGGTAGTACCTGCACTAATAATCCTGGTAATGCTGTAGTCTTTTCCCCAAGCCCTGAACCTGCAGCTCGGGCCTTTTCTTCGTTTTCTAATGCTGTCCACTCTATCTTTTGGTCTCCCACCTCCCATTCCTTTTCTTTGAGTTTCTCGTAAATACCGGCAGGCAATAAAACTTTTAATATTTTCATAATGTCTGGATAAGTATACTCTCCCATGAGTAACATGTCTTTTATCTCACGGTGGAAACCTGCTGGGTCTTTATCATGGCTAGGTACCACTTTCTTCATTTCTAATAATTCAATTTTAGTTATGGGCGTGTACACAAACACGCGTTTAAAAGTATTGTCTTCGCCTCTGATTGGGTGCACTTCGCGTAAGGGATTCTGTCTGTCTATGTGATACGTTTTTCTTTCCAACTTGGGGGGAACTGAAACATGTTCTGGGCATACGAAGACAGTGTACTGGTGTCGATGTTCTAGAATTTCTTTAATTAAATTAGTACCCGAACCTCTCCATTTATTCGTGAGTAATTCCATCAATATATCAGGTAGGGGACCAGGATCGGAACGTTGGCTTCTATACAATATAACGAGGTGCTGTATCATGTATATACCAGCTAAACGCTGTTCTTCTGGGGTAAGATTCAAAAACGTGTGTGCTAACGCATCATCACTGTATTTTTCAGAACTGTCAGCCCATTGTACTGCTGACCTGGCTAATTCTTGTTCATCCATAGAGTCGAGCATATGATACCCCCTTCGGTCTCGGAGTAATTTATCAGCAGCCTGGAATAAGTGTTCAGGGGACTTCGCATTTAGCATAGGGGCTTGAAAATGTCTGTTACATTCTGGACGTATCGGACGTATCGGGTCATTAAAGTATCTGGTATTGTTACAAGGTCTTCCCCTACCTACATAAGCAATCGTTTCTAATTGTCCTGTGGGCATTTCTGATTCTTCCTCCTCCTCTCCCTCTGATTCAGTTTTGTCTGCCTCCGATCTGGCTTTATGTGTTCGTTCTATTTCCTTGCGGATCTTTCGGCACATAGCTACTATACATGTCTGTTTATCGTGTTTTCCCTCTGATATATTCTGACCCCATCTGGTAAGGACTTGCATTTCATCCTGATCTACCTCGGACCTATCTCTGTCTCTGATCAAGCAGTTTATGAAGAAGCGTAACAATAGTCTCTGTACATCCACTTTCTGGTATTCCATGGCTTCGTCAATACTTTCAGGGCCTTGCCCTGTTTGGACAAAGCGATATATATTGTCTAAATGTTTAATCATTCCTGGTAATGTCGTTAAATACGATGAAGCTCGTCGTATACGTAGTGATGATAACAGCATTCTGTCATTTTTTCCGGGCACTGGGTCATATCTACAATCTATAAGATGTTCCTTAAACATGTCGGACGTTGCTATTTGTGGTGTACGTTGATTTGCTAAATCTCTAAGAGACGATTTGCTTCGTAATGGTGGCGTGGCGAAAATTGCTGCCGCACCTCCTGTCGCACCTTCTAAGGTGCTAGGCATAAAAGGATTTGTGGGATGTAAGGTAGAAACTGTGGATGCAGGAACAGTTGGATTGTGCGGAGGAGTTTGTGGTTGCGGAGTTGGGGGCGGATGATCTCGGCGTTGAGCACCATCGACAGGTGGTGGGTGTGGTGGAACATTAACATATTCGGGAGCTACATCGTCTAAATAGGAGGAAAGGAAAATATCCTTTGCGGTCTTGGGATGTGCTTTAATCGGGAGTAATGGGGGCGGCAAATCTTTCGGTATTTCCGGGGTGGCCTTAGGTAAACCTTCGGCCAAGAGAGGATACATACCATTCATAAGAGTGTTTCGTTGCCTGTCTACTTGTTCTGTTTTTACTCGGGTACCTTCCTCAATTAGCATATTTTCTCGGGCTTTATTGGAGTTCTCCCTACTTTTCTCTTCCAGTCTGAGCGCTTTCTCTGTGCGCCTATGCGATTCTTTACGCCATAGTTCAATGGCATCTTTCTGTGATTGTCTGGCTTTCTTTTTCCATAATTCTTCTTCTACTCTCATGATGCAATCTGCATCCCATGTCCCAGCTGCGGGCCATCTCTGATTTTCTGCTAAATCCTTGGTGTAGTCCACCCATAAATCAAGATATAACACGGCATCTAAGCCATGTTTATGATACATAAAATACCCTGGAGTATCCCTAGGTGGAATGGGAACAGCTTCTTCGAGTACTCCTTTTCTAGTTTTGATCTGTCTTAATTTTGAAAAGAACGGCATTTTTAAACCTTGCTACTTGATTCTTACTTGAACTGGACTTGAACACAATTAATACGAAAAACACAATAATGAACATTCATTCATACCACAATTTTTGAACACAGTAAAACATTTAACATTTAACATTTAACGAACAATGATAATTAAGAGAAAACTAACTACTGACATAATACTAATACTAGATAATACTAGATTATATATACATGAACATACTGGATATACTGCTAAACAGTACAGATACACTGCTAAAACAGTGCAGACCGGATTTGTGTACCCAAACCCGTCAGGACCGGCACAAACCAATGTGCACGTCTAACTGCCTCCCCAGCAATGGTACTCACCGGGTAGCACGGAACGGAAGGCCTCGGAACTGAACTGAACTGGACCGGACTGGACTCGACTCGACTCGGAACTTCGGAACCTGGTGGGCCTCTGTATACCTCGGATCTTGCTCTCTCAGCTAGGCTCTGGTCGGGATACTTCGCACTTCTCACCGTCTCGTCTGGGTGTTGATCGCAGCCTCAGTCACCCCCGCTTGGCCGGAGGGAGATACAGGAAATCCTGCGGGTACGCGTTTTTGTCCGTCCAGCTGTGGCAGAGGACCGGGCCTGCAACGCACCTCCGGTGCGTGAGATGAGAAAGTGTCCCTGTTCGGGCGCCAATTTATGTGGTAAATATTTTAATTACCTGTACTATTTTTTATGCGGTAAAGTCTAGTAAGAATAACTCAGTCAAAATAAGAGGCAGAATCCGTGGTATTAGAGGTTCTGAAAAGGGCTTTATTCCTTACAAAGGAATCATAGTTCGAACTAGGCAATCTTATTCCATCACCACGAAGGTTCAGGAAGGGATAGGCAATACATTATTGACAAGTAACAATATATATAAGAAAAGCATTGCATTAAGACAGATGCAGGAGGCGTAACAGCTGATAATACAGATAAGAATACACATACGTAATGAAAAGTAGGCGTAAATATAGGCGTATACTAGAAACGTCATTTAAAATGATGTCACAAGTGGGTGGATCCATAAGAGAATCCTGCAGTGTCAGCAGAAATATTTGGCAGAGATGCGCGCGCAGCCGCATGACGTGTGATTGACGTGCAACTAGAGGGTGAAGGGGAATTGACATTTAGCTCTACATGTGGAGACAAAAGTCTGGGGGGTCAGGTCAACCTAATCCCAAATCGTATCTAATATCTTTGTTTAAGGAACTGTGTTATCCAAAAGGAAAGGTTTCTTGGACGGAATCTATTCTATACTGACTGTTAGTGCATGTACAAGCGTCTATGTGTCTACATGAGATGCGAGGGGGCAGGAATCTTCCATGGTAACAGGGGCTATGAATTACTTGCAAAAAGACAGCGAGGCCAAGCTCTTTGCTCGGTAGCTGGAAGGATGTTTACCTAAACTACTAGACAGGAATGCATTGGGTGAGGAGCGGAGCAGATAACTTGAAGGCTGAATACAGTTTTTTTGGCAGGCAACAGGCCGCGTCAGGCACCGTTAGCCGCGCAGGGAGTAGGGACAAAGTTCATGGATACGGATGCAGGTCCAGGCTGGAGCATTTCAGAGGCAGAAGCAGGAAAAGGCTTGATGACAGAATCCAGGGCCTACTCGCCTGAACTGTAAAACTAGAAAAGTGAACCATATAAAGTCGGTGGCCAATCATATTTAGAAATGGAATATTTGACCCATTCATGGCGGATCTGAAAGAGGACATGTTGACGTTGGACGCACATGTATTTGCGTCTTCATAGCTAGAACTGGAGGGAACATACATGTACTTGTAGCATGTACATGGAGCCGTTGGGGTCTAAGATAGGGGACACAATTGACCATAAAATTCATATTTCCTCACCAGGCTCGTGTTGGCAGGGGAGTTGGGGGTGTAGGCAGGCGGAGGCGTGAACCTGACCAGCCAGCTGAAGGGACCGGTATGTCACACATACACAACATCATGGACGCATACCGGCGTGACACCAGGGAGTTCAGCCAGCTAGTGGTGACCCTCAGAGATAAAGGGGACCATCAAGGAGATGAAGAACCAGCAGGCCGAGCAACACGCCAGTAAACACCAAGGATGGATGGAGGCAAGACTGGTTGAGCTCCAGGCGGTGCAAAGGGACATAAGCCATTCACTCCGTCACATCGCCGACAACATTGGCAACCCTCCCTGTGCCACCAGACGAAGACCACCACCAGCCACAAGGAGGGGGAAGGAGGAGGATTCGTCCGACGGACCGTCCCAAGCATTTTCAAGGCCTGCATTTGAGGGTCCCCCGAGGAAGGTGGGTTGTCCACGGAAAAGACCGTGAGAGGCAGCGGCCCATCCACATCTCTCAGGTCACCTGGCCTGGCACCTGGCCTTCATGTGCGACAGCATCACCTCATTGACTGACATTATCTGCCACATGGACTTGCTGGTCACATTCTGACCAATGATGCCAAACACTGTGGTCTGGACTCTGCTGACTTCAAATGCCAAGGATCCCATCTCCCCCTGTGAACTTTGGATTCTATGGTCCCTGTATTGCCCCTTTTTCTTTTCACAAATCACGCCCCAGACCTATAATACAAAAAAGAATAATTGAAATTTTATGTTGCAGTCATTTAGCATGAGTCCACAACATATCTGTGGGGATATGTCAAAGTATGCCTGAGTGTGAAACTAACTCCAGCCATCCATACACTGGGATCTGAGTCCGGTCGAGGACACACATTGGTCACAATGTATCATCAAATACAGACATGGAGCCCAATACTCACCTGTAGGAGAGTAGGGTCTGCTTTCTATGTTCACCCCCACTTTTTGCTTTTGCTTTACTGGTTTTCGACTTAGATGTGGCTGTGGGCCTGCTAATCAGACCCACAGCCCTGCTGTTCTCTCTCTAAATTAATACTATGTACTTTAGGTGCATAACCCATTTGGATAGGATCACCTTATCGGCCCCTGTACAGTGTACCCTAGGTACCCAGGGCATAGGTGTACCCTAGGCCTACCAGGGGCTGCAGCATGTATTATGCCACCCCTGGCCTGGCCTTCCATTTTTGACACAACTGGCTGATCACTCAGCTGGGGCAAGGTCGTGTAATCACCCCTTGCTTAGGTGTAGTATTCCTATACCTAACTTACATATGGACACATGTGTACCTATCAGTCACTCCTATGGCAGGCCTTGACAGTCCTGGAGGCAAAGTGCTTGGTAACATGTGAGATGGTGCTCTAGCATGAGCTGAGCCTGTCTGCAGCTTTCGGAACCTTGTCCTTATAGCTGTTCTATGATATAGCCTACCATATACTCTTAAAGTGCCTTATAATCTTAGACGGTTATGGTAACTATGGTTTGGCTTTATCGAAACATGTCGTGTAAGGTGTCTAACACTGTGGAATAATACCCCCATGCCATTTCTGGACATGAGAATATTATTCCCCCCTTCTAGAGGGAAAGACATGTTAAAATCATACTTCAACTGTTAGCCTCTGACCAAAGCCTCAGCATCACAAAATGGATGCTGCTGCCACGACACAAGTCTGACCTCCTGCAGCTGGGAGTGATCCCAGCCAGGGAGGCCTGGACAATAGTTTAGTGTATTGGGGCAGGGTGGGCTGAAAGGAATGAGACATGCCTGAGGCACACAAGGTGTTCCTTGCATAGTCCAGTTCAAACCGGCGCTGGGGCACTCCAGCCCCAGCTCTGGCGCGAAACTGGACAAAGGGAAGTGGGTGTAACCACCCCCTCCCAGGTCCCACCCATAAGGCGTGACCTAGCAGGTATCCCAGCCCCCCAGATTAGTATAAGAGTGGGAGTTGGGCCTCAAGACTTTAGATTATCCTGAACCTGCAAAACTGAACAGAAACTCTGGACCTTCGACATTCGACGAAAGAAGAAGACTGAAGAATCTCCCTTGTAGCCAAGGAGTGGCTACCCTGTGCAAACAGGCACCATCAAGAGACTACCCTTTGCTTTGCCCACGTTCTACGAGGAACCGACTGCAGAGCCTGACCAGAGCCTTGACTTCCAGACTTCTCCGACCCTGATCCACGCGCTGGTTTGGCTCCTCCAGACTGGCTCCCGCTTCTCTGCAAAGAAGAAGCACCCCAGACCTTCCTGGTCTGCACCAGAAGCAAGTCCTTCGTTCTTCGTGGGTTCCGCTTGCCAAGGCTTGGTGAGTCCTAGTCCAACTTCGACGCCGCCGACAGCAAGAGCCTTCGTGGGACAGCTCGCCTCCTGGTCCTGGTCGTCCTCGACGCTTCCTGGTCCTCCTGGCTGCAGCGACAAGCTTCACCTTCACCTGCAATCTTCACGACATCGCCTGGTTCCTTCCTGGTTCCACGTGGTCACTGGCTAGTGACCTTGACTCTGTCCCTTCTGCTTGCAGGTTTCCTCTCTTCTTGATCCCAGCCTTGGGATCCACCGGACACTCTTCACTGACTGCCTGTCAGCATCTTTCTTCAGGCATCCCTAGGAGTCGACGACGAAAACGACGCATCTTCACCCCTATGCACCCGCAGCCTGTGGGCTAGGTAACTTGGGTACTCCGGTGCTCATCAGGATAGTGACTATCCTAGTGTCTAGTTTTCAAGTCTCAACTTCCTAGCTACTCCGGAAGTGTCCTAAATCTACCGTTTTCTAAACTGTACTATTGCTAGTGACTTTTACGCATTACGCGTGAGTGTTTCCACTCTGCACACGAATCCCGTGGGCCTCCCACTTCCTAACTAACGCTAGTGTAGTGTAGCCCCAGCGATTCCCTAGGCCTAGGCCTATTCTATTTCCGTGACAGTGGTTCTTATACCACTTACTTAGTATATGGTTTGCGTGGCCCCTAGGGCCTAACTGTATTACTTACCTGTGTGACTTAATGTATGCTTAAATAAGACTGTGTTGTACTTACCTCTAATCTCATAAAGAGTGCTGAGGGTTGCTTAGAATAAATACACTTTATTTTATATATATATCTGTTGTGGTGTCCTTTCATTTGGTATTCAAGGGATTATATATGGTATCACAGCTGGCTTCACATGCCATTCAGAGTTTAGCCTAAGACTGCTCTTGTCCATGCTACCACTAGGATAGCTAGTCTATAAGGTGGACTTTACAACCAATCACCATAAGGGTATTTGGACTGATATAAGGTGTACACTATAACTAGTGACATCATACATCAGGCCAACTTCTCACATTGGTGATCAGCGGTTGGGATCTGAGCTTGCTGTTGTAATACCATTGTAATCTTGAGATACTAAATTGAAAGATCACACAGATATTGTCTAGGTACATATAACATAGATTATAATACTTAAGTCCTACTGGACTTTGTAGTTGTAGGTTGAAGGGAGTAACACACCCTGACTACAACTACTAGAGAGGTTTAGTAGATACAACTAGTGTAGGTAGGTGCACACACCACACCCTCACTAGATCATGTCTCTGAGAGGAGATCAAGTGGATGCTCTCTCAGGAGGATCAGGTCTGCAAAAGACCCCCTCTAGATATGATACCTTAACATTCCAGGAGATGAGACACTTGTGTACCTCCAGAGGAATAAAACAGGGTGCAAACCCTACCCTCCTTCAGTTAAGACAACTCCTAGAGGAGTATGACATTCTTAAGGCATCTCAGGCAGGTGCCCTAGGCACAGAGGAGGGTCTACCCACCACAGAGGAGTCAGAGGAGACTTCAGATGAAGAGGTAGACAGCCAGGGCCAAGTAGGAAGACTTAGCCAGGCTAACCTAAGCTTACATGGGAGTTTGCATGGGGCCCCCCCTTACAGACCCCCAAGTAGGCTGACACAGAGAAGCAGGAGGGACAGATCCCCTTCAAGGGAATCCATCCACTCCCATGTCTCTAACATCTCTAATGCTTCCTCTCACAGGGGAATGACTTCACCTGAGAGAAAGGAGCATGCAGCCAGAATGAGGGAGGCTAATCTGAGGATTCAGAGGGAAGAACTTGCCCTTGCCAAAGAGAAGCTTGCTCTGGCTAGAGAACAAAAGTTAAGTGGGTTAGAACCCACTGGTGGCAGCAACATTCCTAGAGATAGAGACAGGCACTATGATAATAGAAACCTGAGCAAGATTGTCCCTCCCTACAAGTGTGGGGATGACATCCACAAATGGATAACTGCTTTGGAGAGAGCTTGCAAAGTACAGCAGGTACCCCAAAGTCAGTGGGCAGCTATCTTGTGGCTCTCCTTCTCTGAGAAAGGAAGAGACAAGCTCCTCACAGTTAGTGATGAGGATGCAGATAATTACACTGTCCTGAAGAGTGCTCTGATTGATGGGTTTGGCCTAACCACTGAACAATACAGGTTGTTGTTCAGGGATACCCAGAAGACACAGACTCAGGACTGGACTGACTTTGTAGATTGTGCCACTAAGGCTCTGGAAGGCTGGCTAATGGGAAGTAAGGTTAAGGACTATACAGGATTGTATAATTTGATCATGAGAGAGCAAATACTTAACAACTGTCAAAACCAGCTATTGCATCAACACCTGATTGATTCTGATCTGACTTCTCCCCAAGAATTGGGAAAGAAGGCAGATAGATGGGTCAGGACTAGAGTTAAGCAGAAAAACCAGAACCAGGGCGGTGATCAGAAAAAGGCAGACCAGAAGGGTAATGAGCAGAAACAAAAAGACCAGAAGTCTTCACCAGGCCCCCAAAAGGCCCAGGGGGAGGGTGGTCCCAAAAAGGATAAAAAGAAAGATGGCCAAAAGAAACCATGGTGCAACTATTGTAAGTCCAACTCACATTGGTTTAGTGAGTGCACCAAAAAGGATAAGCCCCCAGCCACCATTGCCCCTAAGGCAACTGTACCCCCTAGTTCAGCTGTAAGTGGTGGTTCCCAGCAAAAGGGTGTAGTAGGGTTAACCCTGGGAACTGAGGAGGATTCTGGCCTAGTCAGAGTACCTACTCAGGCTGTTCTGATCTGTGATGGGGACTTAGCTTTGTCCTCTACTGTAGGCCCCAGTAACCTGGGCAAGTACAGACAGACTCCTTTTATCAACCAAAGAATGGCTCAGGCCTACAGGGACACTGGAGCTAGTGTCACAATGGTGACACCTGCTTTTGTGGACCCTGGACAGATCATACTAGGTGAGAATTACCTAGTGACCAACGCTAGCAATGCCACTACCTCCCATAGTGTGGCTATTGTTAACTTCTCCTGGGGAGGGGTAACTGGCCTCAAGAAAGTTGTTGTTAGTTCAGACCTTCCTGTAGAGTGTTTACTGGGCAATGATCTTGAAACTTCAGTTTGGTCTGAAGTGGAGTATAGGACCCATGCAGAAATGCTGGGGATAGATGCACATGTCCTTGCTGTGACCAGGTCACAGGCCAAAAAGTGCACCACTGAACAAGTGCTGGATCCTGAAACTATGGACCAGTCACAACCCAAGAGAAAGAGCAGTAGGGTTAAGGCTGTGCCTTCCCCCCTGCCTCAAGTAGTGGATCAGCCCTCCCAGGAGGATGATTCTGAGAGCCCTGAAGGAACTGTCCTAGAAGAACTTGAACCTGATCAGGTTGAGTTTCTTGGGACAGGGGGACCTTCAAGGGCAGATCTGAGGCAGGCTCAATTAGACTGCCCCTCTCTTGAACCCCTCAGACAGCTGGCTGCTGCTGAGGCTGCAGGGAATGCCCAAGGTACCCATAGAGTGTATTGGGATGAAGGGCTACTGTATTCAGAGGCTAGAGACCCCAAGCCTCGTGCATCCAGGAGGTTGGTCATACCACTGAAGTTCAGAGGCTTCCTTCTAACCTTGGCCCATGATATTCCCCTTGCAGGACATTTAGGCCAGAACAAGACTTGGGACAGGCTTGTCCCTCACTTTCACTGGCCCCATATGTCAGAAGATACAAAGGAGTTTTGTCGCTCCTGCGTCACCTGCCAAGCCAGTGGCAAATCAGGTGGCACCACAAAGGCCCCCCTCATACCACTACCTGTGGTGGGGGTCCCCTTTGAAAGAGTGGGCATAGATATTGTAGGACCAATGGACCCACAAACAGCATCTGGGCACAGATTCATACTGGTGATAGTGGACCATGCCACCAGGTACCCAGAAGCAATTCCCCTGAGGACCACAACAGCTCCTGTTGTGGCAAGGGCCCTGCTTGGAGTATTCTCCAGAGTGGGCTTTCCAAAGGAGGTCATTTCTGACAGAGGTACTAACTTTATGTCAGGATACTTGACTGCAATGTGGAAGGAGTGTGGTGTTAACTATAAGTTCACCACACCCTATCACCCACAGTGCAATGGGCTGGTTGAGAGATTCAACAAGACCCTAAAGGGAATGATAAAAGGATTACCAGACAAGCTTAGGCGAAGATGGGACATCCTTTTACCCTGCCTTCTGTTTGCTTACAGAGAGGTCCCACAAAAGGGGGTTGGCTACAGCCCTTTTGAGCTTTTGTTTGGGCATCCTGTAAGAGGACCCCTGTGTTTGGTGAAGGAAGGATGGGAGAGACCTCTCAGACAACCCAAACTAGACATAGTGGATTATGTACTTGGTCTCCGCTCCAGGATGGCAGAGTATATGAAGAAGGCTTCTAAAAACCTTGAGGCAAGCCAAGAACTCCAAAAAGCTTGGCATGACCAAAAGGCTGTACTGACTGTTTACCAGCCAGGACAGAAAGTGTGGGTGTTGGAGCCAGTGGCCCCAGCAGCACTCCAAGACAAATGGTCTGGACCCCACACTATTGTTGAGAAAAAGGGAGAAGTCACCTACTTGGTGGACCTTGGGACTCCCAGAAGCCCCCACAGGGTGCTTCATGTCAACAGATTGAAGGCATATGTTGACAGGGCAGACATGGGGCTACTCATGGCTACAGATGAGGGGCAGGAGGAAGAGAGTGACCCTCTCCCAGACCTGTTGACTCAGAACCCTGATGATGGCTCAGTTGATGGTGTGGTCTTTTCTGACAGCCTCACTGTCCATCAGCAACAGGACTGCAGACAGGTTCTGCAATCCTACAGACATATGTTCTCTCTGACCCCAAGTCAGACAAACTGGTGCACCCATGAGGTGGACACTGGTGACAGTCTGCCTG
Source organism: Triturus cristatus (assembly GCF_964204655.1). Classification (NCBI taxonomy): domain Eukaryota; kingdom Metazoa; phylum Chordata; class Amphibia; order Caudata; family Salamandridae; genus Triturus; species Triturus cristatus. The sequence goes on along the minus strand of NC_140590.1, from coordinate 1,604,634,066 downwards.
TGAAGAGTAAAATCTACAGGCAACCTGACCATGTCAGGGACTGCATAAACGTTGAGGTACAAAAGATGTTGGAGCTGGGAGTCATTGAACCTTCAGAGAGCCCTTGGGCTAGTCCTGTAGTTCTTGTGCCAAAACCTCACACCCAAGATGGTAAGAGAGAGATGAGGTTTTGCGTGGATTACAGAGGTCTCAATGCTGTCACTAGGACAGATGCCCACCCAATACCTAGGGCAGATGAGCTCATTGACAGACTGGCAGCTGCTAAGTTTTTTAGCACATTTGACCTAACAGCAGGCTACTGGCAAATCAGACTAGCTGAGAGTGCAAAGGCCAAAACTGCTTTCTCGACCCCGGGAGGACATTATCAATTTGTGGTAATGCCCTTTGGTTTGAAGAATGCACCTGCCACTTTCCAAAGGTTGGTGAATCAAGTCCTTACTGGGTTGGATGATTATTGTGCAGCTTATCTTGATGATATTGCTGTCTTTAGCTCCACCTGGGAGGATCACCTGGTCCACCTGAGGAATGTTTTAGAGGCCCTGCAAAAGGCAGGCCTCACTATCAAGGCCACTAAGTGCCAGATAGGGCAGAGCAAGGTTGTATACCTGGGCCACCTAGTCGGTGGGGGTCAGGTTCAACCACTGGAGAGCAAGATCCAGACCATAAAGGACTGGGCTCCTCCAACTACCCAGACTCAGGTCAGAGCTTTCTTGGGCCTGACTGGGTACTACAGAAAGTTTGTTAAGAACTATGGGTCCATAGTGACACCACTTAATGACTTGACCTCCAAGAAGATGCCAAAGAAAGTTCAGTGGACAGTAAGCTGTCAAAAAGCATTTGATGACCTGAAGCAGGCCATGTGCAGTGCACCTATTCTGAAAAGTCCAGACTACTCCAAAGAGTTCATTGTCCAGACAGATGCTTCTGAGTTAGGTGTGGGAGCTGTTCTTTCACAACTGAATGTAGATGGTCAAGACCAGCCCATTGCTTTTATAAGTAGAAGGCTGACCCCTAGAGAGAAACGTTGGTCAGCTATTGAGAGGGAGGCCTTTGCTGTGGTTTGGGCCCTGAAGAAGCTGAGGCCATACTTGTTTGGCACTCACTTCAAGATTCAGACAGACCATAAGCCCCTCTTGTGGCTAAATCAGATGAAGGGTGAAAATCCCAAACTTCTTAGGTGGTCCATTTCCCTACAGGGGATGGACTTCACAGTGGAACATAGACCTGGGACTGACCATGCCAATGCAGATGGACTCTCCAGATATTTCCACTTAGAACATGAAGACTCAACTGGTCAAGGTTAGTTTAATGTCCCTAAGTTTGGGGGGGGTTGTGTAGGAGAGTAGGGTCTGCTTTCTATGTTCACCCCCACTTTTTGCTTTTGCTTTACTGATTTTCGACTTAGATGTGGCTGTGGGCCTGCTAATCAGACCCACAGCCCTGCTGTTCTCTCTCTAAATTAATACTATGTACTTTAGGTGCATAACCCATTTGGATAGGATCACCTTATCGGCCCCTGTACAGTGTACCCTAGGTACCCAGGGCATAGGTGTACCCTAGGCCTACCAGGGGCTGCAGCATGTATTATGCCACCCCTGGCCTGGCCTTCCATTTTTGACACAACTGGCTGATCACTCAGCTGGGGCAAGGTCGTGTAATCACCCCTTGCTTAGGTGTAGTATTCCTATACCTAACTTACATATGGACACATGTGTACCTATCAGTCACTCCTATGGCAGGCCTTGACAGTCCTGGAGGCAGAGTGCTTGGTAACATGTGAGATGGTGCTCTAGCATGAGCTGAGCCTGTCTGCAGCTTTCGGAACCTTGTCCTTATAGCTGTTCTATGATATAGCCTACCATATACTCTTAAAGTGCCTTATAATCTTAGACGGTTATGGTAACTATGGTTTGGCTTTATCGAAACATGTCGTGTAAGGTGTCTAACACTGTGGAATAATACCCCCATGCCATTTCTGGACATGAGAATATTATTCCCCCCTTCTAGAGGGAAAGACATGTTAAAATCATACTTCAACTGTTAGCCTCTGACCAAAGCCTCAGCATCACAAAATGGATGCTGCTGCCACGACACAAATCTGACCTCCTGCAGCTGGGAGTGATCCCAGCCAGGGAGGCCTGGACAATAGGTTTCCTGCTTGGGGAGGTGCTAGCACCTCCCCAGACAGCCTTTAGTGTATTGGGGCAGGGTGGACTGAAAGGAATGAGACATGCCTGGGGCACACAAGGTGTTCCTTGCATAGTCCAGTTCAAACCGGCGCTGGGGCACTCCAGCCCCAGCTCTGGCGCGAAACTGGACAAAGGGAAGTGGGTGTAACCACCCCCTCCCAGGTCCCACCCATAAGGCATGACCTAGCAGGTATCCCAGCCCCCCAGATTAGTATAAGAGTGGGAGTTGGGCCTCAAGACTTTAGATTATCCTGAACCTGCAAAACTGAACAGAAACTCTGGACCTTCGACATTCGACGAAAGAAGAAGACTGAAGAATCTCCCTTGTAGCCAAGGAGTGGCTACCCTGTGCAAACAGGCACCATCAAGAGACTACCCTTTGCTTTGCCCACGTTCTACGAGGAACCGACTGCAGAGCCTTGACTTCCAGACTTCTCCGACCCTGATCCACATCTACAGCAGAGCTGAGATCCGTGGAGGCGACGTGGGACCGGCTACCTGGAAAAAGTGGCTAGTAACTTAAAGCGCAGCTTCTGAGGTACCCTCGAAGTTGTGCACCGGGGATTGAGAAGCCCCAACCCCAAGCACCATCTGCACCGAAGATCAGCCCCCCACTCTCCACGAGTCCTGCGTGGGGCCCTTCAGCATTTTCCTGCTTGCCGCGTCTGTCCGGTTGCTTGCCCGCTGGCTAGTGGCCTTTGTGACGACGCACCCTGAAATCTTCTGCGCTGGTTTGGCTCCTCCAGACTGGCTCCCGCTTCTCTGCAAAGAAGAAGCACCCCAGACCTTCCTGGTCTGCACCAGAAGCAAGTCCTTCGTTCTTCGTGGGTTCCGCTTGCCAAGGCTTGGTGAGTCCTAGTCCAACTTCGACGCCGCCGACAGCAAGAGCCTTCGTGGGACAGCTCGCCTCCTGGTCCTGATTGTCCTCGACGCTTCCTGGTCCTCCTGGCTGCAGCGACAAGCTTCACCTTCACCTGCAATCTTCACGACATCGCCTGGTTCCTTCCTGGTTCCACGTGGTCACTGGCTAGTGACCTTGACTCTGTCCCTTCTGCTTGCAGGTTTCCTCTCTTCTTGATCCCAGCCTTGGGATCCACCGGACACTCTTCACTGACTGCCTGTCAGCATCTTTCTTCAGGCATCCCTAGGAGTCGACGACGAAAACGACGCATCTTCACCCCTATGCACCCGCAGCCTGTGGGCTAGGTAACTTGGGTACTCCGGTGCTCATCAGGATAGTGACTATCCTAGTGTCTAGTTTTCAAGTCTCAACTTCCTAGCTACTCCGGAAGTGTCCTAAATCTACCGTTTTCTAAACTGTACTATTGCTAGTGACTTTTACGCATTACGCGTGAGTGTTTCCACTCTGCACACGAATCCCGTGGGCCTCCCACTTCCTAACTAACGCTAGTGTAGTGTAGCCCCAGCGATTCCCTAGGCCTAGGCCTATTCTATTTCCGTGACAGTGGTTCTTATACCACTTACTTAGTATATGGTTTGCGTGGCCCCTAGGGCCTAACTGTATTACTTACCTGTGTGACTTAATGTATGCTTAAATAAGACTGTGTTGTACTTACCTCTAATCTCATAAAGAGTGCTGAGGGTTGCTTAGAATAAATACACTTTATTTTATATATATATCTGTTGTAGTGTCCTTTCATTTGGTATTCAAGGGATTATATATGGTATCACAGCTGGGTTCACATGCCATTCAGAGTTTAGCCTAAGACTGCTCTTGTCCATGCTACCACTAGGATAGCTGGTCTATAAGGTTGACTTTACAACCAATCACCATAAGGGTATTTGGACTGATATAAGGTGTACACTATAACTAGTGACATCATACATCAGACAAATTCTCACATCACCCGTGATGGCCTCAAGGTGCTGGGGGGGGGGGGGGGCTGGCAATACTGCTCGGACACACCAATTTGGAAGAGTATCATGAAGGCGTAGAGGTCATGGGTCATGTGGAGGTGCCTGGGGAGGGAGTCCCAGGTCTGTTATCGAGGTGGGAGAACTATCTCCTGCATGCAGTTGTTCTGTGGATGTGATGAATGGTGGCCAGGGCAAGGTTGGCTGCACAGAGTTGGGCCAATGGGTTGTTGGATGACAGACGTCCAAGGTCGGGTTTGGGTCTGGGGTTGTGGACTGCCTCCTGAGTGTGGTTGAGGAGTCTGAAGGTGATCCTGCAGCAGACAGTGAGCCATTGTAGCTATCTCAGGTGGACGGTGATGTGGCTGGGGCGGGGGATGTTGAAGATGAGGTGTGCGGATGCACCCTGGATGTGGACAAGTTCTCCTGCAGTTTTGCTGTTGTTCCTCCGTAGAGGGCGGTGCTGTAGTTGACCCGGCTGGTGTCGTGGACCTGGTGGACGGTCTGTCTTGCCTTGGAGTGGATCTATCTGTGGATCATTTGCAGCATGCGGAGGGTGTCGCAGCATGAGGTACAGATGGTGTTTAGTTGCACGGTAATTGTGAGCGATGAGTCCATGATGAACACCAGCTTGCGCGCGTGGCCACTGGGTGCTGGTGCGGTGCCCAGGCCGGTGGGACACAAGGAGTTGACCCAGCCGTAAGGGGACAATCCTCAGATGATGACCTCAGTCCTGTCCAAGTCCAGCCTCAAGTGGCTGATGTTCAGCCATTCGTCAACGGATCTCATGCCTTCTTGAAGGTTGGATCTGGCAATGGCTGGGTCTTTGGTGAGGGCGAGGAGCAGCTGGGTTTTAATGGCATACGAGATGATGATGAGGTCGTGTGCGCATGTGATGGTGGAGAGGGGGGTCATGGAGACATTGAAGATCGTCACTCTGAGAGATGAGCCCTGGGTCATGGGCCAGATGACCCCAGTGTACTACATGCTGAAGGGTGGAGGCCGACTCCCTGGGCCTTGCTGGTGAGCTACTTGTTGATTTAATCCTGGGCCCTCCTCTGGATACCAGTGTTGGAGATGTGTGACCTGACAGTGTGGTAGCACATGGTGTAGAATGCAGTTGAGAGGTCAAGGGGGGTGGTCTCACCATTGTTGAGCAGGGCAAAGTTGTCGTTGGTGGTGGCAGTTATGACGGTTGCAGTGGTGTGATTACTGTGGAAGATGGTCTGGTGCCGGTTGCCTGGAGCTGTTTGCGTGGAGGAAGTTTGTCAGTTGCTCGTTGAGTGTCTTCCTGATGACATTTGCTGGGTAGGGAAGCAGGGTGATGTTCCAGGAGATCCTGCGGTACTGCCGTCCGTTGTTTAAGAAGGGCCTGGGTCTCTGCATGCCTCCAGCTCCCATGGAATGTGGCAAACTCAAAGGAGACATTCATGACGTGCTGGACGTGGGCTTCAAGGATGGGGAATGATGTGGTTGAGATGTGTGGGAAGGGGCCTGATGGAGAGCCAGAGTGAATGGTGCACATGAGCCAGGTGGTGTATTTGCTGCTGTCGGGAGTCCAGAACCTGAGGGGGGTTTGTCCCGCGGATAATAGTGCTGTCTGCCTCTGTGTGCCAAGGCTGTTGTGTATGTCCATGAGCTTGCAGTGGTAGAAAGTTGCAAGGGATTTGATCTGCCTTGCAAGGGTGGGGTGTCTTTTGGATGGAGAGCTGCTGTCAGTTCACTCACAATGCTGATGAGCTCCTTGATGTCGTGTGTTTTGTTGCCTCGGCCCTATCTGAAGGATCTCCACTTGTCCTTGCTGATGATATGGTGATGGCTGTGTGTGGTGTTTTCCAGGGCTGTAAGGTAACTGATGGTTCTTTGTGTTGCAAGGTTTGCACACGAGTCCGGCTAGATCTGTATGAGTCCAGTAGGTCTGCCTTGTCCCAGGTGGCTTAACGGTTGTTGTGCTTCACAGGAAAGTCCGTCAATGTGGCAAGATTGTTGGATCAGTTGCTGATCCAGTGTGTGAGGTTGCAGGGTGTGGCGGTGGTGTTGGTTCGAGTGTCCCACACAGCTTGTCTGTGGTGACTTACATCAAGCATCTTTGGGGGATCGGTAGCGGGGTGTGGGGCAGTGTGTTGCTTGTCGGAGATGTGGATGCAAATGTTGATGGACCAATGATGGATGGTGGTGTGGTTTTCCTCCAGCAAGAAGTTACTGGCCCCCAGCCACATGTAGCCTGTGGAGGTGAGGACGTGCGTGCAGATGTACGTGTTGATGTCTTAGCGGAATTGTGGATGTAGGCCTGGAGATCTGTAGATGAGTGTTACTCTGAGGGTTGCCAGGGGGTTGCTGCGAAACCGGATTTGTGACTCTGAGGTGTACTTGTGAATAAATTGCAATTCATCCTCCGGTATTGTTGGTGCCGTCCCTGCGGGTGATCTTGTATCCGTCTGAGATGGCAATGAAGAAGTTGTGTGCTGAGGATGCTTTTATCCAGGTTACTGTCATGAAGGTGAGGTGGGGGCTGTTGTGTTGAGGAGGTAACAGAGTCCAATGGCATGCTGGTTGACGGAGCGGGTGTGGAGTAGGAGGCACATGACCTGGTTGTTCTGACAGGGTCTGGTAGGCGGGGCCGCGCTGTGGAGGCAGTTGCACACTCAGCATGCGAAGGTGTCGTGTGCGCTTAGGGGTTGCCTGATAGCAGGCGGTTGATTGTCTGGTGGACATTGCTTGGAGGGTGGCTGCAGCATGAGCCTGTTGTGTGACGTGGGTCATACAAGGGCCAGAGGGTCGTGCACTGTGCACGTTGCAGGCGCTGACGGTCCTGCCTTTGGCACGGCGTTGGCGCAACAGTGGCACAGACAAGCTGCTGGCTGCATTAAGAATGGGTGGAGGGTGGAAGGGAGGAGCATTTTGGAGGCGTGTGGGTTGCAGAATCAGGTCACTCGGTGGGGTGGTGCCGCAGGTAAGGCAGCAGCAGGCGGAAGGGGTGAGAAACTAGGCAAAAAGTAGCACACATAAGACAAGGAGGTCAGAAAGGCACAGTGCAACAGGTGTATGTAAAGGAAGGAGTGTCAGGTTACTCATGGGTCACTCCGAGAAAATGGATGAACAATCACCAAAAATGACGGCCTCAGGATCAGGCAACAAAATGCCGAGCTGTGCACAGGAGACACACCGTCAGCAGGCGTTGACGTCCCGTTGTGGGGAGCAACCTGCACAAATACATACACAACCAGGTACTTCATGCACAATAGAGATTGTAGGAGAGTAGGGTCTGCTATCCTATGGTCACCCCAAATTTTTGCTTTTTGCTTCACTGGTTTTTGACATTGAGGCTGTGGGCCTGCTAATCAGACCCCCAGCCTGCTGTTCTCTTCAACTAAATTGACACTATGCACCCTAGGTGCATAACCAATTGGAATTGGATCACCCTGTGAGCCCCTGTACCAGTGTACACTAGGTACCCAGGGCATTGGTGTATCTAAGGCCTGCCAGGGGCTGAAGCATGTATTATGCCACCCCAGGCTTGGCCTAACAAATTTGACACAACTGGCTGATCACTCAGCTGGGGTAAGTTGGTGACACCACCTCTTACTTGGGTGTAATATACCTATACCTAACCTTAAATGGGACACATGTTAACCTATAAGTCACTCCTTTGGCAGGCCTTGACAATCCTGAAGGCAGAGTGCTTGGTTCCATGTGAGATGGTGCTCTGGCATGAGCTGAGCCTGTCTGCAGTGGTCGGAACAACTTCCTTCTACCGTTTCCAGATATCGTCATACCATATACTCTTAAGTGCATTATGAAACTCGCGGTTAAATGCTATCTTTGGTTTGGCTTTATCAAAACATGTCGAGTAAGGTGTCATACAAATTGGAATACTAACCTCTCGCCAATTCTGGCGACGGGGTTAGCATTCCACCCTTCTAGAGGGACACGACATGTACAGTACCTGAAACCCGGGTAAAATCAGACATAGCCTCAGCTCCACAAAATGGATGCTGCCACCACAGACACAAGTCTGCCCTCCTGCTGCTGGGAGTCCTTCCAGCTTGGGAGACGTGGACAAAGGGTTTCCTGCTAGGGGAGGTGTGAGCACCACCCCAGACAGGATTTTGTGTATTGGTCAGGTAGGGCTTGAAAGAAACCAGACATGCCTGAGGCTCACAAGGAGCCTCGGTGCATATGCCAGTTCAAACCGGTCCTGGGGCACACCAGCCCCGGACCTGGGGCGAGCTGGACAAAGGATTGGGGGTGTAACCACCCCCCTTCCTGGTCCCACCCTTAGGGAGGGACCTAGCAGGTAGTCCGGCCCCTAGAATCCGCTTAAAGGTAGGAGCTGTGTCCTAAGACTTCAGACATCCTGGAATCAACTTAACCACAAGAAGAAGACGGGAACTTCGACGCTCTGCTGCACAGAGGACTGAAGGAAATCTCCCCTATGGTCAGGGAGTGACCATCTTGCTAACGCAAGCACCAACCAGCTATTGAACGTCTGCTTTGCCGCCGCCTCCAGCCAGAGCCCGAGCCCAGAGCCCGACAAGACCTGGACCTCCAGACCTCTCACCGCCCGATCCACAGTCCCTGCAAAGAAGGAACCCGTGGAGGCACCGAGACACGTGGAGCCAGCCATCTTGAAAGACCGACGACAAGCTGCAAGCGCAACAACAGAGGCTCCCTCCAAGTTATGCTTTGGGTCCTGAGAAGCCCAACCACCGAGCAGCATCTGCACCAAAGGTGAGCCCTCCAGCATCTCCACGATCTGCGTGGGGCCCCTCTGCACTTTGCATCTCGACGCGCCTGTCCGGTCCCTGGCCCGTTGGCTAGTGGCCATTTTGGCGACCTATTTGAAAATCAACGACGCTGGTCTGGTTGCTCCAGACTGGCCCTAGCTGCTCCCCAAAAGAGCAGCCCCTCTGACCTTGCTGGTCAGAACAATCAGCTTTCTTGAACTTCCACGACTCCTGCCTTTGCCAAGGCTTGTTTGCTTCTTTCGAGTCGCCGACACCGCCGACAGGGAGAGCCTGCGTGGGACAGCTCGTGACTCGACTCCTGGACGTCGTCGACCTTCAGGGACCACGTGGCTGCGGAGACAAGCTACACCTAACCACCTGTTTGCCCCCGACATCTCCTGGCACCTACCTGGTGCCACGCCGGTCACTGGCCAGTGACTGTGAACACTGTCCCCTCTGCTTTCAGGTCTTCTACAACTCCGATCCACCCTTGGATCCAACGCAGCTCTTCTGGACCGACCGCCTGCAGCATCTTAGTCATCAGGCTCCATTGAATCGATAGAAGAAACCCGACGCACTTCGAGACCTATGCACCCGCTTCCTGTGGGTGAGGTAAAGCTGGCACTCCGGTGCCCAAATGTAGAGAATCATCTCTAGTGTCTGTGTTTCGAATCTTAAGATCGTAGTCCACCCAGAAGACCCTTTCTGCAGTAACTTTCTAACTTTTACGCACCCATTGAAAACCTATGGGAGCACGCGTGTGACTTTCCTCACTGCACGCGCAACCCGTGGACCTCCTGGTCACTAACTGAAGTTAGCTCCTTGTAGGCCCAGCGATTCTAGAGGCCCTAGGCCTTTTCCCTTTCCTGTTCGTGGTACTTATACCACTATTTTAGTATATGGTTTGAGTGGCCACCAGGGCCCATCTATATAAAGTGCAACTTCTGTATATTATAACGTTGTCTTGTTTAACGATTTGTGCTCCTGTGCTCATAAAGAGTTTAGGGGATACTTTGAGAAATAAATACATATATATTTTGAATATATATCTGTGTGGTGTCCTTTCATTGGTATAAAGGGGGTTACATTTGGTAAAACAGCCTGCTTAACACGCTTTAACGAGTTTAGCCTCAAAGACTGCTTAGCCTACGCTACCACTAGGGCAGCTAGTCCTGAAAGGTTGACTTACAACCACACCATAAGGGTTGCTTGGCATGGTACAAGGTGGTCACTTTAACTAGTGAACATCATATACCAGGCCAACTTCTCACATTGGTGAGCAGCGGTTGGATTTGAGCTTGCTGTGTTTTACCATTGTAATCTCTTGGTTACCAATTGAAAGATCACATAGGTACCTGTAGGTACATATAAAACAAGATAGATATACTTAAGTTCTACTGAACTTAGTTGTTGTAGAGAAAAGGGAGTAGCACACCCTGACTACAACTACTAGATAGGTTTAGTAGGTAAACCCAAGTGTAGGTAGATTGCAACACATCCACCCACACTTGAGAGCAATGGAGGGGGCAGAGGGGTCCAAGGTACCCATCTCTGTCGAGAGTGACCCCCAGAGGGCACCAACTCTCTTTGCTACCCTAAATCAAAATGAGCTCAGGCAGTTGGCAAATATCAGGGGCCTTAAACAGCCCAAGAACCCTACTTCTGCCGAACTCAGAGAGCTTTTACAGGCTGATGAAGATCAGAAAGCTCTCAAGAAAGCCTCCCAGTTAGGCCCCTTAGGGACAGGAACAGGAGGCCCCCCTTCTGAAGATGCCACTGAGGTACCCCTTTCCAATAATCACCCCTTAGATGAGATTCATACTACAGAGGATGAAAGTGAGAAGGGTACTGATACAGAAGGTAGTGAGGATGAAGGGAGAACTAGCCCAGTGCCAAGTGTTATACGTGGCCCAGCTAACCTAAGGCTATTGGGGACTGACAATGGGATCATCCCATTGGATCTCCCTAGTGGACTTAACCAGTGGCTTGGGAGGCAAAGGAATCACTCAGGTGAATCTAATGCTTCTCATGCCTCTAGAGGCTCTCAAGGTCACTCCAGAAGAAGGATGACCACCCCTCAGAGGAGGGAACATGAGGCCAGAATGCAGGAAGCTCAGCTGAGAATCAGGAGACAGGAGCTAGAAGTAGCTCTGATGGAAGAAAAACTGAGTAAGGCTAGGCAACCTAGAGAGAGTGGGTCTATACCCACTGGTGGCAGCATTGTCCCTAAGGACAAAGATAGGGTCTTTGACTAGAGGAACCTGTCCAAGGTTGTGCCCCCCTACAAAAGTGGGGATGACATCCACAAATGGATGACTGCTCTTGAGAGAGCCTGCAAAGTGCAGCAGGTTCCTGAAGACCAGTGGGCAGCAATCTTATGGCTCTCCTTTGAAGGAAGAGGCAGAGATAGACTCCTCACTGTTAGGGAGGAGGATGTCAGAAACTACAGAGCCCTGAAGAGTGTCCTAGTTGATGGGTTAGGCTTACCCACTGAACAGTACAGGTTAATGTTCAGAGACACCCAGAAGACACAGACTCAGGACTGGTCTGAATACATTGAATGTGCCACTAAGGCTTTGGAGGGTTGGTTGCTGGGAAGTAAGGTATCTGATTATACAGGATTGTACAATTTGATGATGAGAGAACAGATTTTAAATAACTGTCAGACCAGCAACTGCATCAACACTTGATTGACTCAGATCTGACCTCTCCCCAAGAATTGGGAAAGAAGGCAGACAAATGGGTCAGAACCAGGGTGAAGCAAAAGAACCAGAACCAGGGCCAAGGGGGTGATCAGAAGAAAACAGACCAAAAGGGTGGATATCAGAAATCTAAAGACCAGAAGTCTTCAACAGGGCCCCAAACTAGTACTAACGAGGGTGGGTCGCAGCCTAAAGGGAAGAAGAAAGAAGGTCCAAAGAAACCCTGGTGCAAATCTTGCAAGAATACAACTCACTGGACTAGTGATTGTAAGAAGGGTGGAGCCACCAACACTGTTGCCCCTAAGGCACCTGCTCCCAGTACTACTGTTAGCAGTGTTGGTCCCCAAACAAAGGGTGTAGTGGGAATCACTATGGGAACTGAAGGAGATTCTGACTTAGACAGAACCCTGACACACGCAATCTTGATCTGTGATGGGGACATGGATTTGTCCCTGACTGTGAGCCCCAGTAACCTGGGCAAGTACAGACAGACTCCTTTAATAAATGAAAAAGTGGCTCAAGCCTACAGGGACACATGTGCCAGTGTCACTATGGTGACACCAGGCTTTGTGGACCCTGGACAGTACATACCAGGTGAGAACTACCTGGTGACCAATGCCAGCAATGCCACTACTTCACATAGTGTGGCAGTTGTTAACTTCTCATGGGGAGGGGTAACTGGCCTCAAAAGGGTTGTGGTTAGTGCAGACCTCCCAGTAGAATGTTTGTTGGGCAATGACCTAGAGAGTTCTCTATGGTCAGAAGTGGAGTACAGGACACATGCAGAGATGTTAGGTATATCACCACATGTCCTTGCTGTGACCAGGTCACAGGCCAAAAAGTGCCTCACTGAACCTCAGGTCTTGGATCCTGGAACAATGGACCAAGCACCTACCAAGAAGAAGAACAGGAGGGTTAAGGCTGTGCCTTTCCCCCTGCCTCAAGGTGATGATCAGCCTTCCCAGGAAGATGATCTAGAGAACCCTGAAGGAACTGTCCCTGAAGAGCTTGAACCTGATCAGGTTGAGTTTCTGGGGACAGGGGGACCTTCCAGGGCTGACTTGGGGCAGGCTCAGTTATCCTGTCCATCTCTTGAACCCCTCAGACAGCTGGCTGCTGGGAATGCTCAAGGTACCCATAAAGTGTATTGGGATGATGGGCTCCTTTATTCAGAGGCTAGAGACCCAAAACCTGGTGCAACCAGGAGGTTGGTTATACCTCTGCAATTTAGGGGCTTCCTTCTTACCTTGGCCCATGATATTCCTCTAGCAGGACACTTAGGCCAGAACAAGACCTGGGACAGGCTTGTCCCTCACTTTCACTGGCCTCACATGAATGAAGATACCAAGGAGTTTTGTCGCTCCTGTGTGACCTGCCAAGCCAGTGGCAAATCAGGTGGCACAACAAAGGCCCCCCTAATACCACTACCTGTGGTGGGGGTCCCCTTTGAAAGAGTGGGAATAGATATAGTGGGTCCCATGGATCCTCCCACTGCATCTGGGCACAGATTTATACTGGTGGTAGTGGATCATGCCACCAGGTATCCAAAGGCAATTCCCCTTAGGACCACTACAGCTCCTGTTGTGGCCAGGGCCCTGCTGGGAGTATTCTCCAGAGTGGGGTTTCCTAAGGAGGTGGTTTCTGACAGAGGTACGAACTTCATGTCAGGATACTTGACAGCTATGTGGAAGGAATGTGGTGTCAACTACAAGTTCACCACTCCTTATCACCCACAATGCAATGGGCTTGTTGAGAGATTCAACAAGACCCTAAAGGGTATGATCAAAGGATTACCTGAAAAGCTCAGGCGAAGATGGGACATCCTTCTACCCTGCCTTCTGTTTGCTTACAGAGAGGTCCCACAAAAAGGAGTTGGCTACAGCCCCTTTGAATTGTTGTTTGGGCACCCTGTAAGAGGCCCACTGTGTTTAGTGAAGGAAGGATGGGAGTTACCTCTCAAAAAGCCTAAACAAGACATAGTGGACTATGTACTTGGTCTCCGCTCCAGGATGGCTGAGTATATGGAGAAGGCATCCAAAAACCTTGAGGCAAGCCAGGCCTTACAGAAAGCTTGGCATGACCAAAAGGCTGTCTTGGTTGAGTTTCAGCCAGGGCAGAAGGTATGGGTGTTGGAGCCAGTGGCCCCAGCAGCACTCCAAGCAAATGGTCTGGACCCCATACCATCCTGGAAAAGAAGGGAGAGGTTACCTACTTGGTGGACCTAGGAACTCCCAGGAGCCCCCACAGGGTACTCCATGTTAACAGGTTAAAAGCATATGTTGACAGGGCAGACATGGGCTTGCTCATGGCTACAGATGAGGGACAGGAGGAAGAGAGTGACCCTCTCCCAGACTTGTTGTCTCAGAACCCTGAAGATGGCTCAGTTGAAGGAGTGACCCTTGGAGGCAACCTCACTGACCATCAGCAGATTGAATGTAGACAGGTTCTACAATCATTTCAACATATGTTCTCACTGATACCTAGTCAAACTGACTGGTGTACCCATGTGGTGGACACTGGTGACAGTCTGCCTGTGAAGAACAAACTTTACAGACAACCTGACCACGTCAGGGACTGTATAAAGGCTGAGGTACACATAATGCTGGAACTGGGTGTCATTGAACCCTCAGAGAGCCCCTGGGCTAGCCCAGTGGTTCTGGTCCCCAAACCTCACACCAGAGATGGCAAGAGAGAGATGAGGTTCTGTGTGGATTACAGAGGACTCAATGCTGTCACTAGGACAGATGCACATCCTATTCCAAGGGCAGATGAGCTCATAGACAAACTAGCTTCTGCTAAATTTTTGAGCACATTTGACTTGACAGCTGGCTATTGGCAAATCAGATTAGCTGAGGAGTCTAAGGCCAAAACAGCATTCTCAACCCCAGGTGGGCATTATCAATTTTTGGTGATGCCCTTTGGTCTGAAGAATGCACCTGCCACCTTCCAAAGGTTGGTGAATCAAGTCCTTACTGGGTTGGATGACTTTTGTGCAGCATATCTTGATGACATTGCTGTCTTTAGCTCCACCTGGGAGGATCACCTGATCCACCTGAAGAAGGTACTTGAGGGTCTGCAAAAGGCAGGCCTCACTATCAAGGCTACTAATTGCCAGATATGGCAGAGTAAGGTTGTGTATTTGGGCCACCTTGTAGGTGGAGGCTAAGTTCAACCACTGGAGAGTAAGATACAATCCATCAAGGACTGGTCCCCTCCAACCACCCAGACTCAAGTTTGAGCTTTCTTGGGCTTGACTGGGTACTACAGGAAGTTTGTTAAGAACTATGGGTCCATTGTGACTCCTCTTAATGATCTGACATCCAAGAAGATGCCCAAAAAGGTTCAGTGGACAGTAAGCTGTCAAAAGGCATTTGATGACCTGAAGAAGGCCATGTGCTCTGCACCTATCCTGAAAAGTCCTGACTACTCCAAAGAGTTTATTGTCCAAACAGATGCTTCTGAGTTGGGTGTGGGAGCTGTGCTGTCACAACTTAATGTAGATGGTCAAGACCAACCCATTGCTTTTATTAGCAGAAGGTTGACCCCCAGAGAGAAGAATTGGTCAGCTATTGAGAGGGAGGCCTTTGCTGTGGTTTGGGCCCTGAAGAAGCTGAGGCCATACTTGTTTGGCACTCACTTCAAGATTCAGACCGACCATAAGCCCCTCTTGTGGCTAAATCAGATGAAGGGTGTAAACCCCAAACTGCTTAGGTGGTCCATTTCCCTACAGGGGATGGACTTTACAGTGGAGCACCGGCCAGGTACAGACCATGGGAATGCAGATGGTCTCTCCAGGTACTTCCACTTAGGACATGAAGACGAGACTGGTCAAGGCTAGTTTAATGTCCCTGCGTTTGGGGGGGGTTGTGTAGGAGAGTAGGGTATGCTATCCTATGGTCACCCCAAATTTTTGCTTTTTGCTTCACTGGTTTTTGACATATTGAGGCTGTGGGCCTGCTAATCAGACCCCCAGCCTGCTGTTCTCTCTAACTAAATTGACACTATGCACCCTAGGTGCATAACCAATTGGAATTGGATCACCCTGTGAGCCCCTGTACCAGTGTACACTAGGTACCCAGGGCATTGGTGTATCTAAGGCCTGCCAGGGGCTGAAGCATGTATTATGCCACCCCAGGCTTGGCCTAACAAATTTGACACAACTGGCTGATCACTCAGCTGGGGTAAGTTGGTGTAACCACCTCTTACTTGGGTGTAGTATACCTATACCTAACCTTAAATGGGACACATGTTAACCTATAAGTCACTCCTATGGCAGGCCTTGACAATCCTGAAGGCAGAGTGCTTGGTTCCATGTGAGATGGTGCTCTGGCATGAGCTGAGCCTGTCTGCAGTGGTCGGAACAACTTCCTTCTACCGTTTCCAGATATCGTCATACCATATACTCTTAAGTGCATTATGAACCTCGCGGTTAAATGCTATCTTTGGTTTGGCTTTATCAAAACATGTCGAGTAAGGTGTCATACGAATTGGAATACTAACCCCTCGCCAATTCTGGCGACGGGGTTAGCATTCCACCCTTCTAGAGGGACACGACATGTACAGTACCTGAAACCCGGGTAAAATCAGACATAGCCTCAGCTCCGCAAAATGGATGCTGCCACCACAAACACAAGTCTGCCCTCCTGCTGCTGGGAGTCCTTCCAGCTTGGGAGACGTGGACAAAGGGTTTCCTGCCAGGGGAGGTGTGAGCACCACCCCAGACAGGATTTTGTGTATTGGTCAGGTAGGGCTTGAAAGAAACCAGACATGCCTGAGGCTCACAAGGAGCCTCGGTGCATATGCCAGTTCAAACCGGTCCCGGGGCACACCAGCCCCGGACCTGGGGCGAGCTGGACAAAGGATTGGGGGTGTAACCACCCCCCTTCCTGGTCCCACCCTTAGGGAGGGACCTAGCAGGTAGTCCGGCCCCTAGAATCCGCTTAAAGGTAGGAGCTGTGTCCTAAGACTTCAGACATCCTGGAATCAACTTAACCACAAGAAGAAGACGGGAACTTCGACGCTCTGCTGCACAGAGGACTGAAGAAAATCTCCCCTATGGTCAGGGAGTGACCATCTTGCTAACGCAAGCACAAACCAGCTATTGAACGTCTGCTTTGCCGCCGCCTCCAACCGGAGCCCGAGCCCAGAGCCCGACAAGACCTGGACCTCCAGACCTCTCACCGCCCGATCCACAGTCCCTGCAAAGAAGGAACCCGTGGAGGCACCGAGACACGTGGAGCCAGCCATCTTGAAAGACCGACGACAAGCTGCAAGCGCAACGACAGAGGCTCCCTCCAAGTTGTGCTTTGGGTCCTGAGAAGCCCAACCACCGAGCAACATCTGCACCAAAGGTGATCCCTCCAGCATCTCCACGATCTGCGTGGGGCCCCTCTGCACTTTGCATCTCGACGCGCCTGCCCGGTCCCTGGCCCGTTGGCTAGTGGCCATTTTGGCGACCTATTTGAAAATCAACGACGCTGGTCTGGTTGCTCCAGACTGGCCCTAGCTGCTCCCCAAAAGAGCAGACCCTCTGACCTTGCTGGTCAGAACAATCAGCTTTCTTGAACTTCCACGACTCCTGCCTTTGCCAAGGCTTGTTTGCTTCTTTCGAGTCGCCGACACCGCCGACAGCGAGAGCCTGCGTGGGACAGCTCGTGACTCGACTCCTGGACGTCGTCGACCTTCAGGGACTACGTGGCTGCGGAGACAAGCTACACCTAACCACCTGTTTGCACCCGACATCGCCTGGCACCTACCTGGTGCCACGCCGGTCACTGGCCAGTGACTGTGAACACTGTCCTCTCTGCTTACAGGTCTTCTACAACTCCGATCCACCCTTGGATCCAACGCAGCTCTTCTGGACCGACCGCCTGCAGCATCTTTGTCATCAGGCTCCATTGAATCGATAGAAGAAACCCGACGCACTTCGAGACCTATGCACCCGCTTCCTGTGGGTGAGGTAAAGCTGGCACTCCGGTGCCCAAGTGTAGAGAATCATCTCTAGTGTCTGTGTTTCGAATCTTAAAATCGTAGTCCACCCAGAAGACCCTTTCTGCAGTAACTTTCTAACTTTTACGCACCCATTGAAAACCTATGGGAGCACGCGTGTGGCTTTCCTCACTGCACGCGCAACCCGTGGACCTCCTGGTCACTAACTGAAGTTAGCTCCTTGTAGGCCCAGCGATTCTAGAGGCCCTAGGCCTTTTCCCTTTCCTGTTCGTGGTACTTATACCACTATTTTAGTATATGGTTTGAGTGGCCACCAGGGCCCATCCATATAAAGTGCAACTTCTGTATATTATAACGTTGTCTTGTTTAACGATTTGTGCTCCTGTGCTCATAAAGAGTCTAGGGGATACTTTGAGAAATAAATACATATATATTTTGAATATATATCTGTGTGGTGTCCTTTCATTGGTATAAAGGGGGGGTTACATTTGGTAAAACAGCCTGCTTAACACGCTTTAACGAGTTTAGCCTCAAAGACTGCTTAGCCTACGCTACCACTAGGGCAGCTAGTCCGGAAAGGTTGACTTACAACCACACCATAAGGGTTGCTTGGCATGGTACAAGGTGATCACTTTAACTAGTGAACATCATATACCAGGCCAACTTCTCACATTGGTGAGCAGCGGTTGGATTTGAGCTTGCTGTGTTTTACCATTGTAATCTCTTGGTTACCAATTGAAAGATCACATAGGTACCTGTAGGTACATATAAAACAAGATAGATATACTTAAGTTCTACTGAACTTAGTTGTTGTAGAGAAAAGGGAGTAGCACACCCTGACTACAACTACTAGATAGGTTTAGTAGGTAAACCCAAGTGTAGGTAGATTGCAACACATCCACCCACACTTGAGAGCAATGGAGGGGGCAGAGGGGTCCAAGGTACCCATCTCTGTCGAGAGTGACCCCCAGAGGGCACCAACTCTCTTTGCTACCCTAAATCAAAATGAGCTCAGGCAGTTGGCAAATATCAGGGGCCTTAAACAGCCCAAGAACCCTACTTCTGCCGAACTCAGAGAGCTTTTACAGGCTGATGAAGATCAGAAAGCTCTCAAGAAAGCCTCCCAGTTAGGCCCCTTAGGGACAGGAACAGGAGGCCCCCCTTCTGAAGATGCCACTGAGGTACCCCTTTCCAATAATCACCCCTTAGATGAGATTCATACTACAGAGGATGAAAGTGAGAAGGGTACTGATACAGAAGGTAGTGAGGATGAAGGGAGAACTAGCCCAGTGCCAAGTGTTATACGTGGCCCAGCTAACCTAAGGCTATTGGGGACTGACAATGGGATCATCCCATTGGATCTCCCTAGTGGACTTAACCAGGGGCTTGGGAGGCAAAGGAATCACTCAGGTGAATCTAATGCTTCTCATGCCTCTAGAGGCTCTCAAGGTCACTCCAGAAGAAGGATGACCACCCCTCAGAGGAGGGAACATGAGGCCAGAATGCAGGAAGCTCAGCTGAGAATCAGGAGACAGGAGCTAGAAGTAGCTCTGATGGAAGAAAAACTGAGTAAGGCTAGGCAACCTAGAGAGAGTGGGTCTATACCCACTGGTGGCAGCATTGTCCCTAAGGACAAAGATAGGGTCTTTGACTAGAGGAACCTGTCCAAGGTTGTGCCCCCCTACAAAAGTGGGGATGACATCCACAAATGGATGACTGCTCTTGAGAGAGCCTGCAAAGTGCAGCAGGTTCCTGAAGACCAGTGGGCAGCAATCTTATGGCTCTCCTTTGAAGGAAGAGGCAGAGATAGACTCCTCACTGTTAGGGAGGAGGATGTCAGAAACTACAGAGCCCTGAAGAGTGTCCTAGTTGATGGGTTAGGCTTACCCACTGAACAGTACAGGTTAATGTTCAGAGACACCCAGAAGACACAGACTCAGGACTGGTCTGAATACATTGAATGTGCCACTAAGGCTTTGGAGGGTTGGTTGCTGGGAAGTAAGGTATCTGATTATACAGGATTGTACAATTTGATGATGAGAGAACAGATTTTAAATAACTGTCAGACCAGCAACTGCATCAACACTTGATTGACTCAGATCTGACCTCTCCCCAAGAATTGGGAAAGAAGGCAGACAAATGGGTCAGAACCAGGGTGAAGCAAAAGAACCAGAACCAGGGCCAAGGGGGTGATCAGAAGAAAACAGACCAAAAGGGTGGATATCAGAAATCTAAAGACCAGAAGTCTTCAACAGGGCCCCAAACTAGTACTAACGAGGGTGGGTCGCAGCCTAAAGGGAAGAAGAAAGAAGGTCCAAAGAAACCCTGGTGCAAATCTTGCAAGAATACAACTCACTGGACTAGTGATTGTAAGAAGGGTGGAGCCACCAACACTGTTGCCCCTAAGGCACCTGCTCCCAGTACTACTGTTAGCAGTGTTGGTCCCCAAACAAAGGGTGTAGTGGGAATCACTATGGGAACTGAAGGAGATTCTGACTTAGACAGAACCCTGACACACGCAATCTTGATCTGTGATGGGGACATGGATTTGTCCCTGACTGTGAGCCCCAGTAACCTGGGCAAGTACAGACAGACTCCTTTAATAAATGAAAAAGTGGCTCAAGCCTACAGGGACACATGTGCCAGTGTCACTATGGTGACACCAGGCTTTGTGGACCCTGGACAGTACATACCAGGTGAGAACTACCTGGTGACCAATGCCAGCAATGCCACTACTTCACATAGTGTGGCAGTTGTTAACTTCTCATGGGGAGGGGTAACTGGCCTCAAAAGGGTTGTGGTTAGTGCAGACCTCCCAGTAGAATGTTTGTTGGGCAATGACCTAGAGAGTTCTCTATGGTCAGAAGTGGAGTACAGGACACATGCAGAGATGTTAGGTATATCACCACATGTCCTTGCTGTGACCAGGTCACAGGCCAAAAAGTGCCTCACTGAACCTCAGGTCTTGGATCCTGGAACAATGGACCAAGCACCTACCAAGAAGAAGAACAGGAGGGTTAAGGCTGTGCCTTTCCCCCTGCCTCAAGGTGATGATCAGCCTTCCCAGGAAGATGATCTAGAGAACCCTGAAGGAACTGTCCCTGAAGAGCTTGAACCTGATCAGGTTGAGTTTCTGGGGACAGGGGGACCTTCCAGGGCTGACTTGGGGCAGGCTCAGTTATCCTGTCCATCTCTTGAACCCCTCAGACAGCTGGCTGCTGGGAATGCTCAAGGTACCCATAAAGTGTATTGGGATGATGGGCTCCTTTATTCAGAGGCTAGAGACCCAAAACCTGGTGCAACCAGGAGGTTGGTTATACCTCTGCAATTTAGGGGCTTCCTTCTTACCTTGGCCCATGATATTCCTCTAGCAGGACACTTAGGCCAGAACAAGACCTGGGACAGGCTTGTCCCTCACTTTCACTGGCCTCACATGAATGAAGATACCAAGGAGTTTTGTCGCTCCTGTGTGACCTGCCAAGCCAGTGGCAAATCAGGTGGCACAACAAAGGCCCCCCTAATACCACTACCTGTGGTGGGGGTCCCCTTTGAAAGAGTGGGAATAGATATAGTGGGTCCCATGGATCCTCCCACTGCATCTGGGCACAGATTTATACTGGTGGTAGTGGATCATGCCACCAGGTATCCAAAGGCAATTCCCCTTAGGACCACTACAGCTCCTGTTGTGGCCAGGGCCCTGCTGGGAGTATTCTCCAGAGTGGGGTTTCCTAAGGAGGTGGTTTCTGACAGAGGTACGAACTTCATGTCAGGATACTTGACAGCTATGTGGAAGGAATGTGGTGTCAACTACAAGTTCACCACTCCTTATCACCCACAATGCAATGGGCTTGTTGAGAGATTCAACAAGACCCTAAAGGGTATGATCAAAGGATTACCTGAAAAGCTCAGGCGAAGATGGGACATCCTTCTACCCTGCCTTCTGTTTGCTTACAGAGAGGTCCCACAAAAAGGAGTTGGCTACAGCCCCTTTGAATTGTTGTTTGGGCACCCTGTAAGAGGCCCACTGTGTTTAGTGAAGGAAGGATGGGAGTTACCTCTCAAAAAGCCTAAACAAGACATAGTGGACTATGTACTTGGTCTCCGCTCCAGGATGGCTGAGTATATGGAGAAGGCATCCAAAAACCTTGAGGCAAGCCAGGCCTTACAGAAAGCTTGGCATGACCAAAAGGCTGTCTTGGTTGAGTTTCAGCCAGGGCAGAAGGTATGGGTGTTGGAGCCAGTGGCCCCAGCAGCACTCCAAGCAAATGGTCTGGACCCCATACCATCCTGGAAAAGAAGGGAGAGGTTACCTACTTGGTGGACCTAGGAACTCCCAGGAGCCCCCACAGGGTACTCCATGTTAACAGGTTAAAAGCATATGTTGACAGGGCAGACATGGGCTTGCTCATGGCTACAGATGAGGGACAGGAGGAAGAGAGTGACCCTCTCCCAGACTTGTTGTCTCAGAACCCTGAAGATGGCTCAGTTGAAGGAGTGACCCTTGGAGGCAACCTCACTGACCATCAGCAGATTGAATGTAGACAGGTTCTACAATCATTTCAACATATGTTCTCACTGATACCTAGTCAAACTGACTGGTGTACCCATGTGGTGGACACTGGTGACAGTCTGCCTGTGAAGAACAAACTTTACAGACAACCTGACCACGTCAGGGACTGTATAAAGGCTGAGGTACACATAATGCTGGAACTGGGTGTCATTGAACCCTCAGAGAGCCCCTGGGCTAGCCCAGTGGTTCTGGTCCCCAAACCTCACACCAGAGATGGCAAGAGAGAGATGAGGTTCTGTGTGGCTTACAGAGGACTCAATGCTGTCACTAGGACAGATGCACATCCTATTCCAAGGGCAGATGAGCTCATAGACAAACTAGCTTCTGCTAAATTTTTGAGCACATTTGACTTGACAGCTGGCTATTGGCAAATCAGATTAGCTGAGGAGTCTAAGGCCAAAACAGCATTCTCAACCCCAGGTGGGCATTATCAATTTTTGGTGATGCCCTTTGGTCTGAAGAATGCACCTGCCACCTTCCAAAGGTTGGTGAATCAAGTCCTTACTGGGTTGGATGACTTTTGTGCAGCATATCTTGATGACATTGCTGTCTTTAGCTCCACCTGGGAGGATCACCTGATCCACCTGAAGAAGGTACTTGAGGGTCTGCAAAAGGCAGGCCTCACTATCAAGGCTACTAATTGCCAGATATGGCAGAGTAAGGTTGTGTATTTGGGCCACCTTGTAGGTGGAGGCTAAGTTCAACCACTGGAGAGTAAGATACAATCCATCAAGGACTGGTCCCCTCCAACCACCCAGACTCAAGTTTGAGCTTTCTTGGGCTTGACTGGGTACTACAGGAAGTTTGTTAAGAACTATGGGTCCATTGTGACTCCTCTTAATGATCTGACATCCAAGAAGATGCCCAAAAAGGTTCAGTGGACAGTAAGCTGTCAAAAGGCATTTGATGACCTGAAGAAGGCCATGTGCTCTGCACCTATCCTGAAAAGTCCTGACTACTCCAAATAGTTTATTGTCCAAACAGATGCTTCTGAGTTGGGTGTGGGAGCTGTGCTGTCACAACTTAATGTAGATGGTCAAGACCAACCCATTGCTTTTATTAGCAGAAGGTTGACCCCCAGAGAGAAGAATTGGTCAGCTATTGAGAGGGAGGCCTTTGCTGTGGTTTGGGCCCTGAAGAAGCTGAGGCCATACTTGTTTGGCACTCACTTCAAGATTCAGACCGACCATAAGCCCCTCTTGTGGCTAAATCAGATGAAGGGTGTAAACCCCAAACTGCTTAGGTGGTCCATTTCCCTACAGGGGATGGACTTTACAGTGGAGCACCGGCCAGGTACAGACCATGGGAATGCAGATGGTCTCTCCAGGTACTTCCACTTAGGACATGAAGACGAGACTGGTCAAGGCTAGTTTAATGTCCCTGCGTTTGGGGGGGGTTGTGTAGGAGAGTAGGGTATGCTATCCTATGGTCACCCCAAATTTTTGCTTTTTGCTTCACTGGTTTTTGACATATTGAGGCTGTGGGCCTGCTAATCAGACCCCCAGCCTGCTGTTCTCTCTAACTAAATTGACACTATGCACCCTAGGTGCATAACCAATTGGAATTGGATCACCCTGTGAGCCCCTGTACCAGTGTACACTAGGTACCCAGGGCATTGGTGTATCTAAGGCCTGCCAGGGGCTGAAGCATGTATTATGCCACCCCAGGCTTGGCCTAACAAATTTGACACAACTGGCTGATCACTCAGCTGGGGTAAGTTGGTGTAACCACCTCTTACTTGGGTGTAGTATACCTATACCTAACCTTAAATGGGACACATGTTAACCTATAAGTCACTCCTATGGCAGGCCTTGACAATCCTGAAGGCAGAGTGCTTGGTTCCATGTGAGATGGTGCTCTGGCATGAGCTGAGCCTGTCTGCAGTGGTCGGAACAACTTCCTTCTACCGTTTCCAGATATCGTCATACCATATACTCTTAAGTGCATTATGAACCTCGCGGTTAAATGCTATCTTTGGTTTGGCTTTATCAAAACATGTCGAGTAAGGTGTCATACGAATTGGAATACTAACCCCTCGCCAATTCTGGCGACGGGGTTAGCATTCCACCCTTCTAGAGGGACACGACATGTACAGTACCTGAAACCCGGGTAAAATCAGACATAGCCTCAGCTCCGCAAAATGGATGCTGCCACCACAAACACAAGTCTGCCCTCCTGCTGCTGGGAGTCCTTCCAGCTTGGGAGACGTGGACAAAGGGTTTCCTGCCAGGGGAGGTGTGAGCACCACCCCAGACAGGATTTTGTGTATTGGTCAGGTAGGGCTTGAAAGAAACCAGACATGCCTGAGGCTCACAAGGAGCCTCGGTGCATATGCCAGTTCAAACCGGTCCCGGGGCACACCAGCCCCGGACCTGGGGCGAGCTGGACAAAGGATTGGGGGTGTAACCACCCCCCTTCCTGGTCCCACCCTTAGGGAGGGACCTAGCAGGTAGTCCGGCCCCTAGAATCCGCTTAAAGGTAGGAGCTGTGTCCTAAGACTTCAGACATCCTGGAATCAACTTAACCACAAGAAGAAGACGGGAACTTCGACGCTCTGCTGCACAGAGGACTGAAGAAAATCTCCCCTATGGTCAGGGAGTGACCATCTTGCTAACGCAAGCACAAACCAGCTATTGAACGTCTGCTTTGCCGCCGCCTCCAACCGGAGCCCGAGCCCAGAGCCCGACAAGACCTGGACCTCCAGACCTCTCACCGCCCGATCCACAGTCCCTGCAAAGAAGGAACCCGTGGAGGCACCGAGACACGTGGAGCCAGCCATCTTGAAAGACCGACGACAAGCTGCAAGCGCAACGACAGAGGCTCCCTCCAAGTTGTGCTTTGGGTCCTGAGAAGCCCAACCACCGAGCAACATCTGCACCAAAGGTGATCCCTCCAGCATCTCCACGATCTGCGTGGGGCCCCTCTGCACTTTGCATCTCGACGCGCCTGCCCGGTCCCTGGCCCGTTGGCTAGTGGCCATTTTGGCGACCTATTTGAAAATCAACGACGCTGGTCTGGTTGCTCCAGACTGGCCCTAGCTGCTCCCCAAAAGAGCAGACCCTCTGACCTTGCTGGTCAGAACAATCAGCTTTCTTGAACTTCCACGACTCCTGCCTTTGCCAAGGCTTGTTTGCTTCTTTCGAGTCGCCGACACCGCCGACAGCGAGAGCCTGCGTGGGACAGCTCGTGACTCGACTCCTGGACGTCGTCGACCTTCAGGGACTACGTGGCTGCGGAGACAAGCTACACCTAACCACCTGTTTGCACCCGACATCGCCTGGCACCTACCTGGTGCCACGCCGGTCACTGGCCAGTGACTGTGAACACTGTCCCCTCTGCTTACAGGTCTTCTACAACTCCGATCCACCCTTGGATCCAACGCAGCTCTTCTGGACCGACCGCCTGCAGCATCTTTGTCATCAGGCTCCATTGAATCGATAGAAGAAACCCGACGCACTTCGAGACCTATGCACCCGCTTCCTGTGGGTGAGGTAAAGCTGGCACTCCGGTGCCCAAGTGTAGAGAATCATCTCTAGTGTCTGTGTTTCGAATCTTAAAATCGTAGTCCACCCAGAAGACCCTTTCTGCAGTAACTTTCTAACTTTTACGCACCCATTGAAAACCTATGGGAGCACGCGTGTGGCTTTCCTCACTGCACGCGCAACCCGTGGACCTCCTGGTCACTAACTGAAGTTAGCTCCTTGTAGGCCCAGCGATTCTAGAGGCCCTAGGCCTTTTCCCTTTCCTGTTCGTGGTACTTATACCACTATTTTAGTATATGGTTTGAGTGGCCACCAGGGCCCATCCATATAAAGTGCAACTTCTGTATATTATAACGTTGTCTTGTTTAACGATTTGTGCTCCTGTGCTCATAAAGAGTCTAGGGGATACTTTGAGAAATAAATACATATATATTTTGAATATATATCTGTGTGGTGTCCTTTCATTGGTATAAAGGGGGGGTTACATTTGGTAAAACAGCCTGCTTAACACGCTTTAACGAGTTTAGCCTCAAAGACTGCTTAGCCTACGCTACCACTAGGGCAGCTAGTCCGGAAAGGTTGACTTACAACCACACCATAAGGGTTGCTTGGCATGGTACAAGGTGATCACTTTAACTAGTGAACATCATATACCAGGCCAACTTCTCACATTGGTGAGCAGCGGTTGGATTTGAGCTTGCTGTGTTTTACCATTGTAATCTCTTGGTTACCAATTGAAAGATCACATAGGTACCTGTAGGTACATATAAAACAAGATAGATATACTTAAGTTCTACTGAACTTAGTTGTTGTAGAGAAAAGGGAGTAGCACACCCTGACTACAACTACTAGATAGGTTTAGTAGGTAAACCCAAGTGTAGGTAGATTGCAACACATCCACCCACACTTGAGAGCAATGGAGGGGGCAGAGGGGTCCAAGGTACCCATCTCTGTCGAGAGTGACCCCCAGAGGGCACCAACTCTCTTTGCTACCCTAAATCAAAATGAGCTCAGGCAGTTGGCAAATATCAGGGGCCTTAAACAGCCCAAGAACCCTACTTCTGCCGAACTCAGAGAGCTTTTACAGGCTGATGAAGATCAGAAAGCTCTCAAGAAAGCCTCCCAGTTAGGCCCCTTAGGGACAGGAACAGGAGGCCCCCCTTCTGAAGATGCCACTGAGGTACCCCTTTCCAATAATCACCCCTTAGATGAGATTCATACTACAGAGGATGAAAGTGAGAAGGGTACTGATACAGAAGGTAGTGAGGATGAAGGGAGAACTAGCCCAGTGCCAAGTGTTATACGTGGCCCAGCTAACCTAAGGCTATTGGGGACTGACAATGGGATCATCCCATTGGATCTCCCTAGTGGACTTAACCAGGGGCTTGGGAGGCAAAGGAATCACTCAGGTGAATCTAATGCTTCTCATGCCTCTAGAGGCTCTCAAGGTCACTCCAGAAGAAGGATGACCACCCCTCAGAGGAGGGAACATGAGGCCAGAATGCAGGAAGCTCAGCTGAGAATCAGGAGACAGGAGCTAGAAGTAGCTCTGATGGAAGAAAAACTGAGTAAGGCTAGGCAACCTAGAGAGAGTGGGTCTATACCCACTGGTGGCAGCATTGTCCCTAAGGACAAAGATAGGGTCTTTGACTAGAGGAACCTGTCCAAGGTTGTGCCCCCCTACAAAAGTGGGGATGACATCCACAAATGGATGACTGCTCTTGAGAGAGCCTGCAAAGTGCAGCAGGTTCCTGAAGACCAGTGGGCAGCAATCTTATGGCTCTCCTTTGAAGGAAGAGGCAGAGATAGACTCCTCACTGTTAGGGAGGAGGATGTCAGAAACTACAGAGCCCTGAAGAGTGTCCTAGTTGATGGGTTAGGCTTACCCACTGAACAGTACAGGTTAATGTTCAGAGACACCCAGAAGACACAGACTCAGGACTGGTCTGAATACATTGAATGTGCCACTAAGGCTTTGGAGGGTTGGTTGCTGGGAAGTAAGGTATCTGATTATACAGGATTGTACAATTTGATGATGAGAGAACAGATTTTAAATAACTGTCAGACCAGCAACTGCATCAACACTTGATTGACTCAGATCTGACCTCTCCCCAAGAATTGGGAAAGAAGGCAGACAAATGGGTCAGAACCAGGGTGAAGCAAAAGAACCAGAACCAGGGCCAAGGGGGTGATCAGAAGAAAACAGACCAAAAGGGTGGATATCAGAAATCTAAAGACCAGAAGTCTTCAACAGGGCCCCAAACTAGTACTAACGAGGGTGGGTCGCAGCCTAAAGGGAAGAAGAAAGAAGGTCCAAAGAAACCCTGGTGCAAATCTTGCAAGAATACAACTCACTGGACTAGTGATTGTAAGAAGGGTGGAGCCACCAACACTGTTGCCCCTAAGGCACCTGCTCCCAGTACTACTGTTAGCAGTGTTGGTCCCCAAACAAAGGGTGTAGTGGGAATCACTATGGGAACTGAAGGAGATTCTGACTTAGACAGAACCCTGACACACGCAATCTTGATCTGTGATGGGGACATGGATTTGTCCCTGACTGTGAGCCCCAGTAACCTGGGCAAGTACAGACAGACTCCTTTAATAAATGAAAAAGTGGCTCAAGCCTACAGGGACACATGTGCCAGTGTCACTATGGTGACACCAGGCTTTGTGGACCCTGGACAGTACATACCAGGTGAGAACTACCTGGTGACCAATGCCAGCAATGCCACTACTTCACATAGTGTGGCAGTTGTTAACTTCTCATGGGGAGGGGTAACTGGCCTCAAAAGGGTTGTGGTTAGTGCAGACCTCCCAGTAGAATGTTTGTTGGGCAATGACCTAGAGAGTTCTCTATGGTCAGAAGTGGAGTACAGGACACATGCAGAGATGTTAGGTATATCACCACATGTCCTTGCTGTGACCAGGTCACAGGCCAAAAAGTGCCTCACTGAACCTCAGGTCTTGGATCCTGGAACAATGGACCAAGCACCTACCAAGAAGAAGAACAGGAGGGTTAAGGCTGTGCCTTTCCCCCTGCCTCAAGGTGATGATCAGCCTTCCCAGGAAGATGATCTAGAGAACCCTGAAGGAACTGTCCCTGAAGAGCTTGAACCTGATCAGGTTGAGTTTCTGGGGACAGGGGGACCTTCCAGGGCTGACTTGGGGCAGGCTCAGTTATCCTGTCCATCTCTTGAACCCCTCAGACAGCTGGCTGCTGGGAATGCTCAAGGTACCCATAAAGTGTATTGGGATGATGGGCTCCTTTATTCAGAGGCTAGAGACCCAAAACCTGGTGCAACCAGGAGGTTGGTTATACCTCTGCAATTTAGGGGCTTCCTTCTTACCTTGGCCCATGATATTCCTCTAGCAGGACACTTAGGCCAGAACAAGACCTGGGACAGGCTTGTCCCTCACTTTCACTGGCCTCACATGAATGAAGATACCAAGGAGTTTTGTCGCTCCTGTGTGACCTGCCAAGCCAGTGGCAAATCAGGTGGCACAACAAAGGCCCCCCTAATACCACTACCTGTGGTGGGGGTCCCCTTTGAAAGAGTGGGAATAGATATAGTGGGTCCCATGGATCCTCCCACTGCATCTGGGCACAGATTTATACTGGTGGTAGTGGATCATGCCACCAGGTATCCAAAGGCAATTCCCCTTAGGACCACTACAGCTCCTGTTGTGGCCAGGGCCCTGCTGGGAGTATTCTCCAGAGTGGGGTTTCCTAAGGAGGTGGTTTCTGACAGAGGTACGAACTTCATGTCAGGATACTTGACAGCTATGTGGAAGGAATGTGGTGTCAACTACAAGTTCACCACTCCTTATCACCCACAATGCAATGGGCTTGTTGAGAGATTCAACAAGACCCTAAAGGGTATGATCAAAGGATTACCTGAAAAGCTCAGGCGAAGATGGGACATCCTTCTACCCTGCCTTCTGTTTGCTTACAGAGAGGTCCCACAAAAAGGAGTTGGCTACAGCCCCTTTGAATTGTTGTTTGGGCACCCTGTAAGAGGCCCACTGTGTTTAGTGAAGGAAGGATGGGAGTTACCTCTCAAAAAGCCTAAACAAGACATAGTGGACTATGTACTTGGTCTCCGCTCCAGGATGGCTGAGTATATGGAGAAGGCATCCAAAAACCTTGAGGCAAGCCAGGCCTTACAGAAAGCTTGGCATGACCAAAAGGCTGTCTTGGTTGAGTTTCAGCCAGGGCAGAAGGTATGGGTGTTGGAGCCAGTGGCCCCAGCAGCACTCCAAGCAAATGGTCTGGACCCCATACCATCCTGGAAAAGAAGGGAGAGGTTACCTACTTGGTGGACCTAGGAACTCCCAGGAGCCCCCACAGGGTACTCCATGTTAACAGGTTAAAAGCATATGTTGACAGGGCAGACATGGGCTTGCTCATGGCTACAGATGAGGGACAGGAGGAAGAGAGTGACCCTCTCCCAGACTTGTTGTCTCAGAACCCTGAAGATGGCTCAGTTGAAGGAGTGACCCTTGGAGGCAACCTCACTGACCATCAGCAGATTGAATGTAGACAGGTTCTACAATCATTTCAACATATGTTCTCACTGATACCTAGTCAAACTGACTGGTGTACCCATGTGGTGGACACTGGTGACAGTCTGCCTGTGAAGAACAAACTTTACAGACAACCTGACCACGTCAGGGACTGTATAAAGGCTGAGGTACACATAATGCTGGAACTGGGTGTCATTGAACCCTCAGAGAGCCCCTGGGCTAGCCCAGTGGTTCTGGTCCCCAAACCTCACACCAGAGATGGCAAGAGAGAGATGAGGTTCTGTGTGGATTACAGAGGACTCAATGCTGTCACTAGGACAGATGCACATCCTATTCCAAGGGCAGATGAGCTCATAGACAAACTAGCTTCTGCTAAATTTTTGAGCACATTTGACTTGACAGCTGGCTATTGGCAAATCAGATTAGCTGAGGAGTCTAAGGCCAAAACAGCATTCTCAACCCCAGGTGGGCATTATCAATTTTTGGTGATGCCCTTTGGTCTGAAGAATGCACCTGCCACCTTCCAAAGGTTGGTGAATCAAGTCCTTACTGGGTTGGATGACTTTTGTGCAGCATATCTTGATGACATTGCTGTCTTTAGCTCCACCTGGGAGGATCACCTGATCCACCTGAAGAAGGTACTTGAGGGTCTGCAAAAGGCAGGCCTCACTATCAAGGCTACTAATTGCCAGATATGGCAGAGTAAGGTTGTGTATTTGGGCCACCTTGTAGGTGGAGGCTAAGTTCAACCACTGGAGAGTAAGATACAATCCATCAAGGACTGGTCCCCTCCAACCACCCAGACTCAAGTTTGAGCTTTCTTGGGCTTGACTGGGTACTACAGGAAGTTTGTTAAGAACTATGGGTCCATTGTGACTCCTCTTAATGATCTGACATCCAAGAAGATGCCCAAAAAGGTTCAGTGGACAGTAAGCTGTCAAAAGGCATTTGATGACCTGAAGAAGGCCATGTGCTCTGCACCTATCCTGAAAAGTCCTGACTACTCCAAATAGTTTATTGTCCAAACAGATGCTTCTGAGTTGGGTGTGGGAGCTGTGCTGTCACAACTTAATGTAGATGGTCAAGACCAACCCATTGCTTTTATTAGCAGAAGGTTGACCCCCAGAGAGAAGAATTGGTCAGCTATTGAGAGGGAGGCCTTTGCTGTGGTTTGGGCCCTGAAGAAGCTGAGGCCATACTTGTTTGGCACTCACTTCAAGATTCAGACCGACCATAAGCCCCTCTTGTGGCTAAATCAGATGAAGGGTGTAAACCCCAAACTGCTTAGGTGGTCCATTTCCCTACAGGGGATGGACTTTACAGTGGAGCACCGGCCAGGTACAGACCATGGGAATGCAGATGGTCTCTCCAGGTACTTCCACTTAGGACATGAAGACGAGACTGGTCAAGGCTAGTTTAATGTCCCTGCGTTTGGGGGGGGTTGTGTAGGAGAGTAGGGTATGCTATCCTATGGTCACCCCAAATTTTTGCTTTTTGCTTCACTGGTTTTTGACATATTGAGGCTGTGGGCCTGCTAATCAGACCCCCAGCCTGCTGTTCTCTCTAACTAAATTGACACTATGCACCCTAGGTGCATAACCAATTGGAATTGGATCACCCTGTGAGCCCCTGTACCAGTGTACACTAGGTACCCAGGGCATTGGTGTATCTAAGGCCTGCCAGGGGCTGAAGCATGTATTATGCCACCCCAGGCTTGGCCTAACAAATTTGACACAACTGGCTGATCACTCAGCTGGGGTAAGTTGGTGTAACCACCTCTTACTTGGGTGTAGTATACCTATACCTAACCTTAAATGGGACACATGTTAACCTATAAGTCACTCCTATGGCAGGCCTTGACAATCCTGAAGGCAGAGTGCTTGGTTCCATGTGAGATGGTGCTCTGGCATGAGCTGAGCCTGTCTGCAGTGGTCGGAACAACTTCCTTCTACCGTTTCCAGATATCGTCATACCATATA
Organism: Triturus cristatus; assembly: GCF_964204655.1. Taxonomy (NCBI): domain Eukaryota; kingdom Metazoa; phylum Chordata; class Amphibia; order Caudata; family Salamandridae; genus Triturus; species Triturus cristatus. The sequence goes on along the minus strand of NC_140590.1, from coordinate 1,604,602,069 downwards.
CTCTTAAGTGCATTATGAACCTCGCGGTTAAATGCTATCTTTGGTTTGGCTTTATCAAAACATGTCGAGTAAGGTGTCATACGAATTGGAATACTAACCCCTCGCCAATTCTGGCGACGGGGTTAGCATTCCACCCTTCTAGAGGGACACGACATGTACAGTACCTGAAACCCGGGTAAAATCAGACATAGCCTCAGCTCCGCAAAATGGATGCTGCCACCACAAACACAAGTCTGCCCTCCTGCTGCTGGGAGTCCTTCCAGCTTGGGAGACGTGGACAAAGGGTTTCCTGCCAGGGGAGGTGTGAGCACCACCCCAGACAGGATTTTGTGTATTGGTCAGGTAGGGCTTGAAAGAAACCAGACATGCCTGAGGCTCACAAGGAGCCTCGGTGCATATGCCAGTTCAAACCGGTCCCGGGGCACACCAGCCCCGGACCTGGGGCGAGCTGGACAAAGGATTGGGGGTGTAACCACCCCCCTTCCTGGTCCCACCCTTAGGGAGGGACCTAGCAGGTAGTCCGGCCCCTAGAATCCGCTTAAAGGTAGGAGCTGTGTCCTAAGACTTCAGACATCCTGGAATCAACTTAACCACAAGAAGAAGACGGGAACTTCGACGCTCTGCTGCACAGAGGACTGAAGAAAATCTCCCCTATGGTCAGGGAGTGACCATCTTGCTAACGCAAGCACAAACCAGCTATTGAACGTCTGCTTTGCCGCCGCCTCCAACCGGAGCCCGAGCCCAGAGCCCGACAAGACCTGGACCTCCAGACCTCTCACCGCCCGATCCACAGTCCCTGCAAAGAAGGAACCCGTGGAGGCACCGAGACACGTGGAGCCAGCCATCTTGAAAGACCGACGACAAGCTGCAAGCGCAACGACAGAGGCTCCCTCCAAGTTGTGCTTTGGGTCCTGAGAAGCCCAACCACCGAGCAACATCTGCACCAAAGGTGATCCCTCCAGCATCTCCACGATCTGCGTGGGGCCCCTCTGCACTTTGCATCTCGACGCGCCTGCCCGGTCCCTGGCCCGTTGGCTAGTGGCCATTTTGGCGACCTATTTGAAAATCAACGACGCTGGTCTGGTTGCTCCAGACTGGCCCTAGCTGCTCCCCAAAAGAGCAGACCCTCTGACCTTGCTGGTCAGATCAATCAGCTTTCTTGAACTTCCACGACTCCTGCCTTTGCCAAGGCTTGTTTGCTTCTTTCGAGTCGCCGACACCGCCGACAGCGAGAGCCTGCGTGGGACAGCTCGTGACTCGACTCCTGGACGTCGTCGACCTTCAGGGACTACGTGGCTGCGGAGACAAGCTACACCTAACCACCTGTTTGCACCCGACATCGCCTGGCACCTACCTGGTGCCACGCCGGTCACTGGCCAGTGACTGTGAACACTGTCCCCTCTGCTTACAGGTCTTCTACAACTCCGATCCACCCTTGGATCCAACGCAGCTCTTCTGGACCGACCGCCTGCAGCATCTTTGTCATCAGGCTCCATTGAATCGATAGAAGAAACCCGACGCACTTCGAGACCTATGCACCCGCTTCCTGTGGGTGAGGTAAAGCTGGCACTCCGGTGCCCAAGTGTAGAGAATCATCTCTAGTGTCTGTGTTTCGAATCTTAAAATCGTAGTCCACCCAGAAGACCCTTTCTGCAGTAACTTTCTAACTTTTACGCACCCATTGAAAACCTATGGGAGCACGCGTGTGGCTTTCCTCACTGCACGCGCAACCCGTGGACCTCCTGGTCACTAACTGAAGTTAGCTCCTTGTAGGCCCAGCGATTCTAGAGGCCCTAGGCCTTTTCCCTTTCCTGTTCGTGGTACTTATACCACTATTTTAGTATATGGTTTGAGTGGCCACCAGGGCCCATCCATATAAAGTGCAACTTCTGTATATTATAACGTTGTCTTGTTTAACGATTTGTGCTCCTGTGCTCATAAAGAGTCTAGGGGATACTTTGAGAAATAAATACATATATATTTTGAATATATATCTGTGTGGTGTCCTTTCATTGGTATAAAGGGGGGGTTACATTTGGTAAAACAGCCTGCTTAACACGCTTTAACGAGTTTAGCCTCAAAGACTGCTTAGCCTACGCTACCACTAGGGCAGCTAGTCCGGAAAGGTTGACTTACAACCACACCATAAGGGTTGCTTGGCATGGTACAAGGTGGTCACTTTAACTAGTGAACATCATATACCAGGCCAACTTCTCACAGAGATTATGAGCCATGAAGAACTGCATGCATGTTGCCGAAGTACACATACACTCATATGCTCAATCTTTGACAATTATGCCATAGATGGCGCATGCAAACTGGCAAGAGATCTGCAGTGACAGAGATGAGGCACTTTGGATTGTGGTGAACACCTTTATTACACAAACTCACACAAAGTGAAATGCATCCATATGAACAGACTCACAGGTCAGTTGACATAACATGTGGGACATATGCTGTACCCCCTCCTTTACAACACGGATGTTGTAAATCCCAATGAACTGGTACACAAGTTAAGGGGATCAGCCAAACACATCCTGCTGCACACGGAGAGGCTGCAATTCCCCATAGAGCCTGTTGTTGCGATGTCCCACACTATGTCCACCCATAGCATCCTCAATGTTTCAGAGGCAAGGTTTACACACATTGATCCCTTCATCAGACTCCACACTCCACAACAGATGACTGTCAAGAAGGGTGACTATCATGTCATGGGAGTGATGCTACATGTTATATGCTCCATGGTGAGAAGACATGTATGCATGGTACCACAACATGCACAGAAGCAGTCCCTACACATTCCCAGCCCGTACCACTACCAAAAAGCATTGCTGCAATCCTTACCCAAACTGACATTTCCACATGTCCGTGCATGGAACGCTGATTCGTACAAAAGGGGGTGGTGATGGACGGAGGATCAGAACCAATCAAACACTCACACCCAGTCAACAGATCTGGGTTTGATCCATCACTGTTCTTTAGCCCACTCTGCCACCCCAGTTCAGACATGGCCATATGCAAATCAGTCTGACCCTGTGCCTCATGGGAACAGTCCAGCCCGAACTGCCAAGCCATGCCTTCCCTGGACTGGAAACAAGCTTCCTAGGACCGGTTTCTGGCATTTCAGCCGTCTTCAGCCAGGCTTGCTTGAATCCAGCGGCAAAGTGAGCAAGGGACTCACGCCTGAGCATACCCTGCCAACTTATGGCGAACAAAGCGGTACAAAAGGGGGTGGTGATGGACGGAGCATCAGAACCAATCAAACACTCACACCCAGTCAACAGATCTGGGTTTGATCCATCACCGTTCTTTAGCCCACTCTGCCACCCCAGTTCAGACATGGCCATATGCAAATCAGTCTGACCCTGTGCCTCATGGGAACAGTCCAGCCCGAACTGCCAAGCCATGCCTTCCCTGGACTGGAAACAAGCTTCCTAGGACCGGTTTCTGGCATTTCAGCCGTCTTCAGCCAGGCTTGCTTGAATCCAGTGGCAAAGTGAGCAAGGGACTCACGTCTGAGCATACCCTGCCAACTTATGGCGAATAAAGCGGTACAAAAGGGGGTGGTGATGGACGGAGCATCAGAACCAATCAAACACTCACACCCAGTCAACAGATCTGGGTTTGATCCATCACTGTTCTTTAGCCCACTCTGCCACCCCAGTTCAGACATGGCCATATGCAAATCAGTCTGACCCTCTGCCTCATGGGAACAGTCCAGCCCGAACTGCCAAGCCATGCCTTCCCTGGACTGGAAACAAGCTTCCTAGGACCGGTTTCTGGCATTTCAGCCGTCTTCAGCCAGGCTTGCTTGAATCCAGCGGCAAAGTGAGCAAGGGACTCACGCCTGAGCATACCCTGCCAACTTATGGCGAACAAAGCGGTACAAAAGGGGGTGGTGATGGACGGAGCATCAGAACCAATCAAACACTCACACCCAGTCAACAGATCTGGGTTTGATCCATCACCGTTCTTTAGCCCACTCTGCCACCCCAGTTCAGACATGGCCATATGCAAATCAGTCTGACCCTGTGCCTCATGGGAACAGTCCAGCCCGAACTGCCAAGCCATGCCTTCCCTGGACTGGAAACAAGCTTCCTAGGACCGGTTTCTGGCATTTCAGCCGTCTTCAGCCAGGCTTGCTTGAATCCAGTGGCAAAGTGAGCAAGGGACTCACGTCTGAGCATACCCTGCCAACTTATGGCGAATAAAGCGGTACAAAAGGGGGTGGTGATGGACGGAGCATCAGAACCAATCAAACACTCACACCCAGTCAACAGATCTGGGTTTCATCCATCACTGTTCTTTAGCCCACTCTGCCACCCCAGTTCAGACATGGCCATATGCAAATCAGTCTGACCCTGTGCCTCATGGGAACAGTCCAGCCCGAACTGCCAAGCCATGCCTTCCCTGGACTGGAAACAAGCTTCCTAGGACCGGTTTCTGGCATTTCAGCCGTCTTCAGCCAGGCTTGCTTGAATCCAGCGGCAAAGTGAGCAAGGGACTCACGCCTGAGCATACCCTGCCAACTTATGGCGAACAAAGCGGTACAAAAGGGGGTGGTGATGGACGGAGCATCAGAACCAATCAAACACTCACACCCAGTCAACAGATCTGGGTTTGATCCATCACCGTTCTTTAGCCCACTCTGCCACCCCAGTTCAGACATGGCCATATGCAAATCAGTCTGACCCTGTGCCTCATGGGAACAGTCCAGCCCGAACTGCCAAGCCATGCCTTCCCTGGACAGGAAACAAGCTTCCTAGGACCGGTTTCTGGCATTTCAGCCGTCTTCAGCCAGGCTTGCTTGAATCCAGTGGCAAAGTGAGCAAGGGACTCACGTCTGAGCATACCCTGCCAACTTATGGCGAATAAAGCGGTACAAAAGGGGGTGGTGATGGACGGAGCATCAGAACCAATCAAACACTCACACCCAGTCAACAGATCTGGGTTTGATCCATCACCGTTCTTTAGCCCACTCTGCCACCCCAGTTCAGACATGGCCATATGCAAATCAGCCTGACCCTGTGCCTCATGGGAACAGTCCAGCCCGAACTGCCAAGCCATGCCTTCCCTGGACTGGAAACAAGCTTCCTAGGACCGGTTTCTGGCATTTCAGCCGTCTTCAGCCATGCTTGCTTGAATCCAGTGGCAAAGTGAAAAAGGACCCACGCCTGAGCATACCCTGCCAACTTATGGCGAACAAAGCGGTACAAAAGGGGGTGGTGATGGACGGAGCATCAGAACCAATCAAACACTCACACCCAGTCAAAAGATCTGGGTTTGATCCATCACCGTTCTTTAGCCCACTCTGCCACCCCAGTTCAGACATGGCCATATGCAAATCAGTCTGACCCTGTGCCTCATGGGAACAGTCCAGCCCGAACTGCCAAGCCATGCCTTCCCTGGACTGGAAACAAACTTCCTAGGACCGGTTTCTGGCATTTCAGCCATCTTCAGCCAGGCTTGCTTGAATCCAGTGGCAAAGTGAGCAAGGGACTCACGTCTGAGCATACCCTGCCAATTTATGGCGAACAAAGCGGTACAAAAGGGGGTGGTGATGGACGGAGCATCAGAACCAATGAAAAACTCACACCCAGTCAACAGATCTGGGTTTGATCCATCACTGTTCTTTAGCCCACTCTGCCACCCCAGTTCAGACATGGCCATATGCAAATCAGTCTGACCCTGTGCCTCATGGGAACAGTCCAGCCAGAACGGTGATGGATCAAACCCAGATCTGTTGACTGGGTGTGAGTGTTTGATTGGTTCTGATGCTCCATCCATCAACACCCCCTTTTTTACCGGTTTGGAACGCTGATTCAGCACACGTTGCAATCCTCATGAGGAAAAGAAGGAGGACAAAGATGACACGAGCAGACAACAGGCGCAAAAACCTGGGAATGAGAGACACACATGAAGTCACCTAAAACAATTCTCGCCGCACACATGGTCAGTTACGAAACATGAACAATGTTGGACACATGCAAATTTCAAATAAAGTCTCTCCGCAAAACTGTGTGGCATGACATCATCACTCGAGTGACACATCAGAACACACATCAAAGTTACTTTGCATTCAGTCAGCTGGACACACACATTGCAACACATGCCACTCAATTCTACAAGCTTGCACACTCATACCCAGTGACTCACCATTATGAGAAGAAGTTGCGTATGAGCTGACTCCGGATATCATCCTCCTCCTCCTCCTCCTCATCACTTGCCTCGTGATCAAGCACATGATTCTCCATGGGTGGATGTTCATGCTCATCCGGATCCAGGTTGAGTGGCACTGCCTTCTCAACTGCCATGTTGTGCAGCATGCAGCACACAATGAAGATTTTGCAGACCTTCTCCGGTGCATATGGGAGGGACCAGCCTGTCTTGTCAAGGCACCGGAATTGGTCTTCAGGAGGCCAAACGTCCTCTCAATCACTCGCCTGGTCTGCCCGTGTGCATTGTTGTACCGGTGATCTGCAGCTGTTCTTGGATTGCAGAGAGGTGTCAGTAGCCATGGCATGTTGGGATATCCAGAGTCCCCTACATGGAAACATCATGTAAATAAGTGGGTCAGGAGATGCCGTAAGAGCCAAAGATACCGCAACCACAGGACAGAGTATACCCACCAACAAGACATGCTCGTTCGTTGTGCATCTGCAGCATCATTTGTAGCACCCTACTACGCCTCATGATGTAGGCATCGTGTGCTGATCCTGGAAAACGTGCACAGACATGGGAAATCAGCATGTTAGCAAGACACACCACAAGGGCATTTATTGAGTGGTAATGTTTTCGGTTGCGATAGGCCTTCTCGTGTGCCTGTGGTGGTACCAAAGCCACATGTGTCCCATCAATGGACCCAATGACATGGGGCATCCCTCCCAGGGCATAGAAATCACCCTTGACATCTGTCAACTCCTCAGGAGTAGGAAATTTGATGAATTCATCAATGTGCTCCAACATGGCTGCCAAAACATCACGCAGGACACGGCTGAACATTGTCTATGACATCCCACGAACATCAGCTATGGTCAATTGAAACGTACCTGTGGCAAAAAAATGTAGGGCTGCCATCACCTTCATCTTGGGGGTCAGCGCAGTAGGATACCTGTGTCACGGTTGGAGGTGTTGCCAGCTTGTTAGTCAAGTCCTCAATCAACTGTCGAGTGAATCTGTAACGTCGGATGCAGGCACGTTCCCTCATGGCAGCCAAGTCTGGAATTGGTCTTGGGACAGGCGGTGCCCTGCAGGACATTGTTAGGAATAATGAAGATTGAGAGTCTGCCAACATCAATGTCAATGAACATAGCACATGCTAAACTGCTACTAAACATCAGGTAACTATGGAGTCTGGTGTGTGCAATACATCCAGGACACATATGCCAGCTTGCTGGCACTCCTACGAAAAGCCAGATACACCTGTTGATTGTCAAGTCTACATGACATGCCCTGAAATGAGCAAGGGGCAAGTCTGAGTGAGCAGCCAGAGATATCACTGGAGTGACACACATCCAAACAGCTGCATTGGAAGGATGTCATCTCATCCAGACAGCTGACTGCAAGGCACACGCACAGGTCACATGGAATGTCAAATGTACATATCAAACACATTGGGATGAAGAGGTACACGTGACAACAAAAAAACACAGCCGTTGAGACGACACAGACATGTATGCCTGGGAAAATATGATGTCCGATGCACACAGACCCTACAGCCGTGGGAATCCACATGTGGCATGGTGTGCGTAGATGTGTGCCATGCCCATCTCCACACAGACCCATGTTGGATGCACCAACAGCAGATGCAGTTGACGGAACACTAACAGCAAGCTCATGGGAACACATGACACACACCTGACATAGTCACATTGGGGCACGCTAATCGTGACATGTCAGTTGATAGAGTGTCCCTGTCCCTGGCATCAGGAGACAGGTGCGGGTGGTGATGACTGTGCCATCCCACTGCTGCTGTGCATGACACAGTTGGACTACAGACACACAAGTGGCAAGGTGATGTGTGCCACATAGTGCCCCATCACACATGACATGTGTACACAGGTCATCACACATCAATTGTGCAACTAGATGAGATGACCTGTGCAATATCACTGGCTGACACACATAGGGCCTGCACATAAAAGTATGCAATGACAAGTACTTGATGGACATCCTTGTGCGACTCATAGCCCTCCATTCATTGCGTGTGTATGCCCCGTATCACTATTGTACTGTTGCCGTAGGGGTACGTGTGAAACGCACCGTACCCACGCATTCAATGCACCGTACCCAGGCATTCATTGCGTGTTTCCGCCCCGTATCACAATTGTACTGGTGCCGTAGGGGTACGTGTGAAACGCACCGTACCCACACATTCACTGCGTGTGTACGCCCCGTATCACAATTGTACTGGTGCTGTAGGGGTACGTGTGAAACGCTCCGTACCCACGCATTCATTGCGTGTGTACGGCCCGTATCACTATTGTACTGGTGCCGTAGGGGTACGTGTGAAACGCACCGTACCCACGCATTCATTGCGTGTGTACGCCCTGTATCACGTTTGTACTTGTGCTGTATGGGTACGTGTGAAATGCACCGTACAAATGAATGCCCATCAGCAAGATAGATATTAGGCAGCCAGAACCCATGAGAGGGCACTTGCCTGCACATCTTTCGAGTCGACCACTCTGCTGCTGTCTCTGCTTCCTCTGGACCATGTCGCCTACTGTGGAGAGGGCCCAGCCATTCACCCTAGAGGAGAAAGAGGCGTTGCTGGACTGCCTCCTCCCACAGTACCCCAAGCTGTATGGGAGACCAGGGGAGCAGGTGAGTGCTGATTCCACTACCTTTGCCTATGCACCTGTTGTGTGACTGTCAATATTGTGTCCAGGTGGGACAGACATGCTATGTGAAACGAAGCGTACACCTGCATTCATTGCGTGTGTACGCATCGTACCCATGGTGTCGGTTAGAATCGTATCACTGTTGTAATGTTGCCATAAGCGGTGTAAAACACTACCTTTGACTGTGCACCAGTTGTGTGACTGTCACTTCTGGCATTGTGTCCAGGTATGACAGACATGCAATGTTGTCTAGAGTGGGTCCCAGGGGGAGGACATACTTATGTCTCTCATGCTGAGCATGATGTAGTTCCTGTGTGCACTCCTCAATTGCATTGTGCTTACTGTGACATTCACTGCATAGTGCATGACACATTCAGCCTGGCAAATCCTTGGTGGCTTTTTTTCCTATTGTCCTGAGGTGATTCAGTGGTCCCCCCGGTGTGACAGGTGACTGTACCCACAGATGTGTAAGAGTTGAGTGGACCTATGGTGAGAGTGTCCAAATGATGTGTACGACCTCATGGACATTGATGTGTGTGAATGTTCCTTGTCATGTGGGTGAGTGTCTATGTGAAGTGTTGCACCACAGCTGCATGGAGGAGGCAACAGCTCTACCCATCTGATGTGACAAGTAAGCTGTGCTGTGTGTCTGACTTGCAGAGCTAGCATGACACCTGTGACACCCCACAGGCAAGTGGCACATGTGCAGAGTAAGGGTTGTATCCGCTGTTGTGACTAACAGGCGAGTGATCTGTGCCTGGGTGTGTCTGTCTAGTCTGCTGAGGGTGCGTCAGTGGAGTGGGACATGTGACTGCTTGGCACGTGCTGTCCATCAGCCTGTTGTTGCATGTGCTGCACAGTGTGTGCCATGATCAGTGAGTGTGTCGCACCCCTTATGCCACCTGTTGACTTTCAATGCCATGTAGTGCATTCAGGCTTGCGCACAGGCCAATTTCTCATTGAGAATGATGCAATTCATGTCAGCATCCTATGCCCTGTTCAACATATCAAAGATGTTCAAATGTGTGTCTCTGGGACATGGAGCAGGTGTAGTGATGTTGTCTCACTTTGTCATCCTGACAGGTAACTGCCTACGAGAAGATGTTGATCTGGCGGGACATCGTCAGGGCCGTGAGATCGGCGGGGGATCGTAGTCGGCGCCTACAACAGGTCAGAAAAAGGTGGCAGGATATCTGGTGCTGGACCCGGCGGGCGCCGACGCCTGACCCCCCACATGACCCGTGTCCTGGCGGTGGTCTTCCCTCACCTCGATAGGCAGTTACAGGAGAGACTGCAGCAAGGAGGGGGTGGGTACATGGCTGTTTGTTGTGTTATGTGTCACCAGCTTTTGGAAGTGCTCTGTAGCATCCCAGAGTTTATATGTGCAGTGCATCTTCTGTTCCCCAATGTCACCTGGTGCTCTTTTTCATCCCTTCCCCTCCTTGACATGTGTCCCCTGGTCTGTGTGTAATCACATTTGCACATGGTCATCTAGGGTGCCAGTAAATCAAAGGGCACATTGCTTTCGGCATCATGTGGGAGGGTGGTCTGTGACTTGTGTTGGTACCTTGCCTGTGCCATGACCTGTTCACTATGTTGGGGGTCCATATTTGTTGGCACTGATGATGAGTCTCAACATAGGAGTGTGAGGTTTCAACTGAACACCCTTACACCATGCATGACCAATGTTGTGGCCTCAGATATGATGTGCATGAGTGGGAGATATGCATAGTGCCATGACGGTTGCTCATGGTACAGTCAGCTCATTCCTGGAATATGGAGCAGTGTGCCCACTACAGTCCCGTGAGACACCCTGGCCTGCTAATCATGTGTGTCATCCAACACTGTGCACATTCTTTGTGGGTTCAGCATAGGTCTGCCTCTGTGGCATTGTTCCCTGGCCTAGTTTGTATTTTTCCAATGTGTGCTACATGTGTCCACTGGACAGGGATACACCATTTGGCTTGTGCATACTCACATTGGGCAGTGCCTGTGTGGCTATTCACAACAATCTGTTGATGGCTGTTTGTCACAAATATGTGTTGCCAGCCCCACAAGGTGATGTTGTGTCAATGTAGCAATTGTTGCTGCACAGTTTTTGTAAACCTGATTAAGAGGTGTCACTTCTTTATCTGTATCAATCAAATTGACTTAGGATATGGGGGGTTGTGCGGGAGAGGCCTACATGGGCACCCCTGATTTTTCCTTGCCAGGTCTCACCTGTGTGTGAGAATTGGCTGTACAAAGAATCACCGTGCAGTGCCCCTGGGATGGTGGCCAGTGCTTAATGTTCATGCTTTGCAGCCTGTGTCATTTTTTTAAAAACATGATTCCTGCTCATACATTTTTGGCACCTGTGTGTGGTTCAGATGCAACGCAGTTTGGTCTTTGTGTGCTGACATCTGTGTGGACATTCTGGCTTGCCATGAGGGTGTCTCCACAGTACAGCTATGCTTTTTTACAACCCAATTGCAGGCCCATTATCTTATGCATTGTCCTGGGTTTGGACATGTGTGCCACTCCACATGACAGGCAGTAGGTCATATGTGTAGCCAACTGTGTCATCAGGTAACGGATGGCCATGTGACAACTGACATAATTCAAGTTGTTAGTCAAAAAATATTGTACCTTGGCACTCACAGCACTTGTCAACAGTTCTTCGTGTTTTAAATGTGGTAATTTGATGATTTGTGTTAAGAACACTAATGTGCCTGCATGAAAGATGTCTCCCAAGGAGGTGCACCCCAAACGACATTTCCACTTTCATGGAACACGCTGGCACCTTTTCAAAGAAGCCACTGTTAGAATGAAATGGTGTTGCAGATTCTCCATATACATGTTCCCACAGTGGTCTCGATTTTGTGAAACTCCTTTGTTGTTGGTGATACAAACTAACGAGTGTCAAGACATCAAGACCTCCGTGGGCCCATGTATATGTACTTTCTGCAACACCATTTATTTCTAACAGTGGCTTCTTTGAAAAAGGTGCCAGCTTCTTCAATGACAGTGTAAATGTAGTTTTGTGTGCACTTCCTTGGGAGACATCTTTCATGCAGGCACATGAGTGTTCTTTTCACGAAATGGCGAATTGCCACAGTCAATACATGTCGATTGTGTAAAGTATTGTGAGTCCTAAGGTACCAACATTTTTTCGTTTTGTGTTCCAAAGTACTTACAGGTCTCTGAGTGTGGTGACACCTTGAGTATTGAGGTGTGTTAGTTTACCTTGGGTGCACCACTACTGTTTCTTTCAGGGTAAACAAGAGGTGGCATGACTTCATTGTATTGCTGTGCTCACCTGTTCACAGACACTAGCTTCTCAGTGTATTTCTCATTCAAGTTGTGGCCTGGTGTGTTCTTTTTTTCCTTGTGTCCAAGTGGCATAGTGGGTCTACCAACTGGGCAGTACAGGGCTTACATATGTGCGGAGTAATCTAGCTGTTACTCATGATGCATTGCCTGATATGCACTGTGACCTATTGTTTTTGTGCTCATGTGTCAGATGTATACAGGTGACTGATGCATTTCGGTTTCTTCTCCTTGCCCACAGCATCATCATCCCAAACAGATGGAGACAACTGCACGGACCTTGAGGAGGGACCCAGCGACAGTGCCACCATTGCTGTCGAGTCCGAGGGAGCCAGTGACACGGAGGGCGAGTGGAGTCAGTCCGTGGACCTGTCTGGAGGCGATACCACCTACGACGCCGACGGGTCCGATGCTGACTTCCTCGAGGAGGCGGAGGCTGCTACACCACCTGGCAGCAGCCCCACATCTGTCCCCGCCTACTCCGTTACCATCTCCGCCCTCCCAGTTGCTCCCATCCCTTCTGTCCGTGCAGAGGCCCACCATGTCTCCTTAGGCCCAGGCACCGCACCCCTTTCCACCCCTGCTGCCCTAAGTGAAGAGTCTGTGGACATACTGCGACAGTTGCAGGTTGGGCAGGCATCGGTGCTGACTGTCCTCCATGGCCACACTAAACTGCTCACACAGATGGTGTCGTTCATGGAGGGCATGTCAGCAACGATGTGTGACCAACGCAAGATTCTGCGGTCCATGGAGTCTTCCCTGACGGCAGCAGTTACTCTCCTGCAGCGCTCCGTCCCCCCCCCTACCCCGGACCCATCCACACTTCCCTCTCCCATACCTGTCCAACGCACACCCAGTCACGAGCACGCACCCCACCAGACACAGGCAGCACACCCCCACGTAAGGCGATGCGCACACCTCCTGGCACGCACACTCAGGGGGTTGTAGGCACACCCACAGGGTCTGGTGACAGACGACATACATGCAGCCACAGTCGCAGTCCGCAGTCCTCATAACCCTGTCCCTCCAAAACCACTCCCATCGGCTCCCCTGCCAAACGCTCACCGAAGCAGCTCTTTCTGGTGAGCTGGACCTCAGAGATGAAGTCCCCGAGCACGGGAGTTGAGTCCCCCACCACGTCGACCCCCTCCCCCAAGGGCGATGCACCCCATCGCTCGCCCACCACACCCTCCCTTGACCCTGGGGAATCCTCAGGTGCAAGGGTTGTGCTGGACGTACTTGCAGCGGTGTGCAGCGCCGAGCTCGCCTCCACCTTCGGTGCTGACCCACCCCCTGTGGTGGAGAAGTCCACCCCTGCACCCACCACACCTACCCTTCCCCCTCCTGTCCCTGCGGTGCCTGGTACTGCCCCAGATGATGCCCCACCCCTGCCCGACGAACCTGGGGGTTCATTTGTGCAGGCAAGCTAGGGGTAGACGCGGTCCCCTACGTCCCCCCCTTGGACTTTACATATGGACTGGCCATTGGCCTGTGTAAATAGTCTATTTGTTGAATTGGTTTTTTTGTGCTGAATAAAGCCTTTTGTTTTACTTTCAACACTATTGCATTTCAGGTACTTGATGTTGGTGATGAGGCTCCTGGAGTTGGTGTTCTGGTAATGTGTTAGGGTTCTGAGAAATGTTTTTGTATGATGGTCATGAGGTGGACCATTGTATCTGTGTGCCATCACAAGGTCTCTGCAAAGAATCATTGGTAGTGTGTGTTCATTTTGTTTTGAGACATTGTCACAAGGAGTGTTCCTTCCTCTGTGGCACCTGACATCTTCCCTGCAAACAGTTGCACAATTGTTGTGCTGACCTGTGTCAACATTTCCTTTGTTGGTGACGGATCCCTTCAACAATGGCCATGCCTGCTCACCGATGTCTCCTGCTGAATCGTCTGTGCCATCCTTGCTAGTCACTGTACTTGTGTTTTGAGTATGTAGAAATGCCTTCAGGGACAAATTCACCCTTTTCAGCACTATGCATGTGTGTAATCACGGCCTACCACACAAATGGTACTTGTTATGCAGGGTATTTGGGCACCTGACTCACAATTGTGGGCATTGTATCTAGGGGAATTCCACCCTTTTCCTTCCATGAGAGACAGCATCTTGGTGGCTGGACCAGCACCTGGACATTCCTATCACTCCTGGGATGTGCGTGACAGTGTGTGTTCCCTTTGGCTATCTTAGTTTTTTAGGCAGTTACATGACTATACAGTCTTGTGGCATGATATCAGGGTGTGTATTGTGCTGCATCAGCCATGGGTGGGTATGCATGTGTGTTTTGTCCTCACACCCACATGTGGTGTGTCATGCAGTGGGTGAAAGACATCCATCCTCCTGGGAGTGGGACACTGCTGTCAGTGAGGTGTTGTTATAGCACTATCATCATAGTCCAAAGTTAGGGATGCGTCCATACCACCATGTAGGTGTGGTCATCTGATAATGATGTACACCCCCCCATATCTCTGTCCACTGCTGGGAGTCCTCTGCACCCACCCCCATGTCTCTGTCCACTGCTGGGAGTCCTCTGCACCCACCCCCATATGTCTGGACACTGCTGGTATTCATCTGCACCCACCCCTATATGTTTGTCCACTGCTGGTATTTATCTGCAGCCACCCCCATATGGCTGGTCACTGCTGGGAATCCTCTGCACCCACCACCCACCCCCTTGGAGCAGTACACTGCTGGCCTGGACCTACACACACACCAATATGAAGGTAAAATGCAGGGCCAGACCGTAACCCCACATTCATGGTGTGTGTACGCCTCGTATCACTATTGTAGTGGTGCCGTACGGGTACGGGTGAAACGCACCGTACCCCCGCATTCATTGCGTGTGTACGCCCCATATCACTATAGTACTGGGGCCGTACCTGTACGTGTGAAACACACCGTACCCCCCGCATTCATTGCATGTGTACGCCCTGTATCACTATAGTACTGGTGCCGTACCTGTACGTGTGAAACACACCGTACCCCTGCATTAATTGCGTGTGTACGCCCCGTATCACTATAGTACTGGTGCCGTACCTGTACGTGTGAAACGCACCGTACCATCTGCATGCATTGCGTGTGTACGCCCCGTATCACTGTAGTACTGGTGCCGTACCTGTACGTGTGAAACGCACCGTACCCCCGCATTCATTGCGTGTGTACGCCCCGTATCACTATAGTACTGGTGCCGTACCTGTACGTGTGAAACGCACCGTACCCCCGCATTCATTGCGTGTGTACGCCCTGTATCACTATTGTACTGGTGCCGTAGGGGTACGTGTGAAACGCACCGTACCCCGCATTCATTGCATGTGTACGCCCCGTATCACTATTGTACTGGTACCGTACCTGCACGTGTGAAACGCACCGTACCCCCACATTCATTGCGTGTGTACGCCTCGTATCACTATTGTACTGGTGCCGTACGGGTACGTGTGCAACGCAACGTACACGTCCACTTCCGTTGTTGCGGTACGCAGGGGTTGCTGGACACGCCCCCCCAAGTGACCAGACCCTGGTGGTAATGTATGGGTTCCATATTATAGGTTTGGCTTTGGGTATGGGGTATGTTTCCTGCCCCTCACCCCCACCCTTTGACTCTCCATTTTCTAAAATACTTCTTTTCCTCTTGTCATTTTACTCTCACAGTAAACACGCACCCTTGTTATCCCCACGAAGTTCTGAACTTGAACCTTCGAAGGTACGCGCATTTGCACTGCTTGTCCCTTGCCACGCTAATCAGCAATACATCTTCAGACAACCGGGCACCATAATTGCATATCTTTCTTAAGCCCTCGAACTCTGCATGCATGACATGTTTTTCTTTAGTCCTCTAACTCTACAACCAATATCTGTATGGACAACATTGTGAGAGGAGTTTGTGTAGCCTAAAACTTACACGCATTGTATGTCCGTGTGCGACTATCTGGCCAGGATGCACCTCTATCGCGACGCATTAATAACCAAAATAGATGATTACCACTCATGCTTGGCATTTTAACGATACATACGCGACCCTTTGTTACTTTGTAACAGACTTGGCAGATAAATTAATCTATGAAAAACGCAGAATGCAGTGTGGGATGTCCGTGTGCGCTCAACTAACCAAGCCGTACGTTCCATCCAACAGTATGTGCCTGAATTTCTCCATCTTGTTCATTTTATTTTATTATTTTCTTTTGTGCCACAAATTAGTCACAATATTAATATTTACTTATTTTCTGTGGAATTCAGTCCCCTTACTTGCAGTGTGTTCGAATCACCACTTGCTAAACCATACAACAATGATGTATTTAAAGATTTGCCATCTATATTTGCTTTTGTATTATTAATGTAGCTTCATCATACCAAGACATCGGCCTCCCTGAACTAACAAGGATCCGTGTGTCTATCTTCTTTTTCTCCTCCCTTCTCCCCATAGGTATTTTCCCTCTTTTTTAAGTACACTTGGGTAGCACTCGAACTTCCAACCCGGATTTGGACATTACCCATTTCCCTCACACATCACTTTCTCCTGAGGTCCTGAAGAAGCCCCCGACCCTTCTGGGCAAATTAGGTGCTGAAACATGTCGACTAACTACTCAGACTAAAAGTGTAGCGGACCCTTTACATGTCCCATCTGCACATCTCTGTATATTATTTTTTCCCTTGCACCGAACTGAATAAAATTAAGTCCAGGCAGCAAGAGGAATTTTTAACATAATTTTTCACACCATATGAGCACTTCACATTTTTTGTATGTTTACATTTTTTCTCTAATCACTACTCTAACATCCAGTGGTTCCCTCCGGGCGGAGGAAGCATGAGAGAAAACCCTATGATGAGGCTGTCACGTAGTTAAAATCAAGGCGGAGAATTAAGATATACCGGCCCTGAACCGTTTTACGTGAATGAGGGTTTTTTATCAAATATCGGAAACAACCACCCGAACCCTGGTGACAGGTACAAGTGATCCATTCCCCTTGATTATTAATGACTAGCTGGAAGCCGAATGGATCAAAGCTCCTTCTATCTCCCTTCACCTTGATTTAAATATATTGAGCAGCGTGCAGCTGTGGGAGTTTCTTCTCTCCTTGAAATCCCTAAACTTTTTTACAAGGAATAGCTTGATCTTGACAACTAAAAGTCCTGATCCGACCTTCATTTCAAGATGGCTGAGAATTTAGGATTAAGTTACTCTACAGACAAGATCAATGCAATCCCTTCCCTTCCCTCCTTTTTGCAAGATGGAGATCTTACACAAACCTTAGCACAAAACAATGATTGTGACTCATTATCTGAGGACAAAAAAGAACATGTAAAAACTGCAATCCACGGCGTCATCATGACGGAGTACCTCCGCGCAAACGCTGCACCCAAAGGCCTCTGGGTACATAACGCTCCAAGGATCTTTCTCCAAGACCTAGCCTTCAGAAAAGATTGGTCAGCCATTTCATGGAAATGCACCAGGGACTACCTTGTCCTGATAATCAAGACCGCAACCAGATTAACGGAAGGCCTCACAATCAAGATCCAACTAAGTGAGGCTAAACTTAAAAATATGGTACATATCACGGTGTACAAAAAAAGGTTGGAAGAGATCAACCGCGAGATGAATGAGACCAAGGAATATCTAACACATAATAAAATTCAGAAACTAGGCAAGGATCTTAAACGCTTTTCCATGGAAAAAAATGCATCCTTACAGCAAAGATGACTATGAAGCACCAGACTGCCAAACTGACAATGACTCCAGCGGGAATTCTTCTAATAACTCAGACTTTAGTGGGGAAGATACTACGCAACAACGTAAGTACAGAGGCTCAAACAGATGCCAACAAAGGCGCAGACCAAACACATGGCGAAATCCACATTTTGGGGAACAACCACCCCCGCTTTTCCACCCTTTTGCTCAGAACTACCAAGGATGGATCAATCCATACCAAACAGTACCGCCACAACTGGGACCTTATATGGGACCATACATACAACAGTCACCTTTTTTAGGGAGAGGCCGAACCAACCAGAGAGGGAGAAGGAAAGGCGTCACTTGGACAGACCAGGAAAGGCAAGTACTAACCAGAAGCATGTCCAACATGACCAAAGAGAAACCAAGTACCAGCGTGACTCGCTAATATTCAACCTCTCCAACATTACTCTCTCGAAAGAACAAGAATCTGTCCTCAACAAAGGACTAGGCTTTGTACCTACTCCACCTTTAGACATCTTCAAATTACAATGTGAAGTCGCCCAATTCTGTAGAACTCTCAAATTGAAGGCCTTCTTTCAAAATAAAGAAGACAATCCCAACACAGGCGATACTCCTCTAAGACCCAAGTCCACTTTCTGCCCCATGAACCACCAAATCCCTGTAGAGATCCAGGCCTTTGAACAAGCAATCATGAAGGAAATCAACGAGCTTGACAATCAAGTCAGAAAACCCTTTATGAACACCACAACTACAGAAAAGAAAGCCCTGGAAGAAATCAGATTACATAAGGACATCATTATCAAACCTGCGGATAAGGGTGGCGGCATAGTTATACTAAATAAAGAAAGTTATAATGTACAATGCCTTGAGTTACTATCTGACAGGAAATTCTACCAAGTAATAAAAGAAGACCCTACATTGAGACTACAAAGAACTATCAACCTAATGGTAGAGGAAGCAGAGACCAACAGCTGGATCTCCAAGAATGAAGCCTCTTTCTTACGTACTGACTCCCCACGAACACCGTACTTCTACTCTCTCCCGAAGGTACACAAGGCCAGACAACCCCCACCAGGACACCCTATAGTATCTGGCATTGGATCAGTTCTGGAACCTCTCTCCCAGTTTGCTGACCAATACCTTAGACCTATGGTACAATGCACACCTACTTATCTGAAAGATACCCGTGACCTTCTTAATCTTTTGAATGATCAGACCTTTACCAGTGAGACTATGCTACTTGTGGGACTAGATGTGGAAAGTCTATACACAAGCTTACCACAGCAAGCTACCCTAAACACTCTCGAAGATCTGCTCTTTGAACAAGACTGGCCATACCACACACCCAGACATTTCGTGTTGGAATGCTGCAGACTGGCTCTTACGAAAACTATTTTGAATATGACGGCACACTCTACCAACAATACCACGGTACTTCCATGGGAAGTACCTTCGCTCCAAGTGTGGCAGGTCTCTATGTGAGCAATTTTGAAAGCACCTACATACAAAATGACAAGAATCCATTCCTTTCCAAGATTCTTTTTTGGAAAAGATACATAGACGACGTCATCATGTTCTGGGAAGGCTCAGAAGAGAACCTAAAAGACTTCCATAACTGGATCAATACACAAGACCAATGTCTCAGGTTCACTTATAATGCCAACAGGGAACAACTAGACCTCCTGGACCTCAATATCTATGTAGAAAACAATGTCATCAAGACCAAAACCTTTTTCCAACCGACTGCCAAAAATCGTCTTCTTTCATATAACAGTTTCCACCCCGTCCCCTAAGAGAAAACCTGCCATATAGTCAGTTTCTGTGCCTAAAAAGGAACTGCAGTGAACTCAAAGAGTACAAGACACAAGCACAGGACCTCTGCACAAAACTTTACAAGCGTGATTACCCTGTCAAAACAATCAACAAATGCCAGAAGAGAGCAAGAAATCAACCGAGAGAGAGCCTTTTTAGACACGACACCTAAACCAACAGCACCTGACAAATTGACCTGTGTTACTACACATAGTATAGTCAGTAACTCAGTCAAAAAAATCATCAATAAAAACTGTCGCATTTTGACATCAGGCGCTCTGGATTGGCCGAAACCCCTGTTCGCTAACAGACAAACAAGAAATTACAAAGATATATTGGTCCACACACGACCACTAGAACCCAGGTCAAGTCCGGCCATGAACACCTTGTGGGCTTTACCTCCAGTGATCGTCCATTTCCCGTGCGGCCATTGCTCCGTGTGTAATCTGACAGAGACCACCAAAACCATAGAGCTAACACCCAAATTGATCTGGACAATGAGACAACACACTAATTGCAATACCACCCACGCAATTTACATGATCACTTGTCCATGTAACCTCAGATACATTGGCATGACATGCCGCAAAGTCAAGCAAAGAATCTGCGAACACAGGAGTAACGTGAAGTGCAAACGAGGAACAACGAAAATTAGCAGTCACTACATTGATCACCCACATACTCTGAATGATCGCAAATGGATCATACTCGAAACCATAACTTCCAAACCGTCCAACGCAGAGAAGTTACTTTTTGAAAAGGAATAAAGATGGGTGCATCGCTTAAAGACCAATCAAAAAGGACTTAATGATGATATTCCTTGGTTGAGTGTCTAGTAAAATCAGATATTATATCACAACAATAAATGATCATGAGCCAGCCTAACCAAAAAAAAACCCAACCGCCCCCCCCCCCTCCCACTTTTTAACTACCCTTCCTTCTGGAGCAAGAGACGCACTGTCCCTACATTTAGCATTTACTACATGTTTTACCATACATCAAAGTGGTAAATATGAGATTTTTTTTTTTCCCTTACCTTTCTGAACAAATATCACTTCACCGATGCGATACTGATCATTTATTTACTAACGACACGATTCGAATTCCCACTGAGCACTTAAAACAGTGGCATTGCCGTGGGCTTTAATTTCCACTTTTATTTAACAAATAACATTTTCATGTTGTGTCTATCAATGCATACTTTCGTTATATTCCCATAATGAGTCTGTCTTCCATACACATACTGGCTTATTTAATCCCACCCTCCTGGTCTTCCCGGTAACAGGAAGACAGCTTCAGCACAAGTCGTGCTCGCTACGGAATCGTGGTAGGAAGAAACACCCAGAGCCTTCGAAGAAGTCACGTAACGTTGTACCTTAGACTCTCCATTTTCTAAAATACTTCTTTTCCTCTTGTCCTTTTACCCTCACAGTAAACACGCACCCTTGTTATCTCCACGAAGTTCTGAACCTTCACCTTCGAAGGTACGCGCATTTGCACTGCTTGTCCCTTGCCGCGCTAATCAGCAATACATCTTCAGACACCCGGGCACCATAATTGCATATCTTTCTTAAGCCCTCGAATTCTGCATGCATTACATGTTTTTCTTTAGTCCTCTAACTCTACAACCAATATCTCTATGGACAACATTGTGAGAGGAGTTTATGTAGCCTATAACTTACACACATTGTATGTCCGTGTGCGACTATCTGGCCAGGATGCACCTCTCTATCATGACGCATTAATAACCAAAATAGATGATTACCACCCATGCTTGGCATTTTAACGATACATACGCGACCCTTTGTTACTTTGTAACAGACTTGGCAGATAAATTAATCTATGAAAAACGCAGAATGCAGTGTGGGATGTCCGTGTGCGCTCAACTAACCAAGCCGTACGTTCCATCCAACAGTATGTGCGTGAATTTCTGCATCTTGTTTATTTTATTTCATTATTATCTTTTGTACCAAAAATTAGTCACAATATTAATATTTACTTATTTTCTGTGCAATTCAATCCCCTTACTTGCAGTGTGTTTGAATCTCCACTTGCTAAACCATACAACAATGATGTATTTAAAAATTTGCCATCTATATTTGCTTTTGAATTATTAATGTAGCTTCATCATACCAAGACATCGGCCTCGCTGAACTAACGAGGATCCGTGTGTCTATCTTCTTTTTCTCCTCCCTTCTCCCCATAGGTATTACCCCCTTTTTTAAGTTCACTTGAGTAGCACTCGAACTTCCAACCCGGATTTGGACATTACCCATTTCCCTCACACATCACTTTCTCCTGAGGTCCTGAAGAAAGCCACCCCGACCCTTCTGGGCAAATTAGGGGCTGAAACATGTCGACCAACTACTCAGACTAAAAGTGCAGCGGACCCTTTACATGTCCCATCTGCACATCTCTGTATATTATTTTTTTCCTTGCACCGAACGGAATAAAATTAAGTCCAGGCAGCAAGAAGAATTTTTAACATAATTTTTCACACCACATGAGCACTTCACATTTTTTGTATTTTTACATTTTTTCTCTGATCACTACTGTAACATCCAGTGGTTCCCTCCGGGCGGAGGAAGCATGAGAGAAAACCCTATGATAATGCTGTCACATAGTTAAAATCAAGGCGGAGAATCAAGATATACCGCCCCTGAACCGTTTTACGTGAATGAGGGTTTTTTATCAAATATCGGAAACAACCACTCGAACCCTGGTGACAAATATATAAATATATAGACACACATATATATTTGTGTGCATGTTTATATAGGTATATATTTATATATAGTATTCAGGTGCCGATTCCGATCCTGTAAAACCCGGGTACAAATGGTCGTACGGATCGTTTTCTCCGTCCGACTCGTACCCGGGAAAAACACCTTACAAACTCGCAAGTACAATTCGCACAGAAATACCATTTCCGTACGAGTCGTACAAAAGACCGACCGACAAAAAAATACATACAAATCTGAATCTGGACGGCACATACGCGACGTCCGGACGGAGTCAGGCAGCGTTTTACGGACCAGCAAGTACGATTCGTGCCTACGTCACTCCGCACATAGCACTTTTTTACGGGAGCCAAAAACTGCCGGGAAATTGAGGACGACGCGAAGAAGGAGCACCGGTACGCGACGGACAGCGATAGACCCCAACCTACGCGTCATACCGGCCCTCATAGCCTACGACCTCGTGTTCAGAAACCGCCGCAGATGCCGCAGAAGGTCAGAACAACCCCCAGGGGCAAAGGGGGGTGCAAGGGGCATGAAAAATAACCCACACCCCACAAAAAACAAATATATCCTACACCTTAATTATCTCCATGGTCTGGTCACTTCGGGGGGCGTGTCCACAAATCCCACGTCCCGCCACAACGGAAGTGGACGTGGACGCGTACCCGTCACCACCACAATGGTGGTACGGGACGTACCCACGCCCCTCAGAGCGTGGGTACGGTCCGTACCACCATTGCAGTGGTGATGTAGGGGTACGCGTGTACGGACCGTACCCAGGCCCCCAGAGCGTGGGTACGGTCCGTACACGCGTACCCATACATCACCACTACAATGGTGGTACGGCCCGTACCCACGCTCCCCAGAGCGTGGGTACGGGCCGTACCACGCGTACCCCTACGTCACCGCCACAGTGGTGGTACGGCCCGTACCCACGCACCCCAGAGCGTGGGTACGGGCCGTACCCCTACGTCACTGCCACAATGGTGGTACGGCCCGTACCCACGCCCCCCAGAGCGTGGGTACGGGCCGTACCACGCGTACCCCAACGTCACCGCCACAATGGTGGTACGGCCCGTACCCACGCTCTAGGGGGCGTGGGTACGGGCTGTACCACGCGTACCCCTACAGCCCCATTACATGATGGATACAAGGCGTAGCAAAAACCAAAGGAAGTGATGGACGGAGTGTTGAACATTGCAAGCACTCACCCCCAGTCATCTGATCTGGGTTTAATCCATCACCGTTCTTTAGCCCACTCTGCCACCCCAGTTCAGACATGGCCATATGCAAATCAGTCTGACCCTGTGCCTCATGGGAACAGTCCAGCCCGAACTGCCAAGCCATGTCTTCCCTGGACCGGAAACAAGCTTCTGTAGTAGGGGATCTCTGTGTATAGTCATAATCTAGTGAATAGTCCCGCCCATGTGCGCGGACCCCGGAGCAATAAAAAATAATCTCTAAAAGGTGACAAATCATGCAGACCTGCATACACCTTTAAGAGAGAATTTAATTTAAAGACAGATAATGCAGCCTATACCCACAGGCTACACTGTCCAGTACTTCAACTAGAATTCCACCAATATCCACAAACAGCACTGCCTGTCCAGTTTTTCTCCACATAGGAAAAAACCCTGCCTCTACCAGCAAAAGCCTCTGGAATGATAGAGAGGAAGGAGTGGACAGACAAGCCCCATAGGCTGCCATTATGTGGCTTGGAACAGGATACTGTGCCTTTAAGAAAACTTTCCAGTTTTCCAGAACTTTCCCCAGTATCCCAGAATGCCCAGCAGGTCCCATTTACTTTCAGTTCTTTTTTCCGGCTCCTGCTAGCAGGACCCTGGAGCATTGAGCTCTCCCTTTTTCAAGGATTTCATTGAGATTTTGGCAAATTTTGTCACTTTTTCTTGTGTTTAGTAGCTGGTACTGTCAACATGCCTGGCTTGTTCGACAAGTGCCCGGAATGTGGTCGAAAGAAGGCTAAAACTGACCCACACGAGGTGTGCATAGCTTGCCTTCCCCAGTCCCACGTGCCTGAAAGCTGTACCATCTGCCACTCGTTTTCAGCCAGGACCCTGAGGGACAGGATGAAGAGCAGGCTTCAAGCTCTGGAGGAGCGAAGACTGAAGGCACCAGGTGGGTCTGGAGGGGCTGATTTGGCCCATACTGAGGCCTCTGGGGGGCTCCCCAGGGGCAGGAAGACCAGTAAGCGCTCCCGCTCCCCGTCGACGTCGAGGGCGTCGACGTCGAGGAGGATGACCACCGTCTGTTCGCCGTCTCCCCAGGGCTCTGGGGAGAAGCGGCGTCGACGATCGCCGTCGAGGGACCTGAATAGGCCGCCGTCGACTACATCGGCGTCGTCGGCGACGACGCCGTCTTCGGCTGCGTCCAGCGGTCGACGTCGAGTGAAGACCCGGCGTCGGCGTTCGGCGTCGAGGGATCGCAGCTCGCCGTCGATGAAGAGAAGGAGATCGCCGTCGAGGCGAAGATCGCCGTTGAGGCGAAGGTCGCCGTCGAGGCGGAGGTCGCCGTCGAGGCGGAGGTCGCCGTCGAGGCGAAGATCGCCGTCGAGGCGAAGATCGCCGTCGAGACAAAAGTCGACGCCGAGGAAGAGATCGACGCCGAGAAGATCGCCGTCGAGGCACAGGTCGAAGTCGAGGCACAGGTCGACGTCGGGGAGAAGATCGACGTCGAGGAAGAGAGAGTCGCCGGGATCGGTGTACTCGGTGGTGTATACCCCGCCTCGGATGCCTCCGTCGCCTCCTCCTCTCCCACCTCTGCCACCGCCTCCTCCACCGCCGCCACCTCCTCCACCACCGTCTCCACCTCCGCCACCGCCTCCTCCGCGGCCGCGGACTCTGTCTCCGCCACCCCAGCCTCTGTTGCTGCCAAGCACTCCTGCGGGACCGCCGCCGGTCCCCCCGAGGTCGGTTTCCCTCCCACGGTACCCGACTCCGCCGCAGGGGACCCCGAAGCCACGACGCCCACGGTCGCCTGGACCAGCGAGACCGGCGGACAGGCCTAAGCCGAAGAGGTCGCGCTCCCGCTCTCACAGGAGGCGACGATCGCGGAGCCGAGGGCGATCCTCGTCAGACTCTAGACGACGCCGCAGGAGGTATAGGTCCAGGTCGCGCTCCTCGGACAGGGACCTTTCCCCGACGCTGTTGGACTCCCCGGGGACTAGGGTGTCGCCGGTGGACGACTTGGTCTCGTTCCAGGAGGTGCTGTTGCGAGGGTCTGCGAAGCTGAATATCACGGTGACGGTTCCAACACCCACGACGTCCGTGATATTTGAGACGCTTCATAAAAGACACTTGTCTCGCCCCCTCCTGCCTCTCGTGCCTGGACTGGTGGAACCAGCCTTGGAACTGTTCCTCACTCCCGCAACAGCGAAGGCCGCTCCGTCCAGGCTCATGAAGAAATATAGGGCCCCGGAGTCGGATCCGTCCTTCTTGAGAGGGGACCCGAAGCCGGATTCGGTTATCGTGACGGCGGCGAGAAAACAACATGCGACCGCCCCGGCCTCCACGGTGCCACCGGACAAGGAAAGCCGCTGGCTGGACTCTGCGGGCAGGAAGGTGTGTGGTACCGCCGCCACCACGATGAAGGCGGCGAGTGCAGGGGCGTTGTTGGGCCGTTACGACTGGGCCCTGTGGGAATCCCTGCAGCAATATGCGGACCTCCTGCCACGAGACAAGAAGGAGGACTTCTTGGAGACGGTGCGCGAAGGCATGCTGGTTTCTAACCAAACGATCAGCGCAGCGGCGGATATATCGCTATTGGCCGCCCACGCCTACTGTCATGGCGTCCACCAGCGGCGCCATTCCTGGTTGCGCCTGACGTCCCTCAAGCCGGAGGCGCAGCAGAGAGTGGCCAACTTGCCCTTCTCGGGGGAAACCCTGTTCGGGAAGCATGCGGACGATGAAATGGCCCGCATGAAGGCTGAAGCGGAAACCCTGACGGCCGTCGGGTTAGAGAAGGCCGAGAAAAAGAAACGACCGTTCCAGAGGAGGTTCGGGTCGTCGGGCCGAGGGCGTGGGCAGGGCTCGGGACAGCAGCAGCCACAACAGCAGCAGTTCCGCAAGCCCTTCCAGAAGCGCCAGAGGGGTAGAGGAGGCCAGCAGGCAACTACCACAAACAAGGGCCCGGCCGGGTCTCGGCCCTGAGCTGTTACTTCCCCCTCAACCGTTACCCACTCCAGTGGGGGGAAGCATTCAATTTTTTCCGGCAGAGTGGAGAAAAATTACTCAGGACAAGTGGGTGCTGAATATTGTTTGCAATGGATACAGTCTTCGGTTCATCAGCCCGCCTCCAGCGATTCCGCCGGTCAGCTCTCGCTTCCAGCTGAGGGAGCTCCAGGCGGAGGCAGACATCTTGTTGAGAAAAAAGGCGGTAGAAGAAGTACCTTTGTCTCAAAGGGGAAGAGGTCTGTACTCTCGGTTCTTCCTCGTTCGCAAGAAGGACAAGAACGAGTTCAGGCCCATTCTGGATTTGCGACAAGCAAACAAGTGGATTCGCAGAGAGAAGTTTCGCATGCTATCGTTGCACCAGATTTACCCTCAGCTGCAACGGGGAGACTGGCTCTGTGCCATAGATCTACAGGATGCGTACTTCCATGTGCCCATAGCACGGAAGCACAGGAAGTTCCTGCGATTCCAAGTCGGCGCCAATCACTATCAATACACAGTACTGCCATTCGGGCTAAAGTCTGCTCCCAGGACTTTTTCGAAGTGCATGGCGGTGGTGGCGGCACACCTGCGGAGGAACAAGGTGTTTGTCTACCCGTATCTGGACGATTGGCTGATCAAGGCGTCATCCTTCGAGGAAGCGCAAGAACACTTCCGATGGACGTGCGAGCTCTTGAACAAGCTGGGGTTACACGTCAACATGTCCAAATCGGTCCCGTCTCCGGTACAGTGCATACAGTACCTGGGGGCCTCCATAGATACGCGGTCAGCAAGCGTGTCTCCTTCGGAGGAGAGACGGTTATCACTCCTTCGGAAGGCTCAGGACCTCAGGACTGCTCCATCGACGACTGTGAGGAAGGTGTCGTCTCTACTGGGATCGATGGCCTCCTGTATCTTCCTCACTCCGCACGCACGTCTACACATGCGACCACTGCAGGAGTGCTTGGAGGATCAGTGGGATCAGAGGACAGGCTCTTGGGACGACAAGATCCGACTGTCTCTACATGCCCGTCAGTCTCTGAAGTGGTGGTGTTCGGCGGAAAACCTCCTCCAGGGGGTTCCCTTCCACAAGGACATTCCCACGACGAATGTGGTGACGGATGCTTCTCTCCAGGGCTGGGGTGCGCATTCCGGGGACCTGCAGATTCAAGGGAAGTGGTCTCCTTTGGAATCGACGTACCACATCAATTTCCTGGAATTCAGAGCTGTCTTCCTGGCACTGAAGGCTTTCCTTCCGTCCTTCCAGACCAACTCGCTGCTGATACAGACGGACAATACAACCACGATGTATTACCTCAACAAGCAGGGGGGGTCGAGATCGCGCACTCTGTCGCAGGAGGCGCAGGCGATCTGGCGCTGGCTGCTGGCCCGAGGACTGACGATTACGGCCACGCATCTGCCAGGGGTGCAGAATGCTCAGGCGGACGCCTTGAGCAGGCTGATTCAGGAAAACCACGAATGGGTCATAAACGACGAAGTACTAGGAGAAGTCTTCGCAAGGTGGGGGACTCCAGACGTAGATCTGTTCGCCACCGCCGAAAACAGCAAATGCCGAGACTTCGCATCCAGGTACTACCAGCGGGGGACGCTGGGGAATGCGCTATGGATCGATTGGTCGAACAGCTTTCTGTACGCTTTTCCACCCATTCCCCTGATTCCGGCGGTGCTCATCAAGCTGTCCCAGTCCAGGGCGCGGATGATCCTGATCGCCCCGGAGTGGCCCAGGCAGTGGTGGTTCACGGACCTTCTTCACCGGTCTCTCCTTCCTCACATGCGGTTGCCGTGCAGGCCGGACCTTCTCACGAAGTTCGGGGGGTGGATGGTGCACCCCAACCTCTCGTCTTTGAGTTTGGCGGCATGGCTCCTGAAATAGTGCAATATGGTCATCTGAATCTACCAGACGATTGTATGGACATTCTGAAGGAGTCTAAGCGACCTTCCACTAGGACATCCTATGCTTACAAGTGGAAGAGGTTCTGTATCTGGTGTAAGTCCAAGAACTTTGATCCGACAACATGTAAGGAAGATGTCATTCTTCCATACCTTTTGCATCTGGCGCAGTCTGGCCTTAATTTCCATTCCATTAAGGTTCATCTGGCTGCTTTGACTGCTTACAGGAAGTGCCCTTCACAGACGTCCTTCTTTCAGATTCCTGTGGTCAAGGATTTTTTGGAAGGCTTGAAGAAGGTGTTCCCTCCTGTCAGACTTCCCTCGCCTTCTTGGGACTTGAATGTGGTGCTGTCCAGACTGATGAGAGAGCCTTTTGAACCTATTCACAAGGCTTCATTGCAGCACCTATCCTGGAAGGCGGCGTTCCTAGTGGCCATTACATCGGCCCGCAGGGTGAGTGAACTTCAGGCATTATGTTGTCAAGAACCTTATACTGTGTTTCATGCTGCTAAGGTTGTGATGCGTACTCACCCTAAGTTCCTTCCTAAGGTTATCTCTGACTTTCATGTCAATCAGACCATAACTTTACCTACGTTCTTTCAGAATCCCTCTTCACCAGCGGAAAGGGCTCTCCATTCCCTGGATGTCCGAAGGGTGTTGAAATTTTATCTGGATAAGACCAAGGATATTCGTAGGTCTGACCAATTGTTTGTTAATTATGGCTCAGTCAGGACTGGTCTTGCGACCTCTAAGCAGTCCATCTCTCGGTGGATTGTGTCCTGCATACAGTTGTGTTATCAAAAGGCTAATAAGACCTTAGGGGGTAAACCTAAGGCTCATTCCACCAGGGGCAAAGCTGCCACGACGGCTTTGCTGCGTAATGTTCCGATTGCGGAAATCTGTAAGGCGGCCACTTGGAATTCGGTCCATACCTTTGCTGCGCATTACTGTCTGGACACGGATGCCAGGGCAGATGCTCAGGTTGGGCAGGCTTCGCTGCGAAATTTGTTCGCACAGTAGTGGTAGTGTCTTGTGTGTTCTCCACCGCTTTTGTTGTGTGGGGATGGGCTTGCCATTCTATTCACTAGATTATGACTATACACAGAGATCCCCTACTACAGAAGGAGTAGTTTCTTTTCTGTAACTCCAGTTCTGTAGTAGGGGTATCTCTGTTATAGTCATAAGCGCCCGCCCTCCTCCCCGGTGGAGAGATACTTATTTATATGTAGAATGCTACAGGTCTGGCGTGCTACGCCTTCAAAAAGAACTGAAAGTAAATGGGACCTGCTGGGCATTCTGGGATACTGGGGAAAGTTCTGGAAAACTGGAAAGTTTTGTTAAAGGCACAGTATCCTGTTCCAAGCCACATAATGGCAGCCTATGGGGCTTGTCTGTCCACTCCTTCCTCTCTATCATTCCAGAGGCTTTTGCTGGTAGAGGCAGGGTTTTTTCCTATGTGGAGAAAAACTGGACAGGCAGTGCTGTTTGTGGATATTGGTGGCATTCTAGTTGAAGTACTGGACAGTGTAGCCTGTGGGTATAGGCTGCATTATCTGTCTTTAAATTAAATTCTCTCTTAAAGGTGTATGCAGGTCTGCATGATTTGTCACCTTTTAGAGATTATTTTTTATTGCTCCGGGGTCCGCGCACATGGGTGGGACTATTCACTAGATTATGACTATAACAGAGATACCCCTACTACAGAACTGGAGTTACAGAAAAGAAACTACTCCTTCCTAGGACCGGTTTCTGGCATTTCAGCCGTCTTCAGCCAGGCTTGCTTGAATCCAGTGGCAAAGTGAGCAAGGGACTCACGTCTGAGCATACCCTGCCAACTTATGGCGAACAAAGCAAAAACCAAAGGAAGTGATGGACAGAGTGTTGAACATTGCAAGCACTCACCCCCAGTCATCTGATCTGGGTTTAATCCATCACCGTTCTTTAGCCCACTCTGCCACCCCAGTTCAGACATGGCCATATGCAAATCAGTCTGACCCTGTGCCTCATGGGAACAGTCCAGCCCGAACTGCCATGTCTTCCCTGGACCGGAAACAAGCTTCCTAGGACCGGTTTCTGGCATTTCAGCCGTCTTCAGCCAGGCTTGCTTGAATCCAGTGGCAAAGTGAGCAAGGGACTCACGTCTGAGCATACCCTGCCAACTTATGGCGAACAAAGCAAAAACCAAAGGAAGTGATGGACGGAGTGTTGAACATTGCAAGCACTCACCCCCAGTCATCTGATCTGGGTTTAATCCATCACCGTTCTTTAGCCCACTCTGCCACCCCAGTTCAGACATGGCCATATGCAAATCAGTCTGACCCTGTGCCTCATGGGAACAGTCCAGCCCGAACTGCCAAGCCATGTCTTCCCTGGACCGGAAACAAGCTTCCTAGGACCGGTTTCTGGCACAGGGTCAGACTGATTTGCATATGGCCATGTTTGAACTGGGGTGGCAGAGTGGGCTAAAGAACGGTGGTGGATTAAACCCAGATCAGTTGACTGGGGGTGAGTGCTTGCAATGTTCAACACTCCGTCCATCATTTCCTTTGGTTTTGCTTTGTTCGCCATAAGTTGGCAGGGTATGCTCAGACGTGAGTCCCTTGCTCACTTTGCCACTGGATTCAAGCAAGCCTGGCTGAAGACGGCTGAAATGCCAGAAACCGGTCCTAGGAAGCTTGTTTCCGGTCCAGGGAAGACATGGCTTGGCAGTTCGGGCTGGACTGTTCCCATGAGGCACAGGGTCAGACTGATTTGCATATGGCCATGTTTGAACTGGGGTGGCAGAGTGGGCTAAAGAACGGTGGTGGATTAAACCCAGATCAGTTGACTGGGGGTGAGTGCTTGAAATGTTCAACACTCCGTCCATCATTTCCTTTGGTTTTGCTTTGTTCGCCATAAGTTGGCAGGGTATGCTCAGACGTGAGTCCCTTGCTCACTTTGCCACTGGATTCAAGCAAGCCTGGCTGAAGACGGCTGAAATGCCAGAAACCGGTCCTAGGAAGCTTGTTTCCGGTCCAGGGAAGACATGGCTTGGCAGTTCGGGCTGGACTGTTCCCATGAGGCACAGGGTCAGACTGATTTGCATATGGCCATGTTTGAACTGGGGTGGCAGAGTGGGCTAAAGAACGGTGGTGGATTAAACCCAGATCAGTTGACTGGGGGTGAGTGCTTGCAATGTTCAACACTCCGTCCATCATTTCCTTTGGTTTTGCTTTGTTCGCCATAAGTTGGCAGGGTATGCTCAGACGTGAGTCCCTTGCTCACTTTGCCACTGGATTCAAGCAAGCCTGGCTGAAGACGGCTGAAATGCCAGAAACCGGTCCTAGGAAGCTTGTTTCCGGTCCAGGGAAGACATGGCTTGGCAGTTCGGGCTGGACTGTTTCCATGAGGCACAGGGTCAGACTGATTTGCATATGGCCATGTTTGAACTGGGGTGGCAGAGTGGGCTAAAGAACGGTGGTGGATTAAACCCAGATCAGTTGACTGGGGGTGAGTGCTTGCAATGTTCAACACTCCGTCCATCATTTCCTTTGGTTTTGCTTTGTTCGCCATAAGTTGGCAGGGTATGCTCAGACGTGAGTCCCTTGCTCACTTTGCCACTGGATTCAAGCAAGCCTGGCTGAAGACGGCTGAAATGCCAGAAACCGGTCCTAGGAAGCTTGTTTCCGGTCCAGGGAAGACATGGCTTGGCAGTTCGGGCTGGACTGTTCCCATGAGGCACAGGGTCAGACTGATTTGCATATGGCCATGTTTGAACTGGGGTGGCAGAGTGGGCTAAAGAACGGTGGTGGATTAAACCCAGATCAGTTGACTGGGGGTGAGTGCTTGCAATGTTCAACACTCCGTCCATCATTTCCTTTGGTTTTGGATACAAGGCGTACACATGCCACGGATGTAGGTGTACGGCTTGGTGCAGCACATCAGCTGTAAATTGGGGGTGGTGTATGCCCAGGACAGCAGTGTACCACAGCAAGGGCGCAAGTGGGTGGGTGGGTTGGTGCAGAGGAATACCAGCAGTGGACAGAGACATGTGAGTGGTGGGTGCCCATCACTCCCAGCAGTGGACAGAGACATGGGGTGGGTGCAGAGGACTCCCAGCAGTGGACAGAGACATGGGGGTGGGTGCATATCAACTCCAGCAGTGGACAGAGACATGGGGGTGGGTGCAGAGGACTCCCAGCAGTGGACAGAGACATGGGGGTGGGTGCAGAGGACTCCCAGCAGTGGACAGAGACATGGGGGTGGGTGCATATCAACTCCAGCAGTGGACAGAGACATGGGGGTGGGTGCAGAGGACTCCCAGCAGTGGACAGAGACATGGGGGTGGGTGCATATCAACTCCAGCAGTGGACAGAGACATGGGGGTGGGTGCAGAGGACTCCCAGCAGTGGACAGAGACATGGGGGTGGGTGCAGAGGACTCCCAGCAGTGGACAGAGACATGGGGGTGGGTGCAGAGGACTCCCAGCACTGGACAGAGACATGGGGGTGGGTGCAGAGGAATACCAGCAGTGGACAGGGACATGTGAGGGGTGGGTGCCCATCACTCCCAGCAGTGGACAGAGACATGGGGGTGGGTGCATATCAACTCCAGCAGTGGACAGAGGCATGGGGGTGGGTGCAGAGGATTCCCAGCAGTGGACAGAGACATGGGGGTGGGTGCAGAGGACTCCCAGCAGTGGACAGAGACATGGGGGTGGGTGCAGAGGACTCCCAGCAGTGGGCAGACATATGAGTGGGTGCAGAGGACTCCCAGCACTGGACAGAGACATGGGGGGGTGTACATCATTATCAGATGACCACAACTTCATGGGTGTATGTACGTATCCCTAACTTTGGACAATGATGATAGTGCCATAACAACACATCATGGAGAGGTGTGGCTCACTGGTTAGAGGCGGCAGATCCGCAAGCAGAGAATCGGCCAGGGACCAGGGTTCAATTCCCGACGCGGCAGGGTCGTGGACCAGGGTCAAAACGGACTTGATAATTCTCGCCTCGGTACCTACTCTAACCAGGAACACACTCGGCAACTCTGGGCATTAAGCTTGCCTCATCTCTACAACGGCCCCCCACAGACGCTGGGGATGCCTGGTTTCACCTTGGAGATACCCAGTAAGGGACCATCTCACAGGGAAAACCAGGACGGGTTCCCCAGTGGTCTTCAGCGCCAGGATACTCCGACAGGAGTGATAGTGCGCTTTACAAGTACACACACATTTACATCACTGACAGCAGTGTAACACTCCCAGGAGGATGGATGTCTTTCCCCCACTGCATGACACACCACATGTGGGTGTGAGGACAAATAACACATGCATACCCACCCCTGGCAGATGCAGCACAATACACACACTGAGATCATGCCACAAGACTGTATAGTCATGTCACTGCCTAATAAACTAAGAGAGCCAAAGAGAACACACACTGCCATGCACATCCCAGGACTGATAGGAATGTTCAGGTGCTGGGCCAGCCACCAAGATGTTGTCTGTCATGGAAGGAATAGGGTGGAGTTCCCACAGATACAATCAGTGGCGTAACTAGGGTTGGTGTCACCCGGTGCGGGTAACTCATGGTGTCACCCCCTCACGACTTACCGCATGGACCGAGTCCGCCCGAGTCCGCCAGTGGACACAGTTGGCAAATAACAGGACCATAGAGAATCCTTAGTAATGTTTGTAAATGTAGGTCCTATATGTACAAAATGTGCCTGTTAACAACAGTGTGATAATGACTCATTAATCAGGTTGTACAGTGGGCTACCTGCTAGTCAACAGTTTATTGGAATTTATATTATCATAGGTATGGTACGTTTTACTGGTGTGGTGTTCCCACTATCCAGCAACACGATATATCAGTTGTCGAAGTGGGGGAAAAAAGTAGGGGAACTGTGGGCGGAGAATCAGAGGGCGGGAATGACCCAAGGATTGGCTCAGTGGGCGGAGCCAGAGGTGTGGCCAGAATGCGCAAACATCCCAATTTTGTGTATTTGTTTGGTTTCACTGCCCAGTTTTATCAACCAATGGATACACATGATTATTTAAGGTTATAATGAGTTATTGACAGTAAAATGTGTTCACAAAGTGGGATATGCTTCTAATCACAGAATGTCCCAAATACGATAAAATGTGGAAGCACAAGCCATTTGTCTCCGAGCCATGGAGTTTTTGTCATCAGCACTTCTCCCTTTTCCAAAACAGCAGTTCAAACATGAATGGCTAAAAATCCTAGTTTGCAAATGTTTTCTAAATAATAATGGCTCTGACATATTTGCCTCATAATGCAAGATCTGCAGCATGATCTGACCATTTAAACTAATAAATTGTTAGTAGCTCAAGCGTATCAAAAGTTAATAAAAAATGTGACTTGTGTTGCTGCGGAGTAGATGACAGTTAATAGCTCACTGTTCTATGTTAGGATTTTAACTTATAAACTGCAAGTAACAAAAGGATCTCTCTGACAAAAGCAGTAGCCCACTGGCCTATTTACATTATGTGCACTTTGTGATCTGCATGGTACATGTTCTTTGCAGCAGGTACATTAACCCTCTGAACTACCTTTCCATGAGTCAAATCTTCCATTAGACAAAATTCCGATCTCGCTCTAGGAAGAACATTAATCAGAGTCATTATGACATTTTTATTGTTACTGAAAATTACTGAAGGCCAGGAAGGAGGCAGCAAGCACTTTTAAAACCATAATAGACTTGCAAAAATGATGCCTCCACCTAAAGTAAACACCTGGTGCGGTCACACCGGTTGCACCGCCCTATAGCTGGCCCTTCTCAAGGGTCCTGTGATCTCAGTGACAGGGTCACTGTTCTAGGGTGTACTGCTTCATAGGCCTGCACGCAAGACTGGAGGTGAACTTCAGTATAAATAGTGGTGGACAAGCCTTGAAGGTTAACTTACACTTGTCATGCTAGGGTCCACCTGCTGGTGCTACGACACCGGGGCTTCTAATGTCTTGCGAAGCCTTCTAAGGTCTAACATGGGATTGTGCTCTCTCAGGAGAGTGGTCTGGTGGACTGGTTATTAAGGCTGAACCTGGGTCCCCAGTTCCAAATTCAGCAGCTCTGGCCATAGTGCCACATCCTCTCCCCCACTGAACACCATACTGCCCCACTGAGAAAAACTCACGCTGCCTTCAACTACAACCCAATTGTTGTCAGCTATAAACACCTGGATGCGGCTCAATTTAAATTACGCACTGGGCAAGAGCAATATGTGGCCTACAAAAAAAGTGACAGCATCCTGGAAAAAGCAAACACTCATAGGGAATGCAAAATTTTGCAAACCATGTGAAATGTAAGCAGGAACAACATGGTTACCTTAACTCTTTTACACTCACTGTTCAGAAATCAGTGAGTGCTTTTGCCTGAAAAGTTAAAGACAAGTTCAACACACGCACACACACGCACTTTATGTAGTCTCAAAGGCAGCTTCAACGCACACACTTTATGCGGTCTCCAGTTTACCTTTGTTTACTCTCTACCATTGTCTCCCGGTTCTGTTTTTAATCAGATTGCCGCTTTCCTACCCACGGTCTGTGCCTTGAGACACTCAATCGCTGCCCTTTCCTTGGGACGCTCCGGGAATCGATACGTGTACTCCCGACCCCCCCAGCTCCCACACACCCTGGCCTGTACCCGCCAGCAGAGCTCACGACCTGTCCTGGGCAGCCTCCCTCCTGCATTACTGAGGCACTCGAGAAAAGGGTTCGAGTCTCGGGGTCGCGTCCACATACTGTGATTCTGGCAAATCACTTAATCTCCCCGTGCCTGAATATGTAATGTAAATACG
The DNA here is from genome assembly GCF_964204655.1 of Triturus cristatus. Taxonomy (NCBI): domain Eukaryota; kingdom Metazoa; phylum Chordata; class Amphibia; order Caudata; family Salamandridae; genus Triturus; species Triturus cristatus. The sequence goes on along the minus strand of NC_140590.1, from coordinate 1,604,565,790 downwards.
GTGCTCACGTACAGCGCTCCAATACCTTCGGGTCGAGTTTGCGCTATATAAAAGATGCAAAAAAAAATGCAAAGCAGAAAAATAAAACCGGGTCGGAACTAGAACAGCCTGTCGCGCGTGCTCGCGGACATTACATCAGAATCACGCGCACTGTCATCTTGATCGTTATGTGCATCTTGTGAATTTGAGGCGCGCACGCATTAAACAGTTTGGGTACTTGCAAATGAAAAATACAACTCCCACAATGCACTGCTTTATTAAATCAAAGCCTATGAATGGAAACAACGAGGTCGGAGTGAATTACTCAGTCTTCCCTCCTTAGGGGTGAATGGCGGCGCGCCCAGCCACGTTTTTGCCATTTCCATTCACTCAGACACTTGGGACCCTGTATTATAATGAGTTTATTAAGATAAATGCCAACAGCGCAGTGTGAAAGCAGCACCGGACCATCCCATCCCAACCAGCGTGGGAGACCTTTGCCAATGTAGCGCCTCGAAGTGTTTTTCCACCTACCTAATGTCGCCCTGGACGTTCCCAGAAGGTGGTGTACGTGCAGCACGTAACGGCGCTTCTGGTGCTGGGAACCCTCTGAGGGGTCCTTCCACGATCCACAGACGCACCGGGGTTGGGAGGGGGGGATCGGAGCCCCCTCACTTCAGCAGGGGTAAGTACAGACCTCTCTGAGCCTTCTCATCCTCTGAGGGGTCGATCCACAAGGACGCCAGGGGGGACCCCAAAGTCTGCAGCGATCAGTTCACGCAAGGCACAGGGCTAACCACGTGCTTCCAAGACCCTTGGAAGAACACCCCCCCCCACTAATATTATTCAAGGCTCCGCATGGAGAGGGATGACCCCAGGCTCGGGGTGTGAGCACGGACCCCCTCGGCCTCGGGTGCAGACTGGAGGGAGCTCCGAGAATGAGTGCACACTAAGCACGGACACCCTAGTCGTCCCTCGTGAGTCACGCGCACTTGGGGCCCAATGCGCATGCGGGGGGGGTCGGGATTCACAACATCGCCGACTGCACTGCACCCCTGTAGTGACGACGTGACGTCAGGCGCGCAGACGCGGCGGAGGAGGAGACAGTGCGCTCTGCGCACAGGCGGCACCTCCTCCTGCTGAATAGAAGGTAACCGTTTAGGTTAGGTTGCGCGTGTCGCGTCCACGGTCCTTGCGTTTCGGTTTCGGAATCTGGACTGTTTGTTTCAATAACATTTTGCACGGACGGTGCAGTGCACCACACACACACCGACCGGACCGGCCCTTTGGTGTCAACCCCCGTGAGGGTGTCACCCGGTGCGGCCCGCACCCCCCTAGTGACGCCACTGGATACAATGCCCACAATTGTGAGTCAGGTGTTCAAATACCCAGCAGAACAAGTACCATATGTTTACTAGGCTGGGATTACACACATGCATTGTGCGGAAAAGGGAAAATTTCTCCATGAAGGCATGGCAAAATACTCTATACACAAGTACAGTGAGTACCAAGGATAGCACAGACGATGCAGCCGGAGACAGTGCTGAGCAGGCTTGGCCAGAGTTGAAGGGATCCATCACCAACAAAGGAAATGTAGACACAGGGCAACACAACAATTGTGCAACCCTCTGCAGGGGAGATGTCAGGTGTCACAGAGGAAGGAACACTCCTAGGGACAATGTCTCCAAACACAAAGAGCAGACACGACCAAAGATTCTTTGCAGAGACCTTGTGAGGGCACGCAGATACCAGGTTCCACCCCATGAGATGCAGACTACAACATGTCCATGAAACATAACACATTCCCACAAACCCAACTCCTGGAGCCTCAGCATCAACATCAATACCGGAAATGCAACACTTTTTTAACGAAAATAGAAAATGCTTTATTCAGCATGAAAATAATAATGTGTAAACGAGACTATTCACAAAGGCCAATGGCCAGTCCATATCATCAGTCCTTGGGGGGGACACATGGCCATGCGTCTCCCCTAGCTTGCCTGCACATCAGAAGATTCTGTGTCGTCGACTGGGGGGGGGGATCATGCGGGGAAGGACCAGGCACCGCAGGGACAGGAGGGGGAAGGGTAGGTGTGGTGGGTGCAGGGACGGACGACTCCACCACAGGGGGTGGGGCAGCGCCAAAGGTGGAGGTGAGCTCGGCGCTGCACACTTCTGCCAGTTCTTCAAGCGTCTCCCCTGCACCCGGAGAAACAACAGGCCCCAAGGAGGGGAGGGGTCGGAGGGATGGGTTGCAGCGCTACTGGGGGAGGTGGTGGACAGGCTGGGGGACTTAACTCCCCTACCCGTGGAGTGCCTTGACCGTTTCCGGCCAGGTAAACTAGTGGGGCTGAGTGTGGTACTTTAAAATTTGGGACCGCGTAGGAGGCAGGGCCCTACCCTGCCTATTCCGATATCAGCGAACCGTGAATGGCCAATGCAGTATGTACAAGTGCTTTGCATAACGTTTTTATCGATAAATGCACTTTGTATACGATATTACACATTGACTTCGTGGGTTCCATCTTGGAGCAGTGGCCATCTTATGGTTGCCCTCACATAGGCTACACATTAAGGACAAGTACAGGCCTTGAGAACACATGTGCCTTCCATTGACTTCTCTGTGACCTATGCGACTTGGCTCCACCGCCCCAGGTCAGTCCGGTCTCACGAGCTCCCCGTCCTACGGCCACCTGTGATTAGCATCAGGGTTTGACACACCATAAAGCCTTTTCATCCCACACAAGCCTCCGGCTAATCTCTTTCACACCTGACTCTTCCTGCTTTATGGCTTGTTTTATCAACAGGAGGTGCCCGTGTTTATTGGGGTCTGCTGATATCTGATGTGGGATCTGAGCCTCGCTGGGTAAATAATTGTGGGCTGGCTGAACTGGAATGTGGGATGGTCATCATGACTCTGCCTTTTCGTTTGTAATGAATACATATGAATGACCATATCGTAAAACGAGGAATGTGTGCCTGAAGCATGATATTTTGTATATAAGGAGAAGGCCGTTTCTGTAAGTTTAAGCAGTCTCCTGAGAACATACATTGTGTTGTACTTCTCGGATACCTGTAATTGGTCTGCAGCCAATAAATACGATCTTTGACTTCACCTAGAAGACTCTGTGCTTCTGTGGGTCTGAAACAGGAAGAACTCGAAGTCTTAGGGTGTGTTCCCCTGCACCGCTGGGTTTTAAAAACCCAGTACTTCATGAGGCCCAGCCCTGCAAAGTAGGCCTCCTTCTCCGAATCTGGGGCAGGGGAGCCAAGGGGAGTGACATCGGAGGGACTGGGGAGTGAGTCATGTGGACGAGGACTGTGGCTGCGTGCCTGCCTGTGTGCCCCAGACCAGTGGATGTGCCTGCTTCCCCGAGTGTGCGTGTCAGGAGGTGTGCGCTTGCCCTTACGTGGTGGTGTGCTGCTTGTGTCTGGTGGGGTGCGTGTGTGTGGATGTCTTGTTGTGCTTGGGACAGGCATGGGTGTGAGACTTGTGGATGGGGCAGGGGGGGAGGCAGCGCTGCAGGTGACTCACTACTGCCGTCAGTGACGAGTCCAGGGACCTCAGCAACATCCGTTGGTCAGACATCGCTGATGACATGCCCTCCATGTACGACACCATCTTGGTTCAGCAGTCTGGTGTGGCCATGGAGGACAGTCAGGATCGATGTCTGCCCAACTTGCAACTGCCGCTGAATGTCCACAGACTCGGCAGTGAGGGCAGCAGGGGGGACAGGGGCAGGGGGTGCGGTGCCTGGCACGAAGGAGACACTGTGTGGCCTAGCACGGACAGAAGGGACCCGAGCAAGTGTGAGGGCGGTGATGGGAATGGAGGGGGCGGCGAGAGATGTACTGCTGCTTTCAGCTGTGGGAGCAGCCTCCGCCCCCTCTGGGAGCTCAGCCTCGGACCCGTCTGCCTCGTTGTCAGTGTTGGTACTGGGCAGGTCCTCCGCCTCACTTCCTTCGCCCTCCGTGCCACTAGATTCCACCGACTCCTCAGCAGTGGTGGCACCACTGCTCGATCCCTCCTCCACGTCCGTGCCGGTGTCTCCCTCGGTGTCCTCCGATGATGCTGTGGGCAAGGTGAAGAGACAGGAAAAAAACAGTCACCTGTATACATCTGACACATGAGTCCAAACAAAATAGGCAACAGTGCATATCAGGAAAGGCATCATGAGTAACATCTAGGATACTCCCCAAATATGTAAGCCCTGCACTCCCCAGTTGGTTGACCCAACATGCCACTTGGAAACAATGAAAATTAGGACACAACAGCAAATAACTTGAAATCACAAGATCATGAGAAGCTAGTCTCTGGGATCAATTGAGCACAGCAAGACTATGAAGGCATGCCACCTCTTGTTCACTGTGAACCAAACAGTATTGTCGCACCCAAGGCCAAATACCACATGCCAATGCAGAAGGTGTCCCCACACTCAGAGACCTGTGAGTACTTTTGACACCCCAAAGAAATACATTGTGACTCCTGGAGAATCACAACCCTTTACACAATGGACATGTCTAGCATGTGTGAATGTGGCACTCTGTGAACACAACACACATGTGTCTGTATAGCAGAAGTCACACAAGGAGGTGCACACCAAACTATATGTACACAGTCATTGTTTGAGCTGCCAGACTCATTCAAATCAGCCACTATTAGGCAGAAATGGCGTATCAGTAAGTACAAATCCATGGCACCACGGTGGTCTGGATGACTTGATACTCGTAAGTTGGTATCAGCAACAACCAAGGTCTAATTCAAATGCTACCACACTGTGGGAACATGTATATGTATGAACTCCAACCAAGTTTTGTTCAAACTGTGCCTTACTTTAAAATGTGCCAGCATGTCCCTGGAAAGTGTAAAGGTGGTGTCTTGTGCACTTCCTTGGGAGACTTCTGTCATGCAGGCACATCATTGTCCTTCACAACAAAACAACAAGGTCAAGCATATGAAACATTGAGACATGTTGACAGGTGTAGTGAGTGCCAATGGACATTTTCTCTGAGTAACAACTTGAATAATGTCATTTGTCACATGGCTATCCGTCACCTCATAACACAGTTGCCTACACATATGACCTAAAGACTGTCATCTGGAGTGGCACACATGTCCACACCCAGGACAATGCATAAGCTAATGGGCCTGCAATTGTTTAGCAAAAAAGCCTAGCTGTACTGTGGGTTCCCCCTCATGGCAAGCCAGAATGTACCCACAGATGTCAGCACACAAAGTCACAACTGTGTAGCATCTGAACCACACACAGGTGCCAAAAATGTACAAGCAGGATACATGATTGTCAAAAACTGACACAGGCAATGAAGCACGAACATTAAGCACTGGCCAACATCACGGGGGCACTGCACGATGACTTTCTGTACTGCGAATCATCACACACAAGTCAGAACTGGCAATGAAACATCAGGGTTGAACATGTACGCCCGTCCCGCACACACCCACCCATACCTGAGTCAAGGTGACTGATACCGATCAAGAAGTGACACCTCTTATTCAGGGTTACAATAACTGTGCTTGAAAACTAGCTTCATTAACACGACATCACCTTGTAGGGCTGCCAAAACATATTGGTCACAAACAAACATCAACAGATTGTTGTGAATAGCCACACAGGCACTGCCCAGTGTGAGTATGCACAAGCAAACTGGTGTATCCCTGTCCAGTGGGCAAATGTATCACACATGTGAAAAATACTAACTAGGCCAGGGAACAATGCCACAGAGGCAGAGCCATGCTGAACCCACAGTGAATGTGCACAGTGTTGGATGACACACATGAGTAGGAGGGCAGGCTGTGTCAGGGGACTGTAGCGGGCACACTGCTCCATGGTCCTGGAATGAGCTGACTGTTACAGGAGCAACCGTCCCGGCACTATGCATATATCCCACTCATGCACATCATGTCTGAGGCCACAACATTGGTAATGCATGCTGCAAGTCTGTTCATTTGAACCCTCACACTCCTATGTTGAGACTCAGCATTAGTGCCAACAATTATGCACCCCCAAATGACTGAACAGGACAGGGCACAGGCAGACCACCCCCACACATGATGCTGAAAGCAGTGTGCACCTTGATAAACTGGCAGCCTAGATGACCATGTGCAATAGTGATAACACACAGACCAGGTAACACATGTCAAGGAGGGGAAGGGAGGAAGAACAGCACAGGTTGACTTGGGGGAACAGGATATGCACTGCACATATATAGCCTGGCAGTGTATCCAGGCGACTGAGCAGGTACAAAAGCTGGCGACACACAACAAACACACATGTACCTACCCCCTTCCTGCTGCTGTAACTCCTGTATCCGCCTATCCAGGTCAGGGAAGACCACCGCCAGGACACGCTTCATCTGGCGGGTCAGGCGCCGGCGCCCGCCATGCTTGCGAGGAGCCTCCTCCTTCAGCATGACCTGGGCGATCCTCCGGGTCCAGCACCGGATGTCCTGCCATCTCTTCCTCACTTGTGGCAGGCGCCGACTGCGACCCTTCACCGATTGCACTGCCTTGACGGCATCCATCCAGATCTTCCTATTCTGGTAGGCGGTTACCTGTGTGGATGACAAAGTGGGACAACATCACTACACCTGCACCATGTCACAGAGACACACATTTGAACATCTTAGATTTGTTGAACAGGGCATAGTATGCTGGCAAGTAATAGCACCTTAGTCATAGGGACTTTTTCCACTGGGGACGCACCAATGCACTACATGGCATAGTAAGTACACAGGTGGCATGAGGGGTGCGAAACAATCCATGATCATGGCACACACTGTGCATCCCAAGCAACACAAGGCTGATGGACAGCACCGCAAAGCATGTCACATGCCCCAGGCCACTGACGAAACCTCAGCAGAGTACACAGACACACATCAATCACCTGCCATTGGCAACAGCGGATGCAAACCTCACTCTGCACATGTGCCACTTGCCAGGGGGGGGGGGGGGGTCACAGGTATGGGGCTAGCTCAGCAAGTCAGTCACACAGCACGGCTTACTTCACACATCAGATGGATTGAGCAGTTGCCTCCTCCATGCAGCTGTGGTGCAACACTCCACATAGACACTCACCCACATGACAAGAAACATTCACACACATCAATGTCCAGGGGGCGTACACATCATTTGGACACTCTCACCACTCTCACCACAGCTCCACTCAACTCTCACACACATCTGTGGGTGCAGTCACCTGTCACACCGGGGTGACCACTGACTCACCGCAGGACAATAGAACAAGAATGCCCAAGAGGATTAGGCTGGCTGAATGTGCCATGCACTATGCAGTGAATGTCACAGTAAGCACAATGCAAGTGAGGAGTGCACATATGAACTACATCAAGCCCTGCATGAGAGACATAAGCCATCCCCCCCCCCCCCCGGGACCCACTCCAACCAACATTGCATGTCTGTCACACCTGGACACAATGCCAGAAGTGACAGACACAATAAAGGTGCACAGGCAAAGGTAGTGGAGTCAGCACTCACCTGCTCCCCTGGTCGACCATACAGCATGGGGTACCGTGGGAGGATCACATCCAGCAGGGCCTCGTTCTCCTCCTGGGTGAAAGGCTGGGCCCTCTCCACAGTCCTTGACATGGTGCCAGAGGGAGACAATACAGCAACAGTGGTATCGACTGACATGTTGTGCAGGCAAGTGCCCTCTCATGGGTTCTGCCTGCCTTATATCTGCCTTGCTGGCCTATTTCATTTACAGGAGTACAGAGGGATTGGTCAGACTCATTTGCATCCTACGTTTCCTACAATCCCTTTAAACATACACCAGTGACAGCCTTTGCATCTTTCGATTTTGCAGCATCATGTCAAGTCAACAACCACTTTGCAACAATGTATAATGTGGCCAACTGCTTTTTCCAGACCACATGATGTTAAATTTTGAACTTGAAACTCGGTATCCATGACAACCAGCATGCATTTAGGCCCTAATACTTGTCCCTCATGTGTCCCCATTGTAATTCTTAAATCCCCACACAGGTACAGCGCGTTTCACACGTACCCCTACGGCACCATCACTACAGTGATACGGGCCGTACTCACGTGTGAGTACGTGCCTATCACTATAGTTGTGTTACTGTAGGTCCGAGTGATACGGCACGTACTCACGCGTGTACGGCCCGTACACGCGTGATTACGTGCTGCTCACTATAGTTGGGGGTACCGTAGGGCCTAGTGATATCACTAGGCCCTATGGTACCCCCAACTATAGTGATTGGCACGTACTCACGCGTGTACGGCCCGTACACGCGTGAGTACGTGCCGTGTCACTAGGCCCTACGGTACCCCCAACTATAGTGATCGGCACGTACTCACGCGTGTACGGCTCGTACAGGCGTGAGTGCGTGCCTATCACTATAGTTGGGGGTACCGTAGGACCTAGTGATACGGCACGTACTCACGCGTGTACAGGCCGTACACGCGTGAGTACGTGCCTATCACTATAATTGTGTTACTGTAGGGCCTAGTGATACGGCACGTACTCACGCGTGTACGGCCAGTACACGTGTGAGTACGTGCCGTGTCACTAGGCCCTACGGTACCCCCAACTATAGTGATCGGCACGTACTCACGCGTGTACGGCTCGTACATGCGTGAGTGAGTGCCTATCACTATAGTTGGGGGTACCGTAGGGCCTAGTGATACGGCACGTACTCACGCGTGTACGGGCCGTACACGCGTGAGTAGGTGCCGTATCACTCGGACCTACAGTAACACAACTATAGTGATAGGCACGTACTCACGCGTGTACGGCAGGTACTCACGCGTGAGTACGGCCCGTACTCACGCCCTCAGAGCATGTGTACTGCGTTTCACAGCTTACACTGGTGATAGGAGGCGCACACGAAAGGAATGGAGGTGTCAGACTCGCACAAGGCTGTACATCAAGTCATTGTCAGTGCAGTCCTTCATGTGCAGGGCCTAGGTGTGTCAGGCAGTGATGTGGCACATGTCTCCTCATGTTGTGGCACAATAGATGTGTGATGAGCTGTTTACACATGTCATGTGTGATGGGGCACTACGTGGCACACTTCCCCTTCACACTTTGCACATGCGTGCATGTACGACACACGTGTCAAGCGATGCATCACTGGTATGGCACAGTCAGCAACACCTGCAACTGTCCCCTGATGCCAGGTATACGGATAATTACACCTGACATGTGACTCCCAGCGTGCCACGATGTGACTATGTCATGTGTGTGTCATGTGTTCCCATGAGCTTTCCGTTGGTGTTCCGTCAACTCCATCTGCTGTTGCAGCATCCAACATGTGTCTGTGTGCATATGTGCATGACACACATATACGCACACCATGCCACATGTGGACTCACACGTCACATGTGTCATGATGGTTCGAAGATGACTTCCTGACATGAGGCAATATCTGCGTTCTCTCAATGTCCGTGTCATCAGTTTTTGACATGTACCCCTTCATGGAAATGTGTGTTATCTGTCCTCTTTCAGATGACATGTGACCTGTGCGTCTAGACTCCCGCCAGCTGTCTGTATGAGATGACATCCTTCAAATGCTGATATGTGGATGTCTGTCACTCATGTAATGTGTCTGGCTTGTCACTTACACTGGCCCACAGCTATTTTAATGGCATGTCACGTCAACATTGCCATGCAACTATTGTGGCTGGCTCTTCGTAGGAGTATCACCTGGCTGGCCTACGTGTCCTGGATGTATTGCACAGCACAGACTCTGTATTAAGCAGATGTGTATTAGCTGTTGAACATGTGCTCACCTCAGTGACATTGGTGTGGTAATGTACTCACTCTTCGTTATTCCTTCCAAATCTCTGCAGGGCACCGCCTCTCCCCAGACGAATGCCAGACCTGGATGCCATGCGTGAACATGACTGCATACGCAGATACCGCTTCTCGCAAGAGTTGATAGAGGACTTGACCCGCCGGCTTGCACCACACCTCCAACCACAACACAGGTATCCTACAGCTCTGACCCCCAAGATGAAGGTGATGGCAGCCCTACATCTTTTTGCCACCGACACGTTTCAATTGACCTTACCTGATGTCGGTGGCATGTGCCAGACAATGTTCAGCCGTGTCCTGCATGATGTTTTAGAAGCCATGTTGGTGCACCTGGGTGAATTCATCCATTTTCCCACTCGTGAGCAGTTGACAGGTGTCAAGGGTGAGTTCTATGCCCTGGGAGGGATTCCTCATGTAATTGGGGCCATTGATGGGACACATGTGGCTTTGGTACCACCACAGGCACAGGAGGTAGCCTATAGAAACAGAAAACATTACCACTCCATTAATGCCATTGTGGTGTGTCTTGCCAACATGCTGATTTCCCATGTCTGTTCCCGTTTTCCAGGGTCCGCACACGATGTATACATCATGAGGCGTAGCAGGGTGCCAGAAATGATGCTGCAGCTGCACGCGGAACGAGCATGTCTTGTTGGTGTGTATACTCTGTTAGTCCTGTGTTTAGCGCTATCTTTGTATCTTACGGCATCTCCTGACCCACTTCTTCACATGATGTTTCCATGTAGGGGACTTTGGCTATCCCAACATGCCATGGCTGATGACGCCTCTCCGTAACCCCAGAACAGCCGCAGAACACCGGTACAACGACACCCATGGGCAGACGAGGCGCGTGATTGAGAGGACGTTTGGACTCCTGAAGAGCAGATTCCGGTGCCTCCACAAGACCGGCGGCGCTCTCCCATATGCCCCGGTGAAGGTCTGCAAAATCTTCATTGTGTGCTGCATGCTGCACAACATGGCAGTGGAGAAGGCCGTACCACTCATCCTTGATCCGGATGAGCAGGATCATCCACCCGTGGAGGATGAAGGGCTCGGGCACGGGGCAAGTGAGGATGAGGATGAGGACATCCGGAGTCAGCTTATCCGCAACTTCTTCTCATGATGGTGAGTTTTTGTGTCTGAGTGTGCACGCTTTGAGCCTTGTGTGGCATGTGTTGCAATGTGTGTGTCGAGCTGACTGTGTGCTAAGTGACTTGGAGGTGTGTTCTGATGTGTCATTCAAGTGATGATGTCATTCCACACATTTTGGCTGGGACACTAAATTTATTAAGGGCATGGTGACAACATCATTCCTGTAGAGTACATGTACATGTCTGCGGATTACTAGCTCTTCGCTGACTTGTTGTGTAACTGTCCTCCCCAGGTTCTTGCGGCTGTCGTCTGCTCATGTCATCATTGCCCTCCTGCTATTCCTCATGAGTATTGCAACGTGTGCTGAATCTGAGTTACATGCACAGACATGGTGAAAAGTCATTTTGGGTAAGGAGTGCATCAGGGCATTTTGTGTGTGGTACGTGTTTGTGATATGTGGGGACTGCTCCTGTGCATGTTGTGTTACATGCATACATGTCGACTCACCATGAGGCACATGACGTGTTGCATGGCTCCCATGAATTGATATTCACCCTTCCTGACAGTCATCTGTTTTAGTTTGTGGATTCTAATGAAGGCATCAATGTGTGTATAACGTCCCTCAGGAACATACGGGATGCTAATGGTGGACATAGTGTGGGACATCCCCATATGGGGCTCAATGGGGAATTCCAGACTCTCCGTGTGCATCAAGGGGTGTTCAGCTAAACCCCTTCACTTGTGTGCCAGCTCAGTAGGATTTACCACATCTGTGTGTTGAAGGGGGTGTCTAGTGTAGGTCACACATGGTCAGCCAAATGGCCTGTGAGTCTGTTCCAATTGATGCATTTCCCTTAGTGTGAGGCTGAGTAATAAAGGTGTTCGTCACACTCCAAGGTGCCTCATCTCTGTCAATGCAGGTCTCTTGCCACTTTGCATGCGGCATATCTGGCATAGTTGTGGAAGATTATGCATAGGAGTCCATGTGTAGTTTAGCAACATGCATGCAGTTGCTCATGGATTAGGCTCCCTATTGGGCATGAAGTACATGGTCTTGTATGTTTTTTGGCATGTTGGTCCACACAATGGGCCATCAACACCTGCTGAGGGTGTGTCTCCTGTGCGCAGGTCGGCCTTCAGTTTCCTGATCCGGTGTCATGCTTCTTTGGTGATTGTGCATGCATTGTCTCTGGGTGTGCCATGTGACACTGGACACTCCTTACTTTACACACGCGCCTGTTGCAGTTGTCCTTCTGGCATCCTAGTCTTTGTGTGCCAATTCTGGCATTTGGCAAGGAGATGCCGCGTGCTGCTGCGGCCCCTGCAGCAAGGGCCCACAGAGTATCCAGATTTGGCAACACACACGCCTCCAAGATGCTCCTCACTTCCTCCCTCCACCCATTCATTTGGCTGTCCTCGGCTTGTCTATGCCACTGTTGCCGCCATGCGGTGCCAAAGGCTGGACCATCAGCACATGCAAGGTGCACATTGCACCACCATCCTGTCCTTGCATAACCCACATCACACTACAGTCTGATGTGGCAGCCACACTCCGAGCTATGTCCATCCGCACATCTAACGCCTGCTGTCAGACATACCCTAGGCACACACACGACACCTTTGCATGCTGAGTGTGCAACTCCAACTGCCTACACTGCGCTGCCCCGCCTTCCAGGCCCTGTCACACCAACCAGGTCACGTCCATAATACTCCCCACCGGCTCTGTAGCCCAGCAAGGGCATGGGAGTGGGACTCAAGGCTTCAGCATTTAGTATGGTGTAATCATCTGGGACATGGCACAGGTATCATCTCTCAGCATGTCAATCTACAGAGTGTCCAGGACACCCGCTCCACCATCACATGCGCACAGCACCTCATCATCAGCTCGTATGCCATTGACAGCTAGGTGCTCCTCACCCTCAACAAAGACACAGACATTGGCTGTTCCATCATTCAAGTATGCATGAGATCCATTGATGAATGGCTGAACACAAGCCACCTGAGGCTGGACTTGTACAGGACTGAGGTGATCATCTGAGGATTGTCCCCTTCCAGCTGGGTCAAGTGCTTGTGTCCCACCCGCAAGAGCCCTGTACAAGCACCCAGTGGCCACACACACAAGATGGTGTGCCTCATGTTTGGCTCGCTCACATTTGACATGCTAGTCCGCAGCATCTGTACCTCATGCTGCAACGCCCTCGGCATTATGCACATGATCCACAGATAGATCCACTCCAAGAAAAGACAGACCATCCCCCAGGTCCATGACAACATCCGTGTCAAATACTGCCCTGCCCTCTACGGAGCAAGTACATCCAAACTCCCAGGAAACTTGTCCACATCCAGGGTGCATCTGCACACCTCAGCTTCAACACCCTGCGCCCCAGCCACCTCACCGTCCACCATAGATAGCTGCAATGGATCACTGTCTGCTGCAGGATGACCTCCACCCCACCCACACTCAGGAGGCAGTCCACAACCCAACCCCAAACCAACCTTGTATGTCTGTCATCCTAGATCCCGTTGGGCCATCACCGTGCATCCAACCTTGCCCTGGCCACCGTTCTTCACATCCACCATACTCCAGCATACAGGACATGGGTCTCCCACCTGGCCACACATACCTGGGACTCCCTCCCCGGGAACCTCCACATGAGCCATGACCTCTACGCCTTGATGATAATCTCCCAAATAGGTCTGTCCGCACAGTTTAGCAAGCCCCCCCCCCTCAGCAGCCAGAGGCCATCACAGGTGAGTGTTGTGCTCCATGCCTACATTAAATGATACCTTGTGACCCATGTGTGTCCTGTACCAGACTCTGATCCCAGGGTATGGATGGCTGGAGTTAGTTCAACACTCAGGCATAGTTTGACATTTCCACACACATATGTTGTTGAATAATGCAAAATGACAGGAACGTCTCATGACAAAAGTGATATATTTATTTGCGGTGGGGTACGTGTTTTGGTAGATGGAATTATGGGCTCTACCGGGGGAATAGAATCCAAAGCTCACAGGGGGAGATGGTATCCTTGGCATTGGAAGTCATCAGAGTCCAGGGCACAGTGTTGGTCATCATTGGTCAGACTGTGACCAGCAAGTCCATGTGGCAGAGAATGTCATTGGATGAGGTGCTGCTGTTGCGCCAGAGGGCCAGGTGACCTGGGAGATGTGGATGGTCCGCTGACTCTCTACGGTCTTTTCCGTGGACGACCCACCTTCCTCCGGGGACCCTCAGATGCAAGCCATGACGATGTTTGGGACGCTCCGTCAGATGAATCCTCCTCCTCCTCCTCCCTCCCTGTGTCTGGTGCTGGTCTACTCCTGGTGGTACAGGGAGGGTTGCCCATGCTTTGGGCGATCTGACGGAGTGATTGGCTCATGTCCCTGTGCACCGCCAGGAGCTCAGCCAGTCTTGCCTCCATCCGTCCTTGGTGTTGTTGATGACTGGCATGATGCTCGACCTGTAGGTTCTTAATCTCATCGAGGGTCCCCTGCATCTCTGAGAGTCTTGACACGACCTGGTTGATGCCTCTGGTGTCACGCCGGTATGAGTCCAGGATGTTGCGTATGTGTGACATACCGGTGTCCTGAGCTGGCTGGTCAGGTTCGCGCCTCCGCCTGCCTCCACTCCCAACACCCCTGCCCACTTGAGCCTGGCCTGCCCTTGTGGGCACATCGGGTCTACAGGACCCCTGAGGGATGGCATTTGCAGGGTAGCCTGCCTCCTCCTGGGTGCCCGGAGAACCTTGTCCCTCCTGGTCAGACTGGCTCTGTTGTTCAGTGCGAGCAGGGCTCCTGGGTGTGTCCTGGGATGTGGCAGGAATGGGGGTGGTGGTTGGCACAGATGTACCTGACGCAGGTGCTGCAGGGGCTTTGGCACCAGAGGGTCCAGGTTGGTCGGGGTCATCCACGGAGTGGTGAGAGTCGTCGCTGCCGGTGGGATCATCTTCACGCGGAGCCTGGGACTGTGATTCTTCCCCCCCAGTGTTGGGGGGAGATCGACGACGTTGACCTGTGTGTGAGAGAGAGACAATATTAATGGTGTTTCATGCGACATCTATGTTTCATACATATTCAAGTTGACACAGTTCCTCCAGGTAGTTGGATGTGCCTAGCATTCCTCTCAATGTCCACTTGGGGATGGGTATGTTGCGGGGGACAGATTGGGATGTTCTCCTGAGTGTTTGACCTGTAGATTGTTGGCTATAATGATTAGTTGGCTATGGATTGGTCTTGTTGTGTCACATGTCCATTGTGGGAGTGTGTAAATCCGTTAACTGCCCCGGGGGTGTGTGCTTGTGTTAGGGGGGGGGGGGGTGACCGGGTGTGCTGTTGTGTGTAGTGTGAGTTGTCATTGGGTCTCCCAGGTGATGTGTCTGTCCCCTCATGGTGCATGCTGGCATGACAGTGAGTGTGAGTTCCTGTGCTAGATACCTGTGCTTGTGGAGTTGGTGTTTGAGTGTGCAGTGGTCCCAGGAGGGCCTTGTGCTGCATACAGCAGGGCCAGGTGTCAGCTACCTTGTCAGTACTTTGCCAGTCCCTGTGCATTGTGCATGGGTATGTACCTATGCCATATGGGCTGAGGGCATTGGTGTCTGTGTCTCATTTTCACAATGTGTTGTGTGGGGCCCACCCTCCCCGCCTCCCGGACTTCCAGTCTTGTGTTTGTGGTTGTTGTAGCCTTGGACATGGCCTTGCCTTGATTTGTGAAGGGTGCATGGAGACGTTAGTGGCATGAGCGTGGTTTTTGAGTGTGGTTGTGTGCGGTGAGTGCTTGGGGGAAGTTGCGTGCATTTGGTGTATATGTGGTGTGGACCCCATTGCTCCCATGTTACGTAAGTTGTTTGTGTACTCACCAGGCTCTGCGACTCCTTCGACTCCGTGTACTCCCACCGGCGGTAGCAGGGCCATCACCTTCTCCTCCCAGGGATGGTAGTGTACGGGTCTGCGGGGCTGCCCACCTCCAGTGATATTACTCTGGGCATATTCTTCGTTCATTTTCTCTTGACCGCCCTGCGCAGATCGTACCACCTGGCTTGGCATTCATGCCTGGTCCTTCGGATGGGCGCAACAGCATTCACCTTATCGACAATCCTCTGCCACATGGCAGATTTTTCAGCTATGCTGGTCTGTCTGACCAATGTTCCAAACAGCTGTGGCTCGACTCTGATGACTTCGTTGACAAGGAGGTCCAGCTCCGCCATTGTGAACTTTGGATTCTTGTCTGTGGGCATGGTGTGGGGTGTGGGTGTGGGTGTGGGTGTCGATGGTTGTGGGTGTGTGGGTGTGAATGTGACGGTGTGTGTGTGAATGTGAAGAGGGGGATGTTTGTGGAGGAGGTTGTGTGAACGTGTGAGTGAAGGTGTAGTGAAGGTATGAGTAATGTGGAGTTGTTTCTCTGTGGGGTCTGGCAGCAGTGGGTCTGTTGCAAAGGCTCATGGGTTGTGTGTGTGGGGCCTTTTTATTGGTCCATTTTTGGGTGTGGCTGTGTTTGAATTTTGGTGGGTGTGTTATAAGAGGTGGTTGTGATTTGGGGCCTCTTTTTGCCTGTTTGGATGTGCCAGGTCAGTCATTGAGATGTATTTTGTCATGTAGACGTGTTTTGTGGTGTTGTGCGAGTCGAATTGACCCTCCTTGTGCTGTTTTACAGTGTCCTGGTTCTGTAAGAGTCTTTTTCGCGTAGGTACGATCCGTACGTACGCGATGCTGGGTGAGGGTGCTGGGGTATGGTGTTGGAGTGCGGCGCGTACATGCGGTGGGGGTACGGTGCGTACACGTGCGGCCCTGGGGTACGGCGCGTACATGCGGAGGTATGGCGCGTACATGGGGGGGTAAGGCGCGTACATGCGGTGGGGGTATGGTTCATAAACGTGCGGGCCTGGGGTATGGCGCATATATGCGGAGGTACGGCACGTACATGGGGGGGTAAGGCGCGTACATGGGAGGGAGGGCGCGTACATGCGGTGGTGGTACGGTGCATACACGTGCGGCCCTGGGGTACGGCGCGTTCATGCGGAGGTACGGCGCGTACATGCGGGGATAAGGCGCGTACATGGGGGGAGGGCGCGTACATGGGGGGTACGGCGCGTACAGGTGCGGGGCTGGGGTACAGTGCGGACAGGGGGGTAAAGCGCGTACATGCTATTTTATGTGCGATTGTGTATTCGGACGGACGGTCGGGATCGTATTTGCACGCTCGGACTTGTGTTTTACGATTTGCACGTAAAGATGTCCGGCTCACTCTCGTACACTTTTCCCGACGATATTCGGACGTAAAAACTTTCCGTCGCACTCTCGTAGACTTTTCCCGACGCTATTCGTAGTTATTTTTCACGTACGAATCGTTCTTGGCCGTTTGTACGGTACTTGTACGACTCGTACGTAAGAAAATACGGATACGGGTCGTACGCAATTTATTTTTAACGGATCGGAATTGGCACCTAAATGTTACTTAAATACATTTCATTTACATTATATTAATGTTCTATATGAAAATATTTAATTTTTGCTATTTTAAACTAGATATTTTTGTATGTTTGTAAACGATATTAGTGGAAAACAATTTTTTGTTGATATTTTTCTACTTACCGTTATAAGTTTAGGGAAGCAATATTTTTGTAATCAATAATTTTGAAAAAATATTCATGTCCCTCGATATTGTTGGAATCAATATTCTTCTAGAGTTCCCAACTCCTTATTAACCTCTCTTATTTCCCAGCTGAATCCAAGGGTGATCTCTGAACACAACTCTTTATCTTTATTTCTTTCAATAGAACAATCGTCCAGGGTGGCCAGTCTCATACGTGTATCTTTGATAGATGACTGATATTTGACGAGGGGTATTTCAACTATATGAGTAAAGAATAGTGGGATTATGTGCAGTTTAATTTTAGTTCTGCGTCTTTATCAGTGCTATAGGATGCGCTTACGGCCTGTTGTTGAGGGTACACTTTGAAGTATTCAGTTTATCAAAAACAGGAGCAGGTTAAAGAGGAAGTTTGTATAAGGTCCTCTCTTAGCACTATGGAATAACATCTAGCACAAAGTGAAGCCAGTCAGGATTGGGGGGCCTTCAAGTCAACTTTGGCTCAACTTACTACTACTCAGGCCACACTCAGGGAGAGACTATGGGACAGATCGATAAAGAAGATTCGAGCAAAGCAAATAAATACTTCTGCAAATAATGAAGAGATTGGTCGTATACTCTCTTTTCGGGTGAAGGATAGCATGAGCATGAATAGCATCCAGACAATCTTCAGTTATAAGGGTGAGCTGGTCAATGAACACTTATTCGTGAAGAATTCCGTAGATACTATCAAAAGTTCTACTGGGATTGGCGACCTCTATAGATGTCATTAATCAATTTATCAGCAAGCATTATCATAGAGGTCTGACAGGGCAACAACAGTCTAGTATGGAGGACCTAATCACCCTGCTTGAATTAGAGAATCCAGTAAAACTAGCCAGTGGGAAAGCATCCAGACCAAATCCCTCTTGAATTTATATGACCTTTCTAAAGGTTCTTGCTCTTCTTCTTTGTGATATTTTCAATTCCTTTGACTTATCCGGACTGGTCCCTCAAACTTGGTCAGAAGCTAATATTGTCATTGTTCCCAAGAAGGGGAAAGACCCCATGTTGTGTGGATCATATACGCCGATCTCATTGATCAATGTTGATTCCAAAATACGTACCAAGATTCATGTAATAGTCTGTCTTTGGTGATTTTGGATCCTGTCAACGAGAATCAACATGGGTTCATACCAGGGTGAGACACCACCGCCCATGTTAACACGGCAATTTCCGCCCTGGACATTGGGTCGGTCAGTGGGAACCTGGTCAGAATAATAATGTTTGATAACGCAAAGGCATTTGACCAGGTTTCCTGGTCATTTCTCAGGGCAGGGATGGGTGCCCCTGGATTCCGTCCTCGGTTTATCAATCAGGTTTAGCAAATGTATAATGGTTTGAAGGCTAGAGTTTTGTGTTCAGGTATCTCTTTGGATTCTATAAGTATTACCATGTGGAACCTGAATCTCACCTCACTCTCACCCTAGTTATTTGCGATATATAAGAAGATTACTGTTTGCATTTCAAATTCAAGCATGTGAATCTATGAAAGATTAAATACTGGAGAAAAAACAAGTTACTTACCTGTACACTGTAGTTCTCTAGTACTGATATCTTTCATAGATTCACATGCAACCTGCTCTCCTCCCTGACTGGAGCTCAAGAGTTGAGAATACCTCATACATTCAGCCATTATACTTGTGCTGAGAAATCTGATGTTTGGTGACCCTTGAGGGGAAGGGTGCTTCTAGAGCTGCATCCTGATTCGCTGAAGTTTGGTGCTTTCTCAGTGATGTGAGTTGGTTAACAATGTCACTGTTTTACGCTTCGTTTAAATCCATTTCCTCCGGACAGCTTCTTTTATATACACTGGAACTTCCATCTCAACTACAAATGACTATGAAAGATATTCATGTTGGAGAACGATAGTTTAGAAGTAAGTAACTTGTTTTTTATCGTGTCACCAACCTCAACAATTGGCTATTGAAGACAGGCTTACCACAGTCAGTTATTGACTACCTTGACACAACACCAAACCTCTTGACATTGCTGAGGTTCACGATCAATAATTAATTGGAGCTAACTTGGATACAGTGCGGTTCAAAGCCTTCCCTCCTTTGCAACAAGTCCAGGACATTTGGGCTATGATCCTGATGTTTCAGCCACTATCCTGGATATTAATGAGAGCAGCTCTGAGGCTTCTAGGCCTCTTAGCCTCCTACAACTTCCTGGTTTAGTACGACAGGTAATATATGCAGACTCCACAAAGAAATTTGAAGTTTTAGTGGGTCCAGCACCAATTAAATCAATTGGATTTTGGAAAAACTGACTCACAATCTGCAGTCCTGTTTACTTGAACCGAATTGGTCCAGCAGCAGGTCCCTCCTCTTTCTCCACCCAGATCTGATGATGGTTACGAGCACGTCACTACTTGCCTGGTGGCAAGGTCATCTGGTGAAGGTGGAGATCAGAGGACTCTAGTATCCGAATGAGGGATGACTCCACATCAGTTTGTTGGGCGTGCCTGCTATTGGTCTGGTACTGAAGGCCTTCCTGATGTCCATCAAGGGGAGGCTGATGCAGATTCTCATGGACACCACTGCCATGCAGTAATGCAAAATGCAGTTCGGAGAGGGGTCCTGTGCCAGGTGACTCCACACCTCTGAATTTGGTTGGAGTATTTCTCTGAATGAGATCCACCTGGTAGGATCCTTGAGTGGGGGAAACCCTGTCCAGATCATTTTGCCACTGTTAAACGTGCAGTGTCAAAGGTTTTGTGAACTGAAGTTTCTACGAGAACGCTCACTAGGAGATGCAGTCCAGCTGGAATGGAACATTTAACTCCTGTATGCTGTCTGCCACTTCCACTCCTTTTAGTTCTGAAAAAGCTCGAGAACGACCGTACTCAATGCATCCTAGTGCCTCTGGATTGAGCCAGTAGGCTGTGGTACCCAGAATGTCTAAGCAGGAGTGTTAGACCTGGTACCATTGGCGTGAGTCTCCCTTCCATTTTTTGCTGCTGTCGCCTCTGTTTTTCATATGGTTTTGCTGGTTAGGTGCTTTGGGCACTGTGCCACTGCTATTCAGTGCCACAGTGCAAGTGCTCCCTATTGTAAATTATGGTACTGGATTAGTGACTCCATGATTGGCTTATTTGATTTACCTGTCAGACCCTTGTACAGTGTACCATGTGTGCCCAGGGCCTGTAGATCAAATGCTGCTAGTGGGCTTGCAGCACTGGCTGTGCCACCCAAAGAAGCAGCTTGTAAAGTGTGTCTCAGACCTGCCATTGCAGAACCGGTGTGCAGTCTAGTACGGCCATGTCGACTTGGTAAGTGCACCCACTTACCAGTCCATAAACCTTCCCTTTTCTACATGTTAGCCACCCCTATGGTAGGCCCTCGGGCAGGGTGCATTGTATGTTAAAGGTAGGACATGCCCTGGTGTGTGTGGCATGTCCTGATACTGAATTACAGCCAATTTCGTTTTTCACTATTGCAAGGCTACCTGTCCCCATAGGCCAGAGTGGGCAGTTTGATTATAACATCTTATAATCCTAACTGACCCAGGGAACATGGTAGAAAAACAAATTTAGT
This sequence comes from Triturus cristatus, assembly GCF_964204655.1. NCBI lineage: Eukaryota > Metazoa > Chordata > Amphibia > Caudata > Salamandridae > Triturus > Triturus cristatus. The sequence goes on along the minus strand of NC_140590.1, from coordinate 1,604,544,737 downwards.
ATGCCTGAACTCAGAATGATAAAATACATCTTTTAGTGAAGTTGATTTTTAACTTTCTGTGTTTGAAAATGCCACTTTTAGAAAGTAGGTATTTTCTTGCCTAACCATCCAGCCTGCCTCTGCTAGGTTTGTGTATTTCATGTATGGTTTGTGAGTGATAGGGGCTGGGGTGGCTCCAGGAGGCAGGGTGAGTCAGCACTAGGCTGAATAGACCTATCTGCATTGGGAGTGGTGGGAGGAATAGCACCTGGGCCTGAATAGGGCTGTGCCTGCCTTCCACAATGCTGGCTCCACCTCCTGTGGTACGTCTGATGACCCTGACCCACACTGACAAAGGAAGAGGTTGTGCACTGTCAGAATGCACCCAGAACTGGTTTGGACTAGGTACAGACACTCTCTGCCTTCAGAGACAAGGGATTTGTGTGTATAAAAAGGGGGACCCAGACGCCAGAACTTTAGATCACTTCTAGAAATCAAGACAGACCTTTTGCCAAGGAGAAGAACCAGAGAATCTGTAGGAGTTTTTGACTGCCCCTGTGCCAGTGTGTAACTACTGGGGTTGGCCTGCAGTGGTTTCTTTATTGCCAAGGAAAGGAGAAAGACTTTTATTTGCAACTTTCATCATCTTGAAGAAGAATCTTCAAGGGCTTGAACTGTGCTTGCCTCCTCCTGAAGTCTCAGGGATACAAGACTTCACCACCAGTTCCCCCCTGAATTTCCTTGCTGGGAATTCTATCTGCAGAAGCCTACGTGTTGTTGGGAGCTGGAAGCGCGACTCAACGAAAATAAGCGTGTCGCATCCACAGCTGTTGCCGTCGCATCATCGTAGAAGGGTGTCGCCACCGCAAGGGTCGCCGTCGCATCACCGGAGAAGCGGTGAACAGTCACAATTTCGAATTTTAATATCGAAATGGCAAAATATCGATTTTTAAATATCGAGTGGATAGAATATCGAGTCACAAAAATATAGTGGTCCAGAATATGGAAATTCAGGTAAGAAATATCAATTTTCATAATATTGAAGTTAGAAATATCGACAGTCATAATATAGTTAAAAATATTGAATTTTTTTATAGTGTTTTAAGTGTTAGTATGTGTGTTAAAAGTATGTATGATTTTTCTAATGTATGTTTGAATTTTTAATGAATATTATGTTATTTAATTTTTGCGTAATTTAATTTCGTAGCGTGTTGTGGGTTTATAGGGGAATAGGGTGTGAAGTAATTTAATTATAGTAAATTAAATATTAATTTTTAGGAATTATTAATTATTTTTAATTTAATTTTGCATTTTAGTTCTGTTGCGGGTTGTGGGTTTATAGGGGAATAGGGTGGGAAGTAATTTAATTGTAATTAAGTAATTATTTATTTTTATTTATTGGTATTGATAATTAATGTATTGTTAATTAGTAATTAATTTGTATTAATTGGTAATGCCTTTTGATTAATTGATAATTATATTAATCGTATTAATTTATTATTCAGAGCGGGTTGTGGGTTTATAGGGGAATAGGGTAGGAAGTAATTTAATTGTAATTAAGTAATTATTGAAAATATTTTTGTGTATTGATAATTAATTTACTGTTAATTATTAATTGGTAGTTTTGTTTTATTACTTATTAATTTTTGGTATTGAAAAATAATTTGTTAATTATTAATAGGTAATTAATTTCTAATTATTAATATGGATTGGTATTTTTAATGAATTAATTATTAAATAATTTGTAATTGGTAATACATTTTAATTAATTATTTATTGGTATTGATAATGAATTTATTTTTCTTTAATTATTAAATCATTACTTTCCGTACTGTTGCACTCACTGGAGGGGGAATAGTAATTTTTACCCCTACGCTATCCAACACTTTCCCTACTGTTGCACACACTGGAGTGGGAATAGTAATTTTTGCCCCTACGCTATCCAACACTTTCCCTACTGTTGCACTCTCTGGAGTCGGAATAGTAATTTTTACCCTCCCGCTATCCAACACTTTCTCTACTGTTTCATTTGGTGGAGTGGGTATAGAAAATTATTCCTACCTGCTATCCAACACTTTCCCTACTGTTGCACTTACTGGAGTGGAAATAGTAATTTTTACCTACCCGCTATCCAACGCTTTCCCTACTGTTGCACTCACTGGAGTGGGAATAGTAATTTTTACCCTCCCGCTATCCAACGCTTTCCCTACTGTTGCACTCACTGGAGTGGGAAAAGTAAATTTTATCCTCCCGCTATCCAACTCTAAAAAAATTGAATATTTTTTAATATTATTAAGTTAACATATATATGTATTAAAAAATAAAAAACGCATGTTTTTTTATTTACATTAATTATTTATTAATGTTAAGGTTATTTAAGTATTTTTAAGTATGTTTTACTTAATTATATGCATCATTTAATTATTTTACATTACTTTTAAGACATTTAAAAAATTCGATATTTTAACAAACTATATTATTGACAACGATATTTTGGATTCGATATTTTTGTACTTACCTGTTTGTAGATAGAAATTCGATATTCTGGTGTTCTATATTTTGTCAGCGATATTCTGGCAGCTCCATATTTTGATCGTCGATATTCTGTAAGTGATTCCCGGAGAAGCGTATCTCCATCGCAGCTGTTGGTTGTCGCATCCCCGGAGAAGCGTGTCGCCACCACAAGGGTGGCCGTCGCATCACCAGAGAAGCGTGTCACAAGGCCTGTTGCGGCTCCACATTTAGAGTCGCCGCCGGGTGCGCACGCATCGTCTTCATGTCGTCGCATCGCATCAAGGACGTCATCTTCTCGCATCGCATCGCATCGTCGCATCGCATCAAGGTGCCATCTTGGCGCATCGCAACCGGGACGCACCACGAGATTGTCGCATCACCTCCTCTTCGGTAAGGAACAGACGCATTGCCTACTTTGCGCAAGCACTGAGGAACAGACGCATCGCCTCCCCTGAAGCAAGGAACCGACGCATCGTTCTCCCTGCGAACCTTTTGTTTATCTTGCGTGCCGCATCCCAAGGTACTTTGTGAGAAACGTGTCGCATTTACCATCTAAAGTGAACCGAGTTATTTCTACCATCTTAAAGTCATTTTCTTAATACTGTATTGTGGATTTTTGTCGTTTGGGTCTGTGTTAAGTCTGTATAAAGAATACTTATTTTTTATAAAACCTGTGTTGTGTCCATTTGTAGTGTTTTCACTGCATTACTGTATGTGTTCACAAATGCTTTGCACACTGCCTCTGAGATAAGCCTTCCTGCTCGTGCCAAGCTACCTCAGGGTTGAGCAGGGGTTATTTTAGGAGTGTAGCCCCCTTAATCTGACTAGAAGCAAGGGTCCCTATTTGGACAAAAGTGTAAGCCATTGTCAACTAGAGACCCCCAGTTCTAACATTGGTGGTCATCGGTGAGGATTTGGACTTGCATTTGTGACTCGTATACAGTATTGGTGTACACTACTAGTGAGTGCAGACCAAACGCCACCACATACATTTTTTGGTAGAATGTTTTTTTCCTTGGTACCATTATTTGTGCTAAAGACTGCCTTTTCCTATTGCCATGAGCAAACCAGCATCTATTGTATCTATGGATCTAGAGTTTGAGGAAGAAAGGTTGGAGGCCTACAATGTGAAACAGCTGAAAGCCTTCTGTAGAAAATGTAAAGTTGCTACTCCATGCCTCACCAAGAAGGATGAGTACCAAAAGGCGCTGAGGGCCTGGGTGGAAGCAAGAAGCGCCTCTGAGCATGTGGAAGAGCCTGCTGAGGAGGCTCGGAATGCAGAAGGGCAGCTAGATGGGCCATTGGGCCCAGCCAGGGAGAGATTGGATTCCCCCATAGGCAGCAGTGTTTCTTCCAAGGGCCTGTCCCCAGGAGAGCTGGAGGACAGGGAGAGAAATAGATTGCACAGAATGGAGATGGCCAAACTCAAGATGGAGGGTCAAAAGGTAAGGGTTCCCAGCCTCCCCCTGAGAAGAAGTCAGAGCCTGACAGGTAAACCTGGTCACAGGGGGCCAGATACATGCTTTCCGTGTAAGTAAGTGGGACACCGTTGGTATGATCCCCAGTGTCCTCAAAAGGACCGCAATGCACCACCCCGTGCACCACCCCGTCAGATGGGTAGCCCTGGGAGGGGAGGAGATGGGTGCCCAAGGTGGGTGGGGTCCCACAGAAATGTCCTGTGTCTCTTTAGGAGATTGTGAGGAGGTCCCTGGGACCCAGCTGCCTGATAACACGAAAAAATACAGGCAGTGGGTGATCATCAATGGCCATAGGGTGGAGGCTCTGAGAGACACCGGGGCCAGTGTAACAGCTGTCAGTTGTCGGCTGGTGTCTCAGAAGAAGGTGATCCCCCATGCATTCTTTCCTGTAGTTGCCATAGACAACTCAGAGAACCAGTGTGAGGTGGCTCAGGTTCCCTTTGATGGGGGGGGGGGGGTCTCAGGTACTCTCCAAGTAGCTGTGAGGCCACCCATGCATGTGGATTGTCTGTTGGGCAATGATTTAGAGAGCTCTCGGGCTAAGGTGAAGAAGAAGTCTCATTTAGAGATGCTGGATCTGGGTGTGTGACCACTCGGTCTACAGCAGCCAGTAAGGGTGTTCAAGAGGTCCTGGAGCCTGAAAGTATGGCCCAGGTACCTGCCTTAAAGAGAAGAGGTTTGGGGCGTGGGAAACCTGCCCCCATAGTCCCCACGGTCCAGGAGGAGGCAGACCTTGATGGGGATGCCCTGGAGCCTACACGGGAGCAGGTTGCTGAACTGGGGGACCTGCCTGAGCTGACCCATTGGCATCAAGAAGGAGGACCCTCCAGGGAGGAATTTTGTGCAGAGCAGAAGTGCCCTTCTCATGTGGGTTTGCGGCAACAGGCCACAAACCAGACAGCAGGTGATCTGTCTGGATCACATTTGATCTACTGGGAGAATGACCACCTGTATAGCGAGTCTAAGGCTGCTGACCCTGGGTGAGCCCGTGTGCTGGTGGTACCCCAGCGCTTCAGAGCCTTCCTACTGGGTTTGACTCATGATGTACATTTAGCTGGACATTTGGGGCAGGACAAGGCCTTTGAAAGGCTTGTCACCCACTTGTATTGGCCCTAGATGCACAAGAGTTCAAACACTTATTGTAGGACTTGTCAAACTTGCCAGGCAAGTGGGAAGAGTGGGAGCAAGCACAAGGCTCTTCTCCAGCCCTTCCCTGTGGTCAGCACCCACTTTGAAAGGGTGGGCATTGACATTGTGGGGCCTCTGGACCCCAAGACAGCCATGGGCAATAGGTTTATCTTGGTCTTGGTAGACCATGCTACCCGGTACCCGGAAGCCATCCCTCTCAGGACAGTGATGGCTCCGGTGGTGGGACGTGCACTGATGGGGATTTTCTGCCGTGTGGGATTCCCCAGAGAGGTGGTGCCAGACTGGGGTACAAACTTCATTTCTAAGTATATGAAGTCCCTGTGGCAGGAGTGTGGAGTAACTTATAAGTTTACCACTCTTTACCACCCCCAAGGTAATGGGCTGGTTGAGAGATTCAACCGGACTCTCAAAGGCATGATTATGGGTCTTGAGGAACCTATGAGGCTTGAGTGGGACGTCCTCTTGCCATGCCTTCTATACGCTTACCATGAGGTGCCACAGAAGTCCTTAGGGTTCAGTCCCTTTGAACTGCTGTATGGACACCCGGTAAGAGGACCTCTGAATCTGGTTAAGGAAGGCTGGGAGAACGCTCCCAGGAAACCTCCCCAGGATGTATAAAGCTACATGATGGCCTTCAGGAACCAGACTAGGTGATTCAGACAACTCGCTCAGGCGAATCTGGAAGCCAGCCAGGAAGAGATGAAGCGGTGGTACGATCAGAATGCGACTCTGATTGAGCTTCGGTCTGGACAGCAAGTTTGGGTCATGGCCCCAGTGGAGCCCTGTGCGCTCCAGGATAAGTAGACCGGACCATTTGAGGTGGTGGAGCGCAAAAGTGATGTCACCTACTTGGTGGACTTGCGATCTCCCAGGAACCCTTTGCGGGTCTTACATGTCAACCGCCTGAAGCCCCACTTAGAAAGGTCTGAAGTGGGCATGCTCCTAGCAACGGATGCTGCAATGGAGGAGGAGACTGAGCCTCTTCCTGACCTACTATCTGCAACAGAGCAAGATGGGTCAGTGGATGAAGTCAACCCCTCTTCCACCCTGACCCCTGAGCAGCAGAATGATTTTGCCAACTGTTGGGGCAATTCTCTGATTTGTTCTTCCTGGTTCCTGGTGTCACTGAGTGGTATATCCATTATGTAGACACTGGGGACAGTCCTCCTGTTAAGCACAAGGCTTACAGAGTGACTGACGGGGTCAGAGCTTACATCAAGGAGGAGGTCTCCAAGATGTTTGCCTTAGGGGTGATTGAGTCCTCTAATAGCCCTTGGGCCAGCCCAGTGGTCTTGGTCCCAAAGGCTGCAGCGCCTGGTGCCACACCCTAACTCCGGTTCTGCGTGGACTACCGAGGACTAAATTCAGTCACCAGAACTGACGAGCACCCCATCCCCAGAGCTGATGAGCTCATTGATTGGCATGGGGCTGCACGGTACCTCAGTACGTTGGATTTGACGTCTGGGTACTGGCAGATCGCCTTGACTGATGGGGCCAAAGAGAGGTCAGCGCTCTCCATACCAGATGGGCACTACCAATTCTGGGTTATACCCTTTGGGTTGAAGAATGCCCCTGCCACCTTTCAGAGGTTGGTCAACCAGGTGTTGGCTGGACTGGAAAATTTCAGTGCCTCCTACCTGGATGACATTACAGTGTTCAGCGCCATTTGGGAAGAACATCTTTGCCACCTCTGGGAAGTGTTGATGGCGCTGCGCAGAGCAGGCCTCACGATCAAGGCGATTAAGGGTCAGATCGGGCAGGGTTCTGTGGTGTACTTGGTGCACCAGGTAGGAAGCGGCCAGGTGGTGCCCCTACAACCCAAGATTGATACCATCCTGGCATGGGAACCCCCCAAAACCCAGACACAGGTGGGAGCCTTTTTAGGACTCACGGGGTACTAAAGGAGGTTTCTCAAGGGGTATGGCAACATTGTTGCACCCTTGACTAAGCTGACCAGGAAGCAGCCCAAGAAAGTGAACTGGACAGACACCTGTCAGAAAGCTTTTGACGCTCTGAAGACTGCAATGTGCACAGCACCCGTGCTTTGGGCACCCAACTTCTCAAAGGAATTCATTGTCCAAACAGATGCTTCAGAGCATGGTGTGGGGGCTGTTCTTTCACAGATAAATGAGGACAGTGCACCATGTGTGCCCAGGGCCTGTAGATCAAATGCTGCTAGTGGGCTTGCAGCACTGGTTGTGCCACCCAGAGAAGCAGCTTGTAAAGTGTGTCTCAGGCCTGCCATTGCAGGGCCTGTGTGCAGTCTAGTACTGCCATGTCGACTTGGTAAGTGCACCCACTTACCAGTCCATAAACCTTCTCTTTTCTACATGTTAGCCACCCCTAAGATAGGCCCTAGCGGAGGGTGCATTGTCTGTGAAAGGTAGGACATGCCCTGGTGTGTGTGGCATGTCCTGATACTGAATTACAGCCAATTTCGTTTTTCACTATTGCAAGGCTACCTGTCCCCATAGGCCAGAATGGGCCGTTTGATTATAACATCTTATAATCCTAACTAACCCAGGGAACATGGAAGAAAAACTAATTTAGTATGCCTGAACTCAGAATGATAAAATACATATTTTAGTGAAGTTGGTTTTAACATTCTGTGTTTGAAAATACCACTTTTAGAAAGTAGGTATTTTCTTGCCTAACCATCCAGACTGCCTCTGCTAGGTTTGTGTATTTCATGTCTGATTTGTGAGTGACAGGGGCTGGGGTTGCTTCAGGAGGCAGGGTAAGTCAGCACTAGGCTGAATAGACCTATCTGCATTGGGAGTGGTGGGAGGAGTAGCACCTGGGCCTGAATAGGGCTGTGCCTGCCTTTCACAATGCTGGCTCCACCTCCTGTGGTGCGTCTGATGACCCTGGCCCACACTGTCAATGGAAGAAGTTGTGCACTGGCAGAATGCACCCAGAACTGGTTTGGACTAGGTACAGACACTCTCTGCCTTCAGAGACAAGGGATTTGTGTGTATAAAAAGGGGGACCCAGACCCCAGAACTTTAGATCACTTCTGGAAATAAAGACGGACCTTTTGCCAAGGAGAAGAACCAGAGAATCTGCAGGAGTTTTAACTGCCCCTGTGCCATTGTGTAATTGCTGAGGTTGGCCTGCAGTGGTTTCTTTATTGCCAAGGAAAGGAGAAAGACTTTTATTTGCAACTTTCATCATCTTGAAGAAGAATCTCCAAGGGCTTGAACTGTGCTTGCCTCCTGCTGAAGTCTCAGGGATACAAGACTTCATCACCAGCTCCCCCCTGAATTTCCTTGCTGGGAATTCTATCTGCAAAAGCCTGTGTGTTGTTCGGAGCTGGAAGCGTGGCGCAACGAGAAGCGTGTTGCATCCGCAGCTGTTGCCGTCGCATCATCGGAGAAGCATGTCGCCACCGCAAGGGTCGGCGTCGCATCACTGGAAAAGCGTGTCTCCATCGCAGCTGTTGGTCGTCGCATCTCCGGAGAAGCGTGTCGCCACCGCAAGGGTCGCCGTAGCATCACCGGAGAAGCGTGTCGCAGGACCTATCGCGGCTCCAAAATTACACAGTTGCCGTCCGTCCGCTGGGCGTGCACGCATCGTCTTCACGTCGTCGCATCGCATCAAGAGCGCCATCTTCTCGCATCACACTGGATCGTCGCATCGCATCAAGACGCCATCTTCGTGCATCGCAACCGGGACGCACCACAAGATCGTCGTTTCACCTCCTCTCCGGTAAGGAACAGACGCATCGCCTACTTTCCGCAAGCACTGAGGAACAAACGTATCGCCTCCCCCAAAGCAAGGAACCAACGCATCGTTCTCCCAACGAAACCTTTGTTTATATTGCGTTACGCATTCCAAGGTACTTTGTGAGAAACGTGTCGCATTTACCATCTAAAGTGAATTCAGTTATTTCTGCCATCTTAAAGTCATTTTCTTAATACTGTATTGTGGATTTTTGTCGTTTGGGTCTTGTGTTAAGTCTATATAAAGAATACTTATTTTTATAAAACCTGTGTTGTGTCCATCTGTAGTGTTTTCACTGTATTACTGTATGTGTTCACAAATGCTTTACACACTGCCTCTAAGATAAGCCTTCTTACTCGTGCAAAGCTACCACAGGGTTGAGCAGGGGTTATTTTTAGGAGTGTAGCTCCCTTACTCTGACTGGAAGCAAGGGTCCCTATTTGGATAAAGGTGCAAGCCATTGCCAACTAGAGACCCCCAGTTCTAACAATGAGCATCTGTCCTCAGGCTCCCACTTCAAGAGAATCTTCTGTCTCAGCAGCAGGGCAGGGTCTTTCACCTGATGCTGTGCAATCTAGATCTCCATGCATGGAGATTGAGCGGTGACAAATCACTGCATTTGATCTGCCTGAAGTGGTGGATGTTATCCTCGCTGCCAGACGCTCCTCTACAAAGTCCGTACATGGCAATGGTTGGGACAGATTTGTGGCCTATTATGGTATCCACAAGATTGCCTATTTACAAACCAAGTTGTCTGATGTTCTTTGGTTGGTTTTGTCCTTGGACATCCAATGACTTGCAAAGGCCTCTATGAAAGTTTTTTTTTCTGCTTTTGCGTATTCTGGAACACACTTCATTGTTGATATCACCTGTTATGATGAGGCATAAAAGTTCTCTTCCAGGGGATCCTCATCAATAGTCATAAGCATTAGAATATTCCCGCCCATGTGCGGGATCCCGGAAACAGTATATTATATGTGCCCCACATATATATATATCCATACATATATACCTATATGTATACACAAGCAATTGCAGCCCCTAACACCCTAGAGCTGAACCATGCTGTAAGGAATTTCCACTACACATAAGAAAATAGCATTATAAACATGAGAAACAACATTATAACTTGTTTGGAAACTGTTTTAATGCTTAGAAAACAGCAGAAATTCTTAGAAAACACTGAAAGCATAGGAAGCTCCCAGGCTGCATTGCAAATACCCAGTCTAAAAAGACTGAAAAGCTAACTCATAGCTACATAGCAAAAACTGACACCGTGCCTTTAAGGCACACCTGACCCCCACCTTCCCATCATGCCTCAGGGGTGGCAGTTAGGTCAGTTGTTCTTTCCGGCTCCTTCTGGAAGGATCCTGGCAACAGAGCTCCACTTTTTTCTGAGTTTCTCAGAAAATATTGTCTGTTTTTCAACTGTTTTTTCCCTTACTTCGACGTTTTTCATCTAAGTCAGTAAGAGGCTGCCTTTTTTAGGCATTTTTGGGCATTTTTTCCATCTTAAAATGCCCTCTCTTTTCGATTCTTGCCCTGCATGTGGCAAGAAAAAGGCCAGGACTGACTCTCATAGGGTCTGTATCCTGTGTCTACCGGAGGATCATGATTCCAGCACATGTCCTCACTGCCAGAGCCTGTCCAAAAGAACTTTGAAGGACAGAGAGCGAAGTCGCGCTTATGGCCTGGCACAACCATCCAGAGGCCGATCTCCGGTGAGGAAGGGCTCCAAGAGGCATAAAGATTCATCTAGAAGCAAGTCCTCTCGTCCTTCCGCCTCAGCGTCGGGCTCGGCGCTGAGAAAAGATGTTCCGGTAGGTCGTGTTTCGAAAAAGAGGTTCTCGACAGCGGGCTCGCCGTCGAGAGCAGGTACGACGTCGACGTCGAAGTCCAGACCGCCATCGTCAACTCGGCGACGATCGGCGTCGAGACCCAGAGCCTCTCCGCCGTCGTCAACCCGGCGACGTTCGGCGTCGAGAGACACCACCCCTCCGCCGTCGTCAACCCGGCGGCGATCGGCGTCGAGGAGCAGGGAACCTCCGCCGTTGTCAACCAGGCGACGATCGGCATCGAGGAGCAGAGAGCCTCCGCCGTCGCCAACCCAGCGGCGTTCGGCGTCGAGGAGCAGGGACCCTCCGCCGTCGACGACATCTCAACGTCGATCGGCGTCGAGGAGCATGGACCCTCCGCCGTCGTCAACCAGGCGACGACCGGCGTCGAGGAGTGTCACCCCTCCGTCGTCGAGGGCACCATCCCCTCCGTCGTCGAGGCTCCATCGGCGTTCGACGTCGAGGCAACAGGATCCTCCGCCGTCGTCATCCAAGCGACGTTCGGCGTCGAGGTTGGCATCCGTCTCGACGTCGAGAGTGGCAGCATCTCCGCCGGCGTCCCCGCGGCGTTCGGCGTCGAGGGAGAGAGGGCCTCCGTCGTCGGCTTCACATCGCCGCTCGACGTCGAGGCGGCAGGCTTCGCCCACTGAACATGGCCGCCGGTCCACATCGAGACGGCGTTCGACGTCGAGAGAGTCCCGGCGAGAAAAGAGACGACACCACGGATCGACGTCAAGACCGCGCTCGACGTCGAGACAGGCCTCGGACAGGTCGGTGGTCCTGGTGACAGAGTCGGCGTCTCGCCATTCCTCCTCCCACTCAGGGGCCTCTCCACGACCGGCAAATCCACGAGAACCTGCGGTTCAACCCCGTAGGTCTTCTCCTCAGACTCAGACCATTAATCTGTCGCCCAGATGGCTACTGCCAGCACATCATTGGCAGGACTCAGGGCCTACAAGGAGGATGCGGGAATACATCAGTCCAGTGCATGATTCTCCGCTGCAACGGCTGGTGGCGGCTGTGGACAGAGCTAGTCCCCCCAGGCCAGCACGTCAGAGGTCTCCGGACGACAGGCGACGCAGATCGCGCTCCCCCAGACGGGAGGAGCGTTCACCTGGTTCACGGGCTCGTGATCATCGCCGGAAGCGCAGAAGGACTCCATCATCGTCCTCTTCCTCGTCCTCCAGGTCCTCCATCAGGGACTATTCTCCCACGCTCTCGGGCAGCCCAGTGTCCAGGGTCTCGCCCGTAGACGACATCAACACCTACCAGGAGGTGTTGCAGCGGGGAGCACAGAAGCTGGGGATTGAGATGTCAGTCCCCCAAGTCACCACCTCGGTGATTTTTGAAACACTTCACCAAAAGTCTGCCTCTCGTCCGCTGCTGCCTTTGGTCCCAGGAATCATGGAACCAGTCATGGACACTTTTCTCACCCCGGCGACTGTCAAAGCCGTTCCGGCTCGTATCCTGAAAAAATACAAGCCAGCTACCTCTGACCCCGTCTTTGTGAAGATAGACCCACCTGCGGACTCTGTCATAGTGGCAGCGGCAAGGAAGGGTCAGACGGCGTCGGCCTCCTCTTCCGTCCCTCCAGATAAGGAGAGCAGAACCCAGGACTCATGGGGACGCAGGGCCTGCTCTTCTGCGGCGGCGGCCCTCAAGATCTCCAGCGCGGCGGCGCTTCTGGGCAGGTACGACAGGGCCCTCTGGGACTCGCTGGAGCGTTTCAAATCCAAGCTCCCCAAGGAGGACCAAAAGGACTTTGAGGAGATTGTTACGGAAGGGGCACTGGTGGCTAATCAGTCGATTAGCACAGCGGCGGATGGTGCGCTAATCTCAGCCCACTCTTACACACACGGCGTCTGCGCCAGGAGGTCGTCCTGGTTGCGTCTGACAGGGCTCAAGCCAGACGCACAGCAACGGATTTTAAACCTCCCGTTCTCTGGCAACTCCCTCTTCGGCACTCACACGGATGAGGAGATGGGGCGCATGAAAACGGAGCTGGACACCCTCAAAGCCGTGGGCTTGGAGAAGAAAAAGGAATTCAAGCGCCGTTTTCGACCCACCCAACGCAAGGGGCCTCAACAGAGGGTTCAAACCCCTCAGTGGTCTCAGAGCAAACCCCAAGGGAAAACCCAGTTTCGAGGCGGAAAGTCTGGCAGGGGCAGAGGTGGACACCAGCAACAGTCCTCCACTACCACAAGAGGAGGAAAGTCATGAGCTGTGGCTTCCTCTACGGCCGTTGCCCACTCCAGTGGGAGGAAGTGCATCACAACATCTAGCAGAGTGGGACAGCATCACAAAAGATCGCTGGGTGCTGAATATACTGCGTCATGGATATGCGCTACGTTTTCGAGCGCGTCCCAGAGACATCCCGCCAAAGAGGTCCCGTCCTCACCACCTCAACCTGCTCAAGCAGGAGGTGAGGTCCCTTCTGCAAAAGCAAGCCATAGAAAGGGTTCCTCCTTCGCAGGTCGGAAAAGGAGTGTACTCCCGGTACTTCCTGGTGCCCAAGAAAGATCAAGAGCACAAGTTTCGGCCCATTCTGGACCTTCGTCTCCTAAACAAAGTCATCGTCAAGGAGAAGTTCCGTATGTTGGCGCTTCACCAAATATGTCCACATCTACAAGTCGGAGATTGGATGTGTTCGGTGGACCTCCAAGATGCGTACTTTCACATTCCAATAGCGAAACATCACCGCAGGTACCTACGGTTTGTGGTTGGAGGCAAGCACTACCAGTACAAAGTGCTCCCATTCGGACTCAAGTCGGCCCCGCGAGTCTTCACCAAATGTATGGCAGTGGTGGCGGCCTGCCTACACAAGCTGGGTCTCTTCGTCTACCCGTACCTGGACGACTGGTTACTGAAGGCTCCAACCCAGCAGCAGGTGAAGAAAGACTTCCAAATCTGTCTGAGACAGTTGCACGCTCTCGGCCTTCACGTCAACATGGCAAAGTCCGTGCAGCAGCCCACTCAGTCCATCCACTACCTTGGCTCCGTTCTGGACACAAGCGTGGGAAGAGCGTATCCTTCGGAGGAGAGACTGTCTTCAATGAAGAGAAAATGCAGGCTTATGCAGCAGATGCGGAGGCCGTCAGTTCGGCAGGTAGCATCTCTGCTGGGTTCCATGGCGTCCTGCATTTTTCTAATTCCCCACGCCAGGCTGCGAATGAGACCTTTGCAGCAAGCTCTGGAGTGTAGGAAGGTGGATATCTGACTATGGTTACCCCCAACTTTTTGCCTAGTGTCTAGCTGGTTTTTCGACTTAGTTGGCCTGAGATCCTGCCATTCAGGGTCTCAGGCTGTCTGCTCTCTCTGTAAAATGGACTCCATGTACCCTAGGTACATACCCAATTGGTAAGGATCACCTTATTGGACCCTGTATAGTGTACCCTAGGTACCCAGGGCATAGGTGTACCCTAGGCCTCCCAGGGGCTGCAGCATGTATTATGCCACCCCTGGTCTGGCCTTCCAATCAGACACAACTGGCTGATCACTCAGCTGGGGCAAGGTTGTGTAATCACCCCTTGCTTAGATATAGTATGCCTATATCTGCCCTTATATATAGACACATGTGTACCTATCAGTCACTCCTATGGCAGGCCTTAACAATCCTGGAGGCAGAGTGCTTGGTAACATGTGAGATGGTGCTCTAGCATGAGCTGAGCCTGTCTGCAGCTTTCGGAACCATGTCCTTATAGCTGTTCTATGATATAGCCTACCATATACTCTTAAAGTGCCTTATAATCTTAAACGGTTATGGTAACTATGGTTTGGCTTTATCAAAACATGTCGTGTAAGGTGTCTAACACTTTGGACTAATACCCCCATACCATTTCTGGTGATGAGGATATTATTCCTCCCTTCTAGAGGGAGAGACATGTTAAAATCCTACTTTGCTGTTTATCTCTAACCAAAGCCTCAGCATCACAAAATGGATGCTGCTGCCACAGACACAAGTCTGACCTCCTGCTGCTGGGAGTGATCCCAGCCAGGGAGGCCTGGACAATAGGTTTCCTGCTTGGGGAGGTGCTAGCACCTCCCCAGACAGCCTTTAGTGTATTGGGGCAGGGTGGGCTGAAAGGAATGAGACATGCCTGGGGCACACAAGGTGTTCCTTGCATAGTCCAGTTCAAACCGGCGCTGGGGCACTCCAGCCCCAGCTCTGGCGCGAAACTGGACAAAGGGAAGTGGGTGTAACCACCCCCTCCCAGGTCCCACCCATAAGGCGTGACCTAGCAGGTATCCCAGCCCCCCAGATTAGTATAAGAGTGGGAGTTGGGCCTCAAGACTTTAGATTATCCTGAACCTGCAAAACTGAACAGAAACTCTGGACCTTCGACATTCGACGAAAGAAGAAGACTGAAGAATCTCCCTTGTAGCCAAGGAGTGGCTACCCTGTGCAAACAGGCACCATCAAGTGACTACCCTTTGCTTTGTGAAACGTTCGACGAGGAACCGACTGCAGAGCCCGACCAGAACCTTGATTTCCAGACTTCTCCGACCCTCATCCACATCTGCAGCAGAGCTGAGATCCGTGGAGGCGACGAGCGACGTGGGACCGGCTACCTGGGAAAAGTGGCTAGTAACTTACAGCGCAGCTTCTGAGGCACCCTCGAAGTTGTGCACCGGGGATTGAGAAGCCCCAACCCCAAGCACCATCTGCACCGAAGACCAGCCCCCCACACTCCACGAGTCCTGCGTGGGGCCCTTCAGCATTTTCCTGCTTGCCGCGTCTGTCCGGTTGCTTGCCCGCTGGCTAGTGGCCTTTGTGACGACGCTCCCTGAAATCTTCTGCGCTGGTTTGGCTCCTCCAGACTGGCTCCCGTTTCTCTGCAAAGAAGAAGCACCCCAGACCTTCCTGGTCTGCACCAGAAGCAAGTCCTTTGTTCTTCGTGGGTTCCGCTTGCCAAGGCTTGGTGAGTCCTAGTCCAACTTCGACGCCGCCGACAGCAAGAGCCTTCGTGGGACAGCCCGCCTCCTGGTCCTGGTCGTCCTCGACGCTTCCTGGTCCTCCTGGCTGCAGCGACAAGCTTCACCTTCACCTGCAACTCTTCACGACATCGCCTGGTTCCTTCCTGGTTCCACGTGGTCACTGGCTAGTGACCTTGACTCTGTCCCCTCTGCTTGCAGGTTTCTTCTCTTCTTGATCCCAGGCTTGGGATCCACCGGACACTCTCTCCTGACTGCCTGTCAGCATCTTTCTTCAGGCATCCATAGGAGTCGACGACGAAAACGACGCATCTTCACCCCTATGCACCCGCAGCCTGTGGGCTAGGTAACTTGGGTACTCCGGTGCTCATCAGGATAGTGACTATCCTAGTGTCTAGTTTTCAAGTCTCAACTTCCTAGCTACTCCGGAAGTGTCCTAAATCTATCTATTTCTAAACTGTAACATTGCTATTGACTTTTACGCATTACGCGTGAGTGTTTCCACTCTGCACACGAATCCCGTGGGCCTCCCACTTCCTAACTAACGCTAGTGTAGTGTAGCCCCAGCGATTCCCTAGGCCTAGGCCTATTCTATTTCCGTGACAGTGGTTCTTATACCACTTCTTTAGTATATGGTTTGCGTGGCCCCTAGGGCCTAACTGTATTACTTACCTGTGTGACTTACTGTATGCATTAATAAGACTGTGTTGTACTTACCTCTAAACTCATAAAGAGTGCTGAGGGTTTGCTTAGAATAAATACACTTTATTTTATATATATATCTGTTGTGGTGTCCTTTCATTTGGTATTCAAGGGATTATATATGGTATCACAGCTGGCTTCACATGCCATTCAGAGTTTAGCCTAAGACTGCTCTTGTCCATGCTACCACTAGGATAGCTGGTCTATAAGGTTGACTTTACAACCAATCACCATAAGGGTATTTGGACTGATATAAGGTGTACACTATAACTAGTGACATCATACATCAGGCCAACTTCTCACATTGGTGAGCAGCGGTTGGGATCTGAGCTTGCTGTTGTAATACCATTGTAATCTTGAGATACTAAATTGAAAGATCACACAGATATTGTCTAGGTACATATAACATAGTTTATAATACTTAAGTCCTACTGGACTTAGTGGTTGTAGGTTGAAGGGAGTAACACACCCTGACTACAACTACTAGAGAGGTTTAGTAGAAACAACTAGTGTAGGTAGGTGCACACACCACACCCTCACTAGATCATGCCTCTGGGAGGAGATCAAGTAGATGCTCTCTCAGGAGGGGCAGGTCTGCAGAAGACCCCCTCTAGGTATGATACCTTAACATTCCAGGAGATGAGACAATTGTGTACCTCCAGAGGAATAAAACAGGGTGCAAACCCTACCCTTAGACAGCTAGTGGAGCTTCTGGAGGCCTATGATGCTGAAAGAGCTGCCAGGGATGGTGCCATAGCTGTAGATAAGGGTCTACCCACCACAGATGAGTCAGATGGGACTTCAGAGGAAGAGGTAGACAGCCAGGGCCAAGTAGGAAGACTTAGCCAGGCTAACCTAAGTTTACATGGGAGTTTGCATGGGGTCCCCCCATACAGACCCCCAAGTAGGCTTTCACAGAGAAGCAGGAGGGACAGATCCCCTTCAAGGGAATCCATCCACTCCCATGTTTCTAGCATCTCTAATGCTTCCTCTCACAGGGGAATGACTTCACCTGAGAGAAAGGAGCATAAAGCCAGAATGAGGGAAGCTAATCTGAGGAGTCAGAGGGAAGAAATTGCCCTTGCCAAAGAGAAGCTTGCTCTGGCTAGAGAGCAAAAATTGTGTGGGTCAGAACCCACTGGTGGCAGCAACATTCCTAGAGATAGGGATAGGTCTTATGACCATAGAAACCTAAGCAAGATAGTCCCCCCATATCAGAATGGGGATGACATCCACAAATGGATGACTGCTTTGGAGAGGGCCTGCAAAGTACAGCAGGTACCCCAAAGTCAGTGGGCAGCTATCTTGTGGCTCTCCTTTTCTGACAAAGGTATAGACAAGCTCCTCACAGTCAGTGATGAGGATGCAAACAATTACAAAGTCCTGAAGAGTGCTCTGATAGATGGGTTTGGCTTAACCACTGAGCAATATAGGTTGTTGTTCAGAGATACCCAGAAGACACAGACACAGGACTGGTCTGATTTTGTGGATTGTGCCACTAAGGCTTTGGAAGGTTGGTTAACTGGCAGCAAGGTGCAGGACTATACAGGATTGTACAACTTGATTATGAGGGAGCAGATCCTTAGTAATTGTCAGAACCAGCTTCTCCATCAACACCTGGTAGACTCAGATTTGACCTCTCCCCAAGAATTGGGAAAGAGGGCAGATAAATGGGTCAGGACCAGGATTAGGCCTAAAAATCAGGGTGGTGACCAAAAGAAAGATACCACCAAGCCTCAAGAGAAGGGTGGGGATAAAGCAAAAGAGAAATCTTCCTCAGGGCCCCAAAACTCCACACAGGGTGGTGGGTCCCAAGCTCCCTCCTCTACCACAGTTAAAAAGCCTTACTGCCATGTGTGTAAAACACCTGGGCATTGGAAAACTGACAGCAGTTGTCCACAGGCTAAAAACAAAACTGTTCCTCCAACTACTCCTGTCACACCACCTATTACTGTCAGCAGTAATCCCCCAGGTGGTGGGAGTGCCCCCAAAAATTTGGTTGGGTTTTCTTGGGGAACACAGGGGGATCCTGGCTTAGCCAATTCCCCTACAGCAGCTACTCTTGTCTGTGATGGTGGCATGGGGTTTGCCAACTTCACTGCCTGTCCCAACACTTTGGGTAGGTACAGACAGGAACCCTACATCAATGGTAGAAAAGCTGAGGCCTACAGAGACACTGGAGCTAGCATCACTATGGTGGCCCATAGGCTAGTTCCCTCTGAGCAGCTTTTGCCTGGTTTCTCATACCAGGTAACTAACATTGATGGCAAACAGAACAGTCATCCCATGGCAGAGGTATGTCTCAGCTGGGGAGGGGTCACTGGCCCTAAAAGGGTGGCAGTGTCTCCAACCTTGCCTGTGGACTGCTTGCTGGGGAATGACTTAGAACTCTCAGCTTGGGCTGGAGTTGAACAAGACACCCATTCTAAAATGGTAGGCCTTTCCAAAAAGGGTAGTGGGGTTGTGCCAGTCACAACCCCTGTCCAAGTAGATTTCCTCCCTGAAAAGGTTGGAAGGGCAGTGGTAGCCACAGCCCAGGCAAAGACAGACTTCCCTGTAGAGACTGGCAGAGCTGTGACAGTCCCAGCTCAAACCCAAACTGAGTGCCTCCCTGAAAAGGTTGGCAAGGCTGTAATGGTCTCAGCCTATACTCAGACTGACATAGGTGTAGTGAAGCCTGAAACTATGGATCACTCCACACAAACAGAGAGTAGTGGGGAGGAAGAAAAGTCTCCCTCTCCCCAGACATTAGGAAAAGGTCAGCCTCCTCAGGGATCTGACCTCACCCCTTGTGAAGGAACTGCCCCAGAGGTAGCCAGGCCTGGCCTGGCAGAGCCTCTGATGTCAGTGGCCCCTTCCAAGGTGGGACCCAGTCTGGTGCAGGTAGCCTGCCTCTCTCTACCCTGCCTCAGTCAGCCCAGGGCTGCAGAGGTCAGGGAGGCCAGTGGACCCCAAGAGGGCCCCTGTCCACAAGAACCCCCCAATCAAAAGAATGAGGATTGCCTGGCTAGTAGCCCTAGCCAGGTGATGGGTAAAAACATTCCTGAGGGATCCCCTTTACAGGTAGTTAGGGACCTCCCCCAGAGGGATTCTGTTGGGCACAGGCAAACCTGGGACCTTAGGGCCCCAAACCTGACCTGTCCCTCCAGTAAGCCCACAAAAGGGACCCAGCCTCCAGCTTTAGGTAGCCAGAGGCTGACCCTGAGAGCACAGTGCAACTCAGTTAGAGAAAGAAAGGCATCCATGGTGGAGGATGATTGGAGGAAGCTGAGGCCTCACTTTGAGGACACTCACTTCAGTACTCCATCTCAACACCAGCCTTTTACTTTGCAAAGACACACCAAAGGTAGAGATTCCCTATGGTGGAGACCCTATGATATCTTTAGGATGAGGGATTGCTTAGTGGACCATGAGACAGGGGGTAACCATGCCAGTGCTGGTTCTTCCTTATATGGCCACTCAGGCAATAGAGGCTTACCTTGTCAAGGCCAGCCTTATCTCCTTTCGTTTGGGGGGGGGTTGTGTAGGAAGGTGGATATCTGACTATGGTTACCCCCAACTTTTTGCCTAGTGTCTAGCTGGTTTTTCGACTTAGTTGGCCTGAGATCCTGCCATTCAGGGTCTCAGGCTGTCTGCTCTCTCTGTAAAATGGACTCCATGTACCCTAGGTACATACCCAATTGGTAAGGATCACCTTATTGGACCCTGTATAGTGTACCCTAGGTACCCAGGGCATAGGTGTACCCTAGGCCTCCCAGGGGCTGCAGCATGTATTATGCCACCCCTGGTCTGGCCTTCCAATCAGACACAACTGGCTGATCACTCAGCTGGGGCAAGGTCGTGTAATCACCCCTTGCTTAGATATAGTATGCCTATATCTGCCCTTATATATAGACACATGTGTACCTATCAGTCACTCCTATGGCAGGCCTTAACAATCCTGGAGGCAGAGTGCTTGGTAACATGTGAGATGGTGCTCTAGCATGAGCTGAGCCTGTCTGCAGCTTTCGGAACCATGTCCTTATAGCTGTTCTATGATATAGCCTACCATATACTCTTAAAGTGCCTTATAATCTTAAACGGTTATGGTAACTATGGTTTGGCTTTATCAAAACATGTCGTGTAAGGTGTCTAACACTTTGGACTAATACCCCCATACCATTTCTGGTGATGAGGATATTATTCCTCCCTTCTAGAGGGAGAGACATGTTAAAATCCTACTTTGCTGTTTATCTCTAACCAAAGCCTCAGCATCACAAAATGGATGCTGCTGCCACAGACACAAGTCTGACCTCCTGCTGCTGGGAGTGATCCCAGCCAGGGAGGCCTGGACAATAGGTTTCCTGCTTGGGGAGGTGCTAGCACCTCCCCAGACAGCCTTTAGTGTATTGGGGCAGGGTGGGCTGAAAGGAATGAGACATGCCTGGGGCACACAAGGTGTTCCTTGCATAGTCCAGTTCAAACCGGCGCTGGGGCACTCCAGCCCCAGCTCTGGCGCGAAACTGGACAAAGGGAAGTGGGTGTAACCACCCCCTCCCAGGTCCCACCCATAAGGCGTGACCTAGCAGGTATCCCAGCCCCCCAGATTAGTATAAGAGTGGGAGTTGGGCCTCAAGACTTTAGATTATCCTGAACCTGCAAAACTGAACAGAAACTCTGGACCTTCGACATTCGACGAAAGAAGAAGACTGAAGAATCTCCCTTGTAGCCAAGGAGTGGCTACCCTGTGCAAACAGGCACCATCAAGTGACTACCCTTTGCTTTGTGAAACGTTCGACGAGGAACCGACTGCAGAGCCCGACCAGAACCTTGATTTCCAGACTTCTCCGACCCTCATCCACATCTGCAGCAGAGCTGAGATCCGTGGAGGCGACGAGCGACGTGGGACCGGCTACCTGGGAAAAGTGGCTAGTAACTTACAGCGCAGCTTCTGAGGCACCCTCGAAGTTGTGCACCGGGGATTGAGAAGCCCCAACCCCAAGCACCATCTGCACCGAAGACCAGCCCCCCACACTCCACGAGTCCTGCGTGGGGCCCTTCAGCATTTTCCTGCTTGCCGCGTCTGTCCGGTTGCTTGCCCGCTGGCTAGTGGCCTTTGTGACGACGCTCCCTGAAATCTTCTGCGCTGGTTTGGCTCCTCCAGACTGGCTCCCGTTTCTCTGCAAAGAAGAAGCACCCCAGACCTTCCTGGTCTGCACCAGAAGCAAGTCCTTTGTTCTTCGTGGGTTCCGCTTGCCAAGGCTTGGTGAGTCCTAGTCCAACTTCGACGCCGCCGACAGCAAGAGCCTTCGTGGGACAGCCCGCCTCCTGGTCCTGGTCGTCCTCGACGCTTCCTGGTCCTCCTGGCTGCAGCGACAAGCTTCACCTTCACCTGCAACTCTTCACGACATCGCCTGGTTCCTTCCTGGTTCCACGTGGTCACTGGCTAGTGACTTTGACTCTGTCCCCTCTGCTTGCAGGTTTCTTCTCTTCTTGATCCCAGGCTTGGGATCCACCGGACACTCTCTCCTGACTGCCTGTCAGCATCTTTCTTCAGGCATCCATAGGAGTCGACGACGAAAACGACGCATCTTCACCCCTATGCACCCGCAGCCTGTGGGCTAGGTAACTTGGGTACTCCGGTGCTCATCAGGATAGTGACTATCCTAGTGTCTAGTTTTCAAGTCTCAACTTCCTAGCTACTCCGGAAGTGTCCTAAATCTATCTATTTCTAAACTGTAACATTGCTATTGACTTTTACGCATTACGCGTGAGTGTTTCCACTCTGCACACGAATCCCGTGGGCCTCCCACTTCCTAACTAACGCTAGTGTAGTGTAGCCCCAGCGATTCCCTAGGCCTAGGCCTATTCTATTTCCGTGACAGTGGTTCTTATACCACTTCTTTAGTATATGGTTTGCGTGGCCCCTAGGGCCTAACTGTATTACTTACCTGTGTGACTTACTGTATGCATTAATAAGACTGTGTTGTACTTACCTCTAAACTCATAAAGAGTGCTGAGGGTTTGCTTAGAATAAATACACTTTATTTTATATATATATCTGTTGTGGTGTCCTTTCATTTGGTATTCAAGGGATTATATATGGTATCACAGCTGGCTTCACATGCCATTCAGAGTTTAGCCTAAGACTGCTCTTGTCCATGCTACCACTAGGATAGCTGGTCTATAAGGTTGACTTTACAACCAATCACCATAAGGGTATTTGGACTGATATAAGGTGTACACTATAACTAGTGACATCATACATCAGGCCAACTTCTCACATGGAGGACCAATGGGATCAGTCCACAGGCCGTTGGGGAGATCGAATCTCTCTCTCCCAGGTAGCGAAATCTTCCCTAGCATGGTGGACTCGTCAGAACAATCTGTTGGTGGGAGTCCCGTTTCACCAGCCACTTCCGGTGCAAACAGTGGTGACAGACGCGTCGCTACAAGGATGGGGGGCCCACATGGGGTGCCTCCAGATACAAGGTCAGTGGTCTGCAAAAGAACAGGGCTACCACATAAATATGCTAGAGCTTCGAGCAGTCCATCTTGCTCTAAAGGCGTTCCTCCCAGCAATCGAGACCGACTCAGTCCTGGTGCAGACCGACAACACCACGACCATGTTTTACCTGAACAAACAGGGCGGGACTCGGTCACGCCCCCTCTCCCTGGAGGCGCAGGCGATCTGGCACTGGCTGCTCGCCCGGAACCTCTCGGTGGTGGCAGTACACCTTCCAGGGGAGTTGAATATCAAGGCAGACGCACTCAGCAGGCACTTCGAAGATCAGCCCGACTGGGTGCTGCACGACGACGTGGTGGCGGACCTGTTCCGTTGGTGGGGTCGTCCAGACATCGATCTGTTTGCAGACGACGAAAATTCAAAATGCCACGCCTTCGCGTCCAGATTCCACCGTCCAGGGACCAGGGGGAATGCTCTTTTGATGGACTGGTCAGGGACATTTGCCTACGCCTTTCCGCCCCTGCCTCTGATTCCGAAGGTGGTATCCAAGCTGCTCAGATCCGACATGAAGATGATCCTCATAGCTCCGGACTGGCCGCGCCAGTGGTGGTACCCGGACCTTCTTCATCTCTCAGTTCAACCTCACAGGCGGCTGCCTTGCAGGCCGGACTTGCTGTCCAAGATGGGCGGGAGGATTCTGCATCCCAACCTTCCCTCACTGAACTTAACAGCATGGCTCCTGAGGTCCTGCAATACGGACATTTAGGTCTACCGCCTGACTGCATGCATATTCTCAAGGAAGCGAAGCGACCCTCCACAAGAGCGTCTTATGCGTTTAAGTGGAAGAGGTTCTTCATTTGGTGTAGGGAGAATCACCATGATCCTACAAAGGGGCAGGAGGACGTCATCCTTCCGTACCTCCTTCACTTAGCTAGATCAGGCTTGAAGTATGCAACCATCAGGGTCCATTTGTCTGCCATTACAGCTTACAGGAGGTCTCCCAGTCAACCTTCTTTTTTCCAGATGCAGGTGGTCAAGGACTTCTTGCAGGGGTTGAAAAAAGTTTACCCCCCTGTTCGAAACCCTTCGCCTCCGTGGGAGTTGAACTTAGTGTTATCCAAGTTGATGGTCCCACCTTTTGAGCCGATCCACAAAGCTTCTTTACAGCATCTGTCGTGGAAGGCCGCCTTTCTGGTAGCCATTACATCGGCACGCAGAGTAAGCGAAATCCAGGCTCTGTGTACTAAAGAGCCGTACACGGTTTTTCACCAGCACAAAGTGGTCTTAAGGGCACATCCATCCTTTCTCCCTAAGGTAGTGTCTGATTTTCATATTAATCAGTCCATTTCTCTGCCATCCTTCTTCCCGAATCCAGCGACCCCGGCTGAGCGGTCGCTCCACTCCTTAGACCTCAAGAGGGTACTTAAATTCTACCTGGCAAGTACCAGAGGCATTAGGAAGACGGACCAGCTGTTTGTCAACTATGGCGCCATGAGAACAGGCTTCCCAGCGGCTAAACGATCCATTTCCAGATGGATTGTTTCCTGCATTACCCTAGCCTACCAGCTGGCGAAAAGGCCCTTACCTTTGGCCCCTAAGGCTCATTCTACTAGGGGGAAAGCGGCCACAGTAGCTTTCTTGCATGACGTTCCAATGGCAGAGATCTGCAAGGCGGCCACTTGGAAATCGGTCCATACCTTTACCAGGCACTACTGCCTCGAATCCGATTCCAGGGCGGATGCCCAAGTAGGCCAAGCCTCCTTGAGGAACCTGTTTGGGTAGCTGAGCTATCTGAGCATACTGTTCCTTCTCTGTTTATTTTCTTTCCTTTGCCCGCAGGGGGATGAGGTGAGGCTCGCTATTCTATTCTAATGCTTATGACTATTGATGAGGATCCCCTGGAAGAGAAGGATTAGTTACTTACCTGTAATCCTAGTTCTCTTCCAGGGGTATCCTCATCAAAGTCATAAGCAACCCTCCCGCCTCCCCGGGCAAAGGTGTAATAATTTTCAGAGGTTGTTATTTTTCTTTGTGCCATGACTTTTCAGTCTCCGCAAAGAACAACTGACCTAACTGCCACCCCTGAGGCATGATGGGAAGGTGGGGGTCAGGTGTGCCTTAAAGGCACGGTGTCAGTTTTTGCTATTTAGCTATGAGTTAGCTTTTCAGTCTTTTTAGACTGGGTATTTGCAATGCAGCCTGGGAGCTTCCTATGCTTTCAGTGTTTTCTAAGAATTTCTGCTGTTTTCTAAGCATTAAAACAGTTTCCAAACAAGTTATAATGTTGTTTCTCATGTTTATAATGCTATTTTCTTATGTGTAGTGGAAATTCCTTACAGCATGGTTCAGCTCTAGGGTGTTAGGGGCTGCAATTGCTTGTGTATACATATAGGTATATATGTATGGATATATATATGTGGGGCACATATAATATACTGTTTCCGGGATCCCGCACATGGGCGGGAATATTCTAATGCTTATGACTTTGATGAGGATACCCCTGGAAGAGAACTAGGATTACAGGTAAGTAACTAATCCATTTCAGACACCTGTTTCTTCCCAAACTGTTTGTGATGCTACAGTGTAACCTTCATTTTTCTTTACATTTCTAATGTGCACATACTTCGAGTCAATGCACAACTACTTGCTGGATCTCTTGATTTTGAAGACAATCTTCTTCATTGCGTTTTCTTCAGCCATGTAAGTGAGCTTTTGGTACTGTCGGTGCAACCTCTCTACACCACATTTTTCCCAGATAAAGTGGTATTGGGAACTCAATCATCCTATCTATGTTCTTCCCCTTCAACTCCTTGAAAGAGGAGAGGCTCCATTGGTTGATCCCAAAAAGACGTTGAGCTGTTGCATTGACCCATGGTTTGGGATAGGCTGCTATAGAGAATTGCTAATTGCAAAATAAAGAGGGTCTCACATGTTTCATAACTGTGTAGGTTAAAGTACCAGATGGACCGTGACTAATGAATTTGCTGCATGTGTTTATCATCGCCTTTGCAAATGATTCAGGCATCCTCTTTATTTATAACATTCAAAGTGTGTTACTTTGCTAAGAATGCTTGATTTGGAAACTGGTGCTACAGTTATGTTTTCCTACTGTAAGCTTAACAGGTTTGTTTGTTTTATGCAGGAATGATATGGGGAAGAGAATATTAGATGCCGGAGGTAAGAACTGGGCATTACTTTAGATTTATCTACTTGAAATCTCATTTAATTGCTGTTGCGCTTTTATTTTTTAAATAAACACATTTCTGTGACCATTTGTTGAGATGACTGCACATCAAGAAAAATATTCACACCACTCTTCTAGGCAGACAGCCTATATGATTACTAGACGGTAATAGTAAGTGTGATTTTCTTTTTTTTTAAACGCCACATTTATCGATTTAAATGTCTTCAAATGTTGAGGTTCCAATTAAACGCTGTCAGAATGGGTGTGAGGTATTTACTGTGTATATAAAATGACTATTACACCAGGGTGTTGTATTTAGCCGTTGCAATACAATCCTCCTATTTCAAGTTTTTACCTGAAAATTATATATAACATGCAGATGAAACACATCAAATTCAACATTTTCCTGTCAATGATTTAGATCCAAAATTCAGATTGTACATAAGTGTTTGCAGTGTTTCCCAAAGAGCTACTGCTGATATGATATAGACGAGGTGTCTGATATTTATAGCTGCATTATTTCTAGATATATAAAGACACTTGAATCTTGGTGTGCCAGACAGGGAAGCATATTCTGAGTTTTGGTTGCCAGCGTATGTTTTCCTTTGGTATGAACCGTGGTTGATAGGATGATTGATTTATGAGTGGGATATTTCCTTAGTTCGGGACCAAGTACCAGATGGTTAATATCTTTGTGGATGTTGTTGGAACAGACAAATACACTGCCTGGTGCTGGATGTGCACACCTGTTCTGAGTTCCCCAGCTGCAGTGATATCTGGATCATTTTTACCAATTGTTTGTCATGGGTGAATGCAGATCATGCATGTGTGCCATGACTTAGGCTTGTCTCACAGTTTGCGGTCTTGTTAAAACCAAGAGGTGCTCACTAAGCATTAACCTGGGTGTGATAAGACTTAAGCAGCACAAGCTCAGCGGTGGCTGCATACTGTTTGTGGCTTTCACCTGCACAGCGCTTGCTTGCACTGTGCTTGTGAAATCTATTTTTTTAATGTAAACTCAAAAGGGACTTACATCCCGCCTCGTCTCTTTCCTGGTTTTTCATTAGTTCCTATGCCTGCCACTTAATTTTCCTCCATTTCTATTGGCTGTAATATATTTTCCTGCATTTACCAATGCGTGTTCCTCGTCTGCTTCTTTTATCAATTTCCCGTCGCTGAAATACTGTTAACATCCGCTTTGGTGGAACTATTTTTTCCTAAAGTGTTGCCTCTCTCTGCTTTGTCGTCTTGCAGCAGATTTATTTAGTGCAACTTATCACCGGAAAGATTAAGTGATTTGTCCAGAATCTCGGGATGTTGTGCAGCTCAGACTTAAACCGGGATCCCCAGCTCTCGTGTAGGCAGCTCTGCTGCTGCGCCTAATCCGCTCTACTCCCTCTTGCTTGTTCAGACATGCTTCTATGTCACTTCCCATCAAAATAGAAGCAAGACAAACTGATGGAAAAGCCTGCTATGAAAAACACCATGTAATAATGAGCATTCAGTAAAATAAATTTAATAATGTAACTTCACTTTGAGTCGTGTGGAAACACCGCTGCCCTGTCATAGAATAACAGGGCTTGACAGCTACATTCCTATTTGTTGTTCTTATTAGTTATATTTTTATTCGTCTATTGTATCACATATTTACTCTATTGAATAAATATATAGAAATATAAATTCAGTTATTTTGGTGAATCGTCTTTTTGTCATAAATGTATGGGAGGAATGTAATTAATACCTTACTTAAGAACAATATAAAACACGCCTAAGATGGCCGCTATTTTTTTTCATGGTTCAGCATTCAATGGCTCAACCCTTTTTAATGTCTTGGAATAGACCGAGGTCCCACCAATCATAGGCGGAAAGCAGACAGCGCACCGTTCAGGATCTCCGGCTCCTGTTGCTCAAGAAACATACAATATCCAGGCAGTTTGAATTGTCATTGACAGGATGCGAAGCGAGTCAGTTTGAGAGCACTGGGAACATGGCAAAGCAACGGCTAAGAGCTCAGAAGATAATAACTTGGGGACAAACAGCATCTTTTTCATCACATAGGCGAAACCGATGCATTACTAATGCTTGTTGTAGTAGAGTTAACAGGCCTTTATACCTGTTTCACCGGAGTGAGGCCTATTGGCCCACTCATTTAAACTCCTGCAGCTGTGTACCTAGCTCATCCTTGGCCTACATCATGTTAGCGGGGAGTGCGGAGAAGCACATGTGTAATTGGGTGTGTGTGCTGTAATGTATGTGTGCCTGTATGTGGTACAGTACATGGAGGAATGTGGGTTTCATATTAGGAGACAGGGCCTTGAAGATGCATGTGCATGTGGAGGGGCCATCCTAGACAGATTTGTGGATTGCTTGCATTCCTGAGAGCTGGTTGGGACCCACACTGTAGGAAGGGAGAGCCAAGCTCTCTTGCATCATTGAAAAGGGTTCTTTGATTCTGAAAAGGTTACTGGTCAGTGGGGCATGGGCACATCTCAGGAAGGAGATGAGGCCCATAAGGGGATCATAAATAATAGGGATAAGGGTTTTTGTAACCATTTGCTAGGCATATATCTGTGGGGTCGACAGCCAGGTGCGATCTTCTAGTCACTGCAATTGCCTGTGCTGTGGGGATATCAGATTGGAGATGCTCTTGCTGTGACAGACAGCTTCCTGGACAATGGACAGAACAGAGGTATGGGCACTTAAAAGTGGGCAATCCCCCCAGCACGGACTTTGAAGACTAAGGCACTAAATCACATCTATGTCTGGAAGCCTATTATAAAAAGTGGTGCTTGAACCACCCAAATTTGTCAAATTGTAGCTGGACATCAGCGGGGAGAAGCCCAGCACGACTTCTGCCTGTTGTGAACAGAACTGGGAACTAAGCTCTACTAATCTCTGCTGGGTGAGGGCATATCACCCAGGAGAATCAAGACCACTTACCATGGAGCCTGGTTTGCCAGCATCTCCCTGCTTTCCGAGACCCGAGGACCGTCTAAGGAGAATTAAACTGCTTGGAGAGATTAGGGTCATTTGGCATCCTGTTGAGTGGATCCCTGAAGTAGAGTGTGAGATTCTAGTTCACTATACGAATGCCGCACTGACCAGGCCGCCCGCCTGTTTGCTGTTGTTCGCGACCCCTGTATGCCTGGTGGGAGCCACGGTGAAGAATAAGGGTTGTTGCGCTGGTGCAAGCCTGTGACAGAAGAGGGCAATCACCATGTGCAGTGCTATGACCTAAAGGGACGGTCACCCTGTGTGCTGCTGTTTGTGACCCCTGTGTGGTGGGTGAAGGACACAGTGAAGAGAGATGGCAATCGTCCTGGAGCAGCAAGCAACAGTGAAGCGTAATGGATTGTGATGCGTGGAAGCAGAGCATCAACTCAACCACCTGAACCCAGAAGTACCTGAGATCTGCTGCCTAACTCAGGAAGGCTTAGTACGTGACCAGAGTGTGAAGGACACCTGCCGCCTTGCCTGCTGCATTCAGAGTTCTGCTCCCCACTCAGACACTGACGCATGTCCGGGCCTTCTGTACGGCAACTCTAGCAAGAACGTGTAAGACTGATTACCGGGCCACTGAGCCTTTGGGTGAAGTTGTTCTGACTGAAACACTATGGTGCTGAGATACTTTGACTTTTGAAAAGCCAATGTGGAACTGTTAATACTTGTACTTACTAGTTGGTCTTAGACTGGAGGTTGCTTCGTGTAAATGGGAAATAACCCCAGTCCATAGGCAGGGAAGTGGGACTCAGGATCTTACCTGTACAATGCTAGAGTGCTAGCCTTACGAAGACTTTGTATATATGTTATGGTGTGCCATATTTCGCTTTGTGTTTGTATATGAATGCTACTTTTTTCATAAAAGCAAATATCTAGACATTTATTTATTTGGGTTGTTGTGCATATTTTGAGTTTCTTTCCCTTGTAGTTATTACACCCACCTCCCTCCCGAGAAGTCTTGTACTGCTCAGCCCACGCTACCACTGGAAGTCAAGAGCTGAAGGTGTGCTTGGCTCACTTGCTCAGAGTCGATTGTAGGGTGAGTCCAAGGACATCAGAAGGAAAAGGCCTTAACACCCATGGCTGTGCTCAGTAGCTCCTGCTTGCCCCACAGCCTTCTGAAAGCGGTTATGACACTTGGTGGCAGCGGATTGGTGGATGCTAACAATTTGAAGTTCAGAGTGCAAGTGTTGTATAGGCCACTTTCAATTTATGCCAGTAACACAAGTCCAGTTTTTACGCACAAAGGCGGCACACCTAAATAATGGCGATCACAGTTGTGGGAGGAGACATTAGCACCATGTCTGTAGATCAGCTGAAGGATCTATATAGAGATAGAGGGTAGAGGACTCCCAGTCACTTGGGGGGGAACTATAGTAGGAACCTAGGAGTAGAGCACTGTAATGATAGCCTTTTGTGTCCCCTTGGCACAGATCTTTCCCAGACACATGCCAAGTGTGTCCCCTAATATGCTTTCCAGAATTTCCCTCTTCACGCATGCTCCTTTTCATTTCTAGGATTCCCCTGGCACTGATTCCACTATTTTGAGAGCGGAAAAAAGCAAAGGAAACGGGACAGACTGGAGCTATAGGCCTGGGAAGAAAAGTTAAGAGAGTGGGAAGAGAAGCTAAGAGAGGAGGAAGAGAGGAAAAAAGAGACTGAAAGAGAAATGGATAGGGAAGAGATAGCCCTTGAGAGTGAGAAGCTTATGATGGCAGCAGCGAAATCTCCGTCTTAGGAAAGTGGCATCTCCTCCAGTTCAGGTCAGTTGTGGCCAAGATTCCAAGTGTTCTTGTAAACATGTATGTGGAAGGGCAGGAAATCTTGGAATGGTTTGTAAGCTTTGAGGGCGCTTGTAAGGTGCAGGTCTCGAATGAGGTGCTTAATGTAGACCCATTATTGAGCCGAATTCCATTGGAAGATACAGTCATCATTGGAAGGATGCCTGCGGCTGACCAGAGGGTCTATGAGCAAATAAAGGAAGCTCTGATTTGAAGGTTTGTGTTAAAGCCAGCGTAGTACCTTCAGAGGTTCAATGAAAGCAAAAGAGCTTGTAGTGGTCCATTTGAGACCTGGATTCACAGTTTATTGCATGACTGGAATGAGTCGGTAAGAGGGATGGAAGCCAGGATTTTCAGTCCCATAACCAGCTGGTGAAGACAGAGCAACTTAAGGAGTGCTGTAACTCACCTATTCAATAACTATCCATTCGGGCAGAAAGGGATTCAGAGAAGCTTGCCATGTTGACTGACAAGTGATTAGCTGACAGGGTTCAATAGGGACTATCATAGCACATTTCTAAGCCAAAGTGGAGAGACACTCTCCACAATTCCATAGCGAAATGGGAATGTTAGTGGTGTGTACGGGAAGGGGCATCATGAGAAGGTAGGACAGGGATGTTCTTCTAAGTTCAAGGTCGTGACTCGCTGTAACTGCCACCTGGTGGGACAATAGAAGAGGAACTGTCAGGTGAAAGACCCTGTACCACCTGCACCCATGACAGCAAACATGTTACACATAGGTGAAGGGACCTGAGAGGGCCTGGTCGCACTCAACCTAGTGGTTGTGGACACCTGGGAGATGGAACCAGATACTCTTAAGCACATTCACCCTAACACAAGGGGGTTTGTGCAGAAATATAGTATAAATGGGATGAAAGCGCCCTGAGATATACAGGAGCCTTCTGCACTATGATTAAGCGGAAGGGACGTAAACCTGAGGAGATTCTCCCTGGTACCAAGGGTACAGGTTGGGTAGCCAGCAGGGAGAGAATGGAGTTCCCGCTTGCCTTAGTAGAGATTGAGATCAACGACACAGCAGCTGTGGTCAGTGTTTGGGTAAGGGAAAAGCAAGGTGCTGGATGCCTATTGGGCAATGATCTGGTTGCCCCTGGCTTATTGGTAGGACCTGAAGCCTTTATGAGTTGGAACATGACGGCTGTGTTGACCAGAGCACAGGTGGCACATCAGTCTCAGGACGTGATGGGACAAGTAGAGGGCAGACTTTAAAAAGGCGCTGGCCGTCGATGCCTCACTTCGGCTTCAGAGGGAAAGGAGGATGGGGCTCATGAAGCAGACCTTGTACGGATGTCTGGGTTGCTTCCAGAGCTGCAGGATTTGTTAATTTCTAGAGGGCCTACTCCCCAATGTACAGCAAAAGTGCCCTATGCTTGGGGGACTTTAAAAGGAAGCCTAGGAACAGGTCAGCAAAGAAGTGGTTGCTCCTGTTAGTCACAATTTCCTTTTGTCATTGGCTCACAAAGTCTCTTTGGCAGGCACCTAGGCATGAGAAAAACCCTAGATAGTTTGAACTCTCTGTTCTACTGGCCAGGGATGTGCAAAAACAGAAAAAATATGTAGAACCTGTCCAGCTCGCCAGAAGAGTGGTAAGTTAGAAGGGAGGAGAAAGGCACTCAGGCTTCGAAAAATCTGCTTGCCCACTCGCTATGGCGAGTCAGATTTTATCAGGTTGAGCTATTTTTAGCACCCAATCCT
Organism: Triturus cristatus; assembly: GCF_964204655.1. Taxonomy (NCBI): domain Eukaryota; kingdom Metazoa; phylum Chordata; class Amphibia; order Caudata; family Salamandridae; genus Triturus; species Triturus cristatus. Next base: position 1,604,512,302 of record NC_140590.1, on the reverse strand, counting down.
TTTTTTATCTTGACACAGTTGCTGTCTGTCCAAGGATAGAGGTCAACTGTCAGTTTTTCTTTTTACTAGTTGTTTCTTATCCTGGAGCTGTTTGACAGTCACAGTGAAACAAAAGGTTGTAAGATGTAAGTTTTTTTTCTAAAACTCAAAATTTAAACCGCCTGCAAATGAATATCACAAGTATTACTAAATATATCAGTACATTTTGAAAGAACATATTTTTTTGTAATTCAGAAGTGTGATGCAAACAAAGATTTAAGCATGACCAAAACAAATCAGAACACTTTACTTGGTGATATGCAAATGACAAATATTTCCAGAAACTTGATTTCCAAACACTGTACACTATATAGTTTTATCAATAAAACCATATATCAGTGGGAAATATTCTGTCCATTTCAATGGAAAATCTGCTGATTGCAAATAAGTCTGCTAGCACTTCATGCTTCAGGTATGTATTTTTTAAAAGTGATCATTTTTAAACATGATTTGAGAAACATTACTCATGACAATGTGGATAATGAACTTAGAGGAAAGTCAGCGGTCATGTGTATCATATATAGGGCTAAATTTGTATTATATATGGAGCAAAGGTTTAGTCTATTAAATCAAACAAAGGTGTTTTTAGTACAGCAGATTGTCTTGCTTTATACTGCCAAATGAAAGAAATTCAGCCCTCCCAAAATATTTATATATATATCTATATATTTGTGTATGTATATATATATATATATATATATATATATATATATATATATATATATATATATATATATATATATATACATATATATACATATACATATATATATAGATATATAGATATATTCACAGAAAAAAACATAGGTTTCAGGCACGTTATAGTTAGGAATTAGCATTTAACATCCTCAGAAATTCACTGAAAAAACCATAGGTTTCAGGGGTGTTATAGTTAGCTGGACTTTTCACTTGTACAAAACCATTGAAATTCCCCCGTTATAGTTAGTTCGGCTAACTATAACTCGCGCGCCCGCAATGCACTGCTGATGACGTCACATATTACATCACTCATGACATGGTCAGTGACATCACTCATGACATCACTGATGACATCTCAAATGACATCACTGATGACATCATCCAGTGAATGTCTGTTTTTCTGAAAATTAAATATGTTTTATATATGTATATCTCAAGGTCGATGGAAGAATAAATGGGTATATAAGTGTCTAAATGGATGATTTGTTTTTGAAAAATTGATTGTGTAACTGACTGATTAAGTGTACCATAGTGAATACATGGCTTAGTGAGTAATGTTTAAATATGTAAATATCTGTATCAGTCTCTCACTTTGTGTATAAGTGGCTGCATGGGTTGGTGAGTAGCTACATGGGTGTCTATATAGGTTATTAGTTGGTTTTTTGAGTATCAGTCTGAGTGTCTGCATGGTTCGGTGGGGGGTATTACGTAGTGCATAGGTGCATGAATGAGTGACTCACTGTTTGTATGTGTCGAAGACAGCATGTGTGCAGGACTGTATGGGTGGATGAGTGTGTGTATGGGTGTGTTTGTGAGTGAATGACTGTCTCAATAGTGTCTTTATGAGTAACTACATATGTTTTAAACTAGTATATGTGACTATTGGTGTATATAAGTGAGTATATGTGAGAGTGAGAGATTGAAAGAGTTCCTGTATGAATAAGTATGTGTTTCTATAAGTGATTGTTTAAAAGACAAAGGTGCCGATTACGATCCTGTAAAAACCGGGTACGAACCGTCGGACGGAGCATATTCTCTGTCCGACGCGTACCCGGTCGTAACAATATACAAACATGGAATTACGATTCGCACGGAAACTCAATATCCGTACGAATCGTACAAAACCCCGACCGACGAAAATAAACATACAAATGCGATCCGGGAAAGCGCCGACGTGACGTCGAGACGCACGCAGCCTGCCATTCACGAACCAGGAATTACGATTCGCACCGACGTCATCCCGCACGGACAATATTTTCCGGCAGCCAAAAACTGCCGGGAAATCAGTACGACGCGAACAAGGAGTACCTGTACGCGACGGACAGACATGGACCCGAACCTACGTGTCATCCCGGCCCTCATAGCAGTCGACCTCCTCTACAGGTTCGGACGCAGACGCCGCAGAAGGTCAGAACAACTAAGGGAGGGGGGAAAGGGGGGGGGCAAGACCAGGGGCAGGCCACAAAACCCCCACCAAAGTCACACAGCACACATGCCCCGGACATACCTGACCCCCAGGCCCTGGTCACTACGAGGGGGTGGGGGCGTGTCCAGCAAAGCCAGCGTCCGCCACAACGGAAGGGCCTGACGACGCGAACCGGCAACACAACAATACAGGTACGTCCCGTACCCACGCCTTAAGAGCGTGGGTACGAGTCATACCACGCCCACACCTACGTCACCCCAACAATGGCGGGACGGCTGTACCCACGTGGCAAAGGCCTGGGTACGGCCCGCACAAGCATTCCACAGCGTGGGTACGGATATGTACGGACCGTACCCCCACCCGCGTATGCATGGAGCGTACCCCCCACCCCAACCGTGTATGTACGACCCGTACCCTCACCCGCGTACGTATGGAGCGTACCCCCCACCCCAACAGTGTAAGTACGACCCGTACCCCCACCCCAACCGTGTATGTACGACCCGTACCCTCACCTGCGTATGTATGGAGCGTACCCCCACCTCAACAGTGTAAATACGACCCGTACCCTCACCCGTGTACGTATGGAGCGTACCCCCACCCCAACAGTGTAAGTACGACCCGTACCCTCACCCGCGGGCGTATGGAGCGTACCCCCCACCCCAACAGTGTAAGTACGACCCGTACCCTCACCCGCGGACGTATGGAGCGTACCCCCACCCCAACAGTGTAAGTACGACCCGTACCCCACCCGCGTACGTATGGAGCGTACCCCCACCCCAACCATGTATGTACGACCCGTACCCCCACCCCAACCGTGTATGTACGACCCGTACCCTCACCCGCGTATGTATGGAGCGTACCCCCACCCCAACAGTGTAAATACGACCCGTACCCTCACCCGCGTATGTATGGAGCGTACCCCCACCCCAACAGTGTAAGTACGACCCGTACCCTCACCCGCGGACGTATGGAGCATACCCCCCACCCCAACAGTGTAAGTACGACCCGTACCCTCACCCGCGGACGTATGGAGCGTACCCCCACCCCAACAGTGTAAGTACGACCCGTACCCCACCCGCGTACGTATGGAGCGTACCCCCACCCCAACCGTGTATGTACGACCCGTACCCTCACCTGCGTATGTATGGAGCGTACCCCCACCCCAACAGTGTAAATACGACCCGTACCCTCACCCGCGTACGTATGGAGCGTACCCCCACCCCAACAGTGTAAGTACGACCCATACCCTCACCCGCGTACGTATGGAGCGTACCCCCACCCCAACAGTGTAAGTACGACCCGTACCCTCACCCGCGTACGTATGGAGCGTACCCCCACCCCAACAGTGTAAGTACGACCCGTACCCTCACCCGCGGACGTATGGAGCGTACCCCCACCCCAACAGTGTAAGTACGACCCGTACCCCACCCGCGTACGTATGGAGCTTACCCCCACCCCAACCGTGTATGTACGACCCGTACCCCCACCCCAACCGTGTATGTACGACCTGTACCCTCACCTGCGTATGTATGGAGCGTACCCCCACCCCAACAGTGTAAATACGACCCGTACCCTCACCCGCGTACGTATGGAGCGTACCCCCACCCCAACAGTGTAAGTACGACCCATACCCTCACCCGCGTACGTATGGAGCGTACCCCCACCCCAACAGTGTAAGTACGACCCGTACCCTCACCCGCGTACGTATGGAGCGTACCCCCACCCCAACAGTGTAAGTACGACCCGTACCCTCACCCGCGGACGTATGGAGCGTACCCCCACCCCAACAGTGTAAGTACGACCCGTACCCCACCCGCGTACGTATGGAGCTTACCCCCACCCCAACCGTGTATGTACGACCCGTACCCCCACCCCAACCGTGTATGTACGACCCGTACCCTCACCTGCGTATGTATGGAGCGTACCCCCACCCCAACAGTGTAAATACGACCCGTACCCTCACCCGCGTACGTATGGAGCGTACCCCCACCCCAACAGTGTAAGTACGACCCATACCCTCACCCGCGTACGTATGGAGCGTACCCCCACCCCAACAGTGTAAGTACGACCCGTACCCTCACCCGCGTACGTATGGAGCGTACCCCCACCCCAACAGTGTAAGTACGACCCGTACCCTCACCCGCGTACGTATGGAGCGTACCCCCACCCCAACAGTGTAAGTACGACCCGTACCCCCACCCGCGTATGCATGGAGCGTACCCCCACCCCAACCGTGTATGTACGACACGTACCCCCACCTCATATGCATGGAGCGTACCCCAACAGTGTAAGTACGACCCGTACCCCACCCACGTACGTATGGAGCGTACCCCCACCCCAAGAGTGTAAGTACGACCCATACCCGCGTACGTATGGAGCGTACCCCCACCCCAACAGTGTAAGTACGACCCGTACCCTCACCCGCGTACGTATGGAGCGTACCCCAACCCCAACAGTGTAAGTACGACCCGTACCCTCACCCGCGTACGTATGGAGCGTACCCCCACCCCAACAGTGTAAGTACGACCCGTACCCCCACCCGCGTATGCATGGAGCGTACCCCCAACCGTGTATGTACGACACGTACCCCCACCTCATATGCATGGAGCGTACCCCAACCCTAACAGTGTAAGTACGACCCGTACCCCACCCACGTACGTATGGAGCGTACTCCCACCCCAACAGTGTAAGTACGACCCGTACCCCACCCGCGTACGTATGGAGCGTACTCCCACCCCAACAGAGTAAGTACGACCCGTACCCCCATGGAGCGAACCCACACACGTGTATGTTCTAAGCGTACATATTGTTAAATAGGAGGGGTGTGTGCAGAGTCCTCCCAGCAGTGCCCAGACACAGGAGGGGTGGGTGCAGAGTCCTCCCAGCAGTGCCCAGACACAGGAGGGGTGTGCGCCTATCACTCCCAGCAGTGCCCAGACGCAGGAGGGGTGGGTGCAGGGTCCTCCCAGCAGTGCCCAGATGCAGGAGGGGTGGGTGCAGAGTCCTCCCAGCAGTGCCCAGAGACAGGAGGGGTGTGTGCAGAGTCCTCCCAGCAGTGCCCAGACACAGGAGGGGTGTGTGCCTATCACTCCCAGCAGTGCCCAGACACAGGAGGGGTGTGTGCCCATCACTCCCAGCAGTGCCCAGACACAGGAGGGGTGGGTGCAGAGTCCTCCCAGCAGTGCCCAGATGCAGGAGGGGTGGGTGCAGAGTCCTCCCAGCAGTGCCCAGACACAGGAGGGGTGGGTGCAGAGTCCTCCCAGCAGTGCCAAGACGCAGGAGGGGTGTGTGCCTAACACTCCCAGCAGTGCCCAGACGCAGGAGGGGTGGGTGCAGAGTCCTCCCAGCAGTGCCCAGACACAGGAGGGGTGGGTGCAGAGTCCTCCCAGCAGTGCCCAGACGCAGGAGGGGTAGGTGCAGAGTCCTCCCAGCAGTGCCCAGACACAGGAGGGGTGGGTGCAGAGTCCTCCCAGCAGTGCCCAGACGCAGGAGGGGTGTGTGCCTAACACTCCCAGCAGTGCCCAGACGCAGGAGGGGTGGGTTCAGAGTCCTCCCAGCAGTGCCCAGAGACAGGAGGGGTGGGTGCAGAGTCCTCCCAGCAGTGCCCAGACACAGGAGGGGTGGGTGCAGAGTCCTCCCAGCAGTGCCCAGAGACAGGAGGGGTGTGGGCAGAGTCCTCCCAGCAGTGCCCAGAGACAGGAGGGGTGTGTGCAGAGTCCTCCCAGCAGTGCCCAGAGACAGGAGGGGTGTGTGCCTATCACTCCCAGCAGTGCCCAGACGCAGGAGGGGTGGGTGCAGAGTCCTCCCAGCAGTGCCCAGAGACAGGAGGGGTGGGTGCAGAGTCCTCCCAGCAGTGCCCAGAGACAGGAGGGGTGGGTGCAGAGTCCTCCCAGCAGCGCCCATGGACCGCAAAGGGTGGAGCAGCCACAGATACCATGCCCACAAATGTCAGTCAGGTGCACAAAGACCCTGCAGTACATGTACCACATGTGTGCGAGGCTGGGAGTATACGCATGCATAGCGCAGAAAAGAAAACATGTCCACATGAAGTCATGTCAATAGTCCACATACACAAGTACAATGACTACCAAGGATGCCACGAATGATGCAGGTGGAGACATTGCTCAGCATGCATGTGCAAAGTTGAAGGAGTCCGTCACACACCCAGCTAATGTACACACAGCTCAGCGCTAAATATTGGGAACACCCTGCAGGGAAGATGTCAGGGTACACAGAGGAAGGAATACACCTTTGGACAATTTCACCATGCAGCAACTGCTTACATGAACAGAGAAACCTAGCTAACACCGTGTGATGGCACACAGATCCCAGGGTCCCCCCGATGACCAGCACACTACTACATTTCCCACACACCCAACACATGAACACCACCCAAAACCATGTAGCAGCCCCACCAACAGCAATACCAGCAAAGCAGTAGTGTTCCAAGGGGAAACAAATAAATTGCTTTATTCAGCATGAACCAATAAATCTTGTTTGTAGGAAGTTCAATATTTACAAAGCCCATAGGGCAGTCCAGAAGTCACAGCTGGATGGGGGACACAGTGGGATGCGTGTCCCCTAGCTTGCCTGCACAGTTAGATTCCGTCGTCTTCCACAGGGGTGAGGGCATCATGTGGGGGGGAAGAACCAGGCACCGCAGGGACAGGAGGGCGAAGGGTAGGCGTCGTGGGTGCAGGGATGGAGGACTCCACCACAGGGGGTGGGGCAGGGCCAAAGGCGGAGGCCAGGATCTCGCTGCACACCTTAGCAAGGTCCTCCAGGGAATCCCCTGCACCCGAAGGAACCACAGGCCCCAAGGAGGGGGGGGGTCAGAGGGATGGGTCGCAGCGCCACTGGGGGAGGGTGTAGACAGGGGGGGAATCAACCACCCTGACCGGGGACTCCCTTGACCGCTTGCGGGGTGGTGTCACTGTGGGGCTCAGGGACAGAGCGGCCATGAAGGAGTCTTTGTGTGATATGTGGCCAGGAGAGCTGAGGGGAGGGGATTTGGAGGGAGTGGATTTGGTGGAATGCGGACTCCCACTCTGGCTGCGTGTCTTACGTTTGCCCCCCGACCCAGTGGGTGTGCCTACTTCACCCTGTGTGTGCGTGCCAGGAGGTGTGCGGGTGACCTTCCCTGCTGGTGTGGTGCCTGTGTCCATCGTGGTGGGTGCATGCTGACATCTGGGTGTACGTGGGACAGGCATGGGAGTGGGAGGTGTGGATAGGGCAGGGGTAGGTGGTTGGACGTAGCGCTGCAGGAGACCCACTGCTGCAGTCAGTGTCGAGTCTATCGACCTCAGCAAGCTGCGTTGGTCAGCCCGCGATGAGTGAATGCCCTCCAAGTATGCCTCCATGTTGTTGAGGACCTGGCTGTGGCCATGGAGGACATTAAGGATCGCAGCCTGACCAATCTGCAACTGCCGCTGGATGTCCACAGACTCGGCATTGGCGGCAGCAGTGGCGACAGGGGCAGGGGGTGCGGTGCCTGGCAGGAAGGAGACATGTGGTGACCGGGCACGTTGGGAAGGGACACGATCAAGTGGGAGGCGGCTGATGGCAATGGAGGGGGCGGGGTGCGATGTTGTGCCGCTGTCAGCTGGTGGTGCAGCCTCCGCCCACTCGGAGAGATTATCCGCGGACCCGTCGGCTTCATATTCGGTGGTGCCAGTGGACAGGTCCTCGGCCTCACTCTCCTCCGCCTCTGTACCACTCAGTGTGCCAGCCACGATGTCAACGCTGGCACTGGTGCTCGGTCCCTCCGCTCCGTCTGTGCTCATGTCTCCCTCCGTGTCCCCCGGCGATGCTGTGGGCAAGGTGAAGAGACAGCAATTAATCACACACCTGTATACATATGTCACATGAGTCCAATCTACATAGGTTACAGTGCATAGCCTGAAAAGAAAGATCAGTAACATCTACAAAACAAGGTACAGATGTAGGGCATGCAACACACAGTTGGTTGACCCACCATGCCAATGAAAATCCATGGAGAGCATGACACAATAGCAAATGACATGAAATGGAGTTTGACATAGGAGCCAGGCCCTGGGGACAATCCAGCACTGCATCTGCACCACACAGCGTTGCCGACAATAGGGATGAGGAGGGACCAAATCCATGAGCTTGAGGCACATGCTGCATAGGTAATACTCAAAACATGCCCAACATGACTGGCTCACTGCACCTTCAATGTATGTCCAGCCAAACATCACACACTGGCCAGAACTAGCAAGGAGATTTCAGGTTTTGACATGTAGGCTTGCCCCGCACCAACCACCCCCTACATGAGACAATTTGTTGAGACACAGGTGGCACTTGCATCTCTTAGTCTGGGTGAAATACACAGGGGATGCATAAATGCAAGATTGGACGCCAAATACCCGAGGTGCGCCTGTCCAAATAATCATATACAAATTGCCAGCATCAGATGATTGTAACAAGACACACAGGCACTGGCCACTGTGACTATGAACAAGGAAAATCAGGTCAGGCTGTACAGTGGACACTTGTACTACATTTCACGTCAATACACATGGTGCCAGGGGACAATGGCACAGAGCACAACCTATGCTGTAGACACTGAGAGTGTCCACGTTTTGTGATGACACACATGACACCTAGGAAAATATGACCCAGGGGACAGTAGTGGCAACACAGCTCCATGGTCCTGAATGGGAATGACTGCAACACACGCCACCATCCCTGCACTATGCGTATGGCACACTCATGCACATCATGTCACAGGCCACAACATAGGACATGCGCACTGTAAGGCATGACACTTGTGAGACTAACTCCCATGTCTGGACTCTGCATCAGTGCCAACTGACATGGAACCTACATGTACTGAACTGGACAGGGCACAGGCAAGGTCCCAAAACCTGTTACACACCACCCCCACACATGATGCTACAGGCATAGTTCACGTGGAGAAAGTGCCAGCCTAGATAACCTTGTGAAGGAGTGACTACACACAGACCAGGGAACACATTGCAAGGAGGGGAAGGGAGGCAGGAGAGCACAGCTATACAGTGGGTAACTGGATCTGCACAGCACCTTTAAACCCTGGCAGTGTATCCATGCAACTGTGCACTTACAAATGCTGGTGAAACACAACAAGCACACATGTACCTACCCCCTTCCTGCTGCTGCATCTCCTGTAAGCGCCTCTCCAAGTCTGGAAAGACCACCGCCAGCACACGCTTGTGGATGTGGCTCAGTCCGCGGCGCCCGCGGTTCTTATGGCTCTCAGGTGAGTCCCCCAGCAGGACCCGTGCGATCTTCCGCATCCAGCACCGGATATCCTGCAAGCGTTTCCTCACCTGGGACAGGCGCCGCTTCCGACCATCCGCACTCCTCACGGCGCTGACGGCGGTCAGCCATATCTGCTCCTTGGCAGAGGCGCCTACCTGTGAGGATGAACAAGTGACACTACATCAATACACCTGGCACATGTCACAGAGACACATATTAGAACACATTTGCTGTTTACAACAAGGCATAATATGCATCCAACGCATTGCACCTTTGTCATAGGGACATGATCCTCTGGGGAAGGGCAAAAGCAGTACGTGCCATTGAAAGGACACAGGTGGAATGAGGGCAACTACACAATCAATGATCCAGGCTCACACTGTGCATCACAAGCTACACCAGGATAATGTGCAGCACCTCTAAGCAGTCACATGCCACAGGCCACTGACGCTACCGCAGCAGAGTACACAGACACACACATGCACAGGACATTCACCTGCCATTGCCAAATGCAGCGACAAACCTCACTCTGCACATGTGCCACTAGACGGGGGGGGCTCACAGGTGTGGGGCTGGCTCTGCACGTCAGACACACAGCACTGCTCCCTGCTCACATCACATGGCCAGGGTATATCCATCCCTCATGCAGCTGGGGTGCTACACTCCACATATGCACTCACCCACATGACAGGGGACTTACACACACACCCATGTCCAGGGTACGAACACATCATGTGGACACTCTCAGCACAGGTACACAGAACTAACACACATCTGTGGGTACAGTCACCTGTCACACTGGGCTGACCACATAATCACATGAGGACTGTAGAGGCAACATTCCCAGGAGGATAAGACAGGCAGAATGTGGCATGCACCATGCAGTGATTGTCACAGTAAACACGATGCAAGTGAGGACGGCAGACATGCACCACTGCATGCTCTGGCTGGGAGACATCAGGCATTCCCCCCCCTGGCCCCCCCTACAGTACATAGCATGTGTGAGACACCTGGACACAATGCCAGAAGTCACAGTCACAAAAAAGGGACACAGTCTGTGCTAGTGGACTCTGCACTCACCTGATACCCTGATCGCCCATACAGCATGGGGTACTCTGGGAGGATCACATCCAGCAAAGCCATGTTCTCCTCCAGGGTGAAGGGTTGTGACCTCTCCACAGACCTTGACATGGTTCCAGGGAATTAGTAGCAGCAGCTGGGTCGTGGAATCCAGAGATGTGCAGGCAAGTGCTCCCTCATGGGACCTGGCTGCCTTATATCTGCCTTGCTGGCCTGTTTCATGCACAGGAGTACAGAGTGATTGGTCACTCACATTTGCATCCTATGTTTCCTCCAATCCCTTCAAACCTAGCACAGTCAGTGGGTTCTTATTGTGTTTTTTTCTTCAGCATGATGTTAACCCCACAAACACATTGCAACAAAGTAAATTCATTCCAACTGACTTCTGCTGTGCACCTTCCAGAACAAATTCAAACTTTAAACTTGGTCTCTATGACAACCAGCATGCATGTAGGCCTTAATACTTGTCCCTCATGTGTCCCCTATGTAATTTTGAGCTTCACACACAGGTACGGTGCGTTCCGGGGCCGTAGGGCACCCCAAATGCATAGCAACGGCCCGTACAGGCGTGTGTACGGGCCGTACCACTATGAGTACGCATATGCAAGAACACCCATAGTGGTATGGACCGTATACGCGTGCGTACGTTCACTATCACTATGGGTGTCCTCGCGTATGCGTACTCGTAGTGGTACGGCCCGTACACACGCCTGTACGTTCACTATCACTATGGGTGTCCTCGCGTATGCGTACTCGTAGTGGTACGGCCCGTACACACGCCTGTACGTTCACTATCACTATGGGTGTCCTCGCGTATGCGTACTCGTAGTGGTACGGCCCATACACACGCCTGTACGTTCACTATCACTATTGGTGTCCTACGAGTACGCATACGCAAGGACACCCATAGTGATAGTGAACGTACAGGCGTGTGTACGGGCCGTACCACTACGAGTACGCATACGCGAGGACACCCATAGTGATAGTGAACATACAGGCGTGTGTACGGGCCGTACCACTACGAGTACGCATATGCGAGGACAACCATAGTGATAGTGAACGTACAGGCGTGTGTACGGGCCGTACCACTACGAGTACGCATACGCGAGGACACCCATAGTGATAGTGAACGTACGCACGCGTGTACGGGCCGTACCACTATGGGTGTTCTCGCGTATGCGTACTCATGGTGGTACGGACCGTACACACGCCTGTACGCTCACTATCACTTTGGGTACGCATACGGCAGCACTCCCATAGTGATACGGGAACGTACACAGGCCCTCTTAGCGAAAGTACGGTGGTTTTCACACATCACAGTGGTGACAGGCAGCACACAGGAAGGAATAGGGCTGACATACTTGTCCATGGATGGACATCAAGGCATTGTCTGGGCAGTACTACATGTGTGGGGCACAGGTGTGAAAGGCTGTGATGTGGCACATTACTCCAGAGTCGAGAAGGCACCAGATGTATGATGAGATGTGTACACATGTAATGTGTGACGGTGCAATGTGTGCCAGGCATGCCCTTGACTCCTTTGAGATGTGTGCATGTCGTACTGCACACTTGGGATGAGCGTCACTGGCATGGCACGGACAACAACACACGGAAGTGTCTCCTGAGGCCCGGTACAGGGGTTACCACACCTGACATGTCACTACCCACGGTGCACGATGTGACTATGTCATGTATGTGTGGGGGATTTCCATTAGCTTGATGTTGGAGCTCCTTCAAAAGCTGCAGCTGTTGCAGCAACCAACATGTATCTGTGTGTAGATGGACATGGCACACTGTTCCGCACACCATGCCACATGTGGTATCGGATGTGAGGTGCGTATGTATGCATGGGACACGGAGTAGCGTAACAAGGACACGTCTGCATCCTCTCTATGAATGTGTGGTGAGTCATCACATGTACACCTTAATGGCAAGGTGTGTGGGCTGTCCTAGTGTAATGTCATGTGACCTGTGGCTCTAGTGTTCCGCTACCAGTCTCTGCAATCGACATCCTACTTCTGCTGATGTGTGGATGTATGTCACTCCTGTGTTGCGTCTGGCTGTTCACTTACACTGGGACACAGCTAATCCCATGCCATGGCATGTGGAGGTTCACAATCTCCGTGTGTAGCTGGGTCTTGGTAGGAGTGTCACCTGGCAGCCATACGTATCCAGGGCATGTGGCACATACCTGACTCCGTATGTAGCATATGTGTATAGACAGATTAACATGTGCTCAGTACAAATAAATTGTTGTTGTGGTGCACTCACTCTTCCTTGTCACTTCCAAATTACTGCAGAGCGCCCCCTGTTCCCCGACCAATTCCGGACTTGGCTGCCATGCGGGAGAATGACTGTATCCGGTGCTACCGCTTCCCCCAACGGTTGATTCTGGAGTTGACGGCGAGACTGGCACCACACCTGCAACCGCTGCACAGGTATCCTACGGCACTGACACCCAAGCTGAAGGTAATGGCAGCCCTACATTTTCGCCACGGGTACCTTTCAAAATACCATAGCTCATGTTGGTGGCATGTCCCAGAGCATGTTCTGCCGTATGCTGAATGATTTCTTAGAGGCCATGTTGATTCACCTGGATGACTTCATCCATTTCCCAACCCCTGAAATGTTGACTGGGGTCAAGCGTGGATTCTATGCCCTGGGAGGGATGCCCCATGTCATTGGGTCCATAGATGGGACACATGTGGCTTTGGTACCACCACAGGCACAGGAGGTAGCATACAGGAATCGCAAGCACTACCACTCCATCAATGCCCTTGTGGTGTGTCTGTCCAACATGGTGATTTCAAATGTCTGTGCTCGTTTTCCAGGATCAGCACACGATGCCTACATCATGAGGCGTAGCAGGGTGCCTGAAATGATGACGCAGCTGCGCAACGAACGAGCATGTGTTGTTGGTGGGTACAGTCTGTCTGTCCTGTATTTTGCGTAGACTTCCAGCACGACCGCTTCTCCTGTCCTACTTATGTCCATGTGCTTTCCATGTAGGGGACGCTGGCTATCCCAACATGCCATGGCTGATCACACCTCTCCGCAACCCCATCACGCCGGCCCAGCTCCGCTACAACACCGCCCATGGCCGGACAAGGCGAGTGATAGAGAGGACGTTTGGCCTCCTGAAGAGCCGATTCCGATGCCTCCACAAGACCGGCGGCGCCCTCCCATATGCCCCGGCGAAGGTCTGCAAAATCTTCATGGTCTGCTACATGCTGCAAAACATGGCAGTTGAGAAAGCTGTGCCACTCATCCTGGATCAAGATGACCAGGACCATCCACCCGTGGAGGACGAAGGGCTTGGCAATGGGGCTAGTGATGTGGATGATGTGGAGCCGCAAGAGGACATCCGGACTCGGCTCATACGCGACTTCTTTGCTGAGTGGTGAGTACCAGTGTCTGAGTGTGCACGCATTGGTCCCCGTGTGACATGTGTTGCGATGTGTGTCTTCATCTGCATGTATGGCACGTGAGTCAGAGGTGTGTGTGGATGTGTCACTCGAGTGATGGTGCCAGTGATGAGTGTATTTCCCCAGTCATAATTGTGACCTAGCATGTTGTCATCCATACATGTGTCGAGTACATGCACATGCAAGTGGCTGTGCTTTTTGTGGCTGACTTCTTGTGTGTCTCTCTTCCCCAGGTACTTGCGCATGCCGTCTGCTGCTTGCATTGTTGTGGCACTGCTATTCCTCATGGACACGTCATCGTGTGCTGACTCAGCGTTACACGCACGGACAAGTTTGGAAGTCTCCTTAGGGTAAGGGATGCATCAGGGGTGTATTGGGTGTGGCAGTAGTTCACGATGTATGCACACTGCCCCTGTCGATGTTTGGTTCCTCTGCAGACATATTGCATCACCATGGTACACATGACATGCAGATGGGTACACCTGAATAGATGGTCAGACTTGTTGACAGTCATCAGTGATGGGATTGTGGAATGTGATGATGGCATCAATGTGTGTAACACTGCCCTCGGACACATACGGTTTGCATTGGCTTGACATGGTGTGGGACTTCCACATCAGCGGATCAATGGTGTATGGTAGGCTCTCCGTGAGCAGCAGGGGGTGTTTAGCTGTTAGCCGACACTTGTGTGCCAGTTCCATGGATATCACGCATTTGTGGTGCAGAAGGGGGGTGCCAGTGTTGGACCCACATGTTAGTCCACATGACCCGTTCATGTGTACTCTGACTTGCCTCTGCAATCCCAAATACATGACTAATAAAGGTGTCCCTATGCCTCCAAGGAGCCTCTTCTCTGTCAATGCTGGTGTGTTGCCACGGTGCATCCGGCATGTCTGGCATGGTTTTCCGTGATAGTGGCTATGTGTAGAGTAGCAAGATGCAAGCTGTTTGTGTGAGATTAGACCGTGTATTGTGCATGATGTCCATGACTGTGTGGGTATTGTGACATGTGCCATCCCCATGCATCCAACGTTGGCCAGGCCACCATTCTCTGCATCCACCTGACTCAAGCTTGCAGGACATGGTTCTGCCACCTGTCTACACATACCTGGGTGCCCCCCAGGACACTCGACATGATCCCTGACCTCTGCGCATGACTGTTGCTGTACTCAATATGTCAGTCGGCACGGTTGTGCGGCCTCCCCCTCAGCTGGTTGGGCCCATCACGGGTGTGTATGGTGCTCCATGTCTGTCTTGCCTAATACACTGTGACCCGTGTGTCCTGTGCCAGACTCAGGCCCCAGGGTGTGGATGGTTGAAGTCAAATGAGAACTCAGGCATGTTTAGACTGTACAAGACACATGTAAGGTAATAATGCAACCAGCAGGCATCTTCTCTTCATGGTGTGACTTTTTATTTTAGTGGGGGGGAGGGGGGGGGGGGGTTGACATGAGGGGCTTTCCGGGTGTGTGGAATCCAAAGTTCACTAGGGGAGTTGGTGTCCTTGCCATTAGAAATCCCCAGAGTCCATGCCACAGTCTTTGTCAACATTGGTCAGACAGTGACCAGCAAGGCCATGTGGCAGAGAATGTCTTTTGATGCTGTGCTGCTGTTGCTCCAGTGGGCCAGGTGCCAGGCCAGGTGTCCTGGGAGATGGTGCTGTAGCGCTGACCCTCACGGTCTTTTACGTGGACGACCCGCCCTCCTGCGGGGACCCTCAGAAGCAGGCCGTGATGATGTTTGGGATGCTCCATCGGATGTTTCCTCCTCCTCCTCCAGATCCCTCCCTGTGGGTGGTGATGTTCTAC
Organism: Triturus cristatus; assembly: GCF_964204655.1. Lineage (NCBI taxonomy): Eukaryota > Metazoa > Chordata > Amphibia > Caudata > Salamandridae > Triturus > Triturus cristatus. The sequence continues at coordinate 1,604,496,565 of NC_140590.1, read as the reverse complement.
GCCTTCTGGCACAGGGAGGGTTGCCCATGTTGTCGGCCATCCGACGGAGTGTACTGTGAATTCCCGTGAACACCGTCACGAGCTCAGCCTGTCTGTCCTCCATCCTCCGTTGGTGTTGCAGTAGACAGGCATGTTGCTCCGCATGTTGCTGGGCCTGCTGGGTCTTGATCCCCTCGAGGATGGACACAACCTGGGCCATGCCCGTGGTGTCCAACTGGTATGTGTCCAGGATGTTTCGGACATGGGAATATACCGGTTCCCCAGCCAACTGGTCAGGCTGGCGCCTCCGCCGTCCTCCACTGCCACCACCCCTGCCCACTTGCACCTGGCCTGCCCTTGTGGGCACATCGGGTCTCCGGGACCCCTTAGGGGTGGCATTCGCGTTGTCGCCTGCCTCCTCCTGGGTGCCCGGGACACCGTGTCCCTACTGGCCAGCCTGGCTGCTTTATGGTGGTGGGGCAGGGATCCTGGGTGTCTCCTGGGATGTGGCAGGAGTGGGGGTGGTGGTTGGCCCCGTTGTACCTGACGCAGGTGCTGCAGGTGGTTGGACACCAGAGGGGTCAGGTTGGTCGGGGTCGGGTTGGTCCACAGAGTGGTGAGAGTCGTCGCTGCCGGTGGCTCCTTCATCCCGCCGAGCCGGGTCCTGTGAGTCTTCCCCCCCAGTGGTTGGGGGGTGATCCACGACGTTGACCTGTGTGTGAGAGAGACAATGTTAATTTTGTTCCATGCAACATCCATGTTTCATTAGTTTCAAAGTTGGAACTTTTCCTCTGGGAATTTGGATATGTCTTGCATTCCACTCACAGTGCACTTGTGCATGGGTATGTCCCTTGGGCACAGCTTTGGCGACTTTACCTATGTGTGGCACAGTCTTACTTGCTGCGTCAAGTGTGACTGCAGTCAGCAGTGGAGTGGGCAGGTGTGGCGAGCCGTGCATTGGCGCCTTCCGTGTAGCACTGTACGTGGGCACATGAAGTTGTTCCACACACTTATATGATGCAGGTAGCTGTCGTTGTGCTCGTGCACAGGTTGTGACATGGCCCTGTGTTTTGCCATGGAGGAGAGGGGGGGTGCTGGCACTGGCCACCCTTGTCTACATGCACGCAGTCCACCTGCTACCGAGCAGACATTCCCACACACCACAAGGCTGATTTGCTCTCCCTGTGTCTCCCTCCCTCTCTGTCCCCCTCTCCCTCCCTCTGTGTGTCGGCCTCCTCCCTCTGTCCGTCTCCCTGTGTCTCCCTCCCTCTCTGTCCCCCTCTCCCTCCCTCTGTGTGTCGGCCTCCTCCCTCTGTCCGTCTTCCTGTGTCTCCCTCCCTCTCTGTCCCCCTCTCCCTCCCTCTGTGTGTCAGCCTCCTCCCTCTGTCCGTCTCCCTGTGTCTCCCTCCCTCTCTGTCCCCCTCTCCCTCCCTCTGTGTGTCACCCTCTGTCACCTCAGCCCAGCTTACTGTGCACACACTGTTAGCAGATCTTTGAATGGGCCTTGGATTGTTGATGTGAGTTTGTTTCTGATCTCCAGGCACCCATTGGGTGTTGTGTCTGTGTCTGCACTGCTGCTGTGGTGGTGTGTGCTGCCACTCTTTCACAGTGTTGGCTTTTCATTAGCTGCTGTCATGTGCAGGAACGTGCCGTCACCCCCATGTGTTGATGCAAGGCGTCCGCCATTTGCTGGCAAGTCATTCCTGTGTTGGGACACACTGTTTGTCTGGCTGTGACCTAGGCCATATGGGCAGGGGGCATTGTTGTCTGCTTCTGAGTTGCACTATGTGATTTTTGGGGCCCACCCTCCCGCCATCCGGCTTACCGTGTCATGTGTTGGTGTCTTCTGTGGCCTGTGACTTGACATTGTCCAGCTGGGTGCATGGGGCATGGTGGCGCCAGTGGCATGTGCGTGTTCATGGAGTGTGGTTGAGTCATGCGATAGCTTGGGGTGGTTGCGTGCCTGTTTGTGAGTTTGGTTGTGGATGACGTTCCCCCCATGTGAGGTGCGTTGTTTGTGTACTCACCCGGGTCTCGGAGTCCTCCTAATCCGTCCACTGCCACCACCGGCAGTATGGCCATCACCCTCTCCTCCCAGGGATGGTAGTGTACGGGTCTGCGGGACGGCCCTCCTCCAGTGACGTTGGCCTGGTTGTGTTCATCCGTCATCTTGGCTCGGACCCTCCTCCGCAGATCGTACCACCTGGCTTGGCATTCCTGCTTGTTCCTTCTGGTGTCTGCAACAGCATTCACAGCATCGACGATGGTCTGCCACATGGCTGTTTTTGCTGAAGGGCTGGTCTGTCTGACCAATGTTCCACAGAGGTGTGGCTCGACTCTGAGGATTTCATCGACAAGGACCTCCAACTCTCGGCTAGTGAACTTCGGATTCTTGTTAGTGGGCATAGTGAGGGGTGTGGGTGAGGATGGTGGGGGGGTGTGTGTGGATGGTTGTGGGTGTGTGGGTGTGGTTGTGCAGGTGTGTGTGTGAATGTGATGAGGGGGTGTTTGTGAAGGTGTGTGTGTGAAGGTGTGCAAGTGTAAGGTGTGGTAAAGCTTCTAGTATGGTGCTGTAGGTTGTCTGTGGGGTCTGGCAGCAGTGAGTCTGTTGCAAAGGCTCATGGTTTGTGTGTGTGGGCCCTTTTTATTGGTCCATTGGTGGGTGTGGCTGTGTTTGAACTTTGGGTGGGTGTGTTATAAGGAGTGGTTGTGTTTTGGGCCTCTGTTTGTTTTTGGCATTTGCAGGTCAGTGAATGTGTTGTTTTAGTGGTTGTTGGACATGTTTTGTGGCTTAGTGCCATTCGAATTGTGTATTCTTGTGTCGTTTTGGTTTGTCCTGGTTGTGTACGTGCGTTTTTTGCGTGTGTACGGTGTGTACATGGGCCATTTTTTTGTACAGTGCTGTCCTTGTGTGTGGCTTGGTACAACTCGTACATGCGGTTGTGATGTTGGGGCCTGGGGTGCGCTCCGTACTTAGAATGTTGTGGTGGGGGTACGCTCCATGCATAGGCGGGTGGGGGTACGACTCTAACGTACACAGGTGTAGATACACGGGGGTACGACATGAACGTAGGGGGGGGTAGGACACGTACACGGGTGTACATACACGGGGGTACGACACGTACACGGGTGTACATGCACGGGGGTACGACACGTACACGGGTGTACATACACGGGGGTACGACAGGAACACGGGTGTACATACACGGGGGGTACGACACGTACACGGGTGTACATACAGGGGGGTACGACACGTACACGGGTGTACATACAGGGGGGGTACGACACGTACACGGGTGTACATACACGGGGGGGTACGACACGTACACGGGTGTACATGCACGGGGGTATGACACGAACGTACACGGGTGTAAATACGGGGGGTACGCCACAAACATACACGGGGGGGTACGACACGTACACGGGTGTACATACACGGGGGTACGACACGTACACGGGTGTACATACACGGGGGGTACGACACGTACACGGGTGTACATGCACAGGGGTACGACACGAACGTACACGGGTGTACATACGGGGGGGTACGACACGAACATACACGGGGGTACGACACGTACACGGGTGTACATACACTGGGGGTACGACACGTACACGGGTGTACATGCACGGGGGTACGACACGAACGTACACGGGTGTAAATACAGGGGGGTACGACACAAACGTACACGGGGGTACGACACGTACACGGGTGTACATACACGGGGGGTACGACACGTACACGGGTGTACATGCACGGGGGTACGACACGTACACGGGTGTACATACATGGGGGGTACGACACGTACACGGGTGTACATACAGGGGGGGTACGACACGTACACGGGTGTACATACATGGGTGGGGGTGTACATACACGGGGGGTACGACTCGAACGTACGGGGGCTGGGGGGAGTGTTGGGCGCGTATGCGGGCACATGTCTCCATGGTTGCTATGGGAGTTCGGTGCGGACGGTGTTTTTTCCATACGGTTGTAACATCGGACGCACGGGATGGATCGTGATTCCGCGGTCGGACTTCACTTTTCACATTTGTACGGTAAATCGTCCGAGGACGTGTCGGACACATTTTCCGACACGAGGACGTGTGGGGAAATATTCCGAATGCGATTCGTATGGTCTTTTTCCCATGCGAATCGTAATTGGCAGTTTGTACGGCACTTGTACGA